>NW_026126511.1:15482500-18071250 GCF_943737965.1 Phodopus roborovskii
CTTCCTTTCCCATTGTCTCTTCCTCTATGAGGACCACAGTCTCTACCACATGGAGTTACCGACATGAAATGGTGTTTCACTGTAGGCCCAGACACACTGAACCAAGTGAGCTTGTGCTGTAGTCTTTATATATCATCAATACTTTGAGTTCTTTTCTGTCGGGTATTTTGTCTAGCCAGGAGAGAGGGCTAATGAAGATATCTAGACATCTAGAAAAACTGAAGACCAGGCGAGTTTCAGAGTTTCCTGCACACAAAGAGGGTAACCTTTCGTCAGCTCACATCCTGGAATGACTTGCAAGGTCAGAAAATGTTTTTAGGTCTGTAAGACGCACGAACAGATGGTGGGATACCTTAGGTACACTTTGATTACAGGGCCTTTGACTTGCTGTTTGCAAGGTCAGGGATATTCTTACTCTAATAGTCAAGTAGGCATTTCACTTTCTCCTCTGATATTTCTAATGCTACCCTCATATCAAGTTTCAGAAACATCCTTCATAAAGTTGTAGTTTTTACCTCCATACTCTCTGTCCTTTGGTTGCATGTTATATTAAGCAATACATATCTAATTACGTACAATAAATATAAATAGATAACATAAATGCATACATATTGGCTTAAGTCCTATTCCTGGTAAAAAGCCCCCAAAACTCTTGCATGTTTCTAAAGTGACTGAAAAGATTTTGTTTTTGTTTTGCTCTCTGGGCCTGAAAACACCCTAGAGAGATAAAAGTGTTACTTAGCAATGACTAATCCTTTCAATTATAATTGAATCTACATTAATCAAAGGATTGTAGAAAGGACCCTGGACAACTTGAGGATGGGAAGTCATTACTGGGGGAGCCAACTCTGGGGATTCGAGAGTTGGAACTTTCAACACCGCTCCTAAACTTGAGCAAGGCAAGGGAAGCTAGGAATCGAATGAACCAACTGTAGTTGGTGATTTCATCAAGTTTGCCTGTGGGATAAAGCCTCTGGGGAACAAAAAAAGGTTTGGAAAGCTTCGTGTTTGGTGAGCAGACCAGGATGCTTGGAAAATGTGGTGTTCGAGTTTCACATGCCATACCCTTTGCGTAACCTCCACTGTGTTCCTGCACCTTTAAGTATCCCTTATAAAGAACTAATTGGGTCTTTGCTCTTCAAACTTCGAGTCAGAATGTAAGATTTAAGGGGGCTGTGCCTCTTTTTATTGTTGTTTTTGTTTGGTTTTGGTCCCTACACCAATCTTTAATTGTGTACCTGACTTATGAGAAGCTTGTGAAGCAGAACAAATGACTTCAGCTTCCCCTCTTTTCTGTTCCTCAACCATGTTCTTTGTGAACTTTTGATCTGTTAGTGTCTCCTGCTCACTCCTCACTAATATTGTTCTTATTTACTTCCTCTTTCTATCCTCTAATGAAGATATTAACTAGCTTCTCTTCCTTTCAACTCTATTCATCCTCCAACTCATTTCTAGAATTTTTGTTCACTGCTGAAACGTGGGAAAATGGGAACTGCATGTCCCGCCCTTTCTTTCTGTTCATTTCCGCATCACTCATTACACCCTCTTCCACCTGCCCAGTCATTTCATTCAGTTCCATTTGTGCGACTCTTCATCATTGTGACCAAATTCTTCTGAAGAATAAATAAAACTGTTTAAAGAAAAGAAAGATTTATTTTGCCCATAGTAGGAAGGTTCAGTTTGTGGTGGTCTGGCTTCACTGTTCTGGGCATGATGCTGGTCTGAACCTCATTTCAGAATTACATAGTGTAGTAACGTAGCTCTCCCCGGCATGGTGAATAGGGAGCAGAAAGAGAAGGGGCCAAGCAGAGCATACGGCCCCAAAAAGATAGCTCTAGAGATTCCCTGTCTCCAGCTAGGTGTCAACTCCTAGTGTCTCCAGAGCTTAGCAAACAACCCTGCCAAGGGAGAGAAAGGTTTGCCTTCAGAACATGAGATACGGTGGACACGAGGAATTCAAACCCTACCGTTCTCAGACATCGATATTTCTGCAGTCTTTTAGTGTTCAGAGCATCTTTGTTTTGTATGCTTGTTTTCTTCTCCATCACTGCTATTTGCCCTCCAACAGCTTTGTATTTTTGCTGTTCTTTAAAGCTGTCATATTCAATTCTCATTTTTATTATCAAAATTCTATTTAGTTCATGCAAGTAATCCCAAACAGAAAAATCAGAAGCAGGAAGATTAATGGGAGTTCTCAGCAAGCCTTGGTTAGGATATGAGACTGTATTTAAAAAATAAACTAAAAGAAAACATGAAACCAAATCCTATCAAATATGCTTCTACAAGTAACTGCAGTGTTCTTAAAATCACATGCCCTCACAGGATCTAGAAGACTCTAGCTGAATCTGACTTGAAAGTCTCCTCCTTGAGGACCTGCTTATATTGTACTGAAGAGGTACTATACAAGTTTCCAGTAGCCCTACAACAATGACTAACATGATGTGATGATACTAAGGCTACCATAATGGCATTTACAGCTTGGTGGTGAGTAACTTAAAACCTACTTAATAAGAGGAAAATCAAGCCTTATACTGGGAATCCAGTGAACTTGTGGACCCCACAGAGGACCTGACTACTGCCAATTTGCCAAACTAGCATAGTTCCTCATTGCATTTGAAATACTTATCCTCATCTTCACAGATCCAGGAAATTCCTCTTTGCAATAGATGGAAATTATTACAGAAGATGGATGGAGGGTGTTACCACAACTGGTCAAAAAGCAAAGGACAGAGATTGTGGGGTACCCAGCCTCAGTTGAGACATCTACAGCACAAATTCTGTATCTAAGGCATAGAGAACACTGAAGGAGAGGGGACAGAAGTTTGTAAGAGCCAGAGGAATAGGAAAGTCTGCTGGGAGAATGTGTCTTCTAGAAGAGAGGGAAGAGTCACCCATGATATCTCAAGGGTATGGCTACCTAAACAAGGCCTGAAGAAGTACAACAGCAGTGGGTACCATAACACAGACGGGAAATATCAAGGGACCCCGACACAGACAAAGAACTACAGAAGTGCAGACCACCAGAGAAATATCCTTTCCTAGGGATAAGCCCACAGTAGGTTATCCAGTACCAAATGGTCAGTCTTGAAATCACATTCACATATAAGTAATGCTAAATGGACAAATTAGGCTCTATTTATATATTAGGCTTATTTCAAGAGAAAACAATGGGAAAGATTGGAGGAAGGAAAGGGAAGGGGAATAAGGCAATATTTAATTGAAATACATACATACATACATACACACACACACACACACACACACACACATATATATATATATATATATATATATATATATATATATATATATTTCTTTTAAGCTTTAGTACTGCATTTCTACCCGCTGTGATTTTCTGTTAAGGGAGAAGCTGAAATATGGGAGATGGGCCCATACCTTGATCAGCCACTTCCTTAAAAACTGGAACTGAAAGCTGGGCGTTACTGTGTATCTCTTTATTCCCAGCACATAGGAGGCAAAGGAAGGTGGATCTTTATCAGTTCAAGGCCCCCATTGTCTACATAGCTACTTCCAGGCCAGGTAGGCTGCAAAGTGAAACCCTGACCCCTGGTAAAACTAAAAAAAAAATAAATAAGGAATTTGTGCTACTTCAGGAGGAAAAGAGTCTATCATGGGACCGTCTGTGCATAAGCAATATAACTCAGAAAAGCTGCATGTCTTCTCCCTGTCATCTTAAAAAAATGACATAAAAAGCCACAGCTGTCTGATACGGATGTTGGTGATAGGAATAAAAATAAAAATAAATAAATTTAGGTATAGCTCTTAAAGCATTGACTCAAGTATTCCATAAATGTTAGCTACTGCGCTCATCATTACTAAAACACAAAGAGCATCTAGGAGAGGCCCTGAGATCACTTGAGGGAGGATTTTATATAAAGATTCAGGGAGGAAATAATCTTGTGCCACGTTTTCAAAAATTAGGAAGCTGATCAGTTTCAAGAGGGTAAAAAGGGTATTTCCGGCACCCAAGATAACTAATAATGATACACAAGACAGAAAACAGTGCTGTGTGTAAGAAATACAAGTACAAAAGAGACATTTACAGGATATACACTTTCAGTCCAAGAATACTAGGTTTGATATGCCTATGGGTGTAAAGCTTTGAGTAGATAACGGAGGACACTGACTATGTTTTAATTTTCTCCTATATTAGACATTTTATCATATTTATTAGTTTCCAAATGTGTTTTATTTATTGCTTTGAAATGAAACAAACAAAACCATGGTGGAGGTATCTAAAATTAGATTGAGGGCAGCATATTTAAATTCATTTCTACGTTTTTTGATTATATATATTAGATAGCAGATTTAAAATCTCCTTCTCTCCAGGAAATAGGAGAAACAGAATACCAATCAGTTGAGAACTGAGGTCTTAACATTAAAATGTGTTTTACAATATATTCATTACATTTCTAACTGACCCATATAATAGGTTGACCATGTTTATTGCAGTTATTAATTCAGAATGTCTACAGCATTAGGGTGAAGTAAGATGTCAAAACCATTTAGTGAAATCTATATTCTGATTAAGACTATGTGTGCTGAGTTGCTCATACATTCAAAGTACTCATGGGCAATAACAATCCATCTATGTTTATATACTACATTTAATCACTAGAGTCCAACCATTTGGTAAAATAAAATTACTTCATTGTTCAACCATAACAATAATGGTGCATACAAAAATAACATAACACTAAATACAGAAACCTGATAAAAATACATGAATTAATATAAACACCATGAATTCAAATGAGTGATCTTGCCTTGATACAGCATAGACTCTCTTCATTGAAGCATCTGACAAAAGCAAGAAAGGACCTTTGGCAATCTCGTTCTCCAGCTGTTTCGTTTTACAGACAGGAAACTCATTTCTGTGGTTTTGATTCTTTCTGGTTCCCACTAAATAACAATATTAACCTCATGTCAGCACTTGCAAAAATTAATATATATTTTCAGCTGGTGTGAGAAGTATATATTATTAAGGTTATGTTATTGCCACTACCCAGTTCAGAAATTACTATTCTGAGAGCTCCATCATCTACAAACCACTCAAGATGTTGCCAAGTTCACTGCCAGGAGATTCTTAGGTGGAAGTTGGGGATGTGCTAAAGTAAGGTGATATCTAGTTGGAGGCTGATTCTTCTCATACCTGTTCCTAGACTCATGTTGCCTCTCTAAAAATGTCAATGTACGTGTTGGTTTTGCTAGAGAAAGAGTCAATAGCGTGCCTGTATCATTATCTGGAAGGTTCTCAAGGACTGTCCAAAATACACAAGGCCCCATAATCTGTCTCCATAGTTAAATAACGGATTGTTTATATGTATTGATAATCTCTTATTTAAAATGTATAAGGCCCACAAATATTTCTGATTTAAGATTTTTTACATTATATTTTGTAGACATAATGAGATATACAGGTATAGGAACCAAGTCTAAATAGAAAATTATTAAAGTTCTGGGTAGATTTTATACCAATATCCTAAAGATCATTTTATACATTTTGTTTGCTTGCTTGCTTTTGAGACAGGGTCTCATTGTGTAGCATTGGCTGGCTCAGAACTCACTATGTAGACATTTTAAATATTTCTGTGCAATGAATAAAGCTTATTCTTGTAAAAAAAATTTCTAGTTGTGACTTTATGTAAGTACACAAAATATTCTGCATTTTGGAATGTTTTCAGATTAGAGATACTCAGCCTATGGCTGCACCTATGAGTTAAAACTGAGGTATTGACTTGACCCCAAAAATTCTGAGAACTCTCTAACTTGAGTGTCAGTTTATAGACAGCTTACTCCATTGGTCTTTTGCCTTACTTCCCCTTGCAACAGACGTCTTTGTTCCAATTCCCATTTTACTGCTAACTAAGCCTTACGGTGGATCTCTCGATAAACTATTTTCTTCTACCTCCTCTCTTCATTCACAGAATCCTAAGAAATCATAATCCTTTAAAGCTGCTGGATTTGTGGCTAGCTTACTACACATCCACTCATACTCAAACATCTATTTACATGTAGGAATTGTATTTCACGTCTACAGTGCAGAGATATTTTCCTCATCTATTCTGATTTATTGAGCTCTTAGAGGCCATCAGAGTATGCAGTGTGATGTTAGAATGTAGAGCTCTGTGATATCTGAATCATGACACTCAGGGGAAAAAAAAATATCAGTACACTCCAGAAGCATCCATGGCTGTAGAAAAGGATAACCTTGGGATAGCTTTGTATACAGTGACTATCTCTTAAACTAACTGGGCAGAGGTAACAAGGTATATTAAAGCTTTCTTGGAAGTTGCCAGCGGCAGGCAAAAGGGTTCAGGGCAGAGATTGAGGTCCCACAATTACCGTGGTGACCAGTTATTGGGTCTTGCAAATATGACATCACACTGAGAAAATCTGAAAAAACAGAAACCGTGTTCCAAGGAAGAAAATTGAACTGCATCAACTTAGAGCAGAGCCTCAGCTTTGGATCAACATAGGTGTGTTGGCGTGGATGATGCATCTCTTGAGTTACGCTGCTGGAAGCTGGGCAGTGAATCCATGTGGAGAGCAGGAGGAAGGATCGCACCATCTACTGCTTCTTTCGTTCGTCTGTGCTGAAGGTATTTTATGAACTGTAAGTTGTATTCACTTTCCTTGTGTTAAACCGAAGCTGTCTCTGCATTTCTAGATCCTGGAGTCTAGAGACACTCAGTAAGTATTATTTCCCACTGGCTACCCGTAGGTGATGTAACATCTGGGGGGACTCACTGCTGCTGTCTCCCATAGAGCTGTGCGGTAGGGTTAGTGGAATAGAGAACACTTGATGAACACCTAGGCACGTTTAGGGGGCCCTTTCATGTAGATCCCGAGTTTGTATTCTAACAGTAATACAAATATTAGTTTTAACTTCTAGTCAAGACATGAGACTCAAAGACATGGTATGTTTTGCATGTGGATTTTCTGGGGAGGTGGCCTTGGTTAGATGCACAGCTGTGGTGTTGTCAGGAATGACCCATTTGGGAGGCTCCCAGATGAAGTTTCCAAGAATGTGTGACTGCAAAGCGTCTGATGGTACTGAAGTGCCCAGTGCAGGTCTTCAGACGTGGGGGCTGTCAGTTCCAAGCATCTCACAGTACCCACCTCAGCTGGGGGTGTGCTCTGTCACAGAATCCCAGGCTGTCCACTTGGGGACTGAAAAACTTCAGTCTATCTCAGTGTGTGTGCCTGTCTTTCTGTCTGTGTGTGTCTGTCTCCCTTCCTCCCCCCCCCTCTCTCTCTCTCTCTGTGTGTGTGTGTGTGTGTGTGTGTGGTTTACTTTGAATACCCAAGCACTCATCACTGAATCCTCTGCAGTAGACTGTCATTTGGTGTATCCACTTGTTTTGTCTTCTTGGCGTTTCACACAGAAGTCCCCACAGCACAGGTGCCTGAGGCTCAGGTGAGCAATGCCTTCCCTTGCCCTCGATGGCTCTGCCCTGCTGCTTTCTGCATTGACTCCTCCTGACCATCAGTCTGCATCTCATTTGGCTCCTCACCCTCATTTCTCATGCTCAGGCTCGCAGGTGCTTTCTCCTTTCCTTAAACATACTAGGGTGTCTTCCTTCAATCTTTGCACCTGCTGATCTCTGTGTGCGAGATGCATTTCTCTGTAACACCAGCGGGGCCCTTCTCAGCTTCAAGCCTCATCTCAAATGAAGTGCCACTGAGCAGAGGTCTTTATCATCATTATTATTACATTATTACACGGCATTGCATATCGTCATACTGGTATATGATGGGCTTCCCATACCTGTTACCTCAGCCTCACCTGTCTTCAACCCTGGAAGTCTCTGCTGTTCTCCACAGATATCTGATGAAGTCTATATTCATAATGAGAAAAAAACATTGACAGCTAACACATGACGGAGAAAGAGTCATTCCTTTTTGTTTTGTCCCCTCAGAATGTGAAAGCACTGGTAGAATTTTCATGCCCCACTAGATAGAAAGCCTTACATCTACATGCATATTGGCTGAACTAATTGGACTTAGTAGGCTGTGGGGAGAGCAGAGACACAGAAGACATCTTGAAGTTGTCAGGGAACATATCACCAGGGTATTTATGAGGAGTAGGAGGAGAGAAATAAGAGGTGGACATGCTCATGTTTCATTGTGTGCTATATGAAATTCTTAAGACTAAAGAAAAGGCAATATTAAAAATGTTTAATTGTGTAGGTCTAAATTTTCTACATTAGGCTAGAAAATTGTGTTGTCAATAGACACGTGTTTGGTTCTGCTAAGTATATTTGCCCCTGTTATGCCACAGCTGCATACTGCTATCATTTTATCCCTCAAAGGGATAAATGTAATAGAGAAGGTCTCAAGAGTGGAGGAGGTAGGAGATATTGTGGACCATTGCAAGGCAGGGCTTTGTGAGACGGTCTTATGTTATTGAAGGTTGGCTTCTGAAGAGATTATAAGACATGCCTTAGTTTTCTCTACTATGGTTCATGAGGTGAGCGATTGAGCATACTAACCACTCTGATGGCCCACTATTAGCCACCCTCAGCAGGGGCCAACTCCATGGGGCTTCCTGAGCTTTGACTTTTAACTTCCGTATTTCTGAGTTAAATAAACCTCACAGTTCATAAACAGTCTGTGTCAGGTATTTCATTACAGTAGTAGAAAGCTGACCATGTGTTTTTAAATTTACCATTATTCACTCTGTAGCATAATTCATACTTCAGTCATTATCTTATAATCATTTTTGAGCAGTTACCCACTTTTATAAAAAGAATTGAATGAAAAGTGCTGCTCATTTTATGAATCTTCTTCATGGAAACTACCCAAGAGGTAAATCATTGGCACCTAAAATTAAAGAAATAAAAAATGCATAAACTGCTTAATGTATAGATAAAAGGAGAACTCAGTGCTTTCTTCATAAGGGATGTCTTTTATAAGAAAGTGTTTCAACTAAAATATCTGATAAATAAAAACAGAATTTTCAAGCATTTTTACAAAAGATTTAATAATTTAGCAGCGCTCTTCTCTTCCTTTGAAAAGACATGTAGATGTAAAACTCATTTACATAAATGTAATAATCAGCAGTATAGAACTGTTTTTAGAATGAATAAGATTCCAGAGTTACAATATTGAGTAAGTTTAGAGACTAAATTTCCAAGAAAAAAATAAAATCTCAAATATGATAGAATTATACCTGGAATCAATCAAAAGATAAATAAGTAAAAATTATTTAATTTGGAAGAATGCCTACTGTGAGCCCAACATGTTTTTACCCCTTGTAAATTTTTGGGGGTGGGTGGTACGGAAATTTGTAGGCCAAGCATTTATTACCACATGCTCTCATTTCTCCTTGTAAGTGGGGAAGGAGAAGAGACATTGGCCTTTTTCCCTTTTTCACAGATTTCCTTTACTGCCCGTAATTGTGTCCTACATTGCAGGAGAGCTACAGGAGGTCAGAACAAGAGGACGGGTAATATGTGCACACTGGTCATGGTTGTGATAGGCATTTCCAGAGTGTTCAATATGTGTCCTGCTCCAACAAGATCTCCATGGCCCCATGGACTTTAATGGATCAGTATTTATCCCTAGTATACAAATGGGAGCCCATTCCACATAAAGGGTTACTCCCCCGGCCTAGACACATGGGGGAGGGCCTGCTTCAGACTCCCTTCTGATGTTTTTGCATTTTCCTTCCATTTTGTAGAAACGGCAGATGCTCATTTTACAGTCTAAGGATAAGATGCCCAAGTTATAAACAAATGAGGATGTGGGGTGCAAGACCTCAGAGAGCCCTGCCCCTAGATAGTGTTTCAGGGTTAAGGAAGCAGAATGTGGAGGGGGTGGGTTCTGTGCCTGCACTTATTTTGGCATTGAAGCCCACCACTTAGACACAATGCTCTGATTCTCTAAACTCTTGAAAGGTTCCGATATGTTCTGATAAACAAGAGACCCTCTACAAACACGAAGTGAAGTAGAGTACCTGTAAAATTTGCAAGGTTCTAAAGGAAAAACACGAATGTTCCTGAAAATGGCATCTGTGCGCTCTGAACACACTGCTAGGACTGTAAGCGACAGTCACCAAGAGTGATAGTCACAGCTCTGACTCTTAATTACCAGGCTAAGGTTGCCCTTTCTGTTTCCCTCCAATGGTTTTCCATCGATCCCTCCTCTCATTTAGCTGCTTCCTAACTGCATAAAGAGAATTATTACAGGAAACACTAGAGGTAACTAAAAGGACAGAGGTGTGTGTGTGTGTGTGTGTGTGTGTGTGTGTGTGTGTGTGTGTGTGTGGTGTGTTGCCTGTATCTTCAATGCCATTCTTTTACATCCTTCTCAGCCAGCCTTAGTTACAAGCCAACTTCTTTTCTCTAGAATGTCCTTGCAAAAGACACCATTCTTTCCCCAGTGTCAAAAGAACCACCGTCTTCTGAATAGCTGTCTCACAAAGTGCTGGAGTCACTTAACTGGATGAGATTGCAGGAAGCTAAGCCATAAATGACATCTCTTGCAAACTGATCAAACCCAGGGTGGAAAAGGAAAGGCAAAAGAGCGCTGCCATGTCTAAACGCAGACCAGGCATCTGGAAAGTCTCCTTTATGACTGAACCCACAGAATTCCTCCACACCACACAACTGTGATGATGATGCAAGTGAAGTTGAAGATAAGGAGGTGGTTCTACTCAATGGTAAAGTGATGACAGACTAATTACCTGGTGAATCAGTTCTCTTGGGACTAGAAAATTGAACTATGCAGAGTTAGGGTGGTTTCTGAATTGTCTAGACTGATTTCCCTCACGAGCCATGAATATTTATGGAATCAGAACCTCACTTTGTGCTCTGTAAACAGGCTGAATTATTCAGATTATTTGTCTGTACTGTAATAAATGGAAATGTCTCCTTGTACCTCATTTTTAGTATTAAAAAATAAGCACTGTAATGTTTCAGGCGTAAGGACAAAATGAGGCAGAGGCATCGGCCTTCCACTACTACGACACCCTGTAATCCATGCTTGTGTCTGTGAAACGTTTTGTTTATGTTACACATGTATTTTGAGCTTGACAGTTCAACCAACAGTTTGACTGTTTAACCTATGGCTGAGCTTCAAATTGGGAAAGCCTTTAAAACATCAGGTGATTGTATAACTCAATCAGATAGCCTGGCAGGAGATTAATTGGAAACATATGTGACACAGTGGCATCACAAGCCTTTGCCATAGATGAAGAGAACAGAATTACTTTGAAATAATCTGAAAGGCTTTCACAGAGCAATGGTCAATGTCTATAATGCTGCAGGTGAGACCTCAGACAAATATTTTAACTGAACATAGAAAAATCTGACTTTCACAGTACATTGTTTTATAATGAAGGTAAGAAGAGGGTAAGACTAAATTATTACCATTATTTTATCCTAGTCTATATATTTTCTTCACTATGATACTGCAAGGTAGTTCTAGTATACCAACCAAAGCACATTTTTCTATGGCAGATTTTGCATGCTTCAGCTTACAGCTGAAAGCCTGTCTTTCAAGTGTGGGCAGTTTCCTTTAGACTTTATCAGGCAGTGAGATCAGTTGTTCAGATTTAGTTCCTTTATGAGTTACTTGTGGACTGCACTACAATTTAAGATAAGTGGGAATTAGAACAATTGAATCAAAGATACTGACACTGACAGTGTTTTCAAACAAGGGGAAACCATCCAAAGGCAATCTTATGAAGAGGTAGCTTATCAAACTCAAAAGTTTCCCATTCTATTGTTTCTATATTGTCGTATTTGACATTTTTATGTGCACCATTGCTTTTACAAAACTATTTAAAATATTTGTTTATAATTATGACTAAAAGAGAAAACATTTATTTACAAGATTTGTTGCTGAGCTTACAGATCCATTCTGGTGTGCAATTTTCCTTAATTGGTTTATAAATTTGCCAAGCTCAACACATTGATCTGCCTGCAAACCAAAAGCCCAGAGATCACTGACAGATATGGTTTTAGTACACAATCTGGGGAAGATGTAACTCTAACCTCTGACTCCAACAACTCATAAGACGATCTATCATACTGCTCAACAAGAGATTCTTTGGAAAGGAGAAAAATGATTTGGGAACAGAGCAAAAATGTACTTTGGCTATCTTTGAATTGTAAGTAAATCCTTTAAAACACCTACCCTTCACCTCCTCCTAACACTATTAACAACTTAAATGTTCAATACAATTAAAAAAGCATGCGGGAATACTCTTAACTGCTCTTGATTCAGTTCTAGGATGCTAACACTTTTACACGAATTCCTGTTTCCAGTGTTAGTAAACTCCATCAAACCTGAATCCAGGGATTTCAACAGTGAATTAATTAGGGGTTCAGTCTAAATATGCTCTGCTTTGCTACCCTGGAAAGAAGCTAATTAAGGAAACTTCCTAATCATTGGAGGGCTTTTCACAGTCTTCCTCTTGTTTGTTCACTCTAAGTCAGTAGAAGAGCAGCTAGAGGTGGCAAATAAAAAAGCTAAACAACAGAAAAATATCCTTTCTAATTTTTTAATGAAGCCCAGAAATTGGAAGTTAGGGCACCACCATGATCAAAGGAGGCTTGTTTCCTTGTGAGAATAGTAGCCACAGATAAAGCTTGAGCAGGGATCAGGTTGCCATTATCAGTCGATCTATTCATCAAAGATTAAATTTGGATAGGTTCTAGGAAGGTGATGAAGGAAGTAGATCACTGTAGGCTTGTCTTTAAGGGTGAACTGTGCCCTGGTCCCTTCTGCCTAGATCTCTGCTTCTTGGCCACCATGAAGTGAGTCTTGGCTTTGCCACTCTCCCTTTGTGATGTTAGTTCATCCTCACCACAGCCCACAAACAGAAGGGGCCAACCATGATGGAAGGCTGGGAAACCGTGAGCTTAAATACATTTGCTCTCCTTTGAGTTGTTTCTCTCAGGTATTCAGCACAATGATGGAAGGGTATAACAAAACAATATGGGCTTTGATTGTTTAAAGTAGTTCATGTGACGGTTACCTAATATTTTTTTCTGCAGTCCAGTAATATTCCTTTAACAATCCATACTCTGAAAGCTATAGAATTATTTACACATAAAGTTCCTTTTCAAAGAAACTTTAGTAAGTAAAAGAGTGATGGAAATGTCCCATTTAGGCCAAGCTCACAAATAGACTGGGAAAATTTGTCTTTACTATAGTTTATAATCTAGCACTAGAAGCTGTATCCTTCTACATGTCTGCTGTTTTTACACCCTTTCGCATTTCATTGTCTTAGTCTTGCCAATGTTTTATAAATATTTTTAGACACATCTGAACTATAGTTGGCTTGAGCAAGTTTCCCTTTTATTGTCTGCATTGTGCTTTATTGTTTTCTATCCTTCAATTCATTTCTACTTATGTAATTAATTTGCTTGGTAGTTTCCCCTTCTAATTTATGAAATTGAATTCTTAGGTCATTAAATTCTGTCTTTTCTTTTCACATTTAAGAGTGCAGATATACCTCAGTGGACGAACTTCTACTGAAAACATGCCAGAGGCTACAAACCGAAATTTATATTTCAATAGTTCTGGACATTGAGAAGTCCAAGTTCAAAGGAAGTACAGTTATACATCATTCTGCCTACAATTGCTAACCTCCAGTAATAGTCCTGTTCACTTCCACTTTGAAACCAACCTTCTCATTTCCAACTTTGAGCATAAAAGCAGTCTGTCATTCTGCATCTGGATTAGTTCGCTTAATGTCCTTCAGTTCCATTCTGCCACAAAGTATTTCATTCCTTTTCTGAATGAATAATATCCCAGTACTATACATGCAATACTCTCTTTTCCCACCCACCCATTGAGAGCCACCTAGGCTGATTCCCTTGCGCTGTCTGCTATGAACATTGCTGCAGTAAACATGGGCGTAGGGACCTCTCCTCAATGCTGATCTCATTTTCTTTATCTGTATACCCAGAGGCAAGATAGATGGGACATATGATAGTCATCCATCCTTCTTTACACGCAGGGTTTCCTTTCTTTCTTATCCTCACTAACATAGGCTGTATTTTTACTTTTGTGACACTGATTCAGAATTTAAAAAAAAAAAAAGATGTAAAGCTTAAACAGAGAAATTGTGACCTCATAGTTCACCTTCATTTTGAATTGATGGTTTTTTTGGGGGGGTATATTTATTCTGCTAAATCACCCTGTGCCTTTTCTTTTTTCTTTCTTATTTTGTGCTTTTGAGCCTACAGTTTGATAATGTACACCAGGGTGGTCTGAACTTGCAGCAATGCCCTGCTAGTGTCTCCCAAGGCCAGGGTTCACAGGCACAGGCCATCTCTTAAGGATAAGCACTCCCTCATGGATGCCAAACTGTACAGACCTTCCTGCTTTTAACATTAAGACTGCGAGATAGAATTAAATTTTTTGCTTAGAATTATATCCACCCAAACCTTTAAATCTTCCATCTAGAAATAACAATAAAACAAGCTCTTAACACACACATATATCCCATGCACGTGTGTGTACATGCTCCTGCGTGTATGTGTGTGTGTGTGTGCATGTGTGTGTATGTGCACACGCATGTGCGCATGACTGTAGAGTTAGCAGCTGATAACAGTGTCGTTTTCGGCTACTCTCCACCCTATTTCTTTGAGACAGAGTTTCTCACTGTACCTGGTGCTGAGTGATTTGGCTTCATTGACTGACTGGTGAGCCCTCAGGAATCCGCCTGACTCTGCCTTCCAGACACTGAGATTTTAGTCAAATGTTGCCACAAAAGGCTCTCAGGGTGGGTCCTGAGATGGAACTCAGGTCCCTGTGAATTCACTCAACTAGTACTTTACAGACCTTGCAATCTCCCCAAACTAGATTCTTCCAGAATTTGTATATGGAGGGATTTTACTTAAGGAATGATTTGTATTATTTAAAATGTGACATTGTAAATAAGAATTCACTTTTATGGTTCTCTTTACAGGCAACTTTGTTTTTCTGTTTTATTTTGTTTTGTTTTTTGTTGTTGTTGTTTTTTAGAAGAACATGGTTCTTTTGCAGCATTCTTCACAGTTCCTGGAGACTTCAGGTATTTTTGAAAGTAATTAATTCCGATGTAAACTGCACAACTCTTAAACTCAGAATGCACAGCAAATCTGAGCAAAATAGGAAAAGCCACCACCCATTAAATAATGTCAGGGAGCACATGGGAGCTGGAGGCTGTTGACTGGCCCATGGAGTTTGGGAGCATAGTGGCAGGCATGGGCGAACATGTCCAAGAGGTAGTTTCTGGAAAGATTCCCTGGTGCTCAATGTATGGGAGACCAGGGCAAAAGCTTCCTCATCATTACAGACCTTCTACACTCTTCACAGACTTCCCGTGGAGACCAGCACCACACTTCTGACAAATCCCCAACCGTTTATTTGTGAGATATTTTATTCAAATTGCTTCCTTCTCCTTGCAGAGTGCACAGAAGAACAGCAATATCCCGACCCTCTGTACCTCCTAACTGCTGTTCCAAGAGATAATGACTGAAGTTAGATCTTCATTACAATGTGAGTTTGTACAGCAAGCCTTATTTATTTTTCTCTACCTTGCTATTGTAATCTCCAGGACAAGAAGACTGACTCTGAATAAATGTATTTATTTGAGTCCAGTGCTTCAAAGACACTCATTTGTTGAAATGGTAGGAACTGCCTCACACTGTCCTGGAGAGAGAGTGAGTTCTGGAAGCTTATTATATCTGAGCCGCACAGTGCTTTTGTGATTTCCATGCTCAGATGGCATCTAAAAAGGAAGTTTTTAATTACGACATTTTCTTCTTCAATGATTTTAAAGATGCAACAACTACTCCAAATATGTTCTCCATTTTCAAGCTAAATCTTAATTTTTTTAAATCTCCTTCTTGCACCTCAGGATAAGTCTTATTCATACAGCACACTGTACAAACCTAAATATGATTTATTTGGAATATAAAAATTTTTAAAAAAATGACCAGGAGTAACTGGATGTTAGTCCTCATCTCACAAAAAAATACAAGGAAGCATTCTTTAAAAGGTGAAAGCTTATTTCAGGCTTATTTTTATTTATGTACATGTACGTCTGTGAGAGCCAGCAGGAACTACTGGCATGTACGTGTCCTAGGTGACCGGAAGAGGGAGTCAGACTCCCTAGAGCTTGTTGTAGGCATCTGTGAGCAGCCAGATATTGGTGTCAAAAACCAAACGTGGATCCTCTGGAAAACCAGCAATCACTCTGAGCATCTGAGCAATCTCTCCAACTCCAAAAGGACAAAAGCTTCTGAGGTGAATCAATGAAATGAACAATCCAGGCTTCTCAATCAACCAGTTAAAGTGTTTAACTGAATGCCAGATTTTGTAGAACTAGAAAAAGGTTCTGAATAAAAACTGCTCAGAGAAGGTGGTAGATGTTGCTTGGAAAAGAACACTACTTAATTTAATATAATTAAGTCTCCTTCATTTGTTTTCAACTTTCAGAATGAGCTGTTGGAAGGTAGCTATTTCTCCACTATACCACCAACCGTCTACTGAGGCCAGGTACTATAGCACGGTTGTTGAATGTCCCTGAAAGAATCACTTGTCAAAATCCTGGTCCCCACGGAGGTGCTCTTGGGAGGTACTCAAGAAATCTTTAATACTCTTCACAGTTTGACTAGTGGCTGTCTAAGCTTAATGCACAGTCATGCTGGAGATATAATCTTTACTTCTGATAAGTGACTTATCAGAAGTAAATCTTAATGTATTTATTTTCTTGTCTTTCTTGTTTTTGAATACGTATTAAAGGAAAAGTAAATCTTAATGTATTTATTTTCTTGTCTTTCTTGTTTTTGAATACATATTAAAGGAACGTCTCTGGACAAATGATTAGAAGACAAATATCCTGAGTCTGTACATTTCTAAATATGTTGTGTGTGTTATTCACACCGAAACTGGTTACCAGTTTGGTTCTCATGTGTGACCAAAACAAATCCTCATCTAGTACAAATGTACTACCTATGGTTGGAGGTCCAACAAAGGTGTCAACATCATGCTAAAACCAAAGTACAACAACTCTTTCTTTTAGTTTCTTGCTTGTGCAGGTAACTGTGGAGTTGATTCTTTCTGTTTGTGGCTTGAAGAGTCCCATTCCCTCACTCACTAATAAAGTCTGCCTCAGCTTTCTGGAAACTATTGCATGTTTTCCTCCATGGATTTTGACCCTACCCCAAAGCCAGGACTGCCTGACCGAATGGTTGTATCATATGTCTCAATCATTTTTTCTTTTCCTTTTCAGTTTAATATTATTTTAATTGACATTAAAGTAGCAGGTTTTATTATACACACATACTTAGTTTGGATAATGCTCCATTTGCAGCCCGCTCTTCTCCCCATCTCCTTACGTCTCCGCAGCATCTTTGCTTGCACTCGGTGATCTTCAGTATCCCGCTTTCCGCTTTCACCTCACAGGAGTCCTGCTGCCTTCCGTCCCTACCTCACAAGCCAGTTCCTAATATTTTCCACTTCCATATACTTTCCAGGATTTTTCATAACTTCGTTTTTTCTTCACAGCTGAACAAAATTCCAAGTTTTTGTCATTACTCTTCTCTCACCTTGCCATGGAAAAAAGTTCTGTTGTGAAAGTTGGTAAAAAATGTGTAAGACAGATGGGGGTTGTAGACTGTAGGTGATAGAATTCCACCTGGCATAAATTTTGCTCACCAAAGGTAACCAACCCTTTCTTTCCCTCTGTCCAACTTTTGATAAAAGTAACTCTTGAGTTTTACTCCCTGGCTTCTTGGCTTCATATGCATATACACATACATCCATTCTTCATGTTCAATACAAATATGCCATCACCATCCCTGGCTGTAATGTGGCTTTCTCCCTCCTGCAAGCTGGCTTCCAAATAATGACGCAGAGACTTCTTATTAATTATGAAAGCTTGCCTATAGCTTAGGCCTGTTCCTAACCAGCCTCTATATAACTTAAATTAACCCATTTATATTAATCTACACTCTTCCACGTGGCACTACCTCTCTTCCATCTTGCACCCCAACTTCCTCTCTGTGTCTGGATGGCATTTCATCCTTTCTTCTTCCCAGAGTTCACTATCTGTATGGAAGTCTCAGCTATATCTCCTGCCTAGCTATTGCTGTTCAACTTTTTATTACACCAGCCACGGCAATACACACAGTGTAAAAATCTCCCACAACTTTGAACACTACAGAGAAGGAGGCCACCTAGCTAGACACAATGGTTCTCAACCTGTGAGTAGTGATCCCTTTTGGGTATCACATATCAGATATGCTGCATATCAGATATTTACGTCATGATTCCTAGCAGTAGAAATTACAGTTATGAAGAAGCACTGGAATAATTTTATGGTTGGAGGTCACCACAACGTGAAGAACTGAATTAAAGGGTCACGGCATTAGGAAACCTGAGAACCACAGGTAGAGTGAATTTCCTTGACAAGGTTATAATGTGAAGCCAGAGGTGAGAACTAGACACAATTTCAGCCTCTAATATACACTGTTATTTATAAAAATCACTGAGAATTATGAGAACTACATGGATATACTTCTGAAAATATAAATTAATTATTCATTCTGTTTCTTGTGTATTGACTGTTGACTTTGCAAAAGTTTTATAACATTAGAATTTCTTCCACCTTGTTAACAGGAATTCCACAGAACTTTTCCCAGTTTCCAAGGCTGACTTTCCCTCTCTTCCCTCATCTTATAAAAGCCCTTAGCTAGGTGGTTAATAGCACTTAGAAGCCTTTTGTGAAACCTTTGCTGGTCCATGTGTGTGTCTCTACGGGTGAAAATACACATTCTTCAGTGTAATATGTGTTGAATATAAGATATCAGTGACAGCCTAATCATTTCCATGTTCAACCTTCAGCCTGATTTAACAATTCCACAAACTATACACATTAAAAACACCTAGTATATGCTATAAACACCCAATTTGTCAACAAAAAAATAAAATTCTGGAAGAATCTAAGTATTTTCAGAAGGTAAAAGAATTTATAAATATGCTTCCATTGGGCTGTGCTCTTAATTCTAATGCTCCCTGAAAGTGGCCATTAAAACCTTGTATTTTTAGTGTCTACTCACATCAGCTTTTCCCTCGGTAGGTTTGGGAAAAGTTGCTTTTTGTGGCAGCTTTATTTCCCAAGCAGTGACATCAACATTGCTGAATGCTTTTTAAGTGATGTTTGTGGTTTTTAGATGCTTGCTGGAGAAAAATCATTAATGCTTCTCAATCTCACAGAAAAATCCCAAGAGGAATAAAATACCCAGATACCCAGGCTTAGAAAGAAGGCTCCTCACTCATCAACAGCTCTGTTTTAGAAGTTGCAGATTCTCTTTCTAAAACCTAATTTAGTTATAATTATGAGAAGTGAATAAACAGCTAAGTCAAGGCAATAATAATAAGCCTATCTAATGGTTTAACTGACTTTAATTATTATTATAAAAAGCCTAACTTTTTTCTATGTTCCAGATACACCTTCATCAACCAAAAGCCATCATTATTACGTCTGTGTTTGCTTGTTTTCCTTTGCTTTGTAAATAAGTTTTGTTTTTGCCATAGGAGCTCATTCAATATTTATTAAGCATGTTAATATTTGAAGCAACTCATCACTTTATAAATTCTGGTGGGAGAATCTTGTCAAACTTGTTGAACATTATGATGATTTATCATATTTGATATTGCCTGAGAACAATAAAACCTACTAATCCAATTGTGGAGATGGTGAATGCCATGGAGAACAACTCATTAAGTATAAATTGGACAGATTGCATCCCAGCCCTGCTTAATTGGACAGAAATTATTTGAATTCATCCAACTTTCATATTTACCTCTTTTTTTAAAAAAAATGAAATTTCACGAACCAGTGCCTATTTTAGTGGTCTGGTGTTACTTTCTGAAGAAATATGCAAATGCCCATCTAAGGAATAACACACATTGGAAATACAACACTCATTCTAAGCTAAGCTGGATGTTTTTATAATGAAAATGATGAGCAAAGGAGGAAAAGAAGTGGTTGGTGGCATTCACAGCAGCATCGGAGATCCTTACCTTGCTTTGGAGTGGACGAGAGCCTCCAGGATGAGTGCTGCCAAATTTCTTCTTGGTGTTTTAACTGGAGGTCTTCATTCCTAAAGGAGCTTGATGAGCAAAGGAACGTTCTGGAAGTTGTAATCAGCAGGAATTCAATTCGTACTGCTTCTGGTGACATTCAGAGCCTTCTACTTCTGCTTCACGATTAATTTCAATTATCTCCTTACGGATTCTTGTAGTGAGATCTCCACCCCTCCCGCACCTGTTGCATTGACCAAGCCCAGGTGCGGAGGATGTGATTCGGTAGGGTGGTCTGAGGTCCTGGACCCCAACTCATTTGCTTGGTTCAGGTCCGGTCACAGATCCTTGGATGTCATGCAAACGACTTCTCCTAGAATAAAATATACAACCTATTTTTTATCCTCATCCCATGTATCTTAATATGTGCATCATTAGATTCTCTACTAAAACAGGGGTGACCAGTACCCTGCTCTGCAAATCTGGCCCCACGTATCCCTGATTCCGTGTCTCTATTTATGTTCAGACTGTCTGAACGGCATCTTCTGGGTTCTAAACGCCCTTCTAAAAGCCACTCACTTTCTCATATCTTCTAGTGAATAAGAAATTTTATTTTAATCAACGTTTATTTTTTGTTGTTTTAACTTGTACACACCTGTTTAAATTTAAATTTAGCTTTTAGATTTTCTTTTCTTTTTTATTTAAATTTGAAACAAGGTTATTTTAATTGTCAATCCTAGTTCCCTCTCCCTCCCCTCCTCCCCTATCACCCTCACCAAACCCGAGCCCATCCCCTTTCTACTCCCCAGGGAGAGTAAGGCCCTCCATAGTGGATCTTCAAAGTCTGTCATATCATTTGGAGCAGGGCCTAGGCCCTCCCCCGTGTGTCTAGACTAAGAGAGTATCCCTCTATGTGGAATGGGCTCCCAAAGTCCATTTGTATACTAGGGCTAAATAGTTACCCACTACCAGAGGCCCCATAGGCTGCCCAGTCCTCCTAACTAACACCCACATTCAGGGGGTCTGGGTTAGTCCTATGCTGGTTTTCCAGCTATCAGACTGGGGTGCATGATCTCCCCCTTGTTCAGGTCATGTATTTCTGTGGGTGTCTTCTGCCTGGTCTTGACCCCTTTGCTCATCACTCCTCCCTCTCTGTAACTGGATTCCAGGAGTTTGGCTAGTGTATAGCCATTGGTGTGGGCTTCTGCTTCCATCAGCTACTAGACTGAGACAAGGAAAGAATAAGAGGAGAACAAGGAAAGAGATACCATAATAGAGGGAGCCATTATAGTTTTAAGGAGAAATCTGGCACTAGAGAAATGCCCGGAGATCTACAAGGATGAACCCAACTAACAATCTAAGCAATAGTGGAGAGGCTGCCTTTAATGCCCTTCTGCATTAATGAGATTGACACGTACCTTATATCCTAGTTTTTATATTTTAGTCTTTAAATATTCCTTTGACCTCTACTTGAATTTTATATAATATTTTTACAAAAATGACTGCAAATGGATTTTTTCACAAGTGGCTGTCTAAATAGCTGAATGAATAAGTGATATGAAGTACTGATTAGATATCAGAAGAGAGAATCCATTCTGTGGAGGTGCCCTAATTCTTTACTTTCATAAAATGTACCCCTAAAACCAAGTCCTATCGACACAATCAGAATTAGACTTGAGACATTTAAGAGCATTCCTTTATATAACTAAAAGGAATAGTGACTTCATAATCTGGCAGTAGGTTACATAGACAGCGAATCAGTGAAAACATAATAATTCATGTTGATAAACACGGGAATGTGAAACCGGTTTCTGGATCTGATTGTTACAGAAGCATCACTAAATAATTACATGGTCACTTAAAAATACAAGGAAATTTAGTCTTTCTGAGCTGAAAAGTGTAGGGGTAAATAGTAAATTGCTGAAAAAACAGGAAATCACACTCACACACACACACACACACACACACACATGTTGTCATGAGTTGGTAAAAAGGAATGTGTGTGTGTATCTGTGTGTGTGTGTGTGTGTGTGCGTGTGTATATATGTGTGTGTGTGGTGTATCTGTGTATGTGTGTATCTATCTGTGTGTGCGTGAACATGTGTGTATGTAGCCTACCTAAATCAAAGGTAGACATGTGCACATCTCATCAAGTGGATGTAAAGGACAGTGAAGCTGCATTCTGTAATGAACCAAACTGAATTTAGAGGTCTGAGTATTAGTAATAATGTTGCTTTCTTTCATAACACATAACTGGATTATAGCACGTTTTTATTCATTTTGAAATAAACCTTTCCCACATGGGTTTTTAAAATCAGCCTCTAGTGTGATCTCAAAGATCAAGGCAAAACCCCACACTCCCCGCTAATGATCAAAGTTTGATGACCTCCAAATAATAGAAAACACAATAAGTGGACTTCAGATCACAAGAAAAAAAATGCCCAGAAGCTACACAAGCCACTGCTGGTGTTCTTTACTTAGGATGCTTTTTATGAGCGAAAAAGAAAGAACAAGCTGTCAAGAGGCAGCAACTTCCAATTCCTTGGTCTGCAGCCGCATCTGAGGAACCAGCACACAGGTTATGTATATTCTCAGGAGAAAAGATGTGAAACCATGAAGGGCAGGGTAAGCCTCAAGGAATAAGATTTGAAAACGAGATAGAACAATGGGTCAGGACTGGAGATTCAAACTTGGTGTTAGTAATCACAGAGTTTGCACGATTCTGGTGAGGATTGTGAGAGTCTAGGAAAGGGATCCCTTCACAGTTCTACGTGAGTGGTGTGGACAGATTACTTTTATAGATTTTGTATATTATATGATATCCATGATGCAAACATCTGCTTGCATTATAAAATGATAATCTTTGTCCTTATATTTGAGCAAAGTTCCTGTCATTTCCACAATAATCTAATCATTACAAGTTAACATAGATATCATTGAAGCCCCTCAATCTTTTAAAAAACATATAAAAAATGTCACACACAAACCTTTGCTGATATAACATTACTGGTTTTACTCTTGTAGACCAGGCTGGTCTCGAACATTACTGGTTTTACTCAATCTATATTTGGAAGTGGTGTTGCAAGGAGATCTTTTTACTTACTGAAGAAAATATTTTTTTAAAAAAAACCTGTACCTTAAAGTCACGTAAAACACAACTGATCAAACCATTCTTGTCTTTTAAAGAAAGTCCATCTACTTTGAAAAATCCTTCCTATACTTCTTACTTACATCTTTAGATACGATTCACTATTGCTGATACTACGATTTCTGTCAAGGATAAAATAGTTTACAAAAAGTGGGCTACATTATCTCACATTCTGAAAATGGTTCCTGTGTCTGACCTCTATTTCACAATTCTAATATCTTCATCTTCTTAAGTGCAGCACATATAATTTCACAGTCTAACCTATAACCCTTCATCAATGGAGATAAAAGATAAGACTCATTTGGACGGGTAAGAAATATTTTCTTCTCTTCTAGCACCTCAAAGCCAACAATAATCTTCCCCACCTTGCTGAACATTTGAATTCTTACTTGTCCTTTAAGATGTTTTATCTGAAGAGTGTCCTCTCCTTGCCATGTTGTCGTGCGGCTCTCTATGGCACTTATTAGCACAGGTTTGTGGGTGATCTATCTAAGAGAACTGTGCTTTGGTGGGTCAGGGTTCTTAATGAAAGAATCCTTGTCTACCAGGTTCAGATTGTTACAAATAAAGCTGCCGTGAACATAGTTGAGCAAATGTCCTTGTGGTATGATTGAGCATCCTTCTGGTAAATGCCCAAGAGTGGTATTGCTGGGTCTTGAGGAAGATCAATTCCCACAATTCCCAATTTTCTGAAAAACCATCATACTGATTTCCAAAGTGGCTGTTAAAGTTTGCATTCCCACCAGCAATTGAGGAGTATTCACCTTACTCCAAATCCATCAATGGAAGAATGGATAAATGTGGTACATTTACACAA
Source organism: Phodopus roborovskii (assembly GCF_943737965.1). Taxonomy (NCBI): domain Eukaryota; kingdom Metazoa; phylum Chordata; class Mammalia; order Rodentia; family Cricetidae; genus Phodopus; species Phodopus roborovskii. Next base: position 15,506,521 of record NW_026126511.1, read on the forward strand.
TGGATTACTACTCAAGTGATAAAAAAAAAAAACAATAATATCTTGACATTTTCAGGCAAATGGATGGAACTACATAAAAGCCATCCTGAGTGAGATAACCAAGACCCAGAAAGACAAACACAGTATGTATTCACTCCTAAGTGAATCTACGACCCAAGAGAAACTAGGTAAAAAGGAGACTCTAAGAGGAACACCCATGGAGGACCCCAAGAAGAGAAAATAGTTAAGATCTCCTGAGTAAACTAGGAGTGGGTAGAAAGGAGGGGCTAGGGAATAGATCCAAGAAGAGAGTTTGGAGAGTGATAGAGATGGAGAGCAATTAAAGCGATATCTTAGTAAACTGAGCCATTATGGGGTTAGGGAAAAACCTGGTGCTAGAGAGATTCTCAGAAATCCACAAAGATGGAGAGGGTGTCTGAACAGGCCTTCCCCTTTAATCAGATTGGTGACCACCCTAATTATGATCACAGAACCTACATCCAGTTACTAATGGAAGCAGATACAATGATCCACTTAGCCCAGTCAAGCACTGGGCTAAGCTCCTGGAGTTCAGCTAATGAGGGAGGAGAGATCCCATGAGCAAGGGAGGTCAAGAGCATGATAGGGAAAATAAGAGAGACGGCTGACCCAAGCTAGTGGGAGCTCACGGATTATGGACTGACAGTTGGGGAACCTGCATGGGACTGAACTAGACCCTCTGAATGTGGGTGAAAATTATGTGGCTTGAACTGTTGGGGGGTCTGGCAGTGGCAGCATGACCTAACCCAGGTGCACGAACTGGCTTTTTGGAGGCCATTCCCAATGGTGGGATACCTTTGCTATGGGAGGCAGGGGGGAACTTTGTCTTGCCTCAACTTGGCATCCAGCTTTTGTTGATTCCCCAAAGAAAGACTAACCCATTCTTAGGAGTGGGTGGGGAGTGAGAAGGGAGAAGGTAGGGGGTAGGAGAAAGGGAAGGAATGGGAACTGGGGTTGGTATAGAAAATGAAAAAAGAGAGAGAATCCTTATCTTGATCGCTTTGATGTTTTTCAGATACCCACTGCATAGTGGCCTCAATGAGTCCCAACAATCATTCGTTGAATTTAACTAAATAGAAGACACTTACTTTATTTTTTTAAATATTGTCTAAACTTCTCCATTAATTATTAAAAAATAATAGTGTTCACTTAACTAACAAGAATCAAACTGCCCTGAGGGCTGATGGTCAAGTGGGAGGGACAAAACCACACCTTCACCCCTTTTCAGAAAAAAAAAAAACATATTTAAATGAAATAAAATGTGTTTGGAAACTGGGAAGGTTGCTGAGTGTGCAAGGCACTTGCCACAAGAGCAAAAGTATGTGCATTCTCATCCTAGAACTTGTGTAGAGCTGGACAGCTTAGGACACCAGTAAGCCCTGTGCTCCCATGGTGATGGGGATGGTGATGGTGATGGTGATGGTCGAAGCAGGAGAATAACCTGGAGTTCATGGCTCTACTGGGCTGGAGTATTCAACCCTGGCGAACAAAAGACTGTCTCCAAACAGATGGAAAATGAAAACTCACATTGGAGATTATTCTCTGACCTCCACGTGCATGAGAGGGCTTGCACAAGCCTAGCACAGCCAACTCAGCTACCACTACTAGGACCGCCAATGCAACACACACGGGTTTGTCTTTTGTTTTGTTTTTAAAACATATCTGTGCTTCTTTTCTTGTTCATAAATAAAAAGAATGTGAAACGAAGCCCAGGAAAGTCATTGGTCTAGTCTTGCTTTGGGATCAGTTTAGAAGTTTGCAGGACAAGATTCTAGGTAAGCCTGACATTATTTTTATTATCCCATCTGCTTGTGAAGTTCTTGTGCTCACATTCAAACACTGAAGATGCTAATGTCTTGGCACTAAAATGAAACAGGGTTAGGGTTAGGGTTAGGGAGACCAACTCTTCATTCTGTGTTCCGTAACATGAAATTCCTTTATTGTCACTGAATTATGGGTACCTTAATTACGGTAGGTACAATGTTGCCTGCACTTACGAATCCCTGACAGGGTTATAGTGTGAAGCAAGGAGTGAGAGCTAAATGCAATTTCAGCCTCTCAACTACACTATTACTTACAAAAAACAAAAACCAAAACAAAATATCGAGAGCAGTGAGAACTGTGTGCGTATCCTCCTAGATATGCAATTAATGCAATTAATAATTAGTGCTGAACAAGAAAATAGCACCCATCAATAGACATGTACAGACTGCATATAAAGATGAAGTGATAATTCTTTTCAGTTAAATCCTTTGCTTGTGATCAGGCAAATGGGAGTTGCTTTCATTACATATTTTGTGTTCCTGACTTAATAATTTTATTTCTGATACATAGAATCTTATGTATGTAGATGTTTGTAAAAATAAAAAAATATGTATGATTTATGCTCATTAAAAAAATCAGTGTATTTTATTGAAGGTAATTTTTTTTGCCTTGCTTGGTATTTGTATTGGATGCTGGTTAGCTTTTAGTTCAAAGAAGCATGTATCACTCTAATAGTTGATGCATCATTGTGTGCCCTCCACTTGTATTTGCCCCCGTTCCCTTACGTGTGTGCACACAGAGACTGAGTATGTCCAGTCTAATGGGCAAGTAACAGGAGCAAAGAGTAGCGCCTGTACTTTCAAGGGCAGATTTCTCCACAGCTTCCTTCCCAGGGAGAACACGTGGCTAATATCTCACTGCCACTCATAAAGCATAGATTTATTCATGCAGCACACTGGAAATCACGGAGGGCTTCATGACATGCAGCCTGCATCAGCACAGGGCATCAGCTCTTAGTGCAATATTCTGCTGCATTCTTGTTCTGTACTGAGCTCACAAATGGCGTAGCTAAGCCAGTAAGGAGTAAATGTGTGTTTATTTCCTTAACACCAAAAATAAAGAGAAGTATTGGTCATTTTACTCTTTAAATGGTGTCTCTAAATCGTGTCAGTGTTTTTGTATTAATTTGAGGAATAATGCATGGTATTCCCATGACGAAGCCACAGGGAGGAACAGCTGAGGACATCTGCAGGAGGCAACAGAGGAGCAAACCCAAGGAACCAAATGTTAAAGCATTCCCGTTTTAGATGCTGAGAGCACCTCAGTGGGCCTTGGTGGGTGAGTGTTACCTCTTCATTCCTCTTTTCCAGAATGTTCCTCAAGCTTTCTTTGCAGGAATCTATATGACGTCCCATCTCGCACCCTCTGTTACTTGCTCTCAGCACTATGGTCCATTCTGTGTCTCTGCACGGAACACCACCTACACCACCCTCTGCATGGGGCCTTATCTAGCAAAGTCTGGGGAATTTGATTCCCTCTTCGGTGGTGTTAATATTTCTTTGCGTGGGAGCCAACATAATTTGCATTTCACCTTTTTGAAAAGGATCATTTGTCATTGCTGAGTTTAAACGGTACAAATTTTCCCTTTGTTTTGCCTTTTTAAGTATAATACTTTGATACTGGTGCATTTTTTAGAATTCTGGTTACTGTCTGGGCAAGGCCAAGCAAATATTTATCTTAAGGTTCTTATAAAACAATGGATCATCTGCATGTTCTTTGTATAAACATAATCTAATTTACTGTCACAATTATTTATTTATGTATTTATTTGAGACAAGTTCTCACTATAAATCCTAGCTGGCATTGAACTCCCAGTATAGATCAACATGGCCTTGAACTCATAGAGATCTGCTTGCCTTTGTCTCTGGAGTGTACAGCAGTATGTCAAACTCCAATCACAATTTTAACTCATGAATTCTTTCCCTCTCTATCCATGTATTTTTATCAAATTCATAAAAAAAATTACCAAGCGAAGCCATGTATGGTGATTCACACCTGTAAGTCCAACACTCTAGAGGCTGAAGCAAAAACACGCAGTTTAACTTAGCTGTAGAACTTGTTCCAGGTCAACCAGTGTGGTGGTTTGAAAGAAATGGACACCAAAGGAAGTGGCACTATTAGGAAGTGTGGTTTTGTTGGGGTTGATGTGGCCTTGATAGCAGAAGTGTGTCACTGTGGAGGAAGTCTTTGAGATTTCATAAATGCTCAAGATACCACCCTATGTCTCAGACCACTTCCGGTTGCCTGTGAGTCAAGATGTAAGGACTCTCTGTTACTACTCTAGCACCATGTCTGCCTGCATGCTGGCTTGCTTCCCATTATGATGAATGTGGGCTAAACCTCTGTACTGTAGCCATCCACCACAATTAATTGGTTTTTTTAATAAGAGTTACCATGGTCATGGTGTGTTTTCACAACAATAGAAACCCTAACTAAGAGACCTGGATAATATAATGAGACTCTTTTCAAAGAAATAAAAACAAAATAAAAAAAAGTTTATCTTGGGGTCTTACTTGATGACTTCCAGTCATGTCCCCTTATATATAGCTACCTTTTGTTTGATCACCTTTCACAACCCTTAACCATGAACACCCATTTTTTTCACTGATTTTTATTTATGTAGTCTTCAGATCTAGACTCAGAATCTATGTTACTTCTCCTGAGAACTAAGGCACCATATTTAATACAAGCAGAGGCCAGAGGCCATAATCACCCTGTTTTCTACCACTGAATTTACTATACTAGATTTAATTTTAATTACCCTTTCTTCCTTCTTATATTACTCATCATAATACCTTTTGTTTTTCAAACCATTTTGTTTTACACGTCAATCCCAGCTCCCTTTCCCATGTATTTTTAAGGGCCAAACAATAAATAAATGTCAAGATTCATTTGTTGACCACATGTAAGAATGAGGAAGGTGTGTTGAACCAAAGTTTTAAACACTGACCTAAAAACAAGTCCACTGCTGACTGTGTGTTGCATCTAAATGGAAATAAGTAGCCTTCACTCACTTTCTTCATCATTCATTTATTAATTGATCCATGTACCTACTGTGTGCTCTGCATATAGTTACACTGAATTAATGACTCATGGTCCTGCACTAGGACATTTATAGTAACTTTCACAATCATTTCCAGGTAATATATAAATCACGATCTGCCCTATCAGTAAACAGATCAAAATAAATTCTGAAAAATATTTTTTAAATCTTGTTATGTCTTATATTTTAATATTAAATATACTCCTCTTGCATCATCTTCTATCTTTAAAACTACTTATGATAAACTAGTATGTGTTTTATCCTTTAAATTTAATTATCCACTGAAATATGTTTACATTTACTACTCAGAGCATGTTAACATGGAAAATGTTTTAGAAAAAAAAGTAGCGTATGATGAGCTTTTCTTATGTAAAATCTAATAAGATTTTGTGATCCACAAGTGGTATTGAATTAAATATTAAGTTTGTCAGCACCAGTCATGGACATTCAAGTCTCTTTATGTGTTATGAGAACTATTTCTCAGACATCATAGAAATGGGCAGGATCACATCAGAGTGCTGCTGTGTGGACACACAGCCTTGCTCCATCTCAGCATCGAGGAGCAGTCATTTCGCACTTGGAGTTTTATATTCCACTACTTATGCAAAGGCCACCATTGTATTCTTTTGGTGGCTATTTTACTCACTTCCTGCTATAAGAACTGCACAAAACAATATATGCCCAGTATGTTTCTGTGAGGAAAGGTCTTCAAAATAAAAAAAAAAAAAAAAGCATACTTTAGACAAAAGACAGATGAAAACACTCTAAATGAGACCATAATACTAATTAATTTATTATTAAGTTATTTTTAATCAATTATCTTTATGTAGCTACTATACTATCTATAAAAATCTATAGTGTTTCAGACTCGGAAAGGCATGCAGCTATACTCTAGTAATAAATAGAGTGTATTATCATAAAAATGGTGACATTTACAGAAGGAAGGTGTGGATTTGCCTTTGGTTTCTCTGTGCCAAATAGCCTTTGTGGTTATGATAACACAGATAAGAATCCCCAAAGCTCTGTAGAGTCGACTGTCCATGGAATAATGCAGCTGCGCATCCCCTTTTCCATGACAATGAAGAATGATTCAATACTCAATGTGTCAATAATCTTGAAGATTTACTTTTCACCTCTCCTTAATCTATTATTAACTAATATAAGCCAATGGGTCAATAAATAATGCCACTCATCTTGTTTGAAGAAATCCTTTGGAATATTATCTGTGGAAAAATGTTTGAAGTAATGATAAATGTTGGAGGTCCTCAAAATTCAAACTGGTAGTGAAGGACACCAAATTAAAAATTAAAATAAGTTACTCAAAATTCAAGCCAGTAGTGAAGAACACCAAATTAAAATGACATTGAGGCAGAATCCTGGAAGCATACAACTATAGAAATTGAGGTATTGTCAGGACACTATTTCTCTTTAAAAACAAGTGGCTATCTTCAAAAATTACAACCCCAGTTTGCTTGAACATTTCACTTTAATTTACCGTATTCCACAGAGAAACCACCTGGGGTGCAATTGTTCCCCCTACCACGAGAAGAGTGATACCTGCAGAAGCTCTGGCAAATCCCTTTCCACATTGTGTGAGAGTTCTTGTATTGGAAAAGAACACACACATTATATATCCTGTCAACACAGTTAGAGGGGCTCTACAGAATGCAGAATGGTCTCACATAAGTAGCCAATAGCCAAATAAGTAACATCAAAAGAATCAATATTTGTAAGTTTTACAACACGATAGTATGTATATATCAGAACAAATATGTTGATTTGCCTGTCTGATATGTTTCTGTTATTTGAACACCTTTACCATGTGACCTTTGTTGCTTTTGTTTTTGTTTTTGTTTTTTTTTTTTTTTTCATCATAAAGAAAAAGATCCTCCTTGAGCAGTCCTGGGTTTTAGATGTCTGGAACAAAGGGTTTTACATTCTAAGAATTTGGAGTACAATGAATCTTAAAACAATGTGTTCTTGGGAAATCAATAGACGACAATGCAAAGTGAACTCACATAACCTCCTCATGTGTTTTCTCCACTTGGAGTCTTATTCAGAAAATCTACTGTTCTACAGCCTGAAGGAGATGCTCTCTCTCTTTAGAAAGTTGCAGATGAAGGGAGAGGTTAATTGGATATTAGTAGATACCTCAAAATGACATTTGACACCAATTTGGGCCTCCAAAGGCTATAGAGGGAAAGATATGGATGTCAATTTCCTTTTGTGAAAGAGTGATGCTTGATTTAGGAAATATATCATGCCAGTGGTACTTTTCAATGCATAAAGTTTTAAAAATGAAATTATCCAGAGAAGTTAACTCTCATTTGAGCTGGAATTGTAGCTCAATTTTATATCAGTGTCACCCATGACAGAAAATAATAATAATAATAATAATAATAATAATAATAATAATGATAATAATAATAATAATAAAAAAAACACAGAGAGGCTTAAATGTTAGTGTCAATTCTTTAGGAACTTTGATGCTGCTGATTTAATATGAAAATCAACCATTGCCAAGCACCATGTGGTTGCTCCGAACAGAAACTATTTCCACTATATTTTACCATATACTGTACAACTGATCAAGTTGTAACTTTAAATAGACTTACTTCTTTTTCTCTTGATTTTTGTGAGAAAGTCTAAAAATACAAAATTTGGTGACAGCTTCCACACTATGCTGTTTATAGTTGCACAAAATATCTCTGTTTAGTAAACTAATAAAATTGGTCATATAAAGAGGAAATGAGATTTTTAATGCAAAATGAAGCTGACAGTGCTCTTCTATTACCAGGGTCTTATTAGGGAAAATTTCTCTGACATCTGTTTATCCCCTGCAGCCAACCTTGTATTCAGAATACAGTAATTGATTCACAGCATCCACTGGGGATCTAACTGACTCACGCTTCCACACCGCACTACACAGGTATCTCTGCAGCTAATTCTGAATGTACATCTGCATCGTTATCTCCTGGTGAACTGTGACCCTAAACACTTTGGAGGCCCAGATGAAAGTGCTTCCTCCACCCTCCAGTGCTGGTGGTGTAGCGGATTCTGCAGCATGGCAATTCACACAGGACATCCAATCAGAACCATCCCCTTTGAAGCCCTTCTCAGCTGGGAGACCATGAATGATTCATAGCTTCTCCACACACACTAAAGAGGGAAGAGCAAAGCTAGTGTGTATTATTCAGGACTGCATCCTCAATAAGTCTCCATGTTCAGCAAATTGCTACAATGTTTTTTTTTCCTTTTTTTTCCCCCCTCTTAGTCCTTACTTCCATACAACATCTCTTTTGTGTACAAGTTTTAACAAAGAAAGGTTATCCGTTTAAGCAAACTTGTTGATTGGGTTATCCTCCTGTCCCATAATGAATGTTAGTATGGTAGCAGATTTAATGGGAAGGAAAATATCTGGAAGGGATTATCTGTTCCAAGGAAGATGCCAAGGGCCCAACTTCATAGCTAACTTACAGAGTGTTTTGGGTGCCAATACCACAATTTTTATGTTATTAAGGGCAAAAGATGAATTTCACAATGTGTGCTTGTGAAATATCTAATTTTGCAGCATTAGGTATAAACTAATCAAATATTGTAGCCCTTGGAAAAGTGTGATGCTGTCTTGGATGCCTGGAAAGACCCTCTCTCCCAGCAGCCACACAGAGCGACCATAGTGATAACGATTACTAAGCAACTTCTCAGTCCCCGGATTCTGCAGACACAATAACTGGATATTACCCCCCAAAGAAACATCACTTCTGGAAGCTTCATTATTAAGCAAGCAGGATTTTCCTTATGTCATCATTCGCAGAGGTTTTATCTTCCAGGCTGAAATATAAGCACCAGGAGAAAACCCAGAAACCCTACCTAAAAGGGATGGTCGTTCAACTTCCAGGATATTCTGTTCTAGAAAGAGCAATTTTTTTTCTCTTGTCACTGGATCCATCTATCTGATGTTGGTGGATATGTCTGTGACTTTAGAGTCATCTCAACGAGAATTTGTCAAATTCTCTATTTTAGTGACTTATAATTAAATAAATAAAAATAAAGCAAGCACAGGGTTTCTCAGCATTTAACCACAAATTATGATTTGGAAGTACCATGATAATTACACAGACAAGACCTAAAATCAAAGTTTGGCATGAATCACAAAAGTAACTAAAAGCTGAAAAGTTGTTTTATGAAGCACCCTGATCAGATATTTTCACACAGTATCATTTTTCAAAAATATTCCCCAAAATAATGAATAAACACACAGGAGCACCATGAATTGTTTTTCTTTGGCCCAGTTTCCCAAGTGGGCTACCTGATTTGTTAGCTGCTAGAGCTGATTGACAGGTGTGGGGACAAAAATGTAAATGATATGCAAATATACATATTAGACTGCTTCTTTGTAAGCACAAACCATGGTACTTTATAACCATAGACCTCTCTCTATCTTTATGACTGAAGAGCAATTTCTACTGACCCTAAAAGACTCAGGTTTCATCATGTTACTTGAAAGAAAAATGAACCATAACTCGTTACGATTCATGAGAACAAACACAACATAGAGATTTCTATAGCCATAATTATATTTTCCATTGTCCTCATTTCTCTTATTACATCTCTAGCTCTATTTTGTATGCATTGCTCATGATACTATCCAAAAATATGGTCATAGAGGTGGACCTCTTAGTATAAATATATCTCAGTATATTGGATTTAGTAATAGAATCACTCGATTTTGACACATTTTTGTTTCTTGTCACATTTCCTCCTTTATATTCTCTATGACTTTTTGTAGTCCGTTGGTTTCAAGAGTGCCACAGCTGCTTGCTTTGACTACTTTACCATAAAGTCTTTAAAGTTCTTGTCAGATAATTTTAGCATTGATAAATATTGTCTTTTCCTTGGATTTGAGGTTTTAGTGGGTAGTCATCTGCTGCACACATTGGGATTGTGTACTGGGTGACCTGAATGTTTTATGACACTTTGAATCCTGTGTTAGTATTATGGACAATGGTGATAGATTTATTTTACTTAACAAATATGTGTATTTTTTCAAAGATTTGAGACGAAGTACAAATGCTATGATAATAAGCACATTAGAGCACATGAACCTCATGAGATTTGCCCTATATATTTCAGCTTACTGTCTGTGGTGTACCAGTCCATTTTCAAGACCTTCGCAGTAGCACACAGATCTGTTCTTAATATAGATGTAAGTCTTGTGATATGGGGGATGGTTATGAGATACTTCAGATCACAAGGTTTCATTCTTATTATTACAGCCAATTTCACACATATGAGCTCGGAGTTCAATGCATATATCCATGAACATCTCTACACAATCACTTTGCCTCTCTCTCTCTCTCTCTTTCTTTCTCTCTCTCTCTCTCTCTCTCTGGTCTCTTCAAGACTTCTCAGTCCCTGGGACTCTACATTTTAGTCTTGTATCATCCTACATGCACTGCTGTTCACTGCTGTAATATGTCGTTTATGATGTGAGAGGAAAAGAAGGCAAAGATGAGGTGTGGCAACCTCTCCTTTACATGTTCAATAAGCCAACAGAAGTCATAGGAAGATTCTTCAGCTCCTATAGGCACCAGATTTCTGTCCCTGACACTCCTACAGGAATTGTCAGGGCGCTGGAGATAGATGAATATAGAAAAGAAAGCAAAAGCTGAATGGGAGCATTTCACTTTAATTTGGTCATGAATATTGCTTTTTTAACTTCAAGGTTAATTAAGAGCTTACATGTAGCTCCTTCTAGCTGGACTCTTTGACTCGTTTCCAGAGAAGTTGAGAAACAAAGAATAAAAGACAGTAGAGTCATGCTTGCCTGCCACTACTTTAAATATATCATCCTTCCCCAAACCACCTGCTATTGCTCAGTTCCAAACTCTTTGATGAGGTTGCTCATGCGTCCTGTCTAGGTTTTTTTGTATCTTGATTCAGCAGAAACAATGGGATCAAGTATATTTAGTCAAACTTACCTGAGACTAGAGCTCACTATGTTTATTAATTTATTTACTTCTGAGATAATCTGGTTATGTTATTCAAGCTGAGTGTGAATCTTGTAAATACCCTGCTTCTTTCTCTCTATTACTGGATTAACATGTGCAACACCATATTAAGCTTTTATGAGTACTATAAACTAGACAACAGCCTAATGTTAACCATGAGGGGATAAATTGGCTCTTCATATCTATAATTTGAAGTTAGTAAAAGTAGTGATTCAACTTGCACTTTAGAAACAATTCTACATTTGATGTCACCCATGAAAGTGACAAGAAGTCAAAGAAAACGTTAGATGATTGTGGAAAATGGTGCATAAAATAAAAGTGGAACAAAGACTGACTTCTATAAATTTAGATCAGCCTGTTGTCTTTTGTAACAAACCTGAGAGAAGAAATTCTTCTTGGTTGAAGAATAAGTTAAAGATGACCTCATCAATTCCTACATTACTGTAAATGTTACAGTTACTGGTGAAGCCAATAGTCAAGTCATTGCTCTAAGTACACATGTCATTCAAGCGCTGCTTCAATCCATAATGTTCTAAGAGATAGAAACTAGAGAGAGCAATGCTTTGCTAAAGAGAGAGGGAAAGTGCTAACAAGTCTACAAAACTGGCTATTGATTGGGCTGGAATATGCAGAGTACAGGTAATTTGCTCTTTCCAAAGTATTTCCTCCTTCCTCTGTATGCCCCTGAAAACAAGGAAGAGTTTTGCAACTTTGGATATTTGTGCTTGCAGGGGGATGACAACACACAATTGAGAGCCACGTAACAAAGAAAGATGAGGGATGGCGTTGGGTGTGGTAGTGAATGGAGCCTGTGAGCTTTGATCTAAGAGAAAGAGGACAGGAGCCTTACAAAGGGAGTTCTGAGTCTCTGAGCATCTGTATGTTTGTGATACCGATATCTAAAATCACTGTCTTCAACAAAGATTTGTGAACTCATTAAGTAAAGGTGGATTTATATTATAAATATTGTAAAATACTCCGCCAATAAAATTTGTCATATTAGATTAAAATAATAAAAATAGATGGTTCTTTGAAAATGTTTTATCCATTAATTACTGGAAGTATATGGGTTTAACATATTAATGACTGTATGTTGGGAGTTTATCTTATTTATCTTTAATTTATTTCATTAGTAATTATGAAATGAACAGCTACTATGAGAAAAATCCTGTTCTAGATGAGAGAGAGAAAAATTAGAGTACAATCTTTCCCTAAAGGTACTTGTAAGCTAGTCACATACACAAGACATAAACATTATGATACAGATAGTCCTTTGGGGGGTAGTTCAGGGCTATTGCTGAATAATGGCCTCCTGTTGATCTCTGTCTCCAAATTCCACTGAAAATTTCATTTAATTGCAGTATCCAAAATGGAGAGGCCATCATCAATAGAAAGAAAAATGCAAGCATTCGCACTTGATTTAAAGGACAGATAAACTTTATGGAGGTGACAAGAACACCGGAAGTTCCAGGAACTCTTGGGTCAGCAATGTGCTGAGAATTTAGGAAATACCAGCAACTTGTTGAGTTGAGCATAAGTTCTCTATGTAGACAGGAGCCATAGGAGGCTTTAAGCTTAAATAGTATACTGAACATGAGTTGTCATAAGACTACAAAATCAACGTTTGAAGAAAATTACTTGATAAATGTGGTCCATTAGTGATTTATGAACAAAGTTAGACATACAACCATATTATAAGATAGATGGATAAATAACTATAGAAAAACAAATATACGTCCATGGATCATTCCAAATACTTCCGCATATTGTGGAATTTCCCCAAGGCCATTAATGAAATAGTAGACATGATGGTTAACTCAAGAATGAGGTTGAAACCTGGCATGATAATCACTATTCCATGATAAAAGATATAGGGTGTAGAAGGGATGTTCAGAGGCTGTGGTGATGGGTGTGAGTAAGGAAGCAAGCAGCATTTTGGAGAATCTTGTAATAAAGAAAATCTGTAAGATTAGCAATAGGTTTGAATAGCATGTGAAGAGGTAAATGTCTCTAGAACAGTACCCGGGTCCTTCATTTGTTTCCATTCCATAGAACATTTACAACATGCATGAATGAATGAATATTTTTGGAGGTTAATGGGACAATGGAAAAATTCTAAGAACCATTGGTAACTGCAATGGAAAAATGGGGTAATAATTACTACTGTAATTATTTAATTAAATTGAATTAAGCATGTAACTTGGAGTGACATGTGAGGTGATATCTTGCTTATACAAATGAAGCTCATTGAAAGACATACTCAGATAACACACATCAAGTTATATCCCTGCAAATATGCATATAAAAATAACTGATTCTATTTTAAGTACATATTTTAAGATTTTAAAGACATTTTAATATAAATTATATAACAACTATCCCAAAAAGTATGCAACAATTTTTCTAGATGTATTATAATTTTTGCTTTTTATGCTGAAGAGGGGTCTAGGGTGGCAAACTTAAGGATGGTATGATAATTGGTGGAAAAAGAAACAAGAATAATATAGTAATTCTCTCTTCTGAAATGAGACTTTATATGTGATCCTGATGCAAACTGAGAAGAAGAAACAAAGAAAGATTGCATGTGCATCAGTATATAATATCGCTTTCTTCACCACAGGCATATTTTAGATCATAGGCTGAAATAAAGAAATAAATGGGACTCTGTAAAATATCAAGGTGCCTCAAAAGAATATTCCACAGATATATCAAACTTTTTCTTATAACCCAAATCACATGATGGGGCAAATTTAACTAACACAAAATACATGCTCAAATCACAGTCTTATTACAAATCTCCTAGATTCCACATACCTTAGTTTTCATAGATTTGAAACATTTAGCATTGCCAATGTTTTGACATATACCAAGACTAAAGAAACTACAAATTGTATATTACAATCCAAGCAAGAAATAGAGGAGATAAACAACATTATAAGAGTGTTATTTTACTCTTTGTGAATTTGCAGAGATTTGTGTGTGTGTGTGTGTGTGTGTGTGAGAGAGAGAGAGAGAGAGAGAGAGAGAGAGAGAGAGAGAGAGAGAGAGAGACATAGGTATTGTAGAAACTGATGCTTTGCCTTCCTACTTTGAACAGTTTTACATTAGATTTATTTAGATACTGGTTTCTCTTATTTTTGTTTGAGGAATTTTGTCAAGACCATGACTCTATCTAGGAAATTAGATATTTTGGGAAGTCATTCAGGAGTCTATATTACAACCAAAATGAGTGTAATGTACATTCAAGTTTGAAAAACCTTTATATCAGAAAATCCAGAGGAAAAATTGATCAAGAAATATTTTATTGCTGTACTTTTTATTTAGTTATATGGCATATTTTTTAGAGTTTTACCTGTGTTTAATTATAAAATTTTAAGATGATTTTTAAATCATTAACACTTTGGCCATGTTTGAATAATAAAAGGTTAAAGTAATTGAGTGTTATGATCAACATTTGAAATAAAAGAAAACATTAAATATGAATATAATAGTGAAGTGGTACTCATTTTACCCACCTAAGTTTCAAAATTGGAGGAAAATGCCTTGATGAGGCAAAGAATGGAAAGCAAAGATAGACTGGCTCCCCACATGGAAGCTATTATTTAAGATTCCAAACATTCAGCCTTTCCAGGTAATGATTTTGATCGATCCAAGCTAATCATCAGGGTCCTGGCCTTGATTGAGTTATTATATCTTGTTTTTTAAAATGTGAACCATGATGCATTCGTATTTCCAGAGTCTTCTGCCCCAGTACATCAGCTGAAGTGCAAAATCCTCATCAGAAGACGTATAGGAGCAGGATTCTGCTTGCAGCTGGAAAATCTGTAGCAACTTAAAGAATTGTACTTTTGTCTAGACATTGGCTGGTAACAAGAAATTTTTAAGGTTTAAATCAAAGCACTGATAAAAAGAGATATTCCTGCATTTTACTTTATGTGTCTACATTCAAATTCCAAAAAGAATTTTCAACCACATTTCATACAGTACTGTCCCTTTTTACACCAAATGCTAGAAGATGAGTACACTTCAAAATTACAAACCACTCTATGGAGACTTAAGAGTGACCCCTGATTAATTCTGCTCACTGCTCATTACAAATTATAATAAAACATTTGTAAGTGATAATACTTATATTTGTTACTAGAATCACTGGGAAATGAGCAATTCTCCGTCATTTTATGAGGCATATTCAGAAATTGGAATTTTGCTTCTCGTCATAGGCTGTTTGCTGTTTTGTAATGGATAGTGGCTAATTAAACTTGCGATGACCTTGTTGTTCTTGTTGCAAATACTATAGTGTCTTGAGTCATTTAGTGAGTTGTCAGTGATGGATGGAGGTGCTTCTCAATAATTAGGTGGTAAACAATGTTAACTGAGCAGTAATTCACACTAGCATTGCAAAGGTGTTCTACAGTGACAGAGCCAATGACTCATCACTGCCACCATTGCAAAATGATGCTAAGCTCCTGCGATAAGTCCTATTTTCACTAGTACAAGAAATGTTAGAAGGTTAACATATTTCAGATCAGCCACAGAATATATTCCTCTATCAAACTTGTCCTGTGAGCAGAACAGAATACCTTTTTATAAACTGTTCGGTTTTACAGCACAAATTGGCACATTTTTCAACGTGCCAAGACAGATGTTAAATATTTTTGTGAAACTGCTTCCGTGGTCACGGTTGGCCTGAGTATGCATGAGGACACAAGGAAGGAACTTTCCATGCTCTAGGTGTACATTCAGGAAAATTCAAAGGGAATTTGTTGACTAAAGCAAGTATTTCTTTTTGTTTTACCTTTGTCAATTATTTTGCCTCCAATATCACAAATCAGGACTACTTCATAAATGCAACTTCTCCGTACTTTTCCTTATTTCTTCCAAAGACTCATTAAATTGGCGTTTACTGCATCTTATAAATTAAGAACCTGTAGTATAAAATGCTTTTAAAAAAACCCTTTATTTTATTTATTTCATGTGTGTTTTTTCTGCATGTAATCTGTGTGCCATGTGGATGTAATTCCTGCAGAGGCCAATAGTGGGTATTGGATTCCCTTAAACTAGAGTTTCTTATTTATTTGTCTATGTATTTCTGTGTATCACCATGATTCTTGGAACTGAGAACCTGGGGCCTCTGGAAGAACAATCGGTGCCTTTAACCACTGAGCCATCTCTCTAGTCCCAAGATATAGATGTGTGGTATAGAAAAGTGAGTTATCTGAGATTTCAGATTGAAAGCCCTATATACAAGTATATATGTGTATTTCAATTTGTGACATACATAATAAGAGCATTTATGCATCCTATAACTGACTCTGAAATCTGATTTTCATAAAGTGTTTACATACATTGTAATTCAAACCCTTCTAGAAACAGAAGGAATTCGAAAGTTGGTGGATTTCTTCATTTTCACATGAAATAAAAGTAAAAAGTAAAGACAATGAATTTTGCTGGCCTGACCACATGTAGAAAGTTGGAAGGAGAACTTGGACCCTTGTCTGTATGTGTGTGGAGTTCAAATGAGTCAGTAGCACAGACGATGAACATCTGAGCACGTTTTCTGTAAAGAGTAGGATCATGGCAGGCACTGAACAGAATGCACACTCGACCTCAACACATTTTCTAGCAAGACCAGGGGCATGGTGGCCATTGGACAGAAAACACACTGGAACTCAACACATTGAAACAGCTGCAGCCCAGTGGTTTGAAAATGGGGTTGAAAATGAGCACGGGTCATAGCTGTTACCATCTTTTTGCCATTTCATTATAAGCTGGCCTAAAGTTTGAAGGAATTTATCTGATATTTTACAATTCCCTAAATACTAAAAGAACCATGTGCTGTTTTCTTTCTCACCACAGAAATATCTCTTGAACAAAAATAATGTTTGTTACCAAAGTAAATTTGGAAGGAACTAAAGCAACATATTTTTATGTTTTGTTTTGTTTTTGTTTTGTTTTTTTGAAGATGAATGCAATAGTAATGTTTTATTGAGGTTCACTGGCACTCCTCATGATATGTATTAAAAAAGATGTAATACACACTATGAATGTAAGTGGATGGATAAACAGATGAGCATTTCACTCCAAGAGGCATTAACAGAATGGTAAATTTCATGTATTAAATCTCTAAAAACAACAACAGTAAAAAAATCTGTCCAGAATTGTGTGCCAATGGAATGTCGCAATTGTCAAAATCAGGTAAAGCACACATTTAGGAGAATCATAGCATTATTTTCTTAGAAATCAACACAAATATCCTTGCAAAGTATGCACAAACAGAGGCTCATTGACAGACAACCAACCTGAGCTTTTCAAAAGGTTAACTGATTTACAGGGTCATCCACCTACATAGATACAAAACCGTGAGTAACCTTCCTTCTTCAACTACAACAGTCTTTCCACTACATCATGAACAGAAACTGCTTCTCAAGCCAGGGTGCCCAAGGTGTTCCTTTCAATGTGTCCTTTGTGATGCCTGCTCATAATTTTTTACATTTTTCTCTTTATTTCATCAGTCTCTTACATTCTTTTTTATGTTATTTTACATACATACTACTACAGTTTCCCCTTCCTCCTCTCCTCCTTTTCCCTTCCCCTGTCTTCCATCTACCCGATCCACTCTTCCATTCAGAAAGGGGCAGGCCTCCCATGGGCTTGAACAAAGCATGAAACATTAAGTTGAGGCAGGACCAAGCTCCTCCCCCAGCATCAAGGCCAGCTAAACACTACTGCTAGGACCCTTACAAACAGACCAAGCTACACAACTGTCTCTCTCTCACACACACACACACACAGAGAGAGAGAGAGAGAGAGAGAGAGAGAGAGAGAGAGAGAGAGAGAGAGAGAGAGAGAGAGAAAGCCTAGGTCTGTCCCATGCAGGCTCCCTAACTATTGGTCTAAAGTCCATATGCTCCCATGAGCTCATGGGTTTCCTTGTCATGGTCTTGACCCCCTCCTCCTGGCTTCAGAAGGACCAGGAGCTTGGCCCAGGGCTTGGCTGTGGATCTCAGCATCTGCTTCCGTCAGTTACTAGATAAAGTCACTCTGATGACAATTAAGGTAGTCATCAATCTGATTATGGCAAAAGGCCAGTTCAGGCACCCTCTCCTCTATCGTTAGGGTCTTATATGGGGTCATCCTTGTGGATTCCTGGAAGATTCCCTGGTACCAGGTTTCTCACTAACCCTGAAATACCCTCCTTTCTCATTGAACCTTTCAAAATTGTTGGCTTGCCTGGAGAGGTAGCTGCCCTATTTCTTTTTATTGTCAGCATAGCACACAGCGTCTGGCTCTTACTTCATATTCAGCTAATACTGACCATCTAAAATTAGGTATTACTAGATGCCAAAGTGGGCAATGACATGTCTTTTTCTACATGTAGGCCCCTGAATCTAAGAGCTGGATTTCCGGACACCAACATACCTTTTCATGAACAACGAAAGGCATGCCCCTTACATTATCACATCTAATTGGAGCTTGCACTCAAGGACATTGCATTTAGAGGTTTGAAAGGGCACCTCTATTCATAGAAAAGATCGCTAAGTTAATTGTGTAATGGAGCGGGAATCTTGATAGAGTGAAATTGCAAATTAAAATAGGTTTTTCAGAGATATATGTTCCGTCAGCATAGATATGTCAAGGCTGCTTATGCTATTTGGTCCCAGTTGTTGATCTGGAACCCTAAAGTTATAGGGTAGATTATTTCTTGGTGCCTTTCTGCTTTCAGGCTCTTCATTTTAAAATGTAAATGCAGTTTTCTCCATGCATTTGATAAAAATCTACTTACTACATGTAAAATTAATTGAAGAGAAAAGAGTAAGCGATTTTTATGTTAAGTCCTTTAGGAAATAAGGATATGTATCATAAGATTAGATGTAGTTAAAGTTACTGGGGCACTGGTTTTTGAACCTAATAAAGTTAAAAACAACCAGCCAATAGGACACATATCGTTTCCAAAAATTCCTCAGATCACTGCTAAAAGCAATTTAACATATTTATAGTATCTGTGCCCCCACTTTGGGTAAATTTGAAGGAAACACATTTATTAAAATGTTGAAGTAACTAAAAGGGAATATTCAATTTAAATTGCAGCTACAGTTGAACTAACTATAGCCATGTTTTAAGGATTTCTAGAGGGAAGAAACTCACAACCACTCAATTTTGTACAGTTGGGGTTGTTAACTTCAGCTGAGAGATCCCAGGGGATTACAGCTCTCAGGAATAAAGGGACAAATGGATGAAGAAATGAAAACAAGCCCCCTTTGGCAGTCAACATCCATGAATGGCATTTTGGAATTTTGAGCACGTTCTATAACATAGTAAGTCATGCCCCTCCCCATCTTTAACAAACAATAGTATAGAACGGAGGTTTTGAAATGGTAATTGTTTGCAGCAAAATGATGGACTGCTGAGAAAACATTTCCCTCCCTTTCCATTTCAATTTTAAGGTGTCACAGAAAGGCCACATTGACATGATGGCCAAATGAGTGTGGGGTTATTTTCTAAAGTAGCATGAAATAATGAAAATTTCAGATTACTGTTTCTCTTAGCCTTAGTCAGGTAAACTTCATATCGCAGTGGGCAGCGGTGAATGCAGAGACTCATAACTGTTCAAAGCGCAGAGAACAAACCAGTGTACATCATCAGCAGTAGATGGAATGTCTAAATCAAGTCCCCGACACATGAGGAACCCTGGGGAAGAGACGGTAGAAGGAACACAACCCTCAGAGGATGGGAGGGAACACTGAAATTCTACCACACACAAGACATAGTTATTGGACACATGAGCTTGCAGCAGCTGTGGTTACATGCAGTCACGCCCAAGATCAACTCAGTTAAAAATTCCAGCATGTCGTGGGGAGGGGCTCCAAAGGTTCAACCCCAGCTATTGTTTACGATGGCTGCTGGAGGAAGGAGAGTCACTGTTGAGGGGTGGCTACTGGTAGTTTTCACATGTCCCAGTGGATGACTGTTGTAATTTAAAAAATAATTTTTTTTCAATAAAAAGCAATAATGCCAGAGTTCAAGTGGCAGAGTTCAAGTTTTAGTTAGGGAAAGGGATCATCAAAAGTGGAAAGAGGAAGGGGAGACTGGCCTCCAGGGACTGGAGCAGAGGGAGAGAAGGAAAAGAAGCAAGGAGGGAGGAAGAGACAGAGAGAAGGAGAGAAAGAGATAGTGGAGGATGGGAGGTGGGCAGGGCTCTTTAAGAGGAAACAGAGAAGGTGCACAGGTGGTGCTCTTAGTGGCTCTTAGTGGCTGCAGCTGAGGGTATATACTGTCAGAACCCCAAGGACAGGCCAGTACAGATGCCTTAATAGTAACAGACCCCGTAACCACAAATATGTGAGCATCACTAAGTGGACCCAATGGGTTATAAAAATTAATAAGTAAGAGGACATGCAATTGGCAGGAAGATGGCTGGGAGGAAAGGAGATTTAGAGGAAAGTTACTGGGGAGTGGGATATAATCAAGACACATTGTAAACCTGTATGGAATTTCCAAAGACTAAATTAAAAGATAAATAAAAAGATCAAGTAGCATAGAATAGCTTCTTTAATACTTATTGATTCAGTTGTAATAAAGCTGAATACTTTGTAAACATCTTAGTAGAATGTGGCAACCAATTACCAACAAAGTGAAAACAGACTGCCAGGGTTAATCCTGAGATTCACCAGGGGGAAAACCAGCGCTGACATTTTGGCCAAATTAAAGCAAGCTTTTATTAAAATGTTAAATAGTGACTAAGATAGGATTTGGTCAGGACCACTCTTGGAAGATTTCCAGGTGAGTGGCCCTAAGGTGTGTGGTCTCCAGGGACACTCTCCACAAAACCCACAGGCTGTTGTAATTTCCTATGAGGCTTTGTTGTTATTTTACAAGAACTATAGCTCATAGAATCCCAGAAAGTTACCTGGTCCTTGGGCAGGTGGGACTTGCAGATTAATTTAGGGTCCAACATTCTCCTCTAAAGTTGTATCTTGGATCAAATCTTTGACTCTGTGATGGGTACCCACTTACATTTAGACCTAATAACCATCAGCTTAATGGTACCCAAACATGAAGCATCATTTAGTTATTGTATCAACGATACAATAGCCAATGGTCATTAGTAGCAGAAGGACCAAAGACCCTGAGATGAATAAAATTTTTTGCTCTGCATAAAGAAGGCCAAACGTCCTATCATATTGAAGAACTATTAGCTAATTATTCTTCCTGTTGATAAATCTGAGGTTTCTATTGAATATCAATTGGCATTATAAGTGGTCATTTAGTTCCCTATGTCAGGGAAGGGTTTTGTTTATTTGTTTGTTATTTTGTTTTGTTTGTTTTGAGTTAGTGTTTCTAGACTGTTATGGGGGCAGGAATGATGTGCTCTCTTCTGTAACTGCTTCCACCTGAACTTTAGTATAGGCTGTCAACACCCAGAAAGGTTGAAGGGTCAGAGGCTGGGCAGTGGGTCGTTTATCAGAGGCCTGTGACTAACCGATCCAAGTGAAGGGACTGGGAGCAATTACATTGTCCGGGCTGGTTCACATCAGCTTTCAGCAATTCCAGAGCTCAACAGATGCTCCCGGCATGGCGTCTGTTAGCTAAGTGGAAATCTGATGAGATAAATACAGAGTAGGGATGGAAGTTAAAATTTAGGAACTTAAAGGAAACCCTTAGATTTGGAATGTGTAATTATCTGGAGTCCATTTGATCTGTGACAAGTGGATACAAGCCTCTTGGTCTTTTTGAGTCCCTGACACATGAATTTTAGTTTGTCAAAACAGGTAAAAATTTTAGAAATATTAGCATTACTGTTGTATTGAAATCCACGTTGTAGAAAAACAAAAACAAAAACAAACAAACAAACAAAAAAAAACACCTTGGCATCATACCAAAAGCTATGGCATTGTGTTAAAAGCCTGAACATTTGTTCCTATGTCCGGAGATCCTGACACATGTTTTTTAGACCAGTGAAAAGCACCTTTTAAGTCTGTACTTGGAAGAGAACCAAAGGAAATTGAAAACCTTGAGCTTGTGACTGAGTAGTAAGCAGTCAGTGTTATATCAGTTTATCAGAACTTTATGTGTCCATGTTAAATCTTTGAACCCTTGAAATCTCAGTGTAACAACATATCTTCATAATTTGTATTTGCATATCTTAAATCATTTTCTGAGAGTCTTAGAACTTTATTTAATTTTTTACATTTTCGGACCATTACAAACCTTATAACATTTTCTTAGACCTTCAGACGGTAGACCTCATATGAAGTTTAATCTTCACCAGAGGCAATAATGCAGAGAACAATTGTTGTAAAGAACAGAGTTTGCTTGTTTGTTTGTTTGTTTGTTCTTAGTGAAAAGTCGCATCCAGGGCCTGTTTTTTTCCTTTACTGTGAAGCCCATGAACAGGGCAAACCTGTCTGTCTTTTTAACAAGAGACCTAGTAGCTTTGACTAACTAATGAACTAACAAAGTGTTTGTAGCCTTGGGGAAGAAGGAGCTGATTATCTGCTGTTGCCTAGCCGACAAAGCTACAGTTAGCCTAGCCATCAATATTGATCAGATATTTAAGAATAATTAATGACAATGACAGAGACCAGTCCATAGTCCTTCAGTCATCCCAGGCTCCTCTGGTTTCCATGGCGAAGAGGGCAGAGGCAGCAGGACAGTAGTCTTGGCCGCCAGAACCGGGAGATGAGAGGCCTTTCCCGAGGAGGAGGAACACAGGAGGGACTGACTTTACTTTGTCTAGGGAAAGTGGAGCAGTGAACTCTCCAGCGTCCTGTTTGTCCACAGTTTAGGCTGAGCCTTGGCTGTAGGTGAGACACTGGGCAGTCTCACCCAGTGTTTAGTGTTACCACAGTCCAAGTGAAGTTGTCTGTCACTATGTCCATTGTCTTTTTGGAGACCTTGGGGTCACTCTTAGAATCTGGGTATCTCTGTCATATAAGTTTAAACACCTTAAATGCCATATTCAGCAAATCTCTGACAGTTTGAAGGCTATTTTTAATTAAGAATAGCCCTGGATATCTAAAGGCTTAATCATCTTTAACGGTTTAGAATAAAATTAACAATTTCTGAACTGAAGATCTTTTAGTATCAAGATAGACTTTTAATTTATAAACATAGTCTATGAAAAGATTGGGGACTTTCCTGATCCTTACATAGGGTATCATTATAGAACATAACAGTTTCCTGCATAACTGAGTCTACCAAAATATCAATAGCTTAACAATGCTAGCAGAAACAAGGAGGTTGGATACATATCTCTAAGTCAGTGTCTTAAGATTGAATGACCTTAAGTAAGGAGAAGCATTCTCTAAACCAGCATTTCCAAATTCTTTATCAGACTGCTTAGGTCACCATCTTACTGCATTGTAAGATAGGAATACCTCATTCCCTGGTGCTTAGCTGTGGTCTTAAGCCTTAGCCTTTTATTTACTTATTTATCAAGATCATATATTAATAAAGACATTATAATAAAATACCTTATTAATTTTAAGTACCCCGTATCCTTAAACTTGAACATTTAAGAAGCTGTTTCTTAAAAGTATCTAGTGTATCTAAATTTTCTGTAAAGATCTATTAAGTTCCCTTTTCAAAAAGTTGAAAATCTTTCAACTGCATGTTTAGGTAAAAATCAACACTGTTTTTAAATTTTAAGAGTAAAGACATAGAGCACAACCATAATTTGTGGAAGTAAAAACCAAGTTTTAACTGTATAAACAATTTAGTATCTCCAGAATCAATACCACGTGGATTACTCTTGGGTTACCAAGTTTGGCTGTCAGCAAATTATGTTCTTGTACATAGGTGAAGCTTTAATACCTAATTAAGCAAGCATTTTTTAAAGACTCCTATCTTTTATAAACCTGACTCAGGAATTATATAAAAATCTTATCCCAATTTAAAAATATCTTTGGAGAAATGTTATCCCTTTCACTGGCTCACACCACATGGTTGTCCTCGGTCAAGATGGCATGGAAGCCATGACATTTACCTTCCCCAACCCTTGTCAAAATGGTGACCAGCCATGTGACTGCCCTTAATTAAGATGGCAGAAAACCATGTGTTACTTTCTACAAAGGCTTCAACTCCAGCTTATGAGGGTTTTTGGGGGGGGAGGTTTGAGGGGGTTATTATTATGTTTTTTCTTATTTTACATATTGATCCTAGTTACCTCTCCCTCCTTCCCTCCCTCCCATGCTTCCCAACACCCCCTCCCATCCCATTCCCCCCAACTCTTGATAACTAACTTATATGCCATCAGAGCCCTCATCTAGTAGCTGATGGAAACAGAATCAGACACCCACAGCTAAACACTGAGCCGAACTAGAATCCAGATGCGGGGGGAGGGGGGTGGAGTGATAAGAAAATTGAGGCCAACTTATGAGTTTTAAGTTAACTTTTTGTTGCAAATGTTACAGATTTTAGCCATGGCCAATAATCCTTTAGCTGTTCTGCTCTTATTTTCTTTCTGTTCATCACTTTTTTTTTTTTTAAACCTCAGACATAGAAACTTAAAAGCAAGCATGAGTCTGAAAAATGTTGAGTAATAACCCAATTCCAAAGCCAACTTTCCAATAAAGTAGAGCAACATAAAGCAACTCCAATAACATTCACATATAGATGATGACTTATGTTTCCTTGTTATTACATCAGTGACCAGAAAGCCCTGTGGCAAATTCTGACCCTAGGTGGTTAGTTGCAACAGTAACAGTTGACCTATCACCAAGACACATGGGACATAGTAAACATGCATTTAAGACCAGAAACAACAATGGTGACATACATTTATATCTTTAATGAGGACTGAAGCTAAGTTTGCCTTGATTTTATATTTCTAACAAAAGTTTTCAGCCATAGACCCATTCATACAATCAAAATAGACAAAACTTTTCCTACCTCCTCTAGTGTGAGAATTTCAAAGAAAGGGTGACTTGAGAGCTGCTAAATTGAATTGGTTGGAGGGCAGAGCTGTACTGAATGGGACCGGCCATTGGATTCCCTACCACAGAAAGCTGCTCATTGGCCCCAACCATTACACTCTGTGAATGCCACACCCGAAAGCCCCTCCTACCCGGCACTCTTGAACTTGACGTTTTATTGCAGATTATGCTCCTTTGCCTTGATATCGCTATGGCAGCAGGACACAGCCCCCAAGTCAGAGCACACAGAGACAGACCAGACACGAAAAGACAAGTGACAACAGAAAAACACAGAGCCCACAACAAGAAATGCCAGTCAATGACAACTAACAATGTGGAGTTCTCTGTTTCAGAGGTCCGCCTTACTGTACAACCCAGACACTAGGTACCCATCAAGCTGGGCAATTCTGGGTTTTCCTGCTCCCCAAATTCACACTGGGCATGTTTCTTCCCATGCTTGTGAAATCTACTGTAACAGTTTCTAGTTCTGGTGAACCCCAAAGTGCCAAGCTATTCTGAGTATATTTTGTATTTCCGCTCTTACTCCAAGGACCCTAGGAGAGAAAATCTGGTAACTCCTCTTGAATAAATACAAGGAGAAATAACTAGAGAGCTACAGAGTATTTCCTTGTGCCCTCGAGGGAGGATTTCATTGGCCTTCTCAGACCCCCTTTATCACCAGTAGGTTATCCCAAAACCAGAATCCAGAAACCAGACAGATAAGTGTCACAGTGCTATAAAAATAGATACATAAATAAATAAATAACTTCCATGGCTTATCAAAAAAGGTAGGCCTCCATAAAAAAAAAAAATGCTTGCTACTCCCTTTACCAAGCACAACTGTTCACTGGAGGGAGGGAGGAGGGTGTCTGGAGCCATAGTGAAGAGCCTAACTTCATAATTTGGTGTGGAATTATCTCACTGGGGGCGCCATAGGTTAATCCCAAGATTCACCAGGGAATAACTAGCTCCACCATTTTGGTCAAATTAAAACAAGTTTGTATTAAAATGTTAAATGGTGACCAAAATAGAATTTGGTCAGGACCACACTTTGGCACTTTCCAGGTGAGTGGCCCTGAGAGTGTTGTTGGGGTTTATACAGAAAAACTCCATAGGCCATCCAATGCCTACAATCCCAGGAATTTACCTCATCCTCGGGCAGGTGGGGCCTACAGATTAATTTAGGGTCTACCACCAGCAACCTCAGTTCTTTTGTTGTGTATTTAGTTTTTGGTCTCCCAAAATAATCACTCCTGCCCTATACTATCATAGCTGGCTTTTATATATATTAAGATTACATAAATGGAATTATGCAATGCATATATTTTGTATGCAATAACTAAATATATGCTAGGTATCTATTCTGTTACATCCGGCTTCTTCAGATCAGCTTCATGTCTGTGAGATGTAACCAAGTTGTTGCATGTAACTTTATGTTCTCCATTCATTTTCACTGACATGGATGGATTATTTCTTAAACAAATCACCATTTATAACCCATTATATGTACAAAGAAATAAATTTCTTCAGTCACAGGGTATATAGCCATTTGGACACAGCACATTTCACAGTAGGTATAGAAAGATTAATAATTGGTATCCAAATGGTAATTAACAATCAAAATTGTCATTTTAGCTATAAAAGATTATTTATTTGATGTTTGTGCTTTCCTATGTAAATTTATGTGTTCAAGTACCCTCAGAGGTCAGAAGAAAGCATTGGATCCCCCAGAACTGTAGTTAAAGGTAGCTGTGAGCCATCTAATTGTGGGTGCTAGGACCCAAACCAAGATTATCTGAAAGAACAGTATGTACTCTTAACTACCGAAGCATCTCTCCAATCCCCTAGTAGTTGTATATTGATACAACATCTTTAGTAATTATGTTTCCCACTGAGGTATCTTCTTTTGTGAGAGTTTTGTTCCAAGTGACTTACCTTTATACTGTTGTCTTTTATTTGTCTGTTGGTCTCCAGAATTGTAGGGTTTATTAAAAATATACTTTGAATATATAATCATAACCACACCATTAATATGTATATACCTTACCTATATTAAGATATACACACATATCCCACATGACTTGCTTGTTTAGAACAAATTAAATTTTGATTTTTAATAGTCTACATATTTATAAATGCTTAAAATTATATTTTATAAATATTTTCCTTTATGACTACTCCATTTATAGAATTGATCTTTGAGTATAGGTTGAGATACTTTCTTTCTATATGTATATCCAATTGACTCCACTTCCCTGTAGTAAAAATAATTCATAAATCAAATGTGCATGTATTCATGAATACTGAAATATTTATATTGAGTGCTATCATTGGGATGGGAAGCTCATGCTCATCTCTGATCTTTTGGTTATAAAAACCCAGAACCACTTACCAATAAAGATTCAGAGGTTGTACCTGGGCTCTAGAAGAGAGTGATATGACTGACAAGCCTTAATCACCATTTCCTCAGGGAAAAAAATGATAAAGAAAATACTATCAATGTCATATACTTTAGCTAAATGGTAATTGAGGAAAATACAATGTCATTAAGAAGGAATAAATTACATTTTGTAAGATATCCCAAATCTTATTCCTTGCTAACTCCCCACTTTCCCATTGTGCCATCGGTCATATTTGGGGACAGAAAATTTTCCAGGACCTCAAGATATCTGAGTTCTGTCCCTGGAAGCATGAGGCCCAGAGAGAGTAGACTACTTCTCACATCCACCTAGCACCCATTTTTTCGTCTGAAGTGGGTATGCTCTAGCTGGGTGGCCTGCCATGAACCATGCCTCCTACATGTCATAGCCTTTTCTCCTCAGGTATGGGTATATCGACTTACATCTAATGGTGTTAATATGAAGAATGAAGGAGTATCATGATTGTTAGGATATGAAACATCATATCTCTATCATTCTTCACCAGCTCCAGGGTCGTCCCATGGAGGAACCTGTATGAGAGACTTTTGATGAGTCTCTTCTAAGATTCTAATCCAACAGAGCCTTGAAATAAAGGTGGACTCAGTCAATGACGAAACAGTAACCTCTGAGACCCTCAATCAAACCTCTCATCCAAGCTGCTCCTGAATACACTGGAACTAAGGGAGAACTCCTATTGGGGTGCTGTGCTATGCACAGCAGACAATGAATGCATCTTATATTGTGTTACCAACACGAATCTATAAAACCTATCAACTCAAGAACCCCGCAGTATGGATAGAATGGGAGAGAAGTGGACTGGATATGGAGCATAGTGGGGGAAGAACTGGGAGGAGAGGGTGGAGAGGAAACTGTAGTTGCTATGGCTAGCTAGTGACAAGCTTCATTCTCTGACTTTCAGACAGGCTTTATTTATATAAGCAAGATATTACCACTTATCCCCCTTTTTGTCTAAAATTAAAAACAGTTGTAACTTATATAACAAAACTATATACAATAAGCACAGTAAGTATATACAATATATCCAGGCAATACGTCAGAGAAGATGATGGACATTGAAGAAACTCCACGTGGAGTTTGAGTTCTCTGAGGCAAAGGTAAGCCACTGGGCAAGAAAGTACCCTTGCCTCAACTGCTGCAGAATGCTGTCCAAATTAGACAAACAGGACACAGAGTGACTGAAACCTTGCCAAGACAAGGTGGTCCAGTCCTTCTGATAGCCCTGCTTCACAGATATGTCTGTCACACAGGCTAGGACTCTATGGTCAGCTAGTGACGAGTTCCATTCTCTGACCTTCAGACAGGCTTTAAGTGTACAAGCAAGATAACACCACAGGTTGGGGTGTGAAATAAGCTACAATGTTACTAAATAAATAAATACATACATACATACATACATACATACATACATACATACATACATACATAAAAAGAATCCTGCAGCACAACACAGAATCTCCATCATTTATAAAACACACCCCCCAACCATGTGTATTAGTGTCTATCATCTTATATATTTTTAGACTATATTTGTGTATGCCTCTTAATACTTCAGGCTTGTACACATTTTCCTATCACCTAGAACATGCTCAAAACTTACTCTATGTCTTCCCCTTGTTCCTTCTTTCTACCAAACCATTATTATCAATTATCTCTTCAGTGATGTATGTCGAAACATTATTTGAGTAAAGTATTGTCCTTATAAAAAGGTACCCTGGGACATTTTGTCAACATCATCCATTCTAGTCAGATATTCATAGGCTGCCTAACAGCCATAGAAGAGTTACAGGAAGTTATTTAATTTGTAATACTTACAATTATCTATGTTGTATTTCACATACATTAGGCATTTAATAAAACTTTATCAACTGATTTTAATCCAAAGAGCATCAAGTATCTTAAAATATAACCCATGGAAAAAATTGGATAATCTTCCTATTTGTTTCATCATCCCTTACTTTGTTCTGTCTGGAAATAAATATAAAGAGTTCAATTAATGTGAGATTTATCAATGATATACATGCACACATAAATATCAAGGGTATATGTATATACATATTTATACTCCTGATTAGTCCTGTTATTCCACACTCGGGAGGCAGAGACAAGGGTCCAAGGTTAATTATTAATTATATAGCAAGAATCTGTCTCTGAAAACAATCTCACACACACACACACACACACACACACACACACACATAAAATCATTGCTCTTCAATAATATGAACAAAGGTGTCAAGACCATTTTTGGGGATACCCACAGAAACAGATGACATGAGCTAGTAGGAGCTCACTGACTCTGGAAACTCACATAGGACCAAAATAGGCCCTCTGAATGTGGGTGACAGTAGTGTGCTTTGGTCAGTCTGTGAGGCCACTGGAACTGGGGAGCCCGTTCCCTTTTGAGGGATACCTTGCTCAGCCGAGATATGGGGGTGGAGAAGGGCCTTGGCCCTGCATCAAAATGAAGTGTCAGACTATGTTGACTCCCCACGGGAAGGTTTTACTCTCTCTGAGGAGTGGATGGGGAGTGGAGTGGGGGAAGGTGGGGGGAGCAGGAGGAGGGGAGGGAGGGATTGGATTGGTATACAAAGTGAGAAAAGATTGTTTTAAAATGAAAAGATGCAAGAACATTGCTCATTTGTGTGTGTGTGTGTGTGTGTGTGTGTGTGTGTGTGTGTGTATCGTGTCCAACGTGTCCAAATTGAATGTCATGATATTAGAAGAGAGGGTGCAGAGAGAGAGAAATAAGCCCGGATTCACTAGATATGATGTCCCAATTAGAAAGAGAAGTAAAGATAGTTATTTAGACATAATTTGCCACTAGGAATGCTACAGTGGAAACTTTAATGATTTATAAAATGCTATTTTTCTTTATAATTTCCCATGGGTCATGTGGGTATTTTCATAAGGTTGAAGCAAGCAACGTACACCTGGAAGCAGTATATGTTTTTTTCTTGCTTCCTGATTTTTGCATTGCCGTTCTACGAGCCAATTTTAGCCTATTTATGCTTATGCAACCCTCCTTTATGAGGAATATTCAGTAATATAGGAGTCCTATATAGTTTTCCAATTAGAATATTTCTTAATTATTAGAAATATATTATGTACCAAAGGACTACTGGCTGATCTTACTGGACACACATAACATGAAGATTATAAGTATCATTTGGGGAATGAATTAAGGAAAAAAAATATAATAAGAAGTGTTCTGCAGGGGTCAGTTTCCATTTTTGCGCTATTTAACATTTTCCAATGACCAGGGTGATAGATTGTCAAGTATGCTTGTTAAGTCTGCTGATGACATTGAATAGAAGAAACAGCTGAAACCTGAGAGAATAGAAATAGAATTGAAGTTATTGCGTGAATGGTGGCCAAGACAGACAGGATGAGACTGGATGTGTGCATACTCTTGCTGCACATATAGTCTAGCATATGGAATAAGCAAATGAGATACTAAGAAAAATAAAAACCAAGGGGAAAGCACCATTTCATTAAAAGTTGACTGTCAAACTCCTTTCCCACATCCTCCTCCTGCCCCCGCCCCACATCCTTCCAACCTCCTTTATGATTCCACAGCTTTGTGGGTCACCTGTGTTCCGTTGCTCTCTCCACTCTCATCTTCCTCAAGAAAAGCGCCCTTTTCAATATTACGGAGGGTAAGTCCGTGGCACACTACTGTCATTGAAGACATCGCACCATGAGCGCTCTCACTTCCTCCAGACCTCTCATCACCCACTAGAAGGCCCTCACCAGCACCGAACACAATTCACTGTCATACGCTCAGCCTCCGGAGCTCTCAGCATGAAGATCTCAGGCCAGCAGCAGCACCAAGATCTTAGTCCCACACTCTGCAACTACACCACAGACAGTGACTCGTAGGGAATCCAAATGAACTGCTCTGTGCTTACAGAAGCCCAGAGGTCTGTGGTGTGAAAACATGATATCTAGAGAAGGCACTTTTGATGCATGAATCACAGCAGACAGTGTAAAGAAGATGGGGTTGAAAGGAAGCCAGAATCCTTTCTATACAGAACACACTTCTGCAATAATTACCTTTACCTATGCATGAGGACACCAAACCTAAGAACCAAGCATTAGGACCCGCCTCCCAACATTGGCACCATGGACATTAAGGTTCCAATACATAAACTCTGGGAAAACATTCACACCGTGGAAAACAGCAACTACAAAATCTTAGGAATTAATATAAAATCTGTCTGAGCCATATTCACAACCCAGGGCTGCCACTTACACTAAGGCATGCTTTCCTTTCATTTTGTCATTTTGTTGCTTCATTTTTGATTAGGTTTAAAGTTAGTATGCAAGATGATACATTTCATTATGAAATTGTCATGCATCGCTCTTTCTGCTGTCCCTCTCCTCCTGGCCCCCTCCCTAGTGCTTCTTGCTGGTCCCTCCCTTACAATCATCCCTCCCTTCTACTTCTAGTTATTTCCCCATCCACTGGCTTAATACCATTTCTATCATTGTATGGTCTCCTTTCTAATTTCTTGACCTATGCTTACATCTACATGTACACCCGTATATAAAAATTGAAATCTAGGATGCATATTTAAAGCCTGGTATTTGTTTTTCTGAGTCGAGGTTACTTCAATTGACATAATAATTTCTGCATATTTGCTTACAGATGACAGATGCCATCTTTTAATTCTGCAATTTAAAAGATTACAGAAGATAATTTAGGTGGAAATGGAAGGTAAAGTAAGAGCATTTACAAATAATGAAAGTTCATTTTGGACATATACAAGCATGGGCCTTTGTATGTTAGTTTTGATGTTTCAAAACACCCCTCTAATTTTTATGTTACGTGACTTCCTTCTCCTTCTACACTGCCTAATTTTGAGGTAGGAAGATTGGAATTTTATGTGTTCAAAAATAATTGAAAGAAAAAATCATATTCTTCTCATGTAGTTTTTTGATCTGAAAATTGGACGATGGGAATTTCTGGGAATGATGGGAGCAAAGTCATTGTGAAGGCTGGGACTATAGAGCCATGGAGAACATTTGCCTGGAATATACTAGGCACTGGGGTGAGCCTGCTGCTGCACAGTGGCAACAAGAGAAGTTACTATTGATAACAGCACCTCTTTCCCAGGACCTGGCCATCATCAAGTAAAGGGCAACAAGTAACATCTCAATCTGTCTGTACACAGAAGCAGTTCCTTTTGGAGGCAATAGATTGGATCATTTTGTGCTTGTCTGCACTGTAGTTATTTCTTTAGTTATGCTGAAAGTTTGTAAGATGTGGGGTTCAGTAAGAGCAGCACATGAAATTAACAATATTCCATAATTCCAAGATGATAGTATTTACAGTTTTACTTTCTTCCTTTTGTAAGCACATTGAGAGGTATTCTGTACATTTGCAATTGCAATGGACTATAAGAAAACCAACAAGCAAGCAGAGCAACCTTCCACTAAACCAGAATTCAAAGATTCAAATTGTCACTTTTCCTTGATCTTTTGTCTTATGAAATATAATTTTAAATAAAATATATTTATGTGAGTATGCCCCAGGTTTATTTTTGTTTTTAAGTTCTTTCATGGTGCATTTAAGTTTCTTGATTATAATTTCCAATGTAGTAAACTTTTTATTACAGTCACAGCCCACATCAATAAAAACTCTATAGTGCCTCAAAACTAAAGAGACCTGAACATAAAATGTGTTAGAGCCATTGAATTGTCCTAATGCTTCTAGTTCATTAGGAGGCTCTAGTTCCAAGAAACCATTTAAGACTATCTTGTAGGTTGCCAGGAAGGGAGGAGAGTTGAAGGGATCAATAGATTTCAACCTTGGCTGCACACACATTGGCCTAACCTGGAGACATTGAACTTCATTAATGCTTGAATACCTTGGGATCTCTCTCTGTGTCTTTCTGTCTCTCTGTCCATCTGTCTGTCTCGTCCCTCCTTCCTTTTCCTTCCTTGCTTCTTATTTCCTTTCCCTTCTTCATGACTTTTCTTTCTTTTTCATTTTCCCATCCTTCCTTCCCTCCCCTCCTTCTTCCTCTCTCTCTCTCTCTCTCTCTCTCTCTCTCTCTCTCTCTCTCTCTCTCTCTCTCTCTTCCTCTCTCTCCCTCTCCCCGTCACTCTCTGACTTCCTCCCTCCATCACAGATACCTGTTTAGACATTTGAATTTTGTAAACCTTCTTGAATGACTGCATTTGTCATAGGCATGAGTGTAGACCAGGCTCTGCCATATTTCTTCTATGTTCTTCAGGGGCCACTCTTGCACTCCGCCTCACAATATGGTAATTCCACCCCAACCGTGACCACCTTTGGCTAAAGCAATCCTTTATGGAAGATCTAGACCTTCACCCCTGTGCAATGCTTTATGACAGTCTAAGCGAGCATACACTTTAATTTGTTTTTAAATGTTGTTCGTGAGTTTCAAGTTTCTGATTAACCATTTTTTTCTTATGAGTCATGGATGGGATTTAAACTAAGATGCATATCACACTGATTTAGTAGCTAAGTCATATTGTTACATATTTAGTTCTCATCTTTCAACACAAAACCATAAATAATAATTTTTTGTCTTGCAAAATATGTAAAAACACTTAATTTCCTTGTTATTTCAAGTCTGAGAAGTCAAGCTAAAAGTAGGTTTATGAAAAACCATGCTAAGTATACAATAACTAACTGGATGATGTCATTTACCACCTAACATTTGATGATTAATAGATGATTGATAGAATTAAGTTTATGATGGAAATGAAAGGAATTTTTTTTCATTTGAAGCCAGTTAACGCTTTTAAACTATTGCTGCATAATAGACTGAAGACTAATATGCTCCTGATTTACATCTATTTATAAACAAATTTGTATTACATATAATCCACTCGCATCTTACATACATCAATTTCTAAGCAATTAGAGAGGGAATTAGATCCTGCTTTTTATTGAATCATGTTATTATTTAAAACCATATATTGAATTTAATACAATATCTTTTCACTCATTTCTTCTTGATTACTATTTTTATTATACTTTAAAATCTTTACCTTCCATAAAACAAAACAAACTCCATCTTTATTGTGTTAATTTCACTCACTGATTGTATAACTAAAAGCTAATTTCCCTTTTAGGAAATGAGCATGCAATGATCACTGTCAATAATGCAGCCCATAAATTCTATGGTATACAATAATATAAGTTACATACAGAACTTTTTGTAATAAAGTATTGATATGAAAATATTCTTCAACATAAAGCTTTCTGGCAAGATTATTAAGCAGACAGAAATAAGACATAGTTGTGCCTTAAGACTCACTATAGAAGTAAACTATGACCACTAAAGATTTTATTAATTTCATTCTATTCTAGATTCCCTTTTTACTACATTATTATTCAGTTTTTCCCATGAGTTTTTCTTATTCCTGTCTGCACTCCGTTTGGCACAATTGGCTCAAACACTGGAAAAGCCCTGCCAAGTTTATTTCATTTTTAATAGCTTATACTTACAAATCCACTTTGGGTGAGCCCCCTGATTTTATGGTGACTTAAGTTTTGATATCATCAACTGTGTTTCCCCTTTTTATTTTTAAGTAGGAAAAGAATGTGTTATGTTCCTTGTGGTTGCTTTTCCTTGCAGAATTCCCCTGACTCAGCTCTGACAGATCTTGATATCCAAGAGGGAGTCAGCTTGCAGGATTAAAGGCAAGAACCTCAATTAGACACTCTCTGATTTCTTCAGATGTTATTCCTAATCTTTTAATATGAGATTATAGGCAGCTAGAACCTATGTTGCTGTTATAAAAATAGGCAAGATGCTTTGTTCTAAATCATAAGCACGTGGCTGTTTAAAATTGCCTACTTTCCTTAATTTTAATTAATTCTGGTCTAGATGGGGATAATGAAATTTGGTGTGCTCTTTGCGATTCGGAGTACAAAATAGCATGATGAGGACTAGAAAGTGCACACATTCTACTCAGTATCGGCTGGAAACTCCCTCAGAGACTGATTAGCCCACGCTTGTCACAAATAGGGGAGATAATTACGGGGCTTAAGAGTCTATGTGGTGGATCTTTTGAGAGGCAATGGGTAGATCTAAGACTGTCTTTAGATCAACCCTAATTCTTGTTATTGCGCATATCTTGTGAGAGCTTTTTTTTTTTTCCTTTAGCACACCCCTAGAGACTAAACATTGTCTCTTCCCAGAGGATGGCATCACATTTCTTTTCTAGAAGATAAAATTGTCCAAATGAGATTATCCTTAATTAGTCTAATCCTCTGAGCCATTCCATAAAGTTCATCGCACCCTTGTCAGCACCTTATCACAAGATTTTTATTGAATGAACTAATCTTTTGCCACAGAAATGACGCTTCTAAGCAATGTGGCTGATTTCATGCAGTATTACAATGAAGATTTCTTTCTCTGAAGCTCCAGATTCCAATAGCTCCTTATTAGTAATATCAGATGATTTATTTGAAGGAGATGAACTTAACTCCAAATTTCCCTTATCCCTAAGTTACAAAGTGCCTCCATGGTGACAAAAACACAAAGTGCTTATATTCAAGAAATAAAGTACATTCTCTATATGAGCATAGTGGATAAGATGACCCTTATTGCATCTCATAAATTGAATTTAATTAATTAATTTACTTATTTGTAATTAATTTTTGTGTGCGTGTGTGCATGGGCTGTGAGTCTCATGAAGAATAAGACAACTTGGGGAAGTCTTTCCTATTCTCCTTCCACTGGGGATAAAATTGGGTCATCCAGCAGGGCAGCAGGCACCTTCACCCACTGTAAGATTTCACCAGGCCCCTGCTGATATCTGAAATCACATGAAAATTTCTGTGGTTTGACTTTTTTGCTCTTTTAACCACCTCTAGAAGCTCCTCTTTTCAAACTCCTTACTCTTGTTAGGAATTCAGTTGACCTGTGACCTTGTCAAGTCCTTTAACTTTCAGGGAGGAGTTCTGTTTTCTGTTCTTTTTAATAAAGTTGCAAAGGGTCATTTGAATGTCTCGATAACACCATTCTATCACATACCATGCTGAATTGAAAGAACACTTGTTGAAAGTTGAAGATACTGCATGTGCTAAGGTTCGTTCAATGGCTCTGGCTGTGTATATTGGATGACTTCGGATGGATCTCTTCAACGCCAGAATCAGTTTGCAGACCTGTTTCTTGATGCTGTTGTTTTGTTTTGCTTTATATTTTGTTTTCTTTTATTTTTGTTGTTGTTTCTAAGTAGAATGTTCCTCAAGAAAACAGTAGCTCTAAGTACAAGTAGGTAGTTGTTTCTTCAGCTGTACCTGAGGCATTTCTTTTCTCTGTCCACTAAAATGTAGAATGATAGACATTGCTGTGCTTCACCCCGTTAAAAAAAAAAAGTCTTATTGTGTCTTTTTCACACTAGTTCTCACATAATAAAGAAATGAGAAAAGGCACATCACTGTTTTTCCTTTATGACTTCCATGGGAAGAATTATCTGTCTGTCTATCTACCTACTTGCCTGTCCATCTGACTGACTATCTACCTGCCTGTCTGTCTATCTGTCAAATCAAATGCAAAGCTTCCTTTTGATAGATTATATCTTTAATTATCTTGTTAAAATGAGAAGAATAAAAACCCAAGTGATGAGAAGTGGCAAATTTCAAGTGAACTTTAAATGTAAGGACACTCTCTCATCAAAATGAGCACTAAAATGATAGATCACAATAATTCCGTGCACACAGACATATCTTCACATTCTTTCTTTCATTGTACTATTGTATTTCTCCTCATTTCCCCTTAAATATTTGGAATTAGAGGGAGAAAAGTGGCTTCTGGTTCCTGCCAGCTTTGGTTTGTATAACCGGAGTCAATGAGCATTAAGTGTCTTCCAGCAGGCAATGGAGGCTCAATTAATCAGACTCAATGAGTCACAGTTCATTGATTTTCAGATCTGAGCTGCAATAGTGCCTGACACTGTGAGCCACCCTGGTAGAGCAGACTGAGGCCACTAATCCTCTTAAGCAACAGTCAAAGAATTGAGATAATAGCTAGCAATTCAACTGGTTCAAATAACAGATTTTACAAATTAGGAGCGTTCAACTTCATGATGAAAAAATTCAGGCTTGGTGATTATTATGTGCTATGTTGTTCCAACATAGATGAGATGGAAATTGGGTAATTACAAATGAAGTGTCAGATATGAGCCAAGTGATTCCTTTTGTTTTATGTCATCAGGAAATGGTTACTTATAAAATCATTAATTTAGGGAAAGGAAGTTAAAAACTGGATACTACAAACGAACTTTCTACAATGTTTGATATAGGAAAAATGACATGAAAAATAAAAGCTAAGTTCAAGAGGATGCTAGTTCTACATATCATGAAATTTGAGTTACTAATGCTTAAATGTTGTATACCAAAAATGAATCATAAGAACAAAAACAATATTGGTGTTCACAGTAGAAATATTTATGCTAGACCAAATAAACAATAAATAATTAAAAGAAACTAAGTGAACAAGTTACCAAACAATTTTAATCAGATTATTGAAGAAAAAAAAAAGTATCTGCCTCAACAGACACAGATACAGTATAGTCTTTTAAAATAGATTTTGTTGTAATTTTACAACAACATAATTTGTTGATAAGGGCCTTAAAATATCCCTACAAATATGTATGAAGGGAAAATCTTCTAACATTGAATCCTTGCTAACATTTTGTTTTCATATTTACCTTTAAATTAGAAATGGAAAGTGTACACATCCATATCACAAAAGGGAACCACTGTTATCAAATGTTCCTGGTGACCCAAGATTCAGTCCATCTTGTTTATATATTTCTGACAGCATATGTATATCAAGAAGACAATAAAAATTAAGCAGACAGATGTGTGGCACAATAAACAGAGCTCGTCCAGTGTGAACTGTATCCATTACACAATTTCAGTACAGGGCTATAGCTAATTGGTCCATCTTTTGCCTAGAGGCAAGGGCACTTTTAGGACAACCAATGTTTATTCAATTTAATTTCCCAATCATTTATTGAATAGTGATTAATTTGGTGTCCTTTTAAAACAAAAATTATAGATAGCCTTATACTAAGATGTGAAGATATGAGAAGTTTATGTATAATAAAGAGACAAGTAGATGGCAAGAGTATGCTGAATATATTGAACATAGATTCTTAAATGAGCATTAGGAGCACAACAAAGTGAGAAGGAATTATTTGTGTATGTGCAACTGGATTTTAGCTAGTCACTGGCCTACCTGGAGAGCTAAGACATGGGGCTGGCCATTGCATTCAAACTTTATACTATTGATATTGTATTACTTTATTTGACCATAAATCTCTATGTTTTAATTTTTATTTGACCTTTTAAAATTCTAGTGCATAGAATACAGTTTGATCATATTCAACCTCCATGCCCCCTTAATTTCCTCTTACACCCTCCAGAGCCCTTATTCTTCTCTACACAACCCTACCACCCCATCACACACTTTCATGGGACTTCAGAAATAACCCACTCGGTTTCATTGAAGTGGCTCTCATACGCATGGGTGTGGTGCTATTTACTGGATCATGGGCAACTTGTCAGTGGCTACAACACTGAAGAAAACTGACTCCCCTCCCTCACCAGTGACTAATTACTGCCAGAGGTAGTGATCCTCAGCCAGAGGTAGGCTTCACATGACTCTCTTGCATCCATTCTGAAATACTGGTAGGGTTCTTCTTGTGCAGCAAACCATAGCTTCTGTGAATTTGTGAATGTAATGATCACATGATATGCTCCATAATGACAGGTTCCTTGAACCTGGGGAGCAAGTTGTGATGTATATGTCATATTTAAATTTGCATTATTTTTGTCAGTTCTCAACACATTGGCCAGTTATGAATCTCTGCATAAATTGCTACCAAACAGACCTATTTAATTAAATGAAAATACTCTGAAGTACAGTTAATTACTAAAATGCAGATGACTTTTCCATATTAGAATCATTGTCTCCATCACAGAGACTTTGGAAGTAAGAATAAAGGGGGAAATGTGTGCTAATGAAAGAAAAATAGATAAGGTTAGTAAAGGAGACATGGGTTTGACACCAATAATTCCCAGAAGGTAGGCCCTTCATGTAAGAAGAATCCTTGTAAAGATCACAAAGCACTCTCTGTCCAGTCATTCAGAGCTGGGAATGACCTTACTCTGGAGCACTGAAGTCCGAGAGACATGGAAAGAAGGCTGATATATTTTTGATTCCTGTCATTTATGCAGCAATCTAACAAAGTTACTTAACCAATATATGCAGGTACCACATCTTATTCTGTATGAAGAAAAGTGTGACACATCCCTTGCTTTTGTTAACCTCGAATGGAGGATAGAATCTGCTGAATATAGTGCTTTCCTCACCTTTGAAGATGATTCCAATAAAGAGTCATCAAGTATTCCCAGAGGAGACATTCCAGGCAAAAAGCCATCAATATGCTGATCAAACCAATGCAAGCAAGAATAGTACACCCGGTTATAGCTCTTAGGGAAATATATATTTATGAAATTTAATGAGAATGTCATGTGTAGAGCACACCAGAATCCTATTAATGTAACTCATTTAGCATAACAAACAAATGCCTCAGTCAAAGGTTATAGTGCCAGAGTAATAAAATGATAAACAAAAGTCACTATAAACACTAGTTCTAATGTTTTGAAAGGTTGGCAGAAGGAAAAAGAAGTTTGAGTTCATCAAAATAATTTCAAATTACTGACGTAATACTATAGGTGCAGGATGTCGCCATTTAAGTCTCCTGTGCTTCGTGGTGGCCGTTCCTAGAGTCAGTCAGAGAAAGCCACATAACTCCCACTGCCAAGCTCCTTGTTCTGTCTTGTCTGATTTTCATCAATACAAAGAGAGGCCAGGGCACTTACTGAACACATACAACATGTCAATATTTTACATTGTTATGGGACTCTTGCAAGAAAGACATGATCATCAATAGTTTACACCTTTATAAATATGAGGGGAAAGGTGGAATATGGAGAGTTGGATGTTAAAGCTACGTACATATTCTTGATTACTTAATAGTCTCCTACTTAAAATTAAAATACCTTACTTTAAATTCAATATGAATGTGTGTAGTCAGGATCTAGACTAATAAGTAGTCTGTCCCCAAAATCATTTATTTGAAAGCTGGATGAGAAATAGATGGCAACACATCCACACAGTCGCTACATGTCCTGTAAGTTCTTACTGAATGTCTATTGTGCACAGGTGGCTATATAAGGCACAAGAAATATAGGACATAGACAAAACAATCTTGACCTTTGTGTAACTGTATCCTAGTGAGAAAGACAGAAAAGAGGTGTGTGAGTGTGTGTGTGTGTGTGTGTGTGTGTGTGTGTGTGTGTGTGCTGGTGAAATGAAGCTAGTGACAGGTGAATAGTGGTCAGACCAAGGACAATGACTTTGAAATAACAATCTAAAATGAGAGAATGAGAGAGCTGCCTATGAAAACAGCTTGTTGAAGACTGTCCTCAGAAGAGAGAAGGAAAGCCACATAGAAGATTGCTGAGGTGAGAATAGGCATAATATATTCATGACACAGTAGGGAAGTAGTAAATGCCAATGTGTAAGAGAGGGGACAGGGAATTAGCTGTGTAACGTGGGGCCTTGTTGGTAACAGAACATTGCTTTCCTTTATTACGAATAAAAGACAAAATTATGATTATTGAACACAAAAGCATCGAGTGTAAATGAGCTTGTAATTACATCTGTGAAGTTTAACTTGACCATATCTTCAGAATTCAAATTCTCTGCCTTCCCTGCAGTCCAAGCTCATTTTACATGGTGCCAGGATTATTGCATCTTCTTAGTCTCCCTCTCTTACCTCCCTCTCCTCTCCCAACAGTTTTTCTAGACAGAGATCTCACCAAACTGAAGTCACGTGATGCTTTCCTACTCTTTTATGCTCTCGCTCTCTCTCTCCTTCTCTCTCCCCTCCCTCTCTCTCCCCCCTCTCATCTCTTCCTCCCCTGACTCAATCTTCCTAGTCCCAAGTGCTTTCTTCTCCCCCCTTCTCTTTCTCCTAGCCCCCTGTCCACTCACTGCCCCCCCACTCCCAATATGCTCATAAGATCTTGTTCCTTTCCCCTTCTGTTAGGACCATCCTTGGCTATCAGGGAAATACAAATCAAAACAACTCTGAGATACCATCTTACTCCTGCCAGAATGACTAAAATCAGAAACACCAATGACAACTCATGCTGGAGAGGATGTGGAGAAAGGGA
This sequence comes from Phodopus roborovskii, assembly GCF_943737965.1. Classification (NCBI taxonomy): domain Eukaryota; kingdom Metazoa; phylum Chordata; class Mammalia; order Rodentia; family Cricetidae; genus Phodopus; species Phodopus roborovskii. The sequence goes on from NW_026126511.1 coordinate 15,548,007, forward strand.
AACACTCCTCCACTGCTGGTGGGAGTGCAAACTTGTACAGCCATTTTGGAGATCAGTATGATGGTTCCTCAGGAAAATGGGAATCAGTCTACCACAGGACCCGACAATCCCCATCTTAGGCATATACCCAAATGATCCACATCCATGCAACAAATACATGTGTTCAACTGTGTTCATAGCAGCTTTATTTGTAATAGCAAGAACCTGGAAGCAACCTAGATGCCCCTCAATTGAAGAATGGATAAAGAAGACGTGGCACATTTACACAATGGAATACTACTCTGCGTGGAAAAATGGAATCTTGAAATTCTCAGCAAATGGGTGGAACTTGAAGAAACCTTTCAGAATGAAGTAACCCAGTCACAAAAAGAGAAACATGGTATGTACTCATTCATATATAGATTTTAGACATAGAACAAAGGATCACCAGCGTATAATTCACACTGCCAGAGAAACTATGATAGAAGAAGGATTTTAAGGAAGACTAGACACTCCTATGAGTTAATTTAATTTTAAAGAGTCTGAATTCTTCTTAAACTGTGAGTCACAAGACTAAATGTAGAGATCATAAAAAAATAAGGCAGTAGTAAAAGGTTTCTAAACGCACAACAAATAAAGATTAATTTTAAAACATGATGTAATTGTATTAAAAATTTAAAAATAAAAAATTTGACTTTCCAAATCTTACAATTCAAGCTATATAGTTTTATCTAAGTAAAAAGCTATACTTGAGGGGGGGGGGAGAGATGGCTCAGAGGTTAATAGCACTGGCTACTCTTCCAGAGGTCCTGAGTTCAATTCCCAGCAACCACATGGTGGCTCACAACAATCTATAACAAGATCTGGTGCCCTCTTCTGACATGCAAGCAGAACACTGTATATACAATAAACAAACAAATATTTTTCAAAAGATAGGCAGTGAGCTGAACTCCTGGAATTCAGTTGTAGAGAGAGAGGAGTGAAGAGCAAAGGGGTCAAGACCATGCTGGGGAAACTCAGAGACAGCTGACCTGAGCAAGTGGGAGCACAGGTTTTCCAAACTGACTCTTGGGGAACCTGCATAAGACTGAACCAGGCCCCATGAACGTGGGTGTCACTTGGAAGCCCTGGGCAGTCTATGGGGCCTCTGGCAGTGGAACCAGTATTTATCCCTAGTGCATGGATGGACTTTTGGAGCCCATTCCCTATGGAAGAATACTCCCTCAGCCTAGATACATGGGGGATACATGCCCCAAATGATGTGACAGACTTTGATGATCCCTCATGGGAGTGGATAGGGGTGGGATGGAGAGGTGGGGGGAGTTCGAGGACAGGGGGGAGAGGGAACTAGGATTAGTATTGAAAATGAGATAGTTTTTAATTTAGATTAAATTTTTTTAAGCTATACTTGGTTAAAAGAAAAAAATGTGCAACCCAAAGGGAGAAAAAGTCATGTGTGCAGTGAACCCACTTGCTCTCACTACATCATGAGACAGCCATTTGGGCATGGTCACAGGTGTGGACATGACCAAGACGAGGATTAGGTCTGGGGTTGGAACCATGCATGCTCTCTTGGTTCTGGTCGGGTCGCAGAGCAGCCTGTGTGGACCCTTGGAGCAGGAACCTGCGGCAGTCATCTGTTGCTTGTGAAAGTGTCTTTTCCCTGAATAAGTCATACTAACCTATATTGAGCCTAGTTCAGTGAATCTTGATCTGTCTGTCCTTTTTCTAACCATTAAGTTTCTTAGTTTTAAGCAAGACATGTTTATTAAAGTTATCCCTGGAAGGAAAAAGGAAGCTTATTGAAAAGATGTTGCACCAATTATAACTGTTACAAATGGACAGAATTGCTATCCATCTTTCTTCATGTGTATGAGATGAGTTCACTTCACTGGATGGCTCTAAGAGTGAGTTTAGCATCTGTTTAACAGCTGTCTACTTTACCACAAATGCCATCCAAGTCTGAAGGAAATCCAACAGGTAGACTAAATTTAATCTAAAACCAAATTAGTGCATCCTGAAGACAATTTGTAGTTTTCTCGGTGTATCTGCCTTATAATTGCTGCTTATGCGCTTATCTGATAGGTTGGAAAAGGATTCTTTGTGGGAAGGACCATTTCTGAACATATTTATGACACATGCAATGGGGTAGGTAAAAAACACACTATTCTTGAAGCTTTCTACCAAGTACAAAAAGTTCATTTAAAACCACGCTGGGAAAAACCTGTCTATTCAACTTTAGCTTTCCTTCCATAGTGAACAGCAACACTAACAGGAATTGACACAAAGACACAGGGGCAATATCATTTGACATTACTGGTCTCCACTGAACGTCAAAATTTTAATCAAGTATTACTGGCTTATTTCTCTGAGCCTCCCTAGAAGGATAATCTCCCTAAGCCTACACAATTCAGAAAATACAAATTGCTCATTCTTCTGTGGTCATGCCTGTGTTTCCATATTCTAGGAAAGAACACTGTCCTCTCCCCATCTCCCAAGACCACAATGCTAGCATGTTTATCGGCTATGTTTAAGTGTGTCGCAAACCTGGACCTCCATAGAGCTATTCTACAGGATAAAGGAGAAGCAAGGCATGGAGAAGTGATGACAGCTGTTAGTATTCAGGCACCTGCACTGGCCTGTCCCTGGGGCTCTGACAGGATACACCCTCAGCTGCAGCCAATAAGAGCACCACCTGTGCACATTCACAGTATTCCCTTTTAAAAGGGCCCTGCCCACCTCCCATCTCTCTCTCTCTTCTGTCTCTCTCTTTCTCTCTCTCTCTCTCTCTCTCTCTCTCTCTCTCTCTCTCTGTGTGTGTGTGTGTGTGTGTGTTACCCCTCTCTTTTCCCTTTCCTTTCCCTTGCTGCTCCCACTCCTGGAGGCCAGTCTCCTCCTCCCCTTTCCCCTTTTTATGATCCTTTTCCCTAATTAAAAAAAAAACCCACTACTTGAATCTACCCTGTCACCTGGGGTTTTTCTTTCTTGAGCTGCTTTTCTTAAATTACAACAACTGCAACTGGATTCTAGACTGGTTGTTCTGTGTTTGTTCTAGAAATTTGATGAGAAGAGGCAATGTATTTCATTTGTAAACTAGTTGAATTTTATTTGTAGTAATTACACTTCACAAGGAGTATGTAACTAGTAAAATCACTCATTGTTTAAAATTAATTTTCTGATGAATGAAACAAAGTTAATGGAATTAGACTAGCTAAATTAGCATACATCAAAAATACCCAGAGTGATACTTCAAACACAAAATACTGGAGTCCTACCTAAAAAAGTCTGAGGAAGGAAGTGATGAAATTTACATTTCTAATTAGTTCCCAGGTGTCTTGCTATGCAGTGAAGAGACACTGTGACCATGGCAATTATTGTAAGAGAAACCATTTAACTGGGGGCTTGTTTACAGTTTCAGAAATTTAGTTCTTCATCATCATTGGGAAGCATGCAAACACAGGAGCAGTAGCTAAGAGCTACTTCCATATCCATAAGCAGAAGGGGAGGAAGTAGAGGGGGGAGAGAGAGAGACAGAGACAGAGACAGAGAGAGACAGAGAGACTGGACTGGGCCTGGTTTGGCCTTTGAAGGCTAACCTCTCCCTCACCATATTACACTTCCTCTTAATCCTTCTAATCCTTTCAAACAGAGGCACTCCCAGGTGACTAAGCTTTCAAATGTGTAAGCTATGGGAGCCATTCTCTTACAACATATTCATTCCATAAATTCTATTTCTCTAGGGAGCCTAGAATAACACAGATTTTGATACCAGAAGTGGTTCTAGAGCAACAGAAATAGAGGGATGTAATTTTTTTAAGTTTCTGGAAAAGGCTGTCCAGTTTGCCAACACCTACAGCTACTGAAACCTCCTGAGTTACTCAAGCCTCTCCTGGAAGCTTAGAGAATACCGAGAGCCCATGATGTGAACTATTTTACAAACTTAAGGAGAGAAATACATTTGATTATCATGATTCACCAATTGTGAGAGGCAACAGATTTGGTGACTCTGTATATAAAATTTGTGACAACTTATGAAAAAATAATGAGAATGACGATGGTCTCTGGATAAATTGATAAAAATGAATCAAGTCTAACATCTCAAATTGGTTGATCAAGATGCAATTATAAATAGTCTAAAGGTTTCTTAGGTGTTCTCTGAACAAGAATCCTTTCTTCAACAACAATGGAACTTAAGAAGTAGAAAATCAAACTGAATGCTTCTCATTATAAAGTTGGTTGAATTACATAAAATTTAAGGTTTCTTTTATTATTTAAATTTTTTGTTTTATATACCAACCCTGATTCCCCCCCTCCCCTTCTGGTACCCCCCAACCTCCACCCATTCTACAGCCCCATCCACTCCTCAAGGCCTTCCTTGGGGAGTCAACAAAGTCTGACATACCCAGTTGAGGCAGGACCAAGCCCCTCCTCCATGTATTCCAACATAGGGAATGGGATCCAAAAACAGTCAGTTCATGCACCCTGGATAGGTCCTGGTCCCACTGCCAACCTCCACCCCCCCCCAAAAGACCAAGCCACATAACTGTCACTCACACTCAGAGCCCTTAGCTCAGTCCCATGCAGATTCCTCAGCTGTCAATCTGTATTAATACTTAAGCTCCCACTAGCTCACATCTGATATCTCTGCAGTTTTCTCCATCATGCTACGGACCACCCTTGCTCATATGACCTCTCCTCCCTCACTTCAGCTGAACTCCAGGAGCTCATCCCAGTGCTTGACTGTGGGTCACTGCATCTGCTTCCATCAGATACTGGATGTAGGTTCTATGATGATAATGAAGATAGTCACTAATCTGATTACAGCGGTAGGCCCATTCAGACACCCTCTCCACTTTTGCTAGGAGTCTTAGCTGAGGTCATCCTTGTGGACTCCTGAGAACTTCTCTGGCACAAGATTTCTCCTTAACCCCATAATGGCTCTGTCTATCATGATATCTCTTTCATAAGTCTCACTCTCAGCATGTGTCAGTAATGAAAGCAATGACATTAATTGGTAAAGAAGGGGAACCTGTAACTTGAGATGTGTAGAAGGACCCTATTGAGCCTGAGACCTTTGGACTTCCAGATTATCAGGGTTTATCTCATCTGTCTCTCTACATTCTGCAGACATGTGTCCCTACCTCCACCCTCTATGGTTTTTTTTTCTCGTTCTCTCTTTGACTGAGAAAATTGACCCTTTGCTGTCTGCAAATGCAGCAGTGACTTTTTCTGAAGGATATGCACAGGTAGGACAATACTGATTTCCCTCGGGGCCCATGGTTGCCTCCAGACTTAGGACTAATCAGGCTCATAGAAGGGAAGTAGAAAGTGTAGCCCATGAGGAGGTATGCTATGCTACTAAAGAGCTTCATGAGTTTGCTAATTCATTCAAGCAGAAGTCTGGAGAATATTATGGGAATGGAACTTAAGGGTGTGGGGTAATGGTGGAAAGAACATAAAACTGGATCGGGTTGATATTAACATGGGCCTTCTGAGTATAGACTCTGTGTTTAATATGGGAGCTCACACAATCAAAAACAAAAGGTGTCAAAAGTTTGAATAACTGGCTGAAACACTTGTCAAAAGGTAGCCTACTAAGAGGGAGCTGGAGATGCCCGATATCTGTTGGCTTAGTGTTGACGAAGGGATTTTAAGGTTCAGGGAAACTGCAGTGCTAGAGTGGTTAAACTGTGTAACCTCCACCATGGAAAGAGCCAGAAGATATGCCCTATAAAATGCAAACTGGTGAGATAGGCATCAGCGCATTTGAAAAGGTTTATTTAATTTAAAAAACAAGGTATCGTGTGTGTGTGTGTGTGTGTGTGTGTGTGTGTGTGTGTGTGTGTATAAATTGAGAGTTCAGAGATTCTCAATGACACCAATCAGACTTCCTTTTATATTTTTCTCGATCAAAACCGAAATGACTGGTCTCTCAAGAAAGCCATGATTGTTAAAAGCCTTGAAAGTCTATATATGTTGATCTATCTTTTACATGACAGCTTGTCACAAACCCTGAGTGTTGTAACCACCCTTAAAGCTCACAGTCCTTCCTCAGAGGCCCCTGCAAGTAGAATGGTCCCTAATCAAATGGCAAACGGCAGCAGATGTGAAAGTCGACAGTTCAGTGGATTTGATAAGCAATTCAAGCTAGCTTTCATTTTTAATATAAAATATCCAGTAGAAATATTCATTTGAAACAGGTTGATGCAAAGGGAAACTTCATTCTCTATTGATGAATTTACCCATGGATCATTTTTTAAAATCAGTATTTCATGGGACTGGAGACAAAGTCCAGCAGTCAAGAAAAACTGAGTTCTAGAAGAATCAAGTTTGATTCCAAGCACCCACATGATGGCTTTAAAACATGAGTAACTGCAGTTGCCTTGGCATTGTACCAGGCATTCACATGGTTCACAAATTTACATGCAGACAAAATACTCATAAATGTTAAAAATTAATAATTATTTTTTAAGTTAAAAATTATATTCTTTGCTGTCCTATATGAAAAGAGACATATAGAGGGAGCCATTATAGGTTTTAAGAGAAATCTGATACAAGGGAAATATCCAGAGATCTACAAGAATGACCCCAACTGACAATCTAAGCAATAGTGGAGAGGCTACCTTAAATTCCCTTCCCCGATAATGAGATTGGTGATTACCTTATATGCCATCCCAGGGCCTTCATCCACTATTAATTGGAAGCAGAAGCAGACACCCACAGCTAAACATAGAGCAGAACTCTTGGAATCCAGCTGCAAACAGGGAGGATTGATAAGCAAAGGGTAAAGACCAGGCTGGAGAAGCCCATAGAAGCCTCTGACCTGAACAGAGGGGAGCTCATGGACCATCCCGGATTTCCCTGAGTGTAGTGTTATTTGGGAGGACTGGGCAGTCTATGAGGCCTCTGGTAGTGGATCGGTATTTATCCTTAGTGTATGAATGGACTTGGGAGCCCATTCCACATAGAGGGATACTCCCTCAGCCTGGACACATGGGGGAGGGCCTGGGCCCTGCTCCAAATGATATGACAGACTTTGAAGACTCCCTATGGAAGGCCTCACCCTCCCTGGGGAGCAGAAAGGGGATGGGATGGGGGTTTGTGGAGGGAACAGGGGAGGATGAAAGGGTGAGGGAACTAGGATTGATATTTTAAAAATAACTTGTTTCAAATTCAAATTAAAAATTATATAAATTGTTTTCTCCCTCAAATGCATTATCTACAACTTGAACAAGAGCTGAAGGAAATTTATATAATCTTAGTACAGACATTCATATAAAATTATTATTTTAGAGAAAACATTTAATGTATATTTGTTTGAGAAAAATGTCTCTTTATCACCTCTAGAAAACGTTTTGACAATATTAAGGAAAACAAAAGTCTTCGGGTAATTCACATTAACTTTAACCCTAAATCTAGCAAATGCAGATGCTCTTTTCCTATTTACTGTCTTAAATAGTTAAAAGAACTAGATAGGCCTTCAGATCTCTGGGAAGTCTGCTTTTGCCCTTGCAGACAAAAACTGAGTGAGGGGAAACCCTAGCTGAGTCATTTTCGGGTTTAATGTTGTCTTTTTAAAATAGTTAATACTCCAGGTGGTAGTGGTGCAAGCTGTTAATCCCAACACTTGGGAGACAGAGGCAGGTATATCTCTGAGAGTTCCAGAACCGCCAGGGCTACCCAGAGAAACCCTGCCTTGAAAACACGAGAGAGAGAGAGAGAGAGAGAGAGAGAGAGAGAGAGAGAGAGAGAGAGAGAGAATATCACATTCAATGGCTTGTCTTAACTGTATACTTGACATGACTTAGAATGAATCATTGACACACCTTTGCATGTGTCCATGGCGTCATTTTCAGAAAGTATTGCCCAAGGGAACCAAAGCATGCCCTTAGGGTATGTGGCGCCTTCCAATAGGGGCCCAAGTATAAAAGAGTTCCAGGAAAAAGCAATGACACCTGACTACCTATGTTTTAATGGAACCAATGTATCTGTTGCTGCTGCCCCTGCTGGCCCGCAGCCACCGCAGCCACTGCAGCCACCGCAGCCATCGCTGTGGTCATCCGCTGACATTGGATTTAGGCTTCTAACATAACTCAACAGCAGCGGCTCTGTTGGTAGTCATCCCAGCCTCCAACACCAGTTTGGAACTCCGGAGCCACCCAGGCTTGAACACTGAACAAGTATTAGGTTCTGTGACTCTCCAGAACATAGACAGCCAATGTTGGAATGCCCGGCTGCCATTGTACAAATCAGTCTAGTGCATTTCTTCCAATAAAGGACACACATTCTATCATAGGTTCTGTTTCTCTGGAAAACTCTGCCTAGTACAGTGCATAATGATTTTCTACAGGGCCCCTTTTACCATTCTTAGATTTCAACATCCACACCACAGACAGATAGGGCATGTGGGCCTTTCCACAGTGGATTTTAAAAACCCTATAGGATACAGCACCCCAACCGTTCCCTTTGTCACTATTCAATCCATGTGCCCGGATTCCCTGCAATCTACAACACAGGTCAGCACTGTAGCCATAGTAGTTTCTAAAATAAGATAATTGTGAGAGACACATTTTATATAAATGTAACAGAAGTAAAAACCTCATTTATATAGTGAGGCATACATTCTCTAATTTTATTTTTAAGATATAATACTTTAATGAAACACAGCTTGATAAATGATAGAATTCTTGTAGAACTACATCAAATCCCTTGTTTTATGAGGAAGTGCGCAGGACTACAGAAATAGAGAGCATTCTCCTGCAGACCTGAAATGTTTCCTTCCTTGTGGAGCGGTAACAGCCCATAAAGTCATGAATGCTAACTCCTGCCAAAGATGACAATATAATTCAAGATGCTACATTTCCCACCCCCAGAGCCTTCAAGGGAGGGGCGAGAATGCGCAAACAAGGGCAAGCAAATATTTCTCTGTGAGTACGTCTGCAGTGTGCTTATATAAGCGATGGTTCTCAGCAAGGAAACCACAGGCCTGGACATGCAGTGGTGGAGAACCGAGCTCATATTTCGAAAACAAAGACACACTGGGCAGCAGCAGGAGGCCTGACAGAGAAGCAATGCCACTTTAAAAGCTGGAGGCACATGCGCAATTGCCCCCCTCTGCAGAAAGGCGGCTCTAGCCAGAGAACACAGAGCAGAATGTAAGACTGCCACGGTTATGGCGTCCACGGGCAAGGATGTCTTCCCTCTGGACACTCACGTTTACAAGGAATGGAAACTCAGTCCCCAGAAAGAAGGTGCTGGAATGTTGTAGACCTTAGAATCTGAGGGAATGTCAGTTTCTCCTACATGTACAACACAGGAGCGAAGAATTTTATTATATAGATAATAGGCTTTGAAAATTCCTATCATTTGCATGTTCAGTTACAAATAAAATTGTCATTCATCATATATCACTGTACATTTTTTGCATTGTGCGTATGTGTATGTGTTCATGTGGAGGCCCATACCTTTTCTTCTATCACTTATTACCCCAGGGCTCACACACTTGGCTAGTCTGGCTTGCCAACTTGCTTTGAGAGTGCCCTCTCTCTCCCTTCCAAGTGTTTAGATTTCTGGAGGGTCACCAAAAAGCCTTTCACATAGGCTCTTGGATGCAACCATTGGCCTCCATGCTTGTCTGGTAAGTGCTGTAGCTCCTGAGCAACCTTACCAGCCCTTCATTCTATCTTCAGCTATATCTGTTAATTTCCCCTCAGAGAATGGGTAAGGGGGACTTTTAAAGGCACTATCTATCTCAAACCTCTCCAGCTTAGCATTATCAAGAAAGATAAAGTACTTTCTCCCCTGTAAGAGTCTAAGGCAATTTAGGGCCTTTCTCTGGGTTCCTTCCTCTATGCTACTGTTCTGGTTTCTATATAACTTTATTGAGATGTATTAGCACATACTTGCTTCATTAAAATTCTATAGCTACTCGCTGTCACCGATATGACAGCCATTCTGAATTTTAGAGGAACTATTACTCTTCCTTTTAGAGTACAAAAGAATCAAAGTCTGCTAGGGTGTAAAATTTAAGCGACAGAAGAAAGATTCTTATCCTAATAATTTTTTTGAGAATCTACTATTTCCTTTGAAGTCCACACATGATAAAAACTACCTTAAAGTCGCCCTAGACAGGCAACAAAGAACTTTGGGAGCCCTGGGTATAGACTTCAGATTGATTGTTCAATCAGGAACACACGGTTACAACATTGTCCCCATGAAGGTATATAAAATATTTATCTGATGTTATGTTCTTTCTTGAAGTTACAATAGAAAGAGGTCTCTTAGACAATACCCAGAGCCCACAGGTGACAATGGCTGAGGAAAGAACTGGACTTTGTATAAAAATGAAGCTAAAGTCAGAGCAAGCATTGCAGGTTTGCATACAACACAAGAGCAATGTTAAAAGGAAATATGTAGCCCAAGGTTATGAGACATTGGTGATTCATTTATCAAGAAAAAGAGAAAAAATAGAAATAGCTCATTGAATATTATCAGTCTCAAATTTTGCAATAGATTTATGACTTTATTTTAGCGAAGAGGGTAATAACAATGTCACTTATCATGCTATATTTTATATATGTAAGTATGCGTATAGTTAATAGAATTCATCAGGCAGTAGATTTGGGCACTATTTAAAACAAGGGTCAGAGGGGCATTAATTCTATTCAAAGTGCCCATCTGTTGCTGCCCAACTTGCACAGAGGGTTGCATAGCAACCCATAGTACTGCAAGGATATGGTTGGCCTCCCTCTGTTGCTTTTGTTTGCCCTCTGAGAGAGTTGCCCTTGATGGAGAAACAGTAGGTGTTCTTTTATTTATATATATATTTATTTTTTGGCTGGAGCCTGGGCTGGTGAGTGGGGGCTCATTATAGCCTGCTGAGCTAGCTAGCATTGTGAGGCAATATCTGACATATGAATGCAATTTATCTTCCTGGCATGATTCTCAGTTCCAAACTGATCCCCAAATTCCTTGGACTAGAGAAATACTAAAATTAAAAAAGAACTGCCAGGACGTTTTATTTGTATACCCAGGAAAACATATTGCAAAGCATGTAGAAAGAATTTTCTAGAAGTTTGAGTCAGTGTTTGAAGCCAAATCAAAGTATTCAATTCCAGCACATTACTGAACATCTGTACTTTGTTGACTGAACAATCTATGAAATTCATTAAATTAAAACATTCCCCAGGAAGCCAAACATGATCTGTTTGCAGCATGTATCTGAACCATTACCATATATGTGTGTGTGTGTGTATACATACATACATACGTGCAGTGTGAGTGTGTGTGTGTATACATACATACATACATGCATAATACATTAAACTTTATTTTAAATGCATAAGTGTTTTGAGTGTGTTTATGTCTGTGCATCTCTTGCCTACAAAAGTTGCTTGAAGATGGCATCAAATCTCCATGAAATTGGAATTACAGATGGTTGTGAGCTGCCATGTGGGTACAGGAAATCAAACCTGGGTCCTCTAAAGACCTGGGTACTCTTAACCACAATTCATCTATTCAGCCCCCTACTGTATTTCTTTTTGCTACTCAACTTAATTTTCAGTAAATCTGACTACCTAGTATGAAACATAAACAGTGCACTTGGTGGCTTATGTTTAGTATCAGAGGTAATTTTGAGTAGACCAAATAATTTCCATCTACCACCTGTGCATCCCAAGCATAACTGTAGTTGACTGATACATAGCAGTCTTACCAGATTACTGAACTTCAAATATATCAGTTGAGTGCTGTCAAAAGTATATCTTTGAGCTGGGTGTTGGTGGCACACACCTTTAATCCCAGCACTTCAGGAGGCAGAGGCAGACAGATCTCTGTGAGTTCGAGGCCAGCCTGATCTACAGAGCGAGTTCCAGGACATGCTCCAAAGCAATACAGAGAAATCCTGTCTCAAAAAAACAAAGAAAATGATAATAATAATTTTTATGTCTGACAGAACTGAAATCCACATAGTTTTAGAGAGACTATTACACTGTGTTGACAGAAGAAAGCAATCAGAGCACCAGAATATTTTGGTAATTAGTTGTGTTGATAGGAATTAACTGTTAATATTTATATCACAGGTTTAGAAGTGTCTTTTCTTTGTTGTTAATAATCCTGTACATTTCTATTATAAGCAGTTCTTAACAACACCTTTTTCCAATTAATAATCTTTAAACTATATCTTTATAGGATTAACTGCCAAGGGAAAGTGTCCTTGTTTCACTTCCTGAATTTCTGCGTGGGGAAAGCCTTGATTCATGAAAAATATTCTACATTAATTTGAGACTTTATTTTGAATATGCTGAAATTTTTTGTGACATTAACATGGTGACAGTAAACATGCATGCTATGTGTTGTTAATCTTCCCACATATCAGAGAAGTCGAAGCCCTGAACAGAGATGGACCTCCTACATAGAGCCAGTTCAAAATCAGATATTAGGCCAAGTACAGCTTATATCTTCATTGTCTCAGAAAATGGCCATACAGTTTAATTTCTACTCTCTGTCCACTTAGAGATGGAGAAGGAGATAATCAGACAAGTCCAAAATATATCCAGAAACAAAGATATGTGGAGAAAACAGAACAAAAGTTCACACTAAATATAGGGGCAGACAGGTAACATTGTGTAGGTTGGCACCAAGAAACATCACAACAGGCAAGGTAAAACCCAGGGAAAATAATATGTGACATGCTTTCTGGCCAGTAGTGTAAGGTTTGAATATGGCAGCTGAGGTTCAAATTCTGACTATAACTGTCTCTAAGAGACAATGCTTATATTTCTGTGCATTGTGACCACGCACTACCTCTCTACTATCCAATAGAATAACTGATATAAGGTATTTAATGAAAGACTTGGCTATGATAATTCCTCAATACACAGTAGTTATTCATCAAATGATTTTCATTTATCTAAACATAGGAACCAAAAGAGACAGCCAAGTTCATAAACTGCAGAATTCAAGGTGAAGCTTTGGCTCCTAAGGTGGGTGCTTCTCTGTCCCTTGAGCATCTTTGCTGGGTCTTTGGAAAAAGTGACATCCTTTTCTCTAAAAGAAGGATATGGCTCTTCAAGATGTCACTGAGTCACAATTATCCAGCAAAAGCATCTCAATTTAAACAAGACAATAAGAGATATTTTCTTTATAAACAAAATATTAATGGTAGTTCTGATGCTACTTAAGCTCACTGAGACTCAGAATAGGCACTCATAAGATAAAAATACCAATACATATTCCATAATGCTGTTATAAGTAAAATAACACACTAAAATATGTCCATGCAGATGGAAAATTGTAGTTAATAAGGCTGTAGATTTCTAAAGACTGATATTAAGATGCCAAACTATGTAAAATTTAAAAGAGAATCATAAATTGATGATTCTTAGCCTGCTATGTTTTACAAACTTACTTCAAAAACATAGAGGTTACATTCATTCATCTCACATTAACAATTTTAATATTTTAGTTTAATTAATATAAAATACATTCAGTAGCTAGGAAGAAACTCTTTCCTCCTCAGTAATACAATTACTGTGGAATTTAAGACATATGGCGCAACGAAGCTTTGAGCTTGTAGTCAATCCTGCTGTTTTGGTCTCCTAAAGCAGAATTTAAATAATCTTTTTAATATTTAAAAGTCTAAATTCATCAAGACATGTAATAAAAACATAATAAAGATCATGGCAATATCCTTTATGCAAGAGTATGATTCATGGATTTATTTCTAATCATTAAAATACTTTATGTTAAATTGGTACAGGAGACTGCTTCATGAACATAACTCCAGTAGCCCAGACATTGAGATCGACAATTAATAAATGGGACCTCCTCAAACTGAGAAGCTTTTGTAAGGCAAAGAACACAGTTGACAAGACCAAACGGCAGCCCATAGACTTGGAAAAGATCTTCACCAATCCTACATCTGACAGAAGGCTGATCTCCAAAATATACAAAGAACTCAAGAACCTAGTCAACAAAATACCAACTAATCCTATTAAAAAGTGGGGTACAGAACTGAATAGAGAACTCTCAATAGAGGAAATCAAAAAGGCTGAAAGACACTTAAGAAAGTGCTCAACATCCTTAGCTATCAAGGAAATGCAAATCAAAACAACTTCCAGATACCATCTTACTCCTAGCAGAATGACTAAAATTAGAAACACCAATGACAACTTATGCTGGAGAAGATGTGGAGAAAGGGGAACACTCCTCCACTCTGGTGGGAGTGCAAACTCGTACAGCCATTTTGGAGATCAGTATGATGGTTCCTCAGGAAAATGGGAATCAGTCTACCACAGGACCTGACAATTGCACTCTTAGGCATATACCCAAATGATCCTCATCCATGCAACAAAGACATCTGTTCAACTATGTTCATAGCAGCATTATTTTTAATAGCAAGAACCTGGAAGCAACCTAGATGCCCCTCAACTGAAGAATGGATAAAAAAAATGCGGCACATCTACACAATGCAATATTACTCTGTGGGAAAAGAAACAATGCAATAATGCAATTGAAATTCACAAGCAAATGGATGGAACTTGAAGAAATCATCCTGAATGAGGTAACCCAGTCATAAAAAGAGGAACATGGTATGTACTCATTCATATATGGATTTTAGACATAGAGAAAGGATCACCAGCCTATAATTCACACCACCTGAAACACTAGGATTCAAGGAGGATTCTAAGAGATTCATATAAGGTACCTCCCAGAAGGGGAAAGGAACAAGATCTCCTGAGCATATTGGGAGGGGGGCAATGAGTGGAGAGGGAACTAGGAGAAGGAGAAGTGGAGGAGAGGAAAGCATGTGAGACTAGGAAGATCGAGTCAGGGAAGAAATAGACAAGAGAAGAGAGAGAGAGACAGAGAGAGACCATAAAAGAGGGAACCATTTTAGGTTTGAAAAGAAAACTCTAGAGAAATGTCCAGAGACATACAAGACTGACTCCAACTAACAATTTGAGCAACAGTGGAAAGGCTACCATAAATACCCTTCCCTGATAATGAGATTGATGACTATCTTATCCATCATAGAGCCCTCATCTATTAGCTGATGGAAACAGATGCAGACACCCACAACTAAACACTGAGCCAAACTGGAATCCAAATGCAGAGAGGGAAGACAAGACCAGGCTACAGAAACATACAGAGACAGCTGACCTGAACAAGGAGGAGCTAATGGGCCCCAGACTGATAGCTGGGAATCCAGCATGGGACTTACTCAGACCCCCCCTGAACATGGGTCTCAGCTAGAAGGCCTGGGCAGTCTAATGGACCTCAGACAGTGGAACCAGGATGTTGGGAGCACATCCCCCATGGAGGGATACTCCCTTAACCTAGAGAAAGGAGAGAAGGCCTAGTCCATACTCCAAATGACTTGACAGATTTAGATGACCCCTCCTGGAAGGCATCACCCTACATGTGGAGTGGGTTGGGGGCATGAGAGAGTGAAAGAGAGGGAAAGAAGGAGGCAGGGAGGGAGAGGGAACTGAGATCTATACGAAAAATAAAAATTAAAAATGATAAGAATGAAAAATAAATTTATACATAGAATGCAGAAAATTGGAGGATTAATGGTTATAATGCAAAGTAAAAATGTTCATACTTACATCCTTTATAATTTTTTGTTGCTTATGTATACCTGACTTATTTTGTTTCTCAATATTACTGAAATCACAATAGAGGTGGAGTTGACCAGCAGCCTTCTTCAAATCCCAAATTTTCTTCTTCAGTGGGCATTTCTTTCACAACCTGGCAGCATCCTGGCAAACACCCAGCTTTTCTCTTTGCTCACCCACAGGAACACTAAGAAAAGGGGATGCTTTTGCCTGGGAGTTTATCAACAAAGACAATCCAGTGATTTAACTAAGCAGATATATTATGCTGTTATGCTGTGTTAAAAAAAAAAGCAAAAAGGTAATACATTCTCGTTTTTCTCTCATTCTTTCAATTGTAAATATGTTAACATTCAGGAACTAGAGTTTTATCGATCTCTGATCATCATTGCAAAAAGACGCCAGAATCTGATCTCTGTGTGACATGCTTCACTGTAACTGCTCTCTGTTATTTATGTTATACACAAGGGATTCAACTAGGAAACTAGGGATTCAACTAGGAAACTTTGTTTAATTTTAACACAAATGATGTGAGGGTAAGGCCCCATGCATTCTTGCATCTCGTAATTACAGTGTGAAACTCTCTGTGAGATGGTTGTCCCACCTGACTTTAGACAGTTATAGGAACTCTATTCATTTACCTGGTCAAATTCTATCCTACAGGAGTTACACTGTTTTAAAACTGAAACATATTCAAAAATTGTCAAACTTCAGATTATCATCAGACAGTTAATTCTGGATTGATGAAAGGGTGGATGGTAAAAATGTTCATTTTATACCTAGCCTCCTTTGAACTGTTTAGTGAAGATTTTGTATAGTCAGATGCAAGACTAAGAGAAATGGTGTTTTTCTTCAATTAATCATCTCAAAAATCTTCTAAGGTAATATTTTAATACACTGTATACTAAGAGCTAAGTAAATTGCTTGAGGTTTTAAAATTGTAATTATTCTTGAGAAAATCTCCCCACAGACTTTCCTGTTGTCCAATGGATGGAGGCATTTTCTCAATTGAGGTTTTCACTCCCCAGATATCTCTAGCTTGTGTCAAGTTGACAAAAAACTAACCAGCACAGGGATTTTCTTAATTAATGATTGGTGTGAGAGGGCCTGGTCCACTGAGTGGTGCCACCCCTGGGAGGAAAGTACTAGACTGAGAGCTGAGCAAACCAGTAAGTCTCATTGACCCATCATTTCTTTCTTTCTGATTCTATCTCAGTTCCTACCCTGACTTCTCTCAGTGAACAAATTGATAGTGGGTTTTTTTTTTTAAAAAAAAAAAAATTTAACAATGGGTTCTCACCTCACTCTGATCAATTCCTTAAAGCCCAAATAGAATGCATAGTACTAGGACGTATAGATTTAGAAAATTACAGATTACCTAATAGTCAGGGGAATAACAGTCATTATCGTAAAAAGGAGCAAATACAGACATAAACATTTCCACTCTCTTGTCAACAAATAGTCAGAGCTGAACTCTGGGAGGGAATTGCAGTAGCATTGCCATCGGACTTAAAAAGCAGGGTTGTGAGCCCTGCCGTGGTGGCACACATGTTTCATCCCAGCACTTGGGAGGCAGAGGCAGGTGGATCTCTGTGATGAGGCCAGCTTGGTCTACGGAGCTACACAGAGAAACTCTGTCTTGAAAAAACAAAAACAAAAGTGGGATTGTGGTCTCTTGTGACACTGCCATTCAATTTGTTACTTAGTCGTTGGGGGAAAAAAAAGCTGTGTCGAGTGGTGATAGAAATAGTAAATTTAAAAGCACAGCTGCTGCTGTTAAAGATTAACAAGTGGTACCTGATTGGCAGGTGTTAAACTGGCAAATGCCTTCTGTTGAAAGCCAGTTGGGAGGCATGGCAAGGATAATAAGACACATGTGCTCTTTTGATTCAGACCCAGGTTATTTCCAACTTCTGACAAAATACAGTCTTCTGAGATGCTGGACATCTTGACATCATCTAGCCTCAAGTGGCAAGCATAGAGTGATGAACAGCTTAATGTCACATGACACATGTATGACATAAATTTAAGACAAACTAGACAAAGATACAGGACCTGATTTCATTAGTGGGGTTTTTAGTGCTCCAGTGATCTAAAACAAGCCAGGACACCATCTCTGTGATACTGTGTGATACACATTTCAGATTCTCCCTAGTTCCTGGAACATTGGTCCTAAAGTCTTTGGAATGTCCAAAATAATGATTATCTTTTATATGGTAATAGGATGACTAAACAACATCAAAATCAGGCCCAATCATAAGACAGATCAAATCATGGTTAGAAGGTTAGGACATTCAGTCCCATGTCCCAACCTCCACAGAGGCAAAAGTGGTTACAAATTGAGCTGACCTCAATGGCCCATGACAATTCACCTTGTCATATCTGTGCAATGGATTCCCCACAAAACTTGAACAAATAAGGTTTAGGAGATCTTGCAGAGAGACGATAGATAAAGAGGACAATAGAAAAGACATGGCTGTTCTGCATTCCTGCTTGCATGCCATGTCCTGTATCATTCTTTCTCATGAACAAACATGAGTAAGCTATTACAATGAGTTCTGAAAGTCATGCTAGCAAAATAACCAAACCAAAGAGAGGGTTAGAAGTAAGAAATGCAATCTAGAATGTGTGATTGGCATCTGGAGAAGGAAGATAGTCTTGGGAGACAGAGCACTAAACCTAAACCTGAGAGTCCTGGAATTATTTTCAGGTAGATGATGTCCTCTGTGAATTAGAAGAGACCCAGGTTGATGTATGTGAACATGATGCCCATACAACTGATGTCAGAAATATTATATTGAGTGGTTTGTGAGAGGGCAACAAATATATTTTCTCTTGTCACTAATAACCTCTGAAATAACTTTTCTTCTGCTAGAGAAAAGACTATTTGTCCAATCCCTTAGTGTGGTGCATGGGACATTTGTTAATGCTAATCCAACCCAGAGGTTAGCTAGCAAAACAGGTTTCTAAATAAGTTAACATTATTGCACAATTTTCCATAGCTCTCAGACTGCATGACCTGCAGATTTAATAGTGGTAAGGGTTTTTTATATTATTATTATTGAAGTAAGGATGCTGTGTGGAGTCTATGACAGATTCTAACAGAAGTGTCAAATATAAACAGCCTAGTTTCTGGATCACTATATTCTCCAAAGCAGAGAAATCCTCACTGAGATGTACCAGAAATATTAAAATTTCACAGGCAAATAGATCGCACTTTTGGCCAATGGCAATTGAAAGGTGGGGTGGCAGACAAAATTCCTTCTTCCCCTCTGTTCCTGCGCAGGGTTCTTTTGTCTTCTTCACTCTTCATGAGTGTTCTCAAAAGTCACCCCCAGAGACCGAGTGAAGCAAGCACAGTGAGATGCACAGAGTAGCCCCTGTCTTGTACCACCCAGCCCTCCCTTTACAGCTTTGCCCTGATCACAGTTTCTGACAATTGAATCCACATAAACGTTTGCTCTCTCAGAGCGCTCAACATGGGAGAACTCTCCTACTTAAGAGTATGATGGTCAAACCCATTGTTTGCATCTTGACTTTGTAGTCACCTATTCCAACATCATCTTGTAGTTTAAACTCCATCCCATTTTACACATTTCTGTGTTGTGTTCTTTACTTGGTTGGGAATGCCATGCTTCATTCCTATGTAAATATTGAGGGTGGACTAGGAAATCCGCAAAAGCCTGAATGAAAGAATAACAAATATTTATTTGGTGAACACTCACACAATGTAGGTAAGGAGCCACCATGGCCTTCTGCTCTAGAAGCACAGGATGCTGCTATCAAATCTCTGACCATCACCTGAGAGAGAGAGCCCTGGTCTTCCTTATAACGGATCAGATCCACACACAGAAGGCCCTAAGGTCCACACTCCATTGCTGGAAGGAATTCCCACTACAGATTATCTTGTAGTCAGCAACTCAGATGTGATTATCTCCTGCAGTGTTATTTTTTTCATAAAGGAGGAATGAAGAGGAATAGCAAGCTACCATTGATGCTATGGTGGATTTTCATTAACAGAGGAAGCCCTGAGTGTGTGAAATCCTGGGAGAATGTGTATTGTTGACATGGACACAGTCATGACAAAGAGCAAGGCCTTAAACATGAGAAACTGGCAAAGCTATTGCTGCATTTAGGCAAGGCTTGAAGTTGGCAAAGTCTTCTTCTTGTTGTCCAAGTACAAAAGCTAGCAACAGCATCTTTCTCTTCACTGTACTGTGCCTCAGAAACATGCAGAGCTTACAGCAGTTTGTCCTCCATCAGAGTGAACACTCCCACGTGATCACAGATTTCTTGTACACATCCTGTGTCTGCTTTTTTCTTCAGTCTTCATGTCCTTATCTCCTCTAGTCAAGGTTCTAATATTCAAGCCAGGTATCTCAGTAGTGGCTTTCTTAGTGTGCTCTTAGAATTGCAATAGGCAATTCACCAACACACTATGCTCTTAGAATTGCAATAGGCAATTCACCAACACACTATGCTCTTAGAATTGCAATAGGCAATTCACCAACACACTTCATAGTTCTCTCCCACACTCTGCTATATGTGTGTCATACATAGGTCTCTAAGACAAACTGGATAACCACAAGTAGACAATAGGGGAGAAAGCAAAACACCTCTGAAGATAATAAAAAAAAATAATTTTTGAGGCTGCTTTAGTTACCTATTATCTGGAATTTAGACTACAGACCTAAGTAAGGGAAGTCCAGACTTTAGACAATAAGGAAAGGAATTCAACAAAATAGACAAGATTCGTGAACATATACTATACTTTGAGAATAGGAAGGAGCTGGAAAAACAAGACTACTGACCCAGTGACTGCTGCAACTTGTATAAAGAAAAGCATTTAAGGTAGTGGCTTACAGTTCAGCAGTTCTGTCCATTATCATCATGGCAGGGAGCATGGCAGCACACCAGCAGACATGGTGCTGGCTACATCTTGATCAGAAGGTAACAGAAAGAGGACGGAAGCACTGGCTGGGGCATATATGAGACCTCAAAGCACGTTCTTACAGTTACATACTTCCTCCAACAAGGCTGCACCTACTCCAGCAAAGCCACACCTTCTAATAGTGCCACTCTCTATGAGCTTATGGGAGCCAATTATATTCAAACGAACACACCCAGACTTTAAAATCCCGAAAAGCTACTCAACCAAGATCTCCAGAAAAATCTCTTACAAACCAAATGAATGCCACCAGCTATGGGTCAGGCATTTCACATTTGCCTCAAAGACTCACCACTTCTACAGTGACTTCACATTTTACTTGAGGCTTAGAAAATTTGTTTACGTATTTTTAGTTCTTTGCCTTGGCCAGTGTAATCACATAATGTCTTTGCTGTTAGGACACTTGTGGTATATGTGGCATACAGCAGTGTTTCTGTGCTATTAACAACAGTTAAATGCGCTATGGGACATCAATGCCCAGCATGTCTGGTAGAAGACAGAGCCTGACCCAGAGTCCATAGGCAAAGGAAGCCAACTACAAAAATGCTTGCTCTCTATAAGAGAAACCAGAGACAAAGCTCTCTATAACAAACAGCCATCAATAATAAACTGTATGTATGTGATTTCAATGTATCCTGATACAAAGGTCCCACACTTTGAGGAAGAGTGGACTTACTTTGTAATATGCTCAATTTCAGCAAAAGTTCTGATAGCAATTGTTCTCCATCCAGCCCTTTTCTAAGTCAGTAAAGACTCCTGCATGTAGTAGTGTTTCTGTCCCCTGCATACCCATTTATAGATATTTGGTCAATATTTTTCTGTAGCACTAAAAAAAATTCTTTGCATGCCTGTAGTCTTCAGAGATGACCTCTTCTACTGGCATTTTATAAGTAAACTTGTATTTCTCTTGAAGACCAGCCCTGGAGACTATGGAAATACTTGCTTTAAACTCTCTGTGCATCCCAACTTCAGAAAACACCCCTCGTCACTGTCATTACTAATTCTGTTTACTTGCTGCCCATTCCATGGCTTCTCCTACGCTGCCCTAAGTGGCAGGCAGGATGGAAAGGGCTCCGTCCATCTAAACTTTTCCTCTTTCTGTCCTTCCCTCCCAGGAGTGTGCACATACGTTATCAAGACTTTAGACTTCTTCGAATTCTGTTTGATATTAAGTGGCGCTGTTTACTTCACAGCTCTGGAGGCTCATACATGTAAAATTGAACACCTCACAGAGCTGAGCACTCTGTGTGGTTATAGTGTGAGCCAGGAGTACGTTTGGAAGCAAGGGAATTACGTCAATGAAATGCAGGCAACCATAAGCCTGTGTGTGCTAAAGTCAAAGAAGCAATCTGCTTCCTGCCAAACATAGAATCTCTTTTGTTGCCAGTTTTCATCCAGCAACCAAAGAACTCACTCAGCCACATATAACTCTCATCTTGTCTTATTTTAGTTAGTTACCCCCTCTAATGTTTAAAAAAAAAAAAAAAAAAAAAAAAAGCTGTGCTACACCAAAGAATCTTGACTAGTGATTAGCAAGATCATTGGTGCTTGAGGTGGTTTCTTGGGATCCATGGAGTGGATGGGTCCACTTCCTTTAACCTATGGCATTTCTGTTTCTCTATATATTCTCAAAAAGAGATATAATAAACCCAAAGAGAAGGATAACTTGAACAAATTAAGAAATATTTATGTATATATATGCATATATCTATCTATGTATATATATGTATAATCTATTAGGTATATATGTATGTGTACTTGCATGAGCACTCCTACATGTACACACACAGACACAGACACACACACACACACACACTTCTCATTACAATAATGTTTTATCTAACCTGAAGTCATTTAAGAACTTTCCAGAACACTGCTTACTGGACAACAGGATGATTTTCTAGCATTAATGTTTAGTACAAAGTTTTCATTTCCTCCAGTAAGAAACATGTGGTAGGAAGTATTTTAAATGTTCTCACCATTCTGGAATCCTTTCTACTGAAAGGAAATGACTTTATCCAAAGTCAGAGGTTGATGCTGTACATATATAATTTTTAAAAAAATTAAAAATAAATATGATGTGAACAGCAGTGGTTCATGTTAGAAATACAAATGATGAATAAAACTTTCAAATGCCAAAGCTGAAGATTTGCCCCATGACAGAGTCCTATAGGTTAAGAAAAGAGTGGCAGGATTTGGAGAAAACTGGTTCTCTCCATCTGCTATTCCAGGTATCAAATTCAGTTGGCCAGGCTTACAGGTACATTTACCTGCATGTAATTGGTCTCCATAAGCTCAGAGGGAGTGGCACTCTTAGGAGGTATGACTTTGTTGGAGTGGGCGTGGCCTTGTTAGAGGAAGTTTGTTTTACTGTGGAGGTGAGCTTTGAGGTTTTCTATGCTCAGGATACTGCCCAGTGTCTCAGTTGATTTCCTGTCGCCTGTAAGATAAAGGGCTCTCAGATACTTCTCCAGCACCATGTCTGCCTGCAGGCTGCCATGCTCCCCACCATGATGACAAGGGACTGAACCTCTGAAACTGTAAGTGAGCCACCTCAATTAATGTTCTCCTTTATAAGAGTTGCCATGGTCATGGTGTCTCTCAACAACGAAGAACCCCCAGCTAAAGCCATCTTGCTGGCCCTTCGCTATATTCTTAAAGAGTTAGAGTGAAATTGTAGCACAGTGGTAGAGCTCATATTTAGCATGCATGAGACTCTTAGTTTAATCTCCAGAACCAAGAAGTGGGGAATCTAGGTTAAAATGATAAATTGTATATGTATTTTATAACGATTAAATTTTAAAGAGAATTATTAATAATAAGAGATTTCTATGCAAGTCATTTAAATTTAAAATTTTAACATTTTTGAGAAATTCAAGTACGAGTACTCTTTTTACTCTCCCTAACACTGTCCATGCTCCCCCAAATCCCTCTCAAATTCATGACTTCTTCTATGATTATTATTATTATTATAAAACACACACATACACACACATAAATGCATACAACATACTGAGCCTGTTTAGTGTTATTCCTATGTAAGTGTTTATGGATGGCCACATAGGATTGGATAACTGGTTAGGCGGCTTGCCTCTGTAGAAGACTGAATCTCCCCCCCCCCAGCACCCATTACTGCCTGTAAGTATGGGGCATTGTGAGATTTTCCCTATCCACATTGGATGTCAAGTGGTGCTATCATAATATGGATCTTCTTTAGACAACCATACCAATGATATTTCGTGGGTTCATTAACCCTGTTATGTGGAGAAGACAGGCATTCTGGCCCTCCTGCTTTTAGTCTCTTTGACTCCTTTTCCATGATATCCCTGAGTCTTAGGTGTAGGGATTGTATTGTAGATGTTACCTGTTAGGGCCGGGCACCCCACAACCACTTATTCTCGAATTTTGACGGTTGTTGATCTTTGTAATAACCTCTGTCCACTGAAAAAAGAAGTATCTTTGATGAGGAGTGAAGGGCTACCTATATCTGTGGGTACAAAGATACATATTTAGAATACATTTAGGAAAATACAGGGCATGTTCTCTGTTATTTGTAGATCTTGGTTCCAAACAGATTTCAGTATTGTGTTTGTACTATTCATGCCAACTTACACAAGTTAGAGTCACTTAGAAAGAGGGAATCTCAGTTGAAAAAAAAAACAAAACAAAACATTTTCCTCAGATTGGATGTGGACAAGTCTGTGGGGCATTTTCTTAATTAATGATTGATGTTGGAGGGCTCAGCTCACACTAAATTGTACCACCCCTGAGCAGGTGGTCTTGGGCTATATAAGAAAGCTGTTTGAGGGGATCTCCTGGCCTGGTGCCTGAAGACAGGCCTACTCCCTATAGATCAAGCCATCCAGAGTCTGCTGACATCTTGGTGCTAGCCCCATCCCAAACCACTGGGAGAGGAGGTCTCTCAGACCTGGCTGCACCCATCTCAAGAACCATCAGAGTACTGCCTGCTTGCATCCACCTGAAGAGAACCTTGGACCTGTACCCACCAGGAGAGGAGAAGACCCCACCTTCACCCACTGGAAGAAGGGATGGGAAGACGACAATATAAGAACATATTCAACAACAGTAAAACTAATAGAAAGCCACCAGAGTTTAGGGACTCTACAGCAGCAAGACCTGAACACCCCAACACAAATAAAGCAGAAGAGAATGACCTTAAAAACAACTTCATGAAGATGATAAAGAGGAAATGAGAAAATCTTTTTAAAAGAATGGGAGAAAAGACAAACCAAAACTTGCAAGAAAAAATTCAAACCGTGAAAGGTTTGAAAGGTGAAACAGATACAATTTGAAACACACACACACACACACAGTCTGAGGGAATGCTGAAAATAGAAAAGCTGGGTAAATGATCAGGAACTACAGATGCAAGCATAACCAACAGAATACAAGAGATGGAAGAGAGAATCTCAGGCATGGAATATACACTTGGAGAAATAGATTCATTAACCAAAGAGTATATTAAGTTCACCAAATTCCTGACACAAAATATCCAGAAAATATGGACACTGTGAAAAGGCCAAACCTAAAAATAATAGGTATAGAAAAAAGTGAAGAAACCCAACTCAAAGGTGCAGAAAATATATTTAACAAAATCACAGAAGAAAGTTTTCCTAACCTAAAGAATAACATGCCAATAAAAGTACAAGAAGCTTACAGAACACAAAAAAGTCTCTAAGTCTCTGGCCACATAATAATAAAAACACCAAACATATAGAATAAAGAAAAATATTAAGAGCAGCAAAGGACAAAGACTAAGTAACATATAAAGGCAAACCTATCAAAAATACACTTGACTTCTCTATGGAAACTAAAAGCCAAAAGGTCCTGGATAGATATATTATTACCAACACTAATAAACACTAAGAAAGAAATTAAAGACTTCCTAGAATTCAATGAGAATAAAGTCACAACATACCCAAACTTATGAGACACTTTGAAACCAGTATTAAGAGAACATTCATTGCACTAAGTGCGTACATGAAGAAAATGCAGCATAGTCACATTAGAGAATTAACAGCACAACTGAAAGCACTAGAACAAAAGAAGCAAACTCATCGGGAGGAGTAGAAGCCAGGAAATAATCAAATTGAGGGCTGAAATCAATCAGAAAAACAATAAAAAGAATCAATGTAACAAAGAGTTGGTTCTTCAAGGAAATCAACAAGATAAACAAACCTTTATCCAAACTAACCAAAAGGCAGAGATAGAACATGCAAATTAGCAAAATCAGAAATGGAAAGGGAGACATAACAACAGACATTGAGGAAATAGAGAAACTTCAGGTCATATTTTGAAAAATCTGTACTCCACAAACTTCAAAATTTTAAAGGAAATAAACAATTTTCTAGATAGATATCACTTACCAAAATTAAGTCCAGAACAAGTAAACAATTTAAACAGACCCATAACCCCTTATGAAATAGAAGCATTTGTCAAAAGTCTCCTAATCCAAAGGAAAATACTCCTCAAACTGTTCCACACAATAGAAGCAGAAGGGCCATTGCAAAACTCTTTTTATGAGGCTACAATTGCCTTGGTACCCAAGCCACACAAAGACACAACTAAGAAATAAAACTACAGACCAGTATCCCTCACAAACATTGATGCAAAAATACTCAATAAAATACTGGCACTTAGACAAGAGTCACCCTGCCTGTTTCCATCAATGATAACTGGGGTAGAAGACAGTGAAATAAATAATCCCTTATGACTGGGAAAATATTATTGCAAGCATTGTACCAAAGCCTTCCATAAACTCACTCTAACTAAATATCTTATCAGTAGAAAAATAAAAAACATCTATACAAGAATCTAATAATTCCATAGGCAGATTTGCATACACAAAATTTTAATATATGTCAAAGGTAGAAGTTTATTTTCTTGAGAAAATTATGATGAAATCATTGACCATTTGATTTGAAATAATGTAACCATTTTGTATTATTTTTATTTCATATTCAAGCCCAAATTTCAAGTTAATGAAATGACTAAAATGAAAAGAATATTTGCAATTCAGACTAGAAACAAAATGGTTAGTATTTATAATAAAGCAAGCTGGCAAAAAAGTTACTATCTATCATTAGGGGAATTGTGAAAAACTTTCTGATCCATAATACTCAAAGGCTCTTATAGTCTTTAAACATGAATTAAGGAACTCTTACTTGACCCATAGGGGTTTTTGCAAGTCATAAAGAGAAAAACAAACCAAAAATTAATAAAAGCCCAGCAGAAAAATGATATTACACTTTCATGATTATAGAAATTTTCAAAGACAAATTGTATTTCCCTTTGAAAGGTGGACAGGAAAACACATGTGTTTATTCACTGATGTTAGAAAATTTTAGGGATTTTTGTTTGTTTGTTTGGTGATGTATAGTTGACAGCATCTGAATTGTATTTGACTCAGGTGAATCAAGACAGATAGAATGCAAGATATGACTCATTTCTGCCTGAAAATGATTTGATAGACAAAAAATATTTAAAAGTAAACATGTGCAGGCTGCATTTTAAAGTCTATGAAGGGGGTCTCAAATTCAGAATATAAAGGTCCTAGATTGTCAACTTTTTCTAATGAAATATGCATATGCAAAAATGTTCTTTGTGCATTCTTCTTTGGATAACTGTCTTTGTACATAAACATACCATTCCAAGAATCCCAGGTATAGTTAAAAAGTATCTACTATGGAAACCTAGAAATACTACCAACATTACAGACACATTGACCCAACAGATGGTGTGTTTGTTTTTATTTGTAACTGAGGATCAGTCAGACTATTCACAGCAACCCCGACTGCCCTATGTCTTGTCAAAACTGAAGCTGCACACTTATGACATATGCTTCAAAAGTTTACTCTAAACAAGTGGTCCAGGAATCTTGCCTTCTGAATCTCTGTAGTCTTCTTAGAACACAGTCTTCTTTTGGGAAGCCCTTAGTAGGAAGACTTTGGCAGGAGAGAAGAGCTTTAGAGATTCCCCAACAGAGTAAGAAATCATCTTTGTCTTATTTGCTCTTGACTTATTAGGTAGAACCAGTCACGTGGTACAGCCTGACTAAGGGGGCTATGCAGGAAATTCCCCATGTGCTCTACACAAAATGGGGCCGGAATTGACTGAATCCTTGAATTGTGTATCAATTTCTCTTCGATGATTTGGGGTTTTGTTTCAATTTTCAATTTGTTCGAATAGATGCTAAGTCACAGAAGATAGAACAGGAAGAAGCTATAAAATGAATTTATTTGGTGAAAAAATCTCTACAAAGAGAATTTAGATTCGTGTTTAGGTAACTGGAAAGAACAGAATGGATATGAGCTGGGCACATGGGTACAACTGTGATCCTGTCACTTAGAATGGGTGGTTGCCATATATTTGAGACAAGCTTAAGCTACAGAACAAGACTGTCTTAAAAATTTGAATGTGTGTGTGTGAGAGGGGGGGGGGGAGAGAGAGAGATTCCTGGAGGAAGCTATTGAAGTAAAAGATAAGATACAGAGTGGGATTATAAGGAAAATATGTAATCACTGTAGAGAAGGGACAAAAGGCAACTAAGGAAGATAAAGGAGGAAGAGAAGACTCCTATCAAAGTGATGCTGCTCAATATGACATCTCAGAACAGTGCAGTGGAGAAGAAAAGAGCTGGACTCAATTTGATTGCCTAAGCTGACATTAAAGAGCTGTGCACTGCTGGGCCCTCTGTTCTTGGCACACCCTGAGTAAAGTGATACGACTTGGCATCTCACATTGGAGCATACAGCTTGAAGTCAGGCAGCTAACGGCAACCCAGAATTGTGAATAATATATTAGTGTGTTTGTACTTGAGGTCTTCCTGCAGTTCTTCCTCTCTAAAAGCACACAAGCATCACAAAGGAGTTCCCTCATGCTCTTGAATTAGTTTCAACAAATGCCATATTTTCAGTTTTCAAAGGAATCTTCACCTACATCACATTAAGCCCTGCTACGTTTCTAACATGTTTGCTTGCTTTTTCTCCAGTAAACTATATCAAGAAACAAATCCAAGAAAAGTTGGATATCAAAGGTAGGTGTCACCCATTGACTCCAAAAATTAAGTAATTTCAAATTTTTTGTATGCTTGGTTAGTCACTGGCTTTCCTTCTGCTCCTACTATCACTGTTTGAAGTTATATTTAATGTATTGTTCATCTGTACCAAATAAATTTATCAATTTTATATATATATATATATATATATATATATAAAACATTATATAATGCATATACATTATATATAATATTAACTGCCCCCATAGTTTTGTATTCTGAAAAATATGTAATTTATAATATACTTTCAGCAAAGAAACAGGCTTTCAACATGTTTTACCATCCCAGAAAATCCTTAGTGTAATGGCAAAAAAGGTGCACATACTCCTTAATATTTGCAGGATTTCAGCTATGTGATGAGAAAATTAAAGTCACTGAAGTGAAAATTTGGAGTTCATTTTTTAAATAAATGATCTGTTCCTAAAAGCAGGCTCAGACAGATGGAGTGGTGCATGCCGTAGTCTCAACTACTCATGACAAGCATGGGAAGACCTCCGAGTCCAAGGGTTCAAGACCAACTCAAAAAGAAAAACGGGAAAAGAAATGTAGGGACAATGCAAATGAAAATATTGTTGGTAAGCCACAACAACTGGCATTGCTATTTGCTTAGAAAAATACATGTTTAGCCACTGTAGCTTGGAAAGACATAGCCTCCACATAGACTCATTTAAAGATGATATAGTTTTTGGTTGATGATTTGAGAATTTCATGTAATATATTTTGGCCATGTGAGCCCCCAACTCCTCCTTCAACTCTTTGTAGACTCACCCTTCATCCCTATCAACCTGAACATCTCTGTTCACCATGCTCATAAAATCCTCAGTGAACTCTTCTAGTGTCCCATCATCACTGTCCTCACACCAACAGAGAACAGAAATCATTCACACTCCTTCAACTGCTATTAGTGTGCCTGAGTTTTTTTTTCCTGAGATTTAAACCATTAGGAATTCACCAACACAGAGTATCACATTTAATTATTCCAAATGCAATCTCATATTTTTCTGTAACATCCTTACCCTCACCTTGGTCTTAACAAGCATTTCACAAGAAGCTAAAACAATCTAAAGGGCCATCAACTGAATAAAATATAGCAGATACACAGTGAAATAAAACAAAATTTTCTCTTTGTTTCTGTGTTTTAAATTGTAGTATGATAAAGTATACTAGTCAAACTTTATCCTTTCCTATGTACATAAAACAATCACTGGATTTAATATTAGCACAATTATGTAAAGATGAAGGGACAGATAACAGTTTTCCTGTGGCTTATAAAGATCATGTTGTATATTGCCAAACTGTAACCTATTTGTCAGACCCACACTGGCATATATAGGATGAAAAACCATTCTTCTTTAACAGAGCTTCCAGTACTGAATGTGTGCTACAAGTTAGATCACCATGCACCCTAAGTACCTGCTTTTCAAATTAAAGAGTTCAAAACTAATAATGAACATGAAATAAAATGTTAGTAAATTATTATACACCTTCATCAGGGACCATTTTGTTGACATTATAATGTGTATTGGCCTTTTGTAATAACATAAATCAAAGACTGGCAACAAAATGTATATCTACATGATTTTAAGTATGTAATATGCACATATAAAACAACAAAGTATAAAACAAAATGTTTTATGGTCATACATGAGCTTGAGTCTTCGAGAAAACTCATGTTAAAACAGAGCTAGGAAAAATTGTAACAACCCTGAGATATATCTCCTAGAAATGACAGAGAATCTCACCAACATGACTGCCTAAACATGACCTGAAAAGGGAACACCACCAAAATATGTGTTAACGTGGAAGAGGAGGAAAATCTCCAAAGACCACAACCCTAGACAATGAACTATAGACAAATAAGGGATGTTGAGTGAATGACAAAGTCTTCCCCAGGGAAGAGCACAGTTGGTTATTTATTCATTTATATGGGTAACATTAAACAGACTGAGAAGGTCTGTGTGTGTGTGTGTGTGTGTGTGTGTGTGTGTGTGTGTGTGTGTGTAAGAGGGAGGGAGGGAGGGAGAGTGGGAGAGTGTCTGTGAGAGAGAGAGAGAGAGAGAAATCAATCAAAGGAAAAGAGGCCATGTATTTAAGACAAAACAAGGTGGCAGGACACATGGAAGGACCTAGAAGGAGGAAATGGAAGGAAGAAATGATATGATTATAATCTAAAAAATATATTCAAAATCTACTGGTAAAAACAGTCAAGAATGTGGAGCGGAGCATGTGAGCTTGGCGAAACCTGTGAGTGTGTTAGCTCAAGAAGGGTACATGAGAGGACACAAATTTGAGCAGCAAAGTCACAGATATGAAACTTATGAAAATAAAAGGACTTGGCAAAGAAAGCTTCAGGCTACACTGTAGATTGAACAGTCTCTCTGCCAACTCACTGCCAAAGTCCTGTTTGCAGGAGGAAAAGTCAAAACCTAGGTACAAAAGAAGAGTCCAGGAAATTCAATATCCAATTTTGTAGACTATGAACATCTTTAAGTGATTCAAAACTGAACAAAAAAAAGCTCCTAGCATTATATTAATTGTGAACCATTAAAAAACAACCCCAGGGAGAAAGTAATATGCCAAACTTTATAATTTATATTTAACTTTACTTAGGATATCAAGGCCAGAACAGAAAGAAAAAAGTGTTGAAATTTTGTTATAAAATTTTGAAAGCAACAAAATAGAAAACATTCGTATTTGAAAATGATGTACCATGTGTAGAAATCACCAAATAATTTACACATAAACTAAGAGAGTTGTAGTGAAGGCAACTTGATTTTTCTTTTTCTTTCTTTTTTTTTTTCCTCATTCCGACTCCTCCATCACACATACACACACACACACACACACACACACACACACAAAACAAAAACAAAAACAGGCCTTCCAGGGATATCCACCCAACATGGCCTAACAAGATATACAGTGAAACTGGGCACAAACCCTCATATCAAGGCTGGACAAGGCAACCCACTAAGAGTCCCAAACAAGCACAGATATAACAGTCAGAGACACCCCCTCACACACACTCCCATTGTTGGGAGTCTCACAAGAGCACCAAGCTACACAACCATAAGGCACATGCAAAGGACAAGATTCATGTTTGGTGCGTCAGTCTCTGTGAGCCCCTATGAGCCAAGATTAGTTGATTTTGTTGGCCATGTTCAAGTAGCATCCTCAACACCTCTGTCTCCTACAATTCTTCCTCCCCTTTTCTTAAGGGTTCCCCTGGCAAAGCATAAACAACATCAATTATGTTATTATACAACAGCACTGAGAATAAATATAACTTAATGGAGCTCAAATTTTCAATAAGGGAATGTTGGTCTAAAGCTACTATGCATCAGTTAGGACGAATAAGCTCTAGTGATATATCACACAGCATGCTGGTGAGATTGGGAATGCATGCTTAAAATGTGCTAAAAGAGAAAATACTACATGTTCTTGCCGATAAAATTGTATTCATAAGGTGATAGATATTATGATTAGCTTAATTTGATAATTTATAAAAGTTTTAAAATTAATACACAAATGTGAAGAAATTATGCATATAACTTTTGTCAATTGTCATTTTTGCTTTAACAAGGCTGAATGAAAAGGTAACACAAAATTTATTGGAATAAACTTATAAATATTTAGAATATTTTGGTAGAATAAACAATTCATCGTAATATTACCAGGCAAAGAGATATGGCACACTTACATACTAGGAAGCTGAAATTTTTAAAAGAATGTGTGTGTTAATCTCCAGCACACTAATTACCAGTCAACCTATAGAATTAATGCAATTGTAGAATAGCTCTGACAGGTATATTTCAATGCAAATTGCTCAGTCTATTCTTGGAAGTGAAAGGAGCCAAGAATCTGTAAGATATTCACAAAGTAGAAGCTAAATGGAGAAGTTTAACTTACTAGAAATCAAGATGTGTTAGAGTCATCATCGTGGAGTCAAAGGAGAGCTGGTAGAGAGAGTGTCCAAACAATAGGGTAGAATTTGGCTCTTTCAAACTCCCACAGACATGAAGAACCATGGAGGTAAGCAAAGACACATATGGCGGACAAGAAAACACTGGAGATCAATGAGAAAAAGTCACGATCTCAAAACTGTGCCACAGTGTTAGGTATCCAGCCCATGAACATTTTAGACTAACTGGTATTTAAAACACATGATTTCCCACAAGTATCAAAACCTTAGGAAAAAATACACTTTAACACTATTATGACATTTAAGTAGGAGACTATTCATTTATTTCAGTGCTGTGAGTTGAACATGGGACCTCACATCTGCTAAGTGAGTGCTCTACTTTGAGCTGTGTTCCCAGGAGAAACCAACTTTTGATCTGCCCCAAAAGTACAAACAGAAATGGGGAAATGCTATTACTTTCTTTGAAAATAAAATTCTTTTGTTCGTGTCTCCATTAGGTGGGGAAGATGGGCTGGAGAGATGGCTCAGCCATTAAAGGCTCACAAACAAAACTGTAGTACAGGGAGGACCAGCAGAACACAGGGAGAGGACACCTCTAGCCCAAAATAGTGGGAAGGTCTACTTTGGCATTAGTGAAACCTTCCTCAGAGATGACTCAGTGACTTAAGGTACTTGCCACATAAGCCAAAAACTTAGCAGCACAATTCCTACAACTTCCATCCTTTGCAAAGCACTTACCCATATGTTTCCAAATTTGGAGACTTCCACATGCCAATTACCTGAATGTACAAGTACAGGGAAAGAGAGATGAGTTTTCATCCCATTGTGCATATATTAAGACTATGTTTACAAGTCAGTATAATCTAGAAATGCTGGCAATGCGCCAAAGCATAAAAGTAATCCCCACCCTCCTTTCAAGTGTAATCAAGAAACATCATTTACTCACAAAGTTTTACTAAATGCCTTAGCAGAAAATAATCTAAATGTCTATCACATTTAAATAAATAAATTAAAGCATATTTTCACAAAGCAGTGCCTAAAAAAAAAAAAAAAAAAAAAAAAAAATGAAGAGTGTGCTTCTAAACCTACCTAAAGGACCACCAGATGAAATCATTTGCGTTTGTAAATCTAAGGTCTCGGTTTCTTTTGGACTGTCTGTATATTTTACTCTCACAGACGGCTAATTTTTGAAGGTTAGTAGCTAATACCATCGTTATGCTTTTACTTAATGAGCTTTCTCGGTTTAGCATCCCTGTTACCTTGCTATGGATACTGTCTTTTTAGCCGTGGACCCAACTTTTACAAACGCCACCCCTTTTCTCAGCAAGCCAACATGTCTTTTTCTTCATTCACTTCACACTGCTTTGCTTCACTGGTAGCAGTTGTCTTTCTAGAGATTTCTTTCCTTGCTTCTCCCTCATTTTAATAATTGCGAGGCAGAGCTCTAACCATTATCGCCCACACCAGAATTTTCAGAAACATAGTCAATTTGAATTTTAATATATTTTAATGTCACCGTACTTTAACTGTAAAATTTAATATGATGTCCTATATCTAACAGCATGTTACTATATTATTTCAGCCACAAAGTAGCATCATTCCTTCCATGGAGTCTCTCATTTATCATGATGAAATACTTTTCTTGCAATTAATTATTAATACAATTTTAGCATGAAGAGATTCTGTTTTATACCACATGATTTTATAATAACTGTATTCTCTGGAAAATATTCTTCACTGAAAACTGAAAACATAGCACGCAGTAAATTATGTAGTCTTCCTAATTGTAGACACTGTTTAAGAGATACTGTGCTAAAGAAAAGTATAAAATATTACAATAATTTTATGGAATAAGAAAATAACCTCTTCTTTTTTAAAAACTCCCCTTACTTTTTATCTAATTTCTCAAATAAAAATACTTAATATTTCAAATAATAAGTGTTTCTGAAGTCGCATAAATGAAATGAGGAGAGAGACCTGCTATTATTTTCTGAGTTATTTGTGTTTATAAGGATGACTTAAATTGTTGCCTTAAGATCACTAAGAGGGCATTTAAGGGTGAAGGGACCGATAGAAAAAAGAAAGAGAGAGAGAGGAAATGATAGAACAATGAATAACAAATAATGGAGAGTATGTAAGGCGATAACAAATACATCATAGGTATACAAATAAGTGATAGGCAAGAGAAAAAGTAAATGACAGAGGCAGACAGAATGAGAGCTGGCTACTTTCCTTGTTTTTATTTAGCACGGGAAGAAATAAAGCGAAAGGACTTTGGTTATAGAAAATTCCAAAACAACAATTCTGCACCTGTGTCTGTCCCCCATTAGGAAGCCCACCCCTAAAGTAGAGGTTTTCAAGATGGTGACATGAGTCACACTTTGATCCAAGTGTGGCTTGCGTCCCCAAAATGTGACCTGAACTGGCACTTTGGCTCACCTTCTAGGAAACAGTTTGAACAAAGAGATAATGTGATGAATGCCTGCTGGGAATAGTGACAGAGGCTTTTAACCCCGGCACGTGGGAGAATGAGGAAGGAGAATCACCACTTTGAGACCACAGTGTGCTGCATGCAGATTTTGAGTCCACTCGAAGCCATATATCCAGTACAATTCAACCCATTCTTCTGAAGACACCCAAGCAAAACAACAACAACAGCACATGTGCATGCAGAGAAAGCTGGAGTAGTCGGGTGAGGGGAGGGAGAGAGAGTGGGAGACACAGAGGGAGAGAGAGAGAGAGGGAGAGAGAGAGGGAGGGAGAGAGAGAGAGAGTGACTTGTGACTTGGGATTCCCTTATCCCTGTAGCATTCACCACATGTCCAGGTCCCTGTGGTTTGACCCTCCCAGCTTGCCAGTACCACCCGGGGAAGTATCTTGAGTCTTGCACTTGTATGCTAGGGAAACTCTGCAGCAGAACTTTGCAACTAATGACATTTTCTGAGCAATGTAGATGCTCTGAATGGGGTTGAGAGTTAACATTGTGACTAATGTCCTTGCCTTTTCTCCTCAGGCACCTTGCCATGTATGTAGTAGGAATCACAGTTCTTCTGAGTCTGAGTCCGTGTTGAGAAAAGATGAGGAAAAGCATAGCTGCCTTCAGATGCCTATCCTTGCTTTGTGGGTAGGAAATCTCGTCTTGTACGTCAGCTTTACTGAACAAAGAAACGAGATCATTTCTTGTCTTTATTGAAAAACAACCCCCAGTCGTCACACTTCTGCATAAAGAGCAGGAGATGTGGCAGGTGGATTCTTGGGCAGTGAGCACCCAGGTTAGCTACACATGTCCTGTACCCTTGTCCTTTCATATTCCTTTGCACTGACGCTTAACTCTGCCCAAGTTCATCCCACCCTCTTCAGTGCCTCTGGACATAGGACGGATTTTCAACAAAGGGATATGGGCCTGAGTCTCTGCATATGTGTCCTCATTGCATACTGAGAATAATTAAAATGCCTCCGAAAGGTATGGCCCGAGGCACTGGCTTCCTGTTTATCACATTTACCTGCTTACAAGGCTCCTCTGACTGCCCACGGAGAAAGACCAAGCCATTATAAATGATTTTAATAAATGCAAACTATAATTGGATGTTTTAAGTCTTGCAGGGCTGTCCCTTTGGGTTGATTTGAGTTTACATGCTATTTTTGTAAAGCACTTACAATAATGATATTATGCATACCTAAGTTTCATTCATCAGTGTGATGTCACATAACCCAGTGTTTGTTACAGACCTAAAAACTGTGAAGGTTCAAGTGAGAAACAGAAAAACAGAAGGGCATTTGGCTCTGATTTGACCAAACTGATGCTGAGAGACAGAATTTTATATAGTCACTAGAAATGTACCAGTTTTCCCCTCTGTAGATTCATTGGTGACGGTCACTGACATTTACTCACTTTCTATGCAGTGTCCCTGTTGGTTCTTATTATCGTTAATATGAATGAACTGTGAGCTTTAGTCATAGTTTTCCCCAGTCTCGTGATCTACTTGGTTTACTTCCTTTGATGCATATTTGTGGCTAAAGTTATGAGTTTGTGTCCTATTGCTTGCTTTTTTCTGGATTTAAAAGAACTGGTTGATTCTGATTTTACAATTGAATTTTCTGAGGAGAATACTACTTGGGAAAAGAAATGTCTCATGAAGAGTCTCATGCAAGCACTCGTGTGTATATTAGCTGGTTCTGGGGGAGACTAGCAATGAGAGAATGTAAATAATTGGGTGGAGTTATTACTTATGTTATGCTTCATAAAATGTCTAAATGCTTGCCTATACTATTGGTAATAACTAAGACTCAAATGTCCCTGACTTTATTTCAAGGACAACAAACGGTCAGCAGATGTTATGTGAGTATTCAAGCATTTTAACCCAGAGATAAAAGTCTTAAAATAATTAACATCTCTTTGGAGAGTTGACACATCTTTGTTGTTACTGTTGTTGGCTTAGCAGAACAGACAGAAGAATTCTTGTTGAAATGCATGTTATTGATAGTGATGATAACATGCATAAAATACTAAAGCAAATTACATAGGTAACAGAAGCGATTTTAAGTTGTACCCCATAATAGATTCTTTGTGTTGGCCTGTGTTATCTTCCATTCTTTGTGTATCAACATAAATTTTATTAGTGCAAATAGTTTAAGTGCTTGAATCATCCCCCGTCTGTGAACATTTAAGTAAGAATGTAGCACAACCATGTAATTGTTCACTTTTTCAAAGGTGCATTCAGAAGATAAAGTGGCAATAACTTACTTTATCTGTAAGATTTGAGGTTAAGCAAAATTAATGGTTGGCTAATGGCTTAATGAGTAGGCTATGAAGCATTTAAGCATGCAATGAACCTTAGCTTTTCAATGACTTTCCTAATGAAAGATCTATATGACTGCATGTCTCATGTCACAATAGAGATAGTAGAAAGGTATCTAATCAATAGTGATGGTAAATCAATTGCTCTGTAACCCTGTTTTCATACAGTGAAAAAGATACAGAGAGAGCATTTTACTATATCCTTATTTCTAACTGTAGATCAATAAATAAAAGAGACAGCTTACTATTTGAAAATGCTATTTTACTGTGCTTCGAAAGCCCAGGCAGGCAGATTGATGTCCAATTTCATAGATGTGTCGGTTTCCTTTGTCATTTCTCAAAGATTTAAAGTTCTTCCAAATTAAATATATGATAGAGAATATCTGTGAGTCTAGACTTATTGTAATGACTTTGGTTCAAATTGAAGATAAAACTGTGACATGATAAAAAATTTGCTATTTGCTATAATATTCATGGATATCATTTTTAAATGTCCATCAATTAAAAGGTTTTATTTTTCTCATCAACTGCTTTTCTTCTTGAAAGATTTCAGGATAGATAGAGTAAATGAACCATCATCCTAATAGTGATAGCATTTAAAAACAGAATAGCTTGAGATACTGCCAAGAAAATGAAAAGACAAACCAAAGACTTAACAGAAATGGTTATTTAAAGTATGTCTGATAAAGAATTTATAAGTGAAGTATATAAAATTCAACAATATCAATAAGTTTAAATATGGGCAAAAGATAAAGATTGCTTGCCTCTGACCTCACCTCAAGCTAAACCCCTCTACTCATTAAGATTTTTGGCTTTTTCTAAATGTTGGCATTAATTTAAATACATCTACAGTGCAAACAAATGCAAACAACGCAAGTGTCGTGCTGACGCTTGTAACATGGTTGTTACAGCTATGATCTCACAGTGGCTGTGGTCACCTGCGCACTGACTCTTGATCAAGACCAGTAAAATCCTAGCACGGAAGAGATAAATGACTCCAGGCCCCTGACCTAGAAACTATTGGAAATAGATAGCTGATGAGGGAGAGAAACTAATTCTTTGTTGGGGATATGATCACTAGTAAGTTGTTCCTATAGATGGCCCCACTCCCACTCATGTGTAAGCATCACTAACTGGGCTTAGCAGGTTATCTAAAATAAAATAATATAAGACATGAAGTTGAAAGGGAGAATACTGGGGGTTTTGGGTGCTAGTTTGGAAGACAGGGAGTACATACCATCATATTTCACTGCATGCACCTATGAACTCTCAAAATTAAAGGAAAAATAAAAACTTTGACAACTATAGCTTTAATAAAAGAAATATAGTTCTAAACTATCAATTAAACGTTATAATGAACATTTATTTAACATCAATGTGCTGAGCAAATAGATGTAGAAATACCATCCTTACCATCACTTAAAATTCCATTTATAATTATATTGAGATTATATTTGAAGGAAGAAATATTTTTCACCAGATATTTTATACACCCTTTTCACTTCTCTTGATTGTATTCAAACTGTGGGTCTTTCATTGACTCCTGGCTTGTCTTCCACGTTCACCAATCATGTTATCTGCATATGAGTACCAGATGCTAAAACTGCCCTTCAATGTTCCCAACAGTCAAGCGCACGACATGTATACACAGTACTTCGTGATCTGCCTACAACTTCCTCCCTTCTAATCTCCTATTTTCGTTTCCCATTTTCTGTGTTCCCACAATCCTAAGCTATTTCCAGGCATCAGATATGACACATTTTCTCCATTCACACATTTCCTTCTTCACCCTAGCTAGTCCTTTTCTACATTTTCTTCTTCCGAGGAACAAATAGCCCTCAATGAACAGGTTCCACTTGCCAAATGCTATGAACTTGTGTCATTTCCCTGTAGTCCCGACTTTCTGAGGGTTTCTACAACTCTTAAGTCTTGCACTCCTGAAGTGTTGCTTCATTAACAATTCACCATCAAACAACATCAAACTTTCTGTATTTTTATTGCTGTTGCTTATATGTATAGATGTTTAAGGCTCACTGCTTAGGACTGAATAACCATCTCATCCATGGAGAAGACCAGTTCTCCTTTTCTTCACATCCATTGATTTCCTATAGCCAGTCATCTAGGGTAGAGTCTGAGATTTTCTCCACCCATGTTGACATGATAAATAATGCTGAGTTGGCATTACATAGATTGTGTTTAAACAGCCATATTGTGTAGCAGTATCTTGCTGGTGAGCCTGTAACGGTAGCCACCTGCTTTTGGGCATGGATTCGGGCAGACAGAAGTGGGAAGAGGGTGAGCTTCCGTGGAAAGGCTATCATAAATGCCCTTCCCGGAGAGTGAGATCAACAACTAACTCATCCATGGAGCCCTCAGCTAATGCCTGTTGGAAACAGGATCAAACACCCATACATAAACACTGAGTCGAACTAGAACCCAGATGCAGATGGAGAGGACAAGACCTTGCGGCAGAAACACATACAGACAGCTGACCTGAACAAGGAGGAGCTAACGACCACTAGACTGATAGCTGGGAAGCCAGCATGGGACTGACTCAGGCCCCCCTGAATATGGGTCTCAGCCAGAAGGACTGAGCAGACTAAGGGATCTCGGACAGTGGAGCCAGGATGTATTCCTGGTGCACAAAAGGACTTTGCGAACACATCTCCCATGGAGGGATAACTGCCTTAATCTAGAGACAGGAGAGAAGCCCTAATCCCTACTTCACATGACCTGTCAGATCTACATGACCCCAACTGGATGGCATTCCCCTACATATGGAATTGGGGTGGGGGGATGAGAGGGGAGGGTGTTTAGAGTGTATGTGAGAGGGCAGAGAGGGTAAAAGGGAGGGAGAGAGGGAGGGAGAAGGAACTGGGATGGACATGTAAAATAATAAATTAAATTTTAAAAAATGCTTTGACTCCAAAATTTAAATTGAAGGACAAGTTACTGGGGAAAAGGATTTCTATTTTTGTATCCACAGAAAATGAAATGATGTGGATTCCTTCCAGACTAATGTGGTTTGATCAAGCCAGACCGCCTGAAACAGAGTACCAGGTGATCGTACATTCAAAACAGCTGGACAAAGCAGCCTTGCACACTACAGCCAGGATTTCTGAATCTTCTTCAAATCCCCCATGACAGCGTCCCTTACCAGCAGGAAGTAGTTTGGAAAGAACGACGCCCAAATTCCCAAATATTGTCTATAAATGTTTGTTTTCATTTAAATGGATCTTGTTATATAAAATAAATTAAAGAACAAAAAAGAAGAAAGAAGTGGGAAGAGGGAAGCATCAGGCATGGTCTTGATTGCACCAGCTCTTTCTCTTGGGTCAGCCGATCTGATAGGAAGAGCAAGGAAATGCTCCAGTGGTGTTCTATCATTATCTATGTAATTGTCCCCAATAAACACCCATTTATCTTGGGTCTAGTGAAATCTTTACACCCTCACCTTCAATACTGAGACTTCTCAGATGTAGCCTCCCTATCGTACATGGAAAACAATCTTGCAGTAGCTATCTAGACGATCGTGTCTTCGGGCCATATAATCTTTTCTCTCCACATCTTGCATCATTCCCTAAGCCTTACGTACGGGGGCTGTGCTGTAGCCATACCAGTTAAAGCTGGGTACAGGCAATCATTCCCTTCATTTTGACCAGCTGTGGATTTCTGTAGTGGTCTCCTTTTTCTGTGGGAATAAAACTCTTCCTTGATGAGGAATGAGAGCTACATTTACCAGTGAGAATAGGGATAAATATTAAGAATGCATTTAGCAATAATACCAATTTGGGAAAGCAGCAGTATTGGGTTCTCCTCTGGGGCTTCATGATCTTTCCAGCGACAAGTAGCTGGCTAGCTTTGAAGTACCACACACGAATTCCCTTCTTTTGTGTAGACTTTAAGTTCAATTACACATCTCTTAGTTGGCCCCAAGGTACCAGTGCTACAAGTGTACCCTTGGAGATACCTTGCCATGCTGGACATTGCTGTGACCCATAGACTTTGTATCTGGGTAGGACTATTGGTAACTTTTCTCCACTGACAGCTTGCATAGCAACATAGATGCTATGAGAGCCAGTCCTCACGGAGGAGACTTCCAGGTCATTTCCAGCTCAGTTCCTACAAGTCCTGTGTCCTAAGTGTAAGAATGGCTTGAGCAGCACATTTTTACCTTCAAGTTCTGGACACCTCCCTGTTTTGATTACTTGTCCACAAGCAAGTATGGATGAAATTCTGTCACTTAATCACCTTCTACTGCATGGCCTAATTTAAGGTAGAAGTAGGAACCACAGGGTAAGAAGAAAGGGAATGAAAGGATCTTTTGTAGGTATCTGCTTCCCAAGCACCATTTGAGACATATAAATACCATGCCAGCTTCCTCTGAGGAAAATACTGTGGTCAGTAGTTGGTAATAATGCAATAGATTAAAAAAAAATAAAGATGGTATAGTTTAAGCACTAGGGTGGAAAATCTCTAAGCTGTTTATAACTCAGCTTCAAGCTGTTCTGTTTTGTTTTCCTTGCTGGTTAGAGATAAAATAACACTGACCATTCAGTAAGTGATAAAGACTACTTGAATGTTTTACATAAATGTGCATGAAACAATAGAAGAAGCTTTAAACTGGCTGTAAAGTTAAAGAGTAAACCAATAATAGAAAATAATGATTAGCTCTTTTTTTTTCCTTACCCCCAAAATAAACAAATTAAAATATACACTGATCATAATGAATGCTGTCAGCTGCTCCTTCCAGACCAGAAAGCTAACAGGTCAGCTGGCACCAATTAACGCAAATAGTTATTCTTTTGTTTTAAATATTCTGTGCCATCAGAACAATTATACAAATAATTAAAAAATGAAATATTTCCTTCTTGCTTATCCCAAACAGTGGAGCATTATTTTCATAGTCAAGGCCCATGCCATCCTCCTGAGAGACAATTTTGTATTTTCTATTTTCTTCAGTAAAACATGCAAGGATCAATGGCCTGGGTAACAGACTTCTTTCTGTTTATATTGTGCCCACTTTTGTGGTGATATATTGTTTATAATCGAATAAAGCTTACCCGAAGATCAGAGAAACAAAGCAGCCAAGATACCAGAGAGAGCTCAACTCTAACAATGCTCAGACCAAAGGGGTGATCCACCCAATCTCAGATTGCATCTCCAGACTGTAGGGCTCCTCACCAAATCTCAGACTGCTCCTGAGACTGAAGTCACAGAGATCCATCTGCCTGTGTCTCCTGAGTCTTGGGATTAAGAGTGTGAGCCACCATTGCCCAGCTTCTATGGCTATGACTAGCTTTGCATTCTTATCTCCAGGCAAGCTTAATTAGATCATAAACAATATATCAGGCAAGCTTTATTGGATCATAAACAATATATCACCACAATTCCCCATTTTTGTCTAATACAAAAGGTTATAACTAATATAAGTAAAATCCTGTACAATAAGTACAATAACTATATATTCTATATATAGGCAATAAGTACATCAACAATGTCTAGTCCATTTGGATTTGACAAATTCGGAGAAAATACTCCATATCCATCCTCTCTTGGTGAGTTATATTTTTATGTCGCCCAACATTATATACTTTACACCTCTTTAGTGAGTTTCTTTTCTGAGTCTGCTAAACATGGAAAACTATAACTATTTAGTCTTCAACTCCCTCCA
Source organism: Phodopus roborovskii (assembly GCF_943737965.1). Taxonomy (NCBI): domain Eukaryota; kingdom Metazoa; phylum Chordata; class Mammalia; order Rodentia; family Cricetidae; genus Phodopus; species Phodopus roborovskii. Next base: position 15,591,022 of record NW_026126511.1, read on the forward strand.
AGACCAGAGAAGGAAATATTAATTGAGTAAACAGAAGTGTGAGCAAGTGACTTCCAATTAATGTGAGAAATGGCAAAAACAGCTGGCTGGATGGACAGTCACCCAAAGTTCCTCTGCAATGTTGGGGCATTCATCTTTGGCCTATAGGCATAGCATATCTGTCAGACTTTTCTATTAAGCAGGTTTTTGAAGGACTGCCCCACCTTGTGTTACCAAGGTTTTACAGTCACTCTCTTTTGTGTTCTGCTTGTCCAATTTGGACAGCATACTGTCAACAGTTGAGGCAAAGGCACTTACTTTTCTGACAAAGAAAGTAAACTCCATGTGGAGTTTCCTCAGTGTCCATCATCTTCTCTGAAGTAGATTGGTGCTGCCAGGAGCAAACATGTCCCGTCTTTAAAAAGTAGAACCCATGTTATTAAAATATCCTAAATTTCATATTGTAGATCTCTGGAGTGTTTGAAGATGGCCTGTGTATCTAAAATACATCTCTGTGTGACCTTGAAAACATACCTTGTGACTACAAGTTTGATTGTAATAGGTGACTAATTACTAACCTGAATTTCCTTATTATCCCAAACAGTTGGTAATAATAACTTTCAAGGACTAGAAATTTACATGACACTGATAAATGAGCTTTATAGGTATAATACCTTGAACAAGGTTAGAAACATGTACAACATGTTTTAACCAAATTAATCTCAAATTTGTATCAACATACAAATTTGTATATAATATATAAAAATCCAATCCAATGTAAAATGCTTAAAACTAGTAATTGCTTTTGAAAAATAGATTCAATAATCTACATTTTTAATCCCACCACACTATGTCCTCCATGGTGCTTTAGTTTGTACTTTAGGCCAAGTGTGCCTTTCTTTTCTTTCATTTTTCTTTCTTCCAGGAGATTCTGAAACCTCAATCTTGCCTGCCCTGTTGCATTCTGTCACTAACCGTTGAATATAAAATCATCTCCAAATTCATTTATGAGTTATTCTTCAAATTATTTCATCATATAAAAGTAGTAATTAAAGAAGAAAAGGTCATGAATTTAGGGAGTTGGGGATAGGGATTAGTTGAAGGGCAAGGAGTAGAAATGATGTGAATAGGGTGTTCATGCATGAAATTCTCAAAAGATTTAATTTAAATTAATGCATAATATATATACATATATATATACATAGACATATATGTACACCTATATATCATTAGTGAGACCAAGACCAAGAGATTGCAAAGGAGACTTTGTGTCCCTTGTGACAGTAATGGGTATTTAATAAGAGTTTCTTAATTTGATTTTAACTAAATTCAAGTTTTGGGAAAAAAATCTTTTTATAAATTTCCATTAAAAGTGATGACAAATTCAATAATTTTATTAATCATGGCACCTTGTGTGTCCACTGCCTCTACCAACATAATCCGCAGTTACACGGAATGTGAGTCTTGATTTCCCCATTTTTAAAAACATGTTCACTTCATTTTTATGTGTATAAATGTTTTTCCACCATATGTGTATCACATACATGTCCAGTGCCCACGGAGATGAGAAAAGAGCATCAGCTCTCCAGAACTGGAGTTACAAGTGGGTTGTGAGCCACCATGTGTGTGCTGGGAACTGGACTCAGGTCCTATGCAAGAGCAACAGTCTAAACCTAAGAGCTTTCTCTCCAGCCCGATGTTTGTTTTCATTCTTTGATTAAAACTCATCTAGCCTCTTCAATGTTTTGGGTAATTTTATGCGTTTCTCTTTTCTTGCATTTCTCTGTGTGTTTAAGCTCACGTGACTGTGTAACAGCCACCAACATATGGCTCGTTAGAAGGGAAAAAATGTCAATGCTTATAGAGAGTGGGGAGCTAGCATTTCCTCTCTTTTCTGCTAGAAGGCTATTTCTCAGCCAGATATGCCTAGACCTTGAAAGATATTTCCATGTGTACAATCATGTCCTCTACCACATTAGGCATCGATCACTGCCGTCTGAGAAATGTCACTTCATTTAGGTGTTTCTTTTTGTCCTGAGAGAGGGAAGTGAACATCTTCCCTCACTGATGACCTGCACTGCTCTCAAGCAACACCTTCCCTGAAATGCATGCTAGGTAGGAAGTGGTAGAGCCTGGATTTGAACCCATGCAACCAATGTGCCCCTCCTATGACACCTGTATTTAGTAACACTACTCGCTCAGCTCAAGAGATCCAGAGTAGGGAAAAAAATAAACACAAAGGATATCTAAAATGTTATACTTCTAAAAACAGATTCTTTCTGGGTATGGAGGACATCGCCTAATCATTTCTGATTTCCAAAAGTGTTTCAAGTGTAGGACAGTGTGTTCAGTAAGTTATTTATGTATTAGGATATGTTTGTCATGGGATCCTTTAAGCTTCAGCAATTATGTCTTCTCGGTGCATCTAGCACTGGCTGTCTTACAGTAAGTTCACAATGTATGCTGACAAATCAATAAGTGAAACCCTGGCTTTAATCTGAAGGATTCCTTGATCTTCATAGCTCTCAGCCTCCTCTTGGGCTTTGAAAGAAGTCCAAACGTATATCTTCCACTGCTTAAAGTAAAATGTCCACCAGCTGAGGATTCTGCATCATAATCTTTGAAATTCATATCCAGAAATAATCATATAAAATAAACTCACCATAAATTTGTGTAAAATACTCTTCACAATTGTATGCTAATAGTTCACTGGTTTACTACATTACATCATACTTGAAGCATTAGCACACTGTACTAGGTTATGTTCAAGATTTCTTCACTTTAAAGACAGTCGGGCTAATGTGAATCTCTAAAGTACTTAAATCCAACAGTATTTTAGCTTCACTTTCTTTTACATTTTCAAGTTATTTTACTTAATAACCATTTTTACTAAGCTTTTTACAATCTCATGTAATATACTTTGATTATATTTACCCCAACAAATTATTTTATTTCTAACAGGTAACTAAGCTTGGTATTTCTACATTGTCACTGCTAATCCCTCATCTCCACAGGAAACTAAATTTTGTCAGATACAGAAGGCTTTTTCTGCCTATGTTAACACAGTCTTCTCCCTCTTTTTGTGTGTGACAAAGGTATAATGCTCCTTGTCTGACCTTGCTCTCACTAACACTGTATCTGTCTGTGCATCTTGTCTATTTTGTAGTCATAGAGACCCTTACTTTCTCTTTATAGATTTACAATGAGTACTGCTCCAAACAACCATTCAACGTATACATTGTCAACTTTAGAATTCTGCAAAAGTTGAATTTATCCAAAATAATATATCCTTCTAATTTTAAATTCTGATATTTTCTAATATTAGGGTTATTTGGTATAATAGCTTCTTCAGATGCTGGGCACAGGCAGGACAGATGCTATCAGTCACAGATAGGGGAAAATTGATACTTTAGTGTCATCTGTTGGCAAATATGGTACCCAGTTAGTAAAGGGTATAAATGCATTTTGACTTTCCAGTTTTCAAGTTACATTGAGTTTATCAGAAGATAAATCCACCATAGGCCAAGAGGCATCTAATTTCAATTTGTGACTACAATGTGGCCTTTTCAGTCAAGTTCCCGTCTTATTTCTGTATGTTATTATAAGCAGCTTCACAGTGACTAGCCTTGTAATTGACTCATTTGATTGATACAATGTATCTGTAGTCTAGATTTTCAGAAGCAGGATCACCGAGTTTAAAAGGACATGTGTCTATGGTTTAATGACTATTGTCTAGTTCAGTCTAAAGGGTAGTACCATCCTGCTCTCTTTCCAGGAAACAGTGTCTGTTTCTTAATGGTCTGATCACCACAGCTTGGTAACAATTTTTTACTTTTTGTCAATATGAGATATGTGAAAAGGTATAGTTTCAATTCACATTTTTCTTCTTTTATTGCAGTTTCTTTACACATTTTAAGTGCCAGTCATATTTCTTTTCCTGTGAACTGCCCATTTATTCCTTTGGATGAATGGCCTATTTCAGCTCAATTTCTAGTTGCTACTTATACCTTATAAAGAATAATTCTTTTGTCTAATATGTGATATTGATATATTTTCAGAATTTGACTTTTGTCTTTTAAATTTGGACGCGAAGTTTTTCATTTGAGTTTTGTTTTATCTTGGGAATATATTTTTAATTTTATATAACAAGGTTGTCAATATGTTCTTCCGTGGCTTTCCGATTGTTGGTCACAATCAAGCCTTTTTATGTTCTAAGAGGTTAAAAGAACCTACACTTTCTTCGAGCACTTTCACAGTCTCTCTCCACAGTGAAGTTGTATTGATTTATCCTAATGTAGAATCATCTGCTCCGTCAAAGATCCAACTTTGCCCTTGGTCTAATTTGCTGCCATTTGCTCTAATTGTATTTTTCTAAATATTAGGTCTTTACTTCACTGATCTGAATGTCTTTCCTAGCATCCCAAGTTCCCCCTGTATATTTTAGGTCACTTAATATAATTTCTCTTCTATCTCCATTGGTCCCCTTGTCTATTTTTATGTTCTAATCAAAATGTTGTCTCATGTTTCTCTTAATTAAACTAAGAATGAATGCTGAAGCGGTACAGAGAAGATAACAGGTAACAAGTTTCCATCATCCGTCTCCAGTTCTTCCTAAGGTTTAGTCTACCACCTGATCTCATTTTTCAGTTTATGTTGGCATATATATATATCACCATGGATCACATTGCAATATGGAAACTCTCTTGGAGGTTCAAGCTCTATATCACCTTCATGGATCTTCTGGCTGGTGTAGGGTTTCTCCAAAGCAGACTGGAGCATGACTTCAACCTTCAGGGAAGTCAGATTGCAGGTCTGTAGCTCATGCTGACAGCACTATAGAATCAACTATGTGTTTTCTGTCCTTCTGTGTGTACTGAAAGCATAGACCACTCAGAGATACAGAACAAATGGTGCAGGTATTATCCACATAACGTAATGGAGACAGTCCTGCCTCCCACATTCCCAGCCTGGTAGATGAGTAGAGATCTCTAGCTAGAAGCCGGCCTACCAAGTGATGATACAAATCTGTGTTGGCCAGTTTAATGAGTTAATGTGTGTGCTTAGAAGCTGATCCTGACACCATTCATTTTGAATGACATACTGCAAAGTTTCTGCTCACAGTTTTATAAACTAAACTCAATAGATGATGACAGAGTTAGGTGGGCTGGGTGCACAGATCCCTGTACTTACATTGGTCTAGTTGCCGATTCTTGCCTCCTTCTCATTTTCCTCCTCTTCCTCCCAGCTCTCCCCTCTCTAACATATCTCCTTACCATGTTTGACTAGTGTTTGCTTTGTTTAGTGTCCTCCAGACTTTAATCAGGAATGTCTGTGTGACATTGGAACTGACTCATCTGAGTCTGGTGGCCTCACCAGTGGGGAAGCAACTAGACACTATATATCCATTTCCTCGGAATCTGTTACTTGTCAAGATATCAGCAGTAAACAGTTGGGTCCTATGAGCCCCTTCCCCACACATGCTTGATGACTGGGTGGGCCCAACTTGTGTGATCCCGTAGCCAATCAGTATGCACTGCTTCTATGAGTTCCTGACTGCTATGGCTGTGACAGGCTTAGAAGGTGACATTTTCAACACTTCTCCTTGACTGCTGGCTCTTTCATTATCCCTGCCTCCTCTTCCATGATGTATTCTGAGTCTTGAGGAGGTATAAATGTCTCAATTAGAGCCGGGCTCTCAACTGACCTTTATTTTCAGCATGTGGGCAGCCATGAATCTTTGCATTCATCTCTGTCCACTGCAAGTAGAGGCTTAAGGCAAAGCGTAAATATTACCATATTTACAAATGAAAAATGGACAAAGGAAAGCTTGCCTTTGGCTTCTTTCTACAGTAATGGGCCCTGTGGTAATTTGAATATGATTGGATCCCATAAACATAGGGAGTGGCACTATTAGGAGGTGTGGCCTCGTTGGAGTAGGTATGGGCTTGTTGGAGAAAGTCACTGTGCTGGTGAGCTTTGAGGTCTTACATATGCCCAAGCTACACCTAGTGCCTCAGACCAATTTCTGTTGCCTTCTGATCAAGATGTAGCCAGTGGCACGTCTGCCTGCCTGCCGCCATGTTCCCCGCTATGATGAAAATGGACTGAACCTCTGAAAAATGTAAGCAGTCACCTCCATTTAATGTTTTTCCTTACAAAAGTTGCCACGGACATGCTGTCTCTTCACAGCAATAGAAACCCTAGCTAAAACAGACTCTATCTGTTGACTAACAGACTAACATCATCTGAAAACGTGTTAAAAATTTGAATTCTTGGGTCCTTCCCAAGACTCACAACATTAGGATATCATAGCTGTTGATTCTTAAAGGCAAGAAACTCCTTATTATCATCTAAAGCAATGTAACTGAAAGCATGAAGTCTCATGGCACATTCACAAATGTTTATGGAAAGCTGACATGTTTCAACTTGGATACCCAAAGATACAATTCATGAGGCTGATTTAGCATTGCTATATTGTATATAGAGACCCCTGGCATTTTCCTCCTTATGCCATCTAATAGATATGTAAGGATATCCCAAGTTCTCTGGGAAGGAGTATTTCAAAAAAAAGTCCTACAGGAGTAGATTCAAATTCTGCCTCTGCCAGTTTTCTACTGTGTTTCTTTGGCAAATTTTCTTAATTTTAAAAAGCCCCTTACTTGAAGAGAATATGTTTATGACCCCCAAATAGTTTAGGCTTAAGAATCTTCCTCTTTCTTTCTCACAGCTTCTCATTTTTCATAATTTCGTGTGTGTGTGTGTACATATGATGACCCCTATATCTTACTTAATCTTTACATTTGGGGCTGATATGTCAATATGGACCCCCATCCATTCCCTGGATGCTGGATATAATTGTTATAGTGTATGTATGTGGCAACTGCTTTTTCTAATGTTCCTATATAGAACAAATTAACTCTTACATTCAAGTAAATGCAATAGTAATTCATGATGCTGACTGATTTTGAAGTCATTCAGTATGTAAAAGTACAGAACACTGTATATGCTATTTCTCTACTTAATCATAGAGCTTTGTCACCAACCTCCCCCAAAAGGCTGATAGCATATAATATTTTCTCTGAGTCAAATATGAAAAAGCTCAGGCTCTGCTTTTGCCTGCAGAGTCAGAGAGGATTATTGTTCAGGAATAACATCTTGTGAAACTCCTGCTACAAGATAATGCAACTTGAAAAGAATGACCCAATATGACCTTTAATTGCCATCATTAGAGAGCTCTTAGAGAGCAAGGCTTTTCCCCTTCAATGTTTAGCTAAATAGGCTAATACTATAGAATTCCGTAAACAAACTCAATATTGATATTGTTTGAACAATCTGGTGAAATAAGTACAAAATTAGTAAGTGCATCTCTAAAGTGGCCCTAAAAGGTCCATGTAGATAAAAGGCAAGAGCCTTTCTTAACTTTATCACCATAGCCTAGGTTTACAGCATTCTGCTCTCTGAAAAAAAAAATGACAATGGGCTACTATTCTCTGAGAAATTAATATCTGGAGTGACGTCATCCTCTGATAAATCATACAATGACTCAATTTTGTCACATCAACACTCATTTTGTCAAATTTAAAAAAAACAGATTTTTATGTGTGCTGATAATTGTTTTATTAACATGAAACTGATCAAGAACCAGAAAGCTTCAGGTGTAGCCTATGTTGTCCCTATGTGGTTCTGTTTGGTTTGGCTTTGCCGGTCACATATAGATATAGTGCTTGTGCTCTACTCATTACCATTTATCCGTTCATTAACATACAAGTGACTGTGGAACACAGCTGGTTGGCATAGTACATGAGCATCATGTCACAGAATGAAATAATCATAATTTTGAAAGTCTTAAAATGTTTGTGAGGACATTAGACCTGAGGGTCTTATGCAAACAGTAATATATTCTAGAAATATAAAAGGTATCTTTGGAAGTGAAGGGATTTAAACAATGTTGTGGGATAAAGGTGGGTATGGTATTGTGGAAAGGGTCAACCAAAACTAGAGCTGTATGAAAAAGCGGTGTGGAAGTCTACCACTTGAAAGCTAACTGCAAATATGATTAATTTCTTAATAACATTTTAAAGGAAGCGTGAACAGGGGTCCTGTGGATGCATATAATGCTGTTTCTAGAAATCGTAGGTTATAAAATAAAAAACCCAGTGCCAGATGTGGAACTGTAAGTTCTTAGCCAGGGAGCTACCATAGGCTACCTAATAATACAGGATAGTACCACTCTGCTTGGTTGCTCATTATAACTATGATGTTAGACTATATTGCTGAAGATAACATATGCTTTAGATACAGAATACAGGTAAATCAAGCTGTAGATGAGAAAGAAGCTTCCTCCCTGTTGGTGAGCAGTGATAGCACTCGAAGAAGCTAATGAAGATTTATGGGGTGTGGGGGACAGGAGTCATCAATGATCTTACCCAGAAACACATGAATGTTGCAATACCAACCTGCTAAGTGCACTAGGTATAAAAGTGGTATGAGTGTCCTGAAGGTAACCAACCTCATGGATTGGTTACTCCTCATGGATGTGTTGCCACTCCATAAGAAGGGATACTTATCTAATATTATAAAGCTGGGAAGATCACAGTTCTGTGGGAGAACCTGCAACGGTTGTACATGTACTTAAACTGCCTTTTAAAGATGTTAAGTTTCCATCCACAGACTAGCAAAGCTCTCATTCTTGGTTAGAAAAACTTCCTTTGGATGTGGGTGATCATTAAGAACCACAACTGGTCAATGTTCTTAAATAAATAAAAGTTGAGCGATTTGCCCAAACAGAACATCTACAGCACTTTCTCTAAGCCCCAGGGAGCACTGCAGAAAATAGGTGGAAGGACTCAAGAGTGAGAGGAGCTTGGGGAGTAGTGCTCATAAGCACCTTCTGGGATGACATGGCCATTGTAAATGTGACCCCAAAGCAGCCGTGGCCGTGAGCACAGATAAACACAAGAAAGGGAGACATGAAGAAGGAAAGGGACAATTTGAGGAAAAGAAAGTGCTCAACTGGAGTGATGTGACAAGCGAGAGTAGGTGGTGAGTGTGGTCACAATACAAGATACACAAATATGAGACTGTCAGGGATTAAACGATGCTATCAATAAAGCCTGTTATCTGACCAGACTATACATCAACACTGCTGGGGATGTTTGCACAATGATGATAAATCAAATGAAGAAACATTTGTGACCCATTTAAGTCAGATGCTTACAGAATCTCAGTCACACTTCAGTCCCTTCGTGTGCACGTAGAATTATCCAACTCCACGTTTATATTGGTTTATTGATAATCTCTCACTAATAGTAACTGTTATTAGATTTGTGTAATTAGTCTATGCTCGAGACATTCTTGCGAGTTAAATGTTGCCGTGTGTACATCCTGTGATAGGAACCAAGATCCAGAAAGAGTACAGCATTAGAAGTTGACTCCCCCAATGTGACCATGCTAAGACCAAGATGTAGATGTTTCAGTTAAAATACACCAGCCTCTGACTCTCAGAAGACCAACTTTCCTCTTTCATCATTGCCCAATTTCCCGATTCTAAGGTGGGGATGCACACACCTAGCATGACTGTGTTAGATGATATTGTGAAAAGGCCGTCGGCCGAACACTGCTGTAGATAGTTAAAAAGCATCCCATGTGGGAGCTCTCTGAGGACATCTGAGACCCAAACCATAGTAGATACACTTAGTATGACACTTTGGACCATCCCATTAAATACCTACAAACTAAGATCCTTTGTACATTCATTTGTCAGACACCTGAATAGACCTGCTAGTTAGATGTCATTTCCAGCCATCAGGTTACATCTTTATGGATGACCTTAAAAGCAGCTTCTGGATCCTTTCATTTAACTATCATGTCATCCCCACTACAAACATTATTGTTTCCAGTTTGAAACAACTGTGTCACTATTGACTAAGTCCTGGAGATTCAGAGCAGAAATATTATTTCAAACCCCACTATCCACCTTCATTACAAAAATCCAGTTTTTTTTTTTCAAATCAAGCTGCCTCTGTCCGGCTTCAGCTGTGAATAACCTCTTTCTTCCTTCTCTTCTCTTATATTTCCACTCCATTTCAAGCCCTTTCCTTACATACCTGAACTACTGTTTAAAAAAAAACCCACTTTCATTCTATGCATAGTCCCAGTATCTACCAAATCATGTTTATTTCAAAATTAATCTCCCAAAATAGTGTTCTAAGCAAACCACGCCAGCACTGAAGAGCTGTGAGTATCTTCCCAGGGCTTTAACAGAACACTAAAGATTCATGCTCATTTTTGAAATTTTATCCCCTGTGTTCCCATATAAAATGGTCTAATATTATTCCCAAGACATGTCTTACAGTTGTGTGACTCCAGAATTTTATTCTCACCATTTGTCTCTTAGAATTACTTTTCTGCTTCTGTCACACTTTCTAATACTAAGCTATTACTCAAAACCCTATGCAGATTTCATGGTTTTCCATGATCTTAACTAAAATACTAAACCATTATTGCAATTATACACTAGAACAATGCAACCAGTAGGAAGTCAGTTAACATCTAAGATGACTATGAGTTAACGTGCCCTCCAGCCTTGTTTTCTACTGTCCAGAAAAACAGCTATGAATAGAGAGACGTATATCTTACAAGCCAAATTTTACTCTAATAAAATAGTCTTTTCATTCTTGCCTGTTTATTTTTTCTCATTAGCATCTTCTCCCCTCAACTAAAAGCGAAAAGTGGCTAACATTATGATCTTCACTCCCGAGTTTCCAACATGGAAGACAAGCAAGACACTGTTCTAATTATATTGCAAACAACAACATGTATGTCTAAAGGGATAGTGAATGGATTTACAATACACAGTAACAACATAATTTAAAATGAAGCACAACTCTTCTATAAAGGATAGGGAAGCATCAAATTTTATTTCTGTGTTATAAGGCCTAATCTGGGCCAGATTTGAGCCCAGTGGTTAGTACCACCTCATTTACTTAATTGCTATGTAATGGATGGCTAAACTGCAATTTAGCTTCCTACAAGTGATGTGATTACCTTGTCAATTTGAGCAAAGACTATTTTCTGTCACTTTGCTTTCTTCTCTACCTGAAGCCATAAGGGAAGTTGTGTTAACTGTGACCAAAGAAGTGGATAATGCCTTTGTAGTCGCATCTTCTGGACTCCGGTACTCCTGTGTGATGCCGCTGACCCTTTCAAGGGTCATAGCTCAGAAGAAATATTTATAGTAGTTCTACCAAGATCATCTTTGAGATAATTTTTCAGCTTCTGTGTTGGACTGACAAGTTGCTATGGCTTCACTGGTGCTCTGAACGTGCCGTTTCCTTCACATCTCTCAAGTGGGAAGTCACCAGAGATCTAACCGGTGATTTAGTGTTCATCCGTGCTGGAGAGCGGTTCATTAATGTAGCCTGATTCCCTCTTCTGCTGCCTTTGATTCTGGCTTTAATATCAGCTTCCTATCTGCATGACTGTCATGGGCATAACCCAAGCACAGAGATGACAGCAAAGGAACCAGAAAGCTATCCTTCAATCATGTAGAGGGAACCTCATTAGTTACACTGAGAACTATAATGAAAATGTAACCTCTCATTTCACCCTAGTGACTGATTTGAGTATGTTGTTTATAAGTGGTTGTCAGTACGTAGGGATCCCTCCTGTTAAACATGGAATTAAAGGTGAGTTTGTTGTTAAGATCCCTTTTGGGCACTTATAATAAAATAGTTGTTTAGAAAGCTACATTAAAATTCTTGTTCAGTGTAAGGCAACTATTATTTTGCCTGAGTTACAGAGAGTTGTACCACTTTTTGTCTTGTTCCCGGATAACTCAGGATGCTGAGAATTTTGTGAGAGAACGAGATGCAGTAACAAAATCACGGACATTTGGATTGTACATAGCAAAGACATCATAACAGGGAGACCTCGTAGTCTTCGTAATGACATTGTGACTTACCTGCAGGGTAGACCAGTGTCCAAAGAGGTGATTTTCAAAAATCCACCTAAGTCTCTTCAACAGCAATGTACTGGATGAAGAGGTTTTTGAATAGATGAAATGGTCTCTGTTTTGAATAGCTAAGCAACATGGGATGCAGGGACATGAGTTAAAGTGATTGGTACCTAAAATAAAGAGGTTCACATGGAGTTTGAAGGGAATATGGCTTCACTGACCAAAGCAACTCTAAGCAGTGCCCCGTGTGCAAAGGCAGGAGAGGACTTTTTATAGGGGATCCCCACAGTAAATATTTTCCGATACAACTTATTGACCGAGCAGAGATTCTAAATTGTAAATGCATTCTGATTGGATGATTAATTAGGAAACTCCTAGCTGAGGAATGCTAATGGCCAGTGTGCATTTCCAAGTATACCCAAAACTTCTGAGGCTTAACTATGCGGGCAGTTCCTCTGTAGAAAGTGTCTTCCACATAAAGAGCTCAGACCTAGGTCTGCACACACTGAGTTCCTTTTGGGCTCAACATCTATGCGATCTGCATGAGACACCTGGGTTTTAAAGTGGTCGGTGTCCCAGCAAATGGGCAGTGAGGAGGACAGTTACACCTCCTCACACTTCAGCACTAGCTAGATGCAAAGAGAAGGGAAGGGGACCGGCCAGGACCCCAGGCCAGACCACAGAACAGAGGAAGGTATTGATGGGAATATGTGTAGATCTGCATAGTTAAGAGTCTTTGACCAGCATGTCATGTTAAGTAACAAGGAAAGACTGGACAAAAGGTTCCTGGAACTTGTGCCTATCTCTTTGATGCTGTTCTCTAAGACTGTAGTGACTTAAAGGGGAAAGGCAGGAATCGCATTTTAGCTGTTGGGTCATCATTATGGAAGACGCATAAGATCTAAAATAACGCTGTCACTCAGCAGCACATGCTACATAACCACAGACGCCATAGCAACAACTGACATGTCTGCAAAAGTAAAAGACAACATATTCATCCACTCTAGTCCCGGCCCTGCCCTTTAATTTCCTATATAAAACTGAAGGATTATAAATATTTCAAATCCGATATTTCATGTTTGCCTGGAAAAGTTGAGTCCTGTGTTCGAATCACAATTAATTAATAGTGTGTATGGTTTTCTCATTTTCAGTGCACACACATTGTATTTACTCACAAATCATGAAGAGAATATATAAAAGTTGCCTCCATGCAGCCATTTATTACAGGCACAGCAGCTATAACATTCAAATTCAACTAAGGAAATAAAAATGTATTGCTCAATAAGGAAACTGCACGTGAAAGACTGAAGTTTGCCTGAATAACTCTCTTCCTGTTGTACTTTATAATCACTAGCTACGTAATCTGTGGAAATCCACTCACTGTTCTGGGCCTTGTCTCCTTTGCTAAAGAATGGAATTGGTACCAGCAGCTGTGTCCTTCCTGTGTATTGTAAAATGTTGAAATAAAGTAATTAAGGCATGTTTGAGAGTAAGCATTCAATAACTGAGTGGCCACTGGGGATCCCAGTTGATCATACAAAGGCTATCGTTCAAGCAATGTGTTAAGCTTCATGTCCGGCAGGACTGTGTGTGTTTTCTAAACAACACAGGAGTGTTGAAAAAGCTGAATTACTGAGTGAAATAAATCAGATAAATGTTAAGTGAACAAATGTGGGACAAATAAAGGGTATGATTTCTTTTGAATACCGAGTTCTTTTGTTTTTTGTTTTTGTTTGTTTGTTTTTCTTCACGATGTTTGCTTTGGTCTTGAAGTGGTGTGTAAAGATACTCCACAAGAATGGCTCCACAGTGAACAACTCAGCTGTGTCAACTCATTACTAGGGACCAAAACCGGGCCAGTTTGCAACAACAGAGAATTCAGAGTTGGCATATTATTTCTCTAAAAGAGGGATGCTGTTACTGTTCCTCCTGGGACATCGTAAAGAATGTGTCTAGGTGGACTGGACAATCAGGACTTGGGAGGTCACCATTTTCCCGCTAGGACCATTAGAGGCAGCTCTAGCCTCCCAGTGACAGCATCACAATATGTAACAAGCTGCCAGACACCATAACGTCACTCCCTGAAGTGTCACCTCTACGGACTGTAACGACAGTGCGGCCAGGAGCAATGCAGTGCACCCGTGGGCAGCTCAGGAGTCACACTGTGGGAAACGTGGAGCATGGGTTCTTAGAGGGTCATCCCTCTGCCCCTCCGTCTGGATTCTGTACCTGGAGTTCAAGGTCTCAGTGTAGGGCGCATTACTCAGCTTAATCAATTCTGCCATCTAGTGGAGAATCTCCACTGACGCTAGCCGTCCTTTTCACGTTTTCATTTGCTGTAATTGAGGGGGTAGGCACTGATGCTAAAAACCTGGGGTGCTGGTTGGTAGTGGGTGGGAAAGAGGAGGAGGGAGATAGCAACCTTCTCATAAGAAAAGTAATTATTGGATATAAATAAATAAATAACTTTTTTATATATAAGAAAAGAGCAGTTCCTGGGGCCTTACCTCCAGACACTCAAACAGTAGGAGCCATGCTGGGCCGTGTGGCTTCAAACCAGCAGAAAGAGCAGCAGGCGCAGGACCACCTGTTAAGTGAAAATCCAAAAATCTTCAAAGACCTTCCAGAGCCCAAATCCTGTGATGAAAATACCCCTGGGTTTCAACCGTCTTTGAAGGCAGCCCTTGTTGGCTCTGCCCCCTTCCTCTGAGAGCTGAGTATGTTCCGCCCCCACCCGAGGCTCTAGAAAAAGAAAGGTTATTTGCGCTCCTGCGGACATACAGGAGGCACATGTGATTTCTAAGGTAACTTCGCTGTCTCCTCCAACTTTGATACTAATAAATCACCTTACATCAAAGTGCATTAAACTAAGGAAAACGTAATCCTACAATTTAGATCGCCTCACTCTCTGTCAGACAAATAATACACAGGTTTAGAAGTAGGAGCTGGGGTGAGGAAAATAACTATTTCCAAGATTTTGTTCTCTTTCCATGGTCACCCAAGTACGATCAGGAAGGGGGGAAAAGGAAGAGGTGGAAACCTTAGCTGAAAATAAAAATGAAGCTTATTACAAGCAAAAATATTAGGATTTTCTGCTGCAATCCACATAAACCCAGAATTCTCTGGGAAAGTTACATGTTTTGTGTTGCTTTTAAACTGTGGGCGACATGAGGAGTTTCCCAAGAGTCGGCATATGAATAAGAATCTTCATCACACACAGCTTTCTACACAATGAAGAAGGCACAAGGCAGAAAATAATCACAGGTAGACCACACTGTGGACTTGTGCATGCTCACACATGGCTATGTTATTGTAACTTTTTGACTGTCTCATTATCGAGTCATGTCCTGCTTTGTACTATATTTCTTTACAGGTAACATCCCCTCAGGTAGCTTGTAACTATTGTTGAGTGACCCCTTTATTATTCTTGGATTGGTTCAAAATACAAAGCATACTGTTTTGAAGTGTATGCACTGGGGAATGGCTAAGTAAACTGATTTACATATTTCTTGTCTCACACATCCTTGTCATTTGCTTTTGATGAGAATACCTGTAATCTCAACTTTCAAGCATGACACCCTTAGCTACTAACTAATTCCCATGTTAATGATAACACCTTCTAAACTTACTCCTCCTGCCTACCTGAAATTGGTGGCTTCTTGACCAACCTCTCCCTTGTCCAAGCTAAACTTTGTGAGCTGTCTGGGTTCACATTTTATTACACATACCCTCTAGTAGAGGTCTTGTGTGCTATATGCGATACGCTATACGCTGTATGATATAATGTGATTGAAAGGTTCCTATGTTGATCTTCACAGAACCCTTCAGAGAGTTTCCTAGTTGAGATAGTCCATTCCTCCATCCCTGTTTGTGAATTATGATCAACACAGGGGCATAGATTTAAACTTGAAGTCTTGATTTCTCCTGGGAGGTCATCGATTCATCTAGAGACAGGGTACCTAACTCTTCCAGTGGCTGCCCTTTAAAAAGGAGGCTCCTCCTCCCTGTGTATTGCATGCTATATGTATGAGTTCCCACACCTGCCTTTCTTAGAGCCTATATTTGGTTGTCAATGTTTCTGTGACCAAAGCCCTGGTTTGGATGCTAATGCTCTGCCTATAGTTACAGCCCCTGACTCAACACCTAGGAAATTTCCAGTTTCTAATTTGCCTTTCTAGCTTTACATAGGATAATTTGGTTATGTTTTATACAGTCCTTCCTGTGTTTTTGTGGGGAAGTCTCTGATGGTGTTCAATCTGTCATTTTGCTGGGGTTTGAATGTACCCTGTCTACCAGTGAATCATGTAGCTGGCCTAGAGGTCCTTTCTTTGGCCAAATGATGCTACAAATTAAAGAAGGAGAAAAAAGTCCTGTCCTGTCCTGTCATTCAACTCCTTCAAAGCATCTAGGGTGTGAGTGCACGCCCTGCTCCATCTGTGCTTCTACTTAAGGATAAGTGCTCTGCCATCTGTTTCCAGCATGTTCTAGATGATGGTGCTGTGCCCGTTGCTCTTTGACATCTCCCAAAGACCATTATGCTGTGAAAGCACTAAACAATACAAATCACAAACTCAGTTTTCTTGTCTAGGGAGCCATTTACTGTGCAAGTGTAGAATTTGACAGTAGAATCCGTATTTTAAACATGGAAACATCTGCAGAAACCATTTTGCTGTAGCCAACCACATAAATAAGGGGGCCTGAAAGTTCAGGAAGAAGACCCTAGCCAAGATCTCTGAGTCCCTGAGATGACTCAAACAAAATGGCTGCAAATCACTGAGTCTAAAATACAGTGGGAAAACCCACACCAAGCTCACTAACTAAAGAAGTTGTTGCTGTTGCAGAGGATTTCCTACATACATAACACTTTCTTTTTAACTTTGCAGTTAAAGTAATTCTGCCCAGCACCAGCCTATGTATGAAGAAGCACAGTCAATTTTCATTCTCATGTCTGTTAAAAGGACATTTTTACCACTCTATTCAACACTTCCAATACAGGAGCTATGTTTAATTTTTTTTCTCATTTTTCCCTTCAGTTTAACATTGTGTCATTGTATTCCTTTTTATTATCACGTGTTTGTTCCCACATGGTTTTTAGGAGAGAGGAGAGAATACAGTCCTATGAAGCTGCCTTACATCAGTGAAAAAGATGTTGACTCACAAGAATTTCTAGATATCATTTTGCTTTTCCCTAGGTGGCGTATCTTTTATTCTTAAGAATAGAATGGAATGAGATCTTAAGAAAATTTGCTTACAACTTTTTATTGCCAACGTTTTCCCATGGACGTGTGTTATAGCTATTCCCGTTTCCTAATATCTCAGAAATGCAAATATAATGTAAGCAACAAAGTTTAAATAAATCGATTCTTAATTCTGAGGACCTGAACAGAATCCATAAACAATGATTTTCCCAAGGGCCAAGGCTAATGCTGGGCTAGAATGACAATCTAAAATCCATTTGGTATTCAGATTAGGGTAGATATTAGCTCCCGACACAAACACATCACCTCCTGGCAGGCATTCTGAATTTACACTCACTCAAGAGGTGATACGTTAGAATGTGGCATTTCAAAAACTGGCACAAACATGGTAACTAATATGTACAAAGGAACATTGATATTAAAATACTACAGGAGGTCTGGCTAGTCAAGCTTTGCTTTTAGAAAACAGAACATGCCAGATGTTTCAGAGAAAAGCATAAAATCCACATTATGTGCCTAATTGTACAGTATTACATCACAGGAGTGAGGGTTTTTTTTTTTCCCCTGACCGCAGCTGGTGGTAACAGTCTGGCCTGGAGCACCAAAGAAGCAGTCCTTAAATACAGAGAAGCCTCTTGCTGTGATTCTTCTAGAAGGGTAGAAAGCAATTTTAGCTTCAAGAACCACCACATAAATGCTAGACCAGTAGGATGACGCAGCAGGTAAAGCTTGCCACCAAGTCTCAGAACCCCGAGTTTAACTCCCGGGACCCTCGTGGTAGAAGCAAAGAATCAACTCCTACAAGTCATCTCTGACCTTCACAGGCTCACGCGTGTGCATGCAAAATAAACAAATAAAATGTAACTCAAAAGGCATGACGTACACAAATGATGTCTAAATATAAGGGCATGTTGGGCGCGAGCTAGAATGCTTACCACTCTAGACTAGTCCACTACTGAAGGGAATTCACCTGAGAAGGAAGGAAGACACCACTACCCACCCAGATACCGAGCAAGCCTAGTTCATGAAGAAATGTGTCTAGCCTCTAAAATGTCCCTGGCATGGATAATATCTCACGCTGTTAAAAAGTTGTCTGGTCCCCATAAACTGCTTCTCTCGACAGTTCTTGTCAAGGGCTGCTCATCTAAATGGAGATGCAAACAGTACTAAGCTGGAGAGTTACACTATGTTCTGAAAAATCTAATTGCACACCATTGAGAAGGTTAAAACTTTGACCAGTGTTTCTCAGTTTGGTAGTTCCTACATCCTGCATAGAGATACCCTTGTGTGTAACATATAAAACAATGCTCAGGCAAGCTATCTATTAGATCACATTAAAATGATTTTGATGTAAAATTTTGATTGTACTCAACGTTTTCTTATTAACATGTTCACAAGGAGCCTATGAAAACAAACATCTAGAACAAATCATACTTCATTTATCAAACTAGGATTTTGTATACAGCAATACCTATTTCTAAAACTGAACTGAATAATTGCTAAAATGGAGTTATTGAAGTTGGTAGTTAATTAAAGAGTTATTTTTACATGCAGAATCATTATCCACCAGAACATTCTTATGTAAATACCCTGCTTTCAGAAATTCTAAATTATTTCTACCCATCTAAGGACAGATGAAATAGATCTTTTTATTTTAAATTTAGAGAAAATATCTTAGGATGATTAAACCACTTTCACTTTATTATTTTTTTCTGGTAAAATAATGGTGTTCAAAAAGTTTTACCAAATTCTGAAATGTCACCTGTACCATCAAACATCCCGTATGCTGCAGCTGTCCTCTGTTGCCCTAGACCAGTATGTCCACCATCAAAATCTGCCCTTCTCAGACTTTCTATTCACCTCTGATTCCTGCCTTTACTATGTCAAATCTCCAGCCTGAGTTTCCTTGCCTTGCAACTAAAAACATACCACCAATACAATACTCACCGTGTGCATGCTACCCATGTGGCTAAGCAGATGTTGCCATTTTAAAACATCACCTACTTCTAGGCTGAACTATAGTTTTGTGTGATAGTGCCATCTAATGGTGTCTGTGGTATTGCACAGGCCACTGAACAAGATGGCAAGGAAGGCCTAACTCAGACTTTCACAATGGTGGACACATTTTCAGAGTCCTGGTGTTTACAGTTGTTTATGTACTGAAATTAGGATTCAATATCAAACCCAAGCCATCTTGTGGCACCTTGTGTTGATCTATCTGTTGTTTTTCCATCATTAATAAGTAGAAAGCAGCCTTATTTATTCATTCGGGACTATTTAATGAAGTTCAAATCAGAGTTGTAGGTATTTTCCCCCTAAGAGCGGGGCTATCTTGTTTGTTCACTTCAGTCTTCCTTGCAGGAAGTCCCTGTTCTGTGGACCAACCTGGATGAGCAAGCTGTCTCCAGTTCTGGGCAACAGCAGCCAATGCCCTAGTATCACCAGTGCTCGAGATCTTTACTTCGCTGAATTCCAATAACCCTAGACTTGACTAAAGGGCAGTGTGCTAGACACCTTTCAGCTTCTGTGACAGGATGCCAGCATTAGAAAGTGCAAACAGGGAGAGATTTATGTCAGTTCATGGTTTGGGAAGCCACAATTCTTGGCCTTTGGTTTTGGGCCCGTGATGAGGTAGAGCGTGATGTGTTAAGAAGTGCACAAGAGAGGACAGGTGTCCTCCAATCCGCTTCAAGGACACATTCTTGATACCAAACCTCCTAACATGTATCCCAACCTCCTAAAATGTAGCACTACCATCCAGAGGCACCGACCTTTAGGAGGTACTGAAGATTGAAAACATAACAGGCAGAAGAGCTGTTTGTAGATTTCTATGTAACTTTAAATGTATGGCATTTTAATAGCAAACCCAGTGCAATTCATGGAGGATGATAGTTAAATTTGATATCATGACTTCTGTTCCTTAAACCCTCTGAAAAAGCTGAAGGCTTAAGACATTCTTATTTATATTTAAGATAGTGACTCCTTTTCATTCTTATTTATATATGTGGTAAACCAATTCTGCCTAGCTTAGAACACTTATTCCCATGTTTCCAGGTTAGTCTGTTATCTTATAAATAAGCTATTTAGAAAATGTTTAGCCAATAAGTAAAAGAACAAAAAGGGATCAGACCTGGTATAATGCAGACAACATAAGATTATGCATTTTGTTATGTAATACCTATATTTGTTTGGAGAAACCAGAATGTATCACATTTATTCTTATGTCTTCTGTTTTAGGTTTAGTGATCCTCGGCACTAAGGCACTATCAATATAAAACAGCAAGAAAAGGAAAATAATAGTATGTAGTCAGAAACAAGAAGAGAGCTACAGACTAAAATCAAGATTCTAGAAGCTCCTATATGTGATGGGCAGGGTAGCTTCCCAACTCACAAGAAGCCTGCCTCATAGCAACACAAAGTGTTAATTTTCCTCAAATCCCTAGCTGAAAAACTTTTTTAAAAAAAAATAAAAGGCAACCAAATATTTCTACATCTATCGTATGAGGTTCAAGAGTTGTCTCATAAAACAGTTCCATGTTCTAGCTAATCCATATGCTTAAGAAGGCAAAATGGAGACAAATGGCAGTACAGCTTCAAAATTTTCCATCCAAAGAGAATTCAGTGCCCCTTTGGAGGGGGAAGGGATCAAAGCATACTGAAAGTTACATAACAGAAAACGCTCAGGACAGTTTGATTGGAAATATGTTTAGACATACATTTGTCTCATCTCCCAAGTCAACTCTTGTTCTCTCCTTTCTATTTACCTTCTTTTCTACCTTTCCATTACCTTTCATTAATTTGAAGTTACCTAATTACAAAAAAAAGATATGTTCTTTAAAAAAAAAATATGAAGTGAGCCTGGCCCCTTCATTCTGTGTGGGAAAGACTCAGCTGGGAAGATATCCATCATGCTAGAGTCCCACATACATCATAAACTCTTGTGTATTTATAGCAGAATAAAAATGTTTACTGCCTGTCTAGATGCATTTCCCAGCAACAGAGAAACCGACATCTAACTCAGAGTGCTCGGAATGTTATCTGACACTGCAGAGGAAAGAGCGATATGTTTTGCAGACACGCGAGTAATAAAATACTTGAGTAAGTTCTGAAGGGAGAAAAGAGCCAGAGGAAAGGAGCAAGGGCTAGAAATCATTAAGAAGATTTAGGTGATAAACCAGAGATTGGTCGGCACACCAGAGGACGAGAGAGTCCCAGAAAGGGGAGATTAACGTACCTCAGAATTTGGCAGTCATTAAAAGCACGACCTCATGTTCTTTGGGTGTTTGCGGGTCCTAGTGTGCTTTTCTGACCTAGATTAGTCTGGTTACCCAGAGCACAGCAGTGTAGCTCTGCAGTAACGTTGTCCCATGGCTTAATTTCCCAATTAAACTTAAACAAATTTCTCAAATGCTCATAAAACCCTTGGTGGCAAGATCAGTGCACCTGAATATTTAATTATTTGAATGTCAGTCTGAGACATAGATAATTGGCAGCTAATAGAAAATGCCGAAGACCTGAAAACAAAAGATTCTCCTATGGCTAATGGGGGAATAAATGAGTAAACTTATTAAAATAAAGGCCATTTCTCATTTTATCTTAAATAACTAGAAACATGCTAGAATGCTGGAACACATTTAAAATAAAAAGAAAGGGGAAAAGTATCCCTGTGTTGCGGTTACAGTCTACATTCTGAACTTGGCCATGGTTAAATAATAGAATTAATATTAAGAGGCTCTCTGTGCCTGTCTTCAGTGTAGGAGATTAGCTAATGGGAAAAGCCAGGGTTAGTCTAACTGGAAATATTCTTTTCATCTTAGTTTGAAGGCTTCCACACATGTAAATACAAAACCAAGTCAAATAAATATGTATCCCAGACAGCATTTTACAAAACAGAAATTAATCTGCTGATCCTCATACATCAGCTTAATTACACATCGAGTGAAATAGCTGGAGATTTGGCTGAAGTTGATAAACCAGAGGTGCTGATGAAAGAGAGAGAGCTCAGGAGAGGTCCCAGCGGGAGGCCCAGGGAATTAGTCTTGGTCTCAGTCTTACTTTACATCTTAATTACTGATTTCAAAGAAAGGCTAAACTGCACATTAACTAATTTGCAGATGGTCCTAAATTGGCAAACACTGGGAGTTGCAGATTAAAAATCTAAAGGGATTTTTGTGGTTTGAAATACGGATGACTGGAATCCAGTCCTTTCGGGAATAACCAGGATGGTGATGGTGATGGTGATGATGGTGGAGGCATCATGAGGAGAGGCGTGGAAGGAGATGTTCTTCAAGACAGGGTGTCTTAAAACCTAGCAACGGAAGTGGGTCTGCAATAGCACACACTGACGCAGATGGAGCCAGAAGAACCGGGGTAGAGGGAAGGGGCCTTCGCTTGGATCTGAAATCATCTCAGCCCCTGCTTGCAGTTCAGAAATGCGATCAGCACCCCATCAGCACCATGCATTCATTTTCTTTGAACTCTCCATCCCAAGTAGCAGCTGCTGTTTACCCTGCACATTCACATTGCTTCAAATTACAGGATACCTTAGAGACTCTAAGCTATGTAATGTCCCGAGAAATAAAGGTACAACATGACTGACATCTCTGTTTGCCTCACATTTTCCGCGAGGCATCAGTAAGAGCAGAAGGGAGGTGTGGCAAATGCCACTCTCACAAACAGGTAATGCCTGGGTGGTGGTGATCATCACCATACAAACATTGGCAAAAACCTTTGGGGGAATCCAGAAATGATAAAAATTACTCTCTAAATCAGTGGTTCTCAACCTCCCTAACGCTTCCACCCTTTAACACAGTTCCTCGTGTTGTGATGACCCCAAACCACAAAATTGTTTTTGTTGCTACTTCATAGCTGTAATTTTGCTCTTGCGATTCATAATGGGAATGTTTGTGTTTTCTGATGGCTACCCCTGTGAAGGGACCGTTTGACTGCCAAAGGGTCACCACCCAAAGTTGAGCGCCACTGTTCTAAATGAACCAGTGAATGAAGTCAGCACGGAATGTAGTTCGGAGATGTGAAGAATATCTCTGAGTTCAGAAGGGGCTGGTGGGCAAAGTGGGAAAAGGGAGAAGTGAGGCTAGAACAGGAAAGCCATTGTTTGTAAAATTTGCACTCATCTGTGTGACTGTCTTCTGTACTGGGCCACTCAATTAGCATGATCTCCAAGAAAAGGGTTTTCCTGTTGTTTCCCTAACCACTAAAAACCCTCTACACCCTGGTAAGTAGGAAGAAGAAGACAGAGGAAGTTGCTGTCCTCTCCTCCAGAGCACATGAAGTGCAAGCTGCACAGTCCTTATGCAGGGAGATGAGCAGAGAGCACCCTCCAACTGGCCTGGCTGGCTGCACAGGGAACCAGAAGTGCCAGCTGACAGCCCCAGGGTAAGGCAAGTACATGCTAGGCACTCTCTCTGGCCTCTATGACCGCCCTGAATACAGCCATGCACACAGGAACCATCAACAACAGAAAAAGAGAGTACCCAGACCCAAGACCCCAGACCTCAGACCTCAGAAGGACTGCATCCTTTTCAGGGAGATCAGGTGGTACCGGGTGCATAGGAAGACCAGATGAAGACAAGTGAGAAGAAACATCCCCAGCAAAAAGAAAGACAATTACAAACCCCAAGTAAACTGACAATTGAGGACATGAAAGCTGTTGTCTAGCTGAAACTCAAATATGTCATAAGTTTAGTAATTAGTAAAGCATTTTTAAAAGTAATCAAGTTGACTTTAACTTAAGTGTTTTCTGGGATGACTATGAAGTGAAGGCAAGAGAAGACTAGAGGGAAAAAAAAGGTGACTGGAATGGATGGTGTGGCCCAACAAACAGGATAATAGAGGGACAAAGAACGCATTTCAAACATTGGTTTTCAAATCTCATCACCCCCTGTCAAAACGTGAAAGACAGTTAGGATCGATGAAGAGACTACTTTCTCAGTCTTAACAAGCTTTCCATCCTTAAATGGTGATTGGATTCTGTGCCTTCTTCTAAACTAAAACCATTTAGCTCAAGAATATCCTTTAGGGTCTTCTGTAGGTTACACAATTCGAGACACTGTTAAGAACAAGGCCAGAATACTCATTCCCTCCTCTAATAGAAGAGAGTCCAGTGATGTCATAAGAATAAAGTAACCATTAGAAATATCAAATGGTCTCTCATCCAACTACTAACCAGGCACAACCCTGCTTAGCTTCTACTAATGGATCAGGATTTATCCCTAGTATACATATGGACTTTGGGAGCCCATCCCACATAGAAGGATACTCTCTCAGCCTAGACACAAGGGGGAGAGCCTGGCCCTGCCACAAATGATATGACAGACTTTGAAGACTCCCCATGGAGGGCCTCACCCTCCCGGGGGGAGCAGAAAGGGGATGGGCTGGGGTTTGATGGGGGTGACAAGGGAGGATGGGAGGGTGAGGGAACTGGGATTGACATGTAACCTTGTTTCAAATTTCAAGAAAAAGAAAGAAAGAGACCAAATGGCAGCTGGGCAGTGGTGGCACACACCTTTAATTCCAGCACATGGGAGGCAGAGGCAGACACATCTCCGTGAGTTCCAGGCCAGCCTGGTCTACAGAGTGAGTTTCAGCACAGGCTCCAAAGTTACACAGAGAAACCCTGTCTCGAAAAACAAAATAAAAATAAGGAAATATCAAATGGCTAAAATGAAATATGTGTGGGGGGGTATGTCTTCATACTTTGAATTATGAAGGCAAGAGAAATTTGAGCGATTTTATTGGTTCAGAGATGGATATGAACAGAGTATCACAACTCAGTATGACAGACATGTAGGTACACAGGCCAGGCGATTCTCCCAGAATCACCTGCACCACCCACAGCCAGAGATCACAGCAGCAGCCCAGCCCCAAGGACAGCAAGGAGTTGGAAAGTGTTGGAGCAGTTTAAGTGACTGGTAACCCTCACATCTCTGCCCAGGATAAAAGATAAAATCTCTGCAGAAAATGGCAGCAAGCAGATGCAATCCAAATGAAATCCCAAAGATCCTACGTCATTTCTGGGGTTGAATTTCAGAAATGTAGAGTTTTGAAGCTCTACTGTCTCTCTGACTTCCGGAAAATAGTTTCTCCAGAAGAGTCTATTCTTCTTCGTGTTTTTAATTTACGGGTTGAACTTCTTCAGAGATCGGGAACGACGAAAGGAATCTTGTTTTTATAATAACAAGCTGATGTTATATTTAGCTATTCTTGGGATAAACAAGCCAAAGCTTTACATGCAAAAGCTGCACATCCTGTTACTACCAGCAGGGGGAGGTGTAAGAACTCTAAAGCTTCCCTCACTGGAGTCTGAAATGGAATGGGAAAAGTTACAGATTAAATTCATCACTACCCTAACACCCCCGCAAGATTGGTCAAGGAGGAACAGCGATTTTCTTGGAAAGCATAAGGGTATTATATTCATTAGAGTAAGATATGGCATGTTCAGTTTCCTGGGTTGAGCTACCCCTAAAGTGCTTTCTGATGTATTTTCTTTTACGAAAACAAAACGTGTGACAGTAGGCAGGCTCCTTACCATTGGCATGCTCTACACTGTTGGAAGAGAATACAGACATTGCCTCCTTTGTCTTCACCTGAAAACACCCGGATTCCAGAAGGGAGCTGGAACCGGCTTTTCCTGTGTTTCCCAATACTTTCCCATCTGTGACTTCTGAGTCCTGTCACCTGAGCTGCTGCCCAGAATACCATAGTGCGTTCCCTGGACACTTTATCCCGGATACTAAACTTCCCTTCACAGGTTCAAGGGAAGGTTCTGTTTTGCTTTGGGGACTGGTCTCTTTCTGCCGTTTAAAATAAAGGATCTGAATTATACTTAAATTCTACCCCTTCTTGCTTCTTGAATTTGTAATACCAAGAAGAGAGTGGGTTGAAGCAATTTTTCTCAACCTGTGGGTCGTGACACCTTTGAGGGCCGAATGTCCCCTGCACAGGGGTCTCCTCCTAAGACTATCAGAAACATGGCTATTTATATTGATTTGTAACAATAGCAAATTATGAAATAGTAACGAAAATAATTTTATGGCTGGGGTCACCACAACATGAGGAAATAAGTTGTTATGTTCTGCTCCTGTAACTCTGCCTCCAGCCAGGGATTACATGTTAGTTCCCTCACCTTTGTATACATTCCCTGTACCTAATTTGTAAGGGACATTTCTGTCACACAGCAGGTGAACCGTTTATTCCCTTTTGAGGGGTGTTGGGTGAAATATTCCCTCTCTATCACTACACTGTCCTCAAGGCCTATGTCCTTGCTTGGTAGCCTTCCACTTTTTCCATTTTTCTCCTCTACCCTGAAATGAAAAACAGGGTACTGTCTGTTCTTGGCTGTGGTGGCTCTGCTGCCAATCATGGTGTATTTCATGAAAGAAATGGGGCAAGATGGAGTGGGAAAATACTTTTGTATTCTAAGTGGTCAACCAAAGCCTTTCTGGTTCTGTATTTTTGTGCACAGACCTGAGTAAATTGTGATCAAGATCATTGCAGGGAGGACAAGTGGCTGATGCAAAGGTTTGCTCTCAGCATGTCGCAGAAACTGAAGAGGTGATCGGGTGGCCTGAGGAAATCAGAAAGTTAAGGACGAGGCATGTCAGATAACACCCAAGGAGAACTGGACCCAACTACTGCCTCTTAGGCTTTATTATGAGTGACATGGGAATTCACTCCGTTCAATGGCATGAAATTAAATGGTATTTTTGTGCTACTCCTGCATTGAGACTACAGTCCAGAGGAAGCATGTGTGAGAACACAGGTTGCGAAACACTCACAGAAAAATGTGATAACCTTGATTTAGCTATCACCGAGTGAGATAAAGCGATGTAGGAAGATTCTAAATGTGTTCAGAAAGGAGTGTTGGTTGAGCATGATGGTGGATCAGTTATAAGATGTTAGAGAGAGGCAAAGAGACCAAACGCAGTTTCAAAGGAAATTCTTACACGAACAGAAGTGCTCAAGCGTAGGTTGGGCAGATTCTATCTAGGAGCTACTGTTGAACACCTTTGCAGGACCTTTGGAATCCAAGTTGAAAAGGCAAGTCAGGGAATAGGTCAGAGACAGACAAACCTTGTGAGATCACTCAGGAGTGTCCAACCTTTGGTCATGTGACATAACAGTGTCATCTACAAATGTGGTGAGCGGCATTCACAGCTATAAGGGGACACATAAAGCTCATGATTGGTAAGGTTAGCATACCCGATAGATGAACTTTTGAGACACGTTCCTTTCAGAGTCATAATCAAAATGGAGCTGAGGTACAGAAACACTGGCTTGCCGATGAACTGATAGCTAGCCATTGACAGAGCAAAGATCACACTGAAACAGCGATCCCTGGAGCCTGAGCTCCATGCCGCGTGCTGCAGGTTCTTCCAACTATTTTAACCTCCTCTTCTTCAATGCTGTTTTCCAGCCTCACTATATTTCTTATTTTCAATGTTTCAAAATTCCCAAAGCTCACGCTCTATTGCATCAGCACATCTTCACAACTAATCTCTAGTTCCTGCTTTATTTATTTTACCACTCCTTTGGCCATAGACCCCATTTCTACCTGTTTTTAAAACACTTATTTTTTTTATTGGATTAGAATTCATTGCCAAGATACTTTTAATAGTCCATGGATGACGTGTAAGTGGAGGGGAGCTAGGATAGAGTGGCACAAACATCTGAGAATAGGAGGGACTATGAGAGGGAAAACTAATCCCAAGGGCATTTGGAAATGGTCACATGAAAACCTACTGCTTTAGAATTTTCTGAAAATACATGCATATACACTTACTTTAAAAAGTATAAAGATAGTTATCTTATCCATTCTAGACATCACAAAAATCCCAGGGCTAGGAATAGGTTACCTCTTTTGGAATTTTTGGCCAGTGAAGTCCCATAGACTGCCCCAAATTACAAATTATTTACAATGCTCTTGGTTTTCCTCCAGAATGTGAAGTAAGACCCTATTTCTAGCCTGGCAGATTCTTCCCTACTGTCTAGATTTCATCGTTCTGGTAGATGCCATACACCCTACAAGAGGCAAAAGAAAGCATTCTTAAGCAGGTGCAAACCTTACAAGCTATAACTTGCCCTGGCCAGGAATGCATGGAAGAACCAACTGTACTGAGGAGTTGGGGGTGGGGGGCACAGGGAGAGAGAGAGAGAGAACAAAAAGTTGGCTAGATAGGCAAGGTCACAGACTGGGAGTATTGAGTATTGAGGATACAAAGAAGATTATTTTCTCTGATTACATACATACATGTACACAAAAACATACACACACACTTATACATTTTCTTTAATGCTTTCCTTATTGCTGAGTCATATACTCTCTTGCTCGAGATCCTGCTTTTGTTTTCACTTGCTGCATGTCTGGGATACCACGTACCAGAGATTGATGTGTCACACTGGCACTATTACTGTAATGAAGGACAATATATGATGTGGTAGTTACTCCTCAAAAACTGACTAACTCATGACTTGTTTCCTGTTTAGCCCTTATTAGCAGGATACTTCCCCTTTTCCTTGAACCCCTAGGGAGAAGTAAGGAAGAGTCAGAGAAGAACTCTTGAGTTTACAAATTTGCCTCGACACAGCCATCTGCACGGTCGGTCGTTTCCCCACACTAACATCTGCAGGGATTTGGGTGGGGTTGTTCTGAAGGGAAGTTGGAGGAGAAGAGGGGGTGAAGCTATTGCTCAACATCTGCTGTGCTGCTAGTCCTAGGTCATTTTCTATAAAGCGCACTAGTGATGGGAGCAGCCTGTATTGACCAATGTGCTGCCATGGTAACAGCACAACAGCAGTCTTAAGGTCCCCAGTGATGGGGTGCACGGCTTACCACAGCCTAGTGGCAGAATCATTATCGGTAGCAGTTCTAGAACCACATACTTATTCTCCTAGGACTTCACAAAAACAAAAAGCTCCTATGCTTATCTGCCAAGGTTTGTCTCCCAAACTCTACTGCAAGGCTATATTAGAGCCCAAAGGAAGAAACGGCCACTTCTGAGGAGAGAACACACACTATTCCTCACAGCAGAACTTAATTTTACCATTTTGAGAATTTGCCCTACAGATCTTTTATTATCCCTAAATTCAAATTCAACATAGGGAAAGCTCTCTAAAGTGGCTTTTGAAGAACTTTTTAGTGGGGTCACAAGATGAGCAGATGTTTCCATGACTCTCTTAAGATGGTCATGTGTATGGA
Organism: Phodopus roborovskii; assembly: GCF_943737965.1. Lineage (NCBI taxonomy): Eukaryota > Metazoa > Chordata > Mammalia > Rodentia > Cricetidae > Phodopus > Phodopus roborovskii. The sequence continues at coordinate 15,620,372 of NW_026126511.1, forward strand.
CAGAGGCATGTTTACAACCCATTGCCTCAAATAAACCCTGGCTTGCTGAATGAACAAAGCGGGGAATCCAGAGGAGAGAGGAGAAGGATGATTCGGGAATCCTTGCCTTTTCCAATCTATTAACTATTAACAGGATCCTCTCTGTGCAGTTCATTTCAAATTCACAGTTTATCAAATTCAACCCACTACATGCTAAAGTGCTGAGAAATATGATAGCACACTAAACATGTATACAACACAGATGTCAATCATCCTTATTTTAATAGGTTATTTTGCTTCCTTCATAGACAGTGTCAAGAAGAAGGTGGTTATGAGGGTAAAGAACAAATAGCTGAGATATTCATGTCCGAAATATCCTTAAGAATCTGCGTGATACTTCACTAGCTTTAAAGGAGAGTGAATGAGAGACGCTGGCAGTTGTGTGGCTGTGTCCTCTGAGCAGAAGCATTCCATCCCTCAGGAAAGCTCCATAAGCAAAGAGGTAAACAACTCAGAATAGCTTCAGGAAGTCCCTGAAAATGACCAGAGTCTTGCAGCCCCTTCTTCCCAATGTACACAAGCTAAGCCGCAAAGAAGACTCTGAGAGCAGAGCAGGTTACGAAAATGAGCAGAATCCCCAATAGACACGTGTTTTTGAATGCCTGGTCCACCAAGAGTGGCCCTATTGGGAGGTGTGGCCTTATTGGAGTAAATGTAGCCTTGTTGGAGGTAGAGTGTCACTGTGGAGGCAGGCTCGGAGGTGCCATATATACTCAAACATGCCCAGTGAGACCATTTACCTCCTGTTGCCTGCAGATCAAGATGTGGAACCCTCAGCTCCTTCTCCAGCACCATATCTGCCTGCATGCCACCCTCCATGATGATAATGGACCAAACCTCTGAACTGTCAGCCAGCTCAAATGTTTTCCTTTGTACAGAGTTGTTGAGGTCATGGGGTTTCTTCACAGCCATAGAAACCCCAAGACAGCAGCCAAGCTTCCCGGAAGAGGTTTATACCAACTGAAGTACATGAAAACGGACACTCTCCGATCTGTGGAGGTGCCTTTAGGCTGTGCAGCATACTGAAGGTTCCCAGCTTTGTGAGTTGTCACTCATGCTAGGTTGGGCTTTGGTGATCCAGCTGGCTTTGAGTCATTTCTGTTCCAGTAAGTAACCACTCACCCATATTCCTGTAAGTAACTTCAATAGAAACAATTGGTTCACTAGGCTGGACTTTGGTGTTGCCTGTATTTTGGTCTGTTGTGGGCTCTGAAGGATTAGAATTGCTCAGCCTAATCTCTCATCCACATAAAGGAGATTTATTTGCCCCAGAGGAACAAAGGGCATGGACTAAGAGACAATGAATTAAGCAGATAAAGGATTAAGGAGAAAGTGAATGGAAAATGGATATGGGGGGCAGGACAAAGGACTGCCTCTGGATAGAAAGGAGACAGATGTGGCCCATAGGCAAATGAAAGCTTATAAAGCTAAAAGAGGAAAGCCCGTGTTAGGATGAGGTTATATATATATATATATATATATATATATATATATATATATAATCTTATATATATATATATATAGTCTTATTTTACATATCAATTACAGTTCCCCCTCCCTCCCATGCTGCCCAACCCCCTTTCCATCCCACCCACCCCCCACTCCACAGGGAAGGTGATGCCTTCCAGGAGGGGTCAACAAAATCTGTCAACTCACTTGGAGTAAGGGCTAGAGGTATTAATTTTAAGTGGGCATGTTAGTTATGTAAGCTAAAGGAGCTTTTTGGTTGCTGGACTTCAATACTTTGGTAGCTGTATCATGATAGCCAGCCTCAGGAGGAGGGAAATGGCCAAATAAGGGTATGAGAGCTTGGTAGCTAGCTTTAGGAATGGAAATTAATGGTTTTTAGCAAGGCAGAGGGGATGAGAAAGAAGGGCAAGGCCTGCCAGAGCCAAGTTTGCCATGCTCTGGCTGCCTAGAGACCCTTCAGGCTCCCTCTGGGATGAGTAAAAACATGTATTGTGTCTACCCAGGAAAAGTCTTGTTACACAACATTAATATAGTCTATCTAGTTTTTAAGACTTCCATATCTTTGTTTCTTTAAATATACAAACAGACCCAAGGTGTTAGAGGCTCAAACAGTTTACAAGATAAACAAGTAAAAGAATCATAAAAATGATATTTATTTGTTTCTGCTAGAAACTTTAATATCTGCTCCTATTAATGTAAAATGCCAACTTTTGTCTACCAATTTTAATTATATTTATAAACTGTAAATTAATATATAGTCACATATATGACTATATATAGAATGTGAGTGTCTAGACATCCTACAATGTGCTTTCTACAAGTTGGAGAACCAGAAGACCAGTTATTGAGTCTGAGGCTAAAATCTGAGAGCCAAGGTACCACTCATGTAAGTTCTGGAAACTGAGACCAGAGATACACATTTCGTGATGATGGAGATCAAAAGAACACAAATACTATAGCCAAGGGAGAGAAAGAGAGAGAGAGAGACAAAGAGAGAGAGAGAGAGAGAGTGAGAGAGAGAGAGCCCTGCCTTCCTCTATATTTTTTGTTATGACTGAACTAGATGATGGTCATCCAAAGTAGCAATAGTTCTATTTCTTTCCTCCACTACTAATGCAAATGCTGACCTTTTCTGAAAATATCTTCATTGACAAACTAAGAAATGAATAACCTTTGGTATAATAAAATTGACAAAGAAATGTAATCATGTTTCTAGTCACACTTTCTCTTTCCTCATGTTCTCTGTGGCTATTTTAAACTACCAGTCTGCTCCCCATTCCTATACCATGTTACTGCAAAACATTTTAGAAGGAATCATGCTTTTGGTAACTATCTTATGTACTTCCAAGTCTGGAATGTATGAGATACAAAGAAAGCCTTGGTGTGGAAGGTTGAATAAGATTGAATATGTGAATGCTTGGTTCTTTTGAGTGTTTTGAATAGTGAAACTATTCAGGAAAGAATTAGGAGATATATCTTGTTGGAGGAGGTCTGTCACTAAGGGCAGGCTTTCAGGTTTCAAAAGACCAAGTCAAGAAATTGTGCTGCTAGTGAGCTTTAAGAGAAGGAATAAGAGACAATTAAAAAAAAAAAATGGGAGAAATACTGGGGTGAAAAGCTACAATTGGGAGAGTCATAGCAATGGGTTTGGGGTGGGAATTGGAGGAAAATCAACCAAAATGAAATATATATGAAATCCTCATAAAGAAGCCCATTACTTTGTAAATCAATTAAAAATTTTTAAAAGATCAATTAATAGTCAAGTCATAAAAGACAATCTGAGAAATGTCTTCATTTAATACTCTTATGAAAGATAGAAGCATATATTTAAGAATGATTTTCATTAACTTGAAAAACATCATTTTTTAATTCTGAAAGCTAAGTCATAGCCTTTTCTTGGTTAAAAAAAATTAGTTAGAACCTTGACAGAATACTTTCCAACATCTAAATAAACATAATTTCCTCCCAGTATCCAATACCATGTAGCTGTATTAGCCTGTTCTGAGAATCTAGGAGATACATTTGAACTTTGAGACACTGGTATTACTTTGAAAACGGTTCAAAGTATAAACTAGTCAACTAAAATGCAGATCAGAGACCGTTACAGGAAAAGTACACTGTATGCAGGTAACACACCCATCTTCATTCATCTATTTAATGTGTTTCATCACTGGAATTTTACTTACTAGACGCTGTGCTAGAAGCAAAAACGCAAATTATTAGTTACTGTGTAAAGTTTATGCTATAGGCAAAAAAGTAGCAACAAAATAATGTTACAGTTGGGAGTCATGATAGCATGAGGAACAGGATTAAATAAGAGTCACAGCATTGGGAATGTTGAGAACCACTGATATAAAGGATCTTGAGACTATGAAAGAATGTAGTTTTGTTGTATGGTTTACAAAAATGGCAGTATTACATTGAAGATAATGAAAAATTAAACTGCCTGCCAGGTGATCTTCAATGGGTTAATCAATGAGTTAAAATGAGATCAGGAAATTCTAAAATTTTCACTTACAGAATCAGAGAACATGAATATAATCGGAGAGCTGTTGGTTACCACCAAAATATGAGTGCCACTATTGCATTCTCAGGGACATTCCATGTTTGTCACTGTGTCACAGTAGGTGGGACTACTGGCTCCTTGTCCCCCACTCTCACCTTGGCAGCTTGAATAGCACCTTCTGGTAATAGAAACTATGTCCCAGGAAGAGGCTTTTAGGTTAGATCCAGCTTAAAGCCCCTGAGTCCTATGTCTGTAGTGCATGATGCCTTCAGCAATAGGAACTTTAACTTCAATATCTGGAAGGTGACCAAGAGCAAAGACAATAGAATATATTATTTATGGAATCTCTTGAACTCCCTTGTTTTACTTCAGGCTCCTATTGCTGTGAAGAGACACTATGACCACAGCAACCCTTATAAAGGAAAAGCTTGTAATTAGAGTGGCTTGTATTTTCAGAGGTTTAGTCCATTATCTTAATGGCAGCATGCACACAGATATGGTGCTAGAGAAGGAGTCGAAAGTTCTAGGAGTTGAAAGTTCTACATCTTGATCCACAGGCAGCAGTCACACTGAGTTAAGCATAGCTGAGTAAAGGAAACCTCAAAGCCCACCCCAACAGTGACACACTTCCACCAACAAGGCCATAACTACTCCAACCAAGCCATCCCTCCCAATAGTGCCTCTCCCTACAAGCTTACAGGGGTCAATTATATTCAAATTATCACATTCCATACCCTGGCCCCCATGATCTTGCAACAGTGTCATAATGCAAGATGCATTTAGTCCAACTTCAAAAGTCCCCACAGTCTATCAAAGTCTCCACAATGTTTAAAAGTCCGAAGTTCAAAGTCGCTTCTAATATTTAATTTCCTAACTGTATTCCCCTATAAAAGCAAAATCAAAAAGCAGATCATATACTTCCAACACACAATGGCATAGGATAGAATTCCAAAATGTAGGGAAAGAAGCAGGAAATACTGGACTGAAACAAGACCAAAAAACGGCTGGGCAATCTCCGAACTTTGCATCTCCGTGTCTGATGTCAAAATACTCTTTGTCTCTCAAACTCCTTCCAGCTTCGTTGACTGAAAACCACTCCTCTCTCTTGGGCTGGTTCAATTCCATTAGCAGCTTTCCTATGGCTCTGGCATCTTCAACATTTTGAAGTCTCCAAGACAATCCAGGCTTTGCCATCATAATTTCACACAGTAGCCTCTCTAGGTCTCCATGCAGGGACACCCCTGACACATGTCTCACCTTAGTGACTTTCCTTAGTTGGGAAGTAAGATTCTATAACCCCTTTCTTCTGTCCTTGAAACAAGAACCACATGGTCAAAGCTGACAAGTTCTGCTGCTTGTTGGGGCTAGAACATACCCCTCTCATTCAACCTTATCTTCATCAACTTTCTACTTTACTGCCTCAGCTTGGCTGTCCTAAAACTGGATCTGTAGACCAGACTATTCTCAAACTCAGAGACCAGCCTCAGTCTCTGCAGTTGGGATTAAAGGTGTGCATCACCACACCTGGATCCAAGCTTTTCTTTTATTCCTTTTCACAAGGTGGAAGCTTAGCTGGGTGAGAGCTTGCTCTGAGGTCATCACTCCCTTTATTCCATTTCTTAATCTGTTTATCTCCTTGAACACAAGACTTAGCTTTATTTCACTTCCTGATGCTTCTTTTCTCTTCAAATTGCATATTTTCTATTTTTCCTTTCTTAGCTCGCTCCTTTTCATTATAAATTTTCATTAGAGTTAATACAATAGAATCTATACTGCACTGTTTTGGTATTTCCTCTGCCAATACAATTAATCCAAAATTCTTTACTTAGCCTCAGACTCTTTGGACAAGGGCAAAAGCAGCCACATTTTCCACCAAAATATCACAAGAATGATTGCTAAGCAACATACTAAAATTCTTCACCTCTGAAATCTCTAGAGCTAGGTCCCCACAGTTCAAATCTTCCATGTTCCTACAAGTATGACTCATTAAGCAGTATCTAAAGCATTCCACTGCTTTCTTAACCCAGATTACCAAAGTCCAAACTCCTCCAAACAAAACATGGTTAGGCCTATCACAGCAATACCCAATTCCTCATACCAACTTTGTGTTAGTTTGGGTTTCTATTGATATGAAGAGGCACCATGACCACAGGAACTCTTAGAAAGGAAAACATTTAATTGAGGTGGCTTACATTTTTCATAGGTTTTATTCACTATCATCATGATAAGATATTGTGGTGTGCAAACAGACATAGTGCTGGAAAAGGAGCTAAGTGTCCTACATCTTGACTTGCAGACAACAGGAAGTGGTCTGAGTGTCACACTGAGGGAAACTTGAGCAACGGAGACCTCAAAGCCCACCCCCACACTGCCAACTTCCTCCAACAAGGCCACACCTACTCCAACAAAGCCAAACTCCTAATAGTGCCACTCCCTGTGGAGGCCATTTTCTTTCAAATTACCACATGTCTAGAACAACATTCCATAGAGGGTTTCTCACACTCAGTATTGGGGGTTTTGTTTAGTAGCCTATTCATCTTGTGTGTAGTGTTTTCACCTCAAATGTCATATCAGCATAAGTTAATTTATACATGTATATATATTATAACATAATATATATTATGCAAAAACATATTTATTATATGAACACATTTATATTTGTTATAAGTGGTTTTAGATAAATTAAAAATAATATGATTACTTATAATTCTTCCAAAAAGCCTTTTTCCCTTTTCCCTTCCTCCTCTGTACTTTCCTTCTACCAACTTCCCAATTAAACACCCTCAGACTTCTAATATCCCTCTTCATATTACTTGTATTCCACTTTAAAGTCATGTATTTTAAATTATCTTTGATGCAAAATAATTGAAAAATAGTATTAGGGTTGTTCTAATTTTAACAGAGAAGTTCAATTGATAGCAAACATGCGTTATCTATGTCCAAACTTGATGTGATTAATGTGATTCCTCTAATGCCTCCCAAATTTTTATCAGCCCAATGGCTCACATATTCTAATAAAACTAAATGTGTTCTTTATCAAGCTTTCATTTACATAAGTTTTATTGTTAAGTCAGTTTCTCTTTTCTAAGCATTTTTGTCATTTATTTCATTGTTTAAACATAATATTTCCTCACCCTGTGCTTTTAATCAATGAGTAATTGTACAATAAAACTTTAAGAGAAATTAAAAACTTTATTTCCACAAACAGAATGAATATCTGAAAAAGGATAAAATACCTCCTGAAATGAGCCAAATTAATTCAAACACATGGCTTTCTTTTAATTAGTTATTAATTAAGTCATAATAATGATGATGTCATCTGTCTTAGCTAGGATGTCTATTGCTGTGACGAAACCTCATGACAACAAAGCAAGTTGGGAAGAAAAGGGTTTATGTTACTCACAGTTCCATCTAGTAGCTCATCACCAAAGGAAGTGACGGCAGGAACCCAAACAGGGCAAGAACCCAGAGGCAGCAACTGATGCAGAGGCCACACACAGAGAGGTACTGATTACTTGCTTGCTCAATCTGTTTTTCTATAGAACCCAGGACTACAATCCTAGGATGAGCACCTGGGTCCCCCTCCATAAATCACTAAGAAAATGCCCTACATGTTTGCCTACAGCCTGATCTTTTGGAGGCATTTTCTTAATTGAGGTTCCTTCTTCCCAAATTACTTTAGCTTGTGTTAAGTTGATATAAAATTATCCAAAAGAACATCCCCAAGTATGTAGTTACAACTTAAATTTATTTGTTTTTAGTTTTTGTATGGGTAAGTGGAAAGGCAGTGTGTATGCAGGTATATTCATGTATGTGCTTCTATGTGCTGTTCCATACCTGTGTGGAGGCCAGAATCAACACCTGATATCATCCTCTGTCACCACATCACTCTCTACCTTAGTTTTTGAGACAGAATCTCTCACTGATCCAGGGTTTCACTGTTTCGATTAGACTGGCCAGTCATTGAGCCCCTAGGATTTATCTTTCTCTGTCTTTCTTCAACTCTAGCACTAGGGCTACAGATATATACTGTCACACCAACTTCTTGTCTGGGTGCTGAGGACCACACATGGGTTCTTGTGATGATAAAGCAACGGCTTTGTCAACTTAGCCCCAGATATTTATTTTTGAGGAATAATTGCTGGTCTGGGAACATGGTAAGTATGGTAGTTTGAATGTAATTGGCTGCCATAATCTATTAGGAGGCATGATTTTGTTAGAGTGGGTATGTCATTGTTGGAGAAAGTGTGTCACTGTCAAGGCAGGCTTTGGGATTTGCTATGCTAAGTGTCTCAGTCAACTTCCTGTGGCTTGCATATCAAGATGTAGCCAGCACCACATCTGCCTGCATACTGCTATGCTCCCCACCATGATGATTATGGACTGAACCTCCGAAACTGTAAGCAAGCCTCCCCAATGAAATGTTTTCCTTATAAGAGATGCCACAGTCAAGGTGTCCCTTCATAGCAATAGAAACCCTAACTAAGACAGTAAGAATCAACCTTTACTGTCAGTAACACTGAGCTCCAAGGGTGGTATTGAGCATATAGTAAGCATTTAATTAATGCAGATGAAATGAATAACAGTATAGTATCTGTGATGATTAACCTTGATTGTCAACTCAAGACTTAGAATCACCTAGGATGTGTGCATCTAGACAGGACTGTGGGTCTTTTTAACAGAGTTCAACTGTTGTGTAGTATATGGGCTGGGATCATGGACTGAATAAAAGGAAGAAAGCAAACAGAACATCGGTATCCATTTCCTTCTGTTTCTCACTATGGATGCCATGTGGTCAGCTGCCTCAAGTCTCTGCCACCGTGGTGCCTTTTCCTCCATAATGGACGATCCCTTCAAATTTTGATCCAGTGCAAATCCATTTTCCCTTGAGTTGCTTCTCGTCAAGTAGTTAGTACATCAAAAGAAAAGTAAACAATTTACTTGTTAATAAGCAATTTGGTTGTTGCAATTCTATTAAACAAAGCTATGTGATTATAAAATGTCTGTATTAAAAACAGGTTACTTTCAACATTAAAGATAAGACTTTCATTCTAGCCAAATGGTGATGAAGGGATCCAATTAATCCTTGGGTTTTCTTAAATAATTAAAAGAAGGGAATTGGTATAAAAAAAAGTTTTCATGTGACAGTGAGAACTAGAAAGGGAAGAAGTGATAAAAAAGAGCCCTCCAGTTCTGCAAATTCCATGTTGGAACTGTTTCCAGACCTTCGGGCATGTCAAGAGTGGAGCTGCCATTCTTTGCCCTTACTCAGTACTGGAAGTTAATTGAGAGGCGGGAGAAAACAAGATGGAGCCCCTAGTTCTAAGGAGCAGAGGGGAACAGAGAGAGTAGTGACCCACAGGAAGGTTCTTCACGTTCGTATTGTATTGATCACAATGTAAGGAGACCCCATGATGAGATACGGCCACAGAAAAGGGACAGCAAGTGTTCCTAGTCTCACTCAGACTAGGCACAGTTTCTGTTTCAGGAGGCCAGAGTTGCAAGCTCCTCATTCAGCAGGGACAGAGATACTCAATTGACAATGTTTTGGTAATGGGCACAACTAAACAAAGCTTTAAAGACACTGCTGAAATGTTAGACTTCTTTTCAAGGAACTGTCACAATCAGTGGTCAGACATATCAGCTGTTGCATATATGCACATTTGTGCAGAGATGAACACCTACCATGACTGTTAGCTTAAAAGAGTCCAAGTTTGCAAAGAAAGGAACTACTTCCCACCATGAAGAGAATATCCATTGAGTAGAACATCTATAAAGGCAAAAGTATGAGAGTTATTGTAAGTTATTATAATCACAATTCATGTATTCAAAGAGGCTGAGAATGTATAAACTCATGAACAAGAATGTAGATGATATTAAGATGATTTGAAAAGATATGTATTGGAAGTCTGAAATGAAAAAAAAATTGTCTAAGATATCAAAAAGAGTCTTTTCCTACTCCTCCTGAGGTTTTGTTTGTTTCTTTGTTTTGTTCTATTTTGTTTTTCTGCCACTCTTCCTGCCCCAAGAATAAATTATCTTTGAAGCCATCTTAAGCCTCATTTGTGAAAGACAAAGGGTTGGTGCTCTGGACTAGTAGTCAGGACCTGTGACACCAGCTAGTTCTTTGACTTCTGCAGTGACTATATCTTTAGTCCCTGGACATTCAAGGCATCTCCTTTTTTGGACTCTTTTCTCCTTACCTCCCCAGACAAACATTGTGATTTCCACAGAAGATGCTTTTGTGGGAAAGAGAATGTAACTCACCAAATTATTATTTTCAAAATATTTTACCAACCATAGGATAATTTGTTTATAAAAATCTGTAATAGTCAATTCTTTAACTAGGGGTATATGCAAACAACATTTTGTAAATTAGTCACATGTAAGTTAAATGAAACACTGCAAGGAATCCCCAATTCTGCCACTGCCTACAAGAAACTGTTGTCAACTCTCAAATAGCTACAATGAAAAGCTCCACTAGTTGTATGGGATGAGATAAAGTCATATTTTTATCTACTTTCTCAGAATACTTAGTATTCTTGCCAAGCAAACGTGATTTGCTTTAATTGGTTTGAATTCAAGTTCATGTTCTCTGCATTGAAACTTCCTTTGCTAAAGAGACGTCAGCTCCTTCAAAGTCCACATGCTGCTCTAACAAATAACGGACGATAACGTCGGAGGATTTGTCTCTAAATGTGAGATCCCAAAGGGACACTGAACTGTATTTTACTTTTAAGTTGTCTTTTTAAAAACAGATATAAATATTTAACATCTGACCCAAGATTGTCCTCCTGAAATATGTCTAAGGGAAAAGTAAATATTTATGCAAATCTTGTTGAGTTATTTATGATTTATGGTAGATACACTTATGAAACATGCTTCTGAAGAGAGAACTTGGTCTGACGCAGTTTGGCATCAGCAATTGAGCTCTGGGTATAATGGATGAGTTTGTCAGTTTTAAAATGGTTTTGCATGTACCAAACAAAGATTCTCTTGTACTTCATAATTAAATATAAATAACAGGATGTTTCCTTATTTCTCATAAGTAAATGATAAAATTAAAATTAAGCTCGGTCTAAATATTTCAAGATGGTTAAGATTAGACATAAAAGATTTTACATCTTGATATGATTTACAAATTAATGTTTTTATGGCTAAATTCTATTAATTAATGACTTAAGCTTAGAAAGTGACTGATAATTGACCTCTGTTTCACTCCGGAAAATTACATTCTTCAGACTTTAACTAGTCATCTGGCATGAAAATTATAAAATATACCTAAGTAAGCAAAAAATAAAATTTAACCAGAGCACCAAGTAAAGCCTGCTTCACAAAACTGCTTTTCAAGTAAGTTAAGTTGAACTAATATTTACAGGCCAGCTAGAAGAAACCACATGTCATTCACAAGACAAAAACACATTGCTCCAAATGTTTTTAAACACAGAAATGACACAAGTATATTTCCTGTCACCAAGACACTTAGAATCTTTTAAACAGACTAGTTAATAAATTAAAGATTTTAAAGTATAATAGTGCTTATTAAAAACATTATATGTACATGCTTTTTTTAAAAAAAAAAGTTTTACATAAATTGATGCATATTATCTCCCAAAAATCCTAAGGCCCAAGATCTGTAAATAAGCTGATAGAGTATTTTCCTAGTATCCAGGGATCTCTGAAAATTTGCATCCCAGGAAATCATAAGACCAATACTGTAGTACGTGTCTGTAATACCAGCTCTTAGAAGGTAGAGTATCAGAAGTTTCAGGTCCCTCTTGGTCGCATATCAAGGGGCTATAATGAGCAAGGGGAACCTTGACAGAGTCTATGGCAGGTGACTGAGGCAGAGAGACAAACACGTCAGGCGGACAGAGCTTAGTGAAAAGTTTTATTAGGAATGGGGAGGGAAGGAAATAGAAAAGAGGCAAAGAGACAGAGAGAGAACAGAAGAGAAGAGGGAGACAGGGAAAGTCCTGTCTGCCCCAGGGGAACAGTGGGAAAGAGAGTATAAGTGGTTGGGGTCTGTATTTTAAAGGGGTCCTTTGTACCTGCATGCAAACCAGTAGTCATGGAACCCTGGACTGACCCAGATACTGTCTGAGTGCATTCTGCAAAATGACAGGGTCAGGCCAGCATAATCCCTGAATCCTTACAATAGCTAGCCTGGACTATATGAGATCTAGTCTCAAAAATGTATAAGAGTAAAATAAGGACTGGCTGGGCACTGAGTTGGCAGTGACCATATTGGACTGTAACTTTGATGGGAATAGACTAAGAGCAGTGAAAAGGAACAGGACAGAAAGCTTTAAAACCTGCTTCTTGCCTTAAGTGAGGTCACACTAGCACGCCTTCTCTCTCTGGCACCACTGCTCTGTAGCATTGAGAATGGAGGTGCTACAATGCCTGACTGTGAGAGCTGCATCTGCATCACCCCCAGCGATGGCATCTAAGGTAAGAATGTGCTCGTGGGATTTGCCTGTTTCCTTACCTGCAAGCTTGGCTAAGTGAGCCAGTGGCAACAAGTCTCAGGATATAACTTTTAAGCAATTACAAAGGAGAAAGCGAAACAAGAATCAGGTTGGCTTTCGAAGACAGAAACCTGTGGACATCAACACAAACAGGTACATTTCTTGTATTCTATTTGGTAAAATTATCTGTTTAGTCCTTACTTGGCTTTAGTGTTTGAGGGGGGAAAGTGATAATTTGTGAGAATTACCATCCAACATTTCCCCCTAAACGGTTTTCCTGGGCAGCATCAGAACTAGGCACGAGAAGGCATTGCAAGGGAAATGCATGGAATGGTTAAGATCTACACAGAAATCTGTTTGGATCTGTGAACCAACCCATCCCTTCCACCCCATCACCATCCCTCTCTCTCTCTTCCTCTCTCTCTCTCTCTCTCTCTCTCTCTCTGTCTCTCTGTATTTGATATATTTTAGATTCAAAGATAATTATATCACTTTCCTCTTCCTGTTCCTCCCTCTAACCCTCCATGTCCATTCTGTACAGCCTGTCATATCTTTCTTTGTTTACTATTTATATATGCAAAAATATATAAATTTAGCTTGCTCAGTCTATTTTTGATATATATATATATATATATATATATATATATATATATATATATATATGATTACAGGGCTGACCACTTTGGACCCATTACGGAGCTCATCCCTGGGAGATGCTAAATCTCTTTCTCATGGAAGTAATTAGTGATACTTTCCTCCTTCTGTGTTAGTATATCTACTCAATGTGTCATGGCTCATCTTATTTAACAGCCATTTCTAGGAGAAGCAATCTCACAGCATACTTCCTTGCCTTCTGCACTTGCAATCTTTCCGCACCCTGTTCTAGAGTGGTCCCTGAACCCGAGATCCTGCTTACTGGAAGAAATAGAATCACCTCTACACAAGGGCAGGGTGTGAAATCTGTGGCTGATAGAACATGGCTCATGCTTGATTTGAATGTCAGTATGGTTGTGCAACCTCTGGAATGGTTAGTTGCTCACTGTAAACCTTGGCTTATTTATCTGTCGTACAAAGGCAATGGTATTAATTATGCTACCATCATGGGGTTGTTTTGAGGATACAGGACATAGTAGATGACTTCATACTTAGCTATCGGGCATTTATATAACATTCCAACTCAAAGCAGCAGAATACACATTGAATACATAATTAGCTATGTTGTGCCTCAGGGTAAGATTGAGATCCCAGGGAACAACCATGCACTAGCTGAGTTGAACTTTTATGTTTTAACTTTTTAATATGACATCTATTATGTTATGAATAAAATATAATTATTTTGTGATTATCCTATGCATTTTACTTGCAGTCTAAAACACACATAATCCTAATGAAACCACATATCCACTGTGTATATATTGTGTGTGATATCTAGTATGTTTTGAATAAAATATAACTATTTTGTGATCATCCTATGTATTTTACTATGAAATATAAAACATACATAATCCGAATAAAATCACATACCCATATATCTCGGTGTGTGTGTGTGTGTGTGTGTGTGTGTGTGTGTCTGTCTGTCTGTCTGTCTGTCTGTCTGTGTCTCTGTCTGTCTGTCAGTCTGTCTGTGTATAACTTGTATTTTTTATCATGTACTGAGAACATTCGATTACAGTGAATCACTATAGGATCTAACAGTATTTTACAATGTATATTTTGTCTTTTGGTTGCTGTTTGATTTGTACTTTCCAAAGAAGAGGAAGGGCCTGAGTTTTCTCAGTGTGAGTCTTGAAAGCAGTCTCTAACATATTACTTCCAGTATTTTGTGATACTATCAGTGTTCTCCCTTAGTTCACATCCTGCTAAACTTATTTAAGAATAAGGTGTTTTATTTATTGGGCAGATATGGATTTGACTTATCTGTAAAGTACTGTTCATAAGGCCTTTCATTCCTGATCAGACTTCTTGATATGAATGGTATTGCAGAACACTAAAATCAGTCTGCATGCCTGAGCTTATATTTTGATTCAGCTAGAACGCATAAAACTCAATGTATTTAGCTTGTATGCTCAAAGGGGATATTCTCATACCTACCAGAACTAAGTCTCTAGTTCACTGAATTCCAAAAAGGAGTTCACTGGCATAAATATTCAGAAAGGACAAGAATGTATTTTCCATGAAAAAGCAATACATTCACCATAATAATAGCTTGCCAACTGATTTCAGGGGCCAAGTAATTTAGACAAGTGTTGTCAGCTGTTAATTAGCCTGCCATCATTTCTTGTGTGGCCAAAGCACCAACTGTTTTGATTGTATATGTTTATGAGAATAGTCAAGTAGTACGGAATTATTTGAATTATTTTATACATGAGTGATAAATCTCATCTGTAAGTGGACTGTAATATCAGTAACTTAGACTGATACCAGTGAAAGTTTGTTATGATTCAGTCTAGATTTTTAAGCTAAGGTCCCTTCCTATTTACTAAGTGTGAAAACTGGGTGACTTTGTCTAGTAGTGCTACATTCTTGTAACTTTTTAAAGTTATCTCAATATCAGTAGATTTGTTCTCACAGCTTTGTATCCAAAGGGGTATGTGCTAGAATTATTTAGACGCAAGCAATGCTTAGCCAATCCACGTAGTTAGCCTCCTGAAAGGTATAAATACTGCAATAGGCAGTACTCAGAAAGGTCACTTGTAGATTTCAAATTTCAAGACTGTCACTAATAGTGGAATTCTCTTCAGCAAACCATTCCCTTCCTTTCCTTGACACAGAGAGATGTTGAGAACTACAGAAAAAGAACTGTGACATCTTTAGCATAATAGAAAATCTTGGATTTGAGTGTTTAAAATTATAGGTTAAATTTTCTGATCTTGAGTTAGTCTTTTAGTACCAGCTCTTTGTTTATGAATGAGTTCATCTGCTGCATGCCTCAGATATTCCAGCCACTATTCTGTATTACACAGAAGAGAAGAAAAACCTTTCTGCCTCTTTCAATCTTCACAAAGACAAGCAAGGCATTTATGGAATATAGCATTGCCTTGTGGGAACTGCCAAGAATAAAAACATAGCAATAAAATATGACACTTTAATTGCACTCTAGACCAAAAGGACCTACAAGGCATTTATAGAACATTCTAGCTCAAAGCAGAAGGATACACATTCTTCACAAATATCCATGGAGCATTCTCAAAGAATGATCATCTATAAGACCACAAAATCAGTCTTAACAGACATCAAAAGACTCAAGTCATATCAAGTATCTTCTCTCATCACAATAGTCTAGAATTATAAATCATATGAGAAAATTTGGAAGGTTCACAAACACCTGCATATTAAACATTCTACTGAATGAGTTACTGATCAATAAAGAAATAAAAGGAGGATAGTGCATATTCTTCCTCAATTTCTGCAGGTAACACACAATACTACAGTGGTCTTTTCACAGCTCAGTCTCACTCCTGTTCTTTTTCAATGTAAACAGTTATTTTTAATATTCTTTTTTAAAAATCAAAATATAATGACATCTCTCCTTCCCTTTTCTCACTCCAACCCCTCACATATATACCATCTCTCTTTGAAATTGTGGCTTCTTTTTCTCTAGTTGTTGCTGGTATGTATACCTCAGTCCATTTAGTGTTACTTACATGTATATAATTTCATGGCTGACAAGTCAGCAAAGAATAAGTAGTTAAAGGACTAATCCCTGGGGAAGACTATCTCTCCTACTCTCAGCCTTCCTTAGTTGTATGTGGTTCTTTGTTTAGGGATAGGGTCCCATGTGAACTTTCATTTTCCCATGTTATCCCATGTCTACTGATGTATATCTGTGGGTCTTGCTTGAGCTGCCATACTGTTGAGGCATCATGGGTGAAGCTGCCCTATCACTTTTAGGGGACACAATTTCATAGCAGCTTTCCTGGTCATCTGGCTCTTACAATTTTTCTAACCCCTCTTCATCTACGTCCCCTGAGCATTACGTACAAAAGTTGTGCCGTAGGTGTATTCACTGGGGCTGAGTATCCACAAAGTCACCTGACGGCATTATAAGCGTCTATTCTTCCACTCACAGATTAAAAGTAGCTCTCGCTCATCAAAGAAACATCTGTTTACCAAAGAGACCATTACAGAAAACTACAAAGTTTCAAAGTTCAGAGAACAAATAAATCACCCCCGTTTTAGTTGCCCGTAAAGAACTACAGTGTTAGTTCATAGGAGTCTTTTACACATCGAGTACATGCCTGAGCTTGTCCTCACTCTGGGTCATTTAGACATCGCTTTCTCCAGTTCACTTCTCTGCCCTAACAGAGTTTTATAGTCATTATTATGAAAGTTGCTTTCCTCGGTGACTTTTTCATTCTTTCATAGAATACTAGGGTATAGATGGTGCTTTGAGAAGTAATCTAATCTCCCATCACTTTGATTTATTTCATCATTCTAGGGTTACGAGATATTTCTTCTTTGACTTAGTCATTTAGAATATTTTGCCGTTATACAACACTAAAGAGTATATTGTACCAAACAATGATGTCCTTGGTACAGAGGGCAGCAGATGACCTAATATGTCTTTTCAGTTTCTAACTTCTATGATTTATTACAGTATGGAATCTCTTGGTATAATAGTTCTTTATGTGAAGAAATGAACGTATCATCTAATCCTTTATCCCTTTTGCTTTTCAACCACAATATAGCCTCTGATTAAGCTGCACATTAAAATTAGAAAGCAGATGAACATCTTTCAATGTGATCTGTAATCCTCTGTTCACAAGGTAGAATGCAAAATTGATGGACTCAGAGTTTGTAACTATCTGAAGCTTTATTGTGCAGAGAAACTCACTGACCAAGACACATGTTCTTCCTCTTCTAAGTTGTATCTATTTATCTTCCCAAGAATTAATACAATTTATGAGTTATATGAAAAAAATCAGTTCTAAAAATCCCTCAGTCATTTGATGTCATTTCAATGAACCAGCTACTCTAGTAACTCTCACAATACAATAATAAGGTACTCCTTTCCCCCTCCCAAATTATTAGGTTTTAATTATACATAACAGTTTGTGTCTTCAAATGTATTCTTAATTTTAATTGCAATAGCACAATTGGAAACGCAATTTAATTTGACCAGTTTTGGTGGATTTTTCTTGCTCATGGTCATAAATATTTTTCAAGTGGTTTAAGAAATTATTATGTGAGTATGCATGCACTTTTGTGCATGTGTGTGACCATATATATGTGTGTCTGTGCACACACAGAGGTCAGACACTGTATTCCTGGTACATCACTCTCCACTTTATTTCCTTGAGCTCAGGTGTCTTGCCAAACCTCCATCTTGTCAGTCTTCAGTAGAGAAGCTGACTGACAAGTCACAGTAATGCCTCTGTCCCTGCCTGCTCCATGCCCTGACTTTTACTGAATCCTAGGAAGTTTCAACTTCATGCTTTCACAACAAACTTCATCACCCACTGAGCAAAATCCCCTCCAACCCAATAAGTTCTTATTCATTTTTTAAAACTACATTTACTCTCTTAGGTAGTCATTCTGTGAACTAACAAGGAAAAAATCCATTTATTATTAAATGATATGACAGATCTTTGAAGAGATTCCATTTGTTTTTTAAGCACCACATAAGACAAATGTTCATCATAAAATCTGGTCCGCAGAACAGTCCCTGACAGATGGTGGCATAGTTTGATATACAGAATAAATATTAGTTTAGTGGACGGTATCCATGAAATTCATAAAAGAATGATTATGTGTCACAGATGATGAAAACGCTCAAGTGTTTGTTAACAAACTTTAGTTTGGAGAAAAGTTTTAGGTTCACAGAAAATTTAGAGGTGAGAGTGCAGAGATTCCATTCATGAGTTTCACAGTCATTGAGGTTTATCCCATCGGGAATGTAAAAGTGAGGGTACATTTCTAATTGTACAACATTTAGTAAACTTATTTGAGAGTGGAAAAAAAAGAGCAAAGGTAGGAATGCCTGACCGAGAAGCTGAGGGAAATGAGACCAGTCAGTTTTATTTCACCTTTGGGAGTGACTTTTCTGTCTTGATTACCAGCTAAGAACTATATTGCTTGCTAGTTTTGAACACACACAATGTCTACCCTACACATGAAGCAGGTTTCTAGCTGTCCTGGAGCTGGGCGTAAGGCTGAGAGACAGAATAGCAAAAGGTCAGAGAACCCCAACTGCATGATAACATCTCCCAGTCACTCTAACATTTTAAATGCATGTTTGGTAAGTTGCTCTGAGGTTTTGATACTCCTAACTGCCTCGTCAATGGAAGAATTCACAAAAGAGTGAATGCAGTATGTCCGTTAAAGATCTTACATCTTTAATTACTGAATCAGAAGAGATTTCCTCAGTGACGCTCAATTGCATATTATCCCCCTTTACCTCCAAAGAATCCAGTTTGGCCAAAGAAGAAGTCTGACTGAATTGCCTATGAGGTCATCAAGCTGTCCCTGAAGAATCAAAAAATACTCTGTATTTTAGTAACTGACACTGTCAGTGTGTCTATAAACTCCATTTTATTGTTTTAGCTTTACTGTGCTTATAATTCCAACTTCAATCTTGATGTAAAAATCACTTACATAGGATCTACCAGTAATCGCAGTTTTCACTTCTTTTACTTGTATGAGAGAAAGTTCTCTCACTGAATTGCTAGTGTAAAAAAATTCTAGTGTAAACAGATATGAGAACTTGGAAATTTTCATTTAGTTAAGAGTCACAAATTCTAAAGAAAAACAAACTCAAACAGGTAACCAGTATGATGGGAGATGTCATTCTATAAATATGTTTCTCTTATTGGTTAATGAATAAAGCAGTGTTGGCCAATAGGAAAGCAAGCTAGATGGGACTAGGAGACTAGGAGGAAAGAGGAAGTAGTAGGAAGGAGATTCAAGATGGAGGACGGAGAGCAGAACGCCGGGCCCTCTCTCCGGTAAGATGAGATCACGTGGAAATACTTAGAATAGTAGAAATGGGTTAATATTTAAGACATAGCTAGCTAGCCAATAAGATATGCTAGTAGCAGGCCAACAGAATTATATCTAATACAGCATCTCTGTGTGTTATTTGGGATTGGCATGGCTGTGGGTCCAGACCAGCAAGAAAAAACAACTCATAATACCAGTATACTTAACAATTTCTTCCTGTAAATCACTCAAACAACAATCCAGAGAATTTAAAATTCCTCTATCTTAAAAGCACACCTATGCACACTGTATTGGTCTGTAAGACAACAAAGTTACTATTCTGGCAAAAATCAAACATTTGCATTTATGCTCTTATATTCTCACACAAGACTAGTCACTCATTCCATCCTGTGGATTATTTGTCATAATCATCATGGACAACTATCCTGAACCTAGTGTAAATGTAGGAGAATATTCTAACAATGGTAGTCCTGTGATTCAGATCTCATTTTGAGATTTTCTGCACAGTCTTGCTGGCATTTTTTCATGTCTACTGTGTCACATTAAATCCTACCTACAAGGCATGTCCAGCTATCACCTCTGCCTGCCAGACTGACCACATAGACCATCCCCATGGTGTATGTGAACAACTGTTTTCCCAACTTTTTCAGGCCCTTTCCTTCCTTTCACTTAGGTTTAAATTCCTCCTTTTCATTACTAATGCCCTTCCTTATCATTTCTGTAAAGCCAGCATTAAAAGTCCTCTCTCACCCCCACTGCTTTCAAACTCTTCAACCTTAGAGGCTCAACTGAAGAAGCTCTGAGGCTACTTTAATGTCCTACAAGCTCTTGGTCTGGTGTGTGTTAGGTCTCAAATAAACCTGGGATACGTCTCACCCAATACCAGTGGCCTCTGCCAGCACTTCTCAAGCCACCCCTTTCTATAAACCTCTCCAAGCCAAGGGCTGGGCTTCTCTTCTCTTCCTCCAGCCTCTGATCCTTATTCCCCCACTTCTCTCCCCCTCCATCCCCAGTCCCCCATGGCCTCACTAGTCTACTGGCTATGTCCAGTCTGGACCTTTCCAAATGCCTCTGGGTGTTCTCTCCCTCATATCTAGAATAAATCCTGCTTCTCAACCATACCTTGGAGAGGTCATGGCCTCATTTTTCACTTATCTGGTACTGAAATCCTGGGAGTAGAATGGGATATCTGCTGAATTTGACTCTCCTAAGGTACATACAGATCATTTGTTTTTGCTAGCTTCTGACACCCATCATACTTCACTCTAAATTCCAGAGTCCACCTTTTCAGCCACCAGCTCTTAGCATCCACCTCCCCTTATCTACTCAGAAAATGTCCAATTCCTTGTTCTTGGAGGCATCTCAAGCTCACTTCCTTATACCACACAGGCAATTCTCTACTAAGACACTTATCCAACTCCTTCTATTGGAGCCAGGCTCTCCAGTCTGACTTTTTAGCTGCTTTCTTCTCTCTTCCTCTGCTGAATAAGTAGCAACCCAGAGTCTCCTACTTTGTCTACTATTACTGAAAAAGTCACATCAGTGTACCAGGATGCTCCTTAATTATGCCCTGCCCTACTGGGTTGCTATTACATGGAAAGGGATGGCTTTCCTTTGTGATCTTGGACATTGCTCTTTGAAAAGTCTCTCATTCTGCTTGGGAGTACCACAGATTGACATTCTTGTCACCATGACACTTACCCTTCTGTCCCCTTTGTTCTCAGCTCAATAAATGGACAAAGATCAGCACACTAGATTTTCAAATTCACTTATGTGGTAACAACTTCTGCTACTGCAAAAACAAATGATCTCCAAAATCCCTTATATCTAAACTTACACTTTCCAAAGTCTCTTATCTATTATTTCTTCATGCTCTGCTCTGGAGAAATATTCTAAGACTATTATGCAAACACCCTTTATCTCAGGATTTGTAAGTTCATTGGGTGTGGTTTTAAAAAAATCTGTAAAATATATAACAAAAAGTTAGCTTAAAACTGTTTACAAAAAGTTGATAGTTGAAAAAATCTGTAGCTTATCTTAATTTGCTACAGCATATTATATATGTAATATAATTCTTTAATATATTGAATATATTCTATATCAATACATATTTAAGATATATAAATATTATATGATATATAAAATCCTTCTCGCTTAGATTTAACTCTTGTTTAAAAGTAGATCTACTAAGACAACGGATATTTTCATATGATTTGCATTACTCTTGGCTGAGGACATCATTAGGATGAAAACAAACATGTGGCTAACAGCCATCTTTAATAAAGTTAAAGAATGTGTGTCATGGTACCATTTTATATAAGATGACCATTGTGGTATAAAGCAAAAATTATATTTAGTCCTACTAGGACCTGGTTTATCATTTTATGTCCTTTTTAGATTAAGAAGACACTAGCAGATCTCCAGACTATTTTTGAATAGTATGAATTTTTGTATGATAAATTCCGGAGGTTATTTAGGTCTACTCAGATTAACAAAAGCTGACTTAAAGATATGTGTTTAACTACTCAAGTCTTTACTAACTGTTCATCACTAGGCTTCTAGAAAAAAAATTAGGTAAGTAACAACTTATGTTTGATAAATAAGGTTTATAAATTCCTAAAGTCCACTGAAATTAACAGTAACTGACTTGGAGATATATGTCTAGCCTTTTTTGTCTTTGCTTTGTTAAGCTTTAGTTATTTGGATAAAAAGAGTCATACAAGGAACAAATATTCTGTAATTGTGCACTATTTAAAAAAATAAGGAAAGTCCCCAGTAAAGTTTACTATATTTATGGCCTACCGTATTATTTTGAAGCTAAAGGATCTTCAATTATATCTTCATCTAAAAATTTTTAAGGCTCAAACTTAACAGGGATAGAGCTGTAAAGTCTCAATATTATAAAGCTACTAACTTATAAACTGTTCAATGTAATTAAGATACACAAGTTAATGCTCTGTTACCTTATAAAAATGAAATTTTTTTGTGTGCTATGAACTTGGCTCATGGTCATGCTGAGCGCAAGTGTGACCAGCTTTATTCAGCCTCCTGTGCATGCTTTCAGGGTTAAGCCTAAAGCAATGTGCTAAAAACTCAAGATCAACAACTCCTGTCAATCCACAGCCTAAATTCCCCACCCACTTATTCCTGAGGGTGGAATCTCTCCCCCTTCACTTGGTCTCCAACCTATTCTCCTCCCACAATTATCAAGGCTTGGAAATGTCAAGTGTATGAGATAACTATTTTCCTCTAAGCTCCTTGACTTTGTCTTATATCCCTACTTGGTATCTGTCCTAGAAGATTTCCAGTCAACTGAAGACTTCAAACTGCCTGCAACACACCAGCCCCAGGTGTTCCTTTGAAACCTGTATCTTCAATAGCTCCAACGTGGCCTACACTTGACTAGCCACAGGTGGTCTCACAGAACCTGGGCAATAAGAGAAAGAAATGACCCAAGCCTCTGATTCTTTCTCCCTTTCCATCATTTCACCATTATTCCAGCCTTCCTACCCTTCCACAACAATACCCTGATTTCGGTAGGGAGTATTTACAGAAAAGAGATCAAAAGACCGGAATGGTAGCTTTCAAAGAAACCTGGGACAAGTCTCACCCAGTACCTGTGGTTCCTCCCAGTACTTCTCACCCCACCTCCTGCCCCAAACCTCTCCAGCCCAGGACCGAGGCTTCCTTCTTCCAGCCTCTGATCCAGGTATAACTCAGCCATTTTGGCTACACATTCTCTTGGTCTCTTGGCTCACTCTTGGACACTTGGACCATGGCTCCTCTCCTAACCCCTCCCTCTATCTTGGCCCTGTTAAGTTTGCTGGGCATGTTCTGTCTCGACTCTTCTAGAGGCCTCTGGCTTTTCTCTCCCTCATATCTACTATAAACCCGTCATGTCATCATTGTCATTCAGTGGTAAAATATTTTTTTTCTCACCGAGCACATTAGAATTTCCTCAGTGTCCATTTTCAGTTATCTATTAGGCAAGTTTGATAGCTAACAGCTTATAGAAGATGGCATTTATCCAATTTAAAAAAAAAACAGAATTAAAATAGTATTTGTAGGCACAGTGACTCTAATGTTAACATTAAAACCTAGTTAGAAGACAAAGGGACCTCAGTAGACTGCAAAGACCAGGAGTATTACAGAAATTCATGAGAGCCATTCCCTACACGTTCTGAAAAATACTAAAAACTTCCCACTTCATTAGTAAAGAGCAAACAAAGCATTTTAGTAAGGAGTGACCAGTTGCCACTGGCCTCTAAGCCTGGCTTTTTACCACCTACCCCACCCTGGTTTCCTGAGGAAATATTGCCAATGTGAACTGGCCCTATCATAAGGTGGAGAGGCCTTGCAAAGATGTCAAATGCTCCTCATGTAATCACTAGCCATGTTGCAATTACACAGAGAGTTGTCATCTGTTACAACCCTTTTCCATTCAGAAACAGAATACTTTCTTTTAATTTGCTTATATCAGAATAAGTACTGGGGCCAGAAATCTGGGAATATTTTCAGCCTTTGAAAGCATTGTGGCCTACACTTAGCCTCTGGGTATTCACTGCCCCCATCCAATAAAGTCTGTTCTGCTACTCAACATTGAACCCTTTGGTTAGCACAGTGCCCAGTGTTTACATTTCCCTCCCTTGAAGCCTAGGACCCATCTCAGAAATATTAAAGAGATAAGAGGCCTTATGAAAGCTCTTAAGACACTTTACATTTGGAGCAAACAATGGGCTATTTACTTGGCTTATCTTAGGATGGGTGTTCCCTCAGTTCATTAAGGAAGGGCCAGCAGAGAGGAAATTTACACAAGGAACTCTGAGCCTCACAAATCTCCTAGGAAGTAGCCAGACCTTCAGGGTACCAGCCTTGTGACCTCAGGCCAGCTAGGCTCTAAGCGGAAGATACTGTCTCAAGAAAACCCTTTCTCTTCTTGTTGAAGCTGAGTATTTAATGACAGAAAAAGGAGGCATGTACATAGGTAGTATTGTTAAGACTTCAATATCATTCAGGTAGGAAAATAACTGGAGACTACTATTGCGGTAAATAAGGATCAGGATAAACAAATAGGCCGAATAGATGTTTATTCAGGGAGAAATAACTTACAACCTATACAGATGAACACCAGGAAATTCAACCCGATCCTCTCACGTCCGAGTCACGCCAGAAAGAGAGAGCGCCTTCCTGGCCCCCTCCGACCTCCTTCCACAGGTCACTTCCGCCCATGGCTCCACCCCCAATGGGCGTGGTCAGTGCCACAGAAGGACTATCTCACTACAGACTACTCAAATAAAAAGTATAGTTTATTTATTTAGGGGAAGCTGGCAACAGTATAGTAATCAGCCACTATCAATAGCATTTCTCAGTGACTCAGGACAGGATTAAAAAAAAACTATAGTGATAAAAAGGAGGTCTTAAGATCCATGCCTTGACTGCAAGTTTTGGGAAAAGGAATGTAGACACGGGCCAATTAGAAGCAGAACAACCCATATACCCATATAATCAGTTTGAGAAGGACATTTGGCTTCTGCAATTTGTCTTGAGTTAGAAGCACAGGCAAAAGTGAAGGGAGTCGATGCTTATGGAACAAGACCCGAAGGAGGCTGGCTGCTACAGAGGCTGCTGCCCAACTTCCTGGGATGGCTCCTGTCTAGTTTGTGAGCCAATGTTCTATTCATTATGTGGTCACGGCCCTTTCATGTGGCTTCCATTTTTAAGCCATTCTAAAATGAAACAGTATCAGGGAAACTTAGGAGAAGAGAGAGAGACCGTAAAACTGTGCCTAGGTATTAACTCTACAACACTTTGAATTTTAAAAGAAAGCCTCAGTATTCTAGCCCAAGTCATTTTCTTCAAAGAAACTTCAGAAAACAACATAAAAATGTGTCCCTCAGGAAAATCGTTTGATTAGGAGCTAAAAATAAAAACTGCCCCCGCGGTATCTGGGTTTGTTGACCCTGTTTCAAGATGGCATTATAAAGAGCTAAATTATTTGACAAGCAATATTTCAAACAGTTGCTGAAAAATAAACAATTCCCTTAGAACGGACAAGCAGAAGAGTCATAGGATGAGCCAAGCAGGACTTAAAAGTTGTCGTGGAAATAGCGGAAAATGTAGATGCAGTATCTGCCTTGTAAACCAAGCCCCAGGACCCAAGGATGATTTCACTACAGATGGGATAGAGGGGATTCGGGGTTGCCTCCCAGGCTTCTGATACAGAGGGGACATAGATAGTGAAGTTGTTAGCTGAGGCCAATTGTGAAAGAGGACCAACCCTCAGAAGAGCTGTTCCAGGAGAAAGGAAAGCATAGCTCTAAAAACCAGAAGAGGAATAGAAGACAGAAGAGAGAGAGACAGAGAGAGAGAACATAAAATAGGGAACCATTATAGGTTTGAAGAGAAAACTGAACCTAAAGAAATGTTCAGAGACCAACAAGACTGACTCCAACTAACAATTTGAGCAACAGTAGAAAGGCTACCATAAATGCCCTTCCCTGACCTGATAATGAGATCAGAAACTAACTTATCCACCATCATGGAGCCCTCATCTAGTACCTGTTGGAAACAGAAGCAAATACCCACAACTAAGCACTGAGCCGAACTAGAATCCAGATGCAGAGGGAGAGGACAAGACCAGGTTGCAGAAACACACAGAGACAGCTGACCTGAACAAGGAGGAGCTAACGGGCCCCCAGACTAATAGCTGGGAATCCATCATGGGATTGACTCAGGCACCCCTGAATATGGGTCTCAGCCAGAAGGACTGAGCAGTCTAAGGGACCTCAGACAGTGGAACCAGGATGTATCCCTGGTGCACAAAAAGACCTTGCGGGCACATCTCCCATGAAGGGATACTGCCTTACCCTAGAGACAGGAGAGAAGTCCTAGTTCCTACTCCCAATGACTTGACAGATTTAGATGACCTCTCCTGGAGGGCATTACCCTACATGTGGAGTGTGTGTGTGTGTGGTGGGGGGATGGGAGGGGAGGGTGGTTGGGGTATATGTGAGGGGGAAGAGAGGGAAAGAGGGAGGGACAGAGGAAAGGAGGGAGGGAGGGAACCCGGAAGACTACAGAACCAGGTATCAGAGTCACCAATCCAACAAGTATGTTATGAATAAGGAATTAAAAAAAACAAGTGAGGGCTGTGGTGTAGCTTACATGGAAAACACACATTACAGAGGTTTGGAAATGCAGAAGTAATACATAGATCACAAATAATCCGTGGACTGGAGGAAATTAGCTGGTCCCCAGGGGGTTGCTCCTGGAAGAATACTGGGAAATGCAGTTGGATGGCGAGAAGTGCTGTGTCTTCCTCACGTTACTTTTGCCCTTCAATGTGCTCTATTACTTGCTAGTTGCATAGTGACCAGAAAGCTAAATGGCCATGCAAACATGGCCTAAAGTGAAGGGACTTTAAGGATATCTACATAGACAACTGACAAAAGCTGGGTGTGGGAGAGGCTAAGAACACAACAGTTGGTTGTTCAGTGTCAAACAAACCACCAGCCCTGAGAACGTGTATACAAGTAGCTTTATATGGACTGGTATGTCATAGGAATATATCAGTATATACATATATGAATACAGTAACAATCAGTGAAAAAATAAATCATGACTTTGAAGAAGAATGGGGGGGTATATGGAAGACTAGGAGGAAGGAAAGGGAAGGGCAAATATTGTAACTCATTTGTAAACTCAAAATTTAAAAACATATAACTGGATCATGGTAAATTCACACTATATGTACATGATAAAGGAACATTATTCATCTTATATTTTTAAAGTACTATTGCTCTGAAATTTTTCATTCAGATTCAAGAGGCACAGAGTTGTGTATCCACTCCTATCTTCAACAGAGAGACTCAAACCTCACTGCCGAATGGTAAAAAGTTGGGCATCAGGGCCCTGCTTTAAAACATTCTTAGAATAATAAATAAATATTTCTCAGGCAATGTTTTCATGAGTCTCTTTAGAAAGATGGGAAGAAAGTAAATCATCATTGACTGATTGTCTACTATGGGCAAAATTCCATATTATTGAAACATAACTTAATATTCACAATATTAGTGGCATCATAATCGTTCTATATGCAGAAGCATTGAGATTTATGTTTTCATGATTCTTCAAGTTGCTAACAATAACTTAATCCTTTCTAGGATTTTCTATTGGTACTATATAGAAACAGGGGACATGACACATCTTTGTTTCTGAGTGTGACCTGTTTTCCTCTAAGTTGGATACTAAGTCCACAGAATCAAATTTATTTTTGTTCATGGAGAGTGAAATGGCCTAAAATTGTTAAAATAGTTATTTAGTATTCTTGGAGATAATATGTTCAGAAATTTTACTAATGTTCTTTTTCATTTTAATTTATTCATTTGCTTGGCCTGCAAAATGCTGTCAGTGGTTATTTTATTCATCTGTAACTAATAAGGGCTATAGGCACTGCCTGTTTGATGATGTAGCAGGCAGGACCACAACCCTCAGGAATTTTGCTTCAGGTGGCCAGCTTGCACGGTCTCCTGCAGCAAGTAAGAGACAGACTTCCCTTGCTTACGGTGCCTATGTCCACTACACAAGAAGCTCAAGGCTTCCTGGGTCTCCATTTCTTAGGTCTACCTATACTTTCTGAGAACCACAGGCCACCAGCCTCCTACATCAAGCCTACACACAGCTCCCAGGATTTTACCCAAGGAATCCTGCAGTGTCTTGAGGCCTGCAGAAGAGCAGGAATCCCCATGATAAGGTCTAGCTTCACACCTCAGAAAATTCCCAGGAGAACACAGGCATCTCAGCCATAGTAAGACTTAGTCCTCTCCTGAATACTGAATAGGCCTACCTGAGAGCAAAGATAGATGAAGAAAGAGAGATGGAAGGAAAAATGGAGGGAGAAAGAAAAGGAGGGAGGTAAAGACAGAAGGCAGTATCTTCGGAAGGGAGGAGCCCAGTGAATCTGGTTACTTTCAGGGAGTTAGTTCCTCAAACTGCTGAAGCTGTTTAAACCCCCATTTAAAGGGTCTCCCTGCAGGGTGGGTTGTTTCGATCCCAGGAAACTGGTACACAACATGTTCTAAAACCTCAGTGATGGCTTCACAGTTCTTTGAGTATGTGTGCTCACTGCATGCTCACTGCATGCACACACAATGGGTGTGCTCATTGCATGCTAAAAGAATTCTGCTCCAGTAAAGAAAAGTTGGGGCACAGCAAGTGACTGACAGACCATCCTCAAATGCTCACATCAAGTGTCAGACCATCCTCAAATGCTCCGATGTCTTTTTAGACTGCCAAGAGAAAGACAGAATTCTTCAGCCAAAACAAGAATTATAAACTGGCCTGGGTTTATTCAAATAATTTGGCAGCAGACCTGTGGGAATTGACCTTGAGGCTGATGCTCAGCCAGCATTTTCTGTGGCCGATAGATTCAGTGTCAGGATGGCACATTACTTGTCATGTTTGTTACTGGCTACAGTAAACACTGTTGCCTCAGGGCCATGCACTGGGCATGAACCAATCTTCCCATGTCTGGGATATCATGACCTCCTTAGTCCTGAGTGTTTTGCCAAAAACCCAGTGCCTATGAGCCCAAGACTAGTGAGACAAAAAAAAAAAAAAAAAAGATTTCAGATGGGACAAATTAGGTAGCATTGTCACTTCACCACCATGGGCTTCTACTTGTTTAGTAGTCAGTGGTTTGTTTAGGAATGGAACCAGTGCAATTAATAGGGCTGATTGGATTGGCCTGCATAATAAGGTCTGGGCAATCCAATCACAGCAGGAGAGGCCAAGAATGTTGCTCAAACCAAGAAGCTGGATGTCTCAGGAGTCTCAGTCCACTATGAAAGGTCCACAATGTCCCTGGTTAGTCAGTGGTATTAACATGCTGGAAGGCCAAATGGTAGAGGAATGATGTTAGAAAGGCCGTGGTAGAGGAGAAAAGCCATGTCACCTGCTGTCACCTTACTTCCATACAGGCCCATTGGATGGTGTCGTGTACATTTAGGGCGTGTCTTTTCTCCAGCCACTGTCCCCATGTACTCGTTCTCTGTAAACACCCCTACAAAAACACAGAGGTGACTTCCACTTGTCCTAGTTTAATCTTGTCAACTCGCGTAGCACAACCAATATAAACCCAGAGACAGATATTGGGGTTCAAGCTGAAGGTCGGAAAAGCAAAGCAGCCAGCCACTAGCTCTTACCGCTACCTAACACTGAGAAGGTGATCCTGTCTCCATGAATCCCCAGGGTGGATGGAGACTAATTGCCAGCTCTGATGTGAGCTGTGTTTCTCTTTCAGACTGATTCACTCTCATGTGGTCCTGGGTGGCCTTGAACTCACAGAGATACATTTGTCTCCGTCTCCTGAGTCCTGGGACTAAAGGTGTGTGGCGTCACTGCCCAGCCTCTATGGCTGTGGCTAGCTTTTCATTCTGGTCTCCAGGCAAGCTTTATTAGATCATAAACAATATATCAGCACAAGCTAGATCAAGACCAACTATCAAAAAAAAATGCTCACAATTTTCACATGATGCTGTCTTTCAAGAGCAACTCAAAAATTCTTTTTAGGATGATGCAAATGTTCTAAGACTGATTGTGACAATAGTTTCTTCACATATCTGTGAAAATATTAAAGCCATGTCTAAGTGGTATGGCACATGGATTATATTACATACTAGATTATACTATAAGTGATCATATAATTACAGTTCGACATAATTAAAAGGACACTACAGCCCCTCATTGCTTCATTTCTTCCAAACAGAGGGTGTTGTCTGCCTCCTAACTCTTATGTGGCTTAGTAATGATGATTAGCAGTTGGTTCTTGTCAGTTATTTAGTCTTGAATGAAGAAAGTAATTCCCCTGCAGAGATGATGTCCTGAAGATTTTCAATTTATAACCAAGATGTATTTAGCAGGGGAGGTTTACCTAGTAGAGAAGTCATAGCAATTGCTCTCCTTGAGATGACATTCATTCAAACCTCCAAAATCATTTCTTCAACATGTTCTAGCTATGGTGTGAAGTTATGGGGATGTAAGGGTGGAAAGATTGTCCTATTCTTCATCCACCACCAGTGGAACTCCAACACAAAGGACAAGTTAGCAACAGAAAAGTGACATTTTCAAAATGTATTTGTTTATTTTATTAATTAAGTTTTGGTTTTTTGAAATGGGGCTTCTCTTTGTAACAGTTCTATCTGTCCTGAAGCTCATTTTGTAGACCAGGATGGCCTCAAACTCACAGAGATCTGCCTGCCTCTACCTCCCAAGTGCTGGGATAAAAGGCATGTACCACCATGCTAGGCTATTCTTTTACAAAACTTTTATATGACCTAGGAGCTTTCTAAAATGAGAAAGTGATATTGGGGAAACTTTTTATCTTTATGCTCTGTGCAGAATGGCTAACTGTAGAAATGTGACTGTCCTAGTTTCCTTTTCCTAGCTGTGATAGAATAGAGTGACAGTCCATCTTTGAGGGTGTCAGAGCAAAAACTCAAGCAGGAACCACAGGCAGGAGCCATGGAAGGATGCTGCTTACTGGGTTCCTCTTACACTCATGTGCAACTAGCTTCCTTATACAGCCCGGGCCCACCTTTCTAGGGATGACATCATCTCCAGTAGACTAGTCCCTCCCATATCATTTAACAGGCAACACAGTCCTTCAGCCATGGCCACAGATATGACATGATCCAGGTAGTCCTCAACTGAAACTCTCTCCACAGGTGACTCTGGGTTGTGTCAAATTGATAACTGAAGCTAACCAGGACAGTTGTGGTCTGAGGGTAATATCCCACTGTGGGGAGTAGGGTTCAGCAAGTTCAGAGTCTTCTCAACCCCTCTGCATAGCATCCCTCTCAAGGCATAGGGTAGGTACATGTCATATGAAGACCTTCAGACAGGGAAAGAGGTTTAAGAGTGACATTTTGTGTCACCCAGCTTGTTTTTAGGGAGAGCTCTGGTTTCTATGACTCACTTAAGGGAAGAATGGAGAGATGAGGGGAAGCTGAGGGCAGACACCTTGTTTTTGAGACCCTTATTTCTTTCTCTGCACAATATTCAGAATGCCAGAAGATCCATGTTCTGGGCCCCAATGGAGCCATGGCAATACCCAAGGCTTTGCGTTCCCGTCAGCCCAAGTATTGTCTTCTGTGCACATTGCTGCCTGCAAAATTTGTTTTCCTTTTAGAAAAAGTAACTGAGCATCCAAAATCTTTGTATTCAGAGATTGCTCATTTTCCTCTCTCTGAATGTTTGTGGCATCATAACGACAAGAACATATTTGGATCTAACACTACGAATATCTTTGATGCTTTTTGCTCTAAATCACTTGTGAAAATGAAATATAGTTACAGAAGAATTTTCCTAACACACAGTCTTCAATTCTAGAAATGTTGTTAGAGTTGCTTATTGCAAACAGAAGTTGTGAAATTTTGATGTTCCTAACAAGAGGCTATACTCTATAAAAGAATCACAAGAAGACAAGAGTTTCAAAGTAATGTGCAAAGCACAGAAGAATTAAGGGGGAAATTTAATAGGGAAGGGGAAAGCAAACTAGGATCTTATTAACAAGTTAACAAGAGTAATTTATTTGTGGACATTTTATTATGGTGTATTTATTTATTTTTCCGTTTATTTATTTAGTGTGTGATAATATACCCTTAGACTATTCTTTAGTTCAGTTTACCTCTTTTATAAAGCCACATTTTAAAATCTTCACTCTCCTCTATAACTGTATAATAACTGCTTGCTTGAGTTTACCACATTGTATGAGGAAATAATTCCGTTTCAGTAAAAGGAAGAAAAAAACAGTTGAGAGAGTGAGAGGGTTGGGAAGACAGAAACTTTACTCAGAGTGTAGTTTGTTATTTTTTCATTTAATCCATGTAAAATTACCTAACTTCTAAAACTGTGTATATGTTTCATTTTAATAAAGACAAAACACATCTAAAAGCAAAAAAAATATTAGTACTGTATTTTGTCAAACATCTTTCATATATATATATATACATATATATGTACATACATATTTCTAAAAATTGTTTTACTTTAATTCTGCTGGTGTTCTGGTTTTTATTAATGGACTTTCTCATCTTAAATCACTATTCAGGACTTAGAATAAATTTAATTTGGTTACATTGTATAATTTTCTCTGTTTCAATGTGTTATTGAATTCTGCTCACTATTAATTGACCTAGCAGCCAATTAATATGTAATAATATTTAAATACACATTAGTAAATCAGATTGGACTGTGGTGTTTCTTTGCCTGCCCCTCTCTCCTTTCCTTCCTCCCCTTTCTCTTCATCCTCTTTCTTCTTCCTAATCCCCTTCCCACTCTCTTTCTCATTCTCAGTAAAATCTACTAGGTTATGAAAAAAAAAATCAATTGCTCACTTAAAAGACCCAATCTATCTCTTTTCGCCGGTCTGTAAGGGTTCGGGAGCTTTAAGATTCTCAAGTTGGGAAGTGCTCTTTGGCAGGGAAGCAGAGGCTTGTGCAGCCCAAGGCTGGTGTTGCCTTATGTAAAAGCTTCATAGGTACTCTCCTTTTGTTCTACAGTGATCGTTCTCTTTAGACTGTAAGAGTAGTTCCCCCCCCCCCCCGCCGCCAGTCCCACCACAGCCTGACCCAAATAATACACCGAGACCCTGTATTTGGTATAATGCTGTTGACGAGTTACTTGTTTCTTATCGACTAGCTCTGTCTTAATTATTAACCCATTTCTATTTATCTAAGTATTTCCATGTGGTCCCATCTTACCGGGGAGTGGGGCCGGCATCTGGTCTCCCCAGGCTCTCCACCTCGACTCCTCCTTACTACTTACTTCCCATGCTGTAATAGATATAATTCTGTTGGCCATGTTTTATTCATTAACCAGTATGAGAAACATATTTACAGAATGACTTCTCCCATCATTAGACAGTCTCATAGCACAAACACCATTTTTTATTCTTAAGATTTTAGTAGTACTAATCTTGAGCTGTAATAACAACATCCAACTATTAACTTCTTAATTCTATTCTCTTTATACACATATGTATATGCAAATCAACTTATAAACTTTCCACCAGTCAGCTGATCACTCATAGACCCATGCATAGACTCATTTTACTTCTGTGTTTTGCATTGAAGAAATGTACAAGACATCTGCTAGAAGGTATTCCATCTTTTTCAATGAATTAGACTCCAGCATGAGACAGAAGCAGAAGAGTTGCACAGCCAAGAACAATTCAGTCGGTCTCTCCTCTGATTCCAACCTAGATGGAAACCATCACACCCTGTCTCCCCCACAACGCTTTCGTTCATTCTTCCGATGTTCCCTCCATGGTGATTCCCTGACTCGTCTCTTATTTCTTCTTTCTGAAAATAACCTTGCCCACCTCACTTTGTCTAACTGTTGTACAGAAAGTCCCAGCAGGGAAAGTGAGACAGAGACACAAAGAAAGGCAGAGACACACAGAGACAGAGAGATAGAGAGAAATGTCTTTCCTCTATATACCCCAAATCCTGAAATGTTTATTTTCTCAAAGCTACATCTATTATACAGTAAGTGAAGAAGCTGTTCCCGCAGTGCGCATTTCTTTATGTAAATATCATTTCCCTGCACTCATCTGCATTGAGATTGAGAATCTGCTGATTAATTATACCTGAGGGCCAAAACTACAAAGGCAAATTTAGATTCGCTTTGTGGGGTCCTGGATTGTTTCTAAGAACCCAACAGGAAAAGGTGTAACAGGGGACTTAATTACCAGCAGTCACCCATTGCTTGCCCCAGTGATATTAGTCTGTGGCTGAGCTTGCCTCATGTCCACGGCCTGCCTGCCGTGTGGGAGCTTTCCCAGGATCCTCTTAGCAAAGGTGCAGGGGTCAGGGGTTAAGAGAGCCCTGCTTCACCACTGCCTGACACTGTGCTCAAGCTCAACAAGCAGACAGCCCTCGACTGGGGACAACAACTCTTCCAGTTTGTCAACTGTAATGGTGTCAGGCCCATTTCCGTCAATAGAAACACACTTAGAATTTGAACCTTTCTCAGGTTAGTACTGTGTGCTATGATACTTGGCAGAGGTAGAGAACCTCAGCTTCCCTGAAGTTACACAAGCACAGAAGGGAACAGCGCTCTACAGTGTGCTTTGTAACTTGGCCACAATGTTCACTCAGCTAGATAGAGCAAGTACATAGTATAGTATTGTCTTTTTCTTCTCTGTCTCTGTCCCGTGTGTGTGTGTGTGTGTGTGTGTGTGTGTGTGTGTGTGTGCATGGATGCGTGTGTGTGTGCATGGATGCGTGTGTGTGTGTGTGTGTGTGTGTGTGTGTGTGTGTGTGTGTGTGTGTGTGTTCTGGAATAGGAACCTAGGGCTTCACGTATTAGACAATTGCTCTATCTCTGAGCTGTGTCCCTTCCTGGCAAATAAACACAGGGGTCTCTTGCCAGTGCTCTGGTGATGCAGCCTATCCTTTACATATCCCCTGACTGTGATGCTTTAGGCAGGGCCAATCCTCAAAAGGAATAATAAATTAAGCACGGTAAGTTATACGCAGTGAAATGCACTTATCTGAAGAGCTTTAATACTCTGCTTTGGCAGTCCCTCACCCTTGGCTACTTAATTAGGATCACCATCTTTCTAATGAGTAGAGTCTAAACTCTAATAATTATTTTCATCTTTCTGGTTTCAGTGTGACCCATCAGTTTCATGTGTTGGAAACTGAATTCTGAATTGGTATGCTGAGGATGTGTGGAAGTACATTCTTTGAGAAGGAATTGGGATTAGATACAATTATCAAGACTCAGCTTTGTGATGGACTAGTAGCTTCCCACAAAAGAGAATCAGTCTGAAATGACACATGCATAGTCTATTTCACCATGTGATGTCCCTGTCAGGCTAGGACCCAGGCAAAAGGCCCCAGCTAGATGTCTAGCAGATGCTGGTTTCATAATTCCCAGCCCCCCAAACCACAAGCCAGATGAAGTCCTATTCTTTAGAAGTTACTCAATCTCCAGCATTTCATTATAAAAATAAGAGAGACTAAAACACATAAATAATTTCACAAGTATCTGCTGACTGCAGATACCAATGAACATCCATGGATGTTTTGTTTGGGTGCCTTTAAAGTAATTGCTCATTTCGGACAAAGATTTCATCCAAGTAGTGAAAAGTGCAGATAATGTTTTAAATCTAGGGTCACCAGAAAACAGACATCCTTATGCAAGAGTTATATTTATGAAAATATCTTTGAGCCATTAAATTCATCTTAAAACTATCTCAGTCAGGAGAAACATTTCAGTTTTCATCTAGTAGAAATATTCATCTCTTTATCTCCCAAAATATATCTTTTATCCACTTTTCCTTCCACATTTTGGCTGCCATGGTGCATATGAATATCTGTAAAAATGGACCCCTGCTTACCAAGCCAACTTTATCAATTACAGCCATATAAGGCTAGGGTACATTCCCTCCTGCACTCAGCTGCCCTGGCGGTAGCTCATGCATCTCTGGTTGGACCAATTCTGTTTTTGCTTTCTCAAGAACATGTTTTAGGTGTCCCAAGTTGAGAATCTTTGTCCTGTCCCAAACTGCTTCTGAAACCTTAAACATCTCAGTCTAGGGTCTAGCATTCTTGTATCTCACAATAAGAGCCCAAACAACAGGAAGTGAGTACCCTTTTTGTTTCTGTGGAAGTAGAGCTTAGGCAGTAATACTTGGTGGAGCCAGGTAAAGGAAAAGAGAGGGGAAATAGTTTGCAATCCAGTTTTTTTTAATCTGAGTAATATGTTTAAAGATACCATCATAAAATTCCAGTATTTTGTACAATAATTTCAAAAAGAGCTTTGAGTATTCCTCCACCCCTAAAATTGTGAAACAACCCTTGTATTTGGGTAACCTAAAATTCCAGGCTTCTCCTTTTCTGGTTCCTTGATTATGTGTTCTGTAATTGTTTCCCTGGTGAGCATTACATGCCCAGAACTTTGGACACTAGGAGATGGTTCTCTTTGCTTTTTCTTAAGAACATTTAAATTTTGAGCTCACTTAATGCAATGAAATTTTCCTAATTTAATAAAGTCTCAATTGTATGAAATTTTGTCTCTCCTATTTTATCCCATGAACTATTTGCTTCCCATGGTTTTGTTGGTTTAAAAAGGAATCTGTGCAATAATGACAGCTGTTTAACAACTTGAAATGTTGTTTAGAGAAAAAGTTAGTTCACGTGCTGTGGGAGAAGTAAGCTGTCAACTTCAGAGAAACAGAAGCTACTTTAGAACAGTGTGTGTGAAGTTTCTCTGGGTGGGAATGGTCAGCTTCTGAATGTGCAGGAAGAACGTCTCAAGCATTCTACCCTGTGGGCCCCTTCAGAGGGCTCCCCACCCATGCTCACTGAGATTTCCAAAGTGAGTGTCTTCAAGCATAGAGTTCCTTCCCACAGTATTAGAAAGGTAATGACAACCTCTCATGCTGCACACACGCCAAATATATTCCAGCTAAAGGACAGAAAATCTTACAATATTTAAAATCTCAATGATTCTGGGACAGATTACTATGATAACAGTTCTTTAATTGTCATGACGTATCTTTCCTCCTAACTACATTCTGAATATTATCCCGGGGTGGGGCGTGGGAAGCGGTCCCAGGGTTATCTCTGGTTCCCTCACATCTATAATTCCTCTCCTGACGTATTCATTTGTAACATACAATAGACAATGATAAGCTATCAGTCACGTGAACATTTGAAGGAAGAAAAGTACCCTTTGTAATAAGTTCTCAAAGCAAATTATGGTCTCCTGGGATATTAGACAAAGAACATTTGCTGCTTAGAAAGTAAGGAATCATTAAACCCATATTTTAATAAATAAAAGTTAATATGATGTCAGTAAACTGAACATAAATATTTGGACTGAACATTGTATACACCACAGACTTTTTATTTTGTGTTATGAATGCACGAAACTGTACATGGGATGGTTTGGAAGGAGGAAATGGAAGTAGGAAAAGATGACCTGAGGCAATTTAGGCGTGATTGCTATGTTATAAACTCGGTATAGATGAAATTAAAGTCAATGAAGAAATACGAAAGTCAGTTTCAAGTACATTTGCTTAGGATCACTGACAAAATATGAGGTACCAACCACTGGAGAAACAGGAGAATATATAAGATAATAGCAAAGAGAACAGGGAAAAAGAAAAAGGAAACTATTACTAATGATACAGTGATTGAAATGAAAAGAAAGGCAGAAACTTTCTGGATTGGCTCCAGGAATAGAGAAGGCAATATGGGTGCATTCTGGCATAACATTGAAGACAGATAAAGAGATTAAAAATGCAAACGCATGGAGAAACCAATGGAGACGAAGAACACTGTGAGAGCATTTACCACACAGCAATTCATAGCTCAGAAAAAAGAAAACAGAGTCAGCAACAGAAGAACGGCATCATGAGATCGAGCAAATGAAAACTTTGGATTTGAAGCAGGGTATGAGTCAGACCATGACCATCAAGTGTCAAGGGCATAAAGTAAGACTAGTGATGCTTGGATGCATTGTGGAAAATGTGGACTAAAGAGGATAAAGAGGAAATTCTTGCACAGTACCATTGTACCGGTATACGTGACTTACCAAACCGCTTGTTACGATGGCTCACAGGGTTCAGACATGGGTAAGACTGTCGATTACTAGCAGGCAGAGGACAGTTACCATGATGCAAATTGAGCAACCAGGTCAGTACCAGCTTGGTTTTTTCATGTTCTCTCTCACATGTGTGGCGTCCACAGCAAGCCACTGTGAAGTTCTGGAAGGTAATACAGCCTATGATGTTTGGAGGTCTGTTGGACCCCACTTATTGACGAACAATATAAAAAGAGGTAGCCAATACCTGAAACTGGTCATTTTATTTGAGAGACTATTTGTATCTGGGAGGGATATTGTTCCTCCCTTACAAGGTAGCATTTTATGTATGAGTGCGTGTGTGGTTTAGGGAGTCTACAGTCCTGGGCTTCTGCAATGTAGGAGGCACAGCTTAAAGAAAGCATTGGAGGAACGGAACCTGGCTTGTTAAACACATGGACACGCTTTCTCCAAAAGACAGCAGAATGATGCCTGGTCAGATGGGATGCTGGAGAGAAAGTGGACTCAAAGCCTGGTGATCCTTTGGTATTCTAGTAGGAGCCAGCCTCCACCTGGATTTCCAAAAAAATCCCGAGCTTTGCCTTTCAGTGAACAGTACTCACCGTTTTGAAAGAGGTCCCTGTACTTTGAGTCCTCCATCAATAGAATCCATCCTTATGTTTATTACAAATCCTTCCTCTCTAGATCCTAGCCCCGAACACTGTGTCCGAGGCCACGGAACTCATTCTAAGGATAAAGGTCTCAGGCACTCTGCTATAGTTGGGTATTTTGCAAGGGAATTTTGATGTAGCTATCTCTGAAGCTTTGTCATACGAATCATGTGGGGCCCTCCACAAAGTTCTACTGTGTTTAAACGTAAAAGAAAATTAAACCGTAGCATCAGACTCTCCAGAAATTTTGATCCAGTCTGACTGGTCAAGTCCAGCTGTACTGAGTTTTCCTTCTCAGCTCCTCACGTTTCCTTTCCCTGCCAGCTGTGGCACCTGAAGGGAACCCACCCCACCCCACCCAACAGCATAAGGCCTCTGGGTTAGTTCCATCTTCCTATCAAATGCTCCCCATGCTTTTCCCTCCCAGCCATTAACCCTTCTTGCTTTGTTATTCTCCACTCTCTTTTCTTAAGACTCCCCCATAACCCATGTTTCCTGACTTCTATAGGCATTTCAAGTTAAACACAAATATCTAAAGACTCAAAGCTAGTACCCAAAACTGAGAAAAACATGAGGCATTTGTCTTTCTGGATCTGGGTTACCTATGAGAAGAAGTTTCTTAATGATGGCCTAAATATCTTCATGTTTTATTTAATAATTATGTACTTAGTCTGTTTCTTATTTTTCAAAACTTCATCATATTGCTTTCAAAAAGGCAAACAGCATATTAAAGACCAAACAAAGCCAAACTTATGCCTTAGTGACTTAACCTTGGGTATTTGTAATTATACCTTCATAGATTATTCATAACTCTAAATATTCCTTCTATGTGTCCGGGGCATGGTAACTGAAAAAGAATATTCAAGTACTCTGAACAGTTTGGGGGCAGAAGTGGATTTAGAGAGAAAAAGGTTTCCTCCTATTCATTTTTAATGGAAGTTTCTGTTCCATCCACTAGCAATGAGTGGGAAGCTGCAGGCATTGACGGAGGGAAAACTGCCTGGTAGCGCTGTGAGAGACAGATGCACAGACCTGCATGCCATGTGTCTGGTGGTGAATGGTGAAGTAAAAAGTGAGGAGCCAGGAGGGTTTTGAGAGAAGTTGTGCGTCAGTGTTTTCAGGAGTCTTTCTGGAACAAAGCCTCGAAGAAGATAAAGGAGCCAGCAGCCATGGATCGCTGACGGAAAACCATTCCATTCCAGATCACACGGGGAGCAACTTTAAAGGCCTTGGGTGTTCTGCCTGTTTGAGGAAAGCAAGGCAGCCACCAATGAATGGGAGGATGAGTGGGGTGACAGGCTAATGGGGAGATTGTGAAGGTAGCAGGAAGCAGGTGCGCTAGAGTGGATGATAGGCAGGCAAGGCCTGATGAGCACCGTGAGAACATGTTTGTCATCTCTGAGTTAGATGAGAATCTGCTGATGAACTTGAAGCAGGTATTTAGAGCATATACGATAAAGTATCAGAAGGAAGATGGAGTACTATGAGCTTTAATGCTCCTAGGTAGTGATGGGGATGTCCTTCTGTATGCTGTGAATACGTTTCTCTTATTGGTTGACGAATAAAGCTGTTTTAGCCAGTGAACAGGCAGGATTTATCCAGGCTGGAAATCCAAACAGATGGAGACGGGTAGTAGGTAAAGTCAGGGGGATGCCATATAGCAACTAAGGAGGTAGGATGCCCAAGCATTCTTTGGTAAGCCAAGACCATGTAGAGAGTCATAGATTAATAGAAATGGGTTAACAGTTAAGAGAGAGTTAGCCAATAAGAAGCCTGAGCCATCAGCCAAACAGTTTATAATTAATATAAGCCTCTCTTGTATGTATTTGAGACTAAAGATCTATGGAAACTGGCAGGACAGAAACTTCCTTCTACAAGCTAGACAGTGTTTCAGACAAAAAGTAACTGTATTTATTGTCTATAAAAAAATAAAGACAATTCCTTTTGTAATATAAATGCAACATTCTCAACAGCAAGGCAAGTGTATTTTTCCTAATAATCATAAGAAATTGTTGAACAAAATTTTGGAGTTAAGGAAATAACCCTGTTAAACCCATCAAATATTTTCCCTTAATAGCAATGAAGAGAAAAAAATTAGCAATATCATTTTTTCATATTACCTCCATGTTATATGAGTTTGCATTAATTTGGACAGGAACACTTGTTACATTGATCAGCACCAACAACAGGATAAGTCTCACCTTAAAAGATTTTTCAAGAGGTTTGAGCTTCATTCATTGCTATATAACTATAGTTATATAAATAGCATGTTAATTACATATATATTTACGGTAAAGGCCTTGATAGGTACCTTGTGTAACATACATAACTCAAACACTGTCACTCAAAAAGATTTGTATGTTTTCATGAGAAAAACAAGAATAAATCATGTTGATTGAAAGACAGAAAAATACTCCATAGTACTCTAGTTTTTTGTTTGCTCAATTGATCCTTAGAATTAAAGGGGAAAACTTGATATGTATCTTTGTTTAAAAAAAAAAAAAAAAAAACACAGTATCAACTTCTAGCCTAGCAGTAATGGCGCATACCTTCAATCCCAGCAGAGGCAGAGGTATGCATATCTTTGAGTTCCAGGTCAGCCTGGCCTACACAGTGAGTTCCAAAACAGTCAAGCTACATAGAGAAACCCTGTCTATGTGGGGGGAAAATATCAACTTCTAGCATACAAAGTTACTCTAAAAGTATAAAAATTGGAGCATCTCTTGATTATCAGGCTTCAAAGTTCTGTTGTCTCTGCAGAGCAGTAAAACTCAGAAGCCATCTCCAGAAGAGAAGGATGCATTCTGAAATCCTAACTCCTTTAAAGTTTCAAAGAACATACATTTGCAATAATAAAGCTTTAAATTTTCATATTCTGGCTTAATTTAGTCATGTTAAAAATTTGTCAGTGTGATGAGTGAATGAAAGGTTTAGGTCCTTTACTTGGACAAAGGATGATACATAGATAGCTCAAGAATAGAAGAATAGAATTTTTTGGGGGAGTCTGGGTATACAGTGCAAGGATTTTAGAATGATTGTTGAGGATGCATAGAGAAAAAAAAAAGTGTGATCCTTCAAGACCAGAAAACCACCCCTGATCCTTCAAGACCAGAAAACCACCCCTCTGTGAATTCAGTTACATAGAATGATAATATTGATGTCCTTCGCCTCTCTGACTTGCAGGGGAGTGGGTTTGCCATTCTGTGGCTGCAGCTGAGCCTCTGCCTTCCCTCAGGCCACCTGTTTGAGTGAGACATTGTTGCCATAGGAACAAGCTCTTGGCATTGGCCTCCTCTTTTATCCTCCTTAAATCTCAGGAAAAGTCAAGGAAACAGTGTCTTGGCAAAGAAGACCGGGTCCTAACTCCACCCCTCTACTTCCTCTGCACCTGCAATGCACATTGTATCATGCAAAAGGAGGTGATGGGGAGCTGGGATTCACTGGGAAGGAATTATATGTTTTAGCCAAGCATGCAGAGCATTCTTACTCTATGTATTGAGAAATCTCAGCATTCAAACCCTATTATTTATCTGGCAAGCAGAAAACAATGGAAATCCACTTCCCTGCTAACCATGGTTAATGGTGTTCTGTATTGGTGAGATAAGCTAAGTATGCATCTTAAACCAAGTTAAGTTTGCCAGGTGAAAGATATTGGCTATCCATATAATTAGAGGACATAAGAGAGATTTCTGGTATTTGTCAATTATATTGACTTCCACAGAAAATGCTTTCATTGAAATGATATGTCAACCACAAACACTATCTACACATAAACATCTGCCTTGGTACACATATCTATCCATAGCACCAAAGCAAGCAGGATTTTTCCATACACAACTTTATCGACATCTCTTGGCACCCACAGCCTGGCGCCACTGAAACATGCTCATCCTTTCTCCTGAATGCTTGCTTCATCTTTCTGCTTTGAGGGAAATCTAGATCACTCCAAGGCTCTGCCACCAGTAGCCCTTTCAAGTGGAGATTTTATCCTTTGGCCATCCCTGTCTATGGATCCTTTGCTGACAAGTTCTTCATGTGGGTAACTCCGTTGAATATGTTTTGGTCACCTTCACTTTGCATGAAATTTCATTTTTGAGGCTTTTGCTCTCATAAGATTTGTCAGTATGTTTAAGGTTACTCTGAGTAGATCACAGTTGGTCCCTTCTTGAACGTCACCATCCTAAGTGATTTTGTTGTCTACACAAACTAGCTTGAATGTTCCTGCCTCTCAGTTGTTTGACATCTCTGATCCAAGATCCACTACCAAGCTTAATACCCCAGGCCCTGCACCTTCCTCTTCCTCAGCACAATGTTGCTCTTCCTGACAAATACCGCCCTGCTCAGTTTCTCCAGTACAAAGTTCCAATGACTCTTTGACTATAATGGGATATTAGTAATTATTGTTGATTGTACAGTTATTGTTCTTACTGTCCTTTTATAAAGCCGACAGTGACTTAGGGTAGACATCATGGAAACCAGCTTACAATCACTTTGTCATTATCCTTTATTCCCATCAAGTCTTGCCCACCTCACCTTCAGTTCATATACCACGCTGCCTAGTTTTATGTCAACTTGACACAAGCTGGATTCACCTGAGAGAGGAGGAACCCCAAGCTGAGAAAATGCTTCCATAAAAGCATTTTTCTTAGTGAATGATGTGGGAGGGCCCAGCCCATTGTGGGTGGGACCCTCCCTGAGCTTGTGCTCCTGGATTCTGTAAGGAAATAGATTGATCAAGTCATAGGGAATGAGCCAGTAAGCAGCACCTTCCATGATCTGCATCAGCTCCTGCCTCCTGGTTCCTGCCTCCTTTGGTTCCTGTCCCAACTTCCTTAAATGATGAATAGTGATGTGAAGTGTGAGTGAAACAAACCCTTTCCTCCCTAACTTGTTTTTGGTCATGGTGTTTAATCACAGCAACAGAAACTCTAACAAGATACATCCCTTGCTCTCTATTCAGAATTTCCTGTCCCTCTCAGTCATGCTCTTATGGAAAACTCCAGCTTCAGTTCATCTCAACTCGTTGTTTCCTCC
The DNA here is from genome assembly GCF_943737965.1 of Phodopus roborovskii. Classification (NCBI taxonomy): domain Eukaryota; kingdom Metazoa; phylum Chordata; class Mammalia; order Rodentia; family Cricetidae; genus Phodopus; species Phodopus roborovskii. Next base: position 15,664,096 of record NW_026126511.1, read on the forward strand.
ATGTATAACCTGGAGGGAGTAGTCAGCTACAATGACCTTGATTCCCTTTGCTTCTTGGGCTGTATCTATTTCCAGCCTTTAATTCTGTTATTCCACACTCCTCAATGTGGACATTTTATACTATTCTCCCGTTTTATTTTTATTTTTGATTAGTTTACAAAGTAACAGGTTTTGTTATGTCATTTCAGTGTACCCTTAGTCCCCCACCTCTGCAATCATGATTCTTGGTATTTCTGTTTTATAAAGTGAATGAAGACTTACGTTAACGTTGATATCAAACGTCAACCAATTTTTAGGTCAGTGGAGTCATACGTTAACTATCTTTTTATGTCTGGTTTTCCCTACTTGATACAATTACTTCTAGAGTTGTTCACACTCTACTGTTCATCAGTAGCTAATTATTTTTACCATTGAGTAGTATTCCTATGCAATCAGTTTAGACTAGCTTTAAAGACTAGTTGTGTAGGATAAGAGCGCTTCTCAGTCTGTAATTAATGATTCTATACTGCCAAGTGGAGAGGCCCTTCTCTCTGTGGTCCAAACACCATGAGGATGGTATTATTACGCTAATGAATGGGTGATGAGGATGAGCACTCAACCAGCCATCTCAGAACAGCAGACCCTGTTCCTTCTGGTATATTTGTATCCTTATGGAATCCAGCCCCGCATGCCACCTGCACACTCTCACTGTTGAATATGCAAATGGCTCAGGGCTTCTGCTAATCTCCAGAATTTTTCTCACTGGAAATTCACCTATCTGGTTCTCTGTATTTACTCAATGGATCGATAAGCAAATTAGTACTTAATCATAATATGTGACATTGTCATTCACACCGTTAGAAACAAGCTGTCAAATCAAGATCAAATAGAGAAGAAACTCAAACATGCATTACTCAGTGAGGAAGCCAATTTGGAACTTTATAAGCCAGTTAAATGACCTTTAAGCTTTGAGCCCAAGTCTTACCATGAAGACACAGTTTCATGACGTTGGCCTGGCTAGTCTGTGCTACAAGGGATGTTCAAAACCAGCCTACACAACTCAACTGCATTGATGCTGTGAGTGGAAATCTCATATTTATGTCTAGTATTCTTACACGTTATCAATTTCAATAATATTCTGGACTGTTTATTTGACTATTTTTTAAAATATTTATTTTTACATATCTTCCCTTTTGTATATTTGAACATTTTAAAATTTATTTTTCCCAAATCCCAAAACCAAGTTTTGCCAGTATCAATTATGCAGCATTGCTAAAGCACTAACTCTCTTTTAGTAGTTATGGTTGAATCTTCTGGACATTGACTTCTTTCTTTGTGTGTTTTAATCACTTGTCAAATGGGTAACTATCTCCAGGTTTTAGCATTTGGAAAAATTGTATGTATGTATGTAATGTATGTATTGATGCAGCAAATATTCAAGTGCAAGTCTTTATGTGAACATGAATTTCAACTCATTCTGGCCATTCTCTTAAAGTCCAGCTTCCTTTACACCTGGCCACAATCTGTTTCTGCTGCACTCAGAAGCATGGAAGTCCCTGATGACTTGGTTTTCTGGACCTCTGGGTTGTAGCAAGTTCAAACTATGAAGGAGGGAATTTGGTAACCACACGTTCTTGGTTGGGAGATCCTTCCCCTGTGCTGAGACTGATAAACCCCTGTGCCATTTCTCATTGAGGAGAAGCCTCTTGGTTCCACATTTCCGACAAAGATGCACGTTTTAAATGCTCCAGCTGCATAAAGAAATCTCTGCCCTGCCTTGCTTGCTTCCCCTCCAAGCCACTGAGCTCTTGAAACTGCAGTCTGCATGCTGCAAAGCTACACATTCTACTGAGAGCTGCAGACTCAAGTTCGATGTGAAAATTCACTTTTGTTACAGAACTTACTTCCATTACTGGAGTTCTCCAACTTCACCATGAGCTCAGCTGTGAAATTCCATGTGTAGATTTACATAAATTTGCCTTAAGTAAAATCCACCATTTTGCTAAGTTAAGACAGAGTCTTAACCGTGTGCTTTTAATTCATTACTCCTACAGTGAGAAACCTGTCTATCTTTCTGCTGTTTTTCTCTAAGTACTAACTAATTCAGTTTACTCAGGGTGATTTCACATAATCAGGATTGTATTTGCTCCTGTTAACGCCATAGGAGTACAGCAAGTCCCTAGCTACCATACCTTCTTAGCTTCTTGCATTTCTTTTATTCTCTCTTGACAGTGGAATCTTAATCTGATTTCTTTGTATACACTTCTACATTCCTTATTCAGAGTAGACATTTGCTGAAATGTGAATTTTAAATTGTCTAATATCGGATGATGAAATACATGAGCAAAATGGCTGATCCTGGATGTCACTAATCTCCCACCCACCTCCCTGCCCCAGGGAAAAAAAAAAAAAAAAAACAAGTTCGCTTGTAAACTAAGAGTTTTCAGTCTAATTAAAAACACAGTCTTCAAGTACAGTTGAGCCCTTCTACTGTGGGAAGAAACCAAGAGACTCAGGAACAATGTCATATAGTAATTCTTTGGGAAGGGCTTAGCAATGCAGGTGCTTCCTGTTGAAACTTGGAGCCCCATACAAGAATGCAGAGGACATCTGAGAACAAAACTGAGCCCAGTTAATGACATCTGCCCTAGCATGCTGGAAAGAAAGTCACTGACCAAAAATAGCATGTTTAGTGCTGCTCGAGTTGAGATACAAACCAGCAGTAGTCAGGAAATGCAAAATTAAATCTGCTCTCCACCTTCCATTTACCCCATTGTGCCCAAGCAGCACCAAGGTCAAAAATTAATTGCAGACACTGCTACGCGCACACAGCCTGCAATGTTTCAGCTCAGTGAGGTCAGGAGGAAAACTTAGTTAAAACCTTATTAGAGCAGTTTACAGGAGCACATTATTATGAATATGAAATTGGAGTCATGGCTTGATAGATTGTCACCTCACCAAAGTAATTTGTTGGGAATGATTTGAAAATGCAAGTGAACGTAATTAAGCTTCTGTTTTATGACAGCCTGGACATTTGTCTCCTGGTACACTTGTCCCTATGGATTTGACACTGCAAATGCACAGAAAATAATAGGGCACGTTTCGGGAATGGAGCTTTAACTTAGTATTTGGGTGTCTTTGAATTAAGAGAGACCGTTGGAATTGACTGTAAAGCTGCAGTTAACTTTCATGCATTTCTCTTCTGTGTAATATGGCCTAAAACAAATCTCAGTATTATCATGAAACCTGATGCACATGGCAATGGGTACATATTTTCGTCACTACCCTTTCAGCGTCACACTGTTCCCTGCAAGTCTCCGTGGAAGAGCAAGTGCATTTGACAGCAAGAAAAACAGAACTGTCAGTCACTGTCACGCTCTATGAACACTCAGGGCCATGGTACCTACCCTTTTCTCGAGAGATCTCGAATGGCTCCTTAGACGATTGTACCGTTGATCAGCATGTTCACTCAGTATTTGGATATCTGCGCTCTAATTCAGTTACCTAATTTCCCATTGATTTTTTTTCTACTGACGTCTATGCTTCTAAATAGCAGACAAACATGTGAGATAAACATTCTGTAGAAATGACTGCTTATCTCATGCCCAGGGAATTATATAAAAACAACGCTGTATTCACCATTATCAGGCACAAAGGAAGAGGGAAAACCCACCCCAACATGACCTGCTGCACAAGATTCCTTTTGTGATCAATTTCAGTGATTTCTGGATCGTGAGGCCAGCCATTGACAAGTTTTCTTTTCCCACATACATAATTTATAAGTCATATAATTAATATTTTATAAGTTAAACAGTTGTTAATATTAGTTACTTGTTTTCATGAATGGCAAAAAACAATTTCCCCCAAATCTTCTTGTGGTGCCTTTCTCCTTTCCCTGATGCAGTTCGGCAGTGACTGTCTTCAGCCACACATTGAGGAGCACTCCTACAATTACGTCTCTCACCAGACAAAAGCTTGCACACTGTAAACAAGTCTCATCCAAGGAACGCTTCAGGGGAAATGCTATACCACACGATACGTCGTGATCTCTTTTCCTCTGTTCCTGTCACGCAGAGTTCTGAACCCGTCTTCTGGCTCCGTTCATAGAGCATGACAGTGACTGACAGTTCTGTTTTTCTTGCTGTCAAATGCACTTGCTCTTCCACGGAGACTTGCAGGGAACAGTGTGACGCTGAAAGGGTAGTGACGAAAATATGTAAAACCTCCATCGGGTGGATACCTCAAGCTTGCTATCCCGAAGGATGGGCGACTTAGATTCCTGAGGGGAAGCTAGACGGCATTCTTGGTAAGCTTTGGTGACTTTCTTTACATGGGCCTCAAACATAGGACTGAACTCCTCGGCTTGAGATCAAAGGTGGGCTAGCATGAGGAGGCCTGGTCCCGAGAGTTACACAGAAGCCCACTAGGTCTTATAGAACTTGAATAGAAAGGACCAAGACAACCTCAATTCCCAGCTTTCCTCTCTGAAGTCGCTAGATTCATTTGGCATCACTTGTGTGTCTCTAGGACCTCTCTACTGCTTTTATACCAAAAGCCATACCCTGGAGTGACTGTCATTTCCTGCTTTCTGTATGCCTTCACCAGCAGTAGCCAGATAGCCCATCTGTTCTTTTTCTGGCCTATTGGAACAGCTGTAATCATTCTACAATCGCGTCTGTATCCTGTTTAAAATCACACATCAGCTTCCCTTTTCTTTACGATAAAATCCTAAACTCTCTACCTGACTTAGAAGGCTATGTGACCTGGCTTCAGCTTGTATCTGAACATGGGCACCCTGGAGCTCCTGCTTCAGCCTCCCCTGGGGAAGGCTAGCATCTCTGCAGCTTAATAGCTCAGTGTCTGGGCTTCAGAGTGGCAGTTTTTCTCAGAAGCCTTTCAGACCTCAGCAATGGGAGTTAGCTGCCTTTTACCACACATGTATCTACTTACCCTTTTCTTGATGTCTCTCACACTCACTGCACAGCCCTTACCCCCTTAGCCATGCCTGTTTTATGCTCTAGATCTGATGCTGTTTTTTCATGCTGAGGATACCAGGATCTACAGAGCTAGTTCCAGGACAGGATCCAAAACAATACAGAGAAACCCTGTCTCAAAAAAACCACAAACAAACAAAACAGCTATTTAAGACTAAAGGAGGAGAGAAAAAAAAAAAGGTAGGAGAGAAGACAGGTCACCCTAGATAAACCAAAACCAAATCATATTAAATAGACATCTTTTGGAAGTCTAAAGAAGTCAGGAGATATGCTTCAGCTATGCTGAGTAATAAAATGGTAAAGCCCAATCATTAGTTCCTACTTAATAAAAATTCCAACCCACTCTGCTACACAATTAACATTTTCTGATTTGTAACCCCCTTTCACAACAACATATAATCTTCTGAAATCTCTTTAAAAAGAATTTGTAATAAATAGTTTAGTGGGTTTGGAATTTCACAAGTGCACTAGAGGGTCCTGCAATGTCGCCAGCATTTGATGCAACCCTGGCTACAGATTTGTGTGTTCCTTTGCAGATGCTTGCCTAGGCTAGGAGAACTTTTCATCTGTCCTTTATTGTTTACTATGGCCCATGCATTATCCTAAAATGATAAACACTGGTCTCTTCTTTTGTATTACCCTGGTTTATATGATTATGCACACAGAGTTTCATAAGAGTGCAGGTCTGAGGTCCATGCAGGCATGGCTGAGCTTTCTGCTTAGACATTCACAAAATCAGGGTGTCGGCCAGGCCATCCTGTTCTTCTCTGAAGGTTTTGTAGGAGGGCATGTTTCCATACTCATGCAGTGTTGCAGAATCTCTATTTAGAGGACTGGCATCAGCATTTCCTGGCTAGGCCGTATTTCTTGCCACAAGGTCCCCTCCATCTGCAAATCTACAATGCCACATCAAGTCCTCTGTACTCTTAGATGGCCACTGACTTCCTCTTCTGCCACCAAAATAGAACAATGCTTTGAAAGGGCACACGTGACTAAGTTGGGTCCATTTGTAACCTTCTTATTTTAGGGTCAACAGATAAATAGTATGCTTGTGTCTGCAAAATGTCTTCTGCCTTTCCATATAATTTAACCATAGAAAGTAAAGTCAGCTGTCAAAGATCATGGGAGCCAGGTAAAAATTCTGCCACTGGAAGCAGAGAGGGGTTTTGGCCTCTTCTCACTATAAGAGTTCCGGGGGTTATCACATTTCTAACAAACAAGAGTGTGAGCTTGCTGTCCTGCTACAGACATATGCACTGGGCCTGCTCTTCCTTCCGTGGTGGTAATGAAGAAAGTGTCTCTCCTTTGTTGTGCAAGGCTGACCTTTCTGCTCCATTCTGAGGAGTAATTGGTGAGACTTCCCTGCAAGTCATTAAAACTAATTTTTCTCTTCTATACACTTCTAGTGTCCTAGTCAGAGACCCAGTATTAAGTATTATTGTGAACTAGACATATACCCCATGATTCTCTCTCTTTTTTAATTCTACATTGCCATCTGAAAATAATCACATAGGCAATATATATATATACATATATGCATATATGTACATATATATGTATGTGTGCATACATGTACATATAATTCTTCACTCTTTATATTGCACATATCACAAGTCTATTCTCAATTAGGAACTAGTGATAACATCAACCTAGTTTCTTTAAGCAGAAGCATAGGAATCATTTATATTCCCCTTTCCCCCATCTTATCAAAATTCCATCAGCAAATCTTGTTATTCAATTGCTAAAATTATTTCAAATATATATTTCTACGTATATGTTCCACTTTTAAAGAACATACTTATGTTTTCACTCTTTGGCAGTTACTGATTAAGAAATCTGAGTGGTTATTATCAATAACTATGGGCCTCTCTCACACACACATACACACACACACACACACACACACACACACACCATAATCAGGTATTATATGATCCTTGATGTAAAGTACTTGTTAGAGAAAAGAACACACCATGAATTCAGTGAAACCTGATATGGTAAGTGCTATTGACAATAGAATGGAAAGACAGAAGCCTGGTTTGGTTTGGGGAAGTTCAACAAAGCATGGAGGCTCCCTTTGAAAGAGCCGGAGGAAGGGAGAGCGAGCATTGTGGAAAAGAACAGTATTTAAAGGAACTGGACATCAATGATATTTAGGAAAGGACTCCACACAGATGCCTGGAAAGGGGCCAGACCTCACAAGTCCTGGTGGAGTCTTAGGGAGCAACAGTGATATTTTGCGGGTTGGAATGAATGAGTGTAGACAGACTGCATAGACTCTCATTTGTTTGACAAGGGATTAAAATGCCATTTAGTGCCTCATGTTTGCAGGATCCTCATTTGACAGAGGATGAGCTGAGCTATAGAGGTATAGCGCATGTGTGAAGAACGAGAAACAGAGTCTGCATTGCTTTTCTAGTCATGTACTCATAAAGCAGGGATATGTGTATGTATGTATGTTTGTATGTATATATGTATGTTCCTGTGGCACTGACCGCATCCATTCAGTCACAGGTGTAGGCGTGACAGGGAAGGCTAGGTCTGGGGTCTCGCTCTCTTGCTTCCTGGTCAGGTTACAGAGAGCATCTGGGTGGCAGGGTAGCATTCATGGAGCGGGGACCTTCAGTGGTCATCTGTTTGAGTTCTCCCCAAATAAACCTCACTTAACCTACACTGAGTCCAGTGAATCTTAACTCCCATGCTTTAGGTTTCTCTATATAGCTTTGGAGACTGTCCTGAAACTTTCTCTGTAGGCCAGGCTGGCCTGGAACACACAGAGATCCACCTACCTCTGCCTCCAAAGTGCTGGGATTAAAGGTATTCACTACCGCCACCCAGCTTGAAGCAGAGTTCTTACAGTGTGTGGCTAGGTCAGAAGCTTAGGCTGTTTGTGAATGAATTCATTAATGTAAGCCAATAAATACGTGTTGAGCAACAGGTTTTTTTTATTTATCATTTTTATTTTATGTACATTGGTATTTTGCCTGCATGTATGTCTGTATGAGGGTCTGTATGAGGAACCCTGGAACAGGGGTTACAGACAGTTGTAAGCTGCCACCATGTGAGTGCTGGGAACTGAACTCCAGTCTTCTGAAAGAGCAGCTAGTGAGTGCTCTTAACCCCTGAGCCATCTCTCCAACCCAAGTAATATTTATAGGTATGAAGGATAAAATCTGGGGAGAGATAAATACCCTCTTCTTTCTTACACTTTAGTGAATGAAAACTAACAGATTAGCAACCTAAATATCCATGGGAAAAAAAATGATAGCAAAGAAATAAACACATCACATGCAAGAACAGAACAGCTTCTTTTGTTTGGCAGTAGCAAGAAAGGCATTCATGAAATCAGAACATGAAGAGACTACAGGAAACGATTTCTGGTAGAGGGCACTCTCTCGAGACAAAAACATGTAATGGAGCCACAGCATGTTTGAGGGACTCTCAATGTGACTGAGCTTCAGTGAGAGGTTCTGGGAGTGTTTGGAGAGATGCCTGGGATGCAGAAAGTGAGCAGCCTCATGAGCCATGGGTCTCTAGTTCATTGGGATTAAAAGAGGGGCTTTGGGGAGGGCAGGAAAAAGCCAAAGTGAATGAGACCTAGTGTGACTTCTGGGTGCTGTGAACACGGCCTGCTGGCTAGAAGGAGGCGGCGGCAGCTAAAGAAGACCTCACAGAGGATGCTGGTGGTTAGGAGGGGACCATGGTGGGACTGGGGGAAGTGAGTGTTTGGAACAGGTTAGCAATTTATTAAAGAACATGTCAAATATGCACCAATTTAGAGAAGAGGGATTGAAGGCTATTAAAACTCATCACACATATTTAGCGATTATAAACCCACTGGCAGTTTTATTCTTTCTTTCAACACCAACTTCTTCAGATCGTTATTACTGTTTTCACCATTATTATTAATATCACTATTATTGCTAGTATATTATTATTACCAATATTATTGTTATTAAGACATGAAGTTTTCCTACGAAAGGTTAATGTGTCCAAGGCTCAGTTCCAAATGCAACAGAATTCATAAAGTATCATTGGATCATAACAGCTCTGACTTCATCAATGAGTTATTCCAATGATGGGATGATTGCTTGATAGCATTACTGGGAGCAGACCATATGTTAAGACGTAGAGGAAGTAGGTTACTAGAGGCCCTGGAACAGTATTCCTGTTATCTCTCTGTCTGTGTCTTTCTCTATGTCTCTGTCTCTCTCTTTTGCCTCTTCTACTTTTTGACTATCTGTCTATCTCTGTCTCTTTCTCTCTCCTTCCCTCCCTCTCTCTTCTTCCTGAACATGACAAATTGACCACCACCATGTTTTGACATGCATCAGACTCAAGCAATGGAGGCATCTAATCGTGGACAGAAGATCCTGAAATTGAGCCAAAACAAATATTTATGCTTTCAGTTGAATGATGCTAGTTATTTTGTCACACAATAAATAATGTAACTAGTGTCCTAGTAATCATCACTGTAACTGGCACATTTAAAATTCAATGTGTGTGCGTAGAACAAAATAATGAATGGAGAAACCAGTGGCTGAGTTCCTATAACATGACCTGGCACACAGTCTGCCTTCAATAAAGGCATTCTTCTGGATGGAAACGGTGATAGTTCTAGTAAGATTAGCCCAAAGTCTCAGGTGGAGGAGGACGCACAACCAGATCTCTGAAGCTGTCCATTTCATAGCCCCCTTGTTGCAGACAGATGACTGACTGAGCTCCGACATACTCACAGGTATTTCCTCCAATCCTACCGTGGTGATCTCAGCCTGGGCCCTTTTCTGATGACTTCCTGTTTGCTTAGTATTAAATTACTGTTTTTTTTTTCTTTCACTTCAGTAATCTAGAAATAATCCTCATGATTATCACCTGGCTTTTTAGAGTTTTCAACCCTTTCCTAAACTCAATGTGAGCATGCATAGCTCCCCACATCAATGGAATAGTGAGATGCAGTAGTGTGAGTGGAATCTGAAGTTCTTTGGCTGAATATGTGGTCAACAACTCTTTCTGGGATCTAAAGTACTGGGCAAATCAGAACACCAAGCTGGTAGATTTAATGGCATCATCTTCTTTATGCATCCTGTTCAGATAGCTGAACTTCTTAGGTTGTTTTCCTCTTTAAACATTTTTGTTCATATCCACTTTATTGTCTCTCATTAGATACTGACCTATTCAGATGGATCAGCTTACCATGATCATCTGATATCTTATTTTTGACTTCCAGAACATTGGCTCTTTTCCTTAGGTTAGTAGATTCTGCAAACCTGACAAACCACCTTTATTACTCATTTTATTATTTTTATTCATTCAAATTAACATATTAGATTAACATGTCTGCCAAATTTTTAGAGGTTACTTGCAATAAATATCTTATATTTGGAAATTGAAAGTGGAAACCTTTAAACAATAAATACCTCTTTACAAATACCTCTTTACCTGAACTTTTATATTCTACCAGAGATATAAATTTAGATTAGATAAAACATGACAAGTCATTTAAGAAATATCCTTTTACTACTTTTAGGAGTAGGTTAACTCCCATAAATAATTTTAAATTTTTATGTAGCGATTTAAGATACTATATGATCTGCAAGGATTTTCTATCTATGAACATAGCTTATTTGTTTACGTGAGAGCTTTTCTATTTAATACCCAGCAATTTCTATTCTATGCCAGCGTGCTGATGGTTAGCATTCTGATTTAAAATTATGTGTACACAAGAAAACAAACATAGTATTTTGATGCTGGCTTGTATATATAATCCATTTAAGATTTATTTTTAAGCCCAGTGTGCTGATGCACAGCTTTAATCCTAGCCACTCAAGAAGCAGAGACAGACAGAGCTCTGTGAGCTTGAGACCAGCCTAATCTACAAAGTGAGTTCCAGGAAAGCCAGGTGTGTTGCACAGAGAAACCCTGTCTTGAAAAGCCCAGAAATAAAAATTATTTTTTAAAAATGCATAAGAAATAACTCAATTCACTTTAGGATGATGCCCAAATCCTTGATGAGAAAGTAAAAAGCCACATTATATCCTGGGATCTTGTGTCTTAAAAACACTCCATGCTTTCTTCCAAAGTCACATGATGAGACACACAGCCGGCTGGAGACTCATCCCAAAGCTGAGAAAAGCCTCCACAGAATTCTGATGAGGCTGCTGCCTGCAGTGCATAGGGCAATGGCTGATCTCTGACCCTGCCCAACAGCCAGGACTTTTGTCATCCTGCTGCTGAAGTCAAATTAGACTGTAATTACTCTCCAGACAACGGCTGTAATTACACATTCAAGTCCCAGTGTCTGGCAGGAGGAGTGGGATTTTGGCTGGCCGCGGATAAAGAAGAGTCAAAAAGTCAAAAGACAAACTGCTTTTTGATACTTTTCTCCAAAGCTGGGTGCTCCCCAAAGAGGAGAAAGAATCAAATTGCACTGGAAAACACCCACTCATTCAAAATACCCCAAAGACACCACTCTCATGAACATCAGTGGACTTGGTTTACCAGTGTACGAACAGCACTGTGACTCAGAAACAAAAGACAGTGAGGGGTTCCACAAGCTTCGATGCAGACACTGTTTTCTATCGTTGCTTCATTTTTAACTAAAGAAGAAGTAGAGAAGGAGGAAAAGGAGAAGAGGAGAAGGAAGAGCAGGAGGATGAGAAAGAAGAGGAGGAGAAAGGGGGGAGAGAGAGGAGATAGAAAACATCAGGAGGAGGAGGAAGAGAATAACAGGCATCGAGTAGGAGAGATGAGGCAGGACTATGTTTTCCAGTATGTTTTCTCAGATCTGCTGTTATTTTTCTCTTCTTCTGAAATCTGAGATCAAGATGTTTTGAGGCAGCACACTGAGTAGACTCATAGCTTAGAAAGACACACAGAGAGATCCTCCCTTGCTGCTTTTGAGGTTAGCTACCAATTATTACGGGTACCCTTTAACTTCCCTTTCAGAGTTCCAGATTTGCCACAATTTTCCCTTTTCTCAAGGATGACTTCTTCTTCTTCTTCTTTTTTTTTTTTTTTTTTTTTTGTTTTTGTTTTTAAGGATGACTTCTTATGAAACTCTTTTAGCTTTCTTCTCTTTATTTTTATAATTCCTTTGAGAATTGCTTATGTGTTTTGATCATAATCATCCTCCAAACACTTTTAAGAGCTACCACTGTTTCCATACCAACTCATTTTTGTTTACCACATTTCTCTGATTTGATTGTTCTGTATGGCTAACCCCATCTCCTCATGCCTCTCCATACCAAAACACCATGTTCCACTTTAGTTAGCATCCATTCACTCCAACCTTATGCTCTGCCTGTCAGTCTTTAACATATTTTACTTGGAATTGTTTCACTTTTAATTTTTTTATTTAGTCTATGTGTCTTTCACATCACGTATCTTGGTCCCATTCATTCTTCATCCCTTTATATCTGCTCTCCTCTGCAGCCCCATAAATAAAACAAAATGCAAAAGAAAAAGAAAGAAAATAAAATGAAAACAAAATTTTAAAGGGGAAAAATTAAAATTCTCATTATGCAAACGGCAGTGCAATTCAACAAGTTACACCGTATACACCTCTATCTACACATCTCTACTCACAAGTATTCATTGCAAAGAGTCATTGGTCTGGCTCGAGGCCCCTGGCCCCCACTACAGGATCAATGCCCAGCCCTGACTAGGACTTCCTGGACATCTCGTTGCTGTCCTGTATTGTGGCTATCCTGCAGGTTTGGGTCTGCAGCTCAGGTCTCTTTACAAGCTCCAGCAGATCATAGATGGAGTAGGATGTTGGGGCAGGTCAAGCCATAATTGGGTCTGGGTCTGGGTAGCTGCAGGGTTGGTCTACCAGATGGGACATGGGGACAGCTCTCCCATGGTCACAGTTTCAGGGCTGACTCACCTACACCTGTGCTAACAGTGTTACTCTGTTGTGCTCTCCTACTCTTACGACCACAGGGCCGGCTCTCCCACTTACCGCAAGCATTGACAGGTGGGGGTGGTGTAGGAGGGGAGACTGGAATTGTTTCCAGCGTTTACAGTTAACCAAAGTCATCTGCCTCTCTTTTCACATGCTTTGCCTCCTCCGTGATGACATCTTGTTATTGTTGATTTTTTTAACCATTTGTAATGGACACATACTAATATGATTGTTTCGAAAGCATGTTCCGGAGGTATTCTGACCACTTCCTCTCCACTTTTCTATGTTGCTGTTACACAGAGACACCCTGAGTACCCACATCAAAGTTGCCATGTTGTCCATGCATACCCCTTGCTTTCTCGCCTGCCTTACCTTGCTTTCTTGGTCCATGGAACAGCTGTTACTCCAATCTTTATTAAACTTCGTTGTGTTCATTACAGATTAATAATATCATTTTCATCTTAGCTCTAGATACTGTCACTCAAAACTGGTATTAATGAACTATATTAATCAAATCATTCATTAGTACAAATGATTGAGAATTTTGTGTAAAAGTTAAATAAAAATCATATGATTATGCATCATTGCATTAGGCTTCCATATTTCATACAAGGAAGTAATTTATCTGAAGTAAAAACAGACAGCCAGACTCAGCATTAAACACCTTGTATGTGAAGTTAACACCGTATCAGGACCTTGGAGCCAAGCAAGCTCTGCTAGTATCCTTCAATCTCCTTTTTCTTGTAGTGTAAACCAGGAAGAGTTGACTTAGGCTTCAACCTGTAACTTCCATGTCCACTAAATGGTGACATATCAGGGGCTGGTGTTAGCAACCACCCACATCCGGGACCAGGTGGCCCCCTCTAGCCCGCCTTCAATGACTCAGAGCCAGCACCTACTTTATCACCTGCTGTCAAATGTAACACTTAAAAAAAAGTTCCTACCATCATGGTTCACTCTCTGTCGCCTTGCCTCTGTCTGTCTGTTGCTGCCTCTCTCTCTCTCTCTCTCTCTCTCTCTCTCTCTCTCTCTCTCTCTCTCCCTCCCTCCCTCCCTCCCTCTCTCTATCTCTATCTCTTCTCAGATGTGGCCTTTTGCTACCTCTCCCTAATAAATATTTTCCATGAGATCCTTTGCATGGTGTGATTTTGTGGCATTCCTTGGCCTTGATCCTCTAAGGTATTCTTATGCTGCTAAACCTTAACATTGGTGCCATGTGATCCAGATAGGCCACCCTGGTGTTTGCACTCCTTACTGGGGTATAAGAGGTACTAGGACCCTATCCCTTATCTCCAATCCACCCATGACAGATCCACCTTCTGCCCTACCCACCACTCGGTCCTCCATCCTGCACAGGCAATTGGTGAGTGACCTCTCTCAGTGGCATAAATGCTTCCCCAAGTATCTGGTACTCTTGGAGGTAGAGGTACCCACCTCTAATCCTTTCCCTTGGGTGAGGTTTGGGTTTTGGAAGTCTGTTGGATCTTCTGGGCCTGGGAGCTGAAGACTGACAATGATCTGGGACCTCTGCCCCCAGCAACCACAGAGGAACCTATGTGATTGTCCACTAGGTCAGTGATAGCTCTTCCTGTTTGATAGTATCAAGCATACCAGCTCCTCCCCCAAGGCTTCATATGTCTTATCAGTTCTCTTCATAAGTGAAAATCAGGCCTAGGGCCTCACTGGAGAGCTACTTTAAAAAAAAAAAAAAAAAAAAAAAAAAAAAAGACAAATGACTTACCTTGTTATCAGACCCGGAAAAGAGATAAACTCACAATACAGATTTTGATGTAACTTTTTACTCTTGCTTTGTTTAAAGGGCTCTGCTTTGTAATTGATTACTGTTGTCAGTAATCAGTCACCTGAGTTTCATGGTGAATGATTGAATTGAAAACAAGGTGTAAAGTTTATGTAAGGTCTCAAGATATGAAGCTCAAGCTATGAGGACGTCAGAAAATATTTTAAGGTATGTAAATGCAAGTTATAACGGCCTACAAAAGTGTTGTATGTAAATGGAATTTGTAAAGGTATAAAAAAATAATTTAAGGTACATGAAAAATGTTTCAGATCTATTTCCCTCTCTACGATATTGCTAAGACTTCAAAAGCAGAGTTTTACATTAATCAGCGGAGTGCTGATAAGCTATTAATCTAGCTCTGGTAGGCTCTGACTACTATTATCAGAGTTACCAGCTCAGGATTTTTAAGTTTCCTTTGGTTGTCTTCTAAGTAGAGACTTAAAAGTGTGTCTCATTGTGCTAAAAGTGAAGTGAAAGAGTGTCCATGCTTTTAATCCAAAATCATTTTGAGCCCCCAAGACTCTACTATAACTCAACGGTGTGAGTCTACTGCTTTTTCTACAATGTAGATTTCAGTACAGATTACAAACAGTGGTGATACTAACAGATCTGCAACTTATGTCTTTTTGTAAACTTAAACATTCTTGAAAGCTTCAGAGAATTGACCTGAATCCACCTCTCAGAGGTCAAATGGACTCCAGAAAGGTAGCGTAATAAGAAAAATACGAAATAAGAAAAAATAAATAAATAAAAGGTTTGTTTCCTCACCTGCCTATTATGCCTATTCTTGAGGATGGTGGCTCCCCCTGTTCCGCCACCCTTCCTGGTCTTGGGACTCCCCTTCCCCAATTACCAAGACTATGAGTCTAAAAGTTTCAAATGCACACCTAAGAAAAAAATTGTCCCCCTAAACTCCTTTACTTTCTGTCCCTAATATATAATGGTTCCAGCAACCCACCAGCTTCAGATGGTCCCTCAAAATTTGCATCCCAGGAGGGCTTCAAAGATGATAACCCCAGGTGGTCTAGCCTCACAGATGTCACCTGTGCCTCTCTAGTCCCCAAGGCCCCACAAAGTATGGACAGGGAGTAAAACAGCCTGCTCTTCCTGGACAACGGGAAGCAGTCTAAAGAGCATGGCAACTCTTCCTGTTTCTTCACCTTTTATAATAAACAAAAGGGAGGAATGTTAGGAACCGCCCACATTTCAGAGCTAGGTATCCTGCCCCAGCCCACCTTCAGTGACTCAGCACCTACAACCGTGTCATCATTAACTTCCAGATGCCAACACCTATACCCTTTAAAAAGCCCCCACCATCACAGCCCACTCTCTGTCACCCTGTCTCTGTTTCTTTCTAGTCACTACTCAGAGGCAGTCTTCCCCGCCCCTGCAATAAATTTCTCATGTGAGATCTGTTGCATGGTGTGATCTTTGTAGCATTGTTTGGCCAGGATCTACCTAAGAACTCTTCACCACTAAACCCTAACAGCTGGAGAGATGGCTCAGCAATTAAGAGCACTGTTGTTCCTTCAAAGGCCCTGGGTTTGTTTGGTAGCATCTACATGGCAACCCAAAACCATCTGTAACTCCAGTTCAAGAGTATCTGACACCCTCTGGCCTCTTAGGCCACCAAGCACATATGTGGTATGCAGCTACGTGCAGCTATACATGCACATAAAATAAAATAATTTAAAAAATTAAATGGTTACGTATCTCTAATACATTAAATAAAAATATTAAATGAGATGGGCTGGGGAGGAGACTTGGTGGAAAAGAGAGCTATTGCTCTCCCAGTGGATGAGAGTTTAGTTTCCAACAGCCACCTCAGTGGGCTTACAATTGCCTGTAACTCCAGATCCCAGGGATCTGATGGCATCTACAGACATCTGCACATATATGATGCAGGCATGTGCATATACACCTATATGCATACACACATAAATACAAACAAATCTTAAAAATATGAATTAAATAAGATAATCTGTGTATTTGGCACAATGATGACACATAGTTAAGTATTCAAAATATGGCTACCAGACTGCTATTATATATGCAAATTAAACTCATGTGACTCTTTTTGAACTTAAAGTTTAAACTCAGTGTCTATTTTCCAACCCTTTAACAACTGTTAAGGAAATGTCAAATATGGGAACCATTATAGAAAACCATAACTAAACAAAATGAAGTTGTAGAGCCCTAAATGATACATCTACAATACAACTACTGCACTAAGGCTCAGGGGTCACCATGCATGAGGGATGAGAAAGATTTAAGATCTAGAAGATCAAAGAGTCTGCTGTGAGATTGTATTTCCTAGAAACGTCAGAGAAGACACAGTCATGAAATATCACCAACATGGCTGCCCTGCCAAACAAGCCCTGAACAAGAGCAAGACTGATAGGCTAGCAAGGAAGGGTGAAATCTCACGGTGCCAAACCCTAGGCACATAACTACAGTAGCTAAGGAATGCTGGGAGGAGGAAAAATAGCTTTCCCTAGGGAAAAGTACACTAATTGGTATCCAATACCAAATGGTCAACCCAGAAAATAAGCATATAAGTAACATTATTCAGACAGAGTGAGTGTAATTACATATTATAGAATGCATATATTGCAGAATATATACATTGTTATATATTTTTCCATATGTATGGAGAGACTTAGACAATAAAGTAAAGGTCGTGAGAAGATTCCTATTGTCTATTATTTAATTTCCAATAATTGTTCAGCTACAAATCAAAGTGTTAAACACTGATGAATTTGCCAACTAGAAGACTGAATTAATATATTGATTATAATGCAAGAATCCCTAGTACAGAAAATTCTAAAATACAAAGATATTAGGTGTTTAAATTATAAGCAAATATAGAAATAAAGTCTGCATACTTTCCTGATAACAAATCTTAAAAAAGAAAAAAAAAAGCTGAGGAAGAATTAATGTCATATCCTCACAAAGTCTCAGTTTAGCCACTAACTTCAATTAACTTTAATATTATTTCATCTTGAAGACTCATTATTTCTCACATATTAAATGAAATGAGATATTTGGTAAGGTAGAATTGAAATAAATATTAATATTAATGGAAAAATTAATAATGATTATGCAATTAGTAAAGTTTCTTCCACTTCCAAATTTTATCTGATTTTGTGACTTTCATGGACAGGATGACTTACAATTCATTAAACACAAGTTAGATGACATCTTTCACCTTGTGCAAGATTGATATGTCAGTCTTCATACATTGTCACCTGACTACTCATCAAAGCACACAAACTTATGAAGATGCAAACAGCAATGATTGTTTGAAAATAGAGGGGAAGTTTAAAAAGTGCATTTTAGTAGCAGTCCCCATTTACCTACTTTCATAACCATTTTACATTTCAAGGAGCAATGTTCAACACTACCTCCACTAGTGTCTGTCTCTCCTCATGTTTTCTCTGTTAAAACTTTATGATGAAAATTGAGTAGGCTCAGTAGTGTTCCTGCATGCCATTTCAACTTCCTAACATGCTCTCCACAACCTTGAGTGATCTCCCCTTCTTTAACTATCATCCTGAGCTAAACATGATCTGGAATGCATGCCTTACCCCAAAGTGCTCTCTTGCATGATATACGAAGTTAATTAATAATCCCTCCATACATGTATATTTCTCTGTTTAAGGAGGTCATTGCTGGAGGGGGGGAAAAATTCTTATTCTCTGTTTGTTTCAGGCAGCTACTCTTTCTCCATTCTTTCTTTCTTTTTTTTCCTGGCTAGGTTCATTTGACTTTGCACTCCCAGGATGAATACAATTATGGTTGAATAAACTACAAACTTTGACACATCTACGGAAACCTGCACAGCAGTGAGAGTCAGGTCTGTAGCTCACATGATTGCTTTTCAGCATGTTCACACATGGCATTGAATTTGAATATAAGTTTTCCTTCATGTATAAGTTATAGGTTACCAGTACTGTGGGACCAGACTGGGATAGACAGATAATATAATCATCTGGAAAAAAAAATCAGTGCCTTAGGGTTTCTATTACTAGGAAGAGAAACTCTTATAAAGGAAAACATTTAATTGAGGTGGCAGCTTGCATTTTAGGGGTTCAGTCCATTATCATCATGGCAGGGAGTGTGGCAGCTTGCAGGTAGATATAGTGCTGTCTACGACTTGATGAAGTGAACTGAGGCAGTAGGCATGGCTTGAACATATACGAGACCTCAAAGCCCATCCCTCACAGTGACATACTTCCTCCAAGAAGGCCACATCGACTTCAACAAAGCCACATCTCCTAATGGTGCCACTTCCTATGAGCTTATGGGGGCCAATTACATTCAAACTACCACATGAAGAAATAAAAAGCAAAAGTCACAAAACAACAACCAATACCCATATTTCTTGAATTATTCAAAAGTATGTGGCTGCTGCATGGTTAACGACTGAAGTAAGTACTTAATAACTACTAGATATGTACACTTACATGCAATTCATTTGCCAGAATGCTTAGCTTATCTTGCTACTGAGATTAAGTAATATGTATCTAAAATATAAACGAATAAGCAAAAATGGGGACAATAATCCATTAATAAAATAATTAGTAAGTAATAAAATTTATGTCACAGATGTATCAAATTTTGAGTAGCTCTACCATGATATTTTGAACATTTTGAGGAAACATCTGCTCTATTATTCACTGAGAATTTTGGAAATGGTAGAATAAGATACATACATATATATATGTTTAGTATCTAGAAAAATTGGCATTTTAACTTTGCATAATTAGAAAAATACTTCAATTAGATTTTTTTTTTTTGGTGGCAAGAACCACTCTTGTCCATAAAGTAAAATTAATACAAACTATTATAAAGATTTATTGAGGTGTTCGGGACAGGGGCAAAGCCTGGACAGGAATTTGGGTTAACAAGGATTACTTACTACAGTTGGAAATCTAGTGAAGAGAAAATGAGTTCCTCTTGAGCAGTTTGAACTTGTTCCATCTGGGCTTTATTGAAAATCATATAACTGCAGAAGCAGGAAGGAGATTAACCAAGCAAGATCCCTCAGGGCAATGCTGAGTGAGTTGGTTTTGCCTTTCTCACCTAATAAAGGTTACACTCTCCTGATAGATAAATGTTATTGCCCAATATCTGAATATATACACTAATCTCAATATAACTACAATTTTACAGTTTGATAAAAGCCAAACAACCGCTGATACCAACAGATAACAAAGTATGTCTCTGATGTCTCCTTAATCCTCAATGCCAAGTTACAGATGCTTGAGAAGGTCCTTTGTCTCCCTTCTCAGAAAATGACAACTTTTTATTAACTCTATCTCTTAAAACTTAAACAGTCACTCTTTCTCCCTCCCTCCTAATGGTGAGAGCTGACTCTTCTGGAGTATTTTATCTGTTTATATGGCATTTGCCTGACATTTCCCAAGGAACAATGCACAGTAGCAGAGACTGATGAGGTTCTGTATCTTCCTTTTTCTTGGGGCAAACCAAGTGCAAATAGACCTGTAAGAAAAAAAGACTCCACAGTGCAGGACAATAAATAACAGGGAACAACACACAAGCAACAGTTTCCCAGAACTCTTAGAAAATTCCATGCCAGAAGAATAGTCTACTCAAACTAAACTTTCTACGACTTTCATGCGGGACAGTAGATTTTAGCTTTATCACCTGATTCTTTCCCACTAAGCAGGTTACTTCTAAATTTGATACCAATTTTCTTTGGTTTCAAGAAATATACCAATAGTGCTCAACTAAGAATGCTATTGTATACTGGAACCATTTGGTAAGGTCAAAAACGAAACATTTCTGGTTTCATGAAAGCTGATAGATGGGTGCTGCTAACACCTGTGGAACAATGGCAGATGGTAGCTAGCTAATCTATGATGATCAGAACGCCCCACTTCCTGAGAACCATCTTGTCCAAGGTGTCTCATTAAGAAGCCGCCATTGCCAGTACAAGTCTACACATGAAACATGGTTTACTTGAAATAGGAGCTCACTATACAGCTTGGGCTGGCCTCGAAGAGACCTTTCTTCCAAAGCATTGCATGTGGACCTGTTTGGAGCTTCTCCACACCCCAGACTTTATTGTCCTCCAATGACTTTGTCCCCAGAGGAGATGCTTGACTTGGTTTCTGAGGTCTTCACCAGTTAATGTATCTCCAAGTGCATCATAATTGCACTTGCCCCTTGGCAGATTGCAGATTCTATTATAAATGTTTAGTAGAATTTACTTCATTCATTTCCGAAGAGAAACAGTTTTACTCATTTCAGAAGTATAGCTATTAACATTGATTGTGGCCCACTCATTTCACCAACTTGCACTGCTAACAGAAGAGAAAGGGAGCTTTTGGTTATATCAAGTCCTACCTGGATTCTACCTTTGGTCTCAAACAATGAGCAAAATCCCATGAAACTCAAACAGGTACCGGTTTTCCATGAAAGTCTGTGATGAATCTACCTTATGTCCACAGTGAGATGCTTCTCACTTTTCATAGATCCCCAAAGAGTCCTAGCATGATAAAACATTAGTCAAGAAAATGAATTTGTGACAAAATGAGAATTATTTTTCCTGTACATTTAAAATTTTTCTTTTAAGGTTATATTTGCCCTTTCTTTGCTATAAATCTAACACCTTTCACAGTCTCAGCAACCAGTAGGTTTTTGTTGTTTATGGAGGGTGTGTAACCATTTGCACACGGGGCCTTGCTGGTGAATTAAGGGCTATGGGATGGACTTTGAGGATTATAATCCAGTCTTCTTTACAATGTGTCTCCTCTTTGATCCACCTTGAAACACTAAAAGTCTTATGGGGAAATTACTTTCTACTTATGGACATTGTATTCTAGTCTTGTTACTAATACTCAGGTTAAACTATTTGTGTGTGTGTGTGTGTGTGTGTGTGTGTGTGAGAGAGAGAGAGAGAGAGAGAGAGAGAGAGAGAGAGAGAGAGAGAGCAGGCAGCCTCAGACTCCGACGCCCCCTGCAGGATCTGGTTCTACAGCCACACCTCACCCACTATGATGGACTGTATTACCTAAACCATGAACCAGAACAGATACTTCTTCCCTTAAGTTGCTCTTCTCAGGTATTTTGTCTTTGATAAGAAAAGTCATTAGAATGTTTATCAAGACCCCTTTCAAATCCAAATTTCTCTTCTCATTAACTCTATTCCCATCTGTCCAGTACACACATAACGCTCTACTTTCTTATATGGTCCCAAGCCACTTAGCGTTAATTCAGCTTTAAAACCCCGATAAGTTTTTTGTTTTCTTTTTTTTTTTTAAGAAGACAAAAAAATTGAATGTTAGTTGTCCCTTGCTACTTTAAAAAGCAAGTCTTCTGTTGTCCCCCCGGGGGTTTCTGTCAGTCATTTTCAAACATCAAAGTCCATACACTAACAAGCTACTGAATTAACTCTTAAGATTTGCTCTACCTAAGAAAGGTACTTAAGAAATAACAGTAGACACATGGGCTAGTATTCATTACATATCAAACATCAGCCCAATTTGCTTGTTTAAAACGAGAGTCTGCAAACTTGAGACAACGTGGAAGGTCTGCTTCATTTCCCATAGATGGATGACTCGGGAACGGCATTTACATTTTTAAGTAGTTGTATTTAATAGTTCGGCAGGAATCTGCATAGTAGTCTCAGTTCTTCTTCCTGGCCCATCCTTGATTCATTCAGCTTCTGGAATCCTGTCTGTTTTTTCACCTTTACCCTTTAAGATCATTATAAAAAACAAATCACCCTCAAACTGATGACTTGAGGGTGATCCTCCATGACATTTTCAGACAGATGTGAGCCTAGCTAGGCATGACTCTATAGGAAGAGACAAGGAATACAAACAAGTATGGAGACCAGTGAGAAGGCTTAGCAGGCAAAAGCACTTGACACCCAGGCCTAATGGCCGAGTTTGTTCCCTGAAACCCACAAAGGCCAAAAGACACCAACGCCACTGAGTCTTCCTCTCATCTCCACATGCAGCCATGGTGCACAGACACACACACACACACACACACACACACACACACACACACACAAATAGTTTAACCTGAGTATTTGTAACAAGACTAGAATGCAATGTCCATAAGTAGAAAGTAATTTCCCCATAAGACTTTTAGTGTTTCAAGGTTAAATATTATTTCACAGGTTTGTATTTTTTTAATACATGTCCCTAGCTAGTGGCACTGTTTTGGGACATTGATGACTCTGTAAAGTGTAATCCAACTAGTAGGTGGGTTGCTGGAGATACGGTTTAAAGGTTGTGTCAATTTCTTGTTCTGGAACTTTCCACATTCTTGTCTGTTGCCATAATGTGGGAGCTGTTACATACTCCTTCTGACCCAACCTATTTTACTGTCGTGATTTCTCCTCTACAGGATAGAAGGTTCTCTCTGAAACCATGAGCAGAAATAAACTGCCATCACTTAAATTGTTTCTGTTAAGTATTTGGTCACAGTGTCATGAAAAAATAACGATTACATAAGCCAGAATCTAGCTTCCATTAGTGGGTCAAAGAGCAGATTACAAAAGATTTCTTGTTCTAGAACTCAAAACTATATCTTTTTGCCTTTCACCCTCAGCAAAGTTAAAATATGGTCATAATAACTTGAGTTACACTGAAGCTGTAAATGGTGGTAAGATAGCGATAGCTATGAGAAGAAGTAGAGATAAAGAACAGGGCAAGGTCGGATAGCAGAAACGTGGGGGCAAGTACAACTGAACTTCTCTCTGGACAATGGGACGTCTTTAAGAATGAACAGGGTTGAGATACAGGCACCCAAAGCAAACTACTGCCTTCATGAGCGAAACGGGAGTTGCTGTTGAGGAATGGTGAGCTTGACTGAGTGGTTGAGCCAAGAGTGAGAGCAATATTGGGTGGGAGAAAGACGGATCCACATAGCAATTGGCTGCTGGTACCATTCTGAGGAAACTAACGAACTGCCTTTGAAAAAAGTGACAGAAAGCAAAGAGTGAGAGGGGAAAGAATGGAAACAGTGCACCCCAACAGTGTACCGTGGCATTAAAGTTCTTGTAGTCTCTTCTATGTATAGACTACCCATTATTTTTCTCTAATAACTCTAAAACACACTCTCAGGTGGAAAGCTATATCTCACAGATATTTAAAATTCATTTCCTTTGCAAGTATTATTTTAATATCATGAATTATTAATTTTATATAAGATTATAATAAAACTATCACAAAACTACCCCTTTAATCAGGAGTTATGAAGACTATATTCTTTCACCCCAGTGTAAATGTTTTCATGATTAAAATGAAAAGTGAATGAATTAAGTATTCAGTGTCCAAAGTTACGGAAGAAAATTAGTTGAAAGCTAAGGAAAAGTAGGGAGAAAAATTATCGGTAAATTTCAAAGTAGGAGAAAAGTGAAATCTGTGTAAATAAAGTGCCTTTGTCTTTGACATTCTCCAAAACTGCACTGCATAAAAAATGTCTTGACAGAGTTATATGATACATACATACACACACACACACACACACACACACAATTAAATATATTATAATAAGTACATAACTGAGTTAGAAACTTGTTCTCCTCCACACCTCTTGCTTTAAAGTTAGCACAAAAGGACCATGTGGTCACAGATGGAAAAGAAATGACATGAATATTTAAGTACCTTGGAAATAAACAGCAAATAATGTTTTCAAAATAAATCTTAAAATAGAAGTTGTACTAACATGATGTAAGCCAATGCAAAGTTGCACACACTAGGTAGGAAGCAGCTAGAATTTACAGTTGTTAGGATAAACCATTTGTATCTAGTAATAAACAGCAAATCAACATTAGTAATCATTTCTGGAGATGCTGATTGATAACAGTGAGAGCACTCGCAACCTGTTTTGAACAGCTGACTTAGCATGATTGCCATGTTTTAAAAATATCTATGCATTTATTTTTACTTATGTACATTTGTAAGTTTATGTGTACATGTATGCACAAACACTTCAGAGCTAGAATAAGACACTGGATCCTCATAGATCTTTGGGTATAGGTACCTTACAGATGATAGGAACCAAACACAGGTCCTTTGCAAAAGTAATAAGCACTCTTAATTGACCAACTATCTTTATAGCTCCCAATTATACATTGTTATGAGGAAATAAGTTTTTGATGGTCTGAACATACTATTTTTTAAAAAATATTTTTCTTTAAAATTATATAATTTCCTACCTCCTTTTCCTCACTCCAACTCTTCCCACATACCATCCTTGCTCTCTCTCAAATTCATGGTTCAATTGCTGTTCAATATATGCATATATGTATATTACTAAATACACAAATACAACTCAGTCCATATAATGTTACCTGTGTATATACGTGTGTGCATATATACATATGTACATTATATATATGCATATATATACATATATATGACTTCAAGGCTGGATATATTCTTTTTTTAAAGATTTATGTATTTCTTATGTATGCAGTGTTCTGCCTGCATATATGTCTGCCAGCCAGAAGGGGGCCTCATTACAGATGGTTGTGAGTCACCATGTGGTTGCTGGGAATTGAACTCAGGACCTCTGGAAGAGCAGCCACTTAACCACTTAACCACTGAGCCACCTCTCCTGAATATACTCTTAAAAGAGCCACTAATCACACATCTAGGTAATTCCACAAGACTAATGTAGCATAAAGCTATAAAAACTTACAAATGCCTATTTACTTCATATTTGTATATAATAGCTACAATCACAAATATAAAAACTTTTCCTTCACTTTCAAACTGGGTAAACAAAATTATAATGTACCCTGTCAATAAAAGGTATAAATGTATGGCTCCATTTATTTGAAATTTGAGGCAAGACAGAGTTACGGTGGGAGAAGGAAGTTCAGTGACTTCTAAGACTGATGTCGAAAAGAAATCTGTTTAAGAGAAACATTAGAACTCTGTGTGTGGTGTGTGTGTGTGTGTGTGTGTGTGTGTGTGTGTGTGTGAGAGAGAGAGAGAGAGAGAGAGAGAGAGAGAGAGAGAGAGAGAGAGAGAACAGAAATGTTTAGAGGTCTGTTTTACCTGCTCTTGTATATAAGACTGTGTATTTGTCAAAACTTCTCAGATCCATATATTTTGTCTTACAAAATCATCAATAAAGCTTTTCTTATCCTTGATTTGATAAAATATCTGCAGGAATGACTTACATGCAGAAAGGTTTGTTTGTCTCACAGTTTCAGAGGCTTTTAGTTCATCATGGAGGGGAGGTAATGTGGTGTCCACACCTTGCTTTCGTCCTTGGTGATGAGAGCTTAAAGCTGCTCCTTCATCGTGACAGAAAGCAGGGAACAGAGAAGGTGACAGGAAAGACTGATGGCGATGGTTATGTACCCTCAGTGCCTTACTTCTTCCAGCTAGTATCCACAGTGTGGGTTCAAGTCCTGAGACAGGGAAGGAACATAGGCATGAAGAAATGAAATAGTGTCCAGCCACCAGGTGAGTTTCACACAAGTGGCCAGACCAGAATAGCTTGAGCTGTCTTTATTTATACTTCAAAAAGAAGCATGTGTTCCCACCCTCCAGTGTTCCCATCCGGTGAAAACAAGTATGTCAAATATGTTTTTTTTCCCCCCAACCTTTACATCAAAACAACTTTGAAACCAAAAACAATGTTCAGCATTTTGCTAGCTTGGCTAAATATCAAGCGAAGCACATTCTGTCTTTCCAAAGCTAAAAGGCACGCACTCTCGGGAACAACAATATTGTTCAAACCTGAACAAAGCATATTTTCAGAAATCAGGGCGATCTCCCATACTGCCTGCATACAGTTAGCTTACACTTCTTCAACTGCCCATTAACTTTCATTGCCTGTCACCAGTCCAGCAGAATAGTTCCAAGGGTTTGGAGAGACAGCTAGTATGTCCAGATAAGAAACCTGAGAATCATCAGACCCCAAAGAATTTTAGGGGAAAGTATTTGAGGGAAAAAAATGGGGTTCCTGGGAATGAGCACATCTGTCACATGTGCGAGTGACAATGTAACACCTCAAACCCAAGAGAATCGTTGACATTAAGAGAGAGAAGAGAGCGTGCAGGCCACATGGTCCCAGCAGTATTCTGTGCTGTCTTGAAATCCACTGGTTCTTGCCAAGTCAGAAACTGTCTTCACAGCCTTTGCCTCATGAAGACCCACTGGACAACTACTCATATGAAACTAAGCCGCAAGGCTCCAAACAACTTCTAACCTTTGGGACTACAACAAAATTAATTTGCACAGCTTTAAGACATTAAATTTGTAATTATTTGCTGTGTTAGCCGAAAAACAAATTCACCAGTCTGCTTAGAAAATGGGATATTGGTCAATGCAGAAGAAATAAAATTGTACAATAAGATCAAGAAAAACTTGTATGAAGAATAGAGCCAATGAGAACAAACAACAAAGAGTAGTACTCAGACAACGTGGTAGGCTCCCAAATATTGTCTCAGATGCACCTTTATTAAAGACAGATGGAGCTTTCCTGTCTCTTAGTTTGATACCCATCAAACTAAGAAATGGGGGGTTCAAGATTCAAACTCCTCTATCTGACCAAAATCAAAATGAGGTATATGACATGAATGTTCATATCAGTGTAATATAAATAAATGTGAAATCTACAATCCTACGTGCTATTTTAGTTCATCATTACAATAATCGTGCCATGGAGTCAGAGGGGGGTGTGACTGCTTATATTCAGACATGAATATATTAAGAATGGGGTGAATGGATTGATCGAGGCTGCAGAGTTGTGAAATGGCTAAGTCAAGCATCCAATGTTTTCAAGTATGGAGGTGAGTCTAAAGGAAATCAATGTGTATGCACCATGTGGAAAATGTTGGCACTCCAAAAGTATTGTTTCTGATTCGGCTACTTATTGGGTGTCATAGGTACATGGTGATTACAATTCCTTAAAGAATGAATTAAGAAGAAACAAGTTAAATTTAGCTCACGTTTCTAGTGGCTTGAAGGTACAAACCGCATGGCATTACCATAATGGAGAGGGGCTCAGCTTTATCGTAAGATGAGAAGCAGAAAGCCAAGTGCAGAAGGAACAGGTGAATGAGAGAGGTAAGACAGCTGAACTCACTTTAATACAATTCAAGCTTGTGTGAATTAATCCAGTCCTGGGGGGCTAACCCATACTTATTTAGAAAGCATTAATCCATTCACGGGACTATAGTTGGACATTATTTGGACCACCATCTCCCAAAAAACAACATGGAAATTTCTTATTAGGAAAGCTTGGTATTAGCTTAGTCTTCTTCCCAACTAGCTCTTAAAACTTAAATTAACCTGTTTATAGTAATCTACTTTCTGCCATGTGGCTCATTACTTCTCCTCTCTACAGTACATTTGACTTCCTCCATTCTGGCTGCCAAATCTGCCTCTCGGATTCTTATCCCTAGTTTCTCTCTCTTCCCAGAAGCCCCATCTATCCTACCTTGCCTGGGTATTGGCCAGTTAGCTCTTTGTCAAACCAATCAGAAGGTGCCTTAGGCAGATGAGAGAAAACAGACACATCTTCACAGTGTACAAAATTATTATCCCACAACACAGGAGTAAAGGTCCCGTGATTTATCTTCCTTCCCTTAGGTCTCACTTCTTAGGTCCCACCACCCTAACACGGAGGACAAGCTCCTAACACACACACCTTTGTGGTTAAAACTACACCCAAACCATAGCAACAGAAAACTACAATAAAAAAGGTTCACAGAAAGAGCCTCTTGACGGGGACAGAGAGACATCCTGGTTTAAATGTGTTTCAAGTACTGATTCCAAGACAACCAATGAGCAATCCCTCAAAAGCGCTTCTTGAGTCAACTGCAAAGGGTGCAGAGACGGACTGGCACGTTAAGGCAGAAAGAAGCTAGTAGCCCTAAGAAGGAAATAGGGATGAGAACAGCCTTGTTCCCAAAGGGGACAGCATCTACAGAGGAGTCTTCCTCACGAGGCAGAGTACTGTGGGGTTTGAAAAAGCCTGTGTTTTCAAGAACCCTGTTGCAATGAGGAGAGGCTAGTGAGCTGATCACCGTTAAAACAGGATCACCCAAGGCCTCAGAGAGTCTGGGCTCCCTGCGCAGTTGGTACTGGTAAGGCACAGGCAGAAAAGGAAGTTTCGCGTGGCACTGCTGAAAAGCTCCTGAGTGGGGAGCGAGAATTTAAAATACAAAACAGACAGAAGAACCTGCTCCATTTCCGGGTTTGTCTGGGCAGACCCTGCTCTCCAGGAAAACAAATATAAAGCGATCAAGTGGAAATTGTTATTATAACTGCTGCTCTTGTTTATTTCCACCCATGTTCAGCTCTTCTTAGAGCGTCGGTTGCATATTTAAGAAGCAATCACTTTTCTTAGTTATTCCAAATGTCCAGAGAACGTTAGCTGCTCTCGTTGTGATGGGTAGATGCCCCTGCTCTGGCTTTGCTAAATGCTTAAACATAGATCGGCTGTTGTTCGCCGGATGCTTGCTTTGTACCCCTTCCTGTTCCCTGTACGTATCACCATGGCTCCTTAGCGACCCTACCCTTTACAGAAGCCCAGAGCTCATTGGGTGGTGAGCTCAAGGCTGTAGTCACTTCTGGAGTTAAGAGAGCTCGGTCTCATTTCCAAGATCCCACTATTTTCCTGAAGGGTGTGGGTGTTTTAAATTTTGGAATAAATTATAATTTGAAATATAGAAATAAATGATGGAGCAGCATGAAGCTCTGAAACTCGTGGTGGTTGCTAGTCTGCCTTACATCACAACAGCACTTATTCTGTGTTGTTGGACTGAGTAGCAAACTGGTTAGACTTAAGCTCTCCCTGAATTTCTTGTGATAACAGATCGCTTAACACAGTGTGGTCACATAAAGCTTTAGCACAAAATCTCCCTTGGATGAAATCTACAAACATATCACTTTGTAATCCTCACTGAAGCATTCTGTAAAAAGACGTCGTACTTGAGTTTATCCAGCAAAAGAGAGACGCTCCACATCCCGATCGATGTACAACTGGCGAGGCTGTACTTATTTGTTATTTCCTGACTTCAGAGTTCAGAAAGTGCGCATGCGTGTAGCTAAAACAAAATATTTGTTCCGGGTTCTAAACAGTTACTGTTTAGATTAGACAACAAAATACAGCGGGGCCAAGATACAATACCCAAGGGAGTAGCCAAATGCCAGGGGTGCGGGCTAGTTTATTTTTTATTTATTTTGGGGCCTGTGTTGTGGGAACCTTTGGTCTTGATTCCTCTGAGTCTCAAAAGCACGATGTTCAGGAAGAGATTTCAACCATGCCCCCCCCCAATCCCTAATCTTAGCTCAGGAAACCAGTGAGGTACAAGAGGACACGCCAGGATGTTTTCCTAACCCTTAGCAACTCCTTAACCACAGGAGTGTGCTCGGGAAAGGAGAGAATGAGGGAGCGCCTGGGATCAAGTCTTCCCTAACCCATCTGATAGCCGTCACTGAACCCTGCATTACTCATTCTTACCGAGAGAAAATGCTACGTTTTTTAAATACGTAAATGAGTGTTCAACTATTGGATCAGGAAGGGTTACAATGCAGTCTGTGAGTGAGGGGGCTGGGAATTGTATTATAAGCAAACAGAAGAAAAACATTTGAAAGAATCACAGCAATAGAAACAGGGTTCCGTTCTCAGGTAAGAGAACTCTCAAGCAGAAATTAAAATGAAGCAAACTATAACTTTTAACTCCCGTGTCTCACAGAACACCCAACAGAACACTGTGAATTTTCCTAGTAATGAAAGAAGTCAAACTTACAGTTGAGGAGGGAGGTTATGACACATCACTTTAAGGGAATAAGGATGTATCTGATGCTTCATTAGATGCACTAATACACACACACACACACACACACACACACACACAGTGTCTTAACCTATGAATACCAGGATGCTCCCAATTATTTAAAGCCCATATTGTTCCTTATCTAGAAACATGAACAAAAGGAGCCACTGGGAGTTCTATGGTATTGTGTTTCTTTTATGTACAGAATGTGGCTATGACAAACACTGGCTAGTGTATTTTTGAGGGAAACCAAATAGCTGCACAGGGAAAGTATATTCTTATTCTTCTGGAAGAAAAGAGGAAATAATCCTGAAACAAATAATGTACAGGAGACACAAGTCACAAATTACCACTTATGATCAACAAAAGGAGGCTTGTCATTCAATTGGAAGGAATCTGAGTTGTATCTGATAGAGTATACATTTGCAGGACAAGTGGCTACTGTGTCGATACATCATCATAGGAAGTGATGCTCAAGCCACAAACTACAAAATCAAGCAGAAGTCGGTTTTACACCTAAGAACCTTCCTGACACGGAAGCCCACAGCAGTTCCCGTCATCCTCAGAAATCAGGGATGAAGTCACACAGACTCAGATTGTCCATTGCTGGCATGTGTCATAAGCATTCTGAGCATGGTCTTCAACTTCTAAAATGACTGCTTCAAAATGACACATAAATCATACAAAAGCATATTCTAATTTGTTTGAAAACATTTTAATTCCAACATAAAGTTTGTAGCAATATTCTAAGAGATTTGCTAAATGTGTCTTCCCAACTAGGGAAAAGTAGAGCCTATTCTTCGGTGTTGTTTTATAAGCCAGGGACTAGAAATTCAATTTTTCTTTGTGTGGGACAATACTTCTCTGCAAGTATCAGAAAACAGAGAGCTGCCCTGAGTAGTCTTATCATTTAGGCAGGCTTCCCCATATTAAATGAACAAAAGCATCAGTAAAACTAGACATAGGTACCATTAGTGGCTAAAGAAACTGAGGCAAGTGTCCCAAGGTTACAGAGTTCAGTGATAAAATCAGACTTAAAAGCCAGAGAGTGTGATATGAGTACCTGCTCCTAACAATTGTACAAATGCATGTGATCTTTTAAAATCCTTTTGTTTTCTTAAGTTATTAATATAATCATATCATCTCTCCCGTCCTTCCCTCCCTCCAAACCCTAAGCACCTTTCCTTGATCTCTTTAAAATTCATGGCCTCATTTTTCAGTAATTGTTGCTGCATACATATACACATGTACCTATGCATATATATTCCTAGATATATAAAGGTGGCTCTCCCAGTCTGAGTACTGTTACTTGTGTGCATGTGTTCAGGCCTGACCATTTGGTATTGGCTAGCCCCAATTGATGTGATCTCCCGTGGAGAAGACCCTTTCTCCAGCTCTCAGCATTCCTTAGTCCCCTATAGTTCTGAGTCTAGGCCTGGGGTCTTCTGGGCTTTCACCTGACCTGTGGTCTCTTAAGAGTCCCTTCCACTCTTCTGTCTTGTGGAAGATACCAAATATTTGCTGAAAAGAAATCCAATGGAATGTATATTCCTCCCTTTTGTTTTATGATTCCATATCCTTTTTCAGTTGGATAGGTATTTTAAAATTATTGGGTTTTTTTTTTTTTGTTGTTTGTTTGTTTGTTTTATTTTGTTTTTTGGAGGGGGAATGTGACATGTGACCCACTCAAAGCAGAGATAAATATTTGTATTATTTTCAACTTTTTGTAATGTTCTATTCTTGCTTTTGTAATAGGATTTTGAAGGTGGTGACAATAATTTTCCACTGGAGAACGGAGAAGACAGATTGGCTACTATAACTTTTAGTTACCCATGAGTTTGCTTCTCCTTCATTGCTATGCTAATCTGAATTTTAAAGGATTTTTTCAGAGTTGAGACTGTAGCTTTAAGAGACAGCACTACTTAGCATTTGTAAGACTCTGGGTTCAATCCTCAGGACTGCCTTCCTACCCTCCAAAACATGTATTTTTTTCCCACTGATTTCTAGTGATTTATTATGGGGACCTGTTGTTTTTTCCCTATCCCCTGAATAGATTAAGTGCTTCTGGGTGAGAACAAGCAGGGGAAAAATACTTTTTGTGGAGCCTAGCCTTGACTTGCTGATAAAGGAAAGAAAAACCGCTATTGGAGCTCAGCTAGAGTGCGGCTGTGGTTTCTCCAAAAATGGAAGAGTTTTCCATCAGCAGTCATACTGAGCAAGCATCGGGTGAGACCACCACAGAAGACGCATACAGGATAAAGAGATGAGTTCAGAGGCATGCCAGAGACTTTCTAAACATTAAATTATGCACGATGCAGTCATCTGAGTTAGGACACAATCCCACAACAGTGATACATCCCAGTTCACCTCCCTTCTGCTGCAGAGTCAAGAGACATGGGGAGTCGGGGATATGCTTGTGTGCAATGCTATGAGTGTCAGAAAGTGTTACAAACATCTCTCCTTTTCAGCGACGACACCATTGCCCAGTTTTTCTGCTATGCTTGCTAGTTAAGCCCAACAGACAATAATTTTTAGCAAGTATATACATTTGGTAGATGTGGGAACATCCCATTCCCTCATTTCATCCCCCACCCCCTGCCTGCTGGAAACCACGGATGTCACCAGATCATTTAAAGAGTAAATAAAGGGAACTTTAAACGGACTCATTCTGTCCTTGTCATCACTGGGAATCTCTGTTCATGTACACCCATTGGTGACATTAGAGTACTGTGGGTTTGGGTCGTGTGACCAGAATGATAGAAGAAGCCACTGTCCACTGTAACTTTGAATAGGCACAAATCAACTTTTGAAAACATGGCATTCTCACCCGTGTGTGTGGGGAGGGGGGTGGCACTTTAGAAGTAGACTCAAGCAGCAAAGGTGGGAAAAAAATAGACCAAGTTTTTGGTAAGATCACAACACAAACACTTTGGATATTTACATGTATCCTCATGATTTTCGATTGCCTGGTAATAAAGACAAGACTTAGGAATACTGGCATGCATCTGCTTATGGGTAATTAAAAGCATGTGCTAAGCCTAAGCATGGTCAAGGACTGGAGTAGTAAAGATGAACAGATGACACATGATTTACGTGACCACCTAGCAAGAAGGCTACAAGCAAACTAAACTAGGAAAGTATTCATCTGATAGCTACAAGACCATTATCATATATGTGAACTGAGTCAAGAAGGAATTTTTAGGCAATTCTCTAAAGGTAGCACGTGGCAGGGTATTGATAGCCTGGAATTGAAATTTTATTGCTAATGAAGAGCTACTGAATTTTTACTTCTTAATTAGATCATATTGCAAATTTATAGTTTTATACAATTTTAAACATTATTCTAATCCTAGGAGTTGATTTGCCTAGGAACTGGTACCAAGCTTAATGAAACATTTTCAAAGAAAAGGTAATGTTTAGTAATTACACATAATCAGATGCATGTTAGTATTCCCAAATCTTGTCATCATCATCGCGTCTCAATAATACAGTTACAATAGCATAGTTATCTATACACACACAAAAAATGAGATTGTATATAACACATGTATGGGAATGCATGGGCTTCTTTAATAATTATGGACATGTTAAATATTATAATTAATGACTGGAAAGTATTCAATAGACCAGAGTAAAGTTAGCATTACTACACTCAAATTTCTAGCAGTTCTAGATAACCTAACCTCCCAATTCACCAAGAATTCTTCACGCAAGGGCTTTTTGAAAAATCTAAATGTACATTTTATGATAGTAATGCTTACCCACTCAGAGTTACAATGTGTCAAGTTTCTCTTCTCTGGGAATCATGTGCTCATATAGATACTTTTAGCTAGGAGATGTAAGGGTGTTTATATTATCCCCCTTAATGTGTATGCTTACCTGATACAGACTAGCTAGGTACCCGAAATAATGATGCTGAGAAACAATGGAGGCAAGACAAAGAAGGCAGAAAGCAGAAAGCCCAGACCTGTACAATTTGTTTGATATAATGCAGTAGAACAACACTTATTAATTTTTCAAGTGATACTTTATCAACATGTTTCTCTCTAGAAGGTATTTGTACATTTTGTTTAATTTGTGAAAGTGTGTGTGTGTGTATGTGTGTGTGTGTGTGTGTGTAAGAGAGAGAAAGAGAGAGGTGGACATATGTGGTTCAGGAAAAAACTCATGAAAGTGCTTCTTCAACTGTGAGGTATTCAGTTCAGGTCCTCAGGCTCCTTTCTCATAGCTCACATTGCTATATTTGAGAAAAATTTCTATCCTAAAGAATAAAAATAAAAGTAGGAATAAAGAAAGCTGGTTAAGTAGCTAAGAATCTTCCTTCAGGACAGAGTCATCCTTTCTTATAACTGCTGCCACCTGTGTGCAAGAAACTTCCCTAACAAAACCAGCTTCTGAGGAGAAAAACCATGGTTCTTTCTTTCTTTCTTCCTTTCTTTTTTTTTTAAGATTTATTTTTTATTTATGAACAATGGTGGTTTTGCCTGCATAAAAGTCTGCATAAACACAAGGGTGTCTGATCCCCTGGAACTGGAGCTACATACAGTTGTGAGCTGCCATGTTCGTGCTGGGAATTGAATACAGGACCTCTGGAAGAGCAGTTGGTGCTCTTCACACTGAACCATTTCCCCAACCCTTAAATCACATTTCTTAACTTATCATAAATCTCTTCTATCAGCCTCTCTTTACGCTAGGACTAAAATAAACTCACAAGATAATTGTATTTGTTCCTATGTGATCATCTGCTGCTTCCCTACAGTTCTGCTAAGCTAGGGACTCAGTGTCTTGGCTTCTCCAAAAAGCTCAGAAACCTTTGCTTTCAAAATACTATATCTGGGGTGGGGGAACACTTAGAGTATTCGTGCCAGTTTTAGGGGAAAAAAATTCCCTTAAACTGCTGAAGCAGATGCAGCCAGGCTTGGGAATGAATTCTCTGCAGAACTTCGTTCACTAAGTAGGACATGCCACTTCCTCTTGTGTAACACCCATGTTTAAGACTTCTCCCCAAAGTCTATTTTCTAAGGTCACAGATCTCCTAAAGGCAGCACAAAGGCTGCATTTAGATTTCGTCAGAATGGATCCTACACAAGGCACAATGGTTTTGTGGCTTGATGTCGTGTAACAATGTGCCTCTCCGGACTGTTCCCAGGAGTCCATCTGTCTTCACTCCCATTCCTATGCACCCAGTCAAATGTAACCATTTTATAATCTCATCCCCAATGAATACTTAGACCATTTTTAATTGCTGTGCCTAAATTTCTGAGAGAGAACTACTTAAAGAGATCATTTATTTATTTATTTATTTTAATTTTTTTGGCTCATGGTTTTAGAAGTTTCTATCCATCATGGAGGGAGGGCACAGTACTTCATGACAGTTCATATCATGGCACCCAGGAATCAGGGAAAGTGGCATACTCCGAGTGTGCGCATCTACTCTCTTAGCCATTTCTCTGTGCAAACAAATTGACAAAATGAAGCATCACAGTGACATGTTGTTTAGAGATTTACCATAGTATTTTAGTATTCTTACAGAGCAACTGTATTTGATATTATTAGGAAAGAATCTCCCATAAGGCAGGCTTGTGAACATAAAATGAACGGGCTCGTTGACACTGCCAAAGTCAAAAGAGTTAATCAGACTTGGTCAATCAGACTGATCAACATTTGCAAACCTTCAGAAGTCTTTAATCTAGTGGAGAAGTAAGATAATTTAGACTATATACAATGAGAAATGGGCTATAATATAATGGAGGGACGCTAGCAGCTATAGGGTAGCAAAAATCTTCAAAGAGATAGTTTCTAAGCTGAAACCGTGTAGACAGTGAAGTTGTTAGGAGACGACTGGACTAAGATACAGAAAATGGAGGTGAGTGTTCTCTGTAAGGAGGGAGCACTTTATGTAGGAGCAGCATCATGATCAAGGTTAGGAAAGCAAAAAACTAGAGCATAATTTCAAGAGTGGTTTTGCAATAGGCAGAATTGAAGGTAAAATTACTGGGAGCAAGGAGGCCAGGATGGGAAGCATTGAGTCATGATGTGGAGTCTAATCTTTATCCTTGGGATAGTGAGCATCATTGAAATGTTTTGGCAAAGCGTAATGAGAATTTGAGTTAAGAGTTTAGAAAGATCATTTTTAAACATTTTGAAATCATGTTATCCGTTCAAAGAGAATATTATGAAATGATACAAAGTTATTTGAAAGATTTCTACAGTCGTTGAGACCAGTTTAGGTGACACAATGAAAAACTGTGGGATAATAGTGCAAATAAATGATTTGTGGAGGAATTTCATAGGTATCATTTAAGAAACTGTGGTCATCCCTGTTGGGAAAACTGGGCTAATTTTTAAATATTATTAACTAGAAGTATTGAGAGAGGTGCAGTTTAGAGATCAAAATTAATTAGCTCATAGTAGGCATGTCAAGTGTAGATGTGGAATATCTTAGAATTGGAGCTATCCAGGCAGATAAGATGCATACACACTCAGAATTCAAAGGGATGATCTATGATGGCTTTATGATTTCAGACTCAGTAGCAAAAGCAGAGTACATGATTATTTAATGGAATGTATACATTAAGAAAGCTGATAAGACCCAAGAAAAAGCCCCTAAAATCCATCATCTTCTACACATTTATTTATTAATGTCATGTTTCACATAAAATTGTTTTGTGGATTGTTGGGCAAGGAAAAACATACAATTGTTATAAAACAAACAAACAAAAAACAGAGAGCCAAAGAGTTTCCTTGTGCTACAAACTGGTGCTGCTGTTGTGTGAGAACTGAGCCTGGCTCTGAAGTTCAGCCCAGAAATCTCTACTATGTCCAGTTATCTCTGGTTTACATTACACATACTTATCTACTTATCAGGACCATGGGAAGCAAAGACTTCCTCACCAGGCAATCCCTGTTCTTTTACTTGGGCTTGGGCTGTCCTTAACTTTCCTTAACTGTCTTGACTTTGACAACGTCAATGAACCATAACTCTTTGACAATGAAAGATATAGGCACATATCCTAAATCATGCCGTTGTTTACAATAAAAATGTCAATGATATCCTTTATGATTTAAACAGAGATTTGTTTATAGTCTTTCTAGAAAACAAAAGAGTCTGCACTTCTTGCAACAGCCTTGTAGATAAATAATGGAACTGGTTTGACCTCATTCTTACCCCCACATTTCCAGACAAATCCCTCTAGTTGACCTAAACAGCCCCCAAAGCTATTGTCAAAGCCTAGAGATCAGTGTCTCTACTATATTGACTGTTTCGACTCCTTCACTCCCTCAGTTCAAGCCTTTGCTGATGACATTCTGTTCCCAGACTCTGGCTTCTTACTTGCAACATGTGACAGAATCCTCTGAGAAGCTTTGTAATTTCACATTGTTTGTCACAACTAGCAGTTAAACATCATATTAACAAATTTCTTTCATACTGTCTTTCAGTTTGTTCAAATGTCCCAGTTTTTATTGCTTT
This sequence comes from Phodopus roborovskii, assembly GCF_943737965.1. NCBI lineage: Eukaryota > Metazoa > Chordata > Mammalia > Rodentia > Cricetidae > Phodopus > Phodopus roborovskii. Next base: position 15,702,028 of record NW_026126511.1, read on the forward strand.
CGTAAAATGACTGTAAATTTTCTCAGTATGATTTATGCAATTCTCTTGATAACCCCCTGTATAATTCTTTGTTTTATGGGACTCAAGCTTCTTCATAGCATTTAGGTGACACTTTGTAACTCCATCCATGATAGCTTGTCACCCTGCATTATTGATTGTTTAACAGTAGACTTTTTACTCCTTTAGAATAAAGACTTATTTTGTATACATAGATCCTAGCTCTGCTCCTACCATAAAGCCAGGATAAAATAAATATACAGTGAACAAATGTGTGAAAAAAGGAAGACATTTAATTTACAATTATTGTTTATCTGAATCTCCTTTCAACCAATACTTTCTAAAGTATTCATACATAAAAATATGGAGGGAAACACATTAAATCATTTCATTTATTTTATAGCAACATTGAAACCTAATGATATAGATGTATACAAGACCATTACATAGAAATCTATAAAAATAACTAATAGAAATCAAATTTTAAAAATATTTCTGAATCATGAACCAGAGGACTCAACAATTTTAAAAATCATTCCTAAATTCAACAAAATCCAAACAAAAATCTAAACAAATAGTCTATGGAATTTGACAAGCAAATTCTAAAATATTTGATCCCTAGACCAAGGTTACCATGTGAACTCAAACCAGTGCTAAGGATGTAACTCAGTGGTGGAATGAATTCTAATATTCATGAGACTCATGGTTTGCACACCAGTAACTCCCAAACTAAATAAATAAATAAATAAGCAGTCAAGCCTTATAACAAAGGTATGCTACAGTGTGATAGCAAGTCACAGACAGGCATGCAGACCCGAAGAAACAAAGAAACACATTGAGAGACTGCCCCAGAATTAGAGTTATATGCTAACTTATACCAAAGGCAACAAAAAGTGCAGCTTTAATGCTGAGGGCAGCTCCCTGTAAGAGTAACCAATAAGACTTTAAAAATACAAGTCTTACGACCTTATAGGAAAGATCCTTTCAATGAGGTAAGAAAGGCAGGCACTTTGGGCCTATTAGATGGCTGAGCCAGAACAGTGCTTGACCCCACCCCTGACAATCCAGCCTGCTACCCCAGATCCACACAATGGAAAGAGATAACCAAACCCTGAAATGTTTCTTCTGATCTTCACATGGCCGACCATACACAAACCACACACACACACACACACACACACACACACACACACACACACACACAAATAAATACGGTATAAAAATTTTAAAGAAAAGTCCGTAACTTATTTTTCTCTATGAATATGAAGAATTCATAATAATCTGAACATGAATAAGGTACATGACAGGTGATTCACAAACTAAAGATAGGTATTAGTCACATATTCAACAAAGATTATGTGATTTCCAGGATATGTGAAAAAGCCTACAAATCAATGAGAAATTGGCAAACAATGACATAAAATATCCAAAATCTTCAACAGATAACTCAGGATAAGGATATCCAAGTGGCTAATAGACATAAAAATAATAAATTTTAATAACCATCAAAAATACTAATTCATCCATACAACTATCAGAGCAGCCTAAATGAAAATGATAATACCAGCTGGGTGTGATGGATCACACCTGTAGTCCCGGCACTTTGTCAGCAGGACTCACCGGTGGCCTCTGCGAGCTCCAAGCCAGCTTGGTTTAGATAGTGACTTCTAGTTCAGCAAGGGTTACATGCTGAGAACCCGTCTCAAAAACAAAAGACAATGCCATACCCTCAAAATTTGGAAACCTCATCATTGCCAGTAGAATGAAAAAAAAAAACTCAAACAATGTGGAAAACTGTCTGAGTCTCCCAAAGCCCAGTGCGCCTACTTCTACTGACCTAGAATTCATCCTAACTTATTCTAAATTACGGGATGAATTAAATCCCCTGAAAGTCAGCTGATAAAGTCCTAATCCGCAACATAGTTACAATTGTTTGAAGACAGGAACTTCAAAGCAGCAACTGAGATGTAGCGCAGTAATAAGGATGGAGCTTTACTTTGGTGGCTCTTGGTCTCACTTGCACAGACAACAAACACCAGGAAGGAACACACAGGAAGCCTGCAAGGATACCCAGGCTGCCTCCAGGGCGATCAAACCTGCTGACCTGTTCACTTTGGACTCTGCTCTCCAAAAGACCCCATAACTAATTTCCGTTGTTTAAGTTACCGTATCTTTGCTATTTCGACTTAGCTTTTCTAGAAAACCAACACAAATTAATTCGGATATCTGAAAAACAACCGAGAACGTTTCTAGGAACATTGAGAACAAGCAAAATATGGAAGCAGCCTGGAAGTACAAATGTAGACGTAGACTGTATTAAGTTGTGGTAATTTATGCAACAGATTATAATTAAGGCACGACACCGTGAGACTGCAGCTAGACACAACAACACAAACAGCCATCTAAGCATTACATGAATAAAGCAGACGAAACTAACTGTGAAAGAGGGTATGCTGCCAGAACAAACTTATTTTTGGTTTTGGAAATCTACAAAACAGGGGCGGGTAGGAAGCAGAGAACACAGAACCTATTCTCAGAGGTTGGGAACATGTATATGCCCCTTGTGAAAAGCAGTTAAGCTGTGTGGCCGAGTATGGCGTTTGCAGCCAGCACAGCCCAGTCACAAGAAATAAAAGTCCACCAGGGATTCAAACTCCAGAGATCTGTTCATTTTACAGTGCTTTGATATTCCGATGGTGTTAGATAGTGCTGGACACATGTGTGCATTCTTCAGAAACTGAAACCAATAATTCATATCACTAAAGACCCAAAACTTTTGTTGTTAACAAGACATCTCCCATGGTAGTTTCTCCTCTGAGGTGCCCCGCCCCTCTTTGTTTCTCGGAACAGTTTTAATCTATCCCCTCCCTTTACACAGGAAGGGTTTTCCACGGTCAGTGTTTTCGTCCATGAAGCTCAGAGCCACCGAGTTTTTGTCATTCACAAGAAGCCCTGCATGCTCCCAGAACTGAAGTTTCCCATGCTGAGTCACCCTGGGAATGTCCCAAAGCTCGTGGCTTTAAAGTTCTCATAAACGATCTAAGCTCTTCAGGCACACCCAGATTCTGATGTCTGATAGGACGCAGCACTAATGTTGCCTCCTCTCCTCTCCACTTGCTTTTAGCCTCTGACTTTCCGTTCAAATCTCTCGAGCCCTTACCCCATTGCCTAACAGTTTTCATTTTGATTTAACCAATTTTCGTTTGTGAAAGAGTCTTTTGAAACACATTTCTCACACTCCAAAGAAATTTCATGTCCATAGATGTTCTGTTTATTTTTTTTTTTCTATTTGCCTGTTTGTCTTTTTAAAGATGGGTGGGGCACTGGGGAGGATTTGAGAGGAGATGAGAGTGGAGAAACCATAATCAAAATATATGGAGTAAAAAAATAAGTAATATTCAATAATAAAAGACTAAGTCCCACAGTATTAAAGTCAAAGTTTTAATGTTCTCATTGATAATCAGTGCTACAATGCTTGATGCAAACGATGACTTGATTTTACAATCAAGGTTCTTGCTCTGTGAAGAATCGTGTTATCTGTCATGTTTTTCCTTATATGCTACCGTACTTTCCCTTTGCAGCTTTAAAAGACAAATTTGAGCCTCAGAATCAGATGTGAGATTACTTACTTATATTTTCTTTGCCACACCTTTTTAATTTTAAATTTTTAAAATTTTATTTTTGTGATCATAATTACATTTCTCCCTTCTCTTTCCTCCCTCCAAATCTTCCCCATACCCCTTGCCCCTCTCATTCTTAAGATCTTCAGCTGTCCATACGTAGTCACCTTGCTGAGAAAAGTCCATCACATCCAGGGGGACCTGCTGGTACCAGCCCTTCATCTAGTGCTCTGGGGTGAAAGAAAGAATGAGAACTTGAAGATCATTCTTCTTAGTGAATTTAATGCCTGGGACACTTGAGATCTGTCTCATAAAGTAAACAAACAAAGCTCATGGACTACCTATAGATAGAAAGAGTTCAAGGTGTCTGGCTAAGTTTGTGAGACCCTGTTTACAAACAACAAACAAAACAAAACTGGGGTATAGGCCAGTGCTAGGAAACTCACCTCATGTTTTCAAGGCCCACAGATCAATTTCCAGCATGACAGAACACACACACACACACACACACACACACACACACACACACGCACATACGCATGCTCGCACATGCACATACACAAAAAAAAACAGCCATATTTTTCTCTCAGCTTCCTAGTCTTTCACTCTAAATTGTTAGGTCATATTAAGCAAAGAAAAGTCTGAATTTTACCTCCTTTCAATTTTGCTTCCATTTTTCTCCTTCTCTACTCCTTTTCCACTTAACATTTAGAATAGCAAATATCTAAGGCACATGAAATAAATTTAAATATATGATATTGTTTTCTAAATTTTTATAAAAACCATACAAGTAGACTTAGGATGCATGGAATAAATGGTTAGCCATCTTGTGGACAGTAAATACTTTGCAATTTTTTTAAGGAAAAGATACTTTAAAATGTATCCAGACCAAGTCTGAGTAAAGTCACAATAAATTTGGCCATCTAGGACTAAACGCTATAGGCCTTGTTTTTGTTTCTAAAATGAAATCTAAGTCAATTCCAAATTTCCGCTCTTGAGCTAGTCTTTCTGTTTTCAGTCCCCGTTTTTATGAAATATCTCTTCTTTCTCACTGCTACAATCATCCTGAATGAAATTCCACATTGATTCCCCTCTTTTATATATTTCTATAACCAGATATTCATCCCTTCCATGAATGAACCATGAAGAACTTACCACCTCGGCCCTAGATGTTAAAAAACAGTAACATCGATAATATATACCCAACTTCAAAGGTGATTTAACTACCAATAATTCCCTTTGAAAAGTAAATTTGAAAACTTGCACATTTTTTCACCAAAAACAGTGAAATTGAAGCAAATCTAAATAAGGACGTTAAAGAGACAGACACTGAAAACTTTAAGACATTGATGAGAGAGATTAAAGCAAACATACAGAAATAAAGTTACTGTGTTCAAATCCTGGAAGTATTGCCGCTATTGTTAAAAAAACCAAAGCAACTTACAAATTCAGTGCAACACCTGTCAAAATTGCAAGGATATATTTTACATAAATAAAGAAGCGCTACTAAAATTTTCATGAAGCCGCCGAAGATCACAAATAGACAAAGCATCTTAAGCAGGGCAAAGATATCACTTTTCCCTGATTTAATACGTATGAGAAGGTGTTCTCCTGGCATAAAAACACTCGGACAAATGGAGAATAAAGGGCTCCGAGCCTCACACCTGATGTCAGCTGATCTCCCTCAAGGATGCCAAAGTACAAAGTTGGGGGGGGGGGCAAGTCTCTTCAATAAGTGATATTTGGCAAAACTGGATATCATGATGGAAACAAATGAAATCATACCCTGCTCTCTCAATAGTCACTCAAAACGGGTGTAAGGTTTGATTGTAGGATCTGAATCTACAAAGCTCCTAAAGAACATAGACAAGAAGAGCCTTCCTCATAATGGTCTCTTTGACAGAAGCATGGGAAGCAAAACTAGGTAAATGAGTTGTATCAGACACCAACGGCATCAACAAAATACTTTTTGCATAGCAACAGGAATAATTAACGGAATGGCAAGACCCCCTAGAGGGTGGTAGCAAATATTTGCAATGATGGGAGATGTCCTTCTGTGTGTGTTTGTCTTATTGGTTGATGAATAAAGCACTGCTTGGCTGGTGGTCAGGCAGGAGGGATAGGTGGAGCTACCAGACGAGGAGAATTCTGGGAAGTAAAGGCAGAGAGGAGTCTCGATAGGAGCCCAGGAACAGGGGATTCAAGAGGCTTTCTCTGCTGAGATAAGACAGTGTAGAAACACATAGATTAATAGTGTGGGGAGATCCTGCCGGGCCATAAAACTCATGCTTACATTGCAGTCCCCACACCTGATAAAGAGTCAATGTCCAAGACGATAAGGGATATCGAAAATGCAGTGACAAGCCCGTCAGCCCTTGTCCTGTCCCCGTGCATCAGTGCATCAGTGGGATCTGCTCAGCCAGGCCTGTGACTACAGAGCAGTCACAACCCCACAAATGACCTACGCCAGTCTACCTCTTTCATTAACAAAATGTCAGCAGGGCACCAGTCTGTTCTACAATCTTTGGTATTCGCGCCTAACATTTTTCAGGAGGTCTGGAATTTAAGCTTCAATGTAACTATCTAGTTTATTTTTAAATAGGCATATATAAAATACTTCTCTTTTCTTGTATTGGTGATGGGAAAAAAATAATCAAAAGAGGAAATATTCTTTTTAAGACGTCCTCAATAAGCACATGTACTTTTTCTTTCTGTTAACATTGTTTTTTTTTTTTTGTTGTTGTTGTTTTTGTTTTTTTATCACTTAGCAATTAAATTGAATGTTACACAAAACTCATTAGAAAATTGAATTTCTCAGTTCCGGAAAAGTTCTGGAAATCCATGTTTATACACAGCTTGGAAAAACAAAGATGAATATTAGAGAAACATTCCAATCAATTTTGTTAAGGTCAAAAACCCCACTTTTTTTTTTTTTTTTTCTAAATCATGTCCCTTATTTATTTACAGCCTCAGATATGTGCCAGCTTCTGGTGTTGGAGGAATGCAGCTGACCTCACAGACACATTTCTGTGTGCTCAGTTACACTTTGAAGATGATAAAATAGTTCAGAGAAAATACCTCCCCTCTGTGATAGCAAGAGGCACTTTATGTACAAAAGGCAATGGTTTGGAACAGAGTCAGGCTCTGGAAAACAAGACCATAGTTTCTCATCATAAACACATTATTCCTGTTTAACCAAATGAGAATAGTGGAGGTGGGGCAGGCTTTGAAAGTGGAATACATGTTCCTCATGACTTCCCTTGTGAACAGAGGCCTCAGATCAGCCTGCAGTGGACATCTGAAAGATTCATGTTACCCCAGTGTGATGAATAATGGAACACAATGCATAATTGTCAGCAAGTTCTTAGAACCTTCTCAGACCCCAGCTACCATGCAGAATGCATTACCTCAGGCTCCACAGGGTCACGAGGGAGGTAACCAAGTGTCGGGACAAGTAAATAGACAGTATTGTACCAAACCCCTGTCGTTATAACAACCCTCTAGAAATGCTGGAATTCCATTTTCTCGGCTGCTTCCCCTGCTCTATGGGGAAAGAATAAATGGCCTTTGCAAACAGAAACCCTGGTCAGCTTCTAAATTTATAACCCCACTATAGACCTGCCTACACAATCAACTGTTTTGGGTTTGTTTTTTGTTGTTGTTGGGTTTTGGTTTTTGGTTTTGTTCTTTGGTTTTTTTTGGAGGGGGGTATATAACAAATATCAAATATCATCAAAATATACTTGTGATACGAAAAGTACTCAATGAAGTAGCAATACAGGAAATCTAATTAGAATACATTTGTATTATAACTGATAGACATTTTAGTATCACGTGGATAAATCAAGCTCTCTCACTTCATGGATCAGTAAGAATTCTCTTCACAGTATGAAGAACTTCCACAGTTGAAGGCATCTCTGTCTGGTGGAGGGTGATGGAAAACATCATCCTGCTATCCCTGACAATGTGTCTAGATTGAAGAATATGAGACTTAAGAAAAATTAGTGTGGTTTCCTCTATGGTCCAACTTCTTGTCAAGGGAGTATACAATTTTTTCATGTATTAGCTCAGGGGGCAGAAGACAGGGCTATCTGAGTCTCCAATAACCAGATAACCTTGTTAGCTCATGTCCCATACAAGCTTTTCAGCCCTCCTTATTGCACAGCATGTATTTCTATTCTCTTCCTTGAACTTAGTAAAACGTATTCTTTGTTTTTTATTTTATAGCTCTACCATTAAACATAAATTATATGAGTCCAGAAAATGATGTTTTTCTTGTGTAACTTTCTTTTTCCTAGGACTCCGGGCTGACACAAAAGGAAAATTCAGTGACTATCTATCTAGTGAATGAATGAGATAATGAATGAATCTTTCAAATCTTTTTTTCTCAACCATAAACTGAAGGAAATACTGTTTAATATCACATTTTCTTAATAAGTTGAAATATTTTATGAAGTAAACATATAATTAAAATGACCTGTTGTAGCTGGACGACGGTGGTGAATCCCTTTATTCCCAGCACTCGGGAGGCATAGGCAGATGGATCTCTGTGAGTTCAAGGCCAGTTTTGTCTAAGGAGTGAGTTCTGAGTTACACATGGAAACACTGTCTCTAATGCCCCCTACCAAAAAAAAAAAAAAAGGCTATTGTAAAAAGTTACTCAATATCAAGATGTTCTATAAAACTCGAGAAGAAAAATATTCTTTTATAAAATAAATTATACTAATTAATGACGTGTGTGTGTGTGTGTGTGTGTGTGCAGATCACAGACCCGAACTAGCAGCAAGTATCTTAACTCCAATAGTCATATGGCCAGCCCAAGGGAATAGATCTTAGTATTGCTTAATAAACAGGGTTGTCACATATAGACTTCTACTTGATGAGGTGACTCTAACATTTACAAACAAAGATGGGGTCTGAGGATGTAGACCAGAGTCAGAGCTCTTGCCTAAAATTCATGAGGACATTTGTTCAATCCTCAGCAAGGCGCGCGCGCACGCGCGCGAGCACACACACACACACACACACACACACTCACACACACACACACACAAGCTGGGGTAGAAAGAGAGACAATATTATCATTATACATACTAGACAAGTTTTTTTTTTTTTTTGTTTGTTTTTTTTTTTTTTTTTTTTTTTTTTAGTTTAGATACAATTCTTCATGAGTTCGGGAATGAGCTTGTGTTTATGGCACACCGTCTTTTTGCTACACATTCATCAAACGAACAAAACCACATCGGATGCCTACGTTGTCAGAAAATCCTAAGGAGAAATGCCGGGTGACGCAGAAAGGGCCACCAGAGTGGCACACTGAGGAAAGTCGTGCGGAAGCAGTTGGCCCAGAAGGCAGCCTGGCTCGGCCTGCAACCTCAAATGAACATCCTCATCACTCCACAGAAGCAAATACGAAGGCAAGCTGGGAAAGTGAGCATGGACAGCTAACCAGGGCCGGACATCCAATAATCCTACAAAGCTTCTAGAAGAGAATTTGCAATACACGTTTAATATTAGTCGTTGTTTTGTGAGTGCTTTCTTTCCGGGTCAGCTGCAGTTTTCAGGTGGACCTGCCAATAATGAAGCAAGCTTTGGGCAACAGAGAATGCAATTTGCATGCATGCATGCATGTATGCGTGCTGTCCCAGCGAGCCTGTGTGTGTGCGTGCGTGCATGTAGAAGTCCATTGGAAGTTGCCTGTAGATAATAATTTAGTGCAGCGCAATAGCTGGCCATAATTTTGGCTTTCTCCTGGGTTTGTATTGTGGATCATAAGGCCGACGACTCACTAGAGAATTCAAGGTTTAAAAAGAAAAGTGATAACGCTAATTACTGCAGTGTGAGTCACTTAGCACTTCCAACTGTAACAGAAGTAGAGGAACTAGATTATTTAGCCTCTACAGAAGACAGGGAAAGGCAGAAATGACAAGAAGAACTTGAGATAACCAACTTGGAATGCCTCCATAGTTCTCCTTGCCATTGTTGTATGTGGGGTTTTGTTGCTGCTGCTGTTGTTTGTTTTTGTGTGTGTTTTGTTTTGTTTTGTTTGTTTGTTTGTTTTATCGTATCTGGTTCCAAAATTATACTTTACACTAAAATATCCCTAAAAGTAGTTTTATTTTTTTTTCTTTTATTTTTTTTTTTTTCGGTTAAAGAGCTAGAGAGATTCCTCAGTGGTTATGATTGTATATTGATCTTGCAAAGGACCCAAGTTAGGTTCCCATCACCCATGATGGATAGCTCACAGTTACCTAGACCAACTGCTTCAGGGAATCCAGTACCCTTGTCTGCCCTCCACAGGCACCTGGACTTAAAAAATATAATTTAAAGGGATGAATAAAAAGTTCCGTTCAGTTAATTTTTCCTCTTCCAAATTAGTACAGATGAGAAACAGTATCATGGATAATTTCCACTTATTAAAACTCTTATAAAAACTTTGTTGTCAAGGAAAACTTTCAAACACAAACTAGGATTTTTAGTTGAACTTGTTAGTGCATAGACTATTTAGAAGATTACATAAGAATCTTGAATAAGATATATCAGCTGAAAAAAAAATTTGCTGCCCCTTTGGGAATTCAAACCATTTAGGGTTACATAGTTTATTCCAATATGTATTTAGTTGGTTGTCAGAGAACTGCACAAATGTCACAATTTCGGATTCATGTTCTCAGAAGAACATATAATTTCACTGTTGAGACAACCCTGGCCAGACCCCTGCTTATCTATGTTGAAAGACCATTTGCGTAAAAGAAGTCCCAAATTTTATTTTTAGGAGACTATGAGAAAAACATCCAAACAGACACTCATGAGACATTTCTTCCACATTTGTATTTAAAATTAGCATTCAAGTGCTTGTGACTTCGGTTCTTTTGAAAAATCCTTCTTGGAATCAGTCAAATTTGCTACTGTAAAACCTAGTTCAGACCAATTCAACTTCATTCATTGGACATTTGCTATGTATTAATTGTTACTATAGTCAGAGTAGGAGGAGCTCAGACTGTAGTGGAAATTAAATCTGTATAGTGATAGAGGGATGGGATGGTTGGCCAAGTACATAAGAAGGATCCGATGTTTGGGGGGGAACATTCTAAGGAATTCCTGGGGAATATGGCCTGAGTCAGTTTGCTGAGCTGCCATGGGCTCATACACCTCTGTATTAGTTATTTTTATGATCTGTGACCAAACACCTGACAAGAAGCATCTTTGCTCCTGGTTTGAGGCATAAAGTTCATCGTGGCAACCTCCTCAGATCCCAATAGATGAGGAAACTGTGACTCAGGTCAGAATAAGGTTGGCTATAACCTATAACCTCCCAGTGATCCCCTTACTTCATTCAGCAAGGCCTCGAATTTCCAAAAACAGCACCTCCAACTGGAGACTGTTCTAACACTCAAACCATGAAAATATCCTACACAGAATTCCACTCAGTATGCTCAGATCCGATAGGATGAAGACGACTGTGGTATCTTAGCAACATACTTGAGTGTGTATCTTCACACTGGTGTAGAGTTCTTTGTCCACAGAAGTCATCTGAAGTTGACTGATTGCTCAGAATACCTTCAGGTCTGTGTTTGATACAAAGCAAAAGTTCCAAGCTCTGGCTGTATATCAAAAGATACTAGAAAGATTTTTAAGCTACTGATGCCAATTTTCCAACCCCACTTGCAAAAATTGTGAAATCTCAGGCTTAATTGTACCAAAATAATTTGTCTTACTCTTGGCTAGCCATAGGAATTATGATGATTTTAAAAGAAATGTTGTTTTACCTAGAATCGGTTGCTTTATTATATTGTTTGCATATATTTCTGTGTACAATGTACACACACCAGTTGCTCTTGAAGGTTAGAAGAGAGAGTTGGATACCCTGGAACTTGAGTTTTGGGGGGTCAGAAGAGGGTTTCAGATCCCCTAGAACTGTAAGCGCAAATTGTTTTGAGCCACCATATGGATGCTGCGAATCAAACCTTGATCTTCTGCAAGAACAAGAACTCTTAACCTCTGAGCCATCTTCCCCAGACCCATGAATTGTGGGAGTTTTGAAAGATGAATATATGTTCTCTCTAACCCTCAGACAATTGAATATAGATGTGTATATATGAACACATTATACCATTCTAGCTCCTAAATGGAATACTAACACACACAGTTAAGATATATTAGTCCATATATACTATTTATCATTGACCCAAATATTAGACATCATTTTAGTAAAATAAACTATCTGTTCTTTGTTCTTTACTCTCCTTTGAATTTATAAAGATTTCTCAAAATCTATAAAGAATATAGCATAGATTATGACAATACAGGAAAACCATGGAATACATCTATTTATAACCTCTCATTTGACTACTTTTTGTAAAACAAACACTCCACTGACTGTATGTTATATTTCTGATAAATGTGTTGTGGTTTGAGGATTTCAGAATTACTCAAATTTAAAGATGATCTAAAATATGTGATTTCCTTCATGAATATGTAATGGAGCATGAAAGAATAACCAAAAAGCCTGATGAAAGGGTTCCCATGGCTAGTCATCAATAATTACTTATGGGTAAATAAATAGTATATTTTTGATAATTTTATGATTTACAAATTTTCTCATAATTGCTTCTATGAAATTAAGTCTAGAAGCTTAAGTGAAACTTATCATCCTTATAGAATTTTGATGACAAAGATAAATGATAGATATTTTGAACTTGACTTTAGAGACAAAACAAATTGTGAAACATAAACTTTGTGTCAATAAATACTATGGTTTTCTTATTTATATTCTGTTATATCACATATCTACATTGCTTGTCAAAACCCAAAGCCTATAGAGAGATCTTTCCTCCTCAAAGGACAGTTTTGTTTTGTTTTGTTTTGTTTTTGGCTCTATCAGAGAGATACTTAGGACACCATAAGACAGACTTCTAACGAAATGGACAGTGACTTGGGATTTCCATATAACAACAAATCTATGCTCAAAGAAACACATATTAGTCACTCTGAAGTGACTGAATTTATTGTTCAGTGACTTATCAGTGTTACATTTTTATAACTGAATTGGTATGAAGCAACAAAATACTACTCATCCAAATCACAAACACACTGTGATAAATACAATGAAAAGCTTCCCAAAGATATGCATGTTCTACCCCTGTAACTGTTGATATGTTACCTTACAAAGCACCTTAATTACTGCTCTACTGCTGTGACAAAACACTTTGACCAAGGAAACTTAGAAGGTGTTTAATTTGGGATCACTGTTTCAGAGGATTAGAGTTTATGATCCTCATGGAGAGGGGAAACACAGCAGACAGGCAATGATGGTATAGGAGCAAAAGCAAAAGCAAAAGCTTAAATCTTCATCCACACCATAAGGCAAAGAAAGGCAGAGATGGGAATGGCCCCAGTCTCAAAGCTGCAAGCTGCACACCTCACCCCACCCCACCCCGCAGTAACTTGCCTAATGCAACAAAGCCACACCTCCTAATCCTTCCTAAACAGTTCTCCCAAGTGGAATAATTATTCAGATATATGAGTTTATGGAGGCCATTCTCCTTCAGACTACCTATCCATCACACATGACTAAGGAGACTTCATAGAGACAGTTAAAATTAGAGACCTTGAGATGGAAAATTATCCTGAATTATCTGGAAGGGCTGGAAACAATTATTTGGGTCTTGAAAAGTACAAGTGAAGAAATTAGACAGAGGTGGCTTGAAAAGGCTGTTTCACCTTTGATAATTTTGAAGAAGAGGAAGGACATATGAGCCAAAGGATATGGTTGGTCTCTAGATGCTGGTAAGGCAAGAAATTAAATTTTTCCTAGAGCCTCCCACAAGGACTACATGCTTGGCAATTATGTGATTTTAGACAAAAGAGAATCACATATATTTCTAGCCCACAGCACAATAAAAAAAAAAAAACTACATTTAAAAAAAAAAAACTACTAAACTTGTAGTGTTTTTTAATAGCAGAATAATTTTAGAGAATACTGTGCATCCTTCCCACTTTCATTCAAGACAGAACTGAAAATCCTGCACTGAACCATTAAGTAAGAAAAATGACTTAAGGAATAAAATTGTAAATAAGCATATGTTTGTGGTCATTACCCAGAAGACCAAAGACCGGGACATGAAAAACTGAAGTTCCGATGTAGCATGGAGAGGACCACAAAACAATGCAGCTGTGACAGGGAACAGTATGGCAACGGCTGCTAGAATCAGCCAAGAACTGCATTTCTGTGGTATCTACCCAAATTAAATTAAATTAGGATCACAATATGGAATCTTTCCTTCCATGTTCATTGCAGGAAAATTAACAATGACCAAGATCTGGGGCGGGGTGGGGGTGGAGGGGAGATGTTCCCAGTAGAGGAAATGACAGATAAAACATACACATGTACAATTAGAATGCATCCTTGAAAGACAAGGAAATTCTATGATTGCTCATGTCAGTATGAATAACTCTGAAGACAGTTTTTCTAAGTGATATGCTACTCACAAGAGAACACATACTACAGGGCCCCTCTTACGTGAGGCACCTGAAACAGTTCAAAATATAGGAGCAAACAGTAGAAGGGTGTTTACCCATGGCTTTTGGGAGAGAGAGGTGTAAGAAAATGCTGTTTGGTGACTCTACATTTGTACACCCTAGTGCTTGCCGCTTGACCATAAGGTATTGTGTACTAAAAAAGTAGAGCTTGTATTGAGCATTATTACTATAAACAAGCAAACAAGCAAAGGTAAAAATGGAACACAATGGTGGGGTGGCAAGTAATGAATAAAAACACTAAAATACAGAGCATCACTGCCTATCAGTAGGCTGAATTATGGGCAACTGGGGTTTATTTACATCTATATCGCGTATTCTATTTCCATATATGTATGGAATTCTTCACAAAATGAAATTTAAAATATATTTAAGGTTGAGAAGAGTAACCATATTTAAAAAAAAAAAACTTGAAACCAATTTAAAGAAAAATTAGAAACTTATTTTTTCTCCTATGAACTGATTCTCTTTTTAATTTTTTAAATAAATACTTATTATTTTTTCTTATTTTACATATCGATCCCAGTTCCTTCTTCCTTCCTCCCCTGCCTCCCAACACCCCCTCCTGTCTCATTCCCCACCCACTCCACAGGGAGGGTGATACCTTCCAGGAGGGATCATCAAAATGTGTCAAGTTACTGGGGGAAAGGTCGAGGCCCTCCCTCCTGCCTCTAGGCTAAGGGAGTATCCCTCCATGGGGAATGTGTTCCTGAAGTCCTTTCATGCACCAGGGATACATCCTGGTGAACTGATTCTTCTTTGTTTATTCGTTTGGGGGTTTGTTTTGTTGCTTGGTGGTTTGTTTTGTTTAGAGGAGGTCTCCTGTGGCCCAAACGACCTCAAATACTATCTTCCTGTCTCTGTGTCATAATTGCATGTTCTGCTGTGCCTGGCTCCGAGTTGATTTGCATATCTACGCTTCCTTTTCCTTTCTCACAGCCAGCCATTCAGTACTCTAACTCTTGACCCCCAGACTCTTAAAGTGTGTTCCCATCTAGTATCCTGACAACACCTCCCAGACCTAGTCTTCTATGCTCCCCACATTGGTCATCCTCCAATCCTTACAACATACGCTATCCTAGGACACTTTCCAGGTATTTCCTCTGAATTTTAAAGTTTTTCAATTGGGCCCAAACTGTTTATTTCATTCCTCCCTAATCTGACAGAGAGCAAGCCTCTTTGTTCATCTGAAGATGCCATGTTGATTTCTGTGGGTACCAAATCCTTCTCTTTTGCATTTTAATCCACTAGTTTTTAAAGACTAACTTATTTCCCTACACAGGTGTTCTGTTGTTGAGTATTGAAACATGTAAATTATAATATATAAATATATATTTACATATTTTATTCTAAAATACAATAAGCCTACTTTTCATCTTATGTCCTTCTTTTATCCTTCTTTTACTGTGTTTGTACTAATTATTTATTTGGATGAGAATAGTAGCATCAACTCCTTAGAAATTGGTTAGTGAAGGCATTTACTTGTTTTCTGTGTTTCCTCAAGAATGGTGGAATTCTTTCTAAGCCAAACGTGGTAAAAATAAATAAATAAATAAACAAACAAACAAATAAAAGTCTACAGTTATGAGGTGTTTTCAGAGCAGCATCTTAAATTTTGGTTACTAAAAATATTTGTAAAAACCTACAACTAAATAGCAAGGTTGCTGAAAAATATGAAATACATCTTACTTTCACAGTTTGGAAGTCAGTCTTCTGAGAGGCCGTGCGATTGTCTGCTGTGGACTAAGCTCTGTGTTGGGCTCATTTGATAAAAGTTTTACTCAGGCTGCTCACTGTTAAAGAATACTTCCCATAAAGCCCTACTTGTGTCAAGCCCAGAGGAATGTTGCTTGCCTGGGGCCATGGCCTCCCCAGCACATCCATAAAAATGAGTGTCTTCTCAGAGTGTACACTATTAACCTGCACAGCAGGACAAGGGCCCCTTGATTTGACAGACAGCATCTGAGGGTCGGAGCATCATGAGATTAAGGGGAAAATTGGCTTTCTGTTTTTAAAAACATGCATATATTATTTTAGAAAGTCTCAAAACTTTCACTCTAACAGTAAATACAGTACTTTAATTTGTATTGTGTGAAAATAGCCTTTTTGCATAAAACCCCATCCTATCTGTTTGCTTTTCTTAAGAACTTGGATAATCAGATACACAAAGACTTAGCAAATTTTTGAGCCGTTTTGAAATCTGTGAAGGTGATATGATAAAGAATGTATGGAGTCTGAGAGTGACTTGTATACACAATTCCATGAATACTTCTGAGCCCCTATTTTTTGGTAAACCAATTCTTTTGAAACCTTTGCAGCACATTTATTTTTTGTTCAGTCTTCTTTCCTAATCTACCTAAACTCATTGATTTTTTTTTCCCCCAGAATGTAGCCGTTGATATATTGTTCAGCATACTTCTCCTTTCAGCTCTTTTTCAATCATTTTTACAAATCATCCAGGAGCAAATAGTTCATTTTCTCCATACACTTCCCTACTGGGTGTGTCCGCTCTGTGAGTCTGTCTGAACACTCTTGAGATAGACTCACCTCTGGCCTATTCCACAGGTGGGAATTCATGTTCGGTACTGTAATCCTGGCCGTCTACCTCATGAGTGATGAGGTCATGGACCCTAGAGAAGAGCCTGTTAAGCCTCTTTCCTAAACCAGTATTATTTCTAGCTTTATTCCAAATTCTCATCCTTATACCCATAGATAAATGTAGCTCTTGTTTCTCATCGAAGAAGCTTCTTTTGGCAGCAGATTGAGACTTTTACAGAAAAACCAACCTCTTCCTAATTTGTTATCTTCTATTTTCCTTATTGATTCTTTGACATGATAATACTCATTCCCCTCCCAAACTCTTCCTAGGTCCACCCCACTTCCCTACCCACTCAATTTTGTGGCATTTTAAAACCCTTCAAGACTAATTTGTGCTGCCCAAATATACTTAGATATGTCGTCTTCTAGTGGAGCATCGTTGACTTAAAGGGTGCTACAGTCTTACAGAAAATTGTGTCTTGTGAAGTTTGGGCTATCTGAGGGTCCCCTGGCAGTAGGACCAGAATCTGTTCCTGGTGCATGAGCTAGCTTGTTGAAACCCATTCCCTACGAGTGGGTGCCATGGTCAGCCTTAACTCAGGAAGAAGAGACTTGATCCTGCGCCACCTTAATGTGCCAGACTTTGTCAAGTCCCTATGGAAACCCTTACCTGTTGGCAGGAGTGAATAGGCTGTGGGATGAGGGGGGAACAAGGAGGTAGGAGGAGGGATGGGGGAGAACTTTAGTTGGAATGTAAAGTGAAATTTAAAACAATAAATTTAATTTAAAAATCCTCTCTCCCCTTCTCCCAGAAGCTAATAATTGCTTCTTATATCTCTGGCTAAGGGTGGGATTGTGTGCCCAACTCCCCTCTCCATCCTTGCATTTGATCTGGCTTGGGCTTGGACAGATTTTGTGCAGCTTTCACAACTGTTGTGAGTTCATATGTGCAGCTGCCCTGCTGTATCCTGAAAATGCCTCCTTGTAGTCATTGACTGCTTCTGACTCTTGCATTCTTTTTTGTCCCCTATCCTTCAGTGATCCCTGAGCCTTGGGGGGGGGGTGCAGTATAGATGCTCCCTTTAAGGTTGAACATTTTTCCATCTCTCATTCTCAGCACTTTAGTCAATCTTGTGGAAATGAATGTAAAGCAATAGAATGCTCATCCATCAGAAGGGTGCAAAACAGTGTGAGCACATTGTTAGGCAGTTTGGCGGTTTCATATAAAACTAATCATATTCTTACTACATGATCCAGGAATCCTGCTTCTTGTTATTTGTTCAGATGTGGCCAAAGTTTTTGTGTGTGCACACACACAATGTGCACATGAAAACCAAATGAAAAACAGCTCCTGGGTAGTTACAACTTGCGTTCTTTAGCAGTTGAACATACAAAGTGTGGTACCCAGCTGAAGAGAAAGTTCAGTAGTTAAGAACATTAGCTGTTCTTTAAAAAGTACCTGGGTTCAATTTCCAGCACCCATATGAAGGTTCACAAAGTCATCTGTAACTCCAGTTCCAGAATATCCAATGATCTCTTCTGGCTTCTGTAAGCATCAGGGAAATGTGGCACACATACACACAAGCATGCAAAATACCCATACCAATAGAGAAGAAAGAAGAGAACATTAAAGTATGGTATAATGGATTCATTATTATAATGAAAATAAATGAAATATCAAGCCATGAGAATACATGAAGGATGCTTAAGTGTATGTCTATAACAGAAAGAAAGACCAATATCTGGAAAAAAAACAGACTATTATATGACATTCATAAAATACTAAAACTATAGAGACAGGATGGTTACCAGGATAAAGAGGAAAGAGTGTGGGCAACACACAGAGAATGTTTAGGGTAGCAAAGTAACTCTATTTGACAGTACAGTCCTAAATAGGTTTAGGAGCTCCTCACATGGAATATCAGTACCAAAGAGATGAGTGTCTAAGACAAAGAAAGTTGACTTTACTCATGATGCCCGCTAAAAACCTGGACAGAGGTATACTAGTATCTCCAAGTCTTTGAGAGAAATAACAGAATATTAGCAGGACTGGATTCAGGGCTATGTAGAGAAATCAATGAATGAGTCAGGCACTCTCGTGTTTTTGACGACTAGAAATGATAATCTCCTTGTGCTGGCCTAGTCACGTCTTAAGGGAAAAATGCTCCAGGAATGTAGAGTGAAGGACACATAGTGAACTGAGAAAAGGAATAACAATAAAGAAAGACGAAGGCACCAATTGGGCAGCCTTGGACAAATACATGCATCCAACCCACAGAATGTACCCCAGAGTGAACCCTGGACTCCAGCTAGTCTTTACACATCTCTACATTGGCTTCACTTTGTGATACACGTAGGCTTTCTCAATGTGGCCGGAAAGTAGGCTCTGAGTCTTGCAATGTACAGTTTCTGCCATGGTATATCAGAACTTCTATACCATATCATTGTATACACAGAGTGGTATACGGTCAACCAATTA
This sequence comes from Phodopus roborovskii, assembly GCF_943737965.1. Classification (NCBI taxonomy): domain Eukaryota; kingdom Metazoa; phylum Chordata; class Mammalia; order Rodentia; family Cricetidae; genus Phodopus; species Phodopus roborovskii. The sequence goes on from NW_026126511.1 coordinate 15,721,198, forward strand.
TGCTTATGTGTATTGGGAAATTCAAGTTCATGACATTGGCAGATTCAATATCTGAAATGGGCTGTTTTCTAATTCATAAACTTAAGTATATTCTCCATGTCTTCACACAGTGGAAGGAGACAACCCATGTTTCCTCAGCCAACCATAAGACATCAATCCCATTCTGGAGAGCACTACCTTACACATGATCTAACTACCTCATGAACACCTTACCAGGAAGTGTGACCATGCTGGGGACTATATGCTTCAACATAAGGATTTGTACAGTTCATAGAAGTTTTTTACCAGCCACAGGGACCTAACCTCTGTTTGCTAGAATGCATCTTAAAGCCTCTAGAAAAGGAAGCCATTGGTTAGCTTGGTCCCCCTGATCAATATGGAGAAACTGCTGTATCCTGAGGGAATGGGCCCGCTTGCTCAGACAGAGGCTTGCTCTTGAGTGTAACAGCTGAAGTCAGGGAAGAGGCGATAGGTGTCAGCCCTCTTGTAGCTATGTGAATTGCAACAGTTACAGAGATGGTGACAAATGACCAGCAGATCCTACCAGAGATATCTACCTGAGGAATTCTCTCAGGACTATGGCTTTTCTGTCACCACTCAACCGCAGGGCTGTTGACATGGAAGGCTGACTTCTATTTTGTCAGATGATCTAGAGCCCTTTCTTCCTTTTGCTCACAGCATTTCTCATATACCACCCATCATTATTGTCGCTTTTAGAAAGTATTTGTCCCCTGGTTTATATGCTGTCACTCAGGACTGATAATCTCGTACATATCTGGTAATTCCTACTTTAAAATTATAAATTTGTTTGGTTCCTCTTTTCCAGGCATTTTTATATAACATAAAAATCCCCTAGCTTATTGTAATAGTTTCTTATAACTTGTTCTGTTTCTATAATTGGTTGACATGGTTATCAGGTGAACACTATGAAATACCAAGAGTCAAAACCACTGTGTACTCCAGGAATGTAGTTTTCTATGTGTTATTCAGATTCCTGAGATCAGCGCACCTAGTAACCTGAATGTCAGTCCCATTCAACCTCCTTTTTTGACACCTGATCTCCCCACAGCCCCTGACAGAGTATTTAATTCTCTCTCTTCTCTGGGAAAAGAAACTCTCTCTCTTCGTCTGTTTCTTATTTTGTTATGCCAGTTTTTTTTCTAACTCACTCAATTGTCTTTTGAAATTTGGTTCATCATGAATAGATTTAAACACATGGTCTCTGGGTGGGTAAAAAAAATCTATATTTAGTGTTGAAAATGAAGTTATATTTTTGCTTCTTGAAATTCACTATAATCAACCCCAGATGCATTCAGAAAGATGCACACAATTAAAATCAGGAAAGAATGAGAAATTAATGGTCTGTCAGGCTGGCAGAACACTTGCCTAGCATGTGCAAGACCCTAGCTGTAATCCCCATAAGAGGAAAAAATTGATACTACAGATTAGAGGAATATAAAAAATAGAATCTTTTAATGACATCCAACATATAGAAATAGCTCTTGCAAAATAATAATGGATGTATTATGACCACAAATGAAATCATTTTTTAAAAGGCAAGGTTAAATACAGATTTATTTTTTCAAATAATAGAGTTGAAGAGATGGCTCAATGTTAAGAGAACTTTTTACCCTTGCAGAAGATTGAAGTTGAATTCACATCACTCAAACAGTGGCTCACAGCTATCCATAATTCCAGACCCAGCGAATCTGAATCTCCCATTGCTGACATGCATGGGCACCAGACATGCATGTGCTACATAGACATACATGCAGATAAAACACTCATACACTAAAAAAAATACATCTAAAAATATAGTGTACCCATGCTGGTGGCACATACCCTTTAATTCCAGCCACTCAAGTCAGAAGGATCACAAATACAAAACCCACCAAATCCACAGAGTGAATTCAAGGCCAGTACCAGCAAGTTCCTGAGAGCATCTTTCAAAATGAGCATTTTAAAAATTCAGTTTTCTCCTGGGTACACTAACAAGTCCAGGGCAAGCCTCGTATTCAGGGGTAGTTGAACAACATACAATGGATGGACTCAGAAGGGAGTGTATGTGTGTGTGTGTGTGTGTGTGTGTGTGTGTGTGTGTGTGTGTGTGTGCGTGTAGTTAAGTTTGACTTTTTTTTTTTTTTTGAAGGGGTCATGGTTTTATTTTGTTTTCTTTGTTTGGGGGATTGTATTGAATTTTGGTTTGAGGGAAGGAACTTAAATTTAGGTGTGTTGATGGGGAGAGGATCTGGAAGGATTTGAGGGAGGGGAAGAATATGATCAAAATATGTTTAAATATAAAGGGTTTTAAATAAAAAAATGTAATAAAATGAAAATAAGTAAACAAGGAACTGTGGGTTAAATTCTTCTGTCTAGAAGAGTTTGCCTATTGTATCAGGAATTTTTAGGAGCAGTGGAGTGGCTAACCACTGAGGACAAAATCCTCTGAGATCAGTTTACAAATCATGATCAGGCACCAGGCTTAAGGCTTAGCTATATTTAGGACAAAAACAATCAAGTATTCTCAATTAGGATTGTTTCTTCCTAATTGTGGTTATGAAAACTAGGTTTACCAAATTAATTTTGTTAAATGCTTAGAAATTTGCATATGTTACAAATGATTTTATCTTTCAGTGACTTGAGGTGGTCATCCAGCATTAAAGCCCATAAAAAAACAATCTCATTATTCTTAGCTAAGTGTAACATAAATCAAGGAAATCATCATTATTATTACTTTACAGTCCTTATAATAATGGGCTCGTCATTTATTGTGCTCAGAGTTGTGATCAAATGTTATCTCTACTACAATATTTACCCTATTATTCAGTAAATCTCTGATAATTACATTAGGGCTTTTTAAGGATACACTTAAATTGTGTTCTTCATCCTGTGTCCTCACAGAACGTTTTTAAATTGTTTTCTCAAGTCAATGCTTACTTTAAAGAACCATTTCTCACTCTTGCAAGTGTGGAATAAAACACTTGTGTAAACTCCAAACTGCCTGATGTGATTTTTATGGCTATAACAATGCCCACACAACATTGGAACAGAGGGCAGGAGTACAAACTGTTATAAATACATCACTAAGAACGTCAGTGCATTTCCTCGTCATCCACCCAACTATCTCTGGGGAAATACAAACTCGACTGCACACTTAGTTGAATTCCTGTCATTGTGTCCTGGGTATCAGTCTCTGCAGACTCAGGCTTACAGTCTGTGGCTGGAGTTTATCATCTACTGTGACACATGCTGCCACTGTCAGAGAGCTGAAATCAATTGATTTCTTTTTTTTTTTTTTTTTTTTTTTTTTCCTTTTTCCTTAGAACAGGAGAGACAAGGGATGCATGAACTCAGCAATAAATCACAGTGAACTAAAAAAGCCTATCAGTGGGTCGTATCTTAGCTGGAAAACCAGAAATTTCCAAAGGAAACGATATTCGATATAAACCCTTTCCTACGTGTTGATAGCTGTATTTGTCAAATTTCTAAACCATTGAAAGTGATGACATATCTTGCTTTAGAACGTGCCAAATGCATCATTTCCTTCCCCTCTCATCTACATCTCCTCCCCCACACACACTGAAGAAAAGGCTGAGGACAGCATTCTCCAGGATCAAGCTCTGGAACTTTCTTTCAGAAGCAACCATTCAATGGGGAAATGAATGAGCATTTTCGCCGTGAGAGTGCTGCATTTGATTTCTATTGATATTTTTACATATAAAAGTCAGATATTGGCCTCAAGCAAGCCTTGTTTATAACTATTAGTGATCTCGTCATGTGTCGGGATGTGTGCACATCAAATTTCACAAGTGATAATGAACGATGTCAGTTAGTAGGAAGCATGACTTTTGTAGGATGATAACTCCACAGCTGTTATGGTAACTGAGCCTGACCCTGATGCTGTATCTTTTTGTAGTGTGCCTTTTCCTGGCTGGTAGCATGCTTTGGAGTATTTTCTTAAAAGCTGAGCAAAATGTATAGAAAATAAGAACTGAAAAAAAGCAGGCCTTTGGTGGGATGTTTTTTATTAATCTCTTTAGAAGGTGGACCCTACTTAATATATGCTGCTGCTGCAGCAGATGCCAGAGGATGCAAGATCTATCCATGTTCTCACTTCTGCCTCCTGAGCTAGCAAGCATGACTCCTAAGGGAGAATTTGTGTTACAAGCTCTCATCTGCAAGCAAGACTATTATTATTATTATTATCATTATTTAAATTAGAATCAATCTTGTTTTACAAGTCAATCCCAGTTCCCTCTCCCACCCCCCCCCCCAGATTCCATCCCCTTTCTGCTCCCCACTGAGGGTGAGGCTTTCCATGGGGGATCATCAAAGTCTGTCACATTACTTGAAGAAGGCCCTCCCCTCCCCGTGTGTCTAGGCTGAGAGAGTAATCCTTCATGGGGAATGGGCTCCCAAAGTCCAAAAGTATACCAGGGATAAATACTGATCCACTACCAGAGGCCCCATAGACTGCCCAGGCCTCCTAAGTGACACCCATGTTCAGGGGGTCTGGGTAGATCCTATGCTGGTTTCTCAGCTATCAGTCTGGGGTCCATGAGCTCCCCCTTGCTCAGGTCAGCTGTCTCTGTAAGTGCAAGACTCTCTACAGTGCAGAATTCTGCTGATGCAGATAATTGCATGCCTGCCATGCCTTCCTTCTAGATTCTGCTGTGACAGTTTACTCTGTGTTCTCACATCTCTTATGTATCTGAAACACGTTGCTAATTTTCCAGTTGATCAAGTTTCTTCTTGATAATAAGAGTAAGATTGAGGATGCTAAACTCTTCACAAAAGATCAGAGCTCAAACACATATTGGGAGTCAGTAGACTTATTAATCTTAGTATAAAAGAACACAAGTGACAACCTTAGCATTGGAGTTATTTGTCTGTGTGCGTGTGGGGGGGGGAGGGGAGTTCATCTTAAACAATATCAATTTCAAAAATTGTACAAAAGGAAACTTACCCCGGGGAGATGTCACTACAGGTCAAGAGTGCCACAGACCCCAGTTCTAATCAGATAACACCCTCAGTTAAAAGACAAAATGTCCAGTTCCACCTGTCTATCCATGCAGTGACCCATCATTTACACCCCTTACAAGGCTTAACAATTGCAAATTTTCCTACGAAAAAATGCAATTGTCTACAGTTCTTTCCTTCTTTACCACAGGTGGCATAACAAAGTACTTAATGACTGACTTTCATAACCCAGTCTCACAACTTAGTAAACAGATGAAACTCATCCTCGCTTCCGGGACTGGCCACTATCTCTCCAGTAAGTGTTCATATCCTGACTTCCAGGCACACGGGCTAACTCACTGTTCACTGAAATGTGGCCTGACTCTTGTTGGTGCTGTTTCTGCTGCCTAACACAGTGCCTTCTCGGACCCTCTTCCCCTTTAATAATGATGACATCAGGGGTCTATGCAGTGTTTGAGAGTTTCTACCACTGAACTAGACAGTTTTTAGTTACATACTTACACCTGTTCTTCATCAAAATTGACACATACCTAATTTAGCTTAGCCTGTAAAGGCCAGTCCCTTTTAAGATGCAGCTTATACACTATACTTTATACATTGTAAACAATTGTCAGTCTGATGCAAGGAGGGAAAACTTTAATCCTGTACTGGGGACTGTAAGTTACTAGAATTTATTGAATTATATGATTGCAGCATTAACATCAGCCACGCATATTCACAGAAATATACTAGACACATTCAGGAAACAGATGTCATTAATAATGGGGTTCTTACTGGACACTGGCTCAAAACTCAAAGCTGACCTGATTGGCTACTACCTTGTCCAGTCACAGAGCCTCTAAATTTCTCCATATGACTGTCAGCTTTGCATAATGTAAATCAAGTCTGAAATATAAAGACATCACTTGGCAGTCTGTCCCAGGCTGTTTAATTAAGTGTGAGATAAGACAGACTGCCCCATAATCATGACTGTTTAGATTTTGTTAAGTGATTGTTTAGCCTGAGTCTGACCACCTACCATGTTAAGATCGCAGTTTCTTGGGTCTTTGGAGATTTTTCTATATTGCCGTTTCTATATAAAAGAAGTACACAATAGTAAAAGAAATTAGCTAGGTCCTAGTTGTTGAATTTTGTAGACTTCAATATTCTTTTAAAAATCTGTTTACATTCTAAAAATTAACAAAGGATGTGTTATATGAACTCTAAATAGAGGGTATGTTTCTAAACTTAGAGTGGGAAGCCTGTGAAGAGAAACTAAGAAAATGAAGGGGTATTAAAGTTCCCGTGAGGAAAAGCCAACAATAATCTAATGAGGAGTGGTAAAGGCTGGAAATATGCTGTAATAAAACGTAAAGAAGCTTTGGGTTGAAGCTTTGGGTTACTTAATGTGGAAAATACAATTGGCTACTTTAAAACACTAAAACTAACAAATGCCTTTCCAAATTTCAGTTTAAAAACACATCTTATGTTATTTGTGAAATGCTTACAAGGGTGAATCCACCACAGTAAGGGACACTATGTGAACAAAGGGTTAAAAACAAAAAAGTTTCAACAGAACAGTAGGCATGTGGGGGCATGTCAGAAACCTCTGCTGTAATGGAGATTTCCCTTAACACTAACTTTTACACATTTTAATGCCATTGGTTTTAAGACCTATATGGACTACTCCAAAGAGCTATGTCAAAACTTCTAGGTTCAAGCCTGCACCTATATACCAGACATAATTTGGGCAAGTTTGTAATTCCCGTTTGTCCCTACAGTAAAATGTTGCTCCACAATGGGTTTTGTTTTGTTTATCTTTTTCTCAAGTGAGTTAATGAAGAATGGATTTTGTAGAAAGAAGATCAAGGCACTTGTCCAGAATATAAGAACCACAATATGAAGCAATAGCTTAAGGCAAGACATCATTTCTAGCTTTAACTCATATTGCTTTAAATGGCAAGCTAACCATTAACAGTGGTTAAACTTAATAGTGGTGTTATCAATCTATAATTTATTAACAGATCTTCGTACATACATAATATTCTCCAACTGAGATTGTTTATTAATATAGGGAGCATAGAATATGTTTAAAATAGTTGACTATTGTAAGAAAAAATAGCAGATTCAGAAAACAAGATTTATCAACATTTCCTAATGTGCTTGCTTGCTAGAAATCCTTTTCAAAATGATTTAAATCACCACATTGAAAATAATCTAGAAACATTCAATTAATAGGAAAACACCATTATCTTAGTTTGTATCTAGATGCAAGAGGCAAACTAAGTTACATACAAACTAAAGAGACACAAACTTTAAAACAGTCATTTCAAAGGTTGCTTATATTATTAATTATTTATATTACAATGCTTACCTGTCTGAGCTCTACTATAACTTTTACAATAAACGACTCAAACATTTTCCCTTATTGTACATCGCAATCAAAAGAAAGAAATACTGTGGAAAGGTGTTGGGGATATCTAAGAAATTCTCGTGATCTATTGGTTAGTGCAAAGGCCTTCCATTCAGGTTGCTTGAGTTTTATGTGAAGACTATGAGATTACCCAGGGCACCAGGTTCGTGGCTTCATTCATCTGTGAAGCATGAGCACAGAAACCATCAGATTTTAACTACAGTATCAACAGAACCTTCCATTCCTCTCTTTTTCTAGTCACTCTTGTGACATTTCACTGTAATGCTAAATTTGCCTCCTACCCCTCACCTTAGCTTGGCGTTGTGTGTGGCTATATTGGTGTTCTCAGCAAGCCTTATACTCACTTTTTCAGTTCAGTAGGTGTTAGTAGGGATTTGTTATGTGCAAAATGGGTTTCGGTGTAAAATACTTTTTCTGATGCTCCATACACACTCGGAAGGTCTCACGCTACGCAAATCTCTAAACCCTTCGTTAAGTTAAAGTTTAAGCTGTGTATGGTTTCTCTTCCAGTTTTCCTATCCCACTTCTGGTCTCATTTTTTCCTGTTTAAGAAAATAGTCTTCATTTATAAAACGGTTAAATGACTTTCGAAAGAGAGAAATGTGCTTGCAAACAAGGAATCTTGTGAACATCATGAAAATGCTAGCAATTCAACAAATAATATGTTGACAGTATTCAAGTGAAGGAACTTCTGAAGACCATCCTTCATCCAAACAGCTGGTACTTCTTGGAAACACTAACCATTTCCAGATACATATTTCCCTCAAAGTAGAGAATTTCAGGCTGCAGAGATTGCGCGGACTCCAGGAACACATGCTGTCCTTGCAGCGAGCCTGGGTCCAGTTCCCAGCATCCGCATGGTGACCCACAACTGTCCATAACTCCACGTCCAAAGCATCCATCATCCTCTTCTGGCCTCCATGGGCACTGTACGCACACAGTATACATGCAGGTAAGCAGGCATGCATACATGCACATGAATATTCATGTGCATGTATGCTACCTCTTTAATTTAGGTAACCATGCTACCTCTTTCATCTAGGAAATCTTCCTTCTAGAAGTGACTGAGAGTGCTTATTAGGAGCTGAGAAAATCACCAATGAGCTTCTCAGTGCTCATCATGATAAACCTCTGGGCAGCTTCTTGAATCCCTTCTCTTCCTTTCTTTGTCATTTCTAATTGCCCTCCCTCTGATTCAGTGAGAGTTCTCAGTCTTTTTGTGGAGTGTACTTGGCAATCACTCTCCATGTCTGTCCTAGAGACTATCATTCAATGTATTGCTGACGCTTCTTTTCTTCTATTTTTTAACAGAAAAATGCATTCTGATTATGATTTTCTCTTCCCAGATCCTCCTTGCTTCCCCTCCACTGAAATCTACACCCTCTCTCTCTCTCCCTCTCTTTCTCTCTCACTCTCTTACTAGAAAACAGGCAGGCATCTAAAAAATAATGAAGTAAAGTAAGATAAAACAAAAGCAAACATACTGGAATAGGAAAAATGCAAAGAAAAATAACAAGAAACACATACAGACAGAGACATGCATGTTCACACATAGAAATCCCATAAAAAATGAAACTGGAAATTATAATTAATGTTCAAAATAACTGTGTAGTTTAAAAAAAAACTAAAATGCTTTGACATAGAATTACGGAACAAAGGAGCTGTAAAGCACCATTGAGTTTTATTTGTGTTGGTCATCTACAGCTGAGCGTGAGGCTTGCCCTTAAGAGTAGCCTGTATACCCAGTGAGACTCCATTGAGGGAAAATGAAACTATTCTTTTGCTCTGCAAGCAGCTATAAACTGGAGGTTGCTTCTGAGTTAGGGATGGAAGCATGTGTCCACATCCCCTCTCAGCACTAGGACCACCCCTGGCTTAGAACCATAGACCCTGTGCATGTTGCCATATTCCATGTGAGCTCATATCGGTGTTGGTTCCACTGTATTGAGGAGGTTTTGTTTCCTTGGGGTCTTCCATCCCCACTGGATCTTACAATCTTTCCACCTCTTCTTCAGCATGGTCCCTGAGCTTTGAGAGGAGGGATTTGATGGAGACATCCCATTCAGGACTGGGAGTACCAAGGTCTCTCTCTCTCTCTCTCTCTCTCTCTCTCTCTCTCTCTCTCTTTCTCTCTCTCTCTCTCTCTGCAACTGTCCAGTTGTGGGTCTCTCTATTTGTTCCCATCTGCTTCAGAAGAAGGCTGTTTTTTTGTGACTGCAGAGATCTATGAGTATAGCATAATGTCATTAGAAGTCATTATAATGCTATGTTCCCACAGCACAACAGTAATGTTTACCTTTACTCTAGGTTCCTGACCTATCTAGCCTCAAGTTCTTGTCCTACAAATTAACGTATCTCGAGATTAGAAGAACTCATAGTTATTCCAACACCCCCATGCTTTCTCTCTGAACAATACGATAGACACCAGACCAGCATTTGGATCCCTCTTCCATCCTTCGGCTCACACACTTGTGAGTCACCTGTGCAGTTTCCAACCTCCTGCTTTCAAGTATAAAATTAAAGTCACTCCATAATACTGATAGACTATGAGCTTTACCTGGTGCCACTCTGTGCATCATAGTCCCTCCCCCCATACACATCTGTGCATAGTCCATCTGAATTTGTATTTGTTTTCTGATGATTCTGTTCACGTTTCCTGTTGCTACTCATGTGCTTTCCATTGCTAAGAGGTAAGCCACTTAACTTGACTATTGGAACATCTGGTCCTTGATCCTCAATGTCGACCTTTTCAAACATACTACACCAAAGGCCACCTTTTACTTTCCATTTAAGTCATAACTGAAAATAAGTTGCTTGTGTAGCTTAAGGGGTTTTATAACAGAGTTTCATATCAAATTTATTCACTTTTTCCTCCTGGAATTCTCTATATTTTCACCTGGAAATTATCTGTTACAGTTCACCTCCATTATTAATATCTCTATGAAAATTGTCTCATCACACATCTCCAACTGTGTCTCCTGCCCTTCTATATATCCATTTTCAGGGGCTAGCAGAGCATCTACAACTCAGGGGTCAGTAAGTATGTCATGAGGAAATTAACAAACAATTGTCTGTAACAAGGACAAATAGCAATGCAGCGTACATTGCCAGAGAACATAGAGCTGCACATAAGAATTATAAGACCAATGCACTAGCGTAACATAAAAGTGTCTAAGGAATAGTGTTGTATGACTTTGTTTATGTATAAATAGATTAGCTACTCTATCACACTTAATCTGCACAGTATTTCTTAAAAGTGGGTATCTTGAAATACCTTTAATGCCCAAAATAGAATCATGCATTACTTCACTGAGTCTTCCCAAAAACTTGATGGAAAAGGGTACACACAGGACACCAAATATCAGAGAAGTTGGATAAGTTTGGTAATATATGAATTCAGGGAACCAATTTCATTTCTACTCACAAGAATAAATGTTTTCCAAGCTAAATATTAAACTCTACACTATCTGTGATATCGACAGGTATTTGGGTGATGAGCATGGGTTTTTAGTATTATACCATTGTTACAGAAACAAATAATTCCAAAAAAGGATATTTGAAGAGCTGTCAAAATAGGCCATGTCATCACCATTTCTTAAATATACATGGATGGTGCAAAAGGGATATTTGTATGCTTCACCATTTGGCAAAACATAAAGGCTTGTCTCTCTGGAGTGATGCGTCCTTTACTTGGTCTTGACAGATTTATGGCTACTGGTTGCCTTCCAAAGTTCCCTTTACTTCCTGGATTATTTGATTATTTTAATCATAAATAGAGCAAAACTATATTCAAAATTCATGCAACTAAAACACTGAAGTTGAGCTGTGTCTAAAAAAAAAAGGAGACAGAGAGAAAAAATGCAATTCACTTAGTATTTTTGGTCTGAGCTGTCATTATTGCCCTTCCACAAAGTCTGTCAAGGAAAGCAAAGAAGCTGAGGGTGGATGAGTTACGCTGTGTCATCTCAAGTCAGGTCAGAGCCCCTGAGAGAGTGAGATTGGAGGTGGATGGATGAGGTCTCAAGTTTCAGCTCTGCCTTTCATTACTTATGCACAGACTTACTTCCCTAAGACTCAATGGTCTCACCTTTAATGATATGTGAGCAAATACCAAATTTACATGGGTTTTATGGGGGTTTTTTTATCCATTTTTCATGTCAACAACAGTTTTCCCCTCCCTCCTCTCCTCTGTTCTCTCCCCACCCCACCCCCACCTCCTTTGTACACCCCCCCCAACCCCTCCACTCCTCAGAAAGGGGAAGGCCTCCAATAGGGGATTCAACAAAGCCTGGCATATCAAGTTGAGGCAGGATTAAACTCCCCCCACCCCTGCATCAAGGCTGAGCAACGCATCCCACCATAGGGAATAGGTTCAAAAAAGCCAGTTAATGCACCACGAACAAATCCTGGTCCCACGGCCAAGGTCCCCACAAACAGACCAAGCTACACAACTGTCACCCACTTACAGAAGTCCTAGGTGGGTCCCCTGCAGGCTCCCTAACTGTTGATCTAGAGTCCATGAGTTCCCATGAGCTCAGGTCAGCTGCCTCTGTGATTTTAATAAACTAGAACATCAAAGAGTTAATCTTGGCATGGGGGCTCACTACCATAATTCAGCACTTGGGAGATTGAGGTAGCGGCATTCCTATGAATTCAAGGCCAGTCTATTATACAGACTGTGTTGCAGCTCAGTCTTGGCTAAATTAAGTCCCTGCCCCAACAGAACAAAAGAGGCAAAAGTATAAGAAGTTAAGAGATGTAAACACTATTAAAATTCCACTCAGTATGTTGAGACTATTTGTATTATTTCTGTTATTGCTAAAATGGATTATCTTAAATAAATCACAGGAGTCGGTGTAGATTTGCTCTGATAGACTCAGTCACGGACAGACACTGCAATTCTGGAAAAGAGAAGCAACTACCTTAGGTTTCCTGTTTGCTCTGAACAGTCTCTGCATACCTTTGCTGCTATCATCCTGTCGTGTGTGAAGGTCTTCAGCCTTCCTCTTCAGAAGCAGTGTTTGGAGTGCTGCAGCCCCTCCCCCACCCCATTCCCACCCCTGATACTCTTGTGTGCATTCCCACCATGCCCTCCACTGACTTCTTCACTTTTTCTCTGATGATGTAACCCACCTAGAAAATTACACTTGAATCAAATTGATTTATGTCATGACTCTTATTTTATATATAAGAAACCGAACTGAATCTTCCGGGACACAGCTGCATAAAACACAGTTTATGAATTAATATCTCATGCTGCAGAAACCTATGAAAATTATTTCATAATATGAGCTACACTAGCCAATGTTTCTAACCAGAGAAAAGTATTAATATCGAGAGTCATACTCAACAATAGCATGAATAAATTCACTTTAAGTGGTCATAAGCAACGCATCTTACATTTTAAAGACAGAAATTCTGTATGGTCTATTTTCTTTTTCTTTTTTTTTTCTCTATATTTTAGAATATGGAATATATAGAAGATGCTCAGAAACATTACAAATTCCCAACAGGCATATACTTAGGATAAACACCAGCCATTTAAATAACCCACACCATCCAATAACAAAAACTGTGTGGTACTAAATTGCTCAGAAGTCTTAGAAGCTAAATCATTAACCATAGCAAAGATCTTACTCTAAGTATGTTCTGGGAGGGCCAATAAGCCAGCAAAATGATTGTCAGTCAGGGATAAAATCATGATTAGCTATGACTCAAAAGCTGGAATTACTTACTAGATTCCACATATTACACAGATAGTTATTTCATATAAGCTCATCTTATAGGAATATATACTATTCTGTGTTTTCTTCATTCAAATGTTTGGTTTTATTCAACTTTTATTAGCAAAGGGCAACTTACTGTTGTACTTTGTATCTGGAAAAATTCACTCTTTGTATACAGTGTCACAACACCTATATAATACATGTTGGGAATTCAAATTTGACTTGTCAGATAACAAGAGAATTGACATCTAAAAGTTGGTACAAACCTTTCTAGGAATTGTCACAGGTTCATGATGAAATGTTCCATCTTCCTGTAGACCAAATCTACACATGGTGATGTTTTCTATACTGAAATGTAGCACGCCAGGATTCCGTCTCCTCATTTTATCAGGCGCAGTACTGGTAGCCTCCAGCAGAAAGCACTGAATTCAGACTGGACAAGATTTCCATTGCAGGTAAAAAGAACAAAACAAGACAAACGAAATAGAACCTTCAAAGAAGAGAAGAAGGCTCTTGATCCCAAGTGTGAAACTAATTGCAATCACCCTAATTGATTCTCTTCAAGGTGGTTCTTTGTTTTCCTATCAGCATCTTAGAATAAACTATCAATTTATTCCTAGAGGAAAACACCCTCACATCTAACATGAAACCAAATCCTCCAGCCAACAGCAAGATACCAAAATCTTACTGCGTCATTGAAACTGGTAAGAACCAAGTGGCGTAGCAACCATCGGGGAAGCAGTCTGACACAACCCGTCAATGGAATTATGAGAAAACAGCTGAGAACACTTTAATTGACCTTTTCTGAGGTATGTGGACTATGTCTCCCACACTGTTTTAACCCGACCATGTTTGTGGATATTTTCAGTATGACCACTATACCTGTAAGTAATTCTAGGCTATGGGAAGAAATGGTCTGAGAATGAATGCATTCAGCCACTACTTACTAAGTGCAGGGTGATTACTCTGAAATGATGAGCACACCTGTATATATTTACTGGACCTGATGATCATTTAACCTTCTTGCTTTAATTGCTTCTTTATGTACCTATTGTACAACGTTGACTTATCTGTCATATTAATTTCATCTTATGGTCTCCTTACTATGCTGTTGTGCAAAAAACTTAAAACTAAGTAGAATCTTCTTGCAATTCATGGTATTTTCATATAGTGAATGACTTTGAAAAGGTCACTGTGAATAGTCTATCCTAGAGTAGATAGAGAGAACAATGTGACAGGGAAAGGAGTGAGGACAGTTTCACACCTATAGGTAAACTCTCAAAAGTCTCCTTATACATGAATGCATATGAAATTATGTGGAATTGAGCAATAATTTTACTAAGAACCTGAGCATCAAGGAAAATAAATATTACACAGAGCACATGACATGTGTTCTGTAAACCAGAAACCAACCACCATATACTATCTTTGATTCAGGGCCTGATGCCTCCAAGAGGGAAATTCTGAGAAAAAAGAAACTGAAGTTATTATGAAAACTCTCTCAAAAATCACAAAGAAAATCAGGCATTTATTCCTGCATAACAGAAACAGTTGGTCAGGGTAGAACTTTCCTTAAATTATAAAGGAACTTCATAACTTTCCTAGTAATTGATATATTGCCGTCGTTTACCTAATGCCTCTTCCTCTCACCCAAATCAGTGTCATTGCTAATTAACTTCTTCTTGTGACCCTGTTGGAGAAAGTGTCTTCATTTTCAATTTATCAAATAAGCACTGAGCTATAAATAGGTGGATATTTAAAAATGAAATAACATGGCTTCCTAATGCAAAAAAATCATTAATGTGTGATATATTTTTATTGTTTATGGAAAGTCAGACTTTAGTTTACATTTACTTTTAATTGTGTAATTTCTACTAGGATATCAAATATTTAGGAATCCATGTTTATACATGCATATACATGGGAGTACATATGTTATAAATATTTATATATGATTACGTAAAGAGCAAACCACTTTACAAAAACGGAGTGTCTTTTCTTTCGATCTAAGTTTGAATCAATTCAGTTTTGTAAACAATGGTCTGCAACAATGTTTCCAACTCTTTCAAGGATGTTAATGCTTATGATGTTAATATAGTTCATAACTTATATAATGTAACAGTAGTTTTCATTTCATATCATATATTGAGACCACACATGATGACACAAAGCTTCCATGAAGCCAGTACTTTAAAAATGGTTCTCTCGTTCCTTGTGAACATTTGTCTATGTGTATATATGTTCAGTCCAATTAAATTCTGATAGGTTTTTACTATTTATTTCAATAACTGTATCAGTTATGTATTTGTGCATAAAATTTACACAAAAAAAAGAATAATTTAAAATTTAGCAGACTTTTATCAAACACATTAGTCTCTCAGGTCACAATCAGAAGTCCTGTACCTGAGTGATCTGCCTCAGGGGTTGTCACTGACCTGTGGACTAGGAAATTAGTCATAGGAAGCTTGAGTCAGCCTTGAGGATTCGCTTCCAAGTCCACATTCATCATGGGCCCCTTCATCATTGGATTTTAGCCATAGGCTTTGGTTAGTCCTCAGAAATACCATCTCTTCAGGGATAGCCCTGATAGGACAGAAGAACACCCTCAGATTATGGTGTATGCAAAAAATGAAGAAGAAGAAGAAGAAGAAGAAGAAGAAGAAGAAGAAGAAGAAGAAGAAGAAGAAGAAGAAGAAGAAGAAGGGGGAGGAGGAAAGAGACAGGGATGGGAACAGAGAAAAGACAAGAGAGAAGATATAAAGTATCTTATGAGCAAAACCTGGTATCTGCCATGTCCCTTAGGGGCGTTTGTCTTAACAAAATGAGATAAAAACAATTTAAGAGAACTCTACAATTGTCTGAGTAAGAAAGAGTTACTGAAGAGGATTAGTAGTTAAGTAGGTTGTTAATTAATGAAGTTCTCATCCTTGCTTTCTGGACCAAACAGAAATTGCTTTGATTGCAATGTCTGTGAGAAGACCTACTGACAATAATCTGGAAAAGGGGAGGAGGAGAGAGAGGAGGAGGAAGTGGAGGAGGAGGAAGAGAAGAGGAAGAGGATGAAGAAGAAGGAGAAGGGGAAGAGAAGAAGAAATAACAATCTGGCTGTATGTGAGCTGTTAGGAAAACAAGCTGAAATTCTCTTCTCTAACATTAATGTGACATTGGCCAGCAAGTGTTTAGATGCTGCCTTTCAAAAACAGCATCTGGAGACTGGATTCCTATTTCTTTTTGGCTTGCAAAAATCGCATTTTGTTGCTAAATATAGGACTATGTATAATAGACATTTAGAGTTGGGTCTTTACCTTATAAGGTTAAAGTAGGTGTGGGACTGTCATAAAATAGATAGTGCTACAAATTCCACTGGCATCATTAACAAGATCCAGCTGTGCATCTTAGACGCCTCAAAGATCAACTTGTAGGCACTGTGTGCATTTAGCCAAGTCTCATTATTTCTGAGAACATTTCAGAATTGCTAACAGTTCTATTTTGGCATATAACAGATGTATCAACGAATGCTGAATTTTTAAAAATAACATTTTGAGAGTACGTTTGAAAATTCAGTGAGTTACAAGCTATTAAGGTTTGTGACATGATGCTGATCACAGGTCATCACTAAGAGATGCGTTATCAACAACACTCCAGAACTTTGTACCAGAAACCATTTGTTCATCCCAACACTGTAGTCTTTATGTTAAAAGAATAAGGGGATGAAATCCTGTTACATCGTATCTTTGACTGTTAGGTAAGGTTTGGTGCTGTGTATTTGGTTCCTTGGTTCATGTACTACAAATATTTCTATATATATATTACATCTTATTCATTTATCTCTCTCTGTGTGTATGCACACATGAGCACATGTAAATGCGTGTGTGCGGAGGACAGAGGACAAATTGTGGGAACCAATCCTCTCCTTCCACTATGTAGGTCCTGGGGATCAAACTCAGGTTGCAAGACCGGGATCAGACACCTTTACCTACTGAGCCATCTTGTCTCCCCTCCGTGAGTATTTTTAATCGTCAAAACAAGTCTCAGTTTGAGTCCGAAATACATTTCTTCATATTGCACCAATAAGACATTTGCAGGATTATTTCTGTTGTCAGTCACTTCCAGAAATTTGTTGTCAGGAGCAACATAACGACAAGGACAGGAAATAAATCATTGACCTCTTGACCTTCCTCAAGGTCCTAAAATTTAACATCAGATGCTCGGCTGAAATTGCCGATTCCTGAAGTACCAGTGTTACTTCCTGCCCTGCTTCAGCTTTCCTTAGTGGCCGAAACTTCCATGTATCTGACAACCATAGAAATTAAGTTGCGGTTTGGAAGATGGATTTTGTTATTGTCAAACTGAGCATTAGAAATATCTTAGGAAATACTCAGGAGTCTTAGATAATGTGATGAAAATGCTGCTGAGAAGTGACATTTTGCCTTCCCTTCCTATCCCTGGAACAAATTCATCGTCTCCCTGGGGTAAAGGTAAGAATAGCATTATTTTCAGACAAGGTTTTCTATTGACTGGGAGGAGCCTTGTTATGTCTGGAATTCCAGAAGAAAAGGACAGTTTTGGTTTTTAAGCAAATCTATTGGCATTTATATACTTTGGATTAAATAACTTAAATATGTTGTTTTTCAGAGCTAATTTTAAGCCAAACACGTTGTTGATGTTTCCAGTGACATCTTCAGGAAACACATTCTTCTTGAAAACAAAAGCTCTTAAAAAACAGCATGTGCTTCAACTAATTCTACACCAAAAAAATAAAAATAAAATAAACACCCCACCTCACTATTCACACACACACACACACACACATACATACATACAAACACACACACACATGAATAATAACCACCTTGTGATGAACTAAAGGAATTAAATGTGTCCATAGAATAAATGATCAGATCCTGTCACTGAAAATATAATAACAATACAGAAAAATATAACATTATATAACACATATACTGTAAGAATGACAATCATTTGAATTTTATAAAATATTAATTGCTTATATATTTGAAAGCATGAAAAAGGTTAAATGCACCTAAATAATAGTAATATTTTTCTAATACATGTATTACTACAAGATAAGAGTTATTTTTGAAAATACATTAGTAACACTTTCAATAATTATCTAAGAACTCATTTTCTAAAATATTTTCCATTTAACATGACAATAAGAAACTCAGTCTTACATGTTCAAACTTATAGTTATTATACTCACTTAAAAACATAAAGGCTAATCAAAGGATTAGGAGACATGAAGCTGTCAGTGTGTGGATGACTTCATCTCACACTTCCCGGCAGTGACGATCACTCACGTTTTCAACTAAATCGAAGTCAGAAAGTTAGAGAAAACATGGAAGACTGCTGTAAACATATCCATATCATGTTCCTAGTTACCAGGTTCACCTATTCTCCAGGTGTATTTTCACATCAAATAATTGTGGTTTAGTTTTTAAATTTTAAAAATTTTGTTAAAAGAGGGAATTTGTCTTAGATTGGTCTTGAGTACTCCCTCCCTGTCTGTCCGTGTCATGGTCACAGTCACTAAATAAGACTTCCTCAGTCTTCAGAATCCCAGATGGGTTTACTCAAACTCTCATGTAAAACCTGGTTTCTCTGAGACCTTAACGGAGAACAAAGCAGGGTAAAGTTCCATAGCTCAGCTACCAGCCTACCTCTACCATAGAATCTGAGCTTACTTTAGCTTCCAGATATGAAAATTCAGTGCACCTAGTGTTCTTCACCTTCTGACTTCTATATTCAGGAGCATAAAACTAAGTAATTGTGAACAGTCTTTTACAGACAATGGATAGATGATAGATAGGTAGATAGATAGATATTATATATACATAAAATCCATGTGAATGGATGGATCTCAGTGGATAGCTGAAAACATATGAAGTGATTAATTTTTAATATCCTATATATTATCTGCCATTTAAAAAAAGCCAACAATGATGTTCACCAAACCCTCACCCCAATTAAGCCTCTCATTCTGAATCCCTTCCTGTTGCCCCTGGCATTTTCCAAATTAGTTCTAGGAAACTGCAATCGATAATTTTTAGTTTTGCTGACCAAGGGGGACACCAATGGAAGTCCAGTACACATATGGGTGTGGGCCCTTTACCTTTCCTCACTTTAGGATAGTCAGAAGTGTTAGCTCTTAAGATTACCATAGTCACCAAAAGGTGATGAGATTCCCCCATCTAACTGCAACACAGCACCAAGCCATCTGCCAGCATCATGCATTCAACACTCATGCCTCCTACCCTCAAGCCAATGTTTATCAACACTACAGTAAAGGATGCAACACACTCAAAGATTCCTGTTTCCTGGACACTGCCTGTCATAGGAAATGGCATCCTAAGCCCACCACCTAGACTTCATGCTTACTTGTCTTCACCTGGTAATTGGAAATCAACCATCAGCTTTCATCCTACCCAGGGTCTTTCAAACCTCATCTCCCATGAGTCCCTTGACCCTGCTGATTCTCCTTGATCTCTTTTCAGTTTTTGTAGCATGTAGATGGGCACAACCCATGCTCATGTCCTCGGAATCACACCTACAACAATCTCTGAATATGTAGCTAGATCTACCAACATGCTCATTTCACAGAAAATGGGAGAGTAATGGGACCATGGATCTCCTATTCTCTTGCCTACCCAGAAGGAATCTAGATACGAGTTGTGAACTGCCCTATAGATAGCCCATGTGGTCAGAACATAGTACCTGGTGGTGAGGATAAGTGATGTTCCAGCAGTCGCCTTAGGAGCTCAAGCAGACTGCCTTAGTTTCTTTTCCTATTGCTGTGATACAATGCTGTGACCAAACCAACTTAAGGAAGAAAGGGTTTATTTCAGCTCACAGTTAGGGAGGCACAGTCCATAACAGCTGAAAAGTCAAGAAGCTTGAAGCAGGTGGTCATATGACATCTGCCACCAGAGAACTGTGAAGTCACTGTTGCTACTGCTTAGCTTGCAATCTCCATCTTACACCATTCAGAGAAATGGTCCCACATACAAATGAGACAGTTGACAACTGTCCAATGCAATCTAAAAATCTTCTCATAGCAACTCTCTTCCCAGGACTAAATTCTGTCAAGTTAGCAGCTACATTTAGCATCTCATGGGTCTGCTACACTCACACATCAAGAAGTCTGTAGTTGATTGTATCCTTAGAAAGATCACTAAAAAAAACAAAGCAAAAAACAAACAAACAAAAAACTTCAGTATTCTTGACCAAGGGGGATATAGGTTTACTTAACATTGTTAACTTTTGCAACCTCATTATAACTATCATCTGATTCTAGCCATCAATCATCTGCCCACCTGCCTGGCATCTGTTACCACCCTTCTGGTATCCCCAGATACTGAGTTTGGGTATCTCCAAATGCACAATCCCATCTTCACTTGAACAGTCTCTGCTAGAACCAGTGTCTACAGTGGAATCCATTTTTGTTGGCCCATTCCTACCCTGACAATTCTCCTCACCTACCCTCACCTGCCCTCAAGGGCCAGGATGAGCCCATTTGTTTCAAAGTGTGGAATTGCAGCCATAAGAAAACCAAGAGCAGAGATAGTGAGAGAAGAGGAGGGGATTAGGCTTCACAGCTGTCCTGCATCCTCAGCTCATCACAAAGTCAAGCACACTTTGCTGTGCACTGCAGTGTCCCTTCTCATTCAACCACCAGCTCCTTCCTTTCCTCGCCTGTTTGAGTTCCAAAGGGAAGGAACAACAAAGATTCATAGTAGTGTAATTTACATTATACTTTACTTAGTTGAAGTCGGTATTCTCCATTTCATTACGGAACTGAGGGAAGAGCAACAAATCAGTTTCTTAAACCCAAAACCATTTGGAGAGTTTTATGATTTGACTTTTTTGCACTTCCCTGTTGACGGTACTCTAAATTACTTAATTTCTAGAAAACAGTTTGGCTTGAGTATAAATAATGTGTCTTATTGCTGTGGCAAACTAATTGACAAAAGCAGCTTATGGAAAGAGGAGTTTATTTTGGCTTACGGTTTTGAAGGGACACGGTCGGTAGTATGAGGGAAAGGATGGAAGTAGGAATGTGAAGAGTCAGAGGATACGGAGTCTGCAATCCGAAAGGAGAGAAAAATGAAAGTCCATACTCAGCTCACTCTTTCTTTTTCTTTTATGTTCAATTCTTTTCACTTGCAGAGTGGCACCACCCACGTCCAGGTAAGGTAGGACTCTTCCTTTCTAAGTAAACATCTCTAGAAACTCTGGAGAACATTAGAGTGTGTCTCCAAGGTGACTCTAAATCCACACGCCAATTAACCATCACACAGTTTGACTGAAAAAAAAAAATGAATGATGCCATTACTTTTCATCATCAGTGTGCAATCATTGCACACCGTACCAGATTACATAAGGAGAGTTTCATACTTAGAATATACCACGCAGATATTCAAAGGTTTAGACACCCTCCGGATTCCCCATGGCCGAACCCTGCCTGCCTTCCTATGTATAGGCTACTTGGTACCTACCACCTCAGCAGCTTTCCTCTATGGCAGCCTTGTGTCCCCAGGCTGTGCTCAAAAGAAGTGGGTCTGTAGGTACTTCCCGGGAGATGGTAGTTTCATTTGGATAACCTAGGTGCCGATGAAGCCACTTCAGAATCACTTTCTTCACAGGCAATGCTAGCTCTTTTCTCCAGGCCAATTTCCTGGGCATGCACATTAAGGAGACCAAAAACAATCTAATGACTGGAACAGCTATGAAAGCGCCAGCAGTTCCTTCACCAAGACAAAGGTGTACCATTGCTCTGAACTACTCATTTTAGAGGGCTGTAGAGCTCACTCTTCATACAACGCACAGTTCATACAACGCACAGCCAGGAAAATCCGTGTTTCCCCTTAAATTTTGGTTCAAGTAGTTCTGTACCCCTAGAACTAACTCCAAACCATGAGCAGAAACCGTCGTAGTGGGGAAGCAGGCCTCAAACTCCCATTCCTCCTTCTTCAGTCCTCTGAGTGCCAAGATCACAGCATGCACCACCACTTCTGGCAGGAGGCAGACACTGAAGGCCAAGGCCTCCATTATTAGTGCTCATTGAAATGTCTAGCTGGCTAAATACAATTGGAATAAGGAAAATAAGCCTGCTGTGGAAATTCTACTTGATGTCTCCTAGGATACTCCATTCCGTACTGCAATGAGCTCTTCCTTTCTTTGGGGGAAAAAAAAAAAAAAAAAAAAAAAAAAAAACAGAGTTCTATTCACCGCTAGTTATTTACGCCGAGTCTCTCTATTTTTTTTTTTTTTTCCTAACGTCAAATGCTTCACACCTCTTCAACCACTTCTGATATCAGAAGAATGGAATGGGGAAAGTAAAAACAAAAGAAAATAACTTCAGATACTCATTGCAAATGGCACACTACGTGAAATAATGTCCCCTTGTTGGTGCTTTACTTGCCATTGAGTTGTTTGGACCTCAAATTACAACAGTGTTTTCTCTACAACTAAGTAATATAAAGTTTCATAGATGCCCTGTGCACGCACTCACACACACAGGAAGCTCGAATGCGCTCACACTGGAATTCTGGATGTTTTTAATATTGTGTGAAAGAGTTCTCCCAACAGTTTTAAGTCTATAAACCAAGTCATACATTACTTTCTTTTACTAAAATTTAGGCAAAAACATGGTACAGAAAAAAAAAAAACAAGAATTATTTAAATACTACAACAAATCATTATGTTCTAATTGAATTTACATTAGAGCCTAAAGTCGCTGAATTATAACGTATTTTAAATTATTTAAAAAACAAGTGTGGCTTTTCTGATTTTAATATTTCCTGGAAGAAGAAAAGAATAGATTGTGCTCTGCTCCCTGTAGTTAATAAGCCTGCCAAATCTTCATTATATTGGAAGCATAGACTGTAGCTAGCAACCGATTTCACTAACAAATTTTCAAATCTTATACCCTCTTATATACCTCTAATTACAAGCCATGTCCCAACTATAAAATCTGATTGTGTGTATAAAATAAATCAACAAGACAGAAACAATGCCATATGAATGACTTAACAAAAATAATGCCAAAACCCAAGGATTCAAATTTTGCCATTTGGCAAGAATACATACAATTTTAAAGGGGACACTAGAATGCATACCGTAATTGCAGCACTCAGGAGAACATGACGCCTGGTATACACACTTATAATTCCAGCACGCCATAGGAAAGATGGATGATCCCAGGCCGGAATACAGAGGGGGCAGTGCCCATGCCAGTTGGGCTATATACCAAGACCCACCTGGCAAAACGGATTAGTGTGTGTATGTTGGTGGCAGGGTGTACACATTTCTCAGCAGTCTTTAAATTGCCTGTAAGAAGGCTAAGTGAGTAAAAGCTCTTACCACTAAGACTGGGTGAACACTGAGCTCAAGCCCCGGGATCTATATGGTGGGAAGAGACAAATGATTCCTGGGTTTGTCCTCTGCATATGTGTCCACACATGTAAACATGCATAAAATTAAATTAAAACGTAATTAAAAAATATTCTTTAATTTGTGTACTTGTTCTCTCTGTTGTTCACAAACTGTACCTTAACTAACAATTAGACCAACACAGCTACAGAAACTTAATAGAAAAGAAAGGAAGGAAAGAATGGATAGTGATGCTTTTTGCTATTGGTTCATACAGTGACTTTAAATCTTTTTCCCCCCTTCTCTTACTGCAACTGCCATTTGATCATTGGCTCTGGCCCTCAGGGAATGTGTGAAGAAGCAATTGAGACAATACTGTCTGCTCTTTTCACACACCTTGTCCCTCAGCACCCATGACTTAGAGAGTTCAAAACTGGTTTCAAAGAGTACATCCATATCAAGAGGATGATATGAAGGCACTAGCTTTTTTGTGGCTAAAAGGTGTTTTCCTTTCTTCTCTCACCAGGGGAAAATGTTTGCCTTGAGCTAGCTCCCTGTGGCAAACCGCTTTGAAGAACAAATTCTGAAGAGCACGAAACCTTGTTTTCAGCTCCTACTAGCTGAAGCATTTAAAGGAGATATTGGGGCATTGCCCATCACTGACTTCCTGACTTTGGGAGGTTGTCTTAGCCTATGTGAATCTAGACAAACACCCTAGAAGACTGTCTTCATGAAAGAGACTGTAAAAAGATTTCACACAGAAGTAGTCTCCTAGAATGAATGAGTCTTCTTCCATAAACACGGCTGGATCAACTCCAAAAGTTTCAATAGTTATTCTTAAACTTTGGTATATTTCACTCAATATGCAAATGAAACTTTCACAGAACATGCAAGCTCACTGATAAAGTTAGTAAAAGATAGCATGTAACGATGCAAAGAACATAGTAACCCATGTCTGCAGCAGTGCAGTCCAATCCACGAGAAGAGGAAGATGGTGAGGAGGAGAAAGACACTTGGTAGACGTTTGTTCCTGCCAGTAGATTCCAATGCTCAGGGCCTCCCCTTTACTACCCTAACCTCATTTTAATTTGCAGTTTCTGGTAAATTCCATTCACTCTGCTGTTTAAAAATAATTCCCAAATTATTAAACGACAAATCCCAGAAAAAAGCCTCATCCAATAAAGCTAATATTCCCCTCCATTTTACACACTGAGAAACCAAGGTTTAATTTCTTGTGACTTTGTGATGATCATTCATGGGGATCAAATATTTAACCTTTACATTTCACATAATTACACTTGCACAATAAAGCTAAATATTTAAGGTTAAATTTCAATTAAACATTACCAATTCTATTAGTTTTCATTCTGATTATAAAACGCCCTGACCAAAAGCAGCTTAGGGGAGGACAGGGTTGTTTGGCTTTCAATTCCAGGCTCAAGGCCATCACTGAGGCAATGCCAAGGCGGTATCTCAAGCCGCCAATCATGCCACATCCCCACATCAGAAGCAGAGCTGTTTGCCTACTATAAGCATGCTTTCTGCCTGTGATCAACCAGCTTTCTTCATTGTGTGCAGTTCAGAGCTCAGCCCATGAAAGCAGGTGTACCCACATTCAGAGTGGCTCTTCCCAACCTCGATAAATACCTCAATGAGCTCCCCAATAACACGTCCACGGGCCAATCTAGGTATTCACTCATGCAGGGTTCCCACCCAAAGAGATTCTAGGTTGTGGCCAACTGACATCTCAAGTATCCAGGGTAACTATTAAATTACATTAGCAGTCCAGGAAAAGGGCTATAAAAACAGGGGATAGAACTCAGTGGGAACAGGAACATTCTCCGTTGCATGAAGGACACCGTGAACAGAGGTGCTGAGAAACAGAGAGAGGAGGAGACAGAGCCACCAGGTAGTCCTGAGCACAGGGACAAAGCCTCGGGTTCAAAACTGCCCTTTGTGGAGTGAGTTGGTCACATCCTCACCCACTCATGGAATCCCTTGTGTGATCAACACTGTGTCTTGTCACTAGAGTCCACTATGAAGGACGCCAACGTTGCCCTGTCATCACTGAGGCAGAGGAATAAAAATTTGTCTTCAAAACAGCCAAATTTGGGGTTAGCACTCACACCCAGACGATAGTTCTCTTTCCTTAAACCTCGCTCATAATCACCTTCTTAACTGTATTCCACTTTTAAAGTTAACCTCTTAAAATAGACACCCGTGTTCTGCGTCCAGCTTCACGGGAAAACATTTGATAGGAGCCAGCCATCCAAGATCTGGGTCCTAGCTGCACAGCGAACTAGCTGTGAAACAAAAACGGCCACTGGGAGAAGCCCCAGGTAACTAGCTGTGAAGTCCCTGGTCAGTAGGAGAAACTTCTAAATGGGATGGCTTCTTTTGCTGTTTACACGTTTACACTTCACAGGCGCTGCAGAATCTTGCTGACAGCATAGTAATGCACCCGCATCTCACCTGGTACCTTTGAGCAAACTTGCAGATCAGTAGCAACCCCTTCTGTGCCTTAAAGGCCGAGCTCAAGAGTGGGCAGGAAGAATGTGTTTCATTGCTGTCTGGTAAAATAAGCATCAGTTTGAATTTGCGAGTCTGCTTCCTGATTATTTTCCCGATCCCCTTCAGGCACAGCAGAAAGAGCCCCTGATGACACTTCAGTACCCAGGAACAGCAACACTTGCACACAATGAAGGAGGCCTTTCAAACCTCGCCCTGGGCAATCCCTCCAACCGAGGAGAAAGGACCCTGACCCTTTATGTTGATTTGAAACTACGGGACAAAACAAGGAACAAAAGGCAACTGCCCCAGATCAAACATTTCAAGTATCACTATGGGACATTTCGGTGAGAAGTCAGGGTATTCCGAGTCAGGTTAATACAAAGCCTTGCCCTAAACTCCAGTTCCCAGAGTGCCATGGGATACCTTAGGATCTCAGCTAAACGCCAAATAAACAGCTTCGTGTGGGACACAATTCCGAGCCAGGACTCCAGTGGGCAGCTGAGGCTGATACTGTCCAGGCATCGCCCAAGGGGGAAGGTTGTGGCAAGGTCGCTCAGAAAACTCGGGAGGAGTCTGGGGTGATTGATGCTGGGGAAGGGATGAATGAATAAAAAGTGTTTGTCTGGGGACAGCAGAGACCCCAGTGAGCTGCTGCTCTCAGCCTTCCGGGCAGAGCCAGAGCTGCCTACAGCTGAAGGAGCAGCTGGGATCCTGCTGCGAGCCTCAAGCCCCCTAGGCGGTTCGAGGACAGGGTAGGAGGTTCCCTGTTGGTGGTTGAGCCTGGGGCTTCCAATTCGTGCGAGGTAACTAACTGTTCTGGTTTAATGTTGAAATTAAAAAGTGTGAGATTGGACCTTGCTCTGAGGATTCCCGCTCAGTTTAATAGTTTGGGGACTTTAAAACAAGTAAAATTACGCACACCAGCGATTCACACTGAGATTGGGTTAGAAAGCGACTGAGTGAAGTCACTCGAAAAACACAGAAGTTGGTGCTGACATTCTTTCTCTCAGTTGGTGCTGAGCGCATTGGCGCTTGCCCTTGGCTGCTAGGTGCCTTCATTCTGGGTCCTGAAGCTTTGCTTCTTCCAGTGTTCTTTCCCTGGGACACCCAGCCTCCACTGTCTGGAACACCCCTGCCGGAATGCTCCGCCCCACCACGACTTGTCTACTGCAGGGCCAGGAGCTGGGGATTAAAACACAGCGAGCAGGGTCAGGAAGGAGACTGGATGCGGGCGAACGGGTGGCGCGCGCCCAAGTTCCCCATTGGCGCGCAAACTTAAGCTACTGCTACGCGGGTAGGGTAGTGGCGACAGGGCTAGTGAGTGTTTGCAGAGGCGTGGCCGGCGTAGCTGACAAAAGTGCCCTGTCTTCGTTTCCCTGTTGGTCTGCAGACTGAAAGCAGCGGAGCGGCTACCGGGACTCCCACTGGAGCAAGCTGTAACATGCATCCCCCGGCAAGTCAGTGCGGACGCGCCTTGGTGGCGCTGCTGCTGGCCTGTGGCTTGTTGGAAGTTTGGGGAGAGGAAAGAGGATTCCCACCTGCCCAAGCCACACCGTCTCTTCTGGGGACTAGAGAGGTAATGATGCCACCCACCAAGACCTCCTGGGCGAGGGGTTCCAACTCCAGTCTGACGCGTTCCTCAGCACCTGCGGAGGTGACCAAAGGAGGGAGGGTGGCTGGAGTCCCGCCAAGATCCTTCCCTCCTCCATGCCAGCGAAATACTGAGATCAGCAAGACTTTTAAATACATCAACACGATTGTGTCCTGCCTCGTGTTCGTGCTGGGCATCATCGGGAACTCCACGCTGCTGAGGATCATCTACAAGAACAAGTGTATGCGAAATGGTCCCAATATCCTGATCGCCAGTCTGGCTCTGGGAGACCTACTACACATCATCATCGACATCCCCATTAATGTCTACAAGGTAAGGCACCGGATCTGAAGGGCTGGAGGTGGGATGAGGTGGGGGGGGGGATGCGGCACCACCTTTAAATTATCAGGGAGGGCTTTCTGAAGGACACTACTCCTCTCTCTTCCTAGTGACTATTGAACCAGATTTTTGTTCTGGGCTTTTTCTTAGCCTCTGACGAGTGTAGCTTTCTGAGCAGTGACACTGTTATTATCATTGGAAAGAAGAATTGGGGTTCCAACCCCAGGCATCCTGAACCATGGACTCTGGAGAGTTGATACAGTTATGCATTTTAAAAAAACTCTTTCTGTGTAACTATGACAAAATTTAACGTTGGAAAAGTACAAGTCCCGATGTCAGCCTGGCTAGGTATAGCCTCCTTAAATTATGGTCCACAAACTGAGAGTTGGTCAAGAGTGCAAATCTTTTCCCCAAACAGATGATGTGCAATGATTCATGGGCAAGGTCATTGTAGAGAGCTTTGTTTTGAGGACCCAGAAAGTAGGGGTCCAGGCAGGGTTTAGGAAACAAACGGCTTCGATGAAAGTGGCCCAGACTGGTAAGGGAAATGCCAGATCCTTGCTGCATCCCTCTCCATGAAATAAATGGCCTGGGCCAAAAGCTGAATTACATGTGTTACTTCCTTTATCCACTTCAGCAACCCACAAATAGACAGTTGTTGCCATTTTATAGGTGACTAATAGAATGCTCAAGGCACACTCCACCCACCCACCCCCAGGTGGAGGTGGCACTCAGGGTCCAGGATGTCAGGTCCCCAAATGTAGGCCTCCTGACATTATCTCCGCCTAGTTCATGGACAAGACAGAGGAGAACTCTGTGATAAGGTTTATAAAACGTTCAGTCGTTGACATTGCTGCGATTTCCACAGTTATCGGAAGGAATGGGCTCAGAGAACACGGCAGGACATAAGTAAGCATCTAGCGCTGACTCTGGGTAGTTTTGGAAGTCAGGGCACATCCTAGTGCCCGGGGCTCTCATTTTCTTCCACTCCCCAGTAAGGCTTCTAGTGCCCACCTACAGGTGAATTTGTGATGCTAACAACAACTGTCTAGGTGAAAGGGCCAGAGACGCTAGAGTTGTGCAAACATGTATCAGTACTTCCCATTGTTAGCAATAGAAAGCCACCCATAAAGGCAACTGCAGCATACAGGAATGAGACTGTAGTTGGTGGACGTGCTGAAGGCCGGCCCTGGCCTCCACACATGGAAAGATAGTATTAGGTTGGAGAAATTCATGCAGTGTGCTACATGGGTCTCTGGGAAGCCTAACCCCAGTAGCCACATTTTAAGGGAATTCCAGGCATTTCTGAGGCTTAGAGATGGGACATAGATTAGGATCCAGCCCCTGAAGGGAAGTGCTAGTAGAAATACAAAGAGAAATGGCTAAAAAATCTGGGAGAGCAAATGCTTTTGACAAACTCTGAGGGTTTGTTTGCCTGGAGACACATAGCCTAAAAAGTTCCTTAGGTGTAGCCACTACTCCCGTGGGATCAGCAGCAACCCACTTACTTCTCACAGAGTGGCAAGCTAAGTCTTTCCATGGTGGCTGAGGGAAGCATTTCAGTTCAGCTCTTCAAAACGGAACTGAGATGCTTTACAGGGCAAAGTGTAGGAAATTTTAAATTGGCCGAATCAAGATTCCTCTCCAGAGAGGGCAGCATAATCTACTTCTGCTAGGTATGCACAGAAAGCCAATGGAAGTTCTTTTTGGAGCAGCCTCGATTGACCTACACGTTTAACCAAATCAGAAACCTCCTGACATCCACCAGCCATTGCATGGTTGTGTGGAAGGCAGGGTTGAGAACATTTTCTTCCCTTGTGTTGCCAACAGACCAGATATACATTGACTCTTCTTAGACCACTCTACTTTCGATCTGGTAAAATGACTAGTTCGATAGCCCTGAGAACATATGACTGGGCATGCAGGTTTCCTTCCAAGTCCCTCTATTATTTCCCTGGGAAGTCACATCCTTTACCCCGAAGCTAGTCAATGTACTAAAGCTGTGTTTTTACTTCTGAAACCAACTGATGAGTCATTATAAAACTAAACAGTTAGTCATCTAATTCTGTCTGAACCTTGGGTCCCACAGCTATGAGTGTCAACATGAACTCCTACAAAGCCTACCTTGTTGCCTTTGGTGTAGTTTGAGGCAAAAACAGTGGCCACTATTTGTTGGTCACTAATTAAATTACAGGATGGGTTGCTATCAACCCTGGTTTAAATCACTGATGAGGTGAAGAAGTAACTTGCCTGGTATCACACCATTAGAAAGTGATTACTCTGGACTTGAATCTAGCTTATCTGGTCTTAGAGCCTGTAAGCTTCCCTAATACACTATATCAAGAATGCTAAAACACAGCATGTCTTCCTCCAACCTGTGCTTCCTTAGGGTCTCAACCTGAGTGCACAGGTAGAGTTGTGACATTAAGTAAGACACAAGGCAAACATTTCCAGAATGCATTTGAAATGTCACAATTGTAGTCTGGGAGTCCTCATCGGATAGTCTATAATATACACTCCTAGTGGATGCTATTGTAAAGGCTATCTACCAAAACACTTAAGACAAGTTAAAAGTCATTATATTCCACTAAATAATTATGGAAGCATAGTAACTTTTTAAAAATATGTATTCAGAATTCCAGGTCACTTGGTATTATCATTCCTAAAGAATAACTTTAGTGAACCATGACTGCTGTTGTAAATGCTTCCCAAGGTGAGAGCTTTGAATTGCTAAACAAGTGGTCTTTTAGCTTTTGACAGGTTGTTAAAAACTCTTTGGAAATCCAATATATGCAATTTTGGAGGAGTCAGAGTCCCTCAGCCCTTTCATTGATATTTCCTAACAGCACAGAAGTGTCTTTCTGAATCTACTGCTTTCATCTGGAGGTCAATAAATACAGCGTAAGATAATGCTGACAAACCACAGATCACAGTTCTGTCAATCCTTGAAGTCATTCTAAAATGTGGGCAAGGTTTTGCATGAATTCTGGCAAGGAGCTGACAACCTTGGGAAATCTGCCT
Organism: Phodopus roborovskii; assembly: GCF_943737965.1. Lineage (NCBI taxonomy): Eukaryota > Metazoa > Chordata > Mammalia > Rodentia > Cricetidae > Phodopus > Phodopus roborovskii. Next base: position 15,752,168 of record NW_026126511.1, read on the forward strand.
GCCTTGCTACACCCTGAATGCATCTCTACAGAACAGGGTTTCTAGAAACTTTTGGTTGGAACCATTCTGCTCTGTGGTGTCCTTTATCAAGAGGGCCCTGTGCTGAATAAGAGGGAAGAGTTTCAGGACACTGAGCAAGCTGAGACTATTAGAGACTTCAGCTGAGACTACGAAAGGCTTCAAACACTCATGTAAATTATGTGTGAAACAATAAGTCCTTTGAATCCTTCCCATTGAGATGCATGGGGTCTGTGCTTACATTCCAGAACACAAAACAGCTGAAAACATGGAAAATCCAATCATCCACAGTGTATATTTTTAAATGACACAAGGATAAGATAGCAAATGTCATATGAATTTGTAGATAAATAAGTAGACAGATAACATCTGGCCCTGGGTCTAGTGCATAGTAAGCAAACAACAAAAGCTATCAGAATGTTTGTGTTTGTATATTAAAATAGGAAGGGAAGTTGATGTTTGAAGTGTTCTTTTTTTTTCATCTTTTGTCATTATAAACATGACTATAAACATCACAATTCATACACTCAAGTTTGAACTCATGCATATGTGTGACGGCCTCTAAGGGTGCAACGTCTAAGTGAAAGAGTTATGTACTTGCAATCTTGATAGCCACTGTCACATTGTGTTATTACTGTACTCTTGGTTCTGATCACTACCTTAAATTATATCTCCAGGTTGATATGTATGTTACCATCTGTGATATGCTTATTAATCACCAAGCCCACAATGACATATATATATATATATATATATATACATATATATATGTATATCTGAACTAACAGCTACCCAATGTAAGGTTAATCTGTCCTTATTCACAACCTCCTACTACGTAATTTCTACTTATATTAAAACGATGGAGGTATCCACTTTGCTACATGAAGAACCTACTGTCTGACCACTACTACTGTAGTAGCCCAGGTATCAAAGCTATGTAGAAAGCAAGAGTTGAGAGTACTTCTGGATGCTAAGGTGATTTAATATTACTGGTTGGATGGTTCTTTGTTTTGATTTGGTTTGTCTTAGCAGTGATATTTTTAAAAGGATGGCTGGCTGGGAATAAACTTTAGGGTCTTGAGACAATAATGCGAATTTGCATTAATTCTGTAATTTACTTAAAATGTAGTTCTCTTTTGTATTGTACTTATAAGAATAACTGAATACATATAATTCTCAAACAACAGGTTCCTTTTTGCGTAAGCTTACATATTGGATTTCTGTGTTAACTACTGTGATAAGGATCTGAATGTAATCTGTGTGCAGTGGCGGTCAAGAGCTGAAAATTAACCTAGGAACACACTGCAGTACTGTTAGATGGCCTTGCTGTCAAGACTGGGTTTGCCTCCATAAATGAAAGAGAGAGAGAGAGAGAGAGAGAGAGAGAGAGAGAGAGAGAACTATGGAGGCATAGTCCTAACCGACATGTCTGATCTTTAACAGTTATGTTGGAGAACAGATAGCATTAAAATGCTGGCCTGTCAAAATGTAGGTAGGAGTCCTTCACTGAACCCTCAAATGAGCCAAGTGTGGCAGATAGTCAGGCATTTTTGTTTTGGTTTGGATTGCTTGTGGCACCATCAATTATCATTATGAACAAATTCACTTTTCTCATGAGCCTACACTGATTCCTTGTTGTTCTTACCAATCTTGAGTAAAATTAACCAATTGGAGAAGTAAACATTGAGGGACCAGCCTCAGAGTTAACTTTTGAAGTGACGGTTTTCCTCCTGGTAAAGATGAAGTATATGACACAGCAATGGAAGAGGGCTCAACGTCTCTGGGAGGGGAGTATCATCTTCCAAATTCAATAGCAATGCTCTCATTACCAGTCAAACAACGGAGATATTTCAGTTATACCCTTATGGCATTTAAAGATACTGTGATTGCAGAAGCACTTGGTGCCAAAAATGAAATCAAGATTATCTTTGAGATTCATTTATTTGAAGAAGAAGAAGAAGAAGAAGAAGAAGAAGAAGAAGAAGAAGAAGAAGAAGAAGAAGAAGAAGAAGAAGAAGGAGAAGAAGCCCCAAGTTAGCACATGAAAATTCTCTTTGGAGCTAATAATCGGGAACGCTATTGCCTCTGGGTGACTTGGAATCTACTAACAAATAGCTCTATGCATGTTCCATGTAGTGGCTCTGCCAGTCAGTAACAGATAATGAACGCCTGTGCCGAAGTAATGTCATGCAAAGGACATCAGATCAAGGGGCTTCTCCACTTACAGTTTTACAAATGTCTAACTAGAAAGAAGTGAGAACTCTTGATCCCTTCTGTTTGAGGGTGTTGGCCAAAGCAAATAACAGATCAATAGCAGATTCAAGTAACCCAGAAACTCAAGACGTCACATTCCCAGCCTACAGCTTCACATGTTGGCTGCAGATTCCTGTGACAAAATGCTTAGCAAACACCGGGGTCTTCACAGTGAAAGCTTATGCTTGCCTTTGATCTGACACTTGAACACCTTGTGAATCGAAGCTCCTAAAAATGCCCGGTGAAGTTTCTTTCCATATTGCAAGGCTTATTTATCAAAGACGTCACATTATTTTCTTTACTTGTTCACATAGAGTGAGCTGTTCAAAATTGAAAATGTTTTCATAGTTGTACTAAATGATGACATGGCCAAGCTCTTGTGTCAAGGCCAAGAAACTCTGTTCTTCACTTCACAAAGAAAACCATATAAGGTTATCTTTGTGTAGCCAATATGCTATAGTTGATTATTTTTAGCGAAACATGTCAAATGCTAATAAATGATTAAGTGATTTAAAGTGTGCTGACAGAGAAAGCTTGAGCTGAAACAAGACTTTAGCTGTAATTTATGATGTAAAACGGTCTCCTTCAGAACTTTGCAAAGTCTTCAAGAGACTGGCTGTGTTTGTAGACACATCCCACTGTGGTTGAGTACACCTTGGCCAAAACATGGCCGATTTCAGTTTTCTGTATTCTTGGTGACTTCTAGTGAGCTCTCACTTTTTCTAGGGAGACTCTCCAGTGAGAATGTGGAACAAGAAAAATGGCCGTAATGTGATGGAGAATGTGGGGAAGTGAATGGAGGGCAGGGACAGACAAGTCTGATAATGATCATTCTTGAGTCAAAAAATGCATCAGCCAAGTTGGCTGAAGCACTTTCCCAAGCCAGCCTCCCCACTTTGGGGCTCCTGCTCCACCTCCCTGCCAGTTCCTCTGTGGATTCCAGAAAGAAGGCAAACTAACCTAAATGTTTACACTGTACACAGCCTCTTCCCATCACCCAGTGATTTAAAGGGCTGCTGGTTCTGCAGAATTCAGACATCTGAGAGGAGATTATCAGCATCCCATGAGATATTACACAGACAGTACTTGGTCTAACTGTGGTATGAAATTACTTAAAAACCTCTGTTGCATTCACATCATCTATGCTTTACTCTGAGTCCTGTGGCGGTAAGGACCCCAATTCTCCAGTCTCTTTAGGCATTATGAGGGATCTTCTTAGGAGATTCAGCATAGATAAATGAACCTATTGGCTTTGTTATTTCCCTTAGGGTTTCTTAAGAATATATAATGAGTCAAGAAATCTTCTAGGCACAAACTCTGGATATGCTCTTAAGTTCAGATAATAGGATAGTAATAATCTTTATGTTTCTTATGTGGTGCTTAGGATGAAATCCAATGTCTTATACATTTATACATGCTAGATAATCTTGGCCTGTTACAGACTTAGAAATAAATTTCATTTTGATGGCGACAGTAGAATACATTTAAGGTAAACTTGAATTTCTCCTAAGAAACATTTTCAGTATTTTTACATCACTGATTTTCCTATAGATTTGTTACAAGCACTTTGTCACCACAACGCCAGCATCCACAGGGCTGGAGGTCGAGGGGGATGCTCTAATGTGTGAACAGACAAAACAGGCTCCTAGGGCTCCACTTTCCACAACTACAGGTGTCACTACTGTGGGATCTACGTAAGTGCTGTCCCTGTCGTAAGAGGCATTAGTTGATATTATTTCTGGCCTAATATTTCTAGCTTGCATTACTTAATGTTTAAGAGACTACTGTATTTTGATCTATGCTAAGAACTTTGCATGTATGCTTTGTTCCTGAGGACATGGGTACAAACCAAAAAGTTGGCATAAGTTCGCGCAGTGTATAAATAAAAGCAGCTAAGACATGGAAGCCCCAATCTCCCACCAAAATAAAACTTATCCGCTCAGGAACCTGAGATGTAAAAGAGGAAGAAGGAGAAGCAGAATTATTATTTCCTTTCCCAAAGTTTGGAAGTGTAACCATTAGCCCCCTGTTGTGGTTATACAGTAAGAGCTCTTCTCTAATGCCAGGCACTTCAAAGGCATGTCCCCAGCTCATGGGACAGGAGTAACTGGCTATTTCCTCTGTGCACTGCTCACCCACCCTTGTACTGATCATCTCTTACCACCTGTGTGGACCAGAATCTGAGGTCTCTCCAAGAACACAGATCTCCCCACACAGTGAGAAGCAGCAGGGTCTGCTTTGTGTCAGTCATTTCCCTGACAGGTCTTCTGTGGGAGAAGGATTGCCTATCACCTCTTCCTGTCAGCTGGGAATGCCGGAACTCAGCAAGACCTCAGCTCACCACTGAGCCTTCATTCCAGAGGTTCTGGCTCTATGTACAGAGGATCCGGCCAGCTAGGTAGAAGACACAAGAGCAAATGCTGGTTCTGCAGAATTCAGACATCTGAGAGGAGATGTCCTCTCCATTTGCTAAAAAAAAAAAAAACCCATCTATGGTATGAGGCCGCAAGCATTACGACAGGGCTTAGTATCAATTACTGTCTTATGGTCAAATTCAGTCAGGTGTTCACTCATTTTTAATCAACAAGCATTTATTTAATGAGTGACTGCTGTGTACCAGGCACAGTTCTGGTCACTCCGGGTGTCGTAAAGCATCCTTTGTCAGCAGACACTCCCGGTTTTAAAAAAATGTAAAAGGAAAGTGGTATGTGTGGTTAATGAGGTGAGCGAGCATTTCTTTGTGCAAGATGCTTAGCTTTGGCATTTCCTGCCTTTAAGGACTTGATTCCTTTTGGTATGAGCTGGGTGTTAGCAGGTTCCCTCACCCCCAGTTTAATTACTCAAGAATGTAATTTTTAATTAAAAAGAGAAATGAAAAATGTAAAGCTTGTTGGAGGAATTTTGTGTTTAATAGCCTTAAAGAAAGTATCCACTCCCTATTCATATTTCTTATCCTTTTAGAAAAATTTTATGGCTATGTAATATAAAAACAATTTTATAATACGATAGTAACTTATTTGGAAGTGGCCATTATTGAATATGATTCTTATAATCTGCCTGGTGGTGTCTATTCCCACCTATTACTGTTTATTTGTTTGCTTTTGTCTCCCAGAGGAGTCACTATAAGCAAGCTTAGGGGAAACAGGCCAATACAAACACAACATGTCAAATGAACACCACAGTGCAGTAGGACCCATCACTAACAAAGCTATTGAGTTAGATAAGACAAGTGAACTAGACACTAAGGTAACTTACAGAAGGTGCTGCTCACTGGCCCACCATAGTGACAATAAGATACTATGTACCTAAACTTAGTTTTTGCTGTTTTTTTAAGTTTCTGTAAGTTTAATTTCTGTAGAGAGAACACACTGACCCTCTTCTTTTTCTTGTGTGATGGGGACTGAACCCGGGACCTCACACCTTGCTAGGCTTGCATTCCTTCTACTGTAATAGCTTCAGACCAAGACTGTTCTGTTTTTTAAAATCACATTGGATTCATCGTCAACATAACGTCAGACCCTTAAATTATTCAGTTAAAGGGGTAAAGCCCAGCTGGACGGTGGTGGTGCATGCCTTTAATCCCAGCTCTGGGGAGGCAGATCTCTATGGTTTTGAAAGCACCCTGATCTACAGAGCGAGTTCCAGGACAGGCTCCAAAGCTACAGAGAAACACTCTCTCGAAAAAAAAAAAATGGGGGGGGGGTGTGAAGGGGAGGTAAAAGGGTAGCGATAAAAACAAAAATAAAAAATAAGAAATGTGTTGTTGCTGCATTTAAAATAAAGTTGCTACTTCCGCCACTAAAGTGACCAGTGTCCAAAGAGTAAAATTTCCACATATCATTAAAAATCCTAAAAGTATACACTCGGGAGGTTTTAAAACCGGGCTTGATTGAGAGTAGGTATCTGGCAAACACAGGTTTTCCATAACAACTCTAGCGTTAAAGAAGTGGTTGTCTCCACAATTTCAACAGGCCCCAAAGACTGACTTTCCTAGAGAAGACCACTAAAGACCATGTGACTACAGAGCTGAGCATCAGTAGTGGGCACGGATTCTGCCAGAGGGCAACAGACTTCGCTGGGTCTCCACAAAACCTCCTGACTTTACCTTTTTTGTTGGTTAGATAGCGTAAGGGTAATGTCTACGTAGCAAAGATGGGTCAAGCGTGTCATTTAAAAAGTCAGTTTGGGGCTTTGTAGAGGAAGAGCACCAGAGATCATCTGAAGTTTCTTCCTTACTACAGAATAATGGGAGCAGTGGCATGCACCCTGTCCTCCTCTTGGGCCGCTCAGAACAGCAGTTGCCAGTGTAGAATCGAAAGAGAGATACTGAAGCCTCGTGAAAATGAATGTGCTCTTCTCTGAATCCCCTTTCCCTTCAGATTGGAGACTGGAGACTAGTAATCACTCGGTTATGATTAGGCTTCTCGCTATCTCTCTGTTAAATGAGAACAGCACTGTTACAGTTTCAAGTTTATGTTTGCCTGTCTTCTGTGATAACATGGGTCAGAGGTTGTGCTGCAGGCCCTCCCAGTGGTATGAAGAGCAATAGTCCAATATCTCAGCTGAGCCAAAAATAATATCAAGCTAAAAGCAGATCCTAGATGCAGGACAGAGCTCATTTTCATTGGTCAGCGTGTTTCCTCTTTGTTGGCCTGAACACTCACACATCTTGATTCTTTTTATGACTGTACCCACCTACAAGGTGGCAGCATTAAAATATTTGGATACAGTTTGAGGAGGAAGGAAACATTTTAAAACACCCAAATGTTTGAATATGAATAAAACAGTTCGAGATTTAATTTAGATGATGCCCATTCACACTGCAGAAAGCAATCTACTTGAATCCAAAGATTCAAATGTTAATTTGGGGCCTGGGATACACCTCAGTTGTAAATGCTTACCTCACATGAGCCAAGCACTGGGTTTAATCCCTGATACCAAACATACCATTTTACTCAAAAATAAGGTGTGTGCCATGTGGTGATGATGCACACCTTTAATCTCAGGGTTGGGGAGGTAGAGGCAAGTCTGGTCTACAGAAAGAGTTCCAGGATAGAGTCTAAAGCTACACAGAGAAACCCTGTCTCATGATGATGATGATGTTGTTGGGTTAGTCCCCCACACTCCACAATGCCCACCAGTCAAATAGGTATTTAAAGTTAATCATCACTTTGGATAGTTAGGACACAGTCTTATGCTGCAGATAGATACTACACACACAGCTATGGGATTCATAACAGTTTTGTTTAATCGAAGCATGCATGCTCTTTCTGCAAGGCCAGCTTTTGTAAACACTGTTAGGCAGATATCACCATGATCATAAGCACAGACTCTAGGGATACACACTCGGGTGCAGACATGCATCTGTTACGTCAGTTGTTGACTAGATCCAGAGAGAGTTAAGACGAAGAACAAATCATCCTACAGTTTCAAGGTTTAGACAGTAACGCATACTTCGCTTCCACTCTGGAGCAGGGATTCAGGAGCGTCTCTGCTGGAAACCTCCAGTGTGAGTTCTTTCACAAGGGTATACTCAAAAGAGTGGATGGCTTTGCACTCCCTGAAAACCTTGACAATGCATTTGCTAGCTCAGATATCTGTCATTACCTTACGCCTCTGTTTTAGGAGATGACAAACCTTTGCCATGTTGGCCACCCAGAGAAAAGTTTGAATGTTCTTATAATACAGCAGCTGGCTTCTTCCGGATCAAGTGAATCCAGAGAGAGTGACAACGTTGTGATAGGTCTTTTATCAACTTTTCAGAAACAGAGTGACAACGTTGTGATAGGTCTTTTATCAACTTTTCAGAAACATGCATGCATTGCTGTTTGTCATGTTTTATTCATTAAAAATAGTTTATTAAGTCTAACCTCAACCAAGGCAAGGTTAGAAAAGAAAAACTTGAAGCTTGAGAAGGGAGATATATTATAAACTGTGTGGGTATGTATAAAATCATTGTAGCAAGCTAATAAATGTCTAAGTGCCTTAGACTTCCCTTCTGCAAAATGGGAAAATCAAACGTGTTCCTCAGGATAGCTTTGAAGACTCAATAATACAATAAATGTGATGTGTATCATAAAGTACCTGGCACCTTGCAGGTAACATGCAACTGCTAATATTGTTTCATTTTTTGATTCATCTGTGGCCAATGAGAATGATTAGATAGAGAATATTACTCTCTGAATTATTTATAGGAGATAGGGCCTGCCAGTGTCATTCTAGTCATTTGAGGTCTTTTTATTCAGGGGCAAGTAGCAATTCTTTTAGAACTGAGTTCATAGCTGGGTCCGAACTGAGGTGCCAGAGTTTCCTATCAATATGTTTTCACTATTCTCAAGAAAAGCTCCATGAACACCTCAGCTCTTACCATCCTGTGCCAAAAACTCATCAGAAATTCTTATTACATGAGAATGGTCTTAGAGAGATGGCCTAGTCCTTAGTTTCTTGAAACTCGTGAAAGGAAAGAGGCCAGATATCCCAATAAAAAAGTTCTCTCTGTTCTCCAGACATGTCCTCAACTCTAGGGTTCCTTCAAAATCCCTACAAACAAGTACCCAACTGAAATGCACAGTATGCTCCAACAGAGTATTTAAACTGAGCTCTGGGCTATAGGATTTAGATTTATATAGGCTTTACAGATTAGATCAAATAGGGGATCTATAATCACTGTGTTTTGAACATATGGTCAATGTTTATTTGATGTATTTGCTGGTAACCAAGATAAGCATCTAGAGTAGTTAGTTACCACCATAACAATTGTGCCATATTACACATGTGAGTACATCTTGCTTGGCAGTTTGGTGTTGTAATTCATAGACATCACTATTAGATAAGACAAGCATTCCATTTCTCCCCCACCTACATAACACCTTCCAGTATTTTGAAAGCTAGTCTGAAGGTAAGAGGGTTCCAGCTTAATTTTTCTTCAAATAGAGCCATGGTAATATATGACTTCAGAATAACTGACATTTAAGGGTTAAAAATGGGGGACTTTGAAACCTGAATATAGCAAATACTGAGTTCTCTATAGGTCAAACAAATAGGAGGGGCGCAATTAATTAATTTTCTTACCAAGTTTCCTGGAAAACAGGGCCAAGTAATATTGGTTTTGCCTTACACAAAATTTAGCTGAACTCCTACTGATAAAGAGAAATACAACCTTACTTTTTATTATAATACTAGATCAGGTTATGTCTATCCTCAGGGTCTTCTCCATAGAAGAGTTGAAAAGCATAGGGGGGGTGGATTCTGGAGCTAGAGAGTTGAGTCAACAGTTAAGAGCCCTTTCTGCTCTTTCAGAGGACTAAGGTTCTATTCCAGTACCCACAGCAGGCAGCTAACAATCCCATTGACTCCGTTTCAAAAGTAATATCTTCTGGCCTACACAACGACCATTGTACACACACATACACTCAAGCACACACACAAACATGGCACATAAAATAAATGACTAATTCTTTTAAAAAGTATGGACTTTTACATGGCCTCTTGGGTAGTTAACTTTATTTACCATGTTATTTTGGAGAGCCATATTATTCCATCATATACTTCAGGAAACTTAGGAACCATGGAAATTAGTTACAAGTAAAACCAAGAAGCTAGTATGGCCATGAACCAAAGAGGGATTTTGGATGACATATCCACAGTCAGTAAATTATCCTGCCTAGGCCAGGTTTTAGGAGATCCTGATCAAAGAGTCACCAATACAAATAAGTGCAAGACTGGGAAAGAAATAATGTAAATAGAAATCATATTGATTAGTTCCAAGGAGAATAGAAAACAAACTAAAAGGCCCCCAAGGGGAGTGGTGCTATTGGGAGCCATGGCCTTATTGGAGGAAGCATGTCACTTGGAGGGTGGGCTTTCAGATCTTTTTCTCAAGCTTCACTCACTGTGACAATCAGTTGACTTCCTGCTGGCTTCTGGTCAATACATAGCCACTACCACATCTGCCTGCATGCTGCCATGATCCCCATCATGATGATAATAGACTAAACCTCTGAAGCTGTAAGCCACCGCCCCAATGCAATGTTTTCTTTGTTAGAGTTGCCATAGTCATGGTGTCTCCACAGGAAAAAAAAAAAAAGAAAGAAAGAAAAGAAAAGAAAAAGAAACCTAAAACAGTAATAAAGAAGCTGAAATCATAGTCTTAGCACATTGCCTGTTGAAGAAATGCTCTTGAAGAGAAGTTTTAAGGGCCTGTGATCACATTGCTTGCCCACTTGTCATTGGTTGCTCAGTCAGATTGTGACTGGGTAAACCTGATTGGAGTGTGGCATATTCAAGGTTTAATCACTACATGTTTCAAATCCAAGTGGGCCATGAGCAGAGCATCCAAGCTTCTGCCCCGTTTTAAGGCTCTAAGGTAATTGTTCCTTTTAGGACTTGAGGGCTAAGTCTTCGATCCTCAAACTGTTAAGGAGATATGTTTATGGGAACAATTGGTTGGAAGCAAACTCATGAATAGAATATAGGACCTCATTAAAGAAATTTTTAAGGGTCTAAAATGATTGCCCAGTAGTTAAGAACATTTGCTGCTCTTATAGAGGACCTGTGTTCAGTTCCTAGCACCTACAATGGCTTATAGCCAACTGTAACTCCAGCTCAAGAAAACCCAATGCCCTCCAATATGTAGACAGGCAAACACATACATGTGCACACATGCTCTCCTGCCGCTACATATATGTGCATGCACACACATGCACACACTCACTCACACACACACACACACACACACACACACACACACACTAATAATAATGATAACAACAATTTAAGCTTTCCCTTCCTAGGGTCAGATCTCCCTCTCCCTCTCTCTGCTGGGGTAGCTGGTAGATTGGGTTCTCCCTGAAGTGTGTTATTTCCTGGCAACACGACTTTGAATAATTCCTCAGTTATTTAATCACAAAGCAATCCCTTTATCGCTCACATAGAAACCACCAAGTAAAGCTTGTAAAATTACAGGATGATGTGGAGGCTTGAGCTACTAGAGTGGTGATTGGGTGGGAGCTGATCCTGAGTAGAAGGGCCTGGACATAGTCAATGTACAATAACACATGTATAGGTATGTCAATGGGAGTGCCGTTACTTTGTACAATTAATATACAGCAAGGCTATACATTTAAAAAATAAGTAAAATGGAGGGAAAAGAAAGGAACTTCTTTCTAATTCTGTCCTTGATGATAGGACTTTTATCTTGTTTTTGCACTCTTGTGGCTTCGTAGGTTTAGGAGAGTCTTCAGTCCTCTGCCGCATGTCTTCCTCCTTTCTGTAAGGACACTGATTGTTACCTAAGGAACGGTCGTTTTTATCCATCCTCTCGGTTCTTGTCACAACCCTTTCCATTTTCCCTACAATAATCTGAGGGAGTGCCACTCCATTTTTGTTATTCTTCAACTCCTCCGCTAGACCTCTGCTATTATAAGCCTTTAGAGCAGCATCCAGTATGTGCGAGAAGTAAATTCTTAAAGTACCATTCGCTTTTTGTCATTTTATTTTGATCTCAGAAGCAGTTGGGCTAATGAAAGTCGAATGTAACTTATTTTTCTGGGACCACGAGATTGGAATCTCTCTTTACCACTGGTACGCCCAATAGCTGCATCTCAAAAATTCTGAGGGATACTCCCAATAATTGTATTTAATCTCCTATACTTGAAGATGCTTTGGTGTTCCTCCTGTTGAAGAGCCATCGATGGTTGTTGTATAATTTTAAAGGCACGGCAATCTACCACTATTTACATCTCACCTGGATTCTGCCCTAGGGAGCTCCAGCTGCCTGTGGTCTGGCAGGAGTGTTCTTGGGTCTGATATATGTGGGGGATATCCGTTTTTCTCTCTTGCTTTCTCCGGAACCACTGGGGTTATTTAGCTAATAAAATGTTTGCAAAAGCCTGAGTATTATCCCAAAGGAGTGATTTGATTTATAGTCAGGGCAGACCAATTGCCAGAACTATTTGGGAAAGTTGTGGTGACAGAGTACTGGTAAGTTTAGAGAATAAGTTATTTCTCCATCTTTCTCCAGTTTCGTGTGGGGAGGATAGGCAGGGATTGTTGCCCGCTGAAGCAAACCTGTGCATTTGCACCTATCAGGTTCTTCCTGATAAAGTAACATGAAGGCATCTACGCAAAGAACTCTTTCCCAATTTCCTTTTATCGTGTACAACAATTCTCATAGCTAAAGGGCATGGTGATCACTGAGGGCCCTGCTTCTCCGCCATTTTCCTCCAGAACATGAAGTGTACTAAAAGCAAGTAACTTCGCAAAGGAAGATCCTTTTCTTTCTTTTCATGGGCTCCTACGTGAAAGCAGTCCAACCCATAGCTGAAAGCTGCAAATCAGGACTAAACTGAAGTTGCTTAAGACATGGAGACAGACAGAACACACCACACAAAACACCAATCCTGCAGAAGAGGAACAAAAGAGTGAAACCAGTAATACCCCATAGTTCCTCAAAGCAAGAGGTCTTTGGTCAAATGGCCTTGAAGGTACCTGTGTTTGAAACCTAAGAAACCAAGAAAGAGAATTCTGGAAGTGTTGGGGTTGCTCATACAACCGGTTCAAATCAAAAGCACACTGAAGCTCAAAGTTCCACTACTCAAAAGGGTTTTGTGCCAAAGGTGCATACTCCCCTACCCCCCCCCACCCTGTCGCACCACTCGAGAAAAACTTGAGAAATCTCCAGAACAAAGAGACTTCAAGTATTTCGCTGGTGTCTGACCTGGTGTGATGTCCCAATCAACTCACCATGATCACAAAACTCCTGGTTGGTTCACAGTGTTTTTATACAAAAAACCATGGAAGAGCCAGATGTTTAATATGCCATACAAACTAAAAATGTAGAGAAATAGAAGCTCAGGGGAAGTAACAACTGGGAAGGTTGGGGACACAACCTCAAATCCCACTCCCCCAGGCAGGATTGGGGGTTATGTAAGGTGAAAGATCACAGGGATAAAACTGGTAGCCTCACAAGTTATAAGGAAATCAAGAGTTCCAGAATTCCCAACACCAGTGGACATCTGGTATACCATGTAGCAATGCACGATTCTGAAAACTAAGCTTGTAAATTACCTGTGACATGCTTTTATTTTCATATATATATGTGTGTGTGTGTGTGTGTGTGTGTGTGTGTGTGTGTGTGTGTGTGTATCACATCATTTTATTAATTTCACTATGAGGCATCTAATTGTCCAGTCCACTATCTCCTCGTACAGATCCTTCTTTTCTTGACCACATTCTGAGCAGCAAGTTGCCTTTTAAAAATAACATTACACCATTTTCCTGTTCAGAGCCTTGCAAGTAGATGCCGTTGAGCAAGCATTGGAACTTTTATGCCTTCAACTCCTACCCATTTGGCTGGTCACCTACTTCTGGCTTTGAAGGCTTCCTGCTATACTTCCAGTTCCCTAGGCCCATTTTGACCACAGGACCTTTGTGCTTATTCGTTTCTCTTCCTAGCATGCTCTGGGATGGTTTGCTCATACTTTAGCAACTACATACTTAAGTGTTATCTCTTCAGAGAGATCTCACTGGGAAGCTTATGGAGAAAACACCTCACACCCCACCGACTCTCGTAATTTGGCTTCTTTTGGATATCATATCAAGTGTTTTTATCTCCCTTATTATATGTAAGCTGTATAAGAGCCAGTAGTTTGCCTCGTACTTAGAATAATCTTTGTAGTGAATACTCCATAAACATTGGTTGAATGAATAACTAATCATAAGTTATTGACTATTACAGAAGCTATAATACATGTTGTAGAATCCATTTAGCTGATCGATATTATATAACACTGTCTTTTAAAATGTGAATTAATTGAAGTCTTTCATGCATAACACAACTTCATATAAAAATTGCAATTTCAGATTTTAGAAAACGAGTAATTTTTGTATTTGAGGTTTCTTAACAAATAGCACACGATGCTTATTAGACAGAGACTATCCCAGACCTCATCACTCCTTACAATCTTCCTGCCACCAGTGACTGGTTTGCACTGGCCTCCTTCACAGCTTTGTGAAGGTGCCCCCCGCAAGTTTCCAAACCCCTACATTAAGTACATATGTGGAAAGTCTCCCAACCTTTGTTCCATGTATCTGTGAAATTTTTCATGTCCAGTTTAGAAATTAAATCAGTCTTGTGTTCATTCTTCCAGTCCCAGTCATAATGAGACACACATACACTGGAGCTCGTGGTGCCATGCTAGTCTCAAACCAATCTCAAACCAATCCAGTGAGCTTGGCAAACTCACTGGAGTCTCCATTACCAGTAAAAGGGCAGAAATATCCAACTGTACTTCAGAATGCTTCTCATTTCTGTAAGGTTATTTTTTTAAAAAAATTTCAAAACCCATAGATTATAAATATTTTTCTTTGTTTTCAAAATATGAACATTAGACCCAGATGTCTACCTAAAGTGATTCATTTGCCGGTGAGGGGCACCCAGTGTCTAAGAAGGATAAAAGGCTACATTCAACAGTAGATGTATAAATATGGAAAAAGGGAGAGGCACGTCCTTCTGCTTGGTACCTATGTGCTTTAACAGCGTGAAAATTTGCCAAGCACCTGCTGTGTGTCAGACACCGTTGGAAGCAAGCACTTGAGGAACTCAAACTGTCTCACACTCCAGACAGTCAGACAGCAAAAAGCTAAACAAGCCATAAAGTAACTTTTATTTGAAATAAGAGTTAATAAGAACCATAATAAAAAAAAAAAGAAAGGGACGGAGAGGAGGATGAAGGATGGAGGGAGGCCTGGCCAGTGGCTGGAGGAGGGAGGAGCAGTGTGATCTAGGTAGGTCCTGTGGGGGAGAGGAGATCTGAAGAAGCTGAGAGAAGACACGTGCATCTGTAGTGAGAAGACTCTGCTGTGAAGAACGGCATACACCAAATACCCTGTAGCAGGCAGATACCTGGTGTGTTCAGGGAGCAGTGTGGGTGGCTACGCTGGCTGAGTTAGCTAACTAAACTGACTGCTGATAAGAATAAGACCTTGAGTACGCATGATGGTCCCTACAGAGTACTGTCCTGTGGGGACAGTCCAGGCTTCTCCACATACGGCTATTTATCTTTTTGTTTAATAAACTCATATTTTAACAGTGCCATGACTTGAGGCTTGAGACCTTATGAAATATGCATGTTCTGTTTTTTAAAGAGGCATTAAGCAACGGGGGCCATTGGCCTTGCAGATGAGTCCTTGACAAAGCCACCATCTACACACAATGGCCTTGCAAACTTGCTGCACTTGTGTTATTCTGAGCAGAGTCTCCTGTTTTATATAAGGAGACAGGTGCTTTCAAAGGGTAGCCCTTTGCTCTGCCTGGCATTCACCCGCACTAAGCAGTCAGCTCAAAGGCAGCCTTGGGAAAGCATCTCTAACAGAACTTTATGTCTCCTCTACACAGCTGCTTGCAGAAGATTGGCCATTTGGAGCTGAGATGTGTAAGCTGGTGCCCTTCATACAGAAGGCTTCTGTGGGAATCACTGTGCTAAGTCTATGTGCTCTAAGTATTGACAGGTAAGAGTCTATTCTTAGGCCAAGGAGATCCTAAACATCATATAACTGCTATGTTACTTAGTGGGTAAGCTTTGCAATTCAATAAAACCAAGCTCCATCTGCTTGAAAAACAACTCTGTTTACATCTTCAGATATCGAGCTGTTGCTTCTTGGAGTCGAATTAAAGGAATTGGGGTTCCAAAATGGACAGCAGTAGAAATTGTTTTAATTTGGGTTGTCTCTGTGGTTCTGGCTGTCCCTGAAGCCATAGGTTTTGATATGATTACGACAGACTACAAAGGAAAGTCTCTAAGGGTCTGCCTGCTTCATCCAGTTCAGAAAACAGCCTTCATGCAGGTAAGTTTACTTTGCTCTTTCTTTCTGCACTTTCCTTATAAATATTTAACTATTTTCCCTAGTTACCCACCTTGGTAAGTTATTGATTTATGACTACCTTTGGCATAAATTAAGAGTTTGGATCCCAAGACTGTGAGGTTAACCATTACTAATGACCCAACCTGCAAGAATCAGGATAATTACTTCTCTAAGAACACCCTAGATAGCAGGGATCCTGATAAATCAGGTTCCTACAACAATGACTGTGGGTTCAGAGATTTTGTATCTAAAGTCTCACAATGATAGATCACTATTGTATAACCTACAGAAGACAATCCAACATTGTCAGAGAAGGAGGTTGTTTAAACTATGTTTAAATAGAAGATACCTGATAATACTGATTTAGAATGGCAGCCTGTCCCTTCATCTCTTTGCGTGCACGCATGCTCCTATTAAGGAACTTTTGATTAGAAAATAGCAAACAATGGGGATATTAGTCTTTAAGAATAGATCCTAAGTATAAGAGTTTCCCCCTCCCCAACAGAATTGGCCAATACAAAGGGAGCTGGCCTAATTATCACCAAAGACTATTTTCTATTTTACATGGACAAAGTTGACATAAACTCTATGAACTGTGTATTCAATAATAAGTAAAAGAACAAAGGTGGACATCAAGAGAAATAGAGAATGAGGGTGTTGTTTACTAAAAAGAGGAGTACCACATTGGGGACATAAAATCCTTTCTAACATGGTTGTGTCTGGATTGATAATGTTTTTTTAAAGGTAACATCAATAAAGAACACAGGAAAGGTAAAACTCCCAAGAGTTTTCTAAATTGACATTACATGTATTACATTATGTAATTAATGGTCAGTAATTAATTACATTACAATACAGATCTCTTCACCCAAACACTGTGATGGCTTTACATACTTAACACTAATAATAGCTAAAATGTTAAATATTCGATTATTCGATGTCTTATTATCACATACAAATTTTGTTCAGTTGCTGAAATTTTACTATACTGGCCCCTAGAACTGAAATATATCCTGTAATGTTCATTTCATTTAATGCAGGCCTTTAGTTTTGTGCTCAGTCGATATGACCCAAGAAATTCTACGAAATACATGGGAGATCTATTAGAAAATGATTGTACCTTTATGAACATATTTTGTTTCCAGTTGACATTTGATACATGAAAAGGTTTTTCTACAGAAGATATTAACCATAAAAATTCTCTCTTCCCCATAGTTCTACAGGACAGCCAAAGATTGGTGGCTGTTCAGTTTCTACTTCTGCTTGCCACTAGCCATCACGGCAATCTTTTATACCTTGATGACCTGTGAGATGCTGAGGAAGAAGAGTGGCATGCAAATCGCTTTAAATGATCACTTAAAGCAGGTAAGAGAATGCAAAGGTCTGGTGGGTCCTGGCCATAATGATGGTCACAAAGATGAAATTCATGATGACAGGGATTATGATTAACATTAGCCACTAGAACATAGTTTCACTTTCTTTCTTCTTTCTGTTATTGCTGTAACAAAACAGACATTTTATATTACTTATTCAGAGACTACACATATTATCTAAAAGGATCCAGAGAGAACCACTGCCCTTTGCTGTTGTTTTATTTTAAGATAGAAGCTCGGGTAGCACAGGCTAGCCTTGAATTCAGGGATGACCTGGAACTTGAGATCTTTCTGCTTCTGCCTCTCAAATGATGGGATTACAGACCTGTGCCATCTTACCCAGTTTCATACACACACACACACACACACACACACACTCATACATATATACTCTCACACACATATATACATTCACACTCTCACACACACATAGTATGTATGTGTAATGTATAATTTTTAGACTGATTTCATGTTGGATGAATGTTTCACCTACTTGTATGTGCACCATACTCCTGGTACCCACAGAGCTCAGAAGGGGCATCAAATCCTCTAGAACTGGCATGATTGATAGATGTGAGCCACTATGTGAGTTCTTGGGATCAAGCCTACGTCCTTTGAAAAGCAACAAGTGCTCTATGCTGGGCAGCCATCCATCCATCCCCCAAACCCTTACTTTTTAAAGATGAATCCCTAGCGATATCAATTCTAATCCACGTTATCTAAACGAATGCTCGTTGCCCTGAGTCTTTGCTTTTGTAAATACTATTTCGTATCCTGTTTGAGGGGTGTGTGTGCTGTGACCACCAAAGGCTCATAAGTGCGTGTGGTCCTATTTCAGAGACGAGAAGTGGCCAAAACCGTGTTCTGCCTGGTCCTCGTTTTTGCTCTCTGTTGGCTTCCCCTACACCTCAGCAGGATTCTGAAGCTCACTCTTTATGACCAGAGTGACCCTCACAGATGTGAACTTTTGAGGTAAGAAAGGGAGGAGAACACAGTGGAACTGGAACCCTTGTGACGAGAAAGGGGAAGTGGTAACTATCGGAGGGAAGGGAAGCCAACAAGCAGAAGACTAAGGGTAGGGGTAGGCATTGAGGGAGATGAGGGAGAGGTGAATAAAAGCAGCATGAGCTGACATGCATGGACACCCCATGGCGACACTCACTCATCTGAACGCCAACTTAAAACTTTTTAAAAAGAAAAAACAAAATAATTATCTAATTGTCATTCAGATGTCGTCCCTCCGCCCCCCCCCCCCCATCGGTCCCACTAACAGGCAGAAAGAATACTATTTTCTTATCCGTAGAGGCCAATTAAGACTCACAATTTTACCTTCACTCCTGTTTTAGACAGATGAATGGAGGGGAGGGGTAAGAGAACCATGGGAACATAGGTTGTCAAAATGATGCATGAGTGGCGGCAAGATGGAAAGTCTCAGACCTGAGCACTCCTTATGCATGTAAATCCTTCCTTCCCTGAAAGCCTCGCCATTTCCAAACGAGAATTTTGATTTTAAAAGGAGGGCTGCATACGGAAGGTAAAGTTAGGAGAAGGGCAGTGTAGATGATGAAGACAGAATAAGAGAGCAGAGCAGGCAGAGGCGTCAAGACAGACACCTCTGCTGGCAAATCAGTGCTTAAATTCAAATCACTGGATGTGGGTGGTGCTGCTTTTCTTCGTGAAAACACAAAGGTGTGCGTTAAATGTACACTTGAAGAAACGTAACTTTTGCGTTTTGGGCTTCTTGCAGTTTTTTGTTGGTCTTGGACTACATTGGTATCAACATGGCTTCTTTGAATTCCTGCATTAACCCAATCGCTCTGTATTTGGTGAGCAAAAGATTCAAAAACTGCTTTAAGGTAAGAGAACAGTCCAAAATGACATGTTTCCTGTGATATGACGTCAAATATAGGCCCTCTGGACTACTAATATTTCTATCTAGAGAGAGCTGGAAAATTGCTAGTTTTCACTACATTGAAACATAGGATGTCTTAAAATACTACTTTTATATATAAAGCACTATATTAAATATCTGCTTGTAAATCCTTGTCGCTAACCACCCATGCCTTGGCCACTCACTAATGCCATTGGAATTGCTGAGATTAACAAAGTTACGTGCACTGTTGATCAATGCCATGGTAACCAATGAAACAACTGATGCACTCTTCCTCTGATTTTGGTAGTTTTTTTTTTTCATTGTTCAGCTACAATTTCTGCTATAAATAAGTTAATTGCTTTTTTATGGACTATGGGTATAAAGTCAAGGGCTAGGAGGTGCCTGAACAGGTAAGAGTGTTTGATTAACAGAAAGGTCTAAGTTCAAGTCCACAGAACCCATGTAAAAAGTCAGACATGCTATGCTTGGTGTGATGACATAACCTCTTAATCCCAGCACTTGGGAGGCAGATGCAGGCAGATCTCTGTGATTTCAAGGCGAGTCTTATTTACATACCAAAAACAGAAAGATATTAGACATAGCTGCTCACATGCCCATAGTTCTAGGGCTGGAGATAAGAGGGAAAAAAGGATTGCTGGAACTAAGATACTAGCTTAGGATACTAGCCTAGCTCCAGGTTAAGCAGGAGACCATGTCTTTAGGGAATTTGATGGAGGGGAAAGATTAGGGCACATAGACATAAACGCAGGCTCATGTGCAGTTGGAATGCTTGACTTTCACATGTCACACATTAAGAGTTTTTTAGTAAATAAGAAAAGGTATCAAAAGTGGCTTTGGGGGCTAACCAGACGATTCAGTGGGAAACAGCACTGGCTATGCAGGCTTGAAGATCTGAGTTCCAACCCACCGTGTAAAAAGCCAGACTCGTCTGCCTAGGCCTGTTCCACCAGCTTTACAGGAGGGAGAGAGAAATCCTAGAGACAACCTGAGCAGTCAGCTGGGAAGAGACAGTGAGCTTCAGGCTCTGTGAGATACCTTGTCTCAAGGGAATAAGGGAGAGAACTCTAGAGGAAAACAAGAGACATCTTCCTCAGGCCGGTTATTCAGTGTGCATGCATTTGTACATATATACACATGCATACATACACATTCATATACATATATTTTCACACACATAATACACATATTTACATACATATATACATGCATACACACATACATATGTACATATTCACACACACATATATACATACATGCATACATGCATACATATACATTTACACATATATACACATTCTTGGAGAATGTTAATTAATAATTTATTTTCCTCTTTGCACTTTTTAGTTGCAAAAAAACAAACCATGCCACCAATACAGTCATCTTTTCAGTTTTTAAAATTGTACTTATTACTATTGTGTGAATGTAATGTGTGCATGAACGCAGGTGTATGCATACCATGGTGCACAGGTTCTTCAGGGTGTGTGTGTGTGTGTGTGTGTGTGTGTGTGTGTGTGTGTGTGTGTGTGCATACGCATGTATGAACAGACAATGGTGTCTGTTCTCTTTCCACCATGAGTAATGGCACTCAAGCTCAGGTCATCATGCTAGCAAACAGTAAGTGCTTTTACCCACAGCGCCATCTTGCTGACCTTAATCACATCCTTTTTAAGGGGGAAAATGAGAGAATGTGGAAAGAAAGGGTCCAGTAAGCCCACACTTGCAAGGACAGCCAGAGCAGAGAGCGGGAAGAGCCGTGGCCTATGACTGAGTAAACACATAACCAGTTGTTCTGTTTTCGTCCAGTCCTGCTTGTGTTGCTGGTGCCAAACGTTTGAGGAAAAGCAGTCCTTGGAGGAAAAGCAGTCCTGTTTGAAGTTCAAAGCTAACGATCACGGATATGACAACTTCCGTTCCAGCAATAAATACAGCTCATCTTGAAGGAAAGAATATTCGCTTAATCTCATTATCCTTACTTTGAACAGATATCATTAGAACAAAACTGAAACCTTTGCCAAATCAAATGGAGAACTGTTTGCAGAAAGGCATGCAGAAATGTAAGAGGGATTATTTTTAACGGTTGTAACTTTTAACGCCTGATATTTCATGAGCTGTTTACAGCCTAAGAAAGCAATGAAAATGGATGAAGCCTCTGTGGGAAAGCACTTAGAGTTTAGCCAGCACTTCAACACAGCTCTTACAAGCTCCCACTGTATTTGTATGCCACTTACATTTAAAGAACAAGTTCACTGCAAACATCTGTTCAGGGATTTAGCATCCAGTCATATGAACCAGAGAAAAGTATGGCATTGAAAAAAAAAAGTTTAAAATAAACTTTCAATTACTCAATTTGAGACTTTTTTAAAAAATTCATTAATAAACATTTTATGTATGTATAATGCCACACCATTTAAATTGTAATGGCACGTGAAATGTGAAAGCAACGTGACTGGTGTACTCTTTGGGTCATCACAACCCCTAAATGATCCGAAGGGGATGTAAGTAGGAGAGAGCGAGCCTAGAAGTATGAAGATCATTATGCTCTTTACAGTCAAGTAAGAGATAATGTCACAGACCGGGGGATGGGGATGTGTGAGCTGCTGTCACTGACACTACTGAACTTCCCACCCACACGCACTACGGAATAACGCAGAACAGAACACTACCTAGGATTTTTCACGGTTCTTTCAACTACCATTAACACAGTAGAAGCTTAGTCTCTACTTCGTTAGCTTCATCATCTGTACATACTTAGCTATAAGTACCACATGTAGATGATTTAACAATGGGCAGGTCCCAGCGTTCATAGCTTTATGACAAGGAGATACCAGTCACCCGGTAAGAGGCAGAGATGTGATTGCCCGGTGCCGTGTCCACATGGCAGAGAAGCAAGGAGCATCCTTCCAGACGTGCTGTAGTTAAAATGGTCCACAGAACAGTGTGATAAATCTTTTAGAGTCGTAGAAATCAGTCACTGTAACCAGCTGTCTTGGAATTATATTGCTAATTGTTTTGTTATTTCTGGAAATAGCCAACAGCAAGGTGATCTGGTGCTCTTCTAAAACTTAGAGGCCAGACTGCTTTGGGGGGGGGGGCTGCAAATGCTCCGACACTCTGAAATCTTAATCTGCTTCCACCAAGTGCAGTAGGTTCACTCTAGATGAGCAGTGTGTGAAGAATGCCCAAGGGAAAACGGAGAGAGAGGAAACGAGGTGGGGTAGGAGGAAGCCCGAGGGGAAAGATTCCCATTCTTAGCCCGGGTGTTCGTCACTGCCGCGTCATATCGGAGCCAAAGGTCCTGGGTCGTCTCCAGCAAACCACAGTGCGGCGTTCTCAGAGTGACTGAGGAACAAATCAAGCCCAAGAGCTTTAACTCTGTCTTAAAATATAACAGAATTTCCTCTCCCCCCCCCCCCGAGTAACCCAGGCCACATGTTGAAAATGAGCTAAGAATGCCGTTTTCTGCCAAAATCCACTGTGACAGTACAATAAACCCAAATGTGACAATGAGGTCGAAGAGAAAGGACAATATAATGAACTGGCCTGCCACAAAGACTCTACTTAGGAGTCACCCACGGCTCCTCCTGATTAATTTTTACAAATACTTTTCATCATAAAAGATACCCCAGATTGTCCGTTTTATGTTAGTTATGGGCCCCCAGTACTTTCACGCTGCGAATGTATTTTCAATCCCTGTTAAGCTTTAGATCGATGTTGTTCCTGTGTACTAAGTCCTTGCATCTTACGTCCTTCTTGTTTAACCCAAATGCTCTTTCCCTTTAAATGTCAGACTCATGAGCAATAACCATCTTGCCAAATTATGAGACGGAATAAGTACTAGTCATATAGAATTTGCAATAAAATTGCATGCAGTGGATTTTTGATACGAAATTTTAGCACGCAGATAAAGGGTGATAAGAAACAAACATAATCTCTGCATAACTAAAAAAATCAAGATGAGAAAATGTGCCACCTTCTAACTTTAAAGCATATTTCCTGTTGTTCAAGTTGGTTAACATAGCAGTGCATAGAAATAGTGTTAACAAGGACATTATAGGCCAAAAGATTTGTAAGTGATTTTAACTTGTTTTTCTCCTCAATTACCACTGCTAATGTTGGTCTGTGTTCAAATCCTTTTCAGTATCAACAATGTACAATAGCCAAAGGAACACTGCTTTTTTCAAAACCTGGGTTTGTTGTGTCTAACATACAATGTAATATACCCATGTAAAATAATTGTGTTTTGTTCTGCCGTGGTCACTTAAAGTGGCAGCTGATGTAGTTACTAACTCCTTGTTTTGTGAACAAACCAATAAACATTCAAATAATTTTGAAGAACAGCTTATCTTCTACCATGTGGTCACTCATCAACTCATATTACCTAAATGGTTAAAGGAAATAAAGATGCTGTAAATGAACATTATTTATGTTAAACATAAAATTATCAAGGAATGAATGTGAAATTAAAATACCATGATTCTGACTTTTGCTATGTCTCATTGTACATATGTAGCCATCCTTCAAAACTGATTAGCTTCTTGACAATCACTAGGGATCTTTGCCTTTATCTGCAGAGGTTCTTTTGGAGGGTTCCCATCTCTGAGTCTTAATGTGTTACATTAAGGGTGAATTTCACAAGCAGCCTTTTAGTGTTGACTATGTGCATGGAAGAATGAAATTATTATTAGACTGAGGAACCTTCGTCAGAAAATATGGTCAGAAATACTCCAAAACCCCTAATTTTTTGAAAGTGGAAAACTATAACATAGTCAATGTACAAATACAACTAAAATGTTAAATAAAATGACCTAAATACAAAACAGGTAACTGCAAATCCAAAGGACCGGACCCTAGCATCCCAAAACTACTGTGTATAGTTGGTGATTGCCACACAGTCTTCTAAAAGACAAGTGACTTACTTTGGTAAAGACAGACAAATTATATGTAGAATTGTAGGCATGATCATGGGATCTATTCTTTTCCCAGAATTGAGGAAACATAACTCCATTGACAGTGAGATTTCCAGCCCTCACACTTTCTAGCAGTAACTAGGAGTTGGGTATAATTTGGGCAGGAGGATGAATTCTCTATTTGAAGAAAACAATCCTATCTGCAGATGCAAACATGGAAAGAAGGAGGGTTCTCACTGTGCACATTCATGGAATTTTTAAGTTGCCTCTTGGTGCCACATTTTAAATATGAATGAGTGTCAGAATTCCATGGGCATTTTGTGAAACTTTGTGGTGAAAGACAAAACTGATAACTAATGGGAAAATACAATGTGAGGAGGCTGAGCAAGCAAAGGGGAAAAGTCAACACAATTAGACTTAATTTTCCCAGAGTAATAAGACCAAGAAAGCAGAATCAAGGTGTTTAATGATTAAAAGAACACTGATACTGCTCTTGAAAACTAAAGATATGCTTGATGAGCTAAAAGACAAACGTAAAGAGCTCCGATGACCAACATTGACAGCAAATAGAACGTGAAGGGTCTCTACCAAACTGTGCTCACTAAGTTGGGCTCAGGAAGGAAATCAAGAAGGCCAGGAAACAGATGAATCCAACACAGGAAACCCAGTGACTGATGTCAGCATGGTGAAGTGACAAATACTTCAATTGTATAAGAAGAAATCAGTCCATTAGAAGCAGAAGAGTAGACAAAGGATAACTTGAAAAGAAAAAAAATTGAAAACAGAAAGATTGTGTGGTATATTTAATGACAGTCACAGCTGTCTGGCAACACCTGGCAATAAATGAATGTTTCCAAGAAAACACTGATATTAGATGGTTGTGAAGCAGTGGTTGTTCTTGCAGAGGACCTGAGTTCAGTTCCCAGCATCCACACTGTGACTCATAGCCATCTTGGACCTCCAGTTCCAAGGGATCTGATGCTATCTTTTGGCCTCCTTAGGCAACAGACATGCGTGTGGTGCACTGACATACGTAATACAGGCAAAACACCTGTACTCATAAAAAAAATAACAATAACTCTCTAAATATTAGTTTTAAAAAGGCAACTATTACTCTCCCTATAACTTTGTCCTTGTCTAGAAAGAGACATTTGCAGCTTCGTGGCTTTGATTTAAAAAAAAAAAAAAGTTATCTTGTAATAATAACAATGTTTTAATAAACTCTGTGATTTAAATAAATTAAAAATATCTGGACAGTAATGGGGTAGGAAACACATTCTCAATGTGTTTCAAAAAAATCATTTATCCACGTTGAGAAGTACTTGGGAATTAAAATAGGAAATAATTATTTAACCTAGGACCAGAAATATCCACTTATAGAGGATTTCTCATGAGATCATGATACAAGCACCAGACTGTTCACCAGGAGCAATATTTATTTCAGTCCCTTAATGAAAACAACTCAAACTCCAATAGCAATATTTTAAATTACTAGATCATATGGAATGCCAGTAAATGGAAAATAGAAGCTCTTCACGGTTGATCAAGCTTGTCATGATTAAAACGTTGATCCAGAAAATTGTCATGAGTGCTGTCCTATGTATGTAAGATGTGTGGCAGCCTACTCAGCCTCTGTCCATTAAACATCAGCAGCATCCTCCAATTGTGTGAGCCAATGCATTTCCAAACATCCTCAATCCAGAAGCCTCCTCTCCTCCTCCCTCCTCCTCTCTTTCTCCTCTTCCTCTCTTTCTCCTCCTCCTCTCTTTCTCCTCTCCTGTCTCTCCTCTCTCTCTCTCTCTCTCTCTCTCTCTCTCTGTCTCTCTCTCTCTCTCTGTGTGTGTGTGTGTGTGTGTGTGTGTAATTGTTTTCTTTATTTATTATTAGCCATAGAGAGGATGTAGGAACCAGGAATATAAATAGAGGGACACACAGGAAGGACTGTGGAGGGACTTAGAGATTCATGCTCCAGCCAACAGCACTGCTTGTAGGAACCGCAGAGGGAAGACTAGCACTCAGGACTCGCAGAAGGGACACTGAACTCGCCACTGATGGTGCTGTTGCATAAAAATGGAGACGTATTTTGATGAAATACCTTGGAAATTCTTAAGGAGAGAAGTGACATTTTTTAAAAAGTAAACAAAAAGAAATAATTGTCCCACATTAAGAATGGGAGGTAGACTCTATATACTTCTGCAGTGGATGGCTTAAAATGACAGGTAAGAATCAAAGAAGGGGTGACTGACTTAGCTGGGATTGACATGATGCCAATTATAAGTACTATTAATTTTGTAACTGATGTTTTATCCTTTAAAAAGTGGTTTTATAACTGTCGCTAAACATGAAAATTTGATTGATAAAATACAAGTTTTAGAAAGACTTTCTAGTCACAAGATACAAGCCTTACTTCGAAAGACTTACTGATGAAAGTAAGAAAAATACTCAGACACAGACAGAGGGATTTAGGAAAGAACCTACCACACCACTTCATGATGAACCTGAAGAGCGATAGCACATGGTTATTAGAAAAGCAGCCTTAGTTAATCCAGTTACTAATTAAGAACAACCAGCAAATGATAGGCACCCCTGAGGTTATATAGAAGCTGAACAGAATCCTATAGAAGTAATATGTTTGAAGAGATATAAAGAACTGGTCATTTCATATGGTATGCATTCACCCTATGTGAAGCAGATGTTAAATTCATTGACAACTCAAAATAGAACTATCCACCAATACTGTAAAGAGTTGGCAACAATATTGAAAGCTGGTTCTCAGTTACAATGGCAAACATGGTGGAAAGAGGAAGTTAGGGCCATAGGACAATGAAATAGGGCTAGAGGTATTGATATTTCCCAAGAGCAGTTTCTCGGTGAAGGTGTGGCAAAGACCAACATTGAACTAATGAATGCAGATCAGCAAGGAATAATCAAGGTAACCCTTTGCCAACAGGAAATGCCCAAATATCAAATAGAGTAATTAAAAGACTTAATAGCTGTTGTTAAAAACTGCACTACCTTAGATGTGACCAAGGACAAACCAGCTTCAGTAGATATAACAAAAATTTCAGGAGAGTCCAGAAAACAAGTCTTCTGGCAATCTGCTACAAATTATCAGAGATGAAAACTAAAAATACAATTAAGAGGCATTGATATTGTAAGTTTTTTGGACACAGGCACAGAAGTAGCAATAATTTCACCAAAATGTTGGCATCCAGATTGGCCTCTTCAAAAGGTAAGTATTCATCTTCTAGGGAGTGGAACTTTATCTCAGATAAAACAAAGTATAAGATGGCTTAGATGTATAGGGCCAGAAAGACAGATAAGAAAATTAAAGCCATATGTGGCTGACACAGCAATGTATTTACAGGGATGTGATTTGTTGCAACAATGGAAAACAGAGATTAACATTCCTCCAGTCTCAGAAACAAACCATAAGATAAAGGATACTTTGGAAAAAACATTAAAAGATATTATAAAGAACAGTCACAGACCTTACAGGTTGTACATGAGGGGGACACAACAGCCATTGGCCTTCCAAAGTTACCAACACCCTTATCTTTAAAACGGTTGACTGACACACTGAGGGCATGGAACACTGGGCTTTGACATCAGCAAAATTACAGGCCCTGGAACAGTAGCACCTAAATGCTCAACACACTGAAGAATCACCCAGTCCTTGGAATTCTCCAATGTTTGCCATTAAAAAGAAATATGGAAAATGGACAATGGTAAAAGATATGAGAGATGTTAATAAGATGATCCAGCCAATGGGCCCTTTACTGCCTGGAATTCATTTTCCTCCTTTATTACCTAAAGAATGGTATATTATAGTGATTGATTTAAAGGCTAATTTTTTTGTATACCTTTACAAGAACAGGATAAAGAAAAATATGCCTTCACAGTGCCCACTTATAATAATTCTCAACCTGTTAGAAGATACTAGTGGAAGGTCATACCATAAGGAATGTTAAACAGCCCCAATTTGTGTCAATATTTTTTCAACAGTCATTAGAAATAATTTATAATCATTTTTCTAGATCTCTAATTTACTCTTATATGGATGATACCTTACTGACAGATTCAGAAGCAGATACCTTAGAAAAAATATTGCTGAAGTAACAAGATTGTTGGTGATTACAAATTGCTCCTGAAAAAAATACAAAGAGGAGATTGTATTAATTACCTAGGATATAAGATAGGTTTACAAATGCTCTCATGAATCTTTGTATCACTAGGGCTTTGGAATAAGCTACTCAAACCTCTCCTGTGCTAAATTCTTTGTGAAGCCAGTCTCACTAGCTCCAAAGTATCTGTCCCTGATTTTTTAACATGTGGTTGTATGTAAGTATGCCCTCAAAATTATTTGTTAGTTGTTTATTCTCAGACAAAAGACAAATAGTGACAGATTTTTTTTTTTTTTTTTTTGCTTGAAGATGATTTTGATGAAGAGGCGAACAACATTTTATCAGCCCTACACGAAGAACTACGGCAACTAAGGATTGTTGAGAATGAAAGACATAGTCTTCCCCAGGGCAGAGAACACCAACTGGTTAGGCAATACCAAAAATATATACAGACTAGTAACATTATACAGACTGAACAGGTTATATTTAGGACTATATGTGTGTGTGTGTGTGTGTGTGTGTGTGTGTGTGTGTGTGTGTGTGTGTGTATGTGTGTGTATACATACATATATCAGCAATTAATGAAAAAAACAATTATTTAGTGATGGGGAATGTTCTTCTGTATATATGTTTCTCTTGTTGGTTAATGAATAAACCACTGATTGGCTGATTGGCCAGACAGGAAGTGATGTAGCTGGGAAGAAACTTGCCATTAGCTAACCATAGAAGTCTATATAGACCAACAGGAAGCGACATAGCTGGGCAGAATCGGTATATAAACAGGGACAAACAGGAAATCTCTTTCTTCTCTGCAGAGATGCTTAGCAGTCACCATGTGAGGTTAGAGGTCTGGATCCTTCTCCGGTAAGATAAGACCACATGGAAATACTTAGATTAATAGAGATGGGCTAATAATTAAGACAGACCTAGCCAATAAGAAACCCTAGCCAGCAGCCAACAGTTTTATAATTAATATGAGTCCTGTTGACACCCAGGGCCATGGTGATGTCTGGGCCTGGGCTCCTGCCAAGGGCAATGTCTGGCTTCACGGTCATGCCACAGCCTCGGTATGTGTTGATGTCTGTGACTCCTGTTATTACTGAAGACATTGAGGATAGAGCTGCACAGAGCTGGTCCTGCCCCTCACTGGCTGAAGCACTAAAGAGAACTTGACTTCACCTGCACCAACTGCAGCACCCTCAGTAGAGCGGGCCCTGCACCTCACCTGCAGCACAATGGAGCTGGGGTTTAGGTGAGCCTGCCCCGAAAGCACGAGAGTGGGAGAGGGGCACTGGCCCTCGCCAGCTGCAGCACTAAGGAGAGGAGGCCCTGCGCCTCCCCCAGACAACACAGTAGAGCTGACCCTGTTGTCAGGGTGCAGGTGAGATGGTCCTGAGGGTGCAGAGCATGAGAACTGGTCCTGCTCCTTGCTGCCTGCTGCAGTGGGTGAGCTAACCAGGGCAATGATGGAGAGCTCACCCTGTTGGTGTCAATGAGGGGAGGAAGCTGGCAGACTGACCAACCCAGTTACTCAGGCCCAGAACCATGACTGAGTTGACCCACCCCCAACATCCACATCATCTATGAACTGCTGAAGAGTGTAAAGGGGTTGGGCCTGCCAGGTCCAAAGCTGCAGGACCTCCAAGACACAAGGCAAAATAGGATAATCAAGAGAATTCCCAGTACTGAGAGCATAGCAGAAGCCAGGGTCCTCGGACCAGAACAATGACTCGTTGCAATGAACACTTACAAGATGCACGGACTAAAGAGCATACTGTGTATCAGTGTTTATCCCTAGTGTATGAATGGGACTTCGGGAGCCAATTCCACATAGCGGGATACTCTCTCAGCCTAGACAGGCCCTCCCCCAAGTGATATGACAGACTTTGAAGCCTCCCCATGGAAGGCCTCACCCTCCCTGGGGAGCAGAAAAGGGATGGGGTTTGGTGGGGGTGATACCAGAGGATGGGAGGGTGAGGGAACTGGGATTGACATGTAAAACAAGTTTATTTCAAATGAAGGGGGAAAAAAAAAAACCAGAATAAGCCAAATAAATGCTTCAATGCTTCCCTTCCCCCCCCAAAAAGGGCATACTGTGTGATTCCCTTTGCTGCCACACTATAGCTTCCATGCTGAGACACGTGTGTGTGTGTGTGTGTGTGTGTGTGTGTGTGTGTGTGTGTGTGTGTGTTAGTTTGGCTATTTTGGTTTTTGTTGTTATTTTTCTTTTGAATTTTGTTTGGTTTTGTGGGGGAGGTTGCAAGGCAGAGGGGATGTGTAGTGGGATATTCACTTTGTCTCCTTCTGTGGTACTGACCACACCCATTGTGGGTGGAGCCAGGGGCGGAAGCGACCTGGGGAACTAGGTCGGAGGAGGCGGGGAGAGCTCTCTTGCCAGCCACACAGGGACAGGAGGAGATCCAGAGGAATTCTTGGAAGCAGGAACCTGTTGGTGTTCACCTATGTTGTGAGTTATTTCTCCCTAAATAAACATCTGTTCGGCCTAATTGTTTATCCTGATCCTTATTAACTGCTATAGGGATGGGAGGATGGGGGGATGGGGGGGATGGGAGGATGGGGGGATGGGAGGATGGGAGGATGGGAGG
Source organism: Phodopus roborovskii (assembly GCF_943737965.1). Classification (NCBI taxonomy): domain Eukaryota; kingdom Metazoa; phylum Chordata; class Mammalia; order Rodentia; family Cricetidae; genus Phodopus; species Phodopus roborovskii. The sequence continues at coordinate 15,783,206 of NW_026126511.1, forward strand.
ATGGGAGGATGGGGGGATGGGAGGATGGGGGGATGGGAGATGGGGCATGGGGAGATAGATAGGAGGATGGGGGGGATGGGAAGATGGACGTCACTGGATGCATGATGTGAAGTCCACAAAGAATTAACAAAAAAAAAGGTAAATAAAATAAATGTGAATATTGTCAAGAAAGATACTGCTAGACTTTACCCTATGTGCACACCCAAAATATAGAGCAACAATTTTAAAAGTCAAAGCCCAGTTGAAATGTACTAGTTGTTGCACAATAAATAAGCCATATTGGAAATGAATTTTAAAAATTGTTGAGCACAAAAATATTAACTTCAAAAAATATATTTAGAATTATATATAGAGAGAAAGGATGGGTATATGGGAGGGCTTGTAGGGAGGAAAGAAAATAATGATGTCATCATATTATAATCTCAAAACAAAAAGAAAAATTCTAATACACAGATACACACACACAATATTCACTACTGCTAGGATTGTATTATATCCTAGTGCTGCTGTCTGGGGGTCTTGAGTTAGGTCTGTTGCCTCTACTGCTGCAAGAATTAACAGAAGGAAGTAAATTACAGTCACTCTAAGCAGATGTTTTATTGAACATGCAGGAGCTCCCAACATACACAACATGCAGAGTAAGACTTTCCACCAGTGAAGAGGGGATTTGGAAACTGAAAGCCATTTCTTCATGGAGGGCTGGGAGTGGGGAGGTTAAAAGTTTGGGTGGCATGAGAATGTCCCCCCTTCCCTCTTTTTGGATTGGTCAGCTTTTAGGCTCACAGCCCATGCAAGCTTGCATACAGGACCAGAGCCTGCCTAGGTCATATCTGGGCAGGCCAGCAAGAAGAGAGCTCATGGTAGGTGTGAAGGAGAAGAAGCACACCAAGCCTTGTCCTGGCGTTAAAAGGAGCCAGAAGTATTCCATCTTGCTGTTTGCTTATGGCCTTTTCCCTTTCCTGTCTGCCTGTCAGAGTCCTCTCTGCCTCCTATATTCTCTCACTAGGAGACTTCAAAGTGGGAGCTCAAAATGAAATCACAGCGGTCAATCAGACCTCTTCTCAAATACAAGTAAAAACAACATTTTTCTGCTTATAAAATTTGAAACTCAGATGCAGAGTCCGAGAGAAACAAACAGCAGTTATTTCCATGACTGATGAGTTAGAGGTGCTTTGGATAATTGAAAATATTCCTCACCCATCTGGATGTGATAATAACACCGTACTCATTGAGAGAGTAGCCTTTAGTGCTTCCAGATTTCCTTTGGTAAACTCTTACATCCAAAAATTGGCAGTGTGACGTACTTTAGTGAAGAGGAATGCATTGTTTACTCCCCGAATCTGTCTGGAAGACGGTCTCATTCTCTATGCTCGGAGGTTTGCTCTTTAAGTCAACAGCAGACTATGTAGGTCATAAGGTACCACTTAGAAGTGTGTCTTGCCTTCTGATTTCTACCTGTATTGTTGACTTGGGTGGTCTCAGCTCTTCAGTCCGGTTTTCCAAAATCAAGTGACACTAGGGGATACAGTTGAGATGTAGTGAGTATTAGGTCAAGTGACACCAGGAGATACAGGTGACTTGGTGAGTGTGAGATGCTAACTGAAGCTCATTCAAGTGAATGTTGCATTTGCCACTGTAAATCTCTGTTTCTCCATTAGAAAAAAAAATCATCCACACAACGACAGCCATTTGCATTTCTATGGACTTCTGAGATTTCACTTAATTAAGTTATCAAAAAGTATCTGAGAGGACATGGTCTATGGAGACTTTAAGCCCTCCAGTACCTTTGCTAGTCTGCTAGAGACTTTTTTTTTTTCATATTGAGAAGACAGATGGGGGATGAGGTTGTAGCAGTGTTATATTTTTGAATAGTTATTGCCTTGAGAATTTCCATATTAAAGGGCAATGCTGTCACAGAGGAAGACTGTGACCATAGATGGACTTATGGAACTTCCCCATGACAGAGAAATGACGTTCTGAAGGAATGTGACCCAGCATAGCCCGGTTATCCTAAATTCTACTTTCAGGACAGTGAATATGGAAAGACCTTTTTTTCTCATTCATGTTCATTTGTTTGCATAAACCTTAGAGTTTTACTACTCCTGGGTTATCAATCATCAAAAATTTGGTACCACTCTTTTCTGCCTGGCATGAACCCTGGAGAAGTCATGGAGTTCTACTTCCACTGACTTTATTTCCACTTGAAATTTGAGATAATGAGCCACAAGACTGTTGTCTAAAAATGTTGGTAGTTTAGATATAAAAATTATAAACAACCTGTTTTCCACACATCAGTATAGATCTGCACCTTTCCAGTGAATTTAGATGATTGGCTAAGAACAACTAGGATCATGTTTTACTATCAAAACCAAAATCCTCTGGATTTCACCAGTGACACAAAAGTTTTACCTATGAGAAATGTTTACATAGACCATTTTTAGAGGACATTGAGAAACATGGAGGACCAAACCTAAACACTCAAAGAACATGAACAGAGTAGGGGCTCTTCCAAGAGTGTTGTGTGCAAATTCTAGAAGTCAAGTTTCTGTACTTGACTTCTGTACTACCAATATTCTGAGTACCAGCTGTAATCATAGTTATCCACATGTATCCAGCCTCCAGAGAAGACGTGTGTACCCATATGGGTGTTTTAAATAATTACATGTTGAAAAAAGGCAACATTTTAAAATATATTTAGATTAACTGAAGATGGTGCATGCGCTAGATTTTATGTTTTAATTCTTCTCTCCATCAAGTCTTCCTGGAGATATGTTGACTTGTCATAGGAGGTAAGGAATATCAGCATCATTGGCTTGGGAATTCAGATGCTATTATCTTGTACACCTTAGCCTTGCCAGAATGGCATTTATTCAAACAAAAAAAGCAAGGCTCTGTTTGATTAGCCTACGTTAAACATAAAATGTAAGAAGAGAGATGGGAGGCTGCTGGTGTCAGAGATGCAGGAAGTACTCACAGAAAGGAAGAGTTCCCTCCCAGCATCCATTTCTCTGTAAAATGATTGTTGCCCCATTTCATAGCAAGTGTTAGTGTACAATAATTTTGATAGAAGCATGAGAATTGGGAAAATATTTTGTACTTGAAGGCCCATACGTTGTCTTAGCATGTAGATATTTATATTTTGTCTAGTCTTAAGTATAGTTGAGCCAAAATCTCCCCTGCCTCACTTCAGACAGTTGTTGAAATCCGCAGTGATAACAGGATATTACTTGGATTTTTTGAGCTAATACAGAAGAGTTCAATGAGAAATCAAAATTTGTTTGTGGTGTGCTGTGGACTTTAATTTCCTTTTGATTCTGCTTCAGGAAGTTACAAAAACCTTGGTTTTATTTTTGTAAAGCATGTTTTAGTTTCTCCGATGGGAAACTACCTGGAATAGTAGTGCAAGATGATAGCCGAATACCTATCTTTGCTCATAGACAGATATTCCTATAATGATGATCTTAAGCATCTAAAAAGCAAGATGTTCTATTCAGGGGGCACAAAGGAGGGCCATGAATGCCATGTCCAGCTGTTAGTCTAGTGTTTCAAAATAAGTCTTTCATAATGTACTTACACATCATGAGTACAAGTGCTTGAGAGGTACAAAACTTACACTAAAATTCCAGTTCCAATAACTGGCTCCACTTTTACCCATCCATAAGAGAAGCTTCTATGGATAACGACTAAAGGATTAAATGTGGCATCCATTCAGTATTGCTGCCCTTTAATATGGAGTACCTGCTCCACAAAATCAGAAATAATCTAGCTCCATGAAGGTGGCGATAACATTTCCACATATCTAAGAGTTGAGAGAAAACTGAGAACTGGCCCTGGCATCAACTGGCAAGTCCAGGTTACTTTTTGTGAGCCCCTTACCGTAGACATCCACACCACAGCCTGTTTACTTACCACTGGGTCTCTTTAATTTGGGTCAAGGGTCTACTCTGCATTTCCAGGCCTCCAGCAGAGCCACCATTAGTCCCTCTCCTCAAAAACCTCACTTCCCACAAATCCCAAACTAATTTTAACTTTTGCTCAGCCACTCACTCACACTACATATACCCACACACACAGCCTCTCTGTCAAGTGATTCATTCAAAGAAACAGTCATGGAGAATCCTCGAAGGACCACATTTCAGGATTTGTTCTATTTGCTACTTCTGTGCCAGCTCAGATCAGCAGCTGCTGGCCTTGACATCAGCACTGGAGTTGGTGGTTTCTTCCAGCTGTTCTTTGGAACACAGAGTATCAGCAGCTGCCTCCTTACAGCATTTTGTGTCAACATGCGAGGTTTTGTATGTGTGTCCGGGAGTACTTAGCTGTTTCCTAAGTCATCTCAAGGACCATGTCACTGTCACCACTGATGACTGGTCTAAGGATTAGTCACAGTGGAAGTCACAGTGGTATATGCCTCTTCTAGAGAAAGGATCCTAGTGCTTTGCTGCATTATTGCTCTTCCTAAGTTTTCCAGAAAAATTCCACTGACAGTAGATGAGAAAGGACATGTGACCTCCAAGGTTTTGACATATGACATAAAGTAGTACAAATTTAGGAAACTTTACAAGTACACATTTCTTTGATGCCTCATGGTTTAACTTTAAAAAAAACTGATATTTGAAATACATTGAATAATACATTTATGTTTTTCTTGATGAAGAATGAATAATTTTCCCCACCTTAAACCTTCAATCTCTTAATAATAATAACATTGCTAATAGAGGGATTCCGCTTTATTTTTTCAAATTTTCCTGCCTAAGAAACCTTTGTTTAACACTCCAAAAATGAAGATAAAGTTGAAGAGGAGGAGGCAACATCAATGCTACCAACAAAAAATAGCTTGCTTTCTCTCTCTTTCATTCTTTTTTCTTTTTTTCAATGTCTTGTTTTCCTTTCTTTTATACAGTCTTCCCTTTTTATTTTGTAGCACTGTGGATTGAACTTGGGGCTTCAGCAAGCACACTAACAGTCATCTAAACCCTATTTTGTACTAAGTAGGCCTTGACCTTGCCATCTTCCTACCTCAGTCTTCCGAGTAGCTGGGGTTAGAGTCATGGGCTACGTCTTACCAAGTGATCACTGGGAAAGTTTTGGCAAGCAATAGCTCATTCTTAAAACTACATTATCAGTTTGTACCAATAGTATCCTCATTTTATAGGTGAACCGAATGAGGTACAAAGATACCAAACAACTTGCCAGTCATACATTGTAATCTACAAATGTGAGGATTCACAGTATGACCCCTCTCGGTGGTAGGAACTATTCATTTGTTTTTCTTGTGCTTCATTGAGAAGAGGATCTAACAGATTCCTATGATGAATCCCAGTAGGGCGAGGCACCTAGAAACCAATTAACAGAGACCCTTCAGCAAGAGGCAAGCAAGATGCTACCAAGAAGGCTATTTAGAGACAAAACTGAAGGAACTAATTAATGCCTAAATAAACCTGTCTGTTCAATTCCTCTTCTGCTTTTATTTTTCAAGCCTTGGATGGAAGTTATTTCATAAATAAATTCTCTTTTTGATCCCCATGGAGCACATAGTCTATACCGGTTAAAACAGAACCCATGCTCCAAGACCCATGTCCTAGGAAGGTTTAGTGTCACACTTCCTGATGACAACTCAGCTCTGTCCTCTTCAGACCCTAAAGCAGAAGTCAACTCCTCGCTTCTCTTACGTCTCTGATGTAGCCTGTCCCTTTAAAGTTTCTCACCCTACTTTCATCAGCCTTCTCCGGGCAATCAATAAACTTCAAGTAACTAAGAAACTAAGCCAAATTTGGAGTACATCTTAATAAGTATCTCCTCCTAGGAAACGGAGGTACCTGTGCAAAGCAGAGCTTAGGAACACACAGAGCGACCCCTCTGTGAGCCACAGACTAGGTGTGAAAATTAACTGTAAGGATTAATTAGTTTAGACCTCATTTGGGTTAAGACTAAAAGGTCTTCTCTCAGGTCTTGGTTCTTTACAGAGACAGCAGCTGCTTTACTGACCTACTTCAAGTATGTAACATCTGTATTCACAACATGTCTTGGCAGGAAGCATTCACTTGAGCAGTATGCCAGTGTCTTTTGTAAGGCTTTGGCTGACACAGCAAGTCAGCATTCAAGATCTTACATGAAGGTCATCCCGGGAAATTTCCATTTAAAATCCGATTCCAAAAATATGTCATCTCTGAAGAATAGTTTTTGTATACTTCATTTGGAAAATGAGAACTACCTCACATGTTTCCCCTTTGCATTGCTTGCCAAGCGATTCTGGGCTCAGTCAAGTGCCCAGATGAGGGCATTTGTATTTCAGGTACTGGCTGCTGTCTTTTAATATCTCCTGTTGCTTCAGTAATAATCGAGACTTAATACACAACAGGTTCTTCTTCCGCTTCAAAAATACTTGACCTCTTCCATGGAGCCAGCCTAGATTTAAAGGCAACATATTTCAGATGATCTCCAAGGTGATTCAAATTAGAGCTGAGAATTGCTTGAGAACGATTTTGCTTTGTTTTTATTTCAGGTGTTTTATTAGTGCCTTAGCTTATTATATATACCAACTCACATTCTTTTAAAAGCCTCAATACATAAATATTTAAATCATCAACTTTACAGTAAAGACTAGTTATACTTTTAAAGAGTTTTTCTTGGCTTTGCCTATTGTTTATTGTCACACGGGGAGGAGTCCTGAAACTCAGTCTTTACCTTAAACCAATGGAGTCATAGTCACTAAGCTTAAGGTGGAAACACTGGCCATTTTTAAAGCTCATTGGCTGACTTCACTGTTCAACCAAAGTTACTTCCGCACTGCTATCTGGGCACAGTTCTAAACAGATCAAGCCTGGCTTGAGTTTCCTTCCAGCCAAAGCTCCTGTTGGTCATGGTTTGTACCTACAAGCTTAGCATTTGTGTCCCTCTTGATAGAACTCAAGCTGGCTCCAAAGGCAAGTGTCTTGCCTACTTCATCCTGGGTCTCCAACCATTCAGAGAATATTTCCCTAAGTACAGAAACTGCTATCTCCTCCAGTGTCTCAAAGCCTGACTGGTTGTTTATATGCAAGGAAACTTGAACACAAAAAGTTCTGCTTATTCTAATTAACCTCTACAAATGCTAACCCATTCAGTCCTCCTTTTCTCTTGTATTTTTCTTCTAAATTTGTATTTTCTGGGAAAAGTTCCTAAGTATCACTTTTGGCTGAGTGTGCTTTAATTGGCTAATCAGTTTTGCTATTCACTTCATTAGTTGGCATCTTTATGAGATGCTTACTCAAGGCTTCTAGTTTAATTGCCAAGCTCAGTGGCACACTTCTGTAATCTCAGATACTGGAGAGGCTAAGGCAAGAAAATCATGAGTCCAAGGCTAGCCCAGCTACTTAGCATGACATTGTCTCAAACATTTCTCTAAATTATTTACAACTGGGTATCAGATTCATATTATCAATAGCACCAGCAGGCAAAAGCACTTGTCACCGGAGTTCGATTCCCGGAACCCACAAGGTAAAAGAAAAGAACCACTCACCTCCACATACTCACTACACACATGCATGTGCACACAGGTGCACGCACACGAGCACGCACACGAGCACGCACGTGCACATACATGCACACGCACACACACACACACACACACAAAGTAAATAAATGAAGCAAAGAAATAAAAAGAAGAATTACATTGCATTTTATACTATGACTTATACATAAGACTTTTTTGTAATGTCAAACTACTGCAAGACACTTACCTAGAGCTAATTGCTCTGGTGATTTGTCTTACAGAAACGCACAGACTTGTACTTCCTTGCAGACAGGAAGGAAGTGGGAGCAAAGGAAAAGTGGGCGTGGCCATACAAGGACAACATGCAGTATCAGGATGAAAGAAAGAAGCAGTATTCTCCACCCTGACTACATCAGGGTTACTGTTTGGTTGAAATACTCACTACTGTTCTGTGAAAAATTCTGAGGGGCTTTACGGCAAACAGTTTCAAAATTAAACAATTAAAAAATGTTCTTTACAAATCTCTTCTTTACAAATCCCTGCCTGTACTGAGACCTGCTTCCCCCACATCTCACTTGGGACTTTCTTCTCTTTTCCTCTCTACATTCACACACAGCCCTTGTCCTAAGTCGGGGCATATTCATCTGCCAGCACAAAGACCTAAACGATTCATTTCTCCCTTTCACTTATTCCAAGAAGTCCCAAATCTTCTGTTCCCCGGACTACATACAGACTGACATTCCCCTGTTCTCCATATAAATAAATAACCCTCTTCAGGGAGACTCTCAGCCTTCTGTACTTCAGAAAGCCTTTCTCTACTGGGTAAAATCTCCAGCCCACCAGAGCTGGGGACAGGGACAGCGGCCATCTCTCTTAGAAAGATGCTTCTGCTTTGTGGTCAGGGTAGATATGTGGCCTCTCTTCTTCTCAGCTGACCTCGCCTGACACTCTCCATGCTGAGCAGCAATTACAGCTGGCTGGTTCAGAGCCTTCAACTCCCTTTCCCAAGTATCCTCTTCAAAAGCAGAATTAGGTATCTCTTTTCTTGCTCGCCTCTATTTTTCCCTCGGGGGCAGGGGTTTGTAGGGAGAGAATAAAAGAGAAAGAAAAGTGATATCTAAATAGAGGGAGGGAGCAGCCACTATAGGTTTAAAGAGAAATCTGGCACTAGGGAAATGTCCAGAGATCCACAAGGATGACCTCAACTAAAAATCTAAGCAATAGTGGAGAGGCTACCTGAAATACCCTTCCCCCAGAATGAGATTGATGACTACCTTATATGCCATCTTAGAGCCTTCATCTAGTAACTGATGGAAGTAGAAGCAGACACCCACAGCTAAACACTGAGCTGAACTCCTGGAATTCAGTTGCAGACAGGGAGGATTGATGAGCAAAGGGGTTAAGACCAGGCTGGAGAAACCCTCAGACCTGAACAAGGGGGAGCTCATGGACCCCAGACTAATAGCTGGGAAACTCAGCCCCCCTGAATGTGGGTGTCAGTTAGGAGCCCTGGGACTCTGGTAGTGGATCAGTATTTATCCCTAATATACAAATGGACTTTAGGAGCCCATTCCACATAGAGGGATACTCCCTCAGCCTAGACACATGGGGGAGGACCTAGGCCCTGCTCCAAATGATATGACAGACTTTGAAGATCCCCCATGGAAGGCCTCACCCTCCCTGGGGAGTGGATGGGTGGTTGGTGAGGGGCATGGGAGGAAGGGAGGGAGAGGGAACTGGGATTGATATGTAAAACAAGATTGTTTCTAATTTAAATTTTAAAAAAGAGAGGAAGAATAAAAAGAGGAGGTAAAAATGGTGATGCCCTGCCATTCCCAGGGCAGAAAGGACAGCAAGGGCACAGGGCTGGGGTAGAGGTAGAGGTGTTTGAAAGCAGTACTGTGTGTTCAGGGTTGTGTTGTGTTGTTTTTTCTGTACATAACCTGAGTGAAATTTCTACCACAGTTATCTGGAAAAGAGGACAATGCCAGATCCAATGCCCAAAATGCACTGCCATTACTAATACAGGGCATGAAGAAATGTGTCTTCATTTACTGGATCCTTTCATTCTGTTTCTGGATATCTTATTTTATTTACTGGATATCTGTTTACTTTAAATTAGGATTTACACCGGTGAGGATTATTTCTCAGGGGAGTGGACCTATGGTGCTCTTAACACTGCTATTATTGAAACCAATGACCTTAAACCGTCTAGATTCATTACAAAGATTGTTGACTGGATTTTCAGAAGAGAATTTACTTAATTTGCTTCCTTGAAGATCCTTAAACCCGTATAAAATTCCCCCCACAGTGCTGATTCTACATACCAAGAATAGAGGTCAAGTGCTCTTCGTCATATTAAAAGTAATTATGTCCTGTCTGACCTTTCCACAAAGAAATAATAGTGCCTTCACTCACTATATCACCTAACAAAAGTTTAAATTCTCTCCACAACAAATACTTGAGAATCTACTACTAGACATAAAACTGGCAGGGAATAATAAACTGCAGATTCTCTCCCTCCCTCCCTCCCTCCCTCCCTCCCTCCCCCCCCCTCTCTCTCTCTCTCTCTCTGTGTGTGTGTGTGTGTGTGTGTGTGTGTGTGTGTGTGTGTGTGTGTGTGTGTGTGTGTTTGGTTTGATTTTGGCTTTGGTTTTTCATGTTCTACAATTTTCATGTTCTTATCAGTTCTGCAATTATTTTGACCTTCCTTACCATGTTGACTAAATGTCCATCTAGAAAGTAAGTTCCATGGACACAGGAACATTTTTTGCTTCCAGAAAACAACAAACAATGTGCATATAGGATGTTCTCAATAAATATTAGGAGAATAAACAGACGTTGCTATAGTAAGAATTGCTATCAGCACATTGTATGGTTGCCTACTCTAAAAATATTTCACGAAGAAATGCTGTTAATGAATAGGTAATTTTAAAGTAGGTTTAAAACAAGGCTATCATAGGGGTGATAGAAACTGAGTATAAATTTAAAATCTCTGCCAGGGATCTACTGTCCCACCCTGGTGCCCACCCACACTATCTGACTCACCATGGTTCCTCTCCAGACAACAGCTAATGCCAAGATTGAAGTAAAACGCCCCATAACAAAAGCATGGGAAGAAAAGGGAACACTCATTCATTCACTTAAGTGATTGTTAAAGTCACTTTCTTCATTGCTATGGCAAAATACCTAACAAAAGCAAGGGAAGGTTCCTTTTGACTCACCATATAAGAAGGGATAATGGTGGAGAAGCCATGGCAACAGGAGCATGATGCTGTTGGCACTGGGTCCAATCAGGGAGCAGAGAGAGATGAGAGCAGGTGCTCACAGCTCTTGTCCTTCTCATTCAGTCTGCAACCCCAGTCCATGGAGCACTGCTGTCCAGAGTTCCCGTCCTGGTCAAGTCTTCTCTCTCTCCAAGTTAGCTGTTTATGGAAATGACTTCACATACACATCAAGGGATGTGTTTCCCTTTAAATCCAGTCAGGCTCCCAACCAAAGGGAATCTTTACTGTGCTAGTATAATCAGTCCATGGTGGACTGATCAGAAAAACTCACCTATGCTGACACCACCTGCAGACTGGATTCATTTTTCCTACAACGAGTTTCCTTTTTTGATCTATGCTTCAGTTCCTAGGCTTTGTATTGACCCAAAATTTCAGAACCGACATTATAGCAAGATTTGCTGCATGAATTCCTGCATGCAGATCATCCCTAGAGCCATTTACTTCTGTTTTTAGTCAACCGATTTCTTTAGGAACAAATAGCCTTGTTCTAAGGGCCTGATGCACGAAGTTACCAATATTGAACCTATGTTTCACTATTGCCACATTCTGTCTTCTGAGATTACAGCACGCCCTTTTGTTTAGGAATTATTAGGTTACTTTCTCAACACTGAGACTCAGCTGAGTCCCCAGAAAGTCCTTGACATGCATTGGAAGCAATATATATATCATCCCCAGGGTTATTTTTATGTGCTTATATTTCTTAGCATCTGAAAGATAGCGATTGGAAACATAAAAGAAAGTAATGAATATTAAAATATTAAACAAGTGGCATAACATAGTATTCACTTTTACTATTTAACTTATTTGCCTCTAGAAATGTTGATTTTTAAAGGGAAGGGAGAGAGGGAGAGAGGGAGGGAAGGACAGACGGAGGGAGGGAGAGAGGGAGGAAGAGAGAAAGGGAAGAAAGGGAGTAAAGGAGAGAGAGGGGAGAGACAGACAGACAGATATATGGAGGCTCTTAAGATGGTTGTTTAATAGAGTGAGAGGTAAAGAATGGAAACTATAAAGCTAAACTGGGGATGTGACAGGAAACACAAACCACATACGCCTCCTGTAGAATTCTTGCGATGATGCTTAAAATGCTGCAGAAATTACTTCAGTCATAACTTTTTCAAGGCTTACAATTTTTGTTTTCTTTCCCTAAGATATAATGATTTGGATTCTCCTCTTAAAACAAAGATGGTAGCAAGCAAGCTGTTAACATCAGATCAGTCCAATCTACCAGTGGATACTGCATATTTCACCTAGACAGGACCAAAAGCTAATGATTTTCCATAATACCAACTCAAACATTGGAAAGGCACTGATGGTGTTGTCAACTAATGTTAACTCCTAATAAGAAAATAGTAATTGAAAAAATATAAATAGGCATTAAAAGGTATAATAAAAATGACTTAGCACTTTAGAAGCCCCACAAATCACAGAGCAAAATCACAATGAAAATAGCAAGCAAAAACATTCTATGTAAAAATAAAAGGAGTCCAGTCCATCTTTTAAAGCCTTTGGCATATTTATGAAGCCTAACTTCTTACTGCTTTAATTAACTCTAAAATGTAAACAATTGTTTTTATAATTTATATTTCAAATATATATTGGTTATTTATATCCTCAAGCAATAAACAGATAGATGATAAAACTTGTAAATATTATTGAGAATTGCATCACAAAATTTGCTCTAAATAACTGAAATGATCCACCACTACATAGCATGTTGCTTATATTGAAGTGAGTTTTCCATTTGTCTGTTTATTCTAATAAGACTTTAGAATTTCAGTGAGCCAGGAAAAATAAGGAACAAAATAGTTTGGGGAGGAGGCGTAATAGAACTTGTTAAAAATACATTTGTTCCGATGGTAGATTCTACTGAAGTATCCCTCTGAAGACTATGCTCACACCCTGAAGGCAGACTCTGACCCATGTCCACCAAGTGTAAGCCCCTTTGTTACAACCCTCAATCCATTCTAGTCGGTCGTAAAGATACGTCTTAAAACAGATCTTCCAAATCGCATAACCATACCGTTTTATTCTAAGAAGCTATGAACATGCACAAGGGAAGAGAAACCCTTGCTGAAGTAATTAGTAACTGAGCTTGAGGGTAGAGCATGAAGCTCTGTGGTCAAGTGCCAGCCTAGCACATATGAGGCCTTGTGTCTGATTTCCAGAAAAATAGACAGGCTATTTCAACACTTCATGGACTTGTAGACTTGGAAGTTAACACATAAACTTTCAAATCACCTTACTTTATGTGACAAAAATCTATGGCTCTAAGCCTCTAATTGTCATTTACATATATTTATCTATCCATGGCACTCAAGGAAGTGAGCTATTGGACAAAGGAAACAAATTTAATATAAAAGCTTTTTAAAAATACCACATAAAAAATCACCTGATTATTTTTATAACATATGAAATATGCTGTAAAACCACTGGAGGATATTCACTCTCTGAGTCTCTGAATTTTCATCTAGTTTCATGTGCTGGGCATATGAAACCTTGGGGGATACATTTGAAGCATCTTCAAACACAAGACCTGCAATGGTATACCAAAGTCCCTTCTAGTACAGGATGCACAGGACATCAGACTCTCCACGGCATTTTTCACAAACTGTTTTTTAAAAATCTATTAGGTATTTTCGATGAAATGTAATATAACTAACTCCTTTCCTTCTGACAAGGGAAAATAAAATCAACTAGACCTTTCTATTCTACAAAGTTAACCATGATTTAACCATGCAAAGGGAAATTTAAGTGCTCATGTGTCGAAGACTGAAGGCCCAGTCCCTTTCCTTGAAGCTAGAGTCTAAGGGTCTATAAACAACTTCCTCTTTACCATCAAAGTCCTAAACAATTTGAGTATTAGATACAAGTGATATCTGGTGCTGTTCTCTTTAACGCAATTTTTTAAAATTGATTCTTTGGAAATTTCAGATCATGCACCCCAACCCAAACCCTGCTCTTTTTCCACTCTCTCCGTATCTGCCCCTCACCCCTGTAGCATCTCACGTAAAAGAAAAGTTTTAAACTATCAATTGAAAACCACTCCTCCATCCTGCCTCTCCAACACCTTCATTCCTCCTAGTGGCACTGGGGGCTGCGGTGTGTCACGCAGTCAGTGTACCCTTTTAACCCTCTGCTTTACTTGCCAATGCTCATTGTAATCAGTTGTTGGTCAGGTTCTGGCACACCATCAACACTGGATCCTCACTGAAACTCCTCCTGTATACATTGCCATTGCCCGGAATAATGAAGATCCCTAGCATGTCATGGATGGAGTACATGCTGGGGTAGACCAACAAAATGCCATGGTTATGGTTAATTTGGTCAGTCTGGCCTGCCGGGTCCACCCCACTCAGGCGAGGAACAGAGCCAGCTCTTCTACACCCATTCCATTCAGGGCTGGCTCTCCAACTCCTGTGGTGAAGGGTGGAGGCCATCTCTTCTGAGTGTGGGGCCTGCCCTGCCAGTGCCGGCTCAACATGGCCCTCAGAATTCAATACAGCACAGTTGCTATGTCACAGCCAGGGTCTGCGCTGATGTCCATGGTTCCTGTTCCAGCAGAAGGCAGCGCAGAGGCCCAGGGACTGGCCTGCCACCAGAGGCCATGTTGGTGTCTGAGGGTCATGTTGCAGGAGGGGCCATGCAGATTTTAGTGGCATGTACTGCCAACTGGGGCCATGGTGAAGTAGGGGCCCAAACTGCTGCCAAGGGCCATGTCAGGGTCTGTGGCCTGAGAGCAGCCAGGGTCTAAGTTGATGTCACGAAGATTCCTAAAGTGTCGGGACCATATCTGAAAACCATTCCATCTTGCTGGGAGTTCAGAGAGCTCAAAGCATTTCTATAATCCATAAGACATTTAGTTTACCAGCTACAGGATGCCTGGGCCTTGATGGTGAATGGCTCTTACCTAAATAACAATAGGTTTGGGCCCAGACAGCTTTGCCTCATCCTGAAGGCAGAGTGTGCATGCGTGGGTGCCTGTGGTTATGGAGTGCCTTCCAGATCAGGGGAAGTAATTGCTGCTTGCCCTTTATACATGATCATAGAAGTCCTCTATCATAGAAGTCTATAGACTCCTCCTTTGGATTACTTAAGTTTGGAGGTATTAAATAAACAGGGCATTCAGTATAGACTGAATCTGCTCTCCTGACGACTATCCTGACTCTTAATTCTATTAGCTAGCCTTTCCCTCATCCACACTTCCTGACTCAGGAATGGACCCGGGACCGCTCAGCTGGTTCCGATTGCAGTCCTGCAGAGACAGCTTCCAGCACTGAAGTCTGTCAGCTATCCAAGACCCTGTTGATGTCCGAGTGCCATGCAGCCAGTAAATACTGATCCAGATGGCCTGGGCTGCCGCTGGGTTCATGGTGACATCCAGACCCAAGGGCCTGCTGCAGCCGGGATCTGTGCTGATCTCTGTAGCCCCATTTGCCCCAGGAGACTATGGTGCTGTTATCTTATTGCTGCTCTTAGAGAATTGGGTGGTAGGGCTATCATCAGTTCAGTGGAAATTACAGGCAATGCAGATAAATATATAGCTGTCTCATTTTAAATCCCACCTCTCACTAGGATCCCAAGATTAAAACGGTTCACTCCAGAGAATCAAAGAAAAAGGAGTTGAGCTAGCTTCCTTCTGAATTTTATCTATTTCCTTCTCAGTACCAACTCAGTCTATCCAGGACCTGTGACCAATTTGTCTGGAGTCTTCAACAATAGGGTCTTACCATTAAGTTCTGTCACTCATCTACCCAACGTCTCCCCACCTTAAATTCTGTCTTCAATATTTCCTTTCCATCTTCTCACCGCTGTGTGCTACCATTCCCCTCTCTTAAGATCTTTCTTCTCCCACCACTGGTGAGAACTAATGGTCCCTTTCTAGCTTCTTAGGTTCTACCAACATTACAAATTAAACACATAAATTCAAAGATTCTATGCTAGGATTCACATATGGTGAGAACAGGAGACATTTGCCTTTCCTGATCTGGGTTACTTTACCCAGTACAGTGTTTCCAAGCTCCATCCATTGATCTGCAAATTCCATAATGTCATTTTTTTTTTTACAGCTGAATAAAATACTACTCTATATAGGTACCATATTTTTAATATTTGTTCAGCAGCTGATGAAACTCTAGATTTGTTTCCATGTCCTATGAACATTGGTGTGCATGTGTCTCTATAGAGGGAAATAGTTATTTGCATGTATGCCTAAGAGGGTTAGAGTTGCGTAACACGGTAGACCTGTTTCTAGTTCTCTAAGGAACTGTCGCATTGATTTTCACAGGGGCTATGCCAATTTTTATTCCTACCAACAGGACATGAAGGTTCCTTGTTCTCCATACCCCTGCCACCCCGCCCCCTGCCCCGCCTTGTCCTTTGCTTTCTTGATCTCAGCCATTTGCACGGGGCTAACATGAAATCTTAGTTTCAATGTGCATGCTCTTCACAGCTAAGGGTCACGAACCTTAAAATTATTTCTTAACCATTTTCCTGATGAGAGCTCTCTGTTCAGTCCCATAGCCCACTTTAATTTGCCGTGTGATATTTTGTTTGTGTTCTGACAAAGCTTGCCTGGGCATCAGAGGGTGGAACTAGTCATTAGTTAACCATAGAGGTCTGGAGATCTATACAGACAGGAGACAGGAAATGATAAGGCTGGGCAGGTGGAGAGAGGAGGTTATAAGGAAGAGCAAAGACAGGCTCTTACTGCTTTTGGTTGGAGAACTGAGAGAGGTAATAAGTCTCTGGTGGCTATCTGTTCTCTGTTTCAGCTTTTACCACCATATCTAACTCCAGGTTTTTACTGATTAAGATTAGTTAACACTTCACCTGGTGTCCAACTTTTGGGACATGAATTCACAAAAAAGCCACTAACCTGTGGCTTTGCAGCCACTGGCACACTCTGGAGCTACAGGCACAGCAGCTGATGTCAGAGTCATGGCTATGCTTGCTAGTTTTCCTGTTGTTATTTTTCCCCAAGCCCTCTGAGCAAGTCTGGGATTTTCCTGTTGCAGCCTCCTCTCTGCAGGCACTTGGGCTCCAAACACTGCTGGAGTTGGCCCCTCACCACCAGCCAGCTCTGCCTACAGAAGCCACACCTGCTTCTTGCCCCCATCCCCACCCCATCCCCTGTGTGTACTTTTCAGACAATGGGCTTCCTCCCAGTGTGATATGGGCTTTCCTTGGACGCCTCCTTGGGCTGTTGCCACACTAGGTAGCTGCCTTGACATCCACTCAGGCTTCTGCTGTTCCACACAGCAGCAGTCAGCCTCACACTTCACCATCATCTTCAGAGATTTGGTTAAATAATTGGGAATTATTAAAGAGGGAAATTAGTTAAAACAAAAATGAGAGGGAGTTTTTCCCACATTAAAAATGGGAAACACTGTTACTCTGGAGGGATTTAGGTTTCTGTGAGATCACATGGATAGTTTAAAAATGGAACAATTAGATGAAGATGTAATCAACTTAACTGGAACTGATATAATACTAGTTATCATTTTGATAAATATCATTTTATCCCTAAAAAAGTTGGTTGATTTGAATGCCAAGATACAAGTCTTAGAAAAACTTATTAAAGCAGATCATAGAGATATTCAGACCCAGACAGAGGAACATAAAGGAGGATCAACCTCACTACTATAAAATTAGAGAGAGGGACACCCAAGGTTATCAAACAACCAACCTTAGTTTATCTAGTCACCTTACAGGAACAACTGCCAAATGACAGGTATCCCCAAGGCTGTGCAGGCTGACTGGACTCCTGTGGACATGTTAGATTTGAGGAGATTTAAGGAAGAGATAATCTCATATGGTAAGTACTTACCTTTGTGAAGCAGAATTGTCCCACAAGACTGGAAAGACTTGGTTACAGCAATACTGGATCCTGATCCTCAATTGCAGTGGAGGACCTGATGGAAAGATGAGGTAGGACCATTGAACAACAAAGTAGGACTAAAGGTATTGAAATCCTCCAAGACCAACTTCCTGGAGAGGGTGATTATGCACAAAGACGGTCTCTATATGATGGTCACACCTTGGTTCTATGACTTGAAGCAGTTTTGAATGATTAGGGCAGAATTGTAGAAGTTGGAAAGAGAACCTAGTCACTTACTAAAGTTATACAGGGCCTAAAAGAGACCTTCACTGATCATTTTACAAAGACTGAATTTATCAGCAAATAGAATAGTACCAAATTCAGACACAAAAAACAACTGAATCTCTGTCTTTCAAAAATGCAAATTCACAATGCAAAAGGATAATTAGGCCTTTGAAGGCAAATTCAGAACCCATAGGGGAATGGATCTGAGATACAATCAATATTGAATGTCATAACCATGAAGATCATTAGATAGGAGAGGTGATTTCCAGAGGCTTAAGAAAAATCAAAATGTCAGGTGTTTAATTGTGACAAACAGGAATTCTAGACAGGGCATTCCTAGAAACAATGTTTCTTCTAATCTAAACAGAAGGCCTTGACTTCTAGATACAGAAGATACAGAAAAGGCTGACATTAGATCAATGAATAAAGATCAACAAGGTACAGACAAGGTAACCCTTTGGCATCAGTAAATGCCTTGGGAGGGCTCTCACAGGCCCCCATATCAAATATGGTTTATTCGTTCCCTATCACTGTGGGGAAATCTCAACCCCAGAGCAATTAAAGGGTCTAATGCCCATTGTAAAACACCATAATGCTGTGGATGATAGAACAGATTTAGAAGACAAGACAAGGCCAGGCATTGGTGGCACACGCCTTTAATCTCAAGCACTTGGGAGGCAGAGGCAGGCAAATCTCTGTGAGTTTGAGGCCAGCCTGGTTTACAGAGCTAGTTATATGACAGGCTCCAAAGCCACAGAGAAACCCTGTCTGGGGAAAAAAAAACTTAAAAAAAAGACAAAAATTTCAGAAAAAACCATAAAGAAGCAAATATTTTGGCAGACTTTTATAAACAATCAAAGACCAAAGATAAAGTTCTGACTAAAAAACATTGTACAGGAGAAGAGAAACTATGGATATCATCAAAATTGATAAAGATTAGATTTGAACAAGAGAGACCTCTTGATTAAAAGAGGTAATAGTTCATCAACCAGCATGAACATTCAGTCTAACTAACTTATAAGACTAACAAATGCTTTTGATCTGATCAGATATAACTTGCCAAAGGGGAACCTCCCTGAAGTTAGGGGTTTTTGTCTTTTCAGGAGAACGAAGGCATCGAGCTAATGAATCTGAAGACCACTGGACAAATGAGACATCTAAAGAAAAGGGATAAATCATCAAGAAAAGAAAATGTCTCAAGAAAAAGACTAAATTAGCCTATTGGTATATTACATATCCAAAAGGATAAAATTTCATACATCTTCCCAAATGTTGGTTTCTGCTGTTCTTTATAGACACATAATGCAAATAGTCTTTTTGTAGCCCCAGTCCAATTAAAAAATTAGTGAGCTCTGGAGTTGAGTGTGGCTCTCTGCTTCTCTAAACCCAAGCATACATGTTAAAGTCCAAAATCAATACCTAATGTCAGAAGAGTCACCTGATAAGAGACAGAAGAAAACAAAACTTAAAGGACTATTCTATTGCCACTAATCCCATAATTCTTTGGTCTTATTTTGACTCTTTAACACTCTTCTTAAGGTATAACATTACCTTAAAATTATAAAATTAATACATATATATTAAACCTTTTGTCATATTAATGGCCACATAGATACCAAGTATCAAAATAAATCTTTTTAATCATAGATTCTGTTCCAAGACAAAAATTGGAACAGGTTTGTTCCAAACTGTTAAGGCTCTGTCCTGAGAAGACAGGGAAAAGTAACAGGGGAAAGATCCCCAGGGCCAAATGGGACCAGAAGGAAAGCTGGCATCTGAGCAGGGACTTAGGGAGCCTGGAAGCCAGCACTGCCCTTCACAAGCCAGGGGACCCCTGCCCAAGTGCCCAGCCCTGGGAAAGGACCCTCTCAGGGAACCTAAAATTTCATTACAGAATATGACAGTTTTTGTATGGCTTAGCTTATCCAAATAGCTAAAGCTTAAAGTGAACAGAGATGAAGCTAGACAAATGTTACTGTGAACCTGAGTAAAGCTTAGGAATCTATAAATCTTATGTATCACATATATGTTACCCCTTATCTAAGTTCTCCAGAAGCTTGGTGTGGAACACTTAGCAGAGACATAGGTATAAATCTCTAAGTCAGCTTTTGTTAATCTGAATAGACCTTTATAATCTTATTTTTTTTTTACCACCATATAGAGTATATTCTAAACCAGAGTTGAATCACATACACAGTATGTTGTAACGTATATAAAACCTTACATTTCTATCATCACACAAAAGTCACACCAAACCAAAATATTTGAGACTTGTTGCTTCCTTGGTCTAAAAGGAGATACAATGAACAGAGAGCTACATGGTATGTACTCTTTAGCCTGAAAAAATGGTGTCAGCCATGTGGCCACCTGCATCCTGATGAGGTCACTAGCCAAGATGGAGGACAGCCATATGGTTGCCATTTAAAGCATGTTTTCCTAAACAATAGTTGAATCTAAGTTACATGCACATATCCACAGAGTTGAATCCAAGTTATATATACATATATGCAGAGTTAAATCCAGCTTACATTCACGAGTAAATAGAGTTAAATCCAAGTCACATATGTACACACACACACACACACACACACACACACACACACAGAGAGAGAGAGAGAGAGAGAGAGAGAGAATCTTAACTATGAGGAGCCTTTTGTTATAAGTTTAAAGTCATTTTTTGTTATAAATTATAAAGATTTTAAACCATACCCAATGAGCAATTTACAGATCCTGAGATAAGAGTTTACAACATAATCTTAAGATGTTCTTACATTTTTGTGAGCACAGAGTGCAAAGCAATCATAGAGAGAAGAGGTTCGTAGGAGTGGGGAAGGGAGCCTTAGAGGTAAGGGACTCTGAAGTTCAGCAGAGCAGGGTTAGGTACAGGACAGTTGGGACCCTTTGTCCATGGCAGTAGCAGTTGATACTGATTTGCGAGAATTTGGAAATCAAGTTTGCAAATTTGGGCCATCGATTGGCACTGAGGCCAGGCTGTTGCAATAGAATCTGTGCTGTGTGTTCCTACAAGTCCCAAGAGGAAGGTAAGAGTGAAAGCAAGCTGTAGGACCACAGGCAGGGACCGAGAGACAGTATAGTGGATCCTCAGGCTGGCTGCAAGGTGAGGGAAAGCCAGGAAGGGGCAGAAGAGAAGGGAGCTGTTCCCATGGGTCAGCAGGCAGCTAGAGCTTATGCTGTGGGCCTCCCAGGCTCCTGGAAGAGGGAGCAAGCAGGAGAGGAGATGTCCACATGGAAAGTAACACAGGACAGACAAGTGCTCCTTACATACTTTACTGAGGGTTAGATCAGCAGGTCCTGCAGGGGAGAGCTAGTGTGTGCTGAGTGAGATGAAGCTGGCCTCTAGGTCTCTGACTCCCACATTGCAAGGGACATAGAGACTGGGCATTTATGGGGTTTAGAGAGGGAGAAAGGACAGAAATATGCAGGTCTTGAAGCAAAGAAAAGAGAGCGAAGACTTCTTTTCCACTTCCCCAACTGCTTGTTCCAAGGCATACTGAAAGCAGATTTGATTTGAAAGGGATGGCCGGGGGGTTCTCTAAAAGATGCCACAATGGGAGCCAGGAGGGGCATGACAGTTCTCAAGGAGAGAAGCAAAAGGGGAGCAGGAAGAAGGGAAGAAGAGAAGGGGCAAATGTGGAAGATGCTCTCCTGAAAGGGGAAGCTTGCACATGCACACTGAGTCCTTACATAGCCAGTAATGTGTGATGTACCCATGAGGTTGCCAGGCAACACAGGGCCCTTTGAGCTGCCTAAGTATCTGCCTGAATGCTGGTTTGCATATTGCCCATTGTCAGGTGGCAGGGTCTGCATAAGGCCCTGTCCCTCGTGCAACACTTTGTCCAACACAGTGCAAGAGATGTTTGGAGGGAGGGGAGAGGGAGAGAAGAGCCATGTCAAAGTGCGGACAGAAAGAACAGGGAAGAGATAAGAGAAGGAAGAGAGACGGAAGGCAAGAGAGCGATCTGTACCTGATGGGTAGCTTTAAGGGGTGCACGTATCACACAGCTGGTGGAAAGTCACCTGGCGACAAGTGATGACATGACCGCATTGGTAGCGAGGCAGGCTGCTGCCATGGCGGGAACTAACACAACAGGCCTTCAGATTAGGAGTAGCATGTGATTCAGAGAGAGTATGCGCACTTCTGCTTTTGGATGTGAGAAAACTCACTAGAACCAGCAACTTGCAAACTGAATGCTAACACTGTTGCGATAAAGTTTGAGGGGAACCTTGCGTGGTACCTTGGCGGATTCCATGGCAGGCGAGGGTGACCGAGATGGAGACATGCCAGGCAGACAGAGTTTAAGTGAGGAGTTTGAATAGAAAGGGGTGCGAAGGGAAAGGAAAAAGAGGTAAAGAGACACGGAGACAGAGAGAGGACAGGGGAGAAGAGGGAGACAGGGAAAGTCCTGCCTGCCCCAGGGAACAGCAGAAAAGAGAGAGGGAGAGAGAGGAGCAGACAAAGAGAAGAGAGAGGGAAGAGTAGAGAGCAGAAAGAGAGCACAGTTGGGCAGGGGTCTTTCTTTTAAAGGGTCATCTGCACCTGCGTGCAGACTGCACAACCATGAAGCCCTGGGCTGACCCGGATACTGCCTGAGTGCATTCTGCCAGGTGACAGCGGCAGACCAGCGTAATGCCTGAATCCTTACAACCACATCCTTTCCAGAAGCAAATGTTTCACAGGACCTTGAACAAGTACCGATGTTTCCTCGTTCAGCCAGTAGCTGCTAGAAACCAAGGTAGAAAGTGAAAGAACATGAAGAAACCCCATAAGCAAAGGGCAAGACAGGGTTAATTTTCAGAAGCATGACTCCTTGAAAGCAACTTCAAGCCATGTGAAAGGGGTGAGACCGGGGGAGTTGACCTAAGACTCCATCCTTGTAGCATTGCTCATTATGTAGAGAAATAGTCATTTGGAGCCAAATGGCCATTTTCTGAAACTCTGGGTTTTTTTTTTTTTTTTTTCATGCTGTAGTTTGGCCAGAGGCTTTTCCTAGGTGCACACACTTGAGAAAAAGATCTTTATATTAGCTGACGCCTTCCCATTTAATTAGAAATCAAAGAATTTGCCTTTAGTGATCTGATTAGACGACAACCTTAAAATGATGAAGGCAGTAAATAGTTGTTTAAAAAAAAAAAACAACTAAATTTCTTAGCCCTTGAATGGGGTGAGCACTGGACTGAGAACAAAGTTCGAGAGACAAGGAAGAGCCCTCTTTCCTTCAATGAAGTGTCCATCAGCGACGTGTGAAGAAGCTGTAACAAAGCCCCCAGTGTTCTCGGAGTCTGGTCTGTCTGTAAGATGCTTTCTTTTGCTAATGTGGCCTCAATCACTGACAAAGGCCAGTGTTGGGGGTTGGCTTCCAGACTCTAATCCCTGGAAGGGAAGGGAAAGGAAGGGGTGCCTTCATTGGAGAGCTTGGTAATGAGCTTGTCAAACATTTTAAACCATTTAACAGAATTCTTTTTGTATTGTGATGACAAGACACAGACAGCATCTGCCGTTCTTGAGATTCGTGTGTACAGAAGCAACTGGGTGACCCTCTGCGCTCCAGCCACGTAGGCCCCCGTGCAAACTCAGTGTGGTGCACTTTTTGTCACTCTGTTTTGATAATTAGTTTCGAGTGTGCTTATTGGCTTATTTTGTGACCGTTTCCTTGCAGAATTTGTTGTGAATGTTTTGCTGTAAATAATGAATCTTCCAGTTAATTTTAAATTTCCTTTGGAAAACTAATGAAGTCATGGTTACAGACACGTCTTGTTCCACTCTCAGAAAACGACACTGGGGCATGACAAAATAGAACTGGATGGAATCTTCTTTTATTCTGCCAGTTGAAGATTGCTTTTCAGATGTTTCTTTCCAAGCCAAATACAGTCAGTGCCCTGTTAGTTCCTGTCTGTCTAAATGGCTGAATCCAATACCAACTTGCTCAGGGGATTAATGTATCTATTGTTCCAGTTTAACAATGGGTTGGCTTTACAGCTGCCAAGCTCTATAAAACTGTACCAGCCGCACTCCTTCTGATGACTTCTGGGGTCAAAGACAGAACTCCACTGTATCAAAGGACATCCATTTCCCAAATCAAGCATGCTAAGTACTTTCATTCTTATTTGAAACAGACAGAAAGAGAAGGAATGGTAGTGAGGGAAAGAGACATTAGACTTCAAACTAAGAAATCTGTGGGCTTACAAGTGCAGCGCTCGGACCATTCTCCCGGCTTCCGGAAGAGTTTGGAGCGTGAGATAGCACTTGCTAATTGCCTTGGTTATAAACTGTTAATAGCAGTGGAGAGAGGAAGAGGTGGGTAGATAGTGGTAAAGCTCAGAGCCATTGGGTTCCCAGAGACGCTCTAATGAATATTTCCATCATGTCCTCCTATTTCCAGAGGTGGGGAGTAGAATGAACAGGAAGGAGAGCTGGAGCTTTCTGGTTCCCACCAGGAAGCAAGTCCTGCCACTACCTTTAAATGACTGAGCTGAGGCAATCTGTCTGTATAGACAAAAGCGCGTCAGCACCTTCATTGTTTATTTTAGCAACATCGGCTGGGTTCGAGGCTGTGAGAACGGGGCGGGGGAGGGGTGGGGAGAAGTCCACACTGATGTTGTGTTACGCTCAGCCTGTATTTTATATGCGCTCAAACAGTAAGTGGCTAGCTCCACAAAACACACTTCCCCAGTCTTAAAAACGATCTTATGTCTGTGATCTCATATTACTAATTTTAGTAAGTACAATACTTCCAACAGGCTAGGCACCATTGTTATTTACCGTGAGTGAGAAGAGACCCCAAGATATACAACAGATCCCACTTAAGAGTTTTATTAATATAGAGTAGGGAGAGGAGGTGCTCGCAAGCGGCCTGGAAGCAAAGTGCCAAGAGAGGTAATGCTGTGGGGCATCATCTGCTTTTAAAGATCACATGGCATATGCGGATGGGGGCTTATGCAGCCACGCCCCCCCTTGGATTGCATTCACATAACGGCCCTGGATGACTAGTCATTTTGCCCGAAAGTTGATAGAGCATATGCAGCCACCCCTGGAAATGCTAACACCTGGGATGACCGGCATTTTGCCTGAATGCTGATGGCCATGTGGGTGGCTGTGGGACCCGAGAAGTGACAATAACCATGGTATGCATGTTACATTTATTTATTTAATCCTCACAAGAAATCCTGAGGGGTGAGCAATAATATTATCCCTATTTGTGCTAGTCAGCTTTCTATTACCACAATAAATAATAAGAGAAACGGCTTCTTTTGACACCAATTGGCCTTGTTGCCTTTTGGGCTGTGCTGAAGCAGACTGCACAGCAGGAGTGTGTGGGGGAGGAAATCTGCTTACCCCATGGCTAAGGATGAATGAAAGTGACCAGAGCCTGACAAACTCAGGAACATCCTGATAACTAGAAGGCTTCTCAGTAGCATCCCCGCCCCAAACGTTCTACAATCTTCCATTAGCCTAAATGGCTGGGGACCAAGCTTTCATCTGGCAGATTCTTGGGGGACACAGACATACTACACTGCTGTTTTTCTAGGAAGTAAGGCTTAAACAGATTAAGTAATTTCACGAGGTCAGATAACTAGAAGCTGGAAGCAGTAGGTGAGTGCGATCCTTGATTTTAATTGTCAACTTGTCACAAACTGGAATCATTGGGGAAGATGGCCTTTGTGAAGGGTTGTCTAAATCAGGCTGACGCAAGGGGATTTCTGGGGGTGGGGTTGTTTTATGTTAATTGGTATGGAAAGACAGCCTACTGTGGGTGGCACCATTTCCTGAGTTTGGTTCTTGGACTCTATAAAGAAGGAGAATGTGAGCTAATCATGAAAGAACTGAGTGAACATGCCTGTGTGCCTGTGTTCATTTCTCTCTGCTCTTGACTGTAGGTGTGTCTGTTTCCAATTCCTGCTGTCTTGACTCCCCCAAATCCCCACAAGGATGCATTCAAATATCAGCTAAAATAAAATCCTTCTTGCCTATGTTTATGGGTGTCGGACTCTTTTATCACAGCAGGTATTTATCATAGCATCAGAAATGAAACTACAATAATTAGTGATCTAGCAAACATGCAATTCTTGTTTGTTTGGCTTGCTTAAAATTCTAATTCTTCTTTTGTTGAAGCAGCCCCCAAATGAGTCATGCTAACTATCTGAGAGCCTTCAGAGCAACTTCCTTTATTATTGTTGTTACTGCCTTACCTTCATGAAAGTTTCCCTTCTAAAACTTATATAGGAGAAACTGGATTTGGGAAAAGAAATATTTAGAATTTTCCAAGAATATTTAAAGCATGAAAACAAAAGTTGTAATTTCAGTAGAATTAGAAAACATTTGTACCATTTTTCAGTCAAATTTACATCTGGATCTAAATAATTTCAATTGCATGAAAATTCCATCTACCTTATATTGAAACTTGCCTTGGCATAACTCTTAAAAATGCAAAAGAATAAAAAATAAATAAAAGGGAATATTTCCTAAAAGAGAGTAAAGTTTCTAGGTATGCTTGATATAACTTATATTTGTATATCACTAAATGATTTATTACTAACATTATTTTTTTGTCAAGTTTTGGAAGCATCAAATGTATTGGTATTGAGTTACATTATGGAACTTAAATGAAGGAAAGAAAAATGCACTTTGAGACCCAACTTTAATCCTGATTGATTTTCTATATATAATGTCAATAAACCTTCATACACAAATCAGCTAAAAGTTGGAATTTTAAATGAGAAGATACATCTTTTATTCAGAATACTCTTCAGAATTTACTTATGTTTCTGAAAAAGCATTTATTTTTCTATCCTCTGCACCAACCATTGCCCTACTCATGGCCCGTTGACAAACTAGTGAAAGTCTAATCAAATGAGCTCTTCTTATGGCTGTGAACAAAATTCAAAAAGTTCGATATTTCCCTTCCCTGTTCAAGTTGATTATTCATCAACAGTTTCTTATTCTCCATTCATCCCTTCATTTTCACAGTATTGTCATGTTCTCTCTTAAATTTCTCATGGACATATGCACATGCATCCTCAGTAGCCAAGAGGTAGCACATTAAGCCAAACTAGGTTGAGCCGACTCTATATTTCATACTTATATCTGGGACATCCTGGCTGAAAGACAAGAAATCTTGTTGGACTGACAACCTCTATCTAGTTTTCTGTTAGCTGGTGCCTTTCATCATTTCTGTTCTTTCTAACCTTGGAGGCTAAGTTTTACTCATAATACTGTGAACTACTGGTTATGAACCAATGATAATTTCCTGGATTGTGTTTAATTTAGCTGGAATCAGTTACTGTTGTTTCTATACCACAACACTGGTTTCTCTGCCACTCACCTACATTACAATTGCTTTCCCTATTTCCTTCCCTCCTCTCTCCCTCCCTCTCTCCTTCCCTCCCTCCCTCTCTCCTTCCCTCCCTCCTCTCTCCCTCCCTCCCTCTCTCCTTCCTTCCCTCCCTCTCTCCTTCCTTCCCTCCCTCTCTCCTTCCCTCCCTCCTCTCTCCCTCCCTCCCTCTCTCCCTCCCTCCCTTTCTCCTTCCCTCCCTCCTCTCTCCCTCCCTCCCTCTCTCCTTCCCTCCCTCCCTCTCTCCTTCCCTCTCTCCTTCCTTCCCTCCCTCCTCTCTCCCTTCCTTCCCTCCCTCTCTCCTTACTTCCCTTCCCCCTTTCTATTTTGCTCTTCCCTTTCCTTCTTCAATCTTCTCTCTCTTTTTTTTTTATTATTTTCACATTTTAAAATTTCTGCTAGTGTTTTTCAAATATGAATGGAAAATTAAAAGGCTAATGCAAAACTTTTAAAAAAATAAAGTTATTTTGAGGGTGTTTAATCCCAGCTGCTTTACTTATTTTTCTTTTCAATTAGAATGGAAAGTTCCTTGGCTGTGTATTGTGGACCATCCCAAGTCTTATCAGAATTTACAAAAAAACACTTATTAACAGAAAAACAAAACGAAACTTGATCTTCCTTGAAATTATTCAGCAAATCCAACATTTTTATAATTTTGGCCATTCAAACACATCCATGTCTTGTCTAAACTAATTAGATAATTTGATACATGCAGTATTTATTTTCAGAGGATCACTGCCAGATAAATGTCTTATAAAAGCAATTAACAAAGTTATTTTGGGGGTTAATGTTTCTCTGTGGCAGACTGAGGGAATTTAAGTTTTGATGGTCAGTCATGGTATAATTAAAGGTGCATTTAAATATTTAACCCAGAATTAGAGGGCCTGAAGCTATAAAGTTTACTTGAAAGAGAAATGACTCACATCATCGATAGTTTATCTCCCAGCTCTCATGCACGGTTAACAGAAGTGTGTGTTCTGTCCCTGGGACATCCAACAGCTGTTGCCTCCCTTAAACTGTAAACTCCATCTTCCTGTGTTAGCCAGGCTGTTTTAGGCATAGACAGTCAAAAATCTGAAATGTTTTTAAATCATAGCAGCTAACAGTAATGGCAGTAAATTGTAGATCCTTTAAGACTCAAGGGGGGGGCCACCAACATTAACACAACAGATTCAGGTAGCATTTCAGCATAACCCACTTATAAAGTGAAAAAAACGAGGCCCACCCATGTCAGTCTCAAGACCGGTTTTCCTTTTCTGAGGATAACAGCCAGACACAGCTGACTTCTACCCCAGACTGCAAATGGCAAACCCGTAATTAACAGCGCATTCATTGGTTTTTGTCTTGTCTGTTTTTGTTGTTGTTGATAAAGCATTTATTCCATGTGTACTTTATCTCTTAAATTTTATTTCATTTTTATGTGTACTAGTGTTTTGCCTTTGAGATCAATCTGCATACCAGATGATGCATGTTTAGTGGCCCTGGAGGCCAGAATAGGGTTTCAGATCCCCTGGAACTGGATTGACAGCTGTGAGTTGTCTTGTGGATGCTGGGAATCAAACTCTGATCCCCTTGGGAGAGCAGCCTGTGTTTTTATTCACTGAGCTATCTCTTCAGCCTCTTGTACTTCTTTTAACACCTAATACAACGCTTCTTGATCCTGTTCTAATATTTTTAGGTTAGACTTTAAAAATCACAGATAAAATATTTGTTTGTGCCAACTAATAAGTATAATAAAAATTTTGGATCCAAAATTGCATTTCACATAAATTCTTATGCCTCTGGATTCATAAAAAAGTCTTCCTTTCTATACAGAAATAACTAGGGTTATCATAAATATTGAGTCAGCAATGGCAAAAGGAAGGGTTAATTACTCTGGTTTTAAGATAGTAAGTGAGCTAAGTACAAAGCACACTACCTTGAACATGCAGACTTTGGATTTACAATAACGGGGATTTTGTAATAGACAGAAAGTTTGGGTCAGTCAAACCCTGGTTTTCAGATTGTGAGCTAAGCCACAGAGGAAGCAGGGAATAAAGTGGATAGATTCAGGAACTCTGTTTGAAAGAGACTGGACAGCCTGTGCCATTTTGTTTAGTCCTTTCTGAGTTCCTGGAGATGCATGAGGCTCTCAGGTTCTGGGCTTCTCTTTGCCATATCCTTGAGAACTGTCATGCCCCTCCTGGCATCTTTTAGAGAACCCCCGGCCACCCCTTTCAAATCAAATCTGCTTTCAGTATGCCTTGGAACAAGCAGTTGGGGAAGTGGAAAAGAAGTCTCTGCTCTCTTTTCTTTGCTTCAGGACCTGCATATTTCTGTCCTTTCTCCCTCTCTAAACCCCATAAATGCCCAGTCTCTATGTCCCTTGCAATGTGGGAGTCAGAGACCTAGAGGCCAGCTTCATCTCACTCAGCACACACTAGCTCTCCCCTGCAGGACCTGCTGATCTAACCCTCAGTAAAGTATGTAAGGAGCACTTGTCTGTCCTGTGTTACTTTCCATGTGGACATCTCCTCTCCTGCTTGCTCCCTCTTCCAGGAGCCTGGGAGGCCCACAGCATAAGCTCTAGCTGCCTGCTGACCCATGGGAACAGCTCCCTTCTCTTCTGCCCCTTCCTGGCTTTCCCTCACCTTGCAGCCAGCCTGAGGATCCACTATACTGTCTCTCGGTCCCTGCCTGTGGTCCTACAGCTTGCTTTCACTCTTACCTTCCTCTTGGGACTTGTAGGAACACACAGCACAGACTGTATTGCAACAGCCTGGCCTCAGTGCCAATCGATGGCCCAAATTTGCAAACTTGATTTCCAAATTCTCGCAAATCAGTATCAACTGCTACTGCCATGGACAAAGGGTCCCAACTGTCCTGTACCTAACCCTGCTCTGCTGAACTTCAGAGTCCCTTACCTCTAAGGCTCCCTTCCCCACTCCTACGAACCTCTTCTCTCTATGATTGCTTTGCACTCTGTGCTCACAAAAATGTAAGAACATCTTAAGATTATGTTGTAAACTCTTATCTCAGGATCTGTAAATTGCTCATTGGGTATGGTTTAAAATCTTTATAATTTATAACAAAAATGACTTTAAACTTATAACAAAAGGCTCCTCATAGTTAAGATTCTCTCTCTCTCTCTCTCTCTCTCTCTCTCTCTCTCTCTGTGTGTGTGTGTGTGTGTGTGTGTGTGTGTACATATGTGACTTGGATTTAACTCTATATACCCATG
The DNA here is from genome assembly GCF_943737965.1 of Phodopus roborovskii. Taxonomy (NCBI): domain Eukaryota; kingdom Metazoa; phylum Chordata; class Mammalia; order Rodentia; family Cricetidae; genus Phodopus; species Phodopus roborovskii. The sequence continues at coordinate 15,813,639 of NW_026126511.1, forward strand.
AATGTAACTCTGCATATATGTATATATAACTTGGATTCAACTCTGTGGATATGTGCATTTAACTTAGATTCAACTATTGTTTAGGAAAACATGCTTTAAATGGCAACCATATGGCTGTCCTCCATCTTGGCTAGTGACCTCATCAGGATGCAGGTGGCCACATGGCTGACAACCTGACATTTTTTTCAGGCTAAAGAGTACATACCATATGACACTGCTCACTCCTAATGAGCTCTCTGTTCATTGTATCTCCTTTTAGACCAAGGAAGCAACAAGTCTCAAATATTTTGGTTTGGTGTGACTTTTGTGTGATGATAGAAATGTAAGGTTTTATATACGTTACAACATACTGTGTATGTGATTCAACTCTGGTTTAGAATATACTCTATATGGTGGTAAAAAAAATTAAGATTATAAAGGTCTATTCAGATTAACAAAAGCTGACTTAGAGATTTATACCTATGTCTCTGCTAAGTGTTCCACACCAAGCTTCTGGGGAACTTAGATAAGGGGTAACATATATGTGATACATAAGATTTATAGATTCCTAAGCTTTACTCAGGTTCACAGTAACATTTGTCTAGCTTCATCTCTGTTCACTTTAAGCTTTAGCTATTTGGATAAGCTAAGCCATACAAAAACTGTCATATTCTGCAATGAAATGTCAGGTCTCCTGAGAGGGTCCTTTCGCAGGGCTGGGCACTTGGGCAGGGGTCCCCTGGCTTGTCAAGGGCAGTGCTGGCTTCCAGGCTCCCTAAGTCCCTGCTCAGATGCCTCCTTTCCTTCTGGTCCCATTTGGCCCTGGGGATCTTTCCCCTGTTACTCTTCCTTGTCTTCTCAGGACAGAGCCTTAACAGTTTGGAACAAACTCGTTCCGTTTTTAGACTTGGAACAGATATTTTGATTTCTTTACTGAGCCCATTATCTATGATTAAAAAGATTTATTTTGATACTAGAAGAGCTTCTATTCAACATCATGATTTTAAGGCCAAATCTAGCAGGATTGGAACAAAAAGTCCTAGTCTTATAAAAGCTGCTAACTTGTTGTAAACAACTAAGGATAACTAATAAATACAAGTGAATTGTCAGGCACCTTAAACAGAAATGGAACCCAAAGTCCTAGCCTTATGAAAGTTGCTGACTTATTATAGACCGTTAATGGACACAAGTTAATAGCAAGTCATCTTATAAATTATCAAATTCTTTAGTTGTAATCATGCTAAGTACTAATATAATTAAAAGGATAAGCTTTACTTAGTCCCCTATATATGTTTTCAAAGTTATGTAGGCAGAGTTTTTCTGCTGGTAGCATCTCTCAAATAACAACTCAGAACCTTAGTATTAGTTATAATGCTCAGCCAATAGATCAGGCTTGTTACTAGCTCTTACATATAATTAGCCCATAATTGTACCTATGCTTTGCTGCATGGCTTGGTATCTTTTCTCGGTACAGCATGCCCATCTTGTCTCTGCTGGCAACTCCTGAATCTACCCTTCTTCCGGCCACCATTCTCAGTTTGGCTTTCATGTCTACCCTCGTTCTATTCAGCTCACCTGCCTTCTCGGATCCCCTTTGGTGTAAACTTCAGGCCACAGGCCTAGAAACAACTTAACTTGTTACCAGACTCAGAAAAGAGAGAAACTCATGAAACAGAGTTCCATGTCACTTTTCACTGTTCCTCTAATGAAGTGGACTTGATTTACAATGGCTCCTCGCAGACCAACCATCTGTGTCTCCTGATAAATGATTAGATAGAAAAAAAAAAAGTGTAAAGATTAAGTGAAGATATGAAAGCTTAAGTTGTGTGGATCTAATAAAACAGTTTTAGGGTCTGTTATGTTAAGGTATATAAATACAAGTTGTACATGTCCGCGGATGCAAAAGCTTAAACTGTGATAAGAAAGTGACTTAAGATGTGTAAACACAAGTTATAAAGGCCTGATGATGAAAATGCTTAAGTGGTCATTTTTAAAAAGGCAGTTTAAGGTGTATAGAAGAAACGAAATGTTTCAGTTTTCCTTCGCTTGCTATTCAGCTGTTATATTAAAGTTCTTGGTATTTATGTTAATCAATGTAATTCTGATAAGCTAATAACCCAGCTCTGGTAAAGTATGGCTACTATCATCATAGACAGCAAGATCAAGATTTTAAATTCCCTTTGGTTGTTTTCTAAGTACACACTTAAAGTGTTTCTCCTGCTTAAAACAAAACAGAACGGTCTAATCTATATACATCCAGCCTTCTGGACAGAGGAGAGGGTGTTCATGCTTTTAACTGGAATCGTGTTTGTGTCCCCTATGACTCAAAGGCGTGAGTCTACTGCTTTTCCTACAGCGTGGCTTTCAGTACAGATTATAAACAGTGGGGATGCTAATGTGTCTAACACTTATCTCTTTTCGTAAACTCAAAAAAATTTTTGTAAGTTCCAGGGTGTCACTTGGATCCAACTCTAACAGGTCAAATGAACTCCAGATAAGCACTGCCAATCTACAGCCTACTGCCTGTGCCTGAGAGTGGGATCTCCCTCACCTCTCCCTGGCCTTGGGACTCTCCTCCCTCATTACCAGAGTGGGATCTCCCTCACCTCTCCCTGGCCTTGGGACTCTCCTCCCTCAGTTACCAGGAGGTAAGAAAGTATTTTCCTCCTTTTTAACTCTATCTTCTTCTATGCCAGAATCTTACTAAGGTCCCCTCAAAATCTGCATCTCAAACAGCTTGATTTTTCTTGTTGTTGTTGTTTTTCAAGGCAGGGTTTCTCTGTATGGCTTTGGAGCCTTTTCTGGAACTTACTCTTGTAGACCAGGCTGGCCTCGAACTCACAGAGACCCACCTGTCCCTGCCTCCCAAGTGCTGGAACTAAAGGTGTGCGCCACCAAAGCCAGGTTCCTCAGACAGCTTGAAAATGGCAAGCCCCAAGTGGTCCAACCATTCCGACTGCTTCAACTAGGCATGCACATGCTAGGATCAGACAGTCCCACAGAGCCCAGACAGTGACTGAAACAGCCATCTATCCCAGGACGTGGTCAGCATCCCGGCTTTCTCAGGTCTCCCTGAGAAAGTTGTAAGTAGAAAGCAGTTAGAGACTTAAGATACATTCAATACACTGCATGAGATATTGGGTACTGTCCAAAAAGGATTTGAAGTTTCAAAAATGAGTACAAAGACAACTCGCCTCATAAAAGACCAGAGGCAGCGTGAGAAAACAGATAGAAACCAGAATAACCTCTGAATGTGTGTGTGTCCTTTTGGCCCTGTGTCCTCCAGTGAGCACCTGCTTCCTAGAGTTTCCACACTCTCTCAAAATAGCACCATCAGACAGAGACCAGAGAACTAATATATGAGCCTGCTGGGAAAAGTTCATACTCAGATCCTAACAAGACAAAGCAGTTTTGGAAGCAAAGAACAAAGACAAAATTAGAATCATCAAATTCTGAAACTTTTAGTTCTCTCCCCCCCCAACCCACTTCTCTCCTCTCTGCCCCCTGTGTGTGTGTGGGCATGCCTATGTGCGCACTAGATTTACTGACATAAGGTCTTTCTAGGTAGTTATTTCAGGCTAGTCTTGAAATCTCTATATAATGCAAGTTGTCACTAAAGTCAAGACCCTCACACCCCAGTCCCCAGAGTCTAGAAATAGGTATGTTACCACCATGCCTGGTTTATAGAGTGCTATTGGCATAAGAATAGACATATAAATCAAAAGCAAATTGTGCATAGAAGTAAGCAGTTATATTTATGGTCAATGACCTTTAACAGACAAGTTAGGGAGACTCAATGAGTCACAGTTTGACATTGTTTTCAATAACTGCAGTGGCTACAATAGTGTAGTTACAAAAAGAAAAGAAAGAAAGAGGATTTAGTGCTTATCTCCCTTCACACATAAAATATCAGAATAAAAAAAACTATAAATATAAAAACTGAACTATAAAAGCTGAAGGAAAAGACACTGCCTGGAGCAAGGAGAGTCCTTGTGGTCCTAGGTTAGACCTAAATTTCATAGGTGAGACACCAGAAATATGGTCATTTAGTGAGTAGTTTCTAGACAAGTAACTGGAATATATTGAAATACATGAATTCCACATTTAATGACAGAATAAGATCTTGAAGATGTCCACTCATTTTTTTTTGTTTTAAGTCAGTTAATATTTGTTATTGCATGTGAGCTACACATGGAAATTCCAGATGCAGCCCTTCTTAAAAATCTAAAGCAAAGAATGGCAGAGGACGACACCTGGCATCTATGTGCACAGAAGGCTGTATTCACCTGCACATACTAACATACACACACATACAGAAGGGGGTATTCACCTGCACATACTTACATACACACACATACAGAAGGGGGTATTCACCTGCACATACTAACATACACACGCATACAGAAGGGGGTATTCACCTGCACATACTAACATACACACGCATACAGAAGGGGGTATTGACAAAAATGTGGGGAAATCGAGCTGTATCACGGTGCTGGTGAGATTGTAGACTCGATGAAGATACCATAGAGATTCCTCAAGACAGCACAGATAGACCTACAATACAGCCCATCAATCCCTCTGCTGAGTATTTAGATCAAAGCATTCACATCAAGATCTTAAAAACACACTGGCACTTCTGCAGCCACTACACTACTACCCAAAGTAGCCAAGGTAAGGAAACTGAAGTGTCCATCCACAGATGAATGGAGAAATAAAATGTGGCAGGTGCACACAATGGAATAATATCCAAGCTCACAAATAATAGTAACCCTGAAATGTTTGACAGTGTGGATGAACCTTGAGGACATGCCAAGAGAAACAAGCTTAGCACAGAAGGATAAATAATGCCTGCCTCTACTTGAAGTAGAAATATGAAATAATGACACTCAAAAGCAACAAATAGGATGGTGGTTGCCAAGGATGTAGAGCAGAGAGAAATGGCAGGCTTCTAACAGTTCTGTTACAAAAGATAAATTCTAGAGATGTACTGTACAGCATAGTACTTCCAGATAGCAATACTTACTGTATTGCTAGTTAACAGTACCCATGCAAAATCCAGAAAACTTTCTGAAGAGAAAAAAAAAAAAAAAAAAAAAAAAAAAAAAAAAAAAAAAGAAGAAGAAGAAGAAGAAGTCCAATGACCTGAGTCAACAATGTGTTTGTTGAGTTGGGAGATGAGTGTAAGAGCAGAGTTGAGATCAACACACAAGAGGCTTGTGTGGATGGATGCTCACACTTGCACAGTAAGCTCTGGGTGGGTGTAAGGAGAGGAGCCAGGAAGACCACTAGGGCAAGTGAGCCAAACCTCTCAAAAGCTCGCTGCAGGTTCCCAGGTAGTAAGAGAAAATGATAGTTCAGGATGTCTGGTTCCTTTTTTGGCCTCTGAATGCTCACACATAGGTGTGTACACCTGCAAATACACACACACACACACACACACACACACACACACTACATTGTTCATTCAAATTGTAGCTAACAAGAGCTAGCAGAGTATTAACCAGTAGGTAGGAAGATTTTAAAGATGAGTAAGACATGTGTCCATTCTCTTAGATTTTAAAGTCAATCCTTTGCCCAAATATGTGTAATGTTAGGAAAGTGTGTGGGGTGTACAGAAGGGACAGACACGTATCTAAGGCTGATCTCTTGTAGGGCAAGGTGGACACAGGAAATATTTGTTCAGGGGATAAAAGGCGTCCCAAACACAAAAGTGCCCAGATTGCATAGAAACGGGATGGGAATGGACTGCTGGCTGGATGCGGAACCATAACGGTCTGTATTGTGCAATGATCACTTTCAAAGCAAGGAATAAAGAAGAAGCAGCTATCCCCAGTAGGCAGGGTATTTCATACAAAAGCGGGACTTAGCCTCTTTAATGTTGTGACCCACTCATCACCTTGTAGGAATGGCTAATGCAATGAGATATTTTTAGGCAAGAAATTTTAAGCAGGAGAGTCACACAGCCAGTCAGATTTACCCTGAAGTACTTTATGTGGAGTGACAAGTTAACTGCAGGCTCTGGGTAGGTTTTCTCCTCGCACTTGGGTGTGAGGAGAAAAGGAATTGGCCATAACTGATCTCCCTGAAAGGACATTTTCCTCCAACACAGCATGGAAGTCACTTACATACCATCCTGTGTCTACACTTAAGCTTGCACACAGATGTCAGAGGCAAAACTCAATAACTACACCCCTTGATTATTGTCACATATGTTAGTGGTGATTTTCTTTTTCAGCGAGCGGCCCATCTTTAGAATGCCTATGCAGTGTCATGTACTTGAAGAATCTAGTTTCATGGAGTCTGAATGGATTCAGACGTCAAATTCCAGGACAGAGTTCTAATCCCCTGTCTAGAAACCTGTGGCCTGGGCAGGCTTCCCTCATCATCCTGTCTCCACATTGTAGGTATTCATTACAGCTAAATAAAAAATAAGACAAGTCTTTCTAAAGACTTACGAGAATTTCCAGGGCACGCCCAGTGTTCCCCTTCATTGTCAGACACAGACATTCATCCTCATCCTCATACTCATGCAACAGCTGAGATGCCATGGGGACACCTAGACCTAATATGAAAGGTGAAACATTCTCCTGGAGAAGATGACGCAGTAACTGATTTTTTTTTTAAAAGGATGGGGTAGAACTATAATAGAAACAAACATAATGACAACTTCAACACCAACAGAAGAGGGGTTGGGAGTAGCTGCGGGGGCTTAAGCGTGTGACTAGACGAGGGTTTATGATATAAATACAGCATGAAATGGTCATTTTATTTTGGAACATGGTCTGCACTTCACTAGTCCATATCTGGAAATACCCAATTAATTCTGCAGTTCTCTCTCTCCTACCCCAATGCTACAGGAGTTCTTAAGTGACCGTAAGGAAATGGTTGCTGTTGATAAGATTTATTATGAAAGTTACACTCATATAAAACAAGCAGAGGAGCTGGCCCACAAGAGACCTTTCTTCTGTGCACTCCCCTCCCGTGGCTCGACAGAAGACAGAGTTCCTCTGGATCAAAGAAGCAAAGAATCCTGGAGCAACCAAGGAGAGAGTTCTTTCTGTTTTTGTTCAAAACAGTCCGGGTAAACCAGCCGCGGGCTGCAAATCTCCTAGTCATAAATAATTGCTGTAGTGTGCAGGGAGATGCTAGTGCCTGGGGCAGTCACTAAAGTCAGAGCAGAAGAAGACCAGAGTCTTGCAAAAGTATGATGATGAACTTCCCTCCAGGTCCAAAAAGTTGGAAGACCGGCCCAGGAAATGGGTAAGGGCTGTGAGCTCACACTGCTGAGCTGATACTCCTTCCTCACAAACAAACATGTTGGACTATGAATGTCACTCAACCTTGAACACTGAGGTCCACATACACAAAGTAGGAAGGAATAAGAGCATTGTGCTTGCATGGACATTCTGAAATGTACTGATTTCCCACACTCTAATATAGTACCTAATAGAGGAGGTCTTTAATCTTGGTTCTGACTAGCCTTATCACCATTCAAACTAATTTATCACAGCATTTCCTTCAGAATTCTAGCCACCCGGTTGGTACTCTTCGATTTGCGAAGGAAGGTAAGCAGTCCCAGAGTCTCCCCCCATCGCTGTAATGTTCAGGCTTACTCTGTTATGCCCTCTTACTAAATATGATTTATGATTAAAAAAAACATCCAAATAGATAGTGTGGATGTGTGTGTGTGTGTGTGTGTGTGTGTGCGTGCGTGCGTGTGTGCGTGTTGTGCTGGTACTAAACTGAGGGTCTTGAAAATGCTAGGTACCACCAAGTTGTACGATAGCCCCAGACAGACCCCTCAAACTCTGACACATTCTGCCCTCACTGCGCTTGTTTTATGAAATGTGACATGGGTTTTTCCTTGAGACTTTTTTCTGTGATCAAGTTGTGTGAGCGCTAGCTTACCACTTGAGCCTTTTTAGAACTATCTATAGTAATTAAATTTATTAGAAGAAAAATGTTTTATGACAATAAATAAAATAAGACAGAAAGCAATTTCAATTAAAAGTTTGTTTTAAATAGTTGTTCTGTCTCTGTCTTTGCTTTCTAACTTCATTGAATATAGAATTAATAAAGCCAGGGCATCTTCATGTAAAAACTGTACTAGCAAAGATTAAACACATGTAAGATCACACGTCCTTTTTTGGAAAAGTAGCTCCAATATTTACATCAGCCCATCTCTCACCCATTAAATACATACCATGTGCTAAGGAATATATATATTTATCTTTGAATGATATTTTCTGTAACTTGATATATCACATAGACTGTCTATACTACAGAATGTTTTCATGAACAGATCCCCACCATAAAATAAATGCCCAGGGTAGTCTTCTGCTCTATTAAGATTTTGCATCTACAACACACAAAAGAAGGAGGAGGAGGAGGAGAAGAAGAAATTCAGCTTTGTTTCTCCCAAGCACTTAGAAATAATCTGGGGGGGGGGGGATGTTCCTAGTTTTATTATGGAACATAAAGGAGGAGTTTGCTCTCCTTTCCTAGTTGAAATTTAATCAAATAATTACCACAAGCCTATGTTAGGTCTATGTGTTGCTTGTCTCCACCAAATGGTGTGGGTAATTGTTAGATCTTAGCATCACTTTGTATATTGAAGGCAGTCTAAACACTGTGCTTCCCAAGTCAAACTTTCACGTACTGTAAGATACATGCCTTGTTTTTAGGAACAAAACCCAGCATCAAAGGTTTACTTTCCAAAGCAAGGGATTTTTGATGATTACATTAACATTTTTCCTGTCCCTTGGAAACATTCCACAATGCTATGGGTTGTGACAGAGAGGGCTTAGCTGTTCTCCAAAGCTCGTCATTCTCCCTGCCTACTGTGGAGTTACTGCTGAGAAGTGCCTGGCCTGCCAGGGACTGTGTTTCTTTTCCTTTCATCTTCATATGGGCATGTAATGGACTTGCCCTGGTAGAAAAGGAGAAGGAAAAATATATGTCCCTTCTTTAGCGTAGTTCTCAAGTCCATGAGCTTTCCTATCCACAGGACAACTCTTTCCCGGATAGACACTGCCTTGGTTTGCTTCTCTGTTGCTGGTGATAAACAGTACCCAAAAGCAGCTCAGGGAAGGAAAGGGTTTGTTTGTCTTCATCGCAGTCATTGATGAGAGTCAGAGCAGGAACTCAAAGCCTGGGCTTGAAGCAGAAATCATGGAGGGCTTACAGCCTACTGCCCCTCCCTTCTACCTTTCTTCTATAGCCTAGGCTACCTGCCCTGAGATAGGACCACCCACAGTGGGCTGGGCACTCCCACATCAATCAGCAATCGAGAGAAAATGCCCTATAGACATGCCACAGGCCTATAGGATGGAGACAAAGCCTCAAATGACATTCTCTCTTCCCAGTGGTGTCTAGCTTTGACAAAAACTAACCAACAGAAATCTCAAAGCAGCAATGACCCCTTCCCCCAGGAGTTTGGACACCATCTTGCAACGCATCCTCTTCTCTTGCTTCAGGGAAAGCATCTACATTAGCGAGTTACTTCTATGTTCTGTTCATTGACTGGAATTTGGGGGCTTGCATTCTACAGTGGTTAGTGTTATCCTAACTAATACATACTGGGTACTCAAAGTAAATTGAGTACAGACTGTATGGACTGTAGAAGTCAGGAGACAGAAGAATACAAGGACAGCTAACAAAAAGAAATAATAATGTCAAAAAGCCAGCTGGGGCCTCGGACAAAGAGGATTTGTTTCTGTTTATTTTGTCCCTGGGGATATTTTTGAAACAGCATCTTGATATGTATCTCACCTTGCTTCAAATATACTACACAGTCCATATTAACCTCAAAACCCTGCCTTGGCCTCCAGATGTGCTCCAACTATAGGCATTAGCCACAGTTGCTGCTGGGCAACTACTCCTACAGAAATATTTATTCGCCTTTGCTTTAGAGGGTCCCTTTCTCCCACTAGATACTGTGCATACTACCATGATTATTTAAATTGTTAAATTATAGCATAAACTAACACATTAATATTATACCCTATCTGTGTGTCTGTGTGTGTGTGTGTGTGTGTGTGTGTATGCGCACGCACGCGCATGTCCATGTGAATGCATGTGTGTTCACACATAAAGAGACCAGAGGTTGGCGTGAAGTATCATATCCTGTTGTTCTGCATTATATATTTTGAGACAGTGTCTCTCACTGAGCTCAGAGGTCAACAATTTGGCTGACCAGTAAACTCTAGTGATCCCCAGTGTTAGGATTATAAGCACATAACACAGTGACCAGGCTTCCACATGAGAGCTGGAGATATGATTTCAGGCCCTAATGCTTGCTTGGGAAAAGTTTTGCTGACTAAGCCATCTCTCCGGGCTGCTATGCCATGTTATTCTTGAGAATACACCTAACTCACTTGATAGGGACTTGAAAGAATTCCACAAATGGCATCATAGACTGTCTTTCTGCCGGTATTTATTAGATTTATGATAGGTTAGTGATCCTTTCTACTATTCTGGAACTCCTTGAATTTATTGAAAATAGGAACCAATGAGCTAAGATCTTTGAAAAAAAGGAAGTAGAAATGAAGAGAAAGGGAGTAAAAATCAGGGCATGAGAGATAATGAGCCTGGAAGGAAACAGAGACCAGGAACCCCGGAAGGAGACACACACAGTAGCTACAAGGATGCTTCCTGGATGCGAGTGTCCAGATTGCCAGCTGAGAAACTTGGGCTGTTGGGTTATTTACAGGACTGCTGTGCTTATTTCGTGATACATAAACACACTGCTAATCATCCTGTAAGCTTGGAGTGAATGAGTCTCGGACAGTATTCATGAAGTACCCACCTGGTAACCCTTCCCCAGAGTAAAGATCAGGTGAACATGTCACCTGAAAAAAGTAAAATGTGCTATACTTGATGAGTACAAGTCCAGGATCAAGTGGATGTCTTTTGTGGGATAGGAAAAAAGGGGGGGGGTGTCATTAAAGGACAAAAGAAATCGCTCTTAACAAGAAGTTTGGTTTAAATACGGTATTTGCAGCAAAATTGCATACATACAGCACCTCTCTGTTAATAAGTAGCCTGAAATAATTCCCTTACCATTATTGTTCATATGGTCCCTGCTTTATGTTCACCTGATCTATCAGATAGATGTAAGCTACTTAAGGCAATCGCTGAATTCCTCAATAATCTCTGCAAGGGTCTCCCGATTGAAGCAAGCCGGGTAAGCCAGTGATTCATAATACATCTGACTTAATCTCATTCCTCAGAGATTAACTACACTTCAGAAAGCAGTAGAATATTTTAGTAATAAAATACTTAATTGGAGTATACATACACAAAACTTCCTAATTAATAGGGATTCGTGACAAAGCACATAGATTGCTCCCTTACGGAAAAAATTGCTTAGGAAAATATTAACGTACTCTTGTCATGCCAGTGGTAAAGCTTCAGAAAAAGCAAAATGGATGTTCAGGAGAGTCAATTCATTCTTTCATTCAGCAATTATACATTGGGCGCCTACCCTGCCCCAGAGGCTGTGCTGGGCAGCAACATCACTGGAGAAGTAACTAGGTTGCTAAAAATAGAATAAAATGACAACAAATCCTTGGCCATTGTTTACAACAGGAATTTTCCTCTCCTTTCCTAGAAAAGCACTCTTATCCCTTACCTTCTAGTTAATATCCCTGGAAAACACAATGATTCCTGTATAACTGAGAAATTATGGCCTACATGGTGGTTACTCGGTGAATAATTACTGATATCATGAGCGTGGGATTATCAACTGTAAAAACATTTTAATTCAAATGATTCTTGTGTTATTCAGGATTTCATATACATACTCTTTTCAAATATATGTGCCAGAATCCTAACAAAATAAGTGCATGTCTAACTAAATTGTCAGGAGTGTTAAAAATAACTATATTTTTTACTATATTCTAACAACCACCCTAACAGATATCTGGGAAGTGCTAGGTGCATATAATTAAATAGTCAGATTAAGACTGCAACCTGTGTGTACAGTGATAGTTATCCCTGAGTTTAATATATGTAAGGGGGAGCTCATGGTTGGTAAATTACAAACATAAGGCACCCATATGATTTGGAATAACATGAGGCACAAAGGAAGTATCTGACACATGTTTAGATTCTCTTTTCTATTTTTTCCACCTTTAAGAACATTCACATGGTGCGGTTACCCACGTGACCTTCTGCCTTGCAGACATCTGGTTGAATACATCATGATGTTGCAATGCATGTTGTGTCTCTCAAAGCAATGTTTCTCCCAAACTCAATCCCTGTTTAAACAAAAATGACCTTCTCTCTCTCCATATTAAAATTAAGAGCCAGAGCCAGAGAGAGAGAGAGAGAGAGAGAGAGAGAGAGAGAGAGAGAGATAGTTTGAGTTACCATTATTGCTAATGTCTGTCTATAAGAAAGTTTTTCAAGAATTGAGCCGTGAGATAGATGATTGCTAAACAAGGTCCATTTCTCTAGAGACTATACAATGAGAAAACACATGGTTCATTTGATTACCTTGGAAGGCAAAGAAGCAGCAAGAAGTCAGCTAGCCAAGGTCTGTTCCACTCACTCCAGACACCCAAAAGACTCTCGCCTTTCTTAACCTATAAACCTGCCAGAAGTAGTCCCTGCTGCGAAGGATGAGCAGAGGGGAAATTGAAATGTGACTTCCTGTCCTCCACCATTCTTTATTAAGTGTAAGAGCAACTGCCAATAATCTCTATATGACCCCAAGGATTTCTCTTTAGGATCCCATTTATTTAGATTTCTGCATCAATAACTAAATACATTATGATAATCTATATAAATCAATTAAGAGTTAATCCGTTTAATTGAAAGGTATGCATTAGTTTAAAAAACTCATGTTTCAAAAGTGTAAGTATAAAATATCAACATATCCCAACGTATTATATGTGGAAAAATATAAAACAATACAGTATGTGGTAGAAATAGAGTGGTATGGAAAATGTTTGAGCATATTTTGTCTTAAAATCCCAAGTAAAAACCTCTAGTAATCTGGCAACACAGTCTTGAAGAAAGAAAAAAATGGAAGCCAGCCAGTTTAGGAGCTGATTATCTATTCAGCAGAGAATTTTCTGTGGCTCTGTCAAAAAGCCCCTGTCAGTGCATTTAGCTCCCAGGACAAAAGGTTGTTGAAACCACACAAAGGATTTCCCCAATTCACATGCTACAGATGTAATGATATGCACAGAGCAGTATGCCAGATCTTCAAAGTGTAACAAAGGCCCTGTCTATGCATTTTGAGGCTTTAGCTTGCAAGCTGGGCAAGAAACTGATATAAAACAAGCATAAAAAAAATCACTTTAGAATGGAACTACTATTTTTTTTTTCTTTTTTTCTTTACATACTTATTTCAAGGCACACATTCAGGAAGAAGGCAAATGCCAGGTCAGGCAGAAAAGATGCACGTTGCTTATTCCACCCCACTGTAAGAATAGCACCATTTGTAGGATGCCTAAAAGTGGGCAAACGCTTTTGTGCCAGTGTGTTTATAAAGAGAGATTGGCAGTTTAGAAGAACGTCTGAAAACTTGCATTCAGTGTCGCCAGATAGTCAAATTTGCATAAAACCAAAGAATATGACTCCATGTGTTTAATGATTCTTGGATGAAACTTTTTCCTTTCCTGGGCCATCGAGTACAATGGCTTCAGTCAGTATTAACTGAAGGGTGGGGGGGGGGGGGAGAAACAATTCACAATCTTCTTCCTGCTCACATTCTGTGCACTGCCTACAGTGAGACCATCCAAAGTTCTTGTTAGAAATGACTTGACTGTGTTTAAAAGAAATGTCTCCAGGCCACATACTACCGACCCACAATTCCATGGTTCCATGGTAGCTGGTAGAAGAGGGGTAAAGAGGGAGGGAAGCCACAAGCATACTCATCCGGGGCTCTGCAGGATCAAACATATATCTTCTACAGGTCTAAATCTTCGGCCCTGCAAAATATAAGTCACTACCAGAAGAAGAAAGAAAATTAATTATTTTCATTAATTTTTCTTAAACCACAAAATTCTTAGGAAAGCTACTTTCTTGATATCACAAACACAAGCCTGGCCTTGGGTCCTTGGTCCACACTCTTTCCAATGAGTCTCCCATCTGGCATAGAGGCTGCCTCTATTAAAGACATTATGCCTTACAAAAATCACCACCAGTATGAAGTTCAGGAGGTCAACTGATCCAAACTGCCAATCAACAGCCATTCTCTCAATGATGTCCCCCAACAAATGCTGATTCATTTTCCCCAGGGGCATTCAGGAGGGTCCTACAAGACCATAGTCCTCAGAATTTAGGCAATCATCTCTAATCTAAAGGCATTTCCAGGTGCTGGAAACAGCTCTACTGCTTAAAACCTGTCTCTTTTCTGCCAAAAATAATAAACAATGTAAAGTCATCATAAAATGTGATTCTTTAGCATTTCTTTCTCCCCCGCCCCCCCCACAAGACCTTTTATACTTTTGAATACCTCCATCGGGAATGCTACTGATTATCAGTAATAGAAAACTTGCCAAATAGTTGCCTAGACCATATATGACATTGTTTTATTAGTAAGTATTTAGGGGGATAAACAGTGTCAACATGTGGTTCTTTGGCTCAATGATAATCTTCTACTTCTACGCACCTCTTAGTCTGTTTGTACTGCCATTTACAGGGTGTCATCCATGTTTACTTTCATCTAGCTCTGTATCCTAATTGAAAGACAACAAACTTATGAAATAGGAGAGTCCAAAAAGGAAGAATTCTTTTCAAGTATATAAATACTGTACAAGAAAAGGGTGTTCTAACTATACAATTAAACACCAAATTCCCTGGTAGACCTGGGCACCTAGAAGAAATAAAATAATCGAGATTAAACTGCTCAATTACAGTAGCCTGGTGATAAATCATTCAGTTCACTTCTCTCTGATTTGAAGATTCCAGTTAAAAATACAACTTTCAGTGGTGATTTTCCTGTAGGGAAACAAGGCAGTTAGTGGGCCAGAAGCCTGTAATCCAATGCGGTAAGGATAAATGAATCAAACAGCAGTAGTTTTGAAGCTACGCAGACCTCAATTCATATCCACGCTCTTCTATATATGAGCTGTGTGAACCTTCATGATTTATTCAACATTTGTTAATGTCTGTTTTTCATCAATAAAATGGGAATGTTCATAAAGAAGAGAAACTATGTGGAAGTTTGAATAAAAAATAGGTTTAAAAAGCAAGAAAGGAGGAAGAAAACAAAATGTATGTTTCTGTTATAAAGTTAATATTCTAACTTGTATATAGTATATAAGATTGGTTAGAGTAAGTTCATTAAAACTCCATCTGATATTGGATATAGACTATTATCCTCCAGTATTTCTGTCAATCAAGTTTCCCAAGATTCTCTGCTCAAGCAACCATGAGATTTTAAAATTGTAGCTAAAATTTGCAGACAATATACATATATATAAAATATGTTATATATAATATAATAAGTATATATTTAATGTTAAAATGTACTTTAATAAGTGTTTCCTTCGTTGTTTCTGGATATACAAAGAATGGCATCAGCCAGCTCCTTAGTTTTTAGCAAATATGCTTTGAAATAAACACTATAGTCATCTACAAGAAGCATGGCGATAAAATAAAATCAAGACACAAATCGGGCTACAACACTATGTAAAGTCAGATGAAAATTTTTCTAACATTCCTCTTCAATGAACTTTATTTTCTCTTCTGTAGGGAAATGCAGGGTGAGAGGCTGCTTTTAGGCATTCAAATGACTGACCATAGATGCCCAAAGACAAAGATGGAAAATACTTGAATGGGATCAATGTGACTAAAATATATAAGGATTGTTATTTAAGTATAACAGAGAACAAAATATTTTTTACTTCTGCTATAGGACTTTAACAGATGCATTCACAGAAAATGGCAATGCATACCCATTCTAAAATTAAAAGGAAATTTAGAAGATGCTTTACAATTTCACAAATAAAATTGGGAAGTTTGGGGTAATTAACAATAATTGACTTGTATATGAAAGCTATTGTTCTACATTTCTAAATTAAATAGTATGTCTGCTTTGGGTATATTTAATCAAACTATTCAGATATTGGAGCATAGCTAGAACCAGATGCTTCTATGACTTGGGAACATTTCTCCTTGATTACTTATGCTCACTTGTCTACCCTCTTCTGATGCTTTTAAACATTTGATTTATCTCTACTCACTTCGTGGTGTATACCAAGTTAGGTAGGCAACATGCTCAATTTCATTCCAAAAGAAAGGGATTGCTTCACATCTCCTCCGATTTTCACCTTTGACACATGCTACCTTAATAAAGCAGGGACTCTGGGAGACATGGCTGGTCCAACCTGCTTGACAGTTTGATCAGATCTAAACTACAGGGGGAAGTGTGAAAGGTGGACGAATGAACGAACTGGGTGAACAATTTGGGGCGAGCCCTTTGGGGACACCACCCGGTAAACACTGAAATGTGTGGAAACGTTGCTCATGTGGAGAATGAGGAAGGGAAACTGTGGAGAAGAATTAAGAAATGTAGATGAGCCCGCTGGATGGAGATGGTTAACACGGGGAATACACCAGAGTTCCCAAACTGAGGACAACTGTCTTGTTAGCACTTAATTAGGATGATAGGTCTATCCCTGGTACCCTATCAGGCCTCTTTCTTACTTTTAAATTGTAAGAGTTGGGTTATTAGGCATGGTCTCTTTAATTACCTTTATAGTCACTTGTCCAATAAAACTGATAACAGTCATAGTGTCCTTCAGACTCAAAACGTTAGCTCTAGCAGCAGAGCAAATGAGCAAGAGGGAGAAGCCCTTGCTCCCTTTAATAGGGCTCTTCCTCCCGCCCTGTCTTCAGCCCTACATCCTGCTTATTGCTGGGAGCCTTGAAGATTGGTAACAATTACATGAATGTGAGGAAGGAAGACTTTACTTTTTGCCTCTTGTGCCTATTAGAAAGCCCAGGCTCACCCAGTCTGTGTGTAATCCACTCAAGACTCTTCTGGGGAAAGAAAGTTTGTCTAGTGCTGGATTCACTTTTCAACATGCAGTCCACTCCATGCAGAAAGCTCAAATCAAAGACATTAATTTGTTCGGCAATCAGAGCTGTGGAGCTTCAGTAACAGCCACTTAGTTCTAGAACATGAGGACCACAAAAGAGCTTACAGAATAACCTCATTTAAACTCTATTCCAAGGCAAATGCAGCCCTTTCTGGTCCCATAAAATGGAAAGTGAATCATGCTCAACAAGAAAGGGATTCCATCAGCATTGGAGTCTGAGGTTTGATTCTGACTCAATCATAAATCAATTACAAATAATCTAACCACCAAGTTCCCTATGGAACTTGTGGAAAATTAAGTACATATCCCTTGCCTAAGGTAATCTACCATGGGGTGACAGACAGGGTAAACACAGAAAGATAGGCATGACTAGTTGCAAAGAGAACCTGTTACTCACTATTCTGAACTTCCTTTCTCTGATGTAGCCCATCCTATCCTGAGGCCAGGTTGTAAGATTAAGCTTCTTTGCCCAGCTGCTATTGATTGACATTTCTATTGGCTTATCTCTCAGGCTGTCACTCAGGTCATTTCCTGCCCCACCCTGTAGCATCCTGGCCCAGAGGAGTTGTTGAGACAAATGAACTAATTAAAGGTGGTTTAGACAAGAAAAACTCCAGTCAAGATCAGAAAGTAGTTGAGATAGCAAATGTTTTCAATATCATCTTATTCAAAAGAAATGAGTAAACCCCATCATGAGGTTTTTGTTATTCAATCTTTTTTCACTTACCACTGTCCTAAATTCCCAAAAAGTTTTTCCTTCTAATGTTCTGTCCAGTTTTATGTATCTCATAAACTCTATATATCTTCCCCACAACTCTAAATAAGGGGCAATAAAGTCCCAGCATTTTATACCAAATTTTAGTTCTTGATGGACACACTGAGTTTAGTCATCTGTGCATAAATGATAGCAAATTCATCAGCTGACTTCTTTTCTATAATTCTATGATTGATTGGAGACTATCATTTTCTTGGATAAGATAAATGCCTTGCGTTGAACCATCATAATGGAAAAAATATTGGAAGTCTATACTTAGTTGGAAACCTAAAACTTGAGTTCAAATGTATTAGAACACCTTTAGAGTAAATATATTGATCATTTTCCATGGTAAGTCATTATGAAGTATGTCGGGGGAAGGGATTTTGGATACTTCACTATCTTATGTGATGTATAGGCAGTGGTTTTCTTTGTCCATTAAACCTCTTCTGTTGTAAATAATGTATATAGTGGTCTTGGAACACAAAGGATTCTCAAAGGTCTTCTTAGCTCCCAAGGAAGAAATACATGAGTATATCTGGATATGATAAATGATCTACATGTTAGCTCCCTTACTTGTAGTGAAGGTTACTAAGACTAGTGTGCATTCTCAAGACAGCTCCAAGAGTCAGGGTCCCTGGAGTGGAAATAAAGAGACCTTGACAATGAGAATAATTACAGAACTATGAGCAGGACTAAAGGGAGTGAGAGGCACTGATTAGCAACCAAAGGAAGTCATTACTATTCCTGTGGCTAAAGAACGAAAGGAAGGAAATAGTGTTATCAGAGTACAATGAAAACTGGGGACATTGATGAGAACCCTTCAGGCCAGGGTTATATTTTAGCTACACTAAAGTTGCACCAAAGCAGGGTGGAGTGGAGTTGAAACCCTTGATTGTATCTCCTCCTACTCTTTGATTTCTTGCCAGGGTCTTTCATTGGTTAAATCGAATCAGGAGCCCATTTCAGGCCAGAATCAGCCTCCTGGGTCCCAAACAAGAAGAATTATACAAGAGACTGAAAAGAGAGACAGAAGAGCCCAACAAATCCCCAGAGAAGGTAGAAGCTGTTGATGTTTCCAGGCTGTCATCTCCAAACTCCCAGAAATCATGAGATAAATTATCAAGAGAATTTTATATTTCCTTTAATTCTTTCCAAGTATTTGTGTTGCTATTCCAAATTGTTCTGCTCTCTTTTGTCTGGGACAGAACAGCCATACACTGGGGACAGGAGTGACTCAAAGATCAGAACCAACAGAAACAAAGCCAACCAGTGCAGCCCACTGATGAGCAAACATGGGGCTCACAATCCTCAGGGACAAACCCAGATAAAGGTGTAATCAGTGACCTCCTGAAACCAGAGCAACAACTTTGTGCCTTTTTCTTGCTTCTGAACACCAAGATGGATAGCGCTTTCAGCATTTAAAATAACGAGCACCAAAAGCAAATTTAATATTTCTCTCTTTGCCTAGACTGTTCCATCCTGAAACTCATATACCCACCACCAGCCAAAACCATATTTTTCTTTCTGTCTTCCTCATTTCTACTATGGACATTATAATGCTAACTGCTAGGGAATTTATTGGTAAAGCACCATCTTTTGTTTTTGCTTTTTGCTTTTGCTACAAGGTCTCATCATGTAGTCTAACCTAGTCCTGAAATGAAAAGCATCTTGCCTAAGTCTCCTAAGTGCTGGGATTGTGTGCCCATGCTGCATGGTCATCTCCTCCCTTACCACTCATTCTGTTGGGACCAGGAGGCTGGTAATTTCCAGAACCAGTTTTTCCTGATCCCCACTGCCCCAGTGTCCTGAAGGACTTCTGTGCTTCTTTCTACAATATTGCCTATGGAACTTCTAGATCTTGTAACCCATGTTGCAATCTTCTCTAACACTTACTTTGGGGTTGACAGCATCATCTTCACTGCCTTGGAGCAATTTTTTGTTTCTATCATCCCCAATCCCCATGGCAAGAAGTAGCCTGTTGCTGATTATTAAACCCTGGACTGGCTGCGAAACTGACAAGGGCCTGCATTGACATTTACTTTTCCATGAGTCCCACAAACGCACATTCTAATTTTAAAAGTTTAAGAGAAAGTTTTATAAATGTGTTTGGTTTTGGGGGTGGGGGGATTTTGTTTTGTTTTGCTATTATTGTGTCAAGAGAATAGTCTACACAGTTACCATTTAATTAAAACTGATTTTGTTTTTAGAGTTGTTTTCACACTTCCCCTGAAGTAGGTATAGGAGGGCCTTAGGCATTTCACTGGAGCAGGAGCTTTCAATTTAGCTTGACCACTGGTACTGCCCAAGATTTAAAAAAACAAAAAAAGTCTCCAAGTCTTACATAACTCCCTATGTCCTAATTGCTGGTATTGTTTATATTCCAGGCAAATAAATTGTTAAAAGCTCCTCCCATCCCTCTACCAGATTCTAATGTGCATCCAGGGTTAATAATGACTATTCATTTAAGAAGTATCTCCACCTGGGCTGGAAAGATGGCTCAGAGGTTAAGAGCACTCACTGACTGCTTTTCCAGAAGGTCCTGAATTCAAGTCCCAGCAACCACATGGTGGCTCACAGCCATCTATAAGGAGATCTGGTGCCCTCTTCTGGTTTGTAGGCATAAATAGATGCAGAATGCTATACACATAATAAATAAATAAATCTGAAGAAGGAGGAGGAGAAGGAGAAGAAGAAGAAACTCCACCCTTCCACCCTTCTACAGGGGCATGGGAAATAGTAACATCACAGGAATTCATGGTGACCATGACCACAGACTTGTATAGTCCCCGGAACAGGATGGGTGTTCCGTGAATGTTTTCCTGTGGTCCCTGTCCTTCCAGATCCTTTTCTAAAAATGTCACTGAGGTTTGCAAGTCCCTAAACTAAGGAACATTGTTTTTATGTTTTACCTACACTGGTAAATAATACCAAAACAAAAAGCAACCCCAAGAAAGGAGAATTCTTTCCAAGTAACGCTGGGTTTGTTATTTTCCTACCTGCCTGTATATTTACCCCTCTATGCCTTTGAAGGAATCTTCTTAGGCCTTTTAGGGTAGAATTGCATTCTTCCATCTTGTTATTATAACTCTTTACTTATGAGAACAGTATGATTTATGTTATGAATATTTACAGAAGTTCTATAAAACTATGGGGTAAGAGACTCTGCCTTTCATATCCATAAGGTGACATGTGCATTATTATCATGTATGTGTACAGTGCCACGTAAAATATGAACTATAGGACACATAGAATATATTCACTATTGGCATATAAAAACAAAATAGGAGTGAATATAACAAAAAAAACAGCGGCAGCAGAGTCATGTACACATTAAGTGGCTAAGAAATAAACACTGTAGAAACAAGGCGCATTACTGGAAAACATCCTGGTGTTTGTTTGCCTGTAGAAGTAAGAGTCTAAGAGTCATTGTGTAGGTTCTGCGTGCCTTAGCAGATGTGGAGTGCACTGGCTCACAACACAGCCAATAACCTAAGAGGTATGTGGGGTGATTTTTGTGTATTCCCATGCTGCTAGAGCCAGCTGGGTATAGTCGACCATGTTTACCTAGTGTTTCTAAGGATGAAATTTCACATAAACAAATGTGCACTTTACATCAGGCTCCAACTGTTTATGGACTGTGCTGAACACACTCATATGTTCAAAGTGATGTAGCAGAACTGGCTTGCCGTGAAGTATTCTTGATCCATATCTTAAAATACCGAATTGTCATCAAAATACACTCTTGTTTTTAATGCTTCTAAAAGGGAGCTAAAGTAAACTCCTCGCACAGGGTTGTAAGCCAAAAAACAGGGACTGTTATCTCCTTTTAGAACATAATTAACATAGGCAATCACTGAGGCTTACTGCATTTATCTTTTACATTCTCTAAATGAGGACGTTCTTCTCATGAGACTGGAACATTGCAAAGACAGATAGTATATTCCACAGACCGCCCAGACAAAGTCTATAATTAACTTTAAGGACTGAATCTTTATAAAGTTCGTCACAAAGTTGTGTTGCTTACATATTAAAGACTGAGCTATGTCAACATATCTGCTTTGTGATATCTTAAAAATCATAGTATCGAGTGAAGTCAGCATTTCTATGTGAAATGCACAGGCCCATGGTGCATTGTTTAAACACCTCCTAGTTAATGTGTTCATGTTCAGCACTGGCCAGCCGTTCATTCAGTGTAATCCCCAGCTTGCTCCTATGGCCCAAATGGAAAAAATAAGGAGGAAAATGGCATTCCACGTGGCTGTTCACGAAACAGCTTCTGCCATCTTCAGTTTTGCTACTTTAGCTCTGTTGCTAAAGGATATTAAAAACAAATATGCTTAACAGAAAAGCAGACATAACCAAGGGTTTTAAGGGGGAAACATAAAAGCGATGATTTGAGGAGACACCTGAAATCTAACAGTGAAAGCAGCCATCTACAGCAGCACTAATAAGCAAATGATCTGAATGTACCTCAGGTAAGAATTTTTACCTGCCTCACTCTCCAAGCTCACTTTCCTCTGAGTCCCTGCCCCACAAGGCGGGAACCAGAGACGAGGCTCCACCCCCAATGGGCGGTACTTGCTCCACCCCCAATGGGCGCTACTACTTCATGCCCACCTCCCCTCCCTGCTCTTTTGAGAGTGATGAAACTCAAGAGATAACAGCACCTTTCACACCTTATCCCTGTTTCCACTCAGCCCCTTAACACTAATTCCACTTGAAATTCAAATATTCTGCTCAGCCCTTTAAGCCTGGGAGACAAAGGCAGGTGAGTGATTTTCCTAAGTTCAAGGCTAACAAAGGCTGCATAGTTTATGTTGAGCCTGACTCAACATAAACAAATAAATGCCCATCCTGGCGTAGGTGGCACATGCCTTTAATCCCATCACTCAGGAGGCAGAGACAGGCGGAGTTCAAGGCCAGCCTGGTCTATAGAGCGAGTTCCAGGACAGCCTCCAAAGCTACACAGAGAAACCCTGTCTCGAAAAGTAAATAAATAATAAATAAATAAATAAATATTGTTCATTTCCAGCTTCTCTATTGTACAAAGAACTTTGTACATTCTTTTCTCATTCTCCATCATTTCTGTCCTGAGCCCTTAATGCTGCTTCAAAATAAACCCAACTTTTCTCCTTTCTTTCTTTTTCTTTTTCTTTCTTTCTTTTTTTTTTAATGTTCAAATAAATCCTTTATTCCCAAGTTGGTTTTGGTCATAAATTTTATCACAGAAATAGAAAATGAATTGAGACATTATTCTAATCTACTGAATGATTTTGACACAGAATGATTCAGTTACAGCAAATAAATATTTTAAAAGGGGAAGGCACATGAAGCAATAAACATTACATCATAAATAAAACACTTATTTCAACTTTTATTTCTTATAACAACTCTCTTGTTTAGTTTCTTCTGTTTACCCACCTAAAAACTCCAAAACCATTTCATTTCACCTTCTAGACAAAAACCATGCAGCGTATCAAGTTCATGTATCAACGTTGACTGGACTCTAAATGTTGTATGAGATTTTTCTATGTTTAGTCAACTCCTTTTTTGAGACGTCTCCTGGTTTGGAGATATAGTTTAGTAGCAGAGTATTTGTCAATCATGTGTCTGGTTTCAATGCCAAGAACTGCAAAAACAAACAAAATACCTCAATTTCTTGCTCTTGGCAAGCACTCGGGAGTACCCTTGTGTCTATAGAGACTTTCCTCGTTCTCATCTGTGTCCTGCAAACCTAGAGTAAGGAACAGGACCCACTCTTCCTCTCTGCCTTCTCCATCCATTGACTGTCGGTATTCTCAGAGCTGCAGATAATCCTGAGTGTCCTTTCTCCCTAATCTAAAGACATAATCTCTTTCCTCTATGCCCCCCTTGAGGCTGTCTAGCACTTCATATAACTACAGCTCACTCAGAACCCAAGACCTTTGGATCTCACTTAGATCTTTGAAACACACTACGTGCTCCTTGCCTCTACTTTATAATTCAAGTTCACGCCTCACTTTACCCAGAATCTGATTTCTTCTCCCGCCTCAGCTGTGTCAAGTTCACCAAGCTGTCTCACGTTTTAAAATCTAGTTTAAGTCCTTTCCGTGTCAATGTATTTATGGCGCATGATGTTCTTGGCCGTCTTATTCTGTCATCTTTCATTCTGTGTCACCATCCTTCGCTTTCCCTTCTTAAAGGTGCCTGCTGGCCCAGCTTTGGAATCCAGGGTGATAGTTCATTTTCTTGTTGCTGTAACCAAGAAGTGTGGCTTTCACTTTGAGATCATGTGGCTGGGAAAGTATGACAGCAGGGATGCAAGGCTTGAGACAGCTGGCCATGCTGCACCTACAGTCAGGAAGCTAACAGATGATAGCTGGTGTCCCTTTCTCCTCATGCCCTTTCTTCTTCATTAACCTCCTCAGAACTGGTTTCACAGTCATGCCTAGGTGCTTCCAAAGCCAGTCAAACTGGCATGAAGACTACCCAACATGCGTGTCTTCATCCCCTCTTCCTAGGATTGGGAGACCTTATCTAGTCAATTTAACAACTCCCCAATCTAAACTTCCTTGTTTCATCAATCTTCTACAGTCTGCAGATGAATATGCCACTGTCTTCTGAACAATTTCACATAGAACTTTCACAAGCCTTTTTAATGCATCTTGTTCACAACTCATTTCCCCCCTTTGCACATACATGGCTTCACATGTGCCTTGTGGCAGGCACCCACAGATCTGATCCTGCTTCCTCATTTTCTGTGGCAGTGACTGTTGTGACCAACCATGCATCGCACTCTCCAACCTGGAGTCCAGCTCTCCCATGATCCTCTCACTGATCTACACACTAGGAGAGAGATGTGTGTGTCACCTTCCCATCTCAAATCACTTCCGGTCTCTTCCTGTAACTGCGTGAATAAAAATGTCCCATCATTTTCACTCCAATACAAATGCTTTTGTTTGCCACCCCCACAAATAAACAACAGTTGAGCCTGAATGGGCCTCCTAGAGATTGGGAAAGTACCACATGCTTTGCAGCCTCCATACCCTTTTCACCAAGGTACCCTTCTATCAATCAAGGCTCCAAACAGGGCTCTTCTTTCTAAAACAAAACAAAAACAAAACTAAACAAACAAACAAAAAAAAAACCCACCCCAACATAAATACACTCTCATCCATCCCTATCTAGATCCCAGGAAGAACCATGTCTAAGACCTCAGCTCTAATCACACAGATGATTTTCTAAATACTTAAAGAAAATAAATACTTAAAGAAAATAAAAAAAGAAAAAGTAGGCTATTCTAAAATAACCCAGAAGCTTGTATGGAACTTATCCCAAGCATCTGAGTCACAGAAGATGCATATGGCAAGGTTTATGTACCAGGCTGTGTTACTGGCAATTTTTTGTCCCACCAGGTCCCACCCCTTCAGCTCCAAATGAACACACAGAGACATTATATTAATTATAAACCTGTCTGTTGATGGCTTGGGCTTCTTATTGGCTAGCTCTCTCTTAATTATTATTAACCCATTTCTATTAATCTATGTATTTTTACATGGCCTTGTCTTGCCGGAGAATGCCTAGCACATCCTATCCTCCTGGTCCCTCCATGGCATCTCCCTGGCAGGCTCTCTCTCTGCCTATCTTTCCCAGGATTCTCCTTGACTCTTAGTCCCATCTATCTTTCTGTCTCTATTGGCTATTGGCCAAACAGTGTTTATTCATCAACCAATAAGAGAAACATTTATACAGAAGGGCATCCCCCATCATCTCCTTTTTTTCTGTCTAAATAAAAGGAAGGGTGTTAACTTTAACATAGTAAAATTACATATTACAAAACAGTTACCAAGTAAGAACTATGGTTAACAATATTTAGTTCATTAACATTTGGCAAAATTTATAGAAAATATTGTACCATCTATCCTATCTTTGTGAGTCTACAGTTTATATGTAACTTATCTATTATCATAACTAAGGAAAACCATAGCCATAACTATCTGTCTTCAACTGCATCAAAGACCATAGAAGGACAATATATAAACTCTAGAATTGACAGAGACATCTCACTGCCTGGACACCCAGGACACCCAAAGTTCCTCTGTTGGAGCATCCATCTTCAGCCCATAGGCCATAGTGTGTCTGGTAGACTCAGTGAACCAGGAAATTTTAAAACTGTCTACCTGTATTGACAGTTTGTCAATCATCTTTCTCTGTGCCCTGCAGAATATCTGCCAGACTCTTCCATGAAGCAGGAACCCTGTAGGACTGTCCCATCTTGTTTTCTCAAGTTCAGCAGTCACTTTCCTGTGGGTCCTGCATGTCCAGTTTATACAGCAACAGTCAAACAGTCCAGGAAAGAGCAGTTTCTTTCCCAAATGGCTAGTCTGCCATGTTGAAGACAAACTCCATAACGACTTTCTTCAATGCCCATCTTCCTTTCTGATGTATTTGGTGTTGCCAGGAGCAATTGTGTTTCATTGTCATGAAAAACCCTAAGCCATTTTAAATGCCATATTCTGAAGATCTTTGAAAGGTTTTGAAGAACATCTATCTATTTGAAATATATCTCTGTTATTGCATGGGAAATAACACTGTAAATCTAGAAAACCTAGATTTGACTGTTATAGGTGGCTACATTTTTAAATGATCTGTATAAACACAATACTCAAACAAGAGCAGAAATATACATATAACAAAACTGACCTTAAATTTGTATCAATAAACCAAATTCCATATCAATGCAAAGTATTCATTTCTACATCAGGATTGAACTTTGTCAAGTAATTTCAGAAGCCCAATTGATAAAAATATTTCTAATTTTTAAAAATATGTCACATGATAAACTATTTGGTGAATTATAATCTAATATTTTGTAAAATATTCTCTCAAAAATAGATATTCTGGCAAGTACCCAAGCTTGTTTCTTTTCCCCTTGAAAGCTTTCATAGCATACAGAGAAAAGCCTCTCATGTGTACTGTATCAGTGAGTTTTAAAACTCCATCATGTTATCCTTGCATTTTGTTCAGGATGAAAACGTGATGGAGGAATGAAAAACTACCTTGAATTCTAAGTTAGTGCATAGCTCAATGCAAACCGACCTACAAAGTGAGGATCCTATGTTTTTAAAACATGCTGTGTTATTCTCTTCGAAGTGACAGAAACACAACTTAAAAGGAGGAAAGGTGTGTTTGCTTCAAAGTTTCACACACTTCAGTTCATTGTAGCAAGGAACGTGTTGAGGAGAAATGGTGGCAAGCAAACAGAGAAAGATGGCACGTGCGTGTGGGTTGCTTCGCATCTATCCCATCTCCGGCTCCAGCCTGCAAGGCTCTCCCATATTCGTGGATAAGCTCCCCATACCTGGATAATCCTCTCCACAAATCCTTTCACAGAAACACCCTAATAGTGGGTTTTAATGACTCTTTTGTGTTTCTCAACCCAACCAGGTTGATGAGCAATATTAATCATTACAAACGGTAACAAGAATGTGATTATGCAGGGAGGAATACGTGCCGCTTGTGGTCAACAGGTGATCATAACACATACATCAGAGGCTGAGAAATATGGTCTTCCTGAGGGTCTGGGAAAAGAGTAAATGAGTGAGAACCGGCATCCATATCTCCGTCAGGCCACTCATACCTCTACAGTACAGAACCATCACACCACTGCCTGGCTTCTCATTTGATAAAGACTGTTGTATAAAATTCATGGAGCCAACTAAGGCTTCAGGGACCAAGAGTTCAAGATCAACAAATGTCAGTCATACAGTGATTCCCTCTTTACTTCATATAACTTCATGACAATTGACATTATGTGCTAAAATCACTAAAACGTCTTATATGTGAAGCATTTAAATTTTTAAATTATAATTATTCTGCATTAATAGTTATCTTCAATTAGTTTCTATAGTTGCTACCTTCAATTTACTTGTAAATAACACAGAAGAAAGTGTTTTCTGAGGTGGTGATACTTAAAACAATATATATCTTTAGAAAGAATATTTAAAAATTCTTCTTAATTTAATTTCACCTCATGGCAATGGCTGGTCACTTAGTGGACAGTATTGTTTGTCTTGCCCTTAGCAGTCAAAGAGCCCTGAAGCAATTTACCTCTCCAATAATTAAGAGACTGGTTTGTAGAGCTGTCCTATAATTTAATATTAAGTTTTAAGACAAGTATCAGGGAGGAAACATCATTTTCTTTCCCTATACTGAGGAAATGAATTGATGTTCCTCAAAAATGACTGGAGGCAGAAGGCATTAATGGCTCTTTTCTCAGAGGGAAGGAAGCAGAGAGTCACATGAATTCCACAGGAGACCAAGAACTCATTTCCTGAGTCTCTGGTTGGGATTTCACAAATCATAAAGTGGGAAATCCCTGCTTTTCACTGACTAGCTTTGATAAAGATATTTGTGTGATATATAGTAATTTGAGTGTGAGTGTGATATATTAATTTGACCAACAGGTCATTTCTTGCTGTGATATGACATATGAGGTCCTGCATCCTACTTATGGAAAAGTAAGTGTTCAACTGGCTATGTTCAACTGTTCATTGATCTCTATTTCTGATCCTGTATTTCCTAAAGGAATTTCTGAATTTTGTATTAGCGCCTAAAATCCAATGCTTTCCAGAAGCCATTGTGTATTCTTGAGTTATATAGTATGCTCGCATTTCATCTCTCGTATGACCTTTTATTGATTCTATGTTTTACAATTATGCTATTACTAAATTACTAATACTCCTTAATTGTTACACCTGTTTTCTGTAGTCTGCTTTTTTTTTCTGGTGTGTTTTGTAATTATTTCTGAGGAAACTAGATCAAAGCCATTAAGTAATTTGTCCAGAACCAACAAATTAGAGCCGTTAGAAATGACATTGGGAACCAGTCTGATCTCACAGTCTACACTGTAAATCACCAAAACATTGCCTATTTCTATATTGTACTCTATAGCTCATCTTATTACATCTATTAAAAGAAACAGGAGGCTCTTGGTTGACAGACCAGGTCCTGGTTCCAAACCTGCTGACGTTACATTTCTTCCAAACCTACCTCTCCTTACCCCTTCTTGAGAATGCTATAATTTCACAGCTCTTGTGTTCCCTGCTCTTTAGTTGATTTTGGTGATTAAAGAGAACTGCTCATCTACAACAAAAGCAAACCATTTCTGCCGACAGCAAGAAAATGACAGCTGAAACAGCATTTAAAGTACATCTTGAATAAATGTTCAAAAGCATGGCCCAAGGGCAATTTCCTGTTTTACTGGAAAATCTACTTTGCTGGTGTCTGATAAAATTGTATGAACAGTGGAAACTTAATTCTCCAAGGCATGTTCTATGAAGCATCTGACAGCTTATCTGATGAAATCCACATCATAACCAGTTCAGAGAGACCGTATACCCCTCACAGAGGAGCCTCTTCCGAATGGCTCTCGTAGCCTTGGGGCTGATGTTATTAGTTCCTAAATGAACTGATTAGTGTTCTGTTGACTTATTTCCCAGGAACTGGGCTCATGGTTGATGCACTAAAGGTTTCCCATCTTGTATAATCAATCTACTGCTGAAAATGACTTGCTGGTGTTATATATAAATATATATAAATATATATATATACATATATATATATATGTACATATATATATATATATTAGAGCTACTTAATACTTGGACCCATGCAGGTGATTCAATAAATTTAGGCAAAATTAAATCATTATTCAAAGAAGATGGGATGAAGTGTCAGTTTAGGCTCACAATAAAATGTTCTACCTTCGGTAAACTACAGGAGGAATACACATTCATTCACAAGTATAGTGTCAATCAGATGGTGGTTCAAATGCTCATTGCGGTGAAGTGGTAGAAAAGAATATGATTTTAAGTAGCATATTAAAATGCACTGCTATACGGGTTAAAAACTGTTGAATTTCAACCCAAACTATCAAATCCAACAACTCATGCCAGATCTACTAGCTTGCTGTAAGCTTTGCTGGCTGCCAAGGCTAGATACACATCTAGTCATTATCACACTACATTTCCAGCAGGCTCCAAAGGCGGGATTGTATGCCTGGGGGAGTGGACAGGAATATGTGTCACATCCTCTATGCATTCTGCTAATAAATCTGGTTTAAAAGAACAGTTTTTTATGAACTGTTAAAAATACAAACCTTCTAATACAGTTTACAACATGTCCTTTGAGTTGAGAAGCAACAATTAGAAACCCTAACAGCATCATAATGTGGTACCCACACAACTTTTTGGTGGATTTCCTCAGAATAGTTTTTGGTGTTGTCACTGCTTTAGGTTCTTGATCATTTATGCCTTGGAGTTCCTGCTGGATCTCTTTGTATACCATTGATATCAATGTGTTGCACTATCTTTTTTTTTTAATTTAGAAACAACTTTATTTTATATGTCCATCCCACTTTCCTCTCCCTCCCATCCTCCCATGCCCCCCCATCTGACCCCCATCCAATTCCTCTTCTGCTCCATAGAGAGTGTGAGGCCTTCAATGGGGAAATCATCAAAGTCTGTCACATCATTTGGTGCAGAGCCTAGGCCCTCCCCCATGTGTCTAGACTGAAAGAGTATCCCTCTATGCAAAGACTGCAAAATAGAAATTGTTCTATGGATGTCACTCTCAGAAGGGCAAATGTTTAGAAACTCCACTTACTTTTGCCATGAGCCAAAACATACAACAGAGAGGAAGAAAGCGGGTAATGTTATTTACTGAAGAGGCAGCCAGAGTTCTCTGTGCCAGGGTGGAACGCAGGAGGTTGGTGCAGGTTTCATTGGGTGACAACATTACACTGCATGACTTTGAAGTCCCTCTCTCACAAACAGCCAGACTCCTGAGCTGAAGTGGTTCCATCCTCTCTCCTCTTTGTCCAGTAAGAACCAACTCACCTTGTAGAATCACCTGAGGACTGAGCTACTACATTTCTTCTCATTCAGGGAAAGATGAGAAAAGAGAACTATTATCTAACCTCTCCTCCTCTGGTACCTGTTTTTTGTTTTGTTTTGTTTTGTTTTGTTTTTCCAAGCAGACAAAACATGTGCACACACACACACAATGAATTAATTCCCACAGCACAAAGGGAGTAATCACCACCCACCAAAGGACAGAATAGTAATGTGCTGTGTCAGCCATGGTGAGGGAATCCCTATCAGCCTGACCTGGGTGTGTTTAAGAAAATGATCTGGAAATCACTGCATAGAATAACTGTTTAGAAAGGTAAATAGTAATAGATCTTTTAACATTTTTAACCTGTTAAAAATCACTATTCTAAACAACTTCAAACACTCTCAACATAAGTGAGAAAATCCTGCTGGTAAACCTCTGCAGCTGACTGTTAGAACACCCAAAAGAAGTAACTCATCATCCACAGGATAGCCTGGTCCCACATACATATGCTCTGTGTCAAAAGGCTTCTGATCTCACCAAAAACAGTAAAAATGCTAATTATTTTGTTTTTAATTGATATAAAATCATGTCCATATTATTGGGTACAGGGTTTAGGTATGTGTATATGTTATACAACAATCAGATCAGGGTAGTGTATACATCCATCACTTCACACATTTATCATTTATTTGTAGTGATAATATCCTAACCCTCCTCTCTGAGGAACACTGGAATTTATTCCTCCCATCCGTAATTTTGTGCTTAGTGAATAATCTTCCTGCACCCAACTTACCCTTTAGCCTCACATTTTTCTGGTAGCCACTCTTGTACTCTACTTTCACAGGATCAACTTCTTTAGATTATGCACGTTGAGTGAGGGCAACTACTTCTTGTCTTTCCATGCTGGGCTGATCACACTTAACATAGTACCCTCATGGTCATCCATGTTGGCACGAATGACAGAATTTTAGTCTTCCTATAGACAGAACAGCACGCCATCGTATACATTTCCTTTATTCATTCATCCCTTGCTTCATGCTTAGTTTGTTAGTTACTTTTCTATTGCTATGACAAAATACCATGCTCAAGGCAACCTATAAAACAAAGCACTTAAGCTGGGGCTCATGGTTCCAGGGACTTAGAATCCATGACAGTCATGGCAGGGAGCATGGCCTCAGGTGGGCAAGCATGACACTAGAACAGTGCCCGAGAGTTTCTGTCTGATCCACAAGCAGAAGCAGAAAGAGCTCGCTGGGGATGCTATGGGCTCTAAAACTGCAAATCCTGCCCCAATGGCATAACTCCTCCACCCAGGCCACATCAACTGGGGACCATGTATTCAAATATATGGGGCTTATTCTTATTCAAACCACCAGAGATTGGTTCCATATCTTTGGTATTGTGAGCAGACAAAGCAGCAGTTAGTCCATGACATGTATGATTGTATGGTTATACTTCAGGCTACAAAATTGTACACATCCCTGAATTTTCCAGGAAGTCCATAGTAGAGTAAAGGCCTAACACAGTTCCTTGTATGGTATTACAGAGATCTGGAAAACATTTCATAATGGTGTTCAGTAGGTAGAATATAATGTTCTACAACTCCTTTCTTCTCAATAGCCACCACACTCCACTACTTTACTCAAGAAGAATCCAGCGATGCCCACAATTCCCAGAATAGATATAACTGTCAAGGAAAGGAGCTTATTTATTTCCTACTCTGGGGAAATTTATAGAGCAGATAATAAGTGGTGTAGACCAGACGTAAAACAGCACGGGTTTCTGCTGTGTGACGCCTTGATCTTGAGCACATTTTGTCTCTCTAGACTCCTGTACCTCCACGGAACAATAAACAAAAGAGGCAGCCTCACCCACAATGCTTCCTTCTGGGAGCCTGCTTCCTAAAATACCATCATTTGTCACTGGGCACAGAAGTCCTCAGCAGTGCTCTGGGGCCAACTGTTAGAAACCATCAACAGAGCTGGGATAAAGAATTATCCCGGCTCAGCCACGTCTGGAAATTAGGGCAAATGTCAAAGGTGCAAATACTCCAGGAAAAGAAGAAGCTAATGCAGAAAGAATGAATAGAGAAAATGAGGAATTTGAAATTACAAAGTTAAAATTATAGTAGTTTCCAAGAAGTTTTTGTTTGTTTGTTTGTTTGTTTGTTTTACATTTATTCACAGTCTGCTGAAAGAGAACAGGAAGTTCCTGCCCTCAACCAGAAGGTGGACCACTCAGAGTCCAGTCAGGAAATTGCCTAGTAGGAAATCCCTATCAACAAATCATCTGTGTTGGCTCCAATTGGTTTAAGCATTCCCTTAATTAAAAAGTCTTCTTTCCTCCCAAAATAAGGAAGTACAATTTGTAAATTTAGAGAAGAAAAAGGGACAATGACAATCAGAAAGAAGAATAAAAGAAAGGGATGCGGAGGGGGCGGGGAATGAAAAATGAAATAATATATAGGTCTTTTCCAGGAGACACACTTAGTATGAATTTCAACCACATTGGAAGAAGAAGCAGTTGTGTGGCTTGCAGTGTCTTCCAGAGGCCTAACCTGTTAGGGCTTGGTCTCTAGCTCTATTCCCTGTTCCTGCACTTCCTGGAGAAGACCCCTAGGCTACCACCTTAGCAGGGGTCCAGTGGAGGTTTTAGATACAGGGTGACTTCAAGAGGGACCATAGGATCCTATCTGTCCTTCCCCTATCCCCCTTGCCCTCAGGCTTTGAGGTGAAGAGCTTTCTGTCATGATGTAGTGAACCCATACCCTATTGAGCAATCAGCAGAAGCTTCCAAATCTGAACTGAAATAAAGCTGTGCTTTTTTCTAATCAGGGCACACCAGGTTCCCTGTGGACAATGACATTCTGAAACTGAACTATGTTCATGTATAATACAAGGAAGTAGAAGTTAGTGTCTCTTTGGCATCAGAGTGTCCAGTGACATAGATGGGGAATCATTTAACTTGTCATTAACAACTTAGAGAGCTAAGTTCAGTGGTAGAGCTACTTACTAGTCCTTTTTTCCTGTGGAAATGGACTAGTAAGTAGATATAGTCATTAATATTCCCACATTATACACAAGGAAACATAACTCAAGACATTGATTTGGAGGATGAAGGATAAACGCAAGCAGAGTTGAACTTGGTGAGGTGAGGTACTACGTCTGTATCTCATGCTCCGTGGGCCTGAGTACTTTATCTCAAAAATCCATCACAAGTACTTATGCGGTCTCGCCCTTCTTTACACTTCATTCCACACCCCGTCCCCAGTTCCTCTCTTGCTCCTTTGTAGTAGTGCAGTGTCTTCTTGTTGTCTCTCAGATCCATAAAATCATTTCTCCCTCAAGGTTCCAGCACTCTCTACTCCTGTCTGTGCAGACTGATCTGCCACCACTCCATAATCCACCCTCTCATCTGCTCAAGCTTTTCAAAGATGGTTTGCTTCAACCTTGCCTGCAGAGTCTCCCCCATTTGGCTTCACTGACTCTATCAAGAAAGTATCATATATTACTTTATTTACTGCTTAGCTGTCCCTAGAATTTACACTGTTTATAGACAGGAATTTTCCTGACTTTGATCTCAATGACATTGAAAAAATAATGGTCAATACATACCAAGATCTCCCAAAATATTTGTCAAATGAGTAGACAAAGCAGCAAGGAACGGGTAGGAGAAAATAATTATACAAATGACATCAGTGGGTGACAATATTGCTGAAGTGGGCCAGGGAGAACGATACTAGGTCCTGGTAGAGGACCTGTAGAGCATCATACCCGGTAGAGGAAGGAGTTAGCTATCTCTTCTAAATATAGCAGGGTACCCCTTAGGAATCCTGGGGACACAACATACGATCTGATTAGAAGATGGAGGTGGAGGGATGGCTCAAAGGTTAAAAGCACTGGGGTTCTTCCAGAGGACCTGATTCTATCCCTAACACTCACAAGGCAGCTAACCACTGCCCATAACTCCCCCTCTGATACCCACTTCTGGCATCCAAGGGCATTGTACACACATGGTGCAAAGATAAACATACAGGCAAAACATCCATACACATAATTTTTCAAATCAAAAAACTGTAATTAAACAAACATCTGTTTTGAGGGAATATATGTATGAGTTCAGCTGATTTCTTGAAAACTGGTATGGAGATCAAAGTTTGGTATCTTAAATAGTAATTCTGAGGCACGACAGAGATCATTACTTTTACAAAGATGAGAATCTATAAGACACTGAATTTCCATCTGTTTTATTGGAACAGATTTTCTTTTTTAAGTGGGATAATAGCTGAAATAATCCTAAGAGCTAAGCAAATTTAAAAGAAGCAATTATTTATTTGTTTGTTTGTTTATGGATAGAGTCTCACTACATAGCTCAGGCTAGCCTCAATGCCGTAGGGATCCACCTGCCGGGCCTCCTGAGTGTTGGGACTAAAGGCATGCACCACCACACACGATCCAGAAATTCTTTATATATGAAAAACAAACAAGCATAAAAACCAAAAACAAACCAACATGGGTTCCTTACTTTCATCCACTTAGGGACATGCATGTTTTTATGCATCTCATCTTTGAACAAACAGAAAACCTTAACTCATTTTCAGGTTTTTAAAAGCCATTGTCACTTTAAGCAGGTGGAGATAATGTGTGTCTGTGGGACTGAGACTTGGTGTGAGCAGGCCAAGATTAGGAGGCAAAAGATGCCATCGGCCCAAGCTGGAGTCATTTAAAATTGTTCTACTTTATCAGACAGCGCAATGTAAAACATAAAGCATGTAAGTTATTAATCTAAAACAGACATCAAGGGACACTGGGAAACACAAAGCATCACAAATGTTTCTCTGGGTTGTGCATTGGGAACTGCAGTTTCTCATAACCCACTATTTTAGTGTGTACTTAGAGTCTTTTAAGCAACAATCTTACATAATCTCGTTTTCTTACAGCATCTGTGGAGTAGAGCCACTAGAGGTAATTTCTAGGGAAACTGAGGCAAAAGTGTGTTTGAATATCATAGGACACTTTGAAAATCAATAAAACAGAGACCTCATAGTCAAGGTCCTCATGTGTGCTAGCTCGGCTGACATTTGCCTTTGAAATGTTTACATGTAGAGGAAGGATTCAATTAAGATAATGGAAGAAGCCAACTCCAGCCTCCTGAGTCATGCACATGGAAATATGAAACAGATGAGTCCGTTTGTTGTCAGCTGTGTTTCGGGAGAAAGGATGGGTGGGTTTGAGGCAGGCATCCCAATTAAGGCTAATTAACCCATTCCAAAGATGACACATCCCTATGTGAGAAAAAACAGAAAAAGAAAATTGAGCAAATGTGGGTGGCATATGAGTTGACAAAAAAAAAAAAAAAAGATGAATTTGATGATGGCAATGTTTCTTCTCAGAAACAAATGAGGGCCTAGAAGAAAAGAGAAAGGGAAAAGAAACCTGGTTGCTTTTTGGGTTTTGTTTTTGTGTATTTCCTCCTCTTCTTAACTGAATGATAATAACCTGTCTCTGCAGCAACGAAAATTACTTGGGAGGAGGAAAATGTCTTAGACATTTAATAAAAATAAAATTGTTTGTGTATGGGGGGATGGCTCAGTGGGCGAAAGCTTTGACTAGTAAGCCTCCCCGATCCCGGCAATAAGAGAAGTCACTCTCAAAAGTTAGTCTTCTGACTTTCACAGGTGTGTGTGTGTGTGTGTGTGTGTGTGTGTGTGTGTGTGTGTGTGTATGTGTGTGTGTAGATACATACCACTGTATTTTAATTTCTTTAATTTAAAACTTTATAGTTTCTACTATCAAGAATCCATTGCGTGTTAGGTAACAGCAGTTGGAGAGAAGCCGCCCGCGTCCCAGTGGGCCTATAAACCTTTCCAAGTCATCTACCAGTGTACCAACTCCTCTTTTTCCCTGCCCACCTTAAGTTGTGTCTGCCAAGGCTGGAGGAAGCTTTTCCCACCCCCAAATGTGATTTCCACAGCACTTGGGAACCCTGTTCCATTGGACCTGCTAGTAGCATAACGGAAAGCTAAGGAGCTGTCTCTGTTGCTAAAGCAGGATTGGGCACTGTAACTTCCTGGGAGGCAGGATTGGGGCTGGCTAAAGCATTTATCTAAATTGTTCTAGTAGTAATAAAAACCTGGGAGTTCAATATTAGGGTAAAAACCTGATGGATCAAAGAAGCAGAGGAGTATTGACCAACTGTCATTCTTTCTACACTTCCCAGATCAAAGAGAGCACTGGAACTCCAAGTCCTTCCCTTCTCCTTCCTGTCAGTCTTCCCTAGCCTTATTCCTGACTTCTCTATGGTTAATTTTAGTCAGCTAGTCGCTGACTTCGCCCCCTGATTCAAGGTTAACTTTATTAGGAGTCTCGTAATGTCAGAGTGTGATCAAATATCCCATAACAGCCTGCTTTCAAAGACAGTCAAGTGCACTGTTCTACAATGTGCCTGAAGCTGTTGGTAATAACCACTGAGTGATCCATCAGTTAAGCTAAAACAAAAATCCTATCCACTGGAGCATTCGTCCAAGCCAGGAGAGATCACAAAA
This sequence comes from Phodopus roborovskii, assembly GCF_943737965.1. Taxonomy (NCBI): domain Eukaryota; kingdom Metazoa; phylum Chordata; class Mammalia; order Rodentia; family Cricetidae; genus Phodopus; species Phodopus roborovskii. The sequence continues at coordinate 15,850,855 of NW_026126511.1, forward strand.
CTCTAAAAGCATCCATCTGGCTCAGTGTAAGGTCTCATAGATACTAGACCAGTCAGGCATGGCCAGAGACAAATGGCCAGTGAACGTGTGAGGAAGAAAGGAAGAATTTCAGTCCAAACAATAAAACTTTGTTTACAAGCCATTTTATCAGGAAAGTAATATAAAACAACCAGCGTCAGGCTAGTTAAAAGGCTACGTAAGAAGCTTAAGACCGGGCAGAAGAATCAGCCATTTTCTTGAAGGCATCCTCCCAATATACTGACTCTTCATAAGTATTGAGCACTGAGTTTCCAGGAGTTCGAGAACAGCTGGTTTACTCTTGGATTTTCCAAGCAGAAATGAAGCAATACTCTGCAAGTCTGTGACTAAACAGTGCTGTGAGCTTAGCCCCAACTTCCTGTAACTGGGGGCAGAAGGATGCCAATGCTCTTTCAGTGAACTGAATGGGCACTGGACATAGCTTGCTTAGTGACCAAGAAACACCATGAGAACTTGTGTGCTCTGCAGGAGAGCTGTGAGATCATGGCCTCCAGGAAGCTGTGAGGTCATGTGGCAGACAGTCACTCACTTCAAAACACTCCGTGTCAGGAGAATCCAAATTGTCTGTCACTCTGTCCTGAAGGAGGTTGAAAAGCTGTCAAGAGCTCACATGAGGAGTGAGTAGGTTAGCTGGAAAGGTGCTTCCGCATTAGGTAAATATCCTAGCTGTAACTCAATTATCCCATAAAAGACTATTTCTGTTAGCTGTCAACTTCAAATAATTGAAGCCCAACTTTAATAGGTTGGAGACGACGTTCAAAACATGTATCTCTGTGCTTACAAGGCATGAAGAATCTTCAAACTTGGGCTATGGAAGATGAGTGTGAATCTTCAGAGAATGGGTCAAAGAGGCTAACCCAAACATGCACAGGGTTCAGTCTCATTGGGATAATCAACAGCCTGAATCACAGTATCTGAAAACAAGAAATGCTTTTGACTCCGGATGTCAGAGCTTATCAGAGAGCAGAGCAGGTGAGTTTGCCCAAGAGCAAGCAGAAACATGGTGATATAGGCAGATTCCACCATGGCAGGACCACGGCTTTGGGGGAGAGGAAGAATGTACATTGGAGCAGGGGTTTAGAAGGCATGAAAGCCCAGCAGGTTCGGTGGAGGCACTATTCCCAAAGGGGCGGTGGAACGCAAACCTGGCTCAGGAGCACATCCAACCCTACAATTGCTTAGAAACCAAGAAGCTGCTGATATGTGGAGAGGACCAACTTGCTCCAGGTTGTCTACAAAATAGGACACAATGGGCCTGGCTACCGAAACTGTGCAATTCTTCCTGTTGAGTAAGATGAGAGGCGGTGTCTCTGTGGGCCATATTTCAGAATGGTGGACTTTTGTAAAAGTTGCATTTTTGAGTCCATTATTGTATTCCCTTTATATTTTCTGCTCTTTTGCCAGATCATCACCAATTTGATGTAGAAAATGTTGATATAGAATTGTAGGTAATGATATAGAGTACTCCTTTAAAAGTTGGCACCCCGCCCCTCCACACACACACACACACACACACACACACACACACACACACACACACACACACACATCAACACCTGAGGCAAGCTGGAGAGCTAGCCCTGAGGTCAGAACAGCAGGAGAGCTGTTCCCTCCCCCTCTCCCCCAGCTGCAGGTCCTATACCTCAAGTGGTCAGCACAATAGAGCCAATCCGGTTGGCGGAGGTGTGGGCCAGCCAGCCCTGAAGTTGTGAGCATGGGAGAGCAGTCCCCATTACTCACCTGCCATGTGGCAACATGAGCGGGAAAGAAATGCGCCCCCCTCTGCCCATCAATGCCTGGAGGTCACAAGAGCAAGGGAGCTAGCCTTCCCCTCATCTGGTACAGTGGCCCCTACCCCACTCCTAGGCAACACAGTAGAGCTGACCCTGAAGGTGCCCGTGTGGGAGATCCTACCCTGAGGACATGAATGCAGGAGAACTGGCCCTAAAGGGTGAGCGTCTCAAGTCAATGCTGGAGAGCTCCCCCTGGTGGTGAGGACAAGAGCTGGCGGGCTGACCAACCCTGCAGCTACCCAGGACCAGAACCAGGGCTATGAGTTGGTCCACCCAACATCCACCCAATCTGTGATCTGTTGGATGTGAAGGACAGGTCCTACAGACCCAAAGCCGCAGAATTTTCACAACGCAGGGCAACAGCAGGATAAACAAGAGGAGGTCCAGTGAGGGCCCAGCATCGATAGTGTGGCAGAAACCAGGGGCCTCAAACCAGACCAATCACTCTGCAATGAGCACTTGCTAGGAAAGATGTATGGACAGAAAGGTTTACTGCGTGATTCATTATGTCACACTATGGCTTCTGCAATGAGATTTCCCCCCCCCATTTCTTTTTTCTTTTCTTTTTTCACTTTTTCTCTTAAATTTTATCTGGGTGGGGGCTGCAAGGGCAGAGGGCAGGGGCAGGAAATGAGTAGGATATTTACGCGTGATATGAAAGACAGGATACGTTTTTTAAAAAGTCGAGTTACAGTCATTTAAATGAGAGACTGGGTTCTGTCTATTCCCACCAATCGTAATTAAAATATCATTTTGTTCTTAAGGCCAAAGCTTTAGCTTCGAATTTTATCTTGTCTACTTCTGCTTCATGGTTTAAGTGAAGAGCTAACTTCTGTTGTAAAAAGTGACACCCAGCAAGTATTTAAGGTTTCTTAGTGATAGTTTTTGAAATTACTATGACATTACATGTCCCTTCCTTTTTCTCCCCTCTGAACTCTCCCATGAAAGCCCTCCCCACTCTGTGTGTGGTCATGCATGTATGTGTGTATTCCCACACATAAAAATACAACCTGCTCAGTCAATGCGTGTTATTTATATGTATATATTTTCCGGGCAGATCATTTGGTATTGGTTAACCAATGGGTGTGCTCTTCCTTGGGGAAGACTATTTCTCCCCCTCGCAAATTTCCTTAGTTCCCTGTAATTCTTTGTCTAGGGTTGAGCCTCATGAGCTTTCCCTCTCCCACAGAAGCATAGTTATTTTAGGCTTATAGGCATGGCATTACTCTTGTATTCAACTCAGCTGTAGACATTAAAGCCAACAAACAAATACAGCTACAGTGCATTGCAATTTTACTTTCAAAATCAGATTTGGTCCATCAGTTTTGGCTCACCAGTAATTACTCCATCACAATCCGCTGTCTATAATCACCAGCTACAAAGATGAACTGATAGCTTTTAGTGTCTCTATAGTCTTTAGAATTTTCATGTTGAGATCAAATTTCTAAATTTACAGTAGAGCCCACATCTACCTAATCACTACTTAGTATGTATGCTCTGAGGGTCTGCGTTATAATGCCCAGGAATTTACTTACCGTTTGGCAGCAACCATGTGATGTGCCTGAATCAAATGATAGGTAGCAGAAATTCAAATATTAATGACAGAGAAGCCTCTGAGAAGTGAGATATCAGTGTGCACTGTGCACCCGGCTCCCCGCTGTCACCGTAAACAGGGCTGTCAGTCATCCATGCTGGCAGCACTAAACATGCATGCTTGCGCCTTTCCGCCCAGAGAAAATGACAACTTTGAAACCACGACTTCAGGTAGAAAAGAATGTGAGACTAATTTCCAGGTCTCCATGCCATAATACATAACCCTTACTAACCCTTTTGCCCAGGAAACAGCAGAAGTCTGATTTATGCACAGAGACCATGAAAACCTTCAGGAAATGTGGCAGGCACCAAGAGAAAATACGCGAAGGCTTCATCGGTTAGAATTAAATAAAATCTCCTCCCAGCAAACCTCACACAGTTCTCACTTTCCATGCTTGCCCAGCCAGGAACGAGCCAGACGTAATCCAATGAGCCTGATGCAAGCACACTAAAGTTATCTACACAGGGTTCGCCAGTCAGTCCTAGAACAAAGCCCTTCCAGTCCCACATTGAGAAGGACAAGAGCGCAGAGACTGGGCAAGGGCACAGTAATGTGACCTGAATGGGAATCTCAGGACCCTGGTGAAGCAGCATTCAGGGGTCCTGGGAACACACTCTGCGCTATTCAGAAGAACAAGCCTACGTCTTGTTAAGATGCCCTCATCCCCTCCTTTTGTTTCTAGCGCTGGGCTGGAGGCACTAGACTGGCGCACAAAGATCACAGACTCTTTCTCTTCCGTTCAGTGGCATCCAGTGTGTAAGAAAATAGAACCCTCTTGGTATCCAAGTGTGCGGTGTGTTTGTTCTCCCGCTAGTCTGTCTCCCTCTAGTGGTGTCACAGGAGAACTACATTTAAAGTGGCTAGGAACAGATGAGCCACATCTTCACACAGCCATTCTTATTTGAGGCATAATTTCATCTTCATGTTCCAAAAAAACACCAAAAGAAGACAATGCAATCATCTATGTGTCTACCGTAAAAATATAATTTTAACGTTTTACTATATGAGCTTCAGAATCTGAATTTTAATTATAACAACAATCCCTCCCACTTCCTGATGTTTTAACCCTCTCCTCGCTTGGAAGATCACTACCCTGAATTTGAGCTTTGTTCCTCTTGCAGGTATTATACTCTTATATGATCCTATGTAATTTATAATTTTGCATCTATAGTAAAATTTACCCGAGGTGTCGTTTGGAAGTTGTGTCACTAGCCTTCCTTATTTAATATCATGTTTCCAAGATTTCTTTTCGCGTTGTTTTGTGTGCTTTTACTTGCTCAGTGTAACTACCATATGAGAGTTTCTTTATCCACATTCCTCTTTGTGGCTCAATCAGATTGCTTCCTATTTTTATGATAGTAACTAGGGGAGCCTGCAGAGTCGGCTCGGTTGTTAGGATGCTCTTGCAGAGGACTAGAGTTCGGTTCTCTGTACCCATGTCCAACCAACTACCTGTGGCTCCAGTTCCAGAGAATCTGACACCCTCTTCTGGCTTCCTTAGGCACCTGATCTCACCTGAGCACGCATGCACGCACGCAGAGAGAGAGAGAGAGAGAGAGAGAGAGAGGAGAAAGAGAGAAAGCTGGGATTAAAAGGCAGAGGCAGGAGGATTACAAGTTCAAGGCCATCCTAGACCACCTATCAAGACTGTCTCCAAAGATTAAAAACTAAAGTTATCTTCTCACTGAGGCCTCCTGCCCTTCTTTCCGAAACGTTATTCATATACTGTGTTTTTGAGTATTTATCACTTTCTTTCTTTCTTTCTAGAAATGCTGATAAAAACAAAATTAAAAAGTGGAATCTAGAGATGTTTGGTTCACTGCTCTTTCTGATATCCGTCTGCGTGTCAGCAGTGAACATAGCCTGTGCCTTCCTAAGCTGGAGAACCCTCAGGGTGTGTCCGTCATCAGAAGGACCTGCTACCACGAAGAGAAGCAGCCCAGCTTTCATGGACTCACTGCGGACTCTGATGTTCTTAAGGGTTTGTCATCCCATGCTCCACAGTGAGGTTATCTGTACACACATCACACACATTAGCCAGATTCTAGACCATGGCTTGTTCCTGAGTTTTAGAAACAAACTCCCCCGTGTCATCTTTAAACTGCGGTTACAAACACTTGCAGCTGCTGAGATACTGAACCGTGTGTTCCGAGCCTGGGAGATACTTCTCTCCAAATATACATTTCCTGTACAAGCCCTGCAATAAGCCCGGGTCCCTGGGGTTGGCCAGACACTGGATCACAGCAACCCCAGTGGCCCGGTCACTTCTGGGAAAGGTGGCGATGACATCTCGGAAACCAGGCTCTGCGCAGCTGCGAGAGATCGCTGACCTGACCGCAGTTCCCTTTAGTGAAAGAGGAGAGATCTGGAAGCCTGTGTGTGAGAAGAGGGATGAAATGATGCTTTAAAACAAGATATGGGCTTTCTACAATTTTTCCTCCCTTCGGGAGAAAATGGGCCTGTATTTTGAAGTAAAACCAGAAATAGGACTGTGGCTCTAAGACGACATTTGGGTTTTCTCACAAGGGTACTGCTGTTCTCACTCTCCTCACACGGGTGGGGTGCTCCCTCACTCCTCACACGGGTGGGGTGCTCCCACTCCAGAGCTTGACTTCTCCTTTGCACTTACCCCTCAAAGGCCTGGCCCCACAGTCACCCACCCATAGCAGCCCCCTCTACTCTTGTGCATTTGCAACCTCTTCTACAAAGCAGCCTGCAGGCAGACTGACCCGTGTGCAAGTCCTGGCAAACTTTGGGGGGGGGGGAAGCCATGCTGAAAGTCTGTCAACAATCCCTCCCTCGGGTGAAGTACTCAGCGGTGTCTCTAGACCTCTTCTAGCTCTACAAATGCCCATCACCACCTTTGCCAAGTTTCTTGACCTCACCTCACCCTATACTGGACACTTCTATCCAAACACATCTACCCACCCACTATCATGCTGGCGTCTCTGTCCCTAAAGAATTTATCCTCCTACAGCTTGTCCAGCAAGAACCTCGTCTGTCATCAGCAACATCAGCAGAAAGTGTTGCTGTGTGTGTCTCCTGCAACCAGGCAGCATGACAGGTCCTAGGAGGAAAACCCAGCCCTAGCCTTCCCAGCAGCCTCCAAATGCCGAGGTGACCTGCAGCGCCCTGCAGACAGGCCAGGATACCGCAGCACAGTGGGAGGTCCGGAGAGAGCTGTGACGACACAGAGCCAGCAACACACCCACAGGAGGGGAGCAAGGGCGGGCAGGCCACGTGCGGAAACACTGTGTAGCATATCAGTCGAAGGAAACCAGGCAAGAGTCTCGTAAGTAACAGCCGAACACACTTCGGGTCTTCCAAACTGTAGAAACGTGATCTCAAAGTGTGCGGGTCACAGTTCCTCTCCATCACTGGAGTCAATGTCAGGGTGGAAAGGCAGGCTGCCTGCAGTGACTGAGTCAGTATGGCTTGTCCTGACTGCCCGTCTTCAGGACCCGCCCTTACTAAGGCTTGCCTGGACTACCTAGCTAGAGGGGACAAAACCGGGGAAGGAGAAGCCAGGGCAAAATACTTGACAAAATATTTTGGATTAAACAAATAAACGCAATCAAAGCTCTTTGGTTTTGAAAGACTGATTCTTAACTGCCAAGCATAAGCCACTTTTTGCTTCTCCTAGTTCACGATAGAGTAATTCACTTACCAGAGTTTCTACTCATAGAAAAAAAGTGAGCTGTCAACTTAAGCCTCACTATACCCTTGGTAGATGCTGCCCTCCTGAGGACAGAACTGGTATTGCTGTTTGTCTCGTGTTAATGGTACAGCTGTTTGTCCATTTGCACCTACAGTTAAGTTCCCACTAAACCGTTCAGAAACAATTATTTTCCCATAAATACAATTTTATGATTGTCTATTAATAAATGTACCTAGATTACTCACTAAGAAAAGTGTCCTCTGAAACTATTTTCCAGATCATGGGTATTGAAATCCATATTAACAGCAGCCGTGAGCTGCTTTTAACAGAAATGATAAAAAATAGAAAACATTAAGTAAAAAAAATTAGAATTACTCAGATGTTTTGAAGTACCGGCGGAATAAAGATTGAGTGATTGATTGATTTGGCTACAGATTCGTTGATCCTTTGTTAATTTGACCCTTAACAAATCAACTGTGGTAGCCGGAACTTTAAGGCGTTGCTGCTCGATTACTGCCCCCTAGTGGGCGGTTTGTATAGTTCCTCAAGTACCCGCTAAAATGTGCATTCCATAGAACTAATGACTCCTGGGTTCAGGTTTATCGGATTTGAGTTAAACGACTTAGGTCTTAAAGGAAACTGGATCTCTCCAGAAAGACTCCTCGAAGCTGGAGGCAATGGCGAAAGGGCTACAGGACAAGGTATCGCTGGGCCCAGTATCCACAGCTCCCAGATTGCATTCTGCAGGCCTTGACCACTAAAGGAAAGCAGCCACACAGACATTCTAGTCATCTCTGTAGCAGGCTAATTCACATCAGCCATTCTACACGGATGCTGGGGGCCAAACTCAGGTTCTCTGCAAAAGCAGTATTCCTTTTGAACTGCTCAACCAGCCTTCCAAATGTTATTAGTCTGAATGTCGCTTAAAAATTAGGTTAGTGTAGCTATTGTTGAGCAAAATGCTCATTAAAAAGGGATCAAGGATTTACCTGATCTTTGACTTCGAAGGAGGTATTTTATAACATATTTTTTTAAAAGAGCCTCGAAATGTTTAGAATTTGTTTCAATAAACTTGCGTGCTATGTAGTCTAGTATAGAAAAGTACATTAAGTCAGTGAATGTTTTGATTAAAATGCAATTATACTGGGAAAATGGAGGATGTGAACAGCAGGGTCCTGGACACAGACTGTGGTGTCACCTGCTCCTCTTGCAGTGGAGAGAGGCCCTGCAACAGGCCGTGGTATACCGGTGGTATGTCTTTGTCAGTGAAGCCCCACAAAATTAGCATCTAAACTTAATGTTCCCTTCTGGTTTGGACTCTAGTGCCGGGCCATGTGGATCACAAACAAGGACAAATGGCGGTTTTGAACCTGAGACCAGGATTATTGTGATAAAATCATTTAAAATGGAGATTAAACAACCCTTATATAAAGCCACATTAGTAACTATTTCAGGCTTTGGAAGCCATGTAGTTTTGACACCTGTAAAAATCTAAACATCATTCTTCACCTATAAATTATAAAAGGCAGCTGGTCACAGGATTTAATCTGTGAGCCATAGCTTGATTTAGACCACTGTGGATGGCTCTTCTAATGACTGACAGCTTCCTCCGAAGCTGGAGAGGACAGCTTTGCACTCTAACGTGAGGGCACGGAGGAACTCTAACACTTAGAGGCACGCTTCAACTGCCAACTGATGGGATGTTGTCCTAGTTTAGTTTCCTAGTGCTGTAATATAAACCATGACCAAAGCAACTTGGGGAGGAAAGGGTTTAATTGCCTTTCATGTTCCCGTCACAGTCTATCATTGACCATCATTAAGAGAAGTCTGGCTCAGAACTCAAGGCAGACACCTGGAGTGAATTAGAGAAGCCACAATGCTCACTCACTGGCTTGCTGTTCAGTCTGTTACCTATCTTACACTTTCCAAGACAATCTATCCAGGGGTAATATCATCCATAGTGGGCTGCTGTTGGGAGTGTAGTGTGAAGGTTCTTGCACCCACATCTCCAGAAAAGCCAGGAATGTTAAGCACACAGGATTGTCCTGTCAAAGGAATAGACATAAAACCCATTTGTTCTTCCATCCAGAAGGTTCGGAACTGGAAGTGATTAATAGATGGTGATCTGTGATAATCCGTAGGGCCAGGCCATATCAAACTCCTATAACCAGGACCAGAGGTGACCTCTGTGCTATCTGTATGACCAAGATCAGACCACAACTGTCCCTAAACCCTTAAGCTAATGGAGGTACCCTATCTCCAGAATCCATCTTTTAAAATGACATGTACTGAGTCAAATATTGATGTAATTACACTTCCTTATGCACCTGGGATTGTACTGTATCAGGAAACTCTTTTCCAAGTTCTATGTTTAAGTTTGTTGGGAATAAGCCACCTGACATCAAACTCCCTAAGTCTTGACCCAAGTTGATGAAGTCAATCTCAACTAAGTTTTTAGTCTCACCTCTTCCAATTATCACCCTTTGCTTCCTGCCTGCTGTGAGACCCTGCAAGCCCCCCCAGGCTGACCCCTCCTGTATTAGTCAATCAAGAAACTGCCCCCATTATCTCCAGGCCAATCTGATGGAGACATTTTCTCAACTGAGGTTCCCTCTTCCCAGGTGATCCGAGATCGTGTCAAGGTAACAAAAAGAAATCTAGACAACACAGACGTTGTAAAGACAGCCCAGTGGTGCAGGACCATGTGGTGCATGTGTTTATACTACCTTCAAAAGCTCCTTGTGAATGTGAGCTAGTTGACCACACAGTGGCATCTTGCTTCAGCCTTTTGTATACTTCCCTTGTCCTTTATCACCCACAGTATTTCCTGAACTTCCCAACTGAACTCCTCAGTCTGTCTCAGGATTGGTCTTTAATAAAATAACCAGTGCAGGAAGTGCGGTGCTTCTCCAGCTTAATGTGACAGGCGGGCCACTTAGGAAAATCAGAGCTGGGAGAAGGTTGACCACAGCTCACTGTGGTAAGATAGGTGTTAAAGCCGCTGCCTGTGAGATACAGACCACTGCCCTTTCTCACCTCTTTGGATGAAAAGCTGTCAAGCACAAATCACATTATTGGCTTAGCTCTGTTGGAAGCAGATCTTCCACCAAGCCTGTCCCCCTTATCACGCCCACGTCTCAGCTATAATTCCCTTTTAATTTCATCCAAGTCCGCGTGAGCACAACCATCCTCTGCATATATTTCATGGACGTGTCTCAAATACACGTCTATCCATCCCCCTTTCAGATGGGATTAGTGCTCACCAGTCAACATCCCTGCAGTGAAAGATGATGGCCAACAGAATACGACATGTATGTTAGCAAGCACAACTCTGGGTCATTCCCTTTATTCTGTGACAGTGATGCTGCAAGTCCCACTTGTGGTCATAGGGTTTTATTGTTTGTTTGTTTTGTTTTGTTTTTTAAGGTGGTTGACAATGACTTATCCATTTGGGTTGGTGCAGATCTGGCTGAGACAGATGTGAACGATCCCTGGTCCATAGCAGATGCAGTAGTGAGCTTGCTCCAGAAGCAAGGTAAGACTTGTTATTCCAACACCCCGGCAGGCTGTGTCTATGATGCTACATGGACAGCCATCCGTAGAGGCACACTAACCCTGCTCATGGCCTGTCCAATGATCAGGGGGCACTAAATACCTCTTATCAAATTCTGCTTTATTTCACTTAATGTAATTTCCTTTAAGTTCAACCAGATTTACTATTTTTTTTCTAAAGCTGAGTAAGATTCCTGTGTGTGTGTGTGTGTGTGTGTGTGTGTGTGTGTGTGTTGCATACACTAAAGCTTCCCCCCACTTAGGCCATTTCTGTATCTTGGCCATTGTAAACAATAGTGCAATGACCGTGTGGGGAGGCAGCAGACATCTTTTGGGGTACTTAGCTCCTTAGGTATGTGTTGAGATTGAAATTGCTGGTGCAAAGACACAAGTATATGATCTTATTTACATATGGAATAAAAATAATGAACTGGCATCAGTAGACAGAATAGATATGGGGGTGGAGCATGGAAGAGAAGTCTGCTGGGCCCATCAGAATCACTGCCTCCTGTAATTCCCACTGTGTTCAGCTCCCTCTTCTGCACACCTGTTACAACCTCAGCATCTAGCACCAAGCCTAGACTGTGAATCAATTATGTGTTCAGTGAATGGACTCAGGACCTCATTTAAAGAGAAATAATCAAGCTATGTGTGCATGCCTGTAACCCTAGGTACTGGGGAGGCTCAAGCAGGACAATGATGAATTCAGCACAGACTTCATATAGGACAATAGAAATGGAGCAAATATACTGAGGCAGCCTGAGAAACCTGCCGCGCCCACCAGAAGCTGTTTGTCCTCTCAGCCGCATCACAGCACTATGGACCGTTCTCTACATCTCTCTTAAATGTTGAATCATTTCAGTGGTTTTCTCTGAGTCTCTAAGATGCCCACCATCTACAAATGACTACCTTCCCCAGTTTCTAAGCGGAACTTGAACTGCACACACCAGCATTAGATGGAAGACACTAGGAAATCACATATTGCCTAAAAGGATGGAGAAGCTGAATAGAAATTAATGGTAATTTTTTCCCCTCGTACTTTGGGTAACAACTAGAACAGTAACAAGAGTTAGAATATGATTTCTAGATAATGGGGAAGAAAATTATTAAAATTAAACAACCCATGGGAATATAAACTGGAGCAAAGGGGAGCAGAAGCAAAGGAAGCTGGGGCAGATTTAAATCCAAACATTGTCAGTAATGACCTCATGAAGGAATGGCTTACAGGTTCACATTAAGGACAATGGTTTTCGTGGTTGTCATTCACAAAATAAAAACCGAGCCATGTTGTTTGCACATAAAAATGTTAATGGTTCATCTGGCATGGCAGCTCATGCCTGAAACCCAGCACTTAGGAGGAGGCTAAGACATGGTCATCCCAGGAGACCATGAGACCTTGCCTCGAAAATAAATAAATAAATAAATAAATAAATAAATAAATAAATATCCACTCTACAGAAGCTAACATTTAAAAAATATTAGACACCAGAAAGTTCCACTGATTTTATACACACACACACACACACACACACACACATATAACCTGTCAGAGATAATATATATAATGTGTGTGTGTGTGTATTCACCAAAGTCACATGACTTCAAAACACATAAAGCAAGTGTTGACACAACTATACATATAAACATAAATATCATCGTTGGAGGCCATATCACAAACTCCAACTTGAAAAGTACTGTGAGCTTGATGGTTGAAAGTCAAGACTTACCAGATACTTAAGGGGAAAAAAACCCTCAAATATCCAACAATTTCTCCCCAATAGTATGTTACTCTCAAGAGTAAGTTGGGTATGAGTATACTTTCTTCTTACAGATTTTTATAATACTGCGATTCTGTACAATTTAATAAAATTTAAAATAGTAGATGAAACCCATCTAATCTCTGAGCATTTGTGTGTCTATGTGTGGTGCATGTATGTGTTCATGCAGGTGTATGCATGTGTGTAGAGGGCAGAGGTCCCTATCTTTTCTAATCATTCTGATTTTTTTGAGTCAGGGTCTCTCATTGAACCTGGAGCTGATAAGCTAGGCTGGGTAGCAGGAAGTTTCAGAGACTCATTTGACGTGTCCCTTAGGACAGAGATCAGAGACATGCTGCTTTGTGCATGCTGGGAATCCAAACTCAAGCTTTCACAACAGCCATCACCCAAGTCCCTCCCTTCACAATAGCTCACCATAGTGATTTAAATAAGAAACGTTCCCCATAGCCTTATGTATTTGGACACCCCTCTCCCAGTTGGTGAGTTGTCTAGGGAGGTCATGAAACCTTCAGGGTTTAGAGCCTTAGCCCATTTCCAGTTCACTTCTCTGCATCCTGTTTGCAGCACAAGATGGGATCCCTGAGCTTCAGGCTCTGGCCAACTGCAGACATGCCTCCCTATCATTACTGTAAGGCAAGCAAACTCTTACGTTGCTTTTGGTCATGGTATTTTTATCATGTCAACAGAAAGCTGACTAATACATCATAACCGTGATAAGATATTTTACTCCAACTTCTAAAGATTCAACAGGAAAAAAAACTATGTAAATTAGCAAGTAGTAAGAGTAACTACATCAACCTTTGACATATGCAGGAAATGACGGTTAATAGTCACAATCTCTTCTTAAGAGGATAGCATTAGCAAACTAAAGAAGACATTTATCTCACTCACTCAAGGCTCAGGGAACACTGCAGAGGGGCAGAAGAATGTTGGGGCCAGAAGACAGGGAGAACTGCTAAATGCCATCCTCAGAACATGGCACAGCCATTACGATCAAGAGCCCACAGCAGCTGCACTTACTGGCACGGGTACTCCTAAGAGTCACCCATGGATGGGGAAGGGGCTCGTGGGGCCAACCCTCCCATTCATCACTGATGTAACTAACGGATTCCAAGAGAAATAAAGGCATGACAGCCAGGTGTATACCCACTAAGAAGAGCAGGCTTTACTGGATAGTTCCACACACAGGTCACATAGACAGCCCTAAAGAACAATGACATTTGTAAGAAAGGAGTAGGGGGTTCTGGGAAGGGTGGGAGGAAAATAGAGGGTAAAGAGTGAACATTATATACAATGAGAACTTATCAAAGAAAAAAATGTATTAAAATGCCTTTCCTTTTAAAATTAACAAAACACAAGAAAGATGCCTCCTATTGTCATTTAGGCAGAAAGAAAATAAACAGAAATCAACCCAACAGAAAGACACTTGGCTTATGTAAAGTCTATAAAGAAATACATTGATAGTATATACTTAAGATTATTGAATGAAATATCCAAAGGAGGTCCTGGAGAAACTTTGAAGATACCAGTTACAAAATAACATAAAGGTCAAATTCCTATAAATTAATCTGGCAAAGCAAGAAAAAGTCATCCATGAGGATTTTGTACAACTTTAAAAAGAGATTTAACAAGCCTTGAATAAAACTTAAACCATGTTCATGTTGTCTAAGACTTAAAATTTTTAAGGCCTGAATTTATCCCAAATTGAATGCATTCCCAGTAAAAACTCTAGCCAGATGCCAGCACGAACTTGACAAAACTGAATAATGTAGGTGAATGTATGCATTTATAATAAAAGTTACTAGCCATGACAGAGGAGACAAAACAAGGAAGCAGATTGCTCTGCTACCTAAAAGCATAGAAAGCTACAGTGGTTCTAACTATGGTTCTAGGGAGAGCACAGGCAGGCCTAGACAAGCACAAAGGGACAACTGGTGTGCAGCAAGGAGAAAAACGGGACTTGTGTGTTAGTAAGACCAGATATCCACACGGAAGATATAAAATACAACTGTATCTCTACTTCATGCAGCACATCAAAACCATGACTGATGCCAGGCGATGGTGGTGCACGCCTTTAATCCCAGCACTCAGGAGGCAGAGGCAGGCAATCTCTGAGTTCAAGGCCAGCCTGGTCTACAAAGCTAGTTCCAGGACAGCTAGGGCTGTTACACAGAGAAACTCTGTCTCAAAAAACCAACCAATTAACCAACCAACCAAACAAACAAAAAAACATGGCTGACTATAAACCTGTGCATGAAAGCAAAATAACAAGACTTGTAAAACACACACATTTTTATTGATCACATGACAAGGGCATATTACTTTAGGAGACACAAGGGATTAACTTTTGAAAACATGGCGGGCGGGGGCTGCATAGATAGCTCAATGTTTAAACCATGCTGCTCTTCCAGAGTACACGGTCCGGGCTCCCAGTACCCATGTCTGGCTGCACACCGCTTACAACTGCTCTGATGTCTGTCTGTCTGTCTCCCTCCCTCCCAAACTATCTTCTCTCTCACACATACACACACAAAAACTTGAACAAGCATTTTAAAACAACAAAAACCAATATGACAAACTATATAAAATTAAAATGAATAATTCTACTCACCCAAATTCCCTATAAGAAAATTAACAGAAAAAAAAAGGACTGAGAAAAATAAACAACATTACAAACCCAATTTTAAAAAACTTAGAAAAAAATGGGTCTCAATAGGAATCTATAAATTGTTCTATATGTGTTCAATAAATGAATGAAAATAAAAGGATATTTAATCTCACTAGCAACCCAGCAACCACAGAGGCACTAACATACCTGCAATTTAAACATTCAAGGCTAGCAAACATGCCAACGCCTTGGGACAAGTGGAATTCTTCCCTGCTACTAGAAAAACACAGGATTGCACCCCTTTTGTAGACTAGATGAACACATTATCGGGTGAAGGCCATAGGAATGTTTTACAGTTTCTTGCAGGACCTTCAAAATCCTTATCTCCTTCTACTTACATTCTTGTGTGACTTCTTCCTCTTGATTGGACGTAGCGACAAGCTTTTCATAAACTGACCTCAAAAGTGATAGCATGCCCCTTTGAAGACCAGACCCTCTGCCTTCAGCTTGCTGGTTCCGCAATTAGGCTCCTACCGTCATCCATCCTCCACAAATGCCAGTCATGCTCAGTCAAGACAGACTGCTTCTCAAGATCAGGGAAACAGCTTTCTTCTTCCTCCAAGTAAAACCAAAGTCTGCAGAGTGACCTACTGGGCCCCACCTGACCCTGCATGCCATCTTCCTGACTTCATCCCCACAACTTAATCCCTGTTCTCCAAATGCCCCAAAGACACTTCACCTGATGCAAGGACCAGTCTGTTGACCACTGCCCACTTATCTACTGTGTACAACTGTGTTTTAAGCCGTTTCCTGTGGTTCTAATGCACTTATGTGTATCCTGCCACGAAATATGTACAGTTTCCAGATTAAAAGTCATGAGGGCTGTCTCAGTTCCTGTCCAGGGCAGCTCAGTAACTAACGACCCCTGTCCTGCTGCCCCTTTGGGTTTGATCTATAGGATTTCTGTGTTCCCGCTCCCTTACCACAGCTCCTTTCCCCTCCACGTGTCTCAGGACAGAGCACACTATGGTTTCCTAACATGTTTAAGGTTTTACTCTCTCTTTAAGAACAAGAGTATAAAATCCAAGATGACAAGGCCTCCCTTTCTAATCCCCAGAGGGAGCTGGAACTTAAAACTATAAACAGCAAAATTGGGAGTTAATTAAATCCATTAACTTCTTCAGGATGAAGTATATTAATAAATACCATGTATGTGGCACATGCATATACACATATGCTAACTACACACGTTCACAGGAAAGGACACGTAGTGAAGAAAAGACTTCCGAGGCAGAAGGACCCGAACAAAAGGCAGCTCCATGGTCTGTGCCAATGCTCTCAAAGGCTGACCAGTTTTGACCTTCATCTTTCTTATCACCTCCTGGGACTCAGGAAGTAACAGTGGGTGACTTTTAGGCATAGAATTCAACCGGTGTAAACAAAACAATTAAACATGCCTGTTATCACTGAAGATGTTTTTGGTAGTTATTATTTCCTTTTTTATCGCCATGTACCCAGTCTGCATTTTCAGTGACTCTTACTTTTAAAAGAACTTTTAACTCTATGTAGAACTGCACAAAAGGACATTAAAAGTTGATGAATAACTACATGCCTTCTTTAAACCTTGCCTGAAACTTCCCATGCCCTCGGATGACGTCATACAGAATGCCTTCAGATGACGTCACAGAGAACAGTACTTTGCCGTTTTACTGATACTGAGAGAGCCTTCAAACCCAACACCCAGTGGATGCTCAGAGGCCCACTGCTCATTCATAAGCATGTCCTGACAGCAAGCTACTTGAGTTCTAGTGGCCTTGCTGAGACCCAAATCTTGTCACAAAACTAAAACCTTGTACTTCTTATCAAAAGCATTTTAGAAAAAAGAAAATGAAATCTCTATGGTGTGGGCTTTCTGAGTGTCTCTGATGCCTTCATCAGGGAACATGGCCTCAGTAACTGCTTGAACAACTGCAACGGAACATGAACCGGGAGGTCCCACTTTTGATGCTGCAAAGTCATGCGTGACCTGATATTGCTGAAATAGAGTCTTTATTTCTCAACATTCCAAAACAGCAGTGTACACGGTAACAAATAGTAAGTCACAGACCATAAGAAAGCATTCATTAGTGCAAATGGCTTTTGTAAAAGGTCTATCAAAAAGATTTATTTGCTTTAAAATGCATTCATTTCCAGAAGCACTGTTAATAAAACATTACAGTTTCATCCTTTGTAATAAAGGATTGAAAATCAATTGTGGTTGAGTAGCAAACATTGCAGGTCTTAAGTGCAATGTGCTTGTGATATCATCATAAATATGAAACTCATGTAAAGACAATAAATTAACAATGAAAAAGACAAGACTGTTTAACTCCACCGTCTGGCTGTCTCCTCGCAATGCTTTAGATTAAATTGTGCTCATTCAACGTAAAATTAAGTCTCAAATTGTATGGTGCATTTTTGCTGTTATATTCCCTAGAGCTAAAAAAATAGTACCTTACCACAAAAATATTTTTATGGCACAAAATTTAAGTTGTTCCATAGTGGTTCACATAGGCATAAAAAGAAATAGGCACAAAAAAATAAAATTCCTGTAAACTATAAAAAATTAAAATTCAAACCATGTTATAGAACCTAGTTGTAAATATGCAATGTATTAAAATGCAGAACATGTAATGGAAAGATGTTTAGAACATGTAAGTAAAATGAACAAGGTACTTTAAAAACCTCATATGGCAAAGCATTATTGATTCATCTTAATTCTCTCAAATAATATTCAGGTACAGAGCAGGTATACAAAAACTTCCTAGATCTAAGTGGAGCGATGCTGCAGCCATGGGTTTGAGAATGCTGCAGCATCTCAGGCAGAGAGGAAGTGCAATCTTTAGTCTCTGGTGATTGGTCCACTGGAAAACAATGCAGTACACGTGTTAAAATGGGAAAGGGAAAGAATATCCCAGCATCCACTGTTACCCAGCCAGCTGGGTAACACAACCCTCATTTTCACGTTCTCATTCTTCAAGGGTCCATAAAACTGTATCAGTAGCAACCATCTCTCCAGTTCCCATCCCTCAGTGTGCTGAGTGAAGACAGGGGTTTTGGAGGTTGCAGGAAACTACGGAGAGACGAAGAAAGCAGACAGGCTATTAGTCCTTACATCACTCACTTTCACCCCCTCCTCCCTCAGCGCTCCTCCATCCCATAATGACAAGCTGTTGGCACTGTGCCAGATGTGTGCCTCAGGGTATACCCATCTGCTGGAGCCTGAGGCCAGAGCACAGAACCACGTGTGTCCCGTGCACACAAGTAAATTTTCACTGTATCAAAAACTATTTTAAGATAGAAAATAAAAGGTAAAGTCCTTAATGGAAAAATAGAACATAATGCAACTTGATTACATAAACGTATGTACGAATTCTCAGCATTTTAAATAAAATTATTCTATCGTAGAAGCAAAGAACTTGAAAACTATTAAAAAATTAATTCTGAAAAACCCAATGTTTTCTCAGGTTTAAAGAAAACACTCTCATACTCTGACAGTAGCAATCTTCCTCCTTTAAGTTTTTTTTTTTTTTTTCAAGAAAAAAAATAGAGGGTTCCTGTAAGGAGTAGGTTTTTCCACCCACTGGTGGTCTTGTCCCGCCACTGCGCCAGCCCCAAATAATGCATAGAGACTGTGTATTTGATATAATTCTGTTGGCCAGTTACTTGTTTCTTGTCGGCTAGCTCTGTCTTAAGTATTAACCCATTTCTATTAATTTAAGTACTTCCATGTGGTCTCATCTTACCGGAGAGACGGCTGGTGTCCTGCTCTCTCCAGACTCCATGTTGACCCCTACTTATGACTTCCTATTTCCTCCTTGTCTCCTAGTCCCGCCTATCTTGCTTTCCTATTGGCCAACAGTGCTTTATTCATTAACCAGTATGAGAAACATATTTACAGAATGACATCTCCCATCAGGTTCCCAATAATGAACACATGTTAGTCATATTATTCTGTCCAGCCATAAACATGGCATGTCTGTGCATTTACTAGGGAAAATTAGTCATGATTTACTTTTGCTACCCTTGTCTAAGCTGTACCCTTCTAAAGGAACTTGACATTTTTAAGCTGAGAAAAAAGCTTGCCTGAGCCATCTGGAACTTGCCAACACAAAATGGTCAATTTCTTGATGAGTAAAATTAAGATGTTTCAAACCTTGGACAGAGATGCCACTGTAAGCACAGACCTGACGGAACTAGGAAGCTAGCCACACAAGAACTTGGAGCAAAGGGACCAAAAGGTCTATAGATAGGACAAGGGGTAAGGATGAGATAAGATAAAGGGGGATCTGACCACACAGAGACACCTAACTGAGAAAGGGGGACCCAAGGGTGAGCCATTCAGGTCAGTGACCTATGGTCAAACTCAGCCCAAGGAAAGTGAGACCAACCTAAACGCATTTCAATGTCCAAGTACAGGTAAAGGATTCTGGACTAAATAGACTGCTACTGAAGTTATTCTTACCTTCTGACAGGTTGTGCAATTTTGCTCCGAGGCAGGTTGCTCCCATTTATTGCCAGTGAAGGTCTCGGAAGGGCACTGCGGCCCATGATCCCAGAAGCTGCAGCTTTGTTGGGAGTAGGGATTCCTGTGCCGCCATATACCTGCAGGCCATTGGATAAAGGCATGCTGCTGCTGCTGCTGCTGCTGCTGCCGCCGCCTTGAACGGTTGGACTCACATAGGCTGTGGCTTTCACAGGCTGCCGGACAGGCACCGGGAAATGCCCCACACTGTGAACTCGGTGTTGAATCTGTCCTGGTGATGGGACTGCAGAGAAAATGATACCTGTGTGAAGAACCCTCAACTGCCTCCAGGGAGATGTGCTTTACACTCAGAGGAGCCTACACTGTCTGAAGAGGTAAATGATGGACAGGTTCTAAGTGCATATGTATTAGGGAAAACCCCCAGACGATGGTCTCCCATTCTGCCTGCCAGCAACACTATGCCTAAATACAGCAGACCCATGAAGAACACAGAGGGCAAATAACGCGTGACTTCCCTAAACTACATCAGTATTCCCCCTTCACCCAAAGCCTTTCTAACATTGTCAGATTACACTTAAAATGATTGGGCCTACATGGTGTCTTTACTTTTGTTTGTATTTCCCTGGCACATGGGGTTGTATATGTATGATCTGTAAGTGTGCACACAGATTACAACTTCAGCTGTTTATAACAAGTTTTAAAATATTAACATTATAAATGATTAAAGTAGAATATCACCCATCTTTATTTTATGCATTAATTACATATTCTTTTCAACTATCTCAATTTTTCTAAGTTGCAAGATTTACCTGAAAGTTTTGTTAAATTCTTTTTTCAAATCTCATGAAAAACAAGGTGTATGAAGACCTTCTCAGATCAAATCTGTGCTGCTCAAAGATCAACTGAATATTCAGAAGACAATTCTTTCTTTTTTTTTTTTTTCTTTTTGATTTCATTTTACATTCCAACCACAGTTCTCCCTTACCCCTCCTCCCAAGGCAATTCTAGGCACAATGATTTTCACCTTTGAAGAAATTTTAAGAAACTCTGAATTGCTCCAAGACAAATTTGTGTTTGCTTGGAAAGTATTAGAATTTCTTTTAAGACTTTTTATTTTACTTTATTTTGGTATGTGTCTACGTGCATGTGTGCATGTCAGGTCTGTGTGTGTGTGCGCATGTGGGGCATCTCTGTATGTGGGGGGTCTGTGGGTAAGGGGGCATCTGTGGGGGGTTCCTGTGAGGGGGTCTCTCAATGTCTCTGTCTCTGCCTGCGTGTGTCCGTGAGTGTGCACGCTTGCTCGCCTGTGTGTGTGCGCGTGGGTGGGTGTGTGTGTGTGATGTTGTAAGTCACCCGATGTGGACGCTAGGGGGCAAACTGGAGTCTTCCAGAAGAGCAGGAAGTGCTCTCAACAATTGAGGCATCTCTCCAGCACCCTTTAGCATTTCTTGATGGTTGTTCTAGGGCAGCCTCATGAAAACAAAGCTTGGGGACACTTTGATAGCTGTAACTATAGAGGAAGTGATGTCAGTAGACATAAACATATTCCTTAAGTAGCAATCATTATGACACTACCTCAGGGTTTAATTTGAAAATTACATTCATTAATCTACTTAAAGCCTTAGTACTGAAAGCCTTTAGTAACTACTCAATTAAAAAAAGCACTATTTTGACCTTTATAACAGTGGCAGAAATCTATAAAATGAAGAAAGCAATCTGAGTAACAAGCCTTAAAACTTTACCAACACTGATCATTTTACAGTCAACAGCATTAAACAGGCAAAAATATTTTAAGTTTGTACTCTTTCTCTTTCTCTAAGGATGAAGAGGTACAGTTTGGCCTCAAAAGTTGAATTAATTGTTTGAAGATAGGGAAAAATATCGGTTAAAACACAGTTCAATGTGTGAACCTGACTCAACTTCCTCTAAAGCCTTATATATAACAAACATGTTGATAATCTTCTACAGGGACCATGTTTATGCACTCCCCATCTCAAGATGGGCAGCCTCACTAACTCCTCATAGACTGCCACACATCACCTCCCAGGGAAAACACCTCCAAAGACAGCACATTCCCTCTGTCATACTCTGGCCAATCTGACATGGGCACCACGGTCTACACAATCCTATATACCCAATATTCTGTGTGTGAGAGCCCCACAGCTATGGTATGGGATGTCAGAACTATGCTTCCCTGATGACGGAAGCCTGGTTTGTTTCCCTTCGTGTGTTTTATGAACATTCTCCATTATGTTTTGATGTCGTGAACTGCTAGGTTGGGGTATATACAGGGTCCCTCCACTGTTAGAATGTGAATTCAGCAAAGTCCCTGGATATAAAATCAAAACACAAAGATCGACCTATTCTAAATGCCATCATCTATGACAGTTACTCTTCACTGCAGAACAGACTAGAATCACCATGGAAACACACCTCGGGTGTATTAATGAAGGTTTTTCTGGGAAGGTTTAATCAAGGAGGAAAGACCTATCCTAACTGAGGGTAGCTGAGAGTTCAGGACTGCAGGGAGAGAGGGCAGCTGGTTGAGCACCGGCAGCCACCTCTCTGTGCAGACGTGATGTGACAAGTCACTTGCTCCATGCCTTCTTGCCATCATGGGCTACATTCACAAATGGTGAGCCGAAATAAGCTCTCCCGTCCTTAATTGCTCCTGTTTTATTATAGAAACAAGGACATTAATATACCAGAAAACTAGGATACTATTTACAAAAAAACAAGTGATGAATTTTAGAGATATTCATCTTCAATGAAAAGCTATAACACACTGCTGACACATTACCAAAGACTTAAATCAATGAAAGCCTTATCTACATGAACATACAACACTAAATATGGTGCGGATCCCCCCAAAAGTGATCTGCAGAGTCAATGAAACTCCAGTTTCATTTGAAATGAAACTATGGAGCTGCTCTCAGGAGAGACCCACAGATGATACCATTCCCCTAAAGCCATCATGTGCAAGGGTCCCATATTAAAAGAAGTTAGAAGAAATCAGTGAAATGGGCATAATTCTAGTTTTATAAATTTAGATTAAGAAAAAAATAGAAAGACTATAATGCCTGAGTTTTATGATTAAAAACCCAAGGAGAAATCTCAGATGACACCATGTTTCCATTCCAATTTTCTCCAACACCCTCCACAGAATCCTAAGCCTTATGCCTGAAATGTGACTGCCTTAAATCACTGTCCCATTGCCCCCCATTTAATTGGGGGCTGGCTTACAGTTTTAGAGGTTTAGTTCATTGGCAGGAGCATGGCACACAGGCATTGAAACAGGAGCTGAGAACTACAGACTGATCCACAAGCAGAGAGAGCGAGACTGGGTCTGGAACGGGCTTTTCAATGTCACGCACACACTTAGACACAACCGTGACACGCTTGCTCCAATAAGGCCTCACCTCCTAACCCTTCTAACCCTATCAAACAGTTCTACTCCCACATGGCTAAGAATTCAGATGCATGAGCCTATGGGCCTGTTCTCACTCAAGCAGTACAGTGACTGCCTTGAGTGCAAAGGAATGCCTCCTGTTTGTAATTCTGTCCTTTTCGGTTAGTGATTTCTATTTCCTTCAATTCTTTACATACAACTAAATAGAACCCTGCTATAAAATCCTCCATCCATCCATTATTTAAGCATGGACCCGGAAATACTTATATGACGCTATCAATTATAATCTATTATTATAATTGTCACTATTATTACTTATTCTGTGGTTCAGATGGCCTCAGCTCTGGCTATAGGCCATTTCTTAGAATTAGCTCTTGCATCCTTCCAACATATTCTCATCACTATGAGTTTTTAAAAACTAGACATCTAAGCCATGTACAATTCATCCCATTTTGGGTTTTATTAATTTTTGTGACACTCAAAAGATGCTATATCCCACTCTGAGTTATAGTCAACAGAATTCCCTATCAGACCCATACTTGCTATTGTCAAAACATTTTCTCTCACCCTACACTTCCATTGTTTATCTTCATAACTCAAACACAGAATTTGTATTTTTTTCTCAGCTGAATTTCTTCATGATATAATTAGTTTGTTGCCTTAAATGACATAGTTAACAGTTCTCTGTTTCACATCATTAATAAACTGTCTCTGGCTTGACCAGACACTTACTTCACTGAGTTATCTATTTAACAGGCTAAGCCTGAGCGACAACTCTATGTATCGCATGCATTCATCCAGCAGCTCATCTTTATTTCACTGTCCTTCACTGTGAGTTTATTGTGTCCAGGTAACATTGTCAGGTATTGGGAACAGAAAGTCAAACTAAGGTCCAAGCCAGAAGAGCGCTCAACCTGGTAGAATATATATCAATAATAATGACACAGGCTGAGCACTCTATCTGAAATGCTTGGAAACAACCATTAGATTAGGGATGTTTTCAAATCTGGGAAATATCATTTATCAAACTACCTATCTATCAAACAACCTGTCATTTATTATCTATCTGTCACATGGATGTTTTGACTGAATGCATGTCTGTTTGCCCAGTGTCAGAGTCCAAAAGAGGGCATCAGAACCCCTAAAACTAGAGTCACAGCGGGTTGAGAGCTATGATGTGGCTGCTGGGAACAAACCTGGGTCCTCTGAAAGAACAGCCAGTTGTCACTTAGCCACCTCTCCAGCCCCTCAAATGCAAGAACATTTGCATAGACACAGGCATATTTTTTGTATTAGTGGTTCGTGTACAGGCAGGTTTGTGTGTGGACACCTTAGTTCCTAGCTGGTGGCCTTGTTCTGAGAGGTATTGGTAATATTAGGAGGTAGGGCCTACCTGAACGAAGGAGGTCATTGATCATACCCTAGAAAGGCACACTTTGTCTCTAGGGCTATCCTGTTTCAACTCTTTTTTTTCCAACTTCCTCCTCTCTACCTGCTCTCATCAGGATGACATCCGCTGTGCCTCATACACAGAGCAACATTCAGTCAGTCATGGACTGGCACATCCAAATCTGAACCCAAAGGAACTTGGCTTCCCTTCAGATGGCTTCGTTTGGTTATGTGCGGCAGTGATCAAAAATCTAACAAAATATTGAAAGCAGGGTCTGACCCTGAGGCTTTGTGGTTCCTACACCTTGGCTATCGGTTCACAGAAGGAGTTTGTGAATTTGGAAGGTATTTAAGAGAAGTAGGTAAAAAACAAAACACAACTTTGCACTTAATTCTCATAGTAGCTGAGAAGACCAGAAGGCCAACTGGACATGAGGATAGAAAAGACTGTTCTCACTGCAGACGGGAATGTGGACTCTTCTGGGAGAGGCAGACCACTGCAGCCATGGTTCAAACGAGCTCAGCTACTTCTTGAGCTGGCTAGGAGACTCTGGCGTCATTCGTGAGATGCTGGTTTTGTGGGTAAGCAGAAGGCAAGAGGGACAGGTTCACAGGGTCTCTGTGCAAGCACTCAAAAGACAGTGAGGGCGATAGACTGGGCAGCAGCGTGTGGGAGGGCCAGAAGCCTTGTCATTGAGACTTTAGGCGTTACAAATACATCAACCTGGGGCATTTGCCAAGGAAAAGACGCAGGGAATGGAAGGGTTAGGGTAGGGAGAAGCCATATGGTCTGTAAGTGGCCAAACCATAGGTGTGTGGCTCCCTGAGAGCCGTGGCGCTCACATTACAGCGTCACGTGTCAGGATGGGATTCGGCCTAGCTTTGGTTCATTTATTCCTTTCTGACCCTACTCTTCCCTGATGGGTTTTGAGCACTGGAGGAACTGTCAAGATCATGGGAATTCATGGAGATAGATTAAATTCCTTTTGCATTACCAGATGGACTAGAGCTGGCCAGGGGTAAAATGCCGTAGTTCGTATACGAAAGGTCACCCACAGGCACAGGTCTCGAAGGCTTGGTCACTTTTGAAGGTGACAGGAAATTTAGGACTTGCAGGTTGAAGTGGGACATGGGGTAGATCACTGAAGGAGTGTGGTCTCTCCCTGCTTATCTTCTGTGCCCTTTGTCACCAGGACTGGGCAGCCATCGCCTCCACACATTCCATAAGGTTTCCTTTGTCTCAGGCCCAAAGCAATTAGAGCCACCAGCCATGGATCAAAAAGCTCCTCTTAAAATGTGCGCCAAATAGGTCTTCCTTTTAAATCACCTCCCTCAAGAGCATCAACAGAAATGCTACACACCGCTGATGAACCAAAGTCTAAACACAAGATTCATTCATATGCACATCGCTTAGTGACAATTTCATCCAACACTGCAAATGTTGGATGCTCAAAGTCCAGAATTCTCCACAGGTATCAGGAATTGAGGTATCACACGGCCTTCAAAAGTTTCAGATCTTGGAGTTTTATATTCTTGATTTCTAGGTTGCAGAAGTTCAGCCTATACACTGAGTAAGAGAGACTGGACCAAAACTCTACCCATCCAAGTTGTGTAGTATTGAGGAGCATGCATTAGGGACACCAGTAAAGCAGTAAGGACTTAAACACTGAAGGAAACAGAAGGGATACAGAGGACAGCAGCCCATGGGGGCAGAGCATCGCAGTCGCCGGCCGCAAAAGCTCCAGCAGGCCGTGCTGGACCCTGCACTTCTGGCTTGCCCACCCTGGGCTACATCACTTCACCTATTTGAAACTACCTCTCCCCACCAAAATGGGAAGGGTAACAGAAACAACCTCACAGAGCTGTTGGCAGACTAAGCAAGATAATGTCTGAAACCCAGCTAGCACAGCTCCTTACACCGAACAAATGCAGTCATTTTGATGTCCAGGAACTAGGACATCGAGAAATAAAAGGCAACCACATGTTGGGGAATAGACTGGTACCCAGACCTGGGCTTCAGGGAGAAGGGTCTAGAAACGACTCGAGATGCAAAGTCTTAGCCAGCACGTTCAGTACGCTCCATGGATCTCTTACAGATACGTGAGTGCTGGCCTACAGGCTTCCTCCTAGAGTCAGTGTAAGACTCAACCCCTCCTATGCAGGGGTGGGACAAATGCCTGAACCACGGCATCCCCACAGGAGCTGAAAGCACACAGTAGGGTTAACGTTGCATCACTCACTGACGGGAAGATGGATAGCAAGTGAGTGGGCAAGGATTATGTGGTACACTGGAATGGAGATACAAAGAACCTTACACACGCTAAAGTGTATCCTCATCTTCAGAGGAAATGCTTGGAATGGTGAAAACCATGACCCAAGTAACAGCTGGACAAAACCAGTGTGCTTCTACATGGTAAATCAGAGAGAAAGGTGAGAACCTGTATGGGTAGGAGGTTTGTACAATGGTCACACTACCGATTATTTAGCACGCCTGCTATCGTTGCGTGTGAAGGCCCCCTGTAATTTATTAGTAGTAGCAGTTGTTAAACATGGGCACTGAAGGAAATACTACTTGGTTACAGTGAAAACTACGTTACAAGACAGAGAAGCGCCTCCCCTGGTATGCCTAAGAGCAAGAGAAAGAAAAATGAGTGACTTTCCTACTGGTGTGGTGTCATGACTAGCCAGGCGTCAGAGACTCTGTCATACTTACTGCAGGATGGCCCCCTTGAAATCCCACCTCCAGCTCCGTGCAAGCTTGAGTCGAAACTCTGGCTGCCCCTCACCGTCATGGAGGAGCTAAGGCTGCTGCTGCCGCCCACAGCACTGCTTGGCGTGCGGGCTAGGTTAGGCAGGCTTCTTCGTAGCTTGTCTAAAAGAAGAAAGGGTTTTTCTTAAGTTAGAAGCCACAAATAAACACCACACTAGTGAGAACATTTGCTTTCAGAAGTAAAGAAATAAAAATGCCATGCTGATGAGCGGCGCACAGAAAATAGCGAACAGGCTAAGGGAGAACTAACCTCTTGCACGGGCAATATAATCTCTAGAAAAATCACACACATTCTATGATAAAGAAAAAAGGCCATCCTAATCAATTTGCTGTTTGTTACTACTCAGTAAGTGGCCAACACTGCATTAAATAAGGTTAGAAGATAACCCTGGAGTCATTTACAAATGAAAACACTAAAAATAAAGGGTCGTGAGAGTTTAAAAAGCAATGAGACTCAAAACCAAAACTTACTATACCTTTTGCTAACAGGACAAATGGAATAGATCAATAAAATCACCCCCATTCCAATTTTAACTGTCTTTAGATGGCTACCAGTTGCATTAACCTCCAAAGGGTTAACCCTCCCAGTATGCAAGCTGTGTACATTCTGAAAAGAGACCAAAACACTCAATGTCCTGATCATGTATTTCTTTCCTGCTGGGTGTATCTTCTGCCACTAGGAGGCGGCAGAGAGTTACATACAAACAGCCTGGCTCAGTTTTGAAAGCTGAATCAAGATGATTGGTTCTTTACTAACCCTCTTGCCCCACCCCCACCCACTTCAGTTCAGGCCAACTCAGAAAACAATGGTTACATCTGACCACTGAGCCTAAACGGGACCAAGCACTAAACTGGCCTTTATTCCTTTCCCCTTCAGCCCGCCCTCCCCTCCCCCCACCTACTGTACTGCAGACTCCAATTCCTGTCCGTTCTAATATCCATCACGCCTTCCGCCACAACTCCCTTGTCAGCACTTTGCACAGGGCCCCCGCCGTGCTCTTCTAGAATACGGGGACACACCAGGCTCAGCTCTACTTCCAATCCCTCTCACAACCCCGAAATCTGAAGTTCTTCAGATTAGGCCTCCAGAGCACAGGTTCAACAGATACACGGGGGAATACTCTCACTGGGCACTAGGGTGCCTCCACGTGGACACATTTCTCGTTCCACATAGAAGTATTTATGGCGCATATGCTAAATGCCAAGCACTATATCATATTGGGGGCACCAAAGTGAATGTGGCCACCAGTTTCCAACTCTCCCTGAGCTTACAGTTTTAACCATTTCCTATCTTTTGTTCCATTATCAACCTTAAGAGGAAAAAAAAAATTAACATGCATTTAGATTCAGTTTCTCCAAAATGAAGTGAAATACTAAAGAATAACATTTTGAAAGAGTATGGCTGAAATTTTGGAAAATCATTAACATGGTAACACATAAATGTTATGAATTACCTCTATTAAATATACTATAATATGAGACTTATATGGATCCGCCTAGGAAGGGGAAATAGACAAGATCTCCTGAGTAACTCAGGACCTTGAAAGTGACAGGGGGGGGGGGGGGAGGGGAGTGGGGGAGTGAACATGAGGAACAGGATGGCTGAGAGGTGGGGAAGGACAGAGAGGGAAGGCAAGAAAACTATTCTTGATAGAGTGGACCAGTACAGGATTATTGAGAAACCCAGCACTAGGGAAATCCCAGGAATCCACAAGGATGACCCAGAATAGTGGAGATCGTGCCTGAACTGGCCTTCCCCTATTATCAGATTGAGGACTACTGTAATTGTCATCATGGAACCTCCATCCAGCAACTGATGGAAGCTGATGCAGAGACCTACAGCTAACCACTGGGCTGAGCTCCCAGAGTGCAGTTGAAGAGAGGGAGGAGTAATAATACAAGCAAAGCAGTTTACCCACAGAAACGGCTGACCCGAGCTCGTGGGAGCTCGTTGACTCTGGACTGACAGCTCGGGAACCTGTAGAGGACTGAACTAGGCCCCCTGAATGCAGGTGACAGTGAGTGGCTTGGGCAGTTTATGGGGCCACTGGCTATGGGACCAGGGTCTATCTGTAGGGCATGAACTGGCTTTTTGGAGGCCATTTCCTATGCAGGGATACGTTGCTCCACCTAGACACAAGGGGAGGGCCTTGGTCCTGCCTCAGCGTTGATGGGACAGACTTTGTTGACTCATTGACTCATCCTCTGAGAGGCCTTACCCTCTTTGAGGAGCAAAAGAGGGGATTAGGGTGAGGGGAAGGCAGGGTAAGCAGGAGGGGAGGAGTTGGAACCTGGGCTTAATATGTAAAAAAATAATAATAATGAAGTAAAAAAAATAATCCACTGGAGTGTACATATCAGGACATACAGTCTCATGGGTACTTTTTTTTTCAAGGTAACTCAGAGCTGTAATATACTTCACTCCTCATGATGCTTTGAAACTCAACCAGAGCACTTTTTATTTCTCCCCTTACACAACACACCATCTTCATTGATATATTCATTAATAGTGGCTCTGCCTAGGAACTTTCTGCTCTTCGGTGTCGTCTAGGGAACAGACAGAAAATCAAGCAAGCAATTGTAAAAAGCATATTACATAGTGGTTAAGGCAACCCTTTACCTCTTACTGGTACACTAAGAACGCGTTCAACCCCTGCTTCATTAGAGGAGCTCCCTGCCGTCTGAGGAACCTGCCACCACCACATTGCACAGGGCCACAGTACTCTGCCAGAGACCCTACTTCATGGCTGGGTTTTTATAGTCATTTCTTCTTTCTCTCAGGATTCCTTCCAAAATCCCAGCTCTCTAAAACCAGATAGTTCCAAAATGTACATGCTCTGCTTTTCATGTACACTCATGCCAATAATGATGGATTAATAAAAGTTATTTAAAAATCTATTGTTTGTATCTTAGGGTTACTATTGCTGTGAGGAAAGGCCATGACCAAAAGCAACTTGTGGAGGAAGGAAGAGTTCTTTATTCAGCTTACCCTTCCACACCACATATCCTCACTGAAGGAAGTCAGGACAGGAACTCAAACAGGGCAGGAACCTGGAGGCAGAAGCTGATGCAGAGGCCACAGAGAGACACTACTAACTGGCTTGCTCCCTATGGCTTACTCAGTCTGCCCAGGGGTGGGTGGCCCCACCCACAATGGGCTGGGCCTTCCACATCAATCACTAATTATTAAGAAAATGTCCTACAGGTTTGCCTATAGTCTGAGTCCCAACCCCTTCCCTTGGTTTTTTAAGACAGGGTGTTCCTCCTCTGTGTAGCCCTGGCTGTCCTGGAATTCACTCAGTAGACCAGGCCTCAAACTCAGATCTGCATGTCTCTAGCTCCCAAGTGCTGGGATTAAGGGCATGAGCCACCACCATGGGGCCCTAAAGCCCACTCTTATGAAGGCATTTTCTCAATCTAGGCTCCCTCCCCTCCAGGTACTCTACCTTAAGTCAAGTTGACATAAAACTAGCCAGCACAGTTTACTTCTGATATTTTCCACTTACTATCTTCTGAACTCAGTGAACAGGGTACCAAAGCACAGAAAAGAAAAACCTATCTCCTTGAGGCTTCCCCTGACTCCCAGAGTTGAGACTGAGCCCAAGGGTTCACAGGTGCTATATATAAGCAGTGTAATGACCTTCACCCCCAGATCTACATGAGGCCTATCTTTAATAGTATGACTTACATCTTCCCATTCCTATCAAAGGCTCTAGCCCCATACAGCAGTCACTTAATATATTCAACACAGTGCTTGGTGTGTGTGTGTGCGTGCGCGCGCACGCGCGCGCAGAGTATGTGATAAAAGCAAGACATTCAAAACACAGCTAGGTCTCTTGAACATTACAAATCTGCTGTGAAAAGAGCCTACATGAATATGAGACCATTTCCATTACATACTGTTTTAAATAGCATAGAAGCAGAGAGGATCACAACCGTATGTTACTGATTAGAAAATTGAGCTTCTATATTTTCAATTTTTAATCCAGGAGCTGACAGTGTGGCTCAATGGTAGAACAGTTTGCCTAGCACAGATTAGGCCCTGAGTTGATCCCCAGTACTATTAATCAATTAACTAATACAAATTAAAACACATTTATTTTAAATGACCTTCCATGAATGTTTTAAATGTAGCAATTAAAAAATGTACCATTAAAAAAAAAAAAAAAAAAAAAAAAAAAAAAGTGTGTTTTCTTCCTAGAGCTACCAGCTGCTTTCATTCTGCCATGGTTAGTTCATCATAACATATACATTTGTTGGTATAAAAGCTCCAGACACTTTTGATACTTTAAGTGCACATAGATCTCCCAAGATGAAATGTCTATAGAATCATAATGCTTTTATCATATTTAATCACAGCAATGTCATAACTCATAAGCAAAAATCTTACACATCAAGAATGCTATTTGTTACATTTCCCCCCAAATGATGATCTAGGTAAGGCACATACATCATGTGTGGTTAATCTCCATTAATCCAGACACACTGACCTTTAAGAGCAGCCTTTACTCATATTTGGGTACCAAGACAATTTGCTAGCTACTTAATTCTGGAGTATGCCATACTAATAAGCTATCTGAGTATAAAACCTTTGGACACTTTGGGGTGATCTGTGGTTGAATCAGACTATCAGGAACCATGGTTCACTTCCCTGGCAAACAACCTGGGGTGCACTCACACACTTTAATGTGTCCTAACACATTAAACTTTAAGGTGTCATCTTCCTAACAAAGCAGAGATGTCATCTTCAAGGGACAATAAACCAGAGAAAAGTGAAAGACAGAAGCGAGTTCAGATGCTCACACTCAGGGGGCAGCAGAACTCAGCCTTCTGAAGAACACAGACAACTCAGGGATCAAGGAGACACTAGTTTCACCTGCCAGTCAACACAGAAACCCCCAAACACACAGACGCACACATACACACACACACACAGTATTTACTCTCTGACAAATCCCAATTCAGTGACTCCCAGAAAACAAGTCAAGAAGCTTTACATGCTACCTCTTTGAAATTAAACAGTGTATGAGCGGCAAAACAATACATCTTGAAACTATTTCTACTGTTTAAAATGGGTTTTGTTTTGTCTAGGTTGTGGGTTTGTTAGAGACAGTCTCACTATGTAAGTGAGGCTGGCCTGAACTCACCATGTAGACCAAGCTGGTCTCAAACTTAGAAACCCACCTGTCTCTGCCTCCCCAGTGCTAGGGATTCAAGTGTGCCACCACGACAGTCTGTTTTAGTTGGAGTGAGATATATTCCGTCACAATAATTATACAGAATTCAGTACATTTTAAAAATGTTTATTCTTTAAAAATTTCCCACTTGTATACAATGCTTCTTTATCACATCTGTTCCTCCCTTCCCTGCTCCGGTTAACTCCAGGATTCCAACTTCACACCGTCCTCTATTTTAAACTTTATTTTTTTTAAAGATGGGATCCAAGAGCTAGTAATTATTTCCTCCCATCTATATTGTTTTAGTAATTGAGAAACACAATGGATATTCTCAAAGTTACCATTTTTTTTCCATAAGTTGGTTCAAATAACATTCTATGGTAACAAATGGAGGCTCAGTTATCTGTGCCATATGCTTAAAAATGTCCAAAAAGTGTAGGTGGAGTGGGAAAGAAATTGTATTCAGCACATCTACTCCAGGCAATGTAGTATTCGTTATTTAATTTATTCCTTAAAACATGTAAGTTGGAAGAACATACACCAGATGGTTTGATGTCAAATTACAGTGATGTTTTCTAAAAGTTAGATGTTTTATCGTTTCTTCATTTTACAGCTTAGAAAACCAAAGTTCAGTGACCTGAGAAACTTCCTCATGGTGAAGAGCTAAGTGGTTTGGCAGGATTAGAACTCAGGGCCCACCGACTTCAGAGCCTGTGCTCTCAGTCATGAAGTGGAGTAATCAGAAACATCCAGAAAAGTACCTTTGTATTCCATGTCCCTCCACATGCAGAAACTTAAAAACAAAAAACAAAACAAGAAAACTGGGGTACATGCCTGTTATCTTTGAACAGCATCATAGCGTGGGCTTCAGGGAAACCCAGTCCTTCCCAAATGATGCTGGATAAAAATGCCACTTTTCTAAGGTAAAACAAACGGTGGTGTGGGTGAGAACAAGCCCACTGACACCAGCTGTACTGGCTGGTTCTATGCCAACTTGACACAAGCTAGAGTTATCATCCAGAAAGGAGCCTCAGTTGTAGAAATGCCTCCATGAGATCCAGGCGTTAGGGATTTTCTCAATGATCAGTGGGGGAAGGTCCAGCCTACTGTGGGTGATGCCACCCATGGGCTGATGGTCCTGGGTTCTATAAGACCATGGTGAGCAAGCCCGCAGAAGCAAGCCAGTGAGCAGCTCCCCTCTGTGGTAGGCACAGACTCCAGAACTGCTTGAGGTCCTGTCCTGACTTCCTTCAGTGATGAACTACAGTGTGGAAGTGTGAGCCAAATAAATCCTTTCCTTCCCAACTTGCCTTTGGTCATGGTGTTTCATCACAGCAATAGACACTCTAACCAAGACAAAATTGGTACCAGAAGTGCGGTATTGCTGTGACAGACCCGACTACGTCTTCCTAGAATTGTGGAAGGACTTTGGGCTAAAGGAGCCTTTGAGCTCTTTGTGTTCTGTGGGACTTGGCAGATAAGAATGTTGGCAACAGTGCAGAGGATGGAGGCCTGGCCTGTGAAGTTTCGAAGGGAGGCTTGAAGACTTGATAGGGCCATTTGTTATTTTGAATTAAGATTCTGCGGTTCTGGTTAGCTGGGGCTGAAGAATCAGCTGTGATTAACAAGATACCAGAACTACTAAAGTGACCCCTTTTTTACTGGGACAACTGGTGCTGGTCAGCTGGAACTAAGAAATTACTGATGATTAAGAAGAGACCAGCGTCACTGAGGTGAAATCTTCTGGGAAGAGTTTCCTGAAAGCGCTGAGAAGCTGTGTTCCAGAGGCAGCCATGGTTGTACCTGGTGCTGGCAGCTGACTTGGTAAAGTGTAAGAGAGTCACCCAGGTGGTACTGGTTTTGAAAGCAGGAAGCAGTCATGGAGAGCAGCTGAGGCTTGCCACTGTGAGAGGCCAAAAGACGCCATTGGTGAAGTGGCAGCCTCAGGGCAGTTGGAGGCTCAGAACTGGAAGGAAACCGAGGCTTGGCGCTGTGCGGAGAGCCTGTGAGAGGCTATTGGTGAAAGAGGCTGCCGCCCAGTTGCAGCAGAGGACCCCAGTATGGTGGGGACGCCAGCACCATGAGATAAGCACCAGGAGCAGC
The DNA here is from genome assembly GCF_943737965.1 of Phodopus roborovskii. Taxonomy (NCBI): domain Eukaryota; kingdom Metazoa; phylum Chordata; class Mammalia; order Rodentia; family Cricetidae; genus Phodopus; species Phodopus roborovskii. The sequence continues at coordinate 15,885,250 of NW_026126511.1, forward strand.
AGCAGCCATGGATGGAGCCAGGAAGACAGCTGTGTGTGTCGTAGGGACAGTGGCGGCGTGACCCAGGCCCTGTGGAGGAGTCCAGAAGGTCGGGAGTAGATCCCAGACTTGACTGTTGGTGTAACGGGAGTTCTAATAGGTCTTAATAAAAGCCCGGAGTCATATCTGTTTGTACTCAAAGCTTGCTGAAGATCAGGAGGAGGAGCTGTCCACTACCTACCCATAGAGGTCTGGAGGTCTGTACAGACAGACAGGAAGTCTGTACAGACAGACAGGAAGTCTGTACAGACAGACAGGAAGTCTGTACAGACAGACAGGAAGTGAGATGGAGGGGCACAGAGGAATACAGGTGGGAGACAGGAGCTCACTTTTCAGTCTGAGGATTTTGTAAAGGTAAGTAAGAGCTGAGTGGCTGCTCTGCTTCTCTGGTCTTTCAGGCAAGCTTTATTTGTTAGAGTGTAAATAAGATACCACCACAGGCTGAAATTTGGTTTTACTTTGTGTGACTGTATTTTACTGGAGCCAATAGTTGACCGATTTTTTTTTTTAAGACTTTAGATCTTAAATTGGCTATGTGAAAGTGACTGGAATTTTAATGTGTTTAAATTTGCAAAGACTGTGGGACTTTCAAAGTTATGTTTTTAATGCAACATCATGAGGATGAATAAGAAAGGATGGGCTTAATAGTGATGTTTTGTGTGTTGACTTGACACAAGCTCGAGTCATTAGAGAGGAAATACCCTCGGTTGAGGAGATGCCTCCATGAGGCCCAGCTGTAAGGCATTTTCTCAAGTAGTGATCGCTGGGGAGGGTCCAGCCCACTGTGGGTGGTGCCATCCACAGGCTGGGTTCTGTAAGAAAGCAGCTGAGCAAGCCCTGTAAAGCAAGCCAGTAAGCAGCATCCCTCCATGGCCTCTGCATCAGCTCCTGCCTCCAAGTTCCTGCCCTGTTTGATTTCTTGTCCTGACTTCCTTTCGGAGCAGCAATGTGAAAGTGTAAGCTGAATAAACCCTTTCCTCCCATCTTGATGTCAAGTCATGGTGTTTCGCTGCAGATACAGTGACTAAACTAAGACAGCAGCTGAGGTGTACAGCCAGCATCTGCAGGACAAACTCAACTGTGCGTGTCTGAAAACACTTCAGTAACAAGGTCAGGTGCCCTTGCTTGACTGGGAAGCCCTTCCAAGTGTGACTGGGAAGCATGTAAGCATGGAGAGTGTAGCACCATCTGGCTGCCATTAGGAGCTTTAGGATATTAGTTGCTATGACTGACTTTAGCCAAGTCTCACATTTAAAACCTGAGGGCATCAAGAGACAAATTTGGAATACAATGCTTTAAACACTTTCAAATGAACTTTCAGATTGTGGAATAATACAAGTATGGCAGAAGACGTGATGGAAACTAAAATGAGTAACAGTAGATCACAAATCCAATTTGTATTCACCCTAGTGACATTTATTATTTCCTTCTAGACTTTGAGAAATGGTATGATTTAATAAGTAATTTCTTCCTGTTTTCCAGGCTCTGCATGGAGGTTCAGGCTGATCACCCCAGCCTTGCGGTATTACATGACTGTTCTTTTTGTAGTTCTTGCTAGTCACCAAGTCTAATTCCCCGGAATATGAGAAAGAGAGCAGTAAAAAATATGAAAGAATTACGCCTCATCACACTGACATCACAGATGAACGTTTCATTGACATGCTACACAGCCGTCTGCCCAATCCTGCTTCTGAAGCATGCTTTAAGACTCCCCCTACATTGGAGTGTGCAAGAGCAGCATCCTCCTAAAGCTTCCTTGTCAACACTTACTATCACTCTAAGCTCAAAACCCACAGTGAGGGACTATTGCTGTTGTGAATGCAACATGAGGTCTTCAACTACATGGAGTGCAGCCATGAAGGCCTTGGGATGCACAATACTGCCACCCTACAGTAGATCTCCACTCAGGGGCTGGAGAGATGGCTTGCGCAGTAAAAGGCATGCTACCCAAGCATCAGGATCCTAGTTCAGAACCCCTAGCATCCAAGTAAAAAGAATTCCTATTAATCTCAGCTCTGGGAAAACAGGCAGACGAACCCATGGCTTGTCAGCTGGTCAGTATAGCCATATCGGCAAGATTTAGTGAGACACCTGGTCTGAAACAGTAAGGTGAAGAATTAAAGAAGGCAACAGCCACTGACTTCTAACCTCAGTACACACACACACACACACACACACACACACACACAGAGCATGCACAGTCTACATTCAATACACAAAAATATGTTCACACCTCAATGCGATTCTGAGGTGGGATCATCGTGGTTTTCCTGGAATCAGAAATGTATAAAGCTGAGTCACAGCTAGAAGACAGTCAAATTTAGATGGAATTGTAGACCACACCCACACGGGGGAACTTAGATCTGAGAAATGCCTGCCAATGATTGGTTGGCTGTAAGACGTAACCTACCTCCATTGGTCCTGTTTGGTTGCTGATCTGGCGTTTGGGCTTGAGGTGAATACTGTGGCTGCTGGAAACTATTTGAAGGGAAATACTGGGAACTGGGGCTCCTCCTACAATCTCGAATGCTGGAGAAAGTCTGTGAATGGGGAATTCCTCTTTGGAAAGGTGAACACCTCGGAAGACGAGGCTGAGGTGGTGGCAAATGATCAAATTCTTCCTCATCCTCCAGGCTGTAGCGGTCATATTCTTGATCACTACATGTCCCTTTCTTTCCAGAACTCAGCGACACACTGGAACTGTGTCTGGACACGGAGGCTGAAGTGGAGGCATAGTCTTGCCTGAGACCTATCGAGACAACAGTATTTATCAGAAAGTGCAGGTGGCTAACATCACACTGTAACTCATATTGTTATTAGAAAATGATAAGAAATTACTCAAACAAGGACACACCATTTTGATTCAGGCTGTTAAATCCTGTCCCAACACAAACAAAAACATACATTTATCTACCAAACACAAATCTATTGTTAAGGCAGTCAGCAATGAAAACATGCATCCCCACTCCAGTGAAGGTCAGACACACCGCATGACTCCAGACATCATTGCCTACAAGATTCTCCAAATTAACCCTTCCCAAGTTTGGAAATAGTTACAAGAACAGTTTAGGAAGAAATAGTCATTAGAATTATAGTTTCCAAACCCAATCCCTGACAGAGTAAGGAACCTGCTCCCTCTACCAATGTCTAGGCCAAGAAGAAAGTTCAAAACCTGAGGTGCAAATATTTTCTTGCAAAGTCTCGCTCGTCTATTTCATGTTACTAGCTAGTATTTACTTCATAGTGTGGTGATGTTTTAATGTTTCAGTAGTTTCCCATAATTCTAAATAGCAACCACCCCAAAGATGGTCAAACTGCAACCTTTCCATTACTTAACATTGTGTGTCTCTTCAGGGTTGCTTAATATCTGAAACTGACATCCAATCTTTTTCCACATTTTTAGATTAAGCACTTAAATTTACCATTAATGGCACAAAGCAATGCCTTGTTTTTCATAGTACTCTTGACTAATTGTAAAAGGAAATTGGTGTGTTTAACTATTTCCACTATACCAGCCAGAAAAGATAATTGGAAAACAAGCTTTGCCGGGTCTGTGACATCTTATTGTGCCCTTGATATACAGTACCAATGCCTCTGAGATGCCTGATAAAGTGTTCCATTCCTAGTAGTCCCCCACAGTTACTTATCTTGGAGCATATTAATGCATTTTATCTAAATTTTTTAAAAGATTACTGTAGACTCACACAAAGCCCTAGGAAATAATACTAGCACTTCAAGGAGCTTCCAACAGTTTTTGCATATTTATGGACTAGCATAATAAGGTATCAACAGTGATATAATTCACCCATTCTATTCAGATTTTTTTCATTTACTTATTATGTACAGGTTAATATTAAGTTTCTTGTACTTTACTAGCTCCCTGCTTTTATGCCATTCAAAATACTGAACAGTTCTCTACTGTGAAAATCCTTTGTGTTAACCCTTTCAGAAGCACATCTACCACTCACCCCATCCACCAATGTCCTACATTTCTAAAGTTCTACCTTTTCAAAACGTTACACAAATGGAATCACACTGCCTGGAGTCTCTCATGATCACCCTGTTTTCACTTTTATGATTTACAGAAACAAAGAATCCAGTTGTCTGCCACTCTCTGGAAAGTGCCTGGCCCCACCCATCATCATGTGTAGTCTAAGTAGAAACCTCTTGCCCCTCGATTAAAAAGAACATACTCTCTTCTTGCAGACGAGCCATGATCTGAACATCAGTGAGGTCCTGTAACTTATATCCCATGGATATAGAATCGTCTTCCAACTCTGAAGTACTCAGCTCACTGTCAATGGACGATTGGGGACTAAGAGGGGAACCCCTGGAGGTGTAACCTAAAACAGAGGAAACATGTTATTTATAGAAACGGTAAGTATATTTGTGTTATAACTCATATGCAAGTGGCATTTTCTTGCTTACATGATGTCACAAAAAGACTGACATGTTGCCATTTAACAAATACATCTTTACATGTTCATAATTGATCAGTATGAAGTATTTATTGTCTTTTTTTTTTTAAATCCAACTTGTAGAAAGAAAAAGTATAATCACTCTGTACTGTCTACTAAAAAGTTAATGCCCAAATCTAAGGGTGTGGTGTTTGAGTATATGTGTGTGTACATATAAATATACACATTTATACTTTCAACTAATAATTAGATGAATATAACTGATTCTATATTTCACAATCAAATTTAACCTAGTGGGTAGACACAGTAGTGTCATAAATGGAAAATGTCACGCATAAAAGACACATTCATGTAAAAAACATACACTTCATAATTCAGGGCAGTGAGTAATCATGGGACTCTTGTTGAAATTCAGTGAAAAATAACAAGATAAATGAACCAAGAAGAAAAGAGCCAGATGAAAGAGTGTTGTGGTATGGACTTGCGCCAGTGCTGAGACAGACAGGCAATGGTTTGAGACTAATCTTGTGAAAATCCAATACAAACATTCGTTCTCCTGAAGCCTGGATTTAAAAAGCCAGCAGAAGACACAAACTGCTTAGAAAAATGGCATAAAGTCCTGTGACTTTGCAATCAGTAAAGAACTATCTAAACTGGCTCACACACATCCTGTCCATGTCAGGCATTTGCTAAAGAGGGTGGTCTCCCAAGCACAGCTGAGACCAAGCAGTAGATGAGGGCATGAATGTACATGCTTTCTCCCTGGAGTATACGTGTGGCATAAACTCCATGATACTAGGTCACCCTCAGGGTCCCCGTGGCAGATGATGTGAGTAGTGTTTCATGACTACGTAGCAAAGCAAGCAGCCAGTCAGGAAGTTGAAAAATTACCTGTTCTTTCGGGTGTTAGTATTGCTTTGTTGGAGGTTTTAGAGGAGCTGGGAGTGCTAATGCCATTGCTATAAGGCCTGAGTCTTGCAACAGGACTATAGGGAAAAGCCAGGGAGGCAGGTGAAGAGAAGAGGCTCCGCCATCGGCTCGCTGTCACAGAAGCAAACACAGCAGCAGTTAGCTCTACACGGGCAGGCGCTGGTGCGTCAGAGCGACGAAAGGAGACTTTTAAGGAAGGAGAACAAAGCAACTTTTCATACGTTAACTAACTTCCGTTTGTCTAAGGAAAAATGTGCAAAAAAAACGGGTCACTTATGAGTGAGTCCCCACTCACACAGCAACCGAGAAACAGCAAATCTGCCTCACTCTGACTAAAGCCAACATGCCTGTATAAGAGGGAAATTTTGATTTCTACATCAGAAACATTTCCCATTTCTGGATAAAAATTGAGTGCTCTGTGATCAGGTAAAACAAACAATACCACAAGATTACAAACAAGAATAAAAAACTTAAAAAAGTTCCTAGAAGTCTGGGAACATGACTGTTCCCAGAGCCCTAAAAATTGTTTTGTTCACTTCCAGTGCTGTTAACTTAAGAACACATTGATCGAAATGTTTCCTATAGCTGTGTCTGGAGAGATGGCTCGGCAGTTAAGAGCACCTGTTACTCTTGCAGAAAGCCTGTGTCTCCAGCAATCCCATGGTGGCTCATAGCCATTCAGAACCCCAGTTCTTGGGAAAGAGTTTCTGAACTCCATGAGCACCAGGAAAATAGATGGAACACATACTCACATGCAAGGAAAACAAAAAACAAAACAAACAAACAAAAAAAAACACTCATTAAAAAGAAAATCAATGAATCTGTTCTTTTAATTTTATATAGAAGTTTGGATTTGGATTGCAAGACAAACTCGTAGGGCCTATTGTGTTTCCACACTGGGAGAAGTGACACACACCTGTGGAAAGCTGTCCCCACTGAAACATCATGACAGCTAATTTAGATGGCAGAGTTAAGGACTACCCGTGACTGCCTTTCTCTTAACAAGAGTCTGCAGATTTTCTGCAGAGAACAAATATTGTGCGTATAATTTCTAAAGGCAGACTATCAGATTAATATTGTAATACTATTTTGATATGAAATGAAAGTCATAAAGAAACACATAACATATCCTAATTGGTTTCTTTCCCTCAAAATTACCTCCTCCCTGTTAATTTTAAGTGCATGAAGGCTTTAGTGAGTCTCAGGCATGCCCGAGTCCTCAGAGCAGGCAAACCACTAAGGCGGTCAAACTGGACTTTCCCCGGAGGCAATCGCTTAGACACTGCAAGCAGGAGGGAGAGACAGTCAGTCAAATATCGGAGAAAGTGGAAAGAAACTCTGAAAAGCATTCCCAGGGTCTCCCTCAGGCGACAACCAATGAGCACCCACTCAGCCACTGCTAAAGAGCGCTCAAAATGGCCCCATGGGATGGGAGAAAACGGCGGATGTGGACAGTCAAGCAAACCGTGAGCGGTAAAACCAGGACTCTGCAGATCCTTGAAAATCCCACCAAGGCCGTTAATAAGAGCAGACTCGTCTCCCTTCAGTCCGGAGTCTTTACATATGTGTACTGCTTCGATTATGTATTTATTTCCTATATTGGTTAAAAAAAGAAAAAAGAAAAAAAAGCCAACAAAGCAGCTATGTCCACAATAACATTCAGAATCCTCCGGTTGCCAGAGAGATGGCGTCGTGAGGTCCTGATCCTAACTGACACGGGTCCTGCGTGTCCCTTATTCAACCTGAGTGTCTGCGTCTTAGCAGTTCTCACTCTTGAGCCAGAGCACACACGGACCCTAAGTACCTTGGCTGTGACTTGATGCCCAATATACGGCAAAACTGCAGTGAATATGTGCCGCACACACTAGGTAGCTGTCCTTACATCTTCAGTCTCTATTACGGGGTTCCTGCCATTACAAATTCTATATTGAAAACACAAAGTCAATAGTCCTTTGTGACTGCTAACTTGCTTAACAGACAATGGTATTTTATGTGAGTATGACTGCTCGCCAGGAAAATTACAATGACTTTGTGTTCTCACCCACAGATGCGGGGGGACAACACATCACAAGTAAACAGCACTTGCTATTCTGCACAATAAAACTACAGTGACCCAGCTTCCCTGCACAATGGCACAGTTAGTGTGGCTATGACAGCAAGCTCCCAGCTAAGAACACACATAGTATCTATTACAAGAAAGAACATTCTATATTGTCCTTCGGCAAGCAGTTGGCGTCTGGAGAGAGGGAGTAGAATTATTGTAGAGGCAACCTCAGGAAACAGCTCTCTTAGTGCCCAAGGCTGTGGGGAGGATAGGGAAAGGGACCAAGAGGCAGACAGAAGGGCCATTTCCTCCCCATTGCTCTCTGCAGAGCTAAAGAACCGCAACAGACAACTCTAATAAATAACTAAACAAAACGGGGCATTTAAAGGGGCGGTTCGTGTCTCTATCCCATTAATTTTTCTGACTTGTTTACTCTGGGATTTGTTTTTGTTTGTTCTTTTGAGACAGCACATACTGGCCACACACTGTGTAGCTGAGGCTGGCCTTGAACTAACTCCTGGGCCTGCCTGTATGGCAAGGGGCTGGGATTACAGATGTCTGCCACCATACCCAGGAGCACAGCTCACTGCCTTACTATGGACATGTTAATGTGCTGCATACTAAGATGCCCAAAATGACCCCTAGAGGAGAAAGACAATCTTACCTCTACAATTTTCCTTTACTCCTTCCTACTCTAAGCAAAGACTTAGCTGTGAGGAAAAATGGGGAGGACACGGGTTGTGCTGTTCATTTAACTTAAACCCTTTGGGGGGGAAAGGGCAACGTGCTCAGTCCTCTGTTCATTTTCTGCACATCTTCAAAGTTTTCGAACGTAAGTGGATATTTGTGAAATTATTTTTATACCTTATTGTACATAACTGTAAGGGAAAAGCCTAGGTAGGCCCTCCAGCAATGGTGCCAGGGTAATCACAGGACGACAGTGGACAGCTGTCGCTTTCAGAAAGAACTTACAGGGTTTTAATCCCACGACCACCACCACCTCCCAACAATTACTGCGTGGACGAGAGAGAAGTTCCCAGCACTCAGCTTTGCTCAAACACACAAGTAGTACAGAGAATATTCAGATTTTACTGAATGTATGTCTGTGCACGTTATCGAAATCAAACTGAAGAATGAATGTGGCCTAATTCACATGAAAGAAAAAGCTGATCTAATTAAAATGTCATCGATAACCCTCAAGAGGTCAGTTCTACAGTGAACTGGGGTTCAAAAACCAAGAAATCCAAGGCTGGAGAGAAAGTGCAGGAGCTGCTCTTCCTGAGGGCCTGAGCCTGACTGACAGCACCCACGCCAGGGACCCAGCCACCCCAACTCCAGCTCTGCATGGCATATAACTACCCCCACTCTACACGTGAACAACAAAGTAAGGAAAACAAATAATGCTGTCAAATATTCTCTAGACAACTATTTTCATCCCTCTACTAATGTGGAGATAAAGCTCTCTAGAAGCTTCTACAACATTTGGGAACTGAGTAGAAGATAGCACACTCTAATAATGCTAAACATGGTAAACCGACTAATATCTATTGACTTTAAAACTACCTTACCACTCCTAGTTTGACAGCTACACCATTTTATCCAATTCCTTAAACTTCAAATAACAGTACTCAACGTATGTCTTTGAAGACAAAGGTGAGTAGAACAAGACATTAAGTCAGCTGTGGTTCAGTGAAAAAGAAAATGCCTGTAGAATATTTCCCCTGTACTCATAAACAACTACTGAACTTAATTGGTATTAATCTTGTGACTCACAGCTAATGATTGTTATATTACTAATGGTGAGAACATGTGGCTGTAGAAATTAGCTACACAGGGATCTCTGTCTAACTATGAAGACTTCTGGGTTGCAAAGCTAAAATGAAAACATAAGCCAGTAAAGCACACAAAAGGGCAAGGCAGCTTCCTCAATCCAGAAAAGTCAACATCTTCTAAACTCTGGACAAGTTCAGAGCTTCAACCCAGTTAGAAGGATACACACACACACACACACACACACACACACACACACACACACACCAGAGCAGTTTAATCAGGTGAGAAGCCCTGAGGACAGAGCTTTGTTCTTCCCAAGGGCGCCGCACAGTACTTCCCTCCTCTGTGAGGCTAGCCTGATAGACATGCCCTTTCCACCTTCTCACTACACTAACACTGCAGCATGCAGACAACGCCTAATGCAGCTCCTATTCACCCCTCAGAGACAGCAAGTGCCCTAGAGTCAGGCTCACTCCAGAAGGTAGGATCATGCTTTGTAAATAGAGACATTCCAGAGCAGCCCAGGGGCGGCTCTTCAGACTTTGAACTTCTCACACAGTTTCATTTTTCTAAGAAAGTCGTGGTCTTCTGTCTTTTGCTCATAGCCCTTCTTCTCAAATAGCTGTATGTATGATCACTGTCATTTCCTGTGGTTTTGCCTTGCGGAGCTGGCCAACAGTCATGTCAGTCTTTATAAGCAGAGTCCTGTGTGAGGGAGGGGGAGAGGGAGGGAGCCTGCAAAATACAGACCATTAATACTTATAAGACACATTCAGAGTCATTCAGCATTTTCCAAAAGATACAGAAACCAACAGAAGCCAACACAGGTCAGTTTCTAGCGGCTGCTGGATCTTTCTCATAAAAATCACTTCAGACTCTTCCTGCTCCACACTCCCTGCTCAAGCTGGGAAAGATGCTTGGCCCTACGTTCCCGCCTGCTTTTGAAAAGTCATTTCTCCCTCCACTTGTGTGGGCACCCACTATCTCATGGACACTGAAATGAGTAAAATATGGGGGATGTTCACCCCTCCTCCCATTCTTACTCCTAAATAGCGGCTATTACAGGAGAGAGGCGTGGCTATTACAGGAGAGGGGCGTGGCTATTACAGGAGAGGGGCGTGGCTATTACAGGAGAGGGGCGTGGCTATTACAGGAGAGGGGCGTGGCTATTACAGGAGAGGGGCGTGGCTATTACAGGAGAGGGGCGTGGCTATTACAGGAGAGGGGCGTGGCTATTACAGGAGAGGGGCGTGGCTATTACAGGAGAGGGGCGTGGCTATTACAGGAGAGGGGCGTGGCTATTACAGGAGAGGGGCGTGGCTATTACAGGAGAGAGGCGTGGCTATTACAGGAGAGGGGCGTGGCTATTACAGGAGAGGGGCGTGGCTATTACAGGAGAGGGGCGTGGCTATTACAGGAGAGGGGCGTGGCTATTACAGGAGAGAGGCGTGGCTATTACAGGAGAGAGGCGTGCAAGCAGGGACAAAGCAACACAGGAAGCTGGGTGATGCTCAGTGAGTAGTATGCCCAGAACAAAGTCCCGACACTGAGGAGCGTTCCGACAGAGGATGTGACTTTAAGAGGCCATGGCAGGGGCGGAATCTTTGTGTGTCAAAGTGCCATTCAAGAACGAGAAAGCACCAGCAAACGTGCAGAGGGGAGAAAGAAGTATCCAGCCTGGAGTGACAAATGTTTATGCCAGGGCCAAGGGTACGTGAGATGAGCTGGGCCTAAATAAAGGCACTGACTGCTAGGATTGGGGATGGTGTCTCATACACTCTATGTGCCTTACAGTAAGACGACTCTGGAAAGGAAACAGCTTCAACGGATTGTAGACGATAGCGGTACAGATGGACGAAATGAGGACGCATAGACTACTGACTGGAGGAACAACTAAAGAGGCTTCCCCAGCAGATTTAGACAGACTTAGTCCTCACTAATGCATGCTCAGAGCACCTGGTCAGAATGGGTGCAATGAGGTGTGTCTGAGATGAGGTGGAGACATTTACTACCCAGTGGATTTGGGAGTGGAGCAAGGAAGGAAACCGTCACATCAACCACTGAAACAAAGAACACGAGAGAGGCATGCCCAAGTCGAAGACCACGCTGAGTTGAACTGAGATGGCCACTGGACAGGCCCACGTGTTGGTGCCCAGTACCGAGCTAGAATTCAGGAAAGGACAGAAGACAGGTACAGGACAGTCCAGCAAGCAGGTGCGGGGTAAAGGAGAAACCATAGCCAAGAATGAACTCACGGGAGAAGAGTGGCATGGGGAAAGACCAGGGATGTAAGGGAAGAACAATGAATATATATGAAGACAAGATGGTGGCCTATAATCCAAGAACTTGAGAGGCTACGGCAGAAGGATTATCCCCAGTTCCAGTCCATCCTGGGCTACAGAGCGAAGGGGGAGGGTTAGAGAGTAGATATATGGAGAACAAGTCCAGGAAACCAAGAAATGTCATCTTGAAGGATGCAAGGGGCTTGAAGCAAAGATAGGTATAAGATAAAAAGACACAAAAGGCTAGTCAAGAATGGTGATGTGGGAGCTATTGGTTTTTTCTTTAATGTCACAGAGGAGTCCTGTAGAAGAGGACCATGAAAAAGGCTACCAGCCTGGGCAACTCCGACCCTAGTGAATACAAATTACAGAGAAAGACGGAGAAATTAGTGCTAACAGATCCAACAGATGGGAGATGAAGAATAGAATCTTTAAAGAGAGCATGGCTACAAAAGGAAGGAGAAATGTGGTTTGGGCTATGAGAAGCTAAGGAAACAGGGAAAAGAGGACAGTGTTTCAGAGTAAAAACATCAGTGTGTTCACAGAATGGAATGGACCAGCGGGCCTTGCATAGCTAAGCAAGTACAACACCGCTGATTATACCCTTAACCTTTAGTAACAGTCTGGAATAGCCACCACAGAAAATAAGAGAAACGGCTAACCACACAGAGAAGCTCTAGAAAAAGGAAAAAATCACACACAAAAGGAGTAGATGGCAAAAAGTCAAATTCAGGGCTGAAAACAAGTACAATAGAAACAAAAGAAAAACTACAGAGAATCAATAAAACAAAGGGTTGGTTCTTTGAGAAAACAAAACAAACTAACCAACCAACAAACAAAACAAGATAGACAAACCTTTCTGCACAATAACTAAAAGGCAGAAAAAGAATATCTAAATTAACAAAGCCAGAAATCAAAGGGGGGTATGGCAACAAATACCAAGGGAATCCAGAGAATCATGAGGACATATTTTAAAATCCTGTATTCTACCAAATTCAAAAACCTAAAGACATGAGTAATTTTCTCCATACATATCACTTACCAAACTGAAATCAAGATCAGATAACATAAAGGATACATCATCCCATCACAGAGACACTTGTTTACTGATGCTAGAAACTGAAAAGGACCTAGATGTCCCTCAACCGAAGAATGGATAAAGAAAATGTGGTACATTTACACAATGATGTATAACTCAGCCATCAAAAAAAAAAAAAATGTCGTAAAATTTGCAGGCAAATAGAAGTAAAAAAATAAATCATTCTGAATGAGGTATCCCAGACCAAGAGAGAAAAATATGGTATGTATTCACTTATATGTGCATATTAGCTGTGAAGCCAATGATTACCAAGGTACAATTCATACAACTACAGAGGTTAGGTTTAAAGGACTGGAGAGAGCAGATGGATCTTGCTAGGAGAGGGAAATGGGATAGGAAGATACGAATGGTGAGGCTGAAAAGGGGAGGAATGTGGGGAAAGAAAGACGGCTAACATTAGCAGGAGTCTGAGGGGTAGTCTGGAAACCTAGTGTAAGCTCCCTGTGCTGGTTACCATTACGTCAACTTGACACACGCTTCTGAGGGAAAGGAGCCTCAGTTGAGAAAATACCTCTGGAGTGAGATATCCACCCCGCCCGCATGAGCCCATTGGGGTGGGGACAGGTGTGGGCATGACCTGGGGGAACTAGGTCTGGGGTTAGAGACCCCAGCACTCTGTTTCCTGGTTGGAGATAAATAGCCTTCAGAGGCATCCCTGGGACGGGAACCTGCTGGTGCTCATTGTTTCTGTTGTAAGTGATTTTGCCCTGAATGAACACCTATCAGCCAGCCTATTTGCTTTCCCAGATTCTTATTTATCCACGATATACCGCCACAAGATCAGACTGCAGGCAAGCCTGTAGGGCATATTCCCAATTAGTGATTGATGTGGGAGGGCTCAGTCCAATGTGGGTAGAGCTGCCCCTAGGCTGGTCGTCCTGGGTTCTATAGGAAAGCAGGCCATGAAAGACAGTAAAGAGCACCTTTCCATGGCCTCTGCATCAGCTCCTGCCTCCAGGTTCCTGTCTTATTTGAGTTCCCATCCTGGCTTCCTTCAATGGCAGACCACAATGTGTTAGAGTAAGACAAATCCTTTCCTCCCAAACTTTTTGGTCACAGAGATGCATCCCAGCAACAGAAATCCAAACTAAGACACTCCCTTAAATATCTACACCAATGAAGGCAATCTAAATGAAACCACCTAATAATGGGGGAGACAGAGTCCCAACTGGCCATCTCTTGTCATGAAATGAAGCTTCAAATGCTGTGATTGGGTTACAACTAATTGAGTCACTGACCACAGGGAACCCCCAATGGGAAATCTCCAAACAAGCAGACTATTGGATACGCTGCTCTCTACCAACTGATAGCAAGGCCACATTGCAGAAGACAACCCCTAGGCAACATTGAACACAGACATTAAGTCTATGCTATGTTCCAGTGTCTTTGGTATAAGACAGTATTCTACCAGCTATCAAAACAGAAACATAACCACCAAGGCCAACCACCAACCCTTTATCCACATGGTTGTGTCCTACCTGCAAAATTCACTACGGTAATAGTGGCACAAAGCTTGTGTAAGTAGCCAGCCAGTAACTGATTAGACTTAAGGCCCACTCCACCAGATAGAACCCATACCCAATACTGTGTGAGTAACCAAGAACCAGAGAATAGACAGCTCAGAGACCTAGGGAAAGAACCAAATAATACTGGTATAAAAACGAAAAAAAAATGTAGTGACGAAATGACTCTTAATGACATTCTTGTATACCCATAGATCCAGGCCATGTTCAGCCATCATCAGAGAAGCTTCTTCTGAAGCAAATGGTAACAAACACCCGCAGTTAGACAATATGCAGAGCTTAAAAGACCTTAAAAACACTCAGCCCTAAATGAGATGTCTCCGATCAAATCCCTCTCTCAGAGCTCAGGGAACCGTGCAGAAGAGGTAGAAAGTGTAAAAGCCAGAGGGGATGAAGGACACCAAGAAAACAAGGCCGTCTAAATCAACCGAGCAAAGCGATCGGAACTCAGCTGAACAGCGTACACAGGGCCGGCATGGATCTGCACCAGGTCCTTTTTGCTCGCCTTCCAGTTTAGAGGTCTTAGGGGATTCCTGAATGTGTGAACGAGTGGACCTCATTCTTGTGCCTTCTCCTAGGTTCTTGTCCTTCTGTTGTTTTGTCCAACTTAAGTGATAGTTTTTACTTATATCTTAAAAAATGAATGAATGAATGAATGAATGAATGAATGAATGAATACCTAGCCACTGGGGTAAAAGGTTAACAACTGAACTGTCACCTTCTGGAAGAGGGAAAAAATCAGTTTTCTCCAATAGAGAGACACTCATTTTATCAACCATTCCACGGCAAGCCTCATGTTCAGGAGTAGCTGACCAACAACAACATAACTCCAAAGTTATTTTGTGTGCTTTCTTTGGATTACAATTTGATTGTTTATTTCTTTTTTGGGTGGTGGGAATTTTGTTATTATATCAGGTTTTTGTCCCTTTTTTTTTTTTTTTTTTTTTTTTTTTGAGAATTTAAGTTGAGTGAGAGGGAGGTGAAGATCTAGAAGGACTGGAAGTGAGGAGAGGATGATCAAACATTTCAATTTAAATTTAGTTTTGTTTCATTTGTTTTTTGAGACAGAGTTTCTGTGTATTGTTTTGGAACCTGCCCTGAACTAGTTCTGTAGACCAAGCTGGCCTCAAACTCAGAGATCCGCCTGCCTTTGCATCCCAAGTGCTGGGAT
The DNA here is from genome assembly GCF_943737965.1 of Phodopus roborovskii. NCBI lineage: Eukaryota > Metazoa > Chordata > Mammalia > Rodentia > Cricetidae > Phodopus > Phodopus roborovskii. Next base: position 15,900,529 of record NW_026126511.1, read on the forward strand.
TAAAGGCGTGTGCTACCAGTGCCCAGCTTAAAATATTGTTTTAAACAATAAAAATAATAGAAAAACAATTAGGGCTGGTGAAAAGAGAAAACAAAAACAAAAAGGTGTTCTGATTCAGGGGCTCTCCACACAGCCCAAACTCCTCTCAGATTCATGATGTAGCTCAAGCTGGCCTTGAATTCAAATCCTCCCACTCCAGCCTCCATGTGCTGAAATTAGACACATACAGCACCACACCCAGCTAGAATTCTTTACTACATTTTCCCATAACATATTGTGATAAAGATCAACAAAGGACTAAATGGACACAGAAATAGAATCTGGACACCTGAGTTCCAGCTCCATCTTGCCATGGGCTAGACTTGAGCAAACTACATCAGTATCCGCAAGCTAATGTGATCTTGTTTGGGGTGGGGGAGGGAGAACAAGTTTGTAGGATGGTGATAAGACCATGGTGTACAGTACGGAAGTGGACCATGCATATTATCACACTATAACGCAGTTCATAAACAGAAAGATAGAGTTGTAACAGTATCTTCTGGGGAAAACGTTCTAAAAAGTAGGTGAAGAAAGAACCTCTAGGAATTTTCCCTTTTCCCTTCTTTGTGAGTTAAATGTAGAGCCTTCTTAAACTGGTAAGTTATCCAGGCAATGTCATAGATGTTTTGGTTTCTTCAGATGTTTACACATCAGAAACAAAGTACTGAACTGTGTGTGAGCCACCAGAAGTTTGCAGTCAAACACGTATTGGCTCAAAATCTACCTTAGGGAAATGGTGACAGTTTGAATAAAAATGTCCACCACAGGCTCATATATTCGAAGGCTTAGTCATCAGGGAAGGGCACTACTTGAGAAGGACTGGGGGTATGCATCAGTGGGAGAGGGCTTTGAGGTTTCCAAAGGCCGAGCCAGTCCCCCGGGCTCTCTCTGTGCTGACTTGGGATCCAGATGTAGAGCTCTCGGCTCCTCCAGTACCATATCTGCCTATATGCCACGAGGCTGCCCGCCATGACGACAATGAACTAAACCTCTGAAACTGTAAGCATGCCTAATTAGGTGCTTTCCTTCATGAGAGTTGCCATAGTCACAGTATCTCTTCACAGCAATAGAACTAAGACAGAAACCAGTGCTCTAGACACCATATTTTAATGAAAGATAATTTCCTCAAAAACCACAGGGTCCCCAAGTGAGTCCAACAATGTTGTTCATTGTCACAATCCTGAGAGGGAAAGGAAAGCAAGGCCAGGGTTATACATGTCCTGCCTAACAAGAAGCTGGGCCTCCACTCAAGCCACACAGAGGAGACCAGCCACATGGCCTTTACTGCCAGTGGGAACCTCATCTGAGAACAGTAAGGCACAAGTATTATTATTATTACCTCTTTCAATACTTACAGATACTATCATCTCTTTTAACACTTTTTATTATGCCACAATTGCCAAAACATCTATTCAGATCATAGTATTTTGATCTACACCCCAAAACCACTGGACAGAAGTCTTTCCATATGATCCCCTCCAGGACAAAGGCCCTTAGTGACCATGCTGTTTCTTTACAAGCCTTCAGAAATGCTCACAGACATACTGAAAATATCTGACAATAAAATAACTTTAACACCAGGGAGAAGGTTGTATTCTCTCAATTTCACTCTTGTAAACTGAAGGAGAAAACAAAAACAAAACAGGGTCTTCAGTATGTGTCTTCATTCAGCTGGCTCCTCTCTACGCAAGCCCCCTGGAGGGGCAGCATCCCCTCTGCAGCCTATCTGATCCACTCTTCCCTGGCAACCCTGAGTAGCCTGGTTTCCTCACCGCACCCCATGACCTGATAAACATGGGAACAGGAAGGTGTAGAAAGCGCCCCTGCTGCTTTGAGACAGAAGTCCATGGGGCTTTTCCTAACATTCACAAGGTGGAAGAGGACACAGGTGTAAGGTGTCTGTCAATCCTGTGTTGGAAGAACATCCACAGCCTGGCAGCCGCTCGATGTCTTGTTTGATTTTATTTCACCTTCACCTTAAAAAGAACAAGAAAGTGTGTCGCCTCCTAACACAAGTCTGAAAACACCCTGTGGCTTTCCTGGTCAGCTCTACCCCTCCTTTCCTTCCAACTCCTAAGGGCTTCCCAACCATCTTAGGGATCCTTACCTGCTCTAAAGCCCAGCATAATCCCAGATTTGTTTACAACCACTTATTTCAGGAGCTTTCTCTGTCTCCTACGGCCAGGCTAACCGTCCGCCCTGGCCTGGGTTTCTAGGGTCAGCTGCTGAAGACCTCACGGGTTCTCACATCTCTTCTGGCAGGCCACACCCTCGGGAAAGCCATCCCTGATCCTGAGGTCAAGGTTTTCTGTTAGCCTCACTGTTAAATTCCATTCATTTTATTGACCAGGGTACAGGGGGAGGTCACGGGCCACGGTGCACCATGTGGAGGTCAGGGGAAAACTCCTGAGGACAGGTTCTCTCTTCACCACCCGAGTCCAGACACGGAACTTAAGTTCCCACCTTTCCCACCTACACCATCTCATTGGCTCTTCTATTCATAATGTTCTGAGGAGGGAAGAAATACAACAAGAGCCGGTACCTGCATCATCTGTCCCCAGAATGAGTTTGGCAAGTCCAAACACCAGGCCCTGAGCTTCTCTTCCTATCAGCATGTAGCACCACACCTGCAGCTGATAGTATTCTAACCAGCTCCCAAGTCTGCATTTCCTAAAGGAGATCCTAGAGTTCCTACATGTAACTGTACATGTCAGAAGCCCCAGAATTAGGCAAGACTAAACACCACAACTGATCTCATCTTTATAGAGTCAACTTTACCCATCACCAGTGGTATAAATAGTAAAACCATGTGGGGACTTGGACACAGGAATCACTCATGCAGCACAAGCTTAGTACACACCAGACCTAGGTTCAACCTCTAATACGCACACGCATGCATGCACGCACGCACACTCGCTGCTTTGGGGGAACTACTGCATTTTTTCCTTTACAAGTAATAAAATAAAAGATCAATAATACACTGCAACAACTACTTCTCACTTTCATGAGTTTCTGGTTATTTTAATAACTATCTTTCTAGTCTTTGTGGAAATGAACAAAATACATACCACATAAGCACACATATAATTGGCAAAAGAGAAAGAAAGAAGGGTTGCCTAAGGCTATTTGGCAAACACATCCAGGTTGCTGGATATAATGGACTGAAGTGGAGGATTGAATAGGAGCCCAGTCTTTTAGGTATTTGTAACTAACTGTCCTAAATCACCCAAACCGACACATAAGCATGGAGGATATTTCAAACTTAACAGCAAAGCAAGCACATGATGGAACCCCACAGCTGTGGCAATGTGTCTTTAATTTTCAGAACACAGAAATATGCAAATAGCAGGAGACCCTTCTCTGCACAAAATACTTAGCATGACTCCAAATTTATTTTTTTCCAACAAGAAAGAATCTTTTAGGGAAGCTTACCTAAAATGAACTCGTATTTGCTAAGTTTCAATTTGGTGTTCCAAAAGCGACACAGCACCTCAAGAGTTGAAACATGAGCTGGCAAGGATAGCATCTTGGACCATGCAAGGAGACACTGGAGAGGTTCCAGGCGACAGATACCTGATAAGCTCCTAATGGCTCTGTTCAATCTGTGTGGGTTTTACGAATGAAAAGGCCACCTTCAGATCACTGGGTCACATCAAGTGCTCTTTGTGGTCTGACTAAACTCAGCATCTAACAACTGAGAAAAGAGTTGGGGGCAAGCATCACACAAAGATACAAGAAAAAAAGCCCAACAGAGGCCAAGGGTCTATACACTTCTCAGCACACGACCCTAAAGGAAAGGAGATGTGGCCACAACAAAACACACCCACGGCCAGTCACTATGAGGATTGCTATCTGTGAAAATGACACTCACACACGCAAATGTGACCTGTCCTGGTTCAGCTGGACATCCGAGCACCTTAAGTCGGGTAAGCTTCTATTAACTGGACCCAAATTAAGTGAGCCACATATTGGGCACTTCAAGTTACTTAGATAAGCTTTTTCATCATTATATGGTTAATATCCCAGTCTCATGACATGGATTTACCGAAACCTCTACATTATTATTCCAATTCTGGCTATCAAGTGAGTTGACCCTACCTAGCAAAGTTCCCTGTGGTTCTGTTATTTGCATTTCAAAAGGGTAGAAGACTAAAAGACAAGACTTGCAGAAACTGGTTGAGTATCCTTATCTGGAATGCATAGAACCTGAATTTTTTTTTTTTTTTAATTCATGGTCTTAGTGATAGGAAGGACCCAAGTCTAAACACAAAATTCATTTCATAAATACTTTGTACATAGACTAAAGGTGGTTATATACAGTATTTTTGAAAAATTTTGTGGGATGAAATAAAATTCATAGCATGAAATTTTCTACTTGTAACTATTTTCTTTTCCTTTCAAAAAACTCCCCCCAATTTTAGAGCACTTTATAACCACTTTCAAGTTAGGGATGCCTAGCTTGTACTTATAGTTCCTAGAAGAATCAAGACGGGAAAGAACAGGCTAAGGAAGGTTTGTGAATTTCCTATGTTTAAATAAACTATCCTTTAAAAACACTTCAGGTCAAGATCCCTACCTCAAATAGCCATCTTTATTTGTAAAATACACAGATCCCACCCCCCCCCCCAGGAAGGAAATGACATATCTATGAAGTACAAATAACCAAACAGAAAGGAACCCATTGTGTTGGGCTGAAGTCCTGAAAAATGAAGATTTGCACAGTAGAAACGTCTGTGTGTTCATATGACTTCATAGTTTTCAAAGTTAATGTACATTCAATGAACTCTTTCTACTAGTCCAGTGACACCTTTCGATGTTCCTTCCTACCATGTGAGACACTGGAAACTCAGTTGAGTAAGACCGAGGCACTGAGGACTCTTGAGTCTAGTCACTAGTTAAAATTCCTCCTGCCATACTCATCCATTCAGTAATTAGCATTCAACGCCTACTAAGCAATAGCAGCTACTCTATTAAGTGAGTAGACTACAGCAGTGAGCAAAACAGATTTAAACCTAAACCATGGAGCTAACATTTAATGAGCACCACCATATGACTAGTGGGCTTTTGTCTTGATTAGTAGGGTGTCACTGACAACACCAAATGTTCAATGAGAACTGTTTCTTCTGTGCATCTAGTCAACTAGAAAAGCAAGAGTCAACACAAACATGCCAAAGGTTGTATTAAGCATTGGTAATCCAAGAGAAAACCAAGTTACAGATCCTTTGTCTACTCAGAAAAGACATGTATTTTAAAATGAACAAAACAGGGAACAAACATTTCTCAGCCCATCTTCAAACCAGGGAATCAAGAACAGAATTTCCCTGAGACCATAGTGTGATCAGTGCCTAGAGAAAAAACAAATATACATCAGTCTAGGCTTTATCATAATAGGCTAGAGATTTAGAGATGCTAAGATAGCAATTATTTTACTTTCAACATTATTTCAACAAAATTAAAGTCAAGGGTGCACTGTCAGAAGCATGCTTGGCAGCTTCAAGAAGTTAGGATCTGAAGGAACCCAGGAGCAGTAACCCTGAAGAGAACCTGGAAGGAAGGCAGCCAAATGAGCCGAGAGAAACCATGCAGGAGACAGGTGTGCAGCGGGGCCTGCAGGCTCAGCATGGACGGTTGCAGCACAGGGCCAGTTCAAGGACAACTTGGTTAGGTAGTGAATTCCAGGTCAACACAAACAGAACATGTCTCAAAAAGGGAAAACACCAAGAGAGTGCGGACAGATCACCACAAACCCTTCTGGAGATACATCCCTGGGGTGGTTAGCATCCCTGGGGTGGTTTACGCATTAGCAAGACAGCTACCCCAGGGGTATGGGGCAAAGGAGCACACACAGAGGAAAGACAAGAGAGGCCTGCACATTAGATACCCTCAGGCACCTCGTGGCCATGCTCTCCCCACACGTCCTGATGAAGTTTTAAGGACTTTTCTTCCCAAAAGCATCAAGGTCAAGAACAAGAAGATACCTTATCTAGAATGTTTGCTCTCTGAGAAGCAGTGCCTTATTGGTAATGACAGGATAGCAGGAAAAAGAGATACAAAAGCCTTTGTCTGTGATAGACATGATACAATTGCCTTTGCAAACCACACTAGTCTCAAAGTACTCCCTGACACCTGTCATTTAAAATAAAACCCACACAAACACAAAAAGAAAATGGCTGCTTTAGAGCTACTGAAAGTCTAAGATATGGAGAGCTCACATAATTCCAGTGTTTGCACCGTGAGGGACACAGAGCCATGCCATAATTTCTCATTTCTGATGCTATCACTGACCGGAAAGGAAAAAAAAGAAAGTGCCTTACTTAGAAGCCAATAATTTTTCAAGAGGAAAGATTAAGTAGAAATCCCTAATTTTCTTACAAAACCATGTCAGGGCTTTCAACTCACAGGGAAGACTAGGGGCGAAGGAATCCAACTAGAGGTCACAGCATCTTAAAAACTGACACAGACTAAGTGGCAGCTTTGATTCCAGAATGTCTTCATGAGCCCACAGCGAGGGGAATTGTGAAGGAGCTGGAAGGGTCTGGAGTACAAGGTACACAGTGGCTAGGAAGTTCTGTGCCGAAACACAGGAAAACACTCAGATCCTCCAACTCCCTCCCAGCCCAGGCTACTCATGTTCCTTTAATTTTAACAGAAACATTTAAAATCTGAAAAGAAACTCATTAGGTTCCAAACACAAACAAGGACACCTTATAAAAGAGAGGGAGAGACTATGGGACCCGACACATGGGAAGTACTTAAACACATACAACAACTTGCAAGAGGAGTCATTAAAATGCCCAAGAAAAATATAAAAAGAAAACCAAGCCTATTATAAATCACACAGAAATCTCTGACATAAATCTAGGGATCGAATATCCAGCCATCAGGAGGACCCACAACAAATAGAGAAAATGGGAGGGGACAGGGAGCTTATAAAGAAATAAGGCAAGAAATGTTTGTGCAGCTACAGTTTCCAGACTTAAAGTGACACTGAATGAGCAAAACCAAGATATTAATGAATAAATTCAACATGCACCAAATACAGGCTAATATCATGAAACACCCATGGTCCTTTAAGCGGCAGGAATATAAGTAATAAGTAGGAAAGAAGGCCAGCATTCATGTGACTCCAGCAGCGGCCCTGAAGATGACACAAATGGACGGAGCCTTTAAGTCCTCTAGGAAACACCTAACTACAGACTCCACGAGCAGCCCAGCAGCTGGGTAGTGACCAGACCATGGCATTTCCAGTTGCCTGAGGTCTCGAACTTCCCTCCCGCCAACTCTCTTGCCTTTTCTCCAGAGGGGAGACTGGAAGAAGGGCCTTACATCTGAGGAGAAGCTGGGAGAGTTCTAGAATAAAGCTGAGCAGACACTCCACCACGATGGCTGTTGAAGGCAACAGAGAGAGAGAGACCTGGTGCTAAAGAATGGAACGGGCTCAGGGTCTACCCGGAGAGCCTGAAATAAACTAATGGCACAGACTAAGGAAACCAGCTAAGCATCTTTAGCGACCAATTAAAAAACAAGGAGGGATAGAAAATATGAAATATTGCAATGCCTAGAAGCCAGCATTCCTATCATAAAAACATTCATGTATCCTGTAATCGATAAAAAGCCAGATTGGGAAGCTATGGTTGAAAAACAACCTTACAATCCAAAGTCTGCGAGAGACAGGATGTGTGTGTAACAACGTAGTAGTCATGAATTTGAGGAGGAATAGGGGAAGACAGAAGGAGTTGGGGAGAAAGAGGAAGCAGGTGGGGATAATGTAAATCAGTATCCACATATGAATTCTCAAAAAAAAAAAAAAAGTTCTTTTAATGATCATGTAACTCAGCAGCCATCTAATAAATGAATTTTAAAAAGCCTGAACATAAAAACAGCTTCTGTTAAACAGTGCATCTGGGAAATAAACAGGTAAAATATGAAGCTTTTTAAAAATACTCTATGATTAATGTTTTTCAAGCTGAAGAGATTTTGTGAAGTACATGGTCGCTTTACAATGACCATCCGGTAAACAAACTATGGTTTGCACAGTGCAGATGTGCACGCCGATGACACGCCACCTCACCCTATGTCTGCAGCCCAAGTCGGCGAGTTATCTTATATTGGGACTACAGATCTTTGAAACAAAGGCATTTGGACTCACGGCAAAAGTTTCGATTTAGTCGGGTACTGATTTTGGTTCTGAAGATTTAGTTCTCTACCTAAAATGCTTCCTATAAAATTCAAGTATACTAAAGCACAAATAAAAATACACCATTTCACTGCATGCCCTTGTGACTTCACATCGGCCAACAAAAGCAAAATAGATACAAAAAAGTAATAATAATGAGATTTACATTAAATTTACTAAAAGTTTCTTCTCTTAAAACTCAACCCTGTAATCCAACTTGTGTGGCAGCCAGCTGAAGCTGGAGCTGACACTGTGGCCATGGTTCCCCTCCCCGCCAGCTGCCTTCTGTCCCATGATTCTCTCAGCCAAGAACCATTCTTACATTTAAGAGGAGGATGCCTCATGAGAGAAAAACGCTTCAAATGCAGATCTGTGTCCAAAAATGAAGTGTCATTGGGACAGCTCTGTTCACTTAACTGTAAATCTACAGCTGCTTTTGTGTGATGATTAAGGGGCACAGTCACAGAGTGTGTAGTCTGAAAAACTTAAGTCATCTATTACCTGATCCTTTGCAGAAAAATGCTTATTGACCTCTGAGCTAAAGTATTATAATTCTTGAATCTCATTTGACTTTTGTTTCAAATTATTAAGCCATACTCATACATAAAACTGTCCACACAGCAAGACCTTAAATCAAGGGCTACTTGACTGAGTTAGAGGGTTAGACTCTGGGGGACATGCTGACTTCATGAGTCACCGTGTTGAGTAGGAGCGAACAGATGCTAGATTCTCTGGACATCAGGGTACCACACCACTAACGGGCACTGTTTACCCCAGTACATCCTTGCTTCGATGACCCTCTCCAACACGCTATCAATAAGTCAATAGTTAAAATGTTAATGAGACATGTGCCTAATTCTACCTTCTCCAGACATTTAAGCTGGATTTCTGTTGATATCAACCTTTAGCCATGCTGAGACAGCATCTATGGGCTGGATCTCAGAGAGCCCAGCTCTGACCCTGGTCCCTCGATATCCAGAAACAATCCTCTAAACCACTCAACTTCACCCTTAATCACCTCGACAGGTGAGTGACCTAAATCAGGTCAACATGAAGTACTGGCTGTCATAAAAGTAAGAGGTGAAAGTCTACCTATGCTTTCTTCCACTCAAGTATCCCATAACCAGCCATTACCCTTGAGCTTGATAAGTAGTGTCCACAACTTCATTGTGCCTAAGCACTGGTCCTGATCCCACCAGTGCAGATCCCTCCTGTCCATCCCTCACATGCCCCATTCTCTATCCTGGAGAGGGTGAGACCTGTGATTTCAAGTTCAAATAGGATCTGAGATGCATGGGCAGAGAGGGTATTTCTGGAGAGCGAACAGACACCGAGAGGTTAAAGAACATGACAAAAAGTTCAAGCAATCACAGCCTTGCGTTAGTGAGGACATAAGAAAGGTAAGGAACAACCGACTACTCATTTCCTTAGTGGTTCTCCTACAACTCCTTGTCTCTCTCTGCTGTCTGTCTCTACCATCTACCTCTTGCCTGTGTGTCCGTCTCTCTCTGGGGCGTGTTGTGTGCACGCGCACGCATCTGTGCCTGGGCTAATATTTCCACATCTGCTGGTGTCCACCAGTTAACTAATGTTACGTACACCAATAGGATTGGTCCCTAGTTTATGGCGCTCAGCACTTCCAGTTATTCATGCAGCTACACATGACACCAGCACACGAGATGGAGCTCAATGAGCTTAGCCCTCGGGTTTCAACAGAGTCCAACTTCTGACTTAGAATTGAGCCACCATACCCCAGTTACCAATGCAGAAAGTAAAGACAGATCCATTTCCTTTGCTGACATGTTTTTGAAACAGAAAAAAAAAAAAAATGTGTTCCATAGTATAAGCTAAAACTCTGGCTAAAAGTACTTCCCAAACTCAATAGAGTCTACACTGCGGAATTCTGTGTAGAATACAGGACAGGAGGATTGCATGCCACAACAGCCTGCACTTCAGGTAAGAATTCTTCAGCTGAAGCCTACTCCCAAACCAGGAACAAACCAGGAGGGGAGGAGGAAGAGCGTGTTCACAGTACCTTGCTCCAGCCTGAAGCGCAGGGAGCGTCTGGCTGCTTCCATCTCAGGAGTTGGGTTATCTAGGACGTGTCTACACCACTGCAAAGGACTCAGGGACTTCTCTGGTGAGGGGAAGGTCTTTGAAGAGACAATATATAACCTTTAAAAAAAAAAAAAAGAAAGAAAAAGAAATCTACATTACAGGCATTATACAGATTAGAGGAAAAACCTCTCTTCTGGAGGAAACAGCATGTACTGAACAGTTCCCATAGAGACAGAACCTCGTTTGATTTTGCTTCAAAGTCCCAAGAGTCATTTTTAACAGGCAAACATCCCCAAATAGAACAGGTCATTTTCCAAAGCCTATGGAGAACAGCTTAAAAACACAGCTAAATGCCCCCCCCCACACTTTAGCTCTGTTTGAGAGATGCTTCTGCTACAAAATTGGCATCTAATGACAGCACTTGGCATGTCTGGAAATTAATGCCATCTCTCTGGTCTCTAACACGGTCCTTCCTGAAACACCAATCTTCATTATTTACCCTTTTGCGATCATAAGACAGGACGGCCACCTGTTAGAGTGTTATCAGTGTGGCCCACAAAGGTGGAAGGCGTGTTCAACTCTGCCAACTCTACTAGCTCAGAGGCTGGCAAACAATTTCTGTGAAGGACTAGCTAGTAACGACCCTTGGCTTTACGGTACGGTACGATCTGTTACAACTACTCAACCCTGCTGTTGTGGCCCTCAAGCACCGCAGTCGGAATTTAACTAAAAAAGAACGACTTCTTTCCTGTGCTCCTTAACCCCAGCATCAGGGAGGCAGAGACAAGTCTGTGCATCCGAGGCCCTACGGTGAAGTTCCAGAATGTTACAGCCCTAGCCTACAGGCTCCTGGCATGTCCAGAACCAGGCACTCCTGTCTAGTCCAAGTAGAGTTCAGACTGGCCACTTGTTCTTACTCATTGGTACTTCAAACGAAATTGCCTGAGCATGCAGCAGCTCCAGTTTTCTGAGTCAGTAGGTTCAGAGTGAGTTCAAAGAATATAAATGTCTAACAAGTTCCCAGGCAATGATGATCACATCTCTGGTGTCAAGAGCACACTTGAGACATAAGAGCACACTGCCCCACTTTGCCACACCAATCTAAACTAATCCAGGAATACAAATGGCATATATTGGCTGTTTATGGAAAATTAAATGGAGATACAGAGAAAAGCTAAAGTAGAAGTTTAAATTAAAAAAAAAACTACAAAGAAAAACCAAAGCTAGAGAGGTTGATTGTTGAATTCTGTCAAATATCTAAACAAAATACCAATTCTTCACAAACGCTTTCCACATAGGACAGATGACATCCGATATATTTTGTGTGGACAGTGGCTTCCTGATGCTATAGCCGGACAGACATTATGGGGGTCGCTAATGACCACTATCACTCACGGACAGACGCAGAGTCTAAATATTTTAGCAAGCTGAGTCTCAGAGACACTTCATCTTCACCATGGAGAGTTTATTCCAGAAATGGCATCAGAGTAACTTAATTTTAACTAAAATGGAAAAAGTCATGTGATAATCTCAATAGACAAAGGAAAAAGCATTTGACAGCCATTATAAAAAGAAAAGAATATTCCAGTAAAACCGAAAGCCCTCAACCCAACTGAAGAGCTCTTAAAAGATGCTATAGCATTCTAAAGGTAAAAGATGAACACTACACTTCTCCTTGAGTAAAGTAAGGGCACAGGCTCACCATCTCTAGTCAAGGCTCCACAAAGGCTCTACCACTACCAGTGGGGAACTGACTAGGAATATTTGGAACGATCAGAAATAAACCTGTCTTTCTTCATGGATAATACCACCTATTTAAAAATATTAATCTATTAGCAACATTGTAGGATGCTGGGTCAATGTATGTCACTACCCATCTGTGTATATCAGCAACAAAATACTGATGCTTTCATATTCGCCCTTTTCCCATCTACAATAGCATTTTAAAAACTGTCAAACACATGTATAAATCAAACATGTGTATGAGCTTTATACCACAGAAACCACAAAACCAGTCAGAGACAAATTAAAGCCATAAATTAATGGAGAGATATGCCAGGTTTGCAGATCAAAGACTGGATACTGTTAAGGTGTAGGCTGTTCTTAGAGATCTTTATAATTAACAAAATTCCAATAAAAACCCTAGCTCTGTGTGTGTGTGTGTGTGTGTGTGTGTGTGTGTGTGTGTATAGAAAATGATTCTAAAATTCACACAGATTTAGGAAGGTCCTTCAAAAGCCAAACAATGTTTAAAGACAGCAAAGCTGGAGAGCTATCACTGACAAATCAGGACAGCGCAATAGTAGTGAAGAAAGTTTAGTGTGGCATACAGGTAAAGGATAGTCCCCAAATGGAACCAACACAGACATCAATGAAGGGTGGTCTTCTGAACAAATGATGCAGGAATGAGGATATTCATACACAAACCCAAGAGCTCTTGACTTCATACAATATCCTCAGCTAACTAAAAAGATATGAAGCTAGAAACCCGAAAAGAAAAATCTTATTAAAAGTCACAGGTGAAAGTCTGTGTCCCAAGGTTGGCAAACATCCCTTCACGACTGAAATCATGCGTGATCCAGAAGAAGGAGAGGCACCCGTGGGCCTTACCCAAGAGAAAATCTTTTCCCTTGGAAAATACTGCCAAAAAATAAGAAGCAAACTGCGTGTTTGGAGAAGATGCTTGCAAACCATGTGCCTGACAGAGAGCTTCTCGACGTAGACTATACATACCCACTCCAGCTGTGCCTTAGTATACACATGAAATGAAGACGAGGCATGCAGACCTACTATGGAATCCAGAGGAAAGGCACATTACTGTGGCACTCTAGGGTGGGGACATGAGTTCACAGGGATACAGGGACTTGGAGTGTTCCGTAAACATTAGCAGGTGGTTTAAATCTCTAAAGTACATCTTGTCGGCTACTTAAAAAAAAAATGTTCAAATGTTTCAACACAAAAATAATGTATAAAATATTTTAAAACTGTTAATTGGGTGACCTCAAAATCTTTAAGTGCACCCAACTAATATTAATGATCCCTCTTTTTTCCACCTGGATCTCCTCCCATGTTTAAGGAAGGGACTCCATGAATAGCGTGCCATATGTCCACACAAGCACTTTTAAAGCAATGAAGGGCTAACTCTTATTATTTCCCAACATATTTGATGGATAAAGTTAAATTTCCTTTCATTTACATTTGCTCCAAGCCACCGGAAGAAGCGATATGCTGGTCTCACTAAATAGCTCTTTTTAAATCTTATTGCAATGCTCTCTGGATTTTTTTTTTTAAAGTGACAAACAGTAAAAAGCTTGTCAACCATATACTAATAGTTGGATAACTGTGGTAAAGGCCCATTCAAAAGAAGCAAATATAAAAAACTTATGTTTGGCATATGTAACCAGGTAAACAGCAATAATATAATGAATTTGAGAGCCCGTTTCGGTGTAACACGCCTGTAATCCCAGTGCTCAAAGCTAAAGGACTAAGGCATAAACTCTAGGGCCAGCCTTGGCTACAGTATGAGAACTTCTCAGGAAAGATACATGATATTAACGGTAATACTAGATTTTAAATTATGACTTATTTTAAAAGGATCGCTCCTTTGTGTTTCTATCAAAATTGTAAATATTTCTTCCCATTGTTTATGTACATGATTTGAAAAAAAAAAAAAAAACTCAAACTGATCTGAAATTGGCCTAAGGGTTTACAGGTATAAAGGAAGCCATGGGAAGGGGCATTTCTCAAGGCTGAACCACAGTTGAGCTTTACCAAAAAAACAAAACAATTAAAAAAAAAAAAAAAGATGTAGTTTAGAAAAGATGGCAAAAGTTACAGGGAATGTTGAGCTGCCCAATCAGAACACAGAGCACCCACACCATTCCCGAAACAGGTGAGAGATGTGCCCACCAAAGATTTCTACAAAATCTGTGGTGTTTTTAATTCTCAAATCAAAGTAATTGATGATTAGGGTCTGCATGCTTAAGACTGAGTTTAGTTGCCATGTGCAGTACAAAAGGAGAAAGAAACACTGCAGTCCCTAACACAAAATACAAAGTGAGCTGAGAGCTCTCCCTATAACAAAAGCCCAAAATGAGAAAACCCCACTTTCTTAAAGAGAAACATCAAAGACACAAAAGGGCTGCAATTCCCAGTCCTGCCGCTGCAGTCCAGATGTGAACACTGCTCGGCTTCCCTGCAGAGTCCAAGTTTCCGACCCATCCAAACTTCACTCCTAGAGTACCTCTAGAGACCAAGCAAACCCTAGCAGAAGCCCCCTCTGAGGACAAGTGCTGGACCAACAAGCGGGAAAACAGGACACCGGAATAGATGCTGGTCCCCTCCAAAAAGTACTCGTAGAACAGACACAGAGCTAACCAGATTCCCATTGCATGAAACCTTCAGGCCTGGACCATCCCTACATTAACTTTTTTAAAGTTTAGGAACTTTTAGTTCCTAAAATAACACAACAAAGTTTCTCTAACAGCACTGTCTTAGTTGGGGTTACTATGACTGTGATGAAACGCCATGACCAAAGCACACGGGGAAGAAATGATTTATTTAGCTTACATTTCCACATCACAGTTCTTCATCAAAGGAAGTCAGGACAGGAACTCAAACAAGGCAGGACGCTGGAGGCAGGAGCTGATGCAGAGGCCATGGAGGAGAGCTGCTTACCGCTTGCTCCTCATGGCTTGCTCAACCCGCTTTCTAATAGAACCCAAGACCACCAGCCCAGGGATGGTACCACCCACAATGGGCCGCTCACTTCCCCCAATCAATTACTAAGAAAATGCTCTACAGGCTTGCCTGATCTTACAGAGGCATTTTCCTAATTGAGGTTTCCTCCTCTCTAATGATTCTAGCCTGTGTCGAGTTGACATAAAACTAGCCAGCACAAGTGCCTTTTCTTCAATCTGGTTTCATTCTTAAGACTTAATAAAAATTCCCAAGTTCAATTTGCTAAATAAATAGTACCTCCAACTGCTCATTTCCCAACATGCCTTCGCTTCCTACACCATTCCCGACAGAGGGAGATAGCACACCTTTAATAATCAAATCAGTATCTGAGAGGTTATCAGGGAAACAGAGAGAGAGAGAGGGCACACCTAACGGCACAACTCAACTGTAAGAGCTGATGTCTGAGAAGAGACCCATCACTAGGTGGCTTCGGATGCTACCACAGAGGGCTGCACACTAACCCTGTCCAACAAGCTTTTCAAAGGAAAGAACCATAATCACTGGAAGGCAGATGATGCCAAATCTTCCATTAGTGCGCACACACACAGAGACACACAGACACACACAGAGACACACAGACACACAGACACACACACACACACACACACACACACACACACACACACACGGTTAAAAGAGCAGAGCAGGACTGAACGACAAGATGGCATGAGTTGTGCAGTTAAGGCTAACGAGGCACTTGGGACCCGATAATCAGTACACAAGGCAGATGGCAGTTTCCTCCCCAGTCCCTAGTCGGACCAATAGGCGCTATCAGAAAACTGGATTCTGCCTTCACGCTTCTGCTCAGGGCTTGGCACCTGCTAGGCCTCAGGGTCCCCTTCCTCCCACGCCCCGCCCCGCTTCCTGGGCCTCAGAACTCCGGGTCTGGGGGACCACGGCTGAGCTCGTCAATACCAGGTGCAGTCGTCCTCCTCGCTCCAGGCGGCCAGGCTCTCCAGGTCCAGCGGCTCCACCTCGTCCAGCAGCGTTGGAGGCAGCAAGGGCGGCGCGGGGGCTTCCCCGGGCGG
The DNA here is from genome assembly GCF_943737965.1 of Phodopus roborovskii. Classification (NCBI taxonomy): domain Eukaryota; kingdom Metazoa; phylum Chordata; class Mammalia; order Rodentia; family Cricetidae; genus Phodopus; species Phodopus roborovskii. Next base: position 15,916,570 of record NW_026126511.1, read on the forward strand.
CGGCGGCGGGGTCCCCGGGGTCCCCGGTTCCGGGCTGCCACCCCCACCGAAGAAGCCCGCCGCCGGCTTGGAGTAGACGAAGGGCGCGTCTGCGGGCGGCAGGCTGCAGAGCAGGGAGGGCGCGGGGCTGGGCAAGCAGTAGGTGCCCGGGAACGCGGGGCCCAGCGCGCCCGGGCTCGAGGAGGTCGTGCCGGCCGGGGCCCTGTGCGGGGTGAGCGGGCTGCAGGCCCCGGCCGGCGGCGGCGCGGAGGGCGGCGGCGGCGGCAGCAGCAGCAGGTGCGGGGCGGCTGCCGCACTGGCCGCCCGGCTGCGCAGCTGCTCGTTCTGCTTCTCCAGCTTGCGCACTAGCTCCTGCAGCTTCTTCACCTCCAGCTCGGCGTTCACCACCGGCCCGGAGCCCGCGCCGGAGCCCGCCACGGGCGAGGCGCATTTCACCTGCTCCGCCATCATCGCGGGAGCCCCGAGCGCCGCGGCGAGCAGGCAACGCGGGCCCAGCTCGCGCCGCCTACCAACATCAGCACCAGGGCCCAGCCTCGGGACCAGGCGGCGGCAGCCGAGCGGCTCTGTGCTCTGCACCGGGCTCTGCTCTAGCGGCTCCGGGTTTTAGCCGCGGCCCCGAGGCGGGGCGGGGCGGGGGCGGAGCCTTGCTGATGGCACTGTCGAGGGGGCGGGGCCTGGGCAGGGACCCGCCCTGGGCATCCGCAGGCGCCCACGCCACCTAACCCCAGGTGCCTGATTGGACCTGACCTGAACTTCCCGCTGCTCGCACTTCCTCCCGCTTCAGGCTTCGGAGCCCCCAGCTCGGGTGGCGGCTGAAGGCGGGATCTGAAGAAGTCGTAGCAGGTGCCTACAGTAAAGAGAAATGTACCCTGGGCTTGCCCTCCCTGTAGGAAATAGAAGGTCTGGGGCGCACTGATGCTGAGACTCCCAAAACAGACTCGGAGTGGAAAGGCTTTGAAAAGATGCTCCTAAGGGCAGTAGTGTTAGGTAGCACAGAAACAAAATGGTGGGACAGGGGAGGCTGAGGAGGGAAAGGAAGAAATTCCTGTCACTGGACAGCCTATCTAAAATACCCATATTTGAACTATCTCCATTAAACGAGAGTGGCGTTTTCATACCCTTTTCAATTAGACGAAAGATTTGAGCATCCCCTGTGTGCGACACTCTGCTCCAAAAGATGGCTTTTTGAGCAAAGTGAACAACAGACAAAAGTCAGTGCGGGGAGAAATATAGTTAACTTGTAGAGTGCCCCATCTGTTAAATAGCCAACACTATTGCAGTCAGGCATGCCTGAGCAAAAAGAGGAAGGTTCTAATATCACTTGCTTTTTTTTTTTTTACTTCTTGGAAACCATGCTTTTTGTTTCTTTTTAAACAAAAGATGCTTTTAAGCGGACGAAATGAATCGTTTTGTTCAGTTAATGTTGACTTGGCATTTTGTGTGTTTACCACAAAGGAAAGCCTGACGTTATGTTTCGAGAAAAATCCACATCGCTGGTTCTCATCCTCAGACAGTATCCTATCTGATGAAGGGCCTCGCTTGGGCACTATACACAGTGTAGATGAAACATCACTGAAAACATATCACACATCTCTGAGGCATGGCAGGGATGTTGCATCTAGGGATTTTTAATTTGACCCTGCGCCTTACTGCTCAGAAATACTTGTGTCTTCTCGGTTGTGTAGCTACATCTCTAAATGTGTGTGTATGTGCAAGATGGGTGTTCTGAATTTAAGTTGGCTGGCAAGAGCTGCTTAAGCCAGATAGATGAATGATAACTACCCTGAAGTTTCCCTCCCTGGATTCCCAGCTGGCCAGCCATCAGACCCCAACCACCTGTATCTCCTATCACCTTTCCAAGTTTCATTCTATCTTTTTTAGTGTGGTGGTTATTTCTAAAACCTGGAGAGGTGGAATAATACTATCGAAACTCCTAAGTGAAGAATCTATTGAAGGATTTTTCCCCGCATGCTCAGTGGCAGATGCGGGCAGCAGTATCCCTGAAACACAAAGAAAGGGAGAGGACAGACACAATGAGAACAAAGAGCTGCTGGGTTCCTCGTCAGTGAGAGAAATTGGGGATCGGCACACGACCGTGGAGACAACAAGAACTATCAAGTAAAGAAAAGCAGTCATTTTTACTGCAAAATTCATATACTCCAAAGAAGCAGAGAAATTGAGCGCCCTCCCTCCCATCTTTACTCTTTACGGTCTCTAGAACCAGAAACCAGAAGCCAGGCTGTAGTACTGTTTTTTAAGTGACAAATTACTGTAAAAATTTCTCCTTGTTTACAGGGAGACTTGACATTTTGAGCACAGACAGGAGGGAAACATTGTGTCAGGGGCTCTGCAGGCTTGGTTCCTCCTTGCTTTTCAAAGGTGAAATAATTCACACCCAGCAGAAATAGTCCATCTTCCTTTCTTTCTTTCTTCTTTTTTTCTACTAAAGCTCTTTTCTTCCCTTCAGAGAACTGTGCATGCATACATGCTAATGGCACTCAAAATGCACACTGATTTTAAGTTGGTATCCCCAGGGTGCCTACCTCCTTAGCACATAATTGAAGAGGTTGGTGGTGTCAAGGTTTTAATTAAGCAGTCTTGATTTTTTTATTTTGATGCAAATTTCAAGCTGTGTGTTTGAAAGAAATTTGCGTACGTAGCTGCTCAACTTATTTTTAGTATTTTAAATGAAATGAAAAGGTGGTTTCAGAGCTTACAGGGAAGACATCGACATGAAAATGCATGTCTCCTTAAAAACCTTATGGGAAGCATCCATACATCACAACACTCAAAGCCAGATAAAGAAATGCATATTTGCCAGTAGTCCTTATTCATCACACTTTGAAATCATGCATAGTCACTGAAGTTACTTTTTAAAAACTAAAATTAACTCAGTCACCTGTAACTCTAATGGTATCTACAGCTACCAATCATTAGTACAATCACTTAACCAGCAACAATTCTTTGTAGTTCCTGCTGGCCCAATGACTCTCCTTTTTATCCTGAAGAAAAAAAAAAAAAAAAAAAAAATCATGACCATGGATCCAATGACCTCAAGAAATGAAAATTCACCTAAAATGTAAAATGGAGATCAAGGATCTTCGCCTGTATTTTCAAGTTGCTTCAGTGGTCCTGCCTCCTGTTGGAAATGCCTGCTATCCACGCAGGAAAGAGTAGAATGCTGTCCACCCCACTGCCCGTGTGGTCTCACAGTGCCCCATGGGGTGGCCAGCACTGGCAGAGAAACGTTGTAATACTTTTTTTAAAAAGATGAATAAGTAAATTCCCAAGTCGTATCTGGAATTGAGATCAGAACCTAATTAGTTACTTGCATATGCATCATTTATCATGTAGTAGCAACACAGGAAGATAAGAAGGTTTCTTGCGGACCCATGATAATCGACTATGTCACATAAACCCAAATAGAACTAGAAAAACACTTGCTACATTGCTGTATTTTAAAGTAAGGGGATAATACAGAAAGAAATGAGTACATCCATAATACTCAGTGTTTGGGTTGCATCTTAACCTCACTCAACACTCCTACTTAGATTCATGTCAAAAAGCCGTGTAATTACACCCTATAAAGTCACACTGTAGTGGTTATAGTAAGAGTAATAGTGATAATTGTCTGTTTGGCACACTATACTTTTAAAAGCCCCTTTCAATAAATACTTATTATATGTCTATTATGTTTAAGTCATAGTACTATATAATTTTTTAAAAGTGGGTAAGACAGCGTCTACACTGAGACCTTATCTAGTGAAGAAAGAAGGACACAGGTGACTAACTATAGGCCAAGACTCAGTACGACAAGCATAGAGATGAAAATGAAAGGCAGCAGTGTAGGAGGTGGCCAAACACAGAGTGATTTTAGCTCTTCCGGTAAGGCTTCCAGTAGTGAGACTTCACCTGGTCCTTTCATCCAACTAAAGAGCATCAAGACAAGTGTGATATTCGTTAGTCAGGTTCCAGGTGCATCCATTCAACAAAGTAATGAGGGTGTAGCTCCTCCCAAATCCCAGTGCTAATTCCTCAGTATTTCCTCTGGGGTCACTGCTTTTTTTCCTTAAAAACTCAACTTTCTATCATTGTCATGAGAAAGAATTTTATACAGCTTTTCCTAAGAGGAGGTATTGGTGCTGCTTACATATGTGTGAACTCATCTGATCATCAAAAAACCCTTGGGGTAGTTAATATTCTATACATAAGTGAGGAAATTGAAGTACAGGGAGATGGATCAGCCCAATGCTTACTTGGCCAATAAGTGGGAGTCATAATCCAGCAGTCTTACGAAGCTTGTCCCTGAGAGTCCAAGTCTCTAGGCCATGATACCTCTCCTTAGGTCTTAGGAATCACTGCCAGAGTTTTCTGATTTGGTCTCTAAGTTATTTGGGGTTAATATGCTATGATGAAACAGTACAACAAAAAGCAAGTGGGCAGAGTGGCTTATGCTCCTGCATCCACAGTCTAGCAGAGTGGGAACCCTGAAAGAAGGAGCTGATGCAGAGGCCACAGAGCCGTGTTGCTCCCCGCCTGCCTTCTTATGTACCAGCCCAGTGATGGCCCTACCCACAATGCACTGGGCCTTCCTCTACAATTACTAATGAAGAAAAATGGCCTACAAGTGTGCCCAAAGCCCAGTGTCCTGGGGGCATTTTCTTAATTGAGGCTCCCTCCTCTCGGATGACTCCAGCCTGTTTCAAGTTGACAAAAATAAAATTAGCCAGCGGAGTCTCTGCCCTCTGAAAAACTATCAACCCGTGCAAATAAATTTCAGTGTCCAGGGATGCCTTTAACAAAGGGGCAGGGAAGTATTGCTGGAACTTTGAAGGTCACCACCTTAGAAAACGGCTGGCTTCCAAGGTCCACAAAGTTAGAACAACGCTGAGGGAAGGCGATGGCTCCCCACTCTTCACCAAGGCTCATCTGAGCATGTGGCGCAAACAGCACAAGCATCTCTGCACAGTTTGTCATGTCTGGACGTCAGGACTCGTTACATGCTAACACTCCCTTCAACATGCCCCAAAGAAGCAACGGGACCCTAAGATCAACCCAAGTAGGTGTCACACTGTTTGGGGAAAGATCTTATTAAAACCATACTTTAAAAGTATTTTTATTCTTTATTTACTTTATAATGTATATGGCTACGTAAAATGTATATAATAAAATTGTTCCAAGTTCAAAACTATTAAAGTGCATCAATTTTTAAAAAGAATCAGAAATGTTTTTACCTAAAACAAATAGACTTTTTGTTTCTTTGGGGGGGGGTTGGAACTGGGGTTTCCTCTTCTTGAAAATAAGTACTTAGACTGCTAAAACCCTGAAGAATAGCAACATGCTTGAAGCATCTTTAAAGTATGTGGATACCCAAGTACCATGTGTTCTCTTATGCAGAATAGGTATGTGTGTGTGTGTGTAATGTGTGTGTGTTTGTGTGTGTGTTGTGGGTGTGTGTGTTGTGGGTGTGTTTGGTGTGAGTGTTGGTGTGTTTGTGTGTATATGATGTGTTTAGTGTGTGTATCTGTTTGGTGTGTGTGTGGTGTGGTATGTTAGGTGTGTGTTTGGTGTGTTTGTGTGTATATGATGTGTGTAATACGTGTATCTGTTTGGTGTGTGTGTGATGTGGTGTGTTAGGTGTGTGTTTGTGTGTATATGATGTGTGTAATACGTGTATCTGTTTGGTGTGTGTGTGGTGTGGTGTGTTAGGTGTGTGTTTGTGTGTATATGATGTGTGTAGTGTGTGTATCTGTTTGGTGTGTGTGTGTGGTATGGTATGTTAGGTGTGTGTTTGGTGTGTTTGTGTGTATATGATATGTGTAATACGTGTATCTGTTTGGTGTGTGTGTGGTGTGGTATGTTAGGTGTGTGTTTGGTGTGTTTGTGTGTATATGATGTGTGTAATACGTGTATCTGTTTGGTGTGTGTGTGGTGTGGTGTGTTAGGTGTGTGTTTGTGTGTATATGATGTGTGTAGTGTGTGTATCTGTTTGGTGTGTGTGTGTGGTATGGTATGTTAGGTGTGTGTTTGGTGTGTTTGTGTGTATATGATATGTGTAATACGTGTATCTGTTTGGTGTGTGTGTGGTGTGGTGTGTTAGGTGTGTGTTTGTGTGTATATGATGTGTGTAGTGTGTGTATCTGTTTGGTGTGTGGGTGGTGTGGTGTGTTAGGTGTGTGGTGTGTTTGTGTGTATATAATGTGTGTAGTGCGTGTGTATCTGTTTGGTGTGTGTGTGTGTGTGTGTGTGTGTGTGTGTGTGTGTAGGGAAAAGGGAGGGAGGGAGAAGATAGAGATGGAAATAGAAAGGGACCATGAGATGGGGGAAGGATATCTTAAGATAAAGGGGAAAGGGAAGGGAATGGAAACCCGTTGACATGAAAGCTAAAGTGAGGACTATTTGGTGGGGAGAAGGAAATCTGCAAGAGGCGAAAATGAAGGTAGGCAAGGGCAGTGTGGAGGGGTATGAATAAAAATACAGTAAATGGAGACGGTGTATATCAAAATGCCATAATAAAATGCACAGCTTTTATGCTAAGTTAAAAACTGACGTAAGGTAAACAAAGCAGCACTGTTCACAACAGCAAGTGACACAGTCAAACACAGCGGCCGTCAGCTGAGGACGCCGGAGTTTTCACCCATAGGAAAATGAAATGCCACATTTTGAAGGAAAAAGGATAGGAGTGGCCTGTACTGTGTTCGGCAAAGTAATACAGATGTAGAAGGACAAACCACATAGTTTTCTTTCATCTGCAAAAACAAAATGGCATGAAAATAAAAGAGAGATTACTAGGGACCAGGAAGAGAGCCCATAGGAGAGAGAAGAGAGTCGTGAGGGGAAGGAGAGGGCAGGGACAAGAGAGGGTACACACAATAGACGTAAGGTTAGGGGTGGTCAGAGGGGCAGAGGGGCAGAGGGGCAGAGGGGCAGAGGGGCAGAGGGGCAGAGGGGCAGAGGGGCAGAGGGGCAGAGGGGCAGAGGGTTAGGGTTAGGGTTAGGTGAGTCCAAGATGTCACCGAGAAATTTTTAACTTGGTGAGGTTTTAGGGGGTTGTTTTGGTTTGAGTTTTGAGGGTTTTTTGTTTTGTTTTGTTGTTTGGGGTGTGTGTGTGTGTGTGTGTGTGTGTGTGTGTGTGTGTGTGTGCAGGTACCCTTGGAGGCTAGAAGAACGTCTTGGCTTCCCTGAAGCCAGAGTGACTAGTGGTCATCTGCCTGGTAATGGGTGCTGAGAACTTATGACTCCTGCACGGACAGCAGGTGCTCTCAACCCTGAGCCACGCCCCCACGTTTGTATGAGCTAGTAAACAAATAAATCAGTGTGATAAATAAAAATTACCTTAATTTCTTTCAAAGTTTAACAATACAGGGTAAAACGACTTTGACATAATTTGACTCTTGCTGGAGAAAAACTCCCGCCACGGTGGGTGGCTCTACAGGTTTTGAGACGATTACTTTAAAAATACTCTATTTTCATGTCTTCCTTAAATGGTTCTCTGATCCCAAAAACCTATGTATAGTAAAATTTTCCTTCACTCAGAGAATCAGTTTTCTATCCTACGCAAAAATGGCGGATAGCATATTTAATAAGCAAAATGCTCATTGGGAGCTGAGAGTCGGCAGTGGTTTTGCAGTATTTCACATCATCAAGAAAAAAATAATTCTGTTTGATAATTTAAAGAGTTACTACAAGAGTCCTCTACCCGACTTATCACAATTACGCACAAGTGTTACAAACTCTAGCCAAAGCTGTTTCAAGTCTGTGTGACGTGGACAAGAAGCACTTCCATGGCTATGGTTCCTATCACTCTCCCTCGTGTGCTAGCATGGCTGCCAGGGTATCACTCTTGGAATCTAATGAACATCAGCGGAGAACAGCAAAGAGACAAGAGAGCAGTAGGCTACCAAGTCATTGTGTTCCAGGAGTCAGTGTCAAAGACATTGCACCATGTTTGTTCAAAGGAGTGTGCACACTCTGTACATATAATTATTCTCAGAGAATAAGAATAATTAATAATAGTAAAAAGAATGGTCTGTATTGAAGTTATAATCTAGGAGCAGTCTTAGCCTCCAAATAGATGCCAACTATAGTCTTGTTACAGAAAGTCTGTGTCATCATGCCTAAGGATATGGTGTGGTTTGAGTGAAATTTCCCTCACAGGCTCAGATGTTTGTAAACTTAGTCCCTAGTTACTGGTATTGTGTGAATAGGTTTGAAAGGCGTGGCCTTGCTAGAGAAATCATGTCACTAAGGTTGGGATTTAGATTCCAATGCCTTGCACTCTTCTCCATGCACAGTCTTCCAATGCTGCTTAAGAGTCGAGATGTGAGCCATCACCTTCGGCTCCAACCACCACATCTGCTGCTTGTGTTCATGCTTCCCCACCGGGATAGACTCTTTTCCCTCTGAAATTATAGCCAAATAAACCCTTCTTTCTATAAGTTCCTTTGGTCGTGATGTTTTATCACAACAACAGAAAAAAAAAAACAAAAAAAAACAAAAACAAAAAGGAATGTGGATAGCCAATCCCTATGCAATGATATTTTGTTCAACTATAGTGGTCCCATAACATCAAAACATCAGGTAACATTGCCATCTTAATTTCTGTGAGTGCATCTATAATGCTCTCCCTATGATGGAATACATTTCTCAAGACAAATCCCTATTATGAAATACTGTATGAGAGACAGTATGTCCTTGCTTTTTATCTTCAGAAAGAGCTTATTATCAGAGAATAATATGTATCAATTGCTACAGGTTGCCTTTATGCAACCAGAATTGAAGCTTGAAGATCATTGGCTCCAGGAAATAGAGAATAGCCAATCAGATGTGACAGAAGAAAATTCCTAACAGGAGAATTTTATAGCTTTACAACCAGCGTGTCAGGTTGACATAAAATTGGATAGCAAAACTGATCTCTTATCAACTTGATGCACAAACACATCATTTTTCAATCAAAATCTTTCCTTTCTCATTCATCCCCAAGATAACACTATCTCCCTGTATGGCTATTAGCCATTCAGCTCTTTATTACACCAATCACAGCAAAACATCTTCACACAGGTACTAATACCCTACAATACATCAGAGATTGAGGGAAGCCAGCCTGAGCCTAGGGGACATACTGTATGGATCTGGAGAGTGACCCAAGCTTCTTTGGAGGAACCCAGGAGATTATGATCCCAGATAATTTCACATTGAGTTATTTACACTGTTGTAGTTTGGTTGTGTTTTGTTCATATTGTGACTGTGCCTTGTTTTTTTCCTCTTGAAGAACCTATTTAACTTTATTTTGATTTTTACAGGAGTCCACAACTGAAAGACTTTGAACTTTTAAAAAACATTTTTGATTTTTTAAAAAGATTGAATATTCTAAAGAGTATGAGCTTTTAATGTGTTTAAGTTTGTAAAGACTGAAGAACTTTCAAAATTATGTTTTATATTGTGATATTAATATTAATGTATCATCTTGGGGATGAACCAGAATGAGCACACAACATGCCCAAACGTATGGAACACTATGAAAGCAGTGCTAAGTGCCTACATAAACAATGTGGAGATTCTAGAAAGTCCTTAATTTCTTTCTTATTTCTTCCTTGACCCAGTTGAGCATTATTCAGTTTTCATGAGTTTGACGGCTTTCTATAATTTGCATTGTTGTTGAAGTCTAACTTTAAGCCATGGTAATCCGATAAGATACAGGGATTACTCCAATATTTCTGTATCTGTTGAGATTTGCTTTGTGACCAAGTATGTGGTCAATTTTAGAGAAGGTTCCATGAGATGCCGAGAAAAGGGTATATTCTTTTATACTTAGGTGAAATGTTCTGTAGATGTCTATTAAGTCCATTTGAGTCATAACATCTGCTAGTTGCCTTGTTTCTCTGTTAAGTTTCTGTCTGGCAGACCTGTCCGTTAGTAAGAGTGGGGTGTTGAAGTCTCCCACTATTAATGTATGGGGTTTGGTATGTGTTCTCATATTTGGGGCATAGTTTCCAGAATTGAGACCTTATCCTCATGGATTTTTCCTTCAGTGAATATGAACTGTCCTTCTTCATCTCTTTTTATTAATTTTACTTTGAAGTCTATTTTGTTAGATATTATGATAGCTTCTCCAGCTTGCTTCTTAGGTCTTTCCCAATTTTTTTTACTCTGAAGTAATGTCTGTTGTTGGAGGTTGAGGTGTTTGTCTCTTGTATGCTGAAGAAGGTTGGACCCCGGTTTTCTATCCATCCTATTAGCCTGTGTCTTTTTATGGGTGAATTGAGTCCATTGGCATTAAGAGTCGCTAATGACCAATGATTGTTAATTCCTGTTATTGTTTGGTTTTGCTGGTAGAGGTGGTAATGTGTGTGTTTCCCTTCTTTGATTTTGCTGGTGTAAGATTTCTATTGCCTGTATTTTTGTGGATGTAGCTAGCTTCTTTGGGTTGGAGTTTTCTTTCTAGTAGTTTTTGTAGGGCTGCATTTGTGGATAGTTATTGTTTAAATGTGGTTTTGTCATGAAATATCTTGTTTTCGTGGTCTATGGCAATTGAACGTTTTGCTGGGTATAGTAGTCTGGCTTGGCATCCATGGTCCCTTAGTGCCCGTAAAACATCTACACATGTGTTCATATATATCTTTGATATCTCTAAATTGCCTTATTCTTAAGTCTTCTAAAATAACATTTTAATTTTATGTAATGTCATTTATTTTCCAGTACAATAACATTATTTATAGCAAATACTGTTCCAATGGATCTACTCTGTGTGGGTTGAACCCCATTCCTGGTCACAATCTGTATTAGCCAGGGTTCTCTAGAGGAACAGAACTGATGGAATGATAGATTTCACTCCGCTATGACTTCAGGAATTTGATGGCTTATTGAGAAGGCTTGATCATGGTGACAACGTCCTGATGTCTTTCTTCTCTGGCACTCGTCTCCTTGGCTGTCATCTGGGGTTCAAAGGTCAGCACCCTTCCTTCTTTTGGCTTTTCCTTCCTAGAGCAGAGCACAAGGAAGGAGAGATGACTTGGAGAAGTGAGACCGTCTCAGAGAAGTAACTGACCACTCGGCTCTGGCCCCAAAGCTGGTTTTCTTCCTGCTTCTGCTGTTTCACTGAGCGCGTCATCCTGGGACCTCCAATGCCAGAGTCCCTGCACACGCTCACATCCATAACAAAGACCATTCTAGTTATTTTTTTATTGCATTTCCCTGTTTTCCTATAGTTTTGTGCTTCAGGCTTATGCGTGATTCACAGTATGAACAAAAGAAACAAATTACATGTCATATTTTTCTCCTAAAAACAAATTCTATGGGTGCTGATGTGTGACTTATATGTGGTGGACCGAAGAGGGCAGGGGATATAGTGTATACCTTTGTCCCTGCCTCTTAGAAGTCCCATTTGTGATGCTCGTTTGTCTCTATATCCTGCTCATCAACTAGGAACATTACACACACACACACACACACACACACACACACGCGCACACACATGCATGCACACACACACACACACACACACACACACACACACATATATGGTTGATGTTTTTTAAAAAAAAACTGTTTAATATGAGTTGTAATGCATTTTCAAACTTAGGATAAATGATATTTTTAAAATAAGCAACTCAGAATCATACGTGTGATGTTTTCTCCTTTTGGCACAGAAAGGAATGGAGAAGATGAGGGAGGTTTACATTTGGCCTTGTTTTAAATTTTTAAAAGCTGTTCTTTTAAATTTCCCATCTGTTACTTCAGTACTTCAAAGTGGCTATGGTAACTGTCGGGAGATACCAGACAGCACCATGGCATAATCGGGTATGGCTTGACCCCTCCTGTGCCTTTCTCATGGAGGGAGACCAATTCATTGTGAGTCTTGTCACATTTAGAGAGTGTCTCCCTGTTACTTTGGATTCACATTCCAGCTAAGGCATAGCAGAGATAAAAAAAAAAAAATGGCTATGGACATTTGTGTAAGCTATTTGAATTAAAAGGTATTAATTCTGAGGAGAAAACCCTCCTATCCTCCTCCAGAGCTGGACTTCTAACATAAAACATCATTCCAACAAATTTATCCAGAACGTAAGTAACATAAAGAAAACATCTTTAAACCAGGCACTGAGTCTTTGTTTAAGAAAGAATGATCAACTGTGAGGTATGTTAGCACAGACTTCAATCCCACCACTTGGGAGGTGGAGGCGGAGGATCAGAGGTTCAAGGCTGACCCCTAGTTACATAGTGTGTTTGTAGCTTAGCCTGGGCTACATGAGACTCTGTCTCAAAAATAAATGAAAGAAAACAAATCAGAATTAGGAAACACACACACACAGAGAGAGAGAGAGAGAGAGAGAGAGAGAGAGAGAGAGAGAGAGAGAGAGAGAGAGAGAGAGAGAGAGAGAGAGAGAGAGAGGAGTAGATTTCAGACTCCATCACTTACCTAGAGGAACTTGTGAGCTGAAGAAAGCACCGTGTGGCGGTGGGAGTTACTTTGAAGTTGTAAACTGTACACACAGCAAAGGGAAGTAGAAACATAGTGCATTTCCATAATTGAGAGCCTCCATGACCAGCACAGGAGAAAGACAGCCACTGAGATGCGTAATTTTATCTTTGGGAACCTCAACAAAATAAACTACTCTATCAGTATGAACTTGCTCCACCTTTTTATAAAAGAAAACTTACCTGAAGCACTACAGACTGAAATAGGCTAGGGATGGAGATCAATGGGTAACAGTGGGTAACTGTAGGCTTGTTGAGATCTTTAAATACCGTGTACACCAAAAGAAAAAAAAAGATTTGTGGAAAAAGAAAGGGTAGATTATATGTCTAAGTAATGCACTAGATAACCGTGGAAATTCTTACCAAAAACTAGTTGTATTGTGTAAAAAAGAAAAGAAAAGAAAAAAAGACTTGAGAGGCAATTTGCATTAGCTTAAACCATCCAAAGATGGAACCATTTCAGTATGAACCAAAATGTTATAAACCTTCACTGAAATACATCAAAATCGTGTACATCTATTAGGCAAAAATGACTCTGGCCTATGGTTCAGAAAACTAATGAATAAAGTATAAAACACTCGCTCTACAGAATTTCCACCCAATTTTATAAAAGCCAAATTGATGATGATGATACAAAGGGTCTTTTCATTGGTATCCACTGGTTAGCAAATGAAAAAAAAAGGGGGGGACCACATTTTGGAATTCTTAATAAGTTTCTAACCTCATAAAATGAGAGGTGTGGTATTACGTGTCTCACAATGTCACTTACTAAGAAGACTGGTGAGGGAAGCTGGCAATAAATGCTTGCTTTGCAAGCATGATGACCTGGGTTCTACCCCGAAACACAGGTGTGGGGAGGGGAGGGAGAGAGAGAAGGGGAGGGAGAGTCAGGCATGCTGAAATGCACTTGTAATTCCAGGGATAGGGAAGCATGGACAGGCCATCCCTGGTGACGACTGTAGCTGAGCTCTAACACCAAACATTGTTCTCTGTTTTATTTTCTGAGGTGGGTTCCACAGGAGAATCTACAGGAATCCTTTCTGTCCTTCTAGTGTATGGGACCCTGGGATCACAGTCAGGTTTGGTGTCGGGATTGGTGACAAGCACCTTCACACACTGAGACACCTTGCTGGCTTCTGTACTTTTGATTTATACATGTTTATCCACTCCTATATTTCTGTGATGATGGTGGTGGTGGTAAAGGTGGTGATGAAGTGTATGAAAGCTCTCTCTCTCTCTCTCTCTCTCTCTCTCTCTCTCTCTCTCTCTCTCTCTCTCTCTCCCTCTCTCTCTCTCTCTCTCCCCCAAGCCCCCTCTCTGCACATGCATATCTATACAAGGAACTTCTAAGCCCTTGGGTTATCCACTGTTGTAAGTGTGTATGGGTTTCCCTAGGATCACAAGTCCTGCTAGATAGAAGTTGTATGCTAACCAAGGTTTATGGGAGGAAATTTTTGGAAACTTTAAATCACTCTAGCCCTAGATGTGCTAGAAACTAAAGTCAGGCATGCTGGAAGTCAGCATGCTGCCATGACAAAATTCCAATAAAAGCCCTAGACACCAAGACTGATGGGGGCGACTCGATTGTCCTTCGGTATGCATGTTCACGAATCGCTGTTGGGGAAAACAGGCACAGTTTTCACACAGCACTGAGAATGACTGACATCCAGCACTGAACGTCTCTCGACACTGTCCTGTACTTGATTTCTGCCCACTGCATCCACTCTTTGTAACTGAATATAAAAGGTTCCCCAAGTTTTGTGGATTTCTTTAGTAAGTTATAATTAACAGTGGTTTGGTGCCATCGTTACCGGGGAGTCCCCCTACAAGACAGCAATGCCTGTGGCTCAGTAAAGCGTGTGGAGGTGAACCACTCCGGCACAGCTGCTTGCTGGGAACAGCGTCTGCTTTATTGCACTGAGCAACCGCTTGTAGAGCAAAAGCCTATGGATTGGTGATTGCTTAGCACATTAGCTGGACAGTGAATGCTTGTGATTGGTTAGAACATTAACTCTGACTCAACAGTGAGCGCCTGTGATTGGTTAGAACATTAACTCTGACTCTACAGTGAGCGCCTGTGATTGGTTAGCACATTTCCTGGGACTGGACAGTGAGCGCTCACACCACCAGGGTCTCTAAGTTGAAGGAGCACATTGAAGGAGACATCAAGAGTGCAGGCCCGCCCACAGGCCAGCCACCTGATCTCAGACTCCATCAGAATTCAGTGTTCTGACTTCTGGGGCACAGTGAGCCGTGTTTCTTATTTAGAAGCGCACTGTGCCAGGTAGGGTGCAGCCAGGTCATGTGTGCATTTTCTCCTACAGTTTGGGGACCTCTCTGACCTGTAGCTACGTTAAAAGTAAATGGTGGGTTTAAGCAGTCCAAACCAGCGTGGATCTATTAAAAGTGAAGGTGGCTCTAAAGACCATCAGACTTGCTGAAATGCATTGTGAGTTGTATTTTTACACACAACTTAAGGGTGAAAATCACAGGGGAAAGGGGAAGCTGTACTTAGGGCAGAATTATAATTCACTTGGGTATGACCGCTAAGGTCTGAAATATAGCAATTTGTATGCCTGAGGCAGGAAGATCACAAGTTCAAGGACAGCCTGGGCTCCATGAAATTACAGACTAATAAATAAGCTGTACTTCCAGAGAAAATATTAGTATAGGTAATACAAGTAACAAACTAAATCATTTTTACTAGAGTAAATCTAACAATGTGGGTCTAACAGCAATCAATTATAAACATACTGTTTTGGAAGCTTAGACTGTATACTATCCATATTAACTTCAGTTACAGGGTTTGATGTTATGACGAATTTCATGGTAAATGGGCTCAAAATGACAGTATTTGCAAATATGCAATAACAACAATAACAAAAAACCTCATCTAGACAAATGAAAACCACAAGTGAAGTAGGAGTCAGCAGTGTGTTACTACAATTCTAAAAGTTAATAAAATACTGCAATAGCCAAATAAAAGAATGGCATGGAAGGCTTAATCTGTCACACTATTCTATTCTAGGGAGGTAATTTTTAGATTGTTAGAATTATTTAAGAAAAAAACTCAATAAAGGAGGTGTTAACATGTTGAGTTCTGGTCAGTTTTGCCTGTGGAAACCGGGCTGTATCATGGTGTGGTCATGATCAGAGACCCAAAAATTTCTGCGTCTGTAAATCTGGCAAAAACTGGAGGTATCGGGTCAACATCACCAACAACCAAACTCAGTTTTAAATGATCTGGGGGAAATGTAACCACAGTGTCTGTCTGTAAGGACCATGCCCACTAGACTACGAGTTGACAGCCTCTGGGGAGCCACTGTGGCACTGTCTTGGAGGGATCTGTGGCTCCTAGAACCTATGTCCCTACTTATTAATAGTGAAAGACTACACATTTGTGGCGTTTTGAATGAAAATGACCCCCCCCTACATACACACCATAGACAAATCTGCTTGAATGCTTGGTTTCCAGTTGGTTTAGGAAGTGTGGCCTTGTTGGAGGAAGTGTGCCAGGACCAGCCTCTCTCCCTTTCCTTATCCCAAGTTGGCTCTCACTCCCCCTCCCTCCCTCCTCCCCTCCCTCCCTCCTCCCCTCCCTCCCTTCTGCTTGCAACTCACAAACAAGATGTGAGCTCTTGGATACTGCTTCGGTGTCCTGTCTCCTGTCTTCTGCTGTGTTCTCTGCCATAATATTCATAGACTAGCCCTCTGAAATAATTAGCAAGGCCCCGATTAAATGCTTTATTTTATATGTGTCCTTGGTCATGGTGTCTCCTCACAACAGTAGAACTGTAACAAAAGCCATGTCCTAGCAGGAGACTGTCAGAAACACATTTCACAGCCTCCTTTGTAGTTAGGTGTGGTCATCGTGAGTGACAACTATCAAGGAAAGGAAGGCGATAACTCTTCATATCCTTTCCCTTTCTGAGTCATGGGCCAGTGTGAAGCTGCTAAGCCAACAGTAAGCACAAGGCATTAGAGCAGAACAGAATAACGACATGTTCTGGACATTTGATGTACAAAAATCATCTTTGTTGTACTGTGAGAAGCAATGATAAAAAACCTTCCTGTTTGAGGTACTGTATTTAGGTACTATATTGCTTCAGACACTTAGTCATGCCAGAAAAATAAAGATTTTTATACTTATGTAAACTTACATAAAATGGTGCTTTCAAAAAACAAAAATCGTAACTGATAGTGATGAATAACTGGTCATACAGTAGAGAATGAGGAAATAAAAACTAAAGGCTAGAAACCTAATACACCAGGAAGTCAGCACTTAAAGACGTAAGCTTTACTTTCATCTCCCCGAGTGTGATAAACTGTATGTTACATGAGCCGGAAGCATCTTACAGAGCCGTAAAGTAGAAAACTACTCCAGCACTGGATGGGGTGTATGCACAGACAGTGGTGAACACAGAGGTCACGGCGTGCGAAGAAAACGAAGACCTCGGGTTGTCTTGTGAATTCCACGTGTGCACGCATGCACATATGGCACTCTTATACGCAAACAAAAATGTAATAAAATCTGAAGACAAAAATCAATTTTATGTGGGGAGAGAGAGAGAAAGGTTGTTACCCGACAAAAGGGGAAAGAAAAAAAACCAGACAAAACCTACCTTATCCAGATAACTAAGGTTACTCTCAATATGATACTCTCATAACGGGACTGTGTAGCCTTCCCTTTCAGTACCCACAACCTCATGAGAAAGAGTATCAGAAAAAAAGAGCTTTGAGTACAAGGTCATCAAAACCAGCAGAGCGGAAGAAACTATCACAAGCAAGAAGACCCGCAGGAGGTGTGATGACGAGAAGGACATAGTCCACGGTTAGGACGCGGAGGCAGGAAGAAGGCGGGAGGACTTCCGGAAGATACAGACATGAGTTAGCTGATGTCTTCCTCTCAGGGTGGTGGTAGCTCACCAGTGAGCCGCACTTCCCTAACGACAAACAATACCAAGCACCTTTCATAAGCCTTTTACCTTTATGCATCTTCTTTTGCAAAATATCTGGACAGACCTTTTGTCTGCTTTTACTGAAGGTTTTTATTGTGTTTTGAGAACTATTTGGCCACATTGGGGACAAGTTCCTTAATGGACGAGCGTTTTGAAGATATTTTCTCACTATCTGTTGCTTATCTTTTCATTCTCTTAGCAGTTTCTTTTACGCGGCGGGTTTTTATTTTATTTTAATCTGTTCCAGATCATTAATTTTTGCTCTGTAAATAATGGTTCCTAGTGTTCTATCTAAAACTCCATCAAGTTTAAGTTTGGGTTTTCTCCTACAGGTTTTACAGTCTTCCAGTTTTACATGGTTAGTCTCTGAACCTTTGTAAAATGTGTGAACGCATGTTAGTTGGCCATATTTGTCTCGGCATGTTGGACTCTGCTCATAAATGCAATGAACATTGCAATGGCACAATTTGAAAGGGCATAAATGCCAAGTCGAAACACAAAACTGCAACACATTTAGGGATCTTTATTGACATCTGTGGCAGTGGGCACTGCCAATGCCTTATCCTATCATTCAGGGCCCAAAAGACCCTGACACTAGAGATGTTTCCATTTCTCTTGGGAAAACATGTAAAATTAACAAACTGTCAGGAGGGGTATATCAAGTTCTAAATGCTTTTTTCTTACCAGATATGATTTCATGTTGCAAAAGGAGAAAAGAACATGCACCGTTGATAAAATTCCAGCAGGGAGTCTCTCCTCATTTAGAAAGAATACTGCTTCTCTGGTTAACGTTTTCACTTGAGAAACCATAAGAGATAAGAAAGGCACTTGGTGCCTCGAGTGAGGTGAGGGACGGCACGTTTTTCTTTCCACTGCAGGTGGTGTCCATGTCACACTTGCCAGTCATCTGGCAGTACCTCACCCTTGCTGTGGGCTGATCTGCCTAGTGAGAAATTTCGTCCTTGGGCTCAGAACCAATTGTTCTTAGCAGAGGACACAGAGCTGGCCTGAGTCCTAGCTGAATATTGCTTTATATGGGAACTAAAAAAAACCAGAATCTTCTGACCTCCCTGTCTCTTGGCATTTGAATTTCCATCTCATTGTGTTGAAAATAATGAAAGTTAAACTCACCTAGAATATAGTCTGACCACTGCCAAATCTAAGACAGCTCCTCACCTGAGCTGTTTCCAGGCCGGTTCCTGCCTAGAATCTTAGTCACATTTGAAATAACCCCTCCCCCTCCCACCATATTATGTCCCAAACGGTCCCATTCACAACATCAGCATGCTTCGTTTCTTGCATGGGTTATTACTGCTTCCCCATCCGCTCTCTTTCAAATGGCTCCTTCACACCCCTTCCCCCTGTAGAATGTAAGTTCCCTTCAATGAGGTCAAGGACTTTGGCTGTTCTGTTCAGCAATGGGGCTCTTGAGTAGCCATTTCTTCCAACCAAAGCTGAGAATTATGGGTAGGCTCGGGAAGTTACAAAATCACTAGAGGCCTCTCCAAGTTTCTACAACAGTAAATAGTCGCAGGGGACGGGGCTCTCCAGTCAGCCCAGTGTCTGAAGTCCTGCAGAGGTTTCAGGAGGTAGCTTTAGAAGTCCACACTGGGTGGACTTCTCAGGGACACAGCTGCCATTGAGTTGTCATATTTCTAAAAGTAACCAAAATCCTCATTGGTCCATGAAACTGGCCTGGGGAGGGACTGGTGCCCTGTCTGGGGGTGTAACATTCCTGGCAAGACCTTCTCAAGAGGGATGCTTGTGTTCCTCCCTTGACCTGTCAGACTGGTGAAACAATGGACCCTAGAAGTTTCTATTTCCCTCAGGAATCTCATCTGGAAGAAGAAAAATGCTAAAAAGCCTGATGTCAACCATAAGACTAATCTGGCTTCTGAGAAGAGATTTCAGAGTGTTGGCAACCCATCTGAGCACTTTGTTAGGACAGACTGGGGGAAGATGGACTTGGGCGACGGGCGTTACTAGGGGCATTACTAGGTATCTTCACCTGTTCCTCTTCCCAGAAGAGTCACATCGAAAACATCTTCTACATCTCACCAATCCACTGCTGTTTAATTGGCCAGGTGAGCTATATGGGTGGTCCTGACTTGTTAAGGTTACTACGGCCCCAGATTTCACCCTAGGAGTCAGTGCCAGGCAGAATAAGTGTTTGTCCATGTCTCCTCGATACAATCTAGACTGTCAGAGTTGTTTAGTAATTGAATGGATGGATGGATGGATAGATCGCTGAATGAATGAATGTAGATTATAAACCATGAACTCTTTTTTATGAATTGAAAAGAAATCATTCCTTACCTTGCATACTTTACTACCGCAGAACCATTTTCCAGAAGCCACACTTGTCAAATGCCAGATCAAAGAGCCAATGAATAATGCCTGCTCTATTGTTTTTTCTCTTGAGAAAGAGTCCTGCTATGTTACCCAGGTTGGCTTTGAAATTAACATCCTTCGCCCAACTTCACACGTGCTGGCATTGAACACCTATGACACCACCCTAGTAGCTGGTACACACCCGTGACACCACCCTAGCTAGTGCACAAGTTTTGGGTTGTGAATAATTCAAATAAAATTCTAAGTACAAGCCAGGTGTTTGTGGCACACGCCTTTAATCCCAGCACTCGGGAGGCAGAGGCAGGTGGATCTCTTTGAGTTCAAGGCCAGCCTGGTCTACAGAGCTACACAGAGAAAACCTGTTTCAAGAAAAAATAAAAAATAAAAATCTAAATACAAACAAAACATTCAGTGATCCACAGGTGTGTCCCAAAATAGGTCATATGCAAAGAAGGTGAGCAGTTGAGGCAGACTGTAATCTCAACATCTGAGCTTGCAGTACATTAGACAGCCAATATTCTAAAGCTGCATGACAAACAGGAAGGCATTGAGACCTGGGAGTGTAGCCTACCCCATTTAAGGAGGATATTTACAGGTACCTCTGGGGGAACTCCTGACTACTATGAAATAGGTAGAACTCTACAAATCAACTTATTTACATTGTACCACATAATTCCACTGGCAACAAGCCACTCTCATCATTAGCCTGTTACAATGTAGATAAATCACTTGAGAGAGCTCTGAATCCAGATGAGCAGAACCTTGTTCTAAATGCTCACAACTTTCCATCATGGTAAACAAATCAGCAAGTGGGAGCTGGACAATCTTGTCACTCAGAATCAATTAGATGAGTGACTACAGTCAAGTAATTAAGGATGTATTCGTTCTTGAGTCAATTTGTCTTTTTGTCCTTCCTTTAAAAGTGCACGCTTCTTTAACAAAGTCCGTTTCTGAAATGATGGGATTTCTTTTATTTGGCTTTTATAAAAGGTACCATTGTGGGTTTGAGGGGAGGGCTTTGTCACTTTGAGGGGTTTAGTTGCAGAACGAAAGAATGACGGTAGTGTTTGCCTCACAGGGATGAGACTCCAAGTCATCCCCAGCATTTGTGTAAAATCTAGGCATGGTGGTTTGTGCCTGTAATACAGTGCTGGGAAGCAGAGCTGGGAACATTTGAGGGTGACTGCTTGGCTAACAAGAATCAGTGAACTCCAGGTTCAATGAGAGACCATGACTCCAAAGGTGGAGGGAGGTAACTGGCACACAGTATCCAACGTCAACCTCCACACATATGTACATATATATGTAGTTTTACATACATCACACATGCACACATAAGGAAACTATCTTGACAGAACTATTATTTCTCTTATGGAAACTTTAAAAAAATTTACAATCAGAATTCAGAACCTGTTATTGGTGATTTGGTAATTCCTGTCCAGGAGCAGTATGCCAATCATATCATGATTAATTGATGACAAAAATAATGGAATCTTCCAAATCGTTAAAAGGACCTGCCATTTCAATAGTGGGAAAACCCTCAGACATAATGAAGCAGTCTTAATGAATCAGGAAGCTTTGTCTCAATGGTAAGTGTATATTCTGTTTTTCCAACAGCTTTTGGCTTGGTCTAATACATTATTGTACAAGAAAGTGTCCATAAACCTGCTACAGAAAAGTGAGAAATGTGTTCTCTTCAGATTTTTATATTTGTGAATGATGTTCAGATGATTTTTAATTGCTACAAAGGCATTGAGATGTTAATGTACTTTATAAAACAGACGGGGGCAATTTAATCCTTGCTTTCTGCAGTCAATTTCAACTCTAAGAAAATTATTTCTTTTGATCCACTCTGATAGCATGTAATAAAGGAACAATAAAACATATGGCTCAATTACCACTGCTTCTCATCAAGCGTGAATTAATGAATATCAAATTATTATTAATTGTTTTTTCTGGCTCCCTCCCCATAGGACCATTATACATTGCTGAATTTTGATAAGCATTTTGCTTTTAACACTTTGTGGGCCAGGGTCTAAGAGGAACAGATGCATAAAATTATTACACAGGAGAATAATTATTTGAATTTGTCACTATTTGCAAATCATGCAGTCATCTTTTAATTTCCCGAGTTTTCTCACAACTGTGTACCAGTGCCCTAGAATGTATGTACCAGGAAATCCCAGTCACTCTTCCCTCAAGAAATAGTTGCTATGTGCCTATAAAATACTTTATATGTTTAATCTTCCTATGCTAGCAATAATAATGATTCCTTGTATGATTATTGAATTTCCAACTCCAAAAAAGAGAATTCTTTCAAAAGAAAAACTGTTTTAAGCAGTTAAAAATAAGCTAATTCTCATAGCATGAAATACAACTTGTGATCAGTATAATTGACCAAAATCGTTAGTGAATGATATTCAAACATTAGGGAAACTCATTTTATTGTTGTGAGCCTTCTGTAAACATAAACTGTAACATAAACACATATAACATGTTTGTAACCCATAGCTATTACTTCTCAGATTATTTGTACACCCAGATTTTGAAATGCATGCAAAGGAAGCTTAACAAGTTACACATCATATGACTTTACCTATCACCCACAAAGCTATTAATTTCAGTTTTAAGCGTAGTCTATTAAAGATATGCCAGTGATAAACTGAAGGATGACACAGGTGAAATTATTTATGTCCCAATAAACAAATATACCAATATGTTTCTAAACAGCAAACTCAAATTTCTTTTAGACTCAGACAACTGGAAAAGCAAAGGGGACCTTAGAAATCATTTTGTCTAATGCCTGTGGTGTCACCGGGAAGTCACTGAAGAAGTCTGGAAACTTTAAGTGATTTTCTAAGATCCAAACAACTTGTCACATTGACCTTGCTGAAAAACTTCATAAGAAAATTTCTATGTGCATTTTCTTTTCTAGAAAAAAGGAGAAGTATATCTTGCTTCTATCAGCCCATTTGTCAGGGTGTCAATAATGCCCTAATACAAACTATTAGGGGAAGTACAGGCAAGAAGATAGGAAGCTTGGCTATAATGGAAAACACGATGGGCAGGCAAGCAGGAATGGGGCCTGTTCAGGGTTGACAATGCTCACTGTCATTGTCTTTGGTAACTAGAACTATGTGAGTATTTATCACTAAATCTTGCCAGATACCAGATGGTTCTTTTCATGCGTGCGACCTTATTCGAACTAGTTAGATTATTTGTTCAATAACAAAATTGTTATTTTGATACAGGAGGTAATCTTCAATGTAAATCTTTTCTGGATTATATGTTCTTAAATCGTAGCTTTAAATTCCTTGACGAAGGTTTCTCATCTCCATTTCCACATATCAGTGCTGCTGAATCCACTTTGCTGAAAATTTAAAAGCAAAGTTAGACACATAAATCAAGATGAAAATAAAGGCACAATTAAAATTTGAAAAGAACCAGTCATCCTCCCAGGGGACCCTACTGGATCAACCGGTACATCATCCCATCCCTCGGGTCCTGAGTTCCGCACTCTGGCTTTGGTCACTCATGCAGAGCCACACACGGGGTGTTTAATAAATGAGTGAGGATCACAGCTATGAGTATGCTCTTTTAAAGAAAACATTACTCTGGAGTGTACATGGGCAGAGAGGAAGACATGCTCACTGCTGAATCCTTGTTCACCAAACCCCTTACATCACATCAGGGACTCTCAAGATTTGGAGTTACCCCAAACCCACCAAGAGTCAGCATAGACTGGTTAGGACTGCAGAACTAGAAAGAAAAGTGGGTATGAGGAATCCAGAGAAAGCAGACAGAGGAAGGCAGAGCATAAACGTAATCAAGGTTATTCTTTCAATTGATTCTGAAGCCCAATAAAATGTGGGTCTCTGAATATTTTCCCAGATGTAGATACCCAGTAGCTCATTAAAGCTCATGTATTTGTGATTCACTTCTGTGCCTTTGATCCCTTGTAGGAGTCCCAAATAGTCATTCACTACACCAAAATAGGCAGGAACAAAGGCCCTTTAACATTGTAACTGTGGACAACTATGGATCTTACCCTCAACAGCAATTTGTTTCCCTTGTTCTACTTACTATTGAATGTAAAAATAAATTTAATGTACTCTCTTGTAACAATCAATTAAATAATACAGAACCTTATTTTCCTGACATATTCTGCACGTGTTTTAAATCAGCACTTAAATTTCTCATGCTTAGTTAAAAATGCATGCCCATAACATCTTGCTTTCTCCTCACTGAAGCTAATTAAGAGTCCAAATTATAGTAACATTTGTGCTTGCATTGTTAAAATGCTATATTTAACATAGAATTACATAGAATTAACTATTTCAGGTAAAAGTAACATTAAAAGTCATTGGTTGGAATTACCAGACTATATTTAAATATACTTCCAAGTCCAAGTGCAAATGGGCATCCACAGAAACGATTCAACTTAAACAGTCATTTAATCAGCAAAAGTAATTTCTGCTTCAAACTGGAAAAAAATTTAAATGAATGGCCTCTTTGTTTACAATGCACCCTGATAATACAAAAAGAATAGTATAAGCATTGACTCATGTATGTCATTAGACAAAATACTGCCACAGTTTAACTGTCTGTAGCTCCCTCTTTATTAGCTATGTTTCATAAAGTATTGACTTTTCCTGGAATGTTTATATTTATCAACACTAAATAGTCAGCAGTGTTAGTGAGAATGACTGCTGCTCACAGAGTATGACACTTACCCATCACTTTAGAGTAGCAAGGTTCACAATGTATAGTCTGTCTATAAATCCAGATACTGTCACCTGCTTGTAGATTTTCCAAAGGCTGTTTGCATATTTCACACTGAAGAAAACAGTAGATTGGGTTTATATTATAGACTAAGAATGTACCCTCAAGCACGTGAGGACAGGAAAACCTTTCAGTCTTGTAAGGCCACCCTCCTGAGGAAGAAGTCACAGACAGCCCTGGAGAGAGGCCACGGGGAGACTGAGGGCGCTTGCCTATCATCACATGCCAGACTTCTCAAATACATCTCAACAGCATCCTTCTGCGCAGATGCAGCTCAGGGAGTCTTTACCCTGCACAACTCACAATGGAACAGACAGCATTTTCCACAATTTGGCTATGCCAAGGACAGGATAACCGTCCAATGTCTCAAACAAAAATACAGATTTGTGTCTATCCTTTGCTTCTACAAGGGAGAGCTATGTGATTCAGGCACAACCTGTTCAACCAAACAAACTGCTGATCATACAGGGGTGGGGTGAGGTGTTATGGAAAGGATTAGCCTCATTTTTTTTTCTCTCTCTCTTTTTTTCAAGACTCATCTGCTGCTGATTGGCCAACTTCCAAATATGAGTTACTGGTTGGCTTTCAAGAAGAATTCACTAGAGCAAATTGCCTTTGATAGGTTTATTAAACATTTAAACTAGTTTAAGTGATTCTCTGTTACCATGGCTATAGAACAGTTTGTCTTTTTCTATGAGCATGAGGAACATTTTTGTTCTGTCATACATAGTCCCTAATGCTTAAAATTTAAATGAATCACTTAAAATATAATAAATGAAAGTTATTCCTATTTACTAAAGAAATAACCAGGAGAATTTCTCATTTTAGAAGATTTTAATAGAGTATATTTTGAAGCTAGAAATACTTTCCTGTTATAATCAAATGTTTGTTTCATTTACAGACTATATTTTTATCATGCTATATTGAGTTGTGGTTTAGCTTGTTATTTTTTTTATATTTTTTTATGTGCCATGAGACACAAGAGGAGAGGTCAGAGGAGAACTTTGTGGAAATTAGTTTTCTTCCTTACAAGATGTGGGTTCTAAGAATCAAGCTCAGGTCCTCAGACTGGCTGACAGTTAGTATACACACTAAGCTGTCTTGCTAGCTTTGTATTCAAAATAATGTACCATATTTCTGATTGCTAGGTAATTGATGATGACCAAGCAATCAACAAACAAAGTAGATCTATCTGGATAAAGGAAATAATTTTCATTAGCTGTAGAATCCATCATAAGTCCATCACTAGATGGGTCTTCATAGGTCCATCACTAGGAAGGACCCAGACTTAGGCAAGGAATTTTCAAAATGGATGTATATTAGAGAATTCTAAGGAGTTTTAAAAACTACCAGTGTCCAAAAATACTATGAAATCTTAAATTTTCTGTCTGAGTATTCCAAGTTTTTTTCCCCCTTAATCAATCCATATAACAATAACCAGTATTGAGAATCACAGCTTACTCAATGATCTATTTTACAGGTAAGGAAATCATGGCCATTGTCATTTAAATGATTGCCCAAAGCCACATGGACCAAAGTGAGAGACAGAGCCAGAATTGAGGTCTTCAGATACCCAGTCAATTGCACTGAGAGGTATGTGACCAACACACACCATTGAAAAAGTAAGAAGAAAGAGCTGAATAAAACCAAACTTGGACACATTTGCTATTGTACATCTCTGTTCCTGATTAAGCCACAATTAACCACAGTCTTAACAGCAGACTGAGTTTAAAGCATTGTGAAGCCTGAGTCCGAGCTCATGACAAAAGAGCTGCTAGCTTTATACTCAACAGTCTGTTTTCCATGACTGGTGTTGTTGTTGCATATTTGCTGCAGTACATTGTTTGTTCAAATAAATGGTACAGAAACTTAGGAATGAACAACTATTCTTCTTTTCCAGAGACTTAAGTTTCCTGGCTAAGGGACGTGTGAGGAAATGAATTCTAAGCCGAAAGCCAAGGTAGTGATTACAGGCCTTTGAGGGTGAAACTGTAGAGCACAAAGAAATACTTAGGTAGCATATTATTAATGTGGGTTATAGAGTGTTTAAAGCTTTAGCTTCATGCTAAACATTTCAATATGAATGCATATTTTTTTCTTGTGGTCGTGCAGCCTTACACTTAGTAACGTGAAATAAGTATGTGTTTACCTTAAAGCAAGTGGAATGGCAGCAGATCTGTAACTCATCTAAAATCATCTTGGTTTCCACCCCCAAGGGCTTGCGGCAGTAAGTGCACATGTCTCTTTCAATGACAGACCTGTAGTGACATAAGAATTAAAAACAATTTAAAAGTGCCATCAGGTAGGAACAGGCATATCCCCTGTAAAATCGCGTGGGAATGTGTTGATCCTGATGGAGCTTTAGCAATCACACTAACATCCCAAAACATGCTGTTTACTTACCCTCATGATAGGACTAATTCTATAATGATGTCAAGGAAACTGCACAAGGGAAAAGGCTCGGGTTATTAATTTACCAGCAATCAAGAGCATATCTGGGCAGAAAAAGATGCTCAGTTCCCAACTGAGCTAGAACAAAGGCATTCCGTGAAGCTAGAAGATCATTTTAACTAATTTACACATATTACTTCATACACTGCGGAGGGAGATTGTGTGGCCGATTAATGCAAATTTCACTAAAGCATTCAGTAGGCCCCAAATAGAAATCCATTCTGGAATGTGTTTATGAACTCATACATGATGAGTCTATAGAGTCAGGGTCATCTGAACATGTTCTTGGTACCATGGTGAGGCAGGATACAGGGATGTAGATGATGACTAAATTAATTTATTCTCTAAAGGAAGCCATGACCCTGCCACAAATTAGATGAGAGAAAAGGTAGTTTTCCTTGCCTATTTTAGAAACTTAATATTCAACTATAAGTGAACTATACATGATCAACACAGTAAAAAAAAAAAAAAAAAAACTAAATTGTGACAGAACCTTAAATAAAGATCCTTTTCCTTTTGAAAGGACTTAAAGTTGTCTTGACCAGCTTCCATAGACTTTATTGGTTTGGGGCTACTGTCATGATCTGCATCCCTGTGTCCTAACTCTTATCATGACACTGACAGAACTGTCCTGATGACTCTGACAGTACATGAATGTAATACATGTATAGTACAATACTCATGTAGCATCTCCCCATATGCTTTTCTATTGCGGTAAATAAGGATCAGGATAAACAAATAGGCCGAATAGATGTTTATTCAGGGAGAAATAACTTACAACCTAGACAGATGAACACCAGGAAATTCAACCCAATCCTCTCCTGTCCAAGTCATGCCAGCAAAAGAGCGCCTTTCCTGGCCCCCTCCGACCTCCTTCCACAGGTCACTTCCGCCCATGGCTCCACCCCCAATGGGCGTGGTCAGTGCTACAGAAGGACTATCTCACTACACTTTTCTTTAAGAAATTCCTTTCATCCTGAGAAGTTGGGATTGTTATCATCTCCATTACTTTATAGGAAGAAAACAGAGATGCAGACCTGAACGGAAGGAAGCAGTGTGATCGAGCCCGCCCTTCACCTGCCTGTGAGGCCTTCTCACCCCCAGAGCTGAAAAGAGTTAGTCCTGCCTAGCGCCACCCTTCAGTACCAACAGTTCCAAAAGAGCCAGCAGAGAAAAGGGGAATTGAGGGAAGGAGAAAGTGAGAGGAAATGCAGTAAGAGTTGATTAAAAACGTGTCTGGTTTTACACTTTCAGTCATTCCGATTGCATCATCCTAATCACTACATACATAGATATAAATATATGAAGATTTACGTATATGTAGATTACATAATGATTCATCTATATGTGCAAATTGCATAGTTGTTTATATATCTTGATACATGTTTGCAATTTTTAATTTATTCTATGATCACTTGCATATACATGCCTGGCAAATATGTTCCTGTGAATTGTCCATATGTTCATATGTGCATATATATATATGTATATATATATACACACACACACATATATATGTATATATATATATATATATCTTCCCATTTAAGACTACAAGCACATCAAAAGCAGAAAATAGTGCCTCTACATCATCATCTCATTCCATCAGCACTGACAAAAGGCCAGAGACACAAAGAAAGAAGAAATTGCCTCTTCCAACAAGATGTTCTTTTCACTGAGGAGGCCACGGATGTGGGATGCCATCAGAGAAATGGCTGCTCTCCTTATTTCCCTTAGCAAATGGGATGTCAGTTCACATTTTCAGGAATCGCTTACTGTATGCCCGCTAGCTGCTGAGGACTGCATTAGAAACTTACATTCTAAGCTGGAGTAAGTTATGTCCTTACTCCAGATAGTTATGTTTCCAGCCCTTGCTAGAGACACCGTAACAGCAGAAAAGTGGGTTCTTGTGTCATGGCCTGTTTCTAGAAGTTGGGGTGAAACACTAATGATTTCCACTTGCATCTGCAAGCCACCCTCCCTGAGTATCACCTAGAGGCCCCACGGAATGTGACGCAGTAAGGAGGATCCCCGGAAGAAAAAGCCTGGAATGGGGCCAGTTCTCCATCCAGCATTACATGTGTGCTCATCCTAGCCCTTCTAGGAACTGAGCTGAGTCCATGTGTTGGACGAGGAGATCCATGCAGCTGCCTTTGGAAAGCAACAAGGGACAAGGGTTGGGGACATTCTAGTGAGACATAAAGCCTATGTGATTATAATGTTGCAGGCAGGGGGCTCATGGGAATCACCAGCAGGAACAGGTCTGACCAGAGAAGAAATTCAGAAGGCATGGAAAGGACTTCCAGAATAATGTCCATGAAAGCCACACAGCAGCTGGGAAGCAGGTTCCTGAATGCAGAACTGTACTGTGGTCTCATCATGTATTTTCCTAACAGTTTTCTACCTGTCACCTATCAAAATCATCTCTATAATAAAGGACAAAGAAAAATATACATATGTGTATGTGCACATGAAAGTGTGTATAGGTTTATGTGTATATATATATATGTATATATGCATATATACACTTTGTGTCCGTAATGGAAATATAAGCATACTTACCTATCTGAAGTTGAATAAACAGTTTGTATATATTTTCCTGAGATATTTTCCTGATATCCATCCTTTGGTGATTTACTAAAAACATATAGGGACATGAGAGAGTCAGGACATTTTCCCTAGTATTGCCCCCACATAGGTAAGAAAACATGTAATCCTTCACACATTATATTATTTGTAATATTGCAAACACAGATGATGTCTTTATACCTTTCATTATTTAATCTGTAGAAGACATAATGCAAAAGTCCCAGCAAGTCAAACAAACAAACAAAACATCAGAACAGGTTGGGGCAGTCTAAATCTAAGTGTAAGCAACAAAGACATCATTGTTTTTTCAAATACTTAATATTTTTCTTTCACTTATTTACTAAAGTAAAGCCCACTAGCCTAGAGGCACAGGTCTGTAGCCCCACCTGCTTCGGAAGATGAGGCAGGAAGATCACAAGTTCAAGACATGCCTAGGCTAAAGAATGTGCTCAAGGCCAACCTGGCAAACTGGACATATCCTGTCTCAAAACAAAAATCAAATAGGGTCGCTGGGGAGATGGTTTAGTGGTATAAAAAAATTCTTGGTGTGTGTAAGGCACTAAATTTAATTCTCAGAATTGTGAAAATTAACCAATTAAATAATTTAAGTAAAATATTAATTAAATTAAAATACTAACACACACACACTCAAGCACCTTTGCCAAGGCTGTCAGGTTTGTTAATGTTAATGACAATAACTCACTCCTGAACATAACTCTAGAGACTTCACAATATACTGTGCCATCGCCAATGTAGACCTTAAGAAAGCTAGAGATATTAAAGGGACATCACTGTCACCTTAGTAATGGTAAGAAACAAACAGTAGCAAAGCCATCCTTGCAGAATATTCTAACCTATATATTATCTGTCTAACATATTACAGTATTATCTTTTATAGTTAGAATTTTCAAATCTGCATTTGCATCAAAAGCATGTTGAATTTGTTAAAACACAGATGGCCAGGACCCCAATGACATACTTTGTGATTCTTCAGGTCTGGGATGGGACAAGTAATTTTCACTTGAAACAAGTCTGAAGTGATACGGTTGAATTCAGCACAGAAACCACACTTGAGAATTGCTGTCTGTACACATATATTCCAATAACACAATATGCACAGATATTCCAATAACATAACACAGATATTCCAATAACATATGCACAGTAGTCTACAAAAGCAAACTATAGCCAACAGAGCTAAATAATTCAAATGTGGTTTAGTTTAATGAACTATTCAATAAATAAAAACATCTGGAAAATAGTATTTAGTAGACTATGCCTAACTCTAGAGATTTACTGTTTCTTAAAAATTGATATCACAGTTGTCGGACTTCGTTTCAATGAGATATCATTTTAAAAATCAAAATGCATTGACTCTGTAGGGTTACCAGTGTGTGAAAATAGAGTGCCGTGTAAGTATAGAATCAATGCCTTTTTCTTTTATCTTACTTGCCAACATTTTGTGTGTTGTCTTTATATCACCGTCATGCTATTTATGTGTGTGCCTACTTCTTTCAGATTCAGTAACTATTTATTATTTTTCTCTCAAATGTTTTATCTTTCAGTTTAATTATAAGATAGTAGGAATTACTATGAAGCCAAAATAGAGCAAAAATTGAATTAAGGAAAAAAATTATTTTGGAAGCTGTGTGTGTAAACTACACATGGCTTTGACCCAAAGAAGTATTGAGTTGTCCCTGGAGTTCCCATGCACACAGTTGTCCCTGGACTGTTGTCTTGGGCTTCGTTAAAGTAAACACACATGTCATGTCACATATGTCTGCATTTGTGTAGTTCCCATTACATTACCCTGTAATTAGGCCAATTCTCATTTTTTTTTATACTCTTTGAAAACTAAATGTGTTGGAATCCGTGTCCTCTGTTACACTTTTGTCGACATCTTTCATTCCAAGCAGGCAGTTTCATAGGACATCAATAATATGCAATTTGGGTCATAATACGTCAACCTAAAGATATATCTTCCATGTAAGATTAGGAGTAAATAATAAATGGAGCCTTTGAATTAAGGTGATTCAAATTAAAAAGGTTGTTAAAACCAAATGGTCACGCACATTTATGTAACAATATTTGATTACCAATCAAATTACTTACTTATTCATTAGTTATCTGAAATTCCTTTGAGTATATACAATGACTATAAGCCATTTATCGACTACTTAATATTGGGAACAACATAAATATTATATGCATAGAACTTGCAATTTTCCGAAACTATCTTCTCTATGAAAGATACACACCCTGAAACGGTAGCACCCTTACATGGCACAGATCATTCACAGCTGCAAAAAGAAAGGAAATATCAGAAGTACTTTTGCATTACCTACTCTCCACGTACGTCCTTGTATAGACAACAGTGTCCCTGGGCCCAGCATCCCTGCTTCCAGTACTGGAGCTACAATAAAACCATTTAGTTTCCTGTTAAAATGTCACTTGTTGATAAAAACAAAACCATTTTCCAATTCAGTGCAAAAAGGTGTGTGTGTGTGTGTGTGTGTGTGTGTATACTTTCTAAGAAATATATATATTACTTCTAAATCAACTCTCCCATTGAACTCTTAACACCCACTGTCTTGTTCTACTTAGGTATTATTGTGAAAACTAATGATTCAGTAAATTTGTCTTAGAGCATGAAGATCATTTTAACTGTCCAGGTATTGTATTTTAGTATCTATTTCCCTGATGCCCAGTTCATTTCTAAGCCATAGACTTCCCCAATAAACCTTAAGTTAAAAGTGAACTTTAATTGGCTATTCAAACTTCAGATTTAATGATATAGTCAGAAAGATCTTGTTCAAAAATGTGAATACCCAGGTTGGAGAGATGGCTCAGTAGATAACAGCACTGTTGAAGGGAACCCACATTTGGTTTCCAGCACCCACATTGGGTGGCTCCCAGTGACCTATACTTCCAGTTCCAGAGATCTGATGCTTTCTGGATTCTGTGGGTACCAGCAGATGTGTGATGAACATAACATAGACTCAGATATACACATAAAATGAAATCAATATATCTTTAAAAGAATGTCAACATTAATGTCATAATCATGTTTTATATATTTGCAGATATTAAAGCAACAATCACATTTTATATTCTTCTATTTGCATCCCGGCAATAATTGAGTTGCTGACTCAACAATTTCATGTAAGAGTATTTACATATAGAAAGTTTCATGCTTTAAAACAAATGGCTAGCTTACATATAAACAAATAAACACAGGGATAGCTCTGTCATTGGTTTTATAATTGTCTTTAGTACCTGAGGCTGTTTCTGGCTTCATAAGAATAGACAGAGGTTCTTGTGGACTCCTTGAGTTGAGTTTTGGTGAATCCATTGACTTGGCCATCTAACCTGCAAGATGAAACATATGTATTTGGCCTTCAAAATCAAGGTCACTTACAAGCATTTTGCTTTGTTAAGATTTTGCTATGTAGACGATATTTCTTTACATCTACCTGGTTTCTGCACAGAGATATACCATAAAGTATAGATGACTTTACTGATTCCACTGGCTCCACAGAAATTACTGTCTTACCTTAAAGAATAATCCACAAACATGGCTCATGTTATCTAATGCTATGATAGAATGTATTTTCATCAAGGCTAAAACCAGCTGAAAATAGGTTCCTTGATCATTTTCCTAACAGCCATGCCCTCAGATTTGTATCACAGATCTAAGAATTCATCAGCTTAATGAACGATCCAGGGGTTGCTTTGAGACACTTCAGTTCCCATTTGGTTTAAAGAAAGGTAATACTTTGAAGACTACAGAAGTTTGACCTAGATTTCTGCTGATCTAAAAATGTCATCATGTTTAACAGAGCATAAGCACATTCAATTTCTCCCAAGCAACAGAGGAAATTCTCAATGGAAAAAAAATAGTGGAAATTGTAGCACTTTCTCCTCATCTCTAAGTTTTGAGAGTAAAGACATGAAAACCTACACAAGAGTTCAGATTTCTATTAAGCCTTATTATCAAACAGGCTGCCTGTGGGAGGGTGTGTGCACTTCCTTGCTGGTACCCACAGACACCAGAGAAAACAAGCCTTCTCAAGCTGGAAGAGTAGGCATTTGTGAGCTATCCAACATGGGTGCTGGGAATTGAATTCTGGTCCTTTGCATGAGCAGTACATGCTTTAACTACTGATCCTTGTCTCAAGTCTTGTCCTACATAACATTTAAGGAAGAAAATGTGTTACTTGATCATCCCTGACATACAAAAACAAACAAACAAACAAACAAACAAAAAAACAAAACAAAACTAATAAAATAAATGAAAATAGTAGAAGGTACCTGGAGATATCTTAATTTTTAAATTATAAAAAGAAATTAGTCTTGGCTAAATATACACTAAAATTTCCAAGTATGAAGCTATGAATTAAAGTTAGGATAATCTTTCTCTCTGCTTTGTTAAGAAACTTTACAAAGGTGTGTGGTGTGCTGATTTTAAATGCATCAGGTCCTAACATCATAAATTTAAAGCTATTAAATTCATGTGATTATAAATGTGTGTACACATTCCTATGCCAATAAATGTGTGTGCGGAATTGTGCCGCTAATTAATTTATTGTGTACTCATCTATAACAAGTTAATTGGCATTTATTTATCTTTAAAAAATCTTTCTGCTTTAAAGGAGCTGTTTTGTGAGGAAATTTTCCAATTACAGCAAGTAGTAAAAATGTGTGATCAGCACCATCATAGAGGGTTTTCTCTCATGATTATTGGGCTATGTCATTCCACAATAAGCCTGAAGAATATTCAAATTTAGTGCTTTCCTAGAATTCATAAGACCCTGTTTTCAAACTCCAGCCCCACTAAATAAATATTATGATATTCAAATAACATGATACACAGTATAAAATTTAAGAAATGCACAGCTTCACAAAGAAGAAGGCCATGGGTGACCTTGAAATGAATTCACATTGTTTTTAGTGGTGCGAACTTAAAACATCACCAGTTTATAAAATGCACAAACAGAAGTGGGCAAGAATCTGTAAACACGACTGTTCTCGATTGAATTAAGTTCCCTCAAATTCATACACCAACGCCACAATCTTTGACGTATTGTTTCCTCGCCAATGCTGCCTATAAAACCTTGTTTCGTGGACAGAAAATGGAGCAGCTTTTAAGTCAGCTTAAAAGAAAAGTTCCTTAGCTGCGTTGATCACTTCTAAATAATGTTTGGATGAGGTTGGCTATGTGTCAGTCCCGTTCAGTTCTCAAAAGTGACTGCACCTCTACGAGCAGCAGATCCTACTGAACACTTCTTTTCTCTCTTTCTGTCAGAGACTCTGTTGGGGTCACAACAAAAAGGCACACATTATCTGGAGAACCAGCACAACATGGACTCTGTGGGATGCAGGAGCATCTTGCAGACAGTTGGGGAAAGACACCCAGCTCGTCTTTCCATAACCATTCCACACCTGGCAGAAAATACCAACAATATTATTTCTTACCCAATCACAAAAGCTTAAAAAAAAAAAAAAAAGCACAGGCATCTTGGGAAGGTTAAAAAAAAAAAAGAAATGAATATTTTTAGTCTTTCAACCATGTGGAAGTTATCAGTTCCTCCCTAACTTAAGTTGTGTGTCACAAGCAGGTAAAGCTTCCATCCGAATATTCCTCTTAATGCCAAACAGGTATTGCGGTAAAAGGAAATATCAAAATGAGATTTTGCTTTGTTGCTATGAGAAATTTATGTGTGCTTTTAACATGAGATATTCAAGAAAGAGAGTCACAAGGTACTCCTTCCCTACTGAAAACCCACCAAGCGACCGTGAGTAAAAATAAACGCTCACAACCCAAGTAAAGGGCTTTGAATTTTCATGACACCTTTTATACCAAGTAACAGGATGGAGCAACAGGAATGAGAGATTCTAACACAATCAGAACATTGTTAATTTTTTCTGTGTTAGATATTAAGCATATGGTGCTGTAACTTTTCTGATTTGGATAGTGCTTATAAAATGCTACAGTGCAATTCAACTCCTCCAGAAAATTTTCTAAACAATCACTTGGGTACAAAAGGAATTCCTAAGAAATAAAGCCAATTGCAACCAATCTTACCTTCCATTTTTATTTTCAGATACATGAGAATCAATTTCAGTTAAATTTTCTAGGCTCTGGTCTCTAAAGAAAACAAAAATACATAAAAACAAAAGCATAGTGTGTATATGTGGTTTAGTTGTAACACAACTGTAGGAAATTTAAAAATTACAATAAAACATCAGTACATCTTCTTAGACATAGTCATTTTTGATTTGTAAGTGTTCAGGAGGCTGGAAACTGTATACTGAGCTATTTAATCTATTGGCTTGTAGGTAAATATGCAAGTATGACTGGACTATCCATGAAGAGTGGATATCAGCCTTGCCTAGTATGTACAAGGTCCTGGGTTTAATTCTAGCACCATCAAATGGGTGTGGATTTTATAAGTGAAAGAGATATCACTTTTGGAAAGCTTAAGAAATCCAATCTGAAAAGAGTTTCCTGCAGCACTGATCACATGTTCACATGGATTACCTCATTCAGACCTCACAAGATCTTGCAGGACTGGCACCTCCAGCTTGGAAACACTGAGTGAATGTCCTAAAACCCAAGAACTAACTTATAGGAGAATGAAGAACTGAGTGCATACTACCCACCTACAAAAAAAACAACGCTCGGAAGTTTCTAGCTGGAGACCTAATTGACATTGTTGGGTTACAGAAATATAAAACCTCAGACTGACAACTGAATAAGAAATTGACAAGGTAGAGGATGAATGTGGTGATGAGACTCTCAGATCTTAGGCTCAGTGACTGACAGGCTGACTCGGTGACTGACAGGTTGGTTCCTCTGGCATGTTATCCTACA
Organism: Phodopus roborovskii; assembly: GCF_943737965.1. Classification (NCBI taxonomy): domain Eukaryota; kingdom Metazoa; phylum Chordata; class Mammalia; order Rodentia; family Cricetidae; genus Phodopus; species Phodopus roborovskii. The sequence continues at coordinate 15,953,053 of NW_026126511.1, forward strand.
TTAGTCATTTGCATAGTAACCTAATGTCAAAAGATCCTGTTTGCTGTTTTCATGAGTTTGGGAAAAGCCTGTGTCATGAAGCCTACTGAAGAGTGAAGCTCATTTCCTCCCCTACGTCCTTCAGTACGTAATTCCTTAGGCTTCTTCTGTCAAAGGAGACTCCTAATATCCAGTACAATAAGGTTTTGGTGAGGAAAACACAAGTCATGGCACAATGATTAAGTTGTGAGTAAAGCAAGTACAAGAAGAGTGATAGTTAAAAGGATGTGGCAATGTAGCAGTGAGTTAGTGGTAAATAGTTAATGGAATGCCGTAATGTCAAAGTGAGTTAGTGATTCCACGGTCCTGAGGGACTTTTAAATTTTCATTTCAGTCCTAAACTTTCCCATCGTTGGAATTAACACCAGTTCCTATAATTCTCCCTTCTCCTGCTCTAAAATGTTGTATTCAAATAAAGTTACTAAACAAAGAATCAGCATGTGGATTCTCACTCACAAAATTAACATTGTTAGGGAAGCAAAATGCAATAAAGTATCCTCGTGTATATGTGGAGATTTAATAGTAATTGATAAACTATGCAAATTAGCCAGCATACTTTAGCTTCTTAAACGTCACACTTAAAAAACTATTTGTGTGCTTTGAAAAACATAGAAATTAATTTAAATATCTTTAATGTGAGTTTTAATATTCCAGGGAAACTGTAAAATGTACAGTACTTCGGGATTATTAATGGATGTTATAATTGAACGATAATGTAAAATTCAAAGCTGGGTTCCCCCACATCATCAGATAAAGCTGAACGTAGTCAATGCTGCAAATTTATAATGCAGATAGAAGACTCTGAATTTGCCTAAATGATGTTTTTCACCAATCATTACACAAGCAACATTGTCATATCTGAGGCTACCATATTATCTTAACAGCCTCCACCAGAAGTGGGGCTTTCCTGGCTTAACGCTGGAGATATGGACTAACTATCCCAGCATTCCTTCAGGGTGGCGATAGTGGGTGGTGAAACATCACTAGCAATTTGCAGGGTTCTTTGGTGCCTGTCTGGAAGCAGAAATTTAGAACATTAATAATTAATCTAACATCAGTTTATTGACTACAGATAATGGGATCGCTCACTGGTGCTGGCTCACATTACTACTAAAAGCCATGCTGTTTCTCGTTGAACAAATGGAAATTCTGTGTGCATCTGCATTGGTTCTGGCTGCTGCGTTCCTGGGATCTCAAGGATGCTTGTGTGTATTTCTGATGGATGAGTGGAGCTTATTCAGTCTCTAACTGTGAATTAAATATGCAGCTGCTGGCAATGTCAGCAAAGTCACACAAAAGATCAGATCCACTTCTGCTTTGTCACTAAATGACCAGTGTTTGTGTCACATTGCACTGCTGAGGGTCTTATGGGGGGTTCATCCCACCAGCATGAGCTTTAAAAGTCCCTTTCTTTACCTATGCTGAAATCATGAGGATGGCATAGCTCCATGGTAGACACAGGTGGCTGAATCAATCCATAAATGCACTCTTCTAAAATAGTTCAGTCTTTTCTATTTGTCTGCTGTGTGATAATTCTCGGCCATTTATCATCCGATCTAGTACACTTCTAAAGAATAGTCAGACAAGTTACCTTAGCTGACCAAACTTCCATCACAGAATTCCATGATGCCTAATTTTATTTTTTATTCTTTTAAATAGTAATATATTTGCTTAAGAAAAAAATGTCCTCTTTCTGTGGATTTCTGGAAAAGGAGTTGCTAGAGTACAAACTACCTTTTATAAAGTTTGCCTCTTGCAGTAAAACCAGAGGCAAGACTCTTACAAGAACTGCCATTCGATGGAGATAGGCAGGAGACAGGAGCTGGAGGACATGTCTCTTGATTACTCATTGCACAATGTGACTATTAGACCTGTTACCAACATGACTGGCAGTCTCCCAAGACTTCCACAGACGACAAAAGAAACCCACCCAAATAATTGGACTTAAGGCTCACTCAACAGGAGGGAAATCATTTCTGGTACTAGAACCCTAGATATCTTCAGGGTTAATGCGATTTTAGACTTTAGAAAACAATCTACTGCTATCACTTTTCTAGATCTGCATAATTTCTTACTACATTCTAAATCGTATCCTTATATCCATAGATACTCAGAGAAGCACATGTCACATGCTATTGTGAAAGACTGCAGGAATAACAGTATCTTCTCCCAGTACCACCGGGAGCAGCAGCTTGCCTGGGTCCCCTTCCCTTCCAGAGGCAGCCTCCCTCCCCAGCCTTGCCAAGGCATGTGTGCCTATGATGGCTTCCAGCACTTGGATGAAGAGTTCTCAGATCTCCCTGATAGAGGAAACATCTCAATCTGAATTTTGAGTCATCCTTAAGAAACTGTTTTTAATTTTTTTTTAAAAAAATCTATAAATATAATAGAACAAATGATTGGCAAATGAACACTACTAAAAACGATTTCTCAGAATAAATTGCTTGAAAACATTTTGTTACAAAATAGGTGCTATGAAGATTAAATGAGACAACAGAGGCGGGAAATCTGTTAAAAACTAAACGGTGACAAATATGCGAGCATTTAAAATGAAGTTAACTCAATATATTAAAGGGAAAAAAGGAATAATAGGGAATAAACCTTCTAGAAGCAAAGGTGTGCTTAAAAGTCACAGCTTGTTTACATGTAAGATTAATCACAATGGATTTCGGTGTGACTGCTCAGACTCTCCATGGGCTTAAGAGAAAATGCTAAGACAAATGTCAAAGCTTCCCTCTCTACACGCTCTACTGAGTGTAAAATAAGACTGTTCATCTAAAAATCTAAAACAGAGATATTCAAATCAGTATTTTGAAAAGCCCAGGAAACACACACACACACACACACACACACACACACACACACACACACACGGGGGGGGGGGAGAAGAGAGAGAAAGAGACAGAGAGAGCTTGCAAGAAACTATGCCCTGACAACATTAGAACTTTAATATTTTCTATTTGATTCGCTCTTGTGAGTGCTGATGGATATACATTGAACTAATTATAAAAACCTTTAATAAGGGACATATCAAAGTCTCAGAAACAAAAGCCAGCAGACATAAACATATGCTATGTGCTGCCACTACTTTTTTATAAAAGGCAACACTGTGTCACCACAGCAAGGAGCTAAGCAATGGTTCCGAATTCCCTCAATAAGTGACAGATGCAACTTATCTCAATGAACTGGAAACACTATTTCCAGGCCTGGATCCCGTGAACATGTGAATGCAATGTTTAAATTTTATCCAGAGAAAATATAACAGCTTCCTTACACAAGTTTCTGATTTGATTTTGTGTTACTGATGGGTTACAGGGTGTACCAGGTATTTAGGCATTATTTCCATGGAGGTTCAGACTCCAAAGCGTATTGTAGTGATCTGTACATTTGTGCTATTGTCATCCATACGTGATCCATCAGACCCTGTCAGACCACTGAGGGACACTTCCCATCCCAGCTGTCCTACAACACAAGCCCCAACCTATCCCTGTAGCCTCCTGGGTTTCCTGAGACATCTAATGAACCTTCATCTATTTGAAGATTGAAGTCTGTGCTGTGGAGTCAAGAACAGAATTCAGCTGGAAACCACAGGACCTCATAGAAGATAGAATTTTTTTCACTCAAGCCTTGATATTGTCATATGCAAACGAGGAGCTTGAACCAGACACTGCCTACAGCTCTGTCCTCTCTAACATCAACTCCGGGAACACAGATGTTACTGCATGTAATGTTTTATTGCAACAGCCTTCCGTTTCACTTTTCTTTCTAAATGCAACTCACTGACAATACATGCTATGTTCAACCAGCAGTACACGGGGGCTCCTAAATGCAATATATTAAACTGACAACCTATTATTGTCTTAGCGTAACATCTCTCTGCCCTGGCACATAATTAGCGTTAATCTATGCTAATTGCCTGCTGTTAATAAGATTGAGTATGACTACCAAATTCTCTTTTTGGTGTCCGTGGCCTGTAATTAGACCTAACATGCAAGCAAAATGACACCTAGTGATAGCTGTGAACCCAGTAGGTGCTCCGTGATTAGTTACTGCCTCAGCAATCACGGAACTACTATCAGTCTTCCTTAATTTTCTCTGTGACCCTGAACAAATCGTTTGACCTCTCCGAGTCCTTGTCCCCTCTTCTGGAAAACAGATTCAGCTGCAAAGGTGGTTTTCAAAGTTGTGCCCATCAACTGTGCTAAGATTTCCCATGTTTCCTCCATCCCTTCAGTAAGGTTTTATGACTTGTATAGGTGTCAACACACTTAAAAATGGAAATTATGAAAACATTCCCAAGATTTTATACAAAAAATACTTGTACACACACACACACACACACACACACACAATTTGACTTGTATATAATCAGAGATAAAAAGTGAATTTAATTACCTTAGAGAAACTACAGAATTATTTACGTTCATATACATTTTATAAGCACAAGTCCTGTAAAGAACAATAAGCCTCCTACACTTTCTAGTGTCCTCCAGAAAACACTTTTCCACAAAGAGTAAATGCACTCACTACTAGTGATGTGTCAAATGAGGCATCTTGGTTTATTCCACAGCTATCATTAATAAATCTTAACTTCAGAAACAAAAGCTTAACATTAATACTTTACAAACCAAGCAGAATGTACCAGCTCCCAGCCTAGCTATATCTCTGCCTCCCCTTGGTTGGTCCGTTAATTTACTTAAGACTAGGAGAAGGCCCTGCTATGTACATGGCTCATCTGCCTGTGTTTTGCTATGTCTAAATACTGAAATTACCATGTAATTTCCAGGTACATATAAAAATAGTGATGATATTTCAAGAATTTCATTGAATTTTCCCATAAAACTGATTATGGTATTTACATTCATATTCTGTTTAGTTGAAAGAAAAACAAAATATAATATTTTCGCTTACCCGGCAGTAGTTTTGACATCTTTGGGGCTTGTATTAATAAGTTCATCAAGACCGTGTTGATTGCTAAAACAAAGTAAAAGGAAGGGTCAAAGTCGGTAAGAAATTGTGTGCCCATGACGGCACACAGGTAATGGGAATAGAATAAACACAATGTGTTACAATGTGTCTATCACAGGTTGTTAGTTACTTTTGGATTTGATTTTGTTTTCAGACAGGGCCTCACCACTTCCTTTATAGAACAGCAGGCTGGTCTTGAAGTCTAATGCCTTGTGACTTAACCTTTCTAAGAGTAAAGGGGTGGCTAGTACCAAACCTTACAGAGTTTCATAGGGAATAATACGCTTCCTAGACCCAGATCCCCAAGAAATGCTGAAGATGCACCACATTGAACCCTGCACACTCTCACTCTGTCCCCTGGGCATCCTTCAGACGGAGCTCAGGGCAGCTGCAGGTGAGCCTGTGTTCTTTCCCTGAGCACCGCAGCTCCTTCCATACCAGCATTATTCTCACAACTGCTTTATGAGCGGCAGCTTGGAGTTGCTCCAATACATAAGCCATCTCAATTTCTCAAGAAGAGAAGTATGTTCAATGCCATGCAAAAATATTCTCATTAACTCTAAACCCGTTATAGTGCCAGTTTTCTCACAAAGTCATTTAAATATTAATCCTGTAATTATGAGAAAGCAGCAAACTGATATTTTCAGTTTATTCATTTTTATACATTTATAACTTATTAACTAAGAGTTTGCAGTATTAACCTACTTATGTGATTATTGTCGCACAAGGAATTTCCCAAGTAGTAATTATACAGAATTAGTATCGGTATTACCATCTTAAACAATATTATAGTGAAATAAGTGGAAGCAATAATAAGAGAAAAACCCTGTCTAGCATTTTATAGATTAACAAATCATGTTCACATTTTTTATTTCCTCTTTTGAAATATCTTTAATCAAATAATCCTACTCTTTTCCATAAATTGGAGGATTTTTTGTTTGTTTGTTTGTTTGTTTGTTTGCTGAGGAGGCCCCTTTGATTAGAGTGCCCAGGTCTTAGGTCCTGAAAATAATACATTGTAATATCAGACAAGGTCAACTAAGAACAATCATTTTATACTTCTCACCCTTATTATCAAATCAAATTCATATTTAGTAACTTAAAACTCCAGCACTCCAGCATGACTTGAATCCTCAAAACAAAACAAAACAAAAAAAAACTTTATTATACATGGTTGGCAAATAAAAAAAAGCCACACACCAAAAATGAACCAGACAAAGTCTATATGTCACAATGGGTTTCTCTACAGTTAGAACAGCCTTTCAGAGCTGGAGCTCTGCACTGCATTCTATACATTCACTGTAAAGAAATTATTTGGTTTCTAAATTCAACGTAGGGCAAGAGGTTTTAGTCTTACTTGGGTCATGAGAACCTCAGGACAACTCAGCACTAAAGGTCAGACACAGGATGAGCATCTCCAGCTTAGCCTTACTAAGATGAAATTATTTATGCAAGGCAGGGCAACTGGCTGTGTTTGAAACGTTGCTTCAACGACCCTGAATTGAATCACCTCTCCCTTCCAAATACAAACTATCAAGGCTAGGGAGCATCTGACCAAGGCCCGCAGAGACAAACTCCTCCTACATACTGGATTTATAACAAAGATTTAGTAGGACACAGACACTCTCGTTTACTTACAAGGCATTTTCTACTTGCTTTCACAGTAGTGGCATGCAGTTAGGTGAGAAGTTACTTTGGCCTCTCACACCTGATCTATTTGCTACTTAGACCTTTGAGCAAAGCTGCTGTGGATCTCTGGTACAGTCTGGATGTGCTTTGTTGTTTGTTACAGTTGTCCACACTGTAGTAAAACAGAGCATCCCTATTCTAAGAGACAGGAAACAGCTGGGAAGCCACTATCTACATACCGTTCACGTCTAACTCAACTCAAGCTGACATAGCAACGTATGCTCATGATTTGGTTATGTTTCTTTGTTTACTCGACGTGGTATGTTATAGGGAAAGTTCTTTCTATATAAGAAAACAAATGTCATTTTTACTTTTCAGGGGATCAAATGTGATTTTTTTTAATGGCCTCCTAGGCTAGGGACATAGCTCAGTGGGTAACACTTGGTACACAAGCCTGAAGACTGTAATTTGGATTCCTACGACCCAGGTAAGATGCGAGGCAGGCGAGATGGAAGGTGAGAACACAGACAGAGATTCCCCAGAGCACACTGGCTAGCTAGCTATGCTGAATGCTAGCTGGACTAGTTCCAGTCTGTGAGCTGCAGTAGAAGGTAAATGCAGCTGGGGGAGACACACTCTGTCAACCTTTGACATCGACATGCACACACAGTACGTAAGTCAGCCCCCACACGTACACACACACACACACACACACACACACACACACTGACTTCCTAACGTTAGAGTTGGCTGGGTTTCAGATCAAAAGAAGAAAGGGAAAAATGGAGGAAGAAGACAGGGGAACCTTTGTCTACTGCACACTCTTATTTGGGCTGCACCAAGCATGGAATACATATGCTAAACTGGAATCAGTTCACCTCTGTATTTCATGGAACCCCTATCTCCCTTAGCCAGGGAAGCCTGTGTAGGGGTTTCAGTACCAGACTGCGGGGTGGTAACATACCTCTAAGGAATGTCTCTAGCACAGTATGAAGCCTTTCTCTGATTTTTAAGAGTGAAATGGAAAAAAAAAAGAGGGGGGAGAGAAAGATGTTTCATACAACTTACCCTTGGTTAGCTCTGTTGGTTGTGAGCACAGCTTTGGTGAAATTGTCAAGATTTTGACCCCTTAAAAATATAGAAGAAAGAACGTTACTAATTAAATGACATAGAATGGTCAAAATTATTTGTTTAAACTGATAAATATTTTATTGCAAAATATTTATTAAAACCTTGACACTAGCCATTTTGTTGAAATTTAGGAATGGAATTGGTTTTGAAAGTATCCAGTGAACACAACAGCTCTGGCTCCTCAGCTAATGACAAAGGCAAAGCCCAAACAAGCTGTCCAGTCCTAACGAGTCTGAGGTGACACCCAGACACACGTCTGGGCTCTAGCCTATCAGGGTCACCCTTCTTCTGCATTGTCCTTCTGCTAAAAGGAGCCAACCAAACACAATGTTTCCTGTATTCATTGAAAAGCAACTCCACTGTGCTGAGAGTCACCTGACAAAACTCTAGAGTAACGTCAGTCGGGATCAGTCTTTACACTTGTAAACAGTGATCAGATTAAAATGGAAAGGGGGACATATTAAATCCTACCCTTGAAAGCCTTTTCCTGATGTCAAATTATTTTTTTATATTTTTTTATTTGAATTTGACACAAGCTTATTTTAAACATCGATTCCAGTTCCCGAACCCTCCCCTGTTCCCCCACCAACCCCCATTCCATCCCCTTCCTGCCCCCCCAGGGAGGGTGAGGCCTTCCATGGGGAGCCTTCAAAGTCTGTCATATCATTTGGAGCAGGGCCCAGGCCCGCCCCCATGTGTCTAGGCTGAGAGAGTATCCCTCTATGTGGAATGGGCTCCCAAAGTCCATTTGTACACTAGGGATAAATACTAGCCTACTACCAGAGGCCCCATAGACTGCACAGTCCTTCCAACTAACACCAATTTCAGGGAATCTGGGTCAGTCCTATACTGGTTTTACAGCTATCAGACTGGAGTCCATGAGCTCCCCCTTGTTCAGGTCAGCAGTTCTGTGGGTTTCTCTCAAATTATTAAGATCTTTGGAACTTTAAACAGACAAACAAACCAAATGAAAACCCACTTGATAAAAGTAGAATTAAATCAACTAGCCATTTTCCTTTGAATCCTATGAACCTATATGCCCTCAAAATAAATTTTAGGATTAAGTTTTGATAGAAATCAAGACTGGTCTAAATTTTCAGCTGACAGGAGTAAAGTTCCAACCTTCATACACATCAGTGATACACTGGCTTCATTTCCCACTTATTCTCAAAACAAATCCCATCATTAGGCCATGGTTGAGATTGTTTTTCATTAGTGTATTTTGGAACAAAGCAACGGTTTACCCAAAAACTTATCCTGTCTCCAGAAACAGCCACACTAATCCTGTGGCCTCAACTCAATGGTGTTTTGATAATAATTCCCATTTCCAGCACGTTTGTTTTAAAAGGATCTTATAGTCATTATCCCACTTGGCCCTTCTTGCTCTCTGTTGCCAGTGATATAATAAGCACATATTCATGATGCTATGACTGCTAGCTGCTGCTCAGTGTCTGTGGGACCCGCTCAGAACCCCATCTTGTAAGCAATGAGCTTCAGACTTTCTGGGTCCAAGAATCCCAGCTCTTCTGCTACATATTAATCAGGAAAGAAGAGAGATAAGACATAATTCTCTTACCCTTGGTTACTCCTGTTCACTTCTGGGGTGACTTTGATCAGATTGTCAAGGCTCTGGCCCCTTAAAAACATTTAAAAAAAAAAACATTTAAAAACATTTAATACTTGTCTCATAGAACATTCCAAAAGCATTCTCTCTTAGTAGCAACCACCAACATGTGTAAAACAATTTTTTTTTTTTTTTGGTGTTTTGAGACAGGGTTTCTCTGTGTAGCTTTGTAGACCAGGCTGGCCTTGAACGCACAAAGATCCACCTGCCCCTGCCTTCCGAGTGCTGGAATTAAAGGCCTGGGCCACCACCACTCAGCTTAAAATCTACATTTTGTTAATATTCTTGGTAAATTTTCTATTATAAAACTGCACTAGGATAAATATACCAATTTGTTTGAAATGAACTCTACACAACCTGGTTATCTACTTCTGGAATTTATAACTCATCAGAATGACACATTGTAACTGATTGTTTGGAGAACAAACAATAAGAAAGCTAAAGTGTATAGACTTCTGAAATGTACCAAAATGCAAGCCATATTGTCTGAACTATAAACTCCACGGTTGCTGAAAACGCTTGAGCACTTTTCTGTCGGCCTTAAAAACACGCCTGCTTCTGATCTTCCGGGAATGATGTTCCTGTCGCTGCATACGCATGTGCTTTCCACATACCAGCAAGCACTGTCTGATCTACAGAGAGTACCACATGGGGAGAGGGGCCTCCTCAGAAGCAAGCATTACCACTCTCTCTCCACACTCCATGACCCCACCAAGATGTCTCTGAGGTTTCATTTACACAACATCAAAGATACAGTGTTTCGAAGCAACCAGATGTTGACCCAAGTTTTTTTTTTTTTTTTTTTTTTTTTTTTGCTTGATCCAGATGTCTCAAGATGATATTCAGACTAAGGACAGCAAAGAAAAGATGTGGATTTTCATCACTACAATAACAAAATGATTAACCCCTCAGAAACAACTGCTGCACTCTGTTGTTTTTCCCCTAAATAAAGCCTATGGGATTTGAATCACACGGTCCTAGGGAAATAACAGAGTGTAAGCACCGTAAGCCCTTCCTTTGAGAGTGTTGGTTGAGGAATTTGCTTTCATTGTATTATGTAGACCTCAGTCTCTTTACATACTAAATGAGCCCTATAACTGTGTAGATTTAAGTTCTTATTGCATAAAGTCAATAAAGAAAAACCAATTAATGTGGTAATCTATTATAACTAAATACTATTTATGTGCTATAGCAGTCCACAAATAGCAAAGACTGATGATCTAGGCTCTGCCAAGTGGTGGGATAGATCAAAACAGACACAGAATTCGCCTACTTGAGGTTTTCATTCCAAGCTGGGGAAAAGCAGAGCATAGACAAACATCTAAGTGAGAGGCACAGTTTTTCAGCTAACAATATATGCTGTTATATGTAGTATTGAGGATAAATGAGGGAGAGTGTATAATTTAACCATATTTAATAGTCAAAAAATGGCCCATTTGAAAGGAAGATAGTACAGTGACAGTATTCCAGGAAATGGGCACAGCGTGTGTAAGTGCCTCAATGCAAGAACAAACCTGAGATTTAAAGGGTTATTTGATAAGAATGTATTGGAAAAGTAAAAGGCTGTCTCTAGGCATTAGAATTTTATTCCACCCAAGATGGAAAAATAGTGAAAGCTTTTTAATAACAAAGACAGTTTTCTATCTATCTATCTATCTATCTATCTATCTATCTATCTATCTATGTCCCTGTCTCTATTTCTTTCTCTTCCCACACGTGTGTGTCTCTCTCCGTGTGTGTGTGTGTGTGTGTGTGTGTGTGTGTGTGTGATGACTTGTGTTTTCCTATATCACTCTTCATGTCATTTTTTGAGGAAAGGGCTTCATACTGAATATAGAGCTCACTAATCTGATTTAGACTAGTTGGGCAGCTATGCCAGGGACCCTCCTGTCTCTACCATCCTAGGACTGGAAATACAGGACTATGTAGAAATGCCTGACTTTTTTAAGAATTCTGAGAATTGAACTCAAGTTCTCATGCTTTTTATTGACAGAGCCCCTAACTATATATTTAAAATATCTACAGAGTCTCATTATGTAAAAAGTAAATTGAACATGCTATCCTTAAAAGCTCATAGAAAGCACATACGAATACGGACACACATTTCATGTGTTCACATGCATACATACACTCATGTATACATACACTCATACATACTCAACTACTATTTTATATATGTAATAATTCACTTGTATAAAATACATACATGCACACATTCATGTACATATCCACCTGTGTACATACACAAGCACATTCTCTCTACTTGTAAGCACACCCATGTGCTTATGTAGGAATAAACAAATGTAAGCAAGCCTTTAAAACATATGCATATAAGTATATATCTAATCATGTGCACACATATCCATTTCAATATATAAAGGATAAGTTTGAAGTGTTCCAATAAATATTAAATAGGAAAATAATTTTAGATGTCAAGATGAACTAAATGTATGAAGACTGTCTAGACCATTATGAAAATATAATCTGAATGTTTTCCTAACACTGACTTCTGATTCATTGGTTTTATTGAATATGTGCTGAGCACCAGAGTTCTATGATTCCTCTTTGGTAGATGAGGGAGACGCTGGCTAGTTTTATGTCAACCTGACCCATGCAAGAGTCATTTTGGGAGTGAGAACCTCAATTGAGAAAATGCTCCTACGAAACTTGCCTTTGATCAAAACTTTGTTGCATTTTCTTGATTGATGTTTGATTTGGTACACCTGCCCCATAGGCAAGTGATGCTACCCCTGGGTGGGGTGGTCCTCGATGGCATAGGGAAGCACACTGAGCAACCATGAGGAGGAGCAAGCCGGTAAATAGCACTTCCTCACGGTCTCTGCACCAGTACCTGTCTCAAGCTTCCACCCTGTTTGCTCCTGCCGTGATTTCCCTTAGAGATGGGCTGTGAAGGTAAAATGAACCATTTCATCCCCAAGTTGCTTTTGGCCATGCTTCATCACAGAAAAGTAACTTAAGACACTGAGGAAACAGAGCCAAGTGACGTAGTTGGTCAGGCGCTGAATTTGAAATGAGGCTTTCAGATTCCCTGTTCACATTAATTCCTCAGTTATCTTCCTGATCTTCCTGAACCACTCAAGGAGTCAAAGAGACCAATGTTTTGTTTTGCTGCTTCTTCTTCTTTTTTTTTTTTTTCAAGAGTTTGGTTGCTTTGCCAAATTCACTGGATGGCTGTGCCTCTGTGCCACGTGGTCAAAAGCAGGGCAGCTTGGCAGCGTGTGCAGCAGCTTTTAGCTGGCTGAGCTTTGCTCTGCCAGCACAGCCTCTGGGGCATTAGTGACACATTTCAGGATCAACAAATAATATCATACACTGAGTTAACTAAGTGGAAAAGAGTTCATGGAATTATTTGATACACTATTTTCAGCTACATGGCAACAAGTTCAGTTTGAAAATACAGTTCACATGTACACACACATACACATGCATATATACTCTGCTCTTACATACACATGTGCTCTCATGTATCCCTCTACTAATACATTCACACACTTTTATAGATCTAATTCTCATACATATGCTTCACATACTATCCATACACATACACACTAATGCAAAGTAAAATAAAATAGCTGAGAAGCTTATTCAAAACTTTCTTGTAATTTCTCAAAATTACCAGATAACAAATGTCACCAATGTCACAAATGTCACTCTTATCAAACTGCTTAATGAAATGTCTTTGAGAAAATAAATGATCCGTTTGGGCTTCAACTCATTGCCCCAAACATGAACAATAGCATTCTAATGTGCATAATGCCTGGCAGGAGGAAGCTGTAGGCACATTACCTCTTCATATTTTTATGTGTTTCAGGATTCATGTTAGTCAATCCATCGATGTCTTGTTTGCTTTGGAAAAGGAAATGAGGTCTAATGAATGTCACTAAAATAAAACACTAGTCAAATTAATAACAGCTCAGATATTAAGAAGTGATAAATGCAAAATTTCTCTGCACCAGTGTGAACACCTAAAGTTCTAAATAAAAATGACAGTTATCTGATATCTCAAGCTGAAGGTCACTGCAGGTTGTTCCGTTGCTAACAGCTCACACACACACACACACACACACACACACACACACACGTGTACTGTCTATTCTGTTCTCAGAACACGAGAGCATGGACACTTCTTCCTGAACAAAGCCAGTCTTGTGTGCAGATCCATCACGTTAGGTCCCGCCCAATGAGCCACAGGGAAGCAAGGTAAGTTAAATGAAGTTATTCACTGGAACCAGACTGCGTACAAATTACTGTCCAATAAACTGACACAATCTTTGTCTTTTTTAGAATGATGATAATTCTAATTTTTATAATGATTTAACAAAATTAAAAATGCTAAGAAAGCATCCCCTCATATAACCCTCCCTATCAATCGTGCCCATGTCAAAACCTTTTAAATATCTTTTGCCTCAGAGTAAATTATTATAAGTAACAAAGCAAGACTTAAAGACGAAACCCATTACATACTAGGGGACATAATGCTTCTCTTCTTACTGGATCTACATGCTGCCCCATTAAAAATCAGGAGGCATGTAAGCTATGCTCAAAGTGGACAGTGAGGGATGGCAGACATAGGGACTGGGTACAAAAGGCATCATAGTTCTGGACAAGTGATGCAGCAGTGAGTCCTTCCTCCCATTTAGGTACCAGTCCAGCCTTGTCTAGGCTGTGGCTGGAAACCATCCTTAGAGGAGGAGACCTGTGAGAGTCTTAGTCAAGACTGGCTTGGCTGACTATGTCATTCTGGAAATGTACTTTGAAAACTTTGAAAACTATGTGAAGGTTACATTTGTTAGATAAAGAATTCTACTCTCTCATCAATCCTTAAAAAGAAGCCAATGCCCCAAATCAAAGAGAAAAGTAACTCAGTATTAAATATTGAGACAATTATTTTAAAATAAATATGTTAATGGAAGACAAGGATGAATGGCCACATCTCCCATCATATTGGTTAATTTCATACTTTAAAATATGGCTATAAAGCTAAAAAGTCAAATAATTTGCCCTCTGATTATTATGTAGAAATCAGATTTGGGGACATTAGTGAGACTCACCCAGAGGTATTTTCATGTCCTTTGAGGTTAATCTTCATAACATTATCAAGATCTCTACTTCTTATGAAAAGAATGTTTGGGTTAGTTTTATGACATTTCCATAGAACCAGATACATATCATCCATTCAACATTTTTTTTTTAGTGATCAATGCAAGCTTTCTGTGAAAATTATTATACTGACATCAAATACATTTCAGCATAAAGTTGACCAAGTAATACAAATAAATCTCCAAGGTTTTGTCATTCTATATATAAATGTAAATTTCAGTGTAATAAAGATACACTCTTCAAAGTATATAATAAGGCTGCTGAAGTAAGGCACAAAAAAGAGAAGGCGTATTCAACGCTGTGATTCTCTCCACACCAGTGAGAAGGTCACCAGTTAAGCCAAGAGAAGCCTGAGACTCAGAGAGAGCCAAGCAATTCTCACCTTCTGCTGTTTTTATCTGCTGTGGCACTCATTTTCGTAACTGGTCTGAGGTCTTGGCTTCATAGGGGGCAAAAAAAAAAAAAAAAAAAAAAAAAAAAAAGCCATCAAAATTTATGTCAACACCAAGGAAACCATGTCTGCCATACAGGAACACTGACACACATATGACTTCACATGGATGTGGCAGAGTGTGCAAGGCCTGCACAGGGTCAAGCCAGATGGGGTCCCATCACTGAGAGGGAGAAGTGATCAGCTCTCTTCCACCTCTGTCCAAGAAGCTCTGCCTAATCAACAACAGAATACAAAGGAAAAGTCTTCTCCACTGGAATGTCACTGGGTATATAACCCTCGCTTAAGTAGGCTCAGCCCCTAGTAGTAGATGACCAACACGAAATGAACTCAATGGTGTTTTAGAATTTGCTTATCTTATATTGGGAATTGCTCTTATCTTACTGGTCTTTTGTACATTATGGTTTTGTTATTGTTATTGTTTTTGTTCTTTTTTTTTTTTTTTTTGCCTGTTTTGTTTTTCTAAAGAAAGAAAGGTGCTGAATTGGGTAAGGAGGTGAGGAGAATCTGGGGAGGAGAAAATGGGAGAGGAAACTGTTCAGAATATATTGTATGAATTTTCAATTTAAAAAGTTAAGTCAGATTACATGCAATATTCTCTGAAACACCATTGAACTGGCTAGTTTTATATCAACTTGACACAAGCTAAAGTCACCTGAGAAGAGGGACTCTCAATGAGAAAACGTCTCCATAAGATGGGGTGGTACAGAGAAGCCTATAGAGCATTTTCTTAGTGGCCGATGGCAGAGGGCCCAGCCCATGGTGAAATGTGCTGTAAGAAGTTTCTAGAAACAACTGACCAGAAAGACTTGGTGCTAATTATCCTTGGCTTACCTTTGTGTGTTCATATATGTGGTCTGTGTTTGTATTCATGTGTACGTCTTGTGTGCATGTGGGTATATGTGTACAAGTGTATGATTGTGTACATGTGAACCTTTGAAGTCAACATTACGTTTCTTACTCTATTGCTTTCTACCTTACATCTGTTACTGAACCTAGGGGTCACAGGTCCAGTTAGACTGGTTGCTCACTGAGCTCTAGGCATCCCCCTGTCCCCTGCCCTCTAGTTCTGGGTTTCTGATGCTCCCCATTTTCCAGGCCTTCACATGAGTTCTGGTGATCTGAACTTATGTCCATATGATTACACAGCAGGTTTTTTACTGGCTCAGCTCTCTATCTCCCTACCCTATTTTCTAGCTTCTTAATTAATTTCCACAGTGGCACTTGACTTAAACATCATGTCATTTTGCATGCAATTTTTCCTTTACATTTCTTGATTCACATTTTAAAAATTGATACATTCTTATTATTTAAGAAAATATAGAATGAGAGATTTGGTAGAGAATTTTCATGGCTCTCCTTTAGAAATGGCATGGATTGCATTCTTTTGACCCACTATTTCTGAATCTAAAGAGTTCATCTGTAGCAGAAAATAACTATAACACCCAACAGCTGACAAGGTGTAAAATACTGGCCAAGACGAAGACCCCCCTCCCAATGAAGGTGTTTTACTCACCCTTTCTCCTTGTCTGTCCTTTGATTGATTTTCTTAAGACTCCCAAAGACTTGATTTCTTCAGAGCATTGGGGTTGAGGAAAGAAAGTGTGTGAGAGAGAAACTCAGCGGCATGTTCAGCATCTCTTAGGACAGCTGTAGATTTCTCACAGCAAGAATGAGATGCAATCAGGGCCTAAGATCTTAGAAGCACCTAACTTAAGGAGCATGGAATGTTAGCCAGACACCTCAGTATCAAGATATCAACCATTACTCAGTTACAACTGAATCAACATGAAAGCAATCTTTACCACCAGGCCTCAGCTTTTTCTTTTTGAGGGTAGATTAGAGGAAGGCTAACTTTAATATATGCATGGCGATTTTTGTCATATTTAAGCACAAAAATTCATTCAATTAATTAATCAACACTTTAAATTGAAATATTTTGAGGACTTGGAGAAGTTTCTTGAGCATCCTGAATGGTCTAGCATCACCTTGAAAAGTAGAAATAACGGCGCTGACTTTAGTACCTTACGCAAACTGATCACATAGAATGAGACTTTAATATACAAAAATCTAAGATTTGTTAGAGGCTACTGGTTGTTCATTACTATAACCAAAGTGCCTGAAAGGCTGAGGCAGGAGGATTGTGTATGAGACTAATTGGGGCTACGTGGCAAGACCCACGTTAGAACAATAACGAACTGAAAGCTAATCCCCTAATATGACAGGAATGACCAAGTGCTACACGCTGACATTTTCATCTCTGACTGGTTTCATTGTGATAAATTTACTGGCATATCAAGTTCTTTCACTGCAGATGAGAGAATACGGACAAAAAACGAGAACTTGGTCCCTCTTATTCCTTGAAGGGCACTTACTCCCGTTTCAGGTCAGGTGTCATCAAGCTATCCCACATTATATCACGGTCCTTCCCTCTTCCACGTCCATACCACGGCTGGGAAGGCTCACCCTGCTTTTCCTGTTTGCTACCATCCTTTTGGAGCTCTCTCTGTTTCTCGTTTCAAAACATCCGAAATCTCATTTTCTCCTCTAAAACACAAACTGACATGGCAAAACTCCTGACTGCTCTCCACCTGCATCCTCCGTTTGGAGGAAGTCACCTACAGTGCACCAGCACGCCTGTCTGTTACTGGGAGCGCTTCCCATCATAGACGCTTTGCTGCGTGTTCTGGATCAGAGAGCCGATATGATGGGACTGACTTGGAAAACGAGAGTATCATTCTGTGCACACACTGGTGCAGATAAACGGCTTCAAAAAATAAATGTGACAACCAAATGCAAAGTAAGTGGCCAGTCTGGGGGAAAGTGGAAGAAACCTCATAAATCCTTAACCTTTGTCATTCTTGACTGCCCAGAAATTTCATTTAATAAGGCTGTCAGAAATGTTATTTCTTTCGATGTGAAATAATATCAGTAATAAAAAGCCCACTTTCTAGTTTGCCATTGTGAGTCTAAAGTTGCAAATTCATCTCTCAAAAGCTACTAGTTTAGGTTTAACCCACTACAAAATTTCTGAATGTCTTTCAACATTAAGGCATTTACAAATACCTATGAAAAGATAAACGTCTAAGACGAGTCTTCTGCATATTAAGGACTTCAGTGTCAAGTGGCTCCTTGCTAGAACCCAAGTGCCTGTGGTCAGTACACTTAGTTTATAAGTTTCCTATAGTAACAAGGTGGGCTTCCTTCATTTTTAACATTAAAGGGTGTGGAGATCACCTAGACCACACTCTTCTCCTTATGAGATGAGGAAGTTGAGGCACGTGACTAGATCACTGAGATCCATGATGGCGGCAGAGCCACTACGAGGCCCCCAGCTCCTCTCTGACCCTTACTCTGAGTCCATGCCACCAGACCGCTTGACCCTGGCCAGAGAAGGTGACCTCCTGCTGACAATACATGGCAGTCGAAGGAAGGGTCACCCCAAGTAGCCTGCCTTGACTGGCTCTTACCCTTTGCCATCTCTGTCCAACTGGGAGTTCATACAGATGAGACTTTCAAGACTCTGGGCTCTGGAAACAAGGAATTGCAATAAAAACCGCATGTTGAAGTGAAATGGTGAGGTATCTTGAAAGGTCAGATATAATAAACATTTTCTATGAATTGCTCATTTACTCTCATTGAATGGAAGAGCAGAGATCCTTCCGGGCAATTATGTCTGAACTAAATGTACAATGCCGGGAGAGCTAGCCCATCTGCTAGTGTGTTTGTCTGCCAGAGGATGCAGCTCCCCACCACCACCTCTGCTGTCTGAAGGGGCAAGGCATGCAGTCTGCGGCACCGGATGTCCAGGACGGACAGGCACACTTACCTTTTGTCTACCGGCTGTGTCTTCAGGTTTGATCGGAAGAGGCCGTCAAGACCCTGATTTCTTTAAGTATATTGATTAAAAAATATCATCAGTAATAATAACAGATGCTTAGCTATAAAAAGCTTATACCAGTTTACATGTAAAATAGAAGCTGGCTGGGAAAGATGGAGGGATGTTTCTGGAAATTGCCTTATTCTACACGGGTTTTCCCAAACTCCAAGTTTAAATGTCAGTAAGCCTTAGAGGAAGAGCAACCAAAGAGATGAACTGGGAATACACAGGCCATGAGCGGTTTGTAGAAATGCTGTTGAGGCCCACGAAATGTTTCCTGTTTCTTCATCTCTTTTCCTTTTCTAGATAACTATGTGCCGGGTACTCTGCCTGCCAGCGTGTCTGTGCTCCATGTGCAACCTCAGTTCCTGTAGAAGTCAGAGGGCATCATGTCCCCTGAAACTAGAGTTGCAGATGGCTATGAGCCATTATGCAGGTCTGGGAACCGAATCCAGGTCCTTTGAAAGAGCATCAAGTACTCTTAACTTCTGAGCCATTTCCAAGCCCCTGTTTTCTTTCTGTTTTTGAAATTAAAATATAATTACATCATTTTCCCTTTCCCCTCTGCCACCCTCTCAGATTCATGGCCTCTATCATCTTTCTCTTTAATTGCTTTAACACAAGTCAGCATTTATAAAGCTATCTGCGTTGTGAGACCATGATGTTCCAGGGTTTTCTGAAAATGTCCTGCAACACTGGCTCCAGCCTCCCATGTGGCTTCCTCAGTGGGTGCTGGGATGCTGTTGATGTTTTCCTTTGCTCTGTCCAGACTCCTTCACTGCCTATACCTCATGAGGTCAGCCACATGCTCTCCTCTACACCTGCCTCGACATCTCCTGGTCTAAAACCTCCTGTCTGTGAAGACAGGAAACTGAAGAGCGGCAAATCTAGGTGAGTTGCGGCATTCATCCCACAGATGATGATTTTCAAAGCAGCATGTGAAAACCATATTTCATAGAGTTAGGTCAATGAAGCCAATGGACAGTTCTTTATTTTGCTCTTCCCTTTGCTATCTGCTGGCCCTTTCCGTCTCTGCCATTCGTCTCTCCTAGAATCTTTTGTTTTGCAATTCCGAGTGACTCAAAACTGGGAGATAATAATAACAAAGATACCAGTGGTTTAACTCCAAATATTCAGCAGTCAAGTGAGACTGGGTATATATAAATATATTTGAATACCAGAAAATCTGACATATGTATAAACATACAACTACCTTGAATTTCTTGGAACATGAAAATCAAAAATACTTAAATATTAGTACTTTAATAACTGATTATTTCTCCAAGCTTTTAATGCAAGCTTCTGTGAGGTATTACTGACTATTCAGATATGCTGATCCTCCTACTCTAAAACCAAACATTGTTTTGTTTTGTTGGGTCTTTTTTGGGGGGGAGGTTGTTGTTGTTTTCTTGGGTTTTTTGTTTGTTTGTTTTTGTTTCTGAGACAGGGTTTCTCTGTATTGCTTTGAAGTCTGTCCTGGAACTAGCTCTGTAGACCAGGCTGGCTTTGAACTCACAGAGTTCCTCCTGCCTCTGCCTCCCAAGTGCTGGGACTAAAGGCGTGCACCACCACGGCCCAGCCCCAAACAGTGTTTTTAATTCTTAAAAGATGATACAAGGATTCACAATGTTTAACTCAACAATAACATGAAAAACAGAACTTTTTAAACCTCACCTGTTCAAGCTTTTGCTCATTCTGATGAGATTGTCCATTTCTTCACTTTGGGAAGAGACAACAAAATCAAATATTAGTTTTATAAAACCTTCCCAAATCAAAAGGCAGATTCACTTTTAAATAGTTCTGAGTACTCGGAAATAGAACATGAGCCTCCATGTTAATTATCTGTGAAACTCTATTTACCCTCAAATGCCATGCTGCCAAAGAAGCCTCTTAGTTGAAGTCTTGCCTGTGTGGAACGCTTGTAGCACGTGGGGTTTTGTGTCTACTTTGTGGGGCTTCACTGCAGTATGTATTACAGCAGTAGCAATTGAGCTTTTGTTGACGTTAATGTACCTTCCCATATGCATTACTTAAAACGCAGGACTGTATTTTACAATGCACCCTGTGGGTCTTTAACATGTTACCTTTAGATAGATGTTCAATGCTCATTTTTAACGGAGACAACAAGTACAGGAACACTGGCTAATTATAGAGTCTATTCTCACACAATGTAGCCGCACAGAAAATAAACTACTCAAAAGACACTGGCTTATTTCTTAAACTCCACTGCGAGTTCATTCTAGGTCAACTAAACTTGCAAGCTTGTTTCCATATTTGAGAACGGTAAACCCCCTTTCTGGCAGCCTTTTTTTGGGTGTGGGCTATTCAAGCTAAGCTTCTGTATTGGAGAATTTTCCCTTAAACCATGGCCTCAGCTGTGTTCTCCAAGCAGGGAGCAGGGCTGGGGTGCTCCCCGAGAGTGTTCTTTATGGCTTCCTCCTGGGTGCTCCTCACAGTGTGCCTTCTCCACAGATTTCCCCCCCCCCCTTCTTCCATCTACTCTCACCCCGTTCCTCTTGCCTTCCTCATTTAGTGTTTCCATCCATGTATCTTGGTTCTCTATCCTTGCTGCTATAGAATCACACATGTCTCCAGCTTTCTTGAGTCACCTCTGGTGTGGACCAGGAGACCAGTATCTATACCTTAAAGCTGCTAAGCCAGGGACATCTATACTGCCATGATTCATCACGTGACCCTGCTGTATTATTGCCTCAGCTCATGTTGCTACAATTTCCCCTTAGGTAATATAATAATATGTTCATCCTTAAAAAGAATCAATAAGTTAATATATAGTTCTGAGCATAATGTCAAGAAAATCATAAATTCTCACCTAATCTTTGCCATTATAATAAATAGGATCAGGTCAATGTTTTTCATGAAATGCATGCTTGCTATAGTCACCTTTTCAATCGAATTTGTAGACAGTAAGATACTGTCAGCGTAGGAGAGACAGAGTGGATGAGGCTGTTCTGTGCGGTGAAGATGCTAGGTAACCCACTACTGCCAGAAGAACTATCCAGGACAGCCCTGTTGGAGACTTTCTTCACTATGTTCAGCTCACCACCAAGATGTAGATGATTCATTTAAAGCAGCTTTGTACATTTAACAATAAGACTGAAAGTTGAGAATGAGTGCTGTGATGTTTGAAAAACAGTTGCTGCCCTTAACAAAGAAGGGGAAGAAGCAATATTCTGCCTTCATGGGAAACAAACTCCTAGTGTCCAAACATGGTGTTCTGTTATTGTTTCTCGCTTGGAATGCTACCTGATAAGCAGAGGCTAGCTGAAAATTTCTTTCTATCCCAAGGGAAAGTGCAACTGTAAGAACCCTGTGCATTTTGGCCCCGGACCTTTGTGACTGGCATGAACCACAATGATGAGATTTTTGAAGAGTCGAGGTCTCTGGTGTTTATCACAAAACAATTAGCATAAATCATGAGAAGACATCCTGTAGTAAATTAAACACCATGGAGACAGAATTCTGTATGAAGAACCCGAGCTCTCAAAAGGACTGCAAATTGATAAAAAGCTTTGGATATTAAGTTTCAACATTGTCTTTGCCACAAATTAAATGCCCTTAATCAGATAGCAACAGCTCTCTATTCCACAAAGAGCAGCTGCGATAAGGAAGCTCTCTCTATTCCCTTTGGAGAACCCATAGTGCATTTCCCCGGACCATGTGAAAGCCGCATTATCTCCCCATGATTAATGTATGTCTCCGTGAGATTTGTGCCTGTAGCTGGGGACCAACTGCTGCTCTCACTGGGTGGAGTGACTCATGCCACACAATTGCTACTCTTCAATGCCAGTCACTTGTCTTCCCCTCACTCTCCAACTTAAAACATGTTCCATTGTTACTGAAAACAACATAGTAACCAGGGTATGGCTGGGCCAGACCTGTAACCCTAGATACCCAGAAAGTTGAGGCAAAAGGATCACCAGTTCAAGGCCTGCTTGGGCTACAGAGAGTTCAAGGCATGGCTGGCAAACTTAAAGGGACCTTGATTTGAATTTTTTTTTAATTGAAAAAAAAAAAAAAGCTGAGGAAATCTCCATGACAGTTTACTAGCCTGTCATGTATAAGGCCTCGGTTTAAGTCTCTGGACTGAAGAGTATACTTTGAAGTAAATAATAATAATATCAGAAATATAGGAGCTTAAATGAGAGAAAAATGAAACCTGAACATGAGACATGTACACACTTTCCGGTCTTCATCTAATACAGAGCTCCTGTTAACCACAGAGAAAACCAAGAGCCGTTGTCCCCTCTGGTGAGGTCTCACTAGTACAGGCTGTCCTTTTCCCTCAGCCTCCCAAGTGTTGAGACTGAACATATGTACCGACACATCCGGACTTTTGGAGCTTTTGGTTTGTTTGGCTTTTAGTGAGATCCACTCTAGCCAGTTCTCCTCATTGCTTAACTACGTTGAACAGGGAAAAACATCTCGCATCTGGGATTAAAGCAATGAGATTTTTGCATCCGGGATTTTCACGTCTTCCTCCTTTGGACGAAGCTGCATGTTCTGGTGTGAATTATCTCTGGTGTCTAAGACAATGTGGCTTCCCTGATGGTGATGATGCAAGGGGTGACCGTGAGATTAGAGGGAAGATTACATGTTTATGCAGATAAGAAGGATCAAAGGCAAACAGGCACAGTGCAATAGAAACCTCAGGTCTCTAATCCCAGAGACGGGCAAGAGTCACACCCTACTGAGTCACGCAAGGAAAGCGTCATAGGGCAGGTGATTGTGATTTGAGACCTACGTCTTGAAAAATGGTAGGGTTAAGTTAGATGGGCATGGTGACATCGAGACTGGCAGAGATCGCCGCACGGAAGGAATGGCAGAAACAAACATGTCTAGGAATTGTAGAAAGATGGTGCTCCAAGCTGGTATCAAACATGGGATAAATATGTGGGTGAAGTCAGAAATGATTCTAGAACCGAATTATTCTTAAACCAGGTTGGCAAACATAGTCGTGTGTAAGTAAATGGGCAAGGCAGGTATTTACAGAAAAATATCTGGCACTCAGGGGCAGGCATGGGGACAGAAGGGAGAGAAGCCAGAGGAGTAGAAGTAAATTTGAATAGCCATGCTAATCTCTTGTCCTGGACACAGTGAGGGTTTGAACTGGCACAGGGCCATGCATGGACAAGAGACACTGTAGACGTTTAGGTGATACAAACCTAGACTTCACAGAGGGTAAGGGAAGGAAGACCCAAGAATGACTTTAGAAGGTCAAGCCTGAAGAACGGAAGAACAGGAACAGGAAACAGCATGTCTGTGAAGAGAGGTGGACATGGCACAAGGATATTTGGAATGGAGGTGCTAAGGGCTATCTGAGTTAGCAACGTGGATATAGGCCTGGAGATCTGATTGAGACCCGAGGTCACTGGGAAGTGTAGATTCAATGGGTGGTCAAGACGGGCGTCCATGAATGTCAGTACCAACCACTATGCAGGGATGCTCACAGAGAGACACTGAAAGGGCTCTTCTTCTACTTCTTCTTCTTCTTCTTCTTCTTCTTCTTCTTCTTCTTCTTCTTCTTCTTCTTCTTCTTCTTCTTCTTCCTCTTCTTCTTCTCTTTATCCTTCTCCTTCTCCTCTTCCTCCTCCTCCTCCTTCTCCTTAGTTATATACATACTACAAGCAGCACTGGGGATTGGCTCATGTTTAGAAATGACAGGGACAGACGGACAGTGACTAGCTTTTAGACACAAAAATGATGGGAAAGCAAGTTTGAGAGCTTTGGGATCTCACCCCTTGTCAGTTTTCTGAAGTGAAGCAGCCACTCTGATGATGTCATCGAGATCCTTGGCCCTTCAAAGAACAGAAAGAGAAGCAGGGTCAGTGGGGATGGAGAGAGACCGTTGGAGCCAAACTTCCTAGAATTCCTGGTGAAGGAAAGAAAGTGTGGTCCACAGTCAGGAGTGGTGAGTGTAATGGAATCATGACTTGGTCCCATCATCGCCACTCATGGGAGACACAGACACTAGCATCCTTCATTGCCACTGACTTCCTTCCCTTCGGTGGACTGGACCATCAAACTCTCACAGAAGATGCACAGGCATCACTTGACACATGCAACACAATGTGGGAGGTGATAAAGGTTCCACAAAAATGTGTAAGGACAGGGAAGTCAGATTCTTTTCAAGTCTAAGGTGTATGTGTGCTCTGTGCTTCAAAGCAGGGCTCTTCTGAGAGTCAAAAGGACAACACAAAAGAAATTTTACTTTGGGAAACAACTTTGTCATTATTTCACTTATTATACCGATGGAACTATGAAATAGTAATGTCATAATTTTTAAGTTTTTTGTTTTTTTGAGACAGGGTTTCTCTGTGTAGCTTTGGAGGCTATCCTGAAACTCACTCTGTAGCCCATGCTAGCCTTGAACTCACAGAGATCTGCCTGCCTCTGCTTCCCAAGTGCTGGGATTAAAAGCATGTGCCGTCACTTCCTGGCCATTTTGTTTTATAAAAGAAAAAAATCAGGACTGGAGAGATGGTTCATCCATTAGATGAGACTCCCCCCCAGAATAGTTTCTTAGATTACAATGTAATTACATCATTTCCTTCCCCCCTTTCCTCCCTCCACACTATCCCTTGCTCCATTGTCCTCCATAGGGAAGAGTACACCAATTGGTTATCCAATACCAAATCGTCAGTCAGCCTTAAAATTGCACATCAAATAACATTATACAGAGTACAAAATAAGCCATTATCTTTCCTAAGTAATAAAGACGAAGGAGGTATACAAACAAAACATATCCAAAACGAATGCTAACCTAGATAGGATGTGCAAAACAGGTGTGAATCAGGACCATGGGGAAATACCTCCTTACCAAATTAATCCACAAGATGGGTGAGCTTCAGGACAGGCTGAGCACAACTGCTACAACCAGAACCTTTTGTAGTACAAGTCAGCTAAGCAAAACTATTTCCCCTTGATCATTCATGCCCACGCATCAACAGTGGCCTATATCTTGATCATTTATCCTCCCCCCACCCCAGCAACAGTTAGTTATCTTGAAGCAAATACAGGAAATGCAGAGACAAGCAAGCCTCCTTCCTTCAAGGGGTTTCATCTCATCCTGTCCTTATGTTCAGACAATTTTGGATCCCCAATGTAAATCTTAAGACAAATTTAAAGAACAAGAACCTATAAAAGCATGAATTACCTAGCCAGGCATGGTGCCACACTTTAATACCAACACTCTGGAGGTAGAGGCAGAAAGACCTCTGTAAAATGGAGACTGGCCTTATGCACATAGCAAGTTCCAGGGCAGCTAGGGGCACATATTGAAACCCTGTCTCAAAAACAAACAGTGCACTTATTTTAGCTGAAGTTGACTAGAAGACTGATTTTATCCAATTTATTATTTGAAAGGACTCCAACAAAGCATGCTTTACCACTGGTACAATTACACACACGTAGACAGGGATGTCTGTACCTTATATTCTTTTCAGCATGTCTATTGGCTTCTTCGTATGCACCGGCTGTAGTTACATGTATCTGCCTAGATTTTTAAAAATAATACGTGTTAGGTAAGAAACTCTTTAATGTTAAATTATATATATATATATATATATATATATATATATATATATATATATGAGAATACATTGTGGTCAGAAATATAAATATTATTGACAAAAAAAATTTACCTTAGTTTTTTTTTTTTTTTTTGTATTGGCTAAAATTCAACCATCCCCCTTTGTGAATGTCTAAAAAGCACAAGGTGCTAATATTATTACATCAACTGCTTTTCATATATTTTAAACCATGAGGTACATTTAGTCATGTCTGATCTAGACATTGTTCATTTTATTTCCATTCATCAAAGTGTTTTGTCTCTAACTCTATTAAATAATTATATAACATTTTAAATATGAAGAACATTTTCGTTGTTGGGTGCCAAAATGATACTTTTCATTCAAGACTTACTACATATGAATACTACCAAGAAATGTATTTGCTCAGATAAGACAGAAATAAGGTTGCATTTCAAATATGTCTACCACACCAAGAAGGGCAACATTGAACCAACAGTAGTAAATTGTACAATGCTAGGCTGTCAGAATTCATAAGACTTCTCTCTTTTCCTTAGACTGTGCTTGACCTACTTATATATTCTTGCTTATTCTCAAGAAGCTATATTCAACTATTTTTTGTTCTCCTGAGGACATGTGTTAATTACTTCCCTTTCATACTCTTTCATTAAAATCACCACGCTGTGATTAAAGTAATCAGGGTTTTAAAAACATGCATGTTGTCCCAATTTTATTTTTTGGATCATTACTGGAAGGTAGAAAGAACAGTAAAAAGTGGATTTGACCAATTCCTATGGAATTGAGCCTTTTCTGAATATAAAACATGTGCCACCCTCTGGTGTCAATGGTTTTAGAACAGAACTTAGGTGGTAAAGGAACCACCTTAAAAAAAAATCTGTTCTAATTATGGCTTAATTTCTTAACACTATAAGACTAAGAGGACCAATCAGGTAAGACAGGAAACTCGAGATATTGCTCTTATGAGATAATTATAATCACTGCAAAAATGAAAAGTTATAAAACTAATCCATATCATTAATTAGTTCAGTGAAAAACTATTCTCCTGACTCATTAAAGCAATATCCTAAGGACAAAATTCCAGGGATCTGGAGGGATTTTGTGGGTAGAAGTTCAGCTCTGGGGTTTTACCCCGCTAAGGATGAACCATGGTGCCACACACACCAATTCTTTCGTCAGTACTCTCTAGCAGGTTACCCTCTTGTTTAAAAAATGATTCTATAATTGTGACTTAGAATAACAGTCCTATAATTGCATCTTACATGGCATCAAAAATCCCCCTCAAGAGGCAAAAATCACAAAAGCAGTATCAGCAGGCATTCAGGCAGATCTGACATGCTCAGTCTCCACTGAGACACTGGGATTTATCCTGACGACGCTAATGAAAAAATGGCACATCCATCTTGAAAAGTAGTTCAAGAGTATCAAACTATGTAACACAGACACAGAGGAACTGTCAAACCTCCGAATGTGTTTGTAAGTATTAATTACAGAGTGACAAACGTTCAAAGTGGTAAAGAACGTGGGTTTTTCCCGATGTGGAGATCAGTTATTTGGACTTTTCTTCAATAATTATGACAGTTTTGATATAAATCAAAAATGCTTTAGTTGAAAAACAATCAAGGAACATCCTAAAGGTTTCTCTAGCATAACTGAAGGCTTGAGTAGTAACACAAAGCTGTAAGAATATTCCTTATCACAACATATAGCTCTTAATGAGAAGCTTAACTGCAAGACAATGGAAATGAAATATATTCTTATATGTTGTTTAATGTGGTGTATATTTAATAGGCATGAGAATTCATTTAAATCGGGTGCTAATATATAAGAAACTTCATCCAAACTCTTCCAATTCCACTGTCCACGGCTGTTTCAAAGATACAGTTCCCTAACACAGGTAATAGCCATCACTATTCTAAGCAAAAGTAATTACATATACACACAGAATTAGAAGTTCTGTGAGCCTTGCATTAGTGAATGTACACAGAAAGCACAGCCATGCTTTGCACAAAGCCATTCATAAATCCTTTACTGTCATTTCCCTTCAATGTCCTGGCAAGACACTCGGAAGGGCAAGTTCTTACCTATTATTCCGTCTCAGTTGTTTAGGAGACGCAATGGGAGAACAGGGTTTGGGAGGTATTGGAGGGTGAACAGCTGGATCCCTTTTAACAGAAAACAGCAGTTCATTACACCATAGAAATGTTACCCACTTTTACCTATTCACCCACAACATCTATCATGTACATGGAAATATCACTTAAACTCATGACCCAATGTATGGAATTCACAGAGTACAAACTCTAAAGAAGTCAATTATTTTAAATATGGGTATTTTAAAGTAACTACAGCTGGAACTATAGCATGCCCTTCAATTAGTTTAGTATTTTGCTAGTATATTTAGCGAGTCATGGCATAGTAAATGGGTCTCTGGTATTAACGAATAAGTTTCTTTAGGGATTATGCCAACTCACAGGCAGACATAGAAACATCAAGATAGTTCTTATGTTATAGATCTCAAAGAAAACTTGGTTTGGAGAGTTTTACATGATTCTTAACTATCAGTAGATGATACTCCAATGATAGCAAAACATAAAATATGCCATTAGTCAACTTGTAATGAGGCACCAAAGTAGACCCAAGAGATTGCACATGGCTGAGTGATGAGGGGACCGGAAATGGGCAGAGATGTTTAATTTTGAATGAAGTCAGCTCCTTACCAAAGCCAGGTCACTCTCCAGCCTCCCACCTCTCACCCCTGCCCTTCAATGCTTCTCTGTTGCCCCAACACTGAGTTCTCTGCACCTAGTGAAAAGTGCCCAATGGTCTGATCCCCTAGTCCTTTGTGGCTGCTGAGTGATATGCACTCGACTACTACAAGGCCACCTGCATTGCCAGCTCCATGGCAATGGGTAACTCTCTTCTGCTTCTTCATCTGTAATAAGCTCTCTAACAGGATCATTGGGGGATTTTCAAGGCTGAATGAAATCATGGCTTTGGTCAGCAAGCATCACTTGGTACCTTTCTCTGTGCAATACACTATGAAGTCAATAATGGCTTTTGTTTCCAACAGGCAATATGTATACAAATAAGTGCAGTTGTATAAAAGCAAATCAGAGTAAAGACATAGAGTAATGGGAGTAGGGAGAGGACGTAGGATGGTGGGGTAGGGACTCATATCTTATTAGCATAGCTTTGGAGAGACCTGCGGGAAATGATAAATACTCCCGAGGACATCTGGGACATCAGCTTAGAGATGGCATTTGACACTTGAAACTGTATGAGATAACCAAGGGAATTAATGCAAAGAGAGACAAGGATGCCTGCCTCACACCCCGTGTTATTTAGGGGTCAGGAGAAAAGAAGATGAATTGGGGGGGGTACCCTAGAAACCAGCCCAGCCTGACTGGCAAACCAAGAAGACAAGGACTGTGAGACCAGCATGGCTGTGGCAGGGTGGCCAGGTCACCCCGAACCCTGACAGGACATTGCGTATTTGGGGGCGCTGTTGTGCACACTATAGGAGTAGATTTAGGAGAAAACATAAAAGAAGGAAGAAAGATCGATTTACAGTAAGGTCCAAGGTCATGTGACTGTGTGCATACATACATGTGTTCTTGTGTGCGTGTGTGTGTGTAACTGTCTGTCTGTCCGTGTGTGTGCATCTGTGTGTTTGGTCTTTGATAGAAGCACAGGTCAGATCGTATCACAAGGCAGAGAGAAGACCAGAGAGCAGCACAATGTGGTGACACTGGACAGGGATGGGCATGGTAGCCCAGGATTGCAACAAGACATTGTGGAGTCTAGGAAGGATGGGAACAGACATGGGATCTGGAGACTGTGGCTCTGTGGAAAAGATGCCATGATCCAAGAGCTGGTGTTTAAGGTGAGGAATTGCCAGACTCAGGACTGGAGGGAGAGAGCTGAAGAGATGAGACATGGCGGTAAGAATAAAGCTTAGGGAGTGACATTGAGTGGCCATTTACAAGGGCCCGGCCCGTGTGCAGTTAAGATAGAGAGAAGAAGATCTCTGGAAAGAAGGCCCAGAATGTAAAATCCCAGAGATGGTGCCCTCCACATAGATATGGAGATCATCAAATACTATGATGGGCTTGGGGTGTTTAATGGAAAACAGAGAGTCTGCGGTCAAAGTCTCTGAAGACTGGGTGTCTCAGAGGCCTTCAGAGGAAGCCAGTGAGGAAGAAAAGTCCATGACAACATGGCTTCCAATGAGAGATAGAGCTTAAGGAGGGAAGAATTAAAATAAAAGGGGAGTAGAGACAGGACCAAACAGGATCCCTTTCTGGCAGAAGAGAGGAGATAAAACACACTGACAGGATGAGCAACGACTGAGCCAGGCTCAGGAGTAGGGGAGTTTGATGATGATGGATGCCAGCCAGTGTGGTAAGTTTGATTCAGGTTGTTATCAGTGTGGTGACATCAGCGATCTCAGAATTTGTGATGATGGCCAAGTAGCTGGAAATGACCTGACTGGATTTCTTATGGTGTCAATGGACACATGCCTTGGGGACATGATGGATTTTGTTCTGAGGCTCTTGAGGATCCCGGGCACAAGGGTTTCCCAGCTCTTGGTTCCATGGCAGTAGGCAGGAGTCACTAGAACAATCTGTGTGGAAATACTCTCCCCATTTTACTTAGTGTCCAATTCTACAGCTGGGATGATCTCATTTACATTGGCCCCATCATCTTTTCTCAGAAACTATCCTTGTGATGGGCACATACATCAACTAATAACCAGTAGTGTATCTCTGTGGATTTGCTGATCAAATGCTTTTCTTCCAGAAACAGATGGAAGATAGGGAGTAATCAATCCAGGTAACACTAGGAGCACTGGCTACACAGACAGGCAAGAGCGTAGTTACCATACGGAAAGGACAGTTACAAAAAATGGGAAGTAGGTCAATGCTGAGCTTTGTTTATGTCAGGTCCACATCAATGGAATCTGAGACGTCCTCTATTTTTAGAATGGCTAAGGCTTCAAAAAGGTGAGTGAATATTTGTTGAGTGAGTCTGGGCAGAAGACATTCGGGGGGGTCTGAGATGGTTGGGGTAGTACTCAGGAAAGAAAGATGGGTATGAGGCCATGAAAGCCAAGAACAGTGGAACATGCTTAGTTCCCTGGGTGGAAGGTTTACACCCTGCTGGGTCAGCCACAGGGCAATGCCCTGCGAGCTTCGCTACTTCACCTCAGAGGGGCTGCTTTGACAGCCACAGATGATAGAACCCAAGCCTGGTGTGAGGGGAGGATGAGAAAAGTCATTCACACTGTGCCAGGAACATTGTGTGATCCAAGCAGGGGGATTGAAAAATGAAAGGCAGGCAGGAAGCTGTGGCCTGGAGTGTTGCGGAGAGAAGGAAACAAAAGACGCTTTTTGGAGTGATCTTAATCCAATTCTTCTTTGAGACGTGACTGTTGAGCGTGCATGATGCCCCCACTCTCTCCTCCACCCTTCCTGGCACCCTGCAAGCTTTCACAGAATCTATACCACATGCCAGTGGATGTCATTGGAAAGAGTTGCTTCAAGGAATAAAACGGCGTTTTGTCAAGAGAAACACATGAAAACTTTCAGATTGTAGCACAAAGACCAGAGCTAGGAAGGGCTGTTTATGTTGGCTGTTTTTCACAAGCCTCTGCAAAGACCATTTCTGGTTTCATTGTTGCTATGGGGTAACATATGTGTCTTGGGACTCATCTCTTACTTCAGCAAAGCCTCAGTTCCACCAAAGGCAACGACACTCATATTTAATTGTGAACGCCCCTCTCCTCTCGCTTCTTATTGCGTTTCTTCTTTCGCACACACAGAATTTCCCTTCTAGCAACAGCAAAGGGGGCGTATGCACCAAGAAGGAAGCTCTCTGCTGCTCTGGCCACCTTGATTGACGCCTGGTACAATGTGGCCCCACCAGGATGGACTCATTCCCCTGAAACCATCCCTGAAGCAACATTGTTGCTTCTATAAGTGGCCTGGGTCATGGTGTTTTATCACAGCAATAGGAAGGTTGTTAATACAGTGAGGACCCGCTACCCCCCAAACCACAATTCCCTATATTGAAATCCTCAAATACCAAAATCTCTAATGTCTGCATTCCTTAAAGTCCAAAATTTCAGAAAATAATTCTAGGAAAATAATTTGGCAGGCTCTCACACACATAATTTTATTAGTTCTATAAGCATAATATATGAGCACCCTCCCCCCCCCCCTCCCAGAGCTAGAAGGTCATGTGATTTCCCTTAGGTCACATAGCTGGCAAGCATCTCGGCAACATTTTGGTGCAGTCCTTTCGATGTCGTATGTTCCTTTCCTCTTTATCAATCTACATCTAACCAAGTATTTTAAATGCAAATTTATCTTCCAAAGGCTGCTAAGTCAGGCATGGTGGCACATCCCCACACTCCCAGCCGTTGGGAGGCTAACGCAGAAGGATTTGGAGTTCAGAGCCAGAGAAGCGGCCATTATCAATCAGTTCTACAAGAACTTGCACCGCAGCTACCTGTGTCTCGGTGTTAGGACAGACCCCCCCTTGCAAAGAGTGGGTGTGGCCACCCACTCTTGCAAAGAGCACAAGGCAATGTGCAAACGGAAGTGACTGTAATGATTTGTGACTTTCTACTGGCTGGGGGTCACTACTAAACCCTAAACACAGTCAGAGTCCCACTATTCCTGTTCCAGACTAGTTTTGCAGCCGACTTCCTGTGAGCATGCAAAGGATGCTACTCTTCCTGAATCTCAGCTTCTTTACCTACAAGAGACAGGCTGCTGTAGGTCTCTGCATGGCCATCCAAGGAGACAGTTCCTGCCGAGAATTGTCCATCCCTGGAGGCCCTGGCTACTTTTGATAGATCAAGTAACTTGACATTGAATGTCCGGCTTTTTCAAATGTATGTAGATGCTGCTGTGGGTAATCAAATTTATTTTAGCATTGATCTAGAACCTAAGTCCACAACAGTGAGTTCCCTAATATGGATGTGATTTTTACCTCCCAAAGGCTGTTCTGTCAGAAAGATTGGTTCCTGGTATGGAAATATGAGGAGCAGAAACCTTCTGGTGGCAGGCTCTAGTGTAAAACGGCTAGAGAATCATACAGTATGGATCCTACTTGAGCTCCCATAGAGGAGAATTAGTAAGAAAAGAATGAGCCTAATGTCTCAATCTGGTAGCCTCTCTCAGGAGACCCTCTCCTCTCTCAGACACTCTTGGGATAAGGTCTTCACCAGGACCTGGACATACGAAGCCACCTGATCTAAGATTTCATTTCCAAAGCTATGAGCTAATCTCTTCCAGATAAGAACAGAGCTTCAGATTTTCCCCTCTCTTGGGGGAAAATTCTACAGTTGGTCAATAGATACAACCTATGAAATATTAGTTCAGTCATACTAGCTTATAGTCCTTAGCTTTGCAAAGAGGTGGTAATAATAGTATAGCCATCATCAGGTGGGGCGGAAAAAACCACGTCAACTCTAAAGTGGTACCTTCTCAGAATGAATTGACCATGTAGACCTCTATGTAAAACACGAAACTAAAAGATAAGTAGGAGAAACTCCTTGTAACCACCGGCTAGACAAAGAATTGCTAGACATGATACCAAAGGCACAATTCACTAACAAAACCTGACCAATCAGATTTCAAGATGTTTTTGTTCTAACAGATATATGGTTAAAAGATTGACAATATCAGCAATAGATTGAAAAAATTGTTAAGTCACATACGTGATAAAAAGATGTATGTTTTCTAAACTCTCAGAACTCAGCAGTAAGCAAATAAGACACCCAAAAGGCAAAACACTTGAAGGTATGCTTCAAAAGAAGTTTTGTATACTTCACAATTTGCTTGTACATTTGACAAACAAGCAGACAAACGGACACATTGCAAGTTTCCAAACCATATTGAGATAAAATACATATTAGAATGGCTAAAGGTTTTTCTTTTTTTTTTTAAACTGGAGATAATTAAATCACATTAAGGAAACAGAGCAAGTAGAACTCTCATCCTTTGCTGGTGTGCATGCAAAAGGGACAGACGTTTTGAACAGAACCTGTGAGGTCTTTACAAAGGTAAGCATGCACTTATCACCCGACCAAGCAACCCACTCATTGCCGTTTGCTTAAGAGAATCATCAGTCACGTGTGCTCACGTAAACCACGTGTTATGTTTTTCCATCACCGAGTGGGTAGGGTGCGTAGATGAAGTGTTCATCTCTACAACAGAACACTACTCACGATAAAAGGAGACTGCTGATTCACACAAGTACTTCGATGTGTTGTGCGTGCACTACACACATTCAAAAGACTGCCACCATCTGAATCGTTCTGTGACTCTTTTTAATAGTTGACAGAGGAGAAGACAAACAAGTATATCCCCCCACTTTCCAAGTAAAGACAGTCTTGAGACAAATAACAGTCTTTGCATGCTCTCCCATTTCAAATGTCCTTCTAAGACACTGTGGTCACAATTTCCCCGTCACCCAGGGCTCCCTGCCTGCAGCTTTTACTCCAAAGCCAGCCCCCTTCCCCTGCTTACTGTACAGGGTAAACCTCCCTTGCCTTACTGAGCTCTACCTCTGCCAATATCAGTAGGGAAGAAACCTGATTTAGGTAACTCTCACTACAAATGGATTACCAGAGACAGCCATTTAGATGTGCCAGGTAGTTTGTGCTTTGAGCTGGAATATAAGGTCTCTAATAGAGATTTGGGCAATGCTGCTGGAGAGTGAAGCCCATCATTCTTGTCCAACCTATCTGGCTTTCGTGGTTGGGGCAGGATGATATTTTGGCAAATGACAAATCTAGGTATCGTGACTCTCCCAGAGTTTTCCTCATCTCTGCTTTGGGCCTGGAACATCTCTGCTTCAGCATCCTCAACTGGTCTCAGGCAGACAGAAACAAGGGGGACTCCAAGGACTAAGAGAGGAGCCATGGGAAACTGGATTGGGCAGTTTTGGTTTTCACTTGTTTGAATATATGAGCTGCTTAAAATTGATGTGGAGAGGCCCAGGGCTGCCTGAGTTGTCCCTATGCAGCTAAAGGAAAACCAAGTCTTTGCTCAAGGTCAAGGCCTTTACTTGCTCATGCTGATCTAGCTTTCTCATTCTACTCCAACGTTACTTTAAAGAAATAACAAACCTTTATCCAGGTTAATGTTTTAATTATTTTGGATGGTTAGAGTATGTAATCTGGACATGTGGGCATGAATTTTCAATTATCTATACTCTGGCATGTTGCCGAGTGTTAGACAATATTAATACTTGTGAGAGATTCTAGTTAATGTAAAGATTTTTATTGAGATGAAAACAAAATCTGTGTGTGTGTGTGTGTGTGTGTGTGTGCCTGCGCGTGCGCGCATGTGCACGTGCGTGCGTGATCAAACTCTGTAGAGGAGTTGACACCGATAGAGTTAAAAATGCAGCGCATAATTAGAAAGGTTACATTTTACCATTTATAGTTACAGACAGAAAATATAACTACAGAGCAAGGTTGCTATGGCAACTTGCTTCGCAATCAGGATTTTTTTTTTCTCCTCTAATTCTACCAATCCGCTGACTGGAAGTGGAAACCATGAAAGAAGAGGTTGTAACAAAACAAGGGTGACAGAATGGTGGCGTGTAGAAGAAAATAGTTATTTTCTCATTTTACCAGGTATGTGTCCACTGTCTTACTTTTATCTAAAATTCATTTCCTTCCTTGTATTTGAAGATGACTCCAGAAGGAAACATACTGGCTTTATTTATTAGTACTGGAAATGGAGCCAGCGGCTGCCTTGCTCTTCCCCACTCAGCACTCTGGATAGCGTTTATGAATATTTATACTGTCTGTTAAGCGAGCACTTTAATATGTCTTAACAAATCGCTTGCTTTGCTTTCAGTCACGGTCTCAGTGTGTGGCTCAGGCTGGCCTTGAACTCATGAGCCTCCTGCATCCACTGCCCATGTTGGGATTGCACCATAGTACCTGGCTAGCAAAGTTCTTAAATGAATTGTGTGTGTGTCATCTAACCACTAAACCTCAAAAATCTTCCAAGTATTTGGAAGTGTTTGAATCCGTTAAGATGTAACGTTTGGTTTAGAAGGCAGAAGGCTGTGTTCCATCGCTGTTACATCCATGTCCCATGTCTTCTGTGTGGTACTTATCATCCGTTCTTTCATTGGCTCTAGCCTAGGAAACACTATCACGTGACAAAATGTGAAGTTAAGAGCCAAATAAAATTATACAGATATGAATTAGTGATTTCTGACAAGTTGCTTTGTGTCAGACTTTCTGTTTTAAATAAAAGCAGTGAGGGAGAATCGGCCAGATAGTTTCCCGTATTGATGCGTGTACTTTCTTCTACTGGAGCTTCACACTAGCATGTAGTCAGAGTCCAAATGTCAAAATAACACAGTGTGGTTATTAAATATAAAGCTGGGACTCCAAACCTGGAGCTTACCAAAGATATGAACGCAAACACCCATAATACTTTCTGCCAGCAGCCATTTCACCGTAAGATATCAGGTTTAGAATGACGGGATTCCCTACCACTCGGGAAGATGCCTGATAAAAGATGGCTAGCCAGAACTCCCAATCCAGGGTCCCATGCACACAGCACACTTGTGGCACTCACACTACGCTTGAGCACACTCGACATGCGCCATCGTTCTGCCATCAGAGTTTGAGTCTTCCTCCTTTACGCTCCCCTCCACCTCACTATGCCTTAGCCTTACTCCTTTAACTGTCACCTACTACATCACAGATGCCTCTTCCATTGCCTGCTCTTATGTGCTGCCCCATATTCTGGCGGTATCTCCACCTTTGTGGTCATCAGATTTCCAAGGACCACTTGAATTGGCCTCCTTGTTCACTGATCCCTGGTAGCTAAGTAGGGGTTAGGTCTACATCTCTGCATTTCTGGCATCGACCCAAGCACTTTCTCACACATAGACAGAGGTCAACAATTACTTTTTGCAACGGAAAGAAACGGGGGATGGTAGAAAAGTATTTAGCCAGCCATCAAGGCAAGCACATAGGATAAGGTCCAGCTAACGGCAAAGACGCAGAGGGGGTGACAATCTGAGAAAATTGCATTGTTTTATATACATTAGGAATTAGAATCCAAGGGTGAATATGTGATTGTTGATAAATCACTATAGATGCATTTCTTAATGCTGCGAAGGATTACACGATGACTCCAATTATTTGATGAAAATACTGCAATAATTGTTTAACGCAATGTACTATTAGCTGCCAAATGAAGATTATTAACAACAATGTTTCTGAGTCCAGCTTTCAGTGAAAAATACATCCCTTGAACAGCATCCCGCATTCATTCCCTTGTTTGATATTTTCTCCATAAGTAACTTCTTTCTAAATATGCCATCCCTAAGTTAGGGCCCCTTAGCATCTTACCCGGATGCCTCCCCACCCCAACCCACCCCCACACCCAAGCATTTCTTATTGCTTGAGAATTCCCTGCACAGAAATTCTAGTGTCCCGGAATCTGCCTGCTCAAAGCAAAGCACCCTAGCAGCATCTTCTGTCCCACTGTACAAGCCCTGGACAATCATTTCAGCTGACACCGAGTCATTGTATCATTATGCTTAAAACCACATTGGGTTCGAAAGTCCTTCCTTGTGTAACTTTTCTGCTTTTCTCCCGGGATCTGTCCCCCAGAAGTTTGCCAGGGGCATCAGATCTCCCATGGGAAGCTGATGCTTCTTCTGTGAATCCACACTGGATCTTGTGTTGTGGCTAAACTGGTTGTTTATGTCTGTAGTTTACACCTTTAGCTCCAGGCTGCTGTGGCCCCTAGGAGCTGTGGTACATGGGTTTTCCAGCACACTCCCAAATGGCATTATCAGGACACGTAAGCTCCCCCCTTATGACCCTTCATCTCCCAGGAGTCCCCTCTACTTCTCTCCTGTGAGTGTAACCCATGTGCTATTTATTGCCTTTTGAGAGAGTCTCACTGCTCTGAACAGGCAAACCGCTCAAAGCACCAGCCAAACTAAGCTCAGCGTGCTACTGCCACCTAGTGACGACTTTTCCTAGGTCAACACTAATCTTGAACAGGGGAGTCAATGATAGAAGCTATCAATGTGGGTTTGTGACTTGAAGTAGTCTTGTTGCAAAAGGGCTGAACTTGCAAGTCTGGAGGGACAAGTGTCCTTTGGTGTCCCGGCATTGATACTGATGCTGAAAGTCAGAGCATGCCATCGGCTGTGAGCTTTGGGAACATCAATACATAAAGATTTGGTATAGGGTCTCGGAGAAGAAAAGATGACTCAAGGAATTGTTTAAAGGAATGTCTAGTCTAGCTGTGCAGTGTGAAAGGGCAAGCCTCTGCAGGACCTGCTAGATCAGCAGCTGGAGGGAGGGGGGATCAAACCCAAGGCCATCAATGACCTAAGCAAGAGCCATTCCCAGGAGATGAAGATAATGGAAAACAGCAAAATGCAGATGGAAATCTTATGCAGGGTGCAAAAGAGAGGAATACCAACCAAGTGGATCTGAGGAACCTGCCCAGAAAACGTCAAAGACTGTATTTTTAAAATGAAAGATTTGAATACAGGGAAAACAGTGTAGCAGAGGCTTGATCCTAGGGGCAGGAGAACAGACAGATGGGTGTAACAAAGTACAACTAATAAAGTTAAAAAATTTTATTCAGTCTCGATAAAAATGAAAGGAAAATATTTGCACTAGTGGCATCAGATAAAACTTCAGAGAATATAAACCGGCTGACAAATCTTGATAATTCAAAACATTGTGCTGGTTATTTGTGTTTCAAAACATTTACAAGTGGGTAAGTAGAGTGACCTCAGAGATCAGCTGGAAGAGGGAGATGGGTTTGCTTAAGCGGATTTTATGTGCAGCGTCCACTATTATGGATTTGTCTAACGTTCATCCCAGATAGAATTAAAACCTTTACATCTTTCAATTTTGCCCTCTACTTTCTTCAATTATTCATAGCCGAGCCCTTCATTTCAAGACTAATGTATATAGAACAGAAAATTATCATGTTTAAGAAAATTTTATTCTATGAGTCTTAGAAATTTTTGTTTGGAAATTATTGAAACCAAAGCAAAGTCATGAGCAACAGCTACGTGATTCAAACAATTTATCACAGTTTATTTTGAAATGTGAGAATCTTTTATTCCTTTTCCTTAATAAGAGTAAAGCCAAACAAAATTAAATTTTTTACCCAGTTTTATTCTTGACTCTTAAAGAGATTTCCTTAAAGAAATTTGAAGGTGATGTTTCAAAAATTAAAATTGGCTTTTGTGCCATTCACATTTTCTCCTGTAAAAAAATGTTTTTGCTTTATTGTTTACAATTTGGCTCATCATCGGGTTTTGGAATTTTGCACATAGTTAAGGAAAGGAGTCCAGACTTAGCTATTGGAAATGTTTAAGTTACAGGACTATGTAAAACTTAGAACATATGAGGGATTTGGGTTTGTTTTTGTTTATCTGCTGTTTTTTGTTTTGGTTTGGTTGGGTTTTTTTTTTTTTTTTTTTTTTGAGACAAGTACTTTTTTGTTTAGCTATAAATGTGATTTTGGTGGGGAAGGGTAGTTTGTTTTGTTCTTGTTATTGTTGCTGTGTGTGGCCCTGGCTAGTCTGGAATGCTCTATGTAGACCAGGCTGACCTTAAACTCAAGGAGATTCACCTTCTTCTGCCTACCAAATGCTGGGATTAAAGGCGTGCACCTAGGCCAAATGTGATTTAAAACAAAACTTTATTTTAACTGAGCTTTCAGACTGGTGCATAATTGTTTAAAGTATAGCCTCTTGTTTACTTAACTATGTAGACACAGCTATAGTTAAAGATGTAGACATAAAAGTTAGTATGCACATACAGATAGATTTACAGTCACAGGCATGAGCATCCATGTGTAAAGATAGAGATAGACAATAAAAATATGAAATCATGCCCTTTGTTAATAAGACAGGTCGAGACCCTTTGTTCCGATTTCTGTTTCATTAAACAAACCTTCAATCCAAACACAACTGATTTTGATTTCTTGACTAGCACATTACCAGGAAGCAAAGGTTGCAGGATGTGAAAGGTTGCAGAGAGGGCTAGGGAAAAATGATTGGGAAGAGGCTGTCTTTGGAATGGTGGTGCAGTCTTAAGGTCTGTTTGAGCATTCATTGGGGTCAGAGATAAAGCAGCATGTCAAGGACAGACTGCATCGTGAAGGCAAACCTGTGCAATAAACAGACAGCATTGAGAGGAGCAGTAAGGGGAAAGTCAGTTCTCTGAGAGAAGAGGGGAGGGAGGGGGGAAGAGAGAAGGGAAATGACCCCAGGGCACTAGCCAAAGATAAAGAGAAATAATTTAACATTATGCTCCAAAGGCGTTAACAATCATAGTCCCCCGGTTTTGTCTGTCTATGACCTATTCTCATTTACTTTGGTCCCTTTGGGAACAGAGACCTGTTTTTATAGCGTTCTCTCCCTTTTGTCATTAATAATCGCTTCTATTTTTTTTCAGTATTTATTAGAAAGTCTACCTACCAACCCTGGGATAGGTATATAAAGATGAGAAGCAGACACTGTGCCCCTACTCCAAGGAAGAGCTCCTTAGACTCAGACCCTTGCGACACTGCCAATATCACCTCTTTCCCTGATGTTCAGTGAGAAGTCCTTCAGTTTAGACAGTATGCAAATAACGGGAGCAGAGAGTTACATTAATCAACAAAACCTAACAACTTCTCATTCCTTAGTTCTAAGCCGGATGTTTTTTTCCAACGGAGCATTATTATTCATTCTATCTTCCCTGTAAGGCACGTTTAGCAAGTTGATGAATTGTTAGGGCTGATAGCCAGGGCTGCCAGCTTCAAGCAAACCCATCCATACCATCTCAACAGGCTTTGCATACATGAGAACTTGACTCATGACCAGCCCTTACCCGTTTTTTACAAAGTTCATTGCAATGACAATTTCTATTAATATCAGGAGCAAGAAGAATGGGTCAACATAAAAAGTTAGTTTATACTTCCAGCAAAAATACCATTTGTTTGTTGTCTATCAAAGAAAAAATTGAAGCTGGGTGGTGGTGGCACATGACTTTAATCCCAGCACTTGGGAGGCAGACACAGGTGGATCTCCGTGAGTTTGAGGCCAGCCTGGTCTACAGAGCAAGTGCCAGGAGAGGCTCCAAAGGTACACAGAGAAACCCTATCTCAAAACACCATAAAAAAGAAAAAATTGAATGGATCTCCTGATACTTGGGGGTGTGGGAGTACTCTAACCAACAAAGGGAAATATGGATAGCTCTATGAATACTGTCATCTGTAGAGCAATTATCTAGTAATACCCTGAGGAAAAAAGATGCTATAAACTAGAAATAAAATCACACTTGGAAGTTAACATAACTGGAAGTCACCTGTAGATATGTATGCTTAGAAACAAAACATTTTAAGAGAAAGTGGATGTTATTCTAAATTATGATTATTCAATATGTTCTATAATTTGATTGACATGCCATATCTATATATAAATATATAGAAAGATTCAGAGTTGGATGTGGAAAGTAACTTAATTTCTTTGACCAACTAAAGTTGATTTGAGTCTTTACAGATCTAACTTAAATTATATGAAAGTTGAATTATAATATTATGTTAGTACATTGAATTGATATATTATGTGTTATATAGTATATTATAAAGTTGGATTATAATAAATTATATTATATATGGGGGAATAGTTTATTTCCACATGTTTCCATCATTTGGGGGAAAAAAAGAGACATTGGGAGCCTCTGTGGCAGATGAACATTTAGAAAATATGCCAAAATTACATTACACACACATACAGTTTCGTAGTTGTAAGCAGGACAAAAATCCCACTGAGATGTGGAAATATTTTGGCGAAGATATTCTCGGCTTCTGGCATGAAAAAATGTTGGATATCTGACCTCCCCCTCCTGTGTTAGTGGTGACACTACGGGATTTCAACACTTGTAGAAGACGCTGTCTCTAAGAACCAAAACACAGGCTCCATGTTCTGTTTTCTGAGAGAGCCCAACAACCCAGACTATTTGATACAGGACTGACTACTGAATCCTTCCTTGTTGATAAGCCATGCAGGGCAACTGTAGAATAAGGGACCCTTCACAAAGTCTACAATTTTAATTACATTTCTTCCCCAAAACAATAAATGAATGGAAAACACTCATTTGTCACTTCACGTTTACAAGGAACTTGCCATTCATACCCTGGCTGGTCAGCTAGGCTCATCACAGCCTGGAAGCAGGTGGCCTCACAATGGAGACCATGTTTGAAATTTGGCTCCGTTCTCTCCCTGTCCCCTGAAATCCCCGTGTGGAAGCCTTGACTGAGAATGTGGCATGATTTTGGGAGCAGGGTCTTTTCAGGTATTGTACGTTAGTATGAGGTCACACTGGAATAAGATGGAGTCCTAACCTAATAGGTCTGATGGTCTTAAAAGAAAGAGAAATGTGGACTCAGCTATATGCACAGGAAAGATGCCACGTGAAGATGAAGGCTGCATGGGAATGGCACACACAGAAGGATGTCTGCTCAGGCTAGGGAATGTCAACTACTGCCAGGAAGCCAGCAGCTATGCGGGAGAGCAGGATTCTGTCACAGCCCTCAGGAGGAGCCAATCCTGCTCCCATTGGGGTCTTTCACAGTGAGACAACACATTTGCACTGTTTATGTCACTGTATTTGTAGCACTTTGTCACGGAAAACATTGCAAATTAATATGGACACCTCCTCGATTCTCACAGCTTATCACAAAGGCACTGATAAACCTGAGCCCACTCCCACCGGGCACTGTCTCCTTCAGAGTTCACAAAACTGCCACCGACTTATTCAGAAACATCCACAATGACATGCTGCCAATGACTAATACAGCATTCCATCAGTGGCACAGCAGTTACATCTGACACCGGCCCTTACCTTCTGCTTGCTCCTGTGTTTGGAGAGGCATTGTGGCCAGGAGGGGGTGGTGGGAACCAGGACTGTCTGTTAAGAAATAACACCCGTCATAAGCTTAGCGTTCGAACGGCTGATCCCACCCATCTGGGGGTGAGGGGTCAGCTGATAGCTAAAAAGGCAACAAGATAATTTTGACAGGAAGCCTTGGAAATAAAACGAGCGGCATTTCATAAATGGAGTATGAGGAAGGGATCTTGTACTTCAGGCTCTCCCCCCCCCCCCAAGTGTACTGCTTTTTTTCATTTCCTTTGACACCAAACAATGTGGACATTTCCTGGAAAAGTGAAAAGCTGGGAAAGAATACTAACTGTCTGGTCTAGATGGCAGGTTTGTGTGTGTTCACCACGTTAGCCTCCCTCCTTTTTTTAACCTTCCTGATCTAGTTCACAATGGAAACAACACCTTTATTCTCCAGTTAAAATATCATGTTCAAACTGTAAGACAGAACACCCTGACAAGGATATTAAGACAGACATGAACAACACAGCAGTGCTGACCTCGGCTTCCACATCTGCTAGAAACAAGACCTTATAGTGCAAGGATATAATCTCATTTAGCTGTAGCCAAGATCCCTGTTGAGAAGGCTACAATAAAAGGAATTAAGGGTAGTTACGTGGGCCAGGGACTATGAGGCTAAGGAGACCCAGCGTCCCGGCCAATATTCTGAAGTGAAATGATTTGAGTTGCTTAATACAAGTTTCGCCAGTTGATATAACTTCAACCTAGGCATAACTGTATGCTAAAAAGTCTTGTTGTGTTATATACCACACTTTCTTCATCTCCTCCATCGTTGGGTACCTCAGATTGTTTTTCACAGCTCAGCTCTTGTACTGGAGTAAACGCTGGTGTATTTGATTGTGTTCATTTTGGCTTTTAAAAAAAAACTAATTTCGGCTCGTTTGCTCTCTCTCTTTCTCCTGCTTTCGGTTGGCCACCAGCTACCCCCCTCTTCTCCTCTCCCCACCTCTCTGTCCCCCTCTCCTCTTCTGTTCCCGGTGCCTCTATGTCTCTTCCCTTCTCCCTCACTTCCTTTCTAAATAAACTCCTCATTTAAGCGAAACAAACAAACAACGTATTTTCTCATATGTGTGATTGTCTGTTGAGAATATTTCTTTCTGCACTCCGTTTCCTTCCCATTTATCTGGAATATATTAGCTTAGAGTCCTTTGAGTTAGTAATTTCTGTTTTATGAGTCACATAAAAACCATTTATGTGTGTGTATACACACACACACACACACACACACACACACGATGAAAACAGAGAAATTGTCTAAAAGAGCAAATAAAACACAAGGTCCCCAGAAAGGGTCTTGACTCTGCTTTAATGTAAATTAGCCTAAGCGTAAAGAGCCAGGGAGGATGCTATGGGTGCATGGTTATTGGTTATTCACCAATGGTCATCTCAAGTTAAGCCACGCCCTGGAGT
Source organism: Phodopus roborovskii (assembly GCF_943737965.1). Taxonomy (NCBI): domain Eukaryota; kingdom Metazoa; phylum Chordata; class Mammalia; order Rodentia; family Cricetidae; genus Phodopus; species Phodopus roborovskii. The sequence continues at coordinate 15,997,846 of NW_026126511.1, forward strand.
GCAACTGTACGGAAGGCTGCTTGAAGTAGCATAGCTCTTAACACCTAAGCTCACCACCAACATCATCTAGAGGAGCCTGGAGTACAGCACAGCCAGAGGCGGATACCGGGTGCCCATCTTACCTCTTTTTCTTCACAGGGGTGGTAGCAGGCGTGGGGGCCGTCACGGGAGTGTTTGCATTAAAGGAGCCGCCCAGGGGCCTGTTTAATGGGTACAACAGGTCATTGCCTTCCTCTATCGTCTTCACCACCACCCCCCACCCCCGCCTTTGAAATACCATTGACTCATATCCCAGCCATATCTACAATAAAACATTTCACTTGAGGGTGGAAAGCAGTAAAGAAGAAAAGAACCCTCTTAGTTTACCTGTCCCGTACACTATCAGGCTTACATAGCTGGTTAAAACATGAAAAAGCAACTGGCTGTTTAGCACCTGGTGTTAACCGTGTGAAGTTCAGGCTAAACAGTTGTGACATGTTATAGATTAGTGTACTAGTGTTCTCTTAATTTCAGTATTTTGTTGTGACTGACAAGAGTTATTCTGGCTTTTTTGCATTAGAAATATCTTAAGAAAAAATTGAAAGATACACATTGGTAATCTCCATTTGGCATTTATTCTCCATTTTGGCATATGTTCACATCTGCAAAAAATAGCAATGACCCAGGGCGTGTTTTCCACATTAAGACTGGGATCCAGCATGAAACGCATTTTATCCATAAATACAGTTTTAAAGGTGACTAAGTTAAAGTTCATCCCATATGCCAGGGAACAGACATTTCATAAATTTGTGGTTTAATGACTCCCTGAGATTGCACTGAGGGGACACACTGATATGAGGGGCACTGGGGACCAAGGAGAGGTACAGGATGAGGGAAAGTTGGTTGCCTGAGAAACGGGAAATCAGGCCATTGTTTTTATGTGTACGGGTGTTTGGCCTGCATGCATTTCTGTGCAACACTTGCACTCATGGTGCAAGAGGAGGCCAGAAGATGTCATTAGACCCCCGGAACTGGAGTTACAGAGGGTTGTGAGCTGCCATTTGGATGCTAGGAATCAAAGCTGGGTCCTCTGAAAGATCAGCCAGGGCTCTTAACCTCTGAGCCCATTTTTAAATATAAGACTGAAGGCATTGATCTAAACTTGAGTGATTTTTTTTTTTTTTTAGAGTAATGATAGGTAAGCTTTTTCAGCACAAGTCCTTCATCCTTTGAAGCCTATTTTAGTTTTTCTCCTCTTGCCATCAGCTCTGCCAACACCACAGGGCCTACTTGGATTCCAGTGACACTTTGGCCTGAGGGCTGGAAGCTTCAATAGGACACACACACACACATATGTAGATATCTACATATGTGTGTGTGTGTGTGTGTGTGTGTGTGTGTGTATACACACACATGTATATATCCTATTTTAGATTCCAACCCCAGTTCTCCCTCCTACCTCCCTCGCCTGCCTCAGGCCCACCCACAGTCCACCCCTCCTCACAGGGAAGGGCTCCCATGAGGTGTGAACATAGTCTGGCACAATAGGTTGGGGCAGGGCCAGGCCCCTCTCCCATGCGTTAACACTGAGCATGGCGTCCCACCACGGGGAGTGGGCTCAACAAGCTAGTTCATGTACCAGGTTTGTATCGTGGTCCTACTGCCAGGGGCCCCTCAGCTAGTCCAGGGTTCACAACTGTCTCCCACATATGGAGGGGCCTAGACATCTTAATAGAGAGAGTCTCTATGGGCTTAGGGAGAAACCTGGTGCTAAGGAAGCCCCCAAGAACCCACGGCCTTGATCAAGGAAACACACGTCCGTTAGGAGAATACTTACGTCCTGGTTGATTCTTGGGTCCTCAACACAGACAGTGTTCTGAAAGAAGAAACGATGGCACAGTTTCAGCAACAGTGAAACCCTAGTTAGTTCTTCCTTTCCCTGTGCTTGTCCAATAATTAAAAAACTAGGAAAAACTAGAGGTGAGTTGAGAGGGAGAAATAGCGGCACTAGTTGAATAAATTTTGTGAGGTGCTTTCATGGTGTTTAAAATCTCCTGTACTAACTCCCAAGATACTCTATTTCTTCAGAAAAGTCATTATTATTATTAAAGTCCGATGTCTTGAGATGTTAGATTTGATCATTTCAAATGTAAAATTCCTAATCTTACCACCAGAGCGCCTTAACAGAGACACAGATGAGGTAAGAATGAGGGCCTCAGCAACGGAGCCTCCGGGTTTGGAAGCCGGGCAACATCTTATTCTGCCATGAGCAAAATCAAAGGTTTTACTTAAGAAATGTATACTAAAACTATGACGGGTAATGTGGCCTGCACAAGGCTTGCACCACATCAACCAGTCAACATTGCAGAAGGTAGCGAATACGGGATCTAAGCCCCGCCCCTAACCAAAGAGGCAGTAACAGTTAGTGGCTTCTAGAAAGTCGAGGATGAGAAAGCGTTGGTTGTCCGCCATGTTACTCTGATGGGTTAGGGTGCTGTCTTTGAGAGTGCTGTCCCTGGTGGGTTGGCAATGCTCCCGGGGATGATGGCACACAAATAACTACACAGGCAGCACAGATTTCACTTGGGCTGTACAAAGGAGCAATAACCACGCAGCGTAGGGGTGGGAGCTAGACAGACGGTTCAGCAGTGAAGAGCTCTGACCGCTCTTCCAGGGGCCTAGGTTCAATTCCCAAGACACACACGGCAGCTCTCACTCTCTTCTGGTCTCCTCCCAACACCAAGGCCTGCACATGGTACACAGATATACATGTAGGCAAAACACCCATGAGCACAAAATTAAAACAAGGAGGAAATGTGAAAGCAGACATTGGGGACAGGAAGAAGATCTAGGAGGAGTTAGAGGGAGGCATGGCAGTGAATATGATCAAAATGTATTGTGTGCATATATGAATTTTTTTCAATGAATTAACTATGTATGTTTTAATATATAGAGGCTAAAAATTTACATAAAGATATTAAACATGACTGAAAGTTGTTAGGTAAAAAAATAAGTAACACAAGCCAGGCATTGGTGGTGCACACTTTTAATCCCAGCACTTGGAAGGCAGAGGCAGGCAGAGCTCTGTGAGTTCGAGGCCAGCCTAGTCTACAGAGTGAGTTCCAGGACAGGCTCCAAAGCTACACAGAGAAACCCTGTCTGGAAAAAAAACAAAAAGTAAAAAGTAAATAAGTAACACTTAGAAAGGATTATATTGAGCCTTTTCTGAAGTCCATGAGTGCTGTGCCTATTGGTTAGTTGGTCACCCGAGCTTGGGGCATTAACTGTTTCAGGGTAAGCATGTCCATCTGACGCTGACACACAACACAGAAGTTTGCATAAACATTTAGCTTATCAAACTTCTTCCAAGTCTCTTTTCTGTCTCAACAATTTTATAGTTAATTGCCTTTTTTGTAAAGAGAACTTTTCTGGAAGGGGAATACTCTCTCAGCCTAGACACACGGGGGAGGGCCTGGGCCCTGCTCCAAATGATATGAAAGACTTTGAGGATCCCTCATGGAGGGCCTCACCCTCCCTGGGCAGTGGAAAGGGGATGGGATCGGGTTGGGTGGGGGCAGGGGAGGAGGGGAGGGTGAGGGAACTGGGATTGCCATGTAAAACAAGCTTGTTTCAAATTTAACTTTAAAAAATATTATCATAAAAAAAGTAAACCAGGGGAAAAAAAGAGAGAGAACTTTTCTGTGTTACATGTTACAATACTGGAAAGTAAAAGTTGACTGATGAGGCTATTGTTGTTCACCTTCCCAACTCATAGAGATCTTAACTCATTTACTATTTTTCATATTTTTGTAGTTCAATGAGAATACGTCCTACATTGGTAAAAAGGCATCAGTGAAATACTTCAGTCATCTTTTTAAAAATTCTGTAGCATACATATGGCCTTGTGTCTGCCAAACTAATTTCTTTTTGTCCTGAGCACACAGAAGCCACATTTACAAACTTAAATGGTCATAAAGTTGGAACCACTCAACTGGGTTCTAAAGAGTGTAGCTAGAGATGTTGTTACCCAGCCCAGACTCACCGTAAAATTCCCTGCATACATTTTATGCTCATCCTTCCCCTCCTGCTATAGTTTTGCTGCCCATGGGCTGAAGATGATAACATTAAAACATGGAAAGCATTTCAGAGAGTGCCTGAGTCACTCTGGACACTAGGCTGTCACGAGTCAAGCAATGATCCATTGTGTTAAATCATTTAGATTTGGGGAGAAGGGAGGATGGACTAAAAACACTCTATCTTGACAAATTAGTCTACTGAGGTTAGGCCGTAGGAGAGAACCTACTGCTATTATTCTGTTAAATGGACATATTATTAAATTAGCTCCTAATCACTATAACCAAACATGAATGCATCTGAGAAGCTTCTATTTTCAGTAGGCTGGGATTGACACATTGACTCACAACTGTAGTAAACGATGATTAACACAGAGACCCACAACCAGCTGACATGTAGGGAATAAGACACTGCAGAATATTCAGCCCCAAATGTTCACACCTGTACCACAGTCCCTCCTCTCAAAGCTCAGGGACCTCACTGCAGAAGAGGAGCCAGAAAGAGTGTAAGATACAGAAGCCGTGGGCGGATACAAGGAAACAGTGTGTTCTGGACACAGTGGGGCAGGTGAATACACACTCGCAGCAGTCATGACCATATGCACACAGCCTGTGCAAGCCCACTCCAGTCCAAACCCCAGCACCTTAAGGTGGGAGCTGGGCAGGAAGTTCCTTGGCAATTGTTATCTCGAAGAGAGAGGTGGTTTTCTCTAAAACTGTACCCCCTGAGACGTTGACCACACTCCGGTGGAAGAGCCCATATCAGCACAAATTAGTTTTGATAGGAAAAAACAAAGGAGGACGAGAGGTTGAGTGAGGGTGGTGGCCTGATGAGAATGTCCCCATAGGCTCATGTTTGAATACTTGGTCCCCGGTTGATGACCTGTTTGGGAAGGATTCGGAGGTGTGGCGTCACCAGGGGTGAGCACCATTCCCAATGTGCTCTCCCTTCTTCTGCCTCATGGCTGTGATCAAAATGTGAGCTCTCAGCTTCACCTGCCATCATGGACTCTAAGCCTTTGAAACCAGAAACCAATTAAATGCTCTTTTATAAGCCACCTTGGTCATGGAGCTTCATCAAAGCAATAAAAAAAAAGTAACTAATGCAGAAGCTAATGTGGAATGGTGAGACCTGGGTGTGGATGGGGGGAGAATATCATCAAAACAGGCTGTAGATAACATTTTTACTTCAAAGAAATGATTAAAAACAAACAAACAAAAAAGATCCAAGGGAAAGCTTTAAATCCACAATAGAACACTAGGGGGCGCCCTAACATAGTCTATTAAAATTAATCTCCACACTAGCTAAGATCTTTATTTTTGATGCCACATATTATTTAAACTCCTTTAGCACAGATCATGTTTCTAGCAACACTGCTTATATTTACAAGTAGTTTCCTAGGAACTGCTGCCTCTCCACCATTATAGTTGAAGAACCCAAGACCGGATAGTAAGGGCTGGTATTCCTCAGTTAAAATTTAACTAACAGATTCCATGCAGGGCCTATCCTACCCATACTCAATACTCTCACTAAAATCACAACTTATAAATAAATCCACTGTTCCCTCTGGGAAAAGACTATATCTAGCTAAGATGCAGTGAGTTGAGGAGAGAATTCGGTGTTCTGGGACTTTTCCTCCCTTGAGGTAAAATAACACCAGTAAACATTCCCACCCTCCCTGTGTCTTAGGAATGGGACTTGATGTTAGCACACAATGGGTTAAAAGCACTGACATGGTTCCCAAGCACCTCACCTGTCCAGTGTGTCATCAGATCTGTACCGGCTAATCGTGGCTTTCCGCTCCTCTCTCTCAGGTATTTTCCTATAGCAAACATAGTTACCAAGAGATAAAATTAGCTCACAAAACCTACCATAAATTTGACAAAATAGTGACCCACTTAACTAGGAAAGGTACATGTTAGCAAGGAAATACAAAGATGGCATACACATGTCTTCCACATTTTGCCTTGGATAAAATAAATTAGGTCAAACTCAGTTCCTGCTGCTGACACATGACACGTCACTGGTTCCAATGATTTCTCCGTGGTCTCACAAAGTGCAGGCATGTAGCATCCTCCCGTAGTGAAATGTAACATGCTCACACTGAAGCTCAGGAAATAGGACAGTAATAACCAGTGTATGCTCTTCTGAGCTGGAGGATCTGATCATCATGTGTGCTTTGCCCTGTTTTATTAGATGCTCTAAGCCCTCTTAGGGAACCAACTCCTACAAAGCTTTATTTAACATTCAGCACCATGGACAGGCACAAAAGCCAAACACTTGTAGCAGAACAAGCAGAGAAGGAACAGAAAACCCAGAAAGGAATGGAAAAGAGAGAGTGAAAGATGAAATGATGAATGTGTAAAAGGAAGAGCGATGACAGAAGTTAGGAGAGGAACAAAAGGAAAGAAAAAGCAGGAACAATGGAGGAGAAGAAAATAAAGAGAGGAGGCTCAACATCGAGAAACATGACCAAGCAAGATGAAAGCTAAAAATACTTTCACCCAATGGACCAAACAGAAGCAAGCTTAATGCTTCTCAGAGTCTTATGATCCACACAGAGCAAGCTTTCTGAGAAATCATGGTGTGATTTATTGTGTTTGTGCTTCTTAGTTTAATTTTTAAACTCAAAGTAGTATATAATTCTTTTAATTGGATGTAGGCAATATACAACACATTTTGCTAACTAAAAATGCATCTTGTTTCCCCACTAAGGACTAGAGGGACAAATTACAGACATATATCCCAAGGCAAAAGTGCATGATGTGGTAAAAGAAATTTGGGCAAAATTCAAGGAAGTAATATCTTGAGGAAACTGACTTTTAAATAGAAGAGCCAGAGGATTTCCTGATAAGGTTCAAAAAGATAAACAGATATGAGCGTTTACAGACAGGCTGATTAAACAGTGCAGTGAAGGCAAAAGCAAAGGAAAGGAAACTCTACTACATTTCTCAAATTCTGAAGACAACTTCCAAGCGAAGAAGGCATGAAGTCATAAGAAGGCCCTCTTTGAATGGTTTGTTGCAAAATGACAGAGTGCTGCCTATTATGTGAAAAGTTATGGATTCTGCTCTCAATATTTCAAAACAAACAGGAAAATACACAGAGCAAAAACATAAACAATCTTACAACAACAGCCAGCCCATCCACAAACACCATCACTTTAGATTGTGGTTGGCTTTGTTCTTCCTAGCTTTTAGCATAAGAGTAATGCTTCCTGAAGTTCTGTGACCAATGGACTGTGGGGAATTAGAGCGCTATCCATTATTTACTTTCATTTTCTCTTCTCCCCAACCTTCAACAGGGATGCAGATTGAGTGGAATCGGGAGTTGTCATGTATCCAGTTCTCAGCTCGATGTCTGGCTCCACGGATATTCCGTGGATGATATTAACCTGACTGGCATGATTTCATGATCTGTCTGAGGAACTACACAGTGAGATTTTCTAGTTTCAGATGATGGGGCCATGTTAGCTCAGCTGTTCCAGCTTTTTCTACACACTGTCTCCTCTGCTGGAAACCCCGCCCCTATGCCAGTCAACTGGCCTCACTTCAAAGCTTCCTCCTCATTCTGTAGGCAGTGACATCCACCAAAGACCACTTCCTTGGTGGGGTTTGGGATCATACAGGCCAAAGAAATCTCTCCCTGTTCTCTGTTTCCATGACTCTGTCATATATCTGTTTCATAGCTATTCTTTATGGTAAACCACAGTACTGTGGCTCATGATCTTTTCCATGAATGTAAGAGCTTCATACTGTCTGAGGTTGCCCATGCTTCCTTGGGCTCCCAGAACCCAGCAGATGCTCCAAGGTGGCTAAGTGACCACCACTTGGGGCTGAGTCCGGAAGTGACAAGCAGCATCATTTGGGCCAGTACCAGGAGAGTCTGTGGTATTCCTTATGGAGACTTATTCTATGATATTAGTTATGGGTCATCTCTAGGTTCACAAAACCCTGTTACTAGTGATAAAAGTTTGGTGTACTACTTTAGCCAAAATGCAAGAAGAAGAGTTCAGGAAACATATGATTTTAAATGTAAAGTTAGCATAGGTAGCATCAAGGTCCTAAGGTGCATGGTAGATATGCTGAGAAGACAAAGCTTGGTTCTCACTGCCACAATTTAAAATGGGAATGTGTGTTTTCCAGTGTTCCAGACAAACGCTATTTAACTGCATGGAACAATTTCCATTGGTTGCTGGGCTCAAATAATCAGTTTCTCTTTGCTTGGTGAAACAAGGGCCCACTGTAAACCAGATGCCAATCCCCAAAATAATGAAGTGTAAGGTGAAATCACAAAGGGTGACTCCCTAGACCATAGGACATTAAATTAAAATTCCTTCAGAAAAAAAAAAACTCCATTGGAAAATTGGTTATCATACTGATGGATCAATATTTTATTTTATAAAATAGAATTGTTTTAAAGTACTTTCAAAGATGGTAAATCAGAAAGTGGGGGCAAGGAACAAAATAGAACCAAGTATGTGGCATATGTCTAAAAATTGTCACAATGAAACCTATTATTTTTATACTAACTTTAAAAACAATTAAGACCAGCAGTTGAGCTGAAAGCTGGTAAGTTAGGTACCTTTAGAACAGGTCAAATTTGTGAAAAGGTTTGAAATGGTTAACAGAAATTCACACTTATAAGATTCAAGAAAGGATACTTATCAAGGTGTATACTTAGTTATTTTATTTTTAATCCACACTCCCTTACCAATGACTTCTTACTGGGGCACAAATACAAGCCACTGCACCCGATGAAACTTGACTGCGATGAATATTTAGGTTCTTCTAACAGGTGTGGCTGTCCCTAAACCTGTGAGCGCAAGCCTGCACCCATGAGAATATTATCTGCCTGATGGATCTGAGATTGTTCACATCACTGTGACTCCTCGTTTTATCTGAATGTTACTATTGATCCATACCTGTCAGTCTACTTACTAACACGGATAAGTCAGTGTTTTGCCACAAGCCTATGGCTTTCATCAAAGAACTGTGTCGCCCCACATAGCATATGAGCTCTGAAGCTGCTTCTGTAGTTTTGGCTTCCTTTCCCTACATATCAAAGATGTCTTCTCTGGGCATGTTCTTATGAGAGCCATTTCTCTCCCTGCCAGTGCAGTGGGATAAGTTGATTTATGAGCCTCCTGCAGGCCATAGTTCTGGGAGCTGACCCAGTGCAATTTTCTGGAACAAAGCCCTAATAATATGCCAGGTACCGTTTTTGCACGTGTATGTGTTGAAGAAAGCCCAAGGCTCGCTACAAGTACTCATCGGGCTTGAGTAGGTTTTCTCTCTGAACCTCCATTTTTGTTTTAAGTGATGTAATTGTTAGTTAGAGATGCTCACCTGTCCAGTGCATCGTGGGAGTTATGCCGGTTGAGCACCACCCTGCCATAATTTTCATCTCTGCAGAGAAAGACCCAAATTAAGTTACATCAAAAGTTACCATAATGTTTGCTAAGCACTAAATAAGAGAGACAGGAAGAGAGTGTACAACTTCAGGCAAGGCTAATTTATTTTACTCCGTGCCTAAGAGTACAGCATAAATCTAAATTAACCAGTCACAACTTGCAGGAGTAGAGTGGAGCGAAACAAGTTTGACAGTACAAAAGGCCATTTGTCCCATGAGATTTCCTCATGATTCAACAATGAGTCAGTGCCTTGTTTGTTGTGATTGCTTTCTTTCTTTTTAACCAGAGTATGGGAACATAAGGCCATGGACTTTGTGTGTATTGGCTCTTTCCCACAAGAAGAAAGGACAGAAGAATTCTACAAACGTTCTTCAGGTTTAATTAAAGCCTGTTATGCCTGCACATTTTGATGGATTTGAGCATTTACCTTGACCAAATATAGGGGAACAAGTACTAATGTTTCAAATGGGGGAGATTAGTCACTTGCAGGAGACAAAGCCCACTTTGGGGACCATGGGAACGCATGTGCCTTAAAATGACTTCTGAATGAGAAGGGGAAGACATTGCCTATACTAGTCAGATGAGGTCATTCGTCAGAGATTTTGTGGCTTTCCTAAAATCACATGGTTACCAAGTGACAACGGTGGCTTAGGACAGATCCTTGTTTCCTGTCCTCTATACTCTTTACAGTCAACCCTTCAGCAGAATTTTATACATGAGTTGCCAAAGCTATGCCCTTCCTACTTTATAGAGTGGACACGGAAGTGCAAGCAACATTAGGAAGTAGCCTTGAAAGCCAGCAGAGGACAAGTGCCTCATCTCCTTCCCGCCAACCCCCCAAACCTGAAACACCACATTTCTCTGCTTGAGCATTACCATTAATGTTACCCAACATTCTGAAACTATGTTTAATAAAGCTATAAAGGAAACTGGAGCCGATAATTAAAAAGAAAGGTGAGCAGAGAGACTGAAACAAAATAGCAAAGCATACACCCTCAGCAGGCTGTGGAGGGAAAGTCCCCTCTTTCCTGCCATTCTGCAAGATTCAAGAAAGCAGAGCAGGTACCGGGCACGTTCTCACCTGAAAACAAACCACAGCACACAGCCCAGAACCAGGCCAGTGGGAGCTAGAAAAGTACCAGAGCCAATTTCCCCTTCACTCTGCAGCTACCATGCCATCCAAGCTAGCTTCCCTGGGCCTGATTAGGAGGCTCACTTGGCATAGAATCAACATTCCTACCTACCATGATTTATTGCAGGCATCTCTACCTTCACCCCTCTGCATAAATGCTTGGAAGCCAAACTTTATTACTTACATTTGTTATGACATGGCCACTACAGAAAAGGAGAAGTACTCTCACAGAAGAACTAAGTGCAGATTTGTGGGAAGGAGAGATTGTGGTCCAACAGTGCTCAGTCTAACAGTGATTGAGTCTCTGCACATCACTAACAGTCCTTAATAAGATACAATAACAGAAGGCAACAGATGCTTTTACTACTTATTGCCTGTCATAAGTATGTTCCTCAAATAAGCATGTTTGGATAGTGTGTAAAAGTTAGATGCAGTCTCTCAACTTAGGGCTGCTAACACACAGTGTGTTTGAGAGTTTTGGCTGTGAGGTCTATCCCTCACACTTCAGGATGTTTAACAATACTTTGGACTTCTTCTCACTAAGTGTTAGGGTTATTTCCCAATTTGGTGACCAAAAAGCACCTCCCAACACTGCCAAATATCCCCTGAGGTAAGATTGCCTCTGATTAAAAGACTGGAATAATGTGCAGGCTTAATTTTTCAGTCTGATTTGTATGTAAGGATCACAGGTAGATGTTAAGGCATTTGACCACCTGTTGACTTTAAATTGTAAAGTGGTTTGGTAACACGGGCTAGACTCATAACCATGGTGCTATTCACAAGGTACAAGAAGGTTTACTTGTTTGACACAAGTTAAAGCAAATATGTATTTCTTTAAAAAAAAAAAAACTGGCATAATGGAAAGACAATGGATCATATTAAAATATCAATTCCACTGTGTGCCATTTGGACAAATGACATAGCTTCCCAGAGCTGTAGATTTCTCTCCTATAAAATAAGATTACAATACCTACCTCATATGTTTATAAGACCTTGTGATGCTTCATAAACCAGATACCAAACACAAAGCTTAACACATAAAGAAATTACAAACTGTATCCATGGCTATGCATCATTTATAATTCATAACTAATTAATGATAAAGATGGACCTGGGTTATATGCACACCTATCATAAATCTGTTGTGCAATAATCTTTTCGTACACTGTGAATGTGTGTCACTCTGATTGGTTTAACGAAAAGCTGAGTGGCCAATAAGAAGATACACTTGTAAATCTGAAAAGTTACTGGCACGATCAATACAACATAGAGGGGATTAACCGCTGCCTTTTGGGGAACTGGGATGTCTTGCTTTCTTTCCAGCGCACAAAGGGTGAGCAGACACCTATTCCAGGTGATAGTCGTGCTCCCCTCTGTAATAGCTCACATTATTTTATATGTGCAGGTTTTCTTAAGAATGTGGTACCACTGATTCATGTTCACCAAATCGTTCAAAAATGAGACTATGCAGTCAAGTGCTTTTTAGATGGCCCTATCATCCAGCCACCGCTCCTCCCCCTCCACGCTTACTTTTCCTCCTCGGGGCGTTTCTTTATCCAGCTGTTATCCTGTAAGAAAGCCCTTCTTTTGTTCACATCATGAAAACCCTGCTGTCTCAGTGGCGCCCCCTGGGTGCGCTTCGTATCTATGAAGAGAAATACAACAGCCGCGGTTCAGAGAAGCACAATGTGGGGCGTTCACCAGAAGGTCTTGAGAGCAGCATCTTGTTGGCCTCCTCTGCACCGGCAAGTCTAGTAGCAGGGTGCCCCAGCAAGAAAGAACAAATCCCACACCCCATCAGCAAAGATAACAAATAAAACTGCTCAGGTGCCAACTGAAACCTCCAGAGCAGCTCAGGAGGCCCCGTCTGAGGCCCAGAGATTGCAGGATCGTTAGGCTGAGACAAACCCAAGTAGGGCTTAGTGGCCAGCCATTCTGCCCAATAGAAATGTGCCTTAGAAAGACACTGTGACTCGGGTGCACTTGATGACACATCTCACAGGCACCAGGGCACCAAAAGACTTTTGTGTTGATTTTTAAGTTTTTTAAATTACAGTGGCACAAATGAAAACTATAGCATTTTAAACACGTATTTTAATATTTTAAAGAATTTCAAAAATGAGTACTATGTTTACATCACATTCTCTTCCCCATCTCAATTCTTACTTTAAAAAAAAAAAAAAAAAAAGCCTAACTTAGGCAAAGCTAATATAATGAGGCCATTGTAAACAATGCACATCTAAAGTAAAAACTTATGATCTACTAGTTGCTTGTCTTATATCTTAAAGGTTTTTTACTACTATTTTAGTAAACATTATCTGCATTACCATTTCCAGTGGGAGACTTTTTTCTTGAGGAAAAATCCGACATGCTGGATTGCAGTGAGGATCTAAAATAAAAATGGGGATGAGAGAAAAACACAGTGATGACATTAAGAACCTTCAAGGAGCAATTGAATTGCTAAGATATATTTTTCAGTGATGGTGGCAAAGCCTGCAAATATAACAAATGCTACATAAAGCGCCTTCCGAGAATTTGAGGCTATAACTGTTCCAAGGAACTTATTTTACTTATTTTATACACGGAAAAAATGAGGCCCAGAGTGTTTCACATCCCCAGGGCTATAAAACACGCAATTAAATCAATCCAGTTTTCGATTGATTCATTGATCAATCCATGAGTGTGCACTGAGTACCTGCATTGAGCCTGTCCCTGAGATACCAATAGAAGAAGCAAGCACGATGTCAGACAAGTGTTTGGTCATGGTAGATGGACAGAATGGCAGAGGGGAAGAAGGCCGTAAGACGGACTTACTGATCCCTTCTAGGAAAATCAAAGTAAACCCAGGCAACTGGTGGCCATGAGAAGGGAAGTAGCAGGGTGCACAGATCTAGGGAAGCCCTGGAGATTCTAAACAACCATCCCATGGGGAATCTCCAGGGTCCCTAGCCTTGGCCAGCCACCATTATTAAAGTCTGAACAGCTTAATACAACCCAATCTCAGTTCTTCTGCAACTGATGCCATTTCCCAGAAGCTGTTCATAGCCCCTTCTTATATTTACATGTGTTAAAAAAAAAAAACTGTATTTGATAGGAGCCAGCACAATTTCTCAGCAGGTAAAGGCAACTGTCACCAAGCCCGTAACCCGAATTTAATCCACATAATCTGTACTCAAATGGGTGGAAGGAGAGAACTGACTCCCATTGGTTGTCTTCTGGCCTCCACACATGTGGGCAAGCATACACAGACTCACATAAGAAATAAATGTTAATCCCAGCACTCGGGAGGCAGAGGCAGGTGGGTGTCTGTGAGTTCGAGGTCAGGCTGGTCTACAAAGGTAGTTCCAGGACAGGCTCCAAAGCCACGGAAAAACCCTGTCTCAAAAACTAATAAATAAATAAATAAATAAATAAAATAAATGAAAACGGATCCTTAAAGACTATGGTAGCATAAACACAATTGTGACTGGCTGTAGTATTTGTGTTCATGCTTTTATCCGCTTCTTAAAAGAAATTAAAATGAGAACTAAAAGAAATTAAAATGAGAACACACGAGAATTTTAGGAGCATTGCAGACCTTAGGCACTGGGCCTAGTCAGTCTCCAGTTACCCTCAAAGTGGGGTTTACAGCTGTAAATCCAGAAAGTCCCAAGCAAATGGGGACAGCTAGTCACACTAGATAGGTACTCAAGTCCTTTGTGGCATCCATCTCACCAGACAGCGTACTGAACTTGAAGGACCACTCAGTCTTAACTAAGAAGTAAACTCTATGTCCAGTTTATCACATTCGAGTTCTACAATCATAACCCTGAACTCTCCCCATGAAACAGAGATAATTAAACTTGTCACCTACCTCAAAAGGTCATCGTGATGATAATGATCAAATGAATAATGTTCACACACAAAAAAGTACCTTGCTAAAATATAAATGCTTCTTAGCACAGTATTATCAGCTATCGTACAACCTGGAAATGCTAAAGTCCTCTACCTCCATCTTTTGATGTCAAAAGTACTTCCATCCATATTGTCATGGCCATAAGGACATGTCCATGTAACCTGGAAATGACTGATGTCCAGCCCCTTGTCTCAAGGCAGAGACAATTCTGTGAGGATAATGCGCACTTGGGGGTTACTGTGGGAGCTCGCTGAAGCTCAGTTGGCACAAAGCATATCCTCCCTCAGCTTCTTCTGCCTCCCATTCCTCACCTCCTGCTCCTGAGACTGTACCTGCCATAAGTCACAGACACCCAACGTCCCTCTCAGGCTCTGTTCTAAGGAGCCACATAGACAACAAAGATGAACAGCAACAATCATAGTCACTCCTTTCCTAAGCTGGGAGTCACCGTGGGATCGGGTTTCTCCAAAATAAAGCCAAAAAAAAAAAAAAAAAAAAAAAAAAGGCAAAGTCAAGCTGTTGTGAGACTCAAAGGAGGACCCATGTAGAGTGTCGAATCAGTATTCAGTAACTCTCAACCTTGTGCCTTTATGTTTTGCTCCGGAAAACAGTGAGCAAACACAGGAAAGAGCGAGAGTGTAAGAAAGGGATAGGACAAGCTCTGAACACGGGCAAATGGATTTTCAGTGAGTGTGGGGCTCACTCATTTGGAGGTTGACAAGCTGCGTCACAAAAATAAAGAGAAACCTAAACACAAGCAGTGGGTTACTGAGATGTCTCAGTAGGTGCCTCCCACCAGCCTGGTGAGTTCAGTCCTCAGGATATACCTGGTTAAAGGATGGAACTCACTGCCAGGGACTGTCCTCTGACTCCTGCATACATGCTATAATAAGTGTGACACACACACACACACACACACACACACACTAATTAATTAAGAAAGAAAGAAGGAAGGAAGAAAAAACACATATCTCAATTACTCACTAATTTTGTCTCAATTTTATCCTTACTTCCTGGGATTCCTGGCTTGCCCATTTCCTGTTTCCAAATGGAATCTGGTAACTTTTCCTTTTTCTTTATTGGCTGACAAAGATGGAGAACATCTCAGCTGACAGAACTATGACTCTGAGGTGGTCAACATATTGACTGTATATTTCATTTCACAATTGCAAAGATTGCAAGTTCAATTGTAAGACTAGGAACAGGGTAAGCAGAGGAAAGACATTATATAACTAATCTGTTTACTGGGTTCCAGTGAGCAAGGCTTAGACTTTCTCTTTTGTTCCCAGTGTAGGGACATTGCCTAGCTATTTCCTACTCTGAATCCTGACCCCAAATTCACTTGGTGAACTCTAACCTTACATCAGACTATGATGATACTTGGAGATAGTGACTTTTAAGGGGTAAATTAAAACAAGACCTTTGGGGTAGCAAGGATCATTCACCTGCAAGCCAAGGAGAAAGAACTCAAGTGAACCTGAACACACTGACACCTTGCTTTTGGACACCCAGCCTCCACAATTGCCAGACAATACATTTCTGCTGCTGTGTAGCTCACCACATCTCTGTGTGGTGATTTTTGTGGCATCCCTAGAAAACCAACTCGATGCTTATGAAAGGAATAATGTCCTACTGCCCCTAATTTGTGCCCTCAATTTCTTTAACTGTCATACTACACAGCATTGGCCAATGTCATAAACATATGTTAGCTGAGCCCCTGCTTTGAGTAATGTACATCATAGACACTATCTCTCACCGTCAAATGAACTCAGCGAGGTGGCTATTATTATTGCCAACACTCAGATAAAACATGTGAAATTTGGGAGCACTGTAACTTGCTAAGCCGCAGAGGCAGACGTCTCAAACAAAGTAAACTCTTCTCTGAGCACCCAGCCATCATGAGTCACTCAAAGACTAGACAGGTACCCTGGAGATAGAGTGACAGACATGGTACTCGTTGAGGGTCTGCCTGACTCATGGCATCTCGCAAGTCCAACAAGTTCTACCCATGACGTATCAGAGCAACCAAGGTAGCCTTTCAAGGAACCATGGCTACAGAGGAGCCTTGGTGGAAGAACCACTGTTGTGTATTCTTGAACATTATCTGGGTTATAAAACATTGGTCAACACAAAAACCTGAACAAGAGTGGTCACAGCAACATTTTTCTTATAATAGCAGAAGCCAGTGGAACTAACCCAAACACCCATCAAACGAACGGATAGTTTGGCATATCCACAAAATGGACTCTTGGTCAGGAATACACAGGACTGAGGTACCGTTTCATGACAGAACATGGATGAAACGGGAAACAGGTTAAATGAATGGATCCAGACATGAAACAAAGGTGAACAATAATCTATGAAATGTGAAATAGGCTCTTGGAAAAGAAAATTAACTTGTGCCTTTTAGAAGGTAGGGCAAAGGAAGATGCTGCTAACAGAAATGAGGCTTCTTTGGGGTAAAAAAAAATGTTCTAGAATTAGACAGTGGTGAATTTTTTTAAAGCATTAAATTTTACACTTTTATCTGGGAAAATGTTATGGTATAAGAGTATGGTATAAAACAACCCCACACTAAAAACTGTCAGTAGGCACAGGACTCATGACAGCTCGAGGGAGAGCCCCCATGGTTTTGCCAGGATAAAAGGAAGATTTTATTTCACAGGATTACTTCAGGTCCATCTGGGCTTGTATCTATCCAAACCCTGAGAAACATCCTTGCTTAAAGCCTTCTAGCTCCTAATGAGATCCCAATTTCTGTTTCTGGTTTAGAAACAGAGTCGCCTTCTTTTTCAAGAAAGCATGAATGGGCATCAAAATGAATATGCCAATCCCATCCGAGATTATGACCATGTGAATTATCAGGGGAGATACAGCAGATTGTGTGGCAATATGAGACTATAACGTTCTACCATGTTGCAAAAACATGTAACCATTGGGTACCGTGTTTTCTGACATTTCATTTAGTGTGCTATATAACAACATATATATATAATGTGTGTGTATGTGTGTGTATGTGTGTATTTTTTATAGTAAAATATTGGGTAAATAGGGTAGTTAGTGCATATATGATAAGTATATACTATACTATATATAGTTTATTTACAAAACAAATGCTGTAAGTAGCTATTTCTATATCATTGAAGTTAAAATTCAATGTATAGAAGACATACTTGTTCTCATTTAAAACATATTAACCTCATAATATGTATGCCATATTTTATCCATACCACTTCTGCTAGCTTTCAGAACAAATACCTTCTGCATGTTGTAATTTGCCTTATCATCTACTGGAATATTAATGATGCCTACTAATTTCCATACTTCCTCATATTTGTCTTTATACTTCCCTTCTATTTCAAGGTCAATGTCTCTTTTCCCTTTTGCATCCCATTTTTGGCTTCTTGTTAGGACCCCAGAACTTTCTGTTTTTCTCAAATTCTCATAATCTACTTGACTACTAGCTAGTTTGAAGTAAAATATGTTTGGGCAAGGAGCACATTAACGCTGAGTGGTGGCCCAGAAGAGAGTGATGAGCTGTGATTTAGCCTCAGGCTGAGTCTCAGCTGTGGCATTCATTAGCCACGTGGACCAAGTCATTACTCTGCCTCAGCAAAGTGGGGGTTAGATCGGGTTTAAAAGGTTATTGTGATAACTAAGATAGCACTCTATAAATTATAAATTACTATAAATCATCTAAGCTATTATTGTTGTCTGAACTCTCCCCTTTCCTTACCAGAGCCTACAAAGGCAACAGATGCCTAGGTTGAGAATAAGATTGAGTGAGACATGGGCAAGAGTTCAAGGAGAATTGAATGAACACTACCTACCCAGGTTTGGAGCCAGAGAGCTGCGTATCATGGAAGATGCAACGAGACAGAAACTACAAATCCAGAGAAAGAGAACAAGCCTTCCTCTTAACTACGTACTCCTAGCCATCTCCCAGAGGTTCTACAGTAGAGCCCTTGGGCATTTATATGACATCCAAGCCCAGTCATTAACAGAGAGGAAGAGGTAAAGGACTGGAAGCTGGACCAGATGTCTATGTCCTTTAAGCAAAGGCCTTCTGAAGAATACCTCGTTACCAAAGCATGAGACTGCCACACCTTCCGGGAGGATGTTAAGTCTGTCTTGTGGGAACTAGTCCTAAATAAAAGCAAGAGGCAATTCCTGTTGTTTTGTTTTGTCTTGTATGTAGCACTCTGTAAGACGCTGACAATGTGACATTTTGGAACTCTATCAGGATCGTACTCATCCAGCATCATCCCCAGAGCCTGGCTGCAAACCTGATGAATGGTAGAGCTATGGGAGAAGGAAGCACTGAGCTACTGTAAGAAGTGTGCTTACAAATGTGCCCATACTTGGTGTCCGCATTTTTACTAGTTGAATGCCAGTTACTTTATCCGCCACGTCTTTTGTCAGCTGGTAAGTCACTAGATATATAATTGCTCTCATATGTGGGGCCACATAATGTTCTTTATTTTTTAAAATGAAGTTTTATGGTCTAAAAAAGCTTAATGATCACTGCTTTGATTTTCATATTTACAATGCCACCAGAATTCCAATCGGACCTATAATTCTAGCTACAGGGAACCCTGCTTGGTCCACAGAGCATGTTCAAGGCCAGCCTTGGAAAGTGAATGAGATCTTGTCTCAAATTTTAAAGGGGGGAGGACTGGGGAACCTGCTCAGTGGTAGAGTCCTTGCACAGAATGAAAAACAAAAGGGAACATTCTTAGGATACAATGCTTCTTTTCAAATTAAAAATATTGCTCACATGTGTTTTAACTGTGTGATTCTTCTTATAATCCAATGGCCAGCAAAGGAGCCCTGTGCACATGGGAAAGGAGGAAAGGAAAAGCCTGGATACAGATAATCAGGAAGTTTTTAGAGACTCGTGACAGAATGTCGGTCTCTCTAGTACCCATTCTCCACATTCCCCTTACTCACAGAGAAAACCACACTTGCCAGCTGTTAGCATTCAGGCGTCTGTACTGGCCTGTCCACGTGGTTCTGACAGGATACGCCCTCAGCTGCAGCCACTAAGAGCATCACCTGTGCACACTCACAGTGTTCCCTTTTAAAAGGGCCCTGCCCACCTCCCATCTCTCTCTCTGTCTCTCTTTCTCTCCCCTCTCTCCCCTCCCCCTCTTTATGATCTCTTTTCCTAATTTTAAAAAAAAAAAGACAAAAGACAAGTTCTGCTTGAACCCTGTCTTCCTGTCAGTGATGCTTTTCTTAAATTACAACACCGGCCTCTGTTGAAGCTACAGGTGGGCACATTTATAGTTCAGGCTACCAAGGCTGAAGAAAAAGTCCCTTTTTGCTTCCAGCTGCTCTTCTCTGAAGGTACCAGTGGTTACCTTGGACTTGACAGGGTCATAAAGCTGCCACAATTATCCTGGATTACCCATCTTTAAATGTTTCTCCTAGAAAAATAGCAAAGCTCCTGTTATTAAAAATTTAGTTGCTTCTCATGTTTGTTACTCAAGCCTGAATCTTTCCTTCCATGTTTTCTAAGATGTATGGAACAAATAGGTTTAAAATCTGACAGGGGTCAAAAAAAAAAAAAAAAGTCATGACTCTTAATGGTGAACAGCATCTATATCTGTGATCTAGGCTTTTAGCAAAGGGGCCATTTGTTGAGTTGCTACCATGTGCCAATCAAACACATGATCTTTTTTTAGTCTTCTCAGATGGGTACTATTATCTCTAATTATGGGAGCCCAGAGTGTAACCTGCACAGATCACAGAAAGCAGTGAAGCGGAGCTGTAATTAAGTGTATATGACTATAATGCAGTAAGTGGTTCTACTCAAAGGGCTATGTGACATTGACCACATAAGGCATGCAGAGAACCACTCTGGTATACCAAAAGATGAGCAATGATGGAAGGGTGGTTGGGGGTAGCAACACAATGAAGGCCACCTCCAGCCCCTACAGACAGCTCAGCCTGGAACTTCTCTGCTCCCACCACACTGAAGCCAAGTGTGATGACACTAGTCCTGATAACGCTATCTCCCCGGGGCCATCTTGCTGCCAGACAGCTGAGCAATGCTTCCTATCCATTTCCAACGCTAATGCTGTCCATTGATGCAACCTAGATAATAAAGGAAGATGCATTGCATGCTATTTTCAGGTAATAACAGTTCATTAAGAATTCTGCTTTTTCCTCTGAAATAAAAATGACTGATACTGCAGAAATAAATTTTTTTATTATTGGATTTAAGTGTTATTAAAGTAATGGTTGCCTGCTCAAGGGTTCAAGGTGGGCAAGGTCTGTTCTGTGGGCTTTTTTCTGTCTCTGTTGGAGCCTCTCCCACATAACTTTCCTCAGCCAACCATCATCTCCTTTGATCAACCCATTTGGTGGTCCAGAGCTGTTTCTAGGGGCTTTATAACGTCCATAACAAGCCTCTCTCATCCAGATCCACTTCCCCAGACGTTTTACTGCAATGGATCTCTTCTATTCTGCTCAGGCTAGAAAGTAACATATTTTTCATGTACAGATATTTCTTAAGCAGTTACTAAAAAGGAATCAACAACATACAATGTAAAGAATATACTTATTAAAAATGATGTTTGGAGTGACAGACTTTGATGATTCCCCCATGAGAGGGTTCATGCTCCCTGAGGATTGGTTGGGGGGTGGGATGGGAGCATGGGGGGAAATGGGAGGGAGAGGGAACTAGAATTGGTATGTAAAATAAGGTCATTTTTAATTTAAATGAAAGTGAATTAAAAATGATGTTTGGGAATGACCTGTCAATCACAAGTCTCTCAAATCAAATGCTAAAAATTAACTACAGCAAATATTATTTTTATGGAATTCTTTTTAAGGAGTGAAATTGCCTGCATTTTAAATCACTCAACATCCAACCAGTTCAGGCCACTTTAGTAGTCTTGGTTCAACTAACTGGGATTATTCCGTAAAAAAAAAGAGAGAGAGAGAGTTATTTATTATCTATACAGTGTTCTGCCTGCATGTCAGAAAGGGGCACCAGATCTCATTAGGGATGTTTGTGAGCCACCATCGGGTTGCTGGGAATTGAACTCAGGACCCTGGAAGAACAGCCCGTGCTCTTCTGAGCCATCTCTCCAGCCCCTGGGATTATTCTTAAGGGTTGGTTTCCAGTCTCATTGCAATAAAGTTTATACTTCTTGGGAGAAAGATGAAACTCCTCAAAAAGCTGCTGCCCAAGTCCATGCAAAACAGTGGCATAGTCAGCAACTGTTGTGAGTTGCTTTGGGATTATAGGACAGCAATTATATTTTAAACGTGGAAATTCATAGAAAAACAGTGCTCCAAGTTGGAACCACAAAAATCACCTTTTGGTTTTGTTTCCAAATTCCTCAAAAGAGCATTATGGTATGTTTATAATTATAATACAGCTTATAATTGAGGAGACAAAAAAATCCAGTCCAGGGTCTTACAGCCACCCAGAGTTCTGGACTGGAAATTCTCATCTGAAATCTAATGTTCTTACCACGGTACTCAAGTACCCATAACCACTTATAGTTTAAAGAGCCATAGATGCCGTGTTCAACATTCAAGTCCAAATTTTTAACTTTCAAAGCACTGAGTGCCTGAGCTGAAATTCCATGCATGGAGCCAAACTTCTCAAGGACAGTAGCAAAAACAGAACAAAATAAAGTAAAAGAAAAGCAAATGTAAAAAACTGTCAGCCACCAGCCATTTCCCCAGAAGGTGGTCCTTTGCTTAGACTGTTTGCAAGCTCTGCCCAAAGACATCTGTCCTTAGGTGTTAGACGAAATCACCCTTAAGCTTTGAATCAAGAAACCAAGCAAACTTCTCCGTTCCTGGATGCTTTAGAAACCAACCACATGCCTGCTTCTTAAAACTGCACCCTCTCCACCCTCCTTTTGCTCCAGTCGTCTGGGATGTCATAGTTTGCCATTGTTTATTGTTTATTATTATTTTGCATGCTTGGCAAGCACCCCAGCACTGAGCCTCATCCCTGGCATTTTATGGTTTTAATAGTGACTTTTCCTGGGGCAGCTTTCATGTCCATCAGTTAACTGTTCCCCTTGTCCACCTCCAAATCCCTCAGCTTCTGGAATTCCCTAGGCCACTTCCCAGTTCGCTAAAATGCCTCTTGGCTGAGGTGAGGTTAACAATACCTTTATCTCTTTCTGCTAGCTTTTTCTTAGGATGGTGTGGTGAGAGCAAAAACTTAGACAGGATGGGTGAAGGGTACAGAGAGGGAAGGAATGGAAAGTGAAACAGAAAAGAAAAAGCGTACAGCCGAATGTAAATTAACAAAACAGAGGATAAAGGAAGAAAATGGAAAAAGAAAGGAAAAAACACCCTGGGTCATAGGTAACAAGTTTCTGTTTGATGCACATCATCTCATTTAAGACTCCCACATTTTTAGGTCAGTGGTTTACAACAATTATCACTACTCCATTCCTACATGAAATGCCATGACTCTATGGGGGCCAGGACGTAGAATGGAATCATTTGAATGACAATGTTCCCCCACAGGATTATGTAGTTGAACACTTGGTCCCTGGTTATGGGCATCTGGGGAGGTCTAGGTGATGCTTTGGCCTTTCAACAGGAAGTACTCAATGTCCAGGATGGGCATTGAGATGAAAAAGCTCCACCTGCTTCCAGTTTGTTCGCTCTCCTCCATGCTTATCCCTAAAGATATGAGCTCTCAGCCTCCCACCCCTTGGCCCTGCCTCCACTCTGCCATCAGGAACTCTTAGCCCTGGAACTACAAGCCAATGGAAACTCTATCTTCTTGAAGTTACCTTGGCCATGGTGTTCTATCCCAGCAACAAGAGCAGCTAATGCAATTAATGTAAGATCAGAGTCATTCGACAGAAAGCTAGGATAGGCATTGAAGGACCATTATCTCAGGATGAATGGTTTGCCTGGGGTTACATAGCTGGTGAATTACGCAGTGGAGGTTTAAACTCAGACCAACCTGATACTGGCATTTCTGTCCCAGAAACATAACAAACTAAGGGGGCTGCAGTGAGTGGAAAGTTACTGGACTAAGGGAAATGGTGAATAGCATAGCAGTCCCTTTACAGCAGAGCCTTGGGAGGAGTCAACAGCTACATGAGTTGGAACAGATTTTCAAAACTCATTTTACCTAAATATTGTGAGATCAGCAAAGGGTAGTAACTGGATAGGTTAACTACTCCAGAATCTTTTTCCAATTTAGGGAACTCCTAATGCATTTATGGAAATGGCTGCCTTTTTTTGGAGCACTTGCCTAGAATATATATCTGTAGAATGGAAAGTGGAAAGAAATACAGCAAACTGTGTCTGGAAAAATG
The DNA here is from genome assembly GCF_943737965.1 of Phodopus roborovskii. Classification (NCBI taxonomy): domain Eukaryota; kingdom Metazoa; phylum Chordata; class Mammalia; order Rodentia; family Cricetidae; genus Phodopus; species Phodopus roborovskii. The sequence goes on from NW_026126511.1 coordinate 16,021,650, forward strand.
GTATAAATGGCATTGGCCTGAGTGGTATGCACTTTGGTTTAGAAAGAAGTCCTGGGTATTTTGTTCCTCAGAAACCACCTTGACAGGCAAAAATCCCCAGGAACAGGAAGAGGACAACTGCTGTAAAAGTATTTTCAGAAGACTAGTAAGAGAGACCAATAATGACAGACCTGTACAGAGAACTAACCTCAAAGAGCTGTTATCATCCAAAACCACGGATCATTAGGGAAGGGGGAGACAAATAGATCTTTCTAAGTATCTTAGCCACATATTTCCTTTTTGACAAGCCTCTTAGATTAATTTGTAAATGGGTTTACCACAATAAACGTCCCTGTTGAGTTGTACCCAGTGAAGGAAATGCAAACTTCTCAGCTATTCTGGACTTAACCTATTACCATGGTTAGGAAGGGATCATTTATTTCCTTTCATGGCCTAAGAGCCTAAGCTTAACAATGGGAAGCTTGCTTACTGCTGATGAAAGGAATCCACATTTTAGCACAAATAACATCTTTTGATATCCAGATCTCTGAATGCTACCAGTTTTTTTTTTTTTTTTTATCTTTATAATGTCCTATCATAACATTGACTCTCTGATGATTCTTGGTTTTAATACATGAAACTTTCCTGATCCTTGCTCAGGATAACTGATATTTCATCTAAGTGATATCCTGATTACTGCCCATTTCCATCCTACAGAGACACTGGCTTAATACTCATTAACAAGCATTCAATCATATAAGAATTACCTACCATTTGAGTCCTATCATGGAACAACCTCTTTGAACTTTTTGCTTACAGATGTCATTTAAGCTTTTGCACACAGCATCCTTAATGGTGAGCAGTGCAGACCTTTTAAGTGAAGTTGGTTTTGTATGCAAACATTCTCTGCTTACCACGTAATTCTTAGGAACCTTTGAGGAACCCATTGCCATCTCCCAGAATGAATGTGATCCAGTGAACCTACTTAGGTTTCACTGTCTTCTAAGGGAACATCCACAAAAAGGAGATTTACTAACATTCCAGAGCCAAGAACCTTGGGTTTGGAGACTAAGCGTGAATTATTTGATTCTTGAGTTCTTGAGTGTGCAGTTACAGTGAGTAGTCAGGGCTATCGGTTTTCCTGTCTACATATAAGCCTATCGGCATTTAACACACAGTTATACAATTCACTCTTCTAATTAATCATCACAATAAAAGAATGATCCATATCTTTAAAAGAATTTGGCAACTGACATAAAACACAAGCGAAATAAATGAAGCTATCATTAGCAAAGCACATACCTGAGGAAGAGCCTTGCCCAACTCTGGAAATCATAATAGATTTGCACCATGGCAAAAGGGAAACACTGGGCAGCTGCAGGTAGGTGCATAGGAACTAATACCTACAACCTCTATTGATTTCAAAGTTCCTAAGATGAGGAAATAGAAGAAGATCCACACATGGCTGAGTAGAGGGATACTGCCATTAAGGATGCTGTGAGGAAACAACTAAGACTTCTCTCTAAGACTCCTGGGCTAAGGGTTTTACCTCCTTGCTCTTAAGAAATGCTTGGAGTTAAAGCATCCACCAACCAGATGCTCTGCAATCATGGCTTCTTGAGCTGACTGCCTGGGAGACTCGACGAAATTCATTCCACAGTATGTGCTCAATCAGTCAAAGCACACTTCTGTTTTGTTTACGAAGTTGCCAGGAATGTGACTCTCTCAAGAAGAGCTATCAGAATTCTTAGAGTCAGGGAAACAGAGCCCGCAGAATAGCAGCTGAGGTGAAGATGCTGATTCAGGGGGAGGGGGCAGACCGTGGCCTGCACATACCTCCCAGACAAGTTCATGCCAAGAGGCTGTTGGCACTTAGTATTTAACCCAACAAATACAAAAAATTAAAGGACCAAGACCAAAACGCCACAAAATGAAAATTTATTTCTATGTCAAAATCACATATCCTATAAGAGCATTGTCACATGTTGCTGGGCAAGGACAATCTTGCTTACATATCATTTACAGTTCTTTTGTAAAAACAGAGTGCAGTTCATGTTGTTACTACTTTTATGTGAAAGAAATTTGAAAAGCCATTGAAAAAATCTAGTAAGGCAAATGATGGAGATCTGACTTCACATTCTGGTTATGCTACTCCAGGCCTAGAACATTACCTAATGCTTTGTTTTCTTCATCTAGAAATTCAAAGGGTAGAGCCAGTAATGTGGCCAGCGGCTAAAGACCTGATTTGATCTCTGAAAACCAAGTTAAGAAAAAAAACAGCAAATGTGGTAGCACATGTGTGTAATCTCAGCATCCCTGCAATGAAGTGAGAGGCAGAGGCAGGATGATTGCCCACAAGCTCGTGAGCCAGCTAGACTGCGGTGCACTACACAGCAGAACCAGAGGAGAAATGATAATGCTATGAGGCAGAGAGAAAGAAATGACTCCTGAAAACTGTCCTCTAATCCCCGCATACATGCTATGGCATGCAACATACTCATACACATCACACATGTACAGACACATATACACACTAATAATAGAAATAGTCATAAACAAGCTTTTTTTAAAAAAATGCAAAGACTGGGCTATGATCCCATGATTTCCTTCCAGTTGAAAGTTTACAGCAACAAGATGCTAAGACTTACATATACCTAAATTTCTATAAAATTCTGACCTGTTTCCATGCATTCTCTGTATATCTTGACATTTAGAATCCAAATGTCTTGGCAAACTCTTAACTGCTTAGCTTTTCCAATATTTTAAATACCAGAGCATAGCCAATATCAGAAAAGCCATATCTATGTGGCCATCTACAGATGTGAAAGACAGTTTTCAACTTCATGAAAAGCAAAACTGTACTCCACACACGCTAACCTTGGGCTTCCTGCTTCCTACACATGTAGAAAAAATAAACCATCAAACTCCTCAGTAAACTTCTGGGAACTGAGCACTGACATGTCTCAGGCACCAACACTTTGGTGGCTTAGTCAGTCGAGAGTAATGCAACCTCAGTTCTTAAATAGAGCCAGCTTTGCAGGAAAAAAAGGGCTGCTGCTACAAGCTGTACTTGATCTCCACTACTCTGTACCATAAACAGAAGGGATAAAGGAAAAAAAGAAAAGAGAGTCAGACAAGACAGCTGTTTTTTAGGCATGGGATGGGCAGAGAGGTTGAAAGTTGCCTCTGTATACTTAATCCATCCTCAGGCTAATTCCGAACATGCATACAGACCGCTGTCATATCACCCACCCTCACTCCATTCCGAGGTTCTCTTATGCAAGCAAGGGTGATTTTCTTCTTTGAAAGAATAAGGCTGACCCTGTGTGCAGTGTTTGTCACAGTTCCAATCAATAAAGTTTAAATTTCTCTAGAAGCATCATTTCTGAAAACAGGAAGTTCTTATAAAACAGTTTTATGGACACTGCAGAGCAGCGACCAGTGAGTGCTGACAGCTCTATTATCTTCCTGTGAATTCCCAAGCTGCCAGCCCCCACGGGAAATCCAAAGGACTCTCCGTTTCTGTGATGCCATGATAAGTACTATGGCCAAGTTAAAAGCCACGGGGAATAAAAGAGCAGAGCTACCGGCACACAGAATGTTCATCAGAGGCTGTCAGAATTAAACTGGAAGCAAGTCAAAGACAACGCAGACAGCCCTGGTCTGAATCGTTTGGAGGGAAAGCAGAGAGAGTCATGCAGGAAAAGCAAAGCAGTTGTGTTTATCTTTGCAAATAGAACCCAACTTACCTCTCTTGCGCAGAAACTCGGGACTCTTGGCTAACCGGCCTGCAGTGATTCCCTGAGTGGATCTGACTGAAACCGATGGGCACCCGGAGCTTCCCAGGAGCAGTTCCCACCTCCACCTGACTCTGTTAATGAACAGCTTAGAGGCTTCTCTCTCAACACTGAGTCACACAGGGAGGAGGTGGGCGGTGTGAAAGAGGGTGTTGCCTTGTCCAAATACCAGCTCAACGAAAACAGTCTCATTCCCCGGCCTACTGTCTCTGTTGGTGAGTCGTTCGTGTAACTTCAGTGCTATGCCCCAAATGCTCTTGTTTTAACTGTTAACTGTTATCCATGACACACAATACTGGCAAGCTGCCACCCCAGCCAACCACTTGTGAATATGCTTTTAAAAAGCAAAAGAGGCCCAAAAAAAAAAAAAAAAAAAAAAAAAAAAAAAAAAAAGAAGAAAAAAGAAAAAACAAACAAACAAAACCTCAGGTAGAAGGCATCTCTCCCTCCGTCCCTACCCATTCTACCTGGGATGTGAGGCCATACACATCTGGACAGGGAACATCTGTTTGAACTCTGGAACCAGAAGGTACAGCAGGAATCCTTTATAGAAATTCCACATCAGAGACATCAGAGGAATATCACACCCCAAATGTAAGAATCCTCATCCTTATATTGTCTCACAATATATTTTAAGAAATGAAATGTAAAAGAGACACAGCAAGTTGGCTCAGTGGGTAAAGGCGCTTGCTGCCCTGAGTTTGTGCCTCAGGGCCCACGTGGTGAAGGGAACGAACTGATCCCTCCCTGCAGGTTGTTCTCTGACCACATACGGAGTCTAACATGCATATCCAAACATACACACACTAAATGCAATTTTAGTTAACGTCTAATGTGATAAGAACGGTTAGTTAAACGGTCTCTTACAGCTGATGGTGGCATAGATTCCTACATCACAGCTGCTTCTGTTGTGAGGAGGCCAGACACAGAAGAGCATCCCGGATGGGGGTTCCTCTCACAGACACTGAAATGCGCCTTTCATAACAGCAAGGAGGACTTAGGGAGCTTAGCATCCTGAAAGATTGCTAAAGGGAACTGGATCATCTACGTTTCCTGGTTTGTCATCTTAATTCACCAGCACACCAACTATTAGCCTCCTCAAGGCTGCTCCTAAAAACTACACTCCATCTTGGCTGTGCCCATGACAAGAATAACAGGAAGTAGGGACATCCCGGTAGGAGAGCCAGACAGTTGCAGGATGGATTGCAACTGATCACTTCCTGATTGCAGGAGATCACTTCATGAATGGTCCTTAATTCTAGGCTGAGAGGGTTTGAAAATCTAAAGCAAAGGCGATTTTCATGATGAAGCACATAGTTATGACTCGTGATGTACACAAAATATTTATGTTATTTTGTATGTGTTTATATGTATGTGTGAGGGTAAGAGGCTGTTTGTATATAAGCACGTGAGTGTACATGCATCTGTACACACATCTCATATGCTAGAAGTTGATCTCAGGTATCTTTCCCAGTTGCTCTCCACCTTAACCAGTTGCTGGGATCCCAGTTGCTCTCCACCTGAAGCAGGCCTCCTTGCTGAAGATCCCCAAGAGTCCACCTGTCTCTGCTTCCACTACTGCAGGGCTAAAGTTATAGACTCCCCCCACCCATTTTACATGGGTACAGGGGACTGAATGCAGTTCTTTACGCTTGCACTGAACGTACTCTACTGAGAGATCTCTGAACTATTTTTAAAACAAAATTTAAATTTGTGCCAAAGTGATAAACATTGATTAGAGGAAGGTTGGGATATTACTAACCCCCACGAGAGAATTGGAAGACAAAATGCCACCTATCTCCTACAAGATCAAAGGCAATCAAAATCCCCTCATGGATGGGGTAGATGGTCTCCAGACCTCACCCCACACTGAGGAGTTATTGGCATCACAGAGTTACTGTGGAGGAAGAATTGTTCCTTATTAAGGACAAGACAGCTGGTAGATTTCCCGCGCCCCAGCAGATGGTTCACCCTTGCCATGTGAACAATACCAACTGGACTTAGTATGCTATCAAGAAATGAAAGAGAAAGTGCATAAATTTGGAAGGGGACATGGTGGGAGAGTTAAAGGGACTAGCGGGGATAGGTATGATCGATCATATTTCATTGTACACATGTACGAGAATGTCAAAATTAAAGAAAAGCTCATAAAAAATAAAATAGTTATAGTCAGAATTAGGACTTGATTAAAATTGAGAGAATAAACAGTTTCAAGATATCTTGTATGGACAAGTAGTAACTTACATTACAGAATGCTTAAATATATGGTTTTGTCTCTCATAAAATACAGAAGAAGAAAAATGACATTTTTTACCTCATGTTAAGGATTAAAAAAAAAATAGCTGTTCAAGATACATTTGGGGTATTTGAGTTTACAAACAATGACGTCTCTGTGTAATTAGTGTTTCTTCCTCCTTGTGTTTCGGGACACCCAGTTTATTAAGCCAGACCTGTATCTTTCAACTCTGATTTAAAAGAGGACTCATCCTAAACACTTGAGTGAAACCCAGACTTCATACTGAAGAGGCATTCTTCAGTGTGACTGTCTAGAACTTGTGAATTTCTGAGGAGTGTAGAGAGGTCAAACCCGAAAGTGTCCGGGTGTGGTGGCAGCCAGGAAGTCATGACCTCAGTTTCACTCCAGCCTGATCTGCAAAGCCCTGACAATGTTTAGAATAACCAGGTTTGGCCAGGCCCATTGCACAATGAGTTCTCAAGGGCTCCAAGTCTAAGCTCACAAGCTGCAATGGCAAAGGTTTTATGTCGGGTGGCCATGTCAAATGATTGGTGGTAGCTGCCTGGAGAATTTGAATGAGGTTTCTAAGACAAATCTGGATCCCCCAAGATTGCACCATAGCATTTTCCACTGTAGACCTTGGACCCTTAGACATCGTGATGACGTGTTGCTTTGTCCATGTATTCTAGCTAAGGAAACACCGGCTCCTGTGAGCACTTGTTCTACATAATATTTGAAAGAGAAAACATGTGCATTGTACTTTCTATGTGCCGAGCATCACTCTAAGAAGCCTTCACATATTATTTTAATAATTGATATTGAGTGAATGTTACCCCTGATCTCGAAGACGTTACAAAATTGACAAATGCAGGTCATTATCTATAGTCTATTTTTCCTGGACTTTGGGATTTTTTTTCCCCCCTTAAGAGGACGCTTCACTTTTCTTGCAGGTGAATGGAATGAATGCTATATGCCAGTTAACACAGAAGACATCATCAGAGCAGTAATTACGGGGGTGATTTCTCTTGCTTGGGAGTAGATAGCAGCCATCACTAATGCATTGCTGGCAGCACTGCCGAAGGTGCTTAATGCGCTTCATGTGCCATCGTGACACATGGGAGGGCACAGCACAGACCCATGCGTGCTGTAGAACACTAGTTTAAGATGTGTTACATGCATTCATGCTGTGGAGCATGTGTTTAATGGCGCTCTTTTCTGTTGCATTTGTTTAACTCTGTAAGGCTGCATTCCTTGGCCCGCCTGAAACACCTGATTGGTCTAATAAAGAGATGAACAGCAAATAGCTAGGCAGGAGAGAGGGATAGGTGGGGCTGGCAGGCAGAGAAAAGGGAGAAGGAGAAAAAGAGAACAGAGGAAGAGGGAGAGAAAAGGAGAAGGAGAGGGGGATGCCAGGCCCAGCCTGCACCCAAAGAGCAAAGAGTAAAAAGCACAACAAAAGAACAAGCAAACAAAAAACAACTACACATGTGAGCCTGGGTTTAATTTCCTGTGCATTCGGCACTCACCATGAGCAAATAATTTAACCCTTGAGCCCATATCTTTCTTGATGCATTGACGTTTGTAGCTACTATCTCTTTTCCAACTGGATGGATCATTTCAAGGTGTTTTTGTCTTGAACAAACTCTAAGCCTATGCTGTAGACAACATCAGAAGGAACCAAAGAACGCAGTCCTAAATCACTGCTACTTTCTGTACCTTCTTCAAGTTCAAAGCAAGTAACAGAGATCTTCTCTTCAGTGAGCATAGCTCTGCTTTGGGTGACCCAGGGCACAGCTCATCCAGTTAATGGCAGAAAGAGAAACTGATACAACTGGATAAGGAAAATCTACAGCTAATCTTTCTTTGGTACTGAAGTTGAAAACCCATACTTCAAAGTTTTGATTTCCCCCTTCTATTCCTATGTCTACCAATAATAAATCCACATGAGAAAAATACAGACAACCACGTTGATTAAGCCAATTAAGAGTATATTATTAAGCCAATTAAGAGTATATGAGTCCTTTAATTTTGGCTGGTGACCAAGAGTAGGCTCATGCCTCAAAGACTCTTGGTGCCAACCTTAGGGGTACAGCAAAAACCACAGGTACATCACCATTAGATGTAACCTTGCAACATTTGTTTATGCAGAACATAGTTATTTCACAAACATGTCACTAATTTTGACATACATTCTTTAGTTATTTTAGTTTAAGTTTTCATAAATATTAATTATTTTGGTGAATACATCTGGACCATGGTCAGGGGCATTTCCAAGGCAGATGTGACTGTTGGTGGGGGAGGGGTAGAGGGTTGAGAACTGTGTAAGCAACCTCAAAATGAAGTCCAGAGACAAGACGATGTTAACCTTAGTCACTTCACACCAAACCCATCCAGTTGTCCCTGAAATCCTGGTTTCTCAGAGTCTGCGCATTATCTGTGTATGCCCAAGTCTCAAGACCTCTGTAGACAGGCATATACTATTATGTAAATATGGTTTGACCATCCTGACTTCAGACTGAAAAAAAAGGACTGCATGGGGACTAGAAGAACAATCTACTTTTCCTTCCACTGAACAATGCAAAATAGCAAGTTATTTGACTAATTACAGTCTTATTTTTAAAATGTGGTCATTCTTTCATAATTTATTTTTCAGTATGGTTGTCCTCAACTCTCTCCAAACTCTTTTACTTTACCCAAATTTCTCTATTGCCAAATATCTAATGGAATTACATGATGAGTGCCTTGAGACCAGGGTCCTCATATCTATCATATTAGTGCTTCTTGATCATAGTAGCCCTTGGTGTTCTTTGGCTGAATGAATGAATAACTACAATAAATAATAAGTGGTTTCCTTGATACCAAATAAGGGGTATGTTTTGTAAACAGAAGTTTAATATATCTTTTTAAAAATTATGACCTGATTTCCTTGTTCAATTTTTCTATCTCTGTCTGGAAGAAAATAAAATTAGCTCTGATACTCACTGCTCTCTTCAAACAAACATTTCTTAGCATTTAATAGATATTGCTCAAACAATAATTATCACAGCATCATTTATTGTGCAGTGTTGAAATCTCCATCACCATTGTCTCTTCCTTTATAGTCTCCTTCTGTTCTAACCACATCCAATTAGTTGGTCCCACATCTCTACTTGGTTGACCCTCCCTTCTCCTTGACTGCCATTGCTACCTCTTTCAGACTTTCAGAGAACTACTTCAGTCAACCCTCGTGTGACATACTCCCACTTAAAATCATCTCCGGGTGACTCACTTAGACGCTTCCAGTTTGTAAGGCTCACAGTTAAGTTCTGGAAACCTCTTGAAATCACACTAACAGAACCTTTGCAGGGAAGAACCCACAAAGCACAACATGATAATACTTAGAACCCACAGTGTATTACAGGAAAAAGATGTGACTGTTACATGACAGTGAGGGTGAGCATCATAAAGGGTGAGCATCATGTAAAGGCTGCCTTACAGTAACAACAGAGAGGCCATATGTGAGCTTCCTTCTCTGAGATTCCTCTCAGCAGCCCCCAGCTTCTCTCCAAACTCAACCACTACTGAGTTATAAATATAATATCCACCTGGAGTTGGGATACCTGGTAGCCTGATGTTCACATGGGAACATTCTACTATACAAGCTGGCCTTATGGGACCTGACCAGATAAAAATAATCTCATCCATATCAATAATCAATACTTGCTAACTGGTACAAACCATCTTGAAACTCAGAGTGCACAGACACAATACAATACTGTTAGGTCTGGGGAGAGGGCTTAACTGGTAAAGTATGTGTCACAGAAGCATGGGGACCTGAAGTCCAATCCCAAGCACGTATGAAAAACCCAGATGCAGAGGCACACATCTGTAACTCCAGCACTGAGGGTGGAGGAAACAGGCAGATCCCTGTGCGTGCGTGCGTGCGTGTGTGTGTGTGTGTGTGTGTGTGTGTGTGTGTGTGTGTGTATACAGGCACACACCTGCTTCCATGTGCCTATGGAGATGAGAGACAACTTTGTGAGTTCTCACATAGCTTGCTGAAGCTTATGCTCCACACTAGCCACTTTGCAAGATTCCAGGCTACCTCCTGTGAGAGCCTCCCAACTCAACAGAGGAAAGCTAGGATTATGGATATGCACCACCACATCCAGAGTTTAACATGGACGCCACCAGAGATCTAAGTCTATCCATCAGGCTTGTGTGATCAGTGTCTTTATGTGCTGAACTATCTCCCCAGTCCTAATTTGCTTTTTTTTTCCATTTTTTTAATTTATTTTTCTTATTTTACATATCGATCCCAGTTCCTTTTCTTTCCCTCCCTCCCTCTCTTCCACCCTCCCATGCCCCACAACCACCCTCCCATCCCATCCCCCCTCCCTACACTCCATATGTAGGGTGATGCCTTCCTGGAAGGATCATCTAAATCTGTCAAGTCATTTGGAGTAGGGACTAGGCCCTTGCTTTTTTATTTCGTGTATCCTGTGCTCTTTTAAATTAAAGTTTGATATGCTTTTAATGTTTTCACCACTGACTTCTATTGTGTCTACTAGATAATCATTTTATTCAGGAAGATTATATATGCTTATATTCCCGTGTCTTTCACAACAACAAAATTTAACTAATACCAGATAAAGAGAAGGTGATGGCAGGCTAAAACATGACACAGCTATGCTTATCTATATACAAGTGTTACATAAATGACATAATAACAACTTGCGATTCCAAAAACCCCCAGCAGTTTAAAACATGACGGCTATTAAAGAAGAAAAAAAAGATACATCTTACAGAACGTTTCCTCCCCGTCGGGTGAGATTCATCCCAGCAATTTAAGAAACCTTCAAATCTAACACTAGAGAATAAAATATGACACACCTTGATTCCCAGCATAGATGAACCACAGGTGTGTCTGTATGATAGCATCACACAACAAACGTGATGACTCTACACGTGCAACTCAGCCAGAGACATGAAATCTTTTTCTTAAAGGCTAGGTAAGAAATACTGGGACCCTGCTGGGCGTCTGAAAACACCTGAGCCCCGGTGTAGGGTGGTGGCAGCATAGAACGGAAGAGAGGGTGGCAGGGTGCCCTGCCGCAGCAACAGCCGTGGCGACTGATGCCTAACCAAACCCTGACCTGTGCGGAACCGTCCTAGTGCAAAGACTCCTCTTGCTCTTCTCTCTCTCCTTGTGCAAGGAGGATGCCAAACGAGAAAAGGAGCGTAGGGTTTAGCAACAATTTTGTTTTACAGACGACGATAATGAGCTTCTGAGTGGTCCGGGAGTCTTGAACAAGATTCATTAACATAGTTTGTGTGGAAGTGATATCGCTGCCCATTCAAGATTATGGGATACATCTGTACCCATGTCCCCTTCTAGCCTTTCATAACTTATCTGATTTCATCCTCCAAGCTTCCTTTTCTCTCTTCTTAATTCTCCTCCCTCCTTTCCTCCCTCCCTTCCTCCCTCCTTCCCCTCTTTTCCCTCCTCCCCTCTTCCCTCCTTCCTTCCTCCCTTCCTTCCTATTTTTCTTTCTTTATTTCTTTGGCAGTTTTTCTCTATGTAGTCCAGGTTGGCCTTGAATTTGCTGCCTCCTGCCTCATCTGCCTCTCAGCATTTCTACTGTTCCTTCTACCCCTGCTCACGTTGTTCTACTTCCCATCATACAATGCTCCACAATGGCTGTGGGAAGCCTTTTCAGTCATGTCTCCATATCCTTTGTGCTGAAAGGTAAACCCTCAAATTCCTACCAGTCCATCCGACATAGCCACATCAACTGACTTGCCTATCCAGCCTAACTATAATTCTGCAACAGAGAAACAGGGAGCGAGTCTTGACTTCACACACCCATGGCCAACCCTGTGGAGAAAGGCTGGGAGTGTACATGTTTGATCTCTGTTATGCAACAACGTGAATCTGAAGAAACCGGTCACCACAACCATAGGGCCTGAGCCAAGTCAATGGACTCTGTGTTTCTTCTCTACTGTGGGACTCCTGGTGAAGCTCAGTGGCTCACACCATTGCCCAAAGCAGAGGGCCAGAGCAGGGCCACAGAAAAATAGGAGGACTTCCCTTCACTCACAGCCAAATGCCTGATGCTTATGGGAAGCACGCCAATATTGATTACATGAGCGCCACCCATTTAATTTGACTTGTTTCCCCAGAATCCCTGATCATCAACTATATGAAGGTGGATACAGAGGAATATAGAGACATTCAAGGAGTACTTCTTCACTCAGTAATGTATTTTTTTATGAGCTTTTGATAAGTACTGCAACTAGACTCTATCATTAAAAGACAGAGCCATTAAGTCTGAATGACAAGCCATGAACCTCGCAGGATAGGGGTGCCGCTGATGTGTTCATATTACATAAACAATGATAATTCTTCACACATCTGTGTGTGAGTGAAAGCCACCATTGCTGACCCATTTCCTTACAGAGATGGGTGTAATCTACTCACTGGTTTTCAACTCAGATTCTAGAATAAGGTGCGTAAAATTTCATTATCCTCAGAAACATGAATTCCCTCACTGCATTTTCTTTCCCAAATAAACCCCATTTTGTTATCTGTTAAATTAAGTTTTGTGACTGTTAAAGATTCAAGAGAAAACATCTGCCTTACAGTAAAAATAACTCCCATTGGGTTCCAATAAAGCCACTGCTGTCCTTCTAAAGCCTTATGACTTCCAATAGTTAAAAATAATAATAATGGAGTCCCTCGGGTGAGGCAACTCATAATAAATACAGCAATACCCAACAGTAAGGACGCAGATTGTAGAATCCAAAGAGGAGCCTGGCATGTCCCTTTGTCTTTATCCTCTCAACAGAGACCTGGGAAAACGGTGAGCTTTTGTGGGCGCTCCTGGAATAACCCCAAAAACACAAGGAAGGAGTATCATCACATGACACATAACTGTGACTTGTCAAGAGCAGAGGCCCATCACAAAATGTTAAAATCTTGGTCCGTCATGTTAAGTGAAGCAGGTTAGACCAGAAAAGCAAATATTGCCATGTTCTCACTTAAGTGTGAAAGCAAAAATGTCAACTTCAGAATCCAAGAACAGAACTCTGGTTACCAGGGACTGGGAAAGATAGGGGTTAGGGGGTACAAGAAGGTCAACAGGCCCAGGGGTGATGTTAGATAGGAAAAGTAATCTCTGATATTGTATAGCATAGTGAGCTAACTGTGGTTGTCACATTTAATTAACAATATTTCATTACTGGTAACAAATAGTACTTCGAAATAGTAAGGATTATTTTGAATGTTCCCAACACAAAGAAATTGTAAGTATTGGGTGTGATAAATTATACCAATTTCCCTGATTTGATCATCACACATGGCAGACACATTGAAATGTCATTCTGTCATGCCTGTAAAATGTGAAAAATCATCATGTGAGAATTTAAAGCTATCACAGTAAGAGCATCAGTAAAAACACATGACCAGTCAAGGGAGTAATTTTCTGAAAGTAAAAGAACTTATTTTAAAATAATAACCAACAACTATCATTTACACACACACACAGAGAGAGAGAGAGAGAGAGAGAGAGAGAGAGAGAGAGAGAGAGAGAGAGAGAGAGAGAACACCTCCAGGCAAATTCCTAACTCCAATACACACCTAAGGTTCCCAAGTTCTTTGCAGGGTAGCTTCCTGGGTCCACAGAAAGGTATGCAGTCTGCCCTGTGCGCTGACCCGCCCTCCACAGCCAAACTTGACAAGGCCTAGCAAACACTGTCAAAGGCATTCTTTGGGGGTTTGTGTAAAGGCATTTGGCAGCAGTGTCTTCCCCATGAGGTGTGGCACAGAGAACAAGTTCCTCAGCTAGAGGCACGGGATTATCTAGAGTTTCTTGAAAGGAAATTACTATTAAATTGTACTTACCCTGAAACCTATATTTATGTTGAAATGTTTATACACTTCCTCTGCTACTGACACCTTTAAGATTAAGAAAAAATTTTTTTCACACTGGCAAGTAGTTTTAGACTGACCCAGGTGAGGCATGGATGCAATGCTGGGAATGTTGCATGACTGTCTCCTGCTTTCCTCACAGGGTTCCCTCTGTGGAATGCTGGAGATGGCACTGTCCTTTTGCAGGCCATCACGGTCGCTGGAAAAGGCAAGGACTTGAGAGGAAGAACTCGTCTCCAAGCTCATCTTTTTTACCTTCATTCCTACTAAATCCAAGCTGAAGTTACATGCTGGATATGTGGTCTGCTTACTTGTGCGGTCTGCTGCTCTGCTGACTTCCCATTGGTGCTGAGAAGTGGCGTGCCAGGTGAGTGAATCAAGGGACGTGCAGAAATGAGCTGTGCTACCCTTGTTGACTCTCGACAGGACTCAGCTGTCACGGTCTGTGAATCATTTGTGAACCATGTGTGACCCTCTTGGAAGCCAGGATGGGAGGGGTGGGGCACTGAATTTTTTTTTTTTTTTTTGATGGTTGTTATTTTGAGTTCATAACGAGGAAGACTGAGTGGATCATCCATGGGGTGAGGCAAATGAAATAATTCAGGCACTTCCTATATGCCTTAAATGACCAGCTGAAAGACAAGAAAGATACAGGAGGAAGCAATTATATAAAATCTTCGGGACATTAGCACAGGGACTACATCACAGTGACCTGCAGACACTGTCTGTGATCACTGCTGATTGTGTACTGGAACAAGGGATGCTACTGAATAATGAACGGCCCACAGCCCTTCTCACTCTCCAGCCCCCTCCAGTGCAGACCTTTTGAGGTCTGGCCTCTCAGCTTCACCCTCTAATCATCGTTTCTATTTCCCCAGAGGATAATCAGCCTAAAAAGACTCATAGATAAAGATCAGCTACACAGCGTGGTCCCTGTACAAGACAGAAGAGGGAACTGTCCTCTCTGAAAAGTCCGTCCATTAGGTGGTGAAAGAACAGACAAGATGGCAGGGGATAATACCTTAGGCATCACAACTCAGTGATGAGCACAACGCAACTGCTATCCAAAACACAAAACACGCTTGATTTACAGTCCCACAGCATAAAAATACTATGATTGCAAACCCTCTATAGGTATATTTGTATTTACTTTTGAGAACTATAGTTTTGTGTGTTTTGTGTTACACAGATTATGTAAGCAACATCCACAAATATACCAAGCAATGGTGTTAGATGCATAAAAGAAACATGCTAAATTAATTTGCATCACCCTCCATGGGCTACACAGAAAATTAAATAAAGATAATGCTTAGAATATGAAACTCCAAAATAGTACATCTAAGAAAAAGCATGGAGTGGGAGGTTATTAACTCTATTGGGAAAAAAATGTAAAGGAGTGACAAATAAATTGTGAGATAAAAATATTTTATGAGTTAGAAAAATATGATAATATCCTAGCAGAAGCTACTAGGCTTCCACCATAATTTGTTTTCCTTTTCTTCTATGATAACAGAACTGTGAATGAGCCCATGGCTGCCCTGCTACAACAGACATTTCTCAGGCCTTTTCAGCCCCTCCCACGGAAGGTAAATTGAGACACTGCTTCCAGCCTTCACCAGGCACTTTCCCTTCCCATTGGCCAAAACCAGGGTGTGGCATCAGGACCACACAGGAGGTTTCTGGGTTATTGAAGGCCTTCACTCCACCTATGTGGATTTAAATAGTGATTACAGTGTGTAAGAACGCAAATTTGGATTGAGCTATATAACCTGGCCGTTTTACTGTGTTTATGGTTTGCTTCCCCTAAAGCCTTTTATTTTTCTTTACAAAAGACTAACCTGGTTACAGAGATCCAACCTTACTGATGCACCACATTTTAGGCAAGAGATAACACTGCTCTGAAGGAGCGTGGTGGTGAGGGCACGAAAGCAAAGTGCATTGGAGATGGAGGGTGGTGAAATGCAGAGGGGAGGGGGATAACTCTGGATGTGAGTGCCCAGAGAGAAGTATTAAGAAAGAGTCCTCGTGTTCTAGGTCCATTCACACGAGCTGACCCGGGCAGTAAGCCTGAAAATCTGGGTCTGAGCTGGGGAAAGAATCTTCCCTGTTCTTCGTGTTCATTAGGGTAACAAGCATGGGACCCTTAGCTGGGATTTCTAAACTCCAAGCCTTTATCTATGTCTCCAGGCTTACCTAAAACACACAGAGCCCAAAACACACCAAAACCCCTCAGAGAATTTCTACACAGTTTCCTGGTATCATCGAAGGGGGGGGGGATTAAGTGAACAAATATCAGCTTCTCATTTCTCTCCTCCAAATAATCTTTTCACTTTATAACTGTTGGTAATGTGTGATTTAATCCTGACTTTTACTCTTCTGTGGTGGTTATTACATATACAATTCTTATAGATACATTTCGGGTATACAGTGCATACAAAACACTTCACTGCCCTAAGAATCCTTCTCCACTTATTCATGCCTTAAGCCCCCTTCCCTAAGCCTTAAAAACCACAGATTTATCTTAGCATTCCTTTAATTACTATTCCTGCAGTTCTGCCTCCTCCCAAAGATTGCAATCATTCAACATGTAGACTCCCCAGACGAGCTTTTTACACTTAATCACATGATGCAACTCACTGTTTTTGCTGAGTGTTAAAAACAAGAAAACTGCGGTCATAGTAAGCCAATTTTAAGCTAACACTTTCACTTACCAATAACTATCACACATATGCATGCATGCATGAATGTAGACATGCACAGTCTCATGTACACATATAGACACACATGTCTGTCACTTAAGATTCATACTCAGCAATATTAAAGTGCCAAATACAAGAAACACTGAATTTAAGTACAAACCAATTCTAGTCATTCTCAAATTAAGTTTATAGCTTTAGGCCAATGGAATACACAAGAATGCACACTAATAACTTTGAAACTTGTTTTGTTCCTAAAATAATACTTATGGAGTGAAAAGGAGGCGAGTATACAACTAAAACCAAGAACTTGTCTTTATTGTATTCTAAGGTGAATTTTATTTGTGTGTGTTTCTGTGTATGTATATGCACACATCTGTGTGAAGGTGCCTGTGGAGGCTAAAAGAGGCAATTGGATCCCTTGGAGCTGGAGTTTACAGAGATTTGTCAATGGTCTGACATAGATGCCTGGATCCAAACTTACGGTAAGAGCAACAAGTGCTCTTAACCGCTGAGCCATCTCTCCGGCTGCAAAAAATTCCTTTTAAAACAGATTTCCTTATAGTGAGTGCATGATTTTACAATTGACTTATTTAAAATAGATTTGCCTATTGTGATGATATGAATGATGAGATTCTGAAACAATTCAGATGTATCATAGGCTCGAGCGGTGAATTAGTGGGTTTATGTCGTTGAAAGCCGGAGTCCCGCTGTGGACGAAGGATCACACAAATATGGTTTTTAAAAAAGGAATGCATTGCAAGAGGAGTGGGAAGGGGAGGGGAGGGGAGGAGGGAGAGGAAAGGAGAGGAGGGAGGGGAGGGGAGAGGAGGGAGGGGAGGGGAGAGGAGGGAGGGGAGGGGAGAGGAGGGAGGGGAGGAGGGGAGAGGAGGGAGGGGAGGGGAGAGGAGGGAGGGGAGGAGGGGAGAGGAGGGAGGGGAGGGGAAGGAAGGGGAGGAGGGGAAGTCTCTTGCCTAATGTAAATAGCTAAGTCCTGGCAAGTAAATGTGGGGTGGGGAGAGAATGAAAAATCATTTTGTACTATCGTAGTATCAAAAGGAAGGTTGGGTCAGACAAGACGTATGCTAAATCTAAAAACAGATTTTGAAGAAGACCAGAAACTTGGCACAGACTTAAAGGGTCTTACCACACATGCTGCTAATTAATTTCAAGTTTAAAACAAAGCAATTATACAGGGTGAAAGCTGAGCAACACTTTCACTTATTAACATCAACAGTGAGGAGCAGATGGCCTTTCTCTGACTGCACATAGCATACCTTGAAAAGGGCACGATGCCCTTGGAGAAGTTTCTCATGCAGAATGCACACTTGACTCTAACCTAGAGGAAACAGAGGACCAATGAGGAATATTTGAGTAAAAAAGAGGAAAATGTCAGTCTTCAAAATGCTATTAGGAAGACAATTGAAGGTTATGGAAATATCAGAGCATACATAGATGGTGAATTAGTGGGTTTATGTCGCTGGGATTAAAGGTGTGTGCCACCACCACCTAGTGAGAACCAAGGCTTCAAAATCATCTTTCAAAACATTCCTCTTTGATAAGATGTCCAGCATCTTTCTTTCAGAGAGAAAAAGCACCTTCAGCATCATCTGAGATTACATTTAGACTGAAGTAACAGAGTAAACATGCCAAGAACTTGAGGCAGAAACATAAGCAGTTAAAGGGACTGTCGGTGAGTCATCAGTGTCCTGGCTCCTTCTGTTTTTGTGTCCTGCCATCTTTGCACATCTATTCCATCCTCAAAGGCACAGAGTTCCAGGGTTCTACTCCTCCAAGCTTGCTTCTGGAGCACACCCATCACATCCATATGCGGCAAGTCTCCTTTGCTAAAAAGACTTAACCAGACTTCCCACCCCAAGCTTTCCACTTCCTTCTTGTTAGCCAGAATTTAGTCTGATGGTCACATCTGACTGCAAGTGAAGATGGAAAATTAAACTGGAGATTTTGCCTCTTCTGTCACCAGGCAGGATCACAATTTTCCAGCCTGCCTGGGCTACAGAGCAAATTCACATCCAGCCTGGAAAACTTAGCAACACTGTCTTAAAATACAATGTAGGCAAGGGGGACATGCTCAGTGGAGGAGCAGTTGCCTAACATGTTCAAGGCCCTAAGATCAATTCCCAGTACCCCCAACCAAACACACACAGGAAGGGAGAAGTATTAATATAGGGTTGGGAATTATCGATATCTAAATACCCATTGTGTATGTGCAGTTGTTTTAATTACAATACATTATATTTTGTCTGTGTTCGTATTAGTTTTTCAAAAAACAGCGAAGCCACTCTCTTTTGTGTGATAACATTAGCTGAAAGAGAAAACTGGTGTACAGAAAGAAAAAGAGCAACAAACATTCTCAGTTTTATTTTAACAATAGTCAGGCACTTTGTTAGACAGAGGCATGAGTGCATAAATCAAAGATCCCTGACTTCACGAAGTCTTCAGTCCTGGAGGGTCCTTGCTCAAGGAGACCTTCATGTCAATGTACCCCTCAAACCCATGCATCTGGCCACTGTGTTTTTACACTAACAATTAGCCCTTCACAAAAATTGCCATCTTAAAATTTAGACCTACAAATACAAGGCCCAGAATCAATACCTTTTGTAGTTACGAGTTCTATTAAAATTGCTAGTAATGACTCCTAAAAGTTGAATAACACGTTCAGTAAAATAGAATTTTCATTGACAATATTTTTTTCTTTAATCTTTTTACCTAAAATGTTTTTCATCTTTTGTTTGTTTGTTTTGGTTTTTTGTTGGTTTGTTTTTCAAGACAGGGTTTCTCTGTATTGTTTTGGAACCTGTCCTGAAACTAGCTCTGCAGACCAGCCTGGCCTCGAACTCACAGAGATCCACTGCCTCTGCTTCTCGAGTGCTGGGATCAAAGGTGTGCGCCACCAACGCCAGGCTAAAATGTTTTTCCTAAAACAATGTTTTCATCGCATTTTACCTCTCACCAAATCCCTTCCAGATTCTCCCCACCTCCCTACCCATGTTTTCTCTCCTTCTAAAAAACAAAACAAAACAAAAAAAACAAACATAAAACAAATAAAATAACAGATAAGGCAAAAAATGATAAAATGAAATTAAAAATTAAAAGGCTATGGAGGGGGGGAGCCATGGAGGTCTGTCCTGGATTATGGTTGATATCTCCAGTCACACCCCATTGGAGAAAACGGATTTCCCCTTTGCCAGAAAATATCAATTGCAAATAGCTTCTTGGTTAGTGGTGGACCTTGTGTCTACTCCCCCATCTGATGTGAGCTTGTGCAAGGTCTCTACGTGTGGTACCACAGTCTCTGCATGTCCATAAGTGCATCAGTCCAGTTGTGTCTCGGAGAAGCTGTCACCTGGTAGGCACCCAGAACCTCTGGTTCTTGCCATCTTTTTGCCTTCTCTTCCACGTGGATCCCTGAGCCTTGAGGGAAGGGGTTTGATGACAGCATTCCATTTAAGACTGAGTGCTCCAAAGTCTCTCACTCTCTGCACGTTGTCTGATTGTGTTAGTTTCCACCTCTTGCAAAAAGAAGCTATCTGCCACACATTAGACGATCTATGGATATAGATATCATTGTGACATTATGAGCCATTTTATTGCTATGTTTTGTCAGAAAAATAACACTAATATATTTTTCCTCTAGCCCCATGACCTATCTAGAAAGTCCTTGACCACTTTAACAGTATCAGGCATGAGTTGCACCTCATGGAGTGGGCCTTAAATTCAATCTAAAGGTGGTTGGTTACTCCTATGTTTGTGCCAGTATTGCACAGTGTATCTTGCAGACCATTGTTGTAGATCACAGGGTTTGTAGATGGGTGACACTGATGGCTACTCTTCTCCTCCAGTAGTATGCAGAGTACCTTTTAGTACTATGAGTAGTAGTTAGTAGGGATGAAGCCTCTAGTTGGGCACCAGCTTGTCTTACCCATGTTTGATGACAAGCAAGTAATGTTGTCAGCAAAAAAAGCTTTACCACCAAGTTATGGACAGCAACCAATAGCCTTAGAGCTTATAGTTTTATAAGTATATATAATAATGAGTTATCACAACTTTGAAACACTCAAATTGCCCAACAATTGCCTCAGTGTATCAAGCAACACTGAACGCAAGGCAATCATCTGGATATTATTTTTCTACTTGACGGAACAAACAACAAAACTTAATTTGTTCCTAACTTGCAGGGGAGTTTGGCACTGTGGGAAGTTCCAGCACAGTTGCCTAGCATATTGAAGAAAATGCTACCTCAAGTAAAAGGTGGGGCTCTAAGACAAGTAAACAAATGCCATGCCAAGAAAGATAAATACGCCCTCTTTTGAAGATTACTCTTAAGTGTCTCTAAAACAAGCCAAAAAAAAAAAAAAAAAAAAAAAAAAAAAGAAAAAAGAAAAAAGAAAAAAAGCATCTCACCCAGGCTTGCTTCATCTCTACCTTACTCTCCCCTCCTTAATACTAATTTGTCAATTACTGCCCAACAATTCTCTCTTAAATTGCAAAAGGTCATAAAAGGTCTACAGGTAGATAGTTAAGGGTGAATATAATTATAATATATGCGTGTACTAAATTCTCAAAGAATTAATAAAATAGTATGCATTGTTTCTTAAAAGAGAAAATAACCTTAAATCCCTAAAAAAAAAAAAAAAAATTGGAGAATTGACTGACTAAAATCAGATTGATGCTTTTTGACTGTCACCCAGGCTACTCTGTGATGGAGAACAGGCAGAGATGGCATGTGTGATATATGTGATGTCTCTTGTTGGGAGCACAAACAATTCAAGTCACAGTGCATCTTCTTGTTTGAGAAAAAGGCAGAGGCGTCACTTACTGACAATCACACCTAGATTCTTTGATTAATGCATCTGTTACTAGGGAAAGCCATCCAACCTGAAAGGTGAGACATCAAGTCTTGGAAATGCTTTTGGGGATGTCCTCCCTGCCTTTGAACAAAGGGGACTTTGAGTGGTTCTGAATCACAGTTCCAAAGCACAGGCCCACAGTGACCACAAAGCACAGTGAGTCTCGTATAGACCATTTACCAAGCAGCAATACTTGCCCAGTAATGGTTCCTGCTGTGGTACAAGCTTTGAACAGAAGTTTTCTTTTACAAGACTAAAATAAACAAAATTATGCACAAGCATTACCAGAAACAGGGTGAAGATGTTGTTCCTGAGATAAAAAATGGAGGGCAAAACACAAAGATCTAAATGCTACTAGATTTTCCCCTCCCTTTAAAAGTGTTGTTATAATATAATGAAGTCAACATTCCATTATAGTAAATCCACCTATAAGATACCAGTTGAGCTGGAAATCCTCACACTTTTATGATCTTTAGTATTATTAAGTTTAAATAAAAAAAAAAAAAAAGTAGAACCAGACATTCTCTACAGAAAAACACATGATCATGCTCTTGGTCCTTAGAAATCCAAGTATTTCCAGGAAGAGATGGAGTTAATGGTTTAGGGGAACAGAGGGCATTCAGATCTTTAAGAGGACAAGATCCGTACAACTTCTTTCTAATGAACAAATTCACTGAGCAGGACGTGTCCCTGTGTAAAATTTCCATGCACATTTCACTTGGGAACACTAGAGGGCAGCAAAGTAGGAAAAATGGTGAACACTGCCATCTGTGCTTTTAAAAGAAAACCATTGTTTTCATTCGAACGTACTCTACTACTGTGTTGGGTGGAAAGAGACTAACTGATTTCAAAAATGTTTGGATTTGAGTCCCCACAACACCAAGTTCACTTCTCAAAAGTATTATCTCTGTCAGAACGGAGTTGAGAAAAATAGTAAAAGCCCAAGTCAGGTTTGAGAAAAGGGTTTGGGTTACACAAACGTGTTATTCAAGGCTTATTCAAATTCTGTGTAGGAAACTGCTTTCCCACAGCCCCGCTGGCTTTTTTTTAGTGAACCGATGCTCTCAGAAACTAAGGAAAAAAGAAGTGCATGACTTAGTGTATTCTCATCCGCCATCAAGGAAATATGACGCAAGAGTTTTATTATAT
The DNA here is from genome assembly GCF_943737965.1 of Phodopus roborovskii. Classification (NCBI taxonomy): domain Eukaryota; kingdom Metazoa; phylum Chordata; class Mammalia; order Rodentia; family Cricetidae; genus Phodopus; species Phodopus roborovskii. The sequence goes on from NW_026126511.1 coordinate 16,044,287, forward strand.
ATAATAATAAGCTCTCTGGGAGTTCTAGCGGTTAAAAGTTCATCTGTTATCTATCTCTTCCCTTCAAAGGAGCCGGGGGGGGGGGGGGGAATGAAATGAAGCAAATATTCATGTGGGAGAGGGTTCCTCTTCTGCTGCTAGTGACTAGGATCAAACACGTTTCACACGTGCAAAACTTTAGGATTACTTTGAGTTACTTATGGTGACACCTGAACTTGAACCTGTGACAGCCTTTATCAACTAATCTTCAAACGAAGGGATTATTCTTATTAGGAGAGAAAAACCATGTCTCGGTGATTTATTAGAAGGATTTGGTTGAGGCATTTTTGAGTTTAAGACATATCTATTTCACTTGTTTTTTGAGGCAGGGTTTCTCTGTGTATCCCTGCCTGTCCTGGAACTTGTATGTAGACCAGGCCTCAAATTCAAAAGGACCCACTTACATCTATCTCCTGAGTGACAGGATTGAAGCCATACACCATCGTGCCCGGAATGTTGCTTTCAAAGGACCAGCTTTAAAATAGGAAAAACAATGAGATTTGTTGCTTTGTTTATGATGTCTCTGGAAAGTCAAAATTTTTGTATGTCAAATGATCCTTAAATCTTTTATTTATCTGTAAGAACAGTGAGAATTCTTGAGTGTGACTTAGTTCTTAGTGTTTTCTGAGTTTTAATAGCTGAGATTTTACAAATCCAGGCTCAAATTTAATGATGCTTAATTTCCTACATTTTTTTCACTCAGTAATGGGCTCTGAAAAAATAATCTTGAGTTGTAGAGTGACTGCAAAATGTTATACCTGTATTTTATTTATTTATGAGTTTCAAAATGGAACAGTCCCATACATCTTAAGGTCCATAAGCATCACAACATTAATAGTAATAAAACTATTGTAGCCCTTTTCTTCCCATTTTTGGGTTTTGAAATTGGCATACTCAACCTAAGAATTATAGAGTACAGCAATCCCGTGCCCTATAGACACTTTGCTAAACAGAAAGGGAAAGTCTGTTTTGTACTACACATTTACAGTGTGTGGAGTGGTTTCTACCACGTCATTTCCTTATTTTCCTTGCTAAGTGCCATGTCTCTTGAACTAGGATACAGCTAAGCACAGCAAGCTTGATGAATAGAAAATGAAAAATGCATCCTGTCTGAAAATAAATCGCCATTAAAAACTGCATAAAATCAACAAGAGAATCTGAGTTGCATTAACTCTGAATATTCTGACTCAGTGAAAGACTGCTTGAAGTTAGGCACAGGAACAACTTTGGAAGATGAACTGATCACAGAGAGAAGTACATGTGATGTGAGTCAGAAAAGCCATTGAAAGATTAAACATGAGAATGCTGTTAGTAGTAACCCTGTTTTACAAATGACTGGACTGATTTGATTTTCAGAGTGGAGCTTTGCCTCTATGTCTCTGAGCCCAAAGCTTGGAGCTAACTCTTCTAGTTCAAGAGTATTAATTTTCACAGGTGAGAAGCACAATTTGCATTGGCTGTGGTAACAGAGACAGTGATGGACTGGTCTTTGTTCTCACTAAAGCCATGGGCAAAGATTACAGTCAGGAACTAACGTTAGGAAACTGTGCCACGACCTGCACACCTTTATGACCAACCTGACAGGAGATGAAATGATAAACACACAACAGAAAAGCTGGGGTGGGGTGGGCAATGTGTTCTGACGGTGAGTTTTCCCAGCACCCCGGAAACTCAGGGCATTAGTTAGACATAGCTGATAGAGGAGGCAGATTGGCTCATCTTGCTAGAGGGTCTCTGTCGGGGAGCAGTCTCATACTGCAGTGATCTGGGAGGCCGAAGCTGTGGCCATTACACACTGCCAACATCTGTAGAACTATGAGAAGGCCTTGCTACCCCAGGGGTCTGAGGCGTTGTGTCCTTGACATGGCTGTACTAATGTCAACAGTACACATTCACTTAGGACTTCATCTGCTCCCCAGTTTACCATTTTCACCAAAGTGGTTGAAGCGATGGAGTCCATCAAGGCAACATGAGAATTTTTAAAAACAGAAATGAAATACAACCTCAGTGCATCTCTGAGGGTCCTGACATTTACCAGCTTTTGATGCAGCTGGAATGGGGTGAGACCCGTGCATCTGCATTTCTAACAGGTTGCTACCGATCTACTAGCCTATGCACTGACTGCTGAGTTGCAATGTTTACCTCTTGGTTCTTTGTCCTATCAGTTTAGATATATAGCTTTTGGTCAAATGAAAGTTTGACACCCAAGTTTTCAGGTTCCACCACATTGGAACAGCCGGCTGTACCGGGAGTAAAATGTATCACAGCAGGCTTAAAGTGAGGTTTTAGAGATTAGAATGGCATTTAGGTGGAGCGCTATTGTGCAAATCTCCCAGCACACCTCCCTTCTGACTCCCACACTGAACCTGGCTCATCCATTCTCAACCTCTCATCACACAGAATGGAAATGAAAACACCACAGTCACAAGGCTTATTATAATGCACAGGATACAAGGTTTATTATTATTATTATTTATTTCACACTAGGTTATAGGGAAGATGGAAGTATGTTTTTAATCTGATGTGTGATTATCCACCTTCTCAACCTTGAACACAGCAATGAAATTGAGCCTACAATCAAATTTTCGTTCTGCGTTTAAGGTGGTGTTTTGGTGCACACAATGTGTCAGAATATGTGCTAAGTATTTAAATGAACTGTGGTCTTTGTTTTTCCTGGTTGATACCACAGTTGACCCTAGTTTAAAGATGCTAGAAATAGGGATTTATGAGATGATGAAGCCCCGAGGTCAGTCTGAATGATAGCCTGAACTCCTAGCCACTTGGTCCCTTCCAGTGGTCCTCCTGAAAAGGAAGAATTTCTAAGTTTGATTTTGGATTTTATTTTAGAAAGAACAAATTTGAGGATCTCCTCCATAACACCATTTCAAGCCAATAAGACAGTTCTAGTTTGGTATGGGAAGCAGTCCTACTTTGTACGGAGCATGGCCCAGATCACCAAGAATTGTACAATTTCTAATTTAATTTACATGACAGCAATTTACTTTACCTGTGTGCATGTATGGTCCTTTAGAGAATCAGTTTACTTTATGCATCTATCTACCTCCCACAACAAATCTAATTTGTAGGCACGGTTCCTAGTAGCGGCTGACACTTTCTTCATGCACCCTATAGACAATGAGTATGTAAAATTAATACATACTTACTCAATTATTGTTTACCTCATGCACCTAAGGGCTAGCATGTGTCACACAGAACCTCTCCTTTGTACGCTGAATCACTTGGTGCTGTTAAGGCATAACCATGTCATTAGAGGCTTTCTAGAATGGGTGGAATAAGGAAACATACACTCTGAGGGGAAACACCCCCCACAGTGTTCAAGCAATCCATAGAGAGTCGGTGTCCTCTTGGCCTCCCAGACAGGGCACCAAGTCAGAAGGTGAATGCAACAAGTAGGATTAGGTGAAGAGGTTATGGCACTTGTTCCAAGGATGATGAAAATTTTCATACCCCTAATCCTACTCAGTGAACTTCAAAACAAGCACTTCCTTAAGAATAGTCAATGTCAAAAAAAATCAAGTAAAGTTCCTAACTTGTAGATGTCCTCACACTGATCCATTAAGCCTACCCTACATTTTTCTACATCACAAAGGAGTTAATCCTCTAGGCAAGCATTCAAGAACCCTGTATATGATCCACTATGGAATTTTAACAACTAGACATTTGTTAAATCGGGTAGGTTACTGACAATGTTTCTCCTTTGCTTTCATTTTAAAGTTATTGATTAAAATTAATGGGCTCCTTTGCTGAAAACTCAGTACATTTGGAGACAGAATGGCTCTAAAATTCTTAGGTAAAGATTTAAGTGTGTTGTATCTTTTAAAAATATTTTTATAGGTTATTTGAGAATTTCATACAATTTAATTATATACACCCTCCACACCTTCCTGCAATTCCTCCGGGATCACCCTACCTTCCTACCTCCCCAACATTTGTTTAATTACCCACACCCTGCCCGAATACTCCTTACTGTGGGGCCATCTACTGGAGTGTGATGGACCTACTCTCTCTTTCTAGAGCCATCAACTGTCCACAGCTCCTCAGTTAACTGTGGGCATTTATGAACGTTTCCTCATAAATCTAGAATGTTGACAAGCTTGGTTTTGTACAGGTCTTGTGCAAGCAACCACAGTTGCTGTATGTTAATGAGAGCAAGGGTCCTATCATGTCCAAAAGACACTGTTTCAATCCAGCCCTCCTCCACCTTCTGCCCCCTCTTCATTAATAGTCCCTGAGCTTTGTGTTATAGACACGTCATTGTGCCTAAGCACTACACTGACACTCTCCCTAGGTGACTAGGCCACCCAAACTAGGATGGCAAAGGCTGCTTTTGTCTCCAAGTGTCTGCTGTCCCTCTTCCTGGACAGCCTGTGCCACACAATAAAGCACAAACTTCTGTTTTTCTTAAGGATAGGCAAAGCTTTAGGATGTTCTGGCCAATGGGGTTTAGCAGAACGTTGGGTCAAACAACAGGAAAAGCCCTTGAAGGGTGGGAATATACCCTTTGACCTCCCCTCATTTGAAGCAGCTGGTGTGGGACTCTAATGAGTTGGCCTCACAAACCTCAGGGAGAACTCTGCCATTAGAGGCAATGAATGGCCACATTCAGAAAACAAAATAGACCTTACATCATTTGAATTTTACTGGCAATAATTTTATTTTTGATATTATTATATAGTTACATCATCTTCATTCCCCTTTGCTCCCTTCAAATCCCAACATATACCCCTCCTTGCTCAATTTCAAATTCATGGTCTCCTTCTTTATTACTTGTTGTTACATGCTTATATAACCTGATCAGACATATCCAATCCATTTTTTTAAAAAGATAGGATACCACCATGTATCCTAGACTGGCCTCAAATTCACTATGTTGCCAACACTGGCTTTGAACTCTTGATCCTCCTGCCCTAGCTACTCTAGTGTTGGCGTTCCTGAAAAGAGATCTTTATGGCCTTGAAGAATCAAGTCTATGCATTCAGTGACAGCAGAAAAGGAATTCTGTCAACAGCTACATCGGCCCAGTCCCTCATTAAACCAGCATCACCAGGTGCAAAGCCTTCAGGTCTGGTTATAGGACCCCTCCAAGCTGTGGTAAAACTATTGACCCAAGAAAGAGTCGAAATCATTTGTTCTTTTTATTTTGCTAAGTCTGTGGGAATTTGCCATGCATTAATATAGTGCTTACAGAATTTCCCATGATCTAAAAAAATAAACTCTGCAGTTTGATGGGTTGTGTTTTTCTGGAATGATCACTGCCTGTTGCAAAAAGAAGTCTCCTCGGTGAGGGAAGACTGCTCTTACCTGTGGGTTTGAGGACTAAACACCGATAAAACAGGCTCAAGGAAGAGCATGAAGAAGTGGTGCAAAGAAAATAGCACCCAGAGGACCAGGGAGTTTGCTGTGAGATTCTGTCTCCTAGCAACATCAGAAGCTACACCCATAAAGTCTCACCAACATGACTGCTCGCATATGAGACGAACAAGGAGGACACCAAAGACATGCCAAGCTGAGTGGGGGACGCCCGCGAGACCTCGAGCCTCACAAAGAACTACAGGCATCTGAGTAAAGCTGGGAGTAGGCGTGGTCTTCCTCGGAAAGGAACATGTTAATTGTCCAGTACCAAGCAGTCATCCATAAAAACATACATGCAAATGACATTATATGGACTTAACAGGTTATGTTTGGGGATACGTACATGCACACAAATACATATATGCATGTAAAAGCAAGTAATGGTGGGGGGGGAGAAGCCATGAGATCAGGAAGGGGTATATTCAAGGATTTGGAGGGAGGAAGGGAAGGACTGAATGTTGTAATTAAGTCACAATCTCAAAAAGAAACAACAACAACAAAAAGCTGTGAGTTTGAACTGAAGAAATTAAAAAAAAAAAAAACACTAAGGAACATCGATATGGCTCAATCAGGATGGGCTTCTAGGAAAGAGGGCTGAAACTTTTGTTCTTCATCTGTTAATAAAGAAATACATAGAACAGGAGGATGGATTCCAAAGTCAGGCAGCTCAAGGACAAAGGCTAAGGCATCTATGTAGCTGAATGGATGGGTCTTAAATAAATGTGTTGAAAGACAAGCCTTAGCTAGAATCATTCTCTCACAGAACTAATTCACGGAAACTATCCCTGACACAGGCGCCCGTCAGGCCACCCCACTGATTAATGACAGCAAAACCAAGCAGAAAGGGAGAATCCGAAACCAACAATACAACTATCAATCAAGCACAGAGATGATAATGTCCGCGTATCTCGCAGTACTTGACTCTAACACAGCTCCATGGAGACCTGCTGAGCAGCTGAACACTTTAAATGTAACATCCAGAATGATCAGTGCAGAGGACCACAGGGTCAGTTAGCCCGAGGGCTCAGAGCAGCAGCATCTACTGAACAACCACAATGAGCTAAAGTTTCCGCCATGTGTATCATAGATTCTCAAAGGCATCTTTCTTCAACGGCTGTCTGCCTCTTGTACCAATGAAGGGGGTGAGTAATCTCTTTTGAATACTTGAATACTTTAAGCCCCCAAATCATTCTGCTTCTTCCAGAAAAGTATGTTGTTTCTATTTACTAGTGTGTGTATCTGACATTATGCATTATTTATTATTTCCTCAATCTGTGTTTTATGTTAGTCATAAGAGGCACAGAATTCCCATATCAGCTTTAACCCCTCAATTTTAATCCCAGTGGGCTCCATGAGAAATGAAGACCAGATGACCCCTCTTCTCACCCCTAATATATATTTTTCCCCATAGATCAAGTCACTGCCTGGCATATCATACATGTACTTAATAACTTGTCTTCTTCCTCCAAATTTTTATTGTTTAATAATCACTCCACAGTAATGAAAATTACTAAAACAAGAATCAAAACTAAAAATAGTCGACTTATATGATGCAACTATGCTACTATAGGCTATTTGTTCAAAGCACTCTAGGTCAGTATGTCAGGGGATATGTGCACATCAATGTTTGTTGCAGCCTTGTTCTCAATTGCTAAGTGACAGACTCAACCCAGGAGCTCAACAAAAAGGAGCAGATAAAGGAAGCAGGACATGGACCCAATGCAATTTTTCTAGGCATAAAGAAGATAAAAGTTATGTTATTTGTAGGAAAAAAAACACACAACTGAAGATATTTACATTAAATGAATTAAGCTAGTCTTGGAATGATATATCATGTTTTATATCATTTGTGGCCTCTCTCTCTCTCTCTCCATACATATATATATATATATATATATATATATATATATATAGTATTGTATGTATACAAATATGTATGTATGTATGTAGATATAGATATAGACATGATACATGAAAACAGAAGAGAAACTGTGCAGAAGAACAAAAAGGACTAATATTAGGAGGAGCCATGAGAAATGGGAGGAGAGGAGCATGCTCACTACATAACACATATTTTTATGGAAATGTCCTCATGTACAAAAACAACTTGATTTTCCACTTGCCTTCAGTTCCTAACAATGTCATAAACTCTAGCTCACCACCCCCTAGTTTTCCGCAATGCTTTTAACCTCTCTTGGCACCACTTTCTAGACAGGATTTTCTAGGTGCATATGAAACTGTCCTTAGCTAATTAAACAAGATAAAATAAATTATTTTAAAGATGCTGGGACTTTCACGTACATCCACAAAAGGCTTGAGACGCATATTTACGAATGTTACAGTCGTAACCAATTCCCAGAATCAAACACTAGGGTCTATCAAGCAAAGCTGTCTGGAAGCACCTGCTAACACCAGACATCATAGCACATTCAGGAACCCTTACTACTAGATAGTGCTGCTGGAGAAATAGACACTGTTGTCCTTGGGAGATGGCTGCTACACCATTCCTAAGTATTCAAGTACATTCTCAGATGCCCAGTGAGCAGAGAAGGTGGAACCCGATCCTCAGCCCAACTCTGGGTCCGAATAACAAGGGTGTGGAAAGGTGAACAGTTAGCACAGCATGTCAAGGAAAATATTGGTGTTACGAGTAAGTTTTCCTGCCGGCCTGGACCCACCGCAGCGCCAGTCCCAATTAACACAGAGACTCTGTATTTGATATAATGCTGTTGGCCAGGTACTTGTTTCTTATCGGCTAGCTCTGTCTTGAATATTAACCCATTTCTATTAATCTAAGTGTCTCCACGTGGTTTCATCTTACCGGAGAGTGGGGCCGGCGTCCTGCTCTCTCTAGTTTCTACATGCTGACCCCTCCCTACCACTTCCTCTTTCCTCCTTGTCTCCTAGTCCCGCCTATCTTGCTTTCCTATTGGTCAACAGTGCTTTATTCATTAACCAGTATGAGAAACATATTTACAGAATGACATCTCCCATCATGTTGGGTTCTTAGTCTTGGGTGGAAAATAAAAACTTTAAAAACTGTAGCATCCTGCCATGTTGGCTCAGTCAGAGGCGGCTGACCTGAATGTATGCAGAAGTGGGCTTCGGCTTGCCTGATTCTTCACTTCCAATTTCAGTTTTCCTCTTTTTTTTTTAAAATATCTTTTTGTTCCGTTCAATTTTTAATTAAAATTTTAGATAGCATACTAAGTAATGGGTTTTATTATGGCATCCATTCACGACATTATCATATTTTCTTCTCTTTCTGACCCCCTCCTGCCCTCCTTCCTCTTCCCTGTCCCCACTTGACTACTTCCCTCCCTTCTTTCCCCAACTAGTCCTTTTTCTGTTTGCTTGTCACGCGCATTCTGTCGCCTTCTCCGCGCCCCGTTCTAGGCTGGCTCTGCTGGCTTTCCATGACCAAACACAGACATGGGACTTCTCTTACATACATTAAGTACATTGGGATGGGAGCACTGAAAGCTATTACTTGAAACATTCCTCAAAACATAATGTATTCATTAGGCCTCTACTTGGCAAAGTATTTTATTTACCTTTTCATGTATTTGTGCTTATTCTCTCCAACTCTAATTATTTCAAGTTGTTAATTATGTTTAATAGTACATTTCCTCCAAAGCAGTAAACACATATAGTACACACACACACACACACACACACACACACACACGTAGACAGGACACAGACACACACATGCTCACACAGAGAGAGACACACACATGCAGAGAGTTATGGACACACACAGAGAGACACACATATACACACAGAGACACAGATACACACAGAGACACACACAGAGAGACACACATACTCACACAGAGACACACACAGGGAGACACACATACTCACACAGAGACACAGATACACACAGAGACACACACAGAGAGACACACATACTCACACAGAGACACAGACACACACACAGAGACACAGACACGAACAGAGACACATACACAGGCATGGACACACTCACACTCTGAGTTAGTATCCCAAATTATAAATCAAACATTTTATGCTATCAGAATAAATCCAAGAATGTGGGAGTACCAAGCATGATCCTCTACAACTTTAAAGAAAATTTGGTGAGAGCCTTCACTGTGATTTTCATTATAGACTGAATGTCCTAGTGCCTCCAACATTCATATACTTGGAGGATAATCTTGAGCCAATGGTGCAGCTTGGTGTTACCCTAGCATACAAGAGACTCAGGATTCAAGGCAGAGCCATTTTTAGTAAGATAATGGCTGTTTAAAAGAAAACTGAAGTACACACACATACACATACACAATACACACACACACAGAGACACACACACACACAATTAAACAGTTTATATTAGTGAACAATGATTTGTGAATCCAGCCGGTCAAACCAGAAGTAGAGGTGCAGATGTCAAAGACAGCTGTTATGGACTGAACACAAATACAAGATAAAGGAACTGTTCAATGAGATCCAGGTTTAAGCATCATATTTAGTCTATTTTGTTTAAAAAAAAAAAGCCCATGTTGTATATGTTAATCTGTGAATTCTGATTGGTTAAGCTTAAGTTTCTTTTTGTTTGTTTGTATGTTTGTTTGGCTTGGGGGATGGGGGCATTCGAGGTTTCTCTGTGTAGCCTTGACTGTCCTTGAACTCTCTCTTGTATATCAGGCTGGCCTCAAACTCAAGAGATCCACCTGCCTCTGACGACTGAGTGCTGGGATTAAAGGTGTATGCCACCATGCCTAGCTAAATTTGGTTTTTCTTTAATGTAGGCATTTCCAAGAAATAAACCAAGTTAAACTTTGCTTGTGTTCTCACATCAAGCAGATCAAGACCATCCATATGGTTCATGTCCACTCGGTCTAACTAAGCTTTGTCTGCTCAGAGATTAACTTTTACAGTGCCCTTAAAAAGGATCCCTTGTCCTTCTGCCTTGTGAGTATACACCGAGAAGGCTGTCATAAATGAACCAGGCAGGCACTTGTCTATCAGACAACAAATATGCTGATGCTGGGACTGTGACCTTCTCCATCTCCAGAGCTGGGAGAGGCCAATCTCCACTGTTTTATGATGTAATTCATCCCTGAAGACATGACTTTATTCTATATTAAGCTGATCTCAGAGAGGGCACTAAGTGTCTATGACACCAAACAGAACACCACAATTAGTAGCTCAAACAAAATTTTCACCTATGAAAACTAGGTCACTTCATAGAAAAGCAAACCGTAGTGTTGGGCAGGGTACAAGCGAAATGTAATAGATTTCCTATACAAGTCCCACAAAAAAAGAACCATGCCACTAAAACCAGCCTGAGTTAATTAAAATGCAGTGATAAATATATTTAAAGTGTGTATTATTTTTAACCCACTGGAGTCATGAAGGCTATACCCACTAGATTAACAAACTCCCTAGGTATAATTTAATCATTTTACTCTTTTTCCTCAAATTTCTCGCTGACTCTCAAAATAGAACCCAGCTTTACAAAAATGGAGATAGTATGAGAAGGCTATTAAACAACGCCTGATTTAAATCACGGAGAAGTCTCTCCCCACTTGCCCAGGGCTAGAGAGTGGTGTTTTCCTGGTGTCTTATCACATACTAAAAATTCTATCCTCACAGCAGAAGAGGAAACATGGTCTCCTAGTTCTCCCATGTGACGACGCTAGCAAAGCACGGGGCTTCTCAACATTCATTTTCCACATTTGCAAAATGACAAACTCAGACACTGGGGTTTTCGGCTCTGAAAGATTGTCACCGTCGAGCTGCCAGTCCAGTCCCTTGCAAGTGTTGCTCCCCACCCCATGCTGGAGCTGCCCATTTGGCTTCACTGGGCAAAGTCGTTAGCCAAAGGGGGAAAAACACCAGTTGTACAGCTGCAAATTTTGAGTCAGGTAAGCCAAAAATAATCTAGTTACTCAGCATTTGCAGAATGCTGTATCGCCTCTTCAAGCTGTATCTGGCCATCAATCAACACAAAACATGATCATAAACAGCAAGAAGCAGCGGCATGAGAAATTGGCATTGACCAAAATTGTGTTCAATGGGTCAAAAGCAGAAAAAAAATAGAGATGTTAAAATTGGGGGGTGTATGGTTATGCTTATGTAAATCACAAACCATCTTTCCGAAGGGTTGTAAGACAGAATACTTTGGAAGGAGACACCAAAGTCTGTATTAAACCCACTTCCTATATCTGGGTCCTTTCCCCTCTATATTCCGCTCACTCTAGTTCAACTGAACCTGGAGACGAACTGTCTTCTGCTCATGCAGGTGGCCTGGTATGGGCCCTGTTTTGATCTTCCCATGGGCCACTTCCCCCTTATAATTAGGCAGTTGCATTCAACCTGTCCTGGTCATTCACTATGCATGCCGGTGTTTTCTATAACCTTCAAATAAATCAATAGTTAAAATCCACCTGCCTTGCCTTTCACATTCACCATCTATCTGTCCTCTGCTCTTTTGTCTCTCCATTCACCAGCTTGCACACAAACATGCCTCGGAGCATCCTCCCTCCCCTTCTCTGTTCCCCCTGGGACTCTGCCTCCTCTTAGAAGCCTACCATTTCCATTTCTGTTTCCACCTGCTCCCCAAGCCCATTCTATTGTTTTCTGCCACATTTTAGCCTTTCCTGGGCCTGGTGTTTCATCTTGCATGAGTGAGACTCCTTTGGGACATCACAGTAACCTATCAGCTCTGACCTACCACCCCCCAACCCCAGCTCCCTCCACTCATTTACAAGTCGACACATTAGAGATGACATTAACTGATGACTGAACTTTGATTTCGTTTGAGGAAAAAGATTTTTATTTTAAATAGTAATAACCAAATAAAACATCATCTTTGGGGTTGGGGAGATGGGGAGATAGTTCCATACAGTGTGCTTACCTTGCAAGAATGAGGACATGAGTTCTAGTCTAGGACCCACATTTCAAAAAAAGTGCTGAGGCTGATGGTGCTTGTGATCCCAGCAACAGTGGCATGTGAGACCCCCTGAGCTCACCAGCCAGCCAGGCTAGCCCTGTGACAAGTCCCAGGTGAGAGAGAGAGCCTGCCTCAAAGAAGAAAGGGGGGCAGTTTCCTAGGAACAACACCTAAGTCCTCGGACCCTGTGAATGCACATATGTGCATGAGCACCAACACACACACACTCACACACACTTATACACACTTATACACACATACACACACTCACACACACTTATACACACATACACACACTCACACACACTTATACACACACTTATACACACATACACACACACTCACACACACTTATACACACACTTATACACACTCACACACACTTATACTCACACACACACTTATATACACACACACTTATACACACATACACACACTCACACACACTTATACACACATACACACACTCACACACTTATACACACACTTATACACACATACACACACTCACACACACTTATACACACACTTATACACACATACACACACACTCACACACACTTATACTCACACACACACTTATACACACACACTCACACACACACTTATACACACATACACACACACACTTATACACACATACACACACTCACACACACTTATACACACACACTTATACACACACACACTCACACACACTTATACACACACTTATACACACATACACACACACTCACACACACTTATACTCACACACACACTTATACACACACACTCACACACACACTTATACACACATACACACACACACTTATACACACACTTATACACACATACACACACACTTATACACACACTCACACACACACTCACACTCACACACACTTATACACACACATATACACACATACACACACTCACACACACTTATACACACACTTATACACACATACACACACACTCACACACACTTATACTCACACACACACTTATACACACACACTCACACACACACTTATACACACATACACACACACACTTATACACACATACACACACTCACACACACTTATACACACACACTTATACACACACACACTCACACACACTTATACACACACTTATACACACATACACACACACTCACACACACTTATACTCACACACACACTTATACACACACACTCACACACACACTTATACACACATACACACACACACTTATACACACATACACACACTCACACACACTTATACACACACACTTATACACACACACACTCACACACACTTATACACACACTTATACACACATACACACACACTTATACACACACTCACACACACACTCACACTCACACACACTTATACACACACATATACACACATACACACACTCACACACACACTTATACACACATACACACACACTTATACACACACACTTATACACACATACACACACACACTTATACACACACACTTATACACACACACACTTATACACACATACACACACACACTTATACACACACTTATACACACATACACACACTCACACACACACACACACACAACTAATGAATGCTACACAGACACAAGGGAAGTAGATATGCAAATAATTGAATGATACCAGCATGTCCGCTGCAGTAGAGACATGATTTCAGTGTAGACAAGCAAGTCATTTGATCTAAGACAGACAAGTACAGATACCTCTGCAGCTCAGTCCATCAAAGGGTCAGCAGAAGCAGCAAGCTGAGTACGTTCCTCTAGAACTTTTGCTGTTTCTCTCCATGCCCCCATGCAAACAAACTCTCCAGGAAACTCTCTTCTCTGAAGTTCTTGCAGGCTCCTGTAGATACGTGAGCCAGCCATCTATCCAGTGAATTTCCTATTGAGGTTAAATGAAATGGAATAATTTTCTATTGCTTGCAAACAGGGACCCAAACAGAACTCCTGTAGTTTTGGCTCTCACATCTGAGCTGCTATTGGCTATGGCCTTTACACCTGCTGCCTTTGGCTGCAGCTCCCAACTGTAATATGCTGAAAGCAGGGTGGCCAGGCCTTGGGACCAAATTCACGGCAGCTTCTGGCTACAGATCCACTGCGGCCTCTGTGTTCAGGAGAAGGCATTTCTCCCCATCTCACAGAGTCTAAAGCAATATTTCGGGAGAGTTGATGTCATGTTTGTATCCTGAGGGAATGAAGACAGTCTGAAGATACCTGAGAAGGAAGAAGGGAAGGAGCCAAAGACAGAAGCAGATACGGGGAAGGAATTTGTTTGGAAAATAGGAGGTATCCCTTCACCCTCCCCTGGAGAGAAGAGATGGGAGGGTGGTGTTTGTAAACGCAAGCACTTTTAGTTAGCTGAGACAACTGCACAGAGGCACAGAGTTATGTAAACAGTCTGGGCCATGATAGCCAAGGTCATCTGCTGAGAGAGAGAGAGAGAGAGAGAGAGAGAGAGAGAGAGAGAGAGAGAGAGAGAGAGAGGAGGGCTTGCTAAGATGAGTGAAGTCTTGGAAAAGCTGCCCTGAGAAGCTGGAGAGGGAGGCCACCGGTAGCTGGCAGAAGGATGCTCAAGCTGCAGAGGCAACTGTTTCTGTTTGCATCTGCTAAGAGCAATTAGCCACACAGACACATTTTAGACAAAGGACGCACAAGTCATCTCTGAAAGTTTTCCAAGGCAAAATCAGGGACTTGCAAACTCAAACCGATTTCACAGCACTGCAAGAGATTGAATGTAGCTTTTCAATCTCACAGCTTTGCAACTATTCAAACTGAGCCTCTTTGCTGGTCCAGAAGGTAGGAAAAGTTGGATCAAAGGAAGCAGGAGACTACTGAAATCTGTTTTTGAAGAATCTGGACATTTGTCTGATCCAATTCTTTTTGACATGAAACTGGCAACTCTGCATACTAAAGTATGAAAGAAAATTCAGGCAAAAAAAATGCCCTTACAGGATACTTACCAGATACCAGATAGTCTGGTAAAAATAACTACTAGAGCATTTAGAATTAATATTTCTATCAATGTTGTTAGTGTGATTTTTAAAATAATTAATATTGATGGAAAATGTAGCCATTCAAACACTGAAGGGAGCAATGGAAACCTCATGTCCCAAGCCTCTAAGGCACACACACACCTGCTTTGGGCACACTGTGCGTGTGGTTGTGTGCAGGGATGCACACACAATGATTGATTCTTAACACGCCCTGTCTGCTGGATCTGGGAAGCAATTGCGTGGATACATCTGTCGTAGGCTTTATTATAGATTGCCAGTTAGACTCATGAAGTACAAATGTGTTTCTGATGCATCAGGAAATGAACAACAGCGTCAACTGGCCGGGCCCAAAAGAAGACAGCATCTGGATACAAGTCAGCATGCAATTTTAGCTTTTGTTGCATTTTGAATGAAATGCAACTACCTACTTAAATAATTGAAAGCTGGTGCTCTCAAAGAGGCCCTCTTGTTTATAATTAGAGTGGTAGGGGCCATTGCACAGAATATCAAGAATCTGGGTAGAATTCCAGAAGTAGTTTTTCCTTCTAATTGAGTGATTCAGACAAAAGTAGTTTGATCATCATCATCAGAGAGAGAGAGAGAGAGAGAGAGAGAGAGAGAGAGAGAGAGAGAGAGAGAGAATTCTTCAATAGTATGACACAGGACTGCTGATTTCCTTAACTCTTCTGAGATCTGAGGGTTTCAAAATGAGTCAAAATAGAGATTAAAATCTATCATCCATCTCTTGTTCAAAACAAATCCCCAAACATCGTTTTCTTCTAAGATGACTCCTAGGCAATCAGATTTTTATTTGAGACCGGATTTCCTCTGGAGAGAAACAAAAAGATAAATTCCCATTTGAAACTTGATGTAACTCATCACATCCGCTAGAGGCCAGTCACGGCACTTGAGGAGATGAGGCTAGTGCTCCGATCTCAACCTTAAAATGAAAGCCACTGGCAAGATTTTTAAAGCCTTTGCTTGACAAATAGAAAGGGGTAAGGGGACGAGAAGATAGCATTTTGTTGATCACATTCGTGTAAAATTAAAGAGAAACGGCAGTAGGTCACACAAGCCTGTGCACGTTTTTATTTCCAGGAGAGCAGGCTCCTGCCGGTGCCTTCTGATGACAGTTGTAGGACAGTGATTCAGCATGTAGGATGCAATGAGGTCAGGTTCTCAATTCACTCTGTGATTTAACCTGCCCACGAAATAGCGGCGGGCGGGGCGGCGGCACCACAACAAACACCAGTCACTGCCACACTACCTTGTGGAGCCTTTCACTGCCGCTGCATTGGCAGGGTGTGTGTGTGTGTCTGTGTGTGTGTGTGTGTGTGTGTGTGTGTGCACATTAAATATAAGTGATGCCTTTTTAGATTGAGAAGTCAAAATGATTCTTTAAAAAAAAATCCCACAGTTCCATTTAACCCACACTATTTGTAGGAGGTGAGGAAGAAGTGAGTCACATGACCACAGAAACAAATCGCTTATGAAAATGCAGATGAAATGGTTACAGGCATGGAAGCACTGGTCTCTGATGCTCTGTAAACAAATAATAAACTGGGCTGGGGGTGGGGGAGACACACTCAAGAATTGATCCTAAACACTTGGGGAAATATCTGATCTAAAGCTGATAAAGAATGTTAATGTCTTAAGCATGTAATCTTTTCTGTTGGTCCCATGCTCAAATGCTGCTCTTAGCCATCTGAAGATAGAAAAACCCTGTGTGTTGTGATGAAGTTCATCGGGACTCCTTTCAGACATCTGTTATTGCTGAGCTCGGGATGAGAATGTGACCACAGAGTTTGCAAATGTTCAAAGCAACTGAAGTCTCCTTGGGGACTGAGGCAGGCATGTGAAGGAGGAAAACAGAAGTCATGCACCCAATGCTGAATGCCAATGGCCAGTGGCCATCCTTCCACAGATGACATCCTGGATTCTTGAAGGAAAAGCCTCTTGGATGCTCTGAGAAACACCCAAAGCCTAGTTCTCCAAAGTAAAATGACTTGACGCAGTCTGTTGGCAGGAAAAAGAAATAGCAGAGAAACTTAGCTCTGTGGCCATTTCCCCAACCGCCTGTCTAAAACATGGCTGCAATTGACTTATTGAAAATATTTTCTCATACTACATTTTTAGTAAGCAAAATACTTCTCACACGAGTATAGAGAGAAACGAATCATACGATCAAATGTTAAGATGTTCTATAATGACTCTTTTGATCACATTTTGTTCTAATTTCCTCTCTGAGAATCTTTGTGACCTTGGACCTGCTGTTCCTAGTCTTTCCACAACAGTGACTTGAGTGGGGACAGTGAACCGGGAAGTGAGGAAGTGTTTGGCCACGTGGGTTCATTGGGACCCTTCTGTTTACAGTAAGAGTTAACTCCTACAGTTCCTGAAGACACCTTTGTGGGCCACTTGCTCTGAATGCCAAAGGCGTTTTACATACCTACTTCTACTGCAGGCAGAGAGACCAGACTACACCGTGCAACTTTCAGGACAAGCTCATATGCAAGAGTGAAAGAAAGCACGGGTCTTGGGGTGCCTACAGGTTTTGGATATTTTGATACCTGGGTGAAATGTGCAGTTGGATAGACTGCCGAGATTTCCCTCTGAAGCTTGCCTGGTCTTGCCAGAAAAGAGGAGTGCACTTCCGTCATTCCTAATTGTGCCTTTTAGACTGTTTTATAATTATCGCACGCTCCTGGAGCATAGATGTGTCTCACATGCTCTAAACCTTCCCAGAACCACATTGCTCGTCAGCAACCCACTAAAGGGTGACTGCGTGAATGAGATCGCACGGCTAAGAAAGGAAAGGGCTCACCCCAAACATTTCCCCAGTCATACTTCATTTCCAATGTTCTACCCAGAGGTGCAACCCAGAGCCTGTACAAGTGTAAGTTAAGAATAAAACGATGTCAAGATAAACAGTGAAATAAAGTTCTTGGTTGTTTGTTTGTTTGTTTGTTTTGTTTGTTGTTGCTGTTCAGAGATGGGAGGGAGACGTCAAAATTCAGTGTAATCTCTCCCTATATAACAGCACCAAACGGACATGAAAAATAAGTGTGGCGTACTTGTGTCCAGGGTCCCTTCCTCCCTCCTCCCCTCCCCCTCTTCTTTCCCTTATCTTGTTTTATTTTTCTTCATTCTTATGTTTTTAAAAAGGTAAAATAAAGACACTAGTGTTACTCCTTTTGAGAAAATGCAAAGTAAGAGAAACATGAAGAGACCCAGCACCCCACAAAATGACCAGTGTAATGGAGCTGTGGTCAGTGTATAATACTCATCATTGTGTCACTGGGGGGGGGGTGGCAGACTCATGATTTTCGTCATTAACTGTGTATCTTTTAAATGTCAGTATACTTTCTGAAAGTGATACTTTTTTACTTAGCACACAAAGTAACAGGTTTCCTTATGGTATTTCTTACATAGTTTCTGTGCACCCTCCCAATCTGCCTTCACCTCTCTGCCTCTCTCCATTACCTTCTCCTTCCCATATTTCTACTCCATTTAGATGTCACATTTATTCTGTTACCCTTCACACTCCTTCCCTCACAGCCTGTTTTTCCATTCCCACTGGCCTCTTTCCAGTTCTCTGGCCTCTACCCACACTCACACCCACATAAATACATGCAAATAAAATTTAGATGCCAGAATCCACATATGAAAATGAACATGTGTTATTTGTCCTACATGGTCTTATTTATAATATTTTCTAGTTCCACCCCTTTTTTTCCTGCATATTTCAATTTTCTTTACGGCTGAATAAAATTCCATCATGTATATGTATGCACCACATCTCATTATTCAGGGTTTCCGTTGACGGACATCTAAGCAGATTTCATCTCTTTGCTATCGGAATTCATCACTACAATTCATTATACCAGAACACAATAGTTTTCCAACTGTATGGATTTTCGAAAATGTTGTACATGCTCTTCAAAGCCACAATGATTTTTCTTAATGTTGTAGGATCATTTGATTAGTAAAATAAAAGGAAGGAGCTGGCAAGGTGACGCATCAAGTAAAGTCACTAGCTGCCAAGCCTGATGACCTGAGTTCATCCACGGTCTCCACATAGTGGAAGAAGAAAACTGACTCTCACAAGCTGTCCTCTGACCAGCTGTGACTGTGGACTCTCTCTCTCTCTCTGTCACACACACACACACACACACACACACACACACACACACACACAGACACACACATACATGCCAGACT
The DNA here is from genome assembly GCF_943737965.1 of Phodopus roborovskii. Lineage (NCBI taxonomy): Eukaryota > Metazoa > Chordata > Mammalia > Rodentia > Cricetidae > Phodopus > Phodopus roborovskii. The sequence goes on from NW_026126511.1 coordinate 16,063,841, forward strand.
GGTCTACAATAACAAGTTTCATGACAGCCAGGGCTACACAGGGAGAGCCTGTCTTAAAAAGAAAAAAAAAATCAGAATAAAAGGAGAGATTGACTCATGACATCTGTGACCACAACCAGTTAATTTCTCACCAAACTATTTTTCCTTTTTACTTGAGCACATTGCTAAAGGACATGTCACTACCACTTTTACCCTTGGAGATAGCCTGGTGCAGAGTGTTGGTCAGGGGAGCTGGAAGAGAAAAATGACTACATCCAGGCTTGGTACCAACCCCCTCCCATCCATCTTCCTCTCTTTGTTTTTCTACTTGTATTTCTTCAGTTCTAAGCATCTAGACGCCTAAGTTTCTACTTGGAGGTAAGTTACCCAGAAGACTTAACTAACCAGGCTAAATTCTGTAATATGAACAATGAACTTTCTTTTTGGGAAATTTTCTATGCAAATTTTAAATTTTGAAAATTTGAAGTACTATTTAACTTTCTTAAATTTGCCAAAAGCCACTTAGATTTTTATTTCTCACCTATAAAAAGAATGTACCTAAAATTTCCCAGAAAAAAAAAAAAAAAAACAAGAAAGTTACTCCCAACTAATTTTGACCTCTGCCAGCTAAATTGCCAGACTGAAGAAGCTGTCATTACTCTACAGATCTCCATGGGCAGAATTAAGCAGGAATGCAAGGGTCAAGCTCTCTGGAAGTGTGGATGAAGATAACTGTTGGGTTCTCCCTCCTGTTAACCCAGGCAGCATGTGCATGGTAAAGACACTAGGAATATTCAAGTAAAAAAAAAAAAATGTAAATATGGGGGCTGGAGACATGGGTCAGTGGTTAAGAGTCCAGAGGACCTGGGTTCAATTCCCAGCACCTACACAGCAGCTTGCAACTCTCTCTAACTTCACTTGTAGGGAACAAGTACCCTCACTCAGACACACATGCAGGCTAAATACCTATCCATATAAAATAAAAATGAATAAATTATTTTTTAAAATTAGTAAATATAAGCTATATGCAGGAAGCCAACAAGGAGGGTCTTCTCATAGTACATAGGTAGATGGGAGAGGGTGGAGACCCACAAACAACCAAGTTTAGTAGGACAATTAACCAAAGGATAGAGAAAAGCAGGGTGAAGAGGACAAGGATATGAGAATGGAGGTGGGGATCAGGGATTGGAGAAATCCCTAAGGCTCCCCCTAAAAGACTCCAAGGAAAGCCAAGATTCTGGCCATGAATGGGGAGGAAACGGTAAGAGTGATCTTGGGCCTTCTCGGTATCTTCTCCATCATTATTCACGGTCTCCTCTGCACCCGCCTCTTGGCTCCCTTGTCATGACACACCCCTTCCCCGCATCACCAACCCTCTTTTGAGACAACAAATGATTTTTAGATTTTGCATGGGGAGTTTGAAGCACAGCCCAGTGAATTAGACACTGAAGACAGAGTGGCCACTTCCTCAACCTTCTCCACCTTGAAGCCTCAAGGGTTACCCCAGACCTCAGCATGCAGCCGCAGGCACGCTGACCTGCCGTAGCTCAGCACAGACCAACCCACCCGTCATGCCAAACCATGTGCTCCTATGCAGCAATTTTATTCAGATATGAAAATAAATAAATCTAGCCCTCTGGAATTTGCTGCCACTGAGGAAGATTGAGCAATCAATTTCTCTAAAGGGAACACCCATTTTTCTGGGAAATTTTAAGCACATTCCTTCCTAGAAGAGAAAGGAAAGACCGAAAGGCTTTTGGCAAAATTTTCAGACCTAATTGTCTAAAAAAAAAAAAAAAAAAATGACATTTCACAATGGTAAGATGGTGTGTCAGTAAACATTTCAATCGGATGCTGTGTGTTCTCAGCAAAGGTTCCCAGCTACCTTTACTCCTCATTTGGCCCTGAGATGCTGACTTACCTAATATTGGGACAGCCAAGGCCTTGCAGAGGACTAGATGCCTATACTTAGTCCTTCTGTTTAAGGTCATTAGACTGACTGGAAGCAGGGCTTATTTTTTTGAGTCATGGAGCCTTGAGCTGGATTGGTGACTCTGCCCTTTGTTTATCTATAAAATGAGAGTAGACTGGTGGGTAAAGCTATGCTCTCCTGCACCCCCTTGACTGTCATCTGAGTCAACAGAAACTCTCTTCGTTTTATATTTATCCACAGTGGAGGGGCTTTCTTAGCAAAATAGTGGGATCTTTCTGGCCTCTCTCTCTCTGAAGTACCGTTCGATAAATTCTCTGTCACACTGCCCTGATTTGTTTCCGCTGACAGAAGCAGTCACACTTAATGAAATATTGAATATTTATGCGTTATTCCTTACTATTTGAAATTATTATTTTAAATCTTCATTGCTTCAACTGTTAATCACACGGACACACCCCCACTTTCACAGACACGTTGGACATAAGTTAGGTGAGTACTCAGGCTTTATCGGCTTGCTCCTTACTACAGAGTACAGTATCTATGAGTCAGCGCATAATCACCACGTTTAGTGAACAAATGCACAAACTCAAAATGCGCTGTAAGGCACAAGACTGATCTTGTTGGCCTTAGGGTACTTCCCAACAATGAGGAGATCCCAGAAGATAAAGGGGGCCTTATGTCATAAAGCCAGCTCTGAGGGGAATGTTGGAGAGACAGGAGTAAGAGCAAGAGCAAGAAAGAAGGTTTTCTTTGACCTCCCACTAAGAACAAACTCAGCAGCCAAGGGATGCAATAGAGAAACATATGCACTTTGCTTTTGTATTCTGGTATCCCTAATAGACACATTAAGCCGGAGGCCATTTTTACTGGGCTCCCTAAGCCATTTGAAGTGTAACAAGGTGTTAGATCTGTGATACCTATCTCCCAGTGGCAGTGTGAGGATTAAAATGGATTAAAGTACATCATGTCTGTAGCATGCTGCTACCGAACAAGCATTAGCCTTGGCTGCCTCCTCTCCAGGAATCTTCGGCATCATTTTGGGCACACATCGTTCTCTGCAACATTTAGACATGGCCTCAGAGCTCATGTTTGAAATAATCTCCTGTTGCTGCATCTCTCTTAACCTTCCCGCTTCTCAGATCCCATCCATAACAACAGTGAAGCTTCCAAAATGAGCTTCTCTGTTTGTGGTTGGCCCACCATAATCCAATTACAGTCACTGCTCCTTCCAAGGCCACCCTGACTTCCCTATTGTTAAATAGAAGCACAGTCAGGGCCGGAATCTTTTCAGTAACCCACATTCTTTAGCACTCATTACTTGAATTCCTTTTTCTTGGTCTCGCAGACACCACACTCAGCACACCTCCTCCCCGCTGGTACGGCCGCTACTTTTGTCTCTGAAATGCTGACTCTTCCTCTGGCAGCTGGTCCTTAAATGCTGCAGTGCCTTAACACACAGCCATTTAAACTTCTCTTCCTTCAATACCCTCATCCATTTCTATGTTTTTGGGTCTGTTTCTATGGCAGCTCCCAAGTTAATTTCCTCTCGTTTTTGTTCAGTTCCAGGTCTGCCTATTTGAGGGTTTATGTGGTATGTTTGCCTTAAAGGCATCTCAAGACTTACGTGCACAAAATCAGGTTCCCCCAGAGCAGCCTAAACCAGCATGTTCCCTCTCCATTCTTTTCCATCTTGCTAAGTGGGATGTCCATTCTCCTAGAAAACAAGAGATCTCTTCCTTAAGTATAGTGACCAGAGTACCAAGTCCTGCCATCCTTTCCTCCCAATCTTTCTCCTCCTAACCATCTCGATTTCCTTTACTATGACCCCTACTTCCATCACCTCTCATCTAAAAATGGTTGACTCTCCATCAGCTTTCTCCTATTGTACTTCACTATTTGAATATAATCACGGCCTAAAATAATACTTTTAAAATTAATTCTGGTCATAGCAAATAGAACAGAATTTAACTTTTTCAGATTCAACTCAACTTATCTAGCTTCATAAAAAATCCTTATCCTTACCAGGCAGCAAGGATATTTTTTTTTCTTAGTTATTATTCTATTGCTGTGAAGAGACATTGTGGACAAGAAAACTCTTTAAAAAGAAAAAGAAAGCTTTTAAGTAGGGGCTTGCTTACAGCTCCTGTGGGGGGGGGGAGGCGAGTGGTGTCAGGCAGGCAGGCAGGCATGCTCCTGGAAAAGTAGCTGACATCTTGCTCCACAGGAAACAGGAGAGGGAGAGACGCTGGTCCTGGTATGGGCTTTTGAAACCTCAAAGCCCAAGCCCAGCAACACACCTCCTTCAACAAAGACACACCTACTCCAACCAGAACATACCTCCAGATGTTTCCAGTTCATCAACTGGGGACCGAGCATTCAAATATATGAGCCAATAGGGGCCATTCTCGTTCAAACCGCCACTGTCCTCTTCCTACCTCTGCATCTTCTGAGACATTTCCCATCCTTGAGCCTTTGCATACCTAGTTCCCCTACATAGAATGGTTTCTTTTTCACTTGCAATCTCCTAGGATCTCTGAGGGGCCCCCGTTCAAGAATCATTATAGTTAGGGAACCGAACCTAATAAATTCTTTATATTTTCCTGTACATTGTTCTTTTCATATCTTTTAACATGATTTGTATTTGTAGAACCAACACTAAATGTTGGTTGCTACTACCTAGCACCTAACACAGGTCTTGGCATATAAGCTGTAAAATAGAATTTATTTTAACTTTTATCTGTATCATTAAAATAATTTTCGTATATGTGTGTCTGTATGTGGGTGTGTGCATGTGAGCGCAGGTACCCATGGAGTCCAGAAAAAAAAAAAAAAAAAAAAAAACTGTTGAATCTCCTAGATTTCGAGTTACAGGCTGTTGAGAGCCAGCTGACATAGATTGAGTCCCATGGAAGAGCAGTAAATCACCACAGCCCCCAGATAACAATCCAGGAAATACCATCATTACTTAGTTGTAGTAACATTGAGAGTTACAGTAGCATCGCCGTAATAGGCAGAGGTGTTTGGGAATTCAGAAGCATTCTTGCTTTGGAGGGATATGGTGGAAGAACATTCCTGGAAGGGTTTGCACTGACACCTGAAACCACACGCTAGTGTTTCTCGGGAAAGTTACAAACGGCCACTTATAAGGTCAGGTCTAATACAGTAATCGGCAATGAGGTTGTGAAAGCAAAGGTTCTGAGTTTTCAGATTGACGTGCTTTTATTGCTCTTGTCCTCTAGCCCCACAATGCTTCCTGCCGTTACCAACTCTCCACTGAAGGGGGAGGTCCTTCTGTATATACGCTTCTCTTATTGGCTGATGAATAAAACACTGATCAGCCAGTAGAGGAAGGAAGATGGGCGGGGCTAGAAGACGAGGAGAACGCTTTCAGAGAGAGGCAGAGAGGCTGTGAAGAGACACCATGTAACTGCCAAAGGAGTAACAAGTCCAGGCGTTCTCCAGTTAGCCAAGACCACGTGAAAATACATAGATCAATAGCTATGGGTTAATAATTAAGACAGAGCTAGGCAGTAAGAAGCCCTAGCCATCAGCCAACAGTTTAATAATCTATCTAGGGTCCACATGCTTATTTAGTGCTGAAGGGCAGCAGGACCCGGCAGCACAGAAGCCTCCATCTGCATTCCATCATGGAATTCATCTCACCGAGATGATCACCTTCAGGGAACATGTAAAACTCTCCACTTTGAAACTGATTTGGGAAGAAAGAACTGCACCTTGTCTGAACCTGACTCTGCTGCTATTCACAACTTCCAGAACCTTCCCTTTAGTAAATGTCCTTAAGTTTCCATGTGCATTTCTGCTTGCACCTCAAATGTTTTCACTTTTAAGCTCAATGCAGCATTACAAGCTACTAAGCATTCTCCACAGCCAATGTTTTATACTAAATTGCTCCATCTCTAAAATTAAACAATACTGACATTTTCTGCCAAAAGTTAGTGATTATTAACATAAAGACGATCATACTAAGGGGAAAACCAGAAGGGATTTTAGAGTCCATCAATGACATGTCTAGATACTTTCAGTCCTGTCTACTCACCTGTCTTTTAGCACCATGGTAGGTGTAAAAGCCTGAGATAAATTTCACACAAGTGTTTGCGTGAGAACCTGAATTATAAAATGCCTGATGGTTATTTTAAATTCCAGAAACAAAGGTAAAATTATTCACACACAGGTATTATTGGCTTGAAACTTTGACACATAGAGGTAATCTTGAAAATTATTATAACCAAAAATAAATAGGAAAACCAAGACTCTTCAGGCACAATAGTGACATGGGATATCCTTCAGTACACTGTGAATATGTGTTGGTTGATGAACAAAGCTTCTTTGACCAATGGCAATGCCGAATATAGCTAGGCAGGAAATCCAAGCAGAGATATGGGGAGAAAGAAGGCAAAGCATCTACAGTTTGCCATGGGCCACACAGTGATACACAGATTAATAGAAATGGGTTAATTTAAATGTAAGAGCTAGCCAGTAATAAGCCTGAGCCATCAGCCAAACAATTATAATTAATATCAAGCCTCTGAGTGAGGCTTAACAGTGTAAGTGGCTGCAGGACTGGAAAGAAACCTCTGATCACACCATAGAGAAGTAAAGGAACAATGAGAAATAGCTAAGCAATAGGATGAAAGGTATATACACAGATTGGCCCTAGCAAGTAAGAAAATATTTCATAAGTATCTCCACTCATTGTCTAAATGTGCATTTCTAAATATACCCAGAAAGCAAAAGGCCATGCAGTGTTCCTATCTTTAATGTAACTGGTGATGTATATAAGCTTCCAAAGGGCAATTTTCAAAGAGGAATACTACTTTTCTTAATTTATATTTAACATTTGAAACCATAACATAAATCCAAAGTTTAACTCTGTTATTTCTGAATTCAAAGGCACAATGATGAATGCTAAAGTGAATGGCCTGCCAAGAAAGATACGTAAGTTAACACAAGCCAAAAGCTTCCAGACACACTTTAGTCAACATTAAAGGAGCAAAAACAGAATCTGGAAAAGCTGAACTTATCCCATATGAAATTAAGAAAAGGTCCAAACACGGAGATGCAACTGAAATAAGTTTAAACGTCATCCTTTCATTTTTCTAAAGTATGGGGAAATGTATGTAACATGTAACTTGCTATTTTTGCCAGTTTTAAGCATATACCTTGTGGCTTTAAGTCCATTCACTTTGTTGTGCAAACAGTGTCTTAGTCCACCTCCAGAAGACTTTCATCCTCTCAAACAGAAGCTCCCTGCCCAGTAGACATAGCTTCTCATTTCCCGTTCCTTCTACCCTTGGAAGCCAAGCATTCCGCTTTATATCTAGGTGAATATTACTCTTTGGGGGCACTTCGCATAAGCTTAATAATGGAACATTTACCTTTTGCAACTGTCATTTCACTTTGCATAATGCCTTTTAAGTTTCACGCATAAAGAATTTCAATACAATAATGTTGTGTTAATGTTCCATCAGCTTCCCACATTGGCTTCAGCCGTTCCTCAGTAGACTTGTGCTGCTTTCTATGGTTGGCTACTGGGAATTAGCACCTTCTAAACTCTTTTTTTTTTTTTTTTTTGAAGCATTTCCTGTAGAATGCAATCTGGAAACCTGTCCAGCTGAATTAAACAGATACCCATTTTCAGTCAAAAGGAAATTTAAACAGGTGTCATAGTGGACAGACACCCTTGTAAGTCCAGCTATTCAACAAGCTGAAGTAGACCCCGTCCCAAAACAAAGTGAAAACACCGGACAAGTCAGGAGAAACTCCTACCTTCTTCAGTGGTAATACAAATACCTTCTTATGAGTCACAAATTTCAATGGTTGAAAAGTATATTGTTCTTTTAACCATCATCTCTGCCAGGCATCAGTTTTAGAGTGCATGTAATGCAGACTGCCATCTAGTTACTAAATTCTTGTTACTGAATGACAATAGCCCTTTTGCCAAACTTACCAGGACAGTAACAAGAAGAGAGGACAGATACTTCTCTCCTGATTGAGCAGGGAATTAAATTTGTATCGACTCTATGGGCATATACACACTTCAGAGTCACTATAGTCCAAACAACAGCCAGATTGCAGGGTAAGAGAGGTTCTATTTAAACCCTCTGTAAAGAGGTTTACTTTTAAGATTCCACCATTCAGATTCAGATGAAGTCTGAATGAAAGACTCTCCTAAATTATGCCATAAAAAAATGTAATATGGAAGACACCATCAAGCTCACCATGGAAAACTCTTTGTTTTATATTAAACCTAATAGCAGTGATTTTTTTTTTCATCACATCAAACATCCAGGGTCCTTAAAATCATCCTTAAGAGTAAAGAGATTAACCAACTAGTAGCGTCCTACATCTTTCCAAAAGGAAGGACATGGTAAAATTTAATAATTTTTCAAGGCAACTTCCTGAGAAGTTATTTTTTTCAGATCTTCTGGCCCCAGGGACGAAAGACCATAAATCCAAATCCATCATCCCAGGAATTGCTATGCTGTTGGAATGGATGAGTTCATCAGAAGGAAGATTTTTTTGATAGCTCACTTTACTGAATGCTCCTCAGAGGTGAACCACGGTTTTGTTTGGTAATACTTACACCTTTTCGCAGTCTTGTCCTGCTTCATATGATGAGAATTGGATCACCTCTCTCTAGTTGAGCTTCTCTGAATGTTCAGCGCTGACTCTCAATGGGATTTTTATCTTGAAGCTACAGAGGAATAGCTTTTGGTTTCTGCCCTGTAAGAAATTCATAATGAGACACCCGACTGTTGCTGCTAAATGAGTGCCACTCAGAGATGACAATACTGGCATCTGTTGCAAAATGCTGTTTTGTCTCGCCAACAGTATCACATTTGCAATAGGAAGGAATAAGGATAATTCACTTACCTCTATTGTCTAATAAATGATTCAGTCCATGTAGTGAGTGCTAAGCACAGTTTCCTGGTTCCTGGGGCAGCAGGGAGACTATTCACGCTCCCAAAATAAAATCAATGGATTTGAGAATGTATTATTTCTTACTTTTTAAATATTTGTACTCACTGGGCCTCTGTTATGCCTTTGGAATCTTCTGTGGGCATTTGGTGGATAGAACCTAAAGTATTTCTAGAACAAAGAAAGTGAAGGAATCCTGGAGATGAGCTTCTTAGGCTTGCAGCTCTGCCTGTGATATTATTGGGAGCATAAAAGGTGTGGAAATAAATAATGATTATATGTGTATATATATATTCATGTATATACATAATATATATTATACACACAGGCACACACACACATAAAAGCAAAGAACACATGTGACAATCAGGCAGAAAGTTTCCCATTGCTTCCTATTACCTGACTGGCCCTGCATTGAGTGTTTCCTACATGGAATAATCTATAAGTTCTTGCTTAGAGATATTTGCCAGCACACTTAGTTTTACTCTCTCCATGTTGTTGCAATTATTCAGCAAAGTATACCTCAGACAAACAAACGGGATAAAAAGGAAACCAGTTAAGCCTGGAGATTCAGTTTTCCATTTATGGCTTAGATGAGGAAGGCTATTTTTTCCCTAAGACTTTTCCTAAAGCAGCCAGCTGGCTTGCATTTCCTAAGCCAGTTCCAGTGTGTGCTCTTGTGTTCGCAGCTGAGTCTCTGTTATTTGGCAACATTCCTTGGTTATTTAACCCAAATGGAAACAAACAGAAACCACAGTTATGTCCTTAGATGAGCGTATAGTCTAGTTTGTTTCATGAGCACTTACTCAGCAGCAAACACTCACACAGGTCATCATACGCAAGGTGAGAATCCTTATCCTCTCTTTAGCAAGGCAATAAAAAGCTCAAATCCCCATCTACTTGCTGGCATAGAAACACGTACAAAGGAGTATAAACACAGGTAAGAGTGGAACAGAGGCAAAACCACCCGGAAGTGAAGTCTGGCAAAGGAGACAAAGGAGCGGAGTACAAGCTGACTTGTGCGCATGCTTCTGTCTTCTTGCAGCTCAAGCCGACTTGTGCGCGTGCTTCTGTCTTCTTGCAGCTCTGGGGATTCAACCCCGGGCTTTGTCCATGCTCTGCTACTGCACCAGATCTCCAACCCCCAAACCTCTCTCGAAACAAAAATACAAGTCTCCGAAATTTTTGCACTAGTGCTTCCGACAATATGTCTACGTTGTATACTAAACCTGTGGTTACACATGCATAAAAGCGGCAGGTCACGGATCGGAGGTGGCACACACCTTTAGGGCAAGCACTGAGGAGGCAGAGGCAAGTGTGTCTGTGAGTTTAAGAACAGCCTGGTCTACAGAGTGAGTTCCAGGACAGCTGGGGGCTACACAGAGAAACCGTGTCTCAAAAAACAAAAAGAAAAAAGCTAGAGTTTAACTAGTGTCTAGGAACTAAATAACCATTTCCAGGGACACTTCCGTGTCCAGGGAATCTATGTGATAGGAGCTGGACTTGGCTCATACACAGCAGAGGCAGAAATACACCAGGTTCCGACCATTTACTAAATGTATACAGTGGCCACAGGAAATCACCGAAATGATACTTAGTTAGCCAAGTCCTGCTACTCCAAGACCAGTCAAATAAGTGGGAGATCCAACACGGGTATGTTTACGTTTGTTCTGTGTGGCTTCTGCTGAGCTTTCACTGTGACTCACCTATTGCCTGCCGCTTCACCGTTAGCTCCTTGAAGGCAAGGACACTATCCAATGCGGGCTCATGCCTTGGAAATAGTTTTCTCGAAATAAAAGAAAATCAATTAAATAACGGCAAACATTTTAGAGCAAAAGTTGTTTTTTGTTTAGAAATAATAACCAAATGTTTTAAAGATAAAATGTGTAGTCGTTCGCTTGGCGTGCTCACAGAACGATCTTCCACCCAAACTTCTAAAGACCGAGGCCTTGTTTCTGTTGAGGATGGGCTTTGATGCTAACATGACCATGCCATTCAGATGCCCACGTCTTTAGCACAGGCCACTATTCATCTGTTCCTGACCAGAAGCTCAAGAGTCAATAAGACTCATAGCCAGGGGACATTGCCCCGTCGGCTCATCACAGCACATCTAATGTCTTAACACCTTCATCAAAAATTATTGAAGCTTAATTTTCAACATGAGTTTGATAGAAAGATTCACTGTGGCCACATTAACGAATGCAAGCAAGTTAAAATAAACAAAAAACAAACAAACAAACAAACAAAAAACCTTATTAGGGTGTCACATACATATACACAATTTTAAATACTGAATTATATTATTGAATTTTAATGTCTGCCAAAATTATGCTTTCAAGATGAATAAAGCATAGTTTGGTAAAGATGTTGTGGTTGGGAGTAGTATTGCCATAAGTTGTGGTTTTCAAAGGTTTTCACCCCTGCCCTGGCTCCAGTTGCTGTAACTGTATTTAATATATTGCCACATATTAAATTAAAAAACAAAACAACTAAACATTAATGGATTGCGTTGATTGGGAAGGTCTGCACCACCATAATCTAAAACAACCGAAGATGGGTTAACCGAAGCAAAGGGAGGTGTTATGAGGCCATGTCACAAATCTAACCGTGTATTTTAATGGAAGATCTACATTAAGCCTGCCCAGGCCATTCCCTCAAAGGAGTCCACGATCGTAATACACATTTAAGGAAGAATTTTCCTTAAAGTGCCACTATCTGGCAGTCATTAAGAATCATTCTGAGCGATTGGAGAGATGGCTTGGTGGTTAAGAGGGCTGTTGTTCTCTCAGAAGACATGGGTTTGGTTCTTAGTGCCCATATGTAGGTTCACGACTTCCTGTAACTCCAGTTCCGGGGGATTTGATGCTCTGTAACATGAAAAACAAATGACCCAGAGACTGATATTGGGGTTCAAGCCTCAAGCTGAATATCAGAAAAGCAAAGCAGCTGGCCACTAGTTTCTTATCTCTACCTCAGGCTGAACGGTCTGGTCCTGGCTCCACCATCCACCACCATCCTCCACCATCTCTCACCAGGTCTCAGACTGCTGCCTCTCCTCAGTGTGGTTAAAGTAGAAAAGCTCTTATCTTCAGTGTGACTGGAGACTGAATGTATCTCTGATACCTTGCTTCTGTTCTTATATACTCCCCTGATGTTGGGATTAAAGTTGTGAAATATAGTGCTCTTTCAGAATGATTTACTCTTGTGTAGATCTGGGTGGCCTTTGGGCTCACAAATATCTGTCTATCCCTTAATCCTGAGCCCTAGGATTAAAGGTGTGTACCACCACCACCTGGGATTAAAGATGTGTAACTGGCTTCTAAGGCTTGTGGCTGACTTTGATTTTCTGAATCCTCAGTCAGGCTTTAATAAATCATAAACAATAGATCCCTACAACAGATCTCTCTGGAGTCTGTGGGACTCAGGCATGAACATGGTGCACATACTTGCATGTGAGCAAAACACTCGTATACATAAAACTGAAAAGAGAAAAGGAAGGGAGAAAAGCAGGAGGGAAGGAAGGAAAGAAGGAAGGAAGGAAGGATGGACGCTTAGCCATATCCCCTTTAACTTTCTCAGTGACTATGTCCTTATGCAATTATCTTCTCACCATGGGTACTTGGGATTTTCAGATTTAATCATATACTATTTTTATAGCATAATCAACTGTTATGGATCTGCCCATCATCTTCACTAATCAAGAGCAAGAATTATTGATTTTCCTATGGCCTAAGGCCTTATATCCATAAAAGTAAACTTAATCACTGGCATCATGTAAACAAAAAAATCTCAACAATCAAAACACATGTCTTACTAGTTTTATTTCTTTAAAAAAATTTTTTTTTTTAACTCAGCAGTGGTGGCACATGCCTTTAATCCCAGCACTCAGGGAGGCAAAAGGCAGGCAGATCTCTGTGAGTTCAAAGCCAGCTTAGTCTACAGAGTTCCTGAGTTCCAGGACAGCCAAGGCTACACAGAGAAACCCTATCTTGAAAAACCAAACAAAAACAAATTTTAAATATCCATTTTAACATTCTGTACATTGTTTCCTGATCATTGGTATCAAAAAAATTTCTTGGCGACATCAAGAAAAAATATGTAAACAAGTTTAAAGATTTTTAGAAATATAAATTTTGTGTCACCATTTCATAATTCTTAGCTTCCTCTGCTCTGAATGTGAACATCATGCAAGTCACATTCATGACCAGTTCTCAGGGAAACATCTTGGCTTGAACATTAGAGTCTGAATGTCATCTGCTAATAAGATTTGAATTCACATTATCAAATTTTCTACTAGGAGTCCTGCTCCCTCAGGTTGCTAATAATCTCTTGTCTACATGACCTCTTTCTCCTGGTAAACTGTGGGTTCTTCAAGGAGAGAATCCATGAGACAGGTATATTAAATATTTGTATGTATGTAAAGCTAGTAGCAAAAACGCAAAATATATGTTGATATTTTTCTCAGAACCACACACAATGTGTATTACCCACCTGAATATTCACATAAAGAATTCACCCTGATGTAGAGTATAATGTACTCTTAGGTCAAAGTTTATATATTGTACAGTTCTATGCTTAGGGAAAGGAAGATCGACAAAGAACTTAGACCAAAAGTTGGGGAAAGAGTCAGAATCTATGTGGTTATTTGTTACAACAGCAATGGTAAACTAATACAAGGTCACTAATCTCTCAAGGGTTTGTTCCCAATACTAAAGATGCACTGTGATGATTGAACTACAGCACAATCCACACTCAGAAAAGTCAATGTAGACTAGAAGAGGGAAGGGGATGTTTTATTGATCTATAATTACTCTGGGAGACTCACCAAATCAGGTCATGTATCAGGAGGTTTTTCTCTAGCTACTGTAGGGACACCCCTACCGAGTTAGTAATTCCCTTCTCCTCTGAGCCCTTTCAGTCACCCCAATGGCCTGTGTTTATCAGAGCTGATTTTATCCCAAGATATAAACCAGAAAAAAGAATTCAGTTTCTGCTTCAAGAATTCCTCACTCTTCAAGCATCCTCTATTCCTGAAGTGTCGCTGAACACTATTCTAAACAGGCATGGCCCTTTAATTTTATAAATTCCCATTTCCTGTGCCAGGTGTTTACCAAGAAATCTAAATGATCTAAGACAATGGTTTCTCTTCTCTCATCTACAACAGTGAAGTACAGTTTCAGTGCCATTTTCTATACATGCAAGCTCGCTGGTCTAAAAGCTATTTTGTAAAGCCTGGTGTGGTGGGTTATGTCTTTAATCCCAGCACTCGGAATGTAAAGGCAGGCAGATCTCTGAAATCTAGGCTAGTCTGCTCTACATAGCAAGTTCCAGGGCAGCCAGGGATACCCAGAGAAACCCTGTCTCAAAAACAAAACAAAATGAAAACAAACAAACAAAACCAAATAAAAGCAGTTGGTTAGTTAATTCTTTAAAGGCAGCCTGACCTCTACCTCCAGGCTTCCATCACTCCTAAGTGGCGGAGCCAGGTTGAAAAGGCCTGGGCCATACAATTGGCAGCGTGTGCCCTGAGAACAAATGGAAAGTGGGTGGATTTCAAACTAACCAAAGGGATACAACTGAGCTGTCTAGGGCCTAGCGAATTGGAATAGCTAAAGCGACACTTCTCATGAGCCCCAGAAGAGAGAGGACCTTGTGACTTCCCTGGGAACCCAAGTTGGGAGGGGCAGGGCTTCGATATACACACTCAGTAAAAAGGATTGCCAGGGGTCGGGGCCTAGGCCAGGGGGTCGGGGCCTGGCCTGGGGGTCGGGGCCTAGGCCTGGGGGTCTTGGTTTTGTTTTGTTTGTTGTTTTATGTGCAGATCATTTCCTGCTTTAACAATAGAGTGCCACAATAACGATAAATTGTCTTTGAGACAAAGGGGCCCTCTTTTGCTCTGACTTAGTGAGGAGGCAAGGAAAAGTCAGGATCTGATGGAGAGTTGAGTCCTCTTTACCAGCTTTTGCCCTGGCAGCTCTCACTGGCAAATATTCAGGTGGGAAGTGCCCATCTTCACTGCCCCGGGCAAACTTGAGCAAGGAGACATTGTTGCAACACTGTGGAAACTGAGACAGAAGGCAAAAGGAAAGCTGACTTTCACTAAACTGCAGAGCTCTTTAAAAATTGCTATTATTGGAGAAAGTCTTGGGTGTTAATCTCGGGAAATTTCGTGAAATGACACAATGTTTTGGGTCCTCCTTAGATGCTTTTTCTCCTTGGCTGTCTTCTCTTGGCCATCCCAGAGGTCTTCCCAGAACCATGTTTCCTGGGTCACAGCTTGCTGCTAAAGGCTTCCCCACGTTGGAAGTGGATCCCATTAAATCCCAGATGACTAAGAGGTACTCTGCCAGCAGCTACTCCCTGCTTGCCAGGGAACTATCCTCCGTGGTGACTGTGCCCTTCACCATTCTGGGTATGAGTTCCATTATGAACAAAGAGGCTTGTCAAACAGCAGGAGTCAATGTAGTAAACGTCTTCTTTCTGAAATCCCTCCATAGTGTGAGTGCAGCACTGGGATCCAACACAGAGCATCACTGATGACAGAGTTTCTGTTCTGTCCCACAGTCACTTAGTTCCAAATACACACAGAGAGACTTATATTCATTAGAAACTGTTTGGCTGATGGCTCAGGCTTCTTATTGGCTAGCTCATTCCTAATTATTAACCCACATCTATGTATTGCTCTGAGGCTGTGGCTTATCCGTAGTGCTCCAGAATGTTACTCCTTCAGTGGCGTCTCCCTGGTGACTTCTCTCTGCCTTTCCTCTTCTCAGAATTCTTCTCGTCTGGTAGCCCACCTGTACTTCCTGCCTGGCTACTGGCCAATCAGCATTAATTCATCAACCAACAAGAGAAACAGACTCACAGCATACAGAAGGACATCCCCCATCACATCATACTAAGCAGAAATCAAGTAAGTACTACAGGGTCCTCTCTATTGACTTGCATAGGAGCAAAGTGTCCGGGAAGCGTGAAACTATCGTGTCACCTGATGCATCAGTTGGGTTTTGTTGACTTGAGTGCCTCCCCCTAGCTTCCATGGTATTAAAAGTCACCATGGAAGTTTCCAATGGACAGAAGCAACCAATAGGCCTATCCAGCTACGATGCTATGAACCCCAATGACCATCATGATCTCTGATTTTTTTTTTCAGTATACTAGGTTTAATTTCAGAAGACCCAACAACCACCTCAAAGAATTATCCTGCTTTTCCACAGCAACATTCTCCTGCTGACAAAGATGCTCTTCATCTTCCCTTAGAAAGCTGCCTAATAGAATTTCACTGTCATCTACAAACAGCCCCACCAGGGGTTTATTTTCAGTCTCCTTTAATGCTTTCGGCACATTTTTATAACAGAACAACCAGATTCACAAAGAGGTGCTGTACATTGTTTATCAAGGGACAGTGGCTTTCGAGAAGATGTAGACATCTTCTCCATCAGTTTATAGAAATTAGAAGGTAATTTCTATAATACAAACACCATCATCGTCCCTCTAGCCTACATGGGGCCTACGGCTGCCTCTGAAGCCTCAGGGAAAGGTTCATTAGTAGGACAGGCTGTTTAGGAGATGGTTTGCTGATATGTCTAAGGCAAAATAAACAACAGTTGCCTTTATTGCTATCAACACTGGGGAAGCTATTTTAAAACCACAGCCCGGGAAAGAATAAAACACGTGTGTTGATCATTGTGGCAGTTGTTGGTCGAGATCTATCTTTTGTGGGTTGCTACTAGCAACAAGAAAATTAAGCTAAAGGAATTTTAATCAAATAAATACTGCTTTGTACCTACTGATCAGACATCCTCGTGCATTGTAAAGCGAGTAGCAGAAATTACTGATCTGAGTTGTCTGGATGGAAACTTTAAAAATCTTGAAACAGCAGTCATCCATCATGAGATGTAAATGCTGGAGCCGGGAAGAACAATATTCCGTTGAGCGTGTGAAGCATCTCTCAGCTCTGCAGAACCCGAGCAATGAGATTTACTTCCTTGGCACGCACAGAGGCAGAGATAAAATTAAATACCCAGCATTTGAACCAGAAAGTGATGTGAGCCCCAACAATGCTGATGGTAATCCTGAAGGCTTCGATCCACTGAACACATCTGACCTTGCAAATAAAACCTTAATAACAAAAATCTAATAGTACCAATATGAAATAACTGAAGCCTACTTGAGCATTCACGGTCCTGGGCAGTATTCTGGATGCTTAGATACCATTGCTGATTTCTTCCTCATGTGTCTATGGATATGACAGATGATCAACCTTCCTTCCTACGGGAAAACAGAAACCCTAAGGGGATTAATAATCTGTTGAAAGTAGAAGTGTCAGTACATGTCAAGGAAGAATGGAACCTAGTTTTGTGTACTTTTATTTTTTAATGTTTATGAGTGATTTGCCTGAATGTATATTTGTTTACCACATGTGTGCCTGGAACCCACGAAGGCCAGAGGAGAGTGTCAGATCATCTGAAACTGGATCTATAGACAGCTGTGAGTCACTATATGGGTGCTGGAAATCAAACACTGGCCCTCTGAAAGAGCGGCCAGTGCTCTTAATTACTGAGGCGTCTCTCCAGCCCCTGTGTGACTTTAAAGACTGTGCTCCTTTTATTCACCCACACTGGTTCTTAAAATATAAAGTGGAGAAAACTGCTAACTGCCCAGCCTCTAGAATTAGAGCTTTCAGGAGGGGTTCCTAGGTGCCAGGTGCTTCACTTACATAATTCTTCAAAAGCACTTGTGACCATGTGGGGTAGTTATTTAGACTACTGAAATGGAAACCCATTAAAAGGCTTAATTGAGGTTACAGAAACACTAGGGGCCACAGCTGGCATCTGAAACATGCCAGAGATGTCTGACTCAAACATGTTATTTCTGCCCTCCTGTTTCATCTCTGAGAAGATACAATGTATCCATAATGCTGAGTGTGTGTTAGGGGTAGGAGTGGGGGGTGTTGCACAAGCATCTTTGCAGATGAAGCTGTCTTACTGAGTGCAGTTTGATCTTACAAGCTAAAGTCTGACCTTTGGCATAGCCAAACCTGTGTGTGCACGCGTGCGTGCATGCGTGCGTGCATGTGTGTTTGTGTGTGTGTGTGTGTGTGTGTGTGTATAATGTTGCTGCATAATGAAATTATCTTGTATGTCTCTGACAAGAAAGACTACAGATCTTCAAAACAAGTATTTTGGCTTCTATTCACATTAAAAACAAAAGAAAAAAATACAATGAAGCAAACAATATTCTGGTCAAATTATATAGAATAAAGTGTTGCTGCTCATCTGCACCATACCCAAACCTCTTAGTGAATTAAAAAGTAACAGTAATAATAATAAAGTAAGAAACTTTAAAATTCAAATGGAATCTCCCACACACACACATAATTGGCATTGTCTGTATACAAAATTGCAACTTTTGTACTGTTATAAGGGATAAAAGCTTTATCATGATATATTAGACAAATAAAAATGATATTTAAGGAATGTAGTATATTTGATGTTTTGATATATGTATGTAATTTTAACTGGTTATCACAGTAAGGCTGTTTAAGAAAATTCCAGGTATCAAAGTTGTTGAGTCAAAGGATTGGGGATGAGTCTAAAGGAGTTTGGGAAAATTCATTCATGAACTTTTTAATCAAGAAAAGTATTTTTTATAGTAAACCTTCAGGTATAAAATACAGCTCTGCTGACTCCGGTCACCATCTGTAACTGAATCCCCAGAATTATTCAATCTGTATAACTGGAACTGTGTTCCATTTGACCAACATTCTACAACATGTGAGTCACCCTCAGATTTCACAGCTTGGATCACAGCTTGGAGCAGACTGCAGGGCCTGGAGGAACAAGCCTGTCATTCTATCTTCTCTGGAGAGGGAGCCAAGTGGAATGCAAGGTCAAGGCCTGCTACAAAATGAGTTCAAGGCTGCCTAGGCAACTCGGTGAGAGTCTGCCTCACAGCCAAACTTAAAAGGAAAGACAGAGCAGGTGATATGCCACAGAAGATGCCCAGCATGTGCAGGGTCCTAGGTTCAACCCCCAGCACTGAAAAAAAAAAAAAAAAAAAACGAAACAACAACAACAACAAAAGACCAACAGGTTTTTTCAGAAATCTCTTGTTTTGCATTGAGAAAAGCTGGAGAGCTGAAGGCCCTGCCCATGCCCCATGCCCCTTGCCCTATGCCTCTTGCCCTATGCCCCTTGCCCTATGCCCCATGCCCTTGCCCCATGCCCTTGCCCCATGCCCATGTCTATGCCCCATGCCCTTGCCCCATTCCCTTGCCCCATGCCCATGACCCATACCCTTGCCCCATGCCCTTGCCCCATGCCCCATACCCAATGCCCTTGCCCCATGCCCTTGCCCCATGCCCCATGTCCTTGCCCCATGACCCATGCCCTTGCCCCATACCCCATGCCCTTGCCCCATGCCCTTGCCCCATGTCCTTGCCCCATGCCCCAAGTCCTTGCCCCATGCCCTTGCCCCATGCCCTTGCCCCTTGGCCCATGCCTAGAATCTACATAGATTCACACACTGCTGAGAACCAACAAAGGGAATGCACTAGAAAGCCAAGTAGAGTTTTTCTTCTACTGAAGCTAAGTGGAGAAAGAGAGAAGTCAGAAGCACAAATGCATGGTTTTGAGTAAATACTAATACTTTAAATTTCAAAATACTGTTAAAAATGATACAGCCTCACAACATGATTTGTACAACCTCTGGAAGGGCTGTGTGCCCTTACAAAGATGTGATGACCTTGTGGGTGTTCTCACTGCAGACCTGTGGTCCTCACAGCTGACATCCCCAACCCCCAGAATTCTCCCTGCCCTTGACTTGGTTATATTCCTCAATTGGTCTCTCAGTTTCATTGATGTCTGCTCTGATCTTTACTTCTTCCCTTTTCGTTGTCTTCTCTGTGTTTTCCATTTTCTAGCTTCTTGTGTGTACATGCGACTATGTGTGTGGGAGCCCGAGGTCAATATCAAGGGTCCTCTTCAGCTGCTCCCCGCCTTGTTTCTTGAGACAGGGTCTCCCACCTGTCTCTAGCTCACGGATGCAGCTAGACTCAAGTCAGACCACTCCAGGGAGCCTCCTGTCTCTGCCTCGCCAGCACTGGATTGGAGACTCACTGCTGTGCCTGACTTTCTATGCAGGTTCAGGGCTGTGATCTCAGGTCCCCAGTAATGTGTTAATGACTGAACCATCTTCCCAACCTTCTACCTTCTTAAGACAGACCTTACGTTGTTGGTGATAGAACTTCTTGCCTAATAAAAACATTGAAAGATTTTAAATTCTCTACAAATATGCATACTGATTTTTCTGTGTTCCACAAACACAAGCTAGGCAATCATGACTGATAGTCTTGATCGGATCCTTTAAGTCCTTAATTATTCTTTTGTCTGTCTTGCTACATCAACTAGTGGCATGGGGATATTGAAACTTCCAAATATGGTTATAGTTTTTTTTTTTTTATTTTTACCTTTAATTGTCTTAAAATTGCTTTCTATATTTGGGTATTCTATTAGGTATATGGACATTTAAAATTATGACATTCTGCTCCATAGAGCCTTTTATTATAATAGACTATTTCTATCTGATTCTAATATTTTTTGGTTTCAATGCCTGTGTTAGGTGACATTAACATGGTCACTACAGCATCCCTGCACATATCTTGCACAAAATATCTTTTTATGTATCTACCTTTCAAATGTGCTTCTTGGGCTATAAGCTAAGTGGTAAATCACTTGCTTAGTACACATAAACCATGAGTTTAATTCCCAGAACCATGGTATGTAAATGTTAAAATAAGTAAGTATACCTTTTACAGAAAACACATAATTGGGTTGTATTTTTGTGTATATGTGTGCTACAAAGGATTGATTAACCTCGGGGAGTCACATAAACACGGTAGCCAGGCAATATACCACTAAATTACATCCTTTGGTCTTGTTTTTTTTTTTTTTTTTTTTTTTAAGGGAATTTTATTTTGAAATTTCAGATTACAACATGGCCCAGTAGAACTTTCTGGGAGAAAATGTTCTCATCTCCACTATAAAGCATGCTATCTCCTATCTACATGTGATTACTGCAATGCAGCTAATGCAAATAAGAAACGGCATTATAAATAACATTTTACGTGAATAGTTCTGGCTATGATGGTGGGAGCCATACTGGACAGCACAAACTTAATTCGTTAACACTTAAGATGACTATTGATAAGGTTAGACAGGTGAGATATAATAAAATACAGATGTATATCTGGTCTTTGTCACTTGTTCTTGGACACAACAGTCCTAAAACCCTTGGACTTACCTATTCATAAATGGTTTTTATTTGCTTAGTTGGCTGAGTTTTAGTTGCTATTTGTTTTTGTATGTTATGATGACGTAGGAGAACTGGCCCTAAATACCTTCTGGATAAGAGCCAATCACCAGAAAAACTAGCCCATTCACTAACAGTAATCTTTACCCTCCCCAGAAGCGGAAAGGGGCTGGAGAATGAGTTCAGTCACCTATAGCCAATGACTTAATCATGTCTACATAAGGAACCTTTGATGAAGTATCGGAACAACAGAGGTCATAGAGCACATCCCACTGCTGAGTGGATCATGTGCTACAGAGTTGCCTTGCACAGTGTCCCACAACCTCTATATCTTGTTTGGATCCTCCCATTCAGATGGCCGTGAGTTCTGTCCTCTACAGCAGACTGATCATTGCATTAAAGTACTATGTGGCTTTCTGTGAGTGATTCAATGAAAATATTGAACCTATAGAGGGATATCCGGGGAATCACCACATTTGAAGTTAACTGGGAAGTATGTAGTTAACTGGGAAGTTAGCATGGGAATCCCAAGGGGAATGGGGACCCACGATATGGTACTGAACTCTTTAACCCACGGAATCTGGTGCTGGGGCAGAAAATGCTAGCATTGGAAAGGGGAGCATACAGGAGTTGTACAGCTATTTCCTCTGAACTTAAACACTCCGTCCAGTAGGAGAGGAGGCGGCTCAGGAGACTCGGGAGGTAAAGAAATGGTCAGAAGTCTGGGAGAAGGCAACTTGGAAGATCTTCTGGAAAGCCCTTCCCATTTTAGGCAAGCAATGAGCAGTCGACTGGTGAAGACACTGAGGGCTGCAGAGGAGAGAGTTTTGGACTGTAGCCCACAAGCGGCCCACGGGGCTCCAGGCTTGCAGCTTTCACACATCACAGCCGTGTTGCAGTGGGCCTTTTGATGATGCAGCTGCTTTTGATCCCTATTCCCTGTCTGTAACCGCTCACCCACATTCCTGTTAGTAGCCCTAATGAGAACACACTGGCCAAGTAGAACACTGGTGCGCTTGCTGCTTTGGTCGGTCTTGGGTTTCCTTTCTGGGGTGAACAAACGTGTGTGTCACGTCTCCTCAGTAAAATCTGTCACACAACAAAGGGTCTACTTTCTGGTTACTTTCTGTTCGGTGTTCTACTTGAATGATACTATTGATCTATTTCCAAGTTGTCTGACGCTTTCCTTTGTTACATGAGCTTGAACTCCACCCCTCCCCTCCATCTCTTGCAAGCAAGCATATTACCCCACCGTCCAAGACTCAACTTTTCAAGGAACTTCCTGAATTCACGGATGGGCCTAATCATATCCTCTTTTGTTCTTCAAGATACAGTCTATGCATTTCCCCTCCTGGTGACTCTAACATCATCACTAGTCGGAGTCCTGCCTCTTCCTCCCATTGTTTATGCCTTATTCATCTTCAATATGTCCCGATATTATGACCTGTCCTAGTTGTATAATGGAACTTTTTTCCTTTGGGATCTTTTACTTTTTAATCTCACACAAGATCCATGAGAAGTAAAGCCTGCCCCTCACATAAAAGTTTTTCTCTTCCTGAACTGGACAGATGTTATTAATTCTATTATCCAAATTCATCTAAGTGAAAAGTTATGACGGAAACCCCTCTCTGAAAACCCTAGCACAGCTCCTCTCCTTTGTTAAGCTGAATCTTGTTGCAACTGGACGGAATTGAAATCCACATCCATGGAAATAATCCGATCAGCTAAAGGGATTCCGGGTCAAGGCGGAGAAGAGTTGTGGGATTCCACCAGGGGTTGTGAAGTCAGCAGCAAAGAAGCTGCTCTCCACTGAGGTGACCAAGCCACCTATTGATGCCCACTGTACCAATCACAGGGACAAAGCCCTTAAGCCCAGCAGAGCCCAGCAAGTACAAGGGAGGGAAGTGTCTCAAGCGCTGCAAACCTAGAACTGAACACCGGGACTTCTGTTCGCCAGTTACGAAGCCTTGAAGATAGTCCTTAACGTCTTTGTTACTGCTGTAGCTGTCAACCAGAGACAGTCACACTTGATGTGTACCTTTACTATAAACACTTAAAAATCATTTACTTAAGCCACATAGTAAACGAGGCTCACAATGGACAGAAAATAATACACTCATTCATCTGTCATCGCTGCTATTTTTATTTCTGATATTTACCTAATCAAGTTCATTGGAAACATGTAGTATGTATTAAGACCAACTTAGTAGACCCTAGTCAAGTTCATTGAAAACATGTAGTTTGTTTAATACATACTAACTTAGTAGACACACTTGGCAATGTCACCCGAATTCGAAACTTTCCATGGTTTTATTTACCCTAGCTATTCGTGGAGCTTCTAAATCAACAGAGAAGGGACTTTTGAAACTTTTTTTTTGTTTCTGATGAGTATGTTCATAGTAGGAAAAGATGTCATTTACCAGTCACTGAGAATAATCCAGGCACTCTGTGCTAGGTGTTTTCCATGCAACAGCCATTTAAAGTAAGGGATATTGGAAATGAAGGAAACTTAAATGGCTCTGAGCTCTTCCAAAACCAAAAAAGCAAAGCTGGAATCTAAGGCACATCTCACAGCCCTTGCTCTCTGACTTTCCATGCAGTGCTATCTCCCAAAATATCCAAGCTCTCTCTTGTTCTCTAGTTCTCCTTAGTTCCCCCAGAGGCCTAGTCAATGTACGCACCTGCTCAATGACAGAGCCAACGCGGGCCAGACGACAAAGTAGCTTGGTATGTGGAACTAATGTCATTCTGAAGATGCTGGGAATTGAATTTTCTAGTAAGCAAAAATAGTCAACAGAGGTAGCAGGCATTCACAAGCCTGGCAGTGGGCTTAGTGTTTCTTCTAGACATTTTTCTACAGCTTTCAATGGGGTAGTTTTTGGTTCAGACATTTCCCCATGCCTTCAATGGGGTTAGTTTTTGGTTCAGATACTTTTCTATGGCCTTCAATGGGGTTAGGTTTTGGTTCAGACACTTTTCTATGGCCTTCAGTGGGGTTAGCTATTCTTCTAGATGCTCTTCTCCGGCCTTCACTGGTACCTGGACACTCTCTCGGCAAGATGTCTTTGCCTTGGTTACCAAAGGAAAAATCAGAACAGTTTCCACCTATAAACCTCTCCCACAATTAGTGACATCCTCAGAGTGAGGGCAGGGACAGGACTCTACTCCACTCCCTTCATGAGGAACTATTACTGCTCTACTTGAATTAGTGGTGGGCTCGTGAGGCAGTGAGCAGGTAAGACACTTAAGAATGAGCCTGGGGACCTGCGACTGACACCTACAACCCATATTGTAGGATAGACATGGCCCCTCCATATTGCCCTCTGACCTCCACACATGTGCCTTGTCATGACTACAGCCATACACACACATATGTAAAATAAACAAGTACCTGTAAAAAAATGAATTAAAAATGTAAGAACACAATTATTGGCATGATCGTTTTCAGTTAATTGGTATTCTCTGTAGAGACATTAATTGAGCAGAATTCCTACACCCTTGAATCGGGTTACCCTTGAATTCCTAAACAACACAGGGGAGCAGATTATGTGAGCGGGTTTCTGCATTTTTGTATGTGTACACATGTAAATATGTACTCTGGCACACAACTGGAAAAGAAATAGAATTCACCCATGTGTGACACTATATTTGACTATTTTTCTAGAGGCTTAATAAACACAAAAGATGAAAATCATTAGGGAATTCCTATAATGTTTTAGGGTTTTGATAGTTTTGTTTCTAAACATTGAAAATATCCAATATAAATTATATATAAGTCATAATATACGGATGAAAATAATAACCAATCAATCTAACGCACTGTCCTTGAGGAGTAGATGATATGGACAGTGAGTGAAGTATAAATCAATAGATGCGCTCACTTGCTATCTCTATAAGCTAGACAGAAATGGAAATTTCTTAGGAAAGACAAAAGGACACTATTCCTTCCTACACACACACACACACACACACACACACACACACACACACACACGGGAGACCTATGATATAAACCAGACTGACATATATGGTTATACATTTTGTGCACTGAAACTTAAGCATGCCCAGCCAAAGAGAAGGCAGATTTGGAAATCTATTTATTTACCTTTCTGTCTTCTTTCATTCTTTCTTCCTCCCTCCCTCTCTCCCTCCCTCTCCCTTCCTTTCTCTCTCCTTCCCTCCCTTCCTTCCTTCCTTTCTCTCTCCCTCCCTCCCTTTTTCCTTCCCACCCCTCCTTCCTTTTTTCTTCCATTCTTTGTTTTATTTTGGGTTTTTTTTTTGGTGTGGGGAGGGCACAGAAAGGGGAGGCAAACTCTCACTGACTATGCAGCCCAGCCTGGCCTCAAAAGCGCAACCACCCTGCCTTCATCCTGAGATATGAGATTACAGGCATGAGACACAATGCTTGAAAAAAATCTGGTGTAATGGGTCCCGGGGCTGACCTGGATCTTCGGGAACTCACCTGATTAATTCACCAGGCAGAGCACTTTTTCTAATATATCAAAGGGGATGTGTGGTCGGCTGTGGGCTGAAAAAAGAACCTCATTTCTTATGCTGTGCCCTTTGTTGCTGTTGTTCAAAAGAAAAATTGCTTCTGTTGGCTTTCTTGTACAGATCATTAATATTGAGAATAATTATTGAGTCCTTAGCTTTGCCAGACATGAACCAGAAACAAAGCACAGAACCTAACCACAGGTTTTAGTCTGGAGACAAAATCATGTCACAACCCAATGACTTTTATTCCTCTGTTGGGCTCTGATCCAAAGAATGGAATGCTGTTAAAACCAAAGCTGGTAAAATCAGATCTGGAAAAACAGTGGTGTTCTGGGAGGGTCCCATTGTCACGGCAACCCAGACTTCCCCATGTATAAGACCCCTCTGACAGGAAGCACTTCCCTCCAAGAACTTGACTCAAGTACTCAAAACCACTGCTGCAACCCTAATCTGGCTAACAATAACTGATTTGCTTGAATTCCTTAAGTGACTGATTCTTTACTTGAAAACTTATCTTACTCATACATCTGTTTATTGTTCATTATTTTGTCTTTGCGTTGTTGCTTTTTGAAACAGGTTCTCATAGAGTGGAGGTTGTCCTTGAACTCCTGATCTTCCTGTCCCCACTTTCTAAGTGCTTCATAAGCCTATATTTTCAAATATTATTTTTAAAAAATGGATGAAATAATGCATTTAAAGCATCTGGCATGCAGCAGCATTTTGCATTGAGAGGTTTAAATATAAAAGATGCTTTCTGGAGTAAAACATAAACCAACCCTGGACAGAAATATAGAATTACAACAGCTCAAACTTTGGCATCCAAATCAATAGAAGGAATTGCTGTTCTATACGACTAATTTTGACAGGACAAGTACAGATACCCAAGGGAATTGACACATTAAGACTTTGGGAGCCATCAGTGGAAACTGTCCTTAAGGAATCTGACAGTACAGTGAGACTGGCCGGGTGAGCAGGCGTTAACCAGGTAAGCACAGTGGAACAGACCTTTAAAAGAGAGTCCTCAGGTGATAACAACCAAGCCAGACAACAAACAACCAAAAGAGAAAAAGAAAAACAGTGCCTGTTTGAGGCTTCTCCGAGTGATTCATCACAGTTTACCATTACGGAGCTCAGTTTCCAGATGCTGTGATCAAGTATTTAAGAACATAAACTTAAAGACAGACGGATGGATGGATGGACGGACAGACATTCTGCTTTATAATTTCTGAGGTTTCAGTTTAGAGTCTGATGGCTTTCTGACTCACGGTCCTGTGACTTGACAGAGCATCATGGCAGAGAAGGCATCATATTAGTTGCTTCTTGTGAAGAAATGCCTGATAGAGACAATCAAGGAAGGAGAGATTTATTTTAAATCATGTATTAGAGGGATTCCAGCTCACTGTAACAGAGAAGGCAAGGTGGAGTGACTCCATCCCCGGTGTCAGGAAAGTACTTGGAGCAGCTGCGCATACTGTGGCTGGCCAGAAAGCAGAGACTGGTACTAGAATCAGAAATGAGTGCATCCTTCAAAGGTCCATCCACAGTGATCTATTCCCAAAAACCAGGTCCTACTTCATAGAGGTTACAGAGCCGTCAAAAGAAAACAAGCTATGGACTGACTATTTGAAACAGAAGCCTTTGGGGCACATTTAGATTCAAGTCATAATAGTGCAGTAAAGTAAATGCTCTCACCTCAGAAATATCTAAGCTCTCGCCATGAAAAATATCTAAGCACTGGTGCACACTGGCAACAACTGTTCAAAACAGCACCACAGACAGATATATTAAAACATCCTAGCCAATCATTAGCACAGACACAGGTGTAAATAACCTGTGCACTCTTCAGAGAATTAGTGTCAGGCCTACACACAGGCACTTGTGATTGGAGAGTAAAGAAAAATTAGTAAGCAGGAAAAGAGCATAAACAGAGGCTATAATGGAAGAATATGACTTTAGAAAAGGGACCGAACTCTTAGAATGGTACCACATACTCTGTATCAGTTTTAGCAAGACACTGAACATGGTTCAGCTTGCAGATTTGCTGCCGGATAATCTGGGTATGGACCAATGATTGCTATTGGTGTGATGAGTTTTCAGGTAAAACTGAACTTCCAGATTGAATGTAATTACCTAGGTTAGCTGACCTTACAAAGAATACCAATCTGTTAGTGAGAACAGCTTCTCGTCTCCTATGTTCTTCTTTCTTGACTGAATTAGCTAGTCAGTCTCTGTTGCAGTCAGATAATAACTGATACATAAAATAACATGGTATACAATTAACTTTACCTAATCTCATTAGCTTAAGGACAATCGACTGTTTACTCATTATGTGTTTCTGTAGGTGTTTTTTTGGAATTTAGGAACTTAACTCTAAAACACTTTTGATGCAAAAAGGAATAAAATTTGGCAATCTTTTATGATATAATTAGTATTGATTCCCCACACCCCATCCCACATAGACAAGAAGGAGGCCATTGTTGATTGCTAGCACTGCGAAGTTACAGCATTATTTCCTCCACAGCTCCATGGCTTTTCTTTCAGACATGCCCTTCCTTATCCAAAGGGTTGATTTAATGTCAGCTCCATGAAGCACCTCCCCTGTTTCCCAGACAGAAGTAATTGTCTGCATCTGTGATTCTCAGCAGAGCTGCTGTTTTTTGGAGCAGTGCTCTGGTGTGCCTTGAGTTGCATGCAGGTAACTGGCTTCCTTGAATAATTCAACATGGGAGACTCAAGGTCAGGATAAATATTAAACGTATTTGTGACCTTGCCCCCAAAGTGCCTAATGTCATATATTAAATGCTCCCTTGGATCTAGAAGTTCCTTCTAAACAGTGAAACAGTCCTGTGAACACCTCCAAGCAGAGTAGAACCCTGGCACTGTGATCACTGTACCCAAGAGGTTAGCGGATCCCACACACAGGGACTTGCTCCCAAAATCAACTCCTACAGAAATCAAGGGCAAACAGGCTTCTCTGAAGGAGGGGACAGTGGTCCTAATACATGGCAAAATTTAAGGTGAGAGTCATATGATTCAGCTTTAAAACAAGCTTCTTTTTTTTCTATATTGAGTAATTTCAGACATTATCCAAAAACAAAAACAAAAAACTCAAGACACATTGATAATTTGTTAATTTAAAAAAGAACAGGGTTATTGTAGGCGTTACCAGGCATCTACTTTGTTTTCGTATATTCTAACTCAGGTTCATCTGGCATAAAATGACTGACTTTGTATGATGCTTCACAGTCAACAAAGCGTCTCCACTCACACTGCTCGTGTGACCCATACACCAAACCGGAAAGGTTCTTCTCATTTCTTTTTTCCTTGTATTTAGCAGGGAAGAAGAAGAAGCCTTAAACAGATGAAATGACCTACCCTGAGGTCAAAGGGCTGCTAGGGCATGCTGGGAGTCATGCCCAGTTCCTCTAATTCCAGAATCTCATTTTCTTTTCACTACATCATCCTGCCCACAGAAGAAAAGCACTGATGTGAACACACACTTAAAAACGCCAAGTCTGTTCTCTAAATAGACTGACGTTCTCATTTAGGAAATCTAATCACATTTCTAAAAATGTAATTTTGTTGTTGGTTTAGCTCTAAAATGTTTTAATGAGAAAATGGTTGACAAAATTTACTTTCAATGGAAGGCAGAATTAACTGACTATTTTAATTTACATTTTCTATGGATCACAAAATTGGTTCAGAATTATGACCTGTGTGTGTATATGTGTGTGTGTGTGTGTTTCAGCTTTTAAAGTTTACTGAAATGAACATGGTTTTAATTTGAAATTCTAAATCTTTTTCTTGAATCATTAGATACATCTTCCTGATCGTTCTTTCTTTCTCCTAGTCTCTTCACCTGCCCTCTCAGAGTGAACAAGATGAAATAAACAGGACCTTCAGTGTTTTATCTCCTTTGCTCCTGGAAAGGGTAGTTGCTTCACAGAAGAAACAGATAGAAAGAAGGAATTGGCATCAAGCAAGCCTGACCTAGAGAAATATGAAATTCTGAAGAGCATGGAACCTGAACCATACGTCCTGTAGGGAAGCATTGAAGGCTGAAGTTAGGCAGCACAGATCTTCATGCTGTAGGAAATTCTGGTAAAACAAAGAAGGGGACTTTAAAACAACACGTAACTGAATGCCAGCAAATATCCAGATTAGCCTTGCCAAGCACAAACATGATGGTGTTTCTGTCTGTGAGTTAGGCTGACCAAAAAGAAATTACATTTAGCTAAGTCTGCAGGACCAGGAAGCAAGTGGTTGCATAATTGAGTGTATACCTCTCATCTTACTTCAGTTTCATTTTGATTAGTCACAGAAGGATTGAGAAGAACACAAGACTTTTCTGGTATAAATTTCAGAAGCTTTAAAATATGCATGTGTCATTTAGACCCAAACAATGAAATTAAATCTTCAACTGTCTGGATTTTATATAGCTCATATCTTAGTTAATTCTCTTGCAGTATAGGTACAAATATGATGTGTTTTCTCATAAACAACCAAACCTTGTTATGCATGCACTCTATATTCTTGAAGTCTTTAGTCTCTGGATCATGAAATCAAGGCCATATTTCAGCTTCAACCCCCTGAGGGTGGACTGGATTACCTGCAGCCAACATCTGAATCAGAAAGCCAGCAGCAGAGGATGCTCTGCAGTGTTCTGGCTTCAACACAGCATTGAGACGCTTAAGACAACAGAGCACATTCCATCTAGGCAGAAAATTTGCTGCTATCACACTTAAAAACACCAACAGGACTATTTTCCCCCCATATTTTATTGATTGATACCTAGGCTGGAACACAATTTTTAGGTATGCATTAGAATGAAGAGACTATGGATGGGTTGCATCTCATCTCAAAGATCTGAATAACAAAAAATGCATTTTTTTTCATTTAAAAATTTTTATCAACAAGAAAATTCCTTAACTACAAAAGACAAAGTTGTACAACCTGTTCAATGATGCTGTTTAGAAAAGGATGTACACATTTGACAGTCTATAAATTTGGTTCACAGTGACTCAGCCACTCCTTAGCTGAAGCACACTGTGCTGTAAGAAATTTATAGAATATTAAGGTGACGAGCAAATCACAGATTTGCTTTAAAATTTGAAATGTACTCTATTCTTCTGATAGTTTGTGAAATCTGTACGTCTCCACTGATTTAATAACACAGCCACATAGATCATTAAGCAACTCTGAACAAATTCCATTGTAGTCAAGAAAAAAAAAAATCATTTCCAAAAAAAAAAAAAAAATGTAATGGCAGCTATCAAAATGCTAATACTTTATATCCATATAGGCCTTTTACAGCCTGTAGATCCCAGTATGCCCTGAGGTTCCTACAAGTAATGGCAATAAATATGAGCACATCCATTAATTTAAGAAATAAAGGGATGGATTTCATTAGCACCAAGGAAACCCTAAGTAGAGCCCACGCGTGTGCACCAAGAGCCAGGCACCCGTACAGACTCTGGAGAACTGCGCTAGAACAGTGCTCTGAAGAGATGTCTGGGGAAGCGCGGCCAAGAGCAAATGAGCTGCAGAGGGCAAAGAAAGGGAAAACGCTGCAGTTCCAGAGAGGAAGGAGGCCCAGGACCCCGGAATGGAGACACGAGAAAGCTCAGAAACAAGACATATAATTATAAAGCCATGGCGATCAGAAAAGGTCCGAGGAGAACTGTCTCTGTCTGAGGTTGCTGTCTACCCCATTGCTTTACTGAGCACACATTTAAGGGAAGGAGAAATGTTGCCCTTCGAGCTCTTCTTTTCCTCAGACTCCACTTAAGACCCCTCTTGGAAATTGTTTGCACCTCTCTGAAGTAAAATCCTTGAATTGACGTTGTCTCCCTGAAACCTGTGTATTTGTGCCTTGCGACTCTGAGTGACCTATCCTCTGTCTGTAACATCTCCTCTATCCAAGTTTGCACAGCTTTACCATCAAAGAGATAGGAACTTGAGGCTTGGATCTGGCGCTAATGGATGTCATCAGCTGCTGTAGATTTGATTTTAAGGGATGCCAGCTGCTCCTCTGGGAGCATCCTCTCTGTACCCTTGGGATAGCCCCACATCTTCTCAAAGCATGCCTCAGCATCTCCTTGACTACAGAAAGCGTGTTGCTAAGGAGCACTTTCCTGTTCTCACCCCAAGATAACAGCACCATCAATACAAACAGTTGTGTGGTATAATTGATTCCTATCTGTGATTAGCTGGGGGGAGGGGGGGCTTTGTTAAAACCCAATGCAGCTGATCTGGAAAACAGCATAGTTTGGGGTGAATCAACACTGTAAGAAAAATCCAGAAAACCTCTTGCTAAAAAACTGTGCACTGTCATTAAATACACTCACATGTTTTGAGTAAATAAATACTCTTCAGACAATTGAATTCAATTACCCTACAATTGAAACACTCCTAAGTTAGAAAAAGCAGCATTTTAACTGTCAATGCTGGGCATTCCCCCAGTCTCCCATTTTATTTCTTCACATGAAAACATTCATTTCTACCTCTAGCAGGGTTATTTGGGACTTGAGAACTAAATTCTTATTCTAGCACAATTTTTCTGAAATAACAGAGGATAGCAAAAAAAGTGTAAGTCCCATGGCTAGCAGACACTTATACCAACGAGTAACCAAAAGGTGCAATCTCTTTTTTATTATTTTTCCTGTGTCTGAAAATTGGAAGGTGCTCAAATCTGCTATCAGGTGTTTCTTACATGGTACCTCGTGCATAATGGGCGGTACGTGTGTGTGTGTGTGTGTGTGTGTGTGTGTGTGTGTGTGTTTGCTATCTTTCCAAATCGGGTGGGGATATCAGCCTCTTGGATATACCTTTGCATCTGCAACACTTTAACAGTGGTGTGCCAAATTAAGTTAACAAAATTACCAGCTCCAATGAGTCCCCAGCAGGTTGAGCATTTGTATTACCATTGATAGGGAAATAAGAGTTGTGTAACACGATCTGTTGGTTAGACCTTGCCTTTGGAATAATTGGGACCCTAAGGAATTTAGCATACCTAACATGTTAAATATACATCATGCTCTTTCCATTGGAATACATCCTCTTATGGGAACAATAAACCTCTCTCTCTCTCTCTCTCTCTCTCTCTCTCTCTCTCTCTCTGTGTGTGTGTGTGTGTGTGTGTGTGTGTGTGTGTGTGTGTGTCTGTTAACCAAGATACATCTATAAACCTGGATGAGGCAGACCCTGGAAGCACACTGAAGTTCCTGGCAGTAAATTTGGTTACTCTGAAAGGTCAGATTTATCAGGAGGCTCATTCATTAGCTTCTGGCTTTGTGTTGCAGCCTGGGAATGCCATGGAGGAATCTCTTCACCTAGCCCGTGAAGGGACAGAATGGAGCCTTTCTACCACCCAGGCCCACATCCAGGGCTTTGAGTTGCCCCACCCCATCATCTACCCATCTATGACCTGCTAGAGTGTGTGACGGGACTAGTCCTGCAGAACCATAGCCACCAGATCTCCATGACTCAGCACAACCGCAGGATATCCCAGGGGAGTTTTGATGAGGGTCCAGTATTGACGGGTGTGCCAGAAGCCAGAGGCCTTGAGTCAGACCCACAACTCATCACACAACGAACATTTGCAAGTAAAGCTATTTGGACAAAAGAGTCTGCTCATGACACGCTGCAGCTCCAAATGCCACTAAGACTAGCAAGGAGAGGATGGAAAGTTAGGGATGATGGAGGGCAGAAGTGGGTTTTTATTTGTCATTGTTTTGCTATTTTGTTGTTGCTTGGGGTTTTTTTTCAATTAATATTTTGTTTTTGTTTTATTTTGGAAGAGGACACTACAAGGGTGAAGGGAGGATTTGGAGGGACCGGGATGTAAGTGGGATTGGGGTGCATAATATGAAAGTCTCAAAGAATCAACTAAAAGTATGCTTGAAAATAAAATGTAGCCTTTGTTGTACTTACTATTTCCACATCTTTTAAACAGAATTGCTCCTCCGGGTTAGCAATATAAAGTGAGCAACCTCCTACAACAAGATTGTTGGCCATCACTTGGTTATTTTTATCCTTTTATTTATTTATTTTTCTTATTTTACATATCGATCCCAGTTCCCTCTCCCTCCCTCACTCCCGCCCTCCCATCCCATTCCCTCCCCCCACTCCACAGGGAGGGTGATCACTTGTTTATTTTTTTTTTACAAATATTTATTTGTGTGTGTTCACATAGAAGGAGCTGGGAAAACAACTCGCATGAGTGCATTATTTCCTCCACCATGTGGGGTGTGAAGGGTTAAACCCAGGTCATCAGACTTGGTGGCAATTGTCCTCACCCACTGAGCCAAGTCACCAGCATATACCACTTTAAGTAAATTTCAGGTTCCTAACAGCTACCTGGAGAATCTCACTCTGCTCTGAATTTTCTTAAAACAGAAGTTTGTCTGTGTTGTGAGCTCAACCCTGCCTGAAATCTAAACTCCCAGAGTCTCAAAATATGTCTGATATGGAGATAAAGTCTTTAGAGAGACAATTGACTTAAAATCCAGTAGGATAGCGTCTGATCCAAAATGACTGGCATTCTAGTAAAAGGAGAATAGTGCGCAGGCACAAACTGAAGACCACATGCCCACTCAAGGGAAGACGCCACCTCCACAGCCACCTCCACACGAAGGAGAGAGGCCTCAGAAAGAAATAACTGTGCCGGCGCCTGAATCTCCAGTTCTAACCAACAGAACTGTGAGAAAACAGCTCTACATGACTACAACACAGCATGGCACCTTACTTACGTATGCAGTGTCTTAATGGTTTGGAATGACTTACAAGTTCCTTAGAACCAATGCCTATGCCCTAAATACGTCAGTTTCAACAATACATTCCTTTATCTGCTTAGTAAATACAAGCTGAGTGAATACATTCACTAATGAAAAATACAGAAATGGCACAAAATTTACCTTGAAATGTGTTTTTGAAAAACTGTTTTTAAAAAATTCTTAAAGGTATCATGATATTCCACTGAGAATAATGCCCAGTATGATATTATGATCTTGAGAGCGCTTTAATATATAATTGCATTGTTCCTATTGCTTCCATAATAAATTAGCACAAATACACTGGCTTTGAAAAACACAAACTATAAACTTTACAGTCCAGTAAGTTAGAAATAAGCAAACCAATGTGTCCGTAGATTTCCTCTCTCCTAAATCTTCAGAGAAGAATATTTTCTTCCCTTTTCTAGTTTCTGAAAGCTTCTCAACTTCCCTGGTATCTTAGTTACTTTTCTATTGCTGTGAGGAGACACCACGTCCAAGGCAACTTAGAAACGGGCAGCATTTAATTGGGGCCTTGCTTAAAGTCTCAGGGGATTAGCGTCCATAACCATCATGGTGGGGAGCATGGCAGCAAGC
The DNA here is from genome assembly GCF_943737965.1 of Phodopus roborovskii. Lineage (NCBI taxonomy): Eukaryota > Metazoa > Chordata > Mammalia > Rodentia > Cricetidae > Phodopus > Phodopus roborovskii. The sequence goes on from NW_026126511.1 coordinate 16,098,866, forward strand.
AAGCACGCATGGCCGGGGCAGTAGCCGAGAGCCCTCATCAGACCCACAAGCAGGAATCGGAGAGCAAGAGCCCGGGAATGGTGTGACTTCTGAAGCCTCAGAGTCCACCCCTAGTGACACATCTATCTCCCCCAGCAAGGATGAGATAACATCTCCGAATCCTTCCCAAACTGTTCTACCAACTGGGGCCTAAGCATCCAGAGATGTGAGCCTATGGGGCCGTTCTCACTCAAACCGCCATACTTAGTTTCTAACCATCCCATGCATTTTCAGGGAGCATCTATTTGAACTCTGGTCCTGTCTCTAATCTGTTTCTGACAGTTCCTCATGCCTACTGCTTACAAAGGCCATTGTGATAACAGTCTTAATCACATCAGGAAATTCTTCCTAAACAAGATAATGTATGCACACTCCTATATAGTGACCCACATTTATGCAGTGACCCTAAGATAATGTATGTACATATTTATGCAGTGACCCTAAGATAATGCCTGCGCACATCTATGTAGTGACCCTAATATCTTTGAAGGACCCATTCATCAGTCTCCTTGGCAAAAACACAGGCAGGCTGTGGGCTAAGCATGGTGAAATGGAGGCAAGTGACTAGACCAGATGCTGCTGCTTGGCTGGTGTAGTACAGGCATCCGAGCAGCCAGTTGTACAGATAGTTTTATAACATGCAAGAGCATGGGCAGGTGGGAAAGTATTAATTCCATTCTGCCAGTCCTTCCAGGCCCAGCCCTAAGACGTACTCAAGGCTCACGGAGATGCCCCAGTCAAGCATATGGTGATACCTCTTCATCCCTTAACAGATACGCTGAGAGATGGCTCATTAAACTCCAGAAATTTGTGTATAAGGAATGAATCCATTCAGGAGGGGTAGGGTATAAAGCATATATGTATTCAGAGACTGATGAGTTAGGCATTCTGGGTAGGAATTTTATGCAAGTATAAAATCACTTTATTTACAGTAACTAAAAACTGAAGGAATTTCACTTTTTTTGTTTTGTTTTGCTTTGTTTGGGTTTGGTTTAGTGTTTCGAAGCAGGGTTTCTCTGTGTAGCCTTAGCTAGAATTCACGGTGTAGACCAGGCTGGCCTCAACCTCACAGAGAGCCACCTGCGTCTACCTCCTGAGTGGTAGGATTAAAGGCATACCCTACCACCTCCCAGCTTGAAATTTAAGTTTTAAAATTGATAAATTTAGTTTTTGGTTTGTTTTCTTCTAGGGTTTCCCAGACATATTGTGAATTTATCCTTATTAGATCCAGTCTTGAGAACCACGTGAAGTCAATGTGTCCTGTGAACCCCTTGGGTCTTCTACTCGCGTCTACTTACAGGTTACAGAGCTTTAAAAGTTGTAAGTGTAAAGCTAAGCCATATTCTTATGACTCAGGAAATGTTAAGATGATTGCAAAAAAAAAAAAAGGAAAGCTTCACACACCCACACACTCACACCCACACACTCACACACTCACACCCACACTCACACACTCACACCCACACACTCACACCCACACTCTCACACCCACACACTCACACACTCACACCCACACACTCACACCCACACTCACACCCACACACTCACACCCACACACTCACACCCACACACTCACACCCACACACTCACACACTCACACACACACTCTCACACACACACTCACACACCCACACTCTCACACTCACACCCACACACTCACACCCACACACTCACACCCACACACTCACACCCACACACTCACACACTCACACCCACACTCACACCCACACACTCACGCCCACACACCCACACACTAACACTCACACCCACACACTCACACCCACATACTCACACCCACACTCTCACACCCACACACTCACACACTCACACCCACACACTCACACCCACACTCACACCCACACTCTCACACCCACACACTCACACCCACACACTCACACCCACACTCTCACACTCACACCCACACACTCACACCCACACACTCACACCCACACTCTCACACCCACACACTCACACACTCACACCCACACACTCACACCCACACTCACACCCACACTCTCACACCCACACACTCACACCCACACACTCACACCCACACTCTCACACTCACACCCACACACTCACACCCACACACTCACACCCACACACTCACACCCACACACTCACACCCACACTCTCACACCCACACACTCACACCCACACACTCACACCCACACACTCACACCCACACTCACACACTCACACCCACACACTCACACACTCACACCCACACACCCACACACTCACACACACTCTCACCCACACACTCACACACACACACACACTCACACACCCACACACTCACACACTCACACACTCACCCACACACTCACACCCACACACTCACACCCACACACTCACACCCACACTTCACACCCACACACTCACGCCCACACACTCACACACACTCTCACCCACACACTCACACACTCACACACCCACACTCTCACACTCACACCCACACACTCACACCCACACACTCACACACTCACACCCACACTCACACCCACACACTCATGCCCACACACCCACACACTCACACTCACACCCACACACTCACACCCACATACTCACACCCACACACTCACACTCACACTCACACACTCACACCCACACACTCACACCCACACACTCACACACTCACACCCACACTCACACCCACACACTCACACCCACACTCTCACACTCACACCCACACTCTCACACTCACACCCACACTCTCACACCCACACACTCACACCCACACACTCACACCCACACACTCACACACTCACACCCACACTCACACCCACACTCTCACACTCACACCCACACTCTCACACCCACACCCACACTCTCACACCCACACACTCACACCCACACACTCACACCCACACACTCACACCCACACACTCACACCCACACACTCACACCCACACTCTCACACCCACACACTCACACACTCACACCCACACACTCACACACTCACACCCACACTCTCACACATACACTCTTTTTTCAAGCCATAAAAACCGTTCAAAACATACAAAGGCATCTGAATAATTTTGAAGCCCTTAAAATATGCTATGCATACTAACCGTCTCCAGACTGTTTTTAAACAGCTACTCTGATCCAGGCATTTTTGCTACCTTGCATCACAGGGAAGAAGGCAAAACTATTCTGTTTCATACTTTACAAGCTGTGCAACCACAGGGTGTCACCTAACTTCCCAGAATTTCAGTTTCCTCCTCTGGAGGAAAAAAAAAAAAAAAAACATTAAGTTAAGAGATTACATAAATTGCTTTCCACTCACTCAATAACTGTTTAAATTTATGGTCTCAATATTCACACAATAAGCCCCTATTATGAGAAATTTGAAATAAACTTTATAATTTATACTCAAAACGAAATGCTAGGAAGGAGTGGTTGTTAGGATTCATACCCTGTTCCCTTAAAGCCTGAAGAGGAAAGCAGCCAAAGAGAGGAACGGCATGAAAAGAAAACAAAAGAGCCCACTGTTGTTAAAGTCCCTCTTCCTGTCTGCTCCTGTCTGTGTGATGCTCCTGTGGGAGCTTCTCTGAAAAGTGGGTTGTGTTCTCCAGAAGCTGGTGAAGGACTAGTCAAGTGAGAAGAATAGCAGTTGCCTGAACTCCTTCATGAAGAATTCAAGGACTCTATACCCGTGTGATCTTATATCTGCAATGCGAAGAACACACAAGCAAGCTTTCCAATGTCTACCAAAGACGATCAAAGGATTTTTTTAAATTTTATTTTTATTTTACATATCGATCCCAGTCCCCTCTCCCTCCCTCCCTTCTTTCCTTCCTCCCTCCCTTATTTCCTTCCTCCCTCCCTTATTTCCTTCCTCCCTACCTTCTTCCCTTCCTCCCTCCCTCCCTCTTTCTCTCACTCCCCCCTCACATGTGCCCTGACCACCCCCTCCCATCGCCCCCCACTCCACATGTAGGGTGATGCCATCCAGGAGGGGTCATCTAAGTCTGTCAAGTCATTTGAAGTAGGGACTAGAACTTCTCTCCTGTCTCTAGGTTAAGAAAGTGTCCCTCCATGAGGGATGTGTCCACAAGGTCCTTTTGTGCACCAGGAATACATCCTGGTTCCACTGTCTGAGGTCCCTTAGACTGCTCAGTCCTTCTGGCTGAGACCCATGTTCAGGGGGTCTGAGTCAGTCCCATGCTGGATTCCCAGCTATCAGTCTGGGTGTCCATTAGCTCCTCCTTGTTCAGGTCAGCTGTCTCTGTGTGTTTCTGCAGTATGATCTTGTCTTCCCTCTCTGCATCTGGATTCTAGTTCATCTCAGTGTTTAGTTATGGGTGTTTGCTTCTGTTTCCAACAGGTACTAGATGAGGGCTCCATGATGGTGGATAAGATAGTCGTTGATCTCATTATCAGGGAAGGGCATTTATGGTAGCCTTTCCACTGTTGCTCAAATTGTTAGTTGGAGTCAGTCTTGTAGGTCTCTGGACATTTCTTTAGGTTCAGTTTTCTTTTCAGTCCTATAATGGCTCCCTCTTTTATGTTCATTCTCTCTCTGTCTCTCTGTCTCTGTCTCTCTCTCTCTTGATTTCTGGCACAATTCTGCACTGAAGCCATCTGGCCCTGGGCTTTTTTTTGGTTGGAAGGCTTTTAATAACTGCTTCTATTTCGTTAGGGGTTATAGGTCTATTTAAGTTGTTTGTTTGTTCTTGATTTAATTTTGGTAAGTGGTTAACCAGAAATTTGTCCATTTCATTTGAATTTTCAAATTTTGTGGAGTACAGGTTTTCAAAGTATGACCTGAAAATTGTCTGGATTTCCTCTGTGTCCATTGTTATGTCCTTTCTGATTTTGTTAATTTGCATGTTCTCTCTCTGCTTTTGGGTTAGGTTGGAAAAAGGTTTGTCTATCTTGTTGATTTTCTCAAAAATCCAACTCTTTGTTGCATTGGTTTTTTGGTATTGTTTTCCTGGTTTCTATTTTATTGATTTCAGCCCTTAAATTGATTATTTCCTGGCGTCTACTCCTCTGGGGTAAGTTTGCTTCTTTTTGTTCTAAGGCTGTCAGTTGTGCTGTTAATTCTCTAATGTGACTGTCCTCTGTTTTCTTCATCTGGGCACTTAGTGCAATGAACTTCCCTAGTAACACTGCTTTCAAGGTGTCCCATAAGTTCAGGTATGTTGTATTCTCATTCTCATTGAAGTCCTTAATTTCTTTCTTTATTTCTTCTTTGACCCAGGTGTGGTGCAATTGTGCATTGTTCAGTTTCCATGAGTTTGTAGGGTTTCTGTGATTTGTGTTGTTGAATTCCAATGTTAAATCCTGGTGGTTTGATAAGATACAGGGGACTATTCAAAATTTTTTTTTGTATCTGTTGAGGTTTGTTATGTCACCTAGTATGTGGTCAATTTTAGAGAAGGTTCCATGTGGAGCGGAGAAGAAAGTATATTCTTTTGTGTTTGGATGGAATGTTCTATAGATATCTGTTAACCCCAGTTGAGACATAACTTCTGTTAGTTCTTTTATTTCTTTGTTGAGTTTCTGATTTGTGGTCCTGTCTAGTGTTGAGAGTGGTGTGTTGAAGTCTCCCAATATAAGTGTGTGAGGTTTTATGTGAGCTTTGAGTTTTAGTAGCATTTCTTTTACGAATGTGGATGCCTTTGTATTTGGGGCATAGATGTTCAGAATTGAAACTTTGTGTTGATGAATTTCTCCTGCGATGAATACGAAATGACTGTCTTCATCTCTTTTGATTAATTTTGGTTTGAAGTCTAACTTGTTAGATATTAGTACAGCCACACCTGCTTGCTTCTTGGGTCCATTTGATTTGGAAGATATTTTTCCAGCCCTTTACCCTGAGGTAATGTCTACCTTTGAAACTTAGATGTGTTTCTTGTATGCAGCAGAAGGATGGATTCTGTCTTTGTATCCATTCTGTTAACCTGTGTCTTTTTATAGGCAAGAGAAAATCCCTTAAAGAAATGGAAGAAAAAACAAAAAAATTGGAAGAAATGAACAAATTTCTTAAAGAAAGTACAGAAAGCCAAGAAAAAAAAAAACAGTTAAACAGGTGAAAGAAACAATTCAAGACTTGAAAACTGAAATAGAGACAATAAAGAAAACACAAACTGAAGGAATGCTGGAAATAGAAAAACTGGGCAAATGATCGGGAACTACAGACGCAAGCATAACCAACAGAATTCAAGAGATGGAAGAGAGACTCTCAGGCGCTGAAGATAAACTACAGGAAATAGATTCATCGACCAAAGAAAATCATAAATCCAACAAATCCTTACACAAAACATCCCAGGAAATGTGGGACACCGTGAAAAGGCCAAACCTAAGAGTAATTGGCATAGAGGAAGGCAAAGAATCCCAGCTCAAAGGTACAGAAAACATATTCAACAAAATCATCGAGGAAAACTTTCCCAATATGAAGAAGGACAAGCCCATGAAAGTTCAAGAAGCATACAGAACACCAAATAGACTGGACCAAAGAAAAAAGACCTCCTCGACAGATAATAATCAAAACACATAACATACAGAATAAAGAAAGAATATTAAGAGCAGCAAAGGAAAAAGGACAGGTAACACATAAAGGCAGACCTATCAAAATGACACATGACTTCTCCATTGAAACTCTCAAGGCCAGGAGGTCCTGGATAGATGTTCTACAAGTACTAAGAGTCCACGGATGCCAGCCCAGGCTACTATACCCAGCAAAACTCTCAATCACTATAGACGGAGAAAACAAGATATTTAATGACAAAGCCAGATTTTCACAATAAGTATCTACAAATCCAGCCCTACAGAAAGTTCTAGAAGGAAAACACCAACCCAAGGAAGTTAACTATGCTCACAAAGACATAGGTAATAGATAATCACACTTCACTAGAACCCAAGAGTAAAGCAGGATAAATATATTCACAATACCACTGCTAACCACAAGTCTAAAACAAATAAACATTAACAATCAATAGTCCATGGTCCTTCCTCTCCCTCAACATTAATGATCAAAGGATTTTTAGGAAGCATTCAGAATATAGATGCTACAAGAGGGTTGTGAGCCAACAGGAAAACGGGCTGGTGCTGCTGATTGCAAACAGTTGGGAAAGGCGTCTACAGTTGTCTTGGACCAGCTGAGAATAAGTCCCACTAGACTTCACATATGGTTAATGGGGACTGAAGCAAAGGGAGACCTCTTATTTTTCTAAAAAGAAAAAAAAATTATCCAAATCCCACCAAATTTGCTCAGGGACACAACAAAGAGGACCAAGATATCGCCTAAGTGATTGAAGTTTGACCATTAGGAAGACAATGGTTTTAGAGACAAAACAATTTAAAAGATTCACTAATTAATTTTTTATCATGGATATAATCTGAACTTCTTAGACCACCAATAGGTTTTTATTGTTTCCTTTTTCTTTCAGAATCAAATATAGAAAGTGAAGAGTCTCAGTAATTTTCTTTAGAGCATGCTAGGAAGAATGCAGTGTTTCATGAAAAACCACGTTTCCCAGTGAAGTTTAAATAAGAAAATCTTATTCTGCATCTCCTCACTAACCCTTAGAGACCAGCTTGGCATATTTCCATTTCCTAATGGATAGCTGTTGTTTGGGCCTGGTGTACCTGTTACAAGAGAGTCTAGAGAAGATAAAACCAAAATTGTAAAGAATCAGTCCTGAGTTCTGCTCCTCAGCATCGACTTAAGAAGCAGATAGACAGGCAGACACTACGTTACCCAAACCTTTCCAGCTCTGCAATAGGATAAAGCATTAGATGTGGGGGTTAGGCTGACTCTGTAACACCCAAGTGTGAAGCCGAGAGAGTGCATGTGTGGGGTTCAGGCTGATGCTCTCCGCACTGATGCTTGCTTGCATACCCATGGATATCAAACGTTCATAAGCATCACTGTTACTGCTTTATGCTTCCTCTGGGAATATTAAATATTCACACTGGTTGAAATTGTTCTTCTATGAGTGGTTTCTGAAAAATAATTGAATAGCTTTAAGCTTAAGCTTCAGGGCAGGAAAAGTCTGTCTAGACTGTGTATCAGTCTAATGGCAAATCAGTAGACTGTTAGTGATGTGATTGCTCTAGGAACGCTAAAGGACATGGCCACTGGATATCTGCCCAAAAGAATCAATAAAGACATGTGAACATCACTCCTCATATGACCAGTTAAGCATCGGGGTGCTGCTGGTGGTGTTTCTTTATAATGGATTAGAAAGCCTCTTTCATTTCATTCTGGTCTCGTGTCCCTCTGTGTCTGTTTGCATGTGTGTGTAATAAGGTAACTTGAGCAAACCAAGACCAAAAAAGGTAACAGACTGACCAAAGTGCTTTGCAAGACACATAAGCAACAAAACAATTCAGTTAAAGCCAGTTATTCATATCAGTAAGAAACAACTAACTTGAATTTCCATCAGCTCCTGCTAACACCAAAACAAACTGCCATTTTACTTATGTGCAAAATGACACAAGTCTGAAGTTGCAGTTTCAAAAATTCCTTCTCCAGGATAAGACATTTGGTCACAGAATCTACCAATTATTTTCTGCTAAAAGACAGAATTATATTTTCTTCCAAGTGACAATAGACAGAAATGACTCAAACTGAAAATAAGGCAGCTCTGGGATGTAACCAGATTATCTTAATTGTATAAGCCAAATGCTTTTGTGTTGTATTATAGAAGCAAGCAGCAGGACCTCAGCTTTTGTGTGCTCACACAGCCATATGCAGTCCCTCAGAGATGTTGATGTGGGCACGTAAAAACCTGAAAAGCAGAGAAGTTGTCCATTTTTTCAAAACCGGATAACAAAATGGAAATGAATTTTCATTGTATCTTCTCTACCACACCAGTTCAGCTCTCAAATATACTTACATTTTTCAGTTGATAATCACCAAAAGAAAAAAGAAAACAAAAAACTTTCTTTTTTAGCCTTCTAAAACTACACACACACACACACACACACACACACACACACAGACACACACACAAGGATTCAAGGTCATGGTAGGCTAATTAGCTTTAAAAATTCAAATAGCCAAAGATATTTCCTATTAAACATGTGTAAGCTTTTTGCTGACTATTTTATTTTCTGTCTTAGAGATGTTATAAAAAGCAATTTTACAGAATTCCTCCTTCCAAATATAATTTGCCTCTTCTTTGGTAAATATTGGTTTTCCTGGTCATGTTGCTGGAAGGAAAGATTCAATCTGCTGGGGGAAGATCACAGTACTTAAGCAGATGTTTAAACATCTGTTTCTTACTAAACAAATAAAAAGAGCGGTCCCCCGTGAAATGAGTATCTACTGTGTGACATTGCTTATCCTGTGTGAGCAGTTGGTTGTACAAATTAGAGGGTAAAGCCAGGGCTTTGGAAGGAGTCCAGAGAAGAAGCAATGACGTTCCCAATGGCTGCTTTGGGGCAATGACGACACTGGGTTTAAAGACGACTTCATGTGTGTTCAGACTCAAGTTTATATACGCCGTAGTGAAAACAGAAACCAATGATTTTCAGAAGGACCTTGCGGGCTGCAGGCAACAGTTATGCTTCAAGCGAGAGAAGAAAGGCATTCCGGCTTCTGTGGAAACAGTCAGAGAGTTGCCAGTCCCCAGGGAGGAGGCTGATGTAATGGCACCATCGCCTGAAGGGCACCAGGTTGCAGAGAAAAGCACAAGGGGCTGTTAGCAGAGATGATACTGCTTTTACCGGGTCTCATGTGGAAACACGTGTTAAGTGGTGAATCAAAACTGAAACTGCTCCCTGCATGGATAGACTGCGTGGGCAGAGGTGCTCTGCTGGTACTCACACTGCATTCTACCCCAGGAGAATCTCGGGAGCAAGCACGTGATGGGATAATGGCCCCTCTTCCTGCCCAGCTCAGGGACCAGTCTGCAGACTCAAATGCCAGGCTCCAAGCTCAAACCGGTGTTCAGGCCTTTTTCCGAGTGCTTCCCACCTATTTCTTCTTCTCTGCCTCTGCAGCGAGGTTAGCTGTCAAGGCCTTCACAAGCACTTAAAGCCTCCTAAATTGCCTCCCTTCATGTTTCCAGCCCATCTTCGGGAATACTCTTTTTAAGGTCACGTTCAAATCCAAAAGTAATGCATGTCTGTAAGAGAGACGTTAAATAGAGAAAGGCAAAAAGTTCAAACTATAACCCCTTCTCTTTTCAGTGTCAAATGCTGTGAGAAATTCCCTTCTTGTCCCGAGATCAGCTCCATCCATCCGTGGCCATCGTCAACAGATGGTTTTCGTATTCCTCTCTCCATTCTGTGCTCACAGGAACATATATTGTTGTTGTCTTCACATGAACAGAATCGGGCTGCGGATGATGTGGCTTTACAAACTGATTTTTGTTTCATTTGCTTCAAATCTCTACAAATGAATCTGCTTCCTGTCTGCTCCACGAAGTACCTTTAATGAATATTCTGTAACCAACTCTGCTATATTCCTGTGGAGAGTTCTCCCCATTTTTCCTGTCCACAGACATAATGTCTCTGTAACAAGGACACTTCATGGTCAACGAGACTGTTAAAGAAATTCCAATTTACTTACTTTGCAATGATGCAACTCAAAAGCACACACGAAATCATTGTGATTAATTCTTTTAAATTACTGAAAAACATATAGCATATGTCAATATTCAAAAACGGTAGGAAAGTACTCCTTAGAGTACATCGCATAATGTGGTTGATAGATAAATGCTTCTGTAAAAGCAAACAGCTTTCTGTCATCTCTGTAAGCCAAGAGGAAACTACTGCTACCACATTTTTCAGAGCATGTCATGATGTAACTCCAATTAGGAAACAATTTATTTTGTCCAAAGAGACAAAGTAAATGGCTTGCAGCAGCAATCATTTTGCAACTGTCAGAGCTCTAATCCAACAGAAATATTTTTTCACAGATGGGTAGTCCCAAGAGGCCTAATCTCTGCAATCTTCCCTTAGAAAAATCTGTATTTAAAAAAAAAATTGTTGCAACCCAGAAAAAAATATTTTTACTAAGCCACATTCTAACACCAAAAAGTATAGAAAGAAAGCTTTAAAAATAAAGATTATTCAACAACCCAGACAGAGTGAGCATAGGGGTGTAACACTGGGAGGCGTAGCTGCTAATAAATAGTACATCTCCCATCAAATGTTCTCTGATGCTGAAAGCACAGAAAATTCTAGAGACTATGTAGAGAGAGGGTGTGAAATAGATACCTCAAGATTACAACCCTAACCCAAAACTCAGTCCTTCTGAGTCCCTCCTACTCTGCACCATCTGTATCCAGCGCCAGCAACTTTGCTGGAGAAATGAATGGAAATGTATACGAATCGCTGAATTATTAATGACCTTCACACTGGGAAGCTAAATGATGAAATGATTCTCAAATTAGCTTGACATGAAGATGTGGATTTTGCTATCCATGAGGCTGTCATCGTAGCTGCTGAAGTTCTTTCAAGCAGAGGTCATACATAACTAAATAGAGTATGGAAGGGGTCTGCCATGAAACTTATGTCAGCAGAAATCATTGGGCATCACCACCCCTATAAGTAGACACACACACACAGATCAAGTGTTCCCGAAGGAGTGCCAGCTTCTGTCTGCATACCTGAGTGTCTGCTCCTTCAAATGACAGAGGCAATTAAGTGGGGCATAATTCGTGTCTTGAATATACAATTATTCTTTGTCTTGGCCAAGAGCTAAGGCGATGTCACTGTTAATAAACTGCCTTCCTGCCCTTTAGTGATTGTACAAGTTCCTATGTTCTGTGCTCACATCTGTGTGTGTGCTCACATCATACTCGCTCCACAGAACCGTGCTTTCCTTATTGTCTTACATAACCCACGTTCATTGCTGCATCTCTTACAGCATGTAGTGCAGTGCCTTGTACTCTGTGTCCACCAGCCATGATATAAACAGTAGGTACTCAGTAACCATAACAGGAAAACCATATTAAGCAATAGTGTCACACAGGTAGTTATGAGCAAATATTCTTAAGAACATTCAGTGCTCATTTGAAGATGGTATACTTATTGTAAAGTACATCTAAGACATGGTCATTAGAAAGTTTAAAACACACAGGAAAAAAACAGCATGAAGAGTTTGCATGAACTGAAAATTGGTCTTCTCACATTCCTTTGGATAATTATAGTTCTTACATTCATGCAAAACTATTGCCGAGAAAAAGCAGGGTAGGGCAAGACAATATGCTCAAAACACTGAAACTTGTGTAAAATGCGGTATATTTCTCTACATGTGTTATTGTACTCTGGAAGAACAAGTAAAAAAATCAGTAAGCAGTTACTAAACTATACATGTCCTTGTGCAAGTTTCTAATATGTTCTTAAGGGCAAAGCAGGGAATAACATAGGAAAACACCCCTGTGGTGGTGGGGGGGGCAAAGTCCAGATGAGTCGATCTGGTTATTAGTTCCTCAGATGGTCTTCCTCAGAATGAGAGCCACATCAGACTCACGGTTCTGAACCAACCATTTGTCCATATTAGGTTCTAGAAAGAATTCTTTGAAAAGAAGCTAATAAGGCAGAGTGTGGGGGCCTTGAAGTTTCATTTACTTAGATGTGTATTACTAGTAGTTTTCCCACCAGCCTGGTCCCAGTACTGCGTCAGCCCCAAATAACACACAGAGACGCTGTAATAGATGTAATGTTGTTGACTGTTACTAGTGTTTCTTATGGGCTAGCTCTGTCTTAAATATTAACCCATTTCTATCAATCTAAGTATGTCCACGTGGTCTTATCTTGCCAGAGAGATGATCCGGATCTCTGCTCTCTTCCTCCTACATTTTGAATCTTCTCCTACCTCTCCCTGAATCCTCTTTGTCTCCTAATCCCACCTATCTTGATTACCAATACAAGAAACATATTTACAGAATGACATCTCCCATCATATGTGTATTTCAGTTGTTAAGTCATTGATAAGTAAGCTATACTCCATAAAACCACAGAGGTTAGGTAGGGGGTAAGGGGCTAGAGGTTGAGGGTTACCTCTCCCTAGAAAGCAGAAATAGAACAGATAGTTATAGATGGATGAAGGTGGGTAGGGGACTAAAATAGAAGGATCAAATAGAGAGAGCGAAGGAAGATAAGGTGAGGAAAGGAATTCAAGAAGGGACAGCTAAAACTTAGGGTCATTTGAGGGATAGTATGTGGTGATATATTATTTATGATTTATTAAAGCTTGCCTAAGGGTACAGAAATCAAAGCTAGCCACAAGCCATAGAACCAGGTAGTGGGGGCACACACCTTTAATGCCAGGTCTCGAGAGACAAGCATTATGGATCCCTGTTAGTTCAAGGCCACACTGAGCCACACAAAATTGACCCAGTATAAAAGAGAAACAGAGCTCACACAAAGGGATCACACACCTTTAATGCCGGCACTAGGAAAGTGGAGACAGGAGTGATATGGCTGCGAGGAGAAAGGAATATAGACTGGAGGAGACAGGACCTCAGAGCATTTTGCCTCTGAGGATTCATGGAGGCAGGTTTGGTCTGAGGAAGAGGTAAGAGCTAGTGGTTAGCTGCTTTGCTTCTCTGATCCTTAGCTTGAATGCCAATATCAGTCTCTGGTTTTTTTATTCTTCAAGTGACAATAGTATAAATATCTAATACAGTAGAAGCTGTAAAATTTAAATGAAATTGCCAAAAAAAAACCAAAAAAACAAAAACAGGGGAGACAGAGCCCTAACTGGACATCTCTTGTCACCAAATGAAGCTTATAGTACTAGGAATGGGCTATATCTAGTTGAGTTGTTGGCCAAAGGGGTCCCATGGGAACCTCCAAACAATCCAGGCTATTGTCAAGGCCGTTAGTGGCTCTCTACAAACTGACAGGTCAGACCCCGCTGCTGGAGACATTATCTGTACAATTCATTGATCATGGATAAATCAAGCTGGTGCCAACCTAGAGCCTTCACCCCTACTGACTAGTGTTCACATTATTAGAAGGTACTCTGCATGCTACCAAAGGAGAAAGGTAAACACAAGCCCAGCTACAAACCTTCAACCTACAATTTTACCAAGAAATAAAGCTTATGGGAGTAATTAACCAATATCTGATTTGAATTAAGGCTCACTCCATGAAGTAGAGCCCATACCCAATGCTGCTTGGTTGTCAAAGAACCAGAAACTAGATAGGCCAATGACCTAGGGGAAAATCAAATCCTACTTTCTGCTAAAGGAAGGTGTTACAAGTAGGTTTTCCTGCCGGCCTGGACCCACCGCAGAGCCAGCCCAAAATAACACACCAAGACTCTGTATTTGATATAACGCTGTTGGCCAGTTACTTGTTTCTTATCGGCTAGCTCTGTCTTAATGATTAACCCATTTCTATTAATCTAAGTATTTCCACGTGGTCTCATCTTACCGGAGAGTGGGCCTGGACCTCTGTTCTCTCCAATCTCTACATACTGACTCCTCCTTCCTACTTCTTCGAATCCTCCTTGTCTCCTAGTCCCGCCTATCTTGCTTTCCTATTGGCCAACAGTGCTTTATTCGTTAACCAGTATGAGAAACATATTTACAGAATGACATCTCCCATCAGGAAGGTAGCAAGAAAATGGCATTGTACTATACTCATAAATCAGTGCCTTGCTCAGCTATCATCAGAGAAACTTCCACCTGCAGCAGATGGGAACAAATCCAGAGACCACATCCAGGCAAATGCAGAGTGAACCTTGGAACAGTCAACCCTAAGAGGGATGTCCATCAAATCTACCCCTCAGGGAACTATGTGGAAAAGGATGTAGAAAGAATGCAAGATCCAGAAGGGATGGAGGAAACCAAGGAATCAAGGCCTTCTAAACTCAACAGGGCAGGCACACATATGAACTCATAGAGTCTCATGCAACATGCACAGGGCCTACATGGGTTTGTACCAGATGGAATCCTACAGCCAAAAGGAAACGTGGACACAGCCCCATCCCTAGCCCCGAATCTATCTTTAATTGATAGTCACTTGTAAAGGAAAATGTAGTTTTCTTCAAGGGAGTTTCACTGGGGAAACAAACCTCTCTTAAGTGTAAGTTCCACACCCTCTAGTAGATACCAACACAAAAGAAATTCAACAGCATCTTTGTAGGTTCTTTGTCTCATAATGTTAAATCAGCACATTATTTTTTCTACCTTATAGATCCTCTGTGTATATATTATGGCTTCCAGTTTGGGGTTTTGGGGGACGTGTGTGTGTGTGTGTGTGTGTGTGTGTGTGTGTGTGTGTGTGTGTGTGTGCGCGCGCGCACACACACATCATTTCTTGTGTTTCACTTTGGCTCTTTTTTCTGATTTTGTAGTTTTTCCATATCCTGATTTGTTTTTATTTATCTTATTTTATTATTATTCCTTGCAGGCCTGTTTGTTTTCTAAGGAGAGGCAGAATGGGTTTGGGTCTGGATGGGAGGAGGGGTGGGAAGTAACTGAGAGGAGTAGGGGAGGGGAAACCACAATCACAATACTTTGATTGGGG
The DNA here is from genome assembly GCF_943737965.1 of Phodopus roborovskii. Taxonomy (NCBI): domain Eukaryota; kingdom Metazoa; phylum Chordata; class Mammalia; order Rodentia; family Cricetidae; genus Phodopus; species Phodopus roborovskii. Next base: position 16,114,352 of record NW_026126511.1, read on the forward strand.
GAAAAATCTATTTTAAATAAAAGAAAAAAAAAAGCAATTGGGAATCAGAAATCAGCATCATGCTACAATGCTCTAAGCCAAGACCAGTAATATTGATCAGGACACTGAGGAAAGCAAAGGCTGTGTGAGAGCCTGTCCGGAGCAGCAGAACTAGATCCTGGGCCCCAAAAGGCTGATCTCTGTGAGTCTGAGGCCAGCCTGGTCTATCATAAAAGGTTCCAGGACAGCCAGTACTACACAGTGAGTCTCTGTATAAAAAAGAAAATATAATTGAGACAATTCTCTAATAAAGGAATTAGATCAAAGCTATAAGCTAGCTACAGAGGTCAAAGCACAGACAATATTTTGGTGATTTATGTCCTATTTCCAAAATCACATACAATTATAAACAAATCAGAAACAAACAAAAAGAATACAAATAGTACATCAACTACTAATAATTTTTTGGTCCATATTATTGCTTCACTAGACTTAACTTTGTGTTGCCTGTTTGCACAGGCCATTTCTAAATGAAATGAGCCTCCTGGCAGCTCATTATATGAAACTAACTACCCCGTCCTATCACCCCAGCTGTGGGTACATCTGCCTGAAAGGACTCATCACCAGGATGCCTGGAAATAAACAAGGATCAATAAAAATTAGTCAAGTAACAAGCTCTACTCCAATAATTTAAAGTAGAACAGCTCTGTAGTTTGCAATCACTAGGTTATGAACTGGAACAACCGCAGTGTGCCACAGACACATAAAATGCACTCAGGGCAGGCACTCTAGAGCATGCCAGTGAAATGTGGAGCAGAGTCTGGAGAGCTCTGAGCTTGGAGGCACATACTCCCACAGCCTGCAAGAGGCTGGAGTCGGGGCAGGGATCACAACTGGTGAGATTCAAGCCAGCCCGAGATAAATAGCAAAACCCTGCTGCTGAATGTGTAATCCAAATGGAGTGGTGTTACTGGAGTTAAAGGGAAGTACTGGAGAGAATCCTCCTAAACTGTGGTTCCCAGGAGCCTCCTGAAACCCAGAAGTGCCTCCAGCTCTGGACTTTACCAGATCAGCTGCATAATGAACTCCACTACTGGGGTTCCCAAGAGATGTTCCCCTTTAAGTTTTCTTCTTGGATCCATCAACCCATTGCTGAGCTCTTTCAAGACATTTTCTATGTAATATGTATATTTCGAAAATATCTGTCTTGTTTAGAATCTATCTTATTTGAAATCAGTATGCCATAACATGATGTTAGGCATTAATGTGCTTCTTCAATGCAAACAAATTTGAAATACTTTATTTTGTCGGGTCTATTTAATGTACCATATATCTATTGCTGAACATATAGCTATGTTCAGTTTTATTCTAATTATAAATTATTCCTTAGTTGCTACTTTAGGCATATATTGTCTTTTCATCTATTTTTTTTTTCATGGTAAGAGTACACTCTTGTAATATGAGTGACTTAATGAGGTCACTGAAATTCTATCCTTTAAGTTTTATTCTGAAAATATTGATTAATATGAGCATTTAAAGTTTGGAAGCAAAAATGTCATTGCAATTGTGTTCTATAAGCACAACCTAAGTTTCCCAGAACACAGATACTTGAAATGGGAATCCAAGAGTAGACTTCATAGTACCCGTGAATCTCCTAAATTTATATGCAAACATTAGTGTTTTCTTAAGAAAAGACTTTTCTTAAGGCAAGTTTATAATCCAAAGGGGTTAAATAAGTCTGACATGGAAACTTAGTGAGTATATGAATCAAATGAATAATACAGAATGCATATAAGGTACTTAACATTATGCCTAACATGAAATTTGAAATAAAATTAGTTAACAATAATTGCATACACCAGGTTTTTATTGCATTTGCTATTAAAGTATACCTGTCGAAATGATGACTTCTCAATGGCCAAATATTAAACAGAAATGTGCAGATCTATGTTTAGACCCCTTAAGTACAAATGTAGATTTCTTTTATTACTTATATAAAAAGCAAATATATTTTTGCCTGATAAGGTAGATGATGGTGGTATAAGACAACAGATGGTATGAATAGCCCTGATGAGGAAATTAACCAATTTATTGTTTTCTCTTTAGCAACTCACTAAAATCATACTTAGCTTAATCTTTATTGGTTTGATTATGGTCATTTAATCTTTCTTGAGAGACAAGGAATTTTATCACAAGAAAAATCACCTATGAAAATTTATTATGTTTTATAAATCCTAAACTAAAAAAAATTTACCAATGCATTATGTACCATATTTTTTAGACTTACTTATTCATATCAGACCCCCCCAGTACTGGAGTTTATAGGTAGTTGTGAGCTTCCATGTGGGTGCTGGAAATCCAACATGGGTCCTCTGCAAGAGCAGTGTAAGAAGCAAATTATTGTGGCCCATGTTCACTATGAGCTGCTCTAGAGCTCATTGGAGTTACAGGCAAGCAGGGGCCTGGACTGCTCTCTCCCCTAGCTAGCTAGCTATTGGTGCCTGATTGAGTTTGTGAGTTATAGGCAGTCTGTTATATCACTAAGCCCAGGATCAGAAAGGGGGGGCAACTTAAGCCCCAAATTGTTCATCAGATGAAGTTTTGTGACCTGGGCCAATGAAATGGGGAGTTTGGGAGGTGCAAGTCCCAGCCTATAGAAGAAGACAGAAACTTCTCAGGTTTGAATAGCTTTTAAAACCACCACCTTACACCAAATCAGCATGTTGGCTATTGTTTCTCTATGCTGCTAACCCTTTCTGCAGAGTTGTACATTAAAAACTGCTTGCTTTTCACTCACTCGTGCCCTTATTTCCAAGAGCAGCAAGTGTTCTTAACCACTGAGCCATCTCTCCAGCTCCCAGCACTACACATACGATGAGATTGTAACAACATTTCCTGAAACTGGTGCAGGGTCTTTATTTAAAATACAATTTGATTGGTTTCACCGGAAACATTCTCAAACTTCTTTGTTAATGTGTGGCTCACAATCTGATTCAGTGCTGTTATTACAGATATAAATCATCAATCTATATATAAAGCAAATTTATTTCTTGAAGCCTATAAGGTGATCTTATTTCCTATGTTAATGCACGCATAAGAAACGCTACCGAAGTGTTTGAAATCTCCATTAATCAGGTGGAAGATGGACCACACATAACAACCATGTTCTCTCCTCGGCTCCTGCATCTGTCAAATGGAATTAATATGTGTTTCACTGACTTAAGAAAGAAAGGAAGTACATGTGTGAAGTCATTTAGTGTATGACATACCATAAATGCTTGATAAGTATTTATAAGTTGGCCACCCTTAGGGTATCTAGTTCAGCTTTTATACCAGACTGAAATCTAAAATAATCTTCCAAGTATTTGTGACAGATTTTACAGAAATAGTTCTATTTGTAAAATTCAAAAAAAAAAAAAAAAAAAAAAAAAGGAGAAATAGTAAATTCTCAATATGGGGAGAGGTAACAGATTTTATAGAAATAGTTCTGTTTGTAAAATTCTCAAAGAAAAAATATGGGAGAGATAACAAAGTCAAATGAGCGCTTAGAGCCACACGTGGTACCGAAGACATTCCACAGAAAGAGGGTGCTCCGATTGTCCTATTTGTCTTATTTCTAACAATCTAAATTTAAACAAAGTGGATCAGACTTATTTAGGTGAACCAGATGGCATTAAGAACGAAATGAGCTATATGAGTATCATGTAAGCCTTAAAAAGAGAAGAAAAAGAGGTTTTAAAATGAGTTAGTGGGACATAAGAACCCAGCTGCAGAAGGGGCGTGGTTTAGAAGATGAGATCAGTATGTGGGCAGGCGAGTATTGGGCGCGGATACAGAAGCTGGCTCAGGCTAGACTACAAATAAAATCCTAAATGTCATCACAATGCTTTTCTGTTTTAAATTTTGGGTGTGTGTGTCTGTGTGTGTGTGTGTGTGTGTGTGTGTCTGGGTGTGTGTGTGTCTGGGTGTGTGTGTCTGTGTGTGTGTTTGTGTCTGGGTGTGTGTGTGTCTGGGTGTGTGTGTCTCTGTGTGTGTGTGTGTGTCTGTGTGTGTGTGTGTGTGTGTCTGTGTGTGTGTCTGTGTGTGTGTCTGGGTGTGTGTGTCTCTGTGTGTGTGTGTGTCTGGGTGTGTGTGTGTGTGTCTGGGTGTGTGTGTGTGTGTCTGGGTGTGTGTGTGTGTGTGTGTGTCTGGGTGTGTGTGTCTCTGTGTGTGTGTGTGTGTGTGTGTATGTGTGTCTGGGTGTCTGGGTGTCTGGGTGTGTATAGGTCAGGTACCCTGCTTTCACCTTCCACCTTATTGAGGCGGATCTTCCTGTTTCTGCTGGCCCATGAGCTTCTAGGTGACTCTCTTATCTCTGCCTCTCATCCTCCACAGGAGTACTGAGATTATACATGAACTCCACCACACCCGACTTTTTATGTCAGTTCCAGGGATCAAACTCAGTCTCCCAGGCTTACACAGCAAGCACTTTTACCTGTGTAGCCATTCCTTGACCCAATCACAAAATCTTGATAATCTTCTTTTCTGAAAACAAACAAAACCTAGCGTTTTAGTATAATCTACAGTAGAATTAAGAGGGACTGTTTTTTGGTTTTTGATTTTTTTTTTTTTTTTACTTTTACCTGCTGAGCCGTTCTCTGATCCTATCACAATTCTTGATTATTAAAAAAGAGAGAAAAGAGAAAATCTAACATTTTACTATAATCTACAACAAAGTGCAAATTTACTTTTAACATGGTGACTTTTTCAAAATGTGGTTCTAACAATCATTATTTTTTTTAATTATTAGTTAATAAGGACGTTAAGTACGTCCTTAAACATGTTCTGTCTTCCAGAAACGTCAGATGACCTCAATTCCCTTTTGGGTCTCTTCTCTATGGTTCAGTTAAGAGTCTGTCAAAAGGAGAGATGGATGGAGGAGACAAGAAGAGAAGGCGGGCCCTGAGATCAATGGCTAAGGATGTCTGCCGCTCTTCCAGAGGACCAAAGTTGGGTTCCCAGCACCTAAACTGGCAACTGCCTTTAAATCGAGCTCCAGGTAATCTGACTCGGTCTTCTGGTCTCTACAGATACATACATTTACTTGTGTTAGGAACTAGCTGCCAGCTGACTCCCGCCCCGATGGGCGGAAAGCTCATGGCTGTGTTATCCCTACGTCAGCTTTACCTAGCCGCCAGAGGACTCAGTTACACATGTGCAAGCCTCTTTTAAAGCAAGTGCCCCACACCTCTCTCTCCTGCTTTCGGTTGGCCACCAGCTACCCCCTCTTTCTCTCCCTTCTCTCAATAATCTCCACGTGGGCGCTGAGTCTCATGTTTGTGTTTCTTAGGCATTAGCTTTGCAGCAAAAGAACAACAACATGTGTGTGCATGTGCACACACACACACAGATACACACATAATTTTTGAAGAAACAGAAAACAGGTAAAATCAATTGAAGTGCCATTCAAAAGTTTAAACGTGAAAAGAATTAGTAAGATCGTGGGACAAAAATACACCCACTTTCCAGAAACGATAGTTGCTGGGATAGTAAGTAGTTACAAGCAAGACACAGTGGAACCATGGCCCCAGCCCACTCTGGGTAGACAAGCAGTCTAGAGAGGAAGAACTGTGGGCTGCCGCTGTAGGGTAGCAGCTCAGTGGGGCAGCAGGAGGGTTTTAGTTGATAGGCGGCAGGGCGGGAGCTCCTGAGCTCACACAGGCTGCTTGTGTTAAGCTGGAACCAGATTCCCTTTGCCCAAGGTGACCTTTGCGGGAGAAGTTAATTAAGTAGTGGCTTTCCTGAGAAACAGACCCTTTGTGATGGCTATGCTTTGTTGTCAACTTGACTACATAAATTACTGCATTTAAGGAGCTACTAAAACCTAAAGTGAGGGATTTTTTTTTTTTCTTTAGTCTGGGCCACACCTTCAGCTGGCAGCCTGTATAAAGGACATAGAAGCTGACTGTCTTGGCCCGAGTTCTCTCACTCACTGGCGATTCCATTCCATCCCTTCACTAGCATTAACGCCCACTGTGGGATTCTTGCATACACTGAAGACCAGCTGAGACACCCAGCCTCAGGGACTGACAACTACTGAATTCTTGGCCCTTCCATGGTAGACAGCTGTTGTTGAACTAGCTGGATTACAGTCTGTGAGTCATTCTAATAAATCCCCTTTGTGTGTGTGTGTGTGTGTGTGTGTGTGTGTGTGTGTGTGTGTGTGTAAATTCTGTTTCTCTAGAGAACCTTGACTAATACACCCACCCAATGAGATTTCTGAGGAAGGCTGAGCTTAGGTTTCTGTTTACCTATTAAGATTATGGCCTAGGTTGGCCCAGGTCATCATTTTAGGACATTGTCAGCAGTCCTGGCATTTTGGGATCCACTTTGTGACCTAACAGTAATGCCTTATACTTGAAGATTCTCAGAAGACTTGACTTTTATACATTCATCTTTATCGTTATTTTAAAATGGTACTTTATCCATTTGAGAAATATCTGTATTGTGTAACATTATGAAAGGTCATTCATTATATAGACGATCCTAACATCTCAAGTTTGTGAACACCTTACCAACCTGAGGATTTGTGACACAGACACACACGCACACACACACACACACCTTCATAAGGACAGACTCTAAGCAGTAGATGCCATCAAGAGAATAATCACTGGGAAGTATTGGCTGAATTAGGTGGCACATGCTTGGAGCATTGCCACTAAGACGTATGTCAATTTAAATCTCACCTACACAAAGAGATAGATACAACATTCACAAGACCCTTCTTCCCCATAGGAGACTCTGGCATTAAACTCCTTGGGTTAATGTGTGACAAGTCAGTAGTCACGTTTTAATTGTCAAAAACAAGTGAGTAAAGCAAAGCAATAAATAACCATTCATTATACAACAACAACAACAGCTGAAAAGTAGACAAGGCTTTTTCTAAATTTTATCCCTCTGCATGCTTTATAATGTGTAGTCTTTCGAGAGCTTTAGAAGTAGCATGCAAAAATCACATTAAAAATTTTCATCGCTTAAAAAATAACCAAGGTGCTGAAGAGATGGCATAGTTAGTAAATGCTTGCTTGCCCCACAGTCATGAAGGCAGGAGCTCAGATCTTAAACACTAGGAAAAACACCGGATGTTGGGGTACATGCCTGTAATCTGAGCTACAAAGTAGAAAGGAGGATCCCTAGAGGTCTCTGGCCAGCCAGTCTAGTTGAGTCAGTGTTTCAGGTTCAATGGAAGACCCTGTCTTAACAAATAAAGTAGAGAGTAATTTAAGAAGACACCCAATATTGACTTCTGACCTCCATGTTCATCAACACACACACAAACACACACACACACACACACACACGTCTAGGAGTAGCAGAAAAAGAATTGTGCCAAAGAGGGATACAATATTAATAAAGATCTGTTGAGTAACTGATTATATGTTTTTGTATCTCTATAAACTATATTCAAAACACAGTATTTTAATCTATCAAATCAGAATATGTTACCTTCACAATATAGCACCCATGTAATCAAGAGGACTAAGGAACATTGATAGTAAAATCCATATTTCTGCTTTGTTTGGATCCCCTTTATCTCCACATTCCAATTTGCATATTCTCCAGGTTCTCTCAAAGGCTTCCTAGTTCTCCTTGGGAGTCCACAGAATCAAATCTATTTTTCTTGTACTCCCTGAACAGAAGCAAGCACAGAGACTTTGGTTGGCAGGAAACAGCCTTTAGGATGCTGAATTCCCACAGTTCAGCAGGTGAAGAGCTTTGGAGAAACTTCAATGTGCTGAAGTCATGCTGTGCTGTCCAAAAGAGGAGACTGTTTCTTCCTTCCCTTGCTTTGTGCCTGGAGACCAAAATAGAGATTCTTAGCGTCCCCATATCTTCAATCTGTGGACACGTTATTCTACACTGTGAAGCCTGGGACAGCAGTGAAGAGCTAACAGGGTGCTAGGAATAAAATCAACAAACACTTTCCTGCCTGGAGCATCTGTTAGGGCAAGCTCTCTGGCCTGACTCTTCCTGAGAATGAATGGCTTCCCAAGAGGCTTCATTTAGTCATGCAAATTGACCACTGGCAGCCCAGCCTGCACCCTGCCAGCCATATTTGAATAATTCCAACAGTCACCTCAACTATGCTAAACCACACACTCCCTTCCACCCCCATACCCCAACAAAACTGTTGGCAGTTATCCTTAATTACAATCATATACTTAGGGGAACATAATACTCAAAATGGCCTGTTGAATAAAGAGTAGAAGCAAAGGGTGTTTTACGAAATAGTTCACAGGGTGATTTTGATGTGAAGATGAGCATGTACAGAATAGAGGTCCCAAATGTGAACACTTCATATATAAATACCTGACACTCTTTTTACATTTTTAAATTTTTCCTAAAGTGTATTTTGATCATTTTCTTTTCCTTCCCCGCCCCAGGGCTCACATATTCTCCTCAGACGTCCTACTCACCTAACTTCTTGTTATGCACCCCTAACAGAAGAAAGCCAAAAACAAGGAAGAGAACCCCAAATACTAAGGTTTTTAAATGCCTTAATTAAAAAGACGCTTTATTATAATGCCTTTGTTAGTAATGGATAAATAAAAATAAATACATACATACATAGTTAAAATTTAGGGCCTCAGTTAAACACCAGAGACTGGGGTATTTCTATCTTACGATGCAGCAAGATGTTGACCTAAGCAGCCTGGCCAAGGGACTCTCCTGACCTAAGGTCTATTCAGACTAACAGAGACCGATTTAGGAATGCATGCCTAACCTCCTTGCTCTTACTAACACTGCTAAGCTTTTAGCCAGTTTAATAAACTATGTCATACAGAAACTGTTGTGCTCTATAATAGTTTACTACAATAGGATCCAGAAAGTTCCCAGTCTCTATGCGGATGTGTTTATGAGTTAAAAGTCCTATCTTGATATTAAAACAGCTTCAATTCAGAAATTGTCATTTTTTTAAGGCTAAACTTAACAGTGATAAAGCTATAAAATCCTAATCTTATATGATATACAAGTTGTCAGCCACCTCATAAAGGATCAAATTCTTTGCTGTGGTTCAGATTTAGCTTCTTATATAAGGTTTCAAAGTTAAGTCAAAAACCAGTAACTAGAAACAAGCAACATGTGTCTAGTTTAGATATACTTAGCAGATAATGGTCTTCAAATACTCCAGAGAATGAGAATATGACATTTAAAATGTCTAAGAAAAAAGCTCTATATGATTGGAGAGATGCCAGATTTGAACTTGCCCTTATAACCCCAAAAAATATAACTTAGCAGACATTGCTGCCACTTTGTCTTTGCAGAAATAATTTTGAATACCATAAGAAGTACTACTTTATACCTAGGGAAGAAGTTCACTTTGAAACCATGTGATTTTGATTTGTGGACACCATGGGAATTCTGACCCAAAAAAGATCAAGCACAAAATATGAACAGTGCAAAGAAGGAAATACAATGATTACCACGTGGCAACTGACCTCACTGGACCTGTGTTAGTTAGTTCTTTACAAACTATCTGATGCAAGGTCCTTAGGAGAAAAGAGGCTTATTTAGCCTAGGGCTTGAGAATTTGAAATATGAATAGTTAAGACTCCAGGCGAAACCTTTGGCTACACTACCTGGTAGAAGCATATGTCAGCCAATAGTCATATGTCCATCCAAGAGGAAGGGGTCATGCTTGCTTCTTTTATAATTATCCTTTACAAGAACCAAAGGGCTCACATAAGCACTACTCCAAGCCCCCAATAAACTAAATTGACCCCACCTCTTAAAAGCCCAATACTTCCAATACTGCCTTGGAATGTAGTCTTTTAGTCATATAAACATTTGAAGGACCACAATTAATGTATACCCTAAACCATGCTAAGGTCCATACTCTTTCTCATTTTAATTTATTTTTTGCCAAATATGAAGGCTGTATTTGCATATAGACTTTTTTGGCGCATCTGTCATATGGTTTCCAGGTTGACTCATTCCCTTGGTGACAGACTATTTAAAATCCTATTTCTAGGCTGTCTGTGCAAATCTCAGGACCAAGATGATTTGTTGGTGCATTCACTTCTCAAACACATTTGCATTATTCACCTAGATGTGCCCTAAATTATGACCAAGACAAAATATCTAATGAGTGTAGTGCAAGTATAATGAGTGTGCTCTGGGAGACCCTTCCAATTATTTTTTATCTTTTAAATAACCCTCACTCCAATTAACATACTATTACTTTCTACATTTAACCCTGTTTGAGAAACTTGGTTTAAATCCTAAATGCTTTGTGTCTGCTCAGCACAGAACAAAGATGTACATCTGGGTAAATGAAGCTGGTTTCTAAAAATCTAAATTATGCAAATATATATTTCTGACCTATGAAATACTCAGTCCCAAATTTGTCCTCTGCCGATAGTAAAGAACTTGCTTGATCTAACACAAGCTAGAAATGGCTATACGTTATATCCATGATTCTTATGCCCACACTTAACTAAGAGGACTCTGGGAAAGAACATGAGGCATTTCAGCTCACTCTGCAGCTTCAACCTTTCCACAAAATAAGTGAAAATAAAATATAGTAGCAAAGTTAACAGGAAGGAGAGCAAGCATAAACAAAGATTGATGACACATGTATAAAGACACCACGATGAAACTCGGTGCTTTGTATGGTAACGCTCCAAGAAATGAAAAATCAAAATTACATTCTGAGCTTAATAAGGGGAGACAACCTATTACTTTGCAAAGCAGTATGGGTTGGACAAGCAAGTTAGGTGACAGTGCTAATAGAGTTTTCTCCTCCTCCTCCTCCTCCTACTTCTCCTTCTCCTCCTCCTTCTTCATTCTTCCGAGTCAGGAGAAATTACAACAAGCCCAGTGATGCTGTGAAAATGTATTTCAGCCATCAAAAATCAGAGTCAAGCTGGTACAGATTGATATAGCTTACATTTAGCACATTTTTATTATAAGCACATACCAGTGTGTCTACTCTTTTCTAATATTCCCAAAGGCTGGTGGATGATTGAGGATAGTACCACACTGTTCTGTGAACAATTATAATATTGTTATAATATAATGAAGCATTTTAATGATATGGAAGTAACCAGTGAGAATAATAAAAATGTTAGCTTCCTTTGATAAGTTGTAGAATGAGCTCTCTAGCATCAGCATGAGAAATTAAAATAAAAACATACTTTTCATGATTCTGTCCTCTTTCTAGGCATTCACTAAGAATGTACCTACACATGCTAGATTTTATGTATTTCTAGATGAAGCGCTCTCAACAGGGACTGACATGTTCGGGGTTGCTTAGAGAATTATAAATACATTTCTCTCTCCTCCAGTGCTATCTGCCCCCTAATTACATACTTGAACTGCATTAACAGTGTGTCTCTTGGGAATTTCCATTAAGTGATCAATCAGTCCATTAGGATCTTTGCCCTCCTATCATACTAAGCTCCTGCTTTCATGTTCTCTTCTTCCTTTTTATTAGTACTAGCTAGATAGCATTGGATCAGGGAAAATAATGCTGTTCTATCATGGTATCAATTCCCAGGGCTGACCACGTGATGCTCATTGAATATGCTTTTTCCTGAAGAGTTCTGTGTGAGACTGTAATTTTCAGCTTGTCCTCCCTTGAATATTCATAAACTATTCTATCTTTCCAAAGCTGAAGCTGTGTGTGTGTGTGTGTGTGTGTATATCTCTCTGTGTGTGTGTGTGTGTGTGTGTGTGTATATATATATGTATATATATATATATATATATATATATATATATATATATGTTGACTTTCACACCAATGTTTTAATTGTGACTGTACTGAAGCCAGGACATGGGGTGGAATAAATGTAGCAGACCACTACAATATGCAGAATTTCACATAAGAAAGATTCATTTATATACATTTTTAACTATGAGAGTGACTTGATCGACTTTAAACAAAACAGGAGAACTTTAAAATTAGTTCAACTTTAAGACTTCGCTTTAAAATGTGGCACTTCCTTTTCCTTTTACGTCCTCATACTCTGTGTTGATATCCTTTCAAAATGGTTGTTCTGTAAACATCTTAATAAACACTCATTTTACTTAAACACTCAAAAACTGTTAACTGACAAATACAGTACTGGTGAATGGCAGAAGGTGGAGAGATGCTTACAAATGGGATTATAATCACTCCGTAAGTTTCAGTGTGTCGCAATGGGTTGGCAAACAATTTAAGTAGCTACAGGGATATGAACTATTTTATTTATTTATTCATTCATTCATTCATTTGCTTTTGAGTCAGGGTCTCACTCCGGCCAAGCTGGTGTGTGTAAGGAGTAAGGTTTTTTCTTCTGCCGCTGGTCTTATCTTGCCGCCACGCCAGCCCCAATTAACACACTGAGACTCTGTATTTGATATAATGCTGTTGGCCAGGTGCTAGTTTCTTATCGGCTAGCTCTGCCTTAAGTATTAAACCATTTCTATGTATTTCCATGTGGTCTTATGTGGTCTTCTTACCGGGGAAAGGGGCCAGCGTCTCGTCTCCCCAGTCTCTCCATCTTAACTCCTCCTTCCTACTTCCTCTTTCCTCCTTGTCTCCTAGTCCCTCCTGTCTTCCTTTCCTATTGGACAACAGTGCTTTACTCATTAACCAGTATGAGAAACATATATACATAATGACATCTCCAATCAGGTGTGGAACACATTGTATAGTCAAGGGTACCCTTTAACTCACTTTCATCTCCCAACCTCAGCTTCCAGGTACTGGGATCACAGGTAGGAGCCACTATGCCTGGTACCACTTCTCTTAATAATTAAAAGTATCTCTTAATAATTAAAAGTATAACCAATTAATGGAATGCAGATTATCAGAGGTTATTAAATATAACAAATGTAGTGTGAAAACTAAATTCTGTTTTAAACAAGCTATCTGTATAAACACGTTCTTGAAACAGAAATCAATTTGATTATTGCTATAACTTGAATCTTGAATGTCCCCAAAAGTTTGTGTATTAAAATTCTGAGCCTTGGCTGGTGCTATGGGATGATAGTGGAACCTACTATAAGAAAAGACATCCTCAAACCTTATTGTTGTATGTGTGACCTCAAAGGGGGTTATAACCCTAGCCTTTACTTCTTCCTGCTAAAAGGTGAGCAGTTTTGGCCCAGGCCACTGGCATCCAACACCCTCACCAGCGGCTCAGAGCAGTTTGGAACACTCAAACTGTGAGCCAAGATGATTCTTTCTTTGTAAGTTAAGTGTTTGGGATGTTTTGTCATGAGATGGAATGCTGACTACTGTAATTACGGATTGGGTACTAATGTGATTCCAATGGATCGCTATCAGTTTGTAAGGTATGATCGTGGTAATACATTTATATAACAAACTTTATGCAATAATTATTGATGCATACTAGCTATGAGTGAAAAGGAAGGTTGTCTACTACTCCTGGTATTACTGACTATGCCAGATCTATCACAATTTTCTGTATTTTGGTGTGTGCTTACATTTTTAAAAATAGTACTTATATTTATGTTTCTGCGTGCATGTAAAGGTGCATGTATATGTACACAGGTGTGATGTACATGTGGGCACGTTATTGTGGCGGTCAAAGGACAGCATCTGTGTCATGCTTTCAGTGCCATTCTAATATATATATATATATATATATATATATATATATATATATATTAGTCCATAGTGTATAAAGATAAAAAAACAAAACATGCATGTATAAGTTAAAATGACGCTGCAACCAAAATTTGAGTTTTCAGAAATAAATCACGATTAACATTCTGATATAAATACCAATGTGAACATACCTAGCTACATATATGACTATTGCGTAAGTTTAGTTTTTTTTTTTTTTTAATCCAAAAGGTTTTTAATCTCTTCTTTCTAGAAGTGATATCTCAGGCATTTTTTCTATGTGACTAAATTCTAACGAACCTTATTCTTAGTAACTGACACAGAGTATTTCCTGATTTGGCTATTTTGTGCACAACATTATGTTCATAAGCCAAAGTGCAAGACTATTTACTCCATTCCCAGAATTTACTAATCTCAAGCAATATTACAGGGACTTTGCTTCTTCGCTCATTTGTCTAGTCATGTTTGCAGGATGAAGCTTTAGAAGTTGAAGTGAGGGGCTCACTAAATTCATAGACAAGTGAGTGGGCGTTATAGTCAGCCTTCCCATGGGAGCCAAATTCAGAGCATTTCCTGGTAATAAGTTAACTATCTCAATATCAGTACTTTTAAAACTCTGCCTCTTTGTGTGTGTGTGTGCGTGTGGTTGCGAGTGTGTATGTGTGTGTATGTGTGTTTGTGTATGTGTGTGTGAGTGCATGTGTGCGTGCATGCATGCATGTGTGCATGTATATGCGTGTGTGTGTGTGTGTGTGCATGCATGTGTGTGTGTCTATGTGTGTGTAAGTCAGAGGGCAACTTTTTTTTCTTATTTTACGTATCGATCCCAGATCCCTCTCTCTCCCTCCCTCTCTCCCCTCAACCCCCGCATCCCTCTTCTCATCCCATCCCCCACTACACAGGGAGGCTGATGCCTTCCAGGAGGGATCTACAAAATCTGTCAAGTCATTTGGAGTAGGGTCTAGGCCCTCCCTCCTGCCTCTAGGTTAAGGGAGTATCCCTCCATGGGGAATGTGCTCCCAAAGTCCTTTCATGCACCAGGAATCCATCCTGGTTCTACTGTCAGAGGTCCCTTAGACTGCCCAGGCCTTCTAACTGAGACCCATGTTCAGGGGGTCTGGGTTGGTCCAATGCTGGATTCCCAGCTAACAGTCTGAGGGCCCGTTAGTGCCTCCTTGTTCAGGTCAGCTGTCTCTGTGGGTTTGTATAGCCTGGTCTTGTCCCCATTTTCTTATCAATCCAGAGGACAACTTGTAGAGCAGGTTCTCTCCTTCCATCATGTGGGTCTCAGGGATTGAACACAAGGGGTCAGAATTGACGAAAAGCACCTTTGCCCATTGGTCTATTTCACTGACTCTCAACATCGTTTTAAGTTTTGAAAATGAAATTTTAAAAAAAGTATTTACTCTGAAATGTTATGAGAAATAAATAATGTAATGTATATAAGAAATAACAAACAAAAGACTCAATAGATTTTAGCAAGCATTATTAGTATAAATTGAATTGATCTGCACTGACATCAGTAGTAAGGAAGCAAGTATTATTAATGTAATGGAGAAAACAATCTTGTTTCAGTTTATATTTTCTTAATAATTATTGACTTTGGCCATTTCTTTATAAATTCCTTGCCAGGTGCATATTATTTCTGTATAATATTAGTGACCTTTGCTCATTTTCCTATTGCTGCAATATATATATGTATATGTTTTGTATATATACATATATATGTAATTTTTTCTATAGTTTATATTTTCAGTGTTCCCAAAATACTGTATTTGGTATTTGATCACAGGTTGACACTATTCTGGATACTCCTTCCTTTCACAAATATTTGCCCATAAAACAAATGACCCCAAGTGTGGTTATAAGACCCCTGGAAAGACCTGGTACTACTCACCCACTGACTGTGCAATTTCCCCATGTAATAGAATTCCCTCAACTCCTTTATACAAGAGAAGAACAGACATGGAAGGGCAGATAATCAAACAACAGACAGCTTACTTTTTCATGGCAAAGAAACTAGAAACATTTCCTCTAAATAAGAAACAACAGCACTGGCATCTGGCTTCTCATTATAAGTTGTAAGAGGAAGCAATCATCTAGCTATATTCCTAAACTCAGTGTTGAAGAAAAGCTCTGAAATAAAAATTGCTTCCATGAGAACGTAATTTTTTTTTAACACTGCTACAATGGCTACTTTCAAATTACTGACATGGCTAATTTATTATGTTTAAAAATCTTATAAGAGCATATGTGTTTTGATTAAATTCAGTGTCCTCCCTTCCAGTTCCTATACTGTCTCCCCATTACTTTCCCCTTTCAACTGTTCGTGCTCTTTTAAAGCTAAGTCTTTATGTTATACATTTTAATTCATTTTTTTAAATGATGGAAAGAGTAAAACTAAAGTGAAGTAGAATTTTCTACAACTCTTAAGTTGTTTTTAAAAGGTGAAGAAGTAAAGATATTTTTAAAAAATGATGGGAGAATTTGTTATTAGTACACCAGCATACAGGGGACAATTTAAAGAGGTCCCTTTGGCTGAAGGAAAATATCCCAGCTAGAAATATAAAAATATAAACAGAATTAAATACTTGAGGAGACAGAAAGAGCTATAACCACAGAAAACAATATTCTTAAAGAAGGGTGCTAAACTATGCATATTTTAAAGTGTGCTTATTTAACATACAGAAAGAAAGGGAAAAGGGCAGGAATGTAATACGTGGAGTAAAAAATGTCATGGTTTCTTAATACTGTCCAAGCAGCAAAAGTACAGAGTTTTCAGATGCTGCTAAGTCAAAAGTATCTCTTACTGGGGCTGGAGCAATGGTTCAGAGGTTAAGAGCACTGGATGCTCTTCCAGAGGGCCTGGATTCTATTTGCAGAACCCCACATGGCGGCTCACAACTGTCTGTAATTCCAGTTCCCGGGTATCTGATGCCCTCTTCTGGCCTTCATGGCTAATGCATGTACATGCACACACACACACACACACACACACACACACACACACACACACACACCACTCATATACATAAAAATAAATAAATAAATAAATAAATAATGTCTTTCCTCTTTTTTCCTGTGAAGCAAGAATTACATCAGTCTCACTATCTTTCAGGCTAAGCACATAAAATTAAATTTTAATAATGTTGTGCTGCTGCTGTTGAGAACTAGAAAACATCAATAATCAATTGCTGACAGAAACTCATAAAATAACCCATGGATTTTAAAAGGACCAGCCAGGGAAGATAATTTAAAGGCAGAAGGATGAGTCAGAAAATAATACGATGATAGATTTTAATACAAACATTTTAGAAATTTGTGTGAGATTCTCCAGTTATGAAAATCATTAGAAAATTAAAGTCAATATTGCTTATAAAACACCTATCACAAACATAAAGACACATAAAGGTTAAAAACAGCATATTGGTAAAGCATATAACCCTAAAGTTTAAGGTGCTTAACTTCTTAATTTTATGTTTAAAATTTACCTCATTTTTTCCCCTTTAAGTGAAAGAGAAAGGGAAAAAAATCAGTGAAATAGGTCATGTCATTTAAATGTAAAGATCTGAACATGTTTATTTCAGTAATGAACAAGCAAAAGAAAATCCATATTTTTAGATTGAACATGACAAATTACTCTCACATAAGTGCTATATATAATACTATGCCATATTTTTCTCTCTCACACACACACACACACACAAAGCCACTTGCCAAAATTGACAAAGTGTTGGATCATAAATCAAGCCTCAGTGAATTTCAACCTATTAAGGCCATTCATCTTGAGAAATGAGGCAAGAACTCAATAATAGAAGTAACTAGAAAGGGCCCAAATGTTTGGATAGAAGAAGTACACATCTAAATAACTCATTGATCAAAGAATCCCTCCCCATAACAACCTGGGCTACAGTATGACAGAAAATGTAGCATTTCAAATCATGTGAGATGCAATGGAATCTTTCCTTCATCAACTGGCTTTCTGATTAGAGCTTAAGCAGTCTCTACAGCAAAGAGCTCACCCAGGCACTGGGAAACTGATACATAGTCACTAGGGACGAACCAACTTGCCTTCAGTACTGTTCTACTGCTGTGAAGAAACACCATGGGACCAAGGTAATGTACAAAGCGAAGCCTTTAACTGGGGTCTTGTTTACAGTTTCAGAGGGTTTGTCAATGAGCATTATGGCCAGGAGGCATGGTGCTGGAGCTGGTAGCTGGTCTGCAGACAGAGAGGCAAGAGTAGTCCTGGTGTGGGCTTTTAAAGCCTCAAAGACCAAGCCACAGTGATATACCTCCTCCAACAAGGCCATACCTCCTAAGCTTTCCCAAACAGTCCAGCCACTAGGCACAAAGCATTCAAATCTATGGGCCTCATCGAAACCACACTACTACTGTTGTTTTGCTAAATAAACATATTGTCAAACTGCCTCTTACATGTTTACATGAATGGTGACGGTCAAGGCTGTTTTACTCATCCTTGATGGAAGAAGCCCTCTCTTTGCATGGCTGAAGGTGCTGTAAACAACTGACTGTTGACTGACCAGCATGTGACAATGCCCCCATACGATCCCTTCCTAGACTCAACTGTGGAGCTCAGCGTTAAACAAAACACCCGGCAGACCCTTTCCTAGGCTCCAGGAACACCGTGGAAGAGTGAACAGAAGGAATCTAAGGGAAGGGGTCCATGAAATGCTGTCTATGGGCAAGCCATGGCTGAGACACTCATAAACACAGAAGAAAAAAACAACGCAGTTGCCTGCATAGGGCCTGCACGGGTCAAGAGTACAGAAATTCAGGCAAATATGAGGGAGGGACCAGGGGAGAAAGTCGCAGTTTGATGGCTGTTGAAGGACAGAACGTCTTCAGTGTTGTAGCCACCAGTGACTTACAGTTCCACACCCATGCCCACTCCAATGGCCCGGGCCAAACTCAGTGAGACAAAGCACAAAGGAAAAAGACATGGGGGGGGGGGGCTTGATAGGAGTAAGGAGGAGAGAGGTTAACACAGAGGGGCGAGAAACGGGCAAAGGGCTGAGTACGATCAGAGTGTATTATATACATGTACGACATAGTCAAAGAATTAATTTTAACAAATAACATTTTCAGAGAGAGAGAGAGAGAGAGAGAGAGAGAGAGAGAGAGAGAGAGAGAGAGAGAGAGAGAGAGAGAGAGAGAGAGAGAGAGAGAAGAAAAGCACACTGAGAGGTGGAATGCGGAGCTTGGGATGTCAAGGCCAGGAAACTGAAGGGCTGGGACTCAGCGGTCTACGTGTCCCGCTCAGGACATGAGCTTGCGCTTTCACTTTCAGTACTTTCTACCCTTTACAAAATACTAAAATAAGCTCCCCAAGGTCCAGTCTCAGGGTCTACAGTATCCAGTGCATCTCCATGACCAGACTGACTTGTCACTCTTTCCGAACGTGTCTTTGCAAACTGCACACGCACCCTAATCCCCGAGAGGCATTCGTTAGCTTTTCCTCTTATATGCTTTTTATCCTGAAGTCAGATTACGATTCTCAGAATCACTCTTTAGCAGAAAGTAACACCCACACGCTGGGTGGTTCAGACTCACCCATCCAGAAACAGGCAGGCACAGGCCTCTGTGCCAACAGACAAAACCAGTCTCTCTGCAGGTTCCCATCTCACCACACCCAGTTCAGCCCTGGCATTATCACTCTTGCCTCAAAACAGGATTGGCTAAAAGCAAAAATTACCCAGGCAATATCTTTACAAGGTTTTAATAAAACTTGAAAGTTGCAAGCTTTAGATTATGGAAAAGGTAATTCATTGCTGCCATCTACTATAATTAGCCTTATTGATGGGATGAACATCTTTGAGAAAACAATGCATTTGCTATTTAGTTTTGGGACTCATCAAATCAATGAATATATCTGAAAGAGTATGTGTGTATTAGTATTAAATTTATTCCTCACATAAATCGAATTATCTGTGAGTGCTAGCTAGAAGAAACTTAACTGTAAACGGCTGATTAACATATTATCGATGTGACAGAAATTCTCAATCACATCAAATATTCAAGAGCCTTGGAATTGTCTTGCCTTCTTTTACAATACTTAGCATGATAGTGGTCCATTCATATGGCTTAAATAAAATAGAAATTGCTCTATTGAAAATATTAATTCATTTAGAGTATCCTATTTACAGAGCATTGAAACCAGTGCTCTTGAGATACTAAGAGCCAGATGTCCTCCATTGAGGGTAATCAATCAATTTCCTTAAAGATGGAGGAGGAAAGAAACCTTACCCCACTGGGTACCTCCGTTTCCATGGAAGCAGGTAGCTTTGATAGCAAATAAACCATCTATTCACTCAGAAAACAAAACAAATAGAGAGAGAGAAAAAAAAAAACTAGCCATTTTAAGAGCTTTTGAAGCCAGATGGTGGTGGCAGCACAGACCTTTAATCCCAGCACTCAGGAGGCAGAGGAAAGCAGATCTCTGAGTTTGAGGCCAGCCAAGGTCTACAGAATGAGTTCTAGGACAGTTAGGGCTACACAGAGAAATCCTGGCACACACACACACACACACACACACACACACACACACACACACACACACACACGAAAATTAGGTTAGTATTATAAGTAAATATCTTATTTACTTATTTATTTAGAAATTTTTAGATAAGATCTAACTATATGCCACCGGCTAACCTGGAACTCACTGTGCAGACCAGAACGGCCTGAAACTTGTGATAACCCTCCTGCCAGTGCTTCCTGAGTGCTAGAATTGCAGGGATGGTACTACCACAACTGACTGGTAAATAACTCACTTATAGAAAAAATTAGGAGTCTTCCCCCCCACTTAGGACTTTGTTATCTAGTGAGCATTATCATAAAATTATTGTAAAGGCTGCCAAATAGGTTTGGGGCAAAGACTGAGTTTTTATTTTTTTAATAAATCTGGATGCTTTTCTTTATTTAAAAAAAAAAAAAAAAAAAGTTTGGAGGGAAGGCATGTACTCAGCAGAAGTTTGCAACAGCTTGCCAAGCAAGAAGGGTGTTTGAAGAGAAGCTGGAACAGATACTTAATTCAATTAACTGAGAATTGCCAAATGGACAGAATAGCCATGACCCTTTTGCAATGTACGTGTAGCAGGCACCACCCTTTGTCGAGAGCTTGTGAACATCTTCCAGATCTCTCCCCGCCCTCTTCTGCTTCCCATTCTCATCTCCTTCACACACGCAACAGGAACACTGCTGCTGCTGCTTTCAGATCGCTGACACTGGAAGTTATTAATACCTTTATCTGGATCAAAGCTAGAACATTTACGGTAATTATCTTTCAAATCAAATACTACTTACTCTGGTGTTTAAAATATGCTAAATTACAGAGTCAAATATTCTACATGGAACTACCGTCCTTAAATCCAGAGAAAAAGCCCAAATGCTACTCATGCCTTGAGATACTTGAAATAGCCTTAAATGACATTTTACCACTTTCCTCGTGTACTTGTAATTTTTTATTAAACTCTAGTACCACAGTAACCATTCTTATGGGAAAAAATGTATTTCAGAAGGAAAATAAAACCCCTGTTTCCACCAAAAGATAGACAAATAGCAACCCAGATAATATTTAATGTTGGATATCATTCTGGTCCCTTATTATTTTTACAAACTGCGTGAATTTCAGGTCTCAAATGGTTACCCGAGGGTTTACAAAGCATTTCAGTCCAAGAACCACACAAATCATTATTTGACTAATACGGCATTATGGTGCCTTCTCTATAAATGTCTTTTCAGGCATTTACCGAAACTCAAATATTCCTAGTAACAATTTATCACCGTAGATACTACCAGTGAGGTATTAAGAATCATATTTCATTGTTGGGACATCTTTAAAACAGAAATAAAGATGTCAGATATAAATCATCCGAACGAGTATAGAAACTAAAAAAAATGTGTCTCCCAGAGAGAAGCACATAGCCCGCTATAAGCATGTCCCAGAGCCTCCTTTTGGCCTGAACAGGAACGACCTTATATGTATGTCCTTCTGCTAAGGTAAGGACTTATGGTGAAGAATTACCACAGGTTTACCAGGGGATGTGGGTTGTGATATCATTCCACTGGTCCCTTGTGGGAGGAGTGTTTGAATCTCAGAATATCAGCCTTTGTGCAAGACAGTAATTTCTTCTCCCTTCACCCAGAAAGCTTGAACTCTGTTTCCAAGTAGCAGCCCAGGAATCCTAATGAAGCTAAGCTCACCCAGGGAAGAGCCCAATGATGACTGAAAGAACCAGCCATAGCTAGGTGTGGTCGTACACACCTGTAATCCCAGCACTAAGGAGACCAACCCAGAAAGAGTTTAAGGTCAAGCTACAGAGTGAGAGCTGCCTCATGATTGGAGCTGGTCTACCATAGCAGAGAAATCTATATTTATTTAAGATACTGATAGGATGTGTGCCTGTGTGTGTGTGTGTGTGTGTGTGTGTGTGTGTGTGTGTGTGTGTGTGTGTGTGCGCGCGCGCGCGCGCCCATATGTACATGTGTGTTGCTTTTATAAGACGCTTCTATGGCTCTCCTGCTAAATAACCGAAATTCCAAAGGTTTCTGAATGTTCTTTCAACACAAGACTTGCACAAACCAGAGTTTATACTATATTCTCGTACTTGTCTACTCCCATCTCATCCCTTTAACGCGGACTGGTGATCATCTTCACTTTTCACACTCTTCACTCCTGCCACTGCCTGACTTGTCTTGTGGAGCCCCCGTGTTTGCCTTTGTCATGGCTCTTCACAGTGTTGATAATAGTCAGCTTAATTGTTCCACCAACCTGGTTAAATTATTAGAGCAGAGAAGATTCTTTCATATAGCCTCCAAATAATGTGGAAGGGAGAAGACTGAGAGGGAGGGAAAAAGAGAAAGGGGAGGGAGGGAGGGAAGGAGGGAGGGAGGGAGGGGTGGAGGAACTTACTCCAGCCAAGAATTTCTGGGGCTCACTTCAATGTATGATGGATGCATCTAAAAAATCTCTGAATTACTAAGCTTAGCTTTAGTTATATTCTCCCTCATGAAATTTTTAAATGTCCGTGTCTGGTGGAACCTATAAGCCAGGGCACTTGTGTCCTCCAGCCAAAAAGGGCGAGGTAAATATTCTCATTCTTGGCTGTAAGTGCTCTTAACATCATGGTCATTACAGGCATACACAGTCTTACCCAACCCCATAACAAACTAGGTTATAATTTAGGACTCATTAGTAGCTGCCTTACATCTACTTTGCTTTCTTCAAATAGGCTGGGTTGCCACTGTTTGGTGCTTTGTTCTGCATCAGTTTTCCTACCTACTCCAGGGTACCACAATGGCTGAATAACATTTCAGCCAGTATTTGCTTTTCCTTGTCTCTATCACCAAACTAAACTTTGTCTTGCTTTCTTGTGCTTCAAGCGGTGCACGCCATTAATAAGCTGTCACTGAACTATGACACATCTCCAAACTCGTAACGCCATCTCATTCTGCCTGCTTCTCTTGGATTTCCCTGTAGTTCCATACTTCACTCTCCATGTCTCTTTTTGAACTCTGTTTATGATGGACAACCAATTATGGCTGTTTTCAAGAACCTGTGCTTTATTGGAGTTCTTTATTTTCGGTCACTCTAATTTGCCCTTTTCAATCCAAATTTTGCTTTTAGAACTATAGTCTCCATTGCAGATAAGAATAAGCAAACTACAGGGTAACATGCCACATTATATACTTCTAAGATAAACTGTTCCTGAATGTTCTTTGTATTGCTTTGATGATCCTGGCAATAACATTGAATAGACTAGCTGATTTAGAAGGGCATGATTAATCCATGCAAAATGAACAGTCATAAATAACAGTGAGTTTCCTCTACAAACCTTCATATGAGCACACTGTGTCCATCATGTTTCTGGATATCTCATTTTTCTAAGTCTGTTCTGTGTAGAAAGATGGAGTCACCAATGGTTTGGCTGCCAGCTTGGACGGAGTACTGCTACAGAACCACATTCCCTTCGGAAATTCCTCGGGGTCCCATAACTGTTCACCCCAAGAAAATATAATGGCATTCTTTTGGAAAGTTTTGCTATATAAACCACTATCAACTTGTGTTTTCCTTGTGAATTCATGAGGCCCAAAGCACCAGATCTTCTTTACCCCCATCGGCATCCCCAAGGGTCACTGGGCCCAGGAGAGAAAACTTATTCTGTAGTCTAGATAGCCAGACATCAAGAACCAACACACTAAAAAGAGGAGTGCCTGAACTCAGCTAACCCTCCCCATAAGGTGAAGAGCCTGGAGCACAGCCAAAATAGCTCAGATGGGAGAGCATTAGACTGCAGGTGAAGAGCCTCACTTAGGCTGATAGCCCACCACGGGGCTAAAGATTGCTAGGATTTGGCACCTTAATAAAACTACCCAGCAATTACCTAAAGGTTAATCTTAAAAGAAAGAAGAAATCTGGTCTGTGTGAGAAGCCACCTATTAGAGGAAAGAAGTCAAGGGTTATTTTCTACCAATCTGTTTCTGGGATACGAGCCATCCTGGCTACTGATGTCGATCCATTTATTCATGGCTGGTTGCTTTGAACTTGGCGTGGGTAGCTGATCGTATCAGATCAGCTCTGAGCCCCTGATAATATCTCTTATTTGCCTTAGGCTAGTACTGTCTTTTTCTTCAGTTTCCACCTAGCCTCACAAAGGTCAACCAGCAGTGACCCACATCAGAGGTCCCGAGCCCAGACAAGTCTGAGAACACTCAAAAGAACCCTTGAAAAACGTGGCTATTTTAGCAAGGTTTGCAAGCTGACTATTTAGCCTGCTGTAGCGTCTCGGCTACTGGAAAATGACATTCAATTTCAGGGTCAGAGACAAAGAACTTATTACTCACGACACACCTAACATCCTATCCTAAGCTGTGTGCACATGTCATTTCCCCTGTCCCCTGGAGTCCTGCAAGGGTTACATGGAGCAGCTTACTTTGATGCTGCCCATACAATGGCTTTGAGTTGCGAAGTCCTAAGTTTAGACTAAGTTTAGAGCAGCTTAGATGTTTATTAGAAAAGACTGGGCTGCAAACAAAACAAAACAAAAAAAACAAAACAAAAACAAAAAAAAACAACAACAACAAAAAAAAAAACCTCCAGAGAGAAGCATTGCTTTCAATGCACAATCAATAGACCTGCTCCAGAGTTTCATAGCCAGAGGGAAACACTGCCTTCCGTTTAGTAACAAAACTGTTGAAAAAAAAATGGTTCAGGAAAAAGGGTCTCCAGTGCCTCTGCTCAGAAACCCGTGAAAATATTCTCCCAACAGTAGGTTTAAAACGTGAGTTGCATGAACAAATGGCAGACACCTCAGAACAACTAAGTAATGAGTACTTGCCACAAATAGTCCATCTATTCCCTACTCCTCTAAAGAACTCCACAACATTGAGATGTCATATTTGTTTGTACTAGAATGATTCTCATTTTATGTATTTTAACATAAAAGTGGGCTGTTCTTTCAATAGTTATCATTTATTTGAAAAAAAATCTGCAAAACCTGAGAGACTTTTGAACATACCAAGCACTATCCACTTCATGGAGCAATCTTCTTTGAATGTAATCCTTTACGTAAATTAGGTGAGCAATCTTCTTTCAATGTAATCCTTTATGTAAATTAGTTGCGCATCTCTCTCCTTTTTACATGAGCTGTTCAGTTTTAAATTTATTTCAATTAGCATGTTCTTTGTATACTTTTATATGTGTTTATCTCATGTTCACCCCATATCACCCTCTCCTAATGCACATATTTCTTTACTCTGCAAATATTTATCCCAAGAACTAAAATATAAATGACATAAGGTTTTAAGATTTTTTTAATTCAAAAATAAGAAAGGCAGAACATATAGTATATGCAGGCAGAGAAGTAAAGAAACCAATGAAATGGCTACTTCATGGTCAAAGGGGGGGGGGGTTTATTGTAGTAAAAAGAGGAAATACCCAGTGGCATCTGGGAGAGTTCAGAGAAGAGAGAAAAAGAGGCAGCTGGACACGCTATCTGTAAGAGAATTGAGAATGGCGGGACAGAGGGGGAAAGCCACCGCATAGAGGTGTGTGGAGGGTTCTGGAACAGCCTGAGGACTAGCATTGTGCAAGAGGAGTTAGGGAGTAGGGAAGGGCCAGGGGCTAGTTAGTCCCTAGGAACGATGGTTTCTATACACACTAAGATTATCCTATATAGAATAAATCCTCAACTTTTGTGTCTTCTTTTTTTATAAGTGTTTTATATTATTTTGATTTTTTTTTGAGATGAGATTTCAGTTGTTTTGTAAACCTAACTCAGTAAACCTCTGTTTCCCGAGTGTTGATATTACATAATTATACTACTACATTGAGCTTAAGTCATTTTGGGAGTAAGATTTTTCTAAAAAAATCATTTGGGGCAGAGATAGTATAAACAAAAATCAAGACAACACTTTGTTTAACTATAATCTGGGGACACGAGACACAAGTATCTTGTTAGGTTGTTAGTATTCTACTACCCCAAACATGTCTTAATCAAGTAAATTAGGTAAACTATATAATGAATTGGTTTTTATGGCAAACATATTTTAGAGCTTCTAGAGGAGTGGGGATGTATCTCAGTGGTAGAGTACTAGCCTAGCATTTACAGGGCTCTGGATTCAATTCCTCTCTCTCTCTCTCTCTCTCTCTCTCTCTCATTTTCTTGGTTTATCGAGACAGGGTTTCTCTGTGGCTTTGGAGGCTGTCCTGGAACTAGCTCTTGTAGACCAGGCTAGTCTTGAACTCTCTCTCTCCTTTCCTCCCCCCTTCCCTCCCCCCCCTCTCTCATATACACACACACATTTTCAGAACCTCTACTCTAATTGGGTTAATTTATATGTCCAATAAAGCGATTAAAGGCATGATATAAATCATTGTCTAAACTAGTTCCATGATGCAGAATTTTTGACATAATATGATTTAAATAAAGGGACACCGGAGTTCCAGGACAGATAGGGGCAAGAACAACAAAATTAGATTTGTGAAGAGTGTTGAACTATATGCTACTTGAAGCTTATTATGTAGGTACTGGGGAACCAGAATTTTTACAGTTTACATTTATAGGTAGTTATTTTTCGTCAGGAATTTATTCTAGACTCTTTCTGTTTTGCACTAGGACATTTCATGGAATGTAAGGTCTATAGGTGGGAATCACCTTTGTGTAAAGCTCCTTCGTGTCAAAGGGATCCTATGCAGTAGTAGTCTTACACTTTCTTTTTTTTCCCTGTGCTTATGGCTCTTTCCTCTTCTCTGAGTCCCAGGGCTAAGACTTAGTCCAGCAATCAAGGGTTAGGGGAGACGTTGATCTACTCATGGGATAGCCTCGTATGAATAAACTAACTCTTCAAGATTTTATTAGCAAAGCGAATTTCCAAAGCTGTATTATTTTGACTCTGCTTCGGATACTCCAAGCAAGTCTTCTTTGTTCTATAAGAATATTTAATAATACATTACCTGATATGACATTATTTTAAGTATTGCCATAAATAAGAGGATTTAGATTTATTCTCTCTAATACATTAGTGTTCTGATTTTTTTCTTTATTATCAAGTATGATTAATTTCTTTCAGACTTTGACTTCTGTAGTTTTTACCAGAGAGGAACTGTACAAAGAACAGCTCAGTGCATTGGTCACTGATGTTTTGGGCTTCTATTCTAAGCCAAACATGGTAGGTGCTGGAGATATAGCAATAAACAGGTCCTGCTTTCACAGAGCATATATACATCTAGTTGTGACTGAAGTAATAAAAAAGTGAAGTTTTTTTAGTTATTGTCTCTCAAAAAAATGTATTAGTTACAAGGGGAACAAAAACATACATGGTAAAATTTACCTAAGAAAATGATATTTTACTGTCTTTTTGATCTTTCTATTCATTCAAAACTTTTCAAAAATAGCAGTTGGGGGAAGTTTTAACAATACATAATTTAATTTTTTTTTTAAGGTTCACGTTTGTTCTAAAACCCAATTGTATAAACTGGTTCCATGATACATGACACTCTGAGGTATGGTTAAGGGGAAGGTTTTTTTCTTTTGTACATGTGAAAAAGAAAACAACCAGAAGCGACTGCAAGAGACCAAAGCAGAAGGAGAAAGTAGACTGAACATGGCCAGTGGATTGGACCTGGCCCAGGGGGGAGGGGTGGGGGGGTAGGAGATGAGGGGGAGGGGCCGCAGAAGCAGAGCACAAAGAGACAGACACAGAATAGATGAGCATGGAAAAGGAGAGAGCATACCCCTCCAGCAGCGTGGACTTTGAAATGTGTGACAAGCACTTGTGCTACCGGGGAGCCTGGAGGCTAACTCGTGCTCTGGAATGCTAACAGGCTCCACTGCTACCTGCGATAAGGGAAATGACTTCTTTTGGTAGTGGTGAACCAGCTTCACACATTTCTGAGCAATGCTGGCTTTTATCTGATCACCAGAAATCCTCCTGTAGTCCATGACTGCCTTTTGGAGTCTGGGGACTTGGAGTTTCCTTTGAACCTGACACTAATGCCGTCTTTGCATAACTGTGACATTTCCACCATAGAAGCGTGACTTCTGGTTCCATTGTTTTTGTATCAGGACCCCAAGGTAGAAGCCAAATCATTACCATATGGATAAGAGCAGCTGTGGGCTGTACGTTGCTACCACACAATGTCCTGCAGCAAGTGGACACTATGCCAGCATTTGGTAGGAAGTTCTGTTCAATATTCTATAAGTTATATCAGTATATTTTGTCTGTGGCTAAGGTCATAAAGAGTGTTATAAAAATCCAAATATGTGATTTGTTATCTTTCATCCAGCATTTCTTAAGCTACTCTCCAAGTCGAGTGTATATTTAATAATTTAATGATAATAATCTGTAATTACCAGACTCAGTGGATTTGCTATTTATATGCTAAAATATACAAAGTGAATCTCTTCACTTTACTAGTGAGCAGAGAGACAGAACTAATAGCATCTGCAATGTATCCAAACAACGGGACATAAGAAAAACTTCTATTTTCCTACTACCTTTAGTTCCAGTCCTACCAAGCAGAAGCTATCATAATTTTGTTTTCTTACCATATTCAAGCTGCCAGACACATCTGTGTCTCTGCTGTGTGATAAGTCTTCATGTGCATAATGGAATATCGGTAGGAGAAAATCCAATGCCTAAGTGATTAAAAGGTAAAGGAGGCATGAAAGAATTTAATGAGGAAATAAATATGAAACTAAAAGGCCTGTTGTAACTATTTCCCCCAAAATAGAAACATTAGCTAATGGCTATTCGATATCTTCCCCTCCGTTCATTTGTTTAAAAAACTCACTGCATGTCTACCATATGCAAGACATCATGGTAGGCACTGACTATAAAAGAATACAACATGGGCTTTATCTATATTTAAAAAAAAAAAAGATCCTTACTAAATCCAAGTAATAATATAGGTGAGAGAACAAACCAAGAACAATATACCTTGTAAGTTAATGGGAGGCCAAAACAGGAAAAATACACCTTGCAGGTTTAGGGTTCTGTTTGCAGTTAAGACTGTCAAGAATAAGTTCCTATTTGTCCTGTGCAGGTTAAAGTTTCTGTTTGTAGTTAAAGAATGAGTTCCTGTTTGTCCTCTGTTAAATCCTTGCAATAGTTAAAGAATGAGTTCCTGTTGATCCTGTGTTAAGTCCTTGCAATAGCTAAAGGATAAGTCCCTGTTTGTCCTGTGCTAAGTCCTTGCAAGTTAAGGTTTCTATCTGTAATTAATTTCCTGTTTTTTAGAACTGTTGTAAACTGTAAAACATGTTTTTCAACCTTCACTAAACTGGCCACTCCTTTCACATAATGTATACCTGGTTCCTGCCCTTGCATTGTATTTTTCAAACAACGTGTAACAGCTGCCTCTCTTGTCCCGGTGAACACCTTATCTCTCCTATGAAAATGATCCCAAAAGGCCTGCAGGGACTGCTCTCTCGCATACCAACTTAGGGTGAGATATCTGGCTGGCCAGTCCCAGGAGGTACACCCCAAAATTCAGTTCGCCCTACATTGACAGTCATGGAGTTGGTCTTTTCTCCTCGAAATTCTCAGGTTTAGCAAAGAGTCCAGCACATGCAATAAGGATACATGGAAGGTCTAGTGGAAATAGCAATGTGAACCATAAAATAAGGCTCAATGAAATCTGTCATTTAAAACTATTACAGGAACCAAGCTCTCTGTGCTTCAGTTCCTTCATCTATTAAGGCCTGCATGACCACAGGCTCCCAGGTGAGAACCTGTGTCCCTAACTGATTTGGGGGAAGTCACAGACCCTTCAGGGTAGGAGGCATTACTGGTGGAGGTGAGTCACTGAGGGTGGCCCTTTCAGGGTTTAGTCCCACCCACCTTCGGTGTGCACCTCCTGCTGGACGGCTCATCCACCATTACAGTGTCAAGGAACCACAGCTTATGTTCCCAGTCAGGTAAAGGAGAAGGCCTTAGTCTGCAAACCCTCTAAAACTATGAAATAAAATAAAACACTCCTCCCTTTATTTCTCTCAGGGTTACCATCACAGAGATAAGAAAAGTAACTAATGCACTATCCATAAAATACTTTTATATTAGTTGGAAGGTAAGACAAACACACGAGATAAATATGAGCTTAATATATGACATGTTGTGGAACAGAAGGTCTTTTGTGTAAGGTACAGTTTTTTATATTTATTTATTTATTTATTTATTTTTGAGATAGGGTTTTTCTGTGTAACAGTTCTAACTGTCCTGGAACTCAACTTGTAAATCTGGGTGACCATGATATCACAGAGATCTGCCTACCTCTGCCTCCCAAGTGCTGGGGTTAAAGGCATGTACCAGCACCACCACCACCAGACTCAGTTTTTGGATGTTTATAGATAATGTTAGGAAAGACAATGGCTTAGTAAAAATGTTCTTTGGGAGTGTGCCTTGCTTGTGTACTTTAAGAGGATACAGAGGATACAAAACACCCCAAGTGCCACATGTAACATGCTGAGAGACAAAGATATTTACTAGCAGGCTAAATACACTGCATTCAGAATCCTATTGTCAAAGTACTATTCAGCCAATACTACAAATAGGAATCTAGGATAAAAAGTACCCAGTGAGTCACTATGGTTACCTGACTAAAGACTGATGGAACTTTAATGCCAAATATCATATTTCTGACTCCAGAGTTCATTCTCTTTCCCTACACAAAACATTTTTCTACAACAAACAAACCAAAACCAACCAAAAAAACAAAACAAAACTAATATGGCATTGTTTATCCTGCAATGAAGTTTTCCATGATAACTCTGTTTATTTTTTTGTGAGGAAAAAGACATATTTTTTCAACTATCACTAGGTTCATGGATGAATGGATGACAATCCTATAACAAAAGACAGGTTACTGAGTGAAAAGCATACAGACTTACATAATATAAATTTTAGGCTACATTACGACCTTCAAAAACCAGTACCTAAGGAATCAGAGAAACCTGAATATTTTGTTTAGGTTTGGTGAAGAGTCAACAGTTAGGGAGAAATACAGTAAGACAAATACAGTAAGCTGGGATCTTAGAAGGCCTCCAGATTGTTCTCCGTATCTTCACAGATATAAGGAACCCTTACACTCAGGCTGTAGGGAAGAGGTGTTTTTGAAATGAGACCCTCAAGGGAAAGATGAGGAATCATGTGTGGCCTGACTTAGGAGAGAAGGTCAGAGGGACTTCCTGTGCTGCTGTTTTCTGAAAGGCCATTTGGATGGTAATCCTTGATTTGATGGGGCTGCTGGTCCTGAAGCCACCTCAACGCCAAATAAACACACAGACTCTATATTAGTTGTAAAACTGTTGGCCGGTGGCTTGGGCTTCTTATTGGCTATCTCTGTTTTAATTATTAACCCGTTTCTATTAATCCATGTATTCCACATGGTCTTGGCTTACTGGTACATCCTGTCTTCTCAGTCCTACATGCCTGTTTCCCAGAATTCTTCTCATCTCCTAGCTCTGCCTATGCTTCTTGTCTGGCCAATCTGTGTTTTATTCATCAATCAATAAGAGAAACACATATACAGAAATACATCTCCCATCATGTCTCTCTAACTCATTGAGATCTACTTATGTTGCCCCAAAAAAAACATGGGTATAGAGCCTGCCTTGGGACACAGCAGACCTGTAAGGATCACATGCTTAAAGAAAACGAGCTCTTCCTCTCCTGGTAGGTCTCGCATTCCAATATCTCTTCAGTTAGGGATGGGACTTCATGCCCACCTCTTCTCCTCTGTGCTGGGATTTTGTCTTTGCTCAGGTTGTACGGCTTTTGAGCATTCTCTCTCAGTTACTGTGAATTCATATGTCCAACCACCCTGTTTAGTTCATAACATATTATTCTCTGATAGTCTCCCACTTCATCTTGCTCTCTTAATATCTCTGCCTCCCCCTTCCATGAAGATCCCGAGCCTCAGAGAGAAGGCTGCAGCCAACAAAGGCTCAATTTATTTTTAAGGTTCCCCAAGTCTTCTTTTCCATAGACTCTTGTAAACACCCACAACCTCGAGGCAACATTTGGTGCCCTATGCGGGGCTTGAAGAAGGACAAAGGATCCACTGAAGGACAGAGGAGTCAGCTACTTAAAGAACTGGAAGGAAGGAGTCAGCTACTTAAAGAACTGGAAGGAAAAGGGCCCTCAGGGTAAGGGGACTCCAGGATCAACAGGGTCATGGGAAACTTCCCATCTCAGGAGCAATGGTATATGCAGTTATTAAAATGCCTGTTAAAAGGAAATGGCAAGAAAGTGAAGAAAAAACAGCTTACAGAGCTTTTGGTATTAATTTAAATGGCATTGCCATTGGTTTGAGGCAAGGCCTCTTGTTCAATTGAAACTGAAAGTATGGAAGCAAGTTATGAGAGTTTTGAGGAGAGCTCAACAGAGAGGAGAGCCCATACCGTTAAAAATTTGGTCCGTTTATGTAATTTAATTTCAAATGCTCTGGAGCCGTTGCAGAGTGAGGAGTCATTAAAGCTGTGTCTGAAGTACAACAGGAAAGTAAATAAGGAAGACACACAGGCTAGAATTGGTCAGTCAGTGGGAGAGACCTTTCCTTCACAGTCCATAGGAATGCTGCTTCAGAGGACAGGGAAAGTTAAGGAAAGCCAGACACTGGAGATGACGCTCCTCCTCCTTCATCAGATGAAACAGATTTAGAAATTAGAGAGGCTGAAAGGTTAACTCCACATTTAAAAAACGCAAGAGCTCACAGGGTGGTGGTGGTACATGCCTTTAATACCAGCACTTGGGAGGTGGAGGCAGATGGATCTCTGTGAGTTCCAGGCCAGCCAGGTCTACAAAGATACTCAGAGAAACCCTCAGGAAAAAAAAAAATCAAAAGCAAAAAACACACACACACACACACACACACACACACACACACACACACATCCCAAAAAACAAGAGCTCCCAAGACAAAGAATAAAAAAGGAAAAAGAAAACTTCCCAGTAGAGAAAAGGGAAAGAAAAGAAATAAAAAAGGAAATCTTCCTAATAGCAAAGACAGAAGGAAAGAAAATAAAAGGAAATTTCTCAAAGGAGAAATCTTTAACTAAGAAAAAAAGGGTTTTCCTGGTAAAAGGGAAAAATATTGAATCAAGGCCTCAACATTAAAAGGCCACTGTAAAAGAAAAATAAAGAAAAAAGCTTCTTCCCAGTAGAAATACAGGAAGAAAAGAAGGCTCTTTCTGATATAAGAAATTGAGGATAGCAAAATATTTGAGCTCTCTTTCACACATCTGCCTGCCAGCACAGGACATGGGCGTCTGAATTATAAAGAATATACTTGGTCTTTTAGACTAAATCAAAGCCATCCTTTTCTGGTTGGGGTGCCATTATCTTACTTGCTACTAAAGGGGCCTGTACAATGGCACCCTAATAATTACAGCATTACTTGTGAACACAGTATATTTCATATCTGTGTTAATTCTAGTATGTCTTTCAATTTGACCTTTGAAAGTTTATATATTCTTAGAGCAATCTGGATACCGCTAAAGTTGCCATGGCCATGGCAAGACTCTCCTATAATGACCCTGGTTCAGAAGCTTACTGAAAGAATGTTATAAAGGACTTGTCAATGGTTGGACTGGTTATTATGGGGATAACTGCATCGATGGCTGTGGCAGCAACAGCTGGAGTGGTGCTTCATAAAGAAATCCAAACTGCTGAGTTGTTTAGAGACTGGCACAAACATTCAACAGAACTTTGGACTGAACATAGTAAGATTGGTAATGAGATGGTGAATGAATTAGCTGAGTTGAGGCAAGCTGAGGATTGGTTAGAAACTCTGGGGGAGCAGATAAAATAAAAACATGATTGGAATTGTTTCTTCTTAGTGTATTACACCTTCAATGCTTATTAAAAGCAGGCACAATTGGGATAAGATTAAGGTGCATTTGATGGGTCACCCTAAGTCTTCTAAAACAGTTTATGATATGCAGAAAGAAATAAAGAAACTTTTGCTTAAAATTTACTTGATATGACAGCAGTGGGTATTATGGAAGGTCTTGCAGATACCATAGCATCATTCACTCCTATGAATCACTTTATTTTTTTTAATTTTTTAAATTTATTTTATATAACAAAGTCCAATTAAATGAAAACAAACATTTATACACAATATTTGGGAATTTGGGCGTTGTTCTTTCCAAACTACTTCCTGCTGGTAAGGGGCGCTGTCATGGTGAATCACTTTAATAATGTCTTATTCTAGCAGGCGTTACTCTTATTCTAGTTATAGTAACTTTATTGACTTAAATTTTTTCTTTTTTGGGGGAGGTTAGTTACATGAGGTTGTGAAAACAGAAGGCTAGGGAAAAGGCTGTCTATACTGTAAAGTGGCATAACCTTCAAGATAATTCATTATTTGTATAACGGAAAGGGGATCTGTGGGAGCGTCCCACTGGTCTGCCCCGGGTTTGGCTCCAGAGTGCACCTAGTACTAATCCATCTTTCGTTTAGCCGGTGCCTTTTGTTTCTCCCTTGCCTTATGTGAATCTTGTCTGAGAGTTTCCCAAGGATACGAAGCCTGTGTGACACTTGGTTGGGGGGTAACCTGGAAAACCATGGTACCCCCTTTATTGAGAATTTGCACTTGGCCTTGTCCCTTTGGAAGCTTAGGATGTTTTGAGGACATGGAAATCAACTGGCTAAGGTGTAAATCGGAGAACAATAAAAGAAGCCCTGGGCGAAGGGAAAGTGGTTCAGTCATTAGAGACAGACCCACCCTGCAGCCGAGAAAGGCTAAATTCATTCTTAAGGTGCCTCCGACTTCCTCTCCACAGACCCACGTGAACACCCACCCCTGGACAGCAACAGAATCTGGAGGCAGGAGCTTACACAGAGGCCATGGAGGACACTGCTCAATGGCTTGTTTCTCATTGCTTACTCGGCCTGCTTTCCTATAGAACTCAAGATACCAGCCCAGGCATGGCACCGCCCACAATGGGCTGGGCCCTCCCTCATTGACCACTAATTTAGAAAATGCCTTCAGCTCGATCTCGTGGAGGCATTTCATCAATTGAGGCCCCTTCCGCTCTGATGACTCTAGCTTGTGTCTAATTGACACACAAAACCAGCCAATACAACTGATACAAACACATTACTATTAAGACACAACCTTTCTTGTATTATTCGTCCCCAAGATCTTTAATAACATTAAAAGTCTCACAGTCTTTACAAATTCAAACACATCAAAATTTCAGTCCCTTTTAAAATAGTCAAGCTCTTTAAAAATCTAAAGTCTTTCAAAATTCAAAGTCTCTCAACTGTGGGTTCCAGTAAAAGACTTTCTTATTTCTAGAGGGATGATGTAGGGCACAGTCACAATCAAGTCAAAGCAAAACCAAAATTCCAGCCATCCACTGTCTGGGATCCACTCTCGACCTTCTGGACTCCTCCTGGGTCACGCCGCCTTCTGGACTCCTCCTGGGTCACGCCGCCACTGTCCCCTACGACACACACAGCTGTCTTCCTGGCTCCATCCATGGCTGCTGCTGCTCCTGGTGCTTATCTCATGGTGCTGGTGTCCCCACCATACTGGGGTCCTCTGCTGCAACTGGGCAGCAGCCTCTTTCACCAATAGCCTCTCACAGGCTCTCGGCACAGCGCCAAGCCTCGGTTTCCTTCCAATTCTGAGCCTCCAACTGCCCTGAGGCTGCCACTTCACCAATGGTCTCTCACAGTGGCAAGCATGACTGCTTCATGCTTTCAAAACCAGTACCACCTGGGTGACTCTCTTACACTTTACCAAGTCAGCTGCCAGCACCAGGTACAACCATGGCTGCCTCTGGAACACAGCTTCTCAGCGCTTTCAGGAAACACTTCCCAGAAGATTTCACCTCAGTGACGCTGGTCTCTTCTTAATCATCAGTAATTTCTTAGCTCCAGCTGACCAGCACCAGTTGTCCCAGTAAAAAAGGGGTCACTTTAGTAGTTCTGGTATCTTGTTAATCACAGCTGATTCTTCAGCCCCAGCTAACCAGAACCGCAGAATCTTAATTCAAAATAACAAATGGACCCGATAGAGTCTTTAAAGTTCCCTTCGAAACTTCACAAGCCAGGCCTCCATCTTCTGCACTGGTCTCAACATTCTTATCTTCCAAGTTCCCACAGAGCTCTTAACACTCAGTGGTTTCTTAGCCCAGATTTCCAAATTCCTTCCACAATCCTCCCCAAAACATGGCCAGGTCTGTCTCAGAAATGCCCCACTATGGTGGCACCAATTTGTCTTAGGTTTCTATTGCTGCAGCAGCAGCAGCAGCAGTAAAACACCATGACCAAAAAGTAAGATGGGGAGGGAATGGTTTATTTGGCGGCTTATACTTTCGGGTCATAGTCCATCATTGGAAGAAGTCAGAACAGAACTCAAGCATGGCTGGAAGCTGGAGACAAGACCTGATGTAGAGGCCATGGAGGAAACTCGCTTCTCATTGCTTGCTCAACCTGCTTTCCTATGGAACTCAAGACACCAGCCCAGGCATGGCCCCACCCACAACGGGCTGGGTCCTCCCTCATCAATCACTAATTAAGAAAATGCCTTATAGGCCTGCCTACAATCTGCTCTTATAAAGGTATTTTCTTAATGGAGGTTCTCCCCCCCCCCCCATATGTCTTTAGCTTTTGTCAAGATGACATAAAACTAACTAGTACAGTCACTGTTTTATTTTGGCGAGGACAACTCCCACAAGGGAAAGCATTTAACTGGGAGCTGGCTTACAGTTTCAGAAGCTTAGTTCATTATCATCATGGAAGAGAGCATGGCAGCCGGCAGATATGGTCCTGGAGAAGTAGCCTGATCTCTAAGTACACACACACACACACACACACACACACACACACACACACACACACACAGAGAGAGAGAGAGAGAGAGAGAGAGAGAGAGAGAGAGAGAGAGAGAGAGGAAAGAAGGAGGGACATGAGAACTCTGTATGTAGTGAGGATGTAACCACTCTAAGGTATGGTTGAACGGAAGGTTTTATTGTAGCTATGAGGGAGAGTAAGGCCAGAGCATCTGGAAGAGTCTGGAGCTGGGAAAGAGAGAAAGTAGAAGAATGAACATGGCCAGCAGACTGGACTGGCCTATGAGAAGACAAAGAGGAGGGAGAACAAGAGAGGAAGACAGAGTGTGGGCAAAGCAGGCCAAGAAAGAGCGAGCAAGAGAGCACATGGCCAAAGTCTCAGGGTTACCAGGGAATGAGAAACTTGGTGGTGGTGGGGGGGGGGGGTGAGCTGGAGGGGGATTGTGAGATACTGAGGAAGCTTCGAGGCCAAGATTCACTAGGTGTACTAACAGGCACCACAGATAGCCATTTGTCCCTTCTGACAGCTATAAAGAAATGGCTCCTTTGATAGAGGGGAACAGGCACCAGAATTTAGGGGACTGGAGTTTCCTTTGGAACTGACAAACTTGAGTTCAGATCTCCAGCACACACAGCCAAGTGCAGAGGTGTGTGCCCAGCAACTCTAGCGCTGTTAGGGAAGAAACAGACCCATGGAGCCCACTGGACTGCCAGCCTAGACAATAAATGAGTTCCAGGGTAAGAGACACCCTGTCTCAAAAATAATATGGGGATAGATCGAGGAAGACACCAGAAATTGTCCTCTGGTCTCCACATAAATGCACACATCCTGCATACATATATGCAGGTGCATCCTCATGAGTATGTGAAAACAGCCATACAGACATATGCACATACCACACACACACAGACACACACACACACACACATACACACACACAAAAAAAATCAAAGGAAGGGAAGGAAAGACACCTGGGCTGTGGGGAGGTCAGGAGTTCTACCTACTCACTGCCTCTCCTACTCATCTACCTTCCTGCCTGGCATTCTCAATCAGGAGATGTCCCAGGGACATGTCTGTAGGAGCCAGTGCTCCTCAGAGTGTACATTAGACTGTACAGAGTGAAAAGGCACTGTGAGGCCCTATGTTCCCACATGCAGTAGCAAGAAGTAATTACTTCTGTGTAGGAGACGGGTCTGTGTTCACAAAATAAGTAAAAAGCGATCAAAGTAAGAATAGGCATGGAATACTTAGAAAGGGAAAGAGCAAGTCAAACACAAATACTTTAAAAACTGGATAATTTGAGCAACGTTGAAGAGACCTATTTCTGTGACTAATGACTACCGAAAGGTAGCAGACAGCATTAGAGGGTCAAACTAAAAATTGAAGAGGCCTTTCTAGTCATTTCGGCTGGGAGCATGATGGCATTCAAATTTATATTAAAAAAAGGAATAGGGAGATTACCAAAAATTAGGGTTAAAACATGCATATGTCCCCCATACTTCAGAGAAAAACCAAATGCTAAGCTTTTCTAATGCCAAGAGAGTTGTTGTTATGCAGATTGATGTTCATTTTTCTGTTGACTGTGCTTCTTTCTCAATGAAAACGGAGAAAGTTTCTATATTTAAAAATAAAAATTAAATCAATTAAAAATATACAATGACACACGACTAAATTTCAAAGTGTGTCTTCCTGTAATTAATACTCCTCAATGACCTTTGTCTTCAGTATTGTCACGATGTACTGTTCCCCCAACTTGAATTGTTATTCGCTTTGCCACTTGGTAGCATTCAGCAATTTTGTCTTTCAAGAATAGTAAATACCTCATCATTGGTTAAAATGTGTACAGGAAAGCAAACAGAGTTCCATACGCAAGATTTGTATGCATTAATACTTACGAGAAACCTCTCAAGCAGGATGTAAGGCTGAGATTGACATTTCCCAGCTGATTTAAACTTTGGGAATCTGTGTGCACTAAAACTTCTTGTTAACTGAAGTTCCTGAAAAGAGGCTGTACCTGTACCAAATGTTCTACAAAGGTGATCGTGGAGAGATGGAATATTGCATATCCAGAGCCAAGCTATGTCAGGCGACTTTGACCCTTCTTTAGCCATTTATTGACTCATCTTTTGTGTGACCTCACATCCTAACAGCTAGGATAAATCCTTTGGAATGTGTAAACAGACCTCTAGCCTTTGTCAACCCCACAGCTAAGAAAGTCACCTGATCTCACCTGAGGTCTATAGCAGCCATCTCCTCACTTTGTGGCAACCTGAAGAGCTAACGTACTCACCAATATTTTTGCAAAGTGAAGTTTTTGTTCTGTTACTATAAAAATCTCATGAGAGTGTTACCTTGCTTGGACATATCCAGGATCACTTAAATATGTGTTCCTAGGCAATGGTCACTGCTATTTGGCTCCAGAATAAACGATCTCTTATTTTCTTTGATATGAGGACTCTGTTTTTGATAGACATGTTCAACAATGTCACTTTGCTGTGACTGGTCTTCAGTCTTGGTTGTTAGACAGAATAGGCCCTCTTGTAGGGACAAGAAACCATTGATCTTTATGTACTGAATCCATAACCTGTTCCTAACCAAGAATCTCTTATTCTTTGTCAACAGTGTATTGAGTGTACTTCTTTTTCTTGTCCTTATGTTATCCTAATAGTAAAAACAAAATCCAGTCACATACAGGGTGCCATGATGTCTCCAAGGACAAACTGGCTGCCCATCTGTATTTTACATGGAAAAAAATCTCAAGCCATAAGGAAGATATTTCTTCAAAATGCCATACTCGTGACTAACAAAGCTTACCAGACTTTGGACCATTGCAACAACTAGATAGAATGCCTGTTGTTTTCTTTGTCGGGTAGGCAGCCTAACAGTCTCACAATCAGTGCTGGCCACTTTTCCATTCAATCAAAGCTTCTGTCTGAGTAGGCAGCTGATACTTCTGTGGTCACTGTCATTATCAGTGGGACACTGGGATGTCCACTGGGCAACAGGGAACCTATGAAGTTTATAAACCCCCTCCTGCTGGAACTGGGACTTTGCCGTGAAGTACTCAAATATTTTGTTGCACACATAGTAAGTCTTCTAAAACCATGAAGGCCACATCTAGCCAGAATATTTGAATGTCCTAGTGTCAAGGTAATAGTACCATTACACACAAGGATTAGGATTCAGAGGGTGCCTATTGATATTTGCATGTTCTTGTGTCGCATCTCAAGGCGTCAGGCCACATATAAATGAGTAGTAGAAGAAAAGACATAGTTTCTTATGGAAGAAAACACCTCTGAGGTTGCAAATTGGCCAGGGCTAGAGGAAGGTCAGTGGCTTAATGGTGTTTAGGCCAAACAGATTAATGCAGTCATAGAGTGCTTTTTCCACACATGCTTTGTTGCACGACAGCTTTGGTGGGAGCGCCAGCATTTCTTCCCACTGGCTCCTTTCCTGCGTAAATCTTGATGCCACTCTCTTTCCTACTTCCCCGCCACTCTCATGTCACATTCATGAGAAAGACCACCTTCCCCTGCAGCCCCCTCATTTCCTACCACCTTCCATCTCATCTCCTTCTCTTTTTACGGCAGCTGCCCTGAGATTTCAACATGTCACACAGATTACTCACTGAGCATCATATTTTTAATGGAAGTTGGAAAATGGAGGGATTTTGCTTTATGCTCATAATGATAGGCAACCATCACAATGCTATAATCCTAGCGTATTTCATTTACTCCAAAAGCAAACCTGTACTAGATGAGAGAACACCACTGTTCTCTCGACCTCTGGCAATCACTAAGCTCTCTATCTTTATCCGTTTTTTTATTCTAGAAATTTCATATAAATAGAACCACACCATATGGCTTTTTATATTTAACTTCTTTTCCACTCAGCATGATGCTTTCAAGAGTTCATCCATGTGTTACATGAGTCAACTGGTATTCCTTTAATTTTATGTGTGAATTTTACAATGGATTGTATATTAAAATACTATGAAATCATTAACTTTATTGGGAGAATTGATTCCCTTTTGGTAAAGAACATTCTTGTCCTTACAAGTTGGATAATAAGTATTTAGCAGTAGAATTTGAAATGATTTCAATTCAGAAAAATGAATGTATAGATGTACATAGAAATATTTTTAATTTGGCAATGGGTTAATAATTGTTAAACTTTGTGGATAGAGCAGGAATGTCATTGTGTCATTCAACTTTACATTTGAAAATTTAAAATAGCAAGTTGTAAAGATACAAGTTTCAGGGACTGGAGAGATAAATCAGTAGTTAAGAAGAATGAAGTTCAGTTCCCAGCACCCACATGGGACAGGAAGGTTACAACAACCTGGAATCCAGCTTCAGGAAATCTGATACCTTTGGCCTCTGCAGGCATTAAACTCACACACACACACACACACACACACACACACACACACCTACCTTTCCTACAGATATACACACAAATATCATTAAAGATTTTATCTAAAAATGAATTTAATATTTTCATTTAAATGCAAATAAGTTGAAGTAATAAAACAAAGATTGTGGTGATATATTATTTATGATTTATTAAAGCTTGCCTGAAGATACAAAAGCAAAGCTAGACACAAGTCATAGAGTGAGACAATGATGATATACACCTTTAACCCCAGCAGCCATATTAGCTAGCCATAGAGTCAGGCCATGGTGGCACACACCTTTAATCCAGGATTCCAGAGACAGGCAGATTGGTCTCTGTTAGTTCAAGGCCACAGTCAACTACATAAAATTGATCCAGTCCTAAGAAACAGCTCACACAAAGGTGATCTCAACACATGAGGTCACATGCCTTTAATCCCAGGATTTGAGAGGAATGGAAGGAAGAGGGAACAGTCTGGGATGGCAGCCTGAGGCTTGTGGAGACAGGATTGCGGTCTGAGGTTTGGTGCAGAGATTTATTCTCCTGCCATGACAAAGACAGGTCAGCCCTTTCAGCCTGACGTGGAGGTAAGAACTAGTGGCCACCTGCTTTGCTTCTCTTTAGCTTGAACACCATAACTGTCTCTGGTTTTTTTTTTTTTTTTTTTTTTTGTGTGTGTGTGTGTGTGTTACAAAATATGTATGAAAAAATGTTTGAAAGTAATGAAAATAATATAATAAATACCAATAGAATCCATCTAATCTAAGAATAAGAATAACAACTTTACTATGTTTACATTTATGTTCTTCACTCTATACTCTACCTCCTCGTCTTGATATTTTAAAAATTTATTGAAGAAATTTTTGAGCATGTACAGGCTAGTTTTATTTATTTGTTTGTTTGTTTGTTTGTTTTTGTCAATTTGACACAAGCTAGGCTCATTTAAGAACCATAACTGGGACAATGTCTCCATCATACCGGCCTGTGGGCAAGTCTGCAAGGTGAAATAAACACTTCCCTCTTTTTGGTCCATGCTTTTGGTCATGGAGTGTATCACAGCCAAAGAAGCCTAACCAGGGCCTAACAGTGCCCTCCTCAAAGCTGTACAGCTCTGCTTTGGAGTATCAGAGATTATCTATAGAGAATTGTTTTGATTTGTAAAGTCAATAAACCTGTGGGATATATCCTATCAAAAACATCCTGTAAAGGAAGATTCCCTCAGAGGTATTTAGCCTACTGTGACCATCATGTCAGAAGTGCAAATCCCAAACACAAATCCCCAATGTTCTGTGGATGCATACCACTCTTAATGAGGATCAGCTCTAAAAAGCAATGTTTTGGGCATGTTCCTTTTTACATAAAAACAAATGGATCTTTCATAAAGAATGGAGACTGTGTCTCGTAGCTGGTATCACCCGAAGGACTCTGATACGGTCCAGTTCATCCACCGCTGCTGTGAAAATGGTTTGTAACAGAGAAGTGCAACTCCCCTTTCCGTCCTAAGAGAGGTGAAGTGGAAAGCGAGCCCAGCACTAAAGCACTGAGATTCTAGCAGTGAGTAGTACGGTAGCACAGAGTCAGAGATGAAGAAGAATGTCTGGGTAGTAAAGGGATGAACTGAGCAGTGCAAGGAATGGTTGAGAGTGAGGAACACGGAAGGAAAAGGAGAAAGGGGAAAGAGGAAGCGGAGGAATGGGGGAGTGGAGGGGAGAAGAAGGGAGGAGAGGGGAGGAAAGGGAAAGAGTGTGTTGAGTCACTGTGTAGAGAGTACGGTTAAAGAGGAAATAAGAAGAGGAAGTGGGTTACAGAATAAGGGGCTTTATATACTAACTCAAGATGATTTCAGTCTCTCTCGGCAGAAAACATAACGATCACCATGAAAAGAAAAGCTAACATGTTATTAGAAAAAACTGTTAAAGCCATTAATAATTACATTTTCATATGGATCACATTTATAGAGTAATAGAACAACATACATCTAATAAGCACTAGATTTCCCGACTCTTGTTTAGTTTCCACACACACACACACACACACACACACACAGTCATGCAAACATTCATGAATGCACACATGGACAAGCTCGTTAGGACTAGAATAATCTTTTCTGTTTTATGGCTGAGTTCATTAGGGTCAGGGAAGGATGGATACAGATTGTAGAACTAGTAAGGGTTAAAAACGAGTTTGAAGTAAAATGTCCTTCGTTACCTATCATAGTCAAAACTTAACTCAAGCAAGTTACCACACAAAGCCTTTTATTTTCTCGGCTAGAAAACCAACTCAACGGCCTAAATAAATTTAGAAGTTGAGCTAAACTTCCTAAGACATGAGAGCTCTAAGATATTAAATGCAAGATTAGACGAGTAAAACATGAATATGAATGGGTCTGAAAAACAGTACTTAATAGGGATGAGCTTCTAAACCCTGGCAGTAAAGAGCCCATGAGAGGGAGAGGGGAAGAGGCCTGAGTGAAACGGAGGACAGTAGAACACGTGTGATTCAAAAGTGGAAGAGAGGCTACTGGAAATAGAAAGGTTTTACACCGTGATAGTGGATGTTAAAGGGGGGAGAGAGTAGAAGGAGTATTATCCAAAAAGAAAAG
This sequence comes from Phodopus roborovskii, assembly GCF_943737965.1. NCBI lineage: Eukaryota > Metazoa > Chordata > Mammalia > Rodentia > Cricetidae > Phodopus > Phodopus roborovskii. Next base: position 16,158,277 of record NW_026126511.1, read on the forward strand.
GCTTTTGAAAAAGTCATATGGAAGTTCACTGCTTCATGAATTAATTTATAATTATAATTTAAACAAGGACATTTGCATGCAGGTAGCCTGCTTGAGTGAATAATGCTGTTTTCAAAGGTCGTATGTTACTAAGTGAAAAATCTTAATGACAAGAGTTAGATACTTCTTTACGAGTAGGTCAGAGAGGCACCCCAAACAATACAAGTTTTGATTGCTACTGCTCTTGATTGCCACCAGAAATACATGGTAAGATGAAGACACCACACCTTTTGGTCATAGAACATGCTGACATCAAGTTGGAATTGAACTAGAAGCTTCTTCCCTTCTTGCTGTTTTCATAGTGCTGAGGTGCTATGCAAGGTGCTGGAGGAGAGCATCATCAGAGGTCTTAGCCAGTGGTAGACCCTGTGTGTGGCAACACTACCTTTCCAGGCAAGATGTGCCCACTGGCAATAGTGGCACACTGGTCATGAAGGTAGCCAACAGCTTTTGCTAGGATTGATGCCTTTAACACAGGAGGAAATCCATGCTTGTTACTCTAAGTCTTATCAAAATCCCATGACAAGGAAGACAATAGGTTCTCGGTTGTTTTGCAAATGGACATGCGAAATGGTTTTCTAAATATTAATGTTTCTACCCAGAGATCTTTGGTGCTATCCATATTGGTCAGAAAAGCTTTGTTTTGCTGTGGGCAGGGGGTTAGTGCAGAGATGCTTAACTGGTCAAAGTGCCAAGAAATTATTGAGTGTCCCATCTTAAATGGACCCTTCTATGCCATTCCAAGGCTCAGGGAAAATTGCAGAAGAGTGTGTGCGGGATAAGAGGTACTGTTTCCTGGACATGGCATACCGTAGCAGGTGTGAACTCACAGCAGCATGGTTATCTGCACAAGATGGAGCCATCAGCATCTCAGCATAGACATGGGGAGGGCTCATAGCACTCTACCCTTAGCTGAGAAGCCATTAGCAGGTAAGGGCTGCTGGGAGAGAAGGGGTAACTTTTCTTCAGTGGTGTGAGCTTTAGTAAGAAACCCACGGTTCAATAAACAACACCATACCTATGTACAAAAGCAAACAAACAAAAACAAAACAACTCTAATTAAACTCAGTGGCTCTCAAAAACAAAGACACAAACAAAGACACAAACACTCATGATAGTAGGGGAAGGATTTGTTGAGAAAAGGGTCCAGAGAGAAGGAAAGGAGGTAAGAGAGGATAATGGGGATTGTGTGAATATTATTAAAATACATGTGTACAAGGACTGTACAAATATTTCCAAAAAATAAGGATTTCAAGAAATTCAGGATATGGGGCTTGGGTGTAGCTCAGTGACACAATGCTTACCTAATATGGTGGTTCAAATGAAAATAGCCCCCATAGGTCATAGGGAGTGGCACTATGTGGCCTTGTAGGAGGAAGTCTGTCACAGGACTTGGAGGTTTCAGAAGCTCATGTCAGGCCCAGTGTTACTCTCTCTTCTATTGTCTTTGGATCCAGTTGTAGAACTCTCCAACACCGTGTCTATTTGCATTTCAACATGTTGATAATGGACTAAACTTCTGAACTGTAAGCCAGACCAGCTAGATATTTTCCTTTTTTGAGAGTTTCTATGGTCATGGCATCTATTCCCAGCAATAAAACTCTAAAGTTTAGAATATGATTTCTACCTAGACAAACAAACAAACAACCTGCCAGTCTTTGGGGATAGGGTTGTAACTCAACAGTAATTTGCATGCCAAGCAAGTACTAACATGCATGAGGTTCTGGGAAGAGGGAGCTAGTGGTTAGAAAAGGAAAGAACAGTTCTAAGAGACAAGGAACATACACATATGTAAATGCATGCACATATATACCATATGTGTGTATGGGGTATGTGTGTGGGAAGACAGAGTCTGGGTGGGATGTTAGGGGGAGACCCAGTTAGAAAACAAACAAAAACTGACAAAATCAAGGATCCAGCTATTCTGCATTTAACTTTGACTAATTTATTTTAATAATGGTGAGAGCACTTTTATAATTGTTCTTGGGATTTAAAACAGAAACCATCTTTCTTCAGCAATGCACAGTATGTTATAGTCTTGAAAAGAAGATTTGTTTACTTGGTGTTCCCACTTCTAGGAATGTAGCTCAACACAAATAAAATTGGAGAGAAGTCAAGACTTTGTGGAGGATAATTTACATCGTCACATTGTTTAGAAAGGCGGAAGATGGAAACAAGGGAACAACAAAAGAAAGGGGAATTGTTGGGTAAAATGTATCTTCACATGTTACTTATTACATTCCTTAAAATAAAATTTTCAAGTAGTTATCTAAAAAGTACTACAAAATTACTTTTTGAGTTAAAAAGATACAAATGCTAGTATATAATCTTGAAATATCTTTAGAAACATATGCCTGCAAAAGAAGAGATGGTAAATAAAAATGGACTATAATATTAACAGATGTTACTTATGGATTGTGAGACTGCAGATGAGATTTGTGTATACATTCCCAAGCTTTTCCATAAATGAGCACATAAGCGTCTTATAATAGAAGGGCTATGAAGATAATTCTAAATGCTACAGTTTAGTCATCTTTTACTGGTGAAAATGACATAATGATGGTAATATTTACAGAAGGACAGTGTCAATCCTTAGATTCATTTTTCACATTTCCTCGTATCTCTTCAGGGTCTGGATTAGGTGTCATATTCTTTAGACACCAACTGATCAACAGGAATGAAACAATCTGTATATTTTACTATGTCCCAGGCTCCCAGGACCTGCAGCTCAGAAGCGTAACACAAGATGGCTGCTTTTCTTCAATCAGCCAGATTCTGGAGACAGTATGCTTGGTGGACCAGGTTCCTGGCCCACCCACTTCTTTGCATTCCCTCCTTCCTCCCCTCAGTTTAGTTTTGGCTGGTAAAGAGTTTAAACCTTGAAGAGCAATGAAGAGTTCATCCATTTTTTTTTCCTTCTTTTCCCTTCAAAGCACAGGTTTTGTGGGAAGTGCTATTAAGGGAAATCACATGCAGGTGGTGGTCCTCTCTGTATGAGCTTTTAGCTTCAGTACTGGTCACCATGTGTGGCATACATTTAAAACACTGGCTTTCACTCAAAGGTCCATGTGAGTTCTTGGGCAACTATGAAGGACTTCCAAACTACGTAGTCCCCTAAGCTAGGTAACCCAGCTCTGGTTGATTCTCTTGTACTCTCTCTACCCACATGTTCCCTGCCATCTGTGGACACCCACAGTTTCGGCTTTTGGGGAACTTTTTTTTCTGGCAGGTAACTTACCATCCTACTTACTAGACCCAGAGAAAATCGGTCCTATTAGAAGCACAACTGGAATAGTTGATTGTCCTATCACATTCCATACCCTAGTACTTTGTCTTCCCTGTATCCATATCCTTTAATACAACTTTACATAGTTTCACTAAAAACCATCATACTTATTTCCTTATTCTTCCAGTTGGGACTTGCTATGGGATTCCCCCCCCATCAGATATATTTATTCCCCCCCCCCCAGATACATTTATTTCCTTTACTCAACATTATCTTAGGTTGGGAATTATTTTGCTTGTTGGATTATTAACAAAAATGACATAGGTAGTAACTTGGAAACGATTCCTCTGGGCTTGCATAGTCTTGTTCACTCTCATTACTGTGAGGAAGCTATATGGTTTTATGTTGATCCACTGGCTCAGAGATCAGAAACACCAAAGCTATTCTAGTTGAAGACATATAAGGTAAGAATTTCCAGGAAAGAGTGAGCAAATCCATCCTTGAAGTGCATGCTCAAAACCTCACTGTTGTTACGTTACATTATTTTGGCCAAAGACAACAGTGTCCCCAGTCTAATGGTTGTCTGCAAACTCATCACTCACGTTCTTTCTATCCACAGTCTTCTTGGTTCCCTGTCCTATGCCCAGAGAAGCACAAAAGAGGAGCATTGAGTCCAGCTCCCAAGCAGATTCTTGTGAAGGATGAGGGATATGCAACTTTACCTTAGCCTGCCATACTCTCAAGGATACTGGTAGCATGCATTCAACTATTGACTCAGGAAAGTTTATTCTCTCAATAAGCAGGGAACCAGAGTATTAATTGTGTACTGGTTCCTACAAGTAGTAGCCCAGAGGACATCTGTATTTAAAGCAGGTTGCATATCAAGGCAAAAACTTTTGAACCTGGTATACCAATTAATCACAGAACTTGGAAAGTAGAAACATAAGGCTTTTGTTGTTGTTTTGTTTTCAAATTCAAGGCCATTCAGGGCTACCCAGAGAGTTATACATCAGCCTGACCAGGAAGACTACAAGTTCAAGGCAATTTGTCTACATAGCAGACCCCATTTCAAAGCTTAGGGAACTTGAATATTTTAACATCAGCCCTAGGTGAACTTAATCATTGCTTCAAAGGGAGATATTCATGGTTTGCTATAATATATCCCGTTTCTGTCCCCATAACAAAATACAAGATGCTGGGTATTCTATATAAAAATAAAGAGGTTTATTTAGCTCACAGTTTTGGAGGCTGAAAGTCCAAAGAGCATGTCAGTCCAAACAACAGTCAGATTCTGTCAATGACCCTCCCCAACTGCCTGAAATATCATGGTGGATGGATGGCATCATGATGGAGACATTTATGGCAAGATAGGAAGCCAGATATCAATAAGGAGCCAGGATTGCTTGTTTCTAACAACCTTCTCACAAAAACTAACTGAAGTTCCAGAACTACTTGGTTCCTTCCAAGGTCAGTATCCCCAGTACAATCCACTGGGTTTACTTCTTGCAGAGTGTACAACCTCTCAACATCACTACACTGAGATCAAGCTTCTAACATAGGAGCCCTTGGAGTACAAACCATATCCAAACCACAGCAAGATGGATATACTATCTCTAACTTTCAAGGGCAGGGAGGTTGTATAACAAAAAAGGTGGTTTTGCCCATCAGTTGAAAGACACATAGGTGTGTGATAGAAAGTAGAAAGAATTTTCTCCTATTACAGATGTCTCCTAGGAAATATGATGACAGACTTTTTTTTCTAGTCAGTTATTGGTAATCTTTATAAGAAACTGGCTCATCATCCCCTTCCTTTTCCTTCTCCATCCAACAGGCTGACAACTTCTGATTGTCTTGTGTTCTCTTGACCTCCGACTTCTAGTGTAAACTGAAAGATGGTGGTACCAATTCAAAGTCACTTCTGTGGCCTCTAAGGAATCTTGGGCCCAATTCTTAGGCAATAAGAAGGTTCCTATCCCATCACAAATGGACTGAGATACTTGGTAAGTATATGATAATATTATCTCCAAAGAAGTTATGTAAATACCTGTACATCCATGTTTGCTACCATACTGTGCATAACATTCAAACAGAAACACCCTAGACACCCATCAACAGATGAACAGATAAAGGAAACCACATACACAATAGACTTTCATTTAGCTGTAATGAATTAAATTGTGAGTCTGGGTAATGGTGGCCCACGCCTGTAATCCCAGAATTTGGGAGGCAGAGGCATGCAGATCTCTGAATTTGAGGTCAGACTGGTCTACAGAGTGAATTGCAGGACAGCCAGGGCTACACAAAGAAGCCCTGTCTCAAAACAAACAAGCAAAAAAGAATCAAATGATTTCATATACAGGAAAATGGACGGCATTGAAAGTTATGCTAAGCTAGACTGGGAAAGGCAAAATACTTCATGTTTCTCTCACACGCAGAATATACATAAATGTTTACATTCCCTTACAAATACATTGGCTCAGAGAGAGGATGAGGGCGGAAATGGGACTGTGAGGAGGGAGAGGAGCCTCAAAGGGAGCAGGCGCACAGAGAACGATAGCAGGGGCACACACACACAAAACAAAACCTTCGTTTCATATGTGGACTGTATGCACACACATGCGCACATATGTTACATGAAAACAAAAGGAAGATTATTTGTGGGAAGGAAAGAGGCCAAAATAAGAGCAGGGAAGATAGCAGAGGAGTTTTATTACATAATGCGTGCACACGTGCGCGCATGCACACACACACATTTGAAAAATCATAATGAAACTGATTACTTTATATGCTGACTCTCCTTCTGTTCCCAGCACCTACATCCAGTAGTTCAGAGACACCTGAATCTAGGGGATCCTACATTCTCTGAACTCTGTGTATGTACTCGTGTGCACAAACCCCTCCCCCTTGTACAAACATCATTTAAAAAATAATAAAATAAATCTTTAAAAAATAAGTAATAAAACTGGGAAGTTTAAATTTAGTAAACATTAGGAGGCATGCAAATTTCTACGTGTAGCACAAATATGTTCTATGAGAAACTGACACTGAGGTGCCACACAAATAAGTCTTACAACAACTGTAGATAGAGTTCCTTTTCGAATAGAGCACATTCTACATACAGTGCAACCTAAGAGGCAAAGATGACTCAGAACTGAATTTAGCCAATAAAAGAGACTCTTTCTGTGAACGGCATTGCAATGGTTAGTATTAATGGACGAGTTGACAAACTCCAGAATGGTCTGGAAGAAGGGCTTCTGAGCAGGCCACTGGGAGATTATCCTGACTACATGAATTACAGTAGGAAGTAAGTAGCGCCTATTCCTAGGGCTGGGACCCTGACCTGTGGGAAATGGAGACAGCAAGCTGAGCTCTAGGGGGCTTGCATACGCTCCTCTTTCTCTGGGTACTGACTGGAAGTGGTGTAATGGTCCCCTGCAAGCTCCTGCCCACTTGAGTTGCCTGTTATGGAGACTGTACTTTGAGCTGTGAGTTAAGCTCTCTCTCCTTAAGTTGTGGGGTCAGGCAATTTCATGAGAGCAACAAGAAAACCGGCCCTGTGTGCTCCATTCCAGGGCTCTGCTTCGGTATTTTCTCTGAGTGACCCAGTTTCTCCTCAGTGTCTTCAAGGTTGCATAGTCTCTCTTCCACTTGATCTACTGTTGTCTAAGCCTTCCTGTGAGGGTTTTTCTTGCTTTGGGAACATTATTATATCAGTATTCATTTTTGCAGAGATTTATTGTCTTGGTTATTCATGATTACTATTTGTTTTATTGATGTGGCCTAGACACCTGAAGTCATTGGTAGTGCTTCTTACTATGGGAATCTTGTCTTTCCTTTGTTGTGTGGGTGTTTGAAACTCAGTTGTCTGTTACCCCGACTTCTCAGGTTGAAGACTAGCTTTATGGGGCTTAGGATCAGTCTTGAAGAAAACTCGGTGTTGATGTTCTAATAGAGTATCAGAAGTAATTGCGGTTCAGCCCAAGCTAAATGAACTTTCTAAGCTCAGGGAGTGAAAAAACGATGATCACAGTGAATCTTTGGGAGTCTGGGGAGGTTCACAGGATTTCTCAGGCAGTGAGAGCCAGTAAAGTTGTCTGTGCGAAGAGTCTTAAGATCTCTACCTAATGAGACCAGGGGTGGGTGGGGTGGGGGGTGTCAGAGAGGAAACCACAAGGCAGACAGGGGATGCATGGTTCTCGGGCAGGGTGTGTGTTAGAAATGCCTGAGCATTAGTTGCCACTTTCCAGCCTCCCTGTTATTAGGGGGCCCTGTGACAGCTTCCAGCCACTGAATTCAGAGGAAGTGATTTAAAGATGTTTCATGCTTGGTTCTTAGCATCTCATTCAAACCTTCAACTCACTGTTCTCCTTCATGACGGAGACTACACATCCCAGATGCTAACATGCCAAGATCAAAGAATGCTGCCTGACCTGTATCAGACTATGACATGTGTGATGAGTAAACGTGCATTAAGTCACTGAGATGTGAGGTAGATCACCCAAATTCTACCAGGAAACAAGATGCTCTGGATAATTCAAATTAATAGACTTTACTGAAAGAACTCTCAGAAGTGTCAACAGAGTGGGAAGAAGCATGGGGACGGGAAACTGTCACCACCTCTAGAACTAAAGGGACAACACAAGGAATCAGAGCTCTGACTGGGGCAGGGGAGGAGATGCCAGGCCGGAACCCCGGTGAGAAACTGACTCAGCCTTTGTCAGAGGTGCCCACAAACCGGGGAACCAGGGGAGGATGCCTTGACCTGCTTCTCTGTTTCCCACTACTGTGTCTCCAGGGAAAGCATCCTCTGCATGCTAACCCCAGCATGGGGCCTCTAAGGAGCACAGCTGATGCAGTCCATGGAAGCCGGCCTCCTGAGGCACAAGAAAGTTCAGTGAAGGGACAGAGAGTAGATCTGGTAGGAACTGCTTGGGCTTATCTGTTGTGGCAACTAGATCTAATTACTCTAATACTGATTTTTTAAGCAAGTTTCTTCTTTTCAGCGCTGGACTTTAAACCTGGTATCTCACGCACACTAAGGATGCGTTCTGCCCGTCACACCCCCAGCTATTCAAGTAACATTCCATCACACACAGTAAGCTTTCAAAAGCATTGTAAGAGTACACAGAAAAGGCTGAAGTGAGCCAAAATTCTTTTCAGGTGAAGAAACAAACTAGGAAACATAAACAACAGCCAGTATGAAGATTCCTTAAAAAATATATTTTCAGACAATCCAGCAATCCCACTGCAGAGTATATATATCCAAATGTGGGGGGGGGGGAGCAAGCAAGCATTAGCTTCTGGACTTGGGGTGGCCTTTACAGGTGTCCCCAAATTAATGCAAGATAGCTAGACCCTCACCACTACAGTGTTAAATTACCTGGAGCATACCACTCCTCAATCTCACCATTGGCCAGGCAGCAACTGTCAACTATGAACTGTCATCAGCCACACTACTGTTAGCTGAGAGATAAGAGGATCAGTTCTGAAGGAGGGATCAGGAACATTGAGTATTGATATTGCTCAGGTCCAGTCTCTCTTACAGAGTGCCTACTATATAGCCAAGAGTCTGTGTGAGGTATTGTTTGTTTCCCTTGCAGAAATCTGGTACAGCTGGATCTCCAAATGCCTTTCCCATACCTGCGCCTGGAAACCTTTACCTACTATTGTAAAAGCTAGAACTTTTAATAGTCTTGGTAGCCCTGAGAGGTCTGGGCCTTTCTTTGATTCATCTCCTTTAGTCATACAGATTGGACTTGATTTAACATTAAAACTCAGTCACAAGAAAACCAACTTGTATGTTAAACATACTGCTTCTAAATGTAACTGTAGCCCCATTTATCTTTGAAGACATACATCAGTTACTTTTGCTAAGATAAGAGATTCCCCTTTTTACTTGTCTCTTGAACTAAGGCCTGGGTTAAATTGACTATAATTTAGTATTTCAATGGGGCTTTTATGGATCATCTGGTGGAAATATGACACTGTTGAGTCTCAGGTCCCTGAGCAGGGCAATAAAAACAAATACTCTAAGGGTCAATGGGATCAGGAAACTATTTTTCCAGTTTGGATTTCTAAACTGTCATGTTATACATGAATTCCAACAAGCTGGGCAGTGGTGGTGCATGCCTTTGGTCCCAGCACTCAGGAGGCAGAGGCAGGTGGGTATCTATGAGTTCAAGGCTAGCCTGGTCTACAAAGCTACAAAAACAAACAAAACAAAACAAAAAACCATGAATCCCAGCAGTCCTTTAGTATTTAATAGTCCTTGAAAGTATTTAACTTTGGTAATAAAAACCAACCTAAATATTATTTAGTGAAGTTTTTTTTTCCTTTTGTGCTGTTGAGAAAAAAAATATCATTGCAAAGGCCAGGCTGATCTAAAATTCATCATGTAAACTGTCTTCGAATTTGTGGCTATGTTCCAGCGTCAGCTTTCTGAGTGCAGTCCTACAAAGGTAAGCTGTGGAGTGAACGGCTCAAAGGTGAAATGCGTGGTTCAACTTCTCCACTTTGCAGAGTTCCACCACATATGACTTTCTGTCTTGGTCAAGAAAGCATGCACTGGCGAAAATTACACCATAAATATGATTTTCCAAAAAAAAAAAAAGTTGTGATTTGTATCCTCAGAGATTATGGAATTCACAGACCTGAAGTAACAACTGAAATGGATTTCTGAGGAATGAAAATGTCCAAATGTAACTCAGCCCTTTTAGAACCCAAGTGTGCTATCTGTAGGGATATTTAAAAGCTAATATAAAAAGATAAAGCATTAGTTATTAATGCTTACGAATCAGAGCACCTGAGAGCTATCCTATGCCACTTGTATTTTCACTGATGTGGTGGCTTCCTATAATTCCAACCACACAGAGGATGGCATGAGGCCAGGTGTCTGGAGCTAGCTTGTGTACAGTGAGACACTGTTCAATAAACACTGACAGATTCCAACCACCTCATTAATTTGTATCTTCAGTTTGGTGCTAGTAATGTTATTTGAAATAGGTTATCATTGTAGCTGCTAAAAATGTAGAATTCCATGTCCCTTAAAATGTGTGTGTGGGGGTCACTGAAGAAGGAAACATTTCTTCCCTCTCCCTCACCGACAATTTGTTCTCAGCTACCAAGCTTGTTTTAAAAGGCTTTCAGGCACCAATCTTATTTTTAAATGCTTATTGTACAGGAAAACACACAGACGTGTGACCCCACAATGTCAACCTCTTTTGTGCTTGATATACATGCTTCCTGTGTTTGAAGCTTGCCACTGCGGTTTAATCAAAAATATTTTTGTTATTTCAGAGACAGAGTCTCACTGGACTTATGGAAATTCTCCTGACTCCACTCAGCCTCCTAGCACTGGAATTCAGTTTTCTTATTTTACATACATCACATCATGGCTCCTGCCTTATAATTTACTATATTAGCAAAGGTAGCTTTCTTTAAAAAACACACACACACACACACACACACACACACACACACACATATATATATATATATATATATAAAGATGCAGAAAAGAAAAAAATTAATGGGATAAAAATTAACAACAACAACAACAACAAATGTAGCCCAGATTTACAATGTCAAGTGGAAAAGAATGGCAAAAACCTGTCTGTGATCCTAAAAGTGAAAGATGAAGCCATGGTCTCATTTCAGGACGACAGACTAGTCTGTTGAGAAATGAGCCTATTAACCACAAAGACAGAAAAATACGCCCACAGTAACGCCGGCAAAGGCCCGATCTGCCTTAGTTGTATGCTATTCTTTGAAGGCAAACGCGTCTTGCGCTGGGATCAGTCCCATAAGACACCTAGCCGTCCCAGGGTGGCCCCCTTGCTTGCACCCTGGGGAACACAGTGTACCGGGCGGTAGTGCAGTTGCAGCTGCAACTAAGATGGCAGCGCCCAAAGGATTCCAGCTGTGCTCACATGGGCTGAAAAAAATAAATCCCAAACACTCTATTTTTCCATTTTGCATAGTGCGATGTGGAGGCAAAAGACCCTGTTCCTGCAGTACTCAGGCTGCATAGGGCATTTAGTAGTAATATAATTCTCCCTTGGCTTCGCGTGTTGGAAGCAAAGCAAGCAATGATCTGCAGGGATAGCTAACGTGGTCATTGTGACTTGTCTTGGAGACCCCCGCCCCTCCTCTTCGTCCCCTTGACAGTGGAATGGTGACTCCAAACACCCTCACCTTTCTGGTTTTTGCCCTGCCCCCCCTCACTCACCCCCCCCCCCCCCATCCCAGGGAAGCCTTCTAGAGTAGCTAAAGCTGCCAAGGCAGTAGCTGTGGCAGCTGCAGGAACCGAGAAAAAACAGTGCAGTGCAGAGGCAGGAAGAGGAGGAGGGAAAACCCCCGCTGCAGTGGCTATCAATTTAGGGTAGGGCGACCGCTGCCGCTGCCGTGGAAGGAAACGCTGCCAACCGCACCAGAACGCCACTCTCAGACACCTAAAGGGAGCATGTGTGGGGCTCTGCGCACGCCTAGTGGTGCAGCCCAGTGACATCGGGTTTCAGGGGAAAATCCATTTGCCCTGTTTTGTCAGTACCCAGAAGGCTGAGGAAGGTGCTAGGCTGGTACTTTAAAGTACAGTAAGGACTTTTACGAAATTCAGGAAGAGGTGGGCGGAACCCAGAGACCACAGCAGGGGTCGGTATCCACTAGAAACTGTAATTGGGTAGCAAGGGCTATGCCACCACCTAAGTCCTCACTAGAAAAGCTCCTCTGAGAACGAGGAAAAAAAAAGAATAAATAAAAAAGGAAGGACATGACTGCTCCTAGGTATGGTGGAGGAGAACGCTTATTGTAGGCATCGTCAGAGGCAGGGGCATCTGGGAGAGTACAGAGTGACCCCAACCCTGAGCCACGCCATATGAGGAGACGGGGAGGGAAGACCAGGAGTCCAGGAGGGTACAGGGTAGAAAAAGAGGGCCGGGTAGCCCAAAATGGCTAGCTTATATGGGGAAGGGCAACCCTGTAACAGCTAGGGACTGAGGAATGCTGGGAGAGCCTGGCAGCAGGTCCACAGCAGCCATTTGTCCTGGGTTTGAGACCTAACACTCTGTGCAGACGTTGAGTCACGTAACCGATATCTATCACCCGATGTGCACTCAGTGAGTTGGTTCGGACACCATTCCCCCCCACCCCCAGCAAAAGTCTAATAGATTTGGTCCGACGTGTATTGCCATTCCCTGAATAGACTGTCACATGACAAGATGGACATCTTCAATACTTTAAGTCCCCCTCAGCTTTATGTGGTAGGCATTGTTTTGGCCATTGGTTACAGAAGGAAACGCACCCGAAGGCATACAAGTTTTAAGAAGCCAAGTCAGGAACCAAATCCAAGGTTGTTTGACTTCAAATCCTTGTTGGTAGCTCCTGCAACATCAGTGCTCCCTTGCAACCTGTCCAACCTTCAGGGGACCCAGCCTCTTGCTCGTTCATTCCAGAACAGTGGTGGGATGAGAAGCATCCTGGTCAACACCGAGGTTTGTAATTTTCCATCCTGACACATCAGGATAGGAACCTACTTAACACAGGCTACATGCTTACTACGTGTGGACTTCCAGACTAGTAATTGAAAGATAGAAAAGTAAACAAGAATTTATGAGTGGATTTATAATGTAGCTGAAGAAACTTAAAAAAAAAAAAAAAAACAACTTGCTTAACAGGCATTAAAATACAGACTTCCCATGACTTTGTTCAAGCGTTTTCATCATCCCACGTCTAGAGAGCTTTTAAAATACTACTCTAAATAGTAGAAGCCTATCATTTAAAGATACAGTTAAAACTCAATCTTTCAGCATCCTTATCTATTCATGTAGAATTCATGTACTTCTCTACTCCTTGCTTGTCTTTTCAAATACTAAGGTGGGGCTTTAAGATAAACCCTTTTAAAGACCAGTGAGTAGATGCTTGCAGAAAACAACAGTTTTCTACACAGATAACATAATCTTAATTCTACACAGATAATAAAAATCGACCTAGATAATATACTCTTAATCACCTCTGTAGTTTCAAGTGGTAAACAAGAATCATCTTTGGTAATTTAACTCTGGGCAGAAAACGGTAAGTGTGATTACTGTCCATATAAAAACGCAGCTTTAAGTTGAGCCACTACAAGAATATTTAAGAGAAATGATTGCACGACGACTTAACTCTGATGGAAATGCTGACAAGAAAGATTTGGGAATAACTCTGGCTTGCTAATACACCTAGTTGCATTTTCACCGGGGTAAAACGGGGGTACGAATTATTATCTCTCTTAGTAAATGGCTCTCTTCGATTGCATCGTGTTTTTTAGGACAGGCCGGGAACTGGATGGCAGCACACTTGTGTAGTCCAGGGTGACCTCGAACTTGTGGGCAATCCTCCTGCCTCGGAGACTCAAGAGCCGAGACTACGGGAGCTAGCTGGCTAGCCACGGCCACTCGTGGTTATCAAAGCTACTTTTAAGAGACTGAAACACAATGCCCCCCAACCTCCAGTTTCACACAAAATTGCCTCGGGGCTAAGGCGCCCTGGCCGGCACTCTGCACCGTTCATCTTCCCGCAGGCAGTACGGACCCGGGACCCGCTCGTTTGACTGACAGGCGCCTCTTTCCGTCAGGCTCGGGTTCTCTCCTGGAGCGAACCACGTTACCTGGAGAAGAACGCGGCCCCTGACTGCAGCATCCCCGGCTCGGTCGGGGCTCTTCCTCGTGCTGATGGTAAAACGCGGAGCCGCGGATCGGGCGCCGCTTCGGCACCACCCGGCACCGGGCAGCCCAGAGGCGCCGGGGCGGAGGGGGTGGGGCTGCCCGGAGAGCCCGGCCGCGTTACTGAGCATGTGCGAGGCGGCGCGCATGCCCAGTGAGGCCGGCCGCCTCCCATTGCGGGCAGCTCCGGCGGCGGCGGCGGCGGCACCGCCTCCTCCTCACACTCCGCGGGTGGCGGGGTTAGATGAGCGGCCCCAGCGGCGGCGAGGGCGGCGCGGGGAGGCGGAGGAGAAGGCGGCGGCGGCGGCGGAGGTCTCTGGCTTTGTAGGGTCCCTGCTGCGGGCGCCCGAGGCCGCCGCTCCGGCCGTCGTCGTTGGCGGAGGCTGTGAGGGCGCGCGCCCGCCCGCCCGGCCCGCGGGGACGAGGAGGCGGCGGCGCCGGCGGCGGCGGCAGCAGCAGCAGCAGCAGCAGCAGCGAGGATGATGATGTGCGCGGCGACTGCCTCCCCCGCCGCCGCCTCCTCCGGGCCCGGCGGGGACGGATTCTTCGCAGCCGCCACCATCTCTTCCTCCCCGGCGCCGGGGGCGCTGTTCGTGCCGGTTCCCGACGGCTCGGTGGCCGCGGCGGGGCTGGGGCTGGGGCTGGGGCTGGGGCTGTCCGCCACGGACTCTCGGGGTCACTATCAGCTGCTGCTGTCAGGCCGGGCCTTGGCCGACCGCTACCGGAGGATTTACACCACTGCGCTCAGTGACAGGGACCAGGCCGGCAGCGGCACTGGACACCCGGCCTCCAGGTGAGTCTCCAGGGCGCCCTTGCATGCGCCACATTGCGTGTGCATCCCCCTCTCTCTCTGTCTCTGGCTCACTCTCTGCCTCTGTCTCTGTCTCTCTCTCTCGTGTGAGTGTGTGTGCGTGCGCGTGTGCGTGTGCGTGTGTGTCCACGTACTTAGCACCGGGCTTTCAGTCCGCGCTGGATGCTGATGGAAAAGCACTTGGTGATATAGCAAGAGGGTGTGGTGGCCACAGTGTGTGTGTGTGTGTGTGTGTGTGTGTGTGTGTGTGTGTGTGTCTGTCTGTCTGTCTGTCTGTCTGTCTGTCTGTCTCTCTGTCTACTGGAGGGGAAGGCAGGGAAGATCGTATCGGGTAACGCTAGGGAGGGTGATGTTGCTGGTCCGTCGTGACACGTGTGTGTATTGTTGAGAAAGGAGGCATGGCCGAGAGGGCTAAGATCGTAATGCATGAAGAGAAGGGGATGTGTTAAGGGGATGTGTTCACATTCCTAGTGTGTGAGCTGCAATGTTATCTGCACGCCCTCTCCCCATCACATCCCTTCCCATAGCTGCCCTCCATAAAGGCCGCTTTTCACTACAGGGAGCAGTGGTGTAGGTTAACGATAGTGATGTATTAGATACCAAGCTGGTGGTTTCGTTTTAGGAGATTTACGAATAAAGGATTATAGCTGGAGATTTGTGCAGACGTTGAGAAGTGATTGAAAGGGGTTTTTAGAAGTGCAGTTTGATTACGGGGCCTTTGGCCTTGAAATGTGCTTGCAGCTGCTGCCTTGTTCTGATGTACCATCAGCCATTTCCCTTCATCTTATGCTCCGTTTCCTGTTACTTGCAGGTTTGAGAGTACAGGGAGTTTTGTAGGGAAAATGGAAAAAATCCGAAGAAATTAAACATATGACAACTGGTTAGGGTTTTCCTGCTATCTGTAGTTCTCAGATCGCTTTCAGTTAGACTTGCTACACCTTCAACTTCCTGGATATAGATGCCAAATCACTTCCATTTTCTTAAAATATGAGTACCTTTTAAAGCTAAAGACGCTCTGCTGTTGTTTTCTTTCCCGTGCCTTAACTTGTCATATACCCCGAAGGAGGGTGACTGACTTGTTTCACCAGCTTTGAGAGTGGTAATTGGGAATCACCTGTTTCCTCCCATAGCCTCTTACAGAACACTCAGAAATCATAGTAGGATTTGAAAAAGTGAGTTTGGTGAAGCGAAGTTTTTTCTTTTTCTTTCTCTTTCACTAAGTCAGTGTGGCTTATGATGGGAATGTGGCAAAAAGGCAATGCCAGCTGTCTCTTTCTCCCATTATGAATGGTCTAGTCTGTAAGTCTAGCTAGTGTGTCAGAATATATTATGGCTTATCTGTTGGAGAGAACTGTAAAGGTGAAATTTTATTTGCACTTTCTCTGGATAGACCAGTTGTATCTATTTGACAGGATTGGGTGTATCAGTAGTTGTCATGGATTTAAATGTGTATAACTACCCTTTGCTATTTAGAATGAAGATAAGAATGCCACAAGTGTGTTTCTTGCTAATGGTTTTGGAAAGCAGCACAAATCACATTAGAGAATTTACCCTGGAAATTAGGTCTAAGCATGGGCTGGGCGCCCCTAAATTATGGCACTGTTGTATATTTGCACAATTTCTCTTAATATTTAAAATTACTTTTTATATATTATTTCCAAATGTATGCAATAATCTCTGGTGTATATTCTTGATTTGACTTTCTACTGCTTTCTAATAGTGGCTTTTTTTTTTTTTTTTTATTCAGGATTGTACCGGTAGTAGTAGACAAAATTAAACGTGGGTTAATTTACTTAAAATTGGTGGTTTTTAGTTTGATCAATTTCTGCAAACTGTCAATAAAATACAAGGAATTGATTGAGTTAGCTCAAGAAATAAGGAAACCAACCTTACTTTGATAATGCTTCCCAATGCTTGTTCACAATATTATAGTTTACCCCCTCATATTTTTACCTACAACTGTTCTTTATTGTGAATTGGATTAAATGGAGTCACTTAATTACAAATGGTAGGGAAAAGGGGTTGGACTTGGTGTCATTTTTATAGGACACTGAGTTAGAGGAGATAGATGAGAATAGGGCAGATGTTTCTGGATCACATCAAGGTTAAAGGTGTGAGAAAATGGAGACGATAAAAGAAAATGAGAGAAGAGATTAGCAGACGTAGAGGTGATGAGGCAGTAGCGCCTCAGGTTCTAATAAAGGAAAGAAAAAGTTTTCAGGTGTGCTAGATACTGAAGAAAGTGAGAACAGTTTCCCAGTCACTGATAACTTTTGGGCCAAGTGGGCATGGCTGGGATAAGCATAATGGGGGTGCAGGGCAGGGTGGGGGATGGGAAGTGTTTGGACAACCTGGGGGACATGCAGGAAGGTTATTCAAGTATTGGAGGGCAAGTGGGATATTTAATTATGGAAACTTAAGTAGAGAGGAGGTTATTATTAAAAACTTGAAGGAATGAATGATTGATAGAAGTCAGTGGAAGCAGGTTTGTGATGACAACAGGTTAGCCATCAAAAAAGCTAGGGGTTGATTTTCTTTACTTTAGAAAAGGAAGTATCTCTGAATATACAGACTGATAACTTATTGAAAATGGCACCATATCTATGCTTTCGTGTGGTCTGAATAGGTAGCATCATTTTTTTGGGCATTGATTCTGTAAATAGGTGTCCGTGGTATACACTATTGTAGATACTTAATGTAGAGATCCATGATGTTTTGGAGTGTGCACTTGGTGGTGGTGGGAACCACCATTTCTTGTGTTAAGTAATGAGGAAGGAGACTCAGCCAGTTTCAGGTGATTGAGGATTAATGGTTGAGCTACTGTAGGTGGGCCAGCAGAGTTCTTGGGAATTGACATTTAAGTTGACATGCTTTGCGGTTGGAGATTTAGAAGTGCATATGAGAAAATTAGAAAGGCCTTAAGAGAAGAACAATCTTGTGCTTCAAGGAACCAAAATGTAACTGAATAATCAAGGAATGTTGAGCAAATTCAGCACTATAGATTGTTTTAGGTGTAAGATTCAAGCCTAAAGTAGTACCTAGGATTTTGAAGGCATTTTTAACAAAGTGGCTAAGAGTTTGGACTCTTGACACTAGACTGGTTTTAAGTCCTTCTGACTGTCCTCTGTCATTTGCTAGTTGTGTAACCTTGAATGCTACATAACTTTCATGCCTTAGTTTTTGTAATGCTATAGTGAAGATAATGATGTGGGATGAACAAATATTTGTAAGTACTTGGCACATTATATGTTATTAAATATTAGAGGTTTGTTTTCTTTGCTGAAAGTGAGGGTTTGAGGGTATGGAGAGAAACAATAGTTTTTCCCGTTACTATTGGATTTTGGACCAGTGATTGTTGAATGTAGGAATAGTTCTTGTGTATTCAGTGACTGAATATATATGCTTTTGAATGAATGAGACTGATTGCAATTATAACATTTTCTTGGAAAAAGTGGCTGGCCAGGCAAGTCAGGAAAAAGTTTATTCAGACCTTTGAATGGTAATGAAACTTGACATTTGGGAATGTCTACTATGGTAGAGTGTTAACAGATTGCAGATTGCTTTAGTTCAAATTCCAATTTTACCTCTTTTTATGTGTTAAGTTTGGTTGTGTGTGTTTGAGACATGTTCTGCCCTGAAGACTCTGCCAGGCCTTGAACTTCTTGTAATTCTTGCTTCTTGTAATTCTTGCTTCTTTGCTGGAGTCACAGCCCTGTGTCACCAGGACCAGCCTAAATGTTTTGTTTTATGGTTTTTGGGATCTCATGTAATCCTAACAGTGTCACTGTGTAGTCTCTAAATAAAACCGATCTTCCTGATTCATCCTTCTGATTGCTGGCATTACAGGTGTGTGCACTACAGCAATTTAGGGTAATCTAACGGCTACATGCCCACACATGTTAAATGTCTTTTAAATGTTAGTTGATGTTGTTATTACTAAAATCATATTTATAATTCCAAACAGCCTGTTATAAACTTTACTAGTTGGAGGATAAGTGAGGAAAACTTATAGTTGACTGATTCAGGATTGAACTGTGAATGGAGGTTAAAGAAAAACAGAAACTGAAAACTTTTGGTTGACCATACAGTAAAGAGGGAAGTGATAAACTGAGATATAAAGAATGGTGAGAATCCTGGTCTTGCAGTGGCAGAGGAGCACTCGTACTGTAAATATTAGAGGACATTATGACCAAAATGAGGATCTGTGTTCTGTTTCAGATAAACTAATTAGCTACTGTTTTCTTTTTTAGAAATGCTATTTGACTGGCATGCTAGTGCACTCTAATAATCCCAGCACTTGGGTGATAGAGGAAGGGGGGTCAGGAGTTCAAGGCCAGATTCTGATACATAGTAAGTTCAAGGTTAGCCATCTCAAAATGGAGCAGAACAGAATAGAAATGTTACATCCCCTTTGTGTGTGGAATTTGGGTTATAAAAGTTTCCATGGTCAACCCTGCAAATGTTGAAGGTTGTTACTTAGAACTAACCATTTGTCTTATTAAGACTTAGTGTTGAAGTTCCTAGTTTTGAGTATATTGTCTGTCTGGGGGTGACATTTACAAAGGCAGATACTTAAGGAAATTGTTAAAAGAAATCACCAAGAAAACAACTGTTATGACAAACGGATAGCATTCTGGGCTTGCCCTACTTCTCAGTGGAGGTGAGGAAAGCAGTTTGTATGTTGGTATACTAAAATGTTAGCATTTTTATTAATGCTAGAATGTAGGTATCAGGGAGAGGGATAGGGATCATCCTAGGATTAGAGAGATTAGTCAAAAGGACAGTATCTGGAAGAACAAGAAAAATTAAATTTTAATTGAGAAAACCCTGATGGTTTTGAACTAAGAAGAGACATTATTACAGAAGTGGATTAGGGAACAATGTAGGTTGAATTAGTGTGTGTGTTTATGAATAGGTAGTACTTTTCTTCACATAGCTGTTTATGTCTGTGGAATCCTTTATGCTATATAAACATGTTAAGGCAAAGATACTACTCTGTTGGCATACTAATTGGTAGAAATGTAAAATGCATTAGTCTCCTAGCACAAGAGAAGTGAAAAATCTTGGATCTTAAAAAGAAAAATATGTCAATTAAAAAATAATTCAATAGATTAGAATATGTTAATTTTGTAGCAATATTTTCATATTGTAAATTATTCAGCATAAAAATCAACAAAACCCACTTCTGCTTTTTTCAACGACATATTAAATGGGCATACTCTTTTAGTGTGGGGTTAGGTTAGTGAAGGCTTAATTTATATATTTGAAGAATCTTGGAACCATCACCACAGTCAAGTATAGACTATTTCCACCACTTCAGAAAGTTTTTTGAGGCCTTCCCACTGCTGTCTCCTGGCTACTATTACTGCATTTCACCGTTTCTATAACGCTATGTAAACCTAGCTCCTTTTAGGACAGTGCCTTACATTATTGTTCGTGTTTCTGTCTTCCACCCTATATTTCCTGCAAATAGAAATTAGGTTTTAAGACTTCGTTAGATTCTGTGAAGACGTTTTTAGTATAGTATATTATTGAGTACTTTGTGTTGCCCAGTCATAGGTTGCTGGCTTTCCTTACTGCTGTAGTGCTAATACCAGTACCCACCAGACCTCTCCCTTGCAATTTATTCTTTTCTGTTTGTAATGAGCTGGGAGTAAGGACTAGCACGATGGACTTTTCACCTAATGGTTTTAATGTCCTTGGATAGCCTTTGCCTGAGTCAGTAATTTTATTAGAATTTTATTTAAATGTTATTTTTTGTGTTTATTGGATAGTGTCTTTTGGTGTCCTAGTCCAGGGCTAGGCTACCAAATATGGCAGAGGCTACAGTTAGCCTCGCAGATTCCCCACCCTCCTTCCCAGATTGAGGCTCATGTTCTGGCTTTGGGGAATATTGACAGCTAAGGAGGCAGCTGAGTTCCCCAGGATGCCTCCTATCCACCACATCCATAGATTGTTCTGTACTGATGTGTCAGTGCCTGGCAACGTTTGTCTTGTGGCAAGACAGTTTGAAAGGACCATTTCAGCCGGAGCTTCTCCAGGGTAGTGGTTGAGGCCTTTCTATGGCGGAACTGAAGTTTGGCTTCTGCTCAGTACTGCCTTTTTCACTTCCCCTTAGCTGTTTTCAGAGCACTCCCTGGGAAGTTCTGGTGTGTGTATGTCCCTTTCAGTCATTTCAGTTGCTACCAGGAGCCGTCTGAGGACCCTGATTGTGTGCTGGCTGCCATGAAAACCACACTCTGATAGTGTCAGTTGAGTACTGCTGCTGCCCCTCAGCACTCAGCGGTGTGGGTGTGACTGTGGCCACTGGGGTGTGGTTTCTGTGGTGGAAATGTCCTGGGCTTTTGAGAGGTCAGGGAGGGAAGTATTTATTGTAAGGGTAGTTTACTGAAGCTGCCTGTTGCTGAGTGACATTGATGGGTGAGAGTGATGAAGAAAGGCTGAAGATAATTGGGCATGAAAGGTAAAAGAAATTTCTTTACCTTTTTTAGCAACATGTAGAGGAATATTTGCAGTGGGCACAAGAGGCAAAGAGTAGACTTACTTTGAAGGTGGGTAGAACCCTCATTGGCCTTACCCTGTCTGTGTTCTGACTAGGTTGAAATGGAATCCTGTCCCTTAGAATAGGACCTTTGAGTTGATCTATCTGTTCACTTTTGAAACTGTTACAAAAGAAAGGTACTATACGAGGGAGTGTGCACACATATGCCTACACACACGCGCACACACACACACACACACACCCCTAAACTGAACTGAGATTCTCTAAAGCACCGTAATAGATACATAGAAGTACCATGTGGTATTTGAGTTTTGTCAAAGGAAATACAACAGTGTGTGTTTCAAACCACTAGCTTGAAGTAGTTAATGGCTTTTTTGACTTTAATAGTATATTCTTTACATTCTTTTGATGGTGTCCTATTTTCTCGAAATTAGGCTTTTGGTGGTTGTGATACTAATCATGCATTACTTGTCAGAAATATGGGGTGGCCTGTTCAGTTTGAGTGTATGCTTGAGAATTGTCACAGTGCCCAATAGCTGCCCTTAGCATAGGGATTGTTTTAGACTAGAAGTCCACTTTATACCAGAGGAGGATACGTGAGCTCTGTGTGTCTCACCCTACACCACATGCCCAGAAGCTGATCTGATAGGGCGTCAGAAGTCTTTTGCTGGCAACACTGATGACAGCACTGTGCCTTGGACACCATCTGCAAGGATGAAGGGCATCCTTTGGTGTTCCCACAAAGAAGAGCAGTTGGGAGTGGTCCTGGGCCACATCATTTTCAGTGATAGGGCTGGGGAGTTTGTGTTTCCTGTCTCTGTAGCCTGAGCAGTAGCAGTTAACAGATACTGGTTCTTAGAAGAGAAACATTTTAGAAAGGAAGTGCAGAACACTTCTGTTATACTTGAAGCTACAGTTGGTGGGGCTTAGAGCTCTAAAGGAGCTTCTTAGGGCGGGGCTTATGGACCTATCTGGGAAGTAAGCTGTTAGCACAACAAACACAAATGTTTGTCACATTAAGTGATCTGCTGTGTGTCTCTCAGACTTTGTACTATAGTTATCCTCACAGGATGAGTTGGGTAACAATTACCCTATATTAAACATTGCATAGGCTTGGTGTTCTAAATATTTGATAGACTCCATCAGAGGCACGTAATAGTACGCTTCCTCTCTTTAATGGCCCGACAGCCTGCTTCTTTTAATACTTAATAATATCTGTCATCTGGAGGTGTCATAGTTTGTTCTCTGGGAGGGAATCTTGGTTGCTCCTAAGATTAGACAATTATGAATTAAGCTCCTATAAACATCCATGTGCAGGTTTTTGTGTAACTTTTGGATCCTATGATCAGGATAGGAAACTGCCAAATTCTCTCCTGCACCATTTTATATGCGTGAAATGATGCTTCCAGTAGTGTATGAGAGTTTGGGCTGCTCTGTGTCCTCACTGACATTTGTGTTGTCAGTGTTGTGGAGTTTGGGCATTCTGATAGATGGATCTCATTGTTGTTTTAATCTGTGTTACTCTGATAACACCTTTTCTGGTGCGTATTCCTTACATCTCTGTGTGCTTTGGGGAAGTGTCAGGGGTGTTTCCTCATTCCCCCGCACAAGATGGTTGTTTGGTATTGTTGATATATATGAGAGTTCTTGGATAGCTTGGATAACAGTCTTCTATCAGATCTGGAGTTTTTTGGAGATATTTTCTCCTAGTCTGTGTCTTTTCCATCTCACTCACTCACTCACTCACTCACTCACTCACTCACTCACTCACTCTGTATGTATGTATGTATGTATGTATGTATGTATGTATGTATGTATGTAAAGGAGGCTGTTTTGACTTTAATAAAGTTCTCCTATCATTTATTTTTTTTTCCTGGTTCACACTTTAGTATTTTATTTAAAAAACTGTTGCCATACTCAGGGACATGTAGGTTTTTCTCCTATTACATCTTCTAAACATTGTATTGTCTTGTGTTTTGCATACATTTTGAATTAGTTTTTGTAAAGGATGCAAGATTTATATTTAGATTCCCGTTTCCTGGGTGTCTAGTTATGTCATCCTTTGTTTTATTGCTTTGCTTTGCTCCTTTGCTAAATGCCATTGGACTGTTTCTGTGGGTGTATCGTGGGCCCCCTGGTCTGTGTCCTGTGGGTCTATCGTGGGCCCCTTAGTCTGTGTCCTGTGGGTCTATCGTGGGCCCCCTGGTCTGTGTCCTGTGGGTCTATCGTGGGCCCCCTGGTCTGTGTCCTGTGGGTCTATCGTGGGCCCCCTGGTCTGTGTCCTGTGGGTCTATCGTGGGCCCCCTGGTCTGTGTCCTGTGGGTCTATCGTGGGCCCCCTGGTCTGTGTCCTGTGGGTCTATCGTGGGCCCCCTGGTCTGTGTCCTGTGGGTCTATCGTGGGCCCCTTGGTCTGTGTCCTGTGGGTCTATCGTGGACCCCCTGGTCTGTGTCCTGTGGGTCTATCGTGGGCCCCTTGGTCTGTGTTCTGTCTCCTGTCTCTTCAGCATCACACAGTCTTGATGATTTATAGCAAATCTGAAAGTGAGATATTTACTTTTTTCTTTTTACATCATCTTAGCTATTATGGGTGTTGTTCTCAAACTTTTGAACAATTTGTTAGAATCCCAGAAATAACCTAGTAAGATATTTATTGATACTGTATTAGATCAGTGGGTTATTAGATTAGGAAGAGTGACATCTTGATAATACTATTGAGTCTTTCTATCTGGAATATTCATTATTTCGTTTCTTCCATCAGAATGTTGCAGTTTTCCTCATTTAGATCTTGATTTTATTAGATTTACACCTTCACATTCTTGTCGAGTGTATCATTTAATATTCTACTTTATATAGGAAAACAATTGACATGTGTACCACTAATGTATCATGCAGCCATGTTGTAATTTCTTATTAGGTACAACAGTGTTTGTTTTTAAATTTTTTTTTTCTTCTGTTCTTTTGTATTTCCAACATGGGCAGCCATTTCATCTGTAAATGAAGACAGTTCATTTCTTCTTTACTAATCTGCATATCTTTTATTTTCTTTTCTTGTTTTATTGCATTAACTAGAATTTTTTTTTTTTTTTAAATAATGATACTGATAAAGAGTGGTTGGAGACCATGCCTTTACATTGTTTCAGATCTTAGTGAGAAAGCTTGTAGCTTTTCACCAAGCGTGATGCTATCTGTAGGATTTTCTGTTGATATTCCTTTTGCATGTTGAGGAAATAGCTCTTGATTTCTAGTTTACTGAGAACTTTTGTTACAAATTGGGGGGTGAATTTGTCAAATGCCTTTCTTGCATCTATTGATATGACCACGTCATAGATTATTTTTAGCCTGTAATTTATCTTCAGATGATAGGTGTCTACCTGGGATACATTTCACTCTGGCTGCTGTGAACTTTTAATACATTGCTGGATTCAATTTGATTTTAGACATTTTTTTTGCATATATATTTGTGAGAGATGCTGGTTTGTAGTTTTCTAGTACTTCATTGTCTGTCAAGTTTAGTGTTAGGGTTATGTTGGCCTCGTGAAATGAACTAGAAAGAGTGCCTTCTGCTTTATCCTTTAAAGGGAGTCAGAATTGCTGTAGTTTCTTTCTTAAAAACTTGATAGAATTCACCAGTGAGCTTTTCAAAGTCTGTTAAGTTACTGATTTGCCTTCTTCACATATTTCCTACAATTTAGGAGGTCTGTTTCTTGTGTAAATTTTGACAGGTTCTGTTTTTCAAAGAATGAGTTTTTCATCTGAATCACTAAGTTTAAGCATATGATTCTTAGTATTTCCTTAATTATTGTTATTATTATTATTATTATTATTATTATTATTTTAATGTCTCAGTGATGATTCCTTTCATTTATGATATTTATTTTCTTGATTATTCTAGCCACCATTTTCCAATTTTGCTCATTATCCAATGGACCAGCTTTTGGTGTTTTTAGTTCCTATTACAATTGATGTTTTCTTGTATGTTGGCTTTCCCTTCAGCATTTTTACTTACTTCTTTCACTTTGAATTTATTTTAAATCTCCCCTCCCCAGTTTTGAATCTTAGGTCATTTAGTTTAGATTTTATTTTATTTAAATCTTTGAATTTTCATGTAAGTACTACTTCAGCTACATTCCAAACATTTTAGTATATGTCTCATTTAGTTAAGATATTTTACATTTTTTGTTTATGGCTTTTGTATTTGATTAGTGTAGTGCCTAGGGTTATTTTTAATTTTCAGATATTTAGTAATATCTTAAGTATTGTTACCAATACTGATAGTACATGCTTTATATAACTTTAGTTGTTAAAATTAATTTATTTGAGGCTTTCATGCATGAGCATTGTAATTACATCCTTTACGTTCTTTCTCTACCCTTCCAACTCTTCCAATTCATCGCATAAGCATACACACACACACACACACACACACACACACACACACACACACACACACACAGAATCTACTGAGTCTACTTAGTGCTGCTCAGGAGCATGGGTGTTTAGGGCTGAGCACTGGGACGGGTAACCCGATGGGTTTTGTCCCTTGAGAAGACTGATTTCTCCCTCCATGGGTGGGGCCTTGTGACATATCTTCCATCCATATTAGTATGTCAACCATATTGTCTTTAAAATTAGTTGAAAAATTGTTTGTTTTTTTTCCTTTTGCTCACAATTTGATAATTGTGCCATTTGCACTGATAAAGAGTATGTTTTCTCTTGGCTTTAGATGCAGAGTTCTCAAAGAAGCAGCGGGTTGGTTAGGATGTTGTTGCTGTGCAGACATCTTGCGCAGCACAGGCAGGAGAGCCTGATTCCAGCTGGGTTTCTTAAATTTCAGTCATAGTTCCTGGCAAGGCAGAGGCACCATGGAGAAGGGCATGGCAGAGGAAAACTCACCTCACAGCAGCCAGGAAGCAAAGAATAGTAACAGGAAGGACTCAGAACACAAATTTATCTCTCCAAGGTACACCCCATGATGGCCTTCTTCCTCTGACAAAGCTTTCTTCCATAATTCCACCTAGTAATCTATTCAGAATTTGAATCTATCAGTGGATTAAGCCATTAATTAGGTCAGAGCCCATGTGATCTAATTGTCTCTGGGAATACCCTCAGATGTATCCTAGAGGTGTTTTTTTCTGATCTTTTAGGTGTATCTTTCAGCCTACTTAAGTTGACAATCGGTTTTAACCATCAAGTCCATTATTTAAATTTGGGTGAAGAGTTGTTTGGACATTTTATATATCTGTATTCCCTTTTTAGTCTCAACAGTTACTATAGATGAGTATTAAAATAGTTTTGGCCCTTTAATTTTGTCAGTGGTTGTCTTACATAATTTAGTCTTTTCTGTTGGATACATATATAGTTACAGCTGTTAAAAATTCTGTTGTGTTGGTGCTGAAGAGATGACTCAGTAGAGTGTGTACTGCTCTTGTGGAGGACCCAAGTTCTATTCCCAGCACCCACATTAAATAGTTTACAACATCCATCACCATGGGGGATTCAATTTGCAGGCACCTGAGTTTTCCTCCTGTAT
Organism: Phodopus roborovskii; assembly: GCF_943737965.1. Taxonomy (NCBI): domain Eukaryota; kingdom Metazoa; phylum Chordata; class Mammalia; order Rodentia; family Cricetidae; genus Phodopus; species Phodopus roborovskii. Next base: position 16,185,083 of record NW_026126511.1, read on the forward strand.
TGTACTCATGTACATACATACATACACACACACACACACACACACACACACATACATTTTTTTTTTAATCCTGGCACAAGCCATTGTTTTTATTTTATTATCACTTGTTTCTATCTCTAGTAATTTTTTTTGAGTGAGTTTACTTTAGTGATATAAAAAAAAAGTTTCCAAGGACAGAGAAGATGGGTTAGTGTATGAAATGCTTGCTCGAAAGCCTAAGGGCCTGAGTTTGCATCTCCATTCTCCACATAAAACCCAGGCTCAGCCGTTCAAGACTATAACCTCCAGCCTTGGCTAATTCAAGAGTGGCTATAGACAGATAATAGAGAATTATTGGCTAGCAAATCTAGCCAAAATGATGCACTTTAGGCTCAGGAGGGAACCTTTCTAAGATATAAGATGGGAGATTGGTAGAGGAAGACACTTGATATGTGTGAGAGGCAGAGGACAGCTATTTGGGAGTGAGTTGATTCTCTCTTCCCGCCATGATTTTAAGGCACAGTCTCTTTGTTTGTGCTGCCAATGCTACTTTGCAACTTTAGCCCACATCTCTGTGAGTGCTGAAAGTACATGCTGCAGCCATCGCATCTGGCTTTTAAACACATTAACCTACTGGGCCATCTTGCTAGTCGAAATTGAGTAAAAATATTGACCCATTTTCAAGGTTACGGTTTTGGGTTTTCTCCATTTTCTTATTAAATTATCTAATGACATTTTAAATTTTATAAAGTTGAATTAGATTTAAATTTTTCTTCTGTACTGAGAACTTTCTCTGTATTTAGTTGTATTTGTCTTTACTTTATTTCTAGTAGTTTATCAAAAAAACCTTTATTACATAATAATACCATCTAGCAGATGTGTCTAGACTGCTGGTATTATATGATGACATGAATAAGACATCACAAATTACCTCCTTTTCTGTAGTCACTTAACAGATGTTTGAGACAGGATCATGAAGGTAGTAGCATTAAGAGATAATACTGCGGTTGGGGAGAGCTTATTTGCTACAATGCCTGTCAAGCAACCATGAGGACCTGAGTTTGGATCCTCAGCACCCACAATAAAGAAAACCAAATAACAAACAGGCATTGTGTTCTTTTGTTACCTGGGGCTGATGAGGCAGCAACAGATGGATACTTGGAGTTCCAGACAGACAGTTCACTTGGTGAGATCTGGGTTCAGTGAGAGACCCTGTGTCAAAAGCAAGGCAAAGAGCAACCAAGGAAGATGCCTAACTTTGCCCTGTAGTACAGGTACTCAAACACTCAAACATAAACATAAGTACACATACATCATACATGCATGCACATGTACAAATAAAAAAAAGAAGTAATAAAATGCTGAACTATTATCCATTCCTTATTCAGGAAGCTGGAAAGGTTACATTTTTAGTGGAATAGTAAAGTTAGAGAGAGAGTACGAGTTAATGTTTAGAGGCAAAGGGTGGAGTAGTTTAGAAACAGAAAAAGAAATGATCTTTTATTAGACACCCTGTAGCAGGTGTTCTTACTGGTCTAGCTGTATCTCTTTGTTATTCATCTCCACTTATCTCCTGCAAACATCACGGACTTTGTGTCTTGAAGGTCTGTGCAGGACTTTCAGAAAATTTCCCTATAACGAGTACGGTTTTCCCCCCCCCCCGCCGCCGCTTGCTGTTGCGCCAGCCCCAAATAATACACAGAGACTCTGTATTAGATATAATTTTGTTGGCCCTGTTACTTGTTTTTTATCGGCTAGCTCTGTCTCAATTATTAACCCATTTCTGCTGATCTATGTATTTCTCTTACCGGGGAGCCGGCGGCATACTGCTTTTTGAAACAAATAACAGGGCCAACAGTATTGTACCAAATACAGAGTCTCTGTATTATTTGGGACTGGCGGCGCAGCGACAGGACAATACCAGGCGGCGGACGGAAAAACCGTATGCCTTACATTTCCCTAAGAAATGTTTTCAATCAGTTATTAGGAAACAGATAAACAAGCAACTCATTTCTCTCACATACAGAGTTGCTGGGAGCCATGTTCACTAGTAGACATACCCATCATAGTAATAAGCTTCATAATGCACTGTCTTTGTTTGCTTTTTCTTGCTGTGATAAAACACTGACCAAAGACAACTGGGAAGGCTTTATTTAGTGTATAAACCCTGATCACATTCCATCACAGAGAATTCCTGGCAGGAACTCTAGTAGGAACAGAGGCAGGGCTCATGGGGGAAACTGCTTACTGGCTTGTTCTTCCTGGCTTGCTAGCTTGGTATCTTATATAACCCAGGTCCACTAGACCAAGGATGGTACTGCCCACCTGAGCTGGGCCTTCCTACATCAATTGTTAATCAAGAAGATGTCCGCAGGCTAATCAGATGGAGATGGTTCTGCAGTTGAGGTTTCCTCTTTTGGTTGAAGCCAGTTTGTGTTCATCTTACAAAAAGTAGGGAGCTCATGCATCTTTTATTGATTAATTCCTTTCTCTAAATCACTTGTGACTTCCCTTACCAGAAGTCACATCTCAAAGCAACCACTGCCTGTGGATTCTTGAAGCATCTTGTGGCTTTGAGGGATACAAATCAAGATAGATACTTCAGCATGGGATTAAGTTTATTTAGCACTTGCTAAATACTTTTGTTTTCACTGTGTTTGCTTCTTTGAGAGTTGTCCTGTTTTGGAAGTCTCTGTCCTACTCACTTTGTATAGTGCTTTTAGAGAATCATTTGCTTATCTTTCTTTTATCTACTTCTGCTATTACCACTAATTTGTTAGCTGTTATTACCCTTGGGTTGTTTCTCTGAAGTTTAGTGTGAATAGATTACAGTTGCATCAAGTTATGCATCCATCTTATCTTTGTTGTGTGTAGGGTTTAATTTTGTATGTTCTAGAGAGCCACACTGTTGCAGAGGTTTCCTCCCTAACCTTTACTTTACCATTTGTTCACTCCCTTCCTTCCTTCCTTCCTTCCTTGCTTCCTTCCTCTCTCTCTCCCTTCCTCCCTTCCTCTCTCTCTCTCCCTTCCTCCCTCCCTCTCTCCCTTCCTCCCTTCCTCTCTCTCTCCCTTCCTTCCTTTCTTCCTCCCTCCCTCCCTTCCTCCCTCTCTCCCTCCCTCCTTTCTTCTCTCTCTCTCCCTTCCTTCTTTCCTTCCTCTCCCCCTCCCTTTCTCCCTCCCTTTCTTGCCTCTGCCCACTGCCAGAAGAACTTTACACTTTTCTCCCTATCTTGTGCTCTTTTAGAAATTTGCAGCGGAGCATAAATAGGATATATGCATGAATCTCTCCTAAATCAACTTGAACTGTTAAAAATCTTTTTCTTATTGCTAACAGCATGGTGAGTTAAGTAAATACAAGTTTTCTGATTAATAATCAGACTGCTAGTCCTCCCTAATCAGTGATGCTTCCAGACACACTGATAAGTATCATTATATTAATTATAGAGATTAAGTGTAATTTCTGCCTATATGGGTCTTAGCTAGATCCTCTGCATATATGGTATGGTCGCGTAGCTTGGTGTTCCTTTGGGACTCCTAACAGTGGGAGTGGGGGGTGCCTTTGACTCTTTTGCTTACTCTTTGAACCCTTTTCCTCCTACTGGGCTGCCTTGTCAGCCTTGACATGAGGGTTTTTGCCTGGTCTTATTGTATCTTGTTATTCTGCATTTGGTTGATATCCCTGGGAGGCCTACTCTTTCCTGAAGGGTGCTTCTGGGTGAGGAGAGGGGCTTGGAGGAATGAAGGAAGGGGAAACTGGGGTTGGGATGTAATATATGAAAGGAAGGAGAATAAATAAATGAAAAATGTAAAAAATGTATTTTTATAGAAAACTTCAGCTTATATGTGTTTTTTTATACGTTGAATTTTAAAAAGTGGATGATATCTAATGCCATTAGAAACGCACGTATAAATTCTTGCTGGTTGTTTTGAACCTCTTTTTCATAGAAGATTATTTCATAGATATTTTTACGCTTTGAAATACTGTTTTCAGACTTTGATATGGAAGAATTAGTCTGAGTTAGGAAATAGTTCTTTTTATAGTCTCTGCAGAAATTAGCTCAATATTGCTACTGTTGGTAATTTATACTTCTAATTTTTTTTCTGACAATTCTTGCTAGAGATTTATTAAATCTTTTCAGAAGACCCATTTTTAGGGTTGTGGTTTTCTTTGTTGAATCAGTGTTCTCTGTTTCATTTGCTCTGAAGTTTATTTACAGCATTCTACATTCTTTCCATTTAGTTCATGCTTTCTTTCAACTTCTCTAATTGTAAGCCAAGGTAATTCACTTTTTTTATTTCACTATGCACATTTAGGTATGTGCAAAAAGCTATGTACTTTATCTAACTGCTATTTTAGTTATATTCCTCCCACAAGTATTGACATCATATTTAATTCTCATTTAACAGGAAATATTTTTTTAGTTTCCATTGTGACTAGATGCTTGACCCATAACTTATTTGGAGGCTTATTTATTTATTTATTTATTTATTTATTTATTTGTTTGTTTGTTTGTTTATTTAATTTCTGGTTGCCAACAATGGAGAATTTAACATTCTCTATATGTTGTTAACCTCTATTTTTTCTTTGATGAAAGAATTACCTGTGCTCATGGGAGGCTGAAGCAGGATGATAGAAACTTAAACAGCATGGAGACTCCAAGGTTAGCCTGGGATTTGTTATGAGACCCTGTGTCTTATTTATCACCAGCACCAACAGAAGGTATCGGGGACTCTGGCACTCTGCATCATGTGTACGCCATCTGATTGAGTACACCCCTGTTCTCATTTGTGCCTAATGCTCCATCTTCATAGAGTTCATAGAGTTCATAGCAGATGGTGCCACTGCTCTCGGGTTATCTTGAGGTACTCTGTCCTTGGTTGTCTAGTGCTCATTGCTTCTAGAGCTTTCTTATCATGGTCTAGTCTCTGAAGGAAGCTGTTATTTGATCCTGTATAGTATCTTATTTTAGAGAAACAGAAGCTAATAACACATCTTTACACATAGGACAGGGAGATAATTTAAAAGTACTTATATCAACAAGCATGTTTGGAATAGTTTCTCTGTATTGCATATATACATATTTTTACATTTGATATGAACCATTCTAATACAGTATTTTGTAAACTGTACCTCAGGCTAGAGTTGTCTTAATTTTTTTTCTCTTCATTTTCCTGAAATCACTACATGACCTAAGACTATAGGTATATGAATTAAACATTGATAATAAATCATTATACAATTTATTTTAAGACAGCCTTTGGTTTTGTCATTTACTAAAGATGAAAGCAAATTTGTGTACTAATTGATAGATAGGTTTGTTTTTCCTTCTAACTCAAATGCCAAGTTTTGATGAATCCACATGTACAGACAATTTGGGGTTAAAGGGTTTCAATCTTTTTTTCTAATTGTATGTATTAATGAAAACTTTATTTTAAAATTATTAAGATGTAATCTAAAACAAGACTAGGAAGACATTTTTGTAAACAGTCATAGGGTTAAGTGACTCACTGTTTGGAGTCTTAAGCCCTCTGTGGTAGCAGCTTTCCTCATCAACAGTACGAACACAGGTTTGTTTTACACAAAGAACTAACTCTAGTGGATACTGAATATTCTTGGACAGGAACCTTCAGCCATTACAAAGTTATTGATATTTTATAATTATAATTTATAATTTATAGTGCTAGGAATACTGTTTTACATAAATATTTAGTATATGACTGAACTGAGTTAAGGGGTATTTCAGAAATTATTGGAAATACTGTCCAGGCCAACACAAAAATGATTTAATAATTTTTATGAAGTTCAAGTAAGTATCTCAAATAATTAACTTTTAAAATGAAACACTTTAATACAGTCTAAAGGGACATTAATTTGATACATGCTGAAGAATGTCTATAGGAAAATAATTCATTGTTTTCATAACTAAATCATGTTTAAGAGCAGGGAACATTGTATAACATAAACACAGTAGTATCAGATTGACCTGGAGTGCTTCAGGCAGTGTTGACTGATGTTGGTAGCGCCCTATTACATGTAGTGCAGTGTGTAGCGAAGGTGCGGTGTAGTCTTGTGATGCAGCATGGATGAGCAATGCCAGCAACACCTGGATTCATAGTGCGCTTGCTTGTGAATTAGGTTTTGTTTACAGTGTCTTTAGAAACATTTTACATTGTCTATTGTTTGTTTGCTTGCTTTTGTTTTTGCACCCCTTACATTCAGTTCGACTCATCTAAATAAGGTCGCGGCTCACAGTGAGATACTGATTTGTAGTCTAGACTGCAGCAAAAAGTGGCACAAGTTTCAAACATAGTGTAGTTCTTGTTTTTGTGTCACCCGTGAGTGAAGAAGGGGCTTTGCACTTTTAAAGCTGAAAAGAAAAAAATAGCCAGAATGTTTTATGATAGAGAAGTTATGTGAGTGTGAATTTCAGTGTTCAGGAATAAGATCTTACTCATGCTACACTCCTCTGTTTCTCTGCTCTCTCTGGCTGTGTTCGTACTGTTGATGAGGAAAGCTGCTACCACAGAGGGCTTAGGACTCCAAACAGTGAGTCACTTAACCCTCTGACTGTTTACAAAAATGTCTTCCTAGTCTTGTTTTAGATTACATCTTAGTAATTTTAAAATAAAGTTTTCGTTAATACATACAATTAGAAAAAAGATAGAAACCCTTTAACCCAAAATTGTCTGTACATGTGGATTCATCAAAACTTGGCATTTAAGTTAGAAGGAACTAAAGAAACAGATTTGAATGAGATAGTTTTAAAATTGTGATTAATTTCTTTTAGGAAACAGATGTACTAATAAGCTTATAGAGAAACTAATGACAACTTCTACAGACTTAGTTGCTTTATATTGCAGAAACATTTAACGTTCCTTAAATAATGTAACTTAATATTTCTCATATACTTTTTAAAAGTATTTTTATTTTCTCCGTGTGAGTGTTTTGTCTGCATATATGTATGAATGTGCATCTCATTCATGTCTGCAGAGGCCCGAGGAAGGCAATGGATCCCCTGTAACTGGAGTTACAGGCAGTTGTGAGTCATTATGCAGGTGCTGAGGAATAGGATGTGAGTCCTCTGCAAGTTCAGATGTTTTAAGTGCTGAGCCTTCTTTCCAGCCCCTTAATGTGTTTATTATGTTTACCTTACTTTAAAAACATTTTATCTTTCACTTTTTACCATACCTCCACAAGTATGAAGTATTTTTGTGAAAATAAAGAAATGTCTTACAAGCTTAATTATAGACATTTTTCTTTGAGCTTGTATTGATTTAGGATTTAAAGTCTTAAATCATCAGAGATTCCAAAATGAATTGTTGATCTATAAGACTGGTTTCTAGACTCCAGTTTTAGAGGGCATGAAAAAATGACTGATTCTTAAATGTAGTTAGGTGTTAGGAGGTTGTGTTATTGGCAAAGGTAGTTTCATTTTCCAATGTTGGATATAAGTTTCCTTTATATAATCTCCCCTGCTAGTTTAGAAACCCTCTACCTCTAAAGTACAGATTGAGGCAGAGGTGGCAGTGGCCAGATGTTGGAAGAGGATGTTTTAAATGATGTTAGTGTTTTTTAGACTATAGGAATTGAGAAGACTCTGTTTAAGTGGGAGAATTGCCTGCCCACTTAGATGTTTGTCTTTAAAAAGTGACCTGAGTCCTTTGAAGAACAGATTGAAGGAGGTAAGGGAATTGGGGGGGGGGGGTGGACATACAGAAGTGTTAAGCTTTGCCATGGTCCAGGCGCTAGAGGTCATTTATTAGAGAAGCTGAAGTAGAGATTCTGTGGATGTAAGCAAGAGCTATTTTGAGTTATGATTGTCTAGCTTTTCCGATTTTATTTTGATGTGAGGAGTGAAACCACAGGCAACTCTTCACGTGCTGAATGTTTGATGTCCATCTTCTAGTAACTTGAAAATGGAGCCCATTTTTCTTGATAGCAGATTAACTCTGTATTCTGACTTCTGTATTTGGAAATAGCCTTTCTGCCCACAAATGACCTAGTTAATTTTTTTTTCTTTTGTTTTTCATTTTTGGCTTTAGAAAAAGGCTTTTATATTTTGCATAGGTCTAGAGGTCACAAGTCTAAGATCTATTGTTATCTCCTCTTTGAACCCCAATTTCTTAATTTGGTTAATTCTCTTTGTTAAATTTTTTTTTGTATAGTACATTTTGATCACTTTTTTCCTCCATCTTAATTCCTCCAGGATCCACTCCTCACCCACTCAACTTCATATTCTGTCTCTCAAAAGAAACAAACAAAACCAGTAACATAAAAGATAACAAAACAAGAAGCATACACATACATCCCCTCCCGCCCCTGGAGTTGGGTTTTTGCTGGTGGACTACTCCTGGTGTTGGAGCCTGCCCTGGAGTGTGGTTGATAGACTCAGTGATGGAGCCTGCCCTGGAGTGTGGTTGATAGGCTCAGTGATGGAGCCTGCCCTGGAGTGTGGTTGATAGACTCAGTGATGGAGTCTGCCCTGGAGTGTGGTTGATAGACTCAGTGATGGAGCCTGCCCTGGAGTGTGGTTGATAGACTCAGTGATGGAGCCTGCCCTGGAGTGTGGTTGATAGGCTCAGTGATGGAGCCTGCCCTGGAATGTGGTTGATAGACTCAGGGACACTTCATTTAAGAAAGGCTCTGTCTTTTCTCAGTAGGAGTGAATTGGAAACAGGTCCTTGGTTAGGGATGGACTTTGTGTTCTCTTCCCCTTCTTAGTGTTGGATTTCATCGAGTTTGAATCTGTGCAGGTCTTCTGCTTGCTGTCACAGTCTTTGTGAGTTCAAATGTCTGTCAGTCCTGTTGTGCCTGTATCACTGTGTCCTTGGAGTCATTCACCACCTCTGGCTCATACAGTCTTTTTGCACCCAGATACTGAGTCTCAAGGGGACTTGTTTGATGAAGACATCCTTAGGGGACTTGTTTGATGAAGACATCCCCTTAAGGACTAAGTGCTCCAAGTCTCTCTCACTCTACATTGTCCAGCTGTGGGTCTCTGAGTCAGTTACCTTCTACTATAAGAAGTTTCCCTGAGGGTTGAGTGATATTCTTTCTCATCTGTGGGTGTCTTAGTCACTGTCCTATTGCTGTGAAGAGACTGTTCTATTGCTGTTAATTGGAGCTTGCTTAAAGTTTCAGAGGCTTGGTCCATTATCACTGCACGTATCATCATGGCAGGTACCGTAGTGGCATGCATGGCACTGGAGCAGCAACTGAGAGCTACATACATCCTGATCTGTAGGTTGAGAGTGAACCTGGGTGTGGCATGGGCTATTGAAACCTCAAAACACAGCCCCAGTGTCACACTTAATGGAACAAGGCCAAACCTCCTAATCCTTTGAACCCTTTTTAAACAGTCCCACTCTCTTGGTGACTAAGCATTCAAACATGAGACTATGGGGGCTATTCTTATTCAAATCATGTTCAAACACACACACACACACACACACACACACACACACACACACACACACACACACACAGCACATTCAAACATATGAGTCTCTGGGTTGTTTACTACCATGACATTTTTGCCAAAATGTTCAACAGCTGGTGAATGGATGATGAAAATTACATTTATACAATGGAATATTATTTCGTTGTTAGGAAAATTAAATTACAGGTAAATAGATGGAGCTAGCAACCTCTGATTGAGGTAACCCAGACCCCAAAAGACAAATAAATATTACATGTTTTCTCTTATATGTAGATGTTATCTTTTAGGCTTTAGCTGTGTGTGTCTCAATCTGAATAACCACAGAGGTTAGGTAGCTAAAGGGACCAGGAGATGGAGGGTTTGTTTTTCCTTCTTTGCCACTGCTTCGATCATAGTAGTTATAGGAGCTTAGGAACTTGACCTCAACACCAGTAATCATCTTTATCTTCTCCTCAAATTCTGTCCCCTCTATCTTCCTCCCCAGTCAGGTTTCTACCTCCTTTTCTATTTTGGGCCAGTGCATGCGTGCACGTGTCTGTGTAGTCAGATAACACCTTGTGGGAGTTGGCCCCCTCCCTTTACCAAGGATTGAGCTCAGGTCACTGAGTGTCCCACTGGTCCCCGTTTTTCTGTTTCTTTTGTTTTGAGACATTATCTCTGTGTAGCACAGGATTTTTGATTCTCCTCTTTATCCTAATTGGTATTATGAATTCTTAGATTACAGGCAGAGGACCACCATGCAAGGCCCTCTTTTGTTTTTATTAGTGTAGTAGCAATCTCTTACTAGATAGTTGAATTGTGCGTTTCACTTAAGTCTTCTCTCCTCCAGAGCAAAAGCTGTTATTTTGTGCCTTTGCTACCTAGGAGTGTATGTCTCAGCATTAGTAAGCATCCAGAATATGGAGTTGTATGAAAATAAAATATTGTGTAGCCTCTTATTCCTCCCCCTTTATTCTTTATTGCTTTGGGCAAAGGCAGGGAGAGAAGGGCATTTTCCTCTAAGTTACTCAGGAGGTCTCGGGCAGAGACACTCAGAAATAGAGGCTAAGGATATGAGCTCAGATTTTCCTTTCTCTTTCTTTTTAAAACCTTGGTTTTTGTATGTGTCTGGGTGTTTTTCCTACATAAATGTCTATGTACCATGTGCATACAATGCCAGCAGAGATTGGATGAGGGTGTCTGATGCCCTGGGACTGGAGTTACCTATGGTTGTGAGCTGTCATTTCGGTGCTGGGAATTGAACCCTAGTCCTTTGGAACAGCAGCCAATGCTCTTAATCACTGAGCTATCTCTCCAGCCCCTCAAGATTTTCTTTATAGTATTAGTAATTTAATAAAAAGTTACTTGAACCTTTCTGCATTGCAGTTTTAAGTATCACAAAGAGTAAGTTTTTTTTTTTTGTTTGTTTTGTTTTGTTTTTGTTTTTTAAGCATAGTCACTGGTGGAAAAGTTTGTTCTTTAAAAAGTATATTTAATCTGTGTTGTGTGCACGTACATGTGTGCATGTGTGTGCAGGTATGCTATAATAGACATATGAATTTCAGAGACAGTTAACCTGCCACCATGTGAGTTTCATGGATTGAACTCAGGTTGCCAGATTTAGTGGCAGCCACCTCCCCTGCCTCCCCCCATTAGCATCTGGTTGGCCCCAAAGGTTTTTCTTTTTAAAACTTCATTTAATGCCTTAAATGCTTTACTTTTTTTTTTTATAAAAGGCTTTATAGAATCCTTTTGTAAGTATTTATTTATTATGTATTTCCTGTCTTTTTTTTTTTTTTCCTTTGTTTTTTTAAAGACAAGATTTCTCTGTGTATCCCTGGCTGTCTGGGAACTTGCTCTGTAGACCAGGCCAGCCTCACACTCAGGGACCTGCCTGACTTCAAATGTTTTCTTCTTAAAAAGCCACTTTAATGCTAGTATTTGTATCTATATTTAAAGTATATTGCTTTATCTAGTATTTGTATCTATATTTAAAGTATATTGCTTTATAGAAGCTGTATGAGATATACAAGTGTCTATTAAAAATATGTGTTTCCACTGGTTTTGTATGTCTTGATGTAAATTCATAATGTTTGTACTCTTGTTTCTAGGAATAAGAAACTTCTAAATAAGAAGAAATTGAAACGAAAACAGAAGAGCAAGTCAAAAGTAAAGACAAGAAGCAAGGTAGAGTTGCTAGCAACTTGTTGACAATTGTAATTGGAACAAAAATGAAAAGATTTAAAAATAGGAGTAGAATTAGTAAATAGTTATGTTCTGTGTGCTAAAGTAATTTTGTAAAAGCCTCTTTCTAAAAGTAATTTTTGAATCATTCTTTGAAATTTTTATGCCTGTTTACAGTGTGTTTTGATCTTATCTACTCATGTGACCTCTACCCAGTTATTCCCAGGACCTACCAACCCACCTCCTTCTCAGTGTCAAGTCCTTTTAATAAGCATTATTAATAGCCTATCTATTATAATGAGTGTGGGGCTACCAACTGGGGCTCTACCTACCATGTCCACATCCCTATAAGCAAATGATTTATTGTTTTTCTTTTTATTGTGTGTTATTCATTTAAGCTACTATGTATAGCTTCTTGGTTAATATCTGAAGTTAAAATCTGGGCACTGAAAATTATTCATTACTTTCATTATTTTACTCATTTCTTGAGGGGAATATATTCACTTCTCTTTTTCCATTTTGATTACTTGTACTAGAAACATTAAACTTGGATTATGCATTGGGGTTTGGATTTGGATTCATTATATGCTTTACTCGATGAATTAAGGAGCCTTTTGATAGATCTGTTCTGCTCAGAACTTGATTAGTCATAGCTTTACAAAGAAAAGGCAGTGCGTTACTGTTTGAGTTGGAGGCCTTAAGAGACCAGGTATTTCCACTTATTGATTGTAGAAACCCTGACATAAAGTACCTCTCATTGCAGTGACCAGAGCCTACTCTCCCTAGAGGAATCTTTCCCACCGAACATTAGTAGTGTGAACCTAGATAGGAAAAGTAGTTGTAACTGGTTTCTGAGCTGTTCTACTTTGGGATACAGAAACAGAAACTTAACCAGATCTTTAGATTGTATTTACCTTCCAGAAGGAAGTTGTTGCATGGTTTTTAAAAAAATTTAATGTTTTTGCTGATGTTAACTAAATAAAGTATACTTCAAAATAGTAAATCAAAGATAAAATAGTGGGTGGGATTGGAGTTTATTTGATAGCTTTATATTGAAACATAGTTAGATGCAGGAATGAAATAATATTAAATTTGTATCTTTATCTCTTATATTTTTCTTCCTCTGTATGTGGGCTCATTGCCTGTGGCTGAGGACTGAAGATCTGGCAGTATCAGCTTAGTTTTTTTTCTTTAGTAAAAAGTGATCACTCTTACAAATTCTAGCAGAGAGTCTTAGTTAGTATATTTTATTGGATTTTAGCTAATGTATGACTTTATTTAAGCTGAATTATGTTTAATAATTAAAATTATTATGTTTGTAATTCAGCAGTGAGTTGGTATGCCATGTGGACAAGGTGAGAGTTACTTTGAGGAAAGTTTTCTTGGTTGGATGGCCTGGACAAATAATAGTTTTTTTTGTTTGTTTGTTTGTTTTGCTTGTGTTTTGTTTTTCAAGACAGGGTTTCTCCGTGTAGCTTTTTCCTGTCCTGGATCAGTCTGGCCTCGAACTCACTGAGACTGACCTCCTTCTGCCTCCGGAGTTGCTGGGATTAAAGGCATGCACCACCAACACCTGACAACTAATTTTCAGTGTTATCACCTGCCATTTGCTTTTGGAATAGAAGACAGATGTAGAAAATTTTCTTAATATATGAACCACCTCTCACAAATACAGTCATTCAGGTTTTTAACTTCGGTTCCCTTTGTATATAGTGGTGCCATGTGTCGAGTTAGAGTACAGAGGGAGCACAGGAATCTTACAGATTTCAGAGTTCACTTGAAGTTTAATTTGGTGCTATTGCTGAAGTCTCATGTGATATCCAGGAAGATTTAGGAAGTCAAGGTCCTTTTTCGGTTATACTCTTAATTAATTTTGTGCCCCTAGTAATTCAAATTTTCTCTTCAATTAAGCATTTCTATTTTCAGGAGCTGCTTGTGATAGCAGTGACATAAGTAAATAAATAAATAGAATTGCAAATTGCAGGCATCATTCTAGGTGGCTGAGACACAAAGATGAATATGAAGTGCCTACCTCTCTTGTGTATAGAAAATAGTAAAATGCTGTCTTCTTGCCCTGTATTTTCTAGATTGTTTACCATCTACCTTTTTAGCTTTTTTTTTTTTTTTTTAAACTACCACTTAGTCCTACTACTTTATACCTCTATGGTATGGTTGATTTCCTTGTATTCTTATCTTCCATCAGTCATATAATTTATTTAGCTTAATTGATTAAATAACATATATTTTCCTTATAGAAAAACTGTTAATGTAGTTTATTGATTCTCAATGGATACTAAAGCATTAAACTGATTGTTTAAAATAGCACAAAGTGGCCAGGTGATGGAGGCCCAGGCCTGTAATCCCCTTTGCTTGCTGGGGAGACAGAGGCTGAGTACCTGGGTTTGGGTGCCAGTACTTAGGTGGTAGTTAACATCCAAAACTGCAGTTCCAGGAGATCTGGTGACCTTCTGCTCTCACCAGGTGCCAGACAGCTATGTGATGTAAGTGCACACATGCAGGAAAACACAGAGACACATAAATGAATCTTCCAAAACAAGCACCACACAAGTAAAACAGATCTCACTGGATTAAAATGGAGATGTTAGTGACGCCGTCTTCCTTGTAGAGGGTGGAGAAAGGGCATACACCGACTGTCTTTTCCGTTTCTGTAGATTGCTTCGTTCTGGATCCCACAGCCTCTTTCATACATCCAAGCGGGTGGTGTGGCTGTGTTCCTCCTGCTGTGTACCCTGATGACACGCTTCTGTTAAAACTCATTCTTGGCTTGGCCTGTACCTCTCTTTGATGTGTGGAACACCTCTGTGAATACATTGGCCCATCCTGATAATTTACCACAAATTTTCCTTGTAAGGTTCTTAATTTAGTCACACCCACAGAGTCCCTTTTCTCATGTAATTCTCATGGGTTCTTGGAATGAGTTTTCTTGGAGGCCGTTTTTTTCCCCTTTCAGACCTCTATTGTACATTTATTATACTTTCTTTCTGACAAAACGATGTCCTCTATAATTTATGTTTTCTTCTTCCTTGAGAATTAAATATGCTGTCGAAGAGACTAAACAAGAGCAACCTGGTAATAATAGACATCAATTAAAAATTCAAATGGACCATGCGCAGATAGACTTTTATTTTTATACATTTATTTATTTATTTATTTATTTATTTATTTTTGGTCAAATAATTTTTTAGTTTTCCACTGTAGCTATTTAAATCTTGGATGTAAATTGACTTTCTTCCAGTGTAAATTAAATCTATTTCACAGGAAAATTTCCTTAACTTTCTGATAATCTAATGTCGAGTGTCTTTTTAACATCAGAGTTTGAGGTAGGATTTAAATCCCACACTATGCTTTTGAAAGATACCATATATATAAATTCATACTATAATCAAAGTTCAGAACCTTTCCATTATCTCTAAAGAGTTTTCTCATCCCCTGCTGCATGCCTTCTGTCACTACAGATGTGTTCTTGTTTTCTAGAATGTAAAATAAATGTGGTAGTTCAGTGTGTCTTCTTCTATGTCTTTACTCCTTTCTCTCAGCATAGTGATTTTGTATTCACCTTGTTTTCTATATATCATTACTTCATGCTATTGTTGCTTATCAGTATCCTGTTGCCTTGGTATATCACCCAGTGAGATCATTTTGGTGTTCTTGTGAATCTTGATATGCTAATCTTGGTTATCATTTTTTCTGTATTAATACCTAGCAATGAAATAGTTAGGTGGTACTCCTACTGGTGGATATTGATAACTGTGACCTCATAAAATGAATTTGGTAATGTTGCTTCTGTTTCTATTTTGTGGAATGATTTATGGAGTATCGGTGTTAACTCATCTTTGAAAATATGGTAGAATTCTTCACTAATATCACCTGGCCCTGGGTGGCTTTTTTTTTTTTTTTTTTTGGGAGACTATTAATGACTTCTTTTATAACCATAGATGTGTTTAAATTGTTTTCTGACTTTTGATTTAATTTTGGTAAGTGGTAACCATCCAGAAACTTAGTTTTAGATTTTCCATTTTGGTGGAGTACAAGTTTTTGAAGTATGCCTTTATGATTTGGTGGGTTTCCTTAGTCGTCGTTGTTAAGTCCCCCTTTTGGTTTCTGCTGGTGTTAATTTGGATATTCTCTGTCTTCTAGTTAGTTTGGGTAAGGGTTTGTCTAGTTGATTTTCTCAGAGCCAACTTTGCTTAATTGATTCTTTGTATTTTCTTGTTTCTATTTTATTGATTTCAGCCCTGAGTTTGATTATTTCTTGCCCTCCGCTCCTCTTGGGCGTGCTTACTTCTTTTTGTTCTAGAACATTCAGGTGTGCTATTAAGTTGAGATCTCACCAAATTTTTAGGTAGGCACTTATTGTTATAAACTTTGCTGTTAGCACAGCTTTCATTTCCCCCCTTAAGTTTGGGCGTGCTGTGTGAAGATGAGACTGTACTTGCTTTTTTTTTTTTTTTCTTTTTTCTTTTTTAAATGAAGCTTTGGAAGAATAAGTGTTTATTAACCCAATCGATTAGTATTTTCCTTATATGATTCATGTATACTATGCCCTAAGAAGTGTTGGTGTATTATATTTTTTAGGTTTTGTCCAAAGATTTATAATTTTATCTGATGCCTTTAGGTATATGATCTGTTTCAAGTTAATTTTTATTTTTTGTTAACCTTCAATTTTTTCCTCATTTTTATCCAATTGATCTGACTCCATTTGTTAAAATGGTTTTATTTATTTTTTTCCATTGAATTATCTTGTAAAAGAGTGTAATTTTGGAATCTGTTTTGTTTAGTTGATCTACATGTGTGTGTTTCTGTCAATACCATACTGCCGCTTTATTTTGTAAGTCTTAAAATCAGGTAGTATGTTTCTGAGATTTTTGTCTTTTTTTCTAAAATTTCTGTCACTGTTGCCATAGTTCAGATGTTAAATCCCCTTCACCTCAAAGACCCATGTTTTAGAGACTTGGTCCCCAGGGTGGCACTCTTAGACAGTGGTAGAGCTTTTGAGAAGCTCCAGGTCCCTGGAGATCTGCTCCTTCAAGTGGTTGTGGGCCCTTGCTCCAGTATCGTTTTATCTGTTTGGCTTCCCAGTCATGAGTGATGCTGCCGTGTACTGCCGTGGTGCACAGCCCTGCCACTGGCCCCAAAGCAAGGGGAGCAAATAATCATAGAATGAGACTTGAGAATTGTGGATCAAAGTAAACCTTTTCCATTCATTAGGTGATTGCAGTGGTAGGCATTGGCTAAAATAGCTGTTTTCTGTCTTTTATATTTCTATGTAAGTATTATGGTCATCCTTGTCAATTTCTTTTATTGGAAGCCTTAATAATTTTATTGATGTTACATTGAGTCTAGTCTGTAAGCTTGATGAGATTTGTCATTATTATATACATTAATGATGTGTATAATTCTTCAATCCATGAGCTTGATATAGACGTCCATTTATTTAAGTCTTTGTTTGTCTTTTGTTTTGTTTTGTTTTGTTATTTAAACAGGGTTTCTGTGTAAAGCCCTGGCTGTCCTAGAACTTGTTATGAAGACCACACTGGCTTTGAACTCAGCGATCAGTCTGCCTCTGCCTCCTGAATGATGGGTTTAAGGGAGGTACACTACTACTGCCAAGCTTTAAGTCTTATTCAGTTTTACTTAATAACAATTTTTCAGTTTTTAGTACATAAAGCTCATAAACTTTTTACTACATTTATTTGTAATTTTTGATGATGTTTTAGATGCTATGATTTTAAAAAATAATTTAGGTTGAGATCATTGTACACTTTTTGTATCTCTTATTTTTCAGCCCTTCATTTATTTTCCCCTGTTTTTAACATCTTATATAATTAGTTTTATAAACAGTTATTTTACATTGGTGCACTCTACCATCTTATTCTGATGTCACCAGGTATGTGTGTGTGTGTGTGTGTATACATGTTCATGTGGAGGTGTCAGATTTTGATAGGAAGCATCTTTCTCTAAACCTGGAGTCTCCTGATTAGTCATACTGGCTGGCCAGCAAGCTCCTGTGACCCTGCCATAACCATCTCGCTGGCATTGTAACTAAGGTCATTTCACCATACGCATCAGCTCTTTTTGTGGGCTCCTGTGGGTAGAACCGGGTTCCTCATGCTCACATGTCAAGCCCTGTTCACTAACTAAGGCATCTCCCCAGACTTATGTATGCTTATTAGTGTGCAACTAGTTCTGCGTAATTTGGTTATTTCTGTGACTGTTATCATGGCCAGGCTACAGAACAGTTCTCTTAGGAGTCCCTTTTGCTACCCTGTATAGCTGTACAGGTCACTGTCATCTTCTTAGCTTTGGGCAGCTACAGCTCTGTTCTTCCTCACAAAAGTCTTGCTATTTCAAGAATATTACTTAAATGTGAGTATAGGATTAGCTTTTAAAAGAATCTTATGTAATTTGAGTTCCTCCAAGTTGTCGCACATATTAATAGTTCATTTCTTTTCTGTTGATGATTAGGCGTATCCTACTATGGCTGTACTGCAGATTAGCAATTTACACAGCTAAAAGACATCTGGGTTATTTTTGGTTTGCAGCTAATTTTTAATAAATCTATGAAAATTTACTTGCTGGATTTTGTGTGAACATAGGTTTCTTTTTGGTGTTGTTGCTGACAATAAAATTTTGGATTATGTTTTAGGTGCATGTTTAGTTTTGTAAGAGAAGTTTTTTTTTTTTTTTTTTTCCCCAGAGTGGCCATATCATTGTTTACCTCCTAGTGTTGTAATTGCCTCTATATCTTTCCCTGTTTTCTAGGGTTGGCACCATTGGTAATTCTAGAGATTCTGATAGCTGTGTACCATATCTCATTTTTTTTTAAAACATCTTGCCTAAGATCTAATGATGTTGATGCTGTGTTTATGTATAAACCTTCTCTGTGTCTTATTCAGTGTGTTACATCTATGCATCTCTGTTCACTATTTGCTTATTGACTCTTTTGTTTGTTTTACTGTTGAGTTTTGAGAATACTGCATGTATTCCCATACTTACTAGTCTTTTTGTGAATATGTATTTTGCAGATGTTTTTTCCTGTCAGAGACTTCAGTTGTATTCTTTTGAAAATGGCATTTTTAAAGATTCATTTATTTTATTATGGATTAATATTTGCCTGCAAGTATGTATGTGGATGCTGGGAATTGAACCCAGGTCCTCTACAAGAGTAGCAAGTGCTCTTAGCCACTAAGCCAACTTACTCTCCAGCCACTAAACAGCATTTTTGTTCATTCTTCATGTGTGGGTGGTGCTTATTTTATACTTTGTGTACTGTTATTTCATTACACCTGTATGTTACTTCCAGGAGATGTTTGTCTACATAGCTCAGGAAATAAAGTCGCTGCTAGAAGATACTTTTCTTCTTAGCCGTTTTTATCAGGCTATTGCATTGGGAAACTAATAACACTGAGTTGAATTCCTGAGACTGTTTGCCTTGTTTATAATCTAAGGAGCAAGGCAATCAGTTTCTTGCCATATCTGATAAGATTATGCCATAGTTACCCATTGTTTAGTTGAGAAAAATACCTTCCCATTACTCATATGCTTTGACTTTTTAAAAATTGTGTATTGGGCTTTTGTCAAATGCTTTTATCATTTTTATATATAGCATGTTATGTTTACTACTTTATTACATTTTTTGCAGGAATTATACTAATTGCTTTTCTGGTGTTATATCAACATTGTTTCTGGATTAAATACCAGTCATGTGTTACTCTTAATATATTGATAATGTATTTATGTTTGCTATTTTTAATATTTTGAAAAAGAAGTTCCTGCTACATGCCGATTAACTTTAACACATTTCTTATTAAAGAGATATTGTCTCTTGCCTTTTCCCAATTATTATAGAAGGAAGTCACTTTCAGATTAAGTATGTTGGTACTTTAAATATGATTTTATTTATCTAAGATACCTATTTTTTCACTTATGTGAGATCCATAAGTCAGTTTAATCTGTATACATATTTATACTTTTTTATTTACAGTGGAATGAAAACCAAAAAGAATGTGAAACAAATGTTATGTTTTGTATTTCAGTCTGAAAACTTGGAGAATACAGTAATTATACCAGATATCAAACTACATAGCAACCCTTCTGCCTTCAATATTTACTGTAATGTACGGCATTGCGTTTTGGAATGGCAGAAAAAGGAAACATCATTGGCAGCTGCATCTAAGAACTCTGTACAGAGTGGAGAATCAGACAGTGATGAGGAAGAGGAGTCCAAGGAGCCCCCTATCAAGCTGCCAAAGGTGTGCCACAGAATTCTGTTTAAATCCATTACCTACAAGTGCTTTGGTTACTGTACATACACATACATTTTTGAGATACCTTGCTTTCCTAAAATTATGCACTAAGAATAACATGGCTTATCGGTTAAAAATAGCTTTGTGATAGATCAAGCAAACTCTATGGGACTTTTAAACTAGTTCACAGACTCAGTACTGGGGGACACAGTGGGATGTCCATGGGAGACACTCAGGGAGGTCAGTGGGTTGTCGCTAGTTAAGGGCTGTCAGTGTACAAAAGCAGTAGCATGGGTGTGCTTGTGTGGAGACACGGAACAGTAGCAGACGGGAGAGGAGCTCTGAGCTGGTGGCCTCCCACTTAGATGAGCTTATCGGGCAGTGCACCTGTCACAAGCCCAGAGCTGTAGGTATACCCCGTTGAGAGCAAACCCTGGAGACACACATATATTTAATATATTGAAATAGAACTGGGAAGGTCCTTAACAGCAGCTAAGGTGAAAGCTTTTTCCTGTCTGTTGAAACTGTGTTTGCTATTGTGTTCACAGATGAGAAACAATCCAGCTCATACTATTCTAATGTCACTTCCTATTACCAAAAGCATATAGACTGTTTCATATTATAGCTGAACAAACTATTCTTAATGTACTTTGTACTACATATTGGTTTACTTCATGACTAATCTTATCACACATTGTGTGTGTGTGTATTCAGTATGGGCGCTATAGTTTTTCTTTTCTTCCATCCTTCTCTCCCTCTCTTTCTGTTTTTGATTTCTTCTTTTATAGCATTTAGGATCAAATCCAGATCCTTGTAATCCAACATCGTTGCTGTTCATGAGTTAATCACCAGCCTTAGCATTATTATAGTATTCTTAACAAAAAGGGGAAAACTACAAATATTTTAAAATGATATTTCTATGTGTGATTCATGTGTATTGCTTTCTTATAAATTAACAAAACAGATTTCTTTTTATCAAAAACGATTCACGCAGTGTTAAATTGGTGCTTTAAAACTGTCTTGAAAACTTACTTAGATCCCCACACCTATACATAAGGTGTCTTTTAAATAGTTTTTACATGGAATACTTTCCTTGAATTATCAGGACAGCTGGAGCTCATGTTCCGGGGCTTGCATGGTTTGTGGTGGCTATTCCTAAGTATGCATTGTCCTTGATTGTGTTGTTGGGTTCATCACCTCTCAGTCAGCACGTGACTTGCTTTCTGTTTCATAAGAGTGATGGCTTTGTAACCTTCCTTGCTTCTTGACCAGCCTTACTAGAATTTCTATGTGTCTTTCCTTTCTTTTGTCTTTTTCCCTGGTGTGTTTGACTGTAATTTCTCTCTCATTGTCTTCTTACAGCTTAAAATAAACATGCTTATTGAAGATCACACTGCATTGTGATAATCATGGTGATTAAAATTCTATATAGGGAGGCAAATCAGAAGTTTAAAGAAATCTTTCATATAAGAACACAAATATTGCATAATATACCAAATGCTACTCCAGTATGTCTTTATAAGTCCTCTAGTGAGTTGCACAAAACAAGTGTTCAGAAAGGTGCATTTACATTAATGTAAAACATCTCACAAGAGAGAATATTGTCTCACTGCTTTGGTCGTTAGAATTATTGTTTGAAGTATTTCTACTACTTTGTCTTATTTTAATTCTTAATGTCATTCTGCATATCATTTACCACATCTTGAAGCTATACCTGGTCCTCAAAATATTGATGTTGGCTGAGAAATAGGATTTTATTGTGTAGTGTTTCATTAGTCTTCCAAAGTTACCATAGCAGTTCAGTGTGACTTTTCTTTTACAATCTTTAACTAAAGATTTTGCTAAGGTGAGTCGGGGATTTCTTGGACTATTATAATTAAACTAAAATACTGGTGATATTTTTGCCGATCAACATGCCCAAATGAAGGGGAACTACCTGTAAGTAATAATATTGCAATTATACCATTTAGGGAAGGACTAGATGAAATCAGTCTTAAAAGTGTCTTTGTTGCATTTGCTACGTTGTTAGTACAACAAAGCTACTTTCATACAATCTAATGCACTTTAACAGAGCCTATTTCTTCTGTGTGAATGCCATCTGCTCCTTAGCAGGTTTACAAGGTGTTTTCAGGATGTCTTGCTGTGACTTCATTGTATCCAAACTAATACTTAAATAATGCCACTAGTTCTTAGCCTTGTAAACAGCTACATAGTTTTAAAAATCCTCATGTTAAATTAGAAAAAAAGTGCTGTTTTTGTTTTTCCATTTAAACATCATAAATGTTTATTTGGTGTTGAGATAACTTGCACAAACTAGACTATAGAAAGTGTTATTCATTACTTTCTAATAGTTGTCTTTTTGTATTGAACAGATCATTGAGGTTGGGCTTTGTGAAGTCTTTGAACTGATCAAGGAGACTCGATTTTCTCACCCATCTCTGTGTCTGAGGAGCCTCCAAGCCTTGCTGAACGTGCTTCAAGGCCAGCAACCGGAAGGCCTCCAATCAGAGCCACCAGAGGTCCTAGGTAAGAGCTTATGCCTAGAGTGAGAAACTTAAACTGAACCACATCTCTTACGAAACATATACAAGAGCATGAAATGCAGCCTGCATTTGACAGGGTACAGAAAAAGCAGGGATTTCACTTCGCGGTTATTTTGCTGTGATTCACTAGCGTTATAGTCTAAAGAGTTCTGGTTTATGCAGAATTGTTTCTTGGTTGTTGTAACAATAGGAGAGAAACAAAACATAAATCATAAATCCTTGAAATCCCAGAATAACACCCAAACCCTAAAATCCCCATTAACTTAAATACTCATGTACAAATAGCAAATACTAATCTTTTCTACTTACTTGTTACTGTAGAGGATTTAAAAGAGTAGGGGCGGGGGTGGGGAATAAACGTCACAAACCCCAAATGGTGCAGTTAATTTCTAGGGAATGGTCATTTCCTTTGATTCATCAAGCCTGTCACTTAGTAGCAAATTCATTACATAAAGATGTTGGCTTTTCTCTAAGTGTAGTTAAGTGTTAGCATCGTTAACACAAGTTCACGTGGAAAACAGGCTCAGTATGTGACCCTGTGAAAAAGAGAAAATTGTGCAGATTATCATAGAAATGTAGGTGAAGCATAACTTTTAGTTAGTTGGCTTATTGTTTTTCTCTAGATCCTGTTGGTCTGGAATTTTCTAGATTGTTTTAGCAATATGGGAAACTAACTCCAAAGCCATAAAGATATAATTCTCAAACATTAGCTTGTATCCAACTCATCTGTGACTCAGGTGTGGGGTTTCTCATTAAGGAGATTTAAATTGGAACCAAGCATTGATAGTTTGAATAAGTTTCTGTGGGATATACTGTTACTGGTTACTGGTGGCTTGGGGACAACATTGACTGAATCAGATTTGATTCTATGTTCTTTGTGTCTGGCTTCACTTCAGTTTGAGAGACAAAGCCTTACTGTGTTGCTCATATTGGCCTTGAACTTTATTCCTCCTTCCCTGACTTCTCAACTACTAGGATATGGATAAACTATGCCCTACCTAACTAACTTTGGATTTTTATTAGATAGACATTTCAAGAAACCTAATTATATGCCAGGCCTTTCTTTCTTTTGTCACATTCAGTGATTTCATTTTTCTAACTTTGTTTTATTTTACCGGAGGAGGGAAGATATCACAAAAAAAAATAAAAGACAGCATATACCTCTCTCCTCAGCCTAAGGCACTTAACTGCTGCTACCAAATAAAAGTTATCACAGGTTAAGAATCGGTTTGCTGGTTCGTGGTACAGTAGCATCAGTAATCCTGTTAATATTGTGCATTTGATGTGATTTGATAAAACACCCCCATTCCTCTCGCTCCCTGCTCCTACCACCATGTTTTCCTTTCAACTTCACATGCTCCTTTTTACAGCCACTTAGTCCACGTAGTGTGTGCACAGTATGTAGCCGTGTAGTAGAGCATCGGCTGCATCCCCGAAGAAAGGTGACTCTCCCCCACCCAGCTAGGACTGCGATTAAGAGATTTTTTCCTAGATCTGCTTTGCTGTTTAATATTAAACTCTATATTCTGAAATAATCATTTAAATGTAATAGGATCTTCTGGGCTCATGCCTTAGTTACTTTCTATTGTTTTGAAAAGACCGTGACCAAGGTAATTTATTAAGGAAAGCGTTTATTTGGGTTAGGCATGGCCATGGAGCAGTATCTGAGAATTTAAAACATCTTGATCTGTTCTGTAACATGAATAATAAAAGACCCAGAGACTGATACTAGGGTTCAAGCAGAGGGTCAGATAAGGAAAGCACCAACAACTAGCTCTTACCTCTACCTCATCTCAGACCAAAAGGGGTGGTCCTCAGACTGCTCCCCATTTCATTTTTCCTCAGATTCACTCAAACTGCTGTGCTGTCCTTAACATGGCAAGTGACTAATTGCTTCTTTCTTTTATACCTTTCAAATCCTGGGATTAAAGATGTGTGCCACCATGGCCTGGCTCTGTGGCTAGCTAGTCTGGCTGCTGGGATTAAAGGTGTATATCACCATTGCCTAGTTGTATGACTTGTGGTTAGCTTTGCTTTCTGTACCCTCTGACAGGCTTTACTAAATCATAAGTAATATGTTGCCACAATTTTACTTGAAGGACAAAGTTGTGGCAGGATAAGCTGTAACTATAAGGATAACTGTAAATAGAGGTTTCACTCCCTCCCACCAGTTCCGGAATAAACATGCAGAGGCTTAATATTAATTATAACTGCTTGTCCAATGGCTCAGGCATATTACTGACTAACTCTCACAATTAAATTAACTCATTTTACTAATCTGTGGATCACCACATGGCGGTGGCTTACCAGTAATTTTCTGACATCACAGCTCTTTCAGTAGCTGCATGAACTCTCCATGACTCTGCCTTCTTTCTCTCTATCTCTGTTTGGATTTTCTGCCCAGCTATTCTCTGCCCTGCCATAGGCCAAAAACAGCTTTATTTATCAATCAATAAAAGCAACACATATTTGCAGTATACAGAAGGACATCCCACATCAGATGAGTTTCTTGTATAGGCAAGATTGTTTTATGTGACCTTAGACAAATTTTATTACGTTAGTTACAAAAATAAAGGGTAGAACTAAATGTTTTCTGATCTTCTGTTATATAAATAATTGTGGAGGGGGTTAACTAGAAAAAACTAGTGCAAAATAATGGCTTTAGATGCCTTAAAATTTATATATAGTGAAACAAGATATAATAAACATGCATATGTAATGTTTTGCAGTTCAAACAAATGTAACTGGTTGTAACCGATTCTTGTTTTACCCACAGAGTCTCTCTTCCAACTCCTTTTGGAAATTACTGTTCGGAGTACTGGGATGAATGACAGCACAGGGCAGTCCCTCACAGCACTTTCCTGTGCTTGCCTCTTCAGTCTGGTGGCTTCTTGGGGAGAAACAGGAAGGACACTCCAGGCCATCTCTGCTATACTAACCAACAATGGTAGTCATGCTTGCCAAACTATTCAGGTATTTCATATTCTTAGCTGTTAAGAAATTTAGAAAATGCCACGTTGCACTTTTCTTCATTCAGTCAGTAGAAATTCTCTGCCTTTTAAAATTTTGATTTCTCTGGTTGATATACAAATGATGCCCATCATTTAATTTAAAATGTGTGTGTTTAATTCTGTATCATTAAAACAAGTAGATTTTTTACGAGAACTCCAAATATTTAATCTATGATAATGAATACAATATCAGAAGTAATCACGTTAGAAAAAAAAAATCATGTTGGGCAGTGGCGGTGGATACCTTTAATCCCAGCACTGGGGAGGCAGAGGCAGGTGGATCTCTATGAGTTTGAGGCCAGCCTGGTCTACAGAGCGAGTTTCAGGACAGGCTCCAAAGCAATACAGAGAAACCCTGTCTCAAAAACAAAACAAAACAAACAAAACAAAACAAAACACACACACAAAAGAAAAATCAAATTGAACTCGAGGTGACAAATAATTACAATGAGAATATTGAAGGTGGGTTAAATAATGGTAGTATGGTTGAAGATACAAATAGTGAGCTAAAGATAAGAAATACAAAATACAGCAGAGAAAGAGAAAATCAGAACCATGGATAGAGAACAAGAAAGGTTGTATATAATAAAACAGTATGTTGCCATGGTCTGAGGTCCACATAGCAATGATAGATCATAAAGACAGAGAACAAGGCATACTACCCAAGATTTTATGAAAGTGAGTGACAGAATCCTACAGAAGTCCAGTTTGCTTAAGGGTTACTTCTTAAAAGATGAACCTTTAGTTTGTACCTTATTTTGCCACAAATAATATCTTATTTTGCCTGTTTTGTGTTTGAAAACAATTTAAAGTGTCTTGGTTTCTTCTCTTTTGAATAGGTGCCAATGATACTCAACTCACTACAGAGAAGCGTACAGGCAGTTTTGGTTGGAAAGACTCAGATCCAGGACTGGTTTAGCAATGGCATTAAGAAAGCGGCTCTAATGCACAGATGGCCATTAAAAGAAGTATCTGTTGATGAAGATGACCACTGTTTGCTTCAGAATGATGGATTTTTTCTTTATCTGTTATGCAAGGATGGATTATACAAAATAGGCTCTGGATACAGTGGAACAGTTAGGGTAATATGATTACATACACTTGCTGGTTATAACAGTAATAGTCATATCTGAATAATTAAGTTGTGTCCTGTTTCTGATCCCTTTAGTACTGTCTAATTTTGTTTTTTACTTGAAAATTATAATTTAAATATTAAACATTACTCATGTATTGTTATTACTTTTGTTTGTTAATAATTATTAGTCTGTTCATAGACAAATTTTTGTTTTTTTTTTCCCACAGGGCCATATATATAATTCTACATCCCGTATCAGAAACAGAAAAGAAAAAAAGTCCTGGTTAGGGTATGCCCAGGTAGGAGAATATCCTCAATAAATACAATATTTTACCTTTTAAAACATATGGCTCATGCTTATTGGATACATTTATTCAGGAATGCTGTATTTTTTATTAATATGGCTAGAGCAGGGTAAAGAATGTAAACTAGAATCATAGGCCTGGCTCTGCTTTAGTAGCCGAGTGACTTACAGCAAATCAGTTTACTTAGCTCTGTTATTTACCTTTCAAAGGGGATTGGAAATACGTTGTTTGGGGCTCTCCTTTAAGCAACTCTGTGGATAAGAATCAAAGACCACTGAACTGAAAATGAAATAGTGACCGGGGACCAAATTAGGACTCCTGTCATACTCTCTTCCATTCTATATGTATATCCTATTCCTTCTAACAGATGCTTCTGGGCTGCCCCAGGGGGGCAGCACCTGGGAGAGATGCATTCATACAGAAACTCACAAGTAATAAAAACAAAAAGCCCTGTGATGCTTTCTGAATGCTGTGTTCTCGTTTGCAATCAGCATAGTCAGTCTGCTACATGTCAGCATCAGACACTGCCACTCCCTACTTCTTGAAGAAAAGTAAATGACAAGGGGAGAGAAAGAGTCAGAAATACACAATTCTGTTATTTCCCTGTCTGAAAGACAAAGCCCAGGTTTCCTTTGGGAAGGATACAGAATAAAGATTTCCCTACACTTTGTGGCTTCTTGAATTAACAGGTGTAGATGGAAGTTTCTGTTCTGCCTGGTTCCATAGCTGTTTAGCCTCAAATAAACACACAGAGACTTATATTAATTATAAACTGTTTGGCTGATGGCTTAGGCATCTTACTGGCTAGCTCTCTCATAATTACTAACCCATAACTATTAATTTATGTTTTCTATATGACCTTATCTTAACCGGAGAATGCCCAGCATCCCATTTTCCCGGGGTCTGCATGGCATCTGCCTGGTGGCTCACTTTCTCTGTCCTCTCTCCAGAATTTTCCTTGTCTGGTAGCCCGCTTATACTTCCTGCCTAGGTACTGGCCAATCAGTGTTTTGTTCATCAACCAGTAAGAGAAAGATATGTACAGGACATTCCCCCATCAAAAGGCATTTGAAAGTACTTTGACAATGAAAGAAATTGTTATGTTTTCTTAGTTACTGTTGAATTGCTGGGAATAGACACCATGACTAAGGCAATTTAGAAAGGAAAACATTCAACTAGGTGTTTCCTTACAGTTTCAGAGGGCTAATACATGACATTCATGGTAGGCAGTGTGGTGGCAGGCAAGCATGGTGCTGTGGCAATGGCTGAGAACTCACATCTGATGCTCAGGCTGCAGGCAGACACACTGAGAGTGAGAGCAGGAGGAAGGGAAGGGAGAGGGAGGGAGGGAGTGAGCAAGCGAGCGAGCGAGCGAGCTAGAGAAAGAGCAAGTGAGCTGGCCTGAGCTTTTGAAAACTAAAGCCTAGCCCAGTGACACACCTCCTTCAACAAGACCACACTTCCCAGTCCTTACTAAACAGTTCCACTAACTGAAGAGCAAGCATTCAACCATGAACCTGTGTGTGGGGGGGTGCCATCCTCCCTCATTCAAACCACCACATATGTGAAAAGTTGCCCTGTTATATCAGTACTTGAAGTATTTTGACATTTTAAATATTAAAGCGATTGTCTTTTAAAAGCCAGTGTGCTTTAAAATGTCTCATTAATTTAACTTATGTTTATTCTAGGAAATGATGTCATGGAAAATGTGTTAGTTTTAGGAGTTGGAATTTATTGTGTGTGCCTACATATTTATGCAGTGTATGGGGGTGGATGCATATGCTATGTGCAGACCAGAGATTGACCTTAAGTTCTTCCTCAATTACCCTCCATCTAAAGTAGACTCCTGTTCTTAAATTTAACCTTTTATATCCTTTAGATAGCATTATTGACTTATTGTACATCAACAAAATATAATGCACATACAGTTGCTTTTTCTCTTAGTAATGAAAACATATCTTAAAAAAATATATATATACATATATATGATAAAATATTTTTATTGCCAGGGTTATTTATTATATCGAGATGTGAATAACCACAGTATGACAGCCATAAGAATAAGCCCCGAAACACTGGAACAAGATGGTACTGTAATGTTGCCAGGTATGTTTTAACTAGTCTTATTTTTCTTCATAAGTAGTTTTAAGAAACATGCATGTTAGGACATTTAAACATGTAAATAATAATTAGCAAAGATAGCCCTTGCTTAAAAATGAATTTTTAAATATTGTGACATGTAAACCATTTTATAATGTACAATGAATGAATACATATGAAGATATTAGACATCAGAAAAAAATACAATAAGGTTTAGTATTTATTTCCAAATTCATACCCATCTACAGGCTTTCATACTTTACCCTTACCCATCAAGACTTTTTATTTGCTATTTATCACCTTTTTCCTCTTTGTTAAAGGACTTCCAGTGATAGTGCTTAGGTTAGTCAGGAAACTGTTAACATTCTGTCATGTGCACTTTTTACTAAAGCTTTGATACGAAGAGTTTAGGTAATGTCCATACTGCCATTGAACAACAGGCTGCCTGAATTCTGAGGAACTAGGTCCTGATTTTCTGTAATTCTAGGTTAATGCATAAGTATTCTGTGTTGTAAAGTCTTTAAGTTTGTATATACCATTGCTGCTTTCTACAGTTGATCACATTAAAATCTTAAATATTTAGTGTGTTTGTTAGTAATCTCGTGGCAAACACTCAAATACTCCTAAGCATTTGATCTCTTGGAAAAGCAAGTTTTATTTTTTTTTAAACTGAGAGAGATAACTGCTCATTGTTTGCTTGTCAAGTTTTAAAGAATTACTATAACTTCATTAAAAAATTATTTGAACTTTTCTATTCCTGCATTTTCCCAAAGTAATATATAGACCCTATAGAACAAATGAAGTATTTCATGTCCATGTAGTGACAGAACAGTTTAGCAAACTGATGTCCTAAGAAAACATCTTGTGATGACTCTTTTCAGAGTCTACATTTTTTTTTTTTTTTTTAAAATAAGACGTGGGTTGTAAAATAAGGGTTGTGTCATTTGTTTAATTATTGCAATGTTAGAAATGTTAAGCATCAGAGTATATTTGTTGTACAGAACAATGGGTTTCATTAGGACATTTTTATACATGTAAGTCAGATAATATACTTTGTTTCCACCCTACATGTACGTCAGATAATATACTTTGTTTCCACCCACCCCCACTTTTATATATGTACGTCAGATAATATACTTTGTTTCCTCCCCCACTTCCAGTTTGCCCCTCTACATTCTCCTGATTTAAAAAAAAAAAAAAAAAAGTTTTCTTCCTTTCTTCTTTTTTTTTTTTTTAAGTTTTTTGAGTCAAGGTCTCATTGTGCAGCTCTGACTGGCCTGGCCTGAAACTTGCTGTGTAGACCAGGCTGGCCTCGAACTCATTGAGAACCATCTCTCTCTGCTTCCTGAGTGCTGAGATTAAAGGCATGTATTACCATGCCTGGATAATCAAAAAAACATTTAATAATAACATCTATACTCGCACAAAACTTACATACACATATGTACATAGTTATAAAATGATCATATTCTACCTAATGCGGGTTTTGAACTTACCCTTTTACTTATTACTGAATATGTTTCCAGGTCTTTAGGCTTTTTAAGCATCATTTTAATATTATAGATTGTGTTTTATTGATTAATATATATTGAAATGAGAGTATTCCAGTTGTCTTTCTTTCTTTTTTCTTTTTTTTTTTTTTTTTTTGGTACAAAAAAATTACAATGGGAAGATCATCTCTCTGGCTTTGTACCATTTGTTTTCGGATAATGTCATAAAAACAAAAGTTCTTTATTGAGAAAACTCATTCTAAATAGATGAGTACAAAAAGAGTAACTTCTTCTGTCCATCTCATTTATACAGAATGTAAATGAAAGGGAAATTTTAAAAATCTATGTAAAGGTGTTTTTTATTCACCATATTTAAAAATGATTTGTTAATGTCTTTATTCAGTTTAAATTCTGCATCATTTAACATAAGTGCAAATTTTAACCATACAGTGTGGCTTTCTATGTTTCATAAATATTTGCTGTGCTCACAGTGAAGATCAAATCACACTTTGGGAGGATAGTCCCCTATTGTGTGTCTTCCAAGCTTGCAGATGTTGCTTGACATATTCCCGAAGATGCTATCTTAAATATTACACAATGGATAAAGAAAACATAAAGAGAAAATCTTGATATGACGTGCCAAGAAGACTCAGCCCTCAAGCCTGAAGAAGCATGTTGTCATTTGCTCATTTCTTTGGCATGGGCGTCATTTTCTTCAATAAACCATTTGCTTTATCCCTGGGAAGGAGCAGCTCTTCTCTCTAGCCTTTCCTTCAAGAAGAGCAGTAGTAAACTGTCAGATTTAAAGGTGTTAATGAGTGTCATGTTCAGTTTCATGTCCTAGTTAGTCTTGTAGGTATCTTACTGCGTGTGGATGGACACCCTTGTTGAAAGTCATTTTATTCTTTATATTCCGGTTTACTTTCAGATCGTTCCTATGCCATTTCCTGCCCACGTCTGGCGACAGGTTGCCTCAGAGCATGAGGCTTGTTGGCTACTCTTCTCGTGCCACTTTACTCCCTCACCCCTGCATTTGTCTGAAATTATAATGAGTTTTTCTTCTTTGCTTTTTAGTTTAAAATCTTACGCTTAGAGCTTGAGAAGCATCTTTCTTGCGCCTCTTTGTATTCTGTACAATGGACTAGGAACTCTTTCTTTCGATTTCTCCTCTCTTTGATTACCAAGTCTCTTGGGCTACCAGTGGGCCTTGTCTCCCAGTTTCTATTTCCAGTTTGTGATCACTGAATTCTCTATTTGGTAAGGGTCTGCCTGTGTTTTGCATATTTATAATAAGGAACTATGCTAGTATGAAGCTCTTGGGCAAAGATCTAGCTTATCTGGGTGGGCTCCGTTGGCTGTATTCCAAAAACCAGAGTTTTATGTTTTGTTGATTCAGGTTGAACTAGAAATGAATTTTCTTTTTTGTATTGTGCTTAATGGAGAGGTTCATCCTAGTTCTCCATGGTTACTGTAGAAAGTGTGTGTGCTTTTAGACTTGCTTGCTGAATACTTGTTTTCTCATAGGATACAATTTATACAGATGTTGATTTTTGCTTGTAGTTTTGTGTGACTTAGCAGTAGTCACTAACACGTGTTCCAGTGTGTCCTTCTGTGATATTGGTATCCCTTGTCACTATTAGCGTTACTTTGATCAAAGTATACAATGCACTATTCTACAGAGATATGTTCAGTGCTGGCAGATATGAGTGATAGCTGAGATATTTGGCTGCTTTGAGACAAAAAGAAAGAAAACAGATTTGTTGGATTTGAGGAGGATAAATGGTTAGAAAGTGTTGAACATTATACATACTAAACATGCTGGAATAGACATTGACTTTCTACATGGAAAATACATGAGTAGTTTTGACATTTATTTTGTAAAGCAAGGGATATCTGCAGTTGGACACCATAGACTTCAAATACAGACGCTTTAATCTGTAATTCTCTGTGACACTAATGACTGTAATGTACGCCTGATGGTAGTGTTACCTGCAGTGCATGTGATTGTATTGAAATGGTCATAACCGACATTGTTTGTTTATCATGGTGCATGTTCAGTTCTCATTCTGAAATTAGGTGGGCCCTCAGATCCTTGGTTATTCAAGCTTTATAAATATAAGCACAACATGTAACCAGAACTCTTAGTTGAATTACTTATTTTTTTAATTTGTAATTCTTATTTTGAAAAATTCTCCTTTTGAGTTAAGTCTATTCTTATTGTGTGAAGAACTCTCAGTTTGACTTCAACAGAGGAGTAAAATCATTTCTTGAGTTGCTTATTTGTTGTGTAACATGTTACTTTTTTTTTTTTTTATTTGTATAGATTCCCACACTGAAGGTCAAAATATTTTATTTACTGATGGAGAGTATATTAATCAGATAGCTGCTTCAAGAGATGTAAGTGCTTGGAACCGTCAGCAGTTGTAAATGAAACCACTTTTTCTTAAATTACTTTGTTTTTGTTATGTACCAGAAAACTTTTTATGCAATATAGTATTCTTGACTTTTTTCCTTTAAGGATGGCTTTGTTGTCAGAATATTTGCCACAAGCACTGAGCCTGTACTGCAACAAGAATTACAGCTTAAATTGGCCAGGAAATGCTTACATGCCTGTGGAATATCATTATTTGATTTGGAAAAGGATTTGCACATAATAAGTAAGATGACAAAATAAATCTTCTTTATTACTTTTAAAAACTGTGTTTTTAGCAATTCAGCTCATAATTTAGTTGCTATTGTGTCTATTATTGTAAAACAAAATTTTTGATTAATATATAGAACTAACTAGGAAATAAAGCCTGCAGATAGACAAGATATTTAAGTGTTAAGGAAAGTGACTAATAATAATTTTCAACTATCAGTTTGAACAAGGCAAAAAAAAATAAACATTTTTATTAAGAGTTATGGATGGACAATGTTGGGAGTCACTAATTTAGTACTACTGAAGATTTATTAGTGCAGTTTTGTAACTCAAGAGGAATCTGTACAAGATCTGCTTTTAAAATTTTCAACTTTGGTAGTGTTTTAACTCATGTGTTTTAATTGATAGGGTTTTTGTATATCTTCCCTTCCATGGGAAAATTCCCAAACTGAGCTCAAATTTTCTCATTTAAAAACTCACAGAATCATTGCTTGTTTGTGACTCGCCAAACAGACTACATAGAAAATTTCAATTTACAGTTTGAAATGTATGCATGTATGTATATGTATTTTTAAATATAGGAAATTTTCTTCTAAGAGCAGGACAGAGAATCTGAAAATTTTTATTAAAATATATTTGTATTTTAATTCAATCCCAAAGAGCTAGAGGTTTTGGATGAACTCCTAGGCTTTATATTTGTTCATTTAAACAATGGGCAATATAGTTAAAATGAGGAAAAAAAATGAGATAAAATTTGTATATTTTATGATGCTTAATAAAGATTTTTATACCTTAATTCAGCGATTACTACTTACACGAATTATTAATGTTATAAAGTGTTATTTGGTAATAATTTAAAATATATCAAGGTTAAAACAACTATCTTTGTTTTGAAGTTGTGGATCTAAAATTCTAGCAAGTGATAATATTTACTCTGTCTTGCTTTGGTTCATCCCATTTTATTTTGCAACAGTCTTTCTAGGTAGCCCAGCATGTTCCCAATCTAGTGTCCTCCAGCCTCAACTTGAGTGCCACCATGCCCAGACTGTTTTCATTTTGTTTTTTTATCTTAATTGAATTGACTGAAGTTATTTGATAGAGTGCATGGTGTCCTTGGAATTACTATGTTAGAAATGCAGCCATATTTAACAGTCTTGTTTTATCAAAGGTACAGGGTTTGATGAGGAGTCAGCCCTGCTTGGTGCAGGACGAGAGTTTGCACTAATGAAAACATCAAATGGAAAGGTAAATTATTTATTTTGTTTCAGAAATTAACTGCTTGGAGAAGCAGTACAAACTGTTATATAATTCAGATAGTTTACATACTTAAATATTGTCAGTTTTTGCATGGTGAGAGTTTATTAATGTTGAAAATACCATTATGACAGGGTAGTGATATTTAAGACCCTAAAAATTTGTAAACTTTAAAAAAGTTAAAATTTTGCAAGTATTTATTTATAGATTCCTTTAATCTTAAATTAGTTTAAGTTTGTATTTTATGTTTACTCTGATAAGAGATATCAGATTTCTAAATTTTCTATATGTCTATATAGAAAATTCTATATGTCTATATGTCTAAAACATACAATATATGATTTAGATAACATAGAAGCATGTTTAATTTATACATTGTATAGGTTACCCTATATAGATTGAAGTTTATTTTTTTTTTTTTTTGTTTAATGTAAAAGGAAAGTATATAGCTAAGGGAATTCTGAAAATAGAAATTATTAGGCATATATTTAAATGCAGCTTTTTATAAATTTTGAAAGTTAATAACAAATTTTATTAATTTCTTCCTGTGTATATAATTATGAAAATACAAATATTGTAACTATTCAGAATACAATAAAAAATAAGCTTGAGTGGTTCAATTTCTGTCTCCCTTTGAATAGTATAAAAACTGGCAAGTTTTTGTTGTTCTTACTTTTCAATAAAACATGGAAGCTTTTACTTTCTTACTTGTGAAACCTGGTGCACTATTCCAAAAGGCAGTCTAATATTTGTTCTCCCCTCCCTTCTCCTCCACTCCCCTCTTCTCCCCTCCCTTCCCCTCCTCCCCTCCCCTCCTCTCCCCTTTCCTTTCCCTTTCTTTCCTCATATAAGATATATTACACTGGCAAGTACCAGAGTCTTGGAATCAAACAAGGTGGTCCTTCAGCAGGAAAGTGGGTTGAGTTACCAATTACCAAATCTCCCAAGATCGTGCACTTCTCCGTTGGACACGATGGTTCACATGCCCTTTTAGTTGCTGAGGATGGAAGTGTGTTCTTTACAGGATCGGCAAGTAAAGGAGAAGATGGAGAATCCAGTAAGTTGCTGAGAGCTGGTACTTAGTGAGTGTTAGTATAGTCATCTCAGTAGCACTGACCTTGGCAGCTTGTGTGTGTGGGCATGTTCAACACTGGCCTTGGCAGCGTGTGTGTGTGTGTGTGTGTGTGTGTGTGTGTGTGTGTGTGTGTGTGTGTGTGTACCCACCCATGTTCAGTGAAGCACACGCCAAGGAGAGGTGGTATCTGTCTCACAGTTCTTGTGGGTGAATGTTCATCTTTATGGGTACATGGCTGTTCATCTGACAATATCCTTTTTCCATTATTTTAGTAGATTACTTAAAAAACCCAAAACGTCGCAAGGAATATGTATTTCAAAAGGAAGATAAACCTTATGTAACTTTGTTTATAAGTGTTAGCTGTAGAGTACTATTTGTGGAATTTCTTTCTCTGTGAAAAAGTCATTGGCTCTGCAATGAAAAAACTGATAATTTGATCTAATATTTTTTTTTCTGTTTAGATCCTTCTTCAAGGCCTTGTCTTTCTCTCTTAAATAAATTTTCATATTCTTTGGAGTAGCATCTCACAGATACTAGTTTTTTTGAAGTTAATACATAATGGAAAATGAAGGGAAAATTAAAGTAACCTTGAGAAAAGCCCTTTAAAAAGCCTAGAAACCTGAACATTTAGAAAGCATTCATGTAAACTAGTTACCAGACATCTGTATCAGTGTCCAATCATATGAAAACCATGGTGTATTTTAGACAATATCATAACAATATGGTTTTATTTTGAAAGCATGCAGGAAATTGATTAACCAAATGAACAGCTAGCTAATGTTTTCCATCTTTGGTTTATTTCGATTCTAGAATTTTTAAGAATCATGTCTTTTTTAATCTATTTATTTCTTCTTTTTCATATATGTATCGTCTTTACAATCACATTGATTTAGTACAGTTATTTAATATCTATTAGATGGGTAAGAAACTTTGTTTCCAGGATCTATCTAATACAACAACACACACTCATTATAAAGAGGGATAAAAAGAAGGTGGTATAAGTGTATGTTGGGGGGAAGGGTTAGAGTGGTAGGTATGTATAAAAAATAATCTATTGAGATTCCTAGAAGTTTTTTGGAAACTGGTATTTCCTTTTGGGAATTTCACTGTTAGGGATAGTCTAAATATAAATTGACTACAAGAGGCTAGCAAGTTCCTGATTGGCGTGTGCATGGTGTTAAGTCCAGACCTTTCTGAGACTTAATGACATGTATCAAAAAGGTAAACAAAGTGTTCATTTTCTTTGGTTTTATTATCTATAATTAATTGTTACTATTTGCATATGATACCTTACATTCATTATTTGTTCTTTTTAGCTAAAAGCAGACGGCAGTCAAAACCCTATAAACCTAAAAAGATTATTAAAATGGAAGGAAAGACTGTGGTATACACGGCCTGCAATAATGGAAGTAGTTCTGTCATTTCTAAAGATGGAGAACTGTACATGTTCGGGAAAGACGCTATTTATTCTGATAGTTCAAGTAAGTTAAAAAAAAAAAAAAACAACTAAAAATTACTTTACTTTTAGGAAAAAAAAAAAAAAAAAGATTCCAGTATGAATCACTGGATATAACAGATGTGTCTAGAAAATTAACATTTGTAGCATGTTTTCTCTACATACTCGGTGGTGTTTTCTTCTTAATGTGAAACTTTGGGGAAGATGTTTTACTGTGTATTTTGTCACTAGAAGATCTGACATTGATTTCATGCAAAACAAGTCATGAACTCCATGAAGTCATGAACTCAATGAAGAAAACTTCCTTAGCTACTTTCCTTTCTCTGGAAAGCTTTCACTTCACACTAAAGAGCTCATGTACATGTCTTTAATCACTGTCAGCAGTCAGTTTTTATAACAAGGCTAATTTCATTGAATTCTCTGTCTCCTCATATAGACAGTGGGGTGGTATCATTTCCCTTGCTGGTTCTTCTGTAATAACTAGCACAAAGTCTCAAGACTTATTTATTTATCAAGTCCCTGCCTGATAAACCTAAAATTTAAAAAGTCAGTATGAGCCGTAGAAATAGCTAGATAATTTTCTATTTATAAGGTCTAATCTCATAGCTTTATCCTATTTGGTGCCTGGATTTTTTTTTTTTTTTTCCTCCCTAGTAATGAATGAGTCATCCCAATTGGGAAGATTTTATATGAGACCCATGTGTAATGTCTTTGAATTTTGCTGTAAAAAGGGATCCAGAATAAAAGATTTTAAAGTTAAATGATTGTCCTAAGGATGGAGAGGTCAAGCATATAGAAAATATATAGCAATTAATTATTAACTGGAAATGCACCCAGGTAATAGAAGTGCTGACTTAATGTGGTCACATTCAGATTCTTGGTGGGTTGAAATTGTTAGAGTAGATCAGACTTTTGGTATAGCACATTAGTAGTTTTAAAATAATACATAGTATATCTCTTGCATGCTAAAATGATGATAGAAATTGAGCATTTACGTGTAAGGGTTTGGATGAACCAGACAAGGTCTACCTGCCTTTTTGCGGCCGAGAAGATTTATTTGTGACAGACTTAAGTGAGTATTGTTCAGTGACTATAAACACATTTGTTACTAGCTGTTTTTAGCTGGGAAACATTTACTTAGCTTTCAGAGTTTGCTTTTTGTTCCTCCTCCCTTAAACAGAGTCTATGTGTAGTATCTGTTTCATAGTTTATTTTTGTAAGTCTACAAGAACATTTAAGGAATGTTCTGCACAGAACCTAGACCATGCAAAGAACTCAGCAAATAATCATCTAGTATTAGTATCAAACATTGTCCTGTGAAATACCTATTATATGTATTTTCAAGTGTGCTACATTCTGAAATTAGGAAGTTTTACAATTTAAATAATTGCCTCAGTTTTGGAAAAGTTTTAATATATATATATCCTAGAAAAACTAACTCTTTAGTAGTTACTATTATTACTTCTTATAAGGTTAAGCATGCTTTTGTAATTTTAATATTATTGCAAACAATAAGTAATAAGGGTAGCAAATGGATGTTACTGAAAGTAACATAAGGGAACTTGAAGAAATACTGTGGTGGATTGTGAAGGAAAGTATTAGGGATTCAAAAGCTTTCTTTTGAGGGCTGGCTGGTGAGATGACTCAGCAAGAAAAGGCAATTGCTCCTAAGCTTGACAACCTGAGTCAATCCTCAGGAGTCAGGTGAGGAGAGGAGAGAACATCTACAAGTTATCTTCTGGCCTACCTGTGTGCATCATGGACACACATGTGCACTTGAATTCATGCACAGGATGCAAATAAATAAACATGTGATTTTACAGGAAGTACTACTACTGTCATCTAAAATCTTACAGGGTTTATAAAAACAACACTGCTTCATTATGCTATTATAAGTGCTTTACTATTGTTCCTGCTGAGGCAAGTCTAAGCAGGTAAAGATTCATGACTTATTTGTGCCTGTAGTTGAAAGTTGAGAGGGGCTGGCCCTTCTGAGTATTCTTCAAAGGTATTGATTGGCACTTGGAGGAAGCAGGCAGGAGAAGTTAGCTGGAAATAATGTTACAGGAAATATTTGTTTGTACTATATTTAATATTACTTTAATTTGATGATTATCTACCAGTGTTCAGTTACTTGTTCCCCATTTTGGCGAATTATTTTTCCCAAGAAAATACTTTGTGCATTAAAAGTTGTTCTTCTAGGTACAGAAGTATTTTTGTTATTTTTTTGTTAATTTTGCTTTTTTTTTTTTTGGGTAGGTTTGGTGTCTGATTTAAAAGGCCATTTCGTAACCCAGGTAGCAATGGGCAAAGCTCATACTTGTGTTTTAATGAAGAATGGAGAGGTTTGGACATTTGGCGTAAATAATAAAGGACAGTGTGGACGAGACACGGGTGCTATGAACCAAGGAGGGAAAGGTAGGAATTTAATTTTTAGATATTAAGAACTATGTTGCCTTTTCATTAGCTTCCTAGAACATCTGTCCAAGATGAATGCCCTGGGCGATGGCTCCGTGGTGAAGAGCACCTGCTGCTCTTTCAGAGGGCCTGGCTCTGTTTCTGAAACCATGTAGTGCCTCACACCATCCATCTGTAACTCCAGTTCCAGGAGCCTGACACCCTGCGACACATACACACGTGCAGGCAAAATGCACATACCCAACAATTAAAAACACTGAAATGAATGACTCTTTGATTTCTTATAAAACCCTTACATTTTTATTTGATAATAACTGTTGACAAAACTATCACTGCAAAAATAATATTTTTAGTTTTTGAGCGAGTGACGTTACTACCTGTTTAAGATTTTAAAAATGTACATTAACAGTAGAACTAAATTATTCATGGAAAGCAGATTTCTCAAATGGTTATTTTCATTTTTAGCTACTTTTCAGCAGGAGCCTATCAACAACTATTACCCTCCTTGTTTAATCATGTATACTACCTAGAGAAGAATCTCAAATGGCCAAGAAGCACTTAAAGAAATTTTCAACATTCTTAACCATCAGGGAAATGCAAATCAAAACGACTCCAAGATTCCATTTTTTTTTTTTTTTTTTTTTTTTTTTTTGCCTCTCTAGACAGGGTTTCAGAGTTTTCCTGTATCTTTGGAGCCTGTCCTGGAACTAGCCCTTGTAAACCAGGCTGGTCTCGAACTCTCAGAGATCTGCCTGACTCTGCCTCCTGAGTGCTGGGATTAAAGGCATGTGCCACCACTGCCTGGCCGACTCTTAAAATTCCATCTTACACCTGTCAGAATGGCTAAGGTCAATAACGCAAGTGCCAGCTTATGCTGGCTAGGATTTACAGCAAGGGGAATACTCCTCCATTGCTGGGGGGAGTGCAAACTTTCATAGCCACTTTGGAAATCAATATGGTGGTTTCTCAGAATATTGAGACTCAATTTATTTCAAAACCACATAGTCTACTCCTGTGCATATACCCAAAGGATGCTTTACCATGGCACAAGGACACTTGCTCAACTGTGTGAGCTTAGCCTTTT
The DNA here is from genome assembly GCF_943737965.1 of Phodopus roborovskii. Lineage (NCBI taxonomy): Eukaryota > Metazoa > Chordata > Mammalia > Rodentia > Cricetidae > Phodopus > Phodopus roborovskii. Next base: position 16,225,384 of record NW_026126511.1, read on the forward strand.
AATGGCTTAGCCACCCCAGAAGCTCTGAGCTGATTTCCTGTTCAGATATTAGGCACCTTGAGTAGCTGTGGTTTGTGTTGTATGCTGTAGGCAAGAGATAAATGAATAAGTTTGATGAAGAATAAAGTGAGTAAATAATCACTTTGATTACAGCAGGGTTTTGTGGATGTTCTTAAGTTGGGAAATAACTATTTTCAGACATGGGAATAACCCATATAAAATTATAAACTGATATGTCAAATAGGGTTTGGAGTTGAAAATATGGCAACAGCCATGGATGAAGACCTGGAAGAAGAACTAGATGAGAAAGACGAGAAGTCCATGATGTGCCCTCCCGGCATGCACAAGTGGAAGCTGGAGCAGTGCATGGTATGCACAGTGTGTGGGGATTGTACAGGCTATGGAGCCAGCTGTGTTAGCAGTGGGCGTCCTGACAGAGTTCCTGGAGGGTAAGACAACATTTCCTACTAAAGAGAATAAGCACACTCCTGCTATGCTTCTGTTCTTCAAAATTATCTCAGAGTGTACATACCTATCTTTTATGTGCATGTGTGTGGGGTCTTGGGTTCAAACTCAGGGCTCAGACATAATACCAGGGAAGTGCTCTACCACCGAACTACACACACACAGCCCCAAACTTGATAATACTTACATTATTTTCTGCTATATTGAGTTCTAATTGGTATCATCTTTAACTATGTCTTCATTTCATTTGATTCATTGAAGCCATTTTTTAAAGTTAAGTCATAATTTTTTTTTCAAGTCTAGGGCTTAATTTAAGTATTTTTTTTCTAAGGTTTTAAATGCCAAGTGATCTTTTCTAAGTAGAATTATAAAATATATAGGATGCTTGAGTAGAAATATATATTCTCTAAATCTATGAAGAGTGTTAGCAATAAATTCTTCACAGTCATCCTATCCAACTTCAGGGAGTCATGTTGGCTTTAATTTCTAATAAACACGTTATATGGTTCAATGAGTTTGAAAGTGACAGACACAGCAGAGGATTAGGTAGTTACAGTGAAAGAGAAACTTAGGACATGATAGTACATCAAGAATGAGGAGGGAGACACATACATGATGCCGATAAGTGGTCTGATCACTGAAGGATGTCAACACCCTGCTTTACTTCCCTGGAGCCAGAGTTGATGAGTGTTTGCTAGCCACTTACTGGCACTTACTGAGGAAACTTATTCAAGACTGTACATTAATAGGTAATTGGACCAAGTAGAATCTGTGGATTTTGTGTAGAATATGTTAGTTATACTCATTAGAACAGTAACACATTCTTTTATTATTTTTTAAAAATTTCTACTTTTCTTTGAAAATCAATGGAAAAGTGGTTATAGATAATACTGTTTAAGATTAGAATAATTTCAGTTAAGCCTGTTTTTTGTTTGCTTCCTTCTACATAGGATCTGTGGCTGTGGTTCAGGAGAATCTGGCTGTGCTGTGTGTGGATGTTGCAAAGCTTGTGCAAGAGAATTGGATGGTCAAGAGGCAAGACAAAGAGGGATTCTTGATGCAGTGAAAGAAATGATACCTTTAGACCTCCTTTTAGGTAATTTATTTTATTATGTTGACTATCTTGCCCTCAACTGAGTAATTCTATAGTTTAAATTTTTCTGTCATAGACATGTTAAAAATTAAGGTAATGGCTTATATATGCAGTGTTGCTCTTGGTAACTGATATGACCCATGACACTATATATATATATATATATTTGATAAGAATTCTTCCAATAAAAAAATTGAGTTTTAAGTTGTTTTTTGCTAGCTTTTACTCTATTGAATTATGTATAGGTATAACTATTCTATACTTATGTAATATGTGCTCCTTATTGTTTTGGCCAATTATCCAGCTGTCCCTGTACCTGGGGTCAATATTGAAGAACATCTTCAGTTACGTCAAGAAGAAAAACGACAACGTGTCATTAGAAGACACAGACTAGAAGATGGAAGAGGTAAGATGTAACTACAGAGAAAAGGTGTAGGGAAACTTTCATACATTCATTTCATGAGACAAAACATTACAGAATACCCTCATTTTATAAGAAGTCCTCAACATTTGTAACATCCCAGTAGCAAGGTTACTGAAGGTTACATGAATGTATTTATGACATTTATAATTGTGCTCCTAATAATACATTTAACTCAGTAGAGTGCTCATCAACCCACAGTAAAATGTGTGCCATGTAACTAACTCAGCATGATGGCTCATAGCTGTAATTTCAGTACACCAGTATTAAGACAGGAGGGTTGCCACAAATTCCAAGCCTCTCTGCAGTTAGACTGTTAAAAAAAAAAAAAAAAAGAATTATGCCATTGCAGAATATAAATACCATTAGTGACGACAGTGACAAATTTAAGGATCAGTGCTTTACTCGGACTCCGTGGGCCAAACCTTAGTTTAACATAGCTTTAAATTACTGTTTTCATAGACGTTTGTGATCATTGTGATTTGACATAATGCCATTATGCTTTCCTGCAGTCCAATGCATTTATTGTGCTTTTTTTGTGTGTCTTTTGGTTTTTAACAAAAAAGATTATACGTATATACACAAATTAGTTGCAAGTCATGTTTATTTTGCAAAGACAGGTTATTGCTTATATCATTTCCTTATTGTTTAGGACAATGTCTTGGCCTCAAAATACATTTAATACTAGTTGTATATAAATGGCATTTTAACATATATCCAGTAGGCAGAAATAAATATTATGTTACTAAAATTGTTTTCCCACAGAATCTTCTCTTTGTATAATTATAACAAATTTTTAAAAGTCTTTTTTTTTTTACTGTTGTATTAAGCAAATTCTTAACCAGAAGAATTTATTGGCATTGCATATCTTAAATACTTCTTAGAAAGTACAGGATAGCCAGGCAATGATGGCACACGCCTTTAATCCCAGCACTTGGGAAGCAGAGGCAGGAGGATCTCTGTGTGTGCAAGACCAGCCTGGTCTACACAAGCTAGTTCTAGGACAGGCTCCAAAGCTACATGGGGAAATCTTGTCTAGAAAAACCAAAAAAAAAAAAAAAAAAAAAAAAAAAAAAGAAAGAAAGAAAGAAAAAAAGAAAGAAAGAAAGGGCAGGATAATATTTAGTTCAGAAATAAATTGCCATTTTTATACTTTTTTAATAAAATCATGGTAACCTATTACCATCATTGTCCATTTTTTCTTACTTATTTTTTGTGAAGTACAATAAGTAACTAAATGGTGTACCTGAAAAATCTGTTAAACTTTTGGAATATACAGATTATTGTTTACAGAAACTTATAAGCAGTGTTGACTGATTCAATGAATATTTGCCACTTTGGCTTTATGCATATAAAGTCATTGTCTTTAAAATAGTTTGATGAGATTAATACATGTGCTGTTCTTATTTATATTTCATAAATGTTTGGGAAATTTGAAATTCTGTTGTATGTGTCTCTAACATGGTAATTTATTTCTTTTATTTTATGGGTACTTTTGTTATTATCTCTTTACTAAGCATTTTTTATACTGTGATCTACAAAACCCAGTAATTTCATAGATTTTATCCAAAGTAGAGCTTTTACTTATTGTAGTGGGTTTCAGAGGGACCATCATTACATGAGCACTTATTAGAAGTTCTTAGGTCCTACCCCTGTCCTGCTGAATCCGAAACTTGGATATTAGGGCCTAGCAAAATGTTCTTTGTAGCATGAATTCTAATTGGTTTAAATAATAAAAACCCAGAGACAGATATTAGGGTTAAAGCTGAAGACCAGAGAAGCAAAGAGGCAGCCACTAGAGATTTCTCTCCTCTACCAGTGCTCAGACAGACCGAAGGGGGTGACCTACCAGACCTCTGACTGCCTCAGGTTGCACTGCTCTCCACCAAGCCTCAGAGTCCCTCAACCCCAGTCTCCTCCTGCCTTATACTCCTCTCTAGTGCTGGGATTAAAGGCTTGGGGTCCCAAGTGCTGAGGTCACCTTTGTGTGAGCTCTGTTTCTCTTTCAGACTGGCTCAATTTCATGTAGCTTATGGTGGCCTTGAAGTAATAGAAATTCATCTGCCTCTGTCTCCAAAGTGCTGGGATTACAGGTGTGTGCCACCACTGCCTGGCCGCTATGGCTGTGGCTAGCATTGCCCTCTGTTCTTCAGGCAAGCTTTATTCGTTAGATCATGAACAAAATATCGCCACAGTTCTTTAACAAGATTTTCAGGGGGTTCTGGTGATTCCAGACTGGTAAGTCAGTATTTTAGGTCAGTGTGGTTCAGAGTTTGTTCCATCGTTGTTCTCTCCCTGAGTTATTGTTGGGGTAGTGGTCAGTGTTGTAGTGCTGGAGATGATTGCTTGTTTGTCTTTTCCCATACAAGAACAGTGCGGACGTAATTTTAATATTGCTGCTCCCACTCTTGCTTCTTCATTAGTGATGGATGTGTACCCATGTTTGTGCTTTGAGGGTTTGGCTATGCTCCTCACTTGTCTTTCTCTTTATATTTTAAGTCTGTCTTAGCTGTTTCAAAGATGAACATTTCAGCACTTAGCTCTGTGTTAAAGCCCATTTAATCAGTTATGCTGTAAGGCCTATTTTGGGTACATTTTAGCTACTGTTGGTATGACATTAGCTGTTTGATAGCATTATCACTCTTGGTGGCACCTCAGTTGGATAATAATTTACACTGATAGGCTAGCTACAATAGTAATTGTATAGATAAGACCTCAGGAATTTAACCTCCCTGAACCTGTTTCATTGCCTTTAATGGGGTAACAGCTATGCCTACCTACCTGTGTTAGTGTACATTGATGATAAGTGAGAAAATGCCTAGCATGTGCTAAGGTATAAATGATTGTTGAATTATAGTGGTAGTAGTCTTTTTTTTTTTTTTTTTTTTTTTTTAAGTGATACTTTCATAGCGCTGGCTATGACATAATTGCTTTCCTTACATTTTGGTTCTGGTTCTAAGACATGGATGCTGATAAAGAAAAATCCTCAACTCCTTTTCTAGAATAAAACAGATTCTATTTTGATACATAAAACATTGTTTAGTCACAAATTAGAATATAAAAACAAATTTACTAAAGTCTAATTCCAAAGTGGCTATGTTGGTATTGCTATTGTTAGGACAGTAAAGACATTGCTTGATTTATTTGATACATGAAATACAGAATTAGTTCAAATTCCAATGCCACATAAACATTTTTTAAAACTAAAATATATGAAGCATTTAGAAAGTGTCTATTTAAAAAATTTTCATTCAAAGATATAAACAGAATATTGGTATTATTTCTTTTAAAAGTTTATACGTAATTTTGCTTAGTCATTTTTGATGATTTTATCTACAATACATATAGGTATCTGTTTTCCTCTTAAAAATGCTTTCTATTTTTTTTAAACTCTTTACCACATATAATAATTGAAGTAATACAAGAATTTAGACCCTGTTCTTTGATACACTTTCATATTTTACTTATTTTATTGTCATCTTATAATCAAGTTTTATATATTTCTGTTTATATACTTAATTTTTTATATATTTGCTTATTGTTATGAATAGTTTTTATAATTTCATAGGTCATTTTCTTCCCTCTGTAGTCTTCCCATTATGTTAATATAGTGGTCTGCTTCATATATTTCCATATTTCTCTCAATTGAGATATGCTTTATACAGATTTCTATACATTTAAAAACTATAGGCATGTATGTAGTTAGGAAAGTGGCTTATTGTTATATATACATTTATAACATTCTATTTTCATTTTTAATTATTTATTTAAGAAGCACAAAACAGTTTAAGTTCCAATTTAGTGTCTGAATGCCCTTCCATTGAGGGAAAGTGTGGTAAACTGTCTTTGTGGGGCTGCAGCAGGAGCCTACCGACCTGCCTACAGTTCATGCCCGATGAGATTGTGGATTAAGAAAGGCTAGATAAAGAGATAAAAGGAAAAGACTGGAGACACAAGGTAGATGTCAGGAGAGCACTTCAGTCAATACTGAACACCCTGAGGGTATTTTTCACCATTCTTAAATATCTTAACCAAAAAGGGGAACATGGTATCATGTATAGGGAACAGACTTTTCTTCCTCAATTCTCCAAGAATTCGATAACCACGCCTTATATTTAGTTTCTTGTTATCTGGCCTTGAGGGTCAAGAGTAACCATTCCTCAGACCAAGTCTGTTGTTATTTAGATAAGACACCCAAGGCCAAGATCAAACATCCAACTGTAGCTACACTTTTGACCTTTAGGTCTTATGACTTACTAAGGACAGTTTTGAACTCTCTGGCCTTTATTAAAAATAGAGTAGAGTCATCTCTATGGACCCCAACAGGGAAAGAATAGTATTTACATTAAATTGGAGTAATTTTGTATGGGTTATTTTTAGATTTTTTGCCTCGGTTAATGAGATGCAATTATAATAAGCACCTCTGAGCTGAAATTTCTTTATAAATTTTCCTTAGGATAAATGGGGAGAAGTATAGTTTCTAAGTCAGAAAAGAGAAAGAGACAGAAGCAGAGAGAGAGAGAGAGAGAGTGTGTGTGTGTGTGTGTGTGTGTGTGTATGTATGTATGTATGTATGTATGTATGTATGTATGTATGTATGTATGGGCAAGAGCATGTATCCATGTTAGCACTGGTGGAGGACCTAGGTGAATGTTGAGATGCCTTCCTCAGTAACTCTCTGCCTTAACCTTTTTTTTTTTTTTTTTGTAACAGGGTCTCTTTGTTGAATCTAGAACTTGCCATTTTACCTTAACTGCCTCTTCTGGGTGTCCTTACTCTTCTGGGTTACAGATGTCCTTGAGCATGTCTGCCTCTTAATGTAGGTGTGAGAATTTGAGCTTGGCTCCTCATGCTTACATGGCAGGTACTTTGCCTGCAGAGCTGTATCCCCAGTCCCAAGAATAATTTTAAAATTACTGCTATATATATCAATATCAATACCTGTCTGAAAATCTTATCTTATTTAATGCTGTCATTTGTTCTTCACTCTTTTTACCCGCTGGTGAATGGGCCCCAAATCTACTTTATACACATAACTAGTGGGAGCTGTTCGATAGCAAATTTTTAATTATTTCAGGCTTGTTTTAGTCACTGTTTCCCTACTGAGAAGCCAGTAAGTTATACTCATTCAGACTTTTTAGTTCCTCAGTAGCTTTTGAGTTTTTTAACTTTGAGAATCCCACTGCTTTCACCTTTGCTCAGACCACCTCTTCTTTAGTGTTGCAGCAAAGGCCTTGTTCAGCCTAGTTATCTGTAGCGTCCTCACTAGTGGCCCGTTGTTTACAATCCAGAGGCTCTTGACTGCCCTCATGTTCAGTGTCCATGTTCAGTGTCTCCCTGCAGGCTCCTAGCTGTTTGCATTCCTACTTTTAGCATGCCCTTCCTCTGACCTCCTGTCCTAATGCAGTAACCTCTCATTTGGCAGCGTGTAAGCCCCCACCACCCACATTAGATTGTGTGATTCTTGAATCAGGGCTTATGTCTTATTTACTAGTTGTTCCCTCAAATGCCCAGATTGGAATACCTTCCTTGGCTGACTGAAAACAGTTCAGGGATTGCTGGTTACTTGCAGAATGGAGGCGTATTCTATCAAACATGGCCTGTTTGCTTTGAACCAGGGTCACCCCTGTGTAGCTCAGATTGGACTGGAAGTTGTGATCCTCCCAAGTGCTGGAATTACATAGGAGTACCATCATGCCAGACACACAGACTCACTGACCATGATTCTGCAACCTATTTTCTACTTTGGTTCCAGGATTTTTGTTTTATTTTTATTTTTTATTTTTAATGACAGAACAATATTGCCTTAACATTCTCATGTTTTTCTACATCTTTTAACTGGAATATCTTCCTTTCCATTTCTTTTCTTAACTCCACATCTTTTAAAACCTTTCTGAGTCAAACGAATTGAACCATAGGGCTTTTTATCCTACTGACACACAGACTTCTTTTATTGCACTTAGTATAATATCACAGAGTTGTTTTCATTTCTGTTTTCCTATTGTAGTCCTGTGTATTTATAATTATCATCTGTGGCCCCTAGTATCTGCTACTTAAGCAATAACCACATGCTTCGTGTGTAAATGAGTGATCCAGTTATGTACCTGAGGGAACTGCTTCAGCGATGCGGTGCTGTTTTGCAGCTTTATGTTTGTAGTGTTTGCTGATGTACTGTCTGTGTTTGTATATCAGAAGATTATAAAAAGAATTTAGTGAGAGACCATTTAATGAATTAATAGCTGTATTTTTCTAGGTAAAAATGTTTCCATCAGACTTCAGAGTTGTGTTCAATATTCTTTTTCATAGGTGGAAATTCCTTAAGAGTAATGTATGCTAATTTATATAATAAGTCAACTCATAGTAATGTATAATGAAGACATAAGACATTTGTACTTATTGAAATATGTACTTTGCTTCCTTTATAAATAGAGCCCAATTTATATAAATCTACTGATTATAGGGGAAAAATACTTAATTCTTCTAATATTAAATTTGCATGTTTGTATTATAATCACATAAAATATTTTTCTTGCCTTTTCAAAGTATTGCTGCTATTCATCTTTTTGTTTTATCTAGGAACATAATCAAAATGTTTTTCTTGTTCATTTGTTTTATGTTTAATGAAGAACACTATATATTTAAACTATTTGTATAATTTATTAGATAAATTATTAAAATTTTTTTCAAGTTAAATGTTCACAAGGAAAAATAATCTTTTAAAATTTTTTAAAAATTATTTTGACTAAATATTTTCCTTAGGAACTAAATAAGTACGAGTAACAAATATGTATGATTGATTATGTTTTGTATAATGGTGCTTCAGAAATAAATGACTTAATGAATGTTCATTAATGCCCCTAAAATGTTAAGTAGATAGTCTTTTCTACTGTCCGTATGAAACTCAATCTAGGTTATTCTTGCTCTCACATATATATTTAATCACACATAGATGTATATGTATTTACTCACTTGGAAATTTTTGGGTTTTGCTTCTGAATATCTAATTTTATAATACTTTCACAACATGTAGAAATGTCAGTAACAATTTTATCTTGGTTTATTAGTAAAGGTGATATAGATCTGGAACTATATGGACTACCCTGTTATTGATTAACTTAAAAATTAGTTGTATTCTGTTATTTCAAGAGAATACAAACTTGTTTTCATTCAGTATATGTTTACTAATCTTTAATACATGGTATTGAAAAATACTTTTAAGATTATCTATTTGAGACTATTAGTAAGTGCCCAGTTCTTTTAAAAATAAATTTAAAAAATTGGATTTTTACATTATAAACTGTATTTGAGATAGTATTGTGTTGGATGGTGACTAGTTATGGATTGGGGAATTGGAAAAAAGTAAAATGTCCAAAACAGTTAAAAATAATTTTTCTCATACATTTTAGCTTGAATTATTTTTGTTCATTATAGTGTTTTGATTTTGTGAGCTTTTCTATGCACATACAAAATGTTTCTCCTCAGGCCCCCTTGTATTTGCTGGTCCTATTTTTATGAACCACCGAGAACAGGCTCTAGCCAGACTCAGATCCCAGCCAGCTCAGCTAAAGCATAAACGGGACAAGCACAAAGGTATTTGGTCTTCCTTATCACCTAGGTGGGATGCTCTCCCAGCTCTTGCACTCATTGGGATTCTGTCTCTGGGAAATGCACACACTGACTCTGCTGCTTTGCTTCTGTGGGTGTACAGCCTGAGGAGAAAGGACATGCTGAATGTGGTGCTGTCTGAGAGGCGGGGTACTGCTCTATGGTGTTGTGAGCTAAGGCCTGTGTTTACAGTGCATCTGTTTCACTTATTTTCCTAGTTCATGACCTTTACAAAGGTCAAAAGTGTCATTCCTTTCTCTGTATGTCCTTTGTCCTTTGCATTGTGATGATCACAGTGTAGCATTTTAGTGCCTTTAAAAATGTTAATATGATTTAGCATTAACAAAGTTATTAAATACAGTATATAAAGTATGTTAAGACTACCAATGCATTTTTCTGTTATTTTAATGTTAGCAGCATACGAGAATATAGAAATAGATATAAAAAGAAAATTGTATATATTGTCATTTTCAAAAGAGGTCGATGTTCTAACTAAAAAGAGAGACTAGGAGTCTCCTTTTGTATCATTTACTTTTTAAGCAGAGTTCTGAGCTAAGAAAAATAATCCCAAGGCATTCTTGTACAGCTGTAGCTTGGCTAATATCAGGAAATAATTTAGTGAAGGTAATACACACACACACACACACACACACACACACACACACACACACAATTTTATCTTGAATTTGAGCAGGGGAAACAAGTACCCTTCATTGTTTAGTCCAGCTTATATTGGGTATTTTCTAAAATGTGTAAGTCAGGGCCGAGGGCAGTTTTAAAGGTACATTCTTTATAGGCAGGCTAATAACCGCGTGTATCTTGCTTTTATTCTTTAGCCGAGAGACTTTAACCTGCTTTTTAAAAATTATTTCATATGTGCGTAGTAGTGCCAGCTTTAATACTTGCCCTTCTCAGCTTGTCAGCTTGCCACTCAAAGCAAAACACAACAAAGTAGACAAAACAAGGAGTTCAAATATAACATATAAATATTGAAGGATAGTTGTGTTTTAAATGCAATATTTTGTTACAATAGGATTGAGTTTGCTTTATTTACTGGATAATCAATTTATGTATATGTAAATCTATAGAATAGTTTTTAGAACAGATTATGTAAATTGTATTTGTTATTTTTCAGAACCTGTGGTATCATATTCCACTTTTATTACAGAGCTTCCTAATCTCTTTTCTCCATAGATGTATGACTGGGATTCTTCTAAGACTTTCCCTAAAGTAGAACAGTATATGTGTCTGTAAATACTAATTTACCGCTCACTAATTCTTGTTCACTCACTATGTTAATTGGCCAGCTGTTTATTCATTGTCCTGTCATTTATTCCTCTCTCTGTTGGCTGTCCTTCTACATTTTACTATATTTTAATATTTTCCCTTTATACATTTTTTCTTCTTAATACTATGGCCTTTGGTTTATCCACTTAGAAGTTCACTGTTCTAGTTGTTATCTTTTGATCTAAGTATTACTATGAATTGCATTGCTGGTACAAGTGTAGGATGGTAACAGTTTTCTGTCCTGTGGCCTTTTAAGGGTTAAAAACTAGATGTGTTAGCAGTGCTTCCTAAGATGGAAAGCTGAAGAGTTTCTGGCCAACTGCACAGAGTTCAGAGATGTTCACAGCATGACAGGCTTCGATTACAAAATTTAACTGTGGAAGACTGAGCCACTGAGTAGGATAATGTGTAACATGTAGGTTATTGAGAAATGTGATCATAAAGTAGTTATCAAAACATGTTTCCTGCATTAACATTGCCTCCAGCTACTTCTCAAAGTCAGGCATGTTTTTTGACATGTCATACCTAGTTAGCAACATCTGAATTATTGTTAGAATTAGCCTTGGAATCTATTTTAGAATGACTGGTGTTACATTTTCAAGTCATGTTGCTGAGCACCTGGGAATGTTTTCTGTTCTTTCTGTTTGGGAGTGCTGTAGAATATATTGGAAATATTATGACCTTTAATTATGTTTCAGTTTTCATACTAAGTCTTTCATTTACTCAAACTACACAGTTGTTTATCAGTTTGTTCATCTCTTTAGCTTCATAAATTTGTTAGTCTCTCTAGCTTCCATGTCTTTATTTAAAAGCATAAATAACTTGCAACTTGTATTGCTATAAAGATTATATTAAGAAATGTGACATGTGTATCTTATCTATACACATGAAAATCTGCCAGGAGTGCTAGCTTTAACTCTTTTAACTTCACTCTTTGCTTCTGTTTTAGAATTTTCTTGAATGTACAAAATTGGCAATTTCATCAAGTATGTAAATAGTTTATTTTTAACCAAAGATTTAAGGTGTCAATGATTTGATGATGGGAAAAAAAACAAAACAAAATACACGATCCTTATTTATATTCAAATTCTAAGTTAGTTCTACTGGTTGTGTAGCCACTTGATGTTTAGTAAATGGTAAAAGAATACCTATGCCGTTGGACTGCTGTGTGGTAAATATTGTATAAATTAATTTGCTTGATCCTCAAAAGAGTATTGTGAGGTGTGCATTGCTGCTGTTGTATATGTGGGAGAGCAAATGCAGAAGCTCCAGTGTCTTTTTGTCACACCACTAGCTGGGATTCTAATGCAACCACTTATGCACTGTGGCATTCAAAGTTTTACAGTGTTTAGCACAAATCAAGTGACTTTGCTCAAAGCACTCACTGTTTGTATGAGTCAGCTTAGCTCAGAAATGCATGGCTTTAAAAATTTTAGTGCTTTACATGTTATAGAGTTATATACAACCTACAAATATGTTCACAGAAGATAAAGTATTTTATACCAAGATTTCATAGATTTACTGTCACATGATAGATATAGGTGAACATTGACTAGAAAAAGGTAGTTATTTGCATGCTGAGGGCAATTATAAGGGTACTCAGACATATTTTTTTGTAACACAAAACGAAATTCTTTTGTTGCTCATTGATCTTTTTCTGAGTAATGAGCTTGAACATATTTGACTTTACTGTGTTTCACTTGCTGATTCTTGATTTGAACTACATTTTGGCTCTTTATAGGCACTTCTTTTCCAAATTAAAAAAAAAAAAAGAAAACAAAAAAACCTCTAAATTATTATAATTGTGTCATTTTCATATCAAGACCTAGGGGTGTGTGTGTGTGTGTGTGTGTGTGTGTGTGTGTGTGTGTATGTATGTGTGTGTGTGTATGTGTAAAAAGCATGCCAGTAACTAAGACTCATTCTTGCTTTTTACTAAGACTTCCACAATTATAATATTAAGGTATTGTTTCATATATAGGGTGTTTACAAAAACTTTTGACCAAATGTTTCTAAGTAGAATTTTGTTACCTCAATAAGGATCTTTCATTCTTTTATTCATATTTTATTTATTAAATTATTAGACCCTTAAGATCTAGTCTTCTCTGATGCTATATGTTTTTTGTGGGGTTTGTTTTATGTTAGCTACAGTTCATGGGAAGAGAAAAATATTAAAGTCAAGGTAAAAGTTTCTAAGTGGACAAATACATTCATATAAAGTGGAATAATATTTAAAGTGTTTAATTAAGTTTAGTAAAATCATGTGAAAATAACTACTGTGATTTTAAATCACATTTGAATTTAGTAATTGCCTATTTTTACCAGTTATGAGGAACTATAGAGCTGCTTTCCCTCTAGTGTCTGATTTAATAATCTTTGGGAAGCACACTCCTTTTTGTGGGAGGCCATGGATGTATTCCACCATCTTCCCTCATGAGACAGAAGCCTTTAAATGAGGGATACATTTCATCTGGACTAAAACGGTTAGAATTTTTATTTGTTTTATCTTCGGTGTAACAGACAAACCCATATTAGAAAACTTAGCAAAAGAGTTTCTTTTTTTCTTCCTTTATTTTAATTCTGTTATAGTAAAACCTCTCACTAATTCAGGTTTAGTATTTGTGATATATTTGAATAAAAAAAATTCAAAGTAATTTCTTCCTCTGAATTTTCAGGGTCATACTTTTAAGGGGAAACCTGTCTAAAATCACTAGCTTTTCAAACCAAGGGCTCAAGAAATGAAGGATTCCTTCAGCGTGCCTTCAACCTCTGGGTTCAGCAGTTAATTCTTGTATGTTAAAGGACTTTCATGTTTATGGTACATTTTAATGTAATATTGGCCTGTTTTGAAGTCTAATGTAGGGAATATTTTCTTCATTGTAGCATTTAATCTGTAATCTATATTGCTTGAAGATAACAAAACTGAACTTTTAAATATTCTGTAGTTAATACTTCTTCAGTAAGTCACATACCCATTATATGCTATTCTGAATTAGTGAGGTTTTACTGCCCTAGTGTTAGAAAGTGATCACAATTTTTAACATGAAGGCCATTTTCTTACAGTAAAGGTCATACTTTAGATCACACTTGTATTAACTAAACCTTAATGAAAGTAAATCAGAGTGAATGAAATGAAAATTAAGCGAGTCAGTGTTCTTGTATTTAATATCTTTAAATGGGTAGTGAAGTGCAGGGTATAAAATGTGTGTGTAGATTCACATTATGTATCTGCATGTTGCATATACTTGCTTAGTGTCTCTATGCTACAGTGGAATGACTTAGCCCAGCTGGCCTGTTGAAATTCCTTCCAGATATTCATTCATACTGTGTGAAAGGAATTTGAATATTGATAACATAAAAGTCATATTTGTTTTAAAAAAAAAGCAAGTTGTCTGTCTTATTCACACATTACCAAATTCAGGTTTTACTATTCTAGAATGTGGATGCTATGGTTAGAATACCATACATTTCTAAATCAAATGTAGAAAGCAGTTGTTGAAAGAAGCCTAAAGCAAGTTGAGAGGTGAAAATTATAGAAAGAGTGGATAGGGAAAAAAAGAACAAAAGTAGAATGAAGATTTGGTAAGCTGTAGCAGCGAGTAGGGCCAGGAAGAAGGCCACAAAGTAGAATACTGAGAGGGAAGCTGAGAGAGGAGATGATTGAGACTAAGGCAGTGAACTACAGTATGTTGAATAAAGACCTTTGGTCTTTATACAATTTTTTAAGTTTAGTTGAGTTCGGCCATTTTGGTGGGCAGAAAGGCAAAAAAGCCTTTCTGAGAGCTGCTTAAGAAATCTGTCGATTGTGGTCTGCTAGGATTTTTGTAACTAGCAAGTACTAACAGTATCACTAAATGAAATTATTGTTAAATGACTTTGCATGTAGTTATTTTTATGCAAACTAAATTTTTCCATATCAAATTTAAATTTCTCATTAAAACTTTATTTCTGTACTTAATTTTGCATTTTCGTTACATAGCTAATTAGCTTACTAGGTTTCATCCATAACCAGTTCCTATTTTTGTTGGTTTAGTAGTGTTTATAGCAGAAATATATATATATATATATATATATATATATATATATATTTATATTTATATTTATCTGTTCAGACTGGCTTCTTTGCAGGTAGCTTCTTTATCTATCACTTCTAACAACAACAGGGTCTTCTTGCTTATCCCTTTTAACATTTTTCTCTCTTCCATAGTAAACTGATTTAAAAAATTATAATGAATATGAATAATGGTGTAATCATGAATTATAATATTTTCAGATGGAAGTGGAGATAGAGGGGAAAAGGATGCAAGCAAAATCACAACCTATCCTCCAGGCTCTGTGAGATTTGACTGTGAGCTCCGAGCAGTACAAGTCAGCTGTGGATTTCACCATTCAGGTAGCAGCTGGAACTTTGGGGTATAACTTCATTTTTACAATTGTGTGTAACTGGCTTATAATTGATAAGCAATACCTGTTGCCTACACATCAAGGCACGGTATCTCTCAAGTTGGTGAGGTTTTTGTGTTGCAGAATCTCTTAAACAAACAAAAAACGATAGCATGTGATCTAACTTTTGGTTTGTCTGCTGATAAACTGCTTCAGTTCAAGAAGTTACTAATGATGAAAAATTCCTGAAGTGCCTTTAATTCTAAAAATCTCATGGTTCTTATCATGCTTTGTTAATGTTGAATTAGAAATATGTATCTTTAAAGCAATAAAATGTATAAAATAGTTAGATTCTTAGTAAATTACTGGCATTCCATTTAAATAATTTAGGTTACACTATTTGACCTTTATAAGAATTAACATTGAGTCAGTGTTGGGCGCCATATGTAAGGAGTAAGGTTTTCTTCCTACCGCTGGTCTGGTCCCGCCGCCGCACCAGCCCCAAATAACACATCGAGACTGTATTTGATATAATGATGTTGGCCAGGTACTTGTTTCTTATCGGCTAGCTCTGTCTTAAGTATTAACCCATTTCACGTGGTTTCCTTACGGGGGGGGGGGGGGTGAGGGGGTGGGGCAGGCATCTGGTCTACCTGGTCTCTCCATCTTGACTCCTCCTTCCTACTTCTCTTTCCTACTTGTCTCCTAGTCCCGCCTATCTTCCTTTCCTATTGGACAACAGTGCTTTATTCATTAACCAGTATGAGAAACATATATACATAATGGCATCTCCCATCAAGTGTGCTTTCTTATATGATAAGACATTGGCGAACCTTAGGTTATTGCCTTGTTGATGTATGTAATTATGTAGAGCCCCACCCTAGTTGCTTGCCTCTAATATTAGGAACAGAATTTTATGTGCTTACCCATTATTAAAATAAACCAACATATATCACTGAATAATGTTATTTAATGGTACTTGTAAGAGTTTTAATGTGAATTATGAGAAGCACACATTTTATAATCTATAAAATACCCTAGAGAAGTAAAATTCTTAATTTTTTATTAAATGTAGAAATATGCAAGCCACTCTTACCAAATTTTTATATTTATTATTTTTTTTGAGACAAGATGATACTGTGTACTCCTGGCTGGTCTAGAATTCACTACATAGAGGGGCTCTATGGGACCACAATGGACAACTACTCAAAAAGAGATAACTCATTCCTGGCACTGCATTGTTTGGTTTTATTATTATTATTACCAGCCTGTGTTGTCTAGTTGTAATATTGCCCCACCACTGTAGGGTAACTTGATTTAAACTCTCTGTATATGTGTGTATTTTTAGGAAGCTTCTGCATTAGTAGGTCTCCATATAGCTTTTTCACAGTTTGTCATGTTAGTGATCTTCCCAATACTCTTTGCTCTACACTGCCCTCCCATCACTCATCCATTTAATCCTTTTTATTGTCTTGTTTTTTAATGACTACAAATTTAACAGTGAATATTATATGCTTTCATTATTGTGATAAAAAAATTTATAAAATGCTTATAAAAAAACTATAAAATTGTTGGTTGCAGTGGTTTTGATGGAAAATGGAGATGTCTATACGTTTGGATATGGGCAACATGGTCAGCTGGGACACGGAGATGTCAATTCCAGGTACAGATCAACTTTATTTTTATATATATATTTTTTCCCACGTTTCCTTCTTTCCCGCCTGTTTGTTCTTTCCCGCCTGTTTGTTTTGTGCTTGTGTGTGTGTGCACTTGTGCTTGTGTATGCATGTATGTGTACATTGAAATAGTGCACTACTGCTTTCCCAAACATAGCCCAAGGATTATTGGTAGTTCTTGATTTATTTTATAGTTTAATGAGAATAGTTGATAGGCATTTTATGCATTTTAGGTATAAGAGTGACTGGGAATACTACAAAATCCATACTCTTTATTTATACTTACTCTTTTTTCACAAGTTCTGTATGGCAATAGAAAAGGTAGTGAATATACCATGTTATCCAGAGATATCATTTAAGGTTGCAAGTCAGCTCTATGCCTTGTGGTAGGTTATCTTGAAGAAAAATTCAAGTTGTTTATGTCTGCAGAGAACCGACTTACTTATCAAACCTGGTCAGACTTAATTCAGAAGTTGAGTTTGTAGAAGAACCTAATTTCCATCCTGCCTCATTTCTCCCTCATGTGCAGTTGAGTCACTGCCAAAATCAAAGGGTCATCTGTGATTTCTTATTTGTGTCCCTTGAAAGAAAGGCATCTTTTTCTTCTAGATATTAAGTCAACTCCACAGTTTTCATTGTGTTTACTCACACACTGCATGTGATAGGGGCCAATGATTCTGTAAGGTGTGTTGAGAATAAGTCAACACTTTGTTCTGCTTTTCATTGAAGACTTACGGCATAGAAAAGTTTATTTTCACAGTTACAATGCTTGGTGTTGTTATTTAACTGCTAATTATACTGGAGGTCTCATGAAAGAAAGGGCTTTGCAGTTAGACATGATAAAGCCTCAGTCATTTGGTGCAAGAGGGCACATTTTGAAAAGTCAGACTTGGTCCTTAAATGTCTTTTTACAAATAAATACTCGTGAAACAACATTTTAGAAAAAGAAATAGTGAGTCAGTCAATGGTGGTGTACTCCATTAATCCCTGGACTTGGGAGTCAGAGGCAGTTGGATCTCAGTGAGTTCAAGGATAGCAAGGGCTTCATAGAGAAACCCTGTCTCAAAACAAAACGAAACAAAGAAAAGAAGGAGGAGGAGGAGGAGGAGAAGAAAGAATACTGATAATCATGACTATACTCAGATTACAGCCCTTTGGTTATTTAATTTTTGTGCAATGTGAAAATCTAACAGTATAAAAAAGAACACTGCCATATTTTGGTGAGAAGTAAAGTATGTTGAAAGATTGTTCATATCTTATAAAATGAGGAGACTACCTAAAATTCTCATTTGTTTTTTCTGATTATTCCAGTCAGCACCATACATTCATTCATTTGTAGTGAGCTCCTTAGGTAGCAAAATTACAGTAATATGCCTAGTACTTTGGATAGCTCAAATTTATCATCTTCAGGAAATAGAACTTTTGGTGTTAAAACAGTTTTTTTTTTTAAATTAACCTCTAGTGAGATCTATTTTATTAATATCACATGCTCCAGAGGAAAAGAAAGGGAGTCAGGTCACAGAACTTGAGTTAGGTCTGGTTATGAGCCACCGTGTGAGTGCTAGGGTAGACTCCAGGACCTGTGCAAGAGCAGTCAGTGCTCCCAGCTGATGAGCCCTCTCCAGCCCCATGAGATGTGTTTTAATTTCTCAAAATTGTTCTTTTCCAACATGAAGAGTTTTTACTCATGTTTTCATTTTAATGTGTAACTGAAAGACTCAGGACATGTTGTAAGGTTAATCCTGAGCTGATTTCAGGGGCTTGAAATGCCACCAAAATCCCCGAACTTGCCCCACGCTCAGGGCTGGAAAACCTACCATTCCCCAAGAGTTTGAGATTTTGCCAATCCTGAGCTCACCCCAAGCTCAGAACTTGAAATTCCACCAGTCCCCATCCTAGAAATCTCATCTCCTCTGTGGAAAATTCTTCCCCCAAGAGCCCCTGTTGAAGCCCGCCTCAGTTCTCTGCTTATTTTCTTAGCACAGGCACCACCCTCATGTGTTTCTCCTAATTAATCTCTTGTGTGAGGATTGTTGAGCAGCGTGACTTTGCGGTGGTGTTTGGATCCCAGTTTCCAGGGTACACATGTGGCTTTGACAGCGCTTAATTGGGTGACACATAGTCTGCCTATATGATATCCCAGTGGATTGGAAATTCATCAGACCACTTCTATCTTAACCCACTTGGTTTTGACCTGGAACCATGTGTGACTTACAAGAGATGTTATTTACTTTGAAAAAGAGTTCATCATTTATTTGGAGGAACAATTCTCCACAATAATAATCCACAAGAAGCAAAGCCTGTATGGCACACATGTTGATTACCACAAAAGCAAAGCGTTTATAGATGTTTGGTTTAATTAAGGTATATATTTGGATGTATTTTTAAATGTTTCTAGTAACCTTGTACACATTATTAGTTATCACTTATTAAAATATGTTGACTAATGTAATGAAACTATTATAGTGTCGACAATAAGATATAGTGAAGACATTATTCATATTCCCTTAAATATGTCATTTTGTCAGCTTTCAGATTAGGTCTTGATTTTATTTTTTTATTTTAGCACTTGGTAGCTGTATGATCTTAGTCAGGGTTTTCCTTTATTAAGTAGGATTAAGTGTACCAACCTCAGATGTACGTGTGAGAATTCAAACATGAGGTAGGTCATATACTTAGCATGAAAGCTAGCCTGTAACAAGTGTTAAATAAATGATAAACATTATTATTGGTACCTTTTAATAATTTGTATCTTTTAAATAATAGCCCATGGTAGAGTCAAACCTGATTTTATTGGCTCATTTTATTGGATGTCCAAAAGCTTATAAGGCTTTGTATTTGTTTATTCCTGAACTGGATCTATTAATATTTAAAAAGTTTTACATTTGTTTTGTTCATTGTGCTTCTAAGTTTCTGAATTCCAAGTTAATAAACCATTCTCTGTAAACTTAAAGCCAGACCTTGGGAACTATGTAGTTCTAGTGCATTTAAAATAAGATAATGTTTCTGAGTTTTGTCTTTCTCTTCTTGTCCTTGTACCCAAATACACTATTTGATCATAGTATCCGAAGATATATAGACAAGGTTCACATCCTTGCCTCATCACTTCCTACAAATGATATGATTGTAATTTTCAAAGATATGCAGTTAATGTTTGGGGATATCTTGAAAAGTATTTGGATCTGACAATACTCTTTATTGTAGAACTCCAAGATAACATTTTGTATGTAAGTACTCTATGGACTCAACAGTTCTAGGAGATCTGAACTGATGTATCCATGAGGACATTAGTTCACAGTACATGCTCTGCAGTGGTAATAGTTCATTTGCCCAAACTCGTGGTCTTCAGAATTGAGACTCACTTGTCTTTCCACTGTTCTTCCTATCCATATTACTGTATTCCCTAGTTGAAAACAAGTAAGCAGCAAACACCTGCTTCATTTATCACCATTAATTTATTTATTTATTCGTTTTGAGGCATGGCTTTCTTTCCTTTTATTGCCTGCCTATGTGTAATAATTTTTTATTCATTGAAAATTTAGTGTAACTCAGTGTTTTTAATATTCAGTTTTATTATGCTGTTAAGTGACTTCAGTTTAGTGTAATGTCATATATAGTATTTTTATCTTGACACTCATGTATGTAACATATAGTTCTATATGTATATATGTTTTCATAAAAATTTAATTTTAACATATATTTAACTACTTTATGAATATATATCATACATCTGTATGTTCTACTACACATATGTGTATACACACATACACGACTTTGAATTTATCAGTGCTGTATTTCCTGTAGCCCTCTCTTCTCTTAGTCTCTTTTCCTTTTCACTTTATTTCTTACACAATTTAGAAATTGTTTCATCTTTGCACCAGTATGCTGCCTATGCTCATCAATCCGCCCTTCACTCATCAATGTGCAATAGCTGTGTCTATTACTGGCGTTGCCTCTTCTCTGAGAACTCCATGTCTGCTGCCATGCCTTGCTTGCTCCTACCTTCTTTGGTGGCTCCCTGTCTTTCTAGAGTGTTGGCATGGCCTCTGGAGATTCTCTTTCAGTAATTCTTCTCACTCTCATTCCCCAAGAATGCTTTCTTCTGTCCTTCTTTGTACCCCAAATAGCAAAACCTCTTTATTCTGCTCTGTAATAAACTGTAATAAGTGAATGTTTCTACCATCTACTCCGTTGCTTCTTTTCCCCATACTTAATCAGTTCCCAAGCCTGAGGATTATCAAGTCAGTTATTACATCTAGTTGCTTGACTATTTCTGTTAAGACATTACATGCCATTGCATTCTCAAAGTTAGCAGATTTCTGTTGTTAAAAATAAAGGTAATGGCTGCATATATGAAAAGTTAAAATTGTATTCCTTATATAGCTGTCATACCTCATTATTCATACCTCATTATTCCTAGATCATAACTTACTCTAACTTCTGTTTCTAGTTGACAGCCTTGTTCTTTTCCAAATCATTTTTAGTTGTATTCTAATTTAGGTGGATACTTTTTACATAATTAAAGAAGAATCAAAGTATAATTTGCTCTCAGACACAAAGCTTTCTTACTGTATGTGTTTTTCTTCTGTAAGGAGTATTTTTCCAACTACAGGTGACAGTTACTAAAAATGGTTAATAACATAGTTTATAGAAGGAGGTAAGGATACTAGGCCCTAACACATCATTTACTGTGTGTTTACTGTGTGCCAGGCATGGATACAGACAATTTCTGGTTATTCCCTGGAGTCACATGGGATAGACACAGTTCCTCACTATTGTCTGTATTGTAGATTTAAAAACTGAAACACAATCAATGACATGGTCAGTGTCGTGATCTCTTGCCGTGAATGGAGTAGGACAATCCTGGGCTGTCTAGTTCTAGATCCTGAGCTTTAGCTACATACTGGCTTCTCAGGGTGCATGTTCTGAGTGCTTATCCACTGTATTAATATCAGGACTATCTCATCTTGCTAAGAATTAGAACAGAAGATTATAAAATTAGTTATTTCATCTAGTTCCTCAATTGAATTCCTGTTGCTTAGGTGCTAAGCCAGTGCACAGGCTTAGCAGCTTTCCCCTGTTAAAATCTGCCCCAGTATAGCTGAAGAGTTAAAATTATGTGTTCATGATTAGGGAGGTGAACTCCAAAAGTCTTTTTTGTTGACCTCCTTAAACTCATTGTCCATTTACCTAGTCTGTACCATAGAGGCAGGTGTAGGACACATAACCAGTGATTGCTGAATGCTCCTAGTAGTGCCTTGACCGTTTAAATTCCTTATTTTACTGTTATTTATTGTTTTATATTTCAGTTGACTCTTGTAAGAAATTGACTTGTTATTTTTGTTTTTTTTTAAACCTAGGGGATGCCCCACTCTTGTTCAAGCCTTGCCAGGCCCTAGCACACAAGTCACTGCCGGCAGCAACCACACGGCAGTCCTTTTAATGGATGGACAGGTCTTCACATTTGGAAGTTTTTCTGTAAGGAATTTTTCAAGCATTAATAATGTTGTATTATACAATTGCCTTATGATTTGTTATATTTGCTATTTTTTCTGGTTCTAGTAAAATTCTGTATTAAGATATTTGCAAATGCATATGTTTACCCAACACACACAGAACCTGAATGATAGACTTTCAGATGTTTTTTTATCTCTAGTTCAGCATCAGAACTTACTGAATTTAGCAACTGTGTTAGAATTGGACATGGTTATTGCAAATCGAAAGTTTTTAAACAATCAGAGGAGCTGATTCTGCCATTTGAAAGGCTATTTCTCATCTAATTTGCAACAAAATAATTTTCCTGAACATGAAGAACTGTTTCTACTTCAGAATTTTTTGAAACTTTAGATTTTAGTTTAATACTACTTTCTTATGGCTGCTTGTCGTTTTGCCTAAGATCAAGTGCAAGGTCACTTTCTTTGTCCTCTCATTTTGTTGGTCTGTTTCCCTCTCTGCCTTTGCCAAAACTTGAAAACAATTGAAGGTGCTGTGAGGGTTTTAGATAGCTTGATGCAGTGGATATCAAGGGAAAACCTTCCTAAAACTATTAGTAAGTTCGTGCTGTGTGGTGTGGGTGTGTCCAGGACTCACCAGTCATGTCTTTTAAATGTGGGAGTATGTTGTCTGCGATCATGTGTGGTTGCGTACATGTGAGGTGTGCATGCCAGGCCACACGTGAAGGTTAGAGGCCAACCTCGAATATTGTTCCTTAGGAGAAATAGTTAAAATATGAATGGTTACAGTCGATTGCAACAGGGAAGGTGGGATAGAGGTTTGATGCTGTCAGCTGTCAAGGCCTGGCCCATTTTCCATTTTCCTATTAAGGGTCTGGGTTTGTCTGTTGGAGGCGCACCTGATGATATACTGCTGGCATCCACATTTCTTTTTGTTTCTCTCCTCATCTTCAACTTCCTCTTCCTCACCTTTCTCCTCTTTTTCTCCTCCTTCTTTTTTTTTTTTGGGGGGGTGTGTTACAGTAAAGTCCTGACTAGCCTAGAGCTCTCTATTTTAGATCAGGCCACCAACTCACAGAGTTTGACTTTGACCTGCCTTGGCCTCCACTTCCTGAGTGCTGAGAGTAAAGGCATATGCCACCACGCCCGGCTTTGGTTTTTACTTTTTACTGAGTTTGTAATGTTAGCTCATGAAATGATGCTACTCCACATAGGATGGGTCTTTATATCTCAGTTGACCCAGTACGGAAACTTTGCTCCCAAATGTGCCCAGAGGTGTGCCTTCTAATAGATTCTAGAGCCTGTCAAGTTGATAATATTAGCCATATCACTCTCTGTAAGTTCATGCAGGTCTTACCTGTCCTTTTTTTGTTGTTTTTGTTTTTAATAGCTTAGAATTAAAAAAGCATATCTTTGGCAGGTATTTTATTTTTCTCAGAACATTTATTTTGTATTCTGGCCATGATGGCTCGTTGCTTTAATGATACTTGTAGAGAATAAGACATTAAAAAAAAAAATGTAACTTTCTACTATTGTGAACATGTGTTGGCACATATATGCTAGCATAGTTATCTTTTCCTTATATGTCCTTAGATTCTCAATCCTTCTGCCTCAGCCTCCTGAACCAGAGGGTTCCAGGCTGTACCTGGCTCTGCTGTACCTAGCTACGGTTTTGTTCTATATTAGTTTCTTAGAGAAGCCAAAAGGAAGAGGGAGGCAGATATCCCTCTTTCTCATCTATGTGTCTTATGTAATCACCTTTGATAATTACATGTAAAATGTTTTGTTTTGCTCTTTAACATCTGTGCCATCTGCTTTCCTGTTATGAAAGTAGTTTTTGACATCATATCATATCCACCTTCTCTCTTCACCCTCCAACTTTATAAAATAGGGAATGAAAGTAGTGGGAGCAAGCAGTGCATATGAACTAGGCAAGCAAGCATTGAAGCAAAGCTCAGTTTTATAATATCTGTTTTATCTCTGTGGGTTTAGAACTGCTTGTGTCCTAGGATTTTGCACATCAGTCTGACAGTTCTTAAACGATATCTGTCATGCAGCGTATTCTTACTCCTCGGTCTATCTGTACTATCGTTTTTTCAGTTTTGTTTGCTTATACATTTAAGTATTTTAAATTTTAATTACATAATAATATTATTCTACATCTGTCTTTTAGATTAATTCTAAAAAATGAGAATTCTGGATCAAAGTTAAGGCCTTGGTAGGTTTGTGTATGCTAACAGTCTATTTTTTGTCACAAGCTGTGTATGAGAGAGGCTTTCTCCAGAGCTTTGACAACAGAATGTACTGTTGTACCTTTTGATTGACACTGATCTGGTAGCTGTGGTCGGTGCCATAAACTGTCAAGTGCTGCCCTATATACCAGTTTGCTGTTAAGAGTCTCATTTTGTCTGTTGGAGGAGATCATCCTTTTTCTAAGTCCTCTCTGTTCGTTTCTCCGTTTTGACCTCCTCTTTTGTGCCTCCCATGCCCTTAGGCTTGCTAGACAGATAGGAGAGAACTTGGTTATTTGGTTTCCTCCTCTGGTTACTGGTCATGATTTCTATAGAATCCTACCGTGGTTAAAGGTTAAGTCATTTTTTATAGAATCCTAACATGAGTAAAGGTTGATTTGCTTGCTCTGTGTGCTTGTTTTGTATCTTCAGAAGGGAAATGTAAAATCAATTATGGCTTTCTAGACTAAGAAATTCTAATTGGAGACTTGACTTTAGGTATGGCTGACTTTATACCACACTCTTGAGTCCTCATAATGTTGTTTAAGCACTTATATTTCTGAATGTTTTCTTCATATTTGTTGGGTGGTGGATGGTAAGAGAAGACATGCTTATATTTTATAGCCTGTGTGGCTTCCTTTTCTTCACAGAGCAGAATATATTTGAATATTTTGTACTTTTCCCATTGTTTACCTTTTTATGCTTTTTTTATTCCCTGTGTCCAAAAAAAAAAAAAAAATTAAATTTGGACAAGGATAAACACTAGCTATTTGGCCACTTGCTTCTTTTATTGTGTAACTTCTTGTCCTTCCCTAGGTTCTCTTCCTAGGGGTTAAGACTTAGTTGCTACTGTAGTCAGCCTTTCTGTTATTTTTGGGTAGTGGTGTTGAAGAATTAGGATTATTCATAGGACCCTGATAATAAGTGAGTGTTTGCAGTAGTCTGTGTTCCCTCATTCCTAAGGTGTTGGCTTTCTTTCCATGGTTTGTTGCGTATTCTTATTGGGAAAGTTGCATTAAATATTTGGTGCTGTAGGATTCCTTCTCTTCAGGGGTTTCTGAAAGGACAGTTATGGGAGAGAGATGGCTCCTGAACCATGGGCAATAGTGCCATCTAATCCATTGTCAGTGTTTTTTTTTTTTTTTTTGTTTTTTGTTTTTTGTTTTTTCAGGTACTGGCTTAATAGTGAGCAACTTCTTACTTTTGAAATACATTTCTTTAGCTAACCAACTACCTATAGGCAGCTGTACTTTTTAAGTGAGTTAACTTGTTTTTAACATACACCGTATTGTATATTCTTACTATTTATCTTAAAATATAAATGAAATGACTAATTAAAACTTTATGTATGAACTGCATTGAATAGTTTTCTAAGTTTATTCACAGTTCCTTTCTTTAAACTTTTTACTCAACTGTCCTCTCAACGTGTGAGTTTGAATGACTTTGTTTTATACTGTTACCTGAAAATGTCAAAGTGGTTATTTTAAGTGAATCACTTATAACAGTACTTTTCAGGCATTATATATGTAAGATACCTTTCATTTAAATGTAGGCAAATACAGAGTATTTTGGGAATATTGCTTCTATGAAAAATATTTCAGCTTAATACAAACATATATTTTATGTTAAGAGATTATCTGGGAATAATAGAAGTTACTCCATTCCTTTGAAAGTGTTAGATCCAACTTCCATATTTATTTGTTGAGAAAAATTAAAAAATATATAAATAGCTACTTTTATAGACAGTTATCCTAACTTTAAAGAACCTGCATACTATTTATTCAACAATACAGGTACTATGATTTATTTCATTTTTAGAAAGGACAGCTGGGACGACCCATTTTGGATATACCATATTGGAATGCAAAGCCAGCTCCCATGCCTAATATTGGATCAAAATATGGACGGAAAGCCACCTGGATCGGTGCAAGTGGGGACCAGACTTTCTTACGAATTGATGAAGCACTTATAAATTCTCATGTACTTGCAACATCAGAAATTTTTGCTAGCAAACACATAATAGGTAAATAATTTGACTTTATAATAATGAGATATATCTGTACCTTTTTATATGTCTGTGTGATAGAAAAATGAGGTAGCTGGGAAATTCGGAAACCAGCATATTCATAAGCTGGCAATGGCAGGAATGTGAGCTATATTATGAAGGGATCAGACTTACATTGTCATCAGTGATTTTCTACTTCAATCTTTTAAAGTAATTACCGAAATTCATTTTATGGGAGATTATGATGATCACACTTAAATCTAACTTCATAGCACAGCGGATAATTACATAGTAGAGGTTTAGAGCATAGTATTAAAAGCATTTATTGTAGACTTAGGTAGTCAGAGGTGTCGTCTTAATTTTGCCACTTAAAAACAGATTCCACTTAAACTATTTAGGCATATGTCAGCTTCTTCATTTTAAAATCTTGAGACTACTGCTTTTCTCGTGGGCTAGGGGAAATATATAAAGATAATGCAAAGTAAAATATATTTAAATGTGTTTTTATAAGGCTTGGTACCTGCTTCTATATCAGAACCTCCACCATTTAAATGTCTTCTGATCAATAAAGTGGATGGAAGTTGTAAGACTTTCAATGACTCTGAACAAGAAGATCTGCAAGGATTTGGTGTGTGTCTAGATCCTGTGTATGATGTGCTTTGGAGGTAAGCACATGACTATAAAAGACAGCATCATTAAGATGGGGCAGAATTGTAAACGTGACTATAAAAGACAGTATCAACAGAATGGAACAGAATTGGTCTGTGGATTTGTTCCCCTGAGTTAGAGATAAATGTTTAACAGTTTTGGGAGTAAAAAGTAATTTGATTTAGTTTACTTTTACTTGGTGTGAATAGGAATTTGCTTTGAACATAACAGGTTTGACCTTCTCTTTTTCATATTTGGTGATAGCAGTGAATGAGATAATTCCAAAGACTTTGTGCTAGCTTCTTCATCGTTCCAGAAGAGATTTAAGAGACAAAGGACAGACAACCTTAGGAGGCTGAGAGGTGTTGCTCTTTAAGTTGGTTTCAGAATTTCTTTCCATCATCTGTCTTTTAAGATTTCCTACACAGTTCTTGGATTCTGCAGGCATTGCAGGAATTGCAGGTCCATTAGCTAATTTTAGCTTTGCTATTCTGCTTAATTTCTGCTTCCTTTCACATTCCTTAGAGGCTGACTTCTCATGAATAATCAGAAACTTAACATTTATAGAAATTAAAAACTATTTTGTTTCACACTCAGAAATTTACCAAAGTGTAAACACATATAGGAAAAACTGGCCATGCTTCAGATTTTTTTTTCTTCGTCCATACAAAATCCCATTAACCTTTTTATTCTGAACCAAAGTATTATACTTTATTTATATTTGGCTTTAGTACTTACATATATAAGAGTATAGTTATTAAAAAAGTAAATTTTTTTTCTCAGTAGCTATTTCTTATTTATTAAAAAATCTACTTGGTTGTAAAATTCTTTATTTAGGTTATACTAAATATGCCTAACTAACTGTTAGAAAACATCTTAGGTTGATTTTTAAATTATGATGTTACCTGGGATGCTTCAAAGAACCATGGAAACATATCCTAGAGTTACATGTACATACAGAAAATAAGTCCTTGTAACATGACTTTTAAGCAAAGGGGTTGCAGAGGTGGAAAAATGGTTCAGGGATAAAAGCTCCTCTGTTCTTTCAGAGGACCTTAGTTCAGTTTCCAGCTTCCTCAGGCTGTATGTAGTTTATGACAACCTAAAATTTAGCTCCAGGGATTTGATACCTTCCTCTGGCTCTGTAGACACGACATTCATGTACACATATCCACACCCAACCATACACGCATACACATAATTAAAAAAAATAAGATAAACTTGCTGAACTGGCAAGATGGCTCAGCAGGTTAAGTCATTTGCTGTCATACTTGACAACACAAGTTTACCTCAAGGGACCCATATGTAGGAGGAGAAAACAGACTTAGAGTTGTGTTCAGATCTCCACATTTCTCCACGTCTACATGTACATATAAGTACATGATTTAAAAAAAGTAGGATTTTCTCTTTAAAGAAATGGGATTACTGAGTTAAAATAGATTCATAGACAGTGAAATCTTCTTTTAATTTTCCCACTTACAATGTATGGGTGTCTGCCAGGATCCAGTCTTGGATCAGGTTCAGGTCCTGAGTTGGAGAAGGGGCGTTGGTGCAAGAAAAAATTGTGACCGCCAAATGAATTGCACTCAAGTGGTCTCAGATAGCTCAGGCCGTCTTTATTTATACTTCAACAGTTTTTCTTACCAGGGTTACATGGACAGCTTTGAAACTGGCGTCTATTAACAAATACATCACAATTTAAGGGATACATTGTGATCATTATGAAATCCCCACTGTCCCCCTTCATGCTTCCCCAAATGCACTTTCCCAACCCCTCCATAACCTCATTCTAGACATAGAGTTCAGCACTTTTGCAGGCCTTAACAAAGTACCTAGTGAGACACATCCTGCCCTCTCAGTACTTCTGTCAGCTGTCAGCTACTTGTGGTTACAAAGTTAAACAGTAATAGACATAGGTACAATGCTTTAAAGACAATGCTATTCAAACCCAAGCAATTCTCTCATTTCTGCAAGATGTGCTTTTATTCAGTTTGCTTTTCCAGAAGAGGGTCCCATATCTCAGTCTCTTTGTAAAAGGCAGACTTTGACAAGTACTCTTTTCCATATCACTATACTTCTTCCATTAATATAAGCTCCCATGTATGGTAAAGATGAATCTATCCTTCCCATATTTTGTATTGCGTTTTTTTCTCTTGGGCATACCATAACCAGTGATTTTATGTTGGTGTCCAGGGAACTTACTCTCAACAGTTGGCACCATGTGTATTCCTGAGGCTTTCTCCCCAGTCTGTGTTTGCATGCCTGACTCTCCTTTCCAGAACTGTGAGACAGGATTAATGTTCCAAGTATAGCTTTCTCATATGTACTTAACTGTCTCCAAGAGTCAGAGAAGTTCCCAGGATTGGGAGTTGTAGTTACTAATCTCAGATGAGAGATTTAAGAAGGATCAACTCTCTGAATCTTAGGGGGAAACATTTGAAAAGGAACAGAACTTTCAGAGAAAAGTAAAGATGTGGCATGTGTGACTGCAAAGCAAAACTAAAAACTGCCCAGAATCAACAATATAGTGAGAGAGAGAGGAATCTGCAAGCTACATGAATTTTTGCAAATCCCTATGCTGTCCCATGGACTATTGGTCTTTGCCTAGTGAGAGTCCGGTGTCCACAGGTGTCTTGCCCCGAGGAAACCTGTTGGACAGGTAGTTAACTATATGCTGATTTGAGACTTGGCTGCATGGCTCCCAGCAGATATCCATATTTTCCTGTACCATCAGCATCAGCAAACAGAACTATTATTATAGAAGCCTCTATTACAGGATTTATTTTGTTTAAAGTTCTGTTTTAAACGTTTTGTTTTGTTTTTAATCTGAAGGAGAATTGCTGGGTGGGACTAGAAGAAGGAAAGGAAGGGGGAAGTGAGGTAATTCTGTTTTAACTAATAAATGTCTATTATAAAATACATTGATAATTGATTAAATTTAACTAAATTTAATTAAAAACATTTAAAACACACAAATTTAAAAAAGTGTAGCAAACCTTAGTACCCTTTTAAAAATAGAGATACAGTGTTTTATATACATCTACATATATATGTACACACATATATATGTACACACACACACACACACACACACACACACACATACACACAGTAGCCTGTAGAGTTCTAGAACATTTTCATCTTGCTAAATTGAAACTATACTCATTAAACAATAACTCCTCATTTACTCTTCCCCTAACCTTTGAGGATTTATTATAAGTAGAAAAATCACAGGCTAATGGCAAGAGGACATTGTGACTTGACTCCCTTATAGTTTTTATTGATGCTGTGCTGCTTTGTAGCATTCCATGTCATCTGCCCACTTTTTGGTATTGGATTGGTTTTTCTGTTACCGTTTCCTACACATTATGACCTTTATAGTTTCATTGCGAATCTATCAATTTCCCTTGTCTTTAATTTGTTAGTGGAGGTTTTGGTATAAGAGAGCTTTATTTATTTTTTTTTGTATGCATCAAATTTAAGTATATAATTGCTGCAATATTTATAAAGTTTTATAATCTGTATTACTATTGTCAGATATTTTGGTAGTGGTATAAATTACATTAGTTATATATTTAGCTTAGGTCTAGAAAACAATGAGATATGTATTTTCCTGGGCACATTAACTGTATTATTTACTCTGCATTCTATTATAATTTAGAAGATTTTCAAAGTTAACTATGTGTTGAGGTCCTATAATTGTTACCTGTCTCGATAGGTTTCGACCAAGCACCCGAGAGCTCTGGTGTTACAATGCAGTGGTTGCTGATGCCAGACTTCCTTCTGCAACAGACGTGCAGTCCAGATGTAGCATTCTCAGTCCGGAACTTGCTCTGCCAACAGGACCGAGGGCTCTCACCACCCGCTCTCATGCAGCCTTGCACATTCTGGGTAGGGTTGTCCTTTGATGTTCAGCTGAATGGCGTTCATGTATGCTGTGCTGGATTTTTCTTAAATAGTTAAATTTGTATGTTATTCCACATGTCTGTTAAATAATAATGGGTGCTAGTCATGAAACAGATTTAATTACCTAAGAAATTTGTCCTCCATGAAATGATACAGAAGATCTGGACGAATATCATGAAAGATACATGGATGCCTAATTGTAAAGCATCTCTGAATATAATTTCTTTAATAAAAAGATAATGAAGTAAGTCTGCTTAATTTGAACATAAAAGCTTTTACAGATATAGTTCCTATAGTGTTTGCTTTACATATATCATTATTTAACTACTTTAAGATACAGAACTTTTGCAATAAGTAGTTGCTAGAGTTTTTTGCTTTGTTTTGTTTTGAAATCGGGTCACAAACCTATATACTGTGTTGCTTTTGGAAAATGGTTATTCAGACTCATTTAGGAGCTGGGAGACAACTCAGTAGACAAAATTTTCCTTCCAAGTTTCAGGACCAGAGTTCAGATTTTCAGAACCTATATAAGTGCTGGGAGGGTTTGGTGGAACTCCTATAATTCCAGTGTTTAGGAGATGGAGACAGAGGCTCTGGAGCAAGCAGACTGGCTGAGAGGTCCATATTGGTGAGCTCTGAGTTCAGTTGAGAGATTCTGCATCAATAAATATAGTGGAAGAAAACCTAGGAAGACTCCTGATGTGATGTTATCCTGAAGCCTGAACATATGTGCATGTACATGCATGTTTACCTTTATACTACACAAGAACACTTTGACATATATGACCACACAAATATGCATTCCCCTCACTCATGCAGGTTCACAAAAGGATATGCTTATTTGTATAAAGCATTTACAACTATAAATTCATATTTCTAAGCATAATTAGTATATTATAAATATAACTTCTCATCTTTCCTAAGATTTTGTTTTAACCATTATAACCTTCCAAAAGAAACATTAAAGTTATTTCATACTAATATGTCTTCCTTTAAGAGCACTGTGAAAATCTAATTGGTTTAGGATGTTCTGTAAAGAAACTTGTAAGGACCAAAAGTAAAGTGGTCTGATTTTCCAGAGGTTTAGTTTTGTAAAAAATGACATATGTATCTATGCAGATGGGAATTGATTGTATATATTCTTCCATGAAGTACTTTATGCTGGCAATCAATTATATTTATTGAGCACATTCATTACTTATTTTAATTTTCCCCATATAGCATTAAATAACATCAGTAGTACAGGAAGTTTGTGTGTCAAGGATTTGAAGTTGACTTGTTTATTGTTCTAGGTTGTCTCGATACTTTGGCTGCTATGCAGGACTTAAAGATGGGCATTGCAAGTACAGAGGAGGAGACTCAAGCAGTAATGAAAGTCTATTCCAAGGAAGATTACAGTGTAGTAAACAGGTTTGAAAGTATGTATATTTAGACTTAGGAAAAGTTACCCAATAACAGAAATACATGCATATTTAAAACTATCATTATTTACCTCTTTCAGGTCATGGAGGAGGCTGGGGTTACTCTGCCCATTCAGTTGAAGCCATACGTTTTAGTGCTGATACTGACATTTTACTTGGTGGTCTTGGTCTGTTTGGAGGTAGAGGAGAATATACTGCTAAAATAAAGGTAAAAGTTCATGGTACTGTTACTGCTTCATTTGAAGACATTTGTTTGGGTTTAGTCTGTTGTCTTATTGAATGTTTCATTTTTACTTTTTACCTTGGTTTGTTCTTATTGACTCTGTTAGAGAAAAGGAACATTGCTAAACTCTTACCCAAAGCTATGAGATTACTGACTTGGCAAACAAACAAACAAACAAACAAACAAATAAATGATTAAATTTATGCAAAGGGAGGAAATTAGTTTTTAGTATAGTAATTGGCATTTGATAAAGGATTCATAGCCAGTCTTACTGCTTTGAGTTAAACTTCCAAATGGTTAATTAGCTACACCATTTCATGTGGTGGCCTCCCTAGAGCTGTTTTAGTAACAGGATGTACATCTTTTTTGTATGTAAATCTTCAACATTTTCATTGTCAAATACTATGTAAACATATACCCTCCTCACATACCTAAGTAGGCACTAGGGATAAAGTGAAAACTGGGAAGGGATTTGTCTTTTGAATAAAAATTTATCAGTAATCATGAATCATAGCCTGGTGTGGTGGCACATGCATGTAAGCCTACCCACTTGGGAGACCAGGGGAGAATGACCCCTGAGAGTTGAAGGCTGATCTGGTGAGTTTCAGGCTATCTTGCCTCTTAAAGAAATCACAAGTTTCCCATACCTGTTTATCTCTGGAAGGGCCAGCAGTCATAGTCTGTCGATGAGCTGTCTGTCTTGTTCACTCAGTAGCATGGACACTGTCTCTGCAGTCGTCTGCTTTTGGACTTAGTCACACTGTAAGTTTTCCCTTAATTCCAGTGTCACATTTCACAGGAAATTTTAGTTTAAGCTCTTTTGTGAGAGATATTCTTTTTTAAGGTTTCTCATTAATACCCCCAAATCAAAGGAATATATTAAAGCTCTTGGTTACTTTTGAAGACAGTCTACATAAACCTCATCCAGAACTGAGTAGTTTTTAAAAAACATACCTCTTTCTAGTATATATTTAAATTTACAGAATGAATTTAGTAAGAATTAAAGTTCTCATGGTAATATAAATTATAGAAATAGAGTAATGGTTAAGAATATCTAAAGCACATTTATCTTTATACTAACAATCCAGTAGTTTTAGTCTTTAAG
Source organism: Phodopus roborovskii (assembly GCF_943737965.1). NCBI lineage: Eukaryota > Metazoa > Chordata > Mammalia > Rodentia > Cricetidae > Phodopus > Phodopus roborovskii. The sequence continues at coordinate 16,259,306 of NW_026126511.1, forward strand.
GTGTATTTCAGTACAAAGTAGTTTAGAATGGCTTGATTTCATAAGTCAGAGAAGCAAACTCATTGAATTATCTAGTTCCAGAAGATAATACCCAGCAAGTTCATCAGGATGAAATATATGTAGTTGGTAATATATATTTGTATATTTGTATATTTGTATTAAATATTTGTATATTTAATAGTACCCAGAGAGCTCATCAGGATGGTATATATGTAGTTGGTAATACATGCTTGTGTATGTATATTTGATAATATCTAGCAAGTTCTTCAAGATGATACACATTCCCGTCTTCTGGCTTTAGAGCTTTTTGAGGGGTGGAATACTACACATGATAGGGAATGTTTTCCTGTGATACAGCCCTGGCTCTCCACCACCCTAATGCTGACACCCTTTAATACAGTTCCTCACGTTGTGGTGACCCCCAACCATAAAATAACGTACATCTGATAAAAGGGTTGTGACCCACAGGTTGAGACACGGTGCCTTAAAGGGACCACGCAGTCTATTAGAGCTCACTGGGACATCGGCCTGACTTCATGTTACACTTGGCTTTCTCCCTGCCCCTTGTGTACCCTGGCTTGCTGATTTCCTCAGGCACATTAAGCAGTGCAGCCTCAGATCTTTGCACTTGCTCTTCGCTAGCAATAACTGTTATCAAGACCTGCATATCTCACTTCTTCATTACCTTTGACCTTGACTCCCTGCTGAGTATTTAAAATTGTAAATCCTATTCCCTGCCACACGCATGTCAAAGGTGCTTTGTTGTTGTTTATTTCTTTGTTTTTTTTGTTTGTTTTTTTGTTTTTTGTTTTTTTTTTTTTCTTTCTGTTTTTCACCCTGTGTGCTCAGTTTCTAGAACTACATGACTGGCATGTTGTTTGCGTTTAAAAGTATTTCTTGAGTATCAGCAAAGAGGTGGATTATATTATGCTACAAAGAAAGACCACTGGGGGATTTTACACTCAAGTATTCTAATCAAATATTTTATAAATAAATTACTAGCAGCTGTAGACTTGCCTAGTATGTGAGGACAGAGTTCAATCAACACCACCACAAAAAAAAAAAAAAAAAAAAAAAAAAAAAAAAAGGCAAATATAAGCTAGATTAGAGCAGGGGGGTGGAGTTTTAGAAATCCCATCTTTTTGTGCTGCTGAGAGAGTGGACACAGTGGTGGCCGAGAAGTGTGAGACACTACCACTGTTCAGAGCAGGGACAGCAAGAGGAGGAAGATGGGGCATTTGCTTTAGGAAAAGAATATTGGGATTCCTGGGGCAATTTAGTAAAGTCTGAGGTAAAAGTAGCTTTCCAGGCTCTAGGATATGGTTGAAAATTTAAGACTACTGACATGGTACTGTTCAATAATTTTAAATGCATCTTAATGTCTTATCTGCTTCACCTGCTGTAACTCTCCAGAAAAAGTGAAGTTTTTAGTCCAGTTTTATTAGAAAAATGTAATTAAATTATAATTACATTACTCCCCCTACTTTCCTGGTCCTCACTCCAACTCTTCCATGTCTCCGTCTTCTAACCCTTCCCATGTTACCTCTCACTCCCTGTCAACTTGATAGCCTTTCCTTGATTATTATTGTCATATATATAAATGTATACGTGTGTAAATTCAATCTGCTGAATCTCTTAATGTGGTTTGTATGAGTCTGATTTCACGGCTGAACACTTGATATTGAATAACCATTTAGGGTTTATATTTCTGAGAGAAGCTAATTCTCATCTTAATCCACTTTTAAGTAGATGTCTTTCTCAGAATCTCTTTTTCCTTACCTAGACTCTGACTTTATTTCAGGTTCTTCATCTTGTCCTTTCCTATGCTACCTGCATTTTTTTTTTTTTTTTTTTTTTTTTTTTTGAGGACCCAATTGTGGCTCCTCAATTCCTCTGCAATGTTTTTATAATCTTTCTGACAAGGATTTTTCCTAAGGGTTCCATAAATATTCTCCCATTCTATTTGCATAATTACTACGAGGTGAACACTGAATGTCCCCTCATTTTTATGGATGAGGATACTAGACCCCAGGTGGGCTTAAGTAATGAAGCAAGAGAAAAATCTTAAAGTGCTTTCTTTGAGTTTCTTAAAAAAATCCAAGTTTCTGTTCCTACTTTATTATATCAGGTGCAAAATTTCCAGTGTAGAGCTAGAATTAATATAACCATAAAATACTACCTGATTCCTATTTTAAAAACATGTAAACATAATTTACTTAGTTATTTAATTTAATATTTAACTTGGTAATTAAAATTTAAAAAGTAGATAAGAATTTTTCTATCATTTCTAGTTTAATTATATTGGACATACACAAAAGTTTAAACCCTTAGATGCCCAAAACTGATTGCGGTAAATTTGTTTTTCTTTACTACAGCTATTTGAGTTGGGTCCTGATGGAGGAGATCATGAAACTGATGGAGACCTTCTTGCAGAGACCGATGTGTTGGCTTATGACTGTGCTGCTAGGTAAATGTTTTTCTCATTATTCAGTATAGTTTTTACATATTTAATTTCAAATACATTTTTAAAAGGAAGTTTTGAATAAGATGGGAAGTTTAATTATATAAAGTGATGCTTCATTTAGTGATGGAGATACATTCTGAGAATTTCATTGTTAAGTAGTTTTATCCATTTATGAATATCATAGAAAGTCGTTACAGAAACCTAGAAACCTAGATAGTATGGCCCTGTATACCCAGTACACACCTTGATCAGATAGTTTAGCTGCCATTCATTTTATGACATTTGTTGTTGTCTGAACTCTTGTTATATAATATATAATATATGAGTGTATTGGGACGTATAGCAATTACTTGTAATAATGTCATATTCAAACTATCAATCTTAATTTTTTATAGCATTAGATGCATAGTTCAACTCTGAAAATAGGAATATATATATTGCATGCATAGTTTCATTAAATTCATAGAGAACACAGTGTACTAGTGCGGTAGAGATTGAAATAATCATATGTTACCTGTAACATTTTCTCCCTCTATGTATACAATGCACTTATTTATATAAAATATGCCTACATATATATTCATGTAGTCTTAGTAGGCCGTATTTCAGACAGCCCTGTACTATGATATAACATCAGTCTGTGCTTGGTAATGACAAGGGAGTGGAGGGAGGTCATCAGCTTTGTTGAAGGCTATGAAGGGAAAAAACATAAACTGAGCTTTATAATAGTAACAGTACACTGTAGTTCCCAATAATAACTATGTTTTTAAAACACTTGTGGCTAGGGGAAATGGCTCAGTCAGTATGGTACAGCACTTGTCACACAAACACAATGGATGGGTGGGATTAGAGATAGGTGACTCTTAGCATTCACTGGCCAACCAGTGGCTCACTGGCCAACCAATCTAGCAAAAACCAATGAGCTCCAGGTTTAGTGAGATACCCTATCTCAAAAGATAAGGTGGAGAACTGAGGGAGACTCTGAATGCTGATTTACACATACACTACACATACACCACATACCCACCATACCCACACATACACACATACCACACACACACACCACACACATACACCACACACATACACACACCACACACACACACCACACACACACACACTACACATACACCACATACCCACCACACCCACACACATACACACACACCACACACACACCACACATACACCACACACATACACCACACACATACACACACCACACACACACCACACACACACACCACACACATACCACACACATACACCACACACATACACACACCACACACATACCACACACATACCACACACACACTACACACACACCACACACACATACACCACACACACCACACACACACACCACACACATACCACACACATACACCACACACATACACCACACACACACCACACACACATACACCACACACACACACACCACACACATACACCACACACATACACCACACACACACACCACACACATACACACACCACACACACACCACACACATACACCACACACACACACACACCACACACATACACACACCACACACACACCACACACATACATACACCACACACACACCACACACACACCACACACACACACCACACACATACCACACACATACCACACACACACCACACACACACCACACACACATACACCACACACACACACACCACACACACACACACCACACACATACACACACCACACACACACCACACACATACACCACACACACACACTACACATACACCACATACCCACCACACCCACACACATACACACATACCACACACACCACACACATACACCACACACATACACCACACACACACCTACACACATACCACACACACCACACACATACACCACACACACACCACACACATACACCACACACATACACACACCTACACACATACCACACACACACCACACACACACCACACACCACACACATACACCACACACACACCTACACACATACCACACACGCACCACACACACACACCACACACACACACCACACACACACACCACACACATACACCACACACACACACACCACACACACACCACACACATACACCACACACACACACCACACACACACACACACCACACACACATACACACACACACCACACACACACACATACCACACACACATACACCACACACACACATACCACACACACATACACCACACACACACACACCACACACATACACCACATACACACACACCACACACATACACCACACACATACACACACCACACACATACACACACACACCACACACACACACATACCACACACACACACACCACACACACACACACACCTAACCACACACATGCGCGGCGCGACACATACAAAAGGAACCTTAAAATGTTAATAAAGGTTCCTATTGGTTTTACTGTTAAAACCAGTGGCATACTTTTGAAAACTTAAGAGTATACCTAAAAGTAAAGAAAGGAAGAAAGAAAGGAAAAAAGGAAGGAAGAGTGTATGTAAAGGAAAACTGGTCTATTTCTTTCTGTTTATTTTTGTTTTGTTTGTTTGAGACAAGGGTTCTCTGTGTGTCCCTGGCTATTCTGGGACTCACTCTGTAGACCAGGCTGGCCTCAAATTTACAGAGATCCTCCTGCCTCTGCCTCCCAGGTGCTGGGATTAAAGGCCCGTGCCTCCACTGCCTAGCTGCTGTTTCTTTCCTTCAAGCATTAGACTAGTGATTTTCAACCTGTAGGCCATGACTCCTTTGGCAAACTTCTGTCTCCAGAAGTATTGTGCTGCTGGTATGAGTCAAAATTATAGTTATAAAGTAGTAACAAAATTACTTTATGGCTGTAGAGTCACCACAACCTGAGGGACTGTAGTAGAGGATTGAAGCATTGCAAAGATTGAGAACCACTGCATTAGCCTATGTCATGTTGTTGTTACTGTTAACCTTTACTATTTATACAAATGCACTTAAAGAGGACATTTCAAAAAGATAACTCATTGAACCTTATCATTCCATTAAACCATTATCATTTGCTGTTTATTTTTTTTTTAGCAAGGGATTGTGATTCTAAGATATAAATTGTGATGTCTTTGGTAGAGAATCACCTGGATTTTCTTCATTAGCTTACTCACCAGCCCTAACTTTATGGGTAGCATTTGTATCTTTTCCGTGTAGTCTTCATCTGTCCATCGCAATGCATTAACAAAGCAGGACCCTCTTGTGGTTTCCCCCTCTTGGATCAGATCTGTTGATAGCCTTCTCCTTCTTCCTTTTTACCCTTTCCTTTTCTCATTGCCAATGTCAATTAAAACCAATTACTTTTACTGTGCCACCCGCCAGGTAGTCTTACTTTTGTATGTCCCTTTCTATTAAATGAACTGTTTTGTGTATGTGGATTCTGTTCTCTGCAACAGGCTCCAAACACTGAATTAATTTAGTCCCCAGACAACTCAGTTAAATAAATATTTCCCTCCTTTTTATTATGTAAAAGTTTTTATTTGGAGGGAATTTCATACATGAGAACAATGTATTTGTATGTCACAGTTGAGATAAACTGAGATACAGAGTAATTGTAGTAAGTAGCCCCAAATCTCCAAGCTAGCAAGTCATCACTGGATCCTTCACCAGAGACTCATTTTCTTTGACATGTTACCTCACAGAACACTTAGCTGAATAAATAGTCCACAAACTTTGGGAAAATTCTTTGTCTGGGTTAAGTTTTAATGCTTTTATAAAAATTTTTGTTTTGTTTGGTTTGGTTTTTCAAGGCAGAGCTTCTCTGTGTAGCTTTGGATTCTGTCCTAGAACTAGCTCTGTGGCCCAGGCTGGCCTTGAACTCACAGAGATCTGCCTACCTCTGCCTCCCAAGTGCTGGGATAAAGGTGTGAACTACCACCACCTGGCAACAATTTTGAAAATTTTATTAAATTTTTTTTTCATTTTACTTACCCACCCCAATTTCCCCTCCCTTCCATTTGGCCCCCAACCTCCCCCTTTCCACCCTCAATCCACTCCTCACAGGGGGTAAGGCCTCCCTTGGAGAGTCAACAAAGTCTGGCATACCAAGTTGAGGCAGGACCAAGCTCCTTCCCACTGTATCAAGGCTGAACAAGGAATCCCACCATAGAAAATGGGCTCCAGAAAGCCAGTTCATGCACCTGGGATAGGTCCTGGTGCCACTGTCAGTCCCCCTCCCCAAATTCAATTCACATAACTGTCACCCACATTCAGAGGTCAAGTCCCCAGCTGTCAGTCCCAAGTCCATGAGCTCCCACTAGATCAGCTCAGCTGTCTCTGGTTTTTCCAGTCATGATCTTGACCCTTTGTTCATATGATCCCATCTTCCTCTCTTAACCTAAGATCCAGGAGCTCAGCCCAGTGCTTGGCTGTATATCTCTGCATTGGCTTCCATCAGTTGCTGTGTGTGTAGATTCTATGATGACAATTAGGGCAGCCATTATGAAAGTTTTATAAGATTTAAACATATTGTAGAATCCATAAAGAGAAGAAAGAAATATAATTTGATTTTCTAAACATAAGGAATTGAAACTTGTTAAAATAAAAAACAGTAATATCATGAGTTTTGACATAAGATAATTGAAAGTAAATGTATGTGCCAGACAAGTTCAAATGTATTGACTTCTTAATTTCTCTAGAGAAAAATATGCAATGATGTTTGATGAGCCAGTTCTCCTACAAGCTGGATGGTGGTATGTAGCATGGGCTCGAGTTTCAGGTCCCAGCAGTGACTGTGGGTCTCATGGACAAGCTTCTATTACTACAGATGATGGGTAAGCATAATGTTGAATTTGGACTTTTGCAACTCTTGTTTTTGTTTGTGGGATCTTGTTCGGGAATTTCACAGAGTATTAATATTAATTGCTAAAAATTAGATTTATGTAACCATGTATGTCATATAACCAAAATACTAAATTGTAATTTAGCCAGAAGGGAGAAGACTGCATTATTCTTTTCAGATGGCATATGTGTCTTCCTGGGTTTAAAAGCTTTATAACCAAATTAGAGATTACACAGAGGAAGGGTGCAGGATACTGAGGGATTTGGAGATACACACACACAAACACACACACATACAAACTCACACACAGTTACAATTAGATTGTTACTGCACATGCAAATAGTTTGTAAAATACAAAGTTTCTGTCATATGAAATATTATCTTACCAAATGCAGAGAAAAATTTACCACTTTTAGAAGTGTTTGCCACCCAGACATTAGGATCTGTCTCCAATTCCTAGGAACCTTGTAAAATATGTGACGTGGTAACATTGACCTGTAGTTCTAGTGCAGCAACAAGTGCATGCATCCCTCAGCTTGCTGGTCAGCCAGCCTGGCCTACTGGAAAAGTTCCACGCCAGGGAGAGACCCTTTCTTAAAAAGGAAGAAAACAGTGATTGGCTCTTCAGAAGTGATACTCAAAATAGACCTCCGTGTGCACACAAGTGCACAAGCACCCACAGGAATGGCATACACATGTACAGATGCACAAAATAACTAGACACTGCATACACACTATTTCATTTGATTCCCTCAATAAGTATGGATGTTAGCCTCATTCATGCTCAGAAAATTAGAGAAATAAAATGGGAAGATTATATATTAGGATAATGATGTGGTTACCATATACAAAACCCAGCCTTCTTTTGCTCCACTAGTTTGATTCTACTGTTTGAAAATACTATGATTTATAAGAGAAATTAAGTTCATTTTTATTCTTCTTGAACATAGGTATAGAAGTACATAGTATGGAACGTACATACTAATTTTTGAGGTGATACTGTGTTGATAAGTATTTAAGGGAGTTAAATCTGCCACAGGATGTTCTTCTTTCAGCTCACTGTTAGGTATCTGTTAGGACTACATTCACCCAGAATAGCAAGCATGGTTCTAATATGAACTCCACTCTCCGAAGGGAGAAATCTTTAGTTTGAAGCTGACTGCTGAGGTGAAAACCAAGCTGAGGGATAGGAGGCAAGAGGCTCCTTATCTAGAGTTTCTATCAAGTTCAGTCCTTCAGTTTTGTTTTTTTTGTTTTGTTTTTTTTTTTTTTTTTTTTTTTTTTGATAATTAAGCAACTCTGAGTCAGGACACTACTGTTTCATAAGTGATCCTTTTCTTTAACAAATGAATAATTTTCATTAGCATAAAATTTAAGACCATTATTATTAAATTCCTTATTAACTTTAATGAACCTTAGAGCATATCATTTTTAGTATCTTACTATTCTTTGTTTTACTCTTTTAGGGTTGTTTTCCAGTTCAAGAGTTCGAAGAAGTCAAATAATGGTACTGATGTAAATGCTGGTCAGATACCGCAACTGTTATACAGGTATTTAAACATTTTATAGCCAACTAATACAATTTATTCTTTGGTTGTGGGGAAATAAAATCACTCTAAATAGGCAGCATAATAATGAAGAAATTATTGAACAAATTAATGTTACACTGGAAAATGTAGCTAATTAAAATATTTAGGTAATACAATTTTATGAGGATTTTCTATATCAGACTTAATTTAACATTTTTTTGTGACTCAGGGTATCAGTATTATAACAATAGCAATATGCCAATAGCTGTTTATTTAATCTGCTTTTTGATTTTTAATACCAATTTCAGAATGTTATAAACTAATAAAGCATGTCTTAAAGAATGTCAGTTAGGATGGGAAGATATTTTAGATGTGGACCTAATGAATTTATTGTAGTCATTCTTTTCTTTGTGCTCGAGATTAAACCTAGGACCTGATACATGCTAGGCAAGCACCCCAGTACTCGGCTTTATCTCCAGTCTGATAGTCTTACAGTATTTATTTTGTGATAGAACACATTGGAAAATCTCTTACCATTAATTTCCACTTTTAGTTGAAACAGCAAATTGTTTGTGTTGTTTATTATATTTTAACATTAAGAATTTTAATTAACTCACAATAATTGAAACATGTATTGACATATTTCATATGCTTATGTATTTGCCTATTTTTAGATTACTTACAAACCCACATTAAAATTATATTTTTTTATATTATACATAATCCCCAAAAGTAGAAGTAAATAAATCTCTTCCTTATCTTCTCTTCTAGTAATCACTAAAGAATTTCAATGTTAGAAACTTCATATTTCTCCTCAAAGGATTTTGATCTTTACATTATCTGTTGTAGCCATTGTTTTTGATATTAGCAGTATTTTGTCTGTTTGGTTGTGAGCCTTGTCCTGTAACAGCTGAGTATTCTCTCCAGACCTGAAGTACTTTTTGAACATAACAGTTACACTGAACTGCTTTTATGGACTACTGTTGAGTAACTATATGTGCATTACTAGGGAATATGACTTTTTTATGTTTTAATGGTGAATATTAAAGTAGATTATTTCACTATGGCAAAATGTACATTATATTATTTTTACTAATTCTTTGAGAATTTCACAATATAATTGATAATAAGTACCCCATACTTCTTCCCCTAACTCATTCCAGATCTTTCATACCCTTACCCTACTTCATGCCCCTCTTTTGCTTATTACTTTTTCATAATTTCTTACAATATGTAATTTTTGAAGGTGAATTCTCATTCTTTGTAATATATACACTTAAACCGGAAATTTTATCTAATTCATTGTATGAATTTTATAGTTTTTGATGTTATACATATACCCCCACACTCACATACGTGTTTGTGTGTGTGTGTGTGTGTGTGTGTGTGTGCGTGTGCGTGCGCGTGCGCGTGCGTGCGTGCGTGCGTTCGTACGTTGTAAGTAAATAGGTGGGTGGGTGGATAGATGATACTGAGTCCATTTGGTGTTGATCTCATGACTGTATTGCTGAGCACTTGGATTGGATAACCTATTAGGAGCTCCCTTCCCTGGAGAAAACTGATTTCCCCTCTCTGGGCAGCCATTGATTGTCTGTAGCTCTTCATCTGTGGCTGGATCATGGGAAACTTCTCCCATCAATCCAGATTGACATGTCAGTAGGTATCATTTTATGCAAGTCTTGCTTGGACAGCCATGTGGTTGAGATTTTTGAGGGTGTAGCTTACACTAGAAGACACTGTCTAGATTCAGGCTGCTTTAGGCCTAGGCTTGCACCGTAGATATGTCAGTGGGAACTAAGCACCCCCCAATCACGTATTCTATGCATTATGACCAATTGTGGATCTCTGCAACAGTTTCCGTCTGTTGTGAAAGAGCCCACTGAGTCCCATTTGTAGTTTCCGTATGCTCCTGGATGTGGGGCCGTTTACCCCCACAGTTGGCCTTCCAGGGGCCACACCCATAAAGAAACTGAGCGCTCTTCTCTCAGGAGTCATTACCAGTCCACAGCTCCTCCCTTTTCCCTCTGCAATGGAATGGCCTACTTGACCATGTGCAGGAATTGTGCAGGCAACCAGAGCTGCTCTGCATTCATGAGTGCAGCATTCCTGTCTGGTCCACCCAAACCTTTGCATTTTAAAACCTTTCTGTTCCTTCTTCTGCAATGGTCCTTGAGCCTCAGGGTTAGTGGGAGGTAATGTAGATATTCTATTTTTAGCCAAGCACTTCATTGATAACTGAAAAGCGTACATCAAAATTTGTCACTGGACATTTATTTGAACTTAGTGTATTGTTAATCTTCTTCCACCAGACTCCCAACCAGTGATGGCAGTGCTTCAAAAGGCAAACAGCAAACTAGTGAGCCTGTACATATCCTAAAGAGATCGTTTGCAAGAACTGTCTCAGTGGTAAGCCATTTTTAACCATTTCAGCTTTGCTACCCAGAGCTGAATTTTAATTCTAAGACTGTCTCAGCATGGTTTAATGGATTCAGATTTGCTTTTATTGTGGTGTTTATATTTTAGGCAAAGATAATGTGTACTTTAAACAGTGGAAAAATAAAGATGTTGCCTATGATTTTACAATGCTCAGCTGAATTGGCTTTTCTGTGTCTGAAAACTGGAGATTTATCCTTCTAAACAGTGAATGTGGTATCTTTTTATTAAGAAAAGGACTGTCTTTGCCCTTTGTAATAATTTTTTATGTGTGTGTTTAAATGTCCTTATGGTCATTAGGTTATTGGCATTGTTTATATAACAAATGTAGTCAGTCATTTATTTTAGATTTCATTATTATACCAGCAGTCACCCGGGCCTTGGTAAGGACTGGGGAGCCAAGTGCTCCACTCTGAGATACTTTAGTGTTTGCTGTCCTGTAAGTGTGGCAGTCTTCAGACCATCTAGAACTGCAGGGAACTCCACCCCTAAACCATGCATGAGAACTTTTAACTTCAATCAACTCTTTAAGAATTGGTTATAGTTTTTATTTTTATATACATCTTAATATATAGGTAATTTAAACAGAGGTATAGGTATCACTGATTTATAATATTTTAACACTACTTTAAGTTGTTATACTGTATTGACATAATTTCAAAGAAACATGTAAATTATGAATTTTTTCTCTCTATATATTTGTAAGATAAATCAGCTATTCTGGTAAAAGGAAAATATAAAAATGTACACATGTATTTTATTTCACCTATCAAAACTCAGCAAAATGTTCATGATAGTTTTGAAGTGGCATGCCATTATTGTTCTCTTTTATTCAAACTGTGATATCATTTTAACTGACCTGCATATGTTTTTTTCATATTGTGGATTAGGAATGTTTTGAGTCATTGCTAAGTATTCTTCACTGGAGCTGGACCACCTTAGTCTTAGGAGTTGAAGAACTTAGAGGATTAAAAGGGTTCCAATTCACGGCCACTCTTCTGGATTTAGAGAGACTACGCTTTGTGGGGACCTGTTGTCTGCGCTTATTGCGAGTCTATACCTGTGAGATATACCCAGTGTCAGGTATGGTAAATTAAAAAAAAAAAAAAAAAAGGAAACAAATTATTTCAGAGGTTAAGAAAAAAAATGTAGAGATAGCCAAAATACCCCAAGATACCTTTAAGTTACTCCTAAATTTAAGAGAGGAAAAAAATGTTACTTTTAAACTATATTTATCAAATAGAAAAAAGTTCTAAACTCAAATTTAGACTTAAATACTAATGCCAGTAATTTTTTTCTATGTAGATTTTTAAAAATTATTTTATAGCCCATATAAACTTAAGAATTTCCATTTCTGGGTTTTGGTGTTTGATTTTTACTTATACAATAAATAACTGAATTATCATTATAATCATGTCCATACCGTGGTTTATTAACACCTTCCTTTTTATTTTCTCAAAGCTACAGGAAAAGCAGTTGTAGAAGAAACTAGCAAATTAGCAGAGTGTATTGGAAAAACAAGAACTTTGTTAAGAAAGATTTTATCGGAAGGCGTTGATCATTGCATGGTGAAGTTGGATAATGACCCCCAAGGGTACCTGAGCCAGCCCTTGAGTCTTCTGGAGGCTGTCCTTCAGGAGTGCCATAACACATTCACTGCCTGCTTTCACTCTTTCTACCCGACGCCTGCGTTGCAGTGGGCTTGCCTTTGTGATCTGCTCAATTGTTTGGATCAGGTAATTTATATTTATAAAATGTTAGTTGAAAATGAAGTACATTGCTTAAATGCTCAGTAAGAAAATTAACTAAATGCTCATACTTTGTTAATTACTAGGGATCAGTTAGGAAACCTACTTGGTGTGTTTCATCTGTTTGTTATAAAATTAGAAGACATGTTTTTGTAACTGCTGACTTTCTTTCAGTCTATAGGTGAAGTTATTTGAGAGTGGGTGCCGGGAGAATATAGTGACTGTGGAAACAAATGTCCTCGGGGTCTCCACAGATGTAAGAACAGACAGGGAAACATTATTCATTCACTCATGAAAACAGCAAATCACAGATTTTTGTTGTTGTTGTTCCTTTTTGATTTTTGTTTGTTGTAATTTATTTTTTATATTCCAATCCCAGTTCCCCCTCACTTCTCTCCTGCCATTCCCTTCGCTCTGCCCCCCACCTCCCATCTGCTCTTTGGATAGGGTAAGGCCTCCCCTAGGAAGGCTGCTAAGTCTGCAAATCACAGAATTTTAAAGCACTTGGCACAAATGCTTTACAGAGCCACAGGGCAGAAAGAGATTGATACTGATAATTAGAGCCTGCAGTTCTCACCTTTGGTCCATGTAAGGAAGATAGTGCATTTTAGTGGTGGTTCCCTAGAAGAAGAATACTGCCTGGACTAAGGGGTCAATTGAATATTCTCTCAATAGCAGTGTCCCTTTGCTAGGCTAGCTTTTGCAACATTGGATCAAAATGATATGTAGCTTTGCTTTTATGCTTAACTGTAGCACAGATGTTTGAAGAACTAAGTAATGTGTGCATGATTTTTTGAATTAGGATTTCCTAGGTTGATAAGTTTAAAAAATATGAAAAATTGTTCAGGTGTGGTAAGATTTCTTCATAAACTAGGGTATATAACATAATTTTGTGACTTTAGTAAAATGATATTACAAAAGTACAATTTGTATTATTCAGCTTTGTCAAAATTAGTTTTAGTGCTTTATCACACCAAATCCAGTAGGTTCTGTGTGACAAGTTCCACAGACTGAGGTGACAACTTCAAAAGGAGATCTCCTGGAAACAGTTGAGAAAACTCTTGGCCGGAGAAAAATACTGGGCTGTGATTCTCGTGGCAATTTCTATTTATTCTTCTGTTCTTTTTTTTCACATTAGTGAAATGTTCCTGAAAGCCTACACTGACATTTCAAGCTGTCAGTGAGAGAGGTAGATAGGAAACAATCCCCTGAGGTGGAGTCACTAGCCATGACCTCATCTCAGGAAAAAGCAGGGCTCTCCAAATCATTTATGTCATTCATATAAGTACAAATAGTAAACACTTTCCAACAATAAAATTCCACATGGCTCTACATGTATCATCGAGGGTGGGCTTAAGTGTCTGGTAATGAAAATAGTTAAAATAGCTTAATATTTAATAAAAAGAACTCATAAGAACTAATAGTTCTTATGGTCAGTTAAGCAATAACTGGCCATAAATTATATTAATTTGATTTAAGAAACATGCAGTTAGCACTGGATGATTCTATGTTAACCAAGGATGGTTCTGTGTTTTGATTAACCAAGGACAATTTTGTGTGATTTCATGTTTTCGATTTCTGCGTCACTGTGCCAAGTAACAATAATGTCATATGTTTGGGTTTGTTCAACAAAAACATCTCCTGAGAAAATCTCTCTATATAAAACCTTTCTTGAGAACTGAAAAATACACTCAGAATCAAACTGCCTCTGTTTGTGTCTGTTTGTCACTGCCAAATTCTTACCCACCTGATCTTTGAGAACCCTCATCCCAGGGATGCCCATACCCTACTGTGGCAGTTCGTGGCAGTACTTGCAGAATTAAGTGTGTTTGACAGATTCTAATGGGATGTTAACATCTCACACTGAAAATGATGGTAGAAAGAACTGACGATTGTAAAGAAATACACATGTATAAACACTAGTTTGCTTAGGACCGGAAGTGAACTTTTCTTGCATCTATTCCCCCCCCATTATTACTAGATAATAATTTAATTATGTTTTAATATATTGATGTGGTACTTTACTGTAATAAAGCCCTTAAATGATTGAGTGATAGATAATTCTGGTATATTTTCAGAAACTTGGTTAACATGGTTGCAACATTTGAGGGTTCCTTTTGTTTTTTAAAGGACATCCAGGAAGCGAACTTCAAGACATCCAGTAGCCGCCTCCTGGCAGCTGTCATGTCAGCGCTGTGCCACACTTCTGTTAAGCTGACATCTATCTTCCCTATCGCATATGATGGAGAAGCGTTACTGCGGTCAATTGTTAAGCAAGTCAGCACAGAGAATGACTCAACACTAGTTCATCGTTTTCCACTTTTGGTGGGACATATGGAAAAGCTCAGCCAGGTATGTCTTTTCAGAAATTGCTTAGAATGGAGAGGTAAGACAGATAAGTGGAGACATGCATAGGTTGGTGCCTCATCTTCTTTATTGATAATGAGGTTTGCCAAATGACTGACAAATAACCATCTGTTTCATGATAAGAGCTATGTTCTAATTCTCATGTTTACCTGAAAGGTAAGTATCTTAGTTACTTAGTTGCTTATTTTTATTTTTTGAGATTGGGTTTCTCTTTGTAGCTCTGGCTGTCCTGGAACTTGCTCTGTAGACCAGGCTGGCATTGAACTCACAGAGATTCACTTGCCTCTCTAACTCCTGAGTACCGGAATTAAAGGTGTACACCACCACCTCTGACTAGTTTAGCTACTATTTTATTGCCATGATAAAACACCATAACCAAGGCAGTTTGTAGAAGAAGCACTTGCCTGGGGGTTGTTTATGGCTTCAGAGGGTTAGTCAATGGTCATGACGGTAGGGAGTGCCAGGCAGGTACGGCGCTGGTGCATAGCCTCTTGTGTCTGCATCCACTGACAGCAGGCAGAGAGGTATGCACTTTTAAACTTCCAGGCCCACCATCAGTGACACCTTCTCTTCCAAGGCTACATCTCCTATCCTTTCCAGTCATTCCACTGACTAGGAACCAAGCATTCAAACATATTAACCTGTGGGAACCATGTTTATCCAAACTACTACAATAAGCAGTTTTATTTTAAATGACAACTCACTTCTAAAATGTGAGTATAAAGTAAACACCTACATGGTATCTATCATATGAAAGTAAGTTACAAATAATGTAAGCAATCTTTTCTGTTCTAAAGTATGATTGGCAAAATGCCACAGAACATAAGGGTCTTTGCCACTAAGCACAACGTAAGTTTGATCCACATCCTACATAGTGGAAGGAGAGCCTATACTCCTTAGACAATCACATGTGTGCAGTACACACCCTCCCACATGCATGCACACACACATGTGTGTACACACACACACACACACACACACACACACACACTGTCACAACACAATAAATAAATGTATAATGTATAGAAAGAAATAACTTTTATGAAAACTGGTTCTATAAAATACTCTAGTATGTTAAAGTTAACATTGTAAAATAAAAAACATAAGAAACATTGTTTAATAACTGCTTTTGCATTGTTAGAAAGCACTCTAGGAAAAAAAAACTACAGATATATTTTTGTAGGATCCCTGTAGATATTTAAAATATTATAAGGGCAAGCACCAGAAAATCTCAAGAATTATTAATGAATGTCAGGGAAAGCAATATTGAGATAGCAAACTGTTTCTAGAAAAATATAAAAAGTTATCTTTTTTCTTATAAATTTCTATGCTGTGAGATTATGAAGAAATATATTAACCTTATATATAAAAACAACTTCATGTTGTTAGTGTTTTCACAGGGAACTGGAAGAATAATTGGAAAGCAAAAGCTGTGCATTGCTAAAAAGAAAGTTTAAATACTCAATTAGACCCTTGAATGTTCATTACTAAGTGAAATAGATGATAGAACTTTATTCAGCCATTCAAATGGTATATTTACATTTGATGTCAAGGCCAGTGTTTACAAATTAAATGTGTATATAAAGAGTGGTGACTGTAAAATGTCTCAGCAAAAGGCTACTTATTATTGTAAGAATGCTGATGAACTTAGGAAGAATCTGCTATTTTTAGGAATTACTTTTAGAGTTTTATATTTTAATGCTAACATGTTGTAAGTAATAATTAATTATGTGTTAAAATTAAAGTCCTTGAAAATATACCACAATTAATATATATTCTTTCACCGCCTTTTTAATTCATTTTTTATGGATTCTTAATTGGAATATAATTACCCCATTTTCCCCTGACCTTGCCTCCTGGACATTATACCTTTTAACATTTTGCCATAGAATGATCAGCCATGCTCATACATACATATACATTTCAAAATTTAAACTTTTATTTTTTTTTGAAGCTCAGTAGCTTTCAGTTATATTTTACATAAAGGATTTATAAACACAAATGGAAAAAAATCCCATTTCTCAATTATGCTAAAGTGTGAATATTGGAATAATATACCTAAGGATAACATTATAGTTTTCATGGGAAAAATGCCATAAGAAAGTACTCACCCCAAAACGAAATAATGAAAACCAAAGATAAATATTTTAAGTATTTTAAACAGTTTATCTTTGTCTAGCTTTTCATTTATATTCATGATTATTTTCCCAGTATAATTTGTTTAAGTATTGAATTCTCCTTTTCCTGCTGTAACTTAATGCTAACTGGAGCCTGCATCATTCAGCCTTCGTCTCTCTCCCACATACTAGGACTATTGGCTTATACCATTATCTCTGATGCAAAATTTTCTAAAGTCAAAGAAAATATGTTAAAACTTGCTAGAAGTAGTTAGAAAGCTTGTGTCACTTTACATTTGACGTGTTGCTCTCCAATGTGTCATATTGACAGACTCCTTGGAGCAGCTTCTTGTATAACTCTTGACAACTACTAATTATAAACTAAGCAGGCATATGTTTTCTCCTGTAGACGTTCTCTAAAGGTTATAAAGTACAATTAGTGATTAAATTTTTTTCAAAGCAGACTTTCTGAGAAAGTGAAGTTCCTGGAGAATGGAAAGATGGAAGGGATACAATAATTTGAGCTTTAGTAAAATGAAAAATGGATTATTTTAATTCCAAAAAATTACTATGTTAGAAATTAATCAAAATATTCTAATAATTATACTCAGATATCAATAGACTAAAATATGAAAATATCTTTAAATCACTTTTGTGTATAGCATTAAGACTATACTTTAAGAAGAGAGTTGACAGTGAGTCATGCTGATTGTTGTTTTAACTGAAAAATTATGTAATTATGAAGTGGATTGTTCATTTGCATATTTGATTTGAGAAGAAAGTGACTTAGCTTCTTGGCCCCTCTTCACGCAGACTGCATGGTTTCATGAATATTTTTATGGGTAAAGCAGTAAGAAATATAATTACTATTACAGAACTTATCCAGGGACAAACAATGTACTTTTGAGTCATAGCAAATAACATCCTGATTTTGGAAATCTGAACGTTGATAAAAGAATTGAAACTGGATACCAAGTTATCTGATTCTCCAGTCCTCGGAGAAACTGAAAGAATGATTGGTTACTGTGACTTCCTCACACTGGGTTACAACACATGAGTGTGTAATACATGACAGAACTTTGTGTCAGCTGTCGGCTGAATTACAATCTTTTCAGTATTTTCTGAAAAAATATCTTAGGGTTTGGATTTTAATGAAATTATAATTTTTTTATCCTGTATTTCTACTGGTAGGGTATGGGATTTTGTTTTCTTTCAGAAATTAAATACAGTAGTAGTTGTAAAAGGAGTGGCTGTGGGTGATTTTTTTTTTAAATTAATTTTTATTTAAATTAAAAATAATCTTATTTTACATACCAATGCTGTCATTGATTTTTTTTTTTTTATAGACTCAAATTCTACTGAAATCTTTTCTTGTAGAAAAAGAGTTAAAGGCTGAGTAATTGCCTGTCATGTAGTTTATAAACTGCAGTATAGCTACAATAAGAAAATATGAGAAAATGTCACAAAGCTAATAAAAACACCATGTAAATTATGAGTTACAAAGAAATAATTCAGGTCTAGAACTTTAGGTTATCTTCTGGAAAGAATTTTACACCTGAGAGCTCCTGTGAGGCAAAGTGAGGCAATGTGTTTTCCTCTCTGCTTATGTGTCAGAGTGAAGAGAACATCTCGGGGATGACAAGCTTCCGTGAAGTTCTGGAGAAGATGCTGGTCATCGTTGTGCTTCCAGTTAGAAACAGCCTTCGGAGGGAAAATGAGCTCTTCTCCTCACACTTGGTCTCTAACACCTGTGGGTTACTGGCCAGTATTGTCAGTGAACTGACGGCATCAGCCCTGGGATCGGAAGTAAGGAGCTGCCTTTCCTTTGTCTTTTGTGTGTGTTCATGCACAGCGCGCGCGCGCGCGTGCACACACACACACACACACACGCACACACTAGATAGATAGATAAATTTTACCTTCCTGTTCTATGATTTACTCATTTTATTTTTACTGTTTAAGATTCTGTGTGTGTGTGTGTGTGCATATGGTGTGTATGCATGTATGTATACAGTGTACCTAGCTTTGTGTGTATGTATGTGTAGAAGCCAGAGGATGATGTAGGTGTCTTCCTCCGTCCAGATTGACCACTGAATGTGGGACTCATCTCCTGGCTAGATTGTTTGGCCAGAGAGCTCCAGGTTGTCATCTACACATCTAACCCCTCCTGCTGGGTTTACAGATGTGCTACAACTCTAGCATTTCATTGGATTTACAGATGTGCTACAACCCTAGCATTTCATAGGGTGCTGGGGCTGTTAGCACAGGTCTCCATGTTCATAGTACAAATACTACTTACAGAGCCATTTCCCTCCTCCAATCCCATCTTTTAACTGCTTCCTATTAATATGCCCAAGTTACCGAAGTATGTTACAGTATATGTTATCTGATTAGACTCGGTTCTTATTTGCTCATTACACAGCTGCATGCACTTTCACCGGTGATAAGGAATGTTCTGAAGTGAGGCTAGTAATGATAAACGCCTGTGCTTAAAAGAACAAGAAGTACCAAAGCTTTGCTCTGTCTGTAGTTACGTATACAAATATGCATGAAACTGAGTCCCATCTGTACCATAGTTCTTGTAATTGTGCTAAGATATTCATAAATTAAACTTTAGCATTGTGCATAGTTCAGTGACAGCAAGCATTCATCTTGTTCTGTAGCCATATTAACAAAATTCAAGAAGTATCAATATTGAGTGTTTGATATGGTCACCTTGAAACATTGATAGGTGCTTTACATTTTGTGAAGTATAATATTATTTTTCTCTTTCTACTGCCTTTCAAAACCATGTTCTATAACTCACTTGAATGCTTTAACTGATTTTGATTTTTTTTTTTTTTTTTGCCCACCCCCCAAACAGATTGTGGCTTGATTTTGAAAATCCTGTCTTACTATGAAATATATTATTCAAATGAATGTTTACTATCTAACATGTTAGATACTTTGTTTCAGTTATTGTTAGAAATACTCAGGTTGTCAGCTATTGATGGAATCATGTATGTTGTTCACAGGTTGATGGACTTAATTCTCTTCACTCTGTAAAAGCCAGTGCTAACCGATTCACAAAAACAAGTCAGGGAAGGAGTTGGAACACTGGAAATGGATCCCCCGATGCAATCTGCTTTGCAGTAGACAAGCCTGGAATTGTTGTGGTTGGTTTCTCTGTCTATGGAGGAGGTGGTATACACGAGTATGAATTAGAGGTGCTGGTTGATGATGTGAGTATCACTCCTGCAGCATTTACCATTATGAAGACATGGTGGCTTCAAACTTTCAGAAATCTAACAGATCGCCTGTTGATGAAAAACATTAAATCAGAACCAAAAAACTTAACTAACATAGTTGTTTGGGGGCATCTTGGAACACTTCTGCCTTATTTTATTTTATTGTTTGCAGTGTCAGAAGGGGAGACATTTTAAGTAAAAAACTAGAAAGTACACAGCTAAGCCTTTTATTCCAAGTCTATTGTATTTTCTTTTTGCTATTGTCATTTTTCCTGATTCTAGAACAGTGTTTATGTTTAAGTTGATAGTATTTGCTCTATCAAAGCTTAAAAAATTTTATTAAAATGCTAATGGAAAATTCTTACTAACTAAAGATAAGTGTTATTAATTGGAGCTATATTTTTCTCCATTATGAAAATTATTTTAAGTGCTTGAATTTTTACAAGGTTTCTTTAATGTGAGAGAGAAAACATGGAAATAAGTTTCTTGTAAGTAGCACCTGTTTAACTAATTCTTTCAAGCAATTAATTTTAATTAACATCTCCTACATTAGACTGTATGTGTAGTCTCTCCATGAAGATGTTCAAACACTTCCAAGACTTTAGAGAATATTAATCAATTTATGTTTTAATCTCTTCAGCAAACAAGATAAAGTGAATAGCTTAGAGTAGCAAAATCTTTCTTTAGAGTATATAAAGAAATGCTAATGACTAATTTCAGTTTTTTAACGCATTTTTTTGTGTATGTGAGTTTGCTTGCACACATGCATCCATATGCTAAGGTGCATATGTGGGGACCAGAGGGAAGCTTGTGGGAGCCAGTTCTCCCCACAATGTGGGGGATCTCAGAGATCATACTCGGTTTGTCAGGCTGGGTGGACAAGTTTGTTTACCTGCTGAGCCACCTTACCAACACATGACTAATGTTATATACCAGACAATAAACTGCATAAAGACAATAGTGGATTATAATCAGAATTGTTATTGCAATAAAGTTAAGCATCTTGTGAATTTTATTTTTGTATATTCATTAGAGTGAACATGCAGGAGATTCAACTCATTCTCACAGATGGACATCTCTAGAATTAGTTAAAGGAACTTACACAACTGACGATTCACCCAGTGACATAGCTGAAATCAGACTTGACAAAGTTGTTCCTTTAAAGGTAATGTCAACCACATACTTCTTCTTTTTTTTTTTTCTTTTAAACAAAGAGGTAGTGCTATACATTTAAAAATGGTGAAAAACGGGCTGGAGAGATGGCCAAATGATTAGGTGTGTGCATTGCTCTTACAGAGGACATGAGTTTGAATCCCAGCACCCATGTTGGGTGGCTCACAATCACTGGTAACTTCATTTCCAGGGTATCCAGTGCCCTCTTCTGGCCTCTTCAGGCATCTGCATTCATGTTCATGTATTCCCATATGCATATCACAATTAAAAGCATAAGTAATCTTTTAAAAATATATTGAAGAGTAATTAGTTATTCCATATGTTCTCAGTGTTAACTCTGGCTTCTCCTAAGTTATCTGTTATATGCTATTTCAACTACTCATGCATTTGCCTACTACAATATAATATTCTTGATATTATACTGTGTTATGCTCTGTTTTTGCACATATCAAACTGTGGTATACTAGGAAGAATTGTTAGGTTTTATTGTGAGACAGCCTTAGAGTCAGGGTATGACAGACTTAGCTTTTTAGCAGGATTAGTACAATGTAAGTAGGATAAATGCAGAGTAATATATATTCATTTTCAATTCATGCAACATCGTTCTCCCATGTGAAATTTGTTAAATCTGACATATTGTCATTTTAGCGCTTTGAGTCTCATCTTTTGGTGAGGCAGTCTAACATCCATATTATAGTGTTATACTGATTAAATAATGACAGCAGAGAATGTGCCTCCATATACAGCATAGTATTGAAACTACTTAGGTAGTCATCTTTCCAACTTACATTGCACCAAAAATGCTACAAAGAAAAACTGTGTTCTTAAGAGTTGGTATTAATGAGGCCCTATAGATAGCTGAACAGTTAAGAGCACAGAGGATCCTTTAAAGTGTGGACTCATCAGAGACTTCATCCAAACCAGCTTTGATGAGTGGAGTACTACATCAGTGGTTAGGAGCGCATACTCTTATAGAGGACTGGAGTTCTGTTCCCAGCACATCAGGAGGCTTATTTATCACCTCTAACTGCAGCTCCAAAAGATCCTGTGTGATCTTCTGTCCACCACAGCAACACACACACACACACACACACACACACACACACACACACACACACACACACACCACGAAAAACAAAACATGATCTTTAAAACAAAAACAAAAATAGCTTATATATTGTCGTAGGGTTTCTATGGCTGTGATAAACACCATGATGAAGGTGACTGGGGGAAGAAAGGGTTTATTTGATTTATATTTCCAAATTGTGGTCCATCACTGAAGGAAGTCAAGACAGGAATTCAAGCAGGGCAAGAACCTGGAGGCAGGAGCTGATGAAGAGACCTTGGAGTAGTACTGCTTGCTACCTTGCTTCTCATGACTTGCTCAGCCTGCTTCTTTTTTTATAGAACCCAGAACTACCATCCCAGGGCTAGCCCCACCTACATCAGTCACTTAGAAAATGCCTTACAGGCTTGTCTACAGCCTGACTTATAGAAGCTTTTTTTTTTTTTTTTTTTTTTTTTTTCTCAAGTAAGGTTACCTGCTCTCAGATGCCTGCAACTTGTGTACAGTTGGCGTAAAACTGTCCAGCACATTTATGGAAAAAAAGCCTTCTGAATCATAAAGCATGAGTATCTGTAGCTCTGTTTTCCTACATAACATTCTGAACAGTTTTTCATGGATTTTTTTCCCCTATGTTTGTGTGCATATTTTTGTCTCGAGTAAATTTCTCCCTAAATAAAAATGTAATAGAGAGCCACAATTATTTTTTTACATACTTAATAGTTATTTTAAGAATTTAAACTTATAGAAAAAAATATTATAGTAGTACTTGTGACTATCTTGGTCAGTGTTCTCTTGCTGTGAGGAGACGCCATGATCAAGGCAACTCTTATGAAGGAAAACATTTCATTGGAGCTGTCTCCCAGTTTCAGAGGCTTAGTCCATTATCATCATGGTGGGAAGCATGGTGATGCATAGACAACATGGGGCTGGAGAAGGAGCTGAATGTTCTACATCTTGACCTGCAGGCAACAGGAAATGAACTGTGTCACTGGGTAGAGCTTGAGCATAGGAGACCTCAGAATTTACCTCCCCCCCCCCCATCAATGACCAAGGCCATACCTAATCCAGCAAAGCCATACCTCCTAATAGTGCCACTCCCTAATGGGGCCATTTTCTTTCAAACCACAATGTTGACTAATATTTTATGTGTGTAATCAAGCACAGGAACTACCTGCTTTTGCTGATGGTCAACTACTAGTCTCCTCGCCTTCTAGCTATGTTACTTTGGCAAGTTGTTTACAACTGAACTCCAAATTCTTCATTGTTGAGTAATACTGAGATACTGAGGACACTTGAATTAATTCAGTTAGGTCGTATAAAGTATTTAGGGCAGATTCTGTTACTCAACGTATTTGTTCATAAGTATTAGCTATTAGATTCATTTAAAACTCATACGATGAAATTATTTATAATGACCACAAATTTTCAGTATATTTGTGTTGTTTACTGCTAGATTTCTTTCTGTATTCTGTCCTTATATAATGTGTTTATATCTTCATCATGAAGGAAAATGTTAAGTATGCTGTGCGCTTGAGGAACTATGGAAGTCGTACAGCCAATGGAGATGGAGGGATGACCACTGTTCAGTGCCCGGATGGAGTGACTTTTACCTTCAGCACATGCAGCTTGAGCAGTAATGGCACAAACCAAACCAGAGGACAGATTCCACAGATACTGTACTATAGGTAGGTGTACTTATAATTAGAATTGAAATGTGGTAACACGGTAGGTAACATTTACTATTGTACGAAACATGCCAAGTTGATAATGTAACTAAAATAAACAATTTGTCTACTTAGCACATACTTAATAGTCAAATTCTTGTGAAGACTCTTCATTTAAAAAAGTAAATTCAGTATTAACTATGAAGGTGAATACTTTTAAACTTTTATTATTCTTTTAATATTATTGAAGCGCTTTTTTTCACTGGGATATATGTTTTTGATGTTATATTTTAATTTAATGCCTGTGCTTTAAATATAAGTAGAATTTACTCATTTTTTTTCCCCATAACTATTGAACCTAAGTCCAGGTAGTGGCATTGCCTTCATCCTTTTATCCAGTCTGAAGAATGGTTTTGTATTTAAAGGTATTTTACCTGTTCAGGTTGGCCTCTGGACCTCTACACGACACAACGGTGGCAATGGTGGGGATTTTCTTAATAGTATTTTAGCAAACCATTTAGTAAGTAAATAGGAGAAAACAGAAAATTAAAATCTTTGGGGGGGGGGAGAAAAAACCCTAAATACACATAACGCATTGTGTCTGATTTTTTCGTATAATAACCACTTTTGTCCTCAACCTAATTTTATATCACTAATCACTAATGTCTCAAGTCTAGTGCTACCTGTGGTTGCACTGGCTATTCACACAGGAGGCACTTTTCCCATCTGTATTTAATGGAAGAGGAACCTGAGATACTGAGAGGTTAAACATCTTTCTCAAATCATATTTGTAGTGATGTATGATAAAGTGATTTGTACATAGGAAACTGAATCTCTACTCCAGGTGACACTTTTAAGTCACCATACCAAACATCTTCCTTAAAGATGCTTTCTGTGGTTGGCTGACAGATGTTGTAAACCTAATGTGTCCACAGCAGTCACACCTGGTCATTCCAGATGTCTTTCTCTTGCACCCTACACCTCATTTGATCATTCCTGACAGCCACATTTGTAAAATGCTCTACATCTGACTTTTTCTGTCATTCCTGTGATCAGACTGTATATCGCCAACCCCTGTACCTGTAAAATGATCATAGCCTCAGTATGAATCTATGAATCTCTTCTTTGCCTGTTCCTGTACAGCCAGCTCTGCACGGTACAATGCCTTGTCTAATAAAAATGAAGAGCACATTCGCTGTGCCTTGCTTAGTTCTCTCTTGACTCTTCGTTTTTGATGGGATATGAATTTATTACCATCCTTCAGATTTTTCTCTTTCCCTTCCACTGTAGCAATACTTGTTTGCATTTTCTTCCTTGAATTCAGCACCTGATTCTCTTTGTCCTGATATTTTGTCTCACATTTTTCGTGGGCCTTTTTGTAATTTATTTTTTAAACACAGTTGAGGGCTTTGTCAAATATTAGTTCATCAAAGAGCAACTTAACCTAATATAAAATAACACCCTTTATATTCTGTTTTGTTTTTGTTCAAAGCCTTTATCACTTCCTAAATTAACATAATGACACATATATGTCTTTTCTTTGCTTCTTGAGAAATTCTGATCTGAATATAATTCTTAAAATGACCAGTGCAAACTATTTTCATACTTGTTTGTGTCACAGGAGTGAATTTGATGGAGATTTACAATCCCAACTTTTAAGTAAAGCTAATGAAGAAGATAAAAACTGTAGCAGAGCACTCTCTGTGGTAAGCACTGTTGTTCGAGCTGCCAAGGATCTGTTGCACAGAGCTCTTGCTGTGGATGGTAAGACTATCTTTTTCCTTTCTTTATGGTCACAGTTTAGAATCTGTAGTGTTTTTCCCCTGTGCATAGTTAATAAAAGGAAGACAACTTGTAGAATTCCAAAATGTTTAGTTCTGATTTTGGATCATTCACTCACTTCATACTTAGAGGAAGATTTTTTTTTTTTTTTTAAGAGTGATCTGAACAAATCACTTTTTGCTTTTATTTTTTTTTAGTTTATAATAAGAGAAATATCCTATCTGATAAAATTGGATTTTTTGCTTTATCCCTAAGTAGTAGTAAATTTTTTTTCTTTCTATGTGTTATATTTCTGTTAAGTATCACCATTCATCCAAATGCTTAGATAACTTTGACAATCTCCTCAGGTCCACGTTTCCCTCACCGGAAACTCCAGTTGGTAGTGCTCTCTTTTTTCTTCTAGTACTCAGTTCAAGTCGCCACAGTGCAAGCACTCGCGTACTTTGTCTTGGATGGAAACGTTCACATAATCTCATTTCTGCCTTTCCCCTGCTACCTTTGTCTTGGTTTCTGGCCATCGTCTGTACTATCAGGAGAATTACCCATGTGAAATATTCTCAAATATTCAGGGTTCATCCTTTCCCCTAAAAAATTTGGTCCATCCCAGAGTTTTATGCTAGGTTCAAAAATTATTTTCTGAAGATACGTCATTTATTTTATGCAATAGGTCTAGAAGCCCATATTTGGGAGAATAATTGTTCTAAATGTAAATGTCTAGCTTAGCCCATCTTTTAAGCCTCATGTTCTTAGGAAAAAAATGACTAAAATGGCTATTAGCAAAATTCTTCATGGGAAAATAGAAGGTTTAATAGCTCAGTGTCAACAAATGCTTTTTTGGAATATTTATATGTACAGACATCTTTCTAAGTGTTTATATATGTGTTGACTTATTTAATCCTAGCAGCAATCAGGGAAGCTGATTGTTGTTATCTTGCTTTTCAGATTAAATAATTTGTTCAACATCACTCAGACAGCTGTGTTTAAAAAAAACCACTGCTCTAGGTTCTACTCCTGGCTCTCGCATTTACACACACACACACACACACACATATAGAGAGAGAGCACATTAAGAATTTGCTTGAGGATTTAAAAACACTGTGTACCTTGGTTTACCCTTCTGAAAAGTGGGAATTATCTATTATGAGGATTGAGATAACATGCTAGTAAATCCTTACAATAATTGAAGCAGTTAATGTTGGCCATGCCTTCCTGAGGATAATGGTGTAGGTTAGTTTAGCATGTGTACAGTGTAAAGGAACGCCTTTCTAACTGTAGTTTCAATGCTTCTTTTAGCTGATGACATTCCAGAGCTGCTTAGCTCTTCCAGTCTGTTTTCCATGCTGCTTCCCCTTATTATAGCCTACATAGGACCAGTAGCTGCTGCTATTCCCAAGGTGTGTAATTGAATCTCTTACCATGTATACTATCTCATGTGTTTTATAGCTCCCTTTTAAAGTACGTTCAGCATTGATTAAAGTACTAGGGTTATAGATAACAGATAAAGCACCTCTGTGGTAGAAGTTACCAGTTAGGCTTCTTTATTCCCAGAATTGCTTATTTATATATTTGTATTTATATATTGATTTCACACTTGAAGATGTATTTTATAAATATGACATATAACAGAAGATTAAGTTACTTGCTTACTTTAACATTTCTGAGTTTGATGCCAGTTCTCCACCTTAAATAAAAATAACAGTAGAGAAGGAGTGTTTATAGTAGTGAGAAAAGACATGAGGAAAGTCATAAACTATCAAGAGCTTGGCATAATTAAATGTCAGGAAAAGCTATTTACTGTAGACTGCAGAAAAGCAAGGATTTTCAAACACAGATTAATTTGATATAATATCCAAGATAAAATTCTTTACCCATTAAAAACACTTTTGTTTAAAAATACTTTATAGAAACTCTGGAAATTGTAATGGATAAGAGTTACTATTAGAATAGTTCCTTAGTAAAATGATTTCACATTTATTTAATTATGTGTATTTTTTTATATCTACCAGGTTGCTGTGGAAGTTTTTGGCCTTGTCCAACAGTTGCTTCCCTCAGTTGCCATTTTGAATCAGAAGTATGCACCCCCTGCCTTCAATCCCAATCAGTCAACTGATAGCACGACAGGAAACCAACCCGAGCAAGGTCTCTCGGCTTGTACCACTTCTAATCACTATGCTGTCATTGAGAGTGAGCACCCATACAAGCCCGCCTGTGTGATGCACTACAAGGTGGGCACCATTCTTAGCAAGACTGAAATCTGATCCTTGATCGGAGATTTTTCTAGTGATATCTGAAAGGGTATTTTGTGTATGTTTAGAATTGTCACTTCTGTAGTGCTTAAGTATAAAGAATCCACAGATGAAGAGGGACTGTTGGGCTAAAGATCTGAAGACAGAACTTTTCCCCTTTAATTAATGATACATCTTTCCTCATATTATATATCCTGACTACAGTTTCCTCTCTTCCTCTCCTCCTCTTCCCCACGTCCCCTCCCCTCAGCATCCACTCATTTTCTGTCTCTCATTAGAAAAGGACAGTGTTCTAGGAGGTAACAACCAAACACGACAAGATAAAATATAACAAGATGAAGCAAAAACTGTAACATCAAAAGTTGGACCAGGCAACCTAACAGAAGTGAAAAGAGCCCTAAGAGAACACACAAGAATCAGAGACCCACTCATTTATATACACTTTATAAAAACACTAACCTGAAAGCTACAAAATATATCCAGAGGTATAGAGACGATCCTGGGGTTCAGGCTGAAGATCAGTAAAGCAAAGCAGCCAAGCCACTAGCTCTTACCTCTCCCTCAGACCAAAGTGGGCAGTCTGTCTCCACAAGTCCTCAAAGTGCAATGGTCTCTAATCTCAGACTGCCATCTTGCCATCTTCTCAGTTCCTGTCTTCTCCCGCCTCATATTCCTCTCTCTACCCAGCGATCTCCTCCAGTCTCCACATCCCTAGTGCTGGGATTAAACATGTGTGACTCCAAGTGCTGGGATTAAAGGCATGAGCTCTGTTACTCTTGGACTGATTCACTTTTGTGTAGCCCAGGGTGGCCTTGAACTCAAAGAGATCCATCTGCCTCTGTCTCCTGAGTCCTGGGACTAAAGGTATGTGCCACCACTTCCTGGCCTCTATGACTTGTGGCTAGCTTTGCATTCTGAACCCTCAGGCAAGCTTTATTAAATCATAAATAGCACCACACAGAGGGCCTGGTATAGACCTGTGTTAGCCCTGTTTCTGCTTCAGTCTCTGGGTTCATATGTACTTTGCTCAGTCTGTTTGGAGGGTCTGGTTCTCCTGGTGCCCTCATTCCTGGTGGTTCTTAGACTGTTTCCACCTCCTCTTCCAGAGTTCCCTTAGGTCTGAGGGGAGGGATTTGATGGAGACATCCCATTTACATGTGTGTTTTCAAGGTCTCTCTCTCTCTCTCTCTCTCTCTCTCTCTCTCTCTCTCTCTCTCTCTCTCTCTCCTCTCTCTCCTGCCCTCCTCCCTTCCTACCCCCTCTCTCTGCTTGATGCCTGGCTATGTGTTTCTGTATTTGTTCTGTCTGCTGCAGAAGGAGTCTTCTTTGATGATGGTTGAACATGGCTCAGATGTATGAGTATAGCAGAATATCATTAGGAGTGATTTTATTGTTACTTTTTTTTTTTTTTTTTTTTTAAGATCAGTAGTATTTGGTTTTACCTTAGGTCTCTGGACTATCTAGGAAGACAGAACTTTTACCTTACATATTTTATGCTTTGGTAGGTTTTTAAGAGTTGTTTGCAAATATTTTTCTAGCAATATTGCAGTATATAATGCTAAACTCTGTGCTGTGCTGTATAATCATAGTGAATACAAATCTTAAAATTCGTAAATAGTATTTGTATATGTGTTTCTGTGGGCATGTTTGTTCATGGATAAAGAGGTCAGGAGTCAGGCTCATGTTCCTTAAGCACTGTTCACACTGTTTGTGAGACAGTCTCTCCCTGGGTTAGAACTTGCTAAGAGCACCAGCCTGGCTGGCCCACAAGCTCAGTGGTCTTCTTGTCTTCACCTCCCAAACCAGGGATTAAAGCATGGACCTGCATTTATTTATTTACATTGACACAAGTCCTGGAAAATACACTCTAGTCCTCCAACTAGCCAAATTTATAGACTATCTCCCTAGCCTATAAATCATCCTTTTTAAACTGGCATTATTTGGATCACAATCTGAACTCTGAAAATTGAAAATAGCCTGTCTACTCAAAATATGATATAAAAAAATAAAAGCGAAATATTTTAAAATTTAAGGTTATATTATATCCAAGTCCTTTTAGTAAATAAATGAGAATAAATCATGTTTTTTCAATGTAATTATGTTTTGTGCTTCTAAAACATTCAATCTGGTTTAGAAATAGGACATATGTAATTGACAAGGTAATGCAGTACAGTAGCCTACTTACTTACTCATCTCCTGGTTTAAGTCTAAACTCTTAACCAAGCCACTTCATTTATCTTCTACTTCCCTTTTATATTAGTATAAAACAATTCACCTAATTTTCTTTTGTATTTCTCTAATGTAAGAACCCTCTAAAATAACCCTAGTGTTAAAACACTTAAAATTAGCAACTCCTTAATATTATAAAGTATGCATATCTTTTGAGTTTGCTTGAATTTGAATTCACATAAGATGAAGATATTTGGGATTGTGTGTTTCTTCAGGAACCCCCCCCCCTTTCTTCCTTCCTTCCTTCCTTCCTTCCTTCCTTCCTTCCTTCCTTCCTTCCTTCCTTTCTTCCTTTCTCTCTTTCTTTCTTGAGACATGTTAAATCCCTGTAAATATATCCATCCTCTTCCATCTCTGCTGTTTGGTTCCCTCAGCTTTTGATTGTTAAAGAAACTGTCCCCTTGGCTGGATGTGAATCTCTTCACTTTGCTTTACTGAGACTTCAGATTCTCCCTTCCAATTTCCCTTGCATCTTTGTTCCCTGGAATGAGCAAATATTTAGGCTCACATTCAGCTCTGGAATCAGCCACTTAGAAGAGAAAAAGGCTCTCTGATTCTATTATACTATATATGTACATATATACATACATATACAATATACTCATACATACACACACACACACACACATATATATATATATATGTTTTTTGTTTTATGAATTGCTTTTAAATTGAATTTTGATTTCTAATATTTAAATAATTGCATACTCCAAAATTAAATTATAAGAGAGTCTGTTTCTTTATTTTGCTTCTCCTTCATTTCCCCCCTTTGTTTATAATGTATCATTCTCCCCTTTCATTTAATGTAGGCATACACATACATAAACAGAGGGTGTGCATGTGTATTCATATCTTCCTTTTCATTGCCAGGTGACATTCCCAGAATGTGTCAGGTGGATGACAATTGAATTTGATCCTCAGTGTGGTACTGCACAGTCAGAAGATGTCCTCCGTTTGCTTATTCCTGTGAGAACTATTCAGAACTCAGGATATGGACCAAAATTGACAACTGTTCATGAAAACCTTAACTCATGGATAGAATTAAAGAAATATTCAGGATCCTCTGGATGGCCTACTATGGTTTTAGTGTTGCCAGGTGAATTTTCTCTTCTCTCTTCTATGGTTAAGATGGGTACATGTATGTATATTAATGAGGCATCATTGAAAGTGTTTGCAGAGAAAATTAGTAAAGACTTATAGGTCTTGGTTTTAATTGAGAAAAATAAGATGTGTTAGGCATAGTGTTCTCAAAATTTATGAGGAGTGATTATTTGGATAATTTTAGGGAGGAAAAATAAATACTGAGTCTTCTGTATGGATGGGACCAAACTACAAAAAAAAAAATTGTAAAAATGATTTTAGTTTTTTATTTTCCCAGTAAATGCTATCTTTCTGAAGTAGAATTCAGTCCCTTCCTTTGAAGGTGTGTGTGTGTGTGTGCGTGTGCGTGTGCGTGTGTGTGTGTGTGTATTCTTATGCAAACACTTATTTCTGATATTTATGTCTTTCTTTAAAAGAAAGTTAAGTTTTTAAACTTGTTAATCTCCATGGTATTATAACTATCTAACAATAACTAGTTTTCAAAGACTTAAAACCATACAAAAAAGTTTTGTCATCTTTCATATAACCTGGCCTTAATGAATTTAGCTTTTTTTTTTTTTTTTTTTAATTCTAACACACTTTTGTTGGATTGTTAAGGGTTCAGGAAATACCAGTTAGCAGGGTATAAGACTAGCCTAGGTACTCAGTAATCAATAGATCTTTGAAAAAAAAAAATGCCTATATAACTTAAGGGTAGGCTTAAGGAATTGGGTTTGATTATAATGGAAATTAGCAACTATTCATTAGGGATGGTTCTATTCTTGATATTGTTGCTTTTAACATGGTTTGTGCAAGTAAATAAAGGACTCTCCCTCAAAAAGTCTTCTTTCCATTTTAATAACTGTTTTGAAGAGTTTTATATGATAAAATAATGGTAGTTTATCAAGTTCTTTCAGATTTAGACCTTATTCATAGAGACTGGTTCTTGTTACATACACATACACACACTTTTTGTTTTTTAAGGAAATGAAGCCCTGTTTTCACTGGAAACTGCTTCAGATTATGTGAAAGATGATAAAGCCTCCTTCTATGGTTTCAAGTGTTTTGCAATTGGATATGAATTTAGCCCTGGACCTGATGAGGTAAGAACAAACTATCTTTTCAGTCTGTTAATAATTGACTCTTCTGAAGCTTCCTTTGATTAAAGATGTCTTGTAGGCTGGAGGTTTCTGTTTAAAATATTGTGTAGTTTAATTATGTGTTAATGTTTTGCTACTCTTCATACATGGGGACAGTTGAGTTTATGCAGTGTGACCCTGTATAACTGAAACGTACTTTGAAGCATAACTGTATGCCCCATGCTAAAGTAGTTCTACCTTTAGTAAATAACAAAACATAGCTCCACACGGTGACTTTACTTATTCTAGATTTTCTTAAATGTTTTAAATCAAGCACTAAAATAAAGCCAAGGTCATAATCTTCCTAAATATAAATGGAAAATGATTTGGACAGTGAAGGTATAAACCCAAACCTGTAACAACATGGGGTGTAATACTAAATCTCTTTCTCAGTTGCCAGCTAAGCATCATGTTTTCTGGTTTGGTCAACAGAGCTTAACTTTGATTTACAATGTTTTCATATCCCATGTTTGAACATTTTTTTTTTAAAGTAGTGAATTTTATGCAATTCTACAGGGAGTTATTCAGCTGGAGAAAGAATTAGCTAATCTCGGTGGAGTCTGTGCAGCAGCTTTGATGAAGAAGGATCTAGCACTTCCTATTGGTGAGTCTAGCCAAGTAAGAGCTGTTGTTAAGGATTCAGAAGAAAATTTAAAAGTAAGACATTTATTAAACAGCGTCCAAAGGTAAACTTTCAATACAAATTCTGTGAGTACATGTATATATGAGTAATAGCTGTTTGACACTATAACCTTTTTATGTACTCAAATTCACATATATGTATGTACTCCATATACCTATCATACATACTTACATATATATATATACCCATATGTATATGTATATACATATACATATACATATACATACATACATACATATACATGTATTTATTTCTTTCACTTGGAAAGTCCATGAAAACCTTCTTATTCCATCTTTCATTTACCTTTCTTTGTCATTCCTTTTTAGTTCCTTTCTTGCTCCTTTTCAAGCTTCTCAGTTTCCTCAGTCCTGTTTACTATTAGTTCCTTTGTGCTGTCCTCTTAATGTCTTAATACTTTTATATGAAGAGAATTATTAACACCATCATTGGAATAATTTCATCATTAGCTATTAAAATTTTACTTTTTGATGTGGCTGTGTTTTGTTGCATTCTTACATTAATAGTTTAAAAATATATGTTGAATGAAGGATGAAGATAGCAGTTCCTTTGCCAAACCTAGCTGCAACCATATCTGTCATTTGGAACCTAGTTTGCTAGCTAATGGAGATGACAGAGAAAGTATAACTATATGGCCTGAGAAAAAAGTTTTCCGTATTATATTAAATGAAAAAAAAAAAAAAAAACGGTTATACAAAAAGGTCACATTCCTTGTGGCAGCATCATGTCTGTGTATTAGTTTATGCATGTTCACCTTTATGTACATTGACATACACACATGAAGTTAAGATTTGCATGTAAAATTTCTAGAATAATACACAAGAAACTGTTGACAATGGCTTTCTTTAGGGGAACTGTGTTGATTGGAATATATTTACTCCACACTTTCTTCTAGTCAGTTGGACTGTTTCCCTTTAGCCATAGTAGTGTTTCATAATTGTCAAAGAAAAATCAATAAATAAATATTTTGTATTATACAATAAAAGAGTAAATGGCTAAAAGACACAGGTAAGTAATACCATAGGATGAGTCAACATTGTTATCTGAAATAAAGCTGCCTTATTAATCAAAATAAAAAGTTTTAGTTTCTTTTAAAAAAGAAATATAAATATAAGAACTTCACACATAAACACACTTACATAGTTACTTTCTCAGACTTATATAACTTTTTTACATTGAAACATAACATTGTCATCTACAAAATTCATACTCGAGAACCATGGGATTGAATTACACATACACACAGAAAAATCACACACAAAAATAATTTCATTGTGTTGTAAGTATCTATGATTTTGTGTTGGGCTACACTCATAGCTGTATTAGGCTACTTGAAGCATCTGGACCTTGGATTGAACATGTCTAACTAATTCTTTACATTGTTTGGTGGATGATACCATTATAAAGTCTTAACTACTAGACTTATCTGGAGTTGTAAATCTCTTCAATCTATAATAGCAAGATTACAAAAACAAATAGTGAACACAAAGGGTTGGAAAAGTTATTAGTATGTTTTAGTAAAACTTTTTGATTTGCGTAACAGGTAATGAGTTGGAGGAAGATCTTGAAATTCTTGAAGAGGCTGCATTGCAGGTATTGTCCTATACATTTTAACTTCTGTTCATTTGTTAAAACATGATGTTTTCACATGGTGATTATTTTCTCGAACATAAGACTCAGTGGTTAAGTACTTCATTCTGTTTATTGACATTCTAGAGCCACATAACTTAAGTCTCCTCTTGATGAGAGGGTCCATATGAACACTTACTGCTATTTGCTTGGGGAAAAAGAAGAACTAGGGTACAGGGATGCTCTTCAGTGCTGTGGAAGATTCATTCATATCTGAGTAGCATGAATTCTAATTGTTCTAAATAATAAAAACTCAGAGTCAGATATCTCTGAAGGTCAGAGAAGCAAAGCAGCCAAGTTACTGGCAAGTTCTTACCCCTACCAATGCTTGGACGAAAGGGGCGACCCTGTCCTCGGACTACATTCTCAGACTGCTTAGACTCTACTGCTCCTCAGATGGCACTGCTCCTCTCTCCATCCTCCAATATCACTCCTGTCCCCACCTCCTTAGTGCTGCCATGTGATCCCAAGTGCTGGATTCACCTTTGTGTGAGCTCTGTTTCTTTTAGGCAGATTCAATGTGAAACCCAGGGTGGCCTTGAAGTAACAGAAATCCATCTGCCTCTATCTCCAGAGTGCTGGGATTAAAGGTGTGTGCCACTACTGCCTGGCCTCTATGGCTAACTAGTGTGGCTAGCTTTGTACTCTGATCTTCAAGCAAGCTTAATATTTTTTAGATCACAAACAAAATATCACCATATACCTGTAAAGTCTTTTTACCAGTTTACGAGAAAAGGCATTTGACAAAGGACATGGTTCCTTGTATGAAACTTTAATATCATAACATCATAGAACAATTTGGCTCTCAGGATTGGGAGCCATAAGTTGGTTGCTCTTATTATTTGCTAATATTTTTGTTTGTATAAACATTAAGTAGAACTTTGACAATATAATGGAAATAAATCTATATTTCAGTTGAAGTGCTGATTTTGAATGTCTTATTTCAATCTATTGATCCGTTGCCTTACATTACTCAGGATATTCTCTTAGTTTAAGTACTATAAATTTATATAGCTTGCAGTCACTGATAGGATGGGAGGAGCCTAGTAATGGGAGGAGCCTAGTAAGCAGTGTTTTCAAATTATAATGTCTGCTTATTCTAGGCTAGAGATTTGGTGTAATAATTGAGTATTCATGTAGACTGTCCATTGAGACATCAGTGATGAACTAATGCTTTGTAGTGAAACAGCATGAAGGCAAAGCGTAGATGGATTCAGTGGTATCCAGACCATAAGATTCCATGAATTTGTAGGGTTGTCTAAACACATTTTCCACAAATAATATTATTTTTAATTAAGGAAAAATATGCTAAAAAGTATGCTATTTTATCAGCAGTAACTCAAAATTATCATGTAATAGTTCAAAATAGAAAGGTTATATATTTAAAATAAATGATTTATTTGACTTTGCCTACTTTTTCCCGTTTTACCACTTACCAGAGAATATTAAGTCCAAGTTAGGGTGGCACTAATTTAGATTGGGCCTGTATCCTGTGCGAGGTATATGTAGTTGTTAGTGTACTTATTTACATAATTATCTGTATACTTTGTAGTTTATAATCCCTTTAACATTATTATTATTATTATTATTATTATTATTATTATTACTATTATTTGCAATTAAGCCATGAAGTTAGTGTTGTGTTTTTGTTCATCTTACAGAATCTGAAGTTCACAGAATTTACATGCTCTGTCTAAGAATCTGGTTAGTTGAGAATAAAAGCTGGTGTCTAATTCTACTGATTCTAAGAGTTAGTATTTTACATTTATTTCCTGAGATTAATTGATCAAAGGGAATAAAACACTGATTTGTATTGACTTTTCAAGCATTATAGACTTTTCATGTAGGCATCACGCAACCCTGTAAATTAGAGATTCTTGTCTCCATTACGGAGAATTGAAGCAAAGCTCTTAGATAATTTGCCTAGATCCACACAACTGGGGTGGGATTTTACTTTGTTCACTTTGCTGTAGTCATAGGGAGCCATGATTTTCTCTGTAATTTTAAACACTGTTAGATTTTAAAAAGCTACCAAATGTGTGTATGTATATGTGTCTAGATGTGTGTTTAATATTGTCTTTGTATTTTAGAGATTTAGAGAACAAAAATAATAATTTAACAAACATTTAATAAATGGCATGTGTCATGATGCATTCAAATTTAAAATCATTTTCAAGAAGGTTATACATTATCATTTCTTAGAAGATGGTCCTATATAAAATAGTACTTAGACTAGATACTATTTAAGGATAAAGTAGACATGACATGGTATATAGTTGGTATGATGTAGCATCATGTATAAACAATGTTCTGCCTCTCAAACACTGTAATGGGTGTTTTTGTTTGTTTATTTTTTTTTTTTTAGACAGGGTTTCTTTTAATTGTTTTGGAGTCTGTCCTGGAACTAGCTCTGTAGGCCAGGCTGGCCTCAAAGTCAGAGATCTGCCTGCCTCTGCCTCCTGAGTGCTGGGATTAAAGGTATGCGCCACTAACGCCCAGTTGTAATGGGTGTTTTATACATATTATTTAACTTAAATTTAATAGTTACCACTTAAGAGATGAGTGGTTTGAACACCAGTAGATAACAGTAACTTGTTATATAACTTATCTAGAACCAGGGTTTTCGCTAAAGTCTGTTTGACTCAAAACAAAACAAACCACAACAACAAAAAAATTACCAAACATAGTGGGTAGAATGCAAAGGTTACTTTTAAAATAAATAAATTTCCCTGGAAAGTGTAACATTTTTCTATTAATTTTTAAAATTTATTAAAAATTTTCTGGTGTCTCAACATTTCTAGATCTTCAAAAGGAAAAGTATTTTAGTTATCAGATGGGTGAAAACTAAAAATGCATTTTTTTTCCTTTCTGTTTTCCTTAACTGTCGTAAGACTTATATTCTTATATTCGTGAGACAGATACGCAGCCGAATTAGTAAAGATCTTGGTACTAAGGTCACGTCCCCATGCAGTAAACACAGCTTACTTACGATTGTCAACAATGGGGACTGAAAGTGAGAGATTCCACCCCCCCCCCCCCCACTGCCTGCAGCTGTGCATTTACACAGCATAGGAGGAGCTCGGCCACGCCATCTGGATGGAGGTTTTACCGTCACACATTTTTGAGGAAGATAGGTAACTGATACTGTTCCTGACAACAGTATTTTCCTGCTGTGATTCCTACTAAGCCAGTAAGACTGGGGCATAGGAGGAAATGATTTTCCCCAATAAGGCATACCGAAAAACGTGTACATGTAGAAAAGTTCATGGAAAGGTTTACGTTTTAACATTTTATTTGCCATGTATAGTGTCACACATCTGTATACCCTGTACCCAGGAGGCTGAGACGAGAGAATCCCATCTTCAAGGCCAGCCTGGACTGTATAGTGAAGCCTTTCTACAAATAAACAACAAATAAGAAAGATACAAAGATACTTCTTTTTTCCAATAGGTGTGCAAAACTCACTGTGGCATTCTTGGAAAAGGCCTAGCGCTTTCTCATTCACCAACAATATTAGAGGCACTTGAAGGAAACTTACCACTTCAAACCCAAAGCAACGAACAGTCCTTTCTGGATGACTTCATAGCTTGTGTCCCAGGGTCAAGTGGGGCAAGGCTTGCAAGGTACTTTCAATATTACAGTTAGTCTCATTCAAATATTCATCTCTGAGAATCAATTAAAGCAGGAAATGGACATCTTGATGTTAAAATTAGCCCATCAATAATATAGATTATGTATTTTGAATTTGAAGAAATAAAAGGGGATAATATTTTAAAACATATGGCATTTAATAATTTATTGTTTTTGCCATTTTGATGGATTGGGTTTTTGGGGTTTTTTTGTTTGTTTATTTTTATTTATTTATTTATTTACTTTGGTCTCTTGAGATAGGGTTTCTCTGTGTAGCTTTGTAGATCAGGATGCCTTGAACTCAGAGAAATCTGCCTGCCTCTGCTCCCTGAGTGCTGGAACTACAGGAGTGTGCCACCCTCCCCTACCCAACCCCCCAATACCATTAATTTTTTTTAAGTTTTGGAGCTTTAAAACACTTTAGTGTTTAAAGCCAAAATATTGATCAGGAGGGAATAGCAAATTGTTAAAGTCATCCTCACTTTTATGTTTGTAGACACTTATATATATAATGCATAATAGAATTATTTTTTACTCATCTCATAAGCCCAGTCGAATATAAATTGTGAAATGGATTCAGGAATAGGTAGCTCCAACAGTGGGAAATGGACAAGTTTTATAAGAAAGTGGACATGTTATGTTATGTTAAAAAAAAAAAAAAAGTAATGTCCATATACTAGCTGCTCAAAGCAAGGTGAATAATATTTTTGTCCTTGCTTTCATAAGGAAACTGTTCTTTTCCTGTTGATTGTGGGAAGCTGCTCTCCCTCACTGCTTCATATTAGCTATAACTTAGTTTTTTTTTAATATTGTATAGTAAAAAGTTCAATATTCTAACTTTAAAATTCTTTCAGAGACTTCATACATTCTTTGTGTATGTCTAATGGATTTGTATGAATTGCTTCCCAGGAAAATAATTGTTAACTATCACTGGATCAGAAGTGAAGTCACTGGTTTAGAGTTTTGTTCAATATGAGTTTAGCTTATTTGGCTTAATTTCAAGTTCTCATGTTTTTAACACTTTTAGATGGCTTCAGCCAGATTCCTATGCTGATCCACAGAAAACATCATTAATCCTGAATAAGGATGATATTCGTTGTGGCTGGCCCACCACCATAACTGTTCAAACAAAAGACCAGTATGGAGATGTGGTTCATGTTCCCAACATGAAGGTAATTGTGTGTGAATTAGGAAATGTCTGCACATTGCTGTCACTGATGGAGGTTTGAGAATGGCAAGTTTACAGGGTTCACTTGCTCTTCTCTCTTTGTCTTTGTCTATGGAGGACACTGAGGAATTGCTTAGGTTATTGTTTTTACATTAATATTTCCTAGTTATGTGCTACAATGACTACAAAGAAGATAGTTTAAGTTGTCCATTGAAAGAGTTATATAGAAGGAAGGTCTCCAGGAAAGCAGGACTGAATAAATGAATGAATGATGCATTTTTAGTTGTATCTATTTGTTAAAAGACTCATATATCCTGCACTTGACTAAATTCCCTTTTTAAAGATATTGATAGCTTAAACTCAATATTGATAGACAAATTTAAAATATATAAATTGAGATTATAAAATAGTGACTAATACAAATATATATACTAATGAAAATAACATTTGTTTATGTGTGATTACATATGACATTGGTGCGGCTACTAGACTAGGAGAAGGCTGGGAAGAGAAAGGTAGATAGAGAGATGCCATGTAGCCACCCGGAAGATAGGAACCCCAGGCATTTTTTGGAAAGGTAAGGCTGTGGGGATATAAGGATTAATAGAAATGGATTAATAATTGAGAGCTAACCAGTAAGAAGCCTGAACAATAAGCCAAATGGTTTGTAATTAATATAAGCCTCTGTGTGCTCATTTGGGACTAAACGGCTGTGGGACCCAGTGAGACAGAAGTGTCTGACTACATAATCTTTTACTTGTCTCAGTAAAAAAATGAGTAATACTTATTGTTCATACCTGTAAAAACCAAAGACCTAAACTTATATAAAGGCATCTGACTCTGATACTAAGCAGAAATGAACATTTAACAGTGCCTTTAAACACTCTGATCCCAGCTCACAGTACCAATCTGTGTCATGACCCAAACATGGAAGAAAAGACAGAATAATACGTACTCTGAAGTATTTACAATATGATAGGTAATGTGCATACATTCACCATGATATCTTATGTATTGTCTCATCTTTGTTATTTAAGACAAAACATTTGCAACTTAACACTATTTAAAGTTCAAACAAAAAAGCAAGTGCTTTCAAATTCTTAAAATTTGATTACAAATATACTTCTCTATGTTACCTGTGCCTCATTGGCCAGCCAGCCTGGTATATTTGAGGAGTTCCAGGACACTGAGAAATGCCCATCCCCTTTTTTAACTGCCCAGTGCCCCAAACATTGGCTGACACCTATGAAATGGAGGAGGGAGCTTACCCCCTACCTCCCCACACACTGGGTGGGGTGATCCATATTTTTCAGATTGCCTAGTCTTGGCAGTCTCACAAGTAATACCCAGAATGTGATAAGTTACTCATATGTGTTAAAATTTTGGCTACCTATGATTCAAATGTTCTTTTTTTTTTTTTTTTTTTTTTTTTTTTTTGTCAGTATACAAACAAGCA
Organism: Phodopus roborovskii; assembly: GCF_943737965.1. NCBI lineage: Eukaryota > Metazoa > Chordata > Mammalia > Rodentia > Cricetidae > Phodopus > Phodopus roborovskii. The sequence goes on from NW_026126511.1 coordinate 16,300,944, forward strand.
AGCAAAAGCAGAAGAAAACCTTTTGTTGTACTTCTTGGCAAGTGTTGCCTTTTTCTTTGGCTCATGCATACTAAACATGCTATGCCACCAAACTACACTCCCAGACTCTTCAAAATATTTATGGAAAGTTGATAGCAACAGTCAATATTTTCAGTATCTTAATATGCCTTTAAAAGAAAAAAATCTGTTTTCCCATCCCGAGTGAGGTAACCCAGTCACAAGAAGACAAGCATGGTTATGTACTCACTCATATATGGCTGCCATTAATGAGTATATTTTCCTTTGTAGACTACTTTTTAAGATTTTTATGTGCATTGATGTTTTGCCTGCCTCTATGTCGTCAGTGTGAGGGTGCCAATCCCCTGGAACTGGAATTAGAGTGTGTGCAGCCGTGTGGGTGCTGGGAATTGAACACAGGTCCTCTGGAAGAGCAGCTAGTGCTCTTAACCCCTGAGTCATCGCTCCATCCTCCCCTTTGTAGACTATTGACATAAGGAATTCAGATAAATTTTTACAAATAAATAATATGAGAGATATTCGTATTTGGATTATCTGATAAAACAATATTACTTCTTGAAAGAATTCAATATAGATTCCTTCTGTTTTCTTTCCCAATCATCCTAATGATAAATTTAATTTCTATGTTTTGATATCTTAATTGTTTGTTCTAAAATAATGGCGCCTTTGTTCACACTGTCAGTGTATGACAGGTAAGGTCTGCCTGGAAATGGAAACGACTGAGGTGAACCAGTGCTAACAAAACTTGTGTCACTGACTTTGTAACTGTGATTGCTGCTTCTGATGTGTCACAGATAATTATACGTATTTGGTGTTTATATCATTGTGGATAGGTGGAAGTGAAAGCTGTACCTGTTTCTCAGAAAAAAACGTCTTTACAGCAAGAGCAAGTAAAGAAATCTCAGAGGATTCCTGGGAGCCCGTCGGTAACAGCAACGTCTTCTAACACCGACATGACTTTTGGTGGGTTGGCGTCACCAAAGTTGGATGTTTCATATGAACCAATGATTGTAAAAGAGGCACGATACATTGCCATAACAATGATGAAGGTAATTTCTTTTTACTCATTCAGAAATATTTATCTTTCATGAACCATTGATTTATTTAACATTTCAATTACTCAAAGTCTAGAGCATTGCTGGTAGATGTCAGATTTGCAGCATATCTTTTAAAATGCTATTTCTTCACCTAGAGAGGCTTTGCATCAGCTTCTGTCAGAACAAGTTAAGATGACTTAAAGCTGGGTGTCATTCTCTGAAGTGTTTGCTGCCAGAACACCTATCTTCAGGACTTCAGGGCTTACTTAGGTCCCTTACTTAGGAGTTTTTACCACTCGCATGCTAGTATATCTCTTTATATTCCCTTCTTTGCCAGGGATTTTAGTTTATAATATCTTTCGGATGGGTTTAAAAAAAATTTTTTTTTCCTTTTTGTTCAGCTTTATAGGCATAGTAACTAAATCTTGTCAACCTGATGAATTTCAACATTTTCAGAAAGCAGTGTCTGGGTTCGGGTGGCTAAAAGGCGTGATTGTGCTTGTGGTTCATAGATTGTAGTATACCAACAGTGTAGTTAGGAAGATGGCCGAATGCGAAGCATGGCTGACCTAAGTCTCATGGGAAGAATGTTGACTTCGATTAGTGAAAAGACTTAAGAGATACTGAAGATATTGTATCCGCACAACTTCTAAGCTAATGAAAAGTGGAATGAAAAGAAAGAATGTAGAAAATAAAAGGTGACATTTATAATTGAATTTGGAAACAAGGAAATAGGTTATAACAAAACAGGAAGAACTCTGCTCTAAGCCTTAGGTGCAATCTGACAGCGTTTTAGCCCTTTGATTGGCAGAAGCTAAGGCTTTGTCAAAATAATACTTTACAATTTTTTTTAGTATATAACATATTTTTATTTATCACTATTTAATATAGAATATATTTAATTATTACATAAATATATAATATATTTGTATTTCTCTCTCCCGAAACAACTAGAGAAATACAAATTTTCTTTACCTGTTAGTCACAGGATGTCAAGTGCCACACTGAGGTGGACAATGACTTCTAAAGGTTGACACATCACACAGTCAGTTAATGAACTTGAAGAAGATTGCATTTTGAAGGTTTAATGACTTTGGGGGTGCTGTCATTCACACATGCTTTTGTATTTATATCCTTCCTTCAGAAAATCAGTCACCTGCTCGGATTTTTTTTTTTTTTTTTTTTTTTTTTGAGATGTAGTGGTTTATTGATGAAGTTCTACAACAAATGGGTAGAAATGAAAACAGGCATTTGTTTGCTCTTCCATCGTTACACATGGGAATTCCATCAATGCCTGTGTTCTTTAATGTCAAATATCCCATTCTTGTCTATCTTCATACCTCCCACAAGAGAAAGTGATTCTCTAGTTACTCAATACCCATGTCTTTCCAAAACCTGCTTGAATTAAAGAATATAGACCATTTCTTCTATGGTTTCCTGCTACCATTTATTCAGAGCCGTTCACATCCTCTACACCTTGGTACTAAGCGTGAACGCTGACTGGTGTCTCAGAGGCTGCCATGACATGTTACTTAAAGTACACAGGAAGAGAGAAATGGTATTGCATTTCCTGGTCATGCTAAGTTGTAACTAGAACTGTACACTTACACAGATATTTCAACCATAACTGCTCTTGAACCTCTGGGCTGTAATGTATACATTTCCAAATGTCATCCTTCATCTTGGGCCACATCCCTACCTTCTGAGAGTACCTAATAGCAAGTATTGCCAAGGACAGTCCCTTTCTTTTGTTTTCTTAGCCCAAGTTCAGAAAATTTATTTTGTTAAAAACAATTTGATATCTTAGCATTACTGAGCCAATGGGACATCAGAATAAAAGTTGTCTAAAGTTAAACATACAGTACATTAACAGGAAAATGATCCTTAGTCCCGAAGTTATAAATGCAGAGTAGAATAGCGTAAGAGGAGAGTTAATCCAAACTACAATAATCAAGTCTTCAAACCACCTGGTGAATGGGGCTCCTGGGTTGCTCCTTTCCTCTTTCTGACTGCTGGATTTCAAGAGCATTCTGGAAGATCCAGAGTTAGAACAGCCAGTCACAGTACTACTCCCAAGGGGTCTCTGAGATAGATGTTCATTCATGCTTGGGTAGAATGAACTAACCATTCAAAGACATCATAAACTCACCCAGTAGAGAGCCATAGTTTAGAGAATGGAAAAAATAAAATATGGTCTGCACATGTATTAATAGATTGTATATGTGTGGTTGACAGTGGTGGAGTAAAAACAGAGAGGTCGGACAGAGTCTGGAAACCGTAGAAACTCAGCAAAGTGAACCTTCAGTTACACTTATCTAATGGATAACCTATGGGCACATAAAAACTGCTGGGTAATTTCTGATTCCTTTTATGCTAAAAAGAGGGAGGAAGGAAGAAAGATGGCTTTGTAAGTGGTGTGTTCTAATAAATACCAGGGAAGCTAGATGAACATGAGGAGCTGAAGATCTTGAACTATGAAAATTAATGATTAATTTGGTAATATTGCAGGCACACAAATATATCAAGGATAATGTGCTAAGTTTATTGTACATTCTGTCCATTTTTGTCTTTACGTTTTGCCATAATAGGTTCAGATCTTTTTTGACACTCTATTTCTATAGTAACAAGGTTCATGCCAGCTTATATAAAAAAAAAAAAAGAACATTTCTAAGATGGGCAGTGGTGGTGCACGCCTTTAATCCCAGCACTCAAGAGCAGAGGCAGGTGTATCTCTGTGAGTTCGAGGCCAGCCTGGTCTACAAAGCTACACAGAGAAACCCTGTCTCGAATAAACAAAATAAAACAACAAAAATTCACAATTACAATTCATTCCTAGCCCCATTCCACACATTTCAGAGGATATCCTAGACAGAATGGGAATAGCTGTTTCTTTCCTTCCCTCTCCCTTCCCCCACTCACGTGTGCCGTATTTAGTAAGTATAAAATTAACCATAAATAATACATGTACTTATTTTGTATCCCAAAATTTTGTATTGTGGTATTATATTTTATATGTCCTGCTGGGTTATTTGTTCATTAACTGTTTTTAGTACATAGCTGCTTACCATTCTATAATTTGTCCATCTTCCTACATGCTGGACATTTAATATAAACTGTCCTGATGTAAACATCTTTGTTTTGTCTCACTTTGAGAATTATCAAGAGTTTTTATAAAATATATCTCTAGTAACATAATTGCTGGGTTGTAGAAAAAAGCATGTTTAAAACTGTGTTAAACATTACCAAATCTATCCTCCTGCTGCCAGCCGCAGTGCTCATCAGCACTTAGTATTTACTGAACTTTAGTTGTGACTTTTCTATGACTATTTGTTCCTTTAATTTGCATTTCCTTGTTTTCCATTTTAGATAAATAACTTCTCCATTATTCATTGATGTTTACATTTATTCTTCAGTACGTTGGCTTTGCTCAGTTTTCTGCTGTTTTCTCTGTATATGGATTGGCTTGGCCTGTATGTATTGAGGATGCATATCCTACTTAAGTTACATAATTTAAACACCGTCTTCTTCCCTGTGAAAACTTTTCCCTCTAGTGTCTTTGTTTTGGAGATATATAGAAATTTAATAAACCTGAAAGATTTATATTTTTTGCATCTTTTAAAGCTAGATTTCCATTGCTATAATAAAATGCCAGATAAGCAATTTAAAGAAATAAGGGTTTATTCTGCTTACATCTTGGGGGGGGGGCAGCATGTTTGCAGGCACAGGAAGCCGAGTGGGTAAAAAGCAAAGAGAGAGATAACTACTACTGCTTATCTCAGTTTCTCCTCGTTATTCAGTTCAACACTTGTGATTTCTTTTCCTGTCTCAGTTAACCCAATATAGAAAATGCTTTACCAACATAGCCATACATTAGTCTCTTTCGTGATTCTAGACTAATCCTGTCACATTGACAGTATTAACAATCATATCATAAATTTTTTAGTTTGTTCTTGTGTTTTGTTTAGATCTCTAGCACATCCGGAGTTCATTTTTCAAGTTGTCTTGCCATTTTTATTTCTTTCTTGTGTGGGTAGACAGTGTTTTCAGTTCACTTGTTGGATATTTTAGTATTGTACTAAATGGAAACGGCTATAGCAAGGTGCCAATGTTCCTTGTCTCTTTCTTAAAGGTATATGAGAACTACTCATTTGAGGAACTACGTTTTGCATCACCAACTCCTAAAAGGTAAGAATTATTTTCTCAAAGTGGTGTGTAGACAGAAGTTTCTGTCCTGCCCAGTTCTTTTATTAGTGACTCACTGTCATCTTGCTTTCTCCTTGTCTGGCTGGTCACTGCATCTCTGCCTTTCCTCTTCCAAGAATTCGCCTTGTCTACCACCTATACTTCCTGCCTGGCTACTGGCCAATCAGCATTTTATTAAAAAAATATGAGTGAAAAATCTTTACAGTGTTGCTAAAACTTAATCATCGAAACTGAAATCATCAAAAATCCCACCCTTATTTTTTGTTTGTTTTAAAAATCATTTTATTAATTTTTTAAGTCCATATGTACACTGCCTTGTCTTGTGTTTTGTGTGGAAAAAGGTTCCTGGAAGTCACCCATCAGCTCTACTCTTATCATCCACCGCCTCTCCCCTGAAGATCCCTGAGCCTGGTGAGAGGTGTGATAAACATCCCATTTTAGGCTGACCACTACACAGTTCCCTGTTCTCTGCTTGTTTACCAGCTGTGGCTCTGTTAACTACCATCTGCTGTGAGAAGCTTCTTGGATGAGGGTTGAGATCTGTGGGTATATCAATATTTAATCAGTAGTCATTTCAGTACCTTAGCAGAATAATAGTAGGAGGTTCTATGCCTTATGACCTCTCTAGCTACAGGTTTTTTTTTTTTTTTTTTTGTTTGTTTTTTTTTTTGTGTGTGTGTGTGTGTGTGTGTAATGGTGCCAGGTATGGTTTTCATATCGTGGAGCAAGACTTAAATCCAATGAGAAATGGATTATTCCATGATGTGTGTATCCCTGTTGCACCAATGGGCATACCTTGTCCTGTAGGTTATTATTGTAGCTCTCAGGGTTCTCAGCTGGATGACACTGATGACTATGCCTTCCAGCACCATGACAAATGGTCAGTAGGGATGACGCCTCCAGGTCAGTTACTGTCTTGATTTCTCTGTGATTTATAACGCAAATATAGAATGCCTTCAAAATAGGGTCTTACCATTAAGTTCTAGAGGGTAACCAAGAGCAATGAGATCCCACTGGCCAATGGCTCAAAAAGAGATAGTGGTGAGGAAACCAGTAAGAGCCCATGGAAGTGTGTGTGTGTGTGTGTGTGTGTGTGTGTGTGTGTGTGTGTGTGTTCCCTCAAGAGAAGAGACATAGAATACACTAACATAGAGTGGAAAGGGATTAAATGGGCTGGAGAATGGGAGGGCAGGATTGAGGATGTAATATGGAGAGGGATAACAAACACTAAAGACCATTTTAAAAAGCCATGTGAGAAGCTACTTCCTCTATATGTCTGTGTATGTATGTCCATACATATGGATGTACATCATCCAAGAAGCCTCTCACAGTAGATGACAACAGACTCACAGCTGGTATACATGCATCGAACAAGAGACCATGTAGTGATCAGCCCCAAATGGGTTGTTTACCATCCCCTCACTACACAAGGCTCAGGGACCTTCAGGAAAGGAGGGGTGGGATGATGATAAGAGTAGAGGTGATGGATGACATCCAGGAACCTCTTTGCCAAGCAAAACACAAACAGGCAGTTTCACACAAACTCAAAGAATTAGTGAAATGTACACACACACACACACACACACACACACTTAAATGGTGTTATCTTATAGCATGGAGGACAGTACCCCAACTAGACAACACATGCTAACAAATAAAGTGCAGTGCCAGGAGTGGATTACTAACCTTCTTTTCTAAAATGTTTTTGTTTTTTTCTACAGCATTTTGAAATTTCTAATTAAGTGTTCCTTCATAAAATATAAATTTTCTACTGTTTTTTTTTTTTTATTTTTAGTCAAGTATATTTCTACCAATATACAGTTCCAATATCAAGTTCCCAAACTTGGATATACACTGGATAGTCTAGATGGGTTAGTGTAATTTTCTGCCTGGTTCGTTTCTTTATTGTATTAGAAGTTATTGTTTTATTTGATTAGGATGGTTCTCATTATGTAGCCCAGCTCGACCTTAAACATTGTTTTTCTGATTCTGCCTCTGAATGCTTTAGGATTGCAGTGGGTGCCACCGCAGCCAGCTCTTTGCTGGCTGATTATTCTGTTCCTTCTCCCAGTGAGTGCTGGAGGGATTCCTATGTGTTGCATCAGTTTCAATGTCTCCTTTTTTTCCAAGCTCTGTTTAATTCTCTTAACTGTAGATTTCATCATATTTTTAAGTTATATTTTAGTTCATAGGGGATGCTTCGGTTTTGTTGTTTGTTATTACGGTTTTTGTCTTTGTTTTGTGTTTTGTTTGGGTTTTTAAAAGGGTTTTGTGCTATGACAGGATAGCCCAGAATTTGTGACATCACTGTCACAGCCTCCCACGGGCTTAGATGATAGACACGTGTCAGTATTTCTGGCAGGAAAAATACTTTTAAAAATAGATACTTGAGCTGGGCATGTGGCGCACACCTTTAATCCCAGCACTTGGCAAGTAGAGGCAGGAAGATCTTTGTGAGTTCAAAGCCAGCTTGGTCTACAGAGGGAGTTTCAGGACAGTCAGGGCAAACCCTATCGTGAAAACCAAGGTGGCGGGGGAGGGGTGGGGCGGAGTTAGAATAGCCACTTGAGCATCACATGGTACTTACTTAAAATAATTACCTCCATAGGCCTTTAAAGAGACTCTGAATCAAACCTGAAAAGCATAATTATACATAGCTTACACTGTGTGGCATTTCGTATGACCTTGTTCGAAACTGATTAGTTTGATTGAAAATTAGAAGTTGATTTAGGTTAGTTTGACTTTATTTTGATTTGTACACAAGATAGAGTTGCAGTATAAAATGTATAATGTATTGTATCAAATTTGCAAAGTAGTGAAAATGTGACCTTGGCAATAGTAGTGTAGTATTTTGTTTCTGGCTTGATTATAGTTCCAAGCTTGTACTAGAGTAGAAACAACTGGCTTTTATAAATAAATATGAACATTATAAATTTATAGCATGCTGAATAAGGGCAAAATTAACCTGAGTGTAATGGTACACACCCATAACCCAGCATTTACAAACTTGAGGCAAGAACTTTGGGAGATCCTAGCCAGGGAGATCCTATAGCACATTCCTATGAGCATTGGCTACATAGCAAGTCTCTGTGTAGCCTTAGATATATACTAAGACCCTGTCTTAGATAAGGAAGAAGGAAAGGGAAAGATGGAGGTATGAAGGGAAGAGAGAAGAAGGGAAGGAGAGAGAATGAAAGAAATTATTTGGTACAAGTAGGTGTTTTATATATTAGGTTTTGAACCTAACTAAAATTGTAGCTTATCCATTCAACTGTCACCATTGACTATTTGCTATGTAAAAGATTATATAATAAGCCATGGGTACACTTAAAAACAAGATAAACATGGTACCATTTCTGCTGATGTTATCATTCCTATACCGATCAAACTATTTAAAAAATGAACAGAGTAGTAATAAATAAAGTTATTTGATAGACAGCATTCGGATTGTGGCAAACTGCAAAAAATATTGCAAGATGGGAGAGGCAGTTGATCATGTGAAGATTTAGAAGTTCAGTCTATTTACAGAAACCCTGCAGTAGGCTAACCTTGATGTCTGTGAAGAGCAAGACAAATGATGGATGGGCCTGAAGAATAGTGAAATGAGGGAAATGTTTGGAGATAAATCCAAGAACAGTGTGAGATATTTTTGTGTGTTCTGGCAGTTTGCGCTTAAATGGGTTGAATTTACTTATATGCCAACTAGTTTCTTGGGAAGATCATTGTGGTAGCTCTTCAAGGGTAAATTGTGGGAAAACAAGAATGGCAACTGAAAAATAAATTAGAAGTGATTAGGCAGTGTGGGTGAGGTGGAGTGGGCTATGTAAGGTAAGATAGGTCCTGTCACTAGAGAATGCATATGTATACATACTTATGTATACAGACATAAGTGTTCATAATAATAAAAGAAAGCGGGCATGGCAGGTTTGCAGGGAAGAAAAGGAGAGGGAAATTGATGTAATTCTGTTTCAATTTTAAAAACATATTTTTAAAAATGGTCACAGATTTTCCTTTGGCTTTAAGAACAGCATAGAACAGATAGCAGACTAAATTCTACCTGCTGCCTATTTTCATAAACGTTACTATAGCACAACTTTGTTCATTGTAGCTCCTTTTACAGTACAATTATCAAGTTAAGTAGTTATGACAAACACTTTTCCGCTTAAGAAACTAAAATTGTTACATAAAGTATTTATTGACTCCTGGTATATAATATCACAGTTTTTATGATGATCAGGAATTCCTAGGAATGAGCAGGGGTTTATATTTTTCTGTGTTGGTTTCTGTAAGGTATATGTTGATTAGTGGGAAATAGGTGCTTTTTGTTAGATATGTTAAAATTAAGATTCCATATCACTTCTCAGATATTTAATATTTTAGTGGAGATACAGCTGTGCAACTGCAAACAAAGGTCAAGGGGAAAGTGAATTTTGGAGTCATCTATGTAGAAATGGTATTTAACGTAAATCGATAGGCAATTGACCAACTAAAAAAGATGATTCTGGAAAAGGAAAAATCTAGACTCTCGAACCGTGGGTATTTCATAAATTAAAGGACAGTCAGAAACGGAAAAGCCAACAAAACACTTGAAAAAATGACTAATGAGACAAGAGGAAAGCCAAAAGCAAGTCATAGCAACCAAGAGAAGGTACTTCAGGAAAGTAAGTGTTACCAACCAGTAAATGCTACCAAGAGACGACCACTGAGCAGGAAGAAATGGCCTTCAGAGCAAGGACGCGATGGGCACTGGTAATGGACGCCGGCAATTGCCATGAGACGTTAGGAGCAGAAGTAGACATGGGGGGAGTGAGAGTGGCGGTCTTAGGTAAGTGTCCGTATGCAGGGGAGAAGAGACAGGGACTTCAGCAGCGTGAGAGAGGGTAAGGCTTAACATGGAAAACTGGTTTGCATAAGAGCAACATTGTTCCGTCCACTTAACAGGGGAGAAAATGAGGCAAGATAGGCTAACAGTCTGATTGCTTCATGGAGATTATAGCTGATTGCTTCTGTTTCCTCAGAAGGGAAAAGTGAAATCATAACCAGCTGAGAGAAGAAAAGAGAAGTGTTGGGGCTCTAAGGTGAAAAGGGAGTGAAACTAACTGTTTGTAAGTTAGGGAGCATGGTATGAGAGCGGCAGCATCGCCAGGCACTATGATAATGCAGCAGATATTTACTGAAATAGCAATTGGTCTTAACTGCATAATCAGAAGTAAAGTTTTTATATCCCCCTGTTTTTTTTTTTTTGTTTGTTTGTTTTTTTTTTTTTTTTTTTTGTTTTTGTTTTTGTTTCTTTTTCAGGCCCAGTGAAAATATGCTGATTCGTGTCAATAATGACGGGACTTACTGTGCAAACTGGACTCCAGGGGCTATTGGGCTCTACACCATTCATGTCACCATTGATGGCATTGAAATAGGTAGATACAATTTTAAGTAATTAGTTGCTGCAAAGAACTAGAGTCAAAGTCATCCTTGTGTTGTGTATTTTTTGTTTTATTTATCAGCCAATGAGAGCAGCACATATTCACAGTGTGCAGAAAGGCATCCCACAGTGGTGTAGCATGAGAATCTCATCTTGTACCTACTATATTATATCTCACTGCTCTGTGGCCATAATGCTGATCCGTGCTCTGCTGGCTGTCAGTCACAGAGCTTACCACTGTGGATGAAGAACAGTGTTCTGACAAACTGCTCTTGGATAGCACTCATCACAAGAGTGCTTATTATTATTTTGAACTTGTTCAAGATCATTCCATGTGTTCCATTTAAATAATGGGAGACTCCCTTTCACTCTACGCACTGAGGGAACCACCTGCTCTTTTGCAACCTCAAGACCTTAGTTTTGAATTTTTCACTTCTCCCATTAAGTATCAACCACCTTTAGAAGAGAAAAGCAAAATTCAGATATTTAATTGTTTAAAATATTCTATGATGTGGGGCTGGAGAGATGGCTTAGCAGCAGTTAAGGGCACTGATGTTCTTCCAGAGGACTCAGTTGAACTTCCCAGCACCCACATGGTATCTCACAACCACCTGTAACTATAGTCCCAGAGGATGGTGATGGCTTCTTGTGGCCTCTGCAACCACCAGGCACATATATGGTGAACAGACATACATGGTGGCAAAACACCTATTCACATACAAAATAAAATAAAATAAAATAAAATAAAATAAAATAGTCTATGATATGGTTAGATTTCACAGTCCCCTACCTTTGTGGTCAAAAATAATTGCACGACTTTTCTTACAGATGCTGGTCTTGAAGTAAAAGTAAAAGATCCACCAAAAGGGATGATCCCACCAGGAACTCAGCTGGTCAAGCCAAAGGCTGACCCTCAACCAAATAAGGTTAGGAAGGGAAGTCAAACATGGGATTGTCAAAGGCTTTTACATTTTTCATTGACGCCTCAAAGTAGCCCTGAAGTAGCTAATTTTTTACTTGATTTATTGTAATATTGGAATTTTCTGCATCCCTAAATCAGTTTGAAGAGTAGTTCCTTAGAATTTCAATCATTTCAAATTGTACAACTTTACTTTTTATTTTCTTTGCTTTAGTTTTGGTATTAAAAGTGGGAGATGTCATTCTGTATATGTTTCTCATACTGGTTAATGAATAAAGCACTGTTGGCCAATAGGAAAGCAAGATAGGCAGGACTAGGAGACAAGGAGGAAATAGTAAGTAGGAAGGAGAGTCAGGATGGAGAGCCTGGAGAGAACAGAACCGCCATTCCTCCGCTCTCAGTAAGACCACGTGGAAATACATAGAAATGGGTTAGTAATTAAGACAGAGCTAACCGATTAGAAACTAGTACCTGGCCAATAGCGTTGTATCAAATACAGAGTCTCTGTGCATTATTTGGGCTGGCGGTGTGGCGGCAGGACAAGACCAGGCGGCGGGAGGATAAACAATACTCCTTACAAAAGTCTGCTGAAATTACATGTGAATTTTCAAGGTTAAAAAGTTTTCTTCCAGTAAAAGTAATGTTAATTTCTTCATATCTAAAATAGCTAAAGGAATCTGAGTAAACTGTTAAAATAAAAACTATGGTAATGGAATTTACATCATGCCCTTCTAAAAAGTCACCTTTGATATTTTTGCTATAGGTCATCAATACTTAAAATTGTAAATCATGAATCTATTAATAACTTTGATATCTAATATTCTTTAGTAGTTAGAAATATAATTGCTGTTATAAGTAACTGACAATTATTTGTAGAAGGAACCCAACTACAGATGATTGTGAGGAAACCTTTTGGGATTATTGTTCTTTTAGGCCCAATGATTTTGTCGTTTGCTACTTGGCAGATAGACAGTCTGTATTTTCTCCATCACTGCCATTTCTTTCCTTTCTCAGATTCGAAAATTTGTGGCGAAGGACAGTGCTGGTCTCCGCATCCGGAGCCACCCTTCCCTTCAGAGTGAGCAGATTGGCATAGTAAAAGTCAATGGAACCATCACTTTTATTGATGAGGTAATTCATACAAAAGTATTAGTAATTCATTTTGGACACTTTTTGTAATGTTTACACAATGACCGTTGTAATGTTACTGGTTTCTGAACAGTTTGGGACCCATTTATTTATTTATTTATTTATTTATTTATTTATTTATTATCAGTTCTTTGAAAATTTTCTTTAGCACAATATTTTGATCATACTCATTCCCTCCCCTAACTCCTCTTGGATAGATCACCCCTTCCCAACCTACTCAGCTTTGTGTCTTCTCTTTTTTTATTATTATTTTATCATTTTATGTGTATGGGTGTTTTACCTGGATGTATGTCTGTACCACATGCGTGCCTGGTGCTAATAGAGGCGTCATTTTCACTGGGACTGAAATTGCAGATGGTTGTGTGATACCAAGTGGGTCCTGGAAATCAAACCAGGGTCCTCTGTAGGAACAGCCAGCATGCTTAACCAACGAGCCATCTTTCCAGGCCTTATTTTTGTTTGTTTGTTTGTTTTGAGTTCAGTCGATCAAAGTCCACATTGTGCTGTCCATAAACTCTTGGGTGGTTGTATTCACTGGAAAGGTCAGCCTGCCAGGGGTTGCCAACAGCTCCTTACTTAGGGCGTGGGGCCCTTCTCCATGCCAGGGTTTTGTCTGGCTTGAGCTTGTGCAGGCCTTGGCCCTTACCATCTTTCCTCCCCATTCCTTTAAATGATTCCTGAGACTTTGGAGGAGTGGATGTGATGAGAGATGTTCCATTTAAGTCTGAGCATTCTCTTACTGTTTACATCTTGAACAGTTGAGGGTTGCTTTTAATCACCATCTCCCACAGAAAAAGAAGTTACTCAGGGTTGATGGAGGTGCTTGTCATGTTTAATGACAAGCATAGTTTAATGCTATGTTCATCCTCTAGGGAAATAGTAGTACACTCTCCCCTAGGGCCTGTGATCTGTGATAGAGTCCTACTGTCAAGTTCTGGATGGTAAGCACCAAGAGATTGGCAGTAACCTAATAATGTTTGGGGTCTTTGGGACCTCACTAGCCAGTAACTCCAGAAGACATAACCGTTTCCTAACACTGGGCTTCATTGGATTGTGATGAATAGTGTATTACCTGAAATTCTACTCGTGTTATATGACAACAGTAACCTTTAACAAAATTTAGATAAATAGAATTATATATACAAATATATCAGATAGATAGATATAATTTAGTAGAAATAGAAAGGTATAGCAAGTGGCTAGAAAACTTCCCTGCATAATTGGTAGTTGAATGCCAATTACAACCCATTTTGAAAGACATCTGTTTCAAACAGTTTGGGAAATCTTTTAAAATTCTTTATAGGATGTTTTCGTTGGGGTTTATTATACATTTAATTTAATTTTCCATTTTCAGGAAAAATTGTACTTTGAGCATGAAAAAAACTGAGTTGAACATGGTAATCAGAACCTGTAGAAGTACTACTTTCTAAAGTTAGATATATTTTAAATTTTAGAGTGGTTTTAAAACATATTTCTTGGATTGCTTCAACTTTGGAAGGTCCATGGATTATTTCCCTGCAATGTAACCAAGTATCCTATATAAAAGACCCATTCTTTTGGCAAATGATGAAATTTGCTATTAAATTATTAATCCTGAGTGTGATTTCTTTGTGCTTTTAACTCCCGAGAGAAGGTGCTTTCACAATCTCACCGTGAGAATATCCTGTTTTTTTGGTATTACTTGCTAGTTGTCACACCTTTATCTTCCTGAAAAAGCAGATGCAGAATCCCCTCTTCTACCCTTCTTTGCCTGCTTTGCTCTTTCTTAGTCCTCAGTCAAGCAAGCTTGTGTGGCTTCTTCTTCCTCTAGATCCACAATGATGATGGCGTGTGGTTGAGATTGAATGATGAGACAATAAAGAAGTATGTTCCTAACATGAATGGTTACACTGAAGCCTGGTGCCTTTCTTTTAATCAGCATCTTGGCAAGAGCCTTCTGGTCCCTGTTGACGTAAGTGAAAGATGGTTCTTAAAAGCATCACAGTTGCTCTCTGTCCTCATTATAGATCTTTCTCTAATTAAGGCTTTTCAGTTCTGAGGTAATTCACACCTACATAACTTTTACTTCAAAAGTGCTTTAGTACTTAAGGGCTTCAGTGTAATGAAGGTGGAATTTGGCAGGGGTAAGGCTCTTAATGCTTATTTTGATCTGTCACCAACAGTAAGTAATAAATTAAAACTAAACCTACTGAATTCCTTTCAAAGAGGTAGGAAATTAAAATGGTTACACTTTTTCCCCTTATTTACACTGTTACTTATAGTGAATTCTAACCCAGTATTTAAGAAAATAGAGTCACTACTATACATTCAAAAATAGGTATAATTGTTGGTTTGTTATGTTTAAAGTTTGTAATTATTTCTGTGTTATGTCTACCTCTAGATCCATTATGTTTTGATGTACAATACTTTGTGTTAATGTAAGATGTGACTTTTAGACTTGTACTGCCATATGATATCAGGTGATACTAAATCTTCGATTGAGAGACTCATTATAGTTACGTGATATTGCAGTATGTGGTTAAGTCATTGTTTGCTCCCTCATGAAATAGGTAGTAACCACACTACCTTTTTAGTTTAACTGCAGAGAATGAACTTTCTTCTTCACTGTGTTCCTCATGACATCACTAAGGAATAGCATTGATATGATATACTTGGGAATTGATAACTAATTGACAAGGTGGTAAAAAGCAGATAGGTACTATGTACATTAAGGTTCCCCCTTTTTCAAGCTGTATATAGTTTGTAAGAGTGGAAAGGGCTTACCTCTTTCTCTCACTACAGCTATTTGTTGCATTTAGTTTTCTTTATCTTCAACCCATTTGTGTGCGCACGCACACATGTGTGCACGTGTATATGTGCGTGCATGTTTGTGTGCGTGTGTGTATGTGCATGTGTGTGTGCGTGTGTGCGCGCGTGTCATGCATGGGTCTGATTTCAATCATCGCTCCTTAGTGGTAAGGACTAAATGTTCTTACTTGTGTTTGTTGCTTTTATAGTGTTAAAGTAGTCTTTCAGTATTGCTTGAATTCTAATTGGAATACTTTTGTCTAATATAATCATTTTGCTTAAATTAACTCATGGAATATATGTGTGCTTCTTACCTTGTTTGTTTCATGTCATTCTTACTGTGACACTGTCTTGTTAAATGTATTGTTCTCATTTTTCCAAGATTGTTAAGTATTAGTGGACCAGGTGCCGTAGTTCCAAGGTGTATTTTTTTATGTTTAGTATACCTTGGTGTAATGAAGAGATAGCTATAGTTATAAAATAATAAATAATTGCATAATCAATTATGTTGTTTTGTGATAAGCTGTGGAATGGCTTAACTTAGATGTTTTAAAAACAGATATGAAGAAAAAGTTGCCAATGAAAAAGAAGGAAATTAATGTAGTGTAATTCAAAGTAATAGACCCTATTACAAAAATCATTATTACTTGAAATAAACTGCTGATTTAAATATGAATACTGGTAACACTAATGATTAAATGAAGATTATTATTATTATTACATGCTCTGAGGGTAAATAATTCAATGACAGTTTCTAAAATGAAGTTCTAAGAGGGGATAGCTCAGCTAGTAAATTTCTTACCTTGTGAGAGGTCCTGGGTTCAGTCTCCAGAGCTCACATAAAAGTTCATGGCAAGCTAGTAGGTGCTTATCATCCTGACTCTGGGAAGGCAGAAACAGGAATGTCCCTAGGACTCATTGGCCTGATTGGTGGCCTTAGACCAGTGAGAGACCCTGCCTCGAAGGAGATAGACAGTGGCCCTGAGGTTATACACATATACACTGACAACATAACACATATAAACATAAAAATTACTTAATAAACTAACGTCTTAATTTGAAAACTATAAAGCAGTTCTCAACCTTCCTAATGTTTTGACCCTTTAATTCAGTTCTTCATGCTCTGGTGACCCTCACCTGTAAAATAATTTCATTGCTACTTCATGACTGTAATTTTGCTAGTTATAAGTTGTAATGTAAATATCTGATATACAGGATATATGATAATACTACCCTCAAAGGGATCATGATACACAGTTAAGACAGGTTAAAAACTGCTTTTATAAAGTATGTTACAAATAAAATTGTGTGCATCTTGGAAAATATAAGTAAAGAAAGATGCATATGACATAAAGATCTATCATACAGCATAGGAAACATTTGCCTGACTACAATGAAAAGCTGTGGAGATTTTCATGACTTGAAACTTTTTTTTTTTTTTTTTAGGCCAACTTAGAAGTTTAAAACAAAAGACAAATATAGGTCAAATTTTACAATGGATAAAATATAATAATACTAACATATAAAAATACATATATGCATAGGTATCTTGAATATCATTTTAAAGACAAAGATGTATCAATTTTATTTTTAAAATAGGCTCTGGACTAGATTGTAGACCTTATTTTACTAACATTAGCAAACTCTATTTGAAACTTTTTTTTTCTTTTTTATAAACTGGCCAATGGCTTGGGCTTCTTATTGATTAGCTCTCTCTCTTAGCTTTCTTTTTTTTAATTTAAATATATTTTAATATTCTTACATATTGATCCCAGTTTCCTCTCCCTTCCTCCCATGACCCCCGACTCCCTCTCCCATCCCATTCATCATCTACTCCACAAGGAGGCTGAGGCCTCCTCCTAGAGGAGGGATCATCAAAATCTGTCAAGTCATGACTTACAACTTAAATTCCCATTTTTTTATGTACTTTGTCAGAATGGCAAATATATATTATAAGGAATAGTGAAGAGAAAAGAGAACTTATGTCAAGGAAAGCTAGTGAGTGTATTCTGAATTCTTACAGAAGCAATTAATGTGTCTGAGCATTTGCCTGCGTGCTTACAGAATACTTCCTATCCAGGCTAATTGTTGCTCACCTAAAGAAAGTACGTTGATATTAAAACATTAGGAGTACTAAAGATTATGATTAAGGGAAACATTGCTACCTTGTGATTCTCTTGTAGCATCACCAGATTGGTAGTTAGCAAATATTTTGTGCATTGTATGGACTTTCTTTTGAAATGCTCAATGTCTGGCAGTATATGTTTGACATACTTGAGATTTCCTTGTTTTTGTCTGTGAATGAGCTTATGCCTATGTGTAAAGGTAGGCTGTTTTTAGTATAAATGATAAATCATTTAATACAGCATGAATAAATATGCTGTTATTAGATTATTATCATCTCTATTTCATTCGTTAATTGTTAATTTTCTAAAGAATGAGATCAAGACAGTTAAATACAGTAATATTATATAGAGAGACAATTTTAATTTTCTTGTATTTTTTCTGCATTAAAATTAGCAGCACTTACCTCTGTACTTTTCTAGCAGAGTGATTTTTTTCATGAGCATTTGATGTGTTTGATAATATATCTTCATGGTAACTATTAATTTATGTAAAGTTCTCTGTGTCTTGAAAAAATGTCATCTTAGAATTGCACTTTGCTGCTGGTTAATTTAGTTACATTTCTAATGTGCATTAAAATGCTACTTCTACTGAAAAATTGTCTTTAAAATCGAATTTTAGGGTGAAGTAATTTGAATTATTGTGTGTGTGCCTTTTTGTGGTGTCATATCAGTCTTTGAAGGTGGATAGTGTGAAAATTTATCCTAATTTCTCTTTTGTAATTTTCAGGAATTAATTAAGACTTTAGATAAATTATTATTTTGGTAAACATTCATGTCATTAACTAAAATTTTCCTAAATCTTCAAAAGAAAACTCTGCAGTTATTTCATTTTTAATCTCCTGACTTATATTTCGTAACTGCCTTAATGCTTTATAAATAATTTAAATTTACATTAAACCTTTGTAGTCTAGTAATTTTCTACAACTATAGAAACTAAGGCAAAATCTAAAAGAAAAATGAGAATTTATATATAATTAGAATAAACAAAATTTATTTCTTTGGCAATCTGTTGCCATAGCTAGTAGCCATGTCATTTTAAATATCCTTGTACACTTAAGTTTTCACAATGGAATCAAAGAGCGTATAAACTTAAAGAAATCACTACCTTTGGACTTTAATGCTGGATGGATTTGCATTGTTTTTAACACTTTTTTTCATGTTGCCATTAGTACTAAAGTAATGTATAATCGGTGTGAAAATACTTTTAAAATCTTGATATTGTGTTATGTCAAACTATCTACATGACTATTTTCTGGGAGGGAGAACAGCCACGGAATACTCCAAAAGTTCTTGTATAAGTTGATCGACCAACATGGGTATCATTTTCCTTCAGAATAGCATTCTGGAATTCTTTGTGAAGCTTTTGTTTTACCTAAAGAGAGAGGACCTATTGGCCATGCATTCTAAAATTTAGGGAATGATGACTTTGGTTTCAGTTTTGTTTTAAATTTATTTGTAGGCACATTACTAGCAACTCATTTTTACATACCTTACATAATTAGAATTTATACATGTGTGTATATATCTTATTGTATCCACCCACGCACACTTTAAGGAAATAGAAAGTAGCAGATATCTTCTCATTGTCTAAAATGACATAAGTGATCGGGAATTTCATTTTTTTTTTTTCATGTTTAAGTCTCCAGTGATATATACTTCAGTTAATATTTGAATGTCATCTTCTTTTGGTCCAAACAGAATACCCTGTTAGCGGTCTTTACATAAGCAATGCATTTGTAGAGTTACTGCACATTGAATATATTTGAGTTTTAGGTAAAATTAAGTATAAGTTGATAGTATGATGTACCTGTGTAAAATGTGTATCATGTGATTGTCATTAGAGTGTTTGTGAAAATACTTTTAGTAGGACCATGTTGTCATGAATTAATTGTTCTTTAACAGAACATTTTTGGAATTAAGCATAGAGATCCTAAATGTTTATGACTTCCTAAAGTTTGAGATGAACCAGTTACTTGTCTTTTAACAAAAGAATCAGCTTGTGTTTCTTTATGCTTTTTTTTTTAAAAATTGCTAGTAGGTTTTGGAAACATTTCCAAAGGTCGGCTGGTCTCTCTTCCTTTTTTCTCTCTTCTTTTCTTTTTTCTCTCTCCTTTTTTTCTGTTCTCTTTCTTCCTTCCTGTCATTTCTGTTTCTTTTTTTTCCTTCCATTTATGAAAGGGAGAAAATATTTTAATGGCTTGTTTTCCATTTGTGTTGATTTTTTTTATTTTGATATTAAAAGTGATGGTTTACATACATGCCATTATTTAAAGAGGTGCATTTTCTATGTAGTCTCTATTGTTGACATCTTTATAAAACAACAGATTGTTCTATGTCATTAACAAATCTCGCTTGTACTAGAACAAATAATGTTCTCATTTAAGGGATTCAAGGTTTCTTTCTTGCACTGACTCTTAAGCCTTCCAGCAAAGTCTGGCTCTTGATATTAGTAAATGGCATGACACACTATATCTACAGAGAGCTTTTGACAAAACCTTGTTTTTCAGAATTTTGGCATGTGGTTTACTCAGGCGGCTTCAGTTTCACTTTGGCAAAATAATATTTCAAATTGGTGCTGGAGTTCAGAAAATGTAACTGTGAACGCATCTTCTGCAGATGATACTCTGATCCCTTTCCTTGTTGATATTTTTCTTTCTTAAACTTTGTTGCTCAGAATATCTTTAATGCTAGCCAAGGAGTCAGGGATTTGGACGTATTTTCATGGACTTCCAAAGCTTTTTCCCCCCAGGTGAGTTAACTGTAAGGATCAATCATGCACTGTCCAGGTATTTCAGCATGTACAACAGGCTTTATATTGTGTCTTTGAGGTTTTGCTTAGGGTTAGTAAACTGAAATTTACCCGGGGGGGACATTGCAAAGTACTGCTGTTGAGTGTTCCCTCTCATTTTTCTCAGACATGTGTTAACACTTTAAAGAAAGTGAAGTTTTTCATGGCTTCATGGGTGCAGTGGTTTCTGATGAGCTTCTCCAACAGTTTGCTCCATGTTACTATGTTCAGAATGAACTTATATAGGTGGTGGTGTTGTGACCTTGAAACTCTTCTTTTTATCCCCAGCCTACTCTTTTGAATTGACCTTTTGAATATTTATTTTAGATAATGGCTTGGGAATTTAATGAGAAATAAATATAAATATATATATACAGTATATATATATATATGGTTGAAATTCACCTTTTTATATTCATGTGTACAGTCTCACATTTCTGTATTGAAAAAAATGTACATTTTAAGATTGCTTTACTAACAGTCAAAATTTTATGCCCATCAATTATTTTCATACAGTTTAATATAAGAGAACTGCTTGTCTTTTATAAATGCTTTGTTTTCTATTTCTTTTATATAGCTTTATTAATGATTAGATTAAAATACTAATTGTTTTAATAAATTTCTCATATATTACACTTGATGAATAGGTTATGATTATCATTACCTTTGCCATGACTTACTTCACATTGTCACCCTTGAAGCTGCAATTACTGTGAAATCTAGTAGATGATACATGATCATTAAATAACACTGAAATTTTTTTCAGCCCCTGTTTATGAAATTTGCTGTTAATTTTAATGTCAACATACAACTTTAAAAGGCACTTATAAATGGGACTAAAAGTTGCCTCCTCTAATTATGACATAATGTATTTATTGAAATTTGTCATTGATAAGTAGGAATTTTTAAATGTTTACTCAGAACTCTGTGAAAAAGCTCATATCCTGTTATAATTTTTAATTTGTTTTTAATGTTCTCTTTATACTTATAAAAGTGTATGTACAGATTTTTACAGGTACATGTACATGGTTATAGGAGTGCCTAATTTAAGCTTAATTTATTTACAAATCTAGTATTCTTTCCAAGTCACTAAAGGTCTTGTTTCCAATAAGTTGTTAATATGTAAAGGCTATTGATATATGCCATGTAATTATAATGAATAAGTAATTTCCATAGGATATATTTGTTTAAGTTTAAATTTTATGGTCTTTCATTACCATCATGTGATTTGCAAAGTATCTTATGAGGAGCCTAGATTATAGGTGCATACCTGTAATCCCATCCCTTAAGAGAATTGTTAATTACTGGCCAGTCAGAACTACATAGCAAGACTTAGTCTTAAATCAGCAATTAAAAAGCTAGTAATCATCATATTTTATTGCATTACCAAGGTACATTAAAGTTCTTGAATCTACATATATTTTAACCTAGTACTTTTTAATAGCCTGTTTTCTATTTGAATTCATATGCATCTGCTAATACAAAGATAAGGATAGAAATGTGCTATAAAAGTTTATCATGTGTGCTGCTAGTGTTGTCAATATTTATATAAATTTATTCTTATTTTATCCTAATTTTACATGTATCTCATTATGGTTATTTTTTACTCAATATAAATCATAGAGTTGCTACTACTATATTTAAAGGTAGTTTTCTTTGTTGTTGTTGTTAAAAGAAATAATAACTATAGGCTAGAGTTGTAGCTCACTACTTGCCTAACTTGTGTAAGGGCCTGATTTTAATCATCGGTAGCACAAAGACAGCAGTAACGAGGACAGTGGAAGACACCCCCATCCCATGTGAAACAAAGTAAATACATAGACATTGCTATAGCTCCCTGTTGGATTCTGTGGAAATAATTCGTCATAGCAAATACATAGACATTGGTATATCTCCCTGTTGTAATCCATTGAAGATAATTCGTCATAGCAAATACATAGACATTGGTATATCTCCCTGTTGTATTCCATTGGAAATAATTCATCATAACATTGACATTCAACAGGAAATATAGAGTAGGGTCTTTTTCTTTAGAAATAACATATATGTGTGTGTATGTATATATATATATATATTAGTTAAATATATTAAAATAGAGAGAGAGATTTATTTTCTTTAAAATATGCCTTTAGTGCTAATCTCTCCTCTCTACTAAAATATGCCCTTTTTTTTTTCTGCCACTTAGTGTTGATAAGTCATGTAGTAGTGGTGGTCCAGTAAACTCAGAAAGACATTTCATTTGTACTGTGGTTTGCTAAAATGTTATAAGCATTATTTCATATGTTGTAGTATTGTATTTCTCAAATGTGGTGGTACAAAAGACACAAATTCATTTAATTTCCTATTCCTGCTAGGCCTTTTTCTCCTCAAATATATCTTTATATGAAAGGGTTTTTAGTAGTGGTATTAGCTGATATTTTAATTATATATGCTTACTTGGAAATATTATAGACTTGCTTCAAAAACTCTTTAATAGGATTATGACAGTAGTAATAGACTATATTTTGTTCATTTTTCTTTTCCTATTCAAATTTTCAGGAACCTAAAACTAATACTGATGACTTTTTCAAAGACGTAAACCCCTGCTGCCCACAGGAAGCAGCAATGCAAGAACAAGACAATCCATTCTTGAGAGGCGGGCCAGGCATGTACAAGGTAGTGAAGACAGGACCTTCAGGTCACAACATCAGAAGCTGCCCTAACCTTAGAGGTATCCCAATTGGAATGTTAGTTCTGGGAAACAAAGTCAAAGCAGTGGGAGAGGTATGGATTCTTGTAGCTTCATGACTTTTATGATACTCATGTTTAATGTAATATAATCAAGTGTCACTTTCTTCCAGATTGTCATTTCCATCAGGTTCTTAAATGTTCATGTGGTTGACTTTTATTTGTACTTCAAATACTAACATAATTTTTGTGCTTTTAAAAAATTATTCTCATAATTGTCTTATGAAAACAGTATTTATATTGCTTATATTAACAAATAAGTTTTATTATGTATATAAGTGCTCCATATTTGAGTATATCTTTTTATCATTATAATTGTACTGTTATGGGTTTTCATCACTTGAAAGATTTTTTATGAATTGGAATAGAGATGTTATCTTCCAAAATTTTTCATTTCTTTGTTCCCATTCACAGGTCTTACTGAAGTCCTGAGCAAATAAAATTATTCTTTAGACCACTGTGGCATTTGCCTCCGCAGATAAGCTTGAAGATGTAGTGTGTCATGCTATTTCTTAGGGTCAGGGTCATTTTCACATAACACTGTAGGCACCAATAACATAACAATAACCATGCTTTGTCAGGACATTTTACGTCTAAAAGATGAGCTTTGGGTTTTAGGCATGCTTGAAATCACTGAGACATGACTTTGTGCTTTAAAGATATTATTTTATTTAAAGACTTAAATACATAATATTTTATAGAAGTTTTTAACTCTGTCTTACCTCAGGCTGTGGTCTTAATTTCAGAAACTAATTTCGCAGTAGAAATGTATTGGAATCATTATGTTGTTGAATCACTTAAGCTTTTTACTGGTTTTCAGCTGGATGCCATGAAAGAATCAAGCCAATCAATGATGCTTTCTGTTATGTACCAGGTAACCAATTCTGAAGGTACATGGGTGCAGCTGGATAAGAACAGCATGGTAGAGTTCTGTGAGAGTGATGAAGGAGAGGCATGGTCCTTAGCTAGAGACAGAGGCGGAAACCAGTACCTACGGCATGAAGATGGCAAGTTGGCTTAAATTTGTGATTTATTGTGATTACACTTTAGCATACATATATTTTATGTTTATTGCATTCTTTTCCTTGAAGAGGCTTTTGAATGTTTATTGTTTTAAATAAAAGGAAATCTAAAGGTTTAAACATTTTACAGCTTACAAAATTGACTTGTAAAATACATAAGTACTAAATGAATGGCCATGAAGGAGAAAATTACAAGAACACTGACAACATAATTATCTATCTTTGTTAATAGTAGGGAAAACTTTGTTTTGCTTCACTGAAATGAATTTGTATGCCCCATTCTTCAGTGCAAGTCTGGGCCTGAATTTTTACTCCTACCATAAGTTGGAAGTTCAGTTTTCAAACCAATTACAGTATTGTGTGTGTGGAAACGTCAATGTCTCATCAAGATGCTGAGTGTCTTGTGGACAGATACAGGGCTGCTATCCTTATAGGTCATTACAAAATTCTGTAAATGTAAGCTAATTTGTAAACACCATAGTTAGCATATCAAAGTAAGTAGACTGTTGAAGATATTTTCTACTTGAGGATGGAGATAGATAGGTAGGTAGGTAGATGATAGATAAATAGATAGATATCTTTATTCCTAGTTTAATGTACAATTTATTTTCAAGTTGCCCTTGATGTAAATAGTTTGCAATAAGATTTACTTATCCAGAAATATACTCAGTAATATTCCATGACATAAGAGGGGATACTTAAGAGCATAGGTCTCGTTTTTATATTTCCCTTTTTATTTGATTGATAAAAGCAAAATTTGCCATATACTCTTGAGCTGTTTAGCTGAGCTAGATTTAGCTCAGCTCTGTCTGTGGGGTCAGATTAAAGCATCATAAACTCTTTATTAGAATTTTCTCTGACATATAAATAGGGAATAACGCATACAAAATTAACTTGATAGCTGTGACTTCTGTTGTAGAACAAGTTCTTCTGGATCAGAACTCTCAAACTCCTCCTCCAAGTCCTTTCTCAGTACAAGCTTTTAATAAAGGGGCAACTTGCGGTGCCCAAGGATTTGATTATGGCCTCGGGAATAATAAAGGTAGGCATCTTGAGTGCGAATTTTCCTTGTGACTTCAGTAAGTTCTTGTTACTTCTTACCCCACCCCTTCCCACATATCCTCATTAAATGACAATGTATACGTACACAACTAACACTCAGAATGTTTAAAAGGTGTTCTTTTTCACAATATTGTCTTACGCAGTTTCAGCTTATGTTTACTGGAGTTCTTATTCATATTATTTGTGTTTTAAAGGCACTCATTCTGAACTTGTATTTTGAAGATCTGAATCCCTACATCTAGTAAATAACATGACTGATTACCAGGAGAGGAATGTAAATAAGCAAAGAATTTTCTTAATCAGTCCATTAAAAGTTTCTCCTGGTAACATCATATGTGGGCTTTGTGAGTTATATGTGGTTTTAAATCCCTAACCTGGTTATCTTAGTTAAATTACAGTTATGTGACATGATGCATGTGAACATGGTATGCATAATGAACTAGAAAGCTGTAAACAAAGACTAAAGCATTTGAATATAAAGTGTGTACAGTTCTTTATATGCGTTAATGAACAGGTTAATATAGAGAATCTAAATAATTCTTCTGGGATAATTTGCTCCTTAAATTTACCCAAAATTGCCTTTCTAGATGAATTCAGATATGTTCTTTCTAATGCACATGATCTTGATTCCTTAGAAAATGTGGACTATTATGAGAAGGTAGCAATCCAGTGATTGATGTGTTGGAGGGTGAAGGGAGTTGACCGGGGAGTAGTTTGATTTTAAAGTTTATTGAAGCCAGTTGTACAGTTGTAGTGCTTTAGGCCAGTAACCTCAGCACAAACAGAGGGCAGAAGGCCAGCCAAGGCTTTAGAATTAATTGAGATAAAACTAGGTTACATACATACCAAGACCCTCTCAAAAAAAAAAAAAAAAAAGAAACTTTTTTAAAAAAAATTGTATTTACTCATAGTGCTTCATTTCTAAGAACACACAGTATGAATTCACCTGACTTGGAGTTATTAAAAATCAATAATAAAAAATGCAAAATTGTTTTGATGTATGAGAATAATTAGTTTAAAATAAAGCCACTTTTATTATTAGCCTCATTAATGACCACAAGCTTTCCTTTACTTTCTTGGTTTAGTTAGTATCTCAGGCAGAGGTTTTAGCTGCTTGCATACTTGCAGTCACTCTGATTTCTGTTAACTTAGCTCACTCTTCATACTTACAGAGAAGGTGCTGGATAGTGTGTTCTTTATGTCCCTTTTTCTCTGTCACCATCAACTCTTAAATGAAAGCTTACGTGTTTACTTACTGCTGCTGACCCTGTGGAATAAAGTATTCTAAGGCCATGCTTTATTCAGATGTATGCTTTTACCCTGAAAGTGTCCCTGTCACTCTACTACTGACTGCTATCACTGTAAGTTAGTTTTTAAAATGGAATTCACTAAAGCATTAGAAAAATAAAATTAATTTTTAAGAAATACAGGCATTGCTGTAAGCATTTATTAGATGGAAATTAAAAGTGCTTTTAAAGTACTGTTGTAAATATTGTTTAAAATAGCATGCATTTAGGACTTGCTATATTTATTATTGAGAAAAAGCACTAAGAAAGTTAAATTTGATGAAATACTTCTAACTACTGTTTAGCTTAACAAATGTTCCCATTTTTCTCTTGACTTCTGTATTGCCCACAACCAAGAAATTATTTACAAAAGTATTTTTATTTAGAACAATTTATGTAATTCCTTATAAAATATAAAATATTTTCTGGAATCTAAAGTGTTTATTTAAAAGAAATCAGTACTTATGTAACTTAAATACATAGTTCCATATCAACCAGTGCCATTTAGCAGCTCAGTTGAGATTTTTCACTTATATTTAGTAAGTACAGCTGTAAATGCACTGTCAGTTTCTACACTGAGCTGTCTAAACACGAGGACTCCCCTTTCAGTATCTTATAAACTATTTGAAATCCATATATTCTCACAAATACAGTTTTTCATCTAATTGCATTATTTCTGACCTTAAACTATTTTATTAAGATCCTTCAAGTTTAATAGTAAGACATATACCAATCATATTAGGTAACTCATTCATATTTTATATTATAGAAGTTACAAAATTATCTTTGTAAGCAAAATAATTACTGCTTTTACAAAAATATAGTTTCCTTAGCAGTAGTCGTTTTTAAATGGAAGTATTGACTTATATATAAGATGTAGTTCTTTTGCCAAGTGGACAGTGTACTTTGTCCCCATTGAGTATGCATTTTAAGGAAATGAAGTTATGCAGTACTTATTTTCTTCATGAAATATTCTGCAGATTCAGTGGCTTGAACTCTTCTTATAGAGCACCATGGAATAAATACCTCTTACCATACCTAGGATCTTCATTTCTTGAAGATCTTACATACATCCCTCACAGATCCTTTCTTCTGTTATAAATAATGGGGAAAGTTATATATGATTTTAGGTGGATTTGTTTCTTTGGGCTACTACATAAGACTGGTGGAGCATGTCCATTGTAAACCTCAGAACTAACCAGCTTGTAGGATCAGATCCCTGATTTGAGGATAGTGATCACCAGCTTCCCCCTTTCTGAACTGGCGTAGCTTTATTTACTGTTTCATTTGCCTGACTGTCATAAAGCACCATTGACTTTGCCATGCTGGATGTTAATGAGTAACAAGTTGTAGTTTTGACTGTTTTGCCCACTGCAGGTGATCAACTGAGTGCCATATTGAATTCCATTCAGTCACGGCCCAATCTCCCAGCTCCTTCCATCTTTGATCAAGCTGCAAAACCTCCCTCTTCCCTAGTCCACAGCCCATTTGTGTTTGGACAGCCCCTTTCCTTCCAGCAGCCTCAGCTTCAGAGTAAGTCTGTCAGCCTCACCTGCCTCATCAAACATTTCTGAAGCTTTTTCTAAGTTAATGATCAGTCTGTTAGTTATGGACTCTCCTGACTGGTTTCATTTAATTAGGTGTTATCCCTCCCATACTTTTGAAATATTTAAACTATCCAGAGCTAAGATGTTCTACAGCTAAGACATTTGTTTTCAATTAAATATTTTTAAATTACATGAAGTTATTAAATCTGACCATTGTTATTTTTATTCTAATTCTAGTAAATTCATACTATAAAACATGTTAAGAAAGACATTTTTTATTTCATGTTTTACTTTTTTAATATGCATGGCTTTCATAAGCATTAGCTATAGTGATAACTTGCATTGAATTTTCGTTATTTGGTACATGCCCTGTAAGAATAAACCCATTTCACTGTGTCAGTTCGATAGAAAAGGGAGGCGCGTGTCTGCTTCTTCTACTTGAACTTGTTATCCGTGAACCGTATAACAATTTGGATTTCCAAATTTTCTTTGTCATTTCCTTGTCTCTTGTATTTTGTTCCTCATCCACTATACTGATCATTTCATTCCAGTTTTACTGTCTAGGACTTCTCTAGCCTTTTACCTATAACAGTAGCCTACATTGGTTTCGGTGATAACTTCAAATAGATTGCAGCTAACTGAATTTTCATTTCTCTTAAATGCTTTCTGAGCCTTCCCACATAAATAAATACTTCTGTATGACAGCAAAAGGTTCTTTTGGCATTCAAATTCTCTTGTCAAAATAAATACACTGACTAAGATAATTTATGGAAGACTCGCTTCCTAGCCCTTTTGTTTTGTTGTTTCCTTATATGCCTGGAATTCAACTCTACATGTTGCCCATGCCTCAGTTTACAGACCCATTACATGGTTTCAAAAGAATGACTACTTCACTTAACAGCACATTCACACTTAAGCCTAAACTTCTATTTTACAAGACTTTGGTAACTGTTACTAGAGTTACTTAAGAGAACACTGGAGATTCTAGGTATTATATCATTCATTGTTGTAATATTATCAACATGAGTTAAATAATATATGAATCCTCATGGGTTTATATCATTAACAGGCAGATTTAATACAGGTAGTTTGGATATGTAATTGTTATCCCTCTCTACCTGATTACATGTCTATTCCCATGTATGTCTTAAGACTCTCAAGGAAACAGAATAGCGTGAGATGCCCTTCTCCCATCTATGATAAGTACTTCCAGAAGAATGAAAATAACGTGGAGGCTTAGTCTTGTCTTACTAATTTTATGAAGCAACAGATGTTTTAGAATTAAATGTGTTTTGGTTGCAGGATGTTTTTTAAAGGGGGAAAGGGAGATAAACAATATAGTCAAACCAAAAATTCTATTAAACATTTAAATTCATTCAAACTTGATTTTAATAAGATGCATTTGCCTAATAATGATACCGTATATGTTGAATGAGCTGTTACTATAGAAAGGCAATCACTACAATGACCATGCCCTGGCTTGTGTCATGCAGAAGCTTTGAATGCTTGGGACAGAATTGAAGAAGTAAGAAAGAAAATTGAATCAATTACTAAAGTTATGAGGGCCAAAGGAAGTCTTCACATAATTCTTCGTGGGTTTTGTTTGTTTAAGGCATTTAGGAAACAGGGTTTCTCAGTGTTACAGTCCTGTCTGCCCTGGAACTCGCTTTGTAGACCAGGCTGACCTAAAACTCCCTGAGATACTCCTGCCTCTGTCTCTCAAGTGCTGAGATTAAAGACGTGCACCACCACAGCCTGGCCAAAGCTTTATTTCATTTGTAGTTTATGTGTATGGATGTTTTGCCTACATGTATGTCGTGCACCACTTCATGCAGTTCTTAGAGGAGGTGTCTGATTCCCTGGACTAGGGTTTACAGATGGTTGTGAGTCTTTCTTACAAAGGTTGGCATCAGCAGTAAATAAAATGGTATCAGATTCAGAAACTAGAAAAACAATAATTGAAACTCTGGGTTTTGAAATGCTGATGCTCAATACAAAAGCTTAATTAGGCCTTTAAAAGAAAGGTCAGCACCTTTGGAGGAACCCGAGATACAATTAATATTGAATCTCATGGCTATAATGGTGCATGGATAGGAGGTTTGAAGAAAAATTGAAATGCTAAATTGTTTTAATTATGGCAGACAAGGTCACTTTAAAAGGGATTGTAAACAGAAACAATGCTTTTTCTAGGCATAATCCAAACACAATGCCCCTCCCTTCTGGGTTATGCAGAAGGTGTGGTAAAGACGGGCATTGCATTGGTGGATGTAGATCAACAAGAGACATTCAAGGCAATTCTATGCCAATCCTTTCATGCCTTCCCTTACTGGAAACTCAATTTAAAGTAATTTCTACATTAATTTAACTTTACCTTTGCTGTGAGGACCAGTGTTCAGCAGCTCAGGGATTGAGGAAGAAGCCACAGATTGTGTAGACTAGTCACTCAATTTGGTTTTCTGACAGAGTAAAACTTAATTCTCTCAGGCCAGAAAGGGTGCTAAGTTTAACACTATGGGTCTGCCCCCCTCCAAAAAAGGAAACACACACACACACACACACACACACCTTTAAGGTCTCTCTATCATCTATCTCTCTCTCTGTCTCTGTGTTATCTTTATTTCTTTTCTTACCTCTATCTAGATGTATCCCTTTTGTCTCTCTTGATGCTTTCCTTCTATTTTTTCCCTTACAACTTATATACCCCAGCAAAATCTTCCAAGCAGTATAAAAATTGCAGTGTGGTCACATTTTGCTTTTCAAGTGAATGATTACAATGAATACAAGTAAAAAAACAGCATATTTTCCATATTGCACATATGATCAAACATTTTATGTATTGCAGGTGAGAAACAAGTTGTCCCAGGAACCACATGCATTCATACCCAAGCAACTTGTTTTACATTAACAGAGTGTATGAAAACAAGGTATTTTTCTCAGCCAGTTCTTTTTGCTGGCAGGCTACATTTTGCAGTTAAAAAGAAAATATCAATCACTTTGTTATTTATATCAAAAGGTAATCTTATAAAAAAATATTAAAGAATCACAAATTTAAACTTTATATATGGAAAACTACCAATCAGCTCTACTTTTAATCCTCAGTGTGTATCCACTCGTCAACAATTTTTTATATTAGGAAGCTGAGGGCAGAAATGGACACAAGGAATTAATCATCACCCTCGATCACCAACCCATCCTAGCAAGAAAGGTACATCAGCCAGCAATGACAGGCTGGCATTGTTCTTGTTTTCTGAACTCAACAAGCTCCTTGCTCAGCTATTTTAAGTTTGATTTTTTTCAATTATTTTTCAGGATTTTCTACTTCAAAGCCATTAACAAAAACATACTAACCTAACCTAAGTCATTATTTAAATCTTTGTTTTAGCTGTGTTGCATACCAAAACCGATGAACACATCTCTCAACATTAAGATTAAAAGAACTTGAGCTAGCTGAGCTTCTGGGACTCAGTTGTTTAACCTAAGCCACAGTCTATATGGTTCCTCAAGAGAAACTAGCTGTGTGACATCCTTGTTCTTATTTTCTGTCCTCTGCAGCCCCTCCTTCATCAGGGTTGGGGCAACACTGTATCTTGTTTTTACCTACATCAGTTTTCCCACTGAGCCAGTCTTTGTCATAATCCCTTACTATATTAAAGACCCTTAACCATGAACATCCCATTTAAGCTAACACTATTATTGTATGACATCATTACCTCAGTTAAACAGTACAGCTTAAAAGAAAATCATCTTCATAATATTGCACAGATACGTGCCCAGTAGAATGTGATATCTCCATGAAAGGCAGTGCAGAACTGGCAGTGACAAACATGCGAAGCCACAGCAGCACCAGTTGATGCTAGGGGCCAAGCCCTCGGGGCCCTGTCTGCCAGGGTTCACCCCTCAGATCCTCCCATCAGATCTTTGCTTCCTGGTGGGCCGGACTCCTGATCTTCAACTGCCACCTGCTGCTCTTCTGGCATAGCCACTAGCATAATTTAATAATTTCCTGATGTGTGGGGTTTTTATGTGTTCTTGTTTGTGTCTGTAAGAAGGCTAGAGGTCAACTTCAGGTTGCTCCCCTTACTTTTTGAGACAGGGTCCCTCACTGGGCCATGAACTGACTCATTGATTGGGCTAGGCTCTCTGACTAGTGAGCTTGAGGCATCCTCAGAGCTAGGTTTAAGATATGTAGCACAGCTGGGCATCTGCGCCCATGGACTCATGGTTCCACAACAGACATTTTACTAACTGACTCATCTCCCATGCCCCGTACTTGATAATTTATAAGTTGATGACAGAAGTATTTTATTTTGTTTGACTTGTGGCAATGAACACTTGCATGTAAAGGTGAGTGGGCTAAAGGGTAAACTGACTCAGTGGGCCACACTACAGCTTCTAGAACAAGATCCGTCTTTTGTTTTCTCTTGTTTTGTTTGATTTTTTTTTTTTTTTTTTGTTTTTGTCTTTTAATTTTGGTGTTGATTTGTAGGGAAGTTGCAAGGAGACAAAAGTGGGTTGGAGATGCATGATGTGAAACCCACAAAGAATAAAAGTTTAAAAAAGTTATTTCAGATATTATCCTATTACTCTTTCCTGAAATTGCTGTTCTAGGAGAAAAAAATAGATTTTCCTTGTGTGTGTGTACTTATGAAGGAATGTGAGAAAAATGCTGAGGTTAGGATTTTTCTTTTCTTTTTTAACTTTTAATCTTTTCTCATACATTGCAACTTGACCACAGTGCCTTCACTGTTCTGCAGTTAGTTGCTTCTAAATTATGGAGTTTGGAAAAAATAAAATGTGCTTTCAGAATATGATTCCAGTAGGCTAAACTGAGCAAGGACAACTTTGAATAAGAATATTACATTCCTGAAATAATAATTGCTTTTTCTATTTCTTGAGACAGCATTTCACTGTGTAGTCCTGGCTGGCCTGGGATTCACTTTGTAGACCAGGCTAGCCTTGAGCTCAGAGATCTGCCTGCCACTGCCTCTTGTGTGTTGGGATGAAAGGCATGTGCCACCATGCCACCAATAATTACCTCAAAAATGTATTCCATATTTTTATTCTTTTAATTTTTAAGTATCCCATGTCGTAGTCTCCTCTCCTAGCCACATAATTCTGTATTTCTCCTGATATATTTGCCACAAAGAAAACTTCTGGGTATTTTGATATGCTGTCATTCCAGACATCTGACAAACTAGGATTGTATAATAATAATATATAATAATAATCATTGCCAATATATGTCAAATCCTCTGAAACGTTGACAGAAGTAAGAATAATCATTACATGTAATTGTATCTTGTGTTTTCCTTTTATTTATTTATTTGCAACAGTGAACATTAACCCTTGTACGTTCTGCACAAGGGCCCTACCACTGAGCTGCATCACCAGCCTCCAGCCTAGTTACCTGTCCTCTTTAATATGCACGATGTCCTGTTCTGTTCTGTACATTTTTGGCCAGAGCCAAGTTTTGATTTATTGTTTCTTCAAGAGTCAGTGAGCTTATTCTTAATATTTTTAAAATAAGCCGGTGGTGGTGGCACACACATTTAAGCCCAGCACTCAAAAGGCAGAAGCAGATGGATCTCTGTGAGTTTGAGGCCAGCTTGGTTTACAGAGCTAGTTCCAGGACAGACTCCAAAGCAATACACAGAAACTCTATCTCAAAAAACCAAAACAACAAAACAAAACAAAAATTAAATAACTGTAAAGGGAGTGGTTTCTGGGAAATATAAACTGTATAGGTTAGACCTAACCATTTACTGCTTATTGTAGGAACCTGTGATATCAAAAATATCCAAAGTTCTGTTCACAAAATAGAAATATATGGTCGCTAGGAATTAAATTAGGTGAAGAAACCCAGGAACGGTATACCTCCTTACTGATACATTTTTATTGCCACTGTGAAGGCTGTATATAATTAAAAGATTTCTTCTCCTGAATCTTAAAAGTAACTGTGCATACATGAATATAAGCTGCCAGGCCAGGACCAAAATTTAAATGTTATTGTAAGATCATTCATAAAACATTTTAAAGTTTTTAAAATTCCTCTTCTAGAATTATAGCTATTAATTTTAATGGGACAGAAAAAAAAATATGCCACTAAAAGCCTCAGAATTGAGAGCTTGATACAGCATCAGAAGCTGAGGAGCCATTATGTTATCATAGTTCCCTAATGGGTTACTTATTTCTGGTAGTGAAATTTAACATTTTTTTGGTCATTGCTTAATTGTTGACTTACTTTAAACAATAGTTTGTGACATTTTATTTTTAAATTCAGAGAAGCTGCAGTTTTATATACCCGCCACAAGAGGGCGCCAGATGTCTATTCTTTGAGTTTATGGTCTCAGCAATGCCTCAGGAGCCGTGCCTTCATAGTAAAACCACAAGTTTTTAGACCGGTTTCCTTATTAAAATGTGAAAGGTTTGCTGTTTGCTTATCCCCCACCCATTGTCGGGGGCAGGGTCAGCAGACTGCTGGTTCCCAGCAGTATCCAGCAATAATTTTTAAAGTTCAGTTTTTGTGACAATAAATGAAAGATCAGGGAACTTGATACTTGAGATTCAAAGCAAAGAAATTAAAGAATTAATGACATGTTGTTAAAATAGTGTCTTAAGGGTAAATTTTATATCAAAACCAATACAGATAGCATTAGCTTCAGGTGGGCACTGGAGAAAATCTCGATTTTTTTTTTCATTGATTTATTGTTATTGAAGCATTTGATGTCCAAAAGAAGAAATAATGTTGTAGAAAATAATCAAATAATTGGTTATTTCATCCATAGGGTTGAATTTTAAGTACTTACTTAATCCTCATACAGTGGTTTCAATTAACCTTTTCTTTTGTGAACAGAATCAGTGTTCCTTTCCTTACATTTTTATCTGTTTAGCCACATTACAGTATTCTTCAGACTCTGAGAAAATGTCCTTCCTACCCGTGCCCCTTCTCCCTGGTAAGACTGGTTCCTACCTACAGGAGCAAGCCTGCCTGGAGGAGAGGACATTGCCAGGGGACAGATTGACCCCACTCAGCAGCTGCCACTTTATCATTGGTCTCTTTGTTGTTGGTTCCTCTTAACACTTGCATGGAACCAAGGGTTTGAGGCTGCCAGATGGGCCATGTTCTGCTGTCTGGCTCCTCTTTTGAGGAAGAGAAAAAAGAAACATCGATTCCTCACCCTCCTTCCTAACTGTTATCAACAGTGGTTACAAAGGGTGCCGCATGGTATTTAAATGGGAGAGGTCTCTTTGCAGCACCTTCTGATGCTCCTAGATAAAGTATAAGGTTTTGCGTAGTTTACAATGGCTTTATTACCTGCCTCTGTCAGCTCTTCTGTTGTTTATTGAACCCCGGGGAATTCTCCGGCCTGTGTGAGCTTTGAGCCCTTGACTTTTGCACTTCTACTAGAATCATATTCATTTACCTGTTGAATATGTTCTCCCATTGACTACTCATTTCCTACCCACAAGTGTCCATGGCTTTGCACATGTGCGTCCGATGGTCCTGACCAGGGCTGAACCTATTATCCATTAATGTTATATGCTAATGAGACCTAGCTTTGTGTTTTCACAAAGTGCTGTAAGAGTGACGGATTTTTTTTTCCATCATTGTCTTTTCAGTGCCTAGGATAGTTACTGATATATAATACCCAATATCTTTCATTGAGTGTTTTGTTTTAATTTGTAAGCCATTCATTTTTAAAATCAGCTATAAGAAATATCACTCATACTGTTCTAGAAGTATAGGTTAAGTATAGGTTATTTTATTTGTGTGGGCATGTGTATATATGTATATTGCTTGTATATGCATATATGTGTACAGATACATATGCATATCAAATTGTAGAGACTAGCAGTTTCTATTTGGGTATCTTCTTCTATGGGTCTCTACTGTCTTTTGTTTAAGAAGGGTCTCTCACTGTTTCCTCTAGGCCAGCTGGCCAGTGAAGCCCCAGGATCCTCCTGCCTCCTTTTTCTCAGTGCTGGGGTACAGGTGCATGTTGCCACATCCAGCTTTTATGTTGGTTCTGGGGATTCAAACTTGGGGCCTCATGCTTATGTAGCAAGCACTTTGCCCTCTGGCCTATTTCCCTAGCCCCTCTAGATGTTTATTTTCAAAAATGTCTTTAAAAGTTATCTTATTACTAAAGTTTATTTCAGAGCTACTATTTATTTTAATTGCCATGATTGAAATGCAATGTTGGGGGTGGTTAAAATTCAGATTTTTCTTTTTTGCTTACTCTGCTTTAAAGTTTATGTTATTAAATATTGCATCCACTTTCATGTTTTTACATGAAAAAATCAGTGTAAGTGTCTAATATTTCCCAGTGAGTTTTAAATGTGCTTTATGTTGTGAGACTTCTTATCAACAATATTTAAATATCTTAGGTAAAAAGATCTGTAAAATGAACACTAAATACTAGAGTTAGCCTTAAGTAAAGTAGACAAATGCAGATGTCAACATTGGGCCATTCTGAGATACAGATTTAGGAAATCATAATAATGAATCCATTCAGAAAACCAGGAGGCAACAGTTAAACTACAAATAACATTTCATTCTCTACCACCATTTTTTTTCTATATATATATTTAAACCCTTACTAACGGGTAAACAAACACAGAAACTTAGGAAACAAAAGTTTCCTAGTTCAGATCTATAAGCCTCACTAGTAACATATTTGGACATACTACATATACAGTTCATCTAAATACATTAATTTGACCTTTGTTTTAAATTGTAACTTTATACAAACCCTTTGAAAAGCTTAGAATAGTTT
The DNA here is from genome assembly GCF_943737965.1 of Phodopus roborovskii. NCBI lineage: Eukaryota > Metazoa > Chordata > Mammalia > Rodentia > Cricetidae > Phodopus > Phodopus roborovskii. The sequence continues at coordinate 16,337,811 of NW_026126511.1, forward strand.
TCAATAAGTGTATAATTGCAGACCGTTTGAAATGCTTTGTTTTTGCTTGTGTTCTCTGTAAGCTTTTTTTCCATTGAATCTGTGCTGCTTCTTTGCCAATGTTTTCCACTGTAGAATCTCCATCTCGCAGCCTTGCTTCTCGTGAGCGCATTTACAAAACTCTTGGTGTAGCTGGGCCTGCCTCTGCTCTCTCATCTCTGTCTCACAAACTGAAGGGTGGGTATACATGCATCTGTGAACGGGCCATTCTTAGTGATTGGAGGATGCGCCTAGAAAGTGTCGTTTCACCTCAGTCATTTTCATGCCATTCCATTCTTTAAATTAAGGTTAATCATTTTATTTAGAATTTTTTGTGTTTGAAGTTATTTATGATATACCTATTCATACTATATTATAAATTATCCTATTATGCATGTTTATCTTATTTGGTAGTATCGTATTCTTGTTAGTCTTTACAGCCTTTGTATGGTCGTATAAAATAGGAATATGAGAAGACTCTCCACAAGATGCTATGTGTGAATCATGAAGCATGTAGATAAATGCATTATCATATATATAGACCTGGTCTCAAACTTGTATTACTTTGTGGTAGCTTGAATACATTGTACCATTCTAATGGTATAGAAATATTTTGAAAATTAAGTTAAAAGCTTTTTAAAAAATTGATTAAGAAGTAGTGTAATCATATGTGCATACAAACTACCCCCTTTCTATCACAATTTTTTTACAGTATTTTTATAATGACTTATTTTTAATATTTTAAATGTTAAGTGTTAAATGACAAATAGACACATTTTCAAAATATTTAAAAATATGCATTCGGTCCTGTAGAGTACTGCAAATGCTTACTCAAATACTTTTACTATAAAGTGATTTTTAATTAAACATAAGGCCACTGCTGCCAGGTGTTGCAACCTGTGTTCCATCCCTGGAAGCTACATGATGGAAAGAGAGAACCAATTCCCACAGATTGTCTTCTGACATCCAAACACACACACACACACACACACACATACACGCACGCACGCACGCATGCATGCACGCACACACATGAACATTTGTAAAACAAAATTTAAAAAATACATATAAATAGTAAAAATAAAGTACAGTAAATAGGATCATAAAACAAATCCATATATGGTCCATATATGGTATTTACATATTAGGGCATACAACCAAATTTATTTATGTTGTGACATACTGTATTACAATATACTATTATTTATGTTATATTCTATTATGGCATTATGTGCTCTGACTAGGATTTAGCTAAGAAAAATCATGTTTGTGATTTAATGAATAAATTTAACATGTTCAGTAGCATTTAATTTATCTCCACATACCTTTTATAGCCCATTCTTAATGATTCCTTAGAGGTTAGAATTTTTTGCTTACTGCTTAAATTTACATATCATAAATATAAGTAGTTAGCCAGATGTTGTTCTGCATGTTAAAGTATGTATGATTCAATGATTTTAATGAAGTACTTATTTTTATTGTTATTTGGGGACATCCACATGATAATTTTTAGTAACACTTAATACATACTACTAAATTTTTTGAAAGTCACATGAGGACCATAAACAAAAATTACATTACATGTTTACTGCTCTTACCAGTCTTTTGGAAAAATATTTTTTAAACATTTTGAAAACATATGTTCCTCAAAAGGATTTAGTTATGATATGATAAATACATCTTAGGAAGAAATTTTCTGCCATGATTTATACACTTGAATTCCAACAGATACTTAGCTGTTGTCACTTAAAGATCTTAAGAAAACACTAACTCTACGAGAGCCAGGGAAGCAGAGCACCCGGATGTCTGTGGTTTCTAACCATTTCAGTATAACCCATGTGCACATACAGGACGAGTGATGTTCTCAGTACGTGACCGATGGTACTGTTACAACCCACTATAGTGGGTGTGTGATTGTAGGGAAGTCCCAGCTACCCCCACGTGCTCCTAGATAGATGTAGTCACACTTGGAGCAGCTGTGGTGAACCTTGTCAGAGCCCTTCTAATTAAGTAGGAGTGCGAAAATAAGTTGGCATTTGCCATGAATTAGAAAATTCAGTTAAATTTAATTTTTGGAATAAGGTTTTGAAATATGAGGTGTACTGCTTATCTATCTATCTTGATTCTTCACTATTACTGTGCAGCTCCTAAAATAAGTGACATGTGGGTGATTTTTAAACTTGTAACTCTTAGGTGAAAAACAGCAGCAGCAACAAGAAAAGCCCCAGTGACGCAAACATAGCAAACTTCAGATTGGCTGGGAGTGGGCCGAAGCTAACTCTCCCAAACACAGTGTGTGTGCTCATGAAACTGGCTTTGCACTCTTGTTAGATCAGGAAGGTAACTGGATCCACAGCCTCTTCGACCACTGTGGAAACAGTGTGGGGGCTCTCCCTTGTCAATCATACACCTGGTTACCTTGTTCTCCCAGTTAGCATTGATATTTTTAATTTTTGTGATTTCTGTTTGCAAATGTGTTCTAATCTCAAAAGTATTTTGAGAATGTAATAAAGTGAACACAAAGCACTAATACCAAAACAAATGAGAGAGGGAGGAAGGGTGAGACCAACTTCCGTGTTTAAGAAAGAAAATTCACAATTTAATAGTAAAAAGCATTGCAAGAAATAGTATTCAGAATACCTTTATTCTGTCAAAGAACTGTAATTGTTTGCTAAATATTGGGACGTTGCAACTGAAGCCGATGTTCGTGCACCGCTGTGCTTGCCATTGGCTGCTGTGACTCTCATGTCACTACCACTTTATTCCCCTTGATGCCGTACTTACACAGTGGCTCCATAATTGTAAAGAGTGCATTCTCAGAGAAGCTGTGTTGCAATAGTGGAAGGAGAAATATCAAGGAGATAAGTATATATTGTTCATCCAAAAATTGATTGAACCAATACCATATTGCAAGACCTTAGCACTGTGTCCCTGAATGGTAAAAGATGCAGGCCTGTCCTGGATAACTTTCCAGGAGGGGACAATTCTCTCTAACTCCTACTCTGATGTACAGATGACTCCGGTGTGACTACACTTTCCTACATTACCCACACGTATTCACATCCCTGTTTTGGGTAAAGGAGAACAGGTTGCATTCATTCCTAGGTAGCAAATCCAGTTTCCTGGAACCTCTTTTCCAAAAGCATGTAATTACATCTCACTGGTTTTTGTTTTCTCCTAACACTTGAGTCACTTGGACCAGACTGTTTTCCTTCTTAAACAGCTTTTGCACTATAAACAAGAGTGGTTTTGCTGCTGTTTGTTTTAAAAAGTGTATGTGAAGCTGAACCACCTGCCAGGGCCGCAGCCTGACTGTATTGCTTCACAGGGAAGTATAGTGTGCAGGAAAGAAAAGCTAAGGGAAGACAGGGTACCCAAACCAAAATAATTTGCTGGGTGAGCCTTTTGTTTCCTCTCGACAAGAAGAGCCCAGTTCAGACTTGTAGTGCTCACCATGAAGACCCTGTAGTTTCTTTTGTCTGCAAGGCTCCGAGTTCTATCAACTAAGCTTTCTGAGATCTTAAAATGAAACTGTTTATAATAACAAAGAACCCGACTCCCAAAAAATACACAGCAGCTTTAGGATTTTCATACTTTCCTCTCATTCTAATCAAAACAGTAAATTAAGATATTTCCTCTACAAGCTCTTTACTAACACTAATAGTATTTGATTTTACAATTGAATTCAGTAATTATAGAAATGAAGTTTCTTTATTCAACAAGACCTATGTATGTTAAACAAGACCTTAAGTATGTTAAATTTCACTCTCCTGAATATCTTAACTTGATTATTTTATATGGATGATATTATTTTTTACTTTTTAAAGTGGTTTTCCATTTCTAGTTTCTTGATGAATTTAAATTCTAATTAGTCATAAAAGGGCTATAGATTGTGTGTGTGTGTGTGTGTGTGTGTGTGTGTGTGTGTGTGTGTATCACTAGGAACTCTTTATTCAATCTGTTTTGCATCTATAAACAAAGTAGTATTTTACATGTAATGATATTGTAGAAATTTTATGAGAATTTTAATTTATTTTTAACGTGTTTTTGTATATGATAAGTAATGTAGATTTTGTAGTTGTTTTTATTTTAGTATTTAGTGGTTAAATTATCATTAAGTACATTTTATTAACAAGTTTCACTGTGAAATGGATCATACAGGTGATAGAGGAACTGTCTCAACATCTTCAAGACCAGTCTCTACATCAGGAAAATCAGAGCTATCCTCCTCTAAACACAGCAGATCCATTAAACCTGAGGGGCGCGTGAGCCGGACTGCTGCTGACCAGAAGAAGCCACGGGGCACAGAAGGTTTATCTGCTAGTGAATCCCTCATGTTAAAATCTGATGCGGCAAAGTTGAGGTCAGATTCCCATAGTAGATCACTGTCCCCTAACCATAACACCTTGCAGACATTGAAGTCTGATGGGAGGGTGTCTTCTAGCATCAGATCTGAATCCCCAGGACCAGGGTCTAGGTCATCATCTCCTAAGCCAAAGACTCTCCCAACTAATAGGTCTAGCCCATCTGGTGCTGGTTCTCCACGCTCCTCTTCACCACAGGATAAAAATCTACCTCAGAAAAGCACAGCTCCTGCTAAGACAAAACTTGATCCTCCTCGGGAACGTTCCAAGTCTGACTCATACACACTTGATCCAGATACCCTCCGGAAGAAGAAAATGCCCCTCACAGAACCATTAAGGGGGCGATCCACATCACCAAAACCAAAACCGGTACCAAAGGATCCTAAAGACTCCCCTGGATCTGAAAACAGAGCCCCTTCTCCCCATGTGGTACAGGAAAACCTCCACAGTGAGGTAGTTGAAGTCTGTACGTCAAGTACTTTGAAAACAAATAGTGTCACAGACAGCACTTGTGATGAAAACAGTGAGTTTAAGAGTGTGGATGAAGGATCAAATAAAGTGCACTTCAGCATCGGAAAAGCACCCCTGAAAGAGGAACAGGAAATGAGAGCGTCGCCCAAAATAAGTCGGAAATGTGCTAATAGACACACCAGGCCCAAAAAAGAAAAATCGAACTTTCTTTTCAAAGGAGATGGAGCCAAATCTCTAGAGCCAGCCAAGCAAGCCATGTCTCCGTCTGTGGCTGAGTGTGCCAGGGCCGTCTTCGCCTCTTTCCTGTGGCACGAAGGCATAGTACACGATGCAATGGCATGCTCTTCCTTCCTGAAATTTAATCCCGATCTTTCCAAAGAACATGCTCCCATAAGAAGCAGTTTGAACAGCCAACCACCCACAGAGGAAAAGGAAATAAAGTTAAAAAACAGACATTCATTGGAAATATCATCTGCTCTCAATATGTTTAACATAGCACCTCATGGACCAGATATATCTAAGATGGGTAGTATTAACAAAAACAAAGTCTTGTCTATGCTTAAGGAACCACCTCTCCATGAAAAATGTGAGGATGGAAAATCCGAAGCCACTTTTGAAATGTCCGTGCATCACACAATGAAGTCTAAGTCTCCGCTTCCCTTAACGTTACAACACTTGGTGGCTTTCTGGGAAGATATCTCTTTGGCTACAATCAAAGCTGCTTCCCAGAATATGATTTTTCCAAGTCCAGGTTCCTGTGCGGTCCTTAAAAAGAAAGAGTGTGAGAAAGAAAATAAGAAAACAAAAAAGGAAAAAAAGAAAAAAGAAAAGACAGAAATCCGGCCCAGGGGCAATTTGTTTGGAGAAATGGCGCAGCTGGCAGTAGGAGGACCAGAGAAGGACACTATCTGTGAGCTGTGTGGGGAGTCACATCCGTACCCGGTGACCTATCACATGAGACAGGCTCACCCAGGTCAGTAACTCAGTTGTGTGTAGATGCTTGCTTTAGTTTCAGTTCCCTACAGCACTTCAGTTTGAACTGTCCTCTGAATTTCACCAAAGTGTAAGGAAACAGTTGCCCAAATTTATAGACTCTTACATCATGGATCACCGCAAATAGTTTATTTAAAGAGACAGAGAAATGCTAATATTACTGTGACCAATAAATTGGCTATTATTTAATTGGAACGTAGAAAATTTTAAAATATTTTTAAGTATTTTATGTGTTACCCAAAGTATGACATGAAGGTTTTATGTAATAGAAATAACGGCATACCTAAACAAGAGGACACGCCTCCATCCGTCTTCTGAAGATTTAATTCTAAATTAGATCTTCTGATTTAGAATCCTGTTAAAAATTATCAGTTAGATAGATTGAGATGGGGGATTTTCCTGTGTAAGTGTTATTAGCTTTATCAGGGGACTGTTTGTTAGGTAAATAGTTTCATATCCTAATACCCTAAAGTACTTCAAATATGAATCTTTCTCCCCTTTTCACGTATGGTATTACAAATACTTGATTTTTGAAACATCATTCTTTCATATGTGTATATTGGATTAACATTCTTAAATAAATGTGCAGGTACCCATATTCCCTGTTTCTTTAATGTACTCATCAAAAAAATAGAGTATCTCAAACATTTAATGGATAGATTTTTTTTTTAAATCAAGCATGCTGCTTTTTCTAATGTATGTACTAGCATTTTAGAAAGTTAGATGCTTGCTTCAGGATTTCGCTTACTTTGAAAACATGTATCTGTTGTTGATGTACTAGTGATAAGGGTCAAAGACATCTAGAATGTTAAACACATGTCTTATGTTTGTTTCAAGGTTGTGGCCGGTACGCTGGTGGACAAGGGTACAATAGCATTGGGCATTTTTGTGGAGGCTGGGCTGGTAACTGTGGTGATGGGGGAATGGGAGGAAGCACTTGGTACCTCGTATGTGATCGCTGTAGAGAGAAATACCTCCGTGAAAAGCAGGCTGCTGCAAGGGAGAAGGTATTTTTTATTTGTTCAAGTTATATATAATTCATGATGTAGATGTATATAATCTTTACATTATTTAATTTCATGTCATTGATATTAAAATTCAGCTTGTATAACAAAAACTACATATTCAGTCCTTGGGTACACATACTTCGTTCACAAATGTTTATGATGCCATTATTATTGTCTCCTGCACTACACATATATAAAGCTTCACTCTTGGCTGGCGGTGGTGGTGCACGCCTTTAATCCTAGCACTTGGGAGGCAGAGGCAGGGTCTCTGTGAGTTTGTGGCCAGCCTGGTCTACAGAGCAAGTTCCAGTACAGGCTCTAAAGTTACAGAGAAGCCCTGCCTCAAGAAAAGGAAAAAAAAAAAAAAGCTTCGCTTCCCTCTTCTTTCTTGTCCCCTTTGCTTCTCTACACTTCTCCTCATGTCTTTTCCTTCATACCTAATCATTTCATAGAACTCTGAATTTGAGATCATTTGTACTAGTGACAAACCAAGACAGAGACTTCTGCTAAAGCTTTCCCTACATTACTCCCCCTACCCCAAGCTCCCTGTTGCTGGGTTTGTTATTGTTTGTTTCAGCAATCACTATCACTGTTTTAAAATGCTTTATTTCCTTTTTTTTTTTTTTTTCCCCTCTAGAAATAACAAAAGCTAAGAAATTATTTCTTTAAATATAAGCAGGAACTTCGATCCTTTCTTTACCAGGTCAAGCAATCTCGAAGAAAGCCAATGCAAGTGAAGACCCCCCGTGCCTTGCCCACCATGGAAGCACACCAGGTGATAAAAGCCAATGCTGTCTTCCTGCTGTCCCTGAGCAGTGCAGCAGAACCGAGTATCCTGTGTTACCACCCTGCAAAGCCATTCCAGTCTCAGCTGCCCATTGTGAAAGAAGGTGTCTCTGAGGACCTCCCCGTGAAAATGCCTTGTCTCTACTTGCAGACATTAGCTAGGTAATAAGACTTTGTTTTGTTTGTAATTGCCTTTGTATTTACAGCTTCTGATGACTAATATCATACTCATAAAATGGTCCAAAACTTACTTTGCACACCCAATTTTTTTTTTTTAATACAAACCATATCCTAGGAAGTAAGACTTGCATTTTTTAGTCTCTGTTAGTTAACTCTCAGTCTGTTAGTTAGAAATACTGAAGAGGAAAGAAACTGATGTTTCCTTAGAAGTCTTGTCTTTCTTCATTCTGTTTACATTTAAACAAGTACCAGCTGAGTGCCGAGGACACTGAAATAAATGTACAGAGTCCTGACTGTACTCAACACTGGAAGTTGAGATGTCATTAAACTTTATAGTGTCATTAGGTGAATTCAAGTTGAAGCATGTATAGGATGCTGAAAGAACTGATAGAGTACTTGAGTCTTCCCAAGAAAGTTATGAAACACTTCCCAAGGGCCAGCTGCTTGCCTGACTCCTGAAGGGTTGATGCTAGAAATCCATCGGGCATCTGATGAGAGGGAAGCCATTTCTAGCAAAGTAGACTCCAATGAAATCTCGCTCACTCTATATAACTACTTGAAATGGTGGTCTGGGAAATGTGGAACAATGAAGGAAGAATTTTAAACAGGTAACTAGTCAACTTGGTTTGCAAAGAAAAGGTCATAATATGGAATGTGGAAGCTAATACAGAAATTGGACAAAGGACTTAACTCAGGGTGGAGAAATGTTGTTGATGGTGAACTCTTGTACTCCACTGGACTTGGCCTGAGCAGCCTGTACTTTCTTATGTTGTATACTTACACTCAAAATATTCCAGAGTTGGATTTTTTTCCCACTTGTTGATAAGTGAAGTATTCTAGACAATGCCTGCTGTTATGGCTTACCAGTCAATCACTCCATTGAAAAGTGTCTTTTTTATGTCAAAGTTATGTGGCTTTTAAAATTGGGAAAATTGAAAAGGAAAGGAAAAATGTGAAGACCAGGAAGAAATCATCAGGCATGCCAAATATAACCATACCTTGAGTTATCTTAGGTTAACAATATTTTGTTCTGGTTTGAAAAAGAATGAATCCAGGTGGGCTGATGAGATGGCTCAATGGATAAAGTTGCTTGCCACCAAACCCAAGGAGAGGTGAATTCAAAGCCTTGTACCCTTGCGGTAGAGGAATCAAGCAACTTTTACTAGTTATGCATGCAATAGAGTAATGTAGCATTAAAATAGAAATCAAATTATAAAACATGGGAAGAAAAAAGGTGCCAGCATGGGCGACTTAAGAAGTCTTCAGTCTTAGCTCTCTGGGGATGAATACATTCTAACCCAAGGAATGTCCTAACAGTTATGTTTTTCAAATTTGATATATGTATATTCCTACCTAAAAGTGAATGTTTCAACAACCCATCAAGAAATGATAGAAGGCTGGACAATGACAGAGGTGATATAAAAGGAGAAGAGAGAAGGGTGTCAAAGGAGGCTTGATGTCACAGGCCTGCATGACCAGTGATGAATGAGACCTCAGCCTGGTCCAGCACAGATGTGCTCGCCTCCCACCTGGATAGTCAGTGTGCATTTGCCATAACTGAAATGTGCAAAACCTATCAAGAGAAAAGAAAATGGATCCCACTTAAGTTTGGGACATTTGTGGTGCCTGGAAAGTAATATCAGACTTATCTCTTCTGGTCTGCTTCTGTGATTATTCTAATATTTACCCTTTACTTGTAAACTTGCATGTACTACTTTGCCTTTTTCAACTGAGATTTAAAATGCAGAGGATATATATTGTCACTCTTAAGTTGTTGGATTTAATTTAATGCAGGCACCATCATGAAACTTTTGTGGGCTATCAAGATGACAACCTATTCCAGGATGAAATGAGATATCTGCGCTCAACATCCGTCCCTGCTCCATACATATCAGTTACTCCTGACGCAAGTCCCAATGTATTTGAAGAGCCAGAGAGCAATATGAAGTCTATGCCACCAAGGTACTTTACTTCAGTCTTTCTACATGACAAGTGTTTTGTTGAACTATTAAAGAGTATTCTTGTGATCCTTTTATACAGCTTTCTGTCTCAGGAAGAACATTGGGTCAGCTGTGCAAGCTATTGGAAAGAAAAAGTATGCATATATGAACAGAGTTCTTGATGGGAAAAGGATCATTGGGAGAGAAAAGACCAACTAATGATGCAATGAAAGATTATACTGAAGCATAAACTTTTGAGTGATGCATTTAGTTAGAGAAGGGAAAGTTAACTTTGAGGCAACACTTAGACCCATGGTAGAAATGACACAGAGCTTGAATCATGAATCTTAAGTTTCTTGGATCACTGTTTGCCTTCTCATTCAGCTCTGTTGTTGGTGCCAGACATGATTCAGGAAAGACAGTACACAAGGAAACTTGACCACCACTGAAACTTAGAGAGGTTTTTTTTTGGAGCTGCTCTTGATGTTATCTCCAAGAGGACAGCTCACCTTTTATATCTTTAAAGATGAAAGTGTCTCTGAAGATGGAATTGAGGACCGTTTTTACACTACTCTGACAAATAGGGTTCAGTGGAATGATACCACTGTCTAGGATTAAGCTCATATAGAACAAACTGCTAGTTGGAGATAGTGAGGTAAAGCTATATAATAGAATCTTCCATACCAAATAATTTGTAATTTTTTCTTTAAAAAAATATATTCTCCAGCTTTAGCGTATAGAAATTGCTATAAATTTCCATATTAACCATGAAAAGAATCAGAACTTGCTGGGAAGCTAAATAACCTTCCAGTTTATAAAAAATCAAATCAAGTGAAAAGATGCAAAGCACAGACAGAGATCCAGGTCGAATCTTGCAATTATAAACCCCTGTATGTGCAGTCTCTATGGTCACAACTGCATGCTGCCAACATCCCACAGAGTGCTTCCATCCATAGAGTAGTCCCTGCCTTACAGTGCAAAGGAAAGCTTGTGTTATCTTTGGGAGGAATGACATGTGTAGCAAGTACGGCTGGGAACAGAAATCCAAGGAAATCCACACCTCTTTAGCAGAGCAAGCGGGGAGACACAGCAGTTTACCCATTGAAACATTAGTGAAATGAAATTATCTATTTATCATATAATAATAATAAAAAAAACCAATCTGAAAGAAAATTCACCTGAAGGAAATTCCTCTAAGTAGTTTATAGTAGAAAAATATGTTTATGACATAAATTTAATAAAAACAAAAGCTCAAATGTAGAAATCAGATAAAAAGCCAGATGAAATAAAGACACACATTGTAAAGTTAAAATGGCAGCCCAAATATCAAACCAACATTGTTCTAAGACTAAGAAATTAGTTAGAAATATGTAGAACTGTAAGTTAAATTAAAGTAAACGTTTGTGATGGTTACAATGGGGTACTGAAATAGAGTGAAAATCCTTTAAAATGACTAGTGTCTGGTTCACTGTTATAAAGTAAATATAACTGCACTTCACTCACTTGATTCTCATGAACTTTTACCCTGTCCTTTTACGTCTGCAGTCTGGAGACCAGTCCCATAACGGACACCGACTTGGCTAAGAGGACTGTCTTCCAGAGGTCATACTCCGTTGTCGCTTCTGAATATGACAAGCAGCATTCCATTTTACCTGCTCGTGTTAAAGCCATCCCTAGACGAAGAGTTAACAGTGGAGACACTGGTAGATACACATGTAGAAAAGAGCTTAGTGAGCAGGCTGTCAAAAACCTTTTCTCTGCAGATAATGTGTAAAATGTAGTGTCTGAGGGGAACGCAGGGTATCTGCCTTTAGCTTGTGATAGACTGTACTTTTATATGACCCAGTCATAAATGCTCCTACGTTTTGTATCTCAGTGAGACTAGATATTTATATCAATGTTTATTCAATACATTGACTTAGGAAATCTTAACTTGCTAGGTATCTAACCCCCTGCATACACTCGTGTTACTATCATTAACCCTTCCATGAGGCTTCATGAACTAGGAGGTCCAAATGTGCTTAAGTATTGAGTTATTTCTCACCATCCATAGAAGCATACAGTTCTTCAAGGCACCATCACACTGAGCAGATAGAAAACTTCAGAGACAGGAATAACTCTTAATGGGTTTTTTTATTATGTAATCTGGACTAATTGCTAATTATAAGGAATTTTTATTCTTAGAAACTCACTATATTGCCCAGGCTTATTTCAAATTTGCAAGTCTCTTGTCTCAGCCTCTCAAGTGCATGGCTTGAAGGAACATGTTATCATTAGTGGCTTATGCATGTTAATAGAAAAAAATTGTAGGTTTATTCAATAAGTACATTAGGGATTGTGCTGAGACACTGTCTTAGTTTTTATTTCCTGTTGCTATGATAAAATGTCTTAACAAAAACAACTTAAGAGAGAAAGGCTAGTGCCATTACTTCTGCACTCAAGAACAGAGAGCAGTGGATTAATCCATGTCTTTAGTGCCCAGCGCTCTCTTTCTTCTTTTCATTCAGTCCTGGACCCAACCCAGTAAATGGTTCTGCTCACTTTCCGTATGGATCTTTCCACTGAAATTAAGCCAGTTAAGAAAAATCTCATAGGAATACCCCTATGCCAACCTATTCAAGACTATTCCTCATTGAGATTCACTTCACAGCTGACCCTGGATTTTGCCTTTTAGGAAATGATGAACGTGAGGTTAGATTTCAGGTACAGCACAAGCTATTTAGTTAGCCTTTACAGTGCTGTAGGAAGTATGAACTCTACAGTCAGTCGTGGTTCAAAACCTATCTGTTCAACATAATTTCCGTTAACTTTAAGAAAGTAAGAATTGTGTAGTGATAGTTTCTTCTTAGCACTAGTTGAAATTGTTGTGAAATTGTGTCATGTGCAGAAACAAAGGACTTTGATGCGAATAAGCTAGTTATTTTCAGTATTTAATATATTGATTATTTGCTAGCTATGAAGATTACTAATTTTCTTTTTCTTTTTAGAAGTTGGGTCTTCCCTCTTGAGACATCCATCACCTGAGCTTTCCCGGCTAATCTCAGCCCACAGCTCTCTTTCCAAAGGAGAGCGAAATTTCCAGTGGCCAGTTTTGGCTTTTGTTATACAGCATCATGATCTAGAAGGGCTTGAAATAGCAATGAAGCAAGCCTTGAGGAAGTCTGCTTGCCGAGTGTTTGCTATGGAGGTACAAATACATTAATGGTACAGATATTACACAAGTCCATAAGAATCCCATTTAACGATGCCACTATTTTTACCAAACAGATTGCATTAAGTGAAAGCCATAGGTGTAATGAAAAAAAAGAAAAGTGTTCACATCAAAATAAAAGGTTTATGAATAAAGTAATTTAGAATTTTATATTTGATTGTGCTAAATCTTTACTTCTATCCAACTTTATTATTTGTATCTGAGGTTATCTTTTTTATTATTTTTATTATTTTTTTATTATTCGCTAGGATGAAATGACATAATAACCATGTAAAGAAGATGAATAGGGCTTTTGAGTTAGAAATTTACCAGTAATAGCTTCTCAGGCCTCCATTTGAAATAATAGGGATGCAGTATTTCCCAGGCCTATGGATGGTAAATGTTTCTTCTTTTAACATGTATGTAATAAATAATTTGTCGCATCCATTGTTAGAAATAATATATGTAAGCAAATGGCTACTTGTGTGTAGAACTTGTAATAGCTTTAATTCTGGGTTAGAAGAAAATGCCTTCAACAAAACAAAATTGAAACTAAAAATTTTTATTGTATTTTGTAAATAGTATTTTCTTGTTGCTTTATTAGTATTATTATTATTACTATTACTATTATTAAAGACCGGAATTGACTATTTCAAATTTATTGTGAGGGCCACATTTTCTACCATGTTTATCGCTAAATAATACTAGTAATACTGCATTTTTAACTCACATTTCCCTTTATCTCGGCTGCTCAGGCATTCAACTGGCTGCTCTGTAATGTCATCCAGACAACTTCCCTGCATGATATTCTCTGGCACTTTGTGGCAGCACTGACTCCTTCTCCAGTAGAAGCGGAGGAAGATGAGGATGAAGAAAGCAAAACTAATAAGGAAAATGTAGAGCAAGTGAGTTTAATTACATATTTTGTCCTTTGAAAGCGTTATGCGTTTATACAATGTATGTTGGTCATGCCCATCTGCCACTACTCTCCTCCAGCTCCCTGCAGTACCACCCACTCTATGTGCTCTCTGCTGCTGCTGTTGCTATTAGTAACAACCCGAGTCCAATTAGTGCCTCCTGTATCATATGTGCATATGACCATAATTCCATGTTTTTATAGAAACCAAGCAGTATGTTTTCTGGTGTAGTATAATGTTTTACATGAAATAATTGACAGATTATTTGACCCTGGAAAATGGATGCTATAGGCAAAGTGTTAATCGTACTTGGTGAAAGTTTTCTTTCTGTCAAAGATGCTGACTAAGCCGGTTTCTCAATGAATATCATTGTCACAGAGTAATCAGGAAGAAGATGGATATCATTGCAGTATTACAAACCTGAAGCTGGAAAGATCTCCGTTCTAGCCTAGCAACAAGTGGGACAAATGTGCTGCCCCCCAAGATAGGAGACACCTTAGCAGGGAGGACAGTGTCCAAATGTCAACCAGAAAGTGGAAGTAGCAGGTCTAACCAGGGTGACTGCCATGCCCTGACTGAATGTAGGTGGGCTACTGGAGAATGAAACATGTCTTAGAAGAAGATGGTACAACCTACAACATAGTTCCAAAGGCTGAGAAGCACCCGTTAGCACCCACGAGAAACAAAGTACATTCATGTTCACTGTGTGGTACCCTTCTCTTGGAGAGAATTTGGCAAAACCTGTGTAAACCAATTAAAAATTATTTAGTAATTATAGTTATGAGCTTTCCTATGTGAATACGTGATTCATTACAGAGCTTGTTTAAGAAAAGAACAAAAACAAACAAAATGCTTGTTCTGATGTAGACTGTGAAGTAGACTATGCTATTCCCATTCATGAGATTAACATCTACCAGAATATTGTATATGGTGTGCATAGATAATAATAGTCATAATCTCTGTTGCAAATTGCCTATTAATGTGTAGTGCACATAAAATCCTGTGAAATGGGAGTACCCCAACTTCTAAATGTGTCATTTTTAACAGGTAAGCAAATACACAAAATACATGCATGTATGAATACAAATATACACATGCGTGTATAAATACAAGTATACTAGAATTGATGTGTCTATGTAATAGTCATTTGTTTGATAATTTTACTTATAATTTACCTCATCAGTTTTCTCTAGAAATGTTACAAATACAACTAGAAACTTTACTTCCTATATATACAAGTTGTGCTTACATAATAGTCCTTTTAAAAAAATGTTCCTTCCATCATGCAAACTGATAAATTCATTTCCAATTTAGGAGAAGGACACAAGAGTGTGTGAACATCCACTCTCAGATATAGTGATTGCAGGCGAAGCTGCTCACCCTTTGCCACACACATTCCACCGTTTATTGCAAACCATCTCTGATCTTATGATGGCCCTCCCCAGTGGCAGCTCATTGCAGCAGATGGCCTTAAGGTAATTTTGCACCTAATATTTTAACACAAGAAAAATCTTATGGAATACGCGAAGTATTAAATACTTGAAAAATTCTTTAAATGGTAACATGCAAAGAACGGCAATGGTGATTTCCCTCTCCCTCTCTTAAGTTAGAATCGTTTTTCTTTCTAGCT
Organism: Phodopus roborovskii; assembly: GCF_943737965.1. NCBI lineage: Eukaryota > Metazoa > Chordata > Mammalia > Rodentia > Cricetidae > Phodopus > Phodopus roborovskii. The sequence continues at coordinate 16,353,307 of NW_026126511.1, forward strand.
AGTGTCTGTTCACCCTTCTTAGTTCCCCAAAAGACTGTATAATCATCTTGCTCACTTTTTCCCTCTCTTTTATTTCACTGTGACCAAAAGAGACAGATGCAAATGGAATCTCAGGAACCAAAAGAAAATGGGACCATGCGGCTTCAATGTAGATTATAGATTCTAGTATGTACAGCCATTTAAAGCCACCTTAAGTAATATCACATAATTTTAATTTATGTGATCACATAAATTTAATGTGAAGTGAATTTGTCATTAAACTGTAATTTTAGATTTATTCAGTGTATTATAGACATGAATAAATCCTCCACGATGGAAAGATTGGGTTTCCCATGTCCGTAATGATAAGGCCAGTAGAAAACAGGTATTTTTTTTTTTTATTTTTTTTTTTTTTGTCATCCTCATAAGATTTTTTTAAGTGCAATAAATATTATACCCCAATAAATCATTCCAGACAGAATTACCACACAGATAAAGTTGCAAAAGCTGTTAGAATGGTATAATGTTTACCTTCACGACAGATTCAGTTTTCCTTGTGTGGCCTTGACCTCCATAGCCCCTTTTGTTTCTATATTTAAAATAGGTAGATGTCCTTTAGAAATTACCTTTATTTCTCAAAACAAACAAACAAAAAAAGTTTCTTTGATTGTATTCTCTGAAATTTTTCAATGTTTATCTTTTCACTAAAGCATTTACACCTTTCTTGCAATATTTAATGCGGAGTGAAACCTCTCTAAGAACTCCTAGATAGTCCCAGAGAATAATTACCTTGTGTGTTGTTTATACTTTTAGATGCTGGAGCCTCAAGTTCAAGCAGTCTGATCATCAGTTTCTCCATCAGAGCAATGTCTTCCATCACATTAACAATATCCTGTCCAAGTCAGACGACGGAGACAGTGAGGAGAGCTTCAGTATCAGTGTGCAGTCTGGGTTCGAAGCTATGAGCCAGGTCAGTCACTACGTGTCTGCTCTTTATAGTCAGTTACCAGTGGCAGATGGAGTAAATGACTCATCAACAGTTTGATTACACAATTTACTATTGAATGTTTGCTTTTTCATGGAGAAACATTTCACTTTTAATACTATGAATGTTTACATTTCTTTCTATTAGGAGTTATGCATAGTTATGTGCTTAAAGGACTTGACCAGCATTGTTGACATAAAAACATCAAGCCGGCCTGCCATGATTGGCAGTTTGACAGATGGCTCCACAGAAACCTTTTGGGAATCAGGAGATGAAGATAAAAACAAAACTAAAAACATCACTATCAACTGTGTAAAAGGAATTAATGCCCGTTATGTATCTGTTCATGTGGACAATTCCCGGGATCTTGGGGTGAGAAAGGAATCTTAATTTGTGGTTCAGTCTTTATTTTAGACTCTGTTCTTTTAGACATCCTCATTTCTGAGTTTACAAAAGAGGTTTATCTTTTGGGACTTGTCCAGACAAACATTTTTATATTCCTCAAATGAATCTTAAACCTAAGAATAGATTTATATGGCTGGAAACACTGTGGACTATAAACTCTAAAGGGAGGTCCAATCACAAATATACCATGGCTACAACTAACAAGATTTAGATCTACCCTTGTATCTTCTACTTCTATGCCCTTATTTAAGTAATTCCCTTGACCTGGAACTTCCTTTAAAATGTGTTCCCAAGATCCCACAACTCAGCAGAGAAATCCTCTTTAGATGATGACGCCTGTATAAAAGTTTCTCTCTTTTCACGGCTGGGTTTTTGGTTGTTTTGGTATGCGTGCGTGCGTGCGTGCGTGCGTGCGTGCGTGCGTGTGTTTGGAGTACCTACTGGTACTTAACATACTTTGGCCCACAGTGTCATTAGTTACAGGCTTCTGCTTCACACCCTCAGGCCTAGGGTTACAGGTGGATAGTCCCTGAGCTAATTTAAATATTCATGATTTATAGTCTTCCTGGCCTAATCTCTCTAATAGAACATTTCAACTGAATGGAAGCATTCTTCTGTAAAAGGCTCTGAATCTTATTTACCTGAACTGGAAAATAGTGTCAGCTGCCAGACTGCTTCTTCTGTCCTTGGTCTTGGGGAAGGATACTTCTTTGAATTTTTGCTTCAAAGTAGATGGTTTTAGTGGATTCCCATGAATCATTGCTGATCTGCACCCATCAATTTGCATATTTATTTTCTTGAAAAAAATGAAAATAGTAGGTTTTTATCTCAACTAAGCTGGATGTTAAGCCAACCACATCAGTCTCTCTACAAGCCAAGTGCAATAATCTGCCATCCACACCAGGGATATAACCCTTTAGTCCAGTCCATGTTTCCCTTGTCCCAAATAAGGAAAGGGGCTTAAGCTAGCGTAGCATAAGCTTGTTTCCTCTTTAGAAACGGGAATTTCCAATGGGTACAAATAATTTATCTTACATGAAAAAGTCAAAACATTTCTGGCTAGCTTTTCCTACTCAGTACAAACTTATCTTTGTTTTATACCAGGACATACTTCTCACAATGATTATTACAATCAAATTGAATTTTTGTATTCATTAGGTAGAGATAATTATAGCAATATCCATTGTGGAAAAAAAAAAATGTAGTATGTCAGGTAATGTCCACTTTCTTTTTAAGAAACAGCTATATTATAAATATGCTCCTTGAGAAAACATATTTCTTTGTCTCCCAAACTACCCACCAGTGAGCCTTATCCATGTCTTTTGTTGTTTTGAGTTTCATTGACATATGTGATTCATATTAAGCAACTCAAGAGGAGTTAGTTAGTCTGTTTTTTTGATGTTTTTTGATGTTACTTTCATAAGACTGCTCAACTCTACTGCCAGGGTGACTGGCGTCCAGAACTGAGACATAGCACTTGCACTGTTGAATATTTGTTTCCTGTGTGAAGTTGCCCTTCTCTCATTTGATGCATATTTTAAAGGAGTAGAACACAGCTTACTCAGACACCCTTTTCCAAAGCCATGAAGTAGTCAGGATACACACAAGTATCTGTTAGATAAGTGACCTTCCCTCATGTGCTTCAAGAACGAGGAATATAGCAAGCAGAATTGTTGAAATACTACATGAAGATACAGAATTGAATGATAAGAACTTTGTTAAAGTGTTTGTGAGAAAGAGATAACTGCAGTTTGTAGGTACTATGGTTAGTTTGATAGATGGTATGGGGTCAGTTAGGTCTGATAATACAAACAGAAGCAATAATGTGGTTGTATTTTAGATGTTCTGAGCAGGAACATAGTATAACTATTTTGAATTGTCTGTTATAGAATAAAGTTACCTCAATGACCTTCTTAACTGGGAAAGCAGTAGAAGATTTGTGCAGAATAAAGCAGGTAATTGAAACTTTGTCATTTTTTTTAACCTCGGCTTTTACTGTTGAGTTTCAGTATTGGCATACTCCCACGAGTATTTACAAAATAATAAATTAATAACTAGTATACGAACCAAGAACTACCATCCCGATTGTTTCCTTAAGTGTCCTCAGTCACGCTCCTACAGTATTCCAGTCTTTATTCTCTCGTTGCTTTACAAAGATTCGGATGCCTTTAAAGTCATCACAGATCTGGTTTAGAGTAACCAACTTCGTGTACCTACACCTTAAGTTAAAATCTGTTAGCCTAAACAAAACTGAAAGAAAACTATGCATATAACTTAACAGCTATGTCTAGGTTGCAAGTTCATTTACAAAAAAATTTCTAGAAACAAGTGAAGTCATATCTGGACACAGGTCTGAGATTATGCACAGATTCAGAACTTACATAACCCAAACTCTGCCAGAGCTCTTCTTCTAGGGTTACTTTACAACATGAAAGTTAATGAGTTTTTTTACTTTTTTTTTCTCAAATCATATTGAGATTTAAGATGAGAAATATCCAAATACTAAAGAATCTGGGAAAATTATCCAAAAAAGTTGTTTTGTTTTCCATACTTCTCTATTTAGAAGTGTTGACATTATGAATTTAATACCATATGTCTAAATAAATCACCTGGAGGTCTCCAGGTCCCTTCTTAGTTATCAAATACAATGAGAGTAACTTTAATTTCATTGGAGGAGTAGTCTTAAAACCCATTTTCCCTGTGCTGACATTCAGTCCTTGATAAAGGCATGTACATGTCTGAAGTATCAGCACAATGAAAACACCTTTTTAGTGGTGCTTAGTGCAAGGGAGTCATGTGAAGTCTCTGGAATAGTTTCGCTCGCATCGTTTATACAGGGAAACCATATGGTTGGCGGTCAGGCCTACATTAATTCTCAGCTACATCACCTGAGACTCTCTCAACCTCTGTTAACCTCGCTTCCTTCTTTAGTCTTTCTCATGTAAGTAATACCACTTGTCCTCACAAACCTTGAATAAGATAATGAGAATAACCGGATAATCTTCACTGTCTGTGCACTTGTTTGTTATTTGAGCTTGCTGTTACTGATGCTAAGCCTAGGGCAGTGATAAAAGTGATTCTGCTGTATCAGGTTCCTGTCCTTTTTCTGCTCAACCAGGTCGATTTGGATTCCAGGCATATTGGCTGGGTAACAAGTGAACTCCCAGGAGGGGACAATCACATCATCAAAATTGAACTAAAGGGCCCAGAAAATACACTAAGAGTTCGACAAGTAAAAGTCCTGGGTTGGAAAGATGGTGAAAGCACAAAAATCGCAGGCCAGATCTCAGCCAGTGTAGCTCAGCAAAGGAACTGTGAAGCTGAGACTCTCCGAGTATTCAGACTCATTACATCGCAAGTGAGTACCCTTCAGCATAAATTGACATATATTTCGAGAGTATAGCAAATATTTTATTAGAATTTTCTGGCTTCAATATATACCCCATTTTCACTTCTCTTAGGCCTTCACCAATATCTAGTGTTGCATTTGTAGTTTCAGAAGAGTAGTGATAGTGCTCAGTAAAGGAATTATTAGAAGAACCCTTCAGGATCCTGGCTGAGTGTGGGGGGAATAGCACCTGTTGTCCTACTGCTCGGGAGGCTAAGACAAAAGGATGGTCACAAACTTAAGGGGCAGCCTAGACTACATTATGAGTTCTAGAACAACCTGAGCTACAGAGTTACACCCTGTCTCAAAATTACGAGTTAATTAAAACTCTTCAGAATTGGATAACCATTCGGCTTTCCCAGAGGTAATGGCTGTCATTAACTCTTTCTCGCATGGCTACTTTCTTTGTCAGGTGTTTGGAAAGCTCATCTCTGGAGATGCTGAACCTACACCAGAACAAGAGGAAAAGGCGCTCTTGTCCTCACCTGAAGGAGAGGAAAAAGTATACAATGTATTTACTTGTAGCCTAAAATTTTATTTCTCATTTTCATTTTCTTTTGGTAAGACAACTAACTCTTGGGTTACTGTACATTTTAATGAGTATGTGGCAACATTTTATATATAACTATTTTTTTTTCTTAACTTGTATTAGAAAGTGCAGGAATTTTCTGAAAGCAACTAACCTTTTCCTATCTGAGCTAGCTGGAATTTTACCACCTATAGAAGCTTGCTGGTTGCTGTTGGTGTCTTTAGAATTGCTAAACTCTGCCCATTGGTTATCCTCTCTCTCCTCCATTGTGTTTCCCCTACGTGGTCTAGCACGTTACAAGTTCTCAAACAGAAAACAGCTCTCTCTACAAAAGCTGAGAAAAATCTAACCATGCCCCTGTGTCTTCTTAATTTCTTTCATGTTGTTTGTCTGCACATACGTTCTGCCTCTTCTACTAAATCTTAGCTTACAGACCACACACATGTCTAATTTGTGTTTGACCTTTAGGTATTGTCACACATGTGTGCAGTAAAATTTCACTGTGCTCATTTTAATGCTCTGTGGCTTTCTTCTAAAGCAGTTAATTTACTGGAACATTGCACCTCAGGGGAAAGCCTCAGCCTCTGGGGTTACAGTGCTATGTGAAAACTCAGCATGGCATTGCCATGCTGAGCAGAGCCCCGAAGCAGATCGCTTGCCCTGAAACCCGTTACCCCTCGTGTTGGCTCTTTGTGTCTTCATTCTCTCTTGGGCAGTGCAGATTGGGTTCAGTGTTTTTGAGGAAATAGCTTTTAGTTTTATTGCCACCTCTTTTTATTTATATAAAATCATCTCTTTATCATTTTTCCATACATTTACTTTGATTTTGATTTCTGCCCCTTTTTCTGATGTATAAAGGGACAGAACTGAAATCTTTCTCAAATTTTGTTCATTTTTTGTTCACTTTGTCAAAATGATTACTTTAACCCTTATCCTTTGTCTTAGTGTTATACACTTCAATTTAAAAGAAATATACCTAAGATACTTGCATAAAATAAATGCACCTCACAGTCTCTGCCTAATTATTTCTCAAGGCCTCTAAAACATCAAATACACAAATTGTCTCTAAAATGTCTACCTTTTTTGTTTTTACTTTTCTATGCGAAGGCAACATCCGATGCTGACCTGAAAGAACACATGGTTGGAATCATATTCAGCAGGAGTAAACTGACTAACTTACAAAAGCAGGTTAGTTAATAGTCTTTGTCTGTTAGGTTGACTGGGGATTTTTAGTCGTAAATTGTCCTCTAAATTCATTAAGGCTTTTTAATGCTTCCTCTTAGTTCTTACTTGTCCTGTAGAACGTGTGTCTGCTTTTGAAGAGTCAGTCATGGTATCATGTGCCTGTGATCCCAGCACTTAGAAGGCAGAGGAAGGAGGTTCCAGAATTTAAGGCTAACCCAGGCTATGTAGTGGCTCATTGTCTCAAAATAAAACAAAAAAGGAAAAAGCTTGTTACAAACATTAACTTTCTTATTTCGCTATTCTTCTTTGCATCTCTGTTAGTCCTCTGTGTTCAGTAGGTGTGTTGCTACCAAGTACCTCAGGTGGGTAGATTGACTGACTGACTGACTGACTCACTGACTGACTGACTCACTGACTGACTGACAGACTGACTCACAGACAGAGTGACTGACTGACTGACAGACTGACTGAGTAACTGACTGACTGACAGATTGACTGGCTGGCTGGCTGGCTGGCTGGCTGGCTGGCTGGCTGGCTGGCTGACTGACTGACTGTAGCCAGAGCTGCCTTAAACTGACAGTCCTTTCTCTCAGCGTCCCAATCCCAAATAGACAGCGTCTACACTGACCTACATACATTATTTACTTCTGTTGTAAATAACCAGCTATATCAATTGACATTTGCATTTATTATATTCCCTTTTCTTCTCAATTTTTCTAAACCAGGAGTCAGAGTTCTCAGCAATTAATAATGCTTACGATACCATTATTAATGTTTTTAAGCATAAGAAATAATGGATTAAGTCTAGATTCATACTGGAATGATAGGTAACATAAAATATATACTTCAGAAGACAAAGAAACCAAGCACAAAGTCATATCTGTGATCTCAGCTACGATAATTTAATCCTAGTCTAGGTAGCATAGGGAGCCTCATCAGTGAATAGAGAGATGAAAATACTGATTTTTTTTTTTGCCCTGCCTATTTTTGCATAGCATTAAATATTTTAAGAGGAAAAAAAAGCATAAATTTCTTTATGTTTTATTTTTCTGCTTCTTTAATTTGGCTATTTATATCAGGTGATTTAATTATTGAGATCTTAGTCATAGTTTCCTCTAGTTTTCCATTGTTTTTAAGACGAGTTAAGAGGATAATATAATGGAGAATGTATTGGCAAAAGAGTATTAAATCAAGCATCAGTTTGCATTCTTTGCATTTCTTGCCTGTTCTAGGAAAATAGTAATGAAAATGACTTATAAGTAAAATTTTATGTTTTCTATGTTGCCTTCACATAGGTGTGCGCCCACATTGTGCAAGCCATTCGCATGGAAGCGACAAGAGTCCGTGAAGAGTGGGAACACGCCATATCCAGCAAGGAAAATGCCAATTCCCAGCCCAGTGATGAGGACGCCTCCTCAGATGCTTACTGCTTCGAGCTGCTCTCCATGGTGCTAGCACTGAGCGGCTCCAATGTTGGAAGGCAGTATCTGGCTCAGCAGCTGACTCTGCTTCAAGACCTCTTCTCTCTGCTTCACACAGCTTCTCCTAGGGTCCAGAGACAGGTGACCCATCCTTCTATGTTTCTTCTCTGTTGCTTGAAAACTTAAAAATCAGAAGACCTTAAGCATGAACTTTTATTAACTTATGTTTGGGGATCCAATTTTAACTTCATGGTTTGTTTTTTTTTTTTTGTTTTTGGGATGGAGTTTCTCTGTGTATCCCTGGCTGTCCTGGAACTCACTTTCTAGACCAGGCTGGCTTCAAACTTACAGAAATCTGTCTGCCTCTGCCTCCCAAGTGCTGGAATTAAAGATGTGTGCTACCACACCCGGCAAAATGTGTTCCAGTTACTACTGTAGTGTGATAAATAGTATTCTGAATAGTGACTGATTGCTTAGTGAGAGATATATTATGTCATTTAATCCAGAACAAAGGTAAAAGACTTTTTTTTTCATGCTGTCTCAGGTAGTCACTAACACTCTGGAAATTCAAAAATGTTTAAATCATACTCTTTCCCTCTCAAAATTAAAAGTACAACTTATTTAAAGTGTTAAAGTATGCTTCTGTTCCTCCCAGAGATTTTGAAGCTCCAGAATAGAAACTAGGCACATTTTAAGTAATTGTAAAGCACACTTCTTAAATGTGCTCTTTCAATGTCCTCATCAGGTAACCTCCCTACTAAGACGAGTGTTGCCTGAAGTGACCCCCAGTCGTCTGGCCAGCATCATAGGCGTGAAGTCTCTTCCCCCGGCAGACATTAGTGACATCATTCACTCAACTGAGAAAGGAGACTGGAACAAGCTGGGTATCTTGGACATGTTTCTGGGCTGCATTGCCAAAGCACTCACTGTCCAGCTCAAAGCCAAAGGGACCACCATCACTGGGACAGCTGGCACCAGTGTGGGTAAAGGAGTTACAACAGTCACCCTGCCGATGATTTTCAACTCCAGGTGTGTCCTTCCCTCTGTTTGAGTACCAGAAAGTTAAACATCACAAACTTCACCTGTAGGCAGACTTTTTTCAACTGCCAAGCTCCCAAATAATGATGCGGAGACTTCTTATTAATTATGAAAGCTTGCCTTTAGCTTAGTCTTGTTCAAAAGTAGCTCTTAAAGCTTCAGAATGACCTGTGTTTATATTAATCTAAGTTCTGGTACGTAGCTTATACCTCTGCTCAGCACTGTGCATTCCACTTCTCCATGTCTGACTGGCAAATCCTTCCTCTCAGATTATTTCCTGGAGTTCTTCTCTCCCCTGGGAAGTCCCACCTATCCACTCCTGCCTAGTCAGCTCTTCATTTAAACCAATCAGAAGGTGCCTTGTCAGAGACACGTTTTCACAGTGTATAAAAAGATTAGCCCACAAGAGTCACCTATTGGCTCACTTAACACATAACATCCATAAGCAGTTGGCTGTATATGTATAAAAGGAATGTCAGGATAACTCAGCAGGTGAAGGCTCCTGCCATACAGGCCTGGTAACCTGAGTTTGATTCCCCAGAAAGGTGGAGGGAAAGAACAAGTTCAGCGAAGAGGTCCTCTTACTTGTACACACAGTGTGGTATGCTTGTCCTCCTATTTATTGTGTGTGCACATGCACACACAGACACGCACACCAATAATAATTTTCTAAATTAAAAAAGATATATAGACTATAGGAATAAGCTTTATATGTAACATTCATTATTTGTGTTGAAAAGCTTGAATGTGACTCCCTTATTATATAGAAAAAAACACAAATTATGTCAATATTTCCCATAACATAAATAAATAATGAGGAGAAAGATAAACTTCATATCACGTAATGCTTTATATATATATTTCTTTAAAAATTCTGCAGAAACAAATTACAGAAGAGCTTTTTCTAATCTCAAATTTACAAAGCATAAATACCAAAAGCCATGTAGGAAAAGCTTCACAGATTTGATACATAACAGTGATTATAGCGGGCATATATACTGTTAAAGTGTTTTTAAACTGAAGCACTACTTGGAAAATATCTAAAGTTACATAATAAACTATTGGCTGTTGTTGTTGGGTTTGTTTGTTTGTTTGTTCCCTGTCTCTCAATGTTTTGGTATTTGAGGACCAGCCATCCAGCTTCCAAATATTACATGGGGACTTATTCTTCCCTGTGAATGCCTGGCCTTAACTTGGCTTGTTTCTTAAATTGTTCCATCTACCTTTTGCCTCTGGGCTTTTTCTTTTCTGTATTCTGACACCTTTCTTTCCTTCTTACTCCAAGCTGGCTGTGTGCCTGGGTGAGTGGCCGCTGGCATCCCCCCCCCCCTTACCCTTTTCCCTCCTTCTCTCTTCCATTTATTCTGCCCGCCTGGCAGCCCCACCTATCTCTCTCCTGCCTAGCTATTGGCCGTTCCGCTCTTTATTAGACCAGTCAGGCGCTTTAGCCAGGCAAATTAACACAGTTTGAGAGCATTAAATAAATGGAACATAAAAGAATGCAACACATCTTTGCATCATTAAACAAGTATTCCACAGCATAAGTGGATGTAACACATATATTAATATAATATCCCACAACAGACCATAAGATTAAAATGTTTATAAAAGTGCAAAGAACAGGTAACAATTGACAGGAAAAGTTACAAATGTTAATGAACAATGGAAAAGATGCCAGGGAAATAGAGAATAAACAACTACAGGCACACATATACATGAAAATAATAAACAGGTGAATAACAAAATAAAATGTCTTAATTGGATAAATTACCTGTAATGCCAGAATGAGGAAGGAGATTAGTAACTTAAAGGCCAGTGTAGGCTTCATAGCAAGACTCCATCTGAAAAATTTTTAAAAATTAGGGCTAGTAAGATGGCCCATGAGGAAAAGCACCTGCAACCAAGCCTTGCAGCCTGGGCGTGAGCCTCATCACCCACACAGTGGATGGAGAGAGCCAGCTCTGAAAGCCAACCTCCTGGTGTATTCCATGGCACACTTAACACATATACATACACACAAAATAAACGAACAAAAATTTAACAAAATAAAACATTCTAATTAATTCAGTCAGCTAAACAATTAAGGTGCTCTGTGCTGAAGTAACATTGTTTTCTTTGTAGTTACCTGCGGAGAGGTGAAAGTCATTGGTGGATGAAAGGATCAACTCCCACGCAGATCTCAGAGATCATCATTAAGCTCATTAAGGACATGGCTGCAGTAAGTCCCCTGCTCTTGACACAGCTCACTCCGCTCCATTAATAAAAATGCATTGCTAGTGTTTAAAGCTTTGTTTAGAGTGCTCTCTAATGTACCCTTGGTCTTGTCAGTGGCTGGCAAATTTGTCATTAAAGTGTGTTCATTTCAGACTCCCAGTTAATTTACCTGAGAATTTAGGTAAGTTTTCCAGAACCTTAAAATACAAAAATAAAATGCATTCTTCCTAACTAAAAAAAAGAACCTATGTTGATAACCCAAAAATGAATGGAAAAGATTCCTAGAAGCAGAAGTTTCTCATCCTCTTCAGTTTTGCGTTTTTAAGCTTTCATATTTCTTTACGTATGTCCTGTGCCGCTATCTTAAGGTATTGGCTTTGGGGACTTACCCCCCCCCCCAGTGCTGCTCCATACAGGTCACTCGGCTCACATTTCACTGTGTCATTAGGAGACAGCCTGAGGGGCAGTCAGAGGGAACAAAAGGCGTTCCAAAGGAGAATGCACGACTTGCCCAGTAACACTTTGACTGCACGGGTTATGAGAAGTGGAATGACATTCCAGTCTTAACTGAGGGCATTTTCTTAGGCCTCATGGCAAATAGTCATTCTCCAGGACGTCTGTTGAATGAAACTGCTTAATAATGTTTTCAGCCCTGTATTCTGTAATAAAATGTTGGTGCTCATTAAAAGTCTGTGTAGCTGGAGCTAGAAAGATAGCTCAGCAGTTGAGTGCACTGGCTGCTCACAGCTGTCTGTCATCCCAGCTTCAGGGGAATCAGCATCTCCTACTTGCCTGCGCACACACACAGTACACATACATTCATGCAAGCAAACATACATGTAAAATAGAAATAGATGAATTTTTACAATATTTTTAAATTATGTGTCTAGTTCCATGGTGAGAAGGAAGAAGGTGTGAGATGTCCTTGAGCTAGAGTTATGGGCTGTGAGCTGCCTGCCATGGGTTATTAGGACTTGAACTCAGGTCCTCTATAAGAGCAGCAGTCAAGCTATAACCACCAAGACATCTTGCCTGCCACAAAAAAGGAATAAAAATTTTTTAACACCAAAATTTCTGCATAGCTGTGCATAGGGTTCTGGGTTGGATTCTCAACATTGAAGAGAAAGAAACACAGTGCAAATAAAAGCCCTTGTGGATTGAATCTATGTATATTCTTAGATTCTAGAAATAGCATCTAGGGCAATTTTAGATATATATGCTTCACGTTAAATATCAAGATTTTATAGCCAAAACTTCCAAGCATAGAAACATTATTTGTACCTTTTATTTTTATCCAAATATGAAATAAAATGTTTGAGCACTACAGGAAAACAGTGTTGAGGCTTTAAATTTTTATTCACTTTAAAATCATCAAAACAGACATTAGCAATTGAATTTTTATAAGACTCTGAAGGCTTTATAATTTGTGCCCCTTTCTAAGAGCTCATGGTCTTGCTATAAATAAGCGTTCTCCTTGGTGAGAGGTGTTAATTTAGAGAAAAGAGTTTTCTGTGACACCACAATTCTGGGTACTTAATAAGATGCTCTGTACTGCCCGATAGGGTCACCTGTCAGAAGCTTGGTCTCGAGTGACAAAAAATGCTATTGCAGAGACCATCATTGCCTTGACCAAGATGGAAGAAGAATTCAGATCTCCAGTGAGGTGTATTGCAACAACTAGAGTAAGTTTTTAATCCTTTTAAATTTGGTCTGTATCATTATGTGTGATCAGTAAGTCAACTTTGCCCACTGTAACATGATAAGTAAATGACCCAAAGACTGATACTGGGGTTCATGCTTCAAGCTGAAGATCAGAAAGCAAACCAGCCCAACCAGTAGATCTTACCTCTACTTCAGCTCAGACTAAAGGGGTGACCCTCAAAAACTGCTCCTGATTTCACTGCTCCTCACATTCACTCAGACTGCTATGTTCTCTTCAACATGGCTAGAGACTAATGCTTGGACTGAATGCCTCTAACTTTTGTACCTCTCAGATCCTGGGATTAAAGGCATGAGCTCTGATTCCCTCTCTGGTAACCCAGGGTGGCCTTGGACTCAGAGATCCATCGCCTTTCTCCTGAGTCCTGGGATTAAAGGTGTGTGCCACCACCGCCTGGTCTCTATAGCTTGAGGCTGGTTTTGCTTTCTGAATCCTCGGGCAAACTTTAATAAACCATATGTAAAATATCACCACAGTCCACATTTATAGTTAAATAGGTATTCATCAAAAATGACTGTTATGAATTAAGTGTGGTAGTGATCACTGTTCACTATGGTGCCTTTATCAACTTTTGTTATTATTTAGGAAGCTGAGACTATACTGGTTAGGAAAGCCTAAGTTATGCTGCGTATATCATCTTTCTACTGACCTATTTACCGTAGCTTACCTCAGTAAGTTGAGTAGTGGCATTATGCTATGACAGACTGATGTTCCTTAAAAGATTAGACTACCTCCTACACAGTTCTTTCCAGTAAAATCCCTAGCTCAACTACGAGGTTTGTATTGTATGATTTGTTTCTACAAAACAACCCTTGGGCTTGGAGAATGCCTCAGCAGTCAGAGCATTTGTTACTCTTGTGGAGAATTGAGTTTGGTTCCCATCATCTGTCTATGTGGTGGCTCACAACTACTGGAACTCCAGTTCCAGGGAATCTGATACCCACTCTTGACCTCCACTGACATCCAAGTCTGTACGTACGTACGTACATACATACATACATACATACATACATACATACATACATACATACATACATGCACTGTAGACAAAATACTTATGTACACAAAATAAAATAAATAAATCTAAAATGTTTTTTAAAATAACACATGACCGTTTAAGGTGGGGTTGAACTTTTGCAGAAATAGAATTAGATTCTTTAAATGAAACATCTAATTTTTAACATACCAGGTTTTATGAGCCATATAATCCAAAGGTGATTTAAGTATTAGAGGGTAGTGCTACATCATTAGGAACAGTTCACACTAATAGAAATCTTTTATATTAATTCTCCAAAGTCTATAATAAAAAAGATTAAGTTATATTTTTTTTTAGGACAGAGAAAGCCAATTTATGTTACCATGCTAATGTGTGTGACACTTAAAACAATTTTTAGTTACCCCCTTTCTACCACTCATGAATTCTTTCATTCTGCATTTCCTTTTCACTTGAATCATTTTCCTTTCTCCTTTTTTTTTTCAATTTTTCATTAATTATTGGGTATATCATTCTGTGCAAAACTATAGTTCACTCTTTATATGCCTTGGAAATGTTAAGATGTTCCATGTGTATATGTATGTGTGATGATAGGTGTGTGTATGTGTTTGAGTACAGCTGCTTGTATACCGATGGAGTCAGAACAGTCTCAGGTGCTGATCTTCACCATCCATCTTGTTTGAGACAAGAGTCACTGTAAACAGCAGGCTACTCACCAACAAGCCTCCTGCTGCTCCCTAGTATCTGCCTCTCACCTTACACAGGAGCACTGGGGTTCCAGGCCCAGCTTTACGGAGTTTTTATAGCTTAAACTTGGGTTCTCACATTTGCATAGTCACCTGTCACATCTCCTCCAGTTTCTTAGGAGAATTTTCTAAAGTTTATCAGACATAAATTTATGACAAAGTGTACAAAGTAGGCCCCATTAGACAACAGAAACTTCTAAAGAACTGTTATTATGTAGAATAACTTAATATATACCCAACTACTTATGGAACTGCAAGACTAAATAGCTACTTATCATGTCATTGGGAATATAGAGCTTTGGATAGAGATACACTAGCTGGGAACATACACAATAGGCATGTACAGTAAGTATTATTCCTGTAAATGATTGATTTTCATACATCACTGATGAAGGACACTTTCACGTCAGGTAGAAAACAGTGGTTCTGTATAGAAAGAAAGAGGTCTTTGCTCAGTTAGCATCCATTGGGTGGATGGCACCCATGCAGTGACATCAGGGCAGTGCAGGTGCTCCTAAGCATCTACGCCTTCCCAAACTGAGCCAGCACAGATTGGCTGTTATCTGTGTGAGACGGTGAGTATTTCATAACTGTTTCCCACCTGTAAGCAGTAATACAGCAGCTTTCTCCTCAACAGCTCTGGCTTGCTCTCGCATCACTGTGTGTCCTTGATCAGGACCATGTGGATCGCCTCTCATCAGGAAGGTGGATGGGAAAAGATGGGCAACAGAAACAAATGGTAAGGTCAGGATTGTTTCATAAGTACTTTTTCCTTTATAGTTAGTGATGGGGAAAAGCAACAGATCAAACTCTTGAAAACATGTCCTATTTGCCCTATTTCATCTCATAAATGTACTGCATGCTTTTGAAAATCTAGGGGCTTGCATTTGACCATATTAAAAAAACTTTCTCCTTCTCTGATTCATATTTATATCAACAGAATTTGTAGTCTGATTGATTTGTGCCAAAATGTTGTTATTATTGGGACTAAAAGGAAGAAAAACAGTAAGAAGAACAGTGAGGCATACCCTTTTTCAAGATGTAACTAGAAGAGGTTTATTAATTGCTTTAGTCATATCAGAGGAGACATGATGTCAGCCCTCAACTTTTTCTGATAAATGTCTGGATTTTTATAATAAACAATACTCATTTATCATTCAGAAGGTTTGGATATATAGCTGGGAGAATATTAAGTCAATAAAGTGTTACATCTTCCTTTTAAACATTGACACCACCTTGCACAGTAACCTTACTGGATAGTTACGAGAGATTTTGATAGCAACAGTTGTGTTTAACATTCAAATTCTAAAAGTTTTACAGATTTTAGAATAAAGTCCCCCGTATCATAAGTATTTGTCTGAGGGTTCTTGCAAGTCTAACGCAGCATGTGAAAATACCTTATTCCAGCCTATGTGTGATAACCACGATGATGGTGAAACTGCGGCTATCATCCTATGCAACATCTGTGGGAATTTATGTACTGACTGTGACAGATTCCTGCATCTGCACCGACGAACCAAAACTCATCACAGACAGGTGGGATCTCTGGAGCGTGAAAGGACTCTGAAGTAATATGGGAGTGAGCTAGGGGAATGGGTGTTAGAATTTGTGGCCTCAATTGAGCCCTCAGTTGTCCTGCTCATTAACTATAAAATGAGCAAATGCTTAGCTTAATTGGCACCCTAATTGTAAACATGGAGCTGTTGTGAAGGCTGAAAAGAGAATTCTGGAGATGACTGGAACTTCTTACTATACTTTATAAAGAAAACCATTGTTATTGAGTGATTAGGTTCATGCTTCTGCCCAGAAACACAGACACATTTATGCCTTTTCTGTAATGGAACAATAGGTCTTCAAAGAAGAAGAAGAAGCTATAAAGGTTGACCTTCATGAAGGCTGTGGTAGAACGAAACTGTTTTGGTTGATGGCATTAGCAGATTCTAAAACAATGAAGGCAATGGTGGAATTCCGAGAACACACAGGTAAAAGAGAATTCAAGGTTGAGTCATAACTTAAAAGGGGGAGGACGAACCATGTCTACAATTAGATATTAGGTTAATGCAAATAGATGCTTAACGATGGCATTTGACCATGTGTGTTTGGTAGGCACAGTCATCTATGTTAGAAAGAGCAGACTAAAAGTCAGGAAATTCCCATTTGTCACTAACCTGCCGTGTAACTGTCTTACTGTACTATTGCCCTGAAGAGACACCATGACCAAGGCAATTCGTATAAAAGAAATCATTTAATTGGGGGTTTGCTTACAGTTTCAGAGATGAGTTCATCATTCTCATGTGGGTGCCTGGTTGCACAAATGGTGCTGGAGAAGTAGCTGAGAACTTTACAGCCTGATCCTCAAGCAGCAGGCAGAGAGAGACTGGGCCCGGCATGGGCTTAGGAACCCTCAGAGCCCACCCCCAGTGACACACTTCCTCCAACAGAGCCACTCCTCCTAATCCTAATTGTTTTAAACAGTTCCAGTCCCTCCCCAGTGAAGATTCAGATGTATGAGCCTATGGGGACCATTCACATTCGGACCACCACAGTGACTTTGGGCAGTCCACTGACCTCTGTGAAGTCATTGTCTTACACTACTTACATCTTTATAAGTGAGCCTCCCACATTCATGGAGAGCACAAAAGTCAATGTGCCACTGTGGGTAGCATGTCTGTGTCACTAATACCTGTCTTAACTATAAAGTCCTATGATTTTTATGACACTTCCTAGAGTCTCAGTACATTTAGTGCTTCTCGAGCTTTCTGAATAAAGAGGACTAGGCAATGCTGTAAACAATATTTTATATGTGTCTAGTACATTTGAATCTCAAACAGTCCTTATTCTACTTTTTTGATTTTGTTTTTTAGTCTTGTTTGGTTTTTGGGTTTACGAGACAGTGTTTCTCTGTGCAACAACCCTGGCTGTCCTGGAACTCTCTGTAGACCAGGCTGGCCTCAGACTCACAGAGATCCACCTGCCTTTGCCTCATGAATGCTGGGAATTAAAGTCTTACACATTATATGCTTAACGTTACAACAAAATGTGAAAATGTGTGGGTTCTGGCGGGGCTGCTGCCATTTGTCCCAATGACACCACTTCTCTTGTTGGCCTCAGCATAAATCTGAATAAATTAACTCTACATGAAAGTGACATTCATGCTACAACATAAGCCTTTTCTTGAAACTGGGTTTTTTTGTTTTGTTTTGTTTTGTTTTTTCCTCTTGTAATCTCAGTTTTCTACATGAGTAAATGCCCTTTTCTCAGTGTGCTCTGAAGTCAATTTCTGGAATCGGTGGTTGGTCCTAAAATTTGTGTGCCTGTGTTTTAAGGAAATCAAGGCCTGTGTTTTAAGGAAACCTTACCCTTCTTTAAGTATTTCAATGTATTTAAATTCTTTTCAGAATTGCAGAGTTCCTTGGGTAAATTTTTTTTTCTACTTTTCAGGTTTTATGATCTAGTCAGATTTTTTTTTTACTGTCATGTGATGTTTGTTATATAAAAATACTAAAACATTTCCCTTTAGTCTGTGTACTCTAGTGTGCGTAAGGGCTTGCCAGATCTGCTCAATCTACTAACTTTATTAGATTCATAGTCTGCTTCTTCTGCTAAGACGATATGAACCTGTAAAGATTATGGGTCTTTAGTTTCTTACCCCTTTGGTGGTTATTCACTTTATATTTAAGGTGGCTTACATACAGCCTTTAGTAAATGAAAGAAATCTAGTCTGTTATTTCAAAATTTAGCTGTATTGCAACATAAAACGCATGCCTTCATAGAAGGTTTTTCTTCTACTGAACCTAGGTAAACCCACCGCAAGCAGTTCAGAAGCATGCCGCTTCTGTGGGTCCCGGAGTGGAACGGAGTTATCTGCTGTGGGCAGTGTTTGTTCTGATGCAGACTGCCAGGTAGGTATCTAGTTAGAGGTTAGGCATATGTCTGTCAGAGCATCTCCGTTATAAGTAGGGGTTGTGGTTCTGCCTCAGTGTAGTTCGCCTGTCTCACAGCCCAAAGGTGACTTTGTTTTGCTTACTCATCACCATCATAATATTTAATTTGTTCTAGAAACAGTTAAGGTCTCTGACCACGTGGGGCAGAAGAGATGGCTCAGTGGCTAAGAGCACTCAGGCTTGATTCCCAGCACAGGCGTCCATGGGCAAACACACACACACACACACACACACACACACACACACACACACACACACACACACACACACACCGCACATGCACAGACAGCAGGCACCGCATATACACACATAAGAATGTATGATATATCTGACCAGAGTTGATTTGCTCATTCATTTGCCTAAAGTAAACCTGTAGTGTCTGGAAGTTTTTTGAATCCTGAATAAATCTGCTCTGGATTGGATGTTACTCAGATTGTGAGAGAGAGATAAGTAAGGTGCGGTTTCATTGTTTTTTTAACCCCTGTTTTGGCAAAAGAGGCTGGTGTGACTAGGAGACTTTTACGTCAGAACTTTATGCTTCATGCCTATATATGATGCCAAATCGGTTAAAGCCATAGTTTACTTTTTATCAATGCCTTTCTTTTATGTGGAATCAAACCCTTTGATTATATTAAAAGGAAAACTCAGTTAGTCCTAGCTAGCCAGAGCATAGGACAATCGTTGTTATTTTGTTCTAATAGGCATTCCTTGTAAAGTAGTACTTGCCTTTTTTCATCATTGTAAATAAAGCCTTTGCAATTTGTCTTCAATAGGAATATGCTAAGATAGCCTGTGGTAAAACACACCCTTGTGGACACCCATGCGGAGGGGTTAAAAACGAAGAGCACTGTCTGCCCTGTCTGCACGGCTGTGATAAAAATGCTACCACACTCAAGCAAGATGCCGACGACATGTGCATGATCTGCTTCACCGAAGCGCTCTCGGCAGCACCGGCCATTCAGGTTGCCTCGGCTTTCCAGTGTGCCTAGATTTTAGCAGGGGTCACATAAACACGTTTCCTAAATAGAAAGAGTCAGTGAAAATGTCCTGTTAATATATTATTCATTCATATATGTTGAGAAGAAATTCTGTTGAAGTTCTTGGTGATTTTTGTGAACATGTATAAAATGATACGAAGGGAGAAATGGCTAGAGTTTCAAGCAGCTAAGCTCTTGTTAATGTCTGTAATACACAATATGTCGTAGTGTATGTACCTAATCTGTATGTAGCAATATATAGTTGAGTACATAATAATAGCAGTCTACTTGATAAATAAGTTTTAACTTTTGACATGTTTATTTTCAATTTTTATAATTGATTCTAAGATAATGAATATTCTCAAGAAAATTTTACGTCATTAAATCAGTAGTTTTTTCATCTGTATAGTGACTGATAAAATAGTTTCACATTTCTCTGACCTAGCCTACTTTACATATGTAGATCTTATATAAGTGACATCAGTGCGTGATTAGAGAAAATTATAAGTTGAAAACCTAGTCAGTAATGTCCCAGGAATAAGCTTTAAAAGTTCTCACGTCTCTTGGTACTGAAGTGCTTGGTCACGTGGCTCTCCTGCATTGGAGAGCCTTCCCGTTGCTTCAGAGTTGTCATGACTACATTTATTTACATCTTTCTTGTTTCTTTCTTTAAGCTGGACTGCAGTCATGTATTCCACTTACAGTGCTGTCGACGCGTTTTGGAAAACAGATGGCTTGGTCCAAGGATAACATTTGGATTCATATCGTGTCCCATTTGCAAGGTGTGGAAGGAACCTGAACTTACTTATCTATGAATTATTTCTTTACCTCTTTGCTTTCATCTCAGATAGCTACCAGGGTCTTCTGGTGACCTTCTCTGTTCCTATTTCCCATCCCCCAGCCTCTGTTCGTTTCTGTCCTCATCTAAGTAGAACCTGAAATATTATAAGATCTCTCTAGAGCAGGTATATGTTATTAGAGATATTCCTCAGTGGTAGACTATTTTCTTGCCATTTAGGGCTTTGGTGGGTGGGCCTAGTTATTGTCACTGAATTCTCAGGTAAAAGCTGCCTAAGCTGAATTAAACATATAACATATGGCAGGAGAAATGTTAATTTAAGCATCATTGTGCCTTAGTGGTGGATGTCTCACTGTTCAAACCTACTGATAGTTGTATCATATGACATGGCTGTGGGTGAGTAACAGGAAAAGGACTCTCTACGGCTTGCAGGACCTGAGATCTGCTCTTAACAAGTGAGCTGTGGACATTTAGTACTTCCAGAACTAGTTAAGAGAAGAATGGTTCTCTGGCATTACAACACATTTCTAACTAGTTACCTCCTGGTATAGTGGTTGGCACTTGAGTATACACTAAATGTTTTTTTTTTTTTTTTTAACTATTCCATAAATGTTTCTGTTAAAAATTTGTATTTCAGAACAAAATTAATCATATAGTATTAAAAGACCTGCTTGATCCAATAAAAGAACTCTATGAAGATGTCAGAAGAAAAGCCTTAATGAGATTGGAATATGAAGGTCTACATAAGAGTGAAGCGATCACAACTCCTGGTGTCAGGTTTTATAATGACCCGGCTGGCTATGCCATGAATAGATATGCATATTATGTTTGCTACAAATGCAGAAAGGTAAGCTACAATTATCCTAAAGAGTTAAGCCCTGGAGAAATTATATAGTAACATACAATTATTCTTAAACCTTAAGTTAGAAATTAAAAATGAGGAAGCGTGATGCAGTGCTTCAAATTCAAATAATTTACTTAACTGGGGAGAAGGGAGTACTTTTTACCTAAACAAACTTTTTCTAAAGTTTGCAGTATTTCCATACGAAGGATACTTGCCGTAGTGACTAATCCCATGCTGCCTGGTACAGTTGGTTCTTAGATAATGCTGCTCTGTGGATCCCTCTCCTTTACAGCTTTCCTACTTACTATACTGCACTTCCTGATTGTGGGTAACCTCTGCTACATCCATGACTTTTCCTGTCCCTTCTAAATTCTGTGAGCTTTATTTACCAGACATTTGAGTTTCTCACGGATACTTCAGTCATGATGTCTGATATAATATACATCAACCTCACTTCCCCATGTACAATCTGTCTTGGCAAAGTCTTCTGAATCTGCCTTCAGATTTCTGAGTCCTTGTTTTGTGTTACATCTGAGCAACTCTGTCTTCTTTTGTAAGCACAGTGTCTTCCTGCGCTTTTCTGTTGCATCCCTAAACTCCATTCCTTCCCTCAGAGTGCTGTTAGTAGGTTAGTATTTCTAAATCTCAGGTCTGTCTGGGCCCTCCTTTCTAATCTTGCAGCACTATCCACCTCTGTAGTCTCACCTCCAACGATTACTGAACAACATACATTTACCCACACTCAGCCTGTTTGCTCTACCACTGACGGCCCCTCTGGTGGTACACATTGTGCTTCTCTTTCTGGAATGTTCTTCTCTGACCCTGCTGCACATTTTATTTTCTCTGTAGCTATGCACACATGACTCTACTTCAGAATTCCACTCCTGTTTCTCCTCCTCTGTAATGTGCTCACACATCCCAGCAGCTTCACCTCTGCCTACAATTATTCTATTGTCTTGTGTACATCCATTGCAACTCTTAACCTACGTTGTTTCTGTTGGTTTACTTGTCTCTCTGCCCCATTTCATAAGCTCTATAAAGACAAAGAATGTATTGTTTCCATTTCTCTATACCCAGTACTTGATGCTTAGTCAATATTTACAAATACTAGATTAATTAGAGAATGAATAAATGACTGAGGAATGATATGCAGTCATGAAGTGTAATAAAGAAAATAAAAGCAATGAATGGAAGGCTAAATAAATGATAGACAGACACATGAATATACACAAGGAAAGAACAAGGGTGTGTGTATATTTGTAAAAGACATATTGTTACAAATAATAAGATATCATTTATGTGTGATTACTGTGCAAATATCATAAGTGAATATTGTGCTACCACTGGGGTAACAGCCATGTGTTTAAGAAGCCAAGCTAAGTAGAAGATAGGGATAACTGAAGCTCCTGGAATAAGGAAATTGGCCTGGGATAAATGAAATACCAGTAAAGCCAGATTTAGCTGACAATCAATGATCATTTGCAAACTCTGCATCAATGGAGCCTGTCTTTTGACCTGTTTTTCAAGGACAGATAATAGATTTATGTTGACTCACCTAATTTATTCTCAGCTTGGATCTGGCTTTTTGACTACAGACATAACGTACATGTAAATTGTCCCAATTTCTTGACCTCATTTATTTTGTGCCCAAAATAAGGAAAAACAAATTGGCCATCATGATAATTCATTCATTCTGGTGTTCATATTGGATATTATTAAGATTCTGAATATAGCATAGGTTTATTAGTATGAACAGTATTCTGAATAGAATTTATTAAATTTCTGTTTGTTCAAAAAGTGTATGATCAGAAGATGTTTAAATTGACTTTTTTTTCTTTTTCTTTTTTTTTTTTTTCTTTTTTTTTTTTTTTGGTCAGGCACACTTTCTTATGTGCTTATGCGTCATTGTGACCTAGGACTTGATAAGCATGTTTCAAGCACTAGAAAAGAATATATTGTTTAAGATTTCAGAATGAAAAAAACTCTCAAGTTCATCCTGAAAAAGCATCATTTGTATTTATTTGATTCCTCATTTTTGTTTGGAATATTGTGTATTGTATATTCTCTCATCATTTTCCTTTAATGTCACAATCTTTCAGACTCCCTCCTTCTGAAAGTGTGTCTCTATTTCAAAATTGGAATAGCTTTATTTTAAGCTAGATGTGTTGGTCCACACCTTTAATCCCAGAACTTGAGAGGCAGAGACAGGCAAATCTCTGAGTTTGAGGTCAGCCTGTTTACAGAGCATGTTCTAGGACAGCCAAGGGTTACACAAAGAGAGCCTGTCTGGAAAAAACAAGATAAAAGAATAAATGAATAACTACTTTATTTCTGACCCCAATTCTCCCTACAATCATCAGTATAGACATGTTTACATGGCATTGTGGGGGAATGTGTCCTTGTGCCCTAGCTTCATGTAAACATCGTTTCTCTGCAGGCATATTTCGGTGGTGAAGCTCGCTGTGATGCTGAAGCCGGACAAGGAGATGATTATGACCCCAGAGAACTCATCTGTGGTGCCTGCTCTGATGTGTCTAGGGCTCAGGTAGGCAGAGCATTTTATTAGACACTACCAAAGAGTCAAAGCGGGGCCTGGAGAGATGGCTCAGCATTTAGAGCACTTGCTGTTCTTCCAGAGGTCCCAATTTTGGTTCCCAGTGCCGACATCAAGAAGCCACAGTTACCTCCAGTTAACTCTATTAACTCCATTTACTCCATTAACTCCAGTTCTGAGGGATCCACACCCCTAGCCTCCAAGGGCTCCTGTACTCACATTCACAAACACATTGCAGACATACACACACCTACGCAGAATTAAAAATAATGAAAATAAACTTTTTCTTATCTGTCTTCAAAATAAGACCAATTATCCATGACCCCCTCCACCCCTGCATGTAGTGTATTCTGATACTTATCAGGGTAGTGCATGATGCCCCAGATTTGCTCATGTATGTCATTACTTTTCAGTATTTTCATTCATATAATTGTCTTCCATGAAGTGATCACTATATTTAAGCAAGGGAGGGAGTTTACTAATTTCATTTCATAAGCCTGCACTCAAACTTTTAGACTCTCCCATCTTTAATGAAACTTTCGTAGTATGAGATTGATAGATAGTAATCTATTACTGTGCAACTTGCTAGCTCAATTAAACATTCAAGAGGAAATTAGTTTGCTCTTTAAGATAGATTGTGTGGGAAACTAAACTTGAATTTGAGGCTTTTATCAGATCTTTTGGACCACACGTTTGCTCATTAATTTTTTTAACCTATACCATTGGTTTTTAAATCACCTTTCGGAGTTACATATGCTCTCAAAATATTGACTAATAAGCTGTGCACTTATTAAGTCTGCTACACATGTATTTAGCTACTATAAATAAAGTTGAGATAGCTTACTATAATCTTGTGTTTCTCTCATCTTTTGTTATAGATGTGTCCCAAACATGGAACAGACTTTTTGGAATACAAGTGTCGCTACTGCTGTTCAGTGGCTGTCTTCTTCTGTTTTGGAACAACACATTTCTGTAATGCATGTCATGATGATTTTCAAAGAATGACTAGCATTCCTAAAGAAGAACTCCCTCACTGCCCTGCAGGTATGTTTTCAGCTCACAGTCATGATCTATATGAGTTTTAAACTGTTTCTAATGATGGAAGGTTCTTCACTGTTAACAGCTGATGGCTTTCTGAATGTGATGAAAAGCTGAGATCATGTGTAAGGATTAAGAACCTCCAATGAAGCATCTCCCGAGGAAGGAGAGTGGTATCTACTGAGAATCAGAAGAGGTCTGCTACCAGAGAAAGAAAAATAAGCTGTGTAAAATTTAATATCTTAAACTCATGGCAGAACAATGTGAAAGGATTGTTTTCATTGATTTTCGGAGCAGGAGGATTAACTGTGGTGCTTTGCTGGTTTTGCTGGTCTTGCTGGTCTTGCTGGTTTTCATTGGTGACAAGGTCTAAGTAAGTTTCCCAGGCTAGCCTAAACTCACTCTGGAGCCCAGCTCACTGGTTTGGATCACAGGCCTGGCCCCAGGGCCCAGCTTGTGATGTTTTGGTGCTGTTTCTTTTTAGTGGGGGTGGGGGTTGGTTTTTTGTTTGTGTGTTTCCTTAAGAGATTGTCACAAAATAGATGATTTTATCTTGAATATTTGGGAAATAGGAGCACATTGAGGACCAGAAAGCTAGGAAAATTAAAGAAAGACCCACCAAGAATATAGAACAAATGACTATCCATGGAGATCAGGCTAAGAAAAAAAAAAATATAAATCCCAAGAGTCTGAAAAAAATTTCAGGAACCTCATGGTCCATAGGGAGACAAATACCAGGCTTGAGAGTTAGGGGTTACAGGGAGGTAAATAAAAAAGAGAGAATTTTATGTGAGCTGGGTCTGTAGCTAGTATATGGTTTAGTTCCAGCTAAGAAGCACACCCACATAGGGCTTGTACAAGTGGTAGGTTCCCTAGAAAGCGTGCAGTAGGTTCACCTCTCATATTCACCGCAGTCCTAACTATGGAAGATACTATATAGGATAATGCAAACGGGCAAATCTATAGGACTCATTGCAACACTTCATATAATAGTAAAGGTTGGTCAGTAACACTAGTGTCCAACTAAGGAGTACGCTGACGGCACTAAACACTGTCAGTTACTATTGAGACAAAGAATGGGTCTCTCTGTGCTGATCTGCACAGATCTCTAAGAGACCTCATAGGCAAGAAAAGGAAAGCACAGATCCGGTCTGCACTGTGCTGCCTTTGGGAAGAAAGGGGGAAGCGGGGACACAGACTCATTTATCTGTGCATAAATAAATGTCACAAAATAAACAAAACTTTACTTAATTAACCATTGAGGAGAACCGAGGTAAAATTATAGAGATGTGAAGATAAATAGGTGTTTTATAATTAAAAAGAATCCTTTTTAACATTTTAACTTTGCAGTCATATGAAATATATTGCCTTTTATTGTGTCAAATAAACATTGTTTTACTGATCTCCATCAAAACCCCCTTTAATTGGTAGCAGACTTGGAAAGAAGCAAATTGAGAACGCTATGAGAGACCAGAGTATTTAGGGTGACTGTCAGATAAAGAAGGGGGTCGTGATAATGAGCAGGGAGTATCAGAGAGGATCTTCACTCTGAAGGGAAGTGGAGTATTCGGTAGAAGCTGTAGGTCAAAGTCTGGAAATTAACAGGAACCAGGAGAAAGTCCAGTTTGCTTCCTGGCCTGAGGGCGTGGGAGGAGCCTGGGCAACAACCAGCTTTGAGCTGAGAAAATTTAAAGGTGAGCAGAGTCATCTGGGAAAATCCAAATTTTACTAATGAAGGAAAGTGGGTTTTGTTTTGTTTTAACGAAAATACTAAAAGTGATGATGTCTGCAAACAAATATTGAAAGGATACAGTGGTGCGGTAGCAGCTGAGATGAGAGGTCGACCAAGGCAGGCCTTCCTTCCATGTGTGTGTGGATGACCAAGTGTGAACAGAGGGTTTGTCCTTCCACCCGCTGTGAATCCCAGGAGTGAGACAGCCCAAGAGTTAAGAAGGCAAAGGGAAGGAGCTAATTAATGTTCGTCCTCTGGGCATTTTCGTGTTTGTTTTCTTATTAATTTTTGCAAACCTCCAGAGTAGAGAATACCATGTCCACGTTCACAAACTGGAAGTTGAGCCTAAAGAAAATGGTGAACTGGCATGAACTGATACGTAGTGTGGGGTCTGCAGTGCTTACAGGTGTTTTACTTCATTTGGTTTGCTTTTACTTTTACTGCTTCTCAGCATAGTGTCAGGAATGTTTGAGAGCTCCTTGAAATACAAGTCATGCACTATGAACTGGCATCTCCCATCAACTGTTCACCTCTCAATCCCAAGTACCTGGCAACACCATTCACACTTAGGCAGTGAATGGTGGTGAAGTAAACAGCCGCATGTCTTTTCCCCATGGAAACCCAATGACTGCAGAAGGCAGAAGCCAGCACAGGTGTAGGCGTCGCCACCTGCACTAGATGTGCAGTGTTGTTGGAGATGGGAGGTCTGCTCCAGTTCATAGCATATGACAAATGTATCGAACTCATTGTCCGGTGTCTGCTATCCTCCCTATTGGCCCATCCTGGACCTGGACCTATATTTGTCTAAAGCTGTGTAATTGCTTTGGTCACTGTCAGCTCAGACCATTGCTCCCAGCCAGTAACTGGAATTTTCTCTGAGATTAGCTGTCATCTTCACATCCTACACCCATGCCTTGCCCTCTTCCTTTGCAAACTTCTCAAGATCAGTCTGTCACTGTTGAGTAATGGCAATACTGACTAACATTAGTCACATATATTATATAAAATTTTTAATAGAAAAGGTCAGCTTTTATTTTTACATTTGCACAAGCCTACTTGATCTCAAACTGGTATCTTTCCCACTGTATTTCTTTTCAGACTACAGTCTGTTATTGTAATGTTTTCAACTAATCTTTACGTTGCTACTAATCTTCCTTCGGACACTTAACAAATGACACTCATTACTAGTCGTCCATTTTACCAGTGTACAACTTTTTCTTCACTATAGATGTAAATGTGGTTCATTTATATTTGTGTTTGATTTTACTTGAAAAAAACAACAACAAAAAAAAAGTCCCCCACAAAAATGTCCTATTTTCACATGCACAGTAGATTTCTGCTAAGTTAAGGTGAGAGATTTTTATGACCACTTTTGCTCGTTGATCCTTGCTTTAAAATGATTATCCGTCTCATCTACCAATGGGAAAAGCTTTGTAGCTCAGTGGTCCTCTGGGTAGAATGTTAACAGGCATTTCCTATTATCTGATATAGATACACACACCTGTCATGCTGAAGTTTTCATAGTGAGCATATTTGTAGTAAGAAGAAAAATACTTTTAGTTTATTTAGCCATAGTCATGTTATTTCTCTGAATAACTTGATTTATATGTGTGTGTTTTAAAATTACATTCCTTTACCTCCTTCAAAATGTATACAGGTCCCAAAGGCAAACAGCTAGAAGGAACTGAATGTCCACTCCACGTTGTTCATCCGCCCACTGGGGAAGAGTTTGCTTTGGGGTGTGGAGTGTGCAGAAATGCTCACACTTTTTAGAACACTCAGACCCTTTGTCTACAAAGAGAATAGTTGCCTTCATCCACTGGGAGGATGCAGTGAAGTTTAAATTCTGCTCAGGATAAGAACGGGACCATTTTACATCCGTGAAAATGAACCATTCACAGTGCAAGAATGATGCCAAATACAATGTACATAATTCTTGCTACGGAACGTTTCCCTGTTATTTTGGTTTATCTTCTTTTGAACCAAGATATCAAACTTGTGAGGTGTTTGCATGTGGCCATTACCGTTATTGGCCTGTGAAGCATTGGACATTTATAGATAATTGATATAAAAGGATCACCATACTCATGAACTAAGAATGATGCTGGCTTTCAAGCAAAAAAGAAAAATAATCACTGTTTATTGTATACTGCCTTTTTGTAATCCTGTACAATTGCATCACGGGTGGGGATAAAAAGAGTAATATTCTGGTTTATTTCCTAGACTGTTATTTAAAAAAAATTGTGTTAGTAAGACTTATAAATGTAATAAGTATCACACTGTATATAAAGCTATCAATGTTTGTCCTGTATAAGAATTACTAAATTACAAAAGCAGTTTCATTTAAACTTCTAGGTTACGTTTGAGCCTGAAATTTTAATGAAGTGCAATACTGAGTGTGCCTCATTATCTTGCAGCTGTAAACATATTGGAATGTACATGTCAATAAAACCACTGTACATTTTTATACAGTGATAAAGTCTAATATCTGTGTAAATATTTTTTTGAAAAATAATTTAAACAGCTTATGAGCCCTTAAAGCCCCCCTATAACAACTCATGAATTTCCTGTTTAGGAAAATAAAAATATCAATAAAGCATACTGATGGCATCTTAAACACTGGGCAGAAAACCATGAAAATAAATACCTAAAGATATGTGTTCTCATAGACACATATGCCGAAGACAGAAGGAAGCACTTAGAGCATGAGTCTGACTCTGTCTTCTTAGCCAAAGCCTATTTCTCCTATAGAGTTACCTTCTGTAGACTCCAATGTATGTGGGCGCAGCTTTCCATGTAGTTATTGGTTAGTTGCCTATTTATTTTGTTGCTGTTTGGCTGGTTGGATTTTTTTTTTTTTTTTTTTTTTTTTTTTTGCCATTTGGTTATTGAAACTGTTAAAATTTAGATGTCTAATTCATCCTAAGCCAGATTTTATGTGTTTCATGACATCAAGGAAAAATTTGACCCATTCGTTTAAAATTTTCCACTGTTGAAAATAGAGAAGTTTGCCAGTATATAAATTATTAACAAATACTGTGGCATTAATTTACATTAAACAGCTGTGAAGAACTTAAAACGACTTTGGGAACTGGGGAGAGAACTCAATCAGTAAAGTGTGTGCTATGAACATGAGATCCGGAACTCACAGTTTTTAGAGGAAAGTGGGGGGGGGGGAGGGAGGAGGGAGATAAAAGCATTACCCTGTGATCTTAGCTCTGAGTACTCAGAGATATACGAATCCGCAGAACTTGATGACTAGCTTACTTGACAAGCTCCATGCCAGTAAGAGACCCTGTCTTTAAAAAGCAAGGTAGGTAGATGGCTTCTGAGAACAGAGAGCAGTTCACCTGGCCCCACACATAACTTTGCATGTGTACACACACACACACACACACACACACACACACACACACACACACACACGGGGTGAACAAAAACAGCTTGCTCACTGTCTTAGGGTTTCTGTTGCTGTGAAGAGACCATGACCACATCAACTCTTACAAGGAAAATATGGCTGGATTATACTTCAGAGGTTCAGTCATTATCATCATGGTGGGGGCATGGCGCTGGCTACATCTTAATCAGAAGGCAACGGGAAGTAGACTGAGGCACTTGGCATGGCTCGAATATATATGAGACCTCAAAGCCCACCCCCCACAGTGACATACTTTCTCCAACAAGACCATATCTACTCCAACAAGGCCACACCTCCCAATAGTGCCACTCTGTATGAGGTTATTGGAGCAAATTACATTCAAACTGCCACACCCACATGCACAAATCCCTTGGTTCGATCCACAGCATCACTTAAAGCAGGCATGGTGGTGCACAATTTTAAGTGGAGGCAGGAAGATTGTACTCCACCAACCTGAAAAATCTAAAACGGGTAATTTTCTGGATAGATACCACTTACCAAAGTTAAATGTGGTTAGACTTTTCTTTGGGCCACCATCTCACACAACAACCCAGAGACTTATTATTATGAAACTTTGGCCTTAGCTTAGGCTTCTCCCACTAGCTCTTATAACCTAAATTGACACATTCATTTTACCCTACATATTTTCATGTGGCACAGTCACCTTTGCTCTGCACTGCCCACCCTGCTTCTGCATCTGCCGGTGACGCCACCTTTCTTCTCACAGATCTCCATCCCCAGAAGTCCCACCTAATCTCCTTATGCCCAACTAATGGCCCTGTCAGGCTTTCAAAGAAGAGATAATGTCAGTAGCCCTCAAATTATTTCACAAAATAGAAAATTCAGTTTATGAGGCCACAGTAATCCTGATACCAAAACCACATAAAGATCCAACAAAGAAAAACAATTAGAGGCCAGCCAGTGTCCCTTATGAACACAGATGCACAAATACTCAATATAATGCTTGCAAACTGATTCCATGAACACATAAAATAGATCATCCACCATGACCAAGAAGGCTTCATCACACCGAGGCAGGGGTGGTTCAATATACCAAAATCAATGAATGTAATCTACCAAATAGACAAACTGAAAGAAAATTTAAAAAAAAAGACATGATCATCTCATTAGATACATAAAATTCCTTTGCCAAAATTCAAAAGCCCTTCATGATAAAAGTCCTGCGGTGATTTGGAATAAAACAGACATGCATAAGCAGAATAAAGGCAGTTTATAGCAAGCCTATGGCCAATAACAAATTAAAAGGAGAGAAACTTAAAACAATTCCACTAAAATATAGTACTTAAAATCTTAGTTAAAACAATAAGACTACTATAGATTAAGCAGATACAAGTTGGAAAAGAAGTATTGTTTTTTGCAGATGATATTGTAGTATACATAAGTGACCCTTAAAGAAATTCTACCAACATATAAGCTAGCTTGTTGGAGCCCATTCTCTACAGTGGGATGCCATGCTCAGCCTTAATGTATAGGAGAGGGGCTTGGCCCTACCACAACCTAATGTGCCAGACTTTATTGACTCCTCATGGGAGCACTTACCAATGAGGAGGAGTGGACTGGGGGTGGGAGGGAGAACTGTGATTGGAATGTAAAATGAAATTTATAAGAATAAAGTAAAAACAGGAAAAAATGTTTAATAGTTAAAACGTATAGTTTGGTTAGTTAGGTTTCTAGATATACAGACATATATTTGAGGTGAATAGTCTTCAAACCTTTCAAAGACCTACAGAATATGGGATTTAAAATGGTTTAGGGCTTTTCTTGACAGTGAGGCGCAACTGCTCCTGGCAGCACCACCTGAGTCACAAAGGAAGATGGACATCAAAGAAATTGATGGAGTTTACTTCCAATATGGCAAAACTAGCCATTTGGGCAAGATACTGCTCTTGTCTGGACTCTATGACTTTATGCTGTATAAACAGGGCTCACAGAAAAGTGACTGCTGAAACAAGATGGACATTGCTGCAGGGTTCCTGCTTCATGGAAGAGTCTGCGAGACAGTCTGCAGGGCACAGAGACAAGGGACTGACAAACTGCCAATACAGGCAGACAGTGTAAAGTTTCCTGCTTTGCTGAGGAGTATGCCAGGCACACTATGGCCTATGGGCTGAAGATGGAACGTTAGAGAAGAACTTCGGGTGACTGACCAGGCAGCAAGTTATCTCTGTCAATTCTAGAGTTTATATACTATCCTTCTGTGGTCTTTGAGGGAGTTGAACACAGATAGTTATGGTTATAGTTTTCCTTAGTTAGGATTAATGATAAGTTACATATAAGATTTTAGACTCACAAAGGTAGAATAGATGATAGAATATTTTCTTTAAATCTTGCTAAATGTTAATGGACGAAATATTGTTAACAATAGTTCTTATTTGATAACTGTTTTGTTATATATTTTACAACGTTAAAATTTAAACCCTTTTTATTTTAGACAGAAAAGAGGAGATGATGGGAGATGTAATTCTGTAAATATGTTTCTCTGATTGGTTTATGAATAAAGCCCTGTTGGCCAATAGGAAAGCCAGATAGGCGGGACTAGGAGTCAAGGAGGATTCTGGGAGATGTAGAGTTTCAAGATGTAGAGACTTGAGAGAAAAAAGAGGTCTGGAAACTTTCTTCGGTAAGATAAGACCACATGGAAACTCTTAGATTAATAGAAATTGGTTAATATTTAAGACAAAGCTAGACAATAAGGAATGTTAGTAACAGGCCAATATATCTAATACAGTGTCTCTGTGTGTTATTTGGAGCTGATGTGGCTGTAGGATCAGTCTGAAGGGGAAACTGCTCATAACAATGTTTAAGGTAGATATTAGTCACTAAATGAATTTATTAATTAGTCATTAAATACAATCCATAGACCTAGAGAGATTAGGTATAGAAGAAGGGACTAGGATGGGACACATGGATCCCCCTGGGAGGGGAAAATAGAATACATTTTGTGGGTTGACTTGGGTCAGGTGGGGACTAGAATAGGAAGATAGATGGGGAGGGGAGACAGGATTAAAGGAAGGAATGAGAGGAGAGAGCTGGAGTTGGGTGTTTGGGGAATAATAGGGGAACCTAGTGCAGTAGAAACATCCTAAAACGTATGAATAATGCAGGAAATAAGATTCTGGGACACAATGTAGGCTGATTGAGGTTTATTCAGGGAGAATTCACTTACATAAGACACAGACTACCACTGCGGGTTCCTGCTCCAAGGATGTCCTCCAGTCTTCTCTGTCTCCGACCCAGAAGTAAGAGGGAGCATCTGGCTTGGGACCCAGACCTAGACTCCATTAGTCACGGCCATACCTGTCCTCATGCCCCAGTGGGCGTGGTCAGTACAACAGGTGTGGATGGGTGGATATCTCACTACATATGAAGGTGACCCAAATTAATTTTCTTAATAACAAGGGAGGGAGAGAGAGAGAGTCCCAACTGGCCACCTCCTGTTACCAAAGGAAGCTTCCAGTAATGAAGCTGGCATGTGGGATGTCCTGTGTGCCGCAAGTGTGTGTGTGTGTGTGTGTGTGTGTGTGTGTGTGTGTGTGTGTGTTATTGGTTGATAAATAAAGCTGTTTTGACTAATGGTCTTGCAGAGTATAGCCAAGGGGAAATCCAAACAAAAATAAGGAGAGAAAGAAGGCAGAGTCAAGGAGATGCCATGTAGCCTCTGAAGGGGTAAGATGCCAGAACATTACCAGTATGCCATGGCCCTGTGGTGATACACAGATTAGTAAAAATGGGTTGATTCAATTGTGAATGCTAGTCAGTAATATGCATGAGCCATTGGTCAAACAATTGTAATTAATGTTAAGCCTTATAGTGGTTGTTTGGGAACTGGTGGGCAGGACAAGAAACCTCCAACTACAAGACTCCCTTACATTAATTTGTGTTCTTGGCCAAAGGGGTCCCATGGAAATCCCCAAACAACCCAGGCTGTTGCTAAGACAATGGGGTTACCCCCACAAACTGACTGTTGGGCCCCATTGCTGAGGACAGTACCCAAAAAACTCATTGATCATGGAGAAGTCAGCATGGTGCCTACATGTAGCCTTCACCCCTGTCTTCTACGGTTGTTAGTGTAGGAAGGCACTCTGCAGGCTACCAAGAGAGAAACACAAACACCAATTCAGACATAAAACATTTGACCCACAATCTGTCCTGCCTGCAAGATATGCTAGGATAACGATGGCACCAAATTTGTGGGAGTAGCCAAACAATGTCTAATATGACTTAAGGTCCAATTTATAGGACAGAAACCGTAAGACTGCTTGAATGACCAAGGACCAAACACAAGTTATCCCAGAAACTTAGGGTAACACAAAACGTACTGTTCTAAATATATCAATAAAAGGAGTCCATGTTATCTGCTATCCTCATAGATCAGTGCCTTACTTACCACAGAATATTAGGTAAGATTCCTCCTGCAGCAGATGGGAACAGATGAAGAGATCCACAGACAGACATTATGCAGAGAGAAAGTCCTTGGAACACACAACCCTAAATGGGATGTCTTCATCAAATGCCTCCCCCCTCAGAGCTCAGGAAACACCTCAGAAGAGGAGGCATAAAAAATGTAAGAGCCAGAGGGGATTCGGGACACCAGGAGAACAGGGCCCCTAAATCAGCTGAACAAGGTGCATATGAACTCGGAAACAGAAGCAGCAAGCACAGGCCCTGCAAGGTTCTGCACCCGGTCCCCCGCCTCTCTGTTACAGCTCCCAGCTTGGTGTTTTTATGGGACTCCTGGATGTATTAAAAACAAGTAGATCTCTGACTCTTGTATCTGCGTTGTGGGCTTCCCCCTTGTTTTGTCCAGGCTCTGTGTTATAGTTTTTGCTTCATCTTAACATATTTTATTTTGTTGTGTTTGGTTGTTCTCTCCTAGAAGCCTGTTCTTTTCTAATGAGTGGATCCTGAGGGGAAGGGAGGCTGGGAAGAGCTGGGAGGGGTAGAGGGAGGGGAAACTAACCAGGGTATATTGTATGAGAAGATAATCTATTTTCAATGGAAGGAAAAATATGACCAAGGAGGAGGAGGGGGGAAAGGAAGAAGGAGAAGCAAACGGAGGTTAAGAAACTGATTTGGAAATGCAGAAGCTTCCTTATGTTGAGAGAGCAGTGAGTTGTCTCGTGGTACAAACAGCAGGCTCAGGGTTGACCATCATGTTCCAGGGGACACAGATACGTACAAATATAAACCTTAACCCTTCATGTACCCCCAGGAGACCAGGAGATTATAGTGAAGCCACTGTAAACATTAAACTTTAACTCACTATCTCTGGGATTGAAACTAACCTGAAGGATGCCACACACGTAAAAGGCTTCCTGCACACTTGAGACATGTAAGAAAGACCGTCTTGAACCCATTGGCTTTGCTGGCTAACAGCTCAACTGCAGTTTTTAAACTGCAGTGGGAAATAACAATGATGGTTTCATTGTCAGCATGACACAAGGGAGATTCACCTGAAATAGAGTCTCATTACAGAGCAGAGGCACAATATTGTACATTAGATTGGCCAATGTGGGGTTATTATAGCTAAATGAACCGAGGTCAGAAGACCAGACAGACCTCAGTGAGCGGCACCATTCCCTAGGAAGGGGGTCCTGAACTGTATAGAGTCAGCTGAGCTCTACTGTGCACTTGACACTCTCTTCTTCTACCTGCAAATGCAATGTGACGTGCTCCCTT
This sequence comes from Phodopus roborovskii, assembly GCF_943737965.1. Lineage (NCBI taxonomy): Eukaryota > Metazoa > Chordata > Mammalia > Rodentia > Cricetidae > Phodopus > Phodopus roborovskii. The sequence continues at coordinate 16,388,917 of NW_026126511.1, forward strand.
GAGCTGCCTTGTGACTCTTCTGACACGATGGATCGTGTGACCGGTGAACTAAATAAGCCATTTCTCCCTTGTATTGCTTTACTCAACGTATTTTTATCATGGCATTAGGAAAGGAAACTGACAGGTAGTGAGATGCCTGGCCAGAGTCTCAGATGAATGTATTAGTAATGACCAATAAAATCAACAAAGTACTACAGTGTGTACCCAAAGGGAAGAAGCCGTTCGTACAATCCCCAAGCTTTAGGGATAAAATATGACAGAGTACATGATGAGGGTGCTTATGGCCAGACCCCAGCTCACACATCCATGTACAGACCAGCCTGCTAATGCTTTGTATAATGTGGTAGGCCGAAAGGAGCAGAGACACAATAGCAAGACTTAATGACTCGTTCTGTAAATAAAAGTTTCTTATTTCAAGCTGGGCGGTGGTGGCACATGCTCTTAATCCCAGCACTCGGGAGGCAGAGGCAGGCAGATCTCTGCGAGTTCAAGACCAGCCTGGTCTATAAGAGCAAGTTCCAGGACAGCCTCCAAAACCACAGAGAAACCCTGTCTCAAAAAAACAAAACAAAACAACAACAACAAAAAAAAAAAAAAACAAAAAAAAACTTTTTATTTCCAAGTTGAAGAAAAACCATTTATTTTTAACCTTCTGGTCCAGTTACTCAGGCCCAAGATCTCCCTTATTCTGCCAGTAACGTTATTTGATAAACCATATGCAGTACTCTATTCATTTTGGACTCTGTTTACTAACTTGCTTGTTTCCTCCGGTCTTTTTTTCACCCTCTACCTCTCTTCCCACCCACTTTTTGTAACATGAGATTTCTGGCCCTGCAGGTCCCTTACTCTTGAGCCCCAAAATAAACACACAGACACTATATTAGTTTTTAAACTGTTGGCCACAGTGACTGGTGTTTCCTATTGGCTAGCTCTGACTTAATTATTAACCCATAACTACTATAACAAAACTCATTTCTAGAGGGAGTTCCAATGAAGAGAAATTATGAGATAAAAGTCAAGGGCTGGAGAGATGACTCGGTGAGAATGATGCTTGCTGTGGAAGTGTGGGTACCTGAATTCACATTCCTAGAACCTCCATAAAAACCTGATATCTTAAATCTGCCATCCCAGTGTTCCTATGGTGATCTGGGAGGCAGAGACAAGAACCTTGCCTCACAATGTGTACACAATGGCGAAACACAGAGACCCTAACTCAAACAAGGTAGAAGGCAAGGACAAACAAGTGGAGGTTTCCTCTGATCTCCACAAGTACACTGTGGTATGTACAGATAGATCCAGCAAGATAATTCAATGAGTAAAGACACTGGCCTCCAAGCCTGGCAACTTGCTCTGAGGACATACATAGAAGAAGGTGAGAAACAATTCCTGCACCTTGCCCTTGGACCTCCACAGGTACACAGTTCATGGGGACACATACAGTACAGCGTTTGACCCTGCCCCGAATAAAGCAATAATAGATTACATAAAACCTTAAACAAAAGTCAAAGGGCAGTGTCCAATAAGTAGCCATGCAACCAAAGTCACTAAGGCCGAGCTTTTTCTCAGCTGAACAGGTTCTGTTACAGGGTGTCCTACATTTCCTTAACATAAGCAAGTTCAGGTTGAGTCCTGAGGAAACTGGTAAGTTTTAAAAAGCGAAAGCGAGCGGGACCATGCCAAAGAGTTTAGCAAGGACTGGGGCATCAGTATCCCTCGGAAGTGTATGTGAACTTTTCGGCTCCGTTGGTTCCTTTAATAAATATTTGAACACCTGCTCTGTCCAGGTCAGCACCTGACAACACACTCCAGGGAGGCTACGTTCCCAGTTGCTTAGCAACCTTGACTTCCTCTTAAGTGCTTCAATGGATTGTGTGACTTAATAAGTGCATCGCTCTGTGCTAAGCGTGGGAATGAGACATTCACCGAACTGGAACACAGATGGATAAAGAATATAACACAGTGTTAACTAAGAACACATGTGTAGTTTAATGAGATAAAGTATTGATGGCTTACAGTGGCTAACCTTTGTGTCTGAGTGTGGGGACACAAAATGCCTTCCCCAATTTTGCCAGGTCTTGACCCTTGGGATATATGACTTGAGCCTGGAAGGGCTAGACTTTGAAATGAGGGTACACTGGATTAATCAGGGTGATCGGTGCAATCAGAAGGGGCCCACTTGGTGAAGTAGAAGCAACTGGATCAGTCGGAGAATACAAGTGGGGGGTGGGGGTAAGAAGGGAGAGAGAGAGGGAGGGAGGGAAGGAGAGAGGGAGGGAGGGAGGGAAGGAGGGAGGAAGGGACTTTGCACACAGGACTTGGTGATGATCCATTGTTGGCCTTAAAGATGGAGGAACCAGTCAGGCTGGAAGAAGCAGGAGACTTACAAGACAACCTGGAAAATAAGTGAGCAAGCAGGTTCCCCTCCCCAGACTACAAAGGATCATTGCTCTGCTAAGGTCTTGATTTTAGCTCATCTTGTATTTATTTCCAGAACTGTACAAATATAAATTTTTACTGTTTTAAGCCACCAAGCCTCTGGTAAACATGTGCCTTGTCATGTTTTGGTCCTCCGGAAACCTGTGAACTAGTACCCTTTACGGATGTGCCAACTGAGTCCTACAGAGAAAAACAGAAGATAGCGCACTGATGTTTTTTTTAAAGATAATTGATTACACTTAGAAGGTACATCCTGGTTGTGGACTAGGTAAAGTAAATAAAACTGATTTTATCTATGTGTGTCTATGTGTGTGAGAGCAGATGCCATCAAGTCCCCTGGAGCTGGGGTTATAGGCAGTTGTGAGTGGCCGGCCCATTTGTGGGTGATGGGAACCAATGAGCCATCTCTCCAGCCCTCCTTCACCTAGTTGAGTGTGTCCCCTGTGGCCTCCCGATGACGTCAGAGGAAGTCAGTTCTCCACCGTGTTTTTCAGGGATAAAACTCAGGTCAACAGGCTGAGCAGCAAGTGACTGTGCCAGCTGAACCATCTCACCAGCTCCCTGATGTGGAAAACTGTTTTTAAGGTGTGTTACGTTCATTTACGATGTGGACCATTTGTTTTAATGATGCGAAGATGTGTGGCATTCCTTTATGCTGTACTTGTTTAATTCTGTGAAGCTGTGATGTTTGTCCTGTCTAAAACACCTGGTGGTCTAATAAAGAGCTGAAGGCCAATCTCCAGGCAGGAGCAAGGATAGGCGGGGCTGGCGGGCACAGAGAAGAAATAGGAGGAGAAAAGGAGAAAGAAGGGGCAAGGGAGGCGAAAGGGTGAAAGTAAGGAAAAAGCCCAGAGACCAAAGGTGGGTGGGTAATTTAAGAAAAGCTGGCAAAAAACAAGCCAAGCTAAGGCCAGGCATTTATAAGTAATAACAAGCCTCTGTGTGTTTATTTGGGAGATGAGGGTCAGGCACCCAAAAGAGCTAAAAGAAGAGTAAAATGTAAAAACTCAACTCTCCTTAGCTTTTTCATATGGCTCTACAAACTTTTCAATTGCATAAAGAACAGTGCTGACCTAGACCCTCAGTAGTTTGAGTTTCACATTTCTCATTTGAACTTTTAGAAGAAATTGATTAATATATACAGTATACATATTAATGGTGTGAAGCAATATTTCAATTAATATATTCACTTAAAGTTTTAATATTTAATCTAATTTCATGTGTATGAGTGTTTGCCTGCGTGTCTGTCTTTACATCACTTTCATACAGGCATCGGATCTCCTGGGCTGAAGTTATGACGGGTTATGGACCACCATGTGGTGCTGGGAACTGAACTTCTGTCTTCTGCAACAGCAGCCAGTGCTCTTAATTGCTGACCATCTCTCCATGCCAGTCAAGTCATGTCTGCAATGTTTGATGTTTAAGTTGGGTTGATCATTCTAATGCCTCAAACATTTTTTCTGATAAAATTATTAAAATTTCTTCTGTTTGTTTAAATGCACAGTACATTATCACCATGTATAGTGACACTACCATGCTTCTGGTTTCGTTGTTTTGGTTTTTCGGAGACAGGGTTTCTCTATGTAGCTTTAGAACCTGTCCTGGCACTTGGTCGGACTCACAGAGATCCTCCTGCCTCTGCCTCCCAAGTGCTGGGATTAAAGGCATGAGCCACCACCACCGGGCCGCGATTATGGTCTTATACTGTATGTGACAGAACTTGTTCTCATGAAAAAAAAATATATGTATATATATATAATATGTATATATATATATACATATATTTTCAATAAATAGTATATGCTTTTGGCTGGAGAGACAGCTTAGCAGTTAAGAGTGCTTGCTATTTTCCCAGATAGCTTAAGTTCAGTTCCCAGCACCCAGGGCTAATGGCTTCAGGTAATCCAAAAATCCCTTCTAGACACAACATTCATGTGCAACGCTCCCCTCATCCCAACCCCACCCCTCCAACCCCCGCCCTGCCTGCAAACACACATACCTACAAGTAAATGAAAATAAAGCTTATAAACCTAAAAAATAATAAAATAAAAACATACATGAAAGCATTTTCAAATTCAGCATATTTTTGCAAGGCACAGTGGCACATTCTTTCAGGGTCAGCACTGACTGGGCAGAAGCTGGCGGATCTCTGCATGGTCCCAAGCCAGCCAGGCCTACAAAATGAGACCCTGTCTAAAGAAAAGGGAGGAGGACAGGACGGTAGGAGGGGGAAGAAAGACGAGGTTGGAAAGAGAGAAGAGCTATTTGCTTTGGAAAAATAACACAGACAGAGCCAAAGGCACAGTAAGCAGCTAAATTCAAAACTTTGCAACTGTGAACATTTTCTCATTTTAAGAAAATCCAGTATCACCAAGTCCAAACTTTTTAAACAAATCAAATAGGTAGCATTTAAGACTCTTGCTTTACAAAAACGCTCCATCCGGAATTTTTGTTTGTTTGTTTTGTGATTAGCCATCTGCTTCTTTACACTCTCCCTACGTGTTTTAGAAAAACATTCTGACTTCAAGGTTCTACTTCGGAAGTAAACGTGGTTTTGACAAAGTTGTGAATCATTCAAAGCAGCCTTGCATCTCGAAAAAAAAAATAATAATAATAAATAGACAAAAACTGCCTTGGAAAACAATGGAAACGCAAGCACTGTTTTAGGAAACCGTCCGCAGCCGCAGCGTGGACCGCGCTGATCCACTCAGGCGCGCAGACAGCAGCAGCCTCAGGGCCGCCTGCCAGGGCCGCGCCCTCCCCGCGGAGGTGGGTCAGCTGATGTTTACGTCCGGGAGGGGTGGGTCCTGATGCTGCAGACGCTCGCTCCTTCCCAGCGCCGGTTGCCCCACCCCAACCTTTCCGGTTTTAGCCAGAGAGAAAGGCTCGCGGCACGTCGTTAGCTGCAGCCCGCCCACAGCCCGCCCCTAAACAAAACAAACCTTGCGCAGGGACTGTCCCGGGCGTGTGGGGGGGGGGGGCCGCCCCTGCGCGCGCGCCCGCCAGGCCCCGCCCCCTCGGGCGGAGACGCGCACGGGCCGGTGGGGGGGGGCGGGCAGGCGCGCGCCCGCGAGCCCCGGGCGCCATTTTGGGTTCTGTCGCCGGGCCGGCGCTCGGTGCTCGCTGCTGTCGGCCGCTGCTCGCCCAGGGCGTCCGGTCCCGGGCGGCGACGACGAGGAGGAGCCGAGGCGAAGGACGCAGCCTGCGCGGGACGGGGGAGGGACGCTTCCCCCCGGCCGGCCGGAGCCGCCAAGGTGGAGCCGCGTCGGCCCCCGGCGCGGGAGCAGCGTCTCGGTGTCGGATGCGGGCGGAGCGCGGGCAGGGGGCCCCGGGAGGCCTCACGTGAGGGCCGCGGCCGCCGCCGCCCGCGCAGCCCGGGGTGGTGTGTGGGGGACGCCGCCCCCGGCAGCAGGTACGGCGGAGGGGGCGGGCGGGGAGGGCGGCGGCGGCCGCCGCGGGCGCGCGCGGGGCGCGACCGGAAGCTCGGGCCGTGTCAACAAGGCGCGGGGCGCGCGCGCGCTCCGGCCCCGCGGGCGGCTCGGCTGCCGGGGCCACTGACGGGCGCTGCCGGGCTCGCCCGCGCCGGTGCGGCTGCCGGGGAGAGCGGAGGCCCCCGAGAGCCAGGCCCGGGAGGCGGGAGCTGCCGCCCGCGCCCAGCGCCCAGGTGGCAAAACTTGGCCAACTTGGGTGCAGCCGCCTGGGGCGCGCTGCAGCCCGGCGCCCCGAGGAAGCAGCCCGGCGCGGGCGTCTGCAAGCGAGAGGTGAGAGCCGGAGTCCGGCGGTTTGTTGCTGGTGGTGTCTGCTCCAGTGGCCCAGATGGGATTAGTTTTCGTTTTGTTTTGTTTTGTTTTTTCCCTTACGCGAAAGGGGTAACTTTTAAAATTCCCCTGAACGCCTTGTAGCAATTATCTGTAGCTCTAAACTCACTCACTCCGGGTTATCCGCATGCCCCCCTCCCGGTTATCTGCATCCCCGCGGAGAGTTAATCTCTTTCATATTGTTCAGTTCTTGTATTGCAGCCGAAGAGTGTGTGTTAGGTTTCCTTCCAATCCAAAGCAAAACACAGGACATAATAGTGGAAATGTAAAGCCAGAGGCGGACCCGTAAAGCTTAGGTACAAATAGAAGGGCTTTTAATTATGTCATGCCCACCAAGTGTCTCAAGACAGTAAGAAAACTTGGACTCTTCGTTGCACTTTATGGGAACATTTGATTAGCTCACTCATCCCTGGTGCTGCTCAACTAGTTGGTAGGCTTCCTTAATTAGGTTGCTTCTTTGGCACTTGATAGAGATACCAGCAAAAGTTCCTGGCTCCGTTGTAGTATATTTGGGTTCCTGAAACACTACAGTAAATCAAAACTGCCAGAGCCCAGGTTTTCTGTGCTGGAAAATCTCATTGATGTTTATTGTCCTGTTTTGGTACTCGATTCTTCTTCCTTCGGTTCAAATATAAAATGCACTTTCACTTCGACTCGAAGCAAGCAGTATAAAACCCACTGCTGTAAACTAGCTGTATACTAGTGAATGCTGTAATCGATTTGTTCAACTTTCTATACAGCAGAGCTTCAAGTGGGGGTGGTTAAAATAGAAAGCATTGGAAGTTTTGAACTGAAAAAGACCAACTTTGAAAAATGATATTTTAGACTTGGTTAGGTGTTCATTCACTAATGTTATTTTCACACTAAATGAGAATAGTACACAGGACATCTTAGCATTTGGCCTTTTGCTTTTCTGTTGCCTCATAAGATTTTTGACATTAATCTCTTAATGCCTTTGACAGTCCCTAGACTTTAGCTGTCATAAACTCATAAGTACTTAATATATACTTTGGTGATCCATATATTCAGTTTACATTTAGATCAAGAACAGTATTTAAAATACCTTAGTGTTGGGTAATTTTATATTGCCCTCTCTGACTCCCTCCCAAATCTGGAGTTGTGTTAAAATACACTACATGTAGAACAGGACTGCGTTGGGAGCAGAAACGGTGGATCTGTGATATCCGGGCCAGCCAGGCTTACTTATCAAGACCCTGCCTCGGGTAAACATTGTGTATGTTTAGAGTTAGCAGGGTATTGTTAAATGACTGTAAGGCTGCCATTTTGTTAGTTTTTAGTTTGAATCTTGACAGTAAAGTGAATGATTTCATCTTTAAGCTCTGGCTTGGGAAGATCTCTCCAGAAGCTGCAGAGCATCCTGTGTGGAAGTAGGAAGACAGTTTCATTCTGTTCTGAATCTTTGGAGGCTGAATCTTTGGAGGTGGAAATTCTCAGTAGATTCCAAGTCCTTGGTAGCAAACTCTTTGTACTTTGACCCAAATTGAAATGCTAAAATTAAAGTTAACCCTTCAGGATAAGCTAAAGTGGGAAAATGGGTCATAATAACAGGTTAACCTCTAGTGGGACACTTTCATTAGTTTTTCTTTTTTAAGATGGCCTTATGGACTGTTCTAACCTTTCTCTGAACACACTTAGAAAATCTATTTTTAGACTCATAATAAGTTTGAGTCTCCCATAAAGCCATCTTGTCATCGCTGCCATTTTGTTTTCTGCGTTCTCTTTCTACTCGAGTAAGCCCTTCTTGTGTGTGTGCATATGTAGTCAGGTGTGGGAACAGTGAAGAACAGTCTGTTCTGTTACTGCACTGCAGGCCTTCTGGACTGACATGACCTGAGGCTGTGCCCTCCCACAGCCTGTTTCTCTTCTCCAGCCCTCAGCCCTCCTCCACAGATTTTTGCCATCTCCTAGATGAGAAAGTCAGTACATGGGCACGTCCTTCACTGCACAGAGGGTTAAGAAATTCTTATGTGCCAATTTGTCACAAGTTAGTTGGCATCACAAGGTATCCTTTTGAGTCTTGCTTGGACCAATGCATTGTTAGAATTTCTCTCTAGAAACAAAGCATTGTAGGTCCTAGACTGAATGGTAAAGTAGTTAGTGTAGAGTGCAATGCACTCAGTCAACTAACAAATTAAAATGTGTCCTTTGGAATGTTGATTACATCATAATGGGTAGAGTCAATTGTATGCAGTATAGAAAGAAAAGAAAAAAAAAAGCTCATTGTTTGCCACTACACTGAATTAGTGCGCTCTACAGCCTTTCTCTGCACCACCACTTCCCGATGGATCGATCACTTACTTGAAAATAAAAGTTAAATTGCCCTTCACATGGAGGTGCAGTCCATGTTCTCCCCACCTCTGTGATGGCTTGCATTCTGGGCTGTTTTCTAAACAGGAGATCAATTGGCTCTCCTTTCAAAGGCCCTAATACTTCACTTCACAAGAACCCTGTATCTTAAGGTCACCGTTTTACAACAGGAACATCTGACAGTCTTGTCCTTTATCCAAAGCCATGAGAGCTGAGACTGAAACCCAGCGAGCTTGGCTTAGAACTTCTAGTACCGTTGACCATGAGAGCAGGTCTTTTCAAGAAGAAAATGGAATACATAGAAAAAACATGAAGGTATCATTCAGGGGGGAAAAAAAGACAGGGAAAACAGAGTGACAATAATGTGCTATGGCAGGAAACCACATTCCAGCTGAAACAAGGCATAGTCAGGGTGGATTGCCTGAAGTATTCAGTCTGTTTTATGCTGTTAGAGGTCGAGCACAGGCCTGGAGCAGTTCAGTAGTTGCTTTCTGTAAGCAGAGGTTGGATGTATGGTGCAATGCTAGCACGTGTCACAGGCTATTTATTCAGTGCAGATCTGTTGACTACCTTTCATCCTCTCTAGACGTTCATTGACCTTGCTGCACTTCAGATGTAAGAACTCAAATATAGTTACCCTTGAGTGACTGAAGAAACTGGAAAGAATCACTATAGGTTCTTTTTTAGTCACTTGAAGTATTGACTACAGCTAACTCCTGAATGTATGTATATCTGTGGGTTACTTAGGTCATAAGTAGTGTTTGAAATCACCTCCGGAGTGTTCATCTCCACTGACACTTTTCACTATATCTTTATATTCTCCTTGAATCGTTGGTTTAGTTCTGCGCATATTTCTGTTTAACTATCCAAATGTCTCAGTGACAGAAAATGAATTGTGATTAGAAGTTAAGTAGGATGGGAAAAAAATAATGAATTTTTCTAAATAGGATGAAACGAGGAGGAAGAGATAGTGACCTTGACTCACCTGAAGAAGGCACTGCAGAGAAACCTAAGAAACTGAGGACTGCACATGAATGTTCTCAACCTTGTGATTGGGGTAATCTGCTGCAGGACATTATTCTCCAGGTTTTTAAGTACTTGCCTCTTCTTGATCGGGCTCATGCTTCCCAAGTGTGCCGGAATTGGAATCAGGTGTTTCACATGCCTGACTTGTGGAGATGTTTTGAATTTGAACTGAATCAGCCAGCTACATCTTACTTGAAAGCTACACATCCAGAGCTGATCAAACAGATTATTAAAAGGCATTCAAACCATCTACAGTATGTCAGCTTCAAGGTAATACTTTAAGTCAGTCTGTTAAAAAAATAAAATAGTGGCTTTAATATTCTAACCAATACAACTTCTTATGTCTTTAAAATACTTGACTTTTTAGGGAAAGTGCTTAAAGTTTAAAAATTATTGCACGCCTTAGAAACCATTGTAAATAATTTTTAATATCTGCTAGAACTAAAATATTCCTTTACGATTAATTACTTAAAAGAACAAAAGCAGTCACTGAGTATAATTTGGCTGAAGTTTTAACTGTGAATGGTTGGCAACAAATTTGAGGAAGGAGAAATATACAACTAACATTAAGGCAGTGGCTCCCACTCTCTGGGTTTGACATCTTTGCAGGGTCACATGAGATACCCTACTTATTGACACATTCATTACAGTTCATGACAGTATCAACACTACAGTTATGAAGTAGCAATGAAATAATGTTATGGTTTGCGGTCACCACAGCATGAGGCAGTATCACAAAGGTTGGGGAGGACGTACTTGCTTTTTTTTTCTAATCTACTAGTGATACTGCTTTTGTTTCATTTTGTTTTTCAAGACGGTCTGTCAGTGTAGCCCTGGTTGTCCTAGGACTCACTCTGTAGACCAGACTGGCCTTGAACTGAGAGATCTATCTGCCTCTACCTTCAGAGTGCTGGGATAAAAGGTGTGCGTCGCCGCCACCACCGCCCAGCAAGGGTTTTTCATTTTGATATGTTTTATTTTGATATGTTTATATTAAAAAATACATTAAAGATGGTATGTATATAAGCGAACTAGTTTGAGTGTACTTTAGAGGAAGCAGAAGAGGAAGATTGCTTCATTTCAGGGCTACAAGGGGCATGTAAGAACATGTGTCATGGTGAGATAAGTCAGAACGTGTGTCATGGAGAGATGAATGAGAACATGTGTCATGATGAGATGAGTGAGGACACGTGTCATGGAGAGGTGAGTGAGACCATGTATCATGAAGAGATGATTGAGACCATGTGTCATGGAGAGGTGAGTGAAGGAAGGTGGTATTTGGAGATTTGAAGAGTATTACATGAAATCACAGGAGCTTGCGTGAGAACAGGGTTTATCGTGTATTTTGGGATGCTTAACACCAATTTTTTCCGTAACAATTAAAATTATTGTAGAAAGGTGAAAATGCCAGGCTTGGTTACTCATACATGTAACTTTAGGACTGGGGAGTCTGAGGCAAGAGAATCAACAATTTGAGGCCTGATTTAGACAGCAAGCATACTGCAGAGAGTATTCTGGCCTTTCCTGATGATAGTTAAGTGCTCACTGTAGGCTGAAGAAAACTTCCAGCCAGGGTTATTAATCCAAAGCAGTGCTCCTCACACTAAGCTCAGTAGCCTCACCAAGGGGGGTGTAAAGGCAGATCTTGCACATCCCACTCACCAACTTTATAATTCGGATGATTTGGTTTAGGCATTAGAATTTGCATGTCTTCAGTACCCAGATGATTTTTGTGTGGTCTGGGACCCTCGTTTTGATAACTGTAATTTGTGCATTATTTTCCCACATGATAGCACTTAAGAGCTCCTTTGTAATAACAGTAAAACACAAATTTTTTTGGAAGTAAAAGTTATGGTGTTTAACATTTTTAGTCTAGAGATACTCTTTTATAACCCTTCAGGTATTGGTGTTTGGATCTATTATCCTTTTCTTCAGGAACTAAACAGCAACCTCTATTTTGGCTCAGTTTATTTTGTGCTTGTTGCGTTGGACCTCTTACTTTATTCTAATGCATCTTTCTATTCAGAACACTGAAGAATTTCAAATTTCAGGTTGTGTGGTTCATCTGAACATTCTAAATGACATTAGTTTCTTCAGGTGTCTTGAAACAGTTCATAATAGAGATTGTTTACATGTGTAGTTTGATTTACTAAAGTACAAATTACTACCTAAAGACGAAATTGATTCCTTTTGTACAGTTACTTTCAAATAAATCAAGCTAATCTTTCAGTACTAAATAAGTAAATATACATAGAAATTATAATGTGAAAGTTAGACTCAGGTTATGTGGAGAGATGATTAAATATGACTGTCCTTTAAATGATAATGCACTGATTAATAACTGCATTTCTTGCTTTTATAAAATTAAGCTATTCAAAGAGAAATGTGGCTGTTCCATGAGTAAGACATAACTTTCTTTCTAAGGTGGACAGCAGCAAAGAATCAGCTGAAGCAGCTTGTGACATACTATCGCAGCTTGTTAATTGTTCCTTAAAAACACTTGGACTTATTTCGACGGCTCGGCCAAGCTTCATGGATCTACCAAAGGTATCAGCTACCTTGTTTTATTCCCTTTTGCAGAGAATTCCCATGAAAGCCCCAGCATTGTTAGTATTAACAGTGAGAGGATAGCAAGGCAGTATGTGTAATGGAGTTCTGGTTACTGTTTGCAGTATTAAAAATAGTATTTAGAATACACTTTTAAAGAGTTTTTAATGGGAGGCAGAGGCAGGCAATCTCTGTGGTTCAAGGCCAGCCTGGTATACAGAGCTAGTTCCATGGCAGCCAGGACTACTACACAGAGAAACTCTCAAAAACAACCAAAAACCAAAAATAATTTTTCATGTGTATGAGTGTTCTGTTTGCATGTATGTGTACCTCATGTGTGTCTGATGCCTGGGAAGGCCAGAAGAAGGTGTCAGATTCCCTGGAACTGGAGTTCCAGGCAGGAGCTGCTGTGTGGGTCCTAGTAACAAACCTGAGTCTTTTGCTAGAGCAGCAAGTAGTTTGAATTGTTGAGCCATCTCTCCAGCAGCAGTAAAACATGAAGTGAAGCGTTACTATGCTCTTCATTGGTATAGTAAAAGAATAAGTGAATTTACATAAGATTAGGTAGTGCAGGTGCTAATAGAAATGTAAAACTAACCATATCAGAAAGAAAAAAAAAGAGGCTTCTTTCTGAGCCTTAGAACAGATTGTTGAAATTGAGAAAGCAGGAATGCCAGTCTTGAGCAAGTAGATCCTGATTATTATCTAAACCCTTTTGGGAAATGTATGAAAAGGGTATTTTTGAGCAAAGTTAATGTCAGTATACCTTGAGTTAGCTTACAAATCATATTTCAAACTGTTTATTCTTAACTGTGTTAGTCCTATGCATAATTAAGGAGTAGTCTCTACCATATAACTGTTCCTTTTAAAACTTGGTTTTTTTACATGTTGTGTGTGTGCATTCACATGTGGAGGTCAGGGGACAGCTTACAGGGATCCGTTCTCCTTCTGCCTTGTGGGTTCCAGGGTTTGAACTTGGGTTGTAAGGCTTGGGGCAAGTGCATGCGAGTGTGATGCTGAGAATCACACCTATGGCCTGACCAGTGTCCTACCACTGAGCCACATCCCCAGACCAGCTAGCAGCAATGACTTTTTTTGTAAGTATACCACAAAGTAAAATATGACTTACTAATTTTTGTTTTATGTGCGTGAGCGTATGAGCACCACGTATGTGCCTGGTACCCATGGAGGCCAGAACAGCACATTGGATCCCAAGAACTGGAGTTGCAGAGAGTTGTGAGCTGCCATGTGGGTGCTGGGAACTGAACGCAGGTCCTCTGGAAGAGCAGCCAGTGCTCTTAGCTGATGAGCCATTTTTCCAGCACCAGAATACAGATACTCACTTCACAGTTCGTTTTACTAAAGTGATTCAGGATATGAGTTTTAACTAGTTAGGTGATTGTTCCAATTGAATAGCAGAACTAAATAAAACACTATGATTTCAAAATCTCTATAAGTTTCATTAATTTTGTATGTTTTCAGATAGATTATTTTCTTGTGAGGGAAGAAGGAAGATGGAGCAGGGAATCTGTTTAACATTTTAAGACTCAAGTAGCCGCTGAGTCTTGGCTCTAGCTGTGCAGTTGGACTCCACTCCTCTTCTGTAGACCTGTCCAGAGGCTGCCCAGGGCCTTGTGTTAAATAAGTTACATGTAGTTCCATCTTCAAGCCTCATGGGAAAGGAAATGCTCTGAGTTGGTATTTTACATACCTGCCATAATGTATTTTAAAAATGTGAAATAAATAGCATTAACCATATTATAAAGCATGTTGAACATAATTTTATTTTTTATTGTCTGGGGCTCTCAGTTTGCATGTTTGTAGTGCTAATTTAAGAAATGTTGATGTAGCTGGAACTGCCTCAGATGCTTATTGTTCTTTTTTGCTTTTTTTTCTCCCTCTTTTTTTTTTTTTTGTTTTTGTTTTTGTTTTGTTTTGTTTTTGTTTTTTTTTTGTAGAAAAGATTGAAGTAAGGTGTTCCTATATTTTGGCTATCCTGAACAGAAGAGAAAAATAGAAGAAATGCATGTAACCATAGCTAAATCAGGACAATGAGGAAAGACGTTAGCAAGCAGTCATGGGCTTAATAGTAAAGAACTGTGATCATGGAAGATGTAGTTGAGTTTGAAATGAAGATACTGTGGCATTAATGCATAAGTTATTTAATCAAGATTTCAGAAATCAGTTGTTTAGACACAGTAAGGAAAAAGCAAGTTAAGGACTGTGACCAAGGAGGCTGTATTTGCTTGTATTCATTGTCTGTCAGCATGGTTTTGTCCACTGACCCTGCTGTGGAGAATTTTCAAAGGTAGGTTCAGGGTGAGCTTGCCTCTGTGAACACGTGTGGAATCATGTGTTGATCTTCCTTTGTTTTCCCAAATATTTGCCCATTGATTACAGCTTAACTCTGATTCAAAGTCATGTACTTTAAATGTGCTGAAATTCTCGTTTCTATAGCGATTCCCTTTGATGAGATAAATCTCTGTTCAACAGATTGATGTATATAAGAAGTTCAGGGCTGTCCTCTAGTATTTATAAGTGAAATACATTAAAATCAAGGCTTTTTGTTTTGTTTTTTTTTTTTTTTTTTTTTTTTTTGGTTTTTCGAGACAGGGTTTCCCTGTATTGCTGTATCTGTCGAGCAGGCTGGCCTCAAACTCAACAGAGATCCATCTGCCCCTGCCTCCCGAGGGCTGCCACAAACGCCCAACTTAAAATTAAGTCTTGAGAATCTCTTAGATACAGTGTTTTGAGAGGGTTATAAATTTGGGGTTTCTAAATGATTCTGATTGTTTTAAGATTTTGTATGTGTTTCCATAGTCCAGTTGAGTTGATAATTGACTTCAGTCTTGATGATGGTGGTACTAGTTTCTGTGTTTATGTTCTTTGCTATGTATTGCAATGTATAGGACATTAGCTTCCAAATACATGTGACTGTTTGAGAGACTCAGTCTGGGTTCCTGGTTTCCTCTTTGATCTTACTGAGGTTGCTGTGATTTAGAAACATTCTGAGGCTTGAAGTGACATTTTCTTCCACAGGTACAAAAGGCTTTTCTCTGAGATGAAAATTAGTTCCCTCTTACACTTTGGTAACCTTGTGAGGGGGTGCTGCCTTTTAATAAATTTGAAATCCCTCATTGGCAGCAGAGAGCCATATCTAACATTGTAAGGTGTTATTCCTAAAGAACTGAAACAGTGTGTTAATCTTTTGTCTTTCAGTCTCACTTTATCTCTGCACTGACAGTTGTGTTTGTAAACTCCAAATCCCTGTCCTCACTTAAGATAGATGACACCCCAGTAGATGATCCATCCCTTAAAGTGCTAGTGGCCAACAACAGTGACACACTCAAGCTGCTAAAGATGAGCAGCTGCCCTCATGTCTCTCCAGCAGGTATGTCATGTCTCTACCAGACACACTTTAGTAAACTGTATTGCTTTTTAAATTAAGAAAATTGTTTGTTTAATCTGTCAGTGAACTTGTAAATCAGCAAACCATATCTTCCTCTGCATAACAATGTTCAGTATCCTAATAACAATAGGGTAGTATCTGCAGTAATCCATCTTAGACTGACTTCATCCTATTTTCTAATCATTTCATGTGGTAAATTGAGTATAATATGTTCTAGAAAATGAAAAACAGAGTTTATTAGCTACTCCTTGCTGGGGCAGAATATCTGATAAAGCAACTTATGGATGAGTTGAAGAGTCTAATTTGGCTCACAGTTGAAGGGTGCTGGTCAGTATGTGAGGACAGTACGGTGCAGGAGCATGAGGTAGCTGGTCCATCTGTACACCTCAGGCCTTACCCAGCCAGGCTCCAGTCCTGAAAGTTCACAGCCTTCCAAACCAGCACTAATAGCTGGGGACCAAATGTTTAAGCATGAGTTTATGACGTAGAGACATTTTCAAACCACAAGGCAACACTCTGAGGTCAAAGTTGATAACTGTAATTGAGCTCCAGGTGTTTGGGTCAGAACAGTCCCGTAATTCTCACTATTAGAGGGGAAGAGGTGATGTGAATCTTACTGCCTTTTGGAGAGAATGTTCTTTAAAACCTAAATTCAAGGCTAGCCTGGTCTACAGAGCGAGTTCCAGGACAGGCTCCAAAGCCACAGAGAAACCCTGTCTCAAAAAACAAAAAAAACCCTCAGATTTTAGAAATAGCATTATTAAAGGTCTTTCCAACTACTTTTATGTAGAATTTTCCAAGTTTGATGTTATTTAAATTACAAGTGATTTGTACTGAAAAGTAAGTATAAACATGATTTTCATACTTGCCGCTGCTTCATTGCTGACTCCTCCCACTTTTGGAACCCTCCCTGTCTTTAGCTGTGCTGTTCTGCAGTTTTTCTATGTTTATGTTTGTTTTCTTGCCATAGCAAAGGGTTGAAATTCCCTCAAAGATATGGTTTACTGCTGAATGGAAGGCACTTTTTCTAACGTCACCCACAAAGAGGGTCTTAGTGATTGGAATAGCTAGACCTACTATTGTATTTACCTGGTCGTCTCAACCTCTTCTAGATAATCAACTGGAAGCATTACAAAATAGAAACTAAGGAGAGGCTACTAGGCGTTGACAGCTATTTTCTGTGTGACCTTGATCACATTTTATTGTGTGCTGTGAGGCTGAGATCCATCTTCTATAGCTCTATAGTTAGTGTTCAAGGTCCAGTGCACCCTGACCTCCGCCTATCTTGTTTGTTCCCCACTCATGTGTCTTAAGAGCTGTGAGCACGGAGGAGCTGGAGTTGTTGCTTTTGACCTTCCAGGGTAGCCGGGACACTGTGCCTCGTGACATTCTTTAAAAATTATTCAACCTACTCATCAGTATATCATTATCATAAAACTGATATTAGAAAGGGATTTATGAACCATATAGTTTACAATCATGTAAAATGGACGATTTATTGGCCTTCAGTGTGCTGACTTGTGTTCAAAAGAAGCATAGCTATCACACCCTAAAAACTCAACTACCCCATCCCACCCAGTCCTAGGCAGCCACTACTGCATTTTCTTTTTCTGCAGTTTGTCTATACTGGGTAGTTCCTATACATGGAATTGTATCGTGTGTGTGTGTCTGTGTCTGTCTGTCTGCCTGGTTTGTTACTTAGCATGTTTTTCACATTGTTTGTACTGTATAATGAATTAGAATTTCATTCCTTATTGTTGCTGTGTAGTATTCATTATATGTTTATAGCACATTTATTGTTGACGGGATTGTTTTCAACCTTTTGAGTAAAACAGGTAATGCTTATATGAAAAGTCACATATTTTTGTGTGGTCATGATTCTCTTGGTGTACGTCTAGCTAGTTATAGGGTTGCCAACAAGTCATATAGTAGCTACTACCCACTTGAGGAAGTGTCCAACATGTCAAACACTGACTCTAGGATAGTTCAGTTACTAGAGCAACAAGAGGTGGCAGATCAATAGACAAAGATATTTTCTGCAAGTTCCAAACCGCAGATGTTAGGATTTTCCAGAATAAAAGTGATTAAACCCAAAATACAGGGTGAAAGTAGAGAATTGCCATTGTCTATTCCTTTTATATATCTTTACCAGTGCGTTTTATCTTTTGTATTATACCCATCCTAGTTTGTGTACCAGTATGATTTGGGTTTTGATGCGCATGTGTGCACACACCCTATCCCATCCCTACCCTTCCAGGCCTTTCTCTCTCTTGGAACTCACTGTATAATCCAGGTTAGCGCTCAGCTCAGGGTGGTCCTCCTACCTGCGCTTCCCAGTTCTGGGGTTACATGCACGAAACAATTGTCTAGATGCATGTTCTTGATAATTTTGTTTCGTACAGGTTCTCCATATATAGCCCTGGGTAGCCTGGACCTCAGTATGTAGATCAGGCTGGTCTTGAACTCTCAAGAGTTCCTGAGTGCTGCTGGAATTAAAGCTTGTGCTACCATGCCCTGCTATTTGATGACTTTTTTTTTCCATGTGTTTACTGGCTATTTCTGTTTCTTCTGGGAAAAATGTCTACTTGGGTTTTTAACCTATATTTTTCCTTTGCTTATTTTAAAAATTGCTTTTTATTATTGATTTATGCTTGTCATTATGTTGTTATCATGGAAATGTCCATAACTAGTGTCTCTCTAGCTGCATAGCTAATTACATATGCAATAGCTTATACCACCACCTGATATCAGTTCCACAGTTTTGGAAGGCAGACTTGTAGGCAGGTCTCCCATGGCTTCTGTGCCTAGCATCATAGCCTAGACTCAGTGTCTGTCAGGCTGGACTCTTGATCTGGAACCCCAGAAAAAAAGTCCACTTCATTCACTCTCATATTGTAGGTGAGTTTGTGTTTTTGAGGTTGTTGCACTGACATCTTTTTCTCACTCACACTTTGTGTGGTGGGGGATGGTCCCAATTCATGTCTACTTGCTTATTTATTTACTTTTACTTATTATGTATGAAAAAATCATTTGATACTATTAACATGAATTTATCTAAAACTTGCTTGTCATAAAGCTAGCAGTTAACATTTTGAGTTCCATTTGTGCTCTGACTCTTCCCTTTCTAAAAGAGCTCATGATTAGGATTATCTCTATAATTTATTTCATAAGGGCAGTTGTGTCATATAGTGCAATGATAGGCAAGGTATCACTTGCCAGGTCACAGAGATGAGGGAGTGGATCTTGGGAAGGAAAGGGCATTTGAGAGTTTCGGCTGGGGCAGCTGCTGTGATAGTTTTTCTTGTTTGCATCTTTGCAGTTTTCTTAATGTTTTCTTTTTGCATTAGGTTTTTGGATGTTGCCGAGATGTGGTTAGGTTGTTTGGGATGGCTAGGGCATGTATCAAAGTGTGTGTGTCCTAGAAGAACATAAATTTGCAGTGACTGAGTAGTGGCACAGAGAGGCTCTTAATCTGACTGTGTCAAGTCTTTATTTGGAGGGTCACTTTGTCCCTGTTCTGATTATATTGCCCATTTCCATCCTCTGCTGTAAAATTGTACTTTATTAATGGGTTTCTTGAGATTTCTTAAGCAGTAATTAAGTGCATGGACTTACAGTCTGTTTTGTATCCTAACTTTGCTGTCTTTAGCTTTAGTTGTCTCTACTTTGAACTAGAATACTAATTTATAATTTAGTTCCTTAGATCTTGAGTATTTAGGTAAATATATTTAGTACCTTCCATAACTTATGAAATAAATAGTAACGAAAATATGTATGTTTTGTAAGTCCTTCCTGTTTCTAAATGTTAAGTACGGGATTGAATTTTTGTAGCCTGATTGAAATGTTGGATAGTTTAGAGTGACATTTTGGAGCAAAATTCTATAAATCCTCTTTGGAGATCAAATATTGACCTTTGATAAAGTCATCTGTTGTGAGGATAATAGTTTGGGTGAGTTTGTCTGGAGTATGGGAACTGTTATCTTTAACTCATTTTAGAGTGATAGTTTCATATTTCCTAGACACTTGGCAAGCTTATTAGTACTGTTAGTCGTTAAACAATAACCATTTGATGAAATTTTTAGGATTACATTCATGTTTTCATATCATTTCTTTTTTTTTTTATTTTACATGTCGATCCCAGTTCCCTCTCCCTCCCTCCCTCTTACCCTCTCCCCCCCCCCCACACATGCACCCTGACCACCCATTACATTCTTAATTTTGGACACTATCCTCTAGTTTTTGTTCCAGTTGTGTGTGGAATATCTCCCCCCCATCCCCCTCCCCCCCCCCCACACACACACGCATCCTGACAGAGTTTCTCTGTATTGCCTTGGAGCCTGTCCTGGAAGTAGCTCTGTAGACCAGGCTGGCCTCGAACTCACAAGGTCCGCCTGCCTCTGCCTCCTAAGTGCTGGGATTAAAGGCATGCATCACCAACACCCAGCTAGTGTAGAAGTTTTCTTAAGCTGTAAATTTAGTGTAATGATTTTTTTTTATATATAATATGGCAGCTGACACTCCAAAATACTGAATTTGAAGCCAACCCTGGGGTACATAGTGGGTTCTGAATAAGGATCAAACAAAAACTTGGTTATGGCATGTTTTTAAAATTATAATTACAGTTTTCTTAAGTTACAAATGAGCAACAAAGATATAGAATTGGTTTCATATTATAAACAATAAGAGTAAGTGTTAACTTTTCTAACTCATTATCACAACTAAATTTCAAAAATTGCATTCATTAGTGAAAAAGGAAATATGACTTTTATAGGACATGTCCTTGATTAAGCATTTGAACAGATAAAGTGTACAAAACCATATAAATAACTGGGCTTTTTTTCTTCCAAGGTATTCTTTGTGTGGCTGATCAGTGTCATGGCTTACGAGAATTGGCCCTGAACTACCATTTGCTGAGTGATGAATTGTTGCTCGCACTGTCTTCTGAAAAGCACGTTCGCTTAGAACATTTGCGCATTGATGTTGTCAGTGAGAACCCCGGACAGACACATTTTCATACCATTCAGAAGAGCAGCTGGGATGCCTTCATCAAACACTCACCCAAAGTGAACTTAGTGATGTATTTTTTTTTATACGAAGAAGAATTTGACCCATTCTTTCGTTATGAAATACCTGCCACTCATCTTTACTTTGGGAGATCAGTAAGCAAAGATGTGCTTGGCCGTGTGGGCATGACCTGCCCGAGACTAGTGGAACTGGTGGTGTGTGCCAATGGGTTACGGCCCCTTGATGAAGAGTTAATTCGCATTGCAGAACGTTGCAAAAATTTGTCAGCTATTGGGCTGGGGGAATGTGAAGTCTCATGTAGTGCCTTTGTTGAGTTTGTGAAGATGTGTGGGGGCCGCCTGTCTCAGTTGTCCATTATGGAAGAAGTGTTAATTCCTGACCAAAAGTATAGTTTGGAGCAGATTCACTGGGAAGTGTCTAAGCATCTTGGCAGGGTGTGGTTTCCAGACATGATGCCTACTTGGTAAGGATTGCATGATATGGGGCATGATGAATAAATAGCACCTTAATTTTAAGAAACTGTATTATAATAAAAGTGTATTTGCTCTAGTTCTGATATAATTCTACTACTTTGTGGCACAGAAATCTGGTGTCTTCGGTGAGCTTATGATGAATGATGTTTGTTGGAAGGCCTACAGTTTGAGTCAGGTGATTCCTTTTTTTTTTTTTTTTTTTTTGTAGTCTAACCACAATCAAACGTTTAAAATTTAAAAGAAAACTTGGTTTCATATTTGAAAGTAATATTCACTTATGAAAATGAGATAGTTCATAGTCTGAAGGAAACAACCTGGATTTCCTAATATCTAAGAAGTATACTAACAGGCTTTCTGAAATGTTCTCTATGCATTTTTTTCTTTTTAATGTAAACTTGACATTTTAGGGTCTTCAGTTATAAGTACACCTGTTATAAGGTGTTGAATATAGCTCAGGAAAGTGAGCGTTTTGTGAGAGAAATGTATGGTATAGCTCATAAGAGGTTGGTTAAATGTTTCAAGTGGTATGGAACTTTTGAAAATTAAGATATAAATATCAGAGTCCTTAGAACACTAGTAAATGCTGCAGTGGTTGTTAAGTGGCACTCAGAGCCAGGCTCAACCCTGAAGAAAGCAGTGGGAGAGAGGAGAGGCAGGGTTTAGCTTTGTGTGAACCTTAGATTTTCTCTGTAATGTGCTAAACCATGTGAGTTCTTTCCTGTTACAGAACTAATGTTTGTGGTGCCTGGGGCATTGTATATAAAGGAATGGTTTAATCTTTTTTTTTTTTAAGTCTTTGTTTAAACTAGTTTTAATTATTACACAATTTAAATGAAAATCCTACTTAAAAACCAATTTGAAATAATTAAAAATAGAACTGTTTTTATGAAAGAATGTTAGTCTCCGGTGAATTTTAGTAATGGATTATGCTTTAATTTTGGAATTACATAGCTACAATACAACTTAAAAAATAAAAAGGAGTATCTGTACAGTTCAGAAACACTAAATTTTATATATATATAATATATATAAGTTCAAAATAATTTTTGAGTAAATATTACTCAGTGAACTGGAACATTTTAATAGAAAAATATCTGCAGTTTTGTGTTGTATTTTATATTATTTAAGTTATGTAGCTTTTCATATTACTTTCATATGAATAAAGGTAAATTCTACTAGAATGTAAAAAAAATACTAAGTTTTGTTTATATATAGTTTTTGTTTTCAGATATTGTATGATCTTGGATTCTGGGCACTAGTGAAATTAGAAGGGAATTTACCCCAGCAGACAGAGTACTTCAGTGTCTGAAATGGCTCTCTTCAGTAGTGTGACTTTTAGTAAGTACCCTGATAGTTACCGAAACTAACAGTCTTAAAAACAGATGAGCTTCCTGAGAATAAAACAAAATGTGGCTTTCTATACAATTCAAAACTGATGGTTTTCTTTCAGCCACATACGAATAAGAAGAAAAAGACGGGCTAGGGCTCAGCATTAAAAGCAGGGTTAGAATGTTTCCCTCTTTCTAAATAGTAAGAGGACTTTGTACAGGAATACTTTTGCTAGTTGGTTTCTTCTTCTTCTTTTTTTTTTTTTTTTTTCCCCCAACTTTGGAAAATGGATTTGATGGTCTATAATTAGTTTTACTAACCAAAGGTTTATTTGAAAACTTAAACTTTTGTACAAATTGAATTACATGCTTGAATACTTTAAGTCACTTTATAAGCAAAATGCATAGCACTTAATTTGTTTATACTGTAAAATATATGTTAAATGGTTTTATCAATTTGAGAATAAAGATAGTTACTAATGCTGTTGTATTTTTATAACTTTAAAGAACTAATCAAATATATATTACAAAGCTATGATTTTTAGCTTCAGAGGTGTTTAAACATATAGACTGGCTTGTTTGAAGACACAAGATTAGGGACATTGAATTTGTTCTTGTGCTCTAGTAACTATGAAATTTAAAATGAAAATGATTCATGATTAAAAATAAAGACTAGGTTCTTTATGTATTTAGAATAAAAGCTATCCTCTACTTAGAAATATGACTTTCAGGGTCCAAGAGATGGAGCAGTGGCTAAAAGCTGGTGAATACTCTTGACAGGTTTTAGCACCATCTTACCACAACCATCTGATGCCTCTGACCCCATGGGCACCTGCATTCACTTACATGTTCATACTCCCAGAAGCCACATTAATTAAAACATAGGAATATATTTTTTTAAGTTTTTAAAGAGTTTCTTTTAAGCCATCCATATTGGACATCTGTGTAAGAATAGTTTTTACACCATAGAAATTATTGTAATCTACTATCTTAAATAGATTTCAGGAAACAGGACCAGTTTAGTGTGGTAATCTAGGCTATTTAAATATCTTTAAAAAATAGGCCTTGGTAAACAAAACAGTAAATAAGTTAATGCAACCTATTTGTACAAAATCTGTTTATACTTGAGGCCACTTTTAATATTAACAAGAGGTAAGAATAGCCCCATCTGTGTGCTGAAAAGAAAGCATTTCTCAGACTGAAAGGTTATTCCTGGAATTAGTAATCAGTCCCCCAAAGTATAAATACCCAAAGCATTTCAACAAGGAAGAAACTCTTGAAGGCACTTGGAAGAGCATGAAGCTACCAGGTGAGTAAGTGTGCTTGTTTAAAAGGGCTAGCTGGATGTGATAGAACAGATCTTTAAGCAGTTTAGAAGGCTAAGCCAAGACAATTGCAGTTCGAGGCCCACTCAAGCTACTTAAACCTGGCAACTTAAACCTCATCTCAAAAAGTTAAAGGAGGCTAGCTGTAGGGATATACTAGCTCAGTGGTAGGAGGCTTCCCTCTTATGTGTGAGAGTCTAGGTTCAGCTCTCAGTACCACCAAACACATTTTCACCTTAGAGAAACCAAAGAATGTATTTTTACTCTTGAATAATTTCCTCTATGTGTATCTTGGTCATTTTCAATCCCCATTACTCTTACCTTCCATTCTTGCTGAGCCCACTTCTCCCCAGCAAGTTTTGTTTCTACTTTCATGTCTTTCTTTTTTCTTGGGACCCACTGAGTTTAACTGGAGATGCTTGCATGAGCAGGGTGGGAGGTTTCTGAAGCAGCTAATTAGTGGCAATACCATTGGAAAAAATGACTCTCCTTCCCCCAGCAAACAAACTGCCAGTAGTTTAATGGAGACAGGTGTGGCCCCTGAGCCACGTCCCAGTCCGTGATG
This sequence comes from Phodopus roborovskii, assembly GCF_943737965.1. Lineage (NCBI taxonomy): Eukaryota > Metazoa > Chordata > Mammalia > Rodentia > Cricetidae > Phodopus > Phodopus roborovskii. The sequence goes on from NW_026126511.1 coordinate 16,413,197, forward strand.
GAATGTTTACAGCCCCATCCAGGGCAGATAAACACAGGTGCTGTGAGTTTATGAATGCTGTAGCCGTGTGCTGCCCAGATGGCAGCATTCCATAGTGCCCTTTGCCATCTTCTAGCTCTTGGGCTATTGTGGCTGCCTCTCCCATGATGCTTACTGAGCCTTGGAAGGAATGATGGTAGATGGATGTCCTGTTGAGGGCTGAGCACTAAACTATTGATTCTCAGCACCTTGACCCAGGTATCAGAGACTTGTCTCTCTCCTCGTTTTCCTAAAGAACCATTATTTAGTAGAACTTCTGAGTGTTGATAGTTATTTCACCTTTTAGCTATTTTCTTCTATCTATAGTAATAGATATTACCTGATAGTGAGCATGAGGGTACATTTATTTTAATATTCAAGTTTTAACAGATTCTCTTAAAAGAAATACACGTTTTTTAACTTGAACTGACAGAAATAGAAACACATCATAACTCAAATGGCTACAACATATAATTTGCAGGTCCATTTTTGATGAGAGGAGAAAGAACATGGACAGGCAATTAGGGTAGGAGACCCCAAAAACATGTTTTCCTTGGCTTAAGATCTGAAAATGTCCTTGGCCTTCTGCACAGTTCTGTCCTTGTCAGAGCCAGAGACAACAGAAGGGAGACCCATTTCTGTCCCTAATGAGCATACCTGTCTGGAATCTATGTCTAGCAGCCCTGGACCATCTCATGGTTGAGCCAGCTGTCTGTTCATCCGCTCCCTGCACTCTAGCCTCTGCTGCAAATCCAATAAAAAGTCCCTCAATCAGGACTAGTAGTTCCATGGCCTCCCTTACCCAGAATCTACTCTGCTACACAGGAACTCTGCCTCCTTTAAACTACTTTCTAAACTCATCCTCTTGTTGCCTGTGAATTGCATTCTTTGGATTTACATACAAGAATCCAGAGGCCACTGACTCAGTAGAAGTGTTCTGTGACCATGAGCTTCAGGCATCCAAGGCAGTACAGAAATTCTTCAAAGAGACACCCCATTTCCCCATATTTTGGTTTCTTAACTATTTCAAAGGATGTTCTGTCTGAATCATCTCCACCTCAAAGTTGTCTTTCACCTTACAAATACATTTCACAGCTTGGTAAACTTGGGAGATCACGTGAATTGCGTTTCTATCATCACCTCACGCTATAGTACTTTCATAGACTTTCTTCATTTACTAATTTCCACAAAGACCCAGAATGCTGTTTGACACAGTACAATCTTGTTTAAGAGGTCAAATTCTGTGTGCATGTTCTCTGCCCCTTGTGGTTTAAAATGACATACTTGGTACAAGAATCTTTCTTTGTCACCTCAGGGCAGCTGGGAAACCCTGACTTCCCCAGAGTATCTTTTGTGGTGTAAGTTAGTGTTGCCTGAGTTTAGCCACTACACAGTGGTGATGTCAAGAGTCTCCCACCACATTCTGAAGACAATCAGGTTGAAGAGGCAACACTTTGGGGTTGGCTTTGTCATGTAGCAGTGAGAAGACACTGGTGGCAGTGGAAAGCTGTTCTCAGTATGTACGAGGACATGTCTACCTCTTGTGGTAGGCAGAACAGTGCAATGTATGATTCTAATGGGGGGGGGCACTTTGGCTTTGTAGGGCCCATGCTTTTAAACAATAAGTAAACTCCTAGACAAGTGAAGATCAAAGATACAAAGTCCAAGCCCTGGTTTTGCCTCGTTTTTATTAAACTGGACAGAAACAACAGACTGGTAACATTTGATGCTTTGATGCACAGGTACCGGTATAAAGGTCACAATCTGAATACTGCTGAAAAGCAAGCAGTGCATCCATTCACTTGGCGTAACTGAGTGAAAACAATTCCAGGTCACTTGACCTTGCTAAGCCCTGACAATGCATCTGGGCCAGCAGATATGATGAGGCTTTCTATGACAGCTCAACAGTAGTGTACTAACCTCTGAAGATCACTCAGATATTAGGTGAAAGTGGATAATGGCACATTTGCATATTAAACAGACTTTTTCCCATTATTGTGCTAGTGTGTTTTTATGAATAGGGGAAAAGAACAAAAGAGAAAATGGTTTAACTGATAAATACGGGACCTTGGGAACCTGTTTAATGCTCCTGGTACAAGCATAGTTAACTGAAGGTCCTTGACAAAATCCCATCCTGTCCAGGAAAGTGTGCCCTCTTCCACTGCTAGCCTTGTTAGAACCGGAGAGCACATACAAGAACTCAGAAGTACATGTCACCCAGCCATGTCTACAGTACTTCATGGCCCATTCTGAAGAACTACTGAAGCTGCACGTGTGCTGTCAGCTCAGAGTCTCAGTGCTTACAGGACAGGACACAGGAACAGATAGCCTGTAATCACATTAGGCAAAACCAAGCATAACAGCCTGTGCACTTTTAATCTCAACGGTTCTCTGAGGCCATAGATGCATTCAGTGTGCCCTTCCTAGGCCAACATGGGTGCCCTCAACCTTCTTCACGGTCCCCGCCAATGAGTCATTTTAGAGCCAAGGACACAAATCCAGAGATGTTAAGTGGCTGATATCACAACAGCCAGTTAGTTGCTAGCCAATTCTAAAATGCTAGCCAGAAATTCTGTTCTCTTGTACTGTATTTACCATGTCCAGAGGCGCTGCTCCAGTAATGGAGTCCAATCATATCTTTAAGAGTATGTGACTAGAAAGCAGACCTAGACCTCAGAGTTAAAAGAGCTATAAAAATATCTATTCTTTAGATGTCCAAAAAGCCGGTGAACTAAGAAACAGCACTACCATAACAAAAGATAGCCCTAGGAAAATGGGACCAAAGAAGTCCATGGCTAAGGTCAACTGATTCTCAATAAGATCAAGTTCTCAATGCATTCACTTTGGCCAGTACAATTAATGGTTTTTGCTTCTCTCCAGGAGTCGTGAAAGGAGATGTCAGTATACTGCACTTCCAACAATGAGCACTTGACCTTACTGCCCAGGGGAGGGAAATGAATAAAGATACAAATGTAAAAACATCCCTGGAGGACAACAGGGGCGGGTGGGCGCGTGGACAGAGTGGAAAGTGTCACAAGTCAGGAAGCCCTGTGTGTCTGGTAGGTAAAGGGATTTCCTCATACGTAATTTTGACAAAGGGGAATTTCATAGGTAGGAACCAATATTCAAAATTATAAAAGAGGTAGAACTCTCTGTGCATGATCACTGAATCAAAAATTTTCAAGAGACTCAACAGAAAGTCTTTAGTTGACAAATGTGGTTTGAACAGGGCATAAAATTTTCGTATGACTGAAGCAAGAGTCTTGTTTCCTTTTGGTCCAAAAATAGATGTTTCATTTCCCAAGTAAGTAGGTTCTCCACTGTAAAGAAATATTCTTGTATAGTTTGTTTCTGTCTTCTTGAATTCTGCTCCAAATTCAGCCAATTTCTCATACGTCCTTAACACGAATTTCGAACAGTCGTAGGATTCAAACCATGTCTCCACCCCTTTTCCTGGGCTGGCCTGGACCGTCCATGTCTCATAATAAATACCTGTTTCATTGTCCTGCTTCACCCACTCTGCCACTTTGTTAAATGTGTTTCCTAGTTTAGAAAAAGCAACAAAAGCAAACATTATAAAATGTTCTGAGACCCAATGAAGACCAGGATGAATGAGTAAGAAATACTTTAAAACTGCTGTATCCCACAGCAGGAATGCAAGCTTAGCTACATTCTCTTCCATTCCTCAAGGCCTTTGAATTGCAAATACAAGACATAATGGGGACATAAAGAGAACTCTTAAAATTCTACAGTTGCTTAAGCTATGGTCAGAACGATAGTCGAGAGCATGACTACACGTATGCACTAGCTAATTTTTCTCTTTTCAGCAAGTCTTGGATCCAGAAGCAAACAAGAAAAGGGAAGCGAGAACTGGAAGAGAGGAGGGTGTAAGAACAAGCAGGAAGGGCAAACTGATGAACTGGCAAAGGCATGGGATGCTTAGTAGACATGGCTGCCGAGGTGCAGCAGGTCCTGCCTACACTACACAAAAATTCCTCTAACCAGTCAACCAGACTGGCCACTGCTGGCTCTAGATTCACTGACTACAGACTCCTGGGTGGCTAAGTCTTCTACCACCGTCTTGCACCGGGTCAGAAGACTTGTCTCGGAAAACTTAGAAAGCTGCTATTCTGCATGGCACAACCTTCACGTGGGCACCTACAGGCACAACAGTGGTAGGTCCCCAAATCTCACTAGCAGCAAGCCTTTGCTGCGTAGATGTAAACAGCAATCTGTCAAGGGACTCCCCTGGGTGTCTGCCACTTCGGGGAAATAAAACTGCAGGGTCTGCTTCAGAACTGGAGGCACAGTTCTTAATAAGTAACTAGGAAAAGCTGGACTCGCAAGTCACTGTGTCATAACATCCAAAAAAGGTCATGAGACAGCATTAATCATGGGCAAGATGAAGAATGAATTTACAAACTTAAAACTCTAGGAAGTGACAGTGTTTAACAGAAGAATGGCCACTGTTTCATATGGTCATCAGCTTGTGTGAGGAGAGAGGAAGGTGTGCCCTGGCTCGGTGATGCTGAGATGGGCTTTCGTGGCTGGGATGTTTGGATCATGTGAGTTAAGAAGTAGAAGGGAAGATTAGAAAAGTGGTGTTTGGGGCTGGAGAGATGGCTCAGAGGTTAAGAACACTGACTGCCCTTCCAGAGAGAGGACCTGAGTTCAATTCCCAGGAACTACATGGTGGCTCACAACCATCTGTCATGAGATCTAGTGCCCTCTTCTGGTGTGCAGGCAAATATGCAGACAGAACACTGTATGTGTAATAAAAATAAGTAAAAAAAAAAAAAAAGTGGTGATTGTGTTCAAAAACTGCAGGTTATATTTTAAAGACCTCAACTTAGATGTGGTCTGTTCTATCCAGCTCTGTGACAGAAGTTGGCAGTCATGCCACTGCTGAGCTCCTGTAACAGTTCCTTCACCTGTAAAACCCAAGGGAGATCTGACCCTCCCCCACTGAACTATGAGTTAACACACCTTAAACTGTTCTGTACATCTAACAAATAGAAACTAAGAACACTTCCTTAAGTCCCGGGGCATGGGGGACAGTTAGCATCACAAACAGTGCTTTCTCTTCACCAGTCTGCTTCTGTAGACAACCACCATGCATGACTTCACCACAAGAGGTGGGGGGGGGGCGGGGGAGGGCCGGGGAGGGGACTAAGGTAAATGTGACCCGAGATCACACAATTAGCTACTGACAAGAAAGTTCCGGTCATGAATCAAAAGTGCAGAATGCAGTTAATGCAACATCACAAGTTGTGTCATCAGATTCCCAGGTGAACACTTAGGCATCGCTCAAGAGGACTTGAAATGTACTGGCACATGTATATCTGGGTAGGCCATGTACCAAGGGCTTTCCCAGCAGGGCTGGAGTCCATGCCTTTCATCTGTATCTGTTTCCCCATTTGCACAATGGAGAAAACGGATGAGTCTCTCAAGAGCCTGGGATGCTGGTAAGTGATGTGCTCTAATAACAACGATCAGAACAGGGCTAGACTCAGAGGAAGCAAACCCTTAATATTTCCCTACCTAAAAATAATTTATAGACACTAATTTCAGAGGCCTTCCTAATGGGCTCCACTATCTGTTGTCTATTGGATTTCATTTAGCTACACTCAGCATTTGTTTCATTCATATTTATCACTGGACAGAGCAGAAGATGAGCCACGCATCTCCTGGCAAGGCTCTGCGTCTGGGTCCATTTGGTCTGAGGTGTAACAGTGCCAGAAGCACAGACTACAAATGATCACCTTGACATAGACTATGACAGACATCTCAGTGAATGAGTGAAATCCCCCGCTTGCATATGGGTGCAATCATCAAACTACTTTATTTCTGAAACTTACCGGACACGGTCGTGACTAGAGTTAACGTCCCATTTTCCTTCCAGTGTTTATCATCGATTCCTTCAAAAAAACAGGCCGCTCCTTGGTTACACCAGAATGGAGCATCCATTTCAGGTCGAAGGTGAGGAAATGTACAGTTGCCAAGCTGGAAAAGCTCATACCATTCCATTGTGTAGTTCTTGCCAGTCAGTGTACTCCTGAATCCGATGGCATCATGCATTATTTTCTGTGTGGAGATGAAACAGCGCAAAAGCATCTGTGAGGTAACCGTGGGACCAGATCGCCTACTGGGAGAGTTTGGTACACCACAAACACACACCGTGGGACCAGGTCGCCTACTGGGAGAGTTTGGTACACCACAAACACACACCAAGTAGAACAAGTGCTTGCGGGCAAGCTACACATTTCTGTGTCACTATCTTTGTGGTGACACCCAGGGCTCATTTTAGCAGGGATGTGAGCTGTGTGAAGACACTTGAAATTTTTCTCACAGGTTACAGTAAGCATGAAAAGCCATCATGAATGTTCCAGGAAAGAGTGCACCTGTCTCCCAGGTGATTCACTGAACTGGGAAACGGTTTACAGCAGAGCTTAGAGGTGGAGAACTGATTCCTGCCTGCCTTGCCTTTCGTCTCATTCCCCAAGAGCTGGGTACACAAGGAGAGTTTACATTGTTGCCATGTAGGTCCTCCTGAGAACACAGACTCTTAAAGCCAATAGAAACAAAGTCTTTATTCACAGGCCAGAAGGCTACATGGGGAACTTGCTCAAGTTACGAAGTCAACAAGCTTTACCAATCTTGGTTTTTAATGCACAAAAACATCCTGGTTCCTGCACTTTAATCAGCAAGAACCGTCAGCAATAAATGGGGCTACAGAAGCCAAACCGCAAGGTCTGTACATTTAGGGACTTTCCCAGAACCATGGACTAGAATAGATTGGGGGGCTTTGTTCTCATTTTTGCAGCTGTTGGGGGTCTATGTGCTGGGCTCTTAGGTCAGAATGGTGTCTTTGTACCTCTAACATGGTGTCGGTTGTGCTAAGGGGCCTATTACAAGATCCTTCATAGTAAATCAAGGCCAGTACACTTGTTACTGGGTGTAGCTTTTGCTTTGTTTGTGAGACAGTCTTATCCTGTAGCCCACATTGACTGAAATAGTAATTCTCTTGCTTGGACCTCCAAGTGCTGGGGTTACAAGTGTGCAGCACTCTGCAGATGCAATGGTAACTCTTTCTGACTACCAGCTTACAGGTGCCAAGAAGTCTATCATGGGCTGGGCTAAATGTATAAGAGTGCTTGCTACAACAGCATGAAGAACTGAGTTCAAATCCTTAGCACCCACCTAAAAGCCAGGCATTGCCACTTGTATCTATGACCCCAGGGTTGAGGGGAGGAGACAAGCTCACTGGCCAGGCTGTTTAGATGAAAATGTAAGCTTAGGGACCAGGGAGAGACTCTGCCCCAAGGGAGGCAGACATCCAACATGCTCCTTAAGCCACTTCATGCTTGTGAACACACACACACACACACAGTGTATCAACAAATAAGATTTAGTAGCCATCTGATTACTCATTTAAGTCAAAGTAATAACTAAATTACTTAAGCAAAGTTACAAGATGAAGATGCATTCTTACAAAGTGTCCCAGAAGGTCTCCATATTTAAATTCCCAGACAGGGGTTTGTAGTCTTAAGACTTCGATGATGTCATTGTCCTTCATCACGGGGATGGGTGAGCCAGTAGGACAGAAGGTATACTTAGCCTGACAGTAGGGATCTGGCTTCGGACGGAAAGAGAAGCGTCTAGAAGAAAGAAACCATCACATTAGATCATGAAAGAAACTGCTCTTCTAACACACTTTAGAATCCCAATTTTCATTTCAGGCTCTGCCCTCCGCTCGCTCTCTCTCTCTCTCTCTCTCTCTCTCTCTCTCTCTCTCTCTCTCTCTGTGTGTGTGTGTGTGTGTGTGTGTTGGGGGTATTACATGTATGTGCACATGTATAGGTGCCTTTCCTTGATTGCTTTCCACCTTTATTTTTTGAAACCCTCTCACTAAACAGGCTAGCCAATGAGCTTCAAGAATCTGCCTTCCTCTGCCCCTCCCTTCACAAGGTTAGGGTTACAGAGCACTGCCAGGTTGGTTTCTGCATGAGTTCAGAGAATCCAAACACACATCGCTGGGACTGGGCTGTGAACACCCAGCCGCTCCTCGGTCCTCAGTAATGCTTTGTAAGGAAAATATTCGAAGCTTAGATCATGGTGACTAAACATGAATGTACTTTTTACTTGTTTTCATATGCATACTTCCAATGATGTGTTAAATATCATAAAGTAGACTTGGCATTTGAAAAAAAGCATTCAACTAATTTTAACTGAGGATCTGCCATGTACAGGACCGCACTGAAAAGAAAGAAAACAAAATTATAAGCCTCTTTCCTTCCTCGACAAGCTTCGGGTTGGGGCTTGGAAGATGTTAAGTCAGAGGGCAGCTGTGGTTAAGAATTAAACTAAGGAAATAGTGACCTAAGACACAAAGGAGGAAGAAGTCAGCTTCAACTGGAGGGCACTGGAAAGAAAACTAGACCAGGAAGGGAAGGAGAATTATTATAAGACACACAGGAAATACCTTAGTGGCTCTCACCCTTCCGACGGCTGCAGCCCTTAAATACAGATCCTCATGTTGTGGTGACCCGTAACCATAAAATTATTTCATCGCTACTTTGTAATTAATTTCACTACTGTTATGAATTGTAAATATCCGATATGCAGGATATCTAATATGAGAGACTCCGTGAAAGGGTCATTTGATCCCCTAGAGGGGTCACAACCCAGAGGCTGAGAACCACCGAAATATCTTTAAGGGTTCCAGCAGACAAGAGTTCAGGCCTCAAGACAAGAGCAGACAGGGACTAACAAGTCATGGCAAGAATGAAATGATTTCCTACAGCCCCAGACATGGGGACCTTGATCCCTGAATGAGCTAGGGGATTTTAAAAAAGCACTTCTGACCAGGCTGAATAGATCCGAAAGCCATCCTTATTGTATGAATTAGAAGAGTCACGGGTTATAATTCAAGCTGAAACCAGTCAGGAGGCTGCAAGGATGCTGAAACAAAACCTCAGGAGGACACACGACTGAACAGACTGGAACCATGGCTCGGCACACTTGTCCCCGATCACCTCCCAGGCCTGGGTGCACTGGTGCATAGGGAAGAGGAAGAACACTAAGAACTAAGAACGTAAAGGCTCCAGCCAGAGTATGTCATTACAGACTTAACGCATGAGCAAAAACTTCTTCAACTGGCTTAACAAACATATTGCTGTATTTGAGCTTCATTACCCACAGAAAAAAATCTATTTTAGGTCAAAGGTAACTTTAGAAGTATAACTCAAGTGAAATTTTCATAAAGGCAGTGTCAAGCTGGGGCTTCTCAGCTTTGCAATCTCTTCCTTGTTTTATTTGGGTGTTTAATTTTTATTTCTTGTGAAGATTTTCATCAAAACCAGCTTCGACCCTTACCCTTTTATTCATATACATTAAGCAGAACCAGTTCATGAACATAATACACGAATATTTATAAGTTACTATCATTTCCTGTTTTCTGGTCAGGACGTGTGGGCATGAAGATACTGAGTAATTTTCCTAAGAGCACACACACGGAGGATGAGCTGGTCCAACAAATTTGATCTGCGGACTTCAGAACCAAGAACTCCCTTGAAGACCGTGCCTCCCTTCATCCAGCCATGATCTTTCAAAAGCTGCAATTCCTTCCACTTCCTGATGTCCACTCGGGGTCTCCTCCACCCAACCCCACCCCGCCCTCGCCCCGCCCCCTGGTGTTTCGCAATCTCCCACATGCTGTCAAAACTTTGCTAGGTCGAAGACTCCAGTGAGCTGCTCAGGTCCAGAGCCAGCACCTCCAAGTAGAAGTGGACCAACCAGGCGATCCTGATTGTCCCAGGAGGGGACTTCCCAGGTTTGGAATTTAGAGCAGTATTATTGGGAAACCCGGGGCACAGCTGGCCAGGCTACCTCCTTGTAAGTCCTGCAAACGGTATGCCAAGCGGCTCATGATAAAGCCAAGAAATAAATGCAGTATTTCAAACGTGGTTTAACCTGCTCTCCGAGTCGGTTGTACCTAAAAGTCACTCAGTGCAGTGATGTCACTCCCCACTCCTCCCAGGACTCTCGGGAATTGTCCTGAATCGGTGGGGACCCCCTCAGTCTCCAACTAGCTGGGAACTGCGCTCCCGGTGTCCCGTGTGCCCCGCGTCGCCAAGCACCGGAGTCACGGGCTCTGCGCCCTCCCAAGTCCCCGCCGCTCCCAGCTCCGCCTCACTCACTTGTAGGGCACCGGCCAGCGGCGCCTCGACGTCGGGGACGCGCCCAGAGTCGCCGCCAGCCCGAGCAGCGCCAGCGCCAGCGCCAGCGCCCAGTCCGCCCCGCGTCGCCCGGCGCGCGCCATGCAGTTCCCTGAGATCCCGCGGCTCCCGGGCCCGAGTCGGCCCAGCGTGCGCGCCGCCGCGACGGCACAGACCGGCGTGCGCGCCGCCGCGGGCGCGTGACCTCCAAGCGCGTGACGCCTCTACAGTCCGGGCCTGGCCCGAGCACCGCGGCTCCATCGCGCGTGCGCCTGAAGCAAATACATACATATATACACACATAATACATATGTACATGACACATACATACACACTGCATACATACATAATACACCATAGATAATACATACATACACACTACATACACAATACACAATACATACATACATAATACATACATAATACACCATATATACATAATACATACATACATAATACACCATACATACATACATACATAATACGTACATACACACTACAAACATAATACACCATACATACATAATCATACATACACACATCATAATACATACATACATACATACATACATACATACATACATACTGCATAATTAAATTGCTAGCCTCCAGGAAGAAGATTGGGGCTGGCAATGCAAATCTCACTGCAACCTGGGTTATAGTGTGAGGCTGATTCTCAGAGAATCTCCTGTCAAAAGTTTGAGATGTTTCATCCTTGCTGATATATTTTTCCCAAAGAAAAATCCATGTCTGTAAATTTTTGGAGACAAAGTTTCTGAGGTTGTCATTGTGACACTTGATTCCTACTAGGGTTGGAGAGAAGGACTATTTCGTACTAGTTCTCGGGCTGATTTTGCCTGACTTTTACTTCGGGGTGGTGACTAGCCAGGCACATTCGTAATGTTCAGGGTAATCTTCGGTCTGTCATTTATAATTACATGAACACAATGTGTCATTATTCACAAAAAGGTCTCCAGGTGCTTAAGGGTTCTGCAGAACATGAAGCCTTGACAGTTATTTTCCCGCATTTTCACGCAGAAGTCAAGGATATGTTGATGTTAACTAATGATCTCATCAGAGGTTTGGGGGGCTTGGATATATTGTTAACCCCAATGGCACAAATAAGACCACTGCCACAACCTGAGCCAAATTTGATTCTTGGGTGTTTTTTTTGTTTTGTTTTGTTTTGTTTGTTTTTTGTTTTTGTTTGTTGTTGTTGTTTGAGACAGGGTTTCTCTGTGTAGCTTTGGAGGCTGTCCTGGCACTAGCTCTTGTAGATCGGGATGGTCTTGAACTCATAGAGATCCGCCTGCCTCTGCCTCCCTAGTGCTGGGATTAAAGGCGTGTGCCAACAATGCCCTTACAAGTTTGATTTTTATTGAGGTGATCTAAGAGCTAGCCAGCCACTGCCTCCTAAGTCAGGCAGTCGGGTTAAAGAGAGCAGTCCTGAATCCATTTCTTGAGCCCATTTTAATGAGCAAAATCACAAGTGTTGCAAAGCAGTTTTTCAGAGGAGGAAAGACAATGGGGCAATAGAGAATATAGGAAAAAACAAAAAACAAAACAAAACAACAACTCAAGAAACATCAGGATAAGGATTTCTCAAAAGTCAAGGTCATGGGTTAGGGAAAATCAGTTTCCAGGAAACAGAGAGCAATTCAGTTCTTATAGTAAATAGAAACATTTTTAACAATACAGCATAATGGCTCCTGCCTTCAAATCCCAGTCAGGCAAGTTCCTCAATACATACCTGTTTTACAGGTGCTTAGCAACCCTAGACAAACGCATCAACTATATTATAGCCTATATTTTCAGATATTTAGTAACAGCTTCGCCTGCCTATCACAGCATAATTTATTGTCTGTCGAAGATGGCTTTAAAAGCACAATTTAAGATTGAATGTAATAAAGTTTGAAATTACAGTACCATACGGAAGGGACTAGATGGATGGGAGCATCTGTGAAACATGGATACTTAAACCCTAATTCCAAATCAAGAAATTTAGGACTTACAATCTTTGACTTCATTGAGTCTCTCGGACAATTCTTTAAGCTTGAACTAATTATTGAATATGATCTTTAACTTTTGTCTTTCAGAGTTTATCAGAACTCTGGATAACTTTCAGTTATCCAGAAACCAGTGTCCCACATGAAGTGGGTCCGTGGCAGGTGAGGGACAAACATGCCAGGCAGACAGAGCTTATGTGGGATGTTTTACTGGGGGGAAGGGAGGGGGGAGAGAAAGAGAGAGACAGAGAGGGGGGGGAGGGAGAGAGGGAGGGAGGGAGAGAGAGAGAGAGAGAGAGAGAGAGAGAGAGAGTCCTGTCTGCCCCTCAGAGGAACAGCAGGGGAGAGAAAGAGAGCAGAATGGGCAGAGTTGACCTCTTAAAGGGATCTGTGCACCTGTGTGCAGGCTATGTAGTGACATGGCAACGACAGGACCCTGGGCTGGCCAAGGTACTGCCTGAGTGCATTCTGCCACATGACGGGGGCAGGCCAGCATAATGCCTGAGTGCTAACAACCAGCTTCAGAACAAGCATTTCTCCCTTTATGTGATTTGATAAAACATTTTTGTCTGGAAATGGTGGTACACTTGAAATCCCAGCACTCAGGAGGCAGAGGCAGGAAAATCTAAAATTTGAAGACAGCCTGAGCTATATAGAGAGCAATACCTTGTCTCCAAACAAACCTAAAGGCTATAACAAACATAAAATCCATGGGTGGCCATTGCTCTGAGCTGAATTCCTGCACTAGGTTCCAACAAACCAAACCAAACTGGAATTGCTTGTGTTATGTGTCATGTAAACAAAGTGAATTGTTGTTGTTGTTGTTGTTGTTATTATTATTATTATTATTATTATTATTATTATATGTATATGTGCTAGAATCCAGTTCCAGTGGAGTTCAGGTCCCAAGGAGGAGGTGTGCATTCTGAAAGATGGAGGAGGAGACAGACAAGATCTGAGGGTGAATTGGGTTGGCTGCCACTTTTTGAATGAAAGGCTAAACACCTCATACTCTATAGTAGCACATAGGATTAAATGGGAGAAAGGGGGCATGCGAGCTGGGGTGTGGCTGGAGATCTGGGGTTGAGGAAGCCAGCATTGACCTTGACAAGTTAATAGGCACTAGTCATATGTTAATGAAGGGCCGAAAGTTCCTCTTACCAGAGATAAGAATGACTGACTCCCTTTTTAGCAGCAGGAACTTTCTTCAAACCCCAGAGGGAATGGGGACTTTTGTCTAAATGCCTGACCTTGGAAAAGGCCTTTCTTGGGGAAACAGACATGTCATTATAGAAATTGCAGTTTTTGTGTATGGCTTAGTTTATCCAAACAGCTAAAACTTAAAATGAGTAAAGATGATGGTAGACAAATATTACTGTGAACTTGAATGACCTTAGGAATTTATAAATCTTGTTTATCAAATATACCTTATTTATTAAGCATATCTAGATTTTCTAGCAGCTTGGGGACTAACTTGTGTGGGAGAAGGCAGAGTTACCATGATAGATGGTTTCAAGGTATCAGGATTCTTTTTCCCAAAGAATTATTTTTTTAAGAGCCTCAATTTTATGCATTTTCATCCTTCAAAGCCCACACAAAAATTCCCAAAGGAAAAGGCACAAGGGACTCCATAACACATAGCGAGAATCATTAAAAAGAAAGTAATGGGTGCTGAGGAACTGTGATCCACAGAGTCAAATACTGGAACTTTGTCAAGCAGCACCAGTTGCCACGCAGGCCACACCATATGGGTGTTTTTCTCTGCATGTATGTCTGCAGACCATGTACATGCAGTACCCTTGGAAGCAAGAAGAGACCATCAGATCTCCCCTGGAACTGGAGCTACAGATAGTTCTTAACCATCTGGTGAGCGCTGGAAATCCAACCTGAATCCTCCTAAAGAACAGCCAGCGCTCATAGCCACTGAACCCTGTCTCCAGCCTAAACAAAGTGAAATTGTACAGAAACAGGGAAAAACCCTGAATTGGGGATTTTTAGCAACCAGTGGAAAAGAGCCCAGTCAAAGTGAGTTGGTGTAATAAACAAGTCCTATGTGATGGTTAATTTTCGTGGTCAAGTTGACTAGACTTAGAGTTACCACAGAGAACATCTTTCTGGGTGTATCTTGAGACAGTTGGTCTGAAGACAGAAGACCCACCCTGAATGTGAACTACCCCATGGGTTTGACCCTGGCATGAATAAAAGAGAAGAAAACCACCTGAGCATCAGTCAGCATTCATCTCTCTCTCTCTCTCTCTCTCTCTCTCTCTCTCTCTCTCTCCTCTCTCTCTCTCTCTCTCTCTCTCTCTCTCTCTCTGTGTGTGTGTGTGTGTGTGTGTGTGCCCTTAGCACAAATGTAATATGATCAGCTGCCTCAGCTCCACCACCTCGACCCCTGCCATGATGAACTATATCTTTACCTCTAAGCCATAACAAACTTCCTTCATTAGCTGATTCTGTTAGGTATTTTGTCATAGCAACATTGTAATCGCTCACCCTCTACTTGAACTTTTACAAAGTAACCCAACCCACTTTTGGGATTTCTGTTTTCTTTTACCCAAGTCACCTTACAGAAGCCAGTCTCTGTGTCATACCAACAAATCTGTTTTGGATGGGATGCAGCTCTGGTTATAGTCACTTATGAAAGCCAAGTAGATTTTAAGTCAAATGTGTAGATATATCTTCAGACAAAATTTGTTGGTATAATCCAATAGATTTATCTTAAAGTTGAATTTCAATACACATACTGGCTCTGAAAGTCAGTGCCTTACTGAAGTTAAGTAAAAGCTTTACCACTAAGCGACACCCCATTTTAGCTACCCATATCAAAGAAAATGACAGACTCAAACCATTCAGTAAGCAAAAATACATTGATGTCAAGGTTTTGACAGCGATGCCAATTGTTACATGGTACAACGAACATAGGGTTTCCTTTCTGATTCAAACCTAAGGCATGCTGACTCAGAGTCAATGAACACCATTCTCAGTATCACATCCAACAGTGACAGATAGACCAGATTAGTTTCCTAAACTCATTATTTATCCTCCTTTTATTAAGATATCCATTGCCACCATGTGTTTTTTACAGACAGCTGTTCTTTCCTATGCTTGCTACAGTTGCCACCTGTAGTGTATTCTTTCCCAATCTGGGCCTCCGACACCATCAATGAGCAGCCAGGTCAAAGGCTAGAGGCAGCCTTCCAGGTGTACACCATTCCACACCCATGATTTTGGTGGGAATGCAAACTTGTACAACCCCTTTGGAAATTAGTATGGTGGTTCCTCAGGAAAATGGCAATCAGTCTACCTCAAGATCCAGTAATTCCACTCTTAGGCATACACCCAAAAGATACATATTCATACTACATGCTATAAACATGTCCAACTATGTTTATAGCAGCATTATTTGAAATAGCCAGAACCTGGAAGTAACCTAAATGCCCCTCAACTGAAGAACTGATAGAGAAAATGTGGTACATTTACACAGTGGATTACTACTCAGGAGAAAAATACAATGGAATCTTGAAATTCGATGGCAAATGGATGGAACTAGAAGAAACCATCCTGAGTGAGGTAACTCAGTTACAAAAAGACAAACAAGTTATTTACTCACTCATAGAGCACTCATAGAGCAAAGGATCACCAGACTACAATCCATACTGCCAGAAAAGCTAGGAAACAAGGAGGACCCTCAGAGAGACATTCATGGTCCCCTGGATAAGGGGAAAGGGAGAAGATCTCCCAAGAAAATTGGGAGCATGGGGAGGGGTGTTAAGGAGAAGAGGAGGGCAGAGGTGGGAATGATGAAGCAGGAAGATTGAGTCAGGGAAAGAATAGAGGAGAGCAAGAAAAGAGATACCCTAATAGAGGGAGCAATTATAGGTTTTAAGAGAAATCTGGCTCTAGGGAAATGCCCAGAGATCTACAAGGATGACCCCAACTAACAATCTAAGCAATAGTGTAGAGGCTGCCTTAAATGCCCTTCCCTGATAATGAGATTGATGACTACCTTATATGTCATCCTAGAGCCTTCATCCAGTAGCTGATGGAAGCAGAAGCAGAGATTCACAGCTAAACACTGAGCCTAATTCCTGGAACCCAGTTGCAGAGAGGGAGGAATGATGAGCAAAGGGGTCAAGACCAGGCTGGAGAAACCCACAGAAACTGCTGACCTGAACAAGGGGGAGCTCATGGACCCCGGTCTGATAGCTGGAAAACCAGTATAGGACCAACCCAGATTCCCTGAATCTGGTGTTAGTTGGGAGGCTTCTGGTAGTGGATCAGTATTTATTCCTAGTATACAAATGGACTTTGGGAACCCATCCCACATAGAGGGTTACTCTCTCAGCCTAGACACATGGGGGAGGGGAAGGGCCTGGGCCCTGCTCCAAATGATATGACAGACTTTGAAGACCTCAGTCTCCCTGTGGAGCAGAAAGGGGATGGGATAAAGGTTGATGGGAGAACAGGGGAGGGCAGGAGGGTGCAGGAACTGGGATTGATATATAAAAGAATCTTGTTTCTAATTTAAATTTTGAAAAATTATTAAAAAAGGGGAAAAAACCCTGAAAACTGATGGTGTATGAATATTGACATTCTCTTTTGAAATAAGTTTCGTGGAAGTTACCATCTACTAGCCCTGCAGAGAAAACATTTATTTCCTTTGCTATTTCTTTTAAAGATTGTCCTCTGCAACCCATAACAAGTTATTAAAAAGTAGTTCATAGTTCTCTGGCGCCCTCTACCAGCAGAAGGGAAAAATGACAGGCTCCGTAGGTTCGGCAGGGTTCGCCTAGCATTTCTTGATCAGAACTGGTGGTCTTAGACAGTTTTGCTGCCAGTAGCTCTGCCAGGGCTGTGCGCTGCAGCCCCAGCCTCTGCGAGGGGGCGAGCACGGGCCCCGCTGCAGAGATGCTCTCAGAAGTGAGTTGGGGGGTTAGGATGCCGCAGCCCAGCTCCTACCTGGTGGCTTCCCTGGCTTGCGAGCGTGGCATTGAGGAATGAGTAGACAGGGTGGTGTTGATGCATCCAGGGAGGCTGAACTGTGACGTGGCTGCTGGATACTGAAGGTGAGGAGCAAAGCGTACCTACTGTAGTCTCGCCCACATCTTTTATTTTTCTCTGTCTGCTTTGTCTTGTTGACTGTAGCCAACACTTGGTCCACGGCCAACTCCCTGTGATAACTGAGCTACAAAGAAAAAGTGGCCCAAACGGGAGAGAAATGAGTCCCTGCCACACTACACCTGCAACGACCTACAAGAAACACCCTTCTGTCTCCTCTCTGCCAGAGACTTTTTCTCTTCTTCTATTTTTTTTTAATTGTGGTGAAACACACACAGCATAGAGTTTACCACTGTAGCTGTTGTTCTTTTGCTGCAGCTATCACCTATGAAACACAAACATGAGACTCAGTGCCCACGTGGAGTTTGTTGGTGGAGAAGAGGGAAAGGGGGTAGCTGGTGGCCAACACAAAGCAGGAGAGAGGGTGTGTGTGTGCTGTGCTAATTTTGGTTAGTTAGTAGCCAGCTCTGATTCGAAGTTACCTTTATCGTCAGTCTCTGAGTGTCTGATTTCGATCAAAATATCCCACAACTAACAACTTCACATCAGACGGAGGGCTGATTTCCAAAATATATAAAGTACTCAAGAAACTAGATATTAACAAACCAACTAATCCAATTTAAAAATGGGGTATAGATCTCAACAGAGAATTCTCAACAGAGGAACCTCAAGTAGCTGTGAAACACTTAAAGAGATGTCCATCATTCTTAGCCATTAGAGAAATGTAAACCAAAACAACTCTGAGATTCCATCTTACACTCATCAGAATGGCTAAGATCAAAAAAAAAAAAAAAAAAAAAACCACAAGTGGCAGCTTGTGCTAGAGAGGATGTGGAGCAAGGGGAACACTCCTCCACTGCTGGTGGGAGTGCAAACTTATACAGCCATTTTGGAGATCAGTGTGGTGGTTTCTCAGAAAACTGGGACTTGATCTACCTCAAGACCTAGCTATACCACTCTTGGTCATATACCCACAGGATGCTCAATCATACCACAAGGACACTTGCTCAGCCATGTTCATAGAAACTATTTGTAATACATAGCCAAAAGCTGGAGACACTGAAGAATAGATAAAGAAACATTTACACAATGGTGTATTACTCAGCTGTTAAAAACGAGGACACCAGGAAATTTGCAGGTAAATGGATGGAACTAGAAAGAAAAATTATCCTGAGTGAGGTAACCCAGACCCAGAACGGCAAACATGGTATGTTCTCACTCATAAGGACAACTATGCTATAATCCACAGACTAGGTAACAAGGAGGGTCCATGAGGGGATGCCCAGATCTTCCTGGGAGGGGAAATAGAAGAAATTTCATTAGAGGACTAAGGGTGGGTATGGAATGGAACATGGTTGTTTACTGGCATGTAGAGGAGAGGAGAGTACTTAAGGAGACTACTGGAAAGTGGGGGTGGGGGGTTCCAGGTCAGGTAAAAACCTGGCACAAGGGAATAGCTAATACTCCTAGCAATAGAGGATACAGAGCCTGAACTTGTTGCGGGTGACCCTGCTCAGACACCCCTTGGGGGGGGGGGGAGAAGACGCAGCACTGGGAGGCAGTGAGTAGCAGCCCATTTTTGAAGGAAGTTAGGCCCGCCTTTACACTCCCTCCCAAGGTCCCATTGGCTCAGGCGGCTGACTCTGTTTACTTGTCCTTTCCTCATTGGTGTCTCTGGTCAGGTGTCTCTTCATCAGCAGTCTCTGGGCATAGAGGCAAGCTTGGCTTAGGGAGGAAGTGTCTGCTGCGCATGCTCCTGTGGACTGGCCTGGACACCTGGATAGAGCGACTGAGACTTGGGTAGGCTGGCCCGTAGTTTCTCCTACGTGAACTGACCATCTCCTATGACCAGATTGCCATCAAAGAGACTTCATCCACCAACTGAGGAAACAGATGCAGACCCACAGACAAACATAGAGATGGAGTTCGTGGAACCCTGCAGAAGATAGGGAGAAGGGTTGCACGAGCCAGCAGGGTAAAAGACACCACAAGAAAACTCACACAATCAACTAACCTGGGTTCATAGAGGCCCACAGAGACTGAACCAACAACCAGGAGGCCTGCACGGGACTGACCTAGGCACTCTGCAGTTGTGTAGCTTGGTCCTCTTGTGGGACTCCTAACAGCTGGAGCGGTGCCTGTCTCTGACTCTTGCCAGCTTTTAGGACCCTGTTCCTCACACTGGGTTGCTTTGCCCAGCCTTAATACAAGGCAAGGTGCTTAGTGTTACTAAACTTGATATGTCATGCTTTGTTGCTATCCATGGGAGGCCTGCCCTTCTCTGAATAGAAATGGAGAAGGGGAGGGCAGAAGGGAGGTGGTGGGGGAGGGCTGAGAGGAGAGGAGGGAGGGGAAACTGTAGCCAGGATGTAAAATAAATAGATTATTTAAAAGAAAACAAAAACAAAAAATCACAAAAAACCAAATGCCTGTATGAGTGTGTTTTTAATTGCTCTGTGTACATGCATAACCCTACGGGGACACATTTCCTTAATTGTGTATTAAACCATTAGAGGAACTGCTGTAGTGGCTGAACTGTCCTGCTAAATATTAACTTTAAAAATGCTTCTCCTTAAGTTTACATTTGCAATACTTGAAATCTGAAGCCAGATCTCTATTCTGGTTCCTGGCTGAGTTTCCCCAGGCTAGCCATTGCCAATTAGTGACAATGTTGGCCACAGATGTCAGCTCTCTTTCTCTAAAGCCTAGGAAAGGGAATGTCTTTTAAGGAGCATCAGAATTAGTGTGGCTGGTATCCACACACCTGTTCAATACACAGCCATTAACATCTTGGTGGCTGAAGGGCAGTGTCCCAGCAACCCTGGTCCCCGTCTAGAGGAAAGAGGAAGTAGAGGTCTATTTGCTATTACTTGCAATGCAGCTGTTGCCTCACAACTTGCTAAAGGAGCTGGGAGGTCGACACATGTTAACATGCTTGCGTTCTTATCTGTTTGCTGAGTTATCGATTTGGAATAAAACCCACCAAGAAAACAAGTGACTGTGTGATACCCAGCCCCAATGAATACATCCACAGCACAATTCGGGCATCTAAGGCTCAGGCAACATCTTGGAAGAGGGGATGGAAGGATTGTTAGAGCCAGGGCCAGAGGCTGCTGTGAGATTTCATCTCTTAGAAATGACAGGGAAGCTACACCCGTGAAGTCTTAATAACATGGCTTCCCAAACAAGACCTGAGCAAGAACAACACTAATGTGGAGGGGAAAATCTCATGGGGCCCCAGTCTCAATGAATGCTAGTGCAGGAGAAATAGTCTTCTCCAGGGTAGAGGGTACCAACTGGTTATTCAATGTGAGGTAGTCATCCCTCAAGTTTATATAAATGTAGTGATACATTATTAATGTGGTATTAAAGCTTGCCTGAGGATTCAGAAAGCAAGTCAGCCATAAGCCATAGAAGCAGGCACACACCTTTCATTCCAGCAGCCAGAAGTTAGGAGGTGGTGGCACATATCTTTAATCCTAGGTAGGTGGACTTTGTGAGTTCAAGGACACCCAGATCTACATAAGATTGAATCAATCTAAAAGAGAATTATAATTCAACCTTTAATCCTAGGACTCATGAGAGAAATATAAATAAGTCAGTGTCAGTATTTAGTAGGAGGCATTCATTCTCCAGCTATGTTGAGGAGAGGTCACAGTCTGAGGCTTGGTGAGAGCTCCTGGAGACAGGATCAACCCATTCAGCCTGAGGTAGAGGTAAGAAGCTAGTGGGTCTTTTTATTTATCTTGTTACATATACATATAAATAATATTATACAGCCTGAGAAGATCATGCATTTAAGAGAGAGAGAGAGAGAGAGAGAGAGAGAGAGAGAGAGCATATAACAACATCTAAAGTAAAAGAGGCCATGAATTTGAGAGGATAGGGCAAAGGCGGTATAAGGAAGGGGTTGAATAAAATTATGTTTTAATTAAAAAATAAACAATTATCTACAAAGCAGATCTCTCTATGAAGAATCCACCCCCCTTTTTTTGTGGTCATCTAGTCTCCTTTCTTTCTGGAAGCTCACATATAGTTCTAGTTTTCTTCCTCTGGGGGCGCCTGCACTTTCTACCTTGTGGCTGAGTTGCAGTATTTACAGCTGGCATAGTTGTGAGACCCACAGAATTATTTAGTGTTTTTCTGACTTTCATTTCTGTTTGATTTACTCGGGTGCTTTATAAAAACAGAGACACCATTTGCTTTTCTTTCTCGTTTTGAGAGGGAAACCTTTTACATCCAAAGCCAAGCAGATGCACATCCTTAATCACTTGAAAAAGAGCCCACAAGAAGAGAGAAATGTGTGAGAGGAAAGCGCCAGGCAAGCCCGTGGGGACATGTGGACAAGATTTGGCAGACTAATTTCACTGTGCTGGCTGCCGTTACACCTGGCGAGTTAGCCTAAAGCTGTGTGGTGAAATACTCATTTTATCTGATGCTCACACATTTTGACACCGTCTTTTGGAAAGTTCTGCGTGCTTGCTCGCCATTCTGAACCCTCTCGTGTCCAGTCCCAAGTCTCTCTGTCCAGCCTCAGGTCTGTTGCTCAGACTTGCCTGTACTTGAAAATCAACTGGGACACTTTAAAAAACGGGTGACACCTGGCCTAAGCCTGAGGCCAGTTACGTCAAACTCTCTGATGGAAAAGCGTGAATGCTTTCCCACACACCCAGGGGACTCCTCCGTGCTCCAGCTTGTGGACTCCTGGTTTCTCTTCGTTCCCAAAACCAGCTTCAAAGGGTGCACACTGTCACCCGCAGACTCTGTCACATGTACGTGGTGACAAGTGGTGCTGAGATGTGGGCCACACTTTGAAGCCTCCAGGCTTTGGAGCTCATAGGGAGAGTTTGCATTTTTAGTTCAAGAACCACATTTTGATCAATGATGTCATTTGTAAGTGCTTCAGATTTTTTTTTTTCTGACTTATTTATCCATGTCTATTCTTTATTTGTTATAGAATTTGACTGTGTAGCACTGAATGGCCTGGAATTCACTGTGGAGATCAAGCTAGCCTTGAACTCACTGAGTTTCCAAAATAAAGAATTTAAGACTCTCATTTTAAGATGCTCTGGGTATCTCCCGTCATGAAAACTGGAACTAATTATGTGGTGGTTGGTTTTGTAAACCTTTAGCATTGCCTGGGAGACAAAGTCCTGAGGGCATTTCCAGAGGAGATTGAACAGAGGTGGGGCAGATGTGCCCCAGGAGTGGGCAGCCCAAGGTCTGAGGGAAAAGCAGAGCGCTCCCTTTACTTGAGTGAAGGGGTCCTTCCATTGCTGCCTTTGATGTCCTCTGCGGGTGCCAGATTCCTGCTTCTGTGCACTTTGGGTGTTTTGTCAACACTAGTGACTCTGCAGAGAACCCTAGGCCTCCGGTGCCAGAGTGGGACTGGTGAGGCAGCCAGCCCTTCCAGTGTCCTTTGCTGTGGAAGCGAGACTGTAGTCCTAGAGAGATTCCCAAGGACGAGGAAAATAGGAGGCGCAGTGGGACACCATCTCTGAATTCTTGCAGTACACTATGATTAAAATACAATGTTAAATCTCACAAAGTTGGAGAGAGGTGGGTGGGGAGAGCCCAGTGATGTTTCTTGTTAAGGGCATTTCCCTCCATTGCAAATGGGTAGAGACTGCTGCTCTGAGAGCCAGAAGTCTAGATTCCTGCTTTCTATACAGGGCAGCATATCTTATAAACCTCAAAGTTAACCTTTACAGATATTTTTTATTCTAGCACACAAATAAACTTCTTTGCTTTTATAAGATATGAACATTTTTTTAAGGATACAATTTTACTTTGTAACAAGCTTGAACTATTTAGCATCTTGCTGCCATGGATAGCTGATCTTGCCATTCAGAGTTTGCATTGTTGATGAAAACATGTTACTGTTATTCTTAGGTTACAAAAGTTCTTAATGTCTGTGGAGTCCACTTGGCACTGGACCCAAGCTGAAGTCATGCATAATACCCAATGTTTTCCATCTTTTATTATGTGCTACCTTTATCACAGGACCTCTAGCCAATTCTGTCCATGGTAACTTGCACTATTGACTTTTATTTTCGAGATTATAATATAATTACATTTCTCTCTTGCCTTTCCTCCTTTCAGATCCTCCCATATACTCCTCCCCATCCTTCAAATTCATGGCCTCTTTTTTCACTAATTGTTATTGCATACACATATGTATAGACATATCTATTTTCCTAAATATAGGAATAACCTGCACAGTCTACACAATGTTGTCTGTGTGCATGTTTTCAGGGCTGCCTATCTGACATTTAATAACCAATTTTTGTGTTCTTCCATGGGGAGGGCCACCTCCCTCTCTCTCTCTCTCTCTCTCTCTCTCTCTCTCTCCCTCTCTCTCTCTCTCTTTCTCTTCATTTCTAAGTTGCCCATAGTTCTTTGTGTAGGGTTCAGGCCTCCTGCATATTGACTTTTAAAACAAAAGGGAATTGATTAATTCAAAGCTACTGTCAGCTCCAGAAGACATTGAAAGATGGTGTCTTCTCTTCTAATCATGCTACTGTCCACATATAATCTGGTTCTTTTTAAAGAGAAAATTATGAGCATGGATGCTTGCATACATGTATGTGTATGGACCGTGTGTGCCTAGTGTCTGAGAAGTTCAGAAAAGGGAGTCAGAGCCCCTGGAACTGGAGTTAGAGATGGCTGTAAGTGGCAGTGTGGAGTAGCAAGTGCTCCTAATGGCTGAGCCATCTCTCCAGCCCACTCCAATTGTAAGTCCTTTTAATACTTACGGAGTGCAGTGTGATGACACAGTATGTGTATCTAATGTGGTGATCCCATCACATTCCTTCAGCTTTTGCCTAAACCAGGCCTGGATTCTCATCAGCTGCCTTCATTAATTAACCCTGCTGCTTCTGTCTTTCCAGGTGGGGTTAGAGAGGCTGGGCTGCACCAGGAAGCTGTCATTGTGCTTCCTCTGACCTGGCAGCGGTACACTTCCTTCTGGAGAAGCCTCCGCGGTGGGGACTGTGATGCAGGGGTCTGCAGGGGTCTGCAGGGGCAGAGGATTGCGTTTTCTGACAGGTAAGAAGCTCTGTTGTGCTGGGCAGTGGTGGCTCATGCCTTTAATCCCAGCACTGGGGAGGCAGAGGCAGGTGGATCTCTGTGAGTTCGAGACTAGCCTGGTCTACAAGAGCTGTGGCACTTTCTCTCTTCCTTCCTCCCCAGTTATATTTCGGCCAGCATGACCTGTTAGCTTTTATTACAGAGCTGGAGCATAGTGATTGGTCTTAGGGTTGGGGGTGGGGCTGGCAATGAATTGTGTTTCAAGGTGATAAGAACTGGTGTATTCTTTCAAAATACTTTCTCTGTAAGAAAAAAATATTCAATGTAATAATTCTTTTGTATAAATTAAGTTGTGGTTGCCTTCACTATTTCCCATTGGTGTCCATTTATTTAGTCTTATTAGCTGGGCATTTAAATGAAAGCTTGGCTAAAACTAGTTTATTGTATGAACAGCATCGGTGAGCTTCAGATATGAACCCTGCAGTGTTGAGAAGCTGAGGGGGAGTTGGGGTTTTAAGGCTTTACACCATGACAGTGCCAGATGTCTGAGAACCCTTCACTCAGACAGCTCTCTTCTGATGGGATGAGGGTCCTGGGTGCAGTTAAAGGTGTAAGTAAGCCACATAGAGACAGACCCAAACAACGTGGCAACTGGCATGTGCATTCATGGCACATCCCTTTGGCAAATGTTTTTAGGGAGACAGGGGTGGTTAGAATGTAAAACATGTTTAGAAAGTGATGTCTTAGAGGGAATGACTACAAGAGTTTGTTGAAGTAAAAATATTCGGTCTCTGATGGAATGGACTGCACCCTCTGTGGCTTGACAGGCACGGGACTACAAATATGATCTCAGTCATGTCTGGGTAGCCATCATTAAACTATTCAGAGCCTGTGCCTTCTGCATGGCCATGCTTCATTTTGAGTTTTCACTTTCTGAAACAAAAGCAACTCTGCCATGTCACATTTGAAACAGATGGGCTCCCGGCTCCTTTGGACGTCCCCAGACGTCCTTCCTCAGCACCAGTAATAACCGGGCTTGCTCTGTGATGTGAGCTCCAACAAAAAGCAGGGAGGATTTGCATGGGGTGGGGATGTAAACCTTTGCATTTATGAGTGAACTAGAAGGTTTGATGGATTTTAGCTGTCTTGTGTTCTTTATGGTTTACAGAAAGCCATGCAGCGTTAGAAGTTATGTGTCATACATTGTTTTGACATGCTATACAGCTAGAAACAGTTGGTGCTCAGGGTATAGCAGTTAATAGTTAAACATTGAACTGGTTTGGAAATAAATGGAATTTTTACTTTCTGTCAATTATTCATGTGCTGTTTCCTTTCTCCTGTCTGTCTGTCTGTCTGTCTGTCTGTCTGTCTGCCTATGTATTTGTCATGTATGCATGTGTGCCTGTGTGGAGGTCAGGGGTTGATGTCGGTATCCTCTTATGTTCTCCACCTTTTTTTGAGACAGCATAATTCACCGAACCTGGAGTCCACTGATTTTGTTAAACTGGCTGGGCCTGTGAGCTCCCATGATCCTCTGTCTCTGTCTCTGCAGTGCTGGGGTTACAGGTGCAGGTCAGCATGCCTGATTTTTCCTGTGGACACTGGAGTTAGGAATGAAGAAGATCTTCAGCCTATATGGTGAGGACT
Organism: Phodopus roborovskii; assembly: GCF_943737965.1. Classification (NCBI taxonomy): domain Eukaryota; kingdom Metazoa; phylum Chordata; class Mammalia; order Rodentia; family Cricetidae; genus Phodopus; species Phodopus roborovskii. The sequence continues at coordinate 16,439,175 of NW_026126511.1, forward strand.
TTACCCACTGAGTCACCAACTACCTCTAGTCTCTCATTTTCACAAAGGGCTGAAGACAGAATGGACAAATAATTTTCTAAACAATTAAAAAAGATCCACAAACACATGCAGTTGTGGGTGGATTTCTGCTGGTGGGAGAGGACTCCACACATATGCACATAGCTGCACACATGTGTACCATCCACTGGAAGGAATGCCGACCCTTCCACTTTGAGTCCCCCCAGCCTTGCTCTAGGCTGGATCCTGTTGGGGACCATCACCGTCCTCACTACCTCAGGTCTCTGAGATAGAAAATTACTGCCTCTTAAAAATCAGCAGAACGTTGGAGAGGATTCCAAGATACAGGCTTGTGGTTTTACAACCAGTTAAAGAATAGCTCAGGATATTCTTCCTGTTGTAGCTTTACAGCCAGTTAAAGAATAGCTCAGGATATTCCTTCCCCCTGCTACAGTTTTACAGCCAGTTAAAGAATAGTTCAGGACACTCCTTCTACTGACTCTTTCATCCTGCACACTTGCAAACCCTGCTCACATCCTGTCTATGGCCCTTTATAAGCCTCCCCTAAGAAAATAAAATTTGGCAGCTTGATCAGACTATCAACTTGCTGTCATTCTTCCTATCTCTTGTCCTTCGATTCCCCCTAGGTGTTTCCCGGTTCGTTGTTGACTGCCCCGAGGGTCAGGGCAGGATCCTGCTTGAATGGACAGGGAAGTCACATTTCCGAGGTCTCCCTGGTTGTTTCACAGCCCAGGATTAATTGCATTAGGGAAGGCTATCCTAGGCTGGACTCTGAACACAACTCAGCCCTCCAAAGCTGGCAAGCACACAGGGACAGGAAAAGAGGGTGTGGTGCTTGACCAGAACGGGCACAAAGGCAGTTTCTTGTCCAATCATACTAATTGCAAACACATGAGAACAGGTTAGCCCTGTCTCATTGATTGTCCTATGACCTGTGTTAGGGACATTCCTTGGCATGTATTAAGTCCTCGCTATCATGTGTCAATTAAATGACAGGCTTGTATTTATCCATCTTCCCTGAAGAGGTTTCCCAACACAAGTTACCATAGATCTTATAATGATACCCAGCAATGATGGGAATAAAGTTCTGATCTGAAAGTGGAAGATGCTCCAAGCCATTTAATTAGGAACAGAAGCCAAACATGTGTGACTAACTCCTGTAGGGCTCCATTTATATGGAATGTGTTGAAAAGAAAAAAAAAACCCGATATTTTAAAAACTCATATTAGGCTAAATATTGGAAGTGGGCATGGGGCTTTATGTCAAATAGACATGAAGGAATTTTTTAGTGTTAATGGCAGTATTCCAAAACTCAATTATGGTAACAACAGCACTGTATACTTCAAGTGGGTGAGTAATAAAACATCAATAAAACTGCTAAGCATTTTTTTTTTAAAGAAAGATGTTCTAACAGTCTTGGTTTTACCTAGCTGGAACATTTATGCTTTTTAAAAAAAATTGTAGGTATACTCAAGATTTTATCAGTTTATATGGTGATTTCAAAACATCCTGTTTTCTTTGTATATCTTTTCCCCTTCTTTATTTTCTTCCCATCGATTATATTTTTTTCTAATTATATTTTTCTCCTACAAACCAGGAAATGGTATAGTCTGCTGAAGTTCTCAAACAGCTACCCAATATCTTTCCACACGGATGCTTGCTAGTCAACATCTGGAGCTAAGAGCCCGTTCTTTTCTTGAAAACACTGGGGATTCAGAACACATTCACTAAGGTTGCCAACATGACATCTCTATGTTTTATAGTTAATATTTTCATTACTCACACATTTGCATCTTTTCCATTTTTATTTATTTCTTATTGTATATCTGACTTGCCATCTGTCAATTTTTCTCGAAATAAAATTTTGAGCTAGCTGATTATTGTAAAGAGTGAAACTGGGAAGCCAGATTGCCTCCCTGCTCCACCCCAGACTGCCTTTCTGTCTCTTCAGTAGAGGAGCTAAAGTAGAAGAACTCTGGCTGCATACTCAGGACTATGTGTGGAAAGAAAAAGAGGCAACATTAAACCTGCTGATTTGTCAAATCAGCCACTGTGGAGAGGAGGATTGGGCAATCCCATCCTCTCTTGGGTAAGCAGTGGTCCAGACCAGGGTTTGCTCCACCTGCAGCCATCAGCCTGAAGATTCAACTTCTTCCACATCTTTCAAGTTCCTAGAGTTTAATAAATAATTACTCAGAAAAGACTATAAGCAGCTCATAGGAGACTTAGATTTTTATCCTTGTGAGCACACATAAGATCTTGTGCTGTTTGTTTCTTGAATATTATCTTGAAGGCAGTGGGAATGGCTTATAGGTCAAGGAAGACTCCTTCCAAATACACGTATCTCTGTTTATGGACTCTCTGATTTGCTATCTTCATTGCTCGGCAGATGGAGCAAACAATTGAATCTCCTCTAGTGCAACGTTGTTTAGGTACCGGCAAGCCTGGGCGAGGTTGTGTGATGGGAAGAGAACATGAGGGATGGTTTTGAGGCCTCCTCTTGGGCAGAGGGTCCTTTCAGAAGTGTGGTTAATGTGGAGCAGTCTTCTAGGTCTTCTAGGTTTTCTACCACCTTTACAAGCCTCTCCACTGTGTCCCTGCACAGTACCTTTGAGGCATTGGCTCGAAACTTCTTCTGCAGGTCCTCCTGGCTCAGTGGTTTCCGCCAGTGACCATAGAAGGTATCAGAGCGCTCAGTGAAGGTGGTCCCATCCTTAAGAGTGATGCTGATCTCACAGTACAGTGTGTCAAAACTCGGCAGGTTGTCAGAAGGGTGTTCCAGCTCCACTTTCTTGAGCAACTCTGTTACCTGTGGCCTATTGATTTGCTGGCTGTGGAAGGACGGGACAGTGACACGACCATCGAGCAGCATGGCACAGGCAACGTACTGGAAGGAGTGACGCGCCTCATGCTCTGAGCCTGGGAAGGGCCTGTTTACGTATTGGACCTCGGGGATCCTGAGCACAACCCTCTCGATGTTGTCAGTAGGAAGTCCGGCTCTTTCTGAAACCACAAGGTGCTTCCTCACAGCTGCAGCTGTATCTGCCACCCAGTGGGTAGCCAGATGTGCTGGGAAGCTCTTGAAGGCCACGTCCTGCTGATCCAGCAGCCAGATGTGAGAATCCAGGCTCGGAAGATCGTCTGGGGAGTAGTTAGCATAGAAGGCCCCAAACCCCGACTCCACGTCCAAGATCCGCTTGTTTCCTTGGAGACCCAACATGGCCAGGAATGTGGCTTCCATGCCATGCTTGGCGGCATTGCCGATGTGAAGGGGCTTGGTCTGAGTGGCAGCATTTGCCATGGGTGCCCCAGCATGAGAAACAGCAATAGCCAGGGCCTCTCGGCACTTTGTCAGGCTGAGCCCTAAAAATTTGGATGCAGCAGCAGCACTTCCCAAAGTCCCCACCACAGAGGGAGGATGAAACCTGAAAGGCAAAAGCAAGGAATTCAACCGATGAGGGGATGGATAAGGAAAATGCGGTACTTACAGACAGCGGAATATTACTCAGCTGAAAAGAAAATCAAAATCACGAATTTTGCAGGTAATTGGATGGAAGTGGAGAAAATTATATTGAGTGAGGTCACCCAGGCCCAGAAAGACAAACACCACATATTATCTGTTATATGTAGACTGTAGCTTTGAATCTCTTGATTAATGTGATACTATAAACAAGACACTGGACATGGATACCTTAAGGGAGAAGGGATAGTAAAATACAGATGAAAGGAGAGAGAGAGAGAGAGAGAGAGAGAGAGAGAGAGAGAGAGAGAGAGAGAGATACAGGGGTTGTAAAACTTCAAACATGGCAGTCACGGAGAATGGCGGAATGAGACGTCGGTAGAAGAGTTAATAAAAAAGAGTGCATGAAAAAGCTATATGGAATCCTGTGGTCTTCCAAGCCAAGGAAAACAGCCAGTTAGAGAGGACGGTATATATCAAGTGACAGGAAAGGAGTGAGGGAACGCTCAGGTTAGAAGTCTAAGAAGGGATAAAGGGCTCGGTGAGTGGACAAAGTAGGAGCCACTTTAGCCAAAACTAAGGATACGTGAAGAAGACTTATGAGAACCCACTACTTTGTAAGCTAAATAGAAACATACAACATTTTGTAAATAAAGGGAGGTTTAACAGAAGTACTCTGCATGGGCACACAATGCTTCTCCCAGAAGACATGGGTTGTTAAATAAAAATCTCAGTGTCAGGCAAGGGATACCTCCCTGCGAGCTGTTGGTCAGACAGTCCACAGAGGGACCCAAGGCAAAGCAAGCTGTTGCTATTGCTCTTGGTTACCATTCGTAACCATATTGTAAGTCCCTGTAGCTGAAGACATCACTCATTTCGGATGCAGGGCACAGAGAAATCAACCTCAAACTGACCAGGAAACTAACTCTGCCAGGTAGCTAGCCCATGAACGTGCTCTTTAGGCTGGTGGGGGGAAAAGACATCTGGAGCCAGCACTGTACATCACACGCCACAGTGCTAAGTGATCTTCTGGCAAGACACACCCACTAGAGCAATAGCGGCATGAAGACCATGGGGTCACCAACTGCTTTCTAAGTGGTTTGAGACGGGTAGATTTTATGCCTGGTACTGTAAACCTGGTTGAAGCCCATGACTGGGGAGATCATAAGTCCTGGAGAAGGGCAGTGAGTTAGAGTCCACTATTGTTTTGCCAAATGGTCACACTGTTAAACTGAATTCCAAATATTTGTGTTACGCCTACAGATTTGTGCAGCTGTGAGAAGCTTGTTTTCTTTTTGAAGTGGGCAGTGATTAATGCAGATCTGAGGACTCAACTGTTGATGGGTGCCCAACTATACCAGCTTCCCACTGTCCAGGGCTCAGGAACTTCGTAGCGGGGAGAAATAACGTAAGAGCTGGCAGGTGAGAGGGGAGCTGTGAAATGTGTGTGCCCGGACATGACATGTCCATCGCACACACCAAATCACAGCAGCTGTGGCTGCTCTCCCACAACCTGCGCAAGATCAAGCCATAATCCCACACTGCTGGGGTGGGGGGCAGTAGGCCCCACCCTATGGGAGAAACGCTGCAGTTGATGACTGCTGAGGGAGGGAGAGGTACTCTCCTTTAAGGATGTGGCCCTGGTGGATGATTACCTTCCATGTGTATATGGGTGGCACTAAGAAGGCATTCAGCTGATAGGAAGATGAAGTAGGGAACACAAGGGATAGTTGGACAAAGGATACGATTAATATCCAATGAATAAACTATGAACTTTCAGAGAATAAAAATGCAATTCAAACAATTATAGAGGCTGGAGAGATGGTTAAGTCCTCAAGAACCCGCACTGCTCTTTCAGAGGTCCCAGCTTTGGTTCTAAGCCTTACAATTCATGGACCACACACAACTGCCCGTAACTCCAGCTTGAGGGGATCCAGTGATACCCAGAATACTCCTGGACGCAAGTGACAGAAATCACACTGGAGTGACGGACCTCCAAGTTCTCTCGTGTGGTTTTAGTAGCTAGATGTACAAGCCTAAGGGACGTTTTTACAATCATTTCCAAAGCACACCTTTCTGTATGGTGTCTTATGTGCCTGGAAATGGTCCATCTTGCAGCAGCAATAGCATTTGCAGAGCCAGCCCCTAAGTCAGACAGCTCTACACTGACAGACAGGGCGGTGCGGCTCTCCTGGATGGGCAGGCGTAGTCGCTCTGTACCTCTTTGGTATGTCCTTGGCTTCCTTGGAGAAGTGCATTAATCGTCCTTGTACTTCAATGCCAACATTGAATGCGAGCAGCAGGTCAAGGCCAGAAAACCTGGGAGTCTGGGGCAGGGCTTCTGACAAAGCTGTGAGGACTGGTAGGACAGCTCCAGAAGGGTGGGTTGCAGGGTGCCATGTGTCATCAAAGTCCATGGAGTGAACCTGTAAGAACAGATACCGACAATCCCATCAGAAATGCCCTTAAGTGCACTGGCTTTTAGACACTGAAAATCTAATTAAGCGATGGCCTTGAGAGCCTTTGGGAACCCCACAATCTGAAATTATACACTAAAAATTGACTGTGATTTTTTTTTTTAAATTAACTGATTTTTATTGAAAAGCTCATACAATATATTTTGATCATGGTTTCCCCTCTCCAAACTCCTCCCAGGTCCTCCCCACCTCCCAACTCACCCAACTCTATGCCTTTTTTCTCTTTTTTTAGCAAACAAATAGGCAAACACACACAAACGCCTACCAAAGTATAATTTAAAAAAGAAAAGTAAACCAAAAGTACAAACTGACATCATTTGCAAAGGAAAAACTAGTTTTCTCCAATGGAGTCTCACTGGTATATTAACCACACCTAAGGGTAGGCCCCATGTCCAGCTGTAATTGGCTGTGATTCTTTGCCTCATGGTGGGATGTCAGAGGAAGGCAGTGATTTCCTGGAGGATTGCTGAGTTTTGCCCTGGAGACCACAGCTCCTGGGGAGATCGACCCTGCCCTTCACCCTTTGCCCTTTAAACAAGTCACACTAAAAATTTAACATCATGAATTATATACTGGGCCATATATTTTCATATCTCTGTCATGAAGTAGCTTTATTGAAGCTGCAGGAACAGCAAAGAGCTCTCAAGCCCACATTAGCTATTAAGCTGTATTTTCAAGTTGTTTCTTTTGTTTTCCTTTTTCATCTCAGCCATTTGCCTTTTCCATATAACAGTAATAACTGCTAGTCCATTTAAACATAGATTTTATGTCTATCTGATGTGGCCCTTGTGTTTCTTATCGCCATGCTGGTGGGTTTGGTTCCGTTAGTCTGAGCTGCCATCCCCACAAATGACTTAATATATCTCTTGAATACCAACATATGTATATCTATATATATATTATGTCTTGTAGGCTTTTCCTGACACACAGGAAATAACATGAAAATTATCTGTCAGATGAGAAGTTCTAATTTTCCATTGAGAAAATAGAGACATTGTGTGGCCATCATTGTTTCTTTCTGAATACTCAAATGACTGGATGGAGAGAACATTGCTGCACAGATAGATCCTGGGACCCACAAGAGACGCAATCAAGAAGGCATTATGTCTGGATCTTGGATTGCATATACATCATACATTTTTTGCTACATCCACTCAAGGACAAGAATTAGAATACCTTAGAGGCATTTTTAATCTAGAGCCTTCCACTTTATAATTTGTTGGAAAAGTTCCACTTTATTGGAGAACCCTGCACATGAAGACATAGGACAGGGCATGCCAGATCTCTGGAACTCAGCAAGGAACTCAGCAATCTCATTTGTAGATAAATTTCCTGCCTCTGAAGCTATAGCAATTTATTTAAAGAAAAAACGGGTAAAACTTCCTTACAGCGACGCCGTTAACAAAAGCAGCATATGTGGGTGGGAGCCTGAAGTCTGGTCGACCCCAAACAGTGCTGGAGGTATTGGAACTGTAGATCTGGAAAAGAAGAAAACCAGTTAATGCAACAATATACAGAGCCGACATCACAAGAGTTATCCTTCATCCTCTAGGCATCCCTGAGAGGGCAGCCTAGCTGGTGGGAAGTCTCTCTACCTTGCCAAGGAATATCCATTCACCTTGTAAGGGAGAGGAGATGGAACTGCTTATCCCCAAGTCACGATCTAGAAGCTCCATTCAAGGAGTCTCAATCTACTTATATTTGATCTTGGGGTAAAGTGTTTAACTTCTAGAACTTTGGGGTTGAAATGTACTTTTAGTCATACAAGTAAACAGCCTTGAGATATTACCAATGAATGGTAACACGGCCCCACTTAGTAACAAATAGGCATGAACTTTAAAAATCATATGAAGCGAAGGGACTCATAAAAATGTATGGGACAATGAAACACACATCAAATGCAATCTCACATACAGTGAGTTGAGCGCAGGTACAGACTGTGGAGTGTACCCTCGTGCACACACTGGCTTTTGACCTTGGAAGTGAACTTTGGTCTTCTTACTTTGCTATATTGGGTGACTTTGTGAAACACTTCTGTGCCTGTTCCCAGGAAACCAACACCCAGGGAATCCAGGATCATTCTTTTGCTCCTCTGAATGACACCATCTGTCAGGTGGTCCACTCTCAAGCCGTGAATCATGCTGGCAAAGCTTTCTGTGATAGACTTCAAAGGGAAGAAGGTCAGAACAGCGCACCACCCCGAATCCACTCACTTCTTTCACTAAGAGACCATGAGGTGAAGAGTTTTGCTCCACAAGAAGAAACCTGGTTGATGTGACTGAGTTTGCTTTCTGAAAAGTGGTGTGTGCTAGGCACCTACTACGTTGGACAAGAGGATGTGGGAATATGCAATAACTAAGTCCTATGACAAGTCACCCTGATAATGCAGGCTGCTCAGCTGATGATGACTACGAAGCATGATGGAGGGCAGTGAAGGGAAGCCAGACAGAGGGGAGGATGGAAGGACATTGTGCTCTGTGGTCATTGTATGTCGAAGGAGTTTTGCCTCTGATCATAAACCAGACATGAGCCCCTGGGGCAGGATGATCTGTGTCTCTTAAGTGGTAGTAGAGGACTTCACAATTCCTTTAACTGTCAAGCCCTTCAATGCACAAGGAACACTTTTGTTTCTATATGCCTTCTCAGAAGAATATAGCTTAAAAATAGCCACTGGAAGGGTACCTCACCCCATGCCCAGCACTGAGTTCTTGTAATACAGACCCGAGTAGTTTTTCTTTCCTCATCTGATGATTATGCTGTTGCCTAACTTCCTTTCCATCTCCGACTGTAACATCTTTTGTTCACAAATGATAGCTGCTGGACTTTACTGGGTTAAAGAATCCTGGTGTCCAAGGTCCCTCACAGTGGGATCGCTGTCAAAGTACAGTCACAGAGATAGAACCAGTGCCTACATGGAAATCTTCACCTTTGCTACCCACAAGTTCCTTTTTTCCTTTCTCTTTCTTTTCTTCTGATGCAAGGTCTCTCAATGTTTGGACTCATTGTCTGTCTCAGGCTGGCCTTGAACTTGTGGCAATCCTCCTCCCTCAGCCCTAACCCCATTCTTAGAGACTTCCGATTTATCAGTCAGACGAAAGCTGTCATTTTCAAAAGAATAGAGCATTTGCTGCATCTTTAAAGCTTGGATAGGGAATGAAGGGAGCTCGGAGTAGGAGAAAGCAGCCGAGGAGATGGAGATGGAGATAGCTGGGGCAGCAAAAGGATACTGTAACGGATGTTTCTGATTGGGGCAGAGGAAAATGGTAATGCTGCTTTTCATGCTGGTAAATATTTTGACAAACATTTTGCATGCAGAAGAGAGAGGGAAGGATGGAAAGAGTGGACTTAGTAATCTGCTGACTTAATTTCCAAGTACCAGTTGAACACTGGATGATCGAATAGCAGGCGAGGGGCAGCAACATGGAACCCGAGGTGTGGGATAGCTTTAGAAGGCTATGCTCACATAACTTACGACACTGAGACCAGTGGGCTCCCCCAAAGGTGCTGAGTATTTCGTGAGCCAAAGAACAAGCCACCCTCCCTGACCTTGAAGGGAGAGATTGGAAGGAGAATAATCACTACTGCTCTGATCTCTGAGTCATACCTCACCCGCATGTCAATTGTCTTGCTGGTGTACTTGACTTTCTGGCGGCATTTGCATCTTTTTGGTGAACTCTTGTGACTTACGTATGGATTAAAGCAGAGCGTGGAGTCATTGAACAGCCAATGTCAGGGGCCCCTTGTGAACTCATCATGCACACCCCTCTAAACAGCCAAACCAGTCCTTTTGATTCAACAAGCTTACCCGGAGACGACAGGGAACACGAGAGCAAACAGATAATCAGAGATGCAATCCGTCTGGATCACGCAGACAGAGGACACATATAAAACCAAGAGGTTGAGGTTCAGTGAACGTACAGTGACATACTTTCTTTCTAGGAGCAAGCGACGGGATCGCATCTCTCACTTGTCAAACACCGATGAGAACTAGCATGCAGCTCATTAGGTAGCTCAGAGGCTGAGAAAAGTTAAAATGTCATTCATTTCTGTAGCAGAGCAGGTAGCTTTTAAAAGACCAACTGATTGGGAAAGGAAGAACCAGATGAGGAAGGCAATCTAGGCAAGCTAGAGCAAAGGTTACAATACCTTGAGCTTCATGTTGCTCTGGAGGGGAACACTCTGGCCCAGGAGTGAGCTGCAGGAGCGCTTCTGGCAGTGTGCTTCTGGCAGTGTGCCTTTATATCAGCCCTCCCCTTCATTTTCTTCCTTTTCACTTTTGTTTTAACCATGGAATTTCCATCATTTCAACACTTCCCAGATGACCTCACTTAAACTTCTTTTGTAATGATGTACTGAGCTCACTCGTAGCTGGAGAATTGATGAGAGGAAGCTGTATAGTAGTCAGGATCTTATGATGTCACACACACACACACACACACACACACACACACACACACGGTTGAAAAGCGAGGGACTGTCCATATATGCTAGAACCATATATCATATCATAAGAGCACACACTCTCTTTACTGGGGATCCCACTCCTGAAACTTTATCATAAGGAAATAAGCACAAATATGATAAAGGTAGACACAACCCCAGAACCCCAAGGGCAAGGAGTCCCTTTCTATGGCCTGCTCATTGGCCCATTGAAAGCCTACTGTCACCATCCAGCAGTCAGTGAGCCAGCTTCTGGGAATGATAAAAAAAAAAAAAAATATCCTGCCTGAGTCTTTTTTTTTTTTTTTTTTTTTTTTTTTTAGAACCTCATTAACAGAAGGGAACTCATGCCTGGTACTGCAAATGTAGTCATGCCTGGCGAGGTCATAAACACAGAAGAGAACCCACTACTGCCATTTTTTCTAAACTGACATAACTTCTAGCTGCATTCTAAATACTTGTCCTTATTCCCACAGATCAATGTAGCTCTCGCCCCTCATCAGAGATGCTCCCTTTTCAGCACATGGAAGCTACTAAAAAGATCCACAGCTAGTCAAAATGCAAAGAATAAACAAACGTGGTGTCCAGCCTTAATTGGTATACCTACAATGGAGACCCTGTGCCTAAGGAACAACCGTGAAAGAGAATGTGGAAATAGTAAGGGCCAGATGAGCAGGACACAGCTGCAAGACAGTGTTTTCTAGACATGACAGAGAAGCTGAATCCACGGAACATCAACAATATGTTTGCCCAAACGAGACCCGCGTATTAATAACACCAGTTGACAAGCTATCACAGATGGGGACATTTCATAAGATTCTCTCCAGATGAAGAGTTATAGGCAATCAATGGCTTCTGAGAGAAGGAGTATTGGTTTTCTCCAGAGATGAGCTCTCTGATGGATTTGTTAGGAATTATGTAAATATATGTGTTATACATATACCTGGTGTGTATTGTGTGTGTGTGTGTGTGTGTGAGATGGTGGCATATAGGCAGATATGGTACTGGAGAGGTAGCTGAGCGTTCTATGTCTGTATATGCAGGCAGGGTCAAGTGACTGTTACACACTAGCCAGGCTTGAGCTTCTGAGACCCCAGAAGACCACATCTCTCAATAGAGCCTATGGGGGGCCATTCTCATTTAAATCACACACACCAAACAAGCAAACCAACCAACCCCAATGGTGCAAAGTCTTACAGGAAGAGCAACAGCAGGAAATGGAGCCTGAGACCTGACCAGAACGTTTTGTGGGCTCTGTGTTCTCCTAACCCTTAGGTTTGACAGCTCAATCCCGATTGGCCCCATTTTGCATCTTATTTATTTATTTATTTATTTATTTATTTATTTATTTGCACACACATTTGGTCACTCGGGGGCCACCTGATCAGTGCAGTAGAACAGAACTCTGGAAATGCAGCCTTCACAGATATTCCTTGGAGGAGAGAGAAGAGGTAGACTTCGCAGCCAGGTGCTCAGCCAGGATGGATTCTGGCTGTCTGCAGTCTACTTGTTCTAACTTTCGACATAGACCTCAAATGCTCCTCCTCTTGGTAGAAGAAAAAGAAGCCTGGAGATGGACTCCTGCTCCCACCTGGCTTCCCACCTGGCTCCCCACCTGGCTCCCCACCTGGCTCCCCACCTGGCTCCCCACCTGGCTCCCCACCTGGCTCCCCACCTGGCTCCCCACCTGGCCAGAAGCTTGGTTCCCAGCCTGCCTTTAAGGATTGCTAGAGAGGAACCATACTGGCCACACTGGAAGCTTCTGCCCTGAGCAGGAAGCTTGCTTGCTCAGCCCAGCCTTCAGGACTCTACCTGCAGCTGCAGGTTGGGAGACTCATTTCTTCCTCAGCCTCCAAGGCTCCACATTTTGGCCGCAGAAGGGAATTCATTCCTGTAGCCATTTGTAACCTCCAAGATGCGCAGCTTCAGACCTGTGGCAATTTGAAACTCCAGCCTTGAAGATCTGCCGGGGTCAGAAGATGCGCCACTCCTGTGACCGCTGTGTAGAATTGCTCTGCCAAGAGCTTTCAAACTGTGATACTTGCCAATGGTCTTTTGACTGCCACCCAGGGCTGTAACATTTGTAACATCTGGACTAGGCACCAGAAGCTTGGTGAAAGCTCAGAGCTTTAGCGCTCACATCGCATTTTGTCTGGCATCTCACTGCCACCGAGGGACTCAGAGCATCTACTTTTCTACTTGGGCTCTTATTTTCCTCCTTGAATTTTTCCAACACGGCAAACAATGTTTCCTAGTTTCCTCTTTGCTGTCTATTTTACTGCATTCTCTGAGGATGTGCAAGTCAAGAACTCACCTCTCAGCTGGTGTATTGTCTAGGAATTCCAGGACAATTCAATGTGGATGTGGGAATGGACCTACGGGAAGTCAACAGGAATCTGTGCAGTCAACAGAACAGTTCTGGACAGCCGAGAGAGGCGGACTTTACCATGCTCCTGTTGTTTGGGGCATCCATGCTCCAGTGTAGTTCTTCAGAGCAGAAAGGAAAAAACAAACAAATAAACAAACAAACAAGCAAAAAACAGTGATAGCACACCTGTCAGTCTTCAGTGTCAGAGGTCAGGCTTGCTGAAGTGAGGGCAATCATTCGCATGCCAGGAATGTTGGTCTTGTTTCCCTTTAGTTCCCTTTCGTGGAAATGTGCTGCCCATCATGGAGGGCTGAGATGAGGTTCTAAAGAAACTGCAGGTTCCTAGCAGGAGTGACACTGGTGTTATTAGATGTCCTGACCAGACCTGGCCTGCCTACCTGCTAAGGTGGTCAGGGCAAAGATCTGCATTTTGTTTTCTTCCGTCCTTCTTCAAATGGCACTTAACCAAAGACTTTGTCATGCGGGTTTCTCAGTTGCTGGCTGTCATATCACAAGCAGCGATCATGCCAAGAGTCCTATAAGTTGCTAAGTCGTGATCAACACCCAACAGGTGTGCCGTTGTCACTGGATGCAGAAGGCACTGGGACATGGGGAAGCCACTTGGAAGGGGCTTCCTGTTGGAAGCTGGAGGGTCTGCTGGAAGAGAGAAGCCTGTTGTAAGCCTGAGACAGAATTTCACAGCAGGATTTATGTGGTACCGAGTGGTGATATAAAACCATCCTGCTTTGTTGAGGGAGGGAGGAGGCCTTCCTATTGTGAGGGCTGGCCTTACAGTGTTGTTCTCTGCAATTTGCGACCATGGAGACAATGAAGGACAGGAATTGGGTGAGTACGTGGTCTTAAGTGCCTTCTTTAGGGACCAGAATCATTGATTGTCCCACTGTGGGGATGGATTGGCAAACTAAAAACACCCAAGGGGTTGTAACATTTTTTTTTTTTTTACTGTTCTTCTTCTGTTTCATTTTTTGAATATCTAAAGTGTTTGCTGATTGCTTTTCATAATTAACTTGGGTGGAATTTGTTGACTTGAATTTGGTGGCTCTCAGGGTTCTTTGTGATATTTTCTCTGAAAATGTGTTTCAGATGAGTGTTGTAGGTTCTCCTGGGGCACTATTGTACAGTAGTGAACAGAACGTTGAGCCTGTGTGTGCTATGAGTTGGATCTTAGTGGTGTTTCCCTCGGGTGTCATCAATTGGTCAATACCTTTTTCAGTGATTCTAGAAGGGATTCTATAGGAAGGCATTTGCTCCCGAATAGAACAACAAGCAACACATCCCTCTGGTGTCATCACTGTCAACTCCTCCAGGAGATTAATATGTTTCTCTCAACCTTCCTTTCTAACTCTGAGATATGGTCCCCTCACACACAATAAGCTGCCCCATGACAAAACCCAATCTTTTTTTTTTTTTTTTTTGGAATATATATATTATATAACCAAGTCCATTTAAATGAAAACAAACATTTATAGACAATATTTGGGAATTTGGGCGTCATTCTTTCCAAACTACTTCCTGCTGGTAAGGGGTGCTGTCATGGGGGATTCTAAGAAGACAAAACCCAATCTTTTAACTACTTGTGAAACTGAACCTTAAGAAAACCAGAATTTGTTTTTATCCACGCTTTCTTTAAATGTTGCACAAAAGTTAAAACTAAGAGACTGGTGAAACTGTCTTTTTGGGTATTTAAGTACCAAAGTTTGGAGGCCTAAGAGCACAGAGGGATTAAAATGGAAGTCAATACTTGGTCCTTGCCCTTTAAGATCAATTAAGAGTCAGGGTCCAATGTGATCCTTTTAAAAAACCCCTATTCTGATAAATTAGCTATCCTTTTGATCAGAGAGGCCACGAAGAACCCCAGGACTAGACTCTAACCAATGTACATCCTGCAGAGAGGAAAGTCAAGGGAAAAGAATGTTCCCTGTGCTTTCAAAGGAAGTCACATAGAAGATCTTGACCTATCTCAGCAGATGGTGTACTTGGAAAAGAACAATGGCTCCCGGGCCCGTGAAAGTCACTCTTATTAGATTTTTAAATTTGTGTTTAGTATAAAAACGTTAATTCTTGACTACCTCCATTGTCTTAAACACTCACCATGAAAGTAGTGGCTAGATAACAAAATGGTTGGAAAGGAATTTGGGCTTCTGGTTTGTATGAGCTTGTTCACCATGGAGGGCTCTCTAACTCTGAAACCTCAAACTGTGTACTAATACTAATATGAAAATCTTGATGGGGTGGTTTCTTACAGACAACACAAAATAGAGCAGAACCTTGAGGAGAAGTTCTTTGACTTTATCAAGGACTGAAGGGGGCTCTAATTTTAAAAAGCCTACTTTTCTCTTGACGCAGAGGAGGGACAATTGGTCTTAAAGATGCTAAGTGGAGCCAGGAACAGGCTGGAGCCCCAACCTTGGGCTCTGACTCTTCTAGGCTTGTCTCTGTGTTCACTGCTGCGTTAGGCGTCTAACTTGGGCCAGGAGGGCTTGTCTAGCTGCCTGTAAGGTAAAGAAAGAACTTGGTGACCAGAAGATAGACAGCTTGCCTATGATAAATAGCTTTGGTCACTGTTATTTTGATTCTAGAAATAACAAAATTGATTTTAATGACAAGGAGAGTGATGACTTTATTCACTGGTCATAATTCAGAAAAACTTCCATCTGGAGATGTTGGGTACTTTCTTTTCATCTTTCCCCTGAAACTGACAGAACTCTTAATAACCCACTTTTAATAAAGAGTCTCAATTTAAAATTTTAATTACTTTTTTTTACCTTTAACCCTTCCCATACATTCTTCACTCTCAGATTTATGACCTCTTTCCTTCAATTATTATTGCTGCACACACACATATATGCATACATACATCAATGCAACCTGCTGAATCTGTTTATTTATTTATTTATTTTTTGTAAGTATGTGTCTAGGACCAACCATTTGATATTTCATCTTGGATAAACATCTAGGGGGCTCATCTCTGGGGAAGTCTAATTCTCCCTCTCTCAGAAGTCATCAGCAACCCACATTTGACTACTCCTTTACAGCAGACATCAGGACCAAGCTGGACATCACTCTTCGTGATAGGATTGAACTTGATGTGGGAGGACTCATCACCCCCTTCCCAGTATCAAAACTTGTCTAGGAGTCTCCCTGGCAGCCTGGACCAGATTATAAAATAGGTTTCACTACAAGGCCAGATAGATTCTTTGGCAGTGGTAGTCCTTTGAAATGGAAGGAAACTAGACCTTCTCCCTGCTGAGGAGGGCATTGTGCTTCCTCCTAAAAGAGTGTGGTGATGGTACATAAAAGAAGAAGGAGTAATGCTTTGTGTCATTTACCCATCAGCGGGCCTGATTCATGAAGAGGTTCGGTTTCAGGTGTTGTAATCTAGTTGTAATCTGAACTAGTTTAAGAGTTATCCTGAACAAAGACCTTCCTCTTTATTGAACTGCATAGCAAATATGATAACACATAAAGGAATGAGGAACTTTTATCTTAACTAATCTTCTACAGGAATTGTTTCACTGGCCCCATTGACTGAGAAAAGCACCCAAAACCCCAATCATTGTGTATGTTTATTCCAACATATTGTGTGTGTAGCAGGGCACGGGGGCGTAGTTTTAATGCTTTGTTACTTTCAACGAATGGTCTGAGATCTGGTCATCACATCTCTCACACATATTCATTTGTTCTGAGTCAGAAGCATGAAAGACTCACAAAGGAGGCAGGGGAACAGGCACAGCTGAGGGTGAACATTCAGCTGAACGTGAAGAAATTACTTACATTGGAAATAGAAAGTACAGTCAGACTGATTCCAATGCTGTCTTACAGGTCAGTTAATTCTAAATGGGCAGAATTTATGGTATATAAGAAGGGTGAGTACATAGTCTCAAGGCATACTTGCTTGACTACATGTTGGGCGAATGTGTGATTTGTAAAGGCAAGCTTCACATAGTATTTCTCAGAAAAAAAAAAATTCTCACAGAAGAGAACTGTCTATGTAAATCTATCTAGTCCTAGGGTGAAGTTGAAACGGGGTTTACAATAGAGTTGTCCTAAGATGGAAAGCTTAAGTGTAGTACCTAATATATGTAACTAGGAAGAGAGAGTAATAGTTGTGATAATTTAATCTTCAACCTCATCAAAGACTTGAGAAGGAAAATAACGCTACTAGGGTAGACAGGAAGTGTGGATGGGCAACTTCCAAGTGGTGCAGCAAGGACAGAAACAGCATGCTACCTGGACAGTCACCCAAGGCCTCACAGCAATGTTGATACAGACCACAACAAAATCAGGGAGGTA
The DNA here is from genome assembly GCF_943737965.1 of Phodopus roborovskii. Taxonomy (NCBI): domain Eukaryota; kingdom Metazoa; phylum Chordata; class Mammalia; order Rodentia; family Cricetidae; genus Phodopus; species Phodopus roborovskii. Next base: position 16,456,252 of record NW_026126511.1, read on the forward strand.
AAAGGGCTGTCTTACCCTGACTTGGCAGGGTTCAGCAGTCTTCTATATTTGTCTTCTGTAAACACATAGGACCACATGTCCAAATCAGTGGTCGAGGTGGGGGCAGTTCTTTGCCCAAGAGGTCATAGCTGAAGCAAGGATGGACTCCAGAAGGAGTAACAACAATGTCCAACACTTTTCAGGAAGGTGCATGGTGCTGTCAGGAGCAATAGTGTCTCATGTCAACTGAGTACTAATATTAAAACATTTAAATGCTATGTTCTGCAGGTCTATGAAGTCTTTGAAGATTAAGCATCTATGTCTGACTAATCTCATAGGTATAGGAAACATGGATGAAGATAATCTGTAATACTCAGGAACCTAGCTATAATACTGATTGAAACTTCCCTGAGTAAAGCAGGGGCAAATAAGCAATATAACTATGTACATACATACACATGTAAATCCCTAAAGCAGAGGTAGAGTAGAAATGTCTAGACCAGAGGTAGAACTATAAAGTGCAGCATGATAAAGATATCCTAAATTGTAGCAATATACAAAAATGTCTTGAACATAAGTAAAAAGCATACACACATAGAATATGGTAAGGATATTGTACAAAAACATAACTGGAGAGATTGTCACAATATGACAAAATATACAGTTTATATACAATTCTGGGAATGGAATAAACTTAATTTTACATAGGTTACCACATATAAGAATCTATAACAATGTAAGCTGTATAATACTAATATCTCACTATTACTAAAATAATTTACAAGAAGATAGGCTAATCTACCCATATCCCATCTAAACCATACCTTTCCCAACCATACCCTATCCCTGTCTAAAAGAGATACCCTAATCTAAGCATCACCTTCCATACCCAACCCTAAGAGGATGAATATTATCCCTAAATGCCAAGAGTAGGGAAAGGGGGTGTTGTTATCTTAAGATTACTTCCTGCTGAATTAGGGTGATGATTGCTCCATGGGATCCTGTAGGAAGAAAATTTTTAGCCACAAAATTTTGACAGGACTGGCTATGACATGTGTAGCTAGTCACTGTGTGGCAGGAAATGCTTGACTGGAGTTCTATCTGAAATTCTGGCCAGGGTGTAATAAGTAGGTGCACCATAACTGCTAGCTAATCAGGAGTTGTCTCAAGCACAACAGTCTCAAACCAGTTTTAGGGTGATGTTTGTAGACAAGATGCATCAGGTTGAGTCAAGTGGGAATGACGAAGTGGGGCCCCATCTTCTTTCCAGAGAGTTCAAGTATTGCTGTTAGGAATTGTTATTATTCCTCATGGGAAACTTAAACATCAATATCAAAGTAAAATGTTTAAGTTTTAAGGTATGCATATAGGGAAAGGCAACAAATTCTCAAAATGTATATGAGAAAATTAGGATTTCAGAGAGAAAATTGCATATAATCAAATGGGACACCACATATTGAGGTTCAGTAAGGATCAGGGGAAACAAATACGTTGAATAAATGTTTATTCAGGGAGAAATAACTTACAACATAGATAGATGAACACCAGCAGGTTCCTGGTCCTAAGGATGCATCCGATGTACCTCTGTCCCCGTCTGTAAGCAAGAGACCTCCTCAAGCCCCCACCTCAGCCTTGGTTCTCCCTGGTCACATCCTGCCCGGTCTCCACCCCAATGGGCGTGGTCTATGCCATTTGCAGACAAGGTGAATATCTCACTACAATTTTACAGTTTACTATTGGATAGTCTATGTAACTGGTGTTTTGAGCGATCTTGCTGCATTGAAAGGAAATAGACATCTGTCTTTTACATTAATTTTGTTTGTGTGCATGTGTCTGTGAATAGGCACATACGTACCCGGTCTTGTGTAGAGGTTAGAGAAAAACTTTTGGGAGTTGATTATTTCCTTCCATCCATCATGTGGACACCTGATATAAAATAAAACACAAGTTGTCAGGCTCAGCAGCAGGTACCTTTACCTTTAAGCCATCTCTCCACTCCCAGCTTCCACAGTGGATTAAAAACAGGTGGGCTGGAGGGCTAAAAGGAAAAGGGGAAATGACGTAATTACAATTAGAATAAAACCACTAAGGAAAATTATTTCAGTTTGAAATTATACTTTTTCTAGCTTGAATGTCTATATTTGCTCAACACATTTGCACACACTAATGTAGATACTTTCCTTTTTACAAACTCTATGAGTGTTGTCATCATTATTATTATCAATATTTTTTGTTGATTTTTTGAGACAGGGTCTTTCTTTGTAGCCTAGACTCTCCTCAAATCACAATCCCTCTGTCCTCAGCTTTCTCAGTCGTGGAGTTAGAAATGGATGCCACCACATTTGGCTGTTACTCTCACTTTGAAAGACAAAACTCTGAGTGATAAAAATTTAGGTGTTTTTTTCTTTGTTTGTTTGCTTGTTTTTCTGTGGTGGTGGTGGTTAGTTTTAATTCTCAACTTGACACAACCAGAGAATCATTTAGATCATATTAGCCCGTGGACATGTCAGTGGTGGTCACATTGACTGTTAATTGAGATGGGATGATCCTCCAGAATGTGGGTTGCTCCATTTCATGGGCTGGCCCTGGACTGGATAAGAAGACAGAGAGCAAGCTGGTTTCTAAGCCAACCAGCCAGCAAGCATACAAGCACCAGTTCATTCTTTTGTTGCTTTGGGCTGTGGATGTGAATACGACACAGCTGCTCGTGTTCCTGCCTTTACTCCCAAGAAGTGGTTGACTGTGAAGTGGTTTACAAGGCAGATAAGCCCTCTCCTCCCCTCAATCACTTTTATCAGGGTGCTCTCTTGCAACAGAGGTGATAAAACAAAAGCCGTGAGGTTGGTAGATGGTACTTGCAACGGACTTTCCATGAAAATGGAGAAGTTACTATGATGGTACTAGTTGTGTCGCCATAGACAGGCTTTATAACTGAATCGAGACTCACACATTAGAGGAAGGGGAGTCTTTTCATGAAACAGCTCTAGCAAATTAGATCCATGCAGATGCAGTTATCTCAAAGATGAAGATGAACAATGGCCAACTGGCTTATGAAAGGATGCTTGACCCCCAGCAAATACAATGTGATGCCCACTTCACCCCAGGGTAGCCATTATTAAGAATAATAATGATAGGGAGTGCTGGTTGAGGGTGTGGGGCAAAGGAGAACTTGCACATGGTTGATGGAAAGGTAAATTCATATACCGATCACGAGAAACAGGATGGGGGTGTGACAGTTGAATTACCCTATCATTCACCAAACTCATGAGTGGGTTGATACTGAAAAGAAATGAAATTGGCCCATTAAAGAGCTGTCTGAACTCCACATTCATTGTACTGGTATTCACAATAGCCAAGAGGTGAAAACAACCTGTGTCCATCAAGTGATGAACGTGCAGAAAGAATGGACCATATACAAAGATCAATGCTGTCCAGACACAAAGGACGCTCTCCTCTCAAAGGTGACAGAGTGGATGGAACTGGAGATGGCTGTGCTTTGTGAAGCGAGAAAGACAGAGCATGATCTCAGTTATCTGGGGGACAGTAAGAGTTGATCTCATTGGGACTGAAAGTGAAATCATGGTTGCTGGAAGCTGGGGAGATTGAGCGGAGGGATGGGGAGAGGTTGATCAGTGGGCATGAAATTAGCTAATAGGTACACAAGAAAACTAACAGCACCAACAAAAACCACAACAGGAATCCCAAGCAAGCAAACAAACAAACAAACAAATAAACTACCCCCACAAACGGAAGTTTTGGTGCGCTGTTGAACACTAGGGTGACTATAGGTAATAGCAATAGGTAATGCATTTCCAAAACCAGGAGGAAGGATTTAAAATGTTTTCACCATAAAGAGAAACAATGCCTCTGGAAACCACTTAGCCAGCAAAGTGAGAGGACTTGAGTTTAGATCCCCAGCACGTATATAAAAATCAGAGTATGGTGGTGCAGGCCTGTAATCCCAGTGCTGGAGGGGCGAGTCAGGAAAGTCCCCAGAGCTTGCTGGACAGCTTATCTGGCCAATCAGAGACTACAGCAGGTTCAGTACGAGCTTGTCTCAAAACATAATGTGAAGGAAAACTGAAGAAACATGTTCAAAATCAGTCTCTTGCCTCTATGTGTATGAGGACACCCATGCACGCCCCCCCCCCAATACATACACACGCAGGGACACACATATACACAAAAGAAGTGATCTGTGCTTGAGGAGATGAACATCTTTAATTGATTTCCACATTGCATGTGATCACACATGCTAAGCACATCATTATCCCAGCACATGTACCATTTTGTGTCTTTATACACCAATTATGAGTATTGTCACAGCATTTTAAGGTTTGATAAATGCCATGACTTTGTTCTTTCAGAGCTAAGCAGTAGCCAGAGCTCTTCTTTTCCAGGAAAATATTGTTGGTCAGCCCCACCCCTCCTGCCCGCCCCAGACCAAGTAATGTTGGGTACAGCTGTGTGGGGACCCACAGTGGAACTGAAACCACCTGCCTAAAGCCAGTGCTGGCATATCTCCAGAGCCACTGTGAGTTCCATGAATGATCTTCCTGAAGAGCCACGTGACTCAGGGGCTCCAGGTTGTCTGGAAACTATTTCAGAGGGTGGAGTGTGTTAGACAGAGCTCTTCAGAGGGACAGAATTGGATGTGTGTGTGTGTGTGTGTGTGTGTGTGTGTGTGTGTGTGTGTGTGTGTAGAAACAGAGACAGAGGGACAAGGAGGGGAGAGAGAGGGATATATATAGAGAGACACAGGAGGATCTATTCATTACTGTGGTCATTTTACAATTCTGTGGAGGCTAACAGACCCTGGGATAAGCAGCTGAAAAATTGCAGACCCAGAGGGGCTCTTGGGTAGTGTCAAGATGAATCTGAAGACTAGAGAATGTGGAGTCAGTACTAAGTTCCCACTCAAACACCAGCAGGACTGAGATTCGGGAAGGGCTGCTGTTTAAAAAATTAAAAAATCTCTCTTGCCAGTTAAGGGCTATGTGGAGGGAGAGTTTCCCATCTGTTCTAGAAATGCCTATTACTGACTTGAGCAGAGCTACTCATAATGGGGAGGGTGATATGCCTTACTCAGTCCATCAGTAGAAGATCAGAAGAGCTGACTTGGGGCAGGGTGTTTGCCTTTCAGTTTCCTTTCTCTGACCCTCCCTTCCTTCCTGGGATGCTCTCGAGTCAACATCAGGCTGGTGACAACTGTTTTACTTTGTAGTAAGTTGACACTTTAGGAGAAGCCCAACCACCCTTCATCTGCCAGAGTATTTATTTGTTGTTCGCTTGGTACATAGTCGCTATGAAAATTCTTTGGAAGATGGTGACAGTGGGGGATTCACGTTTGGGTTTCCTAAAGCAACGGTGGCCCCAAGTTGCACCCCAGCCCCCTCTCTGCCATTTTTGCGGCTCTGTTTCCACAGCCCTCAGGGAAGAAGAGAGAAGCAGATTTTAACAAAGAAGGTACAAATGAGGACGGGTGAATCACCGTAGAGCTGATGCTTTATAGATGCCAACCTCAGTAGCGTGCACAGTCTGGTGTTCGTCATTCCCAGTAGGAATGGGTCATATGTGCGTGCACATGTTCACGGGTGGGGTTGCACATGCCCAAGGTGTGTGTGCATGCAGGAAGTCTACTAAGTCTGTCCCATCATCTAGTTGAGGCAGGACCAAGGCACCTCTCCGCTCTCACACCCCTGTGTCTAGGCTGGGCATGGTGTCTCTCCATATAGAATGGGCTCCACTAAGTCAGTTTGTGCATTAGAGGTAGGTCTTGAACCCACTGCCAGTGGCTTCATATATTGTCCCAGCCACACCATTGTCACCTATATTAGACTCCTGAGGGGTCTCTGTTTTATTCACTCTTATCTCGTTATAGTTATTTTATTAACTTTTTAGTTGCAGTAAATGCCCACAAATTACCTTTATCTTATTGACCCTTTAGGGTTTTTTTAAACATAACTTTCATCACAATTCAATCAGATATTCTTCAGTTTTACATTGTAAACGTGTTTTATGTATCAGCTTCATTTAGTCAATGAAGTAAGCCAAATTCGTACCTGTTAAAGCCTCTCAAATTCATTACACAGAGTGGTAAAGAAGCATGACTACCCTCTGAGTCCAACAGCTGCCATCTTGAAAGGTTTGTGTGTTTCTGCTTGCAAACATCACGATATCTGGGCTCGTTGACTGTTGACATTGCCTTATAGAAGGGCAAGGTTAGGGTCAATGGATCTCCCCTGGCCATCTAGCTACCTCCCAACCACAATTATACAGCTATACCCTAATTGTGTGTGAATCAGCATTTTGGGGAAGGAGTAGTGTATATAGGCTAGAGAAAATTAAGGGGAGGGATCTCTACATAGCTATGGGGAAGCCACCCCATCCATGATGGGTGAAGACTTTTACAGTACAGTTGCTTTGGAGGTCACCCTTGCTACTGTCGGTTGCTCTGCACACATGCTCTCACTAAGCCCAGGAAACTCACTGGTCCCCATTGGGAACTCTGATCGAACTGAACTTTGGTTTATCGTTAGAATCTTACAAAGACCTGGTTGAGCATTCCCCTACTCCCTGCCAGGGAGAGAGTTCCTGCAACCCTGTTCCAATGATAGAAGCTCTGTCAGTTGGAATGTTTGTCATTACTCACAGTGCACACACAGGCTATGCATTTGTTTAATGCTCTTTCAGTATTTCCTCACCACTTCAGGAAAGCAGAAATAACAATGCAATCTCTCATGATGGTTTAGAGGCGAGGTACTTTCCGCATGATGACTTTGATCCTGCTTTGCAGAGTTCTCTCTTAGCCCTGCTCTCCTTCCTCTTTCTGCATCCCTTGCCATTCACAAAAATATTTCCCTTTGTCTCTTCAAGACTTTAAAAATATTTTTTTCTTTGACGGGTTCATGTAAATTGTATATAATGCATTTTAGTCATTTTATCCCTTAGTACCTCCTCTTATCACCTCCCTTTTCCTGCTCAGGCTTCTTTCCGTCTAACAATTCCCTCCTCTCTCACTCTCATGTCTTCTTCTGTGTGTGACCCATGGAGTTTGGGCATAGTTTCCTATATGAGCATGGTGGGAAGTTAGCAGTGGGCAACTTATCAGTGACTGCATCACTGAGGATAGTGGCACCTCCTCCCTCCACCATTAACTGTCAGCTGTCTACCAGTAAGGAGCAGGTGTCACAAGCTCTTCCCTCTTCCATGACGAAATAACAGACAGATTCAAACTTGTGTAAGACTTGTGGGGTAACCACAGCTGGAGTGAGTTCACGAGCTCAATGGTTATTTCATGCCCGGGAGACATCTTCTGCAGAACATCTCCCCATCCTCTGTCTCCCAGTCTGTAAGTGTCTTCTGAGCCTTGGAGTGGGAGCTGGGATGATTCCTGTAGGACTGACCTGTTCACTGTCCCTTGTGCTCTACACTGACACTCATTACAGAGACAAGGAAGAGCGGTGTTCTCTTTCTTCAGCTGAACATAATTAATAACTTAAACTGGTTTGAAATTCTCTTTTACTTCTCCAGCAGTGGTTTTATTTCTTAAATTGGTAGAATATTATTTTGGTTTTGTCAACTGAAAATGTTTGCCTCGATCTTGGGTTCGTGGAAAAAGGGATGACTGAAGTCAACTGAGGACATTTTGTGTGTGAGAAGACATTGTGCAAAGCGTGCTGGGAATGGATGAATAAGACACTGGCAGGATCTAGCTATGGTGAAAGCTTCCCAACACAGACACCTTCCCTGCAGGCATAGAGGGAGACTGTGAACCTGGTTGGAGATGTTCATCACAGACGAGAGAGCAAAGGCTGTCAGAAATCCCACACTTTTGTACAACCAAGTAGAACATTCCTTTGCATGCACATCGTCAAGGTAAAGAACAGCTAGTCCTCAAGCAAGAGGACTTCACACCCTTTGTCCCACTGTTCATCCTAACTTCATCAGCTAACTGAGGTGACCAACATGAGACAGAGGAAAAAAGTTTCTAAGATTCTCAAGACAGGAGATAGTTTTGCCATTTGGAGTCATCCATGCAAGTTAGGCTCCTGCCTTTCCACAGAAAGAGAGGGAGGGAGAAAGAGGAAGAGAGAGTTAGAAATTCTAGTTTCTAAAATAAATGAATTAAGAAAAAGAAACGGAGAAGGGGAGAGGAACCTTTGTTCCTTTCAACAGAGATGAATAAGCCTGGTTGGCCTCTGAGACGGTGAGTAGCAGATGAGAAATGAGGGTTCAAAAAACCAGTCTCTGTGCTCCCTAGGTAGGGTGGACCCTGAGGGGAGGTGCCCAGGAGGTTCCAGAGGAATGCTGGCTTTGGGTGGGTGGGTTCTTCTTTCCTTCCTTCCTTCTTTCTTTCCTCCCTCCCTCCCTTCCTTTCTTTTTATTTTTACATTCCAATCCCTGTTCCCCCCTCTGCTCTCTCCTCCTTCCCTCCATCCTACCTCCCATCTGTCCTCCAGAGAAGGTAAGGCCTCCTCTACGATGCCAACCAAGTCTGTCCCATCACCTCCCCGAGGCAGTACCAAGCACCCCCCCCCCCAATGTCTTGGCTGAGCGGGACTACCTCCAGAGGGACTGGGCTCTACAGAGTCAGTTCATGCATATGGTTAGATCTCAGTCCCACTGGTGGGGGTGATTCTTTTTTTTAAATGATATTATTTTTTAATTTAAATTTGAAACAAGCTTGTTTTACATGTCAACCCCAGTTCCCTCACCCTCCCCTCTTCCTGTCTCTGTCTCTCCCCAACCCCCATCCCATCCCCTTTCTGCTCCCCATGGAGGGTGAGGCCTTCCATAGGGGATCTTCAAAGTCTGTCATATCATTTGGAGCAGGGCCCAGGCCCTTCCCCTCCCCCATGTGTCTAGGCTGAGAGAGTATCACTCTATGTGGAATGGGCTCCCAAAGTCCATTTGTATACTAGGAATAAATCCTGATCCACTACAAGACACTCCCATAGACTGCTGAGTCCTCCTGACTAACACCAATGTTCAGGGGTTGGGGTGTTATTAAGGACCCTATTTTTTTTTGGGGGGGGGGTAGGTCTGGCTCAGGGGACTGTGAGAGCCATCATCTTTTTTTCAGTATCTGTTGCCATGGAAACAGGTGCTATTGGGCCTTAGCACTGTGGGTAGGAGTTAGTGCTCCCTTTTGGCAAAGGGTCTGATGTCTAAGGGGAGGGGAACCTGGAGACAAAGCCAATTTCCTCCCTTCTTTTATCTTTTCCTTCCTTCCTTCTTTCCTTCCTTATCTTCTCTTGTCCTAACTAAGGAGCAGCTAATGCCTACATGACTGTTCAGCACATTATAAAGTGAGCTTTTAGGACTCCAAGTGGCCTTGTCCAACCAGCTGAAGGGCTTATGGAAAAGATGAAGTTCCCCAGAGAGCAAACATTCTCCTTCCTGATTGCTGTGGAATACACTGTGACACCTCAAGTCTTTCCCACGTGTGTACCATGCTGAAGATTTCGGACTTTCCATGATTGTGTGAGATAGTTCCTTGAAATAAATGAATTTGTTTTTGTCCATGATCACACACACTCACACCTACATGGCTTTTAATTTTCTGAAGAACCCGACTAGTGCAAAGCTCTATAGGGCAAGGGTCTTCCATATCCTTTGTCTTTGGATCTCCAGTATCCATTACCACACACATTCTAGTTGCTGAATGGACAGGAGAGAAAATGAATAAATGTGGACTCTGGGTGAGTATGGGCATTGCAAGTTCCTACCTTATTTTGTACTTTAAAAAGCTGATTTTTCCCAGTTATGGGAATGGCATTTTTGCCTACACTATTTCATTTTAATTATTTGAAAATATTTGAATATTCTAACCTCTTTTTTCTGTTTTTTTATTAATTCATTTTTTACATTCCAATTCCAGTTTCCCCTCCTTTCTCTCCTCCTGCTCCCCAAGTTCCCCCCCCCAACCACCTCCCATCTGCTTCTTAGAGAGGGTAAGGCTTCCCCTAGGAAGTCTCCTGAGCCTGTCCCATCATCTCATTGAGGAAGGACCAAGGCACCTCTCTACCCCCCAATGCACTATTTTATTTTAAGGATGATTTAAAATTAAAATATAGTTACATGATTTCTATGTCTTTTCCTTCCTCCTACTCCTCCCATGCCCACCCAGTCCCTCTCAAATTCCTTTTGGGTTGTCATTGTTACATATGTGTGCATCAATCTGTTAGCCGTTTTGTAATAGATAATCAACTGGGGGATGCTCCTCCTTGGGGAGAGAGTTCTGCTCTCAGTCTCTCAGCTGTTCTTACTTTGCTGTAGTTACTTGTGTAGGTAGAGCCCTGAGAAATTTACCCCTTCCACATTTTCGTATCTACTGGTGTTTTGCTTGTTCAAGTCTTGTTTCGCCTTCCTGCACATGTTAATTGAGCAACTAGAACCTTACTCAGGGGCTCTGGGATCTTCTGCTTCCAATGGTGTCTGGAATTTTAAGGACCAATCATTCTAGGAGCATGCCTTGAGAGTGGGGCCATTTGCCATCAGGAATGATAAGGGAAGTTCAGACAAGGCAAGCAGTTGTTCCAGCAAGGATGTCCTGGGAAAATGTCATCCTAAGATACCTGAATGGCTGTGCAGGGTATGGCTCTGAGGAATGAAACTCCAGAAGTGTTTTCCCATGAGGGTAAGGACTCTTTCCCCAACAAACTTGAAAGAGGCTAGTGCATGCTTAAAGAGGATGTCAATGCGTCTTTATATTTAGATGTCTCTTTACAATGGAAGTTGAAAGTTAAATACTTCTATTGCCCCCACCCCCACCATGGCAATGGGGCTACGAATCCAGATGAGCGATTGGATGCTGATTCCTAGGGATGTAACCAGAATGAAACAGTCAGAAGGTTTATTAGGCAACATTCTCTAGATAAATAGATTCAGTAGATATCAGCCACAAGATGTCTGTTTCATTTTGTTATAGCAAAACATCTGAGGCTGGGTATTTTGTAAAGACCATTATTTGGTTAATAGTTAAGAGGATCAAGAGCTTGCCCGGATGCATCTGCTTAGCTCAGTTGGAGACCCCATGGTAGTTAGTATCACAGTTGTGAGTCAATATGGGAACAAGGGTCCAAATGGCTCAACAGAAAGCCGGGAACAAGGACTGGAAATGCACCTGTCTTATATGGGAGCACGTCCCTAATGTCTATGACCTCCCATGGTTCCATCTTCCATAGGTCACATGACTTCTTAACATTGTCACACTAGAGACCAGGATTCCAGTGCAAGAACCTCTGCAGGCTTATACCATAGATTTAGTGTGGGGACGGTCTGGTGAGTATGGCGGCTAAATAGTTTGGTGGGTTGCTGTTTGCAAACTAGAAAACTAGGAAAACTTTTTCTTTGTTCCCCTTTGAAATTCCCATGCTAATTATCTCCAAGTTGTTACAACATTTGGACACATGACAGCACACATTTCTGAGGCTACCATTTCAGCAAACTTGTGACAAAAGGTTAAATTTGAGGCAGACAGCAGCTTACTTGTGGCTCATCTCCAGACATGAGAGTATAGGCTAGCTTTCTGTAGCCATGACACAACTTCTAGAAGGTGTCATTGGAAACAATCTGTGCGTGCCATTCCTATGTGGAATCAATACCCTATAATCAGGACTAAGTCTAGGAATGTATGGCTGATCAGATCTAAAAGTAGAACCTTAAGGTAAGTAAAAGGTTGGAGCTTATGTAGCAATGACAAGATCAAAAATATCAAATTCTGTGATGGTTACTCTAGCGTAACCAGGAAGAGTGTTTCCATGAGGGACTGTCTACGTCGGGGTCGCCCAAGGGCACGTCTGTGGAGGATTATTTTAGTTAAGTTAATTTATATGGAAATGTCACTGTGGGTGACATGGTTCCTTCAGCAGGGGGATTCAGAACTACGGAAGGGTGGAGACAGAGATGAACACCAGAAATGAAGCAAGTGCGTGTGCATGTGCTCCTTTCTCTGCAAAACATGCTCCTGATGTGGACGTGATATGGTTGGCTCTTTGAAGTTCTGGCCTTGGCTTCCTGCGAGGGCTATTTCTGGTTAGCAACTTGAGTACATTTGGAATGAACTAAAACCAAAATGGCTGCATTCACTTGTGAGGGATTTTTAAAATTAAATAATTTTGAAGTGGGAAGGCCCACTTCTAATCTGGATCTTGTTGGTGGCAAGATCCACCTTTCACCTGGGCCATTCCTTCTGCTGGCAGCCTATACAAAAGACATGGAAGAAGGAAGCTCGCTCTGCCTGCTTGATCTGGGTCTTGCTGGCAAGTTCATTCCCTCACTGGCATTACAACCTACTTCTTTGGTTTTCCAGTATCTACTGAAGACCAGATGAGACATCCAGCCTTGTGAACATGACAGCTACTGGATTCTTTGACATTCCATTGGTAGACAGCCATTGTTGAACTAGACGAACCATAGCCTGTAAGCCATTCTAATATATATATATATATTATCTCTCTAAATTGTTTTTGGCAGGATATTTTTTTTTATCATAACAACAGAAGTGAAGTTAGAAGAAATTCCTAAGCAAGACTGACCAGAACATAATCAGAGTTGGCAAGTGCTATAGAGTGAATATGTCTCCCAAAATTCATGTGCTGAAGCCCTAGTTGACAATGTAACTGTTTGAAGATGGATAGGGATTTTAAAGAGGTCCTTAAGGCTCAATGAGGTAATGAGAGTAGAACTTAACACATAATAACAGTGTCCTAATAAGATGGGATACAGCTATTTCCTCTGGGCCATCAGTCATCATAGATCAGAGATCCATACAGTGACCTTCAGAGTATCCTGGCTCTGAGGTTGTGGGCACATAGTAAACAAAACAGCAGAGTGATCCATGGTATTGGGACCATTAACATTCTTTCCTAGGAGTAGAGGGAGGAGGCTCATCAGACCCTCCACTGATGTTCTGGCTCCCACTCCTTCCAGTCTTCTAGCTACTGGTGGTCTTGGGCTGCTAGGATATACAACAGGTGGAGGATTAACTGGAGATGAGACTCCAGTGATACATTTTTTTCATGAGTTGTCTCCGTTGTTGGGTGGGAATCTTCATAACATCTGCTTTTGAGTTACTGTGCTCCTATAACTAACCTCAATAAAACTTATGATGTTCACAAACTGGACCTGAGTAGAACTGTATCTTACAGACAGGCAGCACTCCCATGTGATGAACACACATCTCTTGAAATCTCCCCATCCCCAAAGTATCACAACAGAAGTCGAAGCACTGGAAACAAGGAATTATTTTAGGAGCTTTACATACATCAATGTGTTGTGTGATTTTTTTTTCAGGGACATATAAAATTAACATCTGCCTCAGGCTAGGATAGAACCAACAGCCGAAGAATGATTCATACAAGTTCATTTTGATGAGTAAAGTTAGTTTATTAGGAACTATTTACAGAGCTGAGGGTGACTAGGAAGACTTACATTTCATCCAAAGTTGCCAATTTCCCCCACCATTCTGCCTACCATGCTATTTTTCATGGCTCCAAATCCATTTTTCATGGCTCCAAATCCATAGCAGAATTAATGAAGATCTGGATTTAGAGGCCACCAAATATTAAAAATGTCCATACATGCTCAGACTTGAGACACAGAAACCCACACTCTGGGAAAGTTGCTCATGGGTGTTCTCTAACTAACCTTTAGTCAGGGATTCTGCTAATCTCAGAAAACAGTGGCTATAGGAAAAATGGTGTGTGTGGCTGCCATCTGGCATGTAGACCAGCTCACTACAAGATGGAGTCAGGATTTAGAGGACTATTGTTTAATTCCAACAAAACATCATCATCCTTACTTCTCAGATGAAGAAACCAACCAGGCAATTAGAGATTAGTAACTTGTCCAAAGTTACCCCTGGCCTATGAAATAGCTCATCTAGAGACAGGACATCTCTCCAGGGACTGTACTTAGTCATAATAAGCATTAAAATGAGTATAAAGAAGTTGAGGGACTACATCAAGAAACAAGGACAGGCCTGGTCATTACAGAGTGAACAAGAACAAAGACTTTGTTTTCTCAAGCATGAAGAACCCTTTCTTATTTTCTTTTCCAGAAGGAGGCAGGTTTGTTAAATGACTTCTTTTATAAGAGTTGCGCTGTCATGATACACCCAAACTAAGACAGCCCTCTTGCTGGTCTCTCTCTCCTCAAATAGTCCCCCTTCTGCTCTTATTAGCTCAGTTCCCTGTAGGTTGTAAAACAGTATGCCATTAGAGGATGTTGCTCACATAGCCTGAATGCAGAAATGTTCGCTGTTTACATCAAAGGTTGCTATACCATTGCCCTGATGCAGGAGGTGTTCAGTGTCACATCAAAAGATGCCCTACAGCTTGGACTAGAGGATGTTACTAGCAAAAGGCAGGCAGTGGTCATTGCTGACTTGATTTAGTATAACTGCTGTAACCCCTGAAGTATTCAGGAAAGCTGCCTGTGGATGTTTTTGTTGTTTGTTTTCCCTTTACCTGACTGTGGATACATACACCGAAACCCCTTTGGCGTTTGTTATTCATCCTCTCCCTCCAGTGATGGGGGAGGAACTGGGTTCCACTTTAGAGATGTCTTAGTATTTCAGCTCTCCTCCTCCTCCGTCTCTTACTGGCAGAATCTTTGGTTAATTTTGGCATGGATCTGAAAAGGAAGTTGATTAAGTAGCCTTTCAGGATGTCTTCAAATAATTTGACCTTGGATTGCTTGGAATTTGAGTCTTGCTTAAAACTGTACAGTTAGCAGATGGGTAGCTACTGGTCCATTTCAGTGTAGATTTTAGATCTTTTTTGGTAACTTGGGGAAACTATACACAATTTCTCTGGGTAATGCTCATTCACACAGAGCTGGAAATATAATTCACGAGGATTTCAATAAAAGCCTTCATGATATAAGTTTTGACTGTAGAGAGACTTCCTAATGACTTAAGCCACCCCCATCTTATATTTAGCTTTAAAGACGGCTATAAAGAAAGATAGAGGAGAGGAGATGCATTCAGGATGCATATACAGCCAGATATGCTCTTTCTTCCTATATCCCTGTATAAAGTTTAGTAATCATTCCAGTCAAACTTACAGAAGAAATCAAGTCAAAACAACTGGCTGTGCTGGGTGTGGTGGCCTATTTTCTCAGCACTTGGGAGCCAGAGGCGGGAGGCTCAGATATTCAAGACAGCCTCAGCCGAGTAGTGAACTTAAGGGCAGCCTGAGTTACATGAGAGCTAGCTCATTAAGAATATAAACAACAACAACAACAAAAACCTTACACTGCTGCTGTGGTGATCAATCACAGGTCGAATTGTGGGAAGTCAGTGGTCCTGTATCAGTTTTTTTTTTTTTTTAAGATTTGTCTCATTAGGAATCAGTGTACAAACACTCTTGGTGTGTTAGTTGCCCACAAGCAGAAGTTACTACTGTAATTTCCTTTACACGAATGCTGTAATTTCCAAATGCCTCACGTGTCTGACAGCACTTCTGGGCATGCTAGTCTGTGAATGTCCCACTATGTGCAAATCAGCACAGAGCTCAGCGGTAACACTCCAGTTACCCTTTATTTGCAGCAGCAGATCTTTTTTTTTTTTTTTTTTTTTTTTTCCCGAGACAGGGTTTCTCTGTGTAGCTTTGGAGCCTGTCCTGTAACCCACTCTGTAGAACAGGCTGGGCTTTAACTCTGAGATCTGCCTACTTCTGCCTCCCCAGTGCTGGTGTCTGCCACCACCTCCTGGCTTGGTTTGTTTTTATTGACACTGGCTCTCAGGTAACCCAGGCTGGCAGACTTACTATGTAGCCAAGAGTGACCTTGAACTTGTGATCAGAGCTCCTGCTTCTACCTCCTGAGTGCTGCAATTACAGATATACAGAATCTCACCCTGTTTAAACAGTGCTGCACCTAACCTAGAGGGCTTTGTGAGAGCCAGGCAAGCTCTCTCCTAGTAGAGCTGTATTCGCAGCCCAGAGATGGCTCTTTTGATTGCACCCTGATAATTTTATCTTTTAACCACTGAAGACCTCCTGAGTAGTTCTTTGCCTTTAATCTTTATTTTCCTCTATTTAATTCTTGAGAGTGAGTCTCTCTATGTAGATCAGGCTTGTGGGTTTTTCTGCCTCAGCCTCCCAAGCGCTAGGAACACGTGTATGTGCCACCAGAGCTGGAAGTCTTGTTTCAAATCCATCTTTCTTTGCACTGTGAAAGCAATCCCTCTAAAACACAAATCTTTTTCTTTTTTGAGACAGGGCCCATGTAGCAGAGGGTAAACTCAAACTTATGAGGGACCGCCTGCCTCAGCCTTTTAGGTGCTAGGATCACAGGTGTCAGTCACCACAATCAGCCCAAAAATTATTAAAAGCTTGTCTTGTTAGCATAAAATTATTGTACAAAGTAAAGGGTTTATTATGACTTCCCCATATTGATAACGAACGTTGATCTTTGATAAGGAACGTTGATCACGTTACTCTTATCGTTCTCCCTCCTTTCTTCCTTCTCCATTCCCCCTCAACATCCCTTTGTTTTACATTTTAATTTCCTTGAGTTTTTAGCAGCACTGCTGGGCGTGGAACCCAGGCCCCTAAGCACGGCAGGCAAATGCCTAAAACACAAGTCTTACACTTGTATAAATAAACCCCTCAGAGGCTTCCCACAGCTTGCAGAAGCATTCCTTGAAGAGGTGGCAAAGTGCGCCAGAGCCATGAACTCTTGACAAAACGGAAGATTTCTGGTGTGTTCCCATATTCGCTCACTCAGGGCCTCCTGGCGGTGCAGCCTGCGGATTGGTATTTGCAGTCTTTCTTGCGTGACTCTCAGTTGATGGGCACTAAATGACGTGGATGTTCTGAAGTCTAATCTACTCTCCAGACTCACCTCTTTCTGTCTAATCTCTCCAAGTTCCCCAGAGATCGACGCCTGTGTTATTATTATTTACAGTGTTGGGCATGCATTTACCCAGCTCTATCCTACGGTGTTTTCTGTCCAGTCACAGGCATAAACAACTCCCTGAGGTCCTTTCCACCGGTCCTTCTGTCCAGGCTACGGGTCCTTTCCTGCCTCCATACTGTGGCGTCTTCCACTGCTGGTCTTAGGCTTCTAGTTTTATTATAAGGCGTCTTGGCCCCTCCGGTCTCCAGACTTAGTCATTTGTGCCTCCTCGGAGCCTCCCCAGATTCATCTTGTCAGTCCTTACTACATTGTCCGTGTTTCTGTCTTCGCCTCTAGCTTCTCAGCGTTTGCTAACAGGTTTACCCGTTTCCTTTCAGTTCCCAGGGCTGGAACAACATCTGCATCGGTAGTAAGCACTCCCTAAGTGTTTGTCCAGGTGAATGAAATAAAGGGTAACCGGGTGGGTGGCAGTACAGGACCCCGAGGAATCACCGGGAGAGGGATTACACATGTGTTTGGAAGACCCGAGAAGAGATCTCGGGAGACACAACGGAGCACAGTAGGAAAGGCGCTGCTGGCGAGGGGTTTCCAGGGAGAGGGGAGGCACTTGGTAGAGGTCCAGGATTAGTTGGGAGGAAGAGAGATACAAGACTCCCACACCAAGCAGAAAGGGGAATAGTGCCACCTACTGTACCGAGGTGGCTTTCCCGCCCACAGAGTCAAAGACACTGAGAGTTTCAAGTTAAACTTTCTCTTAGTGAGCGGCAAATAAAAAATGTTCAACAAGTGGAAATGAATGTTAATGGAATTTGTGACGATTTTTTTTTGCTACAGTCTTATAAAAGAATCCCATTCGTATTAAACAAACAAACCAGCAACACAGCGACCTATCCAATGTGTGTGTGTGTGTGTGTGTGTGTGTGTGTGTGTGTGTGTACCTAAACTCTGGTCCTCTGCCTGAGCTGAGTGTGTCCTTAACCTTAAGCTGTCTCGTGACCTCCATGGCATGCACATGACCTCCTGACCTCCTGTCTCCTGACCTCCATGGCATGCACATGCACACACACATATACAACATAAGGAACACAAATAAAAAGTAAAAGCTTTCAAAGCCATGCTGATTCTCTTGATCCGCCGTCTTCTCCTTCTTGGGAGTTTTCATCCTATGTTATGTGTGGACAGGCCACCCGCCATTTGCCTTCCTTTACTGCTGGGTTTTTTTTTTTTTTTTTTTTTTTTTTTAATCTACACACAGTAATGATAGATTTAGAACACAGATACATTGGAGCACATAGCCTCTGAGCTCCTCATTCTTCCTTTCCTTTTTTAACCACAATCTGTAACCTCTGTAGACTAGCGGGAGCCAGAGGGCTCAACACTGCTTTCGACACAACCTTTGCTTAAGGCCATTTTTCCCTCTGAAGTTCAGAGTTCAGTTCTTAACTCTAGGAGGAGAGGCAATGGGCATCTTACTGCTCAAGTGTTTATAAACAGTCTAATATCCCAAAGGGCATTTCTCTGTTTACATTGTAATGATGTGTTAGGTGGAGTAAAGGCCAACGCTGGTCGTTAAATTGACTGAATCTGGCATCAACCAAAAAGCAAGCCTTGAGAGTATCAGGTTGTTTTAAGTTGGATGACACACACGGAACGTGAGTGGCACCTTCTGGTGGCAGCGCAGATGAAAGGGGTCCGTGAAAAATGCTTTGCCTTTGCCTGCTGGTCTTAGCTCTTGCTGGCAAGTTCAGCTACTCTGCTGTCGCCTCCGCTGTGGCTCCATTCCTTTGCTGATAGCAGAGCCCAGCTTCCTCAGACTTTCCAAAAGGACTGACAACCCGTAGCTTTCCAGGCATCCACCGGGTGTTCACTGCCAGCTTGGGACTGATGAGGTACCCTACTGGCTGAGAAGCTACTGCGCTCTCAGCCTTGGCAGTGTACAGATAGTCAGCACTGGACGGAACGGACAATCAGGTAAGCCTTACAAACAAAGGAACTCCCTCCTCTCTTATCCCCTTTCCTCTTCCCTCCCTCTCACTTTCTTTTCTCATCCTATTTCCCATCCAGTGACCATCTGCCTCAGACTTGTGTGTAGCTGGGCTTACAGTAACACATCACTGTGCCTGGTGGCAAAGGTGTTTTAGCTGGAGACTAATATGGCCAGGTTAATGTTTAAAATGTCATTTTGGCCAAAGCATAGATGTGCATTCATGGTCTGGAATGGCAATGTGCATGGATAGGCTGTGGGATATCAGGAGAGATTTTATTGGCAGAACTTTAACTAAAAATAAGCAAGCCAAGCAACCAACCAACAAAAATAACCCCACAAGTAGCCAGCAAACCATTAACCTATCTAGGTCTGGGACAATGAGAAAGGAAAGTTAAGCAGTTATAGATCAGTGATTTTTTAACTGGGGGTTGTCTAAGAGACTTAGCACCCTAGTAGCCGCTTATCGATGCCAGAGACAGTTTAGGTGATGTTGCTGAATATCCAACAGCACACAGAGCAAGGAATTATGTGACCAAAGGACTGAAGAGGTGGGTCAGGTAGCAAAATGCTTGCCTAGCTAGCACAAGGGCCCGAGTCCCATCTCCAGAACCCTCGTTAAAAAAGGCTGGGTATGGGGTACACTTGTGACCCCAGCGTTAGGGAGGCTGAGAAACGTGGATCCCTGGAGCTTGCTAGCCAGCTAGCCCAGCCTACTTGGTGAATTCCAGACCAGTGAGAGACCTTACCTCCATATATATGTATTTGTGTGTATATATCTATATCTATTTATCTCAAAGGTTGCCTGCACTCATGTGCGCGCGCGCACAAACACACACACACACACACACACCCAAATTATGTGACACGAAATAGCCCTGCTGAGGTGGAGAAATTCAGATGCGGAGGTTCAGTTAAGTTTGAACACTGTAGTACGTGAAATGCAGAGGAGGTAGATGCCTATGGGGCAGGGGTTTAGGGAGGTCTTTGCTGGAGGTGATTATTTGTGGATTGGCTGCAAATCTGGCAATAAGAGACACTTTCATCATTTTCCTTTATGGCAATTAGCAATCTTTTCTGCCTATGTAATACTTCTCTACACACCTCACCTTCTACGGCTAGGGGCACAGAAGCAGGCATGGCTAATGTAACGTATGTATCACATTCCAGATTGAGGTGTGCCCCTCCTTTCCCTCCCCTCCCTTCATGCCGCGAGGCCCTGTGACTCAGAGGTAAAGCTGTGGGTCCAGGAGGAGGACGGGAGCCACTGAGATTTCCTTGGAGATTTTGTGAACAGGAGGATGACACATACCTCTTTGTAAGTGGGACCCCATGAGAAACCTCCCCTTCTACATTAGCACGGCCACTGATCCATTCTTGCCTGTGCAGCTACAGGAGAGTTTCAGAGCGGACTTCCTGCTCTTCTGGCTTTTCAGTCCTTCCGCTCTCGTCCACGCGAGCTGTGATATAGATGTGCTCACTGTGGCTGGGATCCCCAGCATCCTTGTGTCCAATTGTGGTTCTCTGTGACGGTCTCCGTTTGCGGTGAAGAGAAGCTTCTTCGATGGGGGAGAGGGGAGGGTAAGTACCTCTAGGCAAAGAACTACAGGTAACTACTGCCTGCCGGGGGGAAGGAGAATTAGCCTCTCCGAGGGATGAGCCCGCCCTTATAGGCTGTCCAAAGCAGAGTGCCAGCCTTAGAAACCATATACACACGAACCGCAAATGCTCTGACTGTATAGTTGTGCATATACGTGCACACACATATGCAAATTTTATCTAACATGTATCATTAAAAAAGAGACCGCTACTAGCTGGAGAGTGGCAGAGCTTGGGAGGAGCCCCGGGGAGGACAAATGGGAGGAGGGAGAAAGGGGCAGTGATGTAACCCCATTCAAAGGGAAAACATTATGTGAAAGCTGTGCTGCCGCTGCCAACTTGTTTCCCATCCTCAGGGATCAATCCTGCGGGTGCTGGAGCCACTTATTGCACCCTAGGAGCAGAATCTCATCTCTTCTGGGCGAGCTCGTTCATCATAGCGGTTGCTCATACATTTTCCTTTAGAGTCTGAACTCCTGAGCGTCAGAGTGTGATGCGAATGGAAGCTTGTGGTGTCTCCCACTGACATCCGCTGATGTGTAGACTTGGGGATGGCTCCTGATGAGGGGTCATAATATATAAATGGGCTTGTCACATAGACTGCACCGCGGTACAATTGCTGTTCATGACTGACGGGCCCTTTGGGCCTGCTAATTCCCCAAGTCTCATCACAGTCTCTTCCTGGGGGCCTAGAATTCCTATGTTGCTGCCTATTGCAATTTTTCCTCACGTTCCACAGTTCCATTCCATTCTTCCACACTGTAGCATCTCAGAAGAATGCCACAGACGCCAAGGGACCTGCCTCTTCCCCTG
Source organism: Phodopus roborovskii (assembly GCF_943737965.1). Classification (NCBI taxonomy): domain Eukaryota; kingdom Metazoa; phylum Chordata; class Mammalia; order Rodentia; family Cricetidae; genus Phodopus; species Phodopus roborovskii. The sequence continues at coordinate 16,477,496 of NW_026126511.1, forward strand.
GACTGAGGGTGGGACCAGGAGCTCCGCCTCATTTGCTAGTCATTCCTTCCTAACTGCATGCTGGGCAAGCAGCTTGCTGAGGGTATGCTAGGGAGGAGCAGGAAAACGGAAACAAAACACAGGTCCGTTCTTCATGACTATTTCATCCCCCGGTGTTGTGGGGGTATTTGATCACACTGTGTGAATACGTGTTGCTGTTTTAGCTTGCCTGCCTGTGGAACCTGATTGGTTTACTAAAGAGCTGCATGGCCAATAGCTAGGTGGGAGGGAATAGGCAGGACCTCCAGGGAGAGAGAAGAACTTGGGGTTAGAAGCTAGCCGTGCAGGGGGATGCCAGTAAGACACCAAGGAAGCTCAACATCCAGAACAGAGAAGAGGTAAAGAGCCACGTTATAGAGTATCGATGAATAGAAACAGGTTAATTTAAATTATAAGGGCTAGTCGGGAATAAGCCTAAGCTAAAGGCCAAGTTTTCATTAATAATAAGCCTCTGTGTCATTATCTGGCTGCTGACAGTTCCAATAGAAAGTCCAGCTGCACCCTGCTCCCTGCCCCCCACAGCTCTTTGGGTTCACTCCTAAACAGGCTTAAAAAAATTCTAAGCCGAATTTATTCGAATCTGAACAGACTCTGCCTGCCTGGCAGATGTCAACGTAATTCATCTGCCCTGAAGAAGAATATGTGCTCACAGTAGTTTTTGCTAACCTTGATTGCTATTGTTACAAAGCAGAAAGAGGTGTATGTTATATGAGTGTGAGTGTGTGTGTGTATGTGTGTGAGTGTGTGTGAGTGTATGTGTATGTGTGTGTGAGTATATGTATATGTGTATGAGTGTGTATATGTGTGTAAGTGTGTATGTGTGTGTGAGAGTGTGTGTGTATATGTGTATGTATGTGTATGTGTGAGTTTGTGTATGTGTGTGAGTGTGTGTGTGAGTGTGTATGAGTGTATGTGTGTGAGTGTGTGTCTTGCAACTTACTGTTTGAGCCCCTCTTTCATGTTTGTGAGTGTAGGACACACATGTGTGCACATGTGTGTATGTGAGTTTTTGCATATGGAGACTGTAGGTTGACATGGAAATGCCTTTCTCGATCCACTTTCCACCTTCTTAAAAATTAAAATTATTTTTTTCACATAACATATTCTGATCATGGTTCCCCTCCCCCAACTCCTTACCTCTCCACTTCTATGCCTTCTTTCTCCCTCTCCAAGAAAAAAGAAAAACGACAAAGAAAATGCACAACACACACGCACATGCGCACACACACTCACACACACTCATACACACACTCACACATACATGCACACACACTCACACACACATACACACACTCACACACATACACACACTCACACACATATACACACTCACACACATGCACACACACTCACACACATACACACACATACACACATGTGCGCACACACTCACACACATACACACATGCGCGCACACACATACACATACATGCACACACACTCACACACACATACACACACTCACACACATACACACACTCACACACATACACACACTCACACACATATACACACTCACACACATGCACACACACACATACACACATGCGCGCACACACATACACATATACACATACATACACTCACACATATACATACACATACACACATGCGCACAACACACTCACACACATATACACACACATACACACATGTGCACAGCACACTCACACACACTCCAGAACCCATAAAAACATAAAATCCAAAACCATAGTATACAATCAAAGGATTGGTAAGAAAAAACATGCCCCCCAACAAAGTAATACAAAACAAAAAGTCTGCAAAGATGCCACTGAGTTCATTTTGTGTTGGGCCTCTACTATTGGGCACGGGACCGGCCCTTAGGTGAGGCTAGCATCCCCAGTAAGACTCCATTGTACAGAGTTTCTGTCCCTAACCCCTCCCAGCTTTACTGGAAAAGTCTGGAGGAAACAAAGGCACATGAAACTGCAGATGGGTAACCTCTACCTCCCTGCCAGTGTCGCCTTTAAACAGTGGACTGCTGCACAGCTAGAAGTCGGGGGTGGAGCTGCCTGGATGGAAGGAACTGGGATGGAGAGGCATCCTTCCTTCCTTTACTGCGTGGGGAGTAAGATTCCGGGCACAGTGTAGGCTGATGGATGTTCACTGGGGAAAAATCACTTACACCAGAAACAGATGACCGCCAAGGGTTCCCGCCAAGGATGCCCCGGATGCTCTCTTGTTTCTGACCAGGAAACAAGAGAGCGAGCTGGGGTCTTGGGGACCCCAGACCTAGCCCCAACTGGTCGCATCTGTACCTGTCCCCATGCCCCAATGGGCGTGGTCAGTGCCACAGGTGTGGCGGGGTGGGTATCTCACTATACTTCCTTGTCCAGGGAGGGGGAGGGGCAGGGGAGAGAAGGGGGAGGAGAGGGGAGCATGGAATAGGCATCTCAGTAGCAGATTTGAAGGGAGAGTTTTGTCAGCAACTATCTTTTCAGATCAAGGTTCTGATTTATGTAACCCTGAGAAAGGGAAGGATCACTCTCTCTACGTGTGTGTGTGTGTGTGTGTGTGTGTGTGTGTGTGTACAAGCATGTGCTAATGAAATAGTGACAGTGAAATCAAATTTCAGTTTTGTCTCTTCATATCAGGACAGATGCCACATGGTTTTTACTCGATAATTATATATATGCTTTCCACTCTCAATGTAAATAAAATAATAAGCTAATTAACTAGTTTCTGATATAAAAGTTTAAAGACGCTCCCTTATTAATTTAGTGCATGTTCAATATATACAAAATACGGCTAAATGCTTGGCCACTGCCACTCAGACAAAAGAACCTCGGAGTAAATGTTTACTTCCAAATCACAAATTTTCAGTGAAATTTGGAGAGCACCTTTGTCTAAGAGAGCTGGACTCTTAGATACGGAGTTGTTAAGTTAAATCACATGATCTAAAAAGCTTTTATATGTCCACCTGCGCATTTCCCCCAGACACAGTTCCTGCACCTGGAAATAATTGGGGAATCCAAGTTGTCTTCTTAATTCCTGTGCACATTTTTTATCTGGAAGTGGGCAAGCTCACAAAGTGGGTTAGCTTGGAGTAAGCAGCCTACCCGATAAATAGCTATCACAATAACCCACACAGTTCAGACTTTCCTTCTGCTCCCCGGTGGCTGTAGTTGATAGCTGCTACCATTAGGTGGCACTCTTCCACCATCACGTTTGATTTAAGCCTCAAGTGACTAGAGCACCAAAATACCTAGCCTTTTCTCTTTTGACTTTGATTAAGAACATAAGATATGACTTCATCTTGGTTATTTGGCCATTATTACAGCCATGCAGTACTTGGAGAGTGGCTAACCAAGAGCTCAATACCCTCTACCATTCATATTAGAAAACTAGAGATCAATACCTTAGTTGTTGCTCTGGTTTTTATTTTAATTTTTTATGTATGTACAAATGGTCTAAGAAAGCCAATGGCTTGTAATTGCACTTTAATTGCTTGTAAGAAGATAGTCACTAGGAGGCATGATCTTGTGGCTTTACATTCTTTCTGTACCCTCTTCCAAAAGCCTTAGGTGATGGAGTGTCTCACAGAAGCATCCTTTGGGACTGGACTCCACAGCTCTGCATTCTGATTGGCTATGGTTTTCTGTAGTGGTCTCAGTCTGTTGCAAAGAGAAGTTTCCTTGATGAGAAGTGAAATGCATGAAAGTAACAGTATATGGTCTCAACAGATTGTCTTTAGCAATACATATGTATATACAGGTACATACATGAATACAATAATAATTTGAGAAAAAGGAGGCCATGGATTTGAAGGACAGTGGGAGGGGTTTCTGGGAGAGTTCGGAGGGGGGAAAAATGGGAGAAATGTTGTAATCCACTTGCAATCTCAAAAATAAACAATGACAAAAAAGAAGACAGTTAACAAGCCAATAGTCTCTCCTTAAAAGCGTGGCATATTGTAGTACCTAAATAATGTCATTTGCGGGACAGTAAAAACACATAACCCCAAGTTATTTGTTATAACATAACAGTCAAGGGCTGAAACATCCGTTTATGAAGTATGAATGTGTGGAGAATCTGTTTGTTGTTCCTGACAAATGCTCAAAGTAGTTTGCAAGCTCCTGAGCGATGCTGACCCCTGTTTATCTTGCCTGGAGGCATCTCTGTGCAAATGCGTGCTGAACATTTCTGAACACAAAAGAAAACCAGAACCGCTTTTATATTTATGTTCACTGGGTCCATTTGGGAAGAAGTTTATACATTTTTCTTTTGCCAAGTAAGATGTTTTAAAATTTGGAGACCCTAAATGTTGAAACTTTAAAACTTCTCTCTCCAATGTCTTAAAAATAAGACTGAAAATAAAAAGTTTCAGAACTTGTTATGTAAAGATTGAAACCACTTAACAAACCACACCTGTATATTTTTATTGAACAAGATCAGTTTTTTTTCTGATACAAAAATGAAATGAAATGACCTGTTTTATGAAAGCTTAAAGTTTAGGGTAGGGAGGGCCATATGGTTTGAATGTGGCTTGTTCCCGGGGTTCCTGTGCTAGAGGCTTAGTCCCAGGTGTAGTGATAGTAAGAGGTTTGAGGCTTTTAGAAGCCATTGGGTCATCGGGGAAACTCCCTGGAAAGGGACTGGCCTAGCCACCCTGAGATCACAGCTGACTCCTCATTGAAGTGAGCTGTTGAACATCAACGCCATTCCTAGACATTGCCCTCTTCCACCCGAGGCTATTTCCTTCCGGATCACTCTGATGTGTGTAAAGCAGCCATGAGCTCCTTAGCAGAAGCCAAAGAGCAGGAATTGAACAATCTTTGGCTTTGACACATTTCCCCCCCCCCCCAGCCCAAGAGCTCAAAATAAACCCTGTATTAGGGTTTCTCCTGCTGTGATGAATATATTTTGGTCATAACCAAAAGCAACTTGGGGAGAGAAGGGTTAATTTTGCCTTACAGCTTATCAATTCATCAGCTAGGAAAGCTAAAACAGGAACTCAGGGCAGGAACCTGGAGACCTCAGGGCAGGGGTTGAAGCAAGGCCAGCAACTTGCTGGCCTGCTTCCCCTGGCTTGCTCAGTCTGCTTTCTTATAGAACCCAGGACCAGCAGCCGCCCAGGGGTAGCACCACTCACCACAGGCTGGGTCCTTCCCCATCAATCATTAATGAAGAAAACACCTACAGGCTCGGTAATTCCTCAGTTGAGGCCCCCTCCTCTCAGAGGACTTTAGCTTCCGCCAAGTCCACAGGAAACCAGGCAGGACAACCCTCTCTTCTGGCTAATACTTGGCCTAGCTTGTTTTGTTCTAGTAACGGAGAAGAATGCAGTGTGGCTAGTACGGAAGAGAGCTCCGGGATGTGTAAACAGAAACCGCACACAGCTATTGCTGGTGGGTCACTTTGCATATTGTCATTCCCTCCCCCCCCCACCTCCATAGATAATTGCTTCCTATGACCTCGTGACGGGGCCACTTAACTCAGTTTTAGCTGGTGAAATTAGTAGGGCAATCTTGGATGGGACTTGTAGGACAGGTAGGTGTTACATGTATGCCTTCCTCCTGGGCGTCAAGTACATGCCACGGTCATGTCTGGTGACATCTAGTCCACTCATTGTAGTTCTGTCAAAAGAAAGGGAGGGACAGAAACAAAACTTGATTTTTATTGTTTTCCTCCTATATGTTGTGTTCAGTTTTCCAACTAAGGTCTTCTGTGACATCAGGAGTAAGAACCTGCATTTCATTAGTAAGAAATTTATCTTTGGGCAGCTAGAAATAGAAACACTGTAACGGCCAGGCCTAGCAATCAGACCTCTTTCACACAAACGGGAGCACAGGCCACCAACAAAAGTTACTTCTGAAGGTCGGGAGGGAATTTAAGTGAAAGGAGTATTGATTAATCCAGGGCAGCTGAACAGGCAGACTCTAAGCCGCGGGGTGGGTGCAGAAGACATGTATTCCTGATAAAGGGGACAGAGGAGACCAGGGGTGGGAAAGGGCCCTTCCATTATCTCCTCTTGGCTGGAAACCCTTCTGTACGCCCTCCTTTGAGGAGACCAGAGTATCCAAGAGTAATCTGATGTCTGTAAGCACTATTCTGAGAAAGCCAGGCTCTGCCCTCCTTCCCCTCACAGCTAGAATGTGTTCCATCATTTTAATTACTCCCTTGTCTACCTCTTGGCTCACTCCCCCAGGGAAACCCAACTTTTAGCTTCTCATGAGTATCCCAGAACATAGCTGGAGGAAAAAAAAAAAAAAACCAAGCATCTTTTGATGTCTGGGCAGGGGGGTGTTTTTGTCACCTTCCCTGAGGCACAGAGGGGGAGTTCAGTGTTCTCCACTGGGCATCTGAAGCATTGCTTGGGACACTGAAAGCCGCAATGCATGCTGGTATATATTGAGATTTCTGTAAGAGCTCTGATGGAGCAGTCAAGGATAACTGTTTGATTATTTGAAACTGCTAACTAGAGCCAAAAATAGTACTGTCAAATAAAACAATAGGTAGGGCTGATTTGAAACACACATCCATCAATAAGTGACAATATAAATGTTTCAATGACATGCAGATTAAGCAGGATGAACATGTATTCGTAACTTCACTCCGTCATCATCATCATCATCATCATCATCAGACAAGTTCTACTTGACAAAAGGAAAAACTGAGCAAAATGAGGTTATTTTCTTAAACAGACAGGTGTATTTCTTCAACCAACATGTGTTGGTTGCAAAGTACACTCTCATAAACAAAGGATTGTCTGTTGCGAAATGTGTCTGTTTTCTGTAGCTTCTCCCCAGCACGGGAAACCTGTGTGTCTGAGACATAGCTGTGTCTTCAGCACCCACACAGGGCCTGCACATGACCTGTGCCACCACTTGAGAGATGATTACACTGTGCCTCCCGCAGAAGAGGTGTTCAACACACAGACCATGGGAGCATCCCTGAATCCTTGGATCAGCTTAGCATGGGTCACTGGAAGAGTAAGGAAGAGGGTGGTGATAGGTTCAAGACCAGGAAAGCATCCCCGAATCCTTGGATCAGCTTAGCATGGGTCATTAGAAGTATAAGAAGGAGGGTGGTGATAGATTCAGGATAAAGGACCAGACAATAAATGTGTACCATACTCTTGACCACTCTGCTATCCTTGAGTGTTTTAAGGGCATCTGGCCTTAGATGATATGAGCAAGGATAGTCTTCTAGAATATGCCAGTGTTCTGGCAGTGACAATTTTTGAAATAAAAGCTTCTTGTTTCTGTCTGCAGCATGCAAGTCTCCACCTCTGTGATGAAATATTTACAAACACATCAACGCACAGCGCTAGTCTCCGAGGGCTGATGAAAAACCTGGCTGCTTTAACTTTAAAAAAGTTAATATTCACTCCTTAAAGTGTGGTTAGGTTTTCAGAAAGACTGCCCAGGAAGTGAGGAGTTGTCATGTACTATTTCCATCCTTTGCCTTGCACAATGACTCTGAGATTATGTTGTTTATGATAAATGTCAGTTAAGGGGTGTTACTTCTCCATCATTGTGTTTCTGTAACTGTTTGTGAAAGGGAGATCGGCCCTGCCCCCAGTGGGTACAGGACATACCCAGACACCAAATTCTCATCACAAACCAGAGTTATTAGTCTGGAGGGGAAAGCAAGTGGGGAGGGAGGGAAGCTCTGAAGGTGGCAGGCACAGTAAGCACAGGCAAACAAGAAAAGCGAAGAGAGTGTGCAGAGTGCGATTTAAGGGGAAACGGGAAGTCTGTGCTAGGATGAGCTGGGAAATCCTGATTGGACAATTGGCCAAGTAATGCACTCTGATTCTTGGACCTTGGTGTTTTGTCTCTGGAATGAGTCACTACCCAAATGAGGGAAGAGACCTTGGGTTAGCTTCGGGGATGCAACAGTGTTTAGTAAGGGAGAGGAAAAGGGTAAAAGGGCAAAAGCTGCCTGCCATGTTTGCCATGCTCAGCCTGAGCTTGCTTGCCACACCGGGCCGGCTAGAGCCCTTCTTGTGCCTCAGCTTTGAGCTATTAAAACGGAGAGGTTTGATTTGCACAATTCCCAAACCTTAAAAGCTATTGTAGAGAGAGTGGGGGAGATGGCTTAGCCCACAAAGTGCTTGCTATGCAAGTACTTGGACTTGAATTCCGATCCCGCCACCCACATGAAAAGCTGGGCATGTTGGTGGTGTACATCTACAACTCTAGACACGGGAGTGCAGAGAAGGGGGGTACCTGGAGCTTTCTGGCCAGTTAGTCTGGCCAGTTAGTGAGCTCCAGGCTCAGTGAGACTATATCAAAAAAAAAAAAAAAAAAGGTGAGGCATGATAGAAGATGCATACATACATGTGTATGCACTTCGGCACACTCATGAACATATGTACACATACCAAAACACATACATGAATTTATACATGTGTACTCACCATACTAGTGTACAAAAATAAAGATAAATATGCCATTATACATAGTATGTATTGCACATAATGTATATTTAGTATCATTGTATATGTATTATTATTCAGGCACTATAGTGCATTGGTTTAATGAACTTACAGAGTCTTGGATCAGATGTCCCATCCCTGACTTACAGGGAGGTAACTTCCTTCTGTATGATCCTTACATGTCACACATGGAATTCTTGGTGGCTTCTGATTTTGCTACTTTCTCACCTCTGTAGGGGGTGGGGAAGGTGTTTCAGAGTACATTGCCCCAAGCCATGCATGTGGCTGTCAGAGGTCAACTTTTAGGAGTTAGTTCTTTCTTTCTGACACATGCGTGCCTTCCGGTGGTCAAACTAAGATTGTCAGGGTAGGTAGCAAACACCTTTGCCCACTGAGCCATCGGCCTTGCCCAATATTCTTCTTATGGGCCAAGGACTCATGGTGGTCCATCCATGACTTGAAGCAGGTTGGGTACATAGCATGTGCTCCATTAATATTCAAGTGGTTATTGAACACATGTGAAGATGGGCTGAAGCTCTGCTGCATTGCCAACTTCTGTCCATCAAAAACTAGCTTCCTTTGCAGCGTGCACGTGTAATCTTTCTCTTTTGGAGCACGACAGCTTGTGTGCAATGTGGAAACACCACAGTAGTTTGGAGGGCCTTTCCACTACCCCTGAGCTTAAGTCTTCATCATTTCCTGGCCAAGGCTCCCAGATTAGGCAGAGCGAAAGCCATTGTCTTGTGTGGTGAAGGCTCCTGATGTTGTCTTCGTGAGTCAGATACTGTGGAATGAAACACTGTGTTATCTCATGAGTTGGGTTAGATTTTTGTTCAGATTTAACATGCAACATAGTTGAGAGCATTTAAGCAAATTTTCTTGGTATTTTAGATTTTAAATGAAGTCAAAGGACATGAACTTCAAAGGACATGCTTATCCTGTCTATATTTGACTGTTAAAAAAAATACCCGCACCTTTTCTTAGAGTAAGTCATACTGAAAAACATAAATTAAAAGTTTAATATCTTTAAGGCCATTTCTTTTGCTGTAAAACATTATGGCACATTACTGTAGTAACTGGAAAGCAACTTGGGGAAAGGATTTTTCCATCCATAATTATACCAAACAAATGATCGTACAATTACATAAAATGTTAACCATTATAGTCTAGCCAGTGGCTTGGCTTCTCATCCAAACCTCACAATGAAATATGCAGACTTTCTGGAACCACATATTAAAATCTCAGCAGGCGAATCAGCCCTTCATCTTTTTTTCTTTTCTGAGTAACTTAAACTCGGTCTTACTCAGCATGTTACAGAAACCCCAGGGAGGAGATCTCTAAACCCCAATGTCCAAAGGTGAGACCCTGATAGCCACCGCCATGGGACTGCCTTTGTCCTTGTTTATTTTTGGGCGTGTGGATCTACCTTGCAGTGAGGTGCCCTGTTTCAGAGTCTTATAAAAGGAGATCGGCTGACTCTACACAGCACGGAGTATAAAGCAACTGTACGGCATTTGAATGTGAAACATCTTTGAAGGAATGCCCCAACTAGAGGTAATTCCAGCTTCGTCCCAATAAGGCTGTGGGCTCCAGGGTGACTGTTTGGAGTGACATTCAGTTGCGAGTTTTGACACGGCTGTTGAACGGTGTTCCGAGTACTGAAGAAGGGGTCTGGCAACTAGAGGTCATCTGTTTAAATGAAATAAACCAGACCCAGGAAGACAAATACCACACTCACGTTGGCTCTCATTAGTGAATTATACTTTTTAACTATATAAAAGTGTTAATAGGTATGTGACATGAAAATAGACTAGGAGACTGCAGGGACAGGGAAGGAGACGTGAGCAGAGAGGGAAGGCTCGGGGGTGAACACAGCAAAAATACATACTGGACTTAAAAGTCTTGTCTGGGTAAAATCCAGCACCATATAGTGAATATAAACCAAACCAAACCAACATGCAACAACAGAAGGGAAATCAGGGAGCATCACTCAGGGCTTCACCTCAGCCTCCCCTAGGAGGCAGTCTGTGTTCCGATGCTACTTGAAGGGTGCCTTAACTCACCCAAGCTTTTGAAGACTATTTTTCCTCATTTGTAGCTTAGGCTGGATGACCCCTCCCAAAACTGTTAAGAACAAAAGGACTTGTGTACGTGTGTGTGTGTGTGTGTGTGTGTGTGTGTGTGTGTGTGTGTGGTGGGCATGTGTTCAGTTACTCCAGTGCCAAGTTTGATATTTAAAGCCACAAGTCAAATGCAACTGTTCAGTTTTATGAGCCCCAGAAGAGCGGCGGATACTGCTTGCATTTGAAGACCAGAACCTGGATCTCAGCAGTTTCACAGACCCACTTTATCCTTGTCTAGAGTTAATGAGATCAGAATAAAACCAAACAAACACTCGCAGAGTCCAGCGCTTCGCAGACTGTGGTGATAGATCAGAGCACCAGAAATAAATCACATTCATTGTCATAGAGGACGGAGCATGGACAATGGTGTCTCTCCTCTACCTGTGTCTCCTCTATCTGTGGACCTAGAGAATCTTAAGTGAGGAGGACTGTTTCTAGGATAGAAGGAATGATAGCCAAGGACCTAACTTCTGATCCCATCTTTCCACAGGGGCTACACTGGAAACCACAGTGTAGGGCATCAACTGCAGGCTTTAGAATAAGTCACTAATACCACCACTGTCTCCAACAGCAGTTTGGAGCTACACTAAGATTTCATCCCAATCCTCACTTTGCCTCCAGTTTCTTGTCTATAAAGTGGCAAAATAATAGAAAGTGCAGCTTAGTCAGGAGGCTGTGAGATGCAGTGTGGAAAAGCCAGACTCCTGGGTCCAAATTCCAGAGCAATTATCACACGCTATGTGGTCCCGGAAAAGAAATGAACCTCTCTCTATTTTGGGTTGTTATCCCCAAACTGGGCTATCACAATTCTATAACATAATAGAGCTTCTGTGGCAATTTAAATGACTTTGTGTCTGCACTGCAGTAGAAACAGGGAGGCGATACGTGGTGAGGGTTAATGAAACACTCACTATTATATCAGTGTTTTTGGAAAAGTTTTAAATATTGTTTGTAAAGACATGAATATAAAGATAAAGACATTTCTGACACTCTGCTTCTATGTTTGGTTCTATTAAATACAAAATATTAGATATAAAAACAGTGATAATGTTATAACATTGGGGTAATCTTTGTTTCCTAGTAACTTGGCATTGCCTTCCTCCTAATACTTTCCCCATTTGAAGATTACATATTGGCGTATTTAAGCAAATCTTAATTAAGATCAATGTTTCCTAATTTACTTAAACCAAATGCCATTTAGTTAATCTCTGCACCCAATTCTTTTCTCCCTGTGAATGTTGAAGTCAATGATTTTCACAGGAGAGAGATTTACACGTGCTGGGAGGATGATAAGTGTACCAAATATTTGTTCAGGACAGTTTCTGGTCCTGGCTCTTTCTTCACAGCATCCATTTTAATGTCCCTGCCATTCATTTATTCATTCAGGATTTATTGAGCAGACTTGTCGGGCACCATGATAAGTGCTGGAAAATAGAGATTCTGACACTCGAATGGTGTTTTACAGCTTACAGATCATTTTCACATATATTAAATCCGTTCAGTCCTCAGAGGCATTCACTTCATTTCGCTCCAGTTATCCATTCTCTCTTAGCCTTGTATTTCCCCCAATGTTCCTTCCCTCCAATCACTGCAGAGTATTTGCTAAGTGCTTTGGTGGGGTGAGGTGGGGGTGGCAACCACAGGTTGGAAAAGCAGGTGGTGAGTAGGCATGAGACTGAGGGCTAGAAACACTTCTAGTATCTTATACTTTACCTTCCAGGTCCAAGCTCTTGTAAGATGTATTCTCTTTTACTTAGGCAAGTGCAAAGCGTCACATGGGAAAGATCGCTAATCATCAATGTGTCCTTCGCCACCAGAGAATGGGTTGAACTGAAACACAGGGAGGATACTTCCCCAAGTATCTTTCTGAATCTCCATCCCATTGGGTTTATTCAACATCCTGGATGCTCTAAAGAGCTATAAGCCCCTTCAACATACCCAGGCCAATAGATACAAGCAACCAAGTTACTAAGTTTTGTGACACTAACCAATTCACAAGAATCAAAAGACACGAAATCAACCGGAAAATTATTTTCATGTAATTGAGCCTTAAATCTGCGTTTAATCCGTTAATGTCTGTCATTCACATAGGAAATGCCAGGGGCTCTTCTGTGGGAAGTGGCTTGCAGAGGATGAGTGTGTCATCTCAAGAGGTAAAGAACAAAGTTGTCTGCGGCTGGTTGTAGGCACACAGCATCTCTCACCTTCAGGTGTAGTCAGTGACTGTGTCAAGGACACTCGTGTTCATAGGACACCAGTGGATGGCACACTGCATAAACCTGTACTTGCAGACAAACTCATTCCCCACCCAGGCGCCTTGGACTAGTTTCACATCTGCCTAGAATGCTATTATTCTAGAATGTGCTATGGTTCTCTCTTTTTAGGTCCCTGTCATTTCCACAGAGACAGTGTGTGTGTGTGTGTGTGTGTGTGTGTGTGTGAGTGTGTGTGTATGCATATATGTGTATTATAAACTCTAAGAGGGCAGTGATTATTTTCTCTTTTAAATTTTTATATAAATTTGAAACAAGCTTGTTTTACATGTTAATCCCAGTTCCTGCACCCTCCCTTCCTCCCCACGAACCCACATCCCATCGCCTTTCTGCTCTCCAGGGAGGGTGAGGCCTTCCATGGGGAGTCTTCAAAGTCTGTCATATCATTTGGAGCAGGGCCTAAGCCCTCCCACATGTGTTTATGCTGAGACAGTATCCCTCTATGTGGAATGGGCTCCCACTGTCCATTCGTATACTAAGGATAAATACTGATCCACTACCAGAGGCTCCATAGACTGTCTAGGCCTCCTAACTAACACCCACATCCAGGGGGTCTGGGTCCGTCCTATTCTGGATTCCCAGCTATCAGACTGGGGTCCATGACCTGACTGGGGTCAGGTCAGCTGTTTCTGTGGGATTCCCCAGCCTGGTCTTGGCCCCTTTGCTCATCACTCCTCTCTCTCTGCAACTGGATTCCAAGAGTTTGGCTCAGTGTTTAGCTGTGGGTGTCTGCTTCTGCTTCCATCAGCTACTGGATGAAGGCTCTAGGATGACATATAAGGTAGTCATCAATATCATTATCAGGGAAGGGCATTTAAGGCAGCCTCTCCACTATTGCTTAGATTTTAGTTGGGGTCATCCTTGTAGATCTCTGGACATTTCCCAAGTGCCAGATTTCTCTCTAAACCTATGCTGGCTATTATGGTATCTCTTTTCTTGCTCTCCTCTATTCATCCCCCAACTCAATCTTCCTGCTCTCTCATGTCCTGCTCTCTCCTCCTCTTCTCCCCCTGACTTTCTCCTTCTCTCCTCTCCCCATGCTCCCAATTTGCTCAGGAGATCTTGTCCCTTTCCCTTCTCTGGGGGACCATGTATGTCTCTCTTAGAGTCCTCCTTGTTTCCTAGCTTCTCTGGTGGTGTGAATGGGAGGCTGGCGACCCTTTGCTCTATGTCTAATATTCATATATGTGTGAGTACATACTGTGTTTGTCTTTTTGTGACTGGGTTACCTCACTCAGGATGGTTTCTAGTTCCATCCATTGAGGGCAATGATTGTTTTCTAATACGCTTCCTGGGAAGACACAGTGGTAGACCCTGAATGAATATTGATGGAATAAGCGAATGAGCAAAATATTTATGAGAGAATTATAAAACCCCAGCTGGGCTCTAAATAGTAGGGATAAAGTAATGAATGAAGCTGGCCAACATCCCTGAACCCTTCGGATCTTACCTTCTGGCGCAGGGAAAGTGACTTTCAACAAATAAGACAGGAAAGGGGAGCTGCCAGAAGATAGCTGGGCGTCACCACACAGGGCGATGGAGAAAGGGCACCTGGAGAAGGCAGGGAGAGAAGAGGAATACACAGTGTAGGGGGAGGGTGGGCCATTCAGGCAAAGAGAAAAAGCAGGGCCAGGAGTCTGTGGGGTCAAACCCAGCGCTTTCTTTGTGAAGTGTCGAGGGATGGGGCCAGAGGAGCAGTCAGACTCAAGCATCCCGTCTTTCAGGTTGCTAGAAGGAGTTTGGGTTTGCTCTTATGTGAGCTGGGGAAGCACTGTAGGGCTCCAGGCAGAGTGACACATCTGATGCAGAGTGACTCGATCCTCCTCTTGTTCTAGTGATACAAGGCTGATGGGTGCTGGGATGGAAGCAAGGCTTGGATACAAGGCTCAGGCAGTGATCCAAGCAAGAGGAGAAGCTGGTGTGGTCCACAGAGGCGGTGAAATCCCTGAGACAGGAGGATCTTGAAGGGAGACCGGACAGAATCTGTGGAAACAATGGACAAAAGTAATGACCCAACGGTGCCACGGTGACACAAAAGTCTTTTCTTGGGTTTACAGACGAGAGCCGGTTTTGTCAGGCCCCAGACGCGGAGGTAGCAGCTTCTGTGCTGGGACTTGGAATTCTTGGGTCAACTATCATTTGTCCCAAAGAACAGTCCAAAAATGTTGCAACACATTCAGTACCAAAAAATCCGTGCTTGAATTAAGCAGCCTGGTGTGGGGCGTGATCTAATTTCAGCTCGCTGACACAAGTGCAATAATTGTTCGGCAGACATAAACATTTCAAAAACGAAAATGACACTTATCCGTGAGAAGACTATCAAGCTCCTCAGACGGTTGAACAAAGGGTAAACATCATTATCGAGGACAAAGATCTTTCCTGGCTTATTGGGGTCAGAGCCTGTCCTTCACAGTGGTCTGATAACTGTTCATGGCTGCTCTGAAGGGGCCCTGGCTGGTCTTCTGCCTCCTACGCCTCACGGCCTGACACTGAGCACGGAACAGCGTTTATTAACCTCGTGGTTTCTGAAACCCTTCTCTATCTCCATCTTCTGGAATCCCTTGCCTGTGTATTATTTACCCAAACCAACAACCACATAACCACTCGCAAATTTAGAGTTTCAGAATGAGTCGAGATGGAAATTTGAAGAGAGCAAGCTGCTTCATTCCTCTGGAGACCAGGGAAGGCTTCCTGCAAGAGGAGTTCCGTGGGCTGCAATTTGCACATGACTTTGCAGGAAGTAGGAGGCCATAGAGACCAGGGCAGGATCCGGAAGCCCTATAAAAAAAATCCACATCTCTGGTGCATTGTCCTGTTAGACACAGAAGAGAAAGCTGGCAGGACCAGAGACAAGTGACCCTGGACCTCTAGAGTAGCTGTACATATACTTCATATGTAAGTGCATTACATTTTTAAGAGGCAAATAAAATATTGTTAAAAACCGCCTAAAGTGGAATTTTCTGGTGCGATTCACAGATGGCTGAAAGGAACCCGAGGCCTCACATTCCGCTTTCAGAAGCGCTTGGTAGCCTTCATGAGGACACAGTATAAGCCCCACCTTTCGCCCACCCAACTTCCTCTTCTAGCCGTTTCTGCTCACTGCAGTACTATGTTGAGGTTTCCTGACAAAAGAGTTTATGCATTCTCATAGTAAACTATCACAACACCTAGTTTTTTTTTTTTTTTTGAGGTTATTTTGCAGTCACGTGAAAAACCTTTGGGTGCTCTGGGGTTGGAGTGACCCCCACGTCTCCCCAGAGCTTGTGTCTCTCTTCAGAACTTCCAGAGACCCGGGGATCCTCTACCTCAGCCCTCTGCACAGTTAGAAGCGGGTAGGTCTAGAGGGCGCTAGGCCACAGTCAACCAAGCCTTTTCCAGGCAGCCAGAAAGTTTCCGACCCCTTCTGGAGTCCCTTGCTGCGGGCTGCGGTCGGCAGAGAAAGGGACCCGAGACGATCGTTTTAGAGAACAGCCTTGTGGGGAAGCGCCCGAGGCTATGACCCACTGCGAAAGAGGAAGGAGAGCTGGGCCGGGGTGCGGCACGGGTGGGTGGGCGGGCGGGCGGGCGGGCGAGCGGTGACAGTCTGGTCGCCCCCCGGAGCGCGCGGGTCAGGGTGGAGCCTGCAGCCCCGAGCCGCGTCAGCGTTTAGCATGCAAATCCATTTCCCGCTCCTCCTCTCCCCCCCAGCCCTCCCCGCCCTCCCCGCCCCGGGAGCGAGCTCAGCGGCTCCGCAGCCGCCCACGCCTCCTGCGCGCCGCGGCGCCCGGGCGGGCGGCTCTACTTAAGCGGCGCGCGGGCCGCGACCCGCCACTCGCCTGGAGCGCGCGGGCGAGGCGGGCGCAGCGCACCGGGGCTCTCGTGGGCGCACAGCTGCGCGCTCGCACCGCGCGGCTCTCGGTGGCAGCGGCCGCCCGAGCGCGGGGCTCCCGGGATAAGAGCCGCCGCAGCTCCCGATCGCGACCCTGCTCCCGGTCGCTGGCCCATCCCGGCCACCTCTTTGGCCATGGCTCTGGCGGACAGCACCCGAGGATTACCCAACGGGGGTGGAGGCGGGGGTGGCAGCGGCTCGTCGTCGTCCTCGGCGGAGCCGCCGCTCTTCCCGGACATCGTGGAGCTGAACGTGGGGGGGCAGGTGTATGTGACCCGGCGCTGCACCGTGGTGTCTGTGCCCGACTCGCTGCTCTGGCGTATGTTCACGCAGCAGCAGCCGCAGGAGCTGGCCCGGGACAGCAAAGGCCGCTTCTTTCTGGATCGGGACGGCTTCCTGTTCCGCTACATCCTGGATTACCTGCGGGACTTGCAGCTCGTGCTGCCCGACTACTTCCCGGAGCGCAGCCGGCTGCAGCGGGAGGCCGAGTACTTCGAGCTGCCGGAGCTCGTGCGTCGCCTCGGGGCGCCCCAGCAGCCGGGTCCCGGGCCACCGCCGCCGCACTCGCGCCGCGGGGTCCACAAGGAGGGCTCGCTGGGCGACGAGCTGCTGCCGCTGGGCTACTCGGAGACCGAGCCGCCGCAGGAGGGCGCCTCGGCCGGGGCGCCGTCGCCCACGCTGGAGCTGGCTAGCCGCAGCCCGTCCGGGGGCGCGGCGGGTCCCCTGCTCACGCCGTCCCAGTCCTTGGACGGCAGCCGGCGCTCCGGCTACATCACCATCGGCTACCGCGGCTCCTACACCATCGGGCGCGACGCCCAGGCGGACGCCAAGTTCCGGCGGGTGGCGCGAATCACGGTGTGCGGCAAGACGTCGCTGGCCAAGGAGGTGTTTGGGGACACCCTGAACGAGAGCCGGGACCCTGACCGGCCCCCGGAGCGCTACACGTCGCGCTATTATCTCAAGTTCAACTTCCTAGAGCAGGCCTTCGATAAGCTGTCTGAGTCGGGCTTCCACATGGTGGCGTGCAGCTCCACCGGCACCTGCGCCTTTGCCAGCAGCACCGACCAGAGCGAGGACAAGATCTGGACCAGCTACACCGAGTACGTCTTCTGCAGGGAGTGAGATCCCCAGACCCCTTGCCATTCCTGCACCCGCTTCCCTTCCTCCACGCCGGGTGTGGGTACAGGCTTAGAGATGCCCTAGCCCCCTTCCCCTGGTGCCCTGGTTCCCTCTGCTCCCCACCCCGCCCCCTCCGCCCTCAGTAGCTCACCCAGACCGGTCAGCTCCCTTGAAAATCGCAGCCACAAATCTGGGCTTCTTCGCCTTCGTTGGACCCCGCTAACCGAGAGTGCGCAGACGTAGCCCTTCTTCACCTCCGCTTCCTCTACTCCTGGCCTCCGAGCACCCTTCCCCCAGACTGAACTTGAGTGGAGATCTAGTGGGGCAGTGGGAGCGCAAAGTCACCAAGTACCTGTGAATGACCCAGTCGTTCAGGACCCGATTGGACGGTGTCCAGCGTGCAGTGCGGAAGAGTCTTTGGAATCTCAAGTCGATAGAGATTTCAGAGATGAGGACAGAGAGCT
The DNA here is from genome assembly GCF_943737965.1 of Phodopus roborovskii. Taxonomy (NCBI): domain Eukaryota; kingdom Metazoa; phylum Chordata; class Mammalia; order Rodentia; family Cricetidae; genus Phodopus; species Phodopus roborovskii. Next base: position 16,495,786 of record NW_026126511.1, read on the forward strand.
CTGTGAGGGGACAGTGTTTTAAAAGGTTCTTACGGACTTGATCTTCATAGGAGAAAGTTTTAGTAGACCACCGATGGAAGACTGTAATGCTGGAATTAACACCCCATGGAGGCAGTTCAGAGGCTGTAAATAAAGTGACTTTTTTTTTTTTTTTAAGTTACAGGTAGGAGTAAATCCTAGTCCAGGTAACAGGAGGTTCCTATTTTCCACACACAATAGACCTCCCGTGGCTTGAACGTGATCCTCCTGCCTGCGGAGGATCTTGTCAGCTTTTGCCTGAGCTTTAGGTTTTATTGGTCAAGGCAGCACTTGGAGCCAGGAGCTAGGAGCAGGAGGCAAGGCTGCCCAGGCCCCCAGCGCTGCAGGAAGTCACTTGGCAGTGGCAGTAATGCAGGGGTGTTAGTAGGATCTACAGCCCTTAGGTCTAGGACTAGTGGGAGGGGAGGGGAGGGAGGAAGGAGGGGAGGAAGGGCGGGGAGGGAGGAGAGGACAGACTTGTTTATTATTTGCAAGTTGGAAGTTTGTGCCATCCGTTTGAGTACATGCACATTTAAAAATATCAGACAGTACGTGTAAACTTAGATTCCTATCAAGATTAGTAAAAGCCCACTTTAAGCTGGAAGTTTATCGAGCTGTTTTGAGTCCTAAACTTTTACGTTACTAACACTTGTATAACCTAACCAAAGAGTTACCTAGTGGAGTTTTAGCGGTTTGAGCGTTTGTTTTCTTGTTGATTATTTTTCCTCATTTTGTAGCCGATTCACTTAAGTAAGTTTGGTTTTTAGCTCCTTAGACTTAAGATCTCTTCTTCTTCTTATTTTTAAATTTCTGGCTTTTCTTTCCTGAGCCCAGCAAGTATGGGCAGTTCTGAAAACACAAACAACGCCATTTCTGTCATGCGTTTGTTTGGGGTTTCAGTGGACTCTTTTCTGTGACAGAGCTGAAGATAAACTAAGCACGGGAACCGCCCATCTGCAGACAGCCGTGAAGTGAAAATGTTCTCAAATGAAGGCGAATAAACACTTCGGTGTGAGCTGAGCAATAACATGGTGTTTTAGGTAAATGCAGCAGCAACGGGAGACCTTATGCCTTTACTCTCACCTGGAGTGAATTCCTAGTGTCTATCCTATGTACACTGCAGCCGCAGGGAGGCAAATCCGGATGCTTCCTGCTGATAGGCATCCTTTGACTTATCTAACTTATCTGTGATGATGGATGGACAAGCTTTTTTTTTTTTTTTTTTTTTTTTTGTGCGTGTGTGGTTTGTTTCACCATCTTTCTCTGAAATATGTTTTCAAAGATTTTGTAAGAGTCGTTGTAAGTGTTCAAAGTAGTGCTGTTTTTCTTTCTCTTTAAGACTGAACTGTACTGAACTTCCCTGTGTCCATGGCAGATGTTATGAATTAGGACAGTTTTATCCTCAGACTCGTGTGATCCAATCTGTACATACCATACATATATAAACATTTTACAGGAATCATTTAGTTTTTTAATTCATCTACTAATGCCATACAATTTACTCTATTTACCCCCTGGTAACTTGCATTTGTTGGTATATATACAAAAGCAACATGTTTTGGTGAGTTTCTCATATCCTCGCCTATGAACTTGGGTCAGGAAAACATTCATAACTATGAGGTTGGGTTTGCTCCATACATTTTTGCTGGGATGTTAGTTGTATCCCATTCATATGCCAGTTAACTGTCTACCTGTATTCAAGCTATCCATATCTTTAATCCAATAATGGTTGGGAGAGATTTAAGTATTTTCTGTTAGTTACCTTTTTTTTTTTTTTTTTTTTTAAGAAAAGTTCGCTTCATGTACAAAGTCTGCTGCTTTAAACAAAGGAAACAGGGATCCAGGAAGTTGCTTTAACTTCAATGTTGACCTCAATTTTAGACAGTGGATCAGGTAATGGGTCAGAACCTTAGTTTCAAGCCTGAAGTAATTTAGGGCTGTCACTCACTGGTCAAAAATGACTGTCAAAAATTTCTCATGTCATGGTACTCTGTCAGATTGCTTAACAAAGAAATGAACGATCTTTAGGACAGGCCAAAACCACGCTGACAGATGGCAAGATGGAAGTTTCTGATCCCCCTCGTCAAATCTGTACAACTCTAGGAGCCATGAGATACTGCTGAAGTTTTGCCTGCACTCAAGTCGTATGAATCACATCTTGGAAAACCTGTTCAGTTGTTTCAATAAGATGTAGGCATCTTTTTGTACCTTCCACCACACCTGGCTGGTCTGTAATTTTGAAGACTGGGAATTTTAGTGTTAGGAATAGTACCTGGGCCTCTTTCCCTGGAAAGAGGCCCTCTGCAGGTGAAGCCAATGCATGACAACTTTGTACTTTTCAGCCCAAAGTGAGGTTCGAGTGGTCACCTTATTTTATGATGGGAACATAGAATGACTGAGTCAGGGTCACCGGGCATGGGTATTTAACTCTTGCTGGGCTTTGGGCTTTGGGAGAAAACTTTGAGGCTTACAAATGTTCTCAAGTACTAGTCAGCACCTGTGAATTTGACTAGTGTACCAAATAGATCAAGGCTCTCAAAAATATCTTTGAAATAACCTGGGAGACTGTTGTAAACTACTTAAATAATTATGGCTGCATAATCCACCTCAGAGAGGCAAGCATTTGCATATGCTGATCAAATTACCATTTGATGTTGATAAATAATGTAACAACATTGGATTTAATAACTGATTTTTATAAAGAAGTATTGACAGTCATTGTGGTTGGAAAAAAATAGGAACCATGTTCCATGCTTGTGAAGATAAAATGTTTAATGTCTTGTTTGTTTTTTAATTCATGTGGATTATGAACCACATTCATTCTAAATTTTCAGACATGTAGAGGAAAATATTCTTGGAAGGTGTGAGAAAATTTCCCCCTTTAATACTGTTTTTATTCTTGTGTTTCTTATTAAGGTTTTGCAGTTAGTAGCAAAGTGACAATGCTAGCCAAAATTCTTCTTTTTAAAAGCAGAATCATATATATATATATATTCAATGTATGTATACCTGCTGCTTCTCTGAGGAAATATATAATGTGCAAATACACAGAGAAAACTGGCAGTGCTTATAACATATTCCAATTTTTATTGTAGTTGCCATGGAATGTTGTTATTAAATCAAAGCCACTTATGGTGAAGCTTCGATAAGTTTTCTAACTCTTCAAATTATGGTAAATTCCAATCTAGTGTTCAAATCATTTTTGTACTCCTATTTGTAAAATAAATTATAATGCAGATATTTCAAAAAATATTGAGTGAAGGAAGTGAATTCCTTAAGAATTTCTTTTACAGTCTTAATTACAAATACTGTAAAATTGACATATTTTAAAAATAGTAAACTTGGTATTGTTATTGTTAAAATCTTAGTCAAGACTTTTCTTGCAATTTTTATTATGTTTTCATCACTACGAATCATTTACAATCTGAATATTTTGGATAATTCTGATCTGTCTCTTGAGTAATAAATAAAATGCAGTATTCTTATTCCCAGAGTCTATAGCACCTAGAAGTCTTCACATAGCCATAAATAAGTTATATTGCAGTCAACTTTTCTTTGTGACAGGTTTGGACAGTACAAATCTCAAGGTCTGAATACACGAGGATTTAGAGTCTTTCCTGGGCCCCATTAAACAAAGATGGAAGAATCCTAGCAGAAAATATACCTAGAGTATACTGTTGTATGATAGGAAGATAGACTTGTTGACCAAGAATGCTTGTCATTTAAAGTATTTTGTGATTTTGTCCCAAGCCACTTTTATTTAAAATGTGCTTTGAAGTGTGCAGACATTAATTGTAATGTAACTCTTATACAACTGTCTTTGTGACTTTATAGCCAGGTAAACTTTGGTATAACTCTCAAATACAAATGGTACACATTCACCTGTTACCACTGTTAGCATCCATTGAATTTCATCATGGTTAATGGATTTTGAACATGTAAATTAAATTTTCTCGGCATTTTCAAATTTCCTGTTTGTAATAATTATTTGGATTTCTGAAATGTTGAAAATGTTATTTGCTAAGTGATACATGTCTTTGAGCTGTTTCTTAAAAATCTAAGGGGATATGGAAAACACCTTAATATCAGACTTTTCTAATGAATTATAAACCCCAGAATAAAGGCCCCCCTATATTAAAATGGAAACAAAAACACACGGATGAAATCTTTGAAATTGCTTTCATCCACCCAAAATGCTTTGTTTTGTTTTTATCTATTCTCAACCAGTTGTGTAATGGAAACGCTCAATACTGGTTTCCCTGCTGTGCGTGAGTAATGAATCATTGATTATGTGACTTGTTATGTATTCTATTAAACACTAAAGAATAAAACATTCACTCCTTTAATTACTCCCTTTGGCTCTTGGGTATGGATTGCCTGGAATACTGTTCTAATTTCGGTTAAGGAGTGTTGGGAATACTGTGAATGCTTCCTTCCACACTGCTGAGGGACAGACAGACTGATGGATAGATGGTGAGCAATCTCTCGGGCCGGTAGATCTCACCAAGTCAGTTTCCAGCTGGGCCAGGCTAAACCAGACTCTGTCTCACTTTACTGTCAAGAAGGCATCCATCACAGGCAGTCTGATAGTCATTGCAGAAGAGAAGTCTTTCACAAGCTATTTCTTTAATTTCGGTCTTTGCAGCCAATGGCTGTGTAAGGGAAGATGATATAAATTGTAAATGCCCCCTTTTAAGTGTGAGGGGACAAGGTAGTAGATGCTGCAAGATTTGCCTGCAGTGAAAGTGCAGTTCATGAAGATGGTGAGGTTCTGGGAGTGTTGGGTAGGAGCAGTTGTCTGGCTGCCGAGAGGGCTGTTTGCAACACTGTCTCCAGACTTTCAAGTTTCTGCTTTCCAGTGCCACCCCAACTAGGAAATGACAGAGGCAGCCTTCTAGCCAGGAAGCCAGGTTTCGCCCTTCCTCTTTTGCCTGTACTTCCTCTAGGCGGCTTTTGTTTTGTAGATATAAACACACATGATTTATTTTTTTGAAAATGTTGTAGATAGGACAAAAACCTTTGGCACTGCAAGACCGTAGCCCAGAAAGAAGCAGCCGCCCTTTCCTATCCCTAGCTTTCCCCAGAGACACCCAGGGTTTCTTCTACACACGCAGCATTACTGACTTGTACCCCCTCCTCTTTTCTGAAGCACTGCCTCTTCCAAGCTATCCCTCCCGTTTCGTGTGACACATGGACGCGAGGCACTGATCTGTCTGTGTTTATGATCATTCCATGATGCTCTGGACGATGTACTCCGGCCCAGATGGGCTGCAGCTTTTAACTTGTCATTTATTGACATGTACTTAAGTCTAGGGACTGCCTCCCCTACAAGGAATCTGTATTGAAAGTATTTTTACATGCATGAAAATATGTGTGTCGTGTGTGTGTGTGTCGTGTGTGTGTGTGTGTGTGTGTGTGTGTGTGTGTGTGTGTGTGTGTATGTGGTAATGTTAGTACATAAAAGGACTAAGGTCTGGAGAGATCTTTTTTTAGGGACCTAAAATTCAGTTCTCTGACTTATTACCATTTAACTTAAGATTTTTAAACTTTGGATAATAAAATTCAGTATATACATATTTAATGAAAACCTAACTTAGAATTTTGATGTCCCCCCCCCCCCCCAGACCAGTGTTGTATGGTAAAATACTGCCTGGGACACTGAGCAGTGAAACAATGAGCTACATTTCTCAGTCAAGTGCTTGATGATAATGGTGATGCCAATCCACCAAGGTGCATTGTGTTGCTAAGCTATTGTGTTCTTTAGCTACAGGTATTACCCAAGTCCACTTTTCTAGAATGGGCTTATTGGTATGTAAACCCATAAATCAAAGGTTGCCTAACTATATCCTTTTTTTTTTTTACAGTATTTCTATAAAAATTTGAACTCTGTTTCCAACTATGAATGAAAATGAATAACAGATTTCTTTTGTTATTAATTTATTTTTTTCTTATTTTACAAATTGATCTCAGTTCCCTCTCCCTCCCTCCTTCTCTCTCTCCCTTTCATACCCCCCTCCCCCACCCCCTCACCCCCTGCCACCACCCTCCCATCCCATTCCACCCCCCGCCCCCACTCCACAGGGAGGGTAGTGCCTTCCAAGAGGGGTCAACAAAATCTGTCAAGACATTTGGAGTAGGGACTAGGCCCTCCCTCCTGCCTCTAGGTTAAGGGAGTGTCCTTCCATGGGGAATGTGCTCCCAAAGTCCTTTCATGCACCAGGGATACATCCTGGTTCCACTGTCAGAGGTCCCTTAGACTGCCCAGGCCTTCTAACTGAGACCCATGTTCAGGGGGTCTGATTCAGTCCAATGCTGGTTTCCCAGCGATCAGTCTGGGGGGCCGTTAGTGCCCCCTTGTTCAGGTCAGCTGTCTCTGTGGGTTTCTGTAGCCTGGTTTTGTGCTCCCTCTCTGCATCTGGATTCCAGTTGGGCTCAGTTTTTAGCTGTGGGTGTCTGCTTCTGTTTCCATCAGCTACTAGATGAGGGCTCCATGATGGTGGATAAGTTAGTCATCAATCTCATTATCAGGGAAGGACATTTATGGTAGCTTTTCCACTGTTGCTCAAATTATTAGTTGGAATCAGTCTTGTAGGTCTCTGGACACTTCTCTAGATTCAGTTTCAAACTTATAATGGTTCCTTCTTTTATTCTCTCTCTCTCTCTCTCTCTCCTCATCTATTTCTCCCCTGACTCAATCTTCCTAGTCCCACATGCTTTCCTCTCCTCCTCTTCTCTTTCTCTTAACTCCCACTCCACTCACTGCCCCCCAATATGCCCAGGAGATCTTGTTCCTTTCCCCTTCTGTGAGGGACCTTGTATGAATCTCTTAGAATCCTCCTTGTATCCAAGTTTCTCTGGCAGTGTGAATTATAGGCTGGTGATCCTTTGCTGTATGTCTAAAATCTGTATATGAGTGAGTGCATACCATGTTCCTCTTTTTGTGACTGTGTTACCTCATTCAGGATGGTTTCTTCAAGTTCCATCCACTTGCCTGCGAATTTCAAGATTCCATTGTCCCCCCCCCAGAGTAGTATTCCATTGTGTAGATGTGCCACATTTTCTTTATCCATTCTTCAGTTGAGGGGCATCTAGGTTGTTTCCAGGTTCTTGCTATTACAAATAATGCTGCTATGAACATAGTTGAACACATGTCTTTGTTGCATGGATGTGGATCATTTGGGTATATGCCTAAGAGGGGAATTGTCGGGTCCTGTGGTAAACTAATTCCCATTTTCCTGAGGAACCACCATATTGATCTCCAAAATGGCTGTATGAGTTTGCACTCCCACCAGCAGTGGAGGAGTGTTCCCCTTTGTCCACATCCTCTTCAGCATAAGTTGTCATTGGTGTTTCTAATTTTAGCCATTCTGGCAGGAGTAAGATGGTATTTGCATTTCCCTGATAGCTAAGGATGTTGAGCACTTTCTTAAGTGTCTTTCAGCCTTTTTGATTTATTCTATTGAGAATTCTCTCTTCAGTTCTGTACCTCATTTTGTAATAGGGTTATTTGGTGTTTTGGTGACTAGTTTCATGAGTTCCTTGTATATTTTGGAGATCAGCCTTCTGTCAGGTGTAGGATTGGTGAAGATCTTTTCCTAGTCTGTGGGCTGCCATTTGGTCTTGTCAACTGTGTTCTTTGCCTTACAGAAGCTTCTCAGTTTGAGGAGGTTCCACCATTTATTAATTGTTGATCTCAGTGTCTATTCTACTGGAGTTATATTCAGGAAGCAGTCTCCTGTACTAATTTGTTCAAGGGTACCTCCCACTTTCTCTTCTAAGAGGTTCAGTGTGGCTGGATTCATGTTGAGGTCTTTGATCCATTTGGACTTGAGTTTTGTGCATGGTGATAGACATGAGTCTATCTGCAGTCCTCTACACACCCTCATCCAGTTATGCCAGCATTTTTTGAAGATGCTTTCCTCCTCCCATTATGTACTTTTAGCTGTTTTATCAAAAAATCATGTGTTCATAGGTGTGTGGATTAATGTCAGGATTTTCGATTTGATTCCATTGGTCTACCTGTCTATTTTTGGGCCAATACCAGGCTGTTTTCAGGACTATAGTTCTGTAGTAGAGCTTAAAGTTGGGGATGGTGATGTCTCCTGAATTTCCTTTATTGTACAAGGTTGTTTTGGCTATTTTGAGTCTTTTGTTTTTCCATATAAAGTTGATTATTATCCTTTCAAGGTCAGTGAAGAATTGTGCTGGGATTTTAATGGGAATGGGAATTGCGTTCAATCTGTAGATTGCTTTTGACAAGATTGCCATTTTTACTATGTTTATACTATATATCCAAGAGCATGGAAGATCTTTCCATTTTCTGACATCTTCTTTAATTTCTTTTTTAATTTAATTTTTTTATTTAATTTGTTATTTTACATGTCGATCCCAGTTCTCTCTCCCTCCCTCCTTTCCTCCCCCTCCCTCCCTCCCTCCCTCCTTTCCTCCCTCCTTCCCTTTTACTCTCTCTTCCCCCTCACATGCACCCTGACCACCCTCCCCTCCCATCCCCCCACCCCAATTCCACATGTAGGGCAATGCCATCCAGGTGGGGTAGATCTGTCAGGTTATTTGAAGTGGGGACTAGGACTTTGCTCCTGTCTTTAGGTTAAGGCAGTTATCCCTCCATGTCCACAAGGTCCTTTTGTGCACCAGGGATACTTCCTACCTCCACTGTCTGAGGTCCCTTAGACTGTTCAGTCCTTCTGGCTGAGACCCATATTCAGGGGGGCCTGAGTCAGTCCCATGCTGGATTCCCAGCTATCAGTCTGGGGGGCCCGTTAGCTCCTCCTTGTTCAGGTCAGCTGTCTCTATGTGTTTCTGCAGCCTGGTCTTGTCCTCTTCATCTGCATCTGGATTCTAGTTCGACTCAGTGTTTAGGTATGGGCGTTTGCTTCTGTTTCCAACAGGTATTAGATGAGGGCTCCATGGATAAGTTAGTTGTTGTTCTCACTCTCCGGGAAGGGCATTTATGGTAGCCTTTCCATGGAAGCTGAGATTGTTAGTTGGCAGCAGTCTTGTAGGTCTCTAGACCTTTCTTTAGGTTCAGTTTTCTCTTCAAACCAATAATGGCTCCCTCATCACCACTTTCAGTATGACCATTGCTCTTCCCATACCTCATCACCATCAACACTGTTTCTACCATTACCACCACCACCACTGTTACCACCACCCCTGACAATACCATTATCACACCATCACCATCACCACGCCTGACAATATCACTCTCATTACTATCAGTACTACCAACACCAACAATACTATCACCACCACAACCCTCCTCCTCCACAATAATCACCACCATTACCACAACACCCATTCTATTATTACCCAAAAAAAACAAACAAAATAAAAAAAGAAAGTAATGGCCCGATGTATAACTGGGGTCTGGATTTCCAGATGTCTGTCATCTTGGTGCCCAGGACAAGCTCATTAGCTTGACTGACCATATTGGTTTGTTCCAGGTGATGGGGGTTATCCTTATATAGTTCTCTTATTGGTTAATGAATAACACACACATACACGCACGCACGCACGCATGAACGCAAACCCCAGATCAGGTTAAAGTGCCCAGACAGGGCTTACAATAGTTAAGCAGTTTATATGGAGCTCATACTGGTAATCCTCCTGCCTCAGCCTCCTGAGCGACAGCAATATAGGTACGTACCACTACTACTGGAAAAGAATGGCTTTTCCCTCTTGTCTTCAAAGTGGAAAAGATGAAGTATGCTAGCAATAGGTTTTAAAATTAGTTCTCTTTTGTTAATGTAACTGTCAGCCTTGCTGTCTACTATTTGTTAAGGTATTGTCTGTTTGATTTCCCTTGCTGCGTAGATGTGGGGAGGTAGAACCCAGGGAAAGAGAATTCTAATGTCTTTGCATATAGAAAGACAGAGCTACGGAAACAGTTTCTTGTTCTGCCCTGGCCTTTCTTTTCTGGAAAACACAGAATGAAAAGCACACAGCTTTGTGTGGAAATTAAACTGAGATTTGGTCTCAATGGCACCTGACGTTTCTTGCTTCTATTTTATGCTGCTGCCTTGCTACTCACTTATCCTGGACAGATATTTCCCCACTTCCAAAATGGGAATAGGCACCTATTTCTTTATTTTGCCCTAGGGCTCAACAGTTCAGAGACTCCATAGATCACCACTAAACATTTGTGGTTAAATGAATGCTTATCTTACTTAATTCATTTTTTAATGTATCACGGAGAAAAAAAAATAACTAACAGAAAAATGCACCTAGCTCTACTTAGAAAATTACAGTAGCAGAAAAAAAAAACCAATCAAAAAACATAACAAAAATCCAAACCCTCTCTCTCCTTGTGTGTGCCCATATACACCAAAGATAATATCTTTGCAGATTCATCAGCAAATACTCAAAAAGGACTGGGCTTATACACTCACAGAGGTCTGTGTCAGATCTAATTGCTTTTTTTTTTTTTTTTTTCCTGGATAGTCATCAGTGAACTTCTGGCTAAAGGGAGAAAACGCTGGACAATGTTTCCACCTTGTGAGGAGGGCAAACGCACTGGCAGCCTAGTGTGGGCTTTCCTGGGGCTGTGATTTGGTACAGTTTTGAAAACCTCAACTGCAGAGTTCAGGAGGAGTAGGGAAGAAATGTGACCTTCCTGCAATGCTGGAGCGTGCTGCTGGAAATGCCCTGCTGGGGATGGAGTTTTTCCTCTCTTCTCAGAACTGTGCATGTTCAATGTACAGGTTTTTTTTTTTTTTTTCTTGTGACCTGATGCCACAGATGAGGTGTTAGAGGTTTGCCCGCTAGCACTGGGAATGCAATTCTTGAATAGTGAGTAGCTGTGTCTGCCAGTACACACTTGTTATGCCAACACCTAGAAGGCAGACACACATGGATCCAGAGTTCAAGATGAGCTTGGGCTTCAAAGGCCACCCTGTCTCAAATAAATAAATAAAATAAAAATAAAACAGTGCATAAAACACATACCCAACAGTTGGACTTCATTGCATTAAAAAGCAAGACAAAACAAAAACTATTCCTTGGTTAGGTAGTGTCTCTTTCTTTCTCTGTATTTTAGAAGAATTCTCAGGAGTTGTATGTTATTATCATATAGCTAATTGTAGTTTGAGTCAGGTTGGAGTGAGTAAGGCTTGAACCGTTTTATATTTGAGCTTATACACTTATGCATCTAAGTGCAGGTGCTGAATGTATTAGTGACTTCTTCATTAAGGAGACATCAGCAGTAAGAGCCCAAAGCTACTGCATTCCAAGTGCTCGTACGGAAGTAATTACCTTAAGAGGGGTCATGCTGGCACTCAGATCAGTTATGATTAGTATCCTTTTGAGAAGACTAAGGGAGACAGAGCTGTCCTTGAGCCAGGGAAGAAGAGATCATGTGGACTTTGGGAGATGGTGGCCACCTACGAGACGTGGTCTCAGAATGAAACCCACCTTTCCTACCATAGAGCTTACCCCAGCCTGTGGACTGCGAGAAGCCGTTTCTTTCATACTTGTATGGCAGCTCAAAAAGAATGATAAATTGGTATTCATTTAACTACAGGAAATTGAATGCAAACAGTCTTTAGCCAGAATAGCAGTTGATTTCATTAAAAAAAGATGGAAGATAAAATGCCACACATTTCTTGTGAGAAATTTTAGGGAAACACTACTTTATTTGTTACAGAGAAGTTTGTCCTTTGTATTTTTAATTTCTTTTCTACTGGGGATTGAACTCATGGCCTTATGTGTTCTACCTCTGAGCTAAATCCCCAGCCCTCCTTACAGGTCAGTGTTAACTTCAGGGCTCAGAGTTCCGTGGTGTGATTGTCTGAAGTTCTGAGAAGGAAGTTGACTGTCACCATTTTCTTCCAGAAAATAAGAACATTTAAGGTTCCAGTATGCAAAAAAAAAAAAAAAAAAAAAAAAAAAAAAAAAAGAACAAACAAACAAAAACAAAACAAAAAAAAAAAAACCTAGAAATATTTTTTTCCTAATTCCAAAGTTTGGACTTTTGTAGTAGTGTGATAAATATTTATTTCTTTATTTGGAAACTCAAAAGACTTTTTTTTTTGTAACTTAATAGATGTGTACCAAGGCAGTTTCTATATTCCTCAGGAGCCATGGACAGTTAAAGTAAACATTATTAATCAAGTTAGGATGATGGGAGGCTAAAGCAAACAGTATTATTAAAGTGTTGGAAAAACACTGTCTTTCTTAGTAGGTACCATCTTGTGTTTGTTAAAAATGGTTTAATCTAAAAGCAGAATGCTTCTGGAACAAAACAAAACAAAACAAAAACAAACAACCAAAGAGCCTGCTTTGTCATAATACCCTTTGTTCAAAGAGCAGTACATCTTTTTTTTTTCTTTTAAAGCAAAACGAAGTATATTTATTAAAAATGCTTCAATTTAATAGATAGAAAAAACATCCTAGCTTGAGCCACAGCCCTGCACTCCGTCTGCTGTTCAAGACTGCCAGAAGTTCCTGGCCACACATTCCCTGGGTCTGATAAAGGCAAGCAGAGGCAGAACAGGGTTAGTAAAGCACAGAGTAGTGAAAATGAATATCTAACTGAAAAAAAAATAAGGTTGCCTGTGTAGCACAAGAAAGATACATACACATACACACACACACACACACACACACACACACGCACGCACGCACGCACGCACGCACGCGTGCTGTTCTTAAAACCATTTTTGAGAGTTTACATTTACCTTAATAAAAGCTATAGGGAATCAACTCAATATTTATCGGAAGTGATATGGAAGAATGTTGATGTTGGGGGGTAGGAATGGAACTAAGTTTGATAGAGTGCCTGCCGCAGAAGCACTAGGTCTTAGATTTGGTCCCCAGCACTGCATAGGCTGAGTGTGGTATTCACCCTGTCATCCCTGCCCTCCGGAGATGAAGTCAGGAAAACCAGGACTTCAAGGTTATCCGGGCTACATACTGAGTTCCAGGTCACCTTCAACTACATGGTATACTGTCTGCAAAAAAACAAAAACAAAAAGTGTTGATGTTGGTGAAAAATGGAAAAATTGTGGAGATGAATGGTGTTGGTGAATGTGATACAATAATATAAATTTATATTTGCCACAGAACTATATGTCAAACAGTAAAAATGATAAACCTTGTGTTTTTTGAAATTAAGGTGTAACCGCATGATTTCCCCCAACCTTTCCCTCCCTCCAACCCTTGCTCTCTCAAATCCATAGCCTTTCTTTGTTATCACACACATATAAACACACACACACACACACACACAGATACATAATACATATGTAATATATGCGCATGTATTCATACACACATATCTCTATGTATAAATTCCTATAAATACAACCTGCTCAGTCTCTACATGTTTACTTGCACGTGTGATTTCAGGGCTGGCCCACTTGGTACTGGATACTCAATTTTGGAGCTCTTCCTTGGGGAGACTATTTCTCCTGCTCTCAGAATTGCTTAGTTGCCTGTAGCTCTTTGTTTAGGTTTGAGACTCCATGAAATCTCATCCTTCAATATTAGCATGTCTATTGGCGTTATCCTTGTTGGGGTCTTATTTAGGTAGCCATGTTGAGAAGATACCATGGGCAGTTTCTCTGACAGTTCTAAGAGAAAAAACCAATCTCACAACAAGCGTCTATTCCTCTGTTTCTGGCAATCTTTCCACTCCATCTTCCATGCTGTTCCCGGAGCCTTACGTGCAGGAGTTGTGTTGTGGATGTATCAGCTGGGGATGGGTACCACCTGGTCACTTGTTCTCTGTGCTTTAATCAGTTGTGGTTTCCTGCAGTGGTTTCTGCCTGAGACATTTCACTGATGAAGGGAGAGGCTTTACCCGTATGAGGACAAATATTTAGAGTGCAGTTAGGGGTTGTGCTGTTGAGTATAGTGGTAGCTGTAAATTCTCCAAGACCCATCATTTTACTGACGATGAATAGTCGACTAGGTTTCCAGTACCAGGTACGATTTCACTCTTGTTGAGTGGGCTCCCTGGTTCATACTTGTACGGACTAAAATAAAGCTATCATGGCACTAAGGGTGCAATAATTCACCTTGGTGGTAAACAGAGCTCTATAACATTTCAGTATAGTTTTAATGGCAACAACACTAAGAATTAAGAAATTATAGAAGTAAAGCACCTCAGGTGGTAAAACATCATGGAAAGTCCCCCACTTAGCGGTGCTGAGAGACAGTGGCTCAGTGCTTCAATATGATTGAAATCAATCATTTGGGAAAGTTTTAAGCCACAAAATAGTAATATTTTGGCAACTTTTGAATTCCTGAAAACTTAAGAATGTACATATACCAGTATGTATTTTAATCTACATTATTTAAATTTCCTTTTTTTTTTTTTTTTTGGTATTTTGTTCTTTTCAACTAGCTCAAATAATTAAGACTTGGTACTCAAATTGAATTTAAATAAGACTCTTCAATTTAAAATTTCAAAAGGCTTTGCAAGTACATTATACTCACATTTCGCAAGGCAGATGAGGAAGTGAACAATTGTTCACTGGGGTGAAAATGAGTGGCAGGAGCCGGTGAGATCAGCTTAGCATTTCTAAGGATAAGAAATTCCCGGTCTATGTTTCCCCCTAGCGCTACTGTGCTTTATAAATTAATTTAATGTTTTCATTATTTATGGCATAAGCCCAGTGCTTATGAATTAGATGTGTGTAATGGAGAAATCACAGTTGGAATATTTTTAAATATATATTTTCATTTTACCTGACACATAGTATTTATGAGATACAGGGTGACATTTTAATGCATGCAGACTGTGTATTACAACAAGATCTGGATAATTAGCATATCATTTCAACATCTATCATTTTTTCCTTATTAAGAACCTTCAGAATCTTCTCTACTCTCTGTTTTGAAATATACAGTAAATTCTTGTCAACTGTGGTCCTCTCACTGTACCATAGAACACTAGAAGCTCTTCCTCTTGCAGAGTCCACCAAGTATCTACTGTCCTTCCTTTTTCCATCCTCTCTACCCACATTGCAATTTTAAGGAGATTGAAATTCCACAGACTTTGTGCTGGTTTGAATGAACATGGCCCCATAGGCTCGTATATTTGAATACTTAGTCATCAGGGAGTGTAACTGTTTGAGAAGGATTGGAAGGGTTAGAAGGTATGTTAGATTGTCACAACTTAAGGGCAGGTGCCAGTGTGACCTAATGGGTAGAGACTAGCGTTTCTACTAAATCCCTTTCAATATATAGAACACAGACTAATTGGGCTGTAAATGGCGACAGTATAGCTCTGAAGTTCTGTGAGAAGGAGAATGTAGAGATAGTCATGATAAGAGGTATTTATTGAATGTAATTGAGTTGCAAAATAAAGTAGGCTATCTGACTTGCAGATGAGAGATGGGTTAATTGAAAGGAAGAATGGCAAGTATGGGAGACTGTAACATGAATTAATAAAAGACCCAGAGACTGGTATTTGGGTTCAAATTTCAAGATGAATATCAGAAAAACAAAGCAGCTGGCTATTAGCTTCTTACAACTACCTCAGGCTGGACTGATTCATACACTAGCTCTTCATCAAGCCTCAGACTACTGCCTCTCCTCAGCATGGCTGGAGAATGAATGCCTCTTACTGAGACCTTGCTTTTGTCTCATATACTTCCCTACTGTTGGGATTAAAAGTGTGAGCTATAATTCTCTTTTAGACTTATTGACTCTCGTGTAGAACTCGGTGGTCTTGAACTCACAGAGATATGTCTACCTTTTAATCCTGAGTCCTAGGATTAAAGGTATGTACTGCCACCTCCTAGCTTCTGGCTGCTGGGATTAAAGGTGTGTGCCTGACTTCTATGGCTTATGGATGACTTTGCTTCCTGAATCCTCAGGCAAGCTTTAATAAGTCATAAATAATGTATCACTACAGGAGAATACTCTCAGCTGTTTTGTCATGTTGGAAAATATAGCCAGTACTGCATTGGGATTAGCTAATGAAGTCAGGACATAACAAGAGTTGACTAGCAAGTTTGTCCAGTGTCTTAGGGTTTCTATTGCTGTAAAGAGAGAGCTTGGCCATGGCAACTCTTACAAAAGAAAATATTTAACTGGAGTGGCCTACATCTTCAGAGGTTTTGTCAGTTATCATCATGGAGGAACGGTGCAGCATTGGAGGCAGACATGGTGCTGGAGAAGGCGCCAAGAGGTCTATATCTTATTTTACAGTCAATAGGAAGTGAACTGTCTACCACAGTGAGTGCAGCTTGAGCAAAGGAGATCTTAAAGCTTATTCCCACAGTGACACACTTCCTCCAAGAGGGCATACCTTCTCCAACAAGGCCACACCTCCTAATAGTGCCACTCTCTTTGGGAGGTGTTTTCTTTCAAATGACCACAGCCAGGCAATGTGTTAAGTTTAGAGAACAGTAAGCCAGATCCACAACTTCCGCAGACAAGAGTCAGTGAAGACACCATATATAGATGGCATATTCTGGGCATGGGTAGTGAGTATGAAAAGAAGCATTAAAAGCCAGGATGGTTCTTACCCTACTCACACATAATAGTCCCTTATAGATCAAGGAGAAACATGGCTACCCATGAATTAATTCTATCCAAGTGTGCAGGTGGGTACTAGACTTCTAAGTGTTTCTCATGAGCATCTAGATTTGAGAAGTAGGTAAACAAAGATGAGGTGCTATGAGTTGCCTTCCTAATTTAGATGCTTTTTGTGTTCTGGAAGAGTGATGGATTTTAGTAGCAAGTACACATCAAAGAGGCTGAGCCTAGATTTTGTAGGGAATTTCTCAGCTTCACTCCTGAAGATGAGCTCTGAAGAACCAAGGAGGTCACTTTTTTATTGTGATGGATACTTTGGAGTTAAACTTTCAAAGAGTCTCCAAATTAAACAACCGAGGTTCTACTTTTGAAGTTAAGATGCATCAATCATAAAATTAAAATATTATGCCTTATTTAAAATATTTATGTGCACATGCATTTGATCGTGTGTGGATGCATGCATGAATTTGTGTGTGTTCACTTGTGTATGTCTGTGTGTGCAGGTGTGTGTGTGCTCTCGAGAGTGCAGGTGTGTGGTAAGGGCCAGATGTCAACCTTGGATGTTGCTATTTAGCAGTTGTTCATTTTGTTGGAGACAGGTCTTTCATTGGCCTGGAGCAGAAGGATTAGGTGAGGCTGGCTGGCAGGTGAACCCCAGAGATCTGCTTGTCTGTCTCTTCATTGACCAGCGTCATATTCCTATCACCGTGCTTGGACTTTTATGTGGGTTCTGAGAAAGAATTCATGTCCTCATGCTTGCTTGGTGAGCACTTTGCTGACTATCAACTCAGCACCAACTATATATTCAAAGAGAACAATATTATGAGAGAAGAAATGCAAAGCCAGCAAACCGTTCTCCCATAGAATAAATCTTTCTGCTCTGTTTATTTGGAGTGGGTTAAGGTAGCCTGTTTTTTTTTCCACCTGGATTCACAGTACACAATGAACCTGCATGCTCCTCCCAGGCTTCTGCTTTCATGACCATCCCTTATCTGTAGTTTCCAGATCTTAGCAAGCATTCTTTTCTAACAGGAAGGAAACACAAGTGAAAGCATGCCTTGTCTGCAGATTCCTGGGACACTTTCAGAGGGATTGGTTAAATGACTGGTGCTGAGAATCTGTTCTGATTTCATTTGTCTCCGACAGGGACTCATGACAATTTAATATTCTTTATTATTATTTTACATGCAACTTCCTTCCCAGCTTATGATTCCTGTCAGGACTGTGTGTTATTACTCATTAGTCATTTTTCTTTGCTTGGCCCATAATGCTTCAAAGGAGGGCTCGTGTATTTCGGTAATTTTGCTTACAATTTGATTTGTGTTCTCTAGAATCCCAATTTAGTTCCGTCAGCACATTCTGCACACAGCTGCTGGGCCCTGGATGGGAGCATTTGCATACCTTAGCAGCTGAGAGCTAAGCCCCAGGAATCCAGAATCTGGCCAGATAGTTCCCAGAGTATCACTTGACTTTTTGAAGTAAATTCTGCCTTCCAGTTTGTTACTATGTGTCTCACTGACATAGTTCTCATGCACACTTTAGAAAGAAGTGGTCTCCAGGCAATTTGGGAGCCAACAGGCTTTTATAAAGATCCTTGTTGTGCAATCAGAGAACATGTTCATTTTACTTGCGTGTCAGGTGAAATTATTGCCCCATCTCATGGTAAATATCTTTATTATTAGAGAAGCGGCAAGGGGATCAGATGCTTAATTAGTCAGTGATTGCCTTGAAGGCAGGTAATCCATTAATTTGCAAGCATTGTGAGGAACCCTTGAGCAGACACTCCCAACATCTGCCATTACGAGACGAGGAGGGTCTGTGGAGGGCTTTTGGCGTCTTTCTATCCCCTTCCAACCTCTTGAAGCCAGTCTTTGGCCTATGTGAGATGCTGAAAAAAAAATGTCCTTTCCCCAGAAGATTTTCATTCTAATTCTTGGATTCTAGGATTGTTAAGAAGAAATCTTTGCAGATGGGAATCAATTTAAAGATTTTGCAATGTGGAGATTGACCCGTGCTATCCAGGTGTCTTGGTTTCTTTTTCTGCAGCTGTGATAACACACTTGGACAAAAGTAACTTGAGGAGAGAAGGACTTATTTTAATTTTTAGTTCATGGTGGCAGGGAAGTCAAGGTAACAGGTCCTTGAAGCAGCGAGTCCTGTTGCATCCCTTTCTCCATTTTACACAGGCTAGGATGCAAGTAACCACATAGAGACTGAGCAGAGAGCATTTGTATGTTAAGGAATATTTCTGCCCAAGAATTGCCCCACCAACAATTAAGAGGGCGTGTCTCACATCAGTTAAGGTAACCTAGCTAATCTCTTACAGTTGCCCAGAGGCTTGGCTCATGGGGCATTCCAGAATCTTCCACATCAGCTAACACAATCCCTACCATCAGGTTGAACTCTCCCCACTGTTGCTAATGTGCTCTCAGGGGAGGAAGAAGGTGACTAGAGGGCAGATAGAACAGGAAGAGGGCGGGCAACCGTGGGGTACTCAGGCGATAGACATGGATGTGTGTAAGTAAGACATGGCAGCCTCCAGAAGCTGCAGAAGGGACAGGCTTGGGAAAGTGGCATGCAGTGTGAGTCTCACAGTGAACATGATTCTGCATAACTGTGCTCTGGGTGCTATGGAAGAGACTTTCTTGTTGTAAGTCACCAGACCCATGGTAACCTGTCACAGCAGTCAGTCATGGAAACCCAAGATAGTCAGAAAGGGTCTATTCCACAGTTCTTGCATGAGTACTTTATAGAATTTTTTTTTTGCTGGCAATTTAATAAAACATTCTTCACAAATGTACTTTTTGAAGTTTTATATTAAAAAATTGGAGTTAAGCAATTATTTTTATAATCATCTTCATGGGAAAGGTAGAACTTTTATCATTCAGTTGGAAAACAAACTTGCTTTTTTCTTTCTTGCAGAGAATTTCAATAATTTTTTTTTTTGTGGCTATCAGTCTGGTTAAAGCTAACTTTTGTTTGTGGACAGGTACCTGTGCATTTATTTCAAACCTGTCTCCCTCCCTTCCATAATTCATCTCAAGGCACAGAGTTAGATATTGACAAGGTGAATGAAACAATGTTTTTGTTATTAAATATTTCACTAAAGCCTCCATGACTTTTAGGGAAATGAGGGATCTGGGAAAGGTCTGAGGTCAGGTTGGAAGAAGAAACTGATCACTTGAGAAAGAGCCTTTATGCCTCAGCAACCGAGTCTAGAAGGTCACAGGTTACCATGTGGGAATATGGGTTTTCATAACACATACCCCTATCCAAAACAGCAGAGACCAGAAATGTTGAAGTGGTTTAGGATGCTTTTGGTTTGGGAATATTTGCATATGCATAATGAGAAATTTTGTGAGTGGGACAACATGAAATGTATTTATGTTCGAAATATTCCTTCTATACATTGTCTAAAGACAATTTTATTCAATATTTTCTATATACCTGTGTTTACATAGTAACTCATCTCTGGAAGTTGGGTATGGAATTTTCCATCTCTGGTGGCATGCTGGCACTCAAATAGTTTTGGATTTGGATTAGAGATACTTATCTTAGCCAAGTCTAATTTGTATTTTTAAAATGAAGCCTTGATGATGAAAATGCTGATGACCAATTACAAGTTTCTCTGAAATGACAACCTGAGAATTGAATGGAGAGATGCCATATGAATTATGGATTTCATTTTCATCTCAACTCCCTGAGAATTCTGTATTGCATACATTATGAATGAAAGCTCTCTGTCACTATTTCACTTGCTTTCTTATCTTAGTTTTATTGTCCAACTAGTCCAATGCAAGTGGCATATGACCAAATAACATGCCAAAGTTCATGACAGAGATGTATGTGTGGCTTATGTGGCTACATTTTTAAACATATGTCAATAGCATTTTGTTAATTGAAACTATGATGACTGAAGACAAACTATTTTTCTGCCACAGTGTTCTAATCGATGTATGTAGTATGTTTTCTTTAGCTGATAAACATATATGGACTATTTAATAAACAAAGAAGATCTAGGCCAGGGTTTTCCAACCTGTGCATTGAGACCCTGTTAGGTCAAATGACCTAAGACCATTCTGCATTTCAGATATTTACATCATGATTCATAATGGTAGCAAAATTATAGTTATGAAGTAGCAACGAAAATAATCTATGGTTGGTTCATCATAACACGAGGAACTGTATTAGAGGTCACAGCATTAGTAAGGTTAAGAGCCACTGATCTAGGTTGAGAAGTAAATACAAAGGTTGAAATGTATTAAAAATAGTTGTGGGGTTGGATATGAGATGGAAAAATGAGAGTAGAAATAGTTTTTAGGGCTAGGGTTGTGACTCAGTGTTAGAGTGATCGTCTAACATGTATGAAGCTCCGAGGTCCATTGTCAGTTACAGCCCCCCCACACCCACACACTTAATTTATACTAGAATAAGCTGCCTTATGTTCAGATATAGTGAGGAGTGCCTTCTATTTGTTTAGAGGAGAAGGTAGGGACGAAGGAGAGATTCAGTAGTTTCGGGGAAGGTGAGGCATTCTGTGGGGTGGTGTGTGTGTGTGTGTGTGTGTGTGTGTGTGTGTGTGTGTACGAACTTGAGCATCTTACCTTCTTGCATCCCCGCAGTGGGCCATACCATCAGACCCATAGCCCAGTCCTGAGCCTGTCATTTACTTCTCTACATTGTCCCACCTGGGCCTCGTGCCTGCCTGGACAGAATCTCAGCTATCTCAAAATCAGGCTGTTGGAACCAAGATTCTCATCTGATTGTTAGCCAGAGATGGTAATGCCAGCTGAAAATGTAAGATTGCAATGCAGGAGTCTTAGTTTTGGATCCTAGCACCAAAGCTTATTAACTCTGTGATCTTGGCAAGTGGTTCTGTTTTGGGCCCTCCATAAGGGAGCGTACACAGCTGCACTTACAAGTGATTTGTGAGTGGTGGATGTCAGATCCTCCTTTCTTCTCCCTTCCATTAACTTCTTGTTTGGCAGTCACCTTCTCTTGGTGATGATAAATTTCTAAGGGTTCCCTGCTGAGGTCTCGCATTAAAAAGTTAATATAATAACAGATAAGTGAAAGAATGAAAGGCTGCACATACTCTTGTGTATGTGTGCATGTCTGTGCCTGGTGTGTACATCTGTGTGTGTGTCTGGGAACACCTGCTTGCGCATGTGTGCATGTGTGTGAGCACATGCATGTGTATGCACATGTGCATGTGTATATATTTGTGCATGTATCCACATGTGCACGTGTATGTATTTGTGCATTATGCACATATGCATGTGTATGTATTTGTGCATGTACGCATGCTTATATGCACACAGATGTATTTTGAATTTTTTTCTCTCTTTTCTTTCTTTCCTCAGTTTTCTTGGGAGGGATAAGACATGAACCTATCAGAAGTGGAGAAAGGTGGCTTCCAGACTTCACTGACCTGGGCAGAGGCTGCTGAAGTTAGTTCAGATTCAACTGTTGGCAAAGCCCTGTCAATAGGGACCCAGACAAGTTCGAGTTTTATTCTGGCAGTAATTTTTTGGTACCTCTCTGTTGCAGAGCCTAGTGTTAACTATATACTGTTTTCCATTCCTACCTCTAGAGATTCCATTTATCATGCTGTTTGTGACAGTCAACCAGGCCAAGGATCCTAGAAGCCTTTGCATTTAATGTTTCTCAGGAGGACTTTAGTAAGGGGTGGGTTATTATCACATTTGGCAGGATGAGGGGGGATAGAAAGGCTCCAATCATTTTCCTCTCAGTGCTGTGTAGAGCCCTTTCCATGATTTGCCAGGGGAGTGGCGGCTTTACAAATGCAGGTCACACACATGATTAATTTGACTTCCATGGGATTAACAAAAGAATTAGCTACAAATGTGTCAAACTTGGTTGTCCGCCCACCCAAATCTAAAACCAGGTTTCTTCTTAAAATGTTTGGTAACATCCTAGTAAGGTAAGGATTTGTCAGGGGGGTCAAGAAAATCACAAGAAAACTCACAGAAACAACTAGGGAGCCTGCATGGGACAGACCTAAGCTCTCTCTCTATGTGTGACAGTTGTGTAGCTTGGTCTGTTTGTGGGACTCCAAACAATGGGAGCAGGGGCTGTGCCTAATACTTTGGCTGACTCTTGGGGATCTATTCCTCAAACCCAGATTGGATTGCCCAGCCTAAATACTAAGCACCTAAACAGGTGCTTAGTGTGACTGCAACTTCATATTCCATGCTTTGTTGATACCCGTGGGAGGCCTGCCCCTTTCTGAACAGAAACAGAGGAGTGGATTGTGGGGTGGGGGCAGAGGGGAGGTGTGGGGAGGGAATGGCAGGAGGGGAGGAAATAGAAGGAGGGAGGGAGTGGAAATTGCAGTTGGAATGTAAATACAATAAAATAAAGGCTCGTCAGTGACAAGATAGTGTGTTTGAAGGATAAATCATGGCTTCTGAACCTTTTGGTTGTGACTGTGTAGACCAGGAACTGATGGCCATGGCTCCTTCTGCTTTGCTAATTGCTCCAGTTACCTGTTGGGCTCTTGTGGGGACTTGGGTTTACCTTCCTCACACTCAGAATTGCTTACCCCCTGCCTTAGTCAAGGTTTCTATTGCTGTGAAGAGACACAATGACCACGGCAACATTTACAAAGGAAAACATTTAACTGTGGCTGGCTAAAAGTCCAGAGGTTTAGTCCACTGTCACCATGGCTGAGTGCACGCAGACATGATGCTGGAGTAGGAGCTGAGAGTTTCTACATCTGGATCCACAGGCAGCAGAGAACAAAGGAGACCTCAAAGCCCATCCCCTCAGTGATGCACTTCCTCCAACAAAGTCGCACATCCTAATAGAGCCACTCCCTATGGGGGCCATTCTCTCTCTCTCTCTCTCTCTCTCTCTCTCTCTCTCTCTCTCTCTCTCTTTCTTTCAAATTTTTCCTTTTTAATTTTTTTTCTTATTTTACATATCGACCCCAGTTCCCTTTCCCTTCCTCCCATCCCATCCCCCACCACTCTACAGGGAGGGCGAGGCCTTCCAGGAGGGGTCAACAAAACCTATCAAGTCATTTGGAGTAGGGACTAGTCACTCCCTTCTGCCTCTAGGTTAAGGGAGTATCCCTCCATGGGGAATGTGCTCCCAAAGTCCTTTTGTGCACCAGGGATTCATCCTGGTTCCACTGACAGGGGTCCCTTAGACTGCCCAGGCCTTCTAACTGAGACCCATGTTCAGAGGGTCTGATTCTGTCCAATGCTGGTTTCCCAGCTATCAGTCTGGGGGTCCATTAACTCCTCCTTGTTCAGGTCAGCTGTCTCTGTGGGTTTCTGTAGCCTGGTCTTGTCCTTCTTCTCTGCATCTGGATTCCAGTTGGGCTCAGTGTTTAGCTGTGGGTGTCTGCTTCTGTTTCCATCAGGTACTAGATGAGGGCTCTATGATGGTGGATAAGTTAGTTGTCTATCTCATTATCAGGGAAGGGTATTTAAGGTAGCCTTTCCATTGTTGCTGAAATTGTTAGTTGGGGTCAGTCTTGTAGGTCTCTGGACATTTCTCTGGAGTCAGTTTTCTCTTCAAACCTATAATGGCTCCCTCTTTTATGGTCTCTCTCTCTCCCTCTCTTTTTTCTCATCCGTTCCTCCCCTGACTCAATCTTCCTAATCCCACATGCTTTCCTCTCCTCCCCTTCTCTTTCTCCTGGTTCCCTCTCCACTCACTCCCCCCCCCCCAACTCCCAATATGCTCAGGAGGTTTTGTTCCTTTGGGGGCTATTTTCTTTCAACCACCCCCAGCACCTCTTCAGGAACCCTTTCTGTCTTCCTGCTTTGGCATCTGCCCACACAGGTATGTTTATCTCACAAAGCCCAGTAGAAAACAAGAACCGATCCTAAGAGAAGGGACTGGGCTCACCATAGCAAACCAGTCATCTTCAAAACCACACTAGCTTCCATTTCCCAAGTGTCTGTTGTGTTTCTTGTTTCTTTGGTGAAGTGAATAATCCTATTTTGGAAAGCAAAACTGTAATTAGAACATTTCAGTGGTAGTCGGCTTATGCAATTTTTTAAGGGGAAGTAGAAACGATAAAGATTGGAATTAAAGGCATTGAACAAAGACAGAACAGGCTGAAGAAAGTAGATGTAGCTAGATTAATTTATTTAAATAATAGGTTTAAGGGCAAACACATTTCTTGGGAGAAAAACGACGTGTTTAGTGAAGAGGAGCCCCTAATAACACAACTTCAAAATATACAAAGCATAATTATAAAATTGTGAAGTGAAATAAACAAATCACAGTTGAAGATTTTAGCATAATTGTCTTCAAAATAAAAAACTAATAAAGAGAAAGTCTGAACAATATGCAACAGATTTAATCTAATGATCACATATAGAATACACAATAGCTGTAGGAATTTTTTTGGTTTTTGGACAAATGGTACTTAGTGCTAGTGCATTCTGGTAATTCTAGCACTCAGGAGACTGAGGCAGGAGGATGGACAGTTACAAGCCTGCCTTGACCTTGCCTCAAAAAGAAAAATAAAAGTGTGTGTGTAAATGTATCAAACAAGCAAAAGACTAATGAGAAAATAAATGCCAAAACAAGACAAAAATTTCACAACAGACAAACACGGAGTTAATTCTGTGTTGGCCTGGGCATGGGGCCTGCCCTAGAATGTGGTTATTATTATACACCTAGTGACACCCTGTAGGAGAAAAATGATTTTCTTTTTGGCAGCTTTTTGTTTAGGGTTGGGACCCTGTGTCTGGTTTTCCCTCTCAGTTCTGGGCATCCTTCTGGCTTGAACCTGTGTAGACCTTGTGCATGTCGCCACCGACTGTGTTGTGTTTGGAAGACACTGCTTCCTTGGAACCACTCGCCAGCTCTGGCTTTTCCTTTTTGTTTTTGTGTGTTTTTAGTTGTGTGTGTGTGAGAGGGGGTGGTGGTGGGGGGACAGAGAGAGGAGGAGAAAGAAGAGAAAGACACAGAGAAAGGAGAGGGAGGGGGGAGAGGGAGAGAGGGGACAAAGCTGTGTGGATAGGGAGGTGAGGAGGTCGTTCTGGGAGGACTTGGGGGGAGGGGAAACACGATAAAAATATATATTGTATGAAAATGGATGTGTCCTGGATCATAATGGAAATCCTGCAATTTTAAAGGTATTGAATAATATAGATATGTTTTCTGACCACACATGCAATCAAGAGATAAATCATTAGCAACAATAATCAGAAAGATTAAACCATGGAAGAACAAGAAAGGAAATTTTAAATTTCCCTTGAGTTAAAAAAGAACTCACAGTGGAAATGAGAGCGAATCTAGAACCATATGTAGCAAAAGATACTGTGACTGATGTGCGGGGTGGAAACAAACCACAAAGAGAAAGATGTCGGCTCTACCTCATATATTTCATAAAACAGTGTGTCAACACATTTAAAGACACAAATCCTTGGAAGGATAGAGCTCTCTAAAACTCGCTCAAGATAAAGCAAGTTCATTTTCAAAGAACATTCTGCCCCTATATATCTTCTCTGTACGTTTAATTCAATACCATACCCATGAGGGGGTGATGGCTGAATGAGCATTATCAGCGAGTCGAAATGAAAAAGAAAACAAAGAAAAAGAGGCAAAAATTGGCTACCTTTACAAAAGAGAGCATCCCTAGACCTAAAGGCATGGAAATATTCAATCAGCTCCTCACCGCCCCCACCGCACAAGCCTATATAGATTATATGCGATTTTCCCACAGGCTCAGGGATTAGAGTACCTGGTCCCCAGTCGGTAGCACTGTTCCTAGAGGTTTAGGAGGTTGGTGGCCTTGCTGGAGGAACTACATTACTGGAGGTGGCTGTAGTGACTTCTTAGGGTGGTGGTCATACCTTAGGGCGTGGCTTCAGGTGTGTGGATGTGACCCCTTATAAGGAAGAGGAGGGACTAGCTCATGCTCTCTTGGGTTGTGGTCAGAGCATCCTGAAGGGCAGAGGCTGCATCTACAGGGACAGGAAGACCTTGGCAGTTACTTGCTGTCATTGTGTGAGTGCTCCCCAAATAAATAGCTGTTAATTCTTTACCTGGGTACTTGGGTACTTGTGGACTTTCTTAAACCCACTTTCACTTGGCGACCAACATGGGGCTTGAACCCATGACCCAGAGATTAAGAGTCCTATGATCTACTGACTGAGCTAGTCAGGTTAAGGAAGAGCCAGAACTTCCTCTTAATTTATAAGTGGTTATGTCTGCACACCTGAAGCTATGCCCTAAGGTGTGCCCACCATCCCAAGCCCACTTGCTGAACAAGATGCCACTACAGGTGGCTTTAAGGCTCTGCAGCCTCACCCCATTGTCTGCTCACCTGTGTGCTGTTGAGACTCACCTCTCAGCTCTCTGTGCCTCCTTGCCATGATGGACTCTAAGCCCCAAGAAGTTGTAAGTGCAGAATTCCTTTCTTCCATAAGTTGCTTTTGTTTATGGTGTTCCATCATAGCAACAGGAAAGCAACCGATATATTATATACTAATCCCTTTTCTTTCTCTTGTTTAGGGACCCCAGTTTAGGGACCCTTGTTAGGGACCTCATCAGCATACATAGCTCTAGGAGCCAAAAGAGATTCTGTCTCATAGTAGGCATGCTTATGTATGTCTATAAATACATGTATGACATTAGAAAATTAAGAAGGGAAGCTAGTCAATGGCAAAATTCTGGAGCACTAACATGCAGAGCATGACAGAGTCCAGGGAAGTGCCTCAGGGCACGTAGATGTGGCAGAGAAGCTAGGAAGAAAGCACTGCCAATGTCACCTTTGATACCTTTGATTTCTAGGATCTGTTGCTCACTAAGAGCGGTTTAAACTTTAGGAGAACACACACGGGAAAGTCTGGGGTGATGCTGTCAGGGTTGGGGACTTCAGCATTTCCTCCTTGCACAGGCTCTGCCTTACCTTTTGGAAACTCCCTTCTCCTTATTACAAAACATCTGTCACAGTGCCAAACATCAAAAACCGAACTCCACTGCATGAATTGAGTAGTGGGAGGAGCTTATCCTAGGGTCACGTGGCCAGTACCTGGCTGATTGTATGGCAATCTTAAGCTAATTACAGTGAAGAGCAGTGCAGTGAGACCCGTTTCCTTTGGACTCTCCCATACCTGAGCTTACTGGCACCGTGTCAGCAAGAGAGCTGGTGATGTTTGTTGCAGACACAGCCCACAGTGTATTTGTACCCAATGTGTCACAAGACTCAAGGAAAAGGACGTTCAAAGAATCACTTGTAGCTAAAAGAGCATTCATACAGCACAAGGATCTGATGTGACGGTGGATTTGACAGCAGAGAGAATATTGACATCGGTTGTAAGGATGTTTTTCTGTGGAGTTGAGGGAGGAAATTAAGGGCAGCAGACTTGGTTATGGCAAATGTTACAGTTCGGATGTGAAATATCGCCTGCAGGCTCATATATTTGAACAGCTGGTTCTTAGATAATGGTGATGTTTTGGGAGGCTATGAAACCTCTTAAGGGGTGAAGCCAGCAGGAAGAATCAGGGAAGTGGAGAAGGGGTTTTTGAAAAGCAAGTCTCAGCTGTGGCTCTAGTCTAGTTTTTTGCAGCAGTGACATGAGATCTGTTATACAGTCCCCCTGCCGTGGAGTACTGACAGCGGTGGACAGAAATCTCTAGAAATTACTCTTTTCTCATAACAAAATAATGCTTATGTTTCTAAAACACACACACACACACACACACACACACAATTGAGGGTCCCTCCTCTTGGATGACTATAGTTTGTGTAAGTTGATTTAAAAGTATCCAGCACATCAGTGTATGACTCTCAGTACAGTTTCTAATTGAACAAATATGGCCAACTTCCAAAAATGACATCTCAACTCACAAAAGCAAGTTCTATTTTATTTGTGATCTAATTACCTGTAAAATTTTGCAAAACCACTTTTACTTTTAAAATTTTAGTTAACTTATTTTTAAACTGACCAATAAAAGTCACATGTATTTATTATGTACAACATGATGCTTTGAAATGCCTAATGTGGGATGGCTACACTGACCAAGTGGACATATGTGTTGTCTGAGATACTTATTTTTTGGTGAGAACACTTGTGTGCCGATCATTTTCTAGAAAACATTCATTTTGTTCTCCACTGGGTGTCTCTAACCAGTGAACTCTGTGTAGAGTCCCTCGCATTTGATGGAAGCATTTGGAGCAACCTGACTGGTGTTAAAGCATTTATTTATTCCTCAATAGGATTTCTACTTCTAACTTGCTTTACTCTATTTGGTATTAACCCACTAGAACTAAACAGAGCTCTAAGTTAGTTCTGAATAGAAGTAGTACTTAGATCTATGAAAACTGCTGCTGTCAAACGCAACCCTTAGGGTTTCTGTAATCTCTCCTCACAGAGACTAGGCATCCTCATAACTTTACCTGAATGTCAAAGGATTTCTCAGTGGCTAGTAAATTATCGAGAGCTCTAAGAGCGTCTGATATCTTTATATTTTTATGCTTTCCACCTCAAGCTCAGTCTTAGTCCATGGACGATTTCCAGCCTCTGGATTGGCTCTTCTGTGGCAATGATGAGACTGGAGTTCTAATCTTACATGATAACTATTTTTTTTATTGGAGATTAATCTTTGGAGAAGTGGGAAGAGCAACAGAGCTGAGTCAGTGTACCTCATTTTGGCATTTTTATGTTTGAGAAAGAGCTCCTATTAATTTTTTCCGTTACCAAATAAACTCCTGCATGCTATTCTTTCAGATGTGACCTTATTTAATTTTCAAAAGAAAGCAGAATTTAAATAGTTAAAACACATATCTGTTATATAACTTGTTCCCTAGAACGTTGTTTTTCATATTTCTGTAAAAGTTTTTGCAGTGGCCTGCTGGAACTGAATTACACTGGTTCATCACAGACAACTGTTACATTTTTACACATCTTGTGAACTGGTTGACGTCATGCTGGCAGCATGAATTATCAGAAATGAGGGAATTTATGCCATGGAAATCAGTCCACATTATAAATCAAGTATTGTCCCCAACTCCAACCTCTTCCTTGAAGGTGGTCAGTAGGCATCTATCAGCAGACCTTGCTTTTCAGACATTTCAAAAAGGCACTGGAGATTTTAACCCACTAGACTAAAGTTCAATACACTATATTCGAGGTAAAATGAAAGGTTAGGTACCAGGTATTGCTTATTCTACCAGCAGTTGTCTGTGAAATGCTATCATTTGCTCAAAAATAGTCATTTAAAGCATGGCAGATAAGTTGAATGTGTGGAGAAAAGATACCACAAATAGAAAGCACACGTTATAGTAAATGTAGACAAACAGGCAAGAGATAAGAAACTAGAAAGGCAAAGGGGAAAGAATCTTGAGGAATGAAAGGCAGGAAGAGACTCTGCTAAATAAATTGGCACTAGCATTGAATTTGAACTGTACCGGAAGGTTCAAACCATTTTAAAAATGGTCAACATGTCAACTTGGGATGCCTTCCATCCAAGGTGACATTTCCTGGATGTAGCGTGGCAGTAAAAGCAGCAGCATCTGAAAAACAGAACACCGTGCCCTTGGTGTTTTGGAACACATTCAGGAAAGAGTATTATGGGATGGGGACCTTGTTATTTAGTCATCAAGCCAGGTCCCCAGTGGGCGAAAGAATGAACATTTGGACAATGACATAAGCTGGAGTGAGCAGGGACTAAGTGAAATCTACACACACGAGCCAAAGGCCACTTCATTTCTAATCCAATGGTAAAAGGATTTGGCTGGTAAACAATACAATGAAGCTCAATGCTCCTTTAGTCTACAATGACTTGTGCTTCCTAGTCTGATAAAAGGAAAACATTGTGATTCCTAACATTGTCGACCAAACAAGACAAGGGAGAGCCAGAGCTCAGGTATGGGCGGATATGCCTTCCAGAGTCACCTCTCGTCCTCCCTGGCCTCAATAAGGTTCTGGAATATCTGTCCTTATAACTGTCACCTAGAGAGATCACAGCTTGGGGATACTCCCATCTACTAATAGATGTCAAATCCCCCTCTTTATCCCACTTCCTGCAATGGTTTTAGTTTGTGCTGATGACATCACTAGCTTCCCACAGTCCCTGACACCGTGGTACACATTCTCAAGACTGCTTGGTAGCACTGCGCCTTTGAAGGAAGGATTTCTGCACTCTGGAATCCATGGTTCTTCCCTCTGCATTTTCAGTCCTTTCTTAGCCACACAATTTCTTTCTCAGGGGCTTGTAGAATTTATCTAGAAAATCACCAATTTTTCTGAGAGGTCATCTTATAAGGGATTGTTGATTTTTGCATCTTACCTGTACCTCAATATCCAGGCATACCTTTCTCATGATGCAGTGTGCTGGCCCCAGCAAGGTGAGCTCCTTCCTGTGTTCTGGTCCTGTGGACATGTTATCCAGTGTGATCATTTTATTTTCTAGGAAATGAAACAGCTTCTTCAAAATTCAGTGTCTGGGCTGGCCATGTCACTCTGTTGGGGAAAGCATGACCAGTTTGCGCAAAACCAGGAATTTGATTCTCAGCATCACACAAGTGTAGTGGCGCACAGTGGGATTAAGGAATCAAAAGTCCCAGATCATCTCAGCTACATAGTGAGTTCGCAGCCAGGCTAGGGCCCGAGATCCTTTCTTTAAAAACAAAAGATGTCTGAGGAAAGGGACCGCAACATCCTTTTTCTGGCAACTCTTGCTGCAAGTATCTTCCTAGAAATCTTAGGTTATATTTCCATGAGGCTAATGCTGGTAAGACCATTTCCCATACCCTTCACCCTCAAAAGCACAGTTTGCCCGCTACACTGGCACTGTTCAACAAGTTGGATTGAATGCTGTCCATGTCCACTAATCACTCTCTGTGACGACATAAATGTTCTACATGTACACTGTCAAATACAATAACAGTTGTTGTAGGTATTGGACTCTTAAAATGTGGCTAGTGTAACTGAAAACAAAAATGTGAATGTCAAGTCCATCTGCCCATCCATCCATCCATCCATCCATCCATCCATCCATCCATCTAAAAATGTTATGGGATTTCCTGTCCAATTCTAAAAGTCTCTATAAAATCCATGTATTAAGCAATGCTATTGCCATGGTTTAGTTAGGCAATACTTCCTGGTATTGGAGGGATAGCCCTCCAATACCATAATTATACAAAATCTATTTGCAATTTCATATAACATCAGAGAACTGAGTTTAAAAGGGATTCGAAAGTCTGTGACATCGTTTTTTTTGTTTTTGTTTTTTTTTTTCCTCTCAGAGTTGAAGACTGAACCCAGGACCTTGTACTTGCTAGGCAAGCACTCTACCACTGAGCTAAATCTGTGGCACAGTGGAATATCCCATAAGAATTTGAATTATTCCTGATCAAATATCATCTCCACCTGAAATCATTAATTATCATTTCGGCATGCTCTCTAATATAATGGTGTAAGAATAAAAGGATTCATTGTAACATCCTGAGTGCTGTCAATGCTGTGTAATTGCATTTTTATAAACACTGTAGATACTGCCAGAATCTGTAGTGGCATCTTGCCTCTAACACTGACCACGCACCTTTGGGCTTGGTTTCAGGTGTGGACAGAAGCAGAAAGAGGAAAGTGTGAGGTGTGGTCTCTCTTTCTCTTTCTCTCTCTCTCTCTCTCTCTCTCTCTCTCTCTCTCTCTCTCCCTCTGTCTCTCTCTCTCGTGTCGCGGATTGGATCGGAAGGGCAGAGAAAAGGCTGTTGTGGTTCTTTATTGTTCTGTATGAGCTGTTCCCCTGTAAAACACTCAGTTATTTATCTTGGGTCTAGTGAAGTCATTACACCCACACCCTCAAGAACCTTCACTCCAGTTCTTATTCCTATTTTAACCAAAGTCATCTCCAAAGGAACTGAGCAGAGAGCAAAGAAGCCCTTGCTATTACAGCCACGGATGGTTGCAACTGCTTCCTCCGTGGGGGTGTACCATGGGTTCCTATGCTGCTCATCAGCCTGTGGCTTCTCCTTTTTCTACAAACAGCATTTTTCCTCTTTTGTAGACGTGTGACATGACGTCATGTACTCTCACAGGTTCTTTTGAGGAAACCTTTTCTGCTCCCCCTGTGAGGAAATTGCCTCAGATGGCTGAACCTGGCATCTGTGACATCAAAATGTAGTAGCACATGGAATGAAGGCAAGATGAAGAAAAGATATTGTGGGAGCAGGTGGGCTTAGCGAAAGCATTTGGGAGGCAGCACCGTGGGATTTGAGGGAGAGGGCAGGTGGTGGAGGGAGATGTCCTGGGTGAAGGCAGGGCCAACAGGCACTAAGCACAGATATGCTTAGGAGGACAAACGTAGCTTTTTAGTTAGACAGAAGTTCCCATTTATGTTTATTGAAGACAAGTGCGTTTCTCCTCCTTTCCTCTGTTCCTCCATGCCTCTTTCTGTCTCTCTCTCTCTCTCTTTTGTATCCCTCATCTTCACTTCACCCCTAGACAACTTAAAAAAATCACATATACTATGTTCTTTATCAAAATAATCGAAAAGTAGAATTTATCTTAATAGCCCAAACCTCTGACAACTCATTACTTCTATCAGAGACCACAACACCGAGTTACATATTTCCTGTCCTTTGAAATAATTATCATTTGATGATGGTATTTTCAATTATTAATGTTTTTCCTTTCCTCTTTCTGAATAGATAATCAGGGCCAGGTGTGACTAAGAGCAGGTAGGAAGAGCCTGAGACTACAGAGAACTAAGCCTGAGCAGTGGTTGCTGATGCTGACCATGGGGGACACAGCTACCGCAAACAGCTCCTGCTGGCAGCTGGCAATTAGAGAGGGGGGGTCTTGGAATTAATTTGAACAGAACTAGTGGTCCATCTGGAGGGCCTTACCGAAAGGCAAGGCCGAGAGTCATGATTAATATTGCAAGGAAGAGGGTGTGTATATGAGCATGTGAGCAGTCAGCATGCAATGTCTTAGAGGGGTTTTATGTCATGAACAAATACCTAAATACAGAATAGAGGGGGACCGTTTACTCATTAAATAATGAGTAAAAACATTGACCTTTGAATTGTATTTTAAAATTTAGAAGGTACAGTAATTGGGTTTGAGATATGGTTTAGAGGAAAGCCATCAGTGGAGATATGTGAAGTATTTGTACACATATCTCAATGGCCTAGCAAATGTGATATAACAAGTCTGTGTGTGTGTGTGTGTGTGTGTGTGTGTCTGTCTGTCTATCTATCTATCTATCTATCTATCTATCTATCTATCATCTGTCCATCTACAACATTGGGATGATAGATAGAGCATAACAATTCACTGGACTACAACCTTTTGTTAAAGAGTAATTCACAGGTTCACATGAGGTTACAAAGGTCTTTGCACGTTCGTATCTTTTGGACTCAAAGAGTAGCATGACTATTGATGGTTTTATAGTGTTTCTTTTGTTTTCCTGAATGAGCTACAGTTTCTCTTGTGGGTATGTGTGTGCACTGTATGTGTACAGTAGACGTGTGTGTGTGTGTGTGTGTGTACCTATGTAGCTCGTGGTCAACCTCATATGTGGTTCCTTAGGTACTGCGCACCTTGTCTTTTGAGGCAGGATCTCTTAATAACTTGGAGCTTGCCAAGTGTTCTAGGGTAGCTGGTTAGTGAACCCGAGGGGTCCTTCTGTTTCTACATTCTCAGTGCTAGGATTGTAAGTGCACACTAGTATTTTTTTTTTTTTTTTTTTTACATAGGACCTGGGGATCAAACTCAGATCCACAGGCTTATGTAGATAGCACATTACTTAAGAGCTACAATTTGCCATATTTCTACTTCATAAAATGTATGTTGCAGGAGAATTTATTTTTATAATAAAGTTAAAAAGAATAAAGTTTAATAACAATAAAAGGAATACATTGGTCATTTATTCTGGCCATTTTAATGGACCCCCAATTATATGCAAGGGCATTTGCTACTTGCTAGAACTAAGTGCATTGACACAATTGACAGAGAAAATGTGGTGATTTGAATTTAACTGGCCCATAATCTCACAGGGAGTGTCACTATAGGAGATGTGGTTTGTTGGAATGGGTATGGCTTTGCTTGAGGAAGCAAATCACCGTGGGGACAGGCTTTGTGGTCTCTTTTGCTCAAGCGTAGCTCAGTGTGACACTCAGCCCATTTCCTGTTGCCTATGAGATGTTGGCGTCTCAGCTCCTTCTCCAGCACCATGCCTTACTGCATGCCACCATGCTCTGTGTTATGATGATAATGGACTGAACCTCTGAAACTGTAAATGAGCCACCCCAATTAAATGTTTTACTTTATAAGAGTTGCCAGGGTCATGGTGTCTCTTCACAGCAATAGAAACTTTAACTAAGAGAGGAAGCCTCTTTTTCTTTGATGTCTTTGGAAGAAATGAACAAAATGCCATCCATCTGTAACCCTGCTATGGACTATCAGCAAAAAGAAATAAGAACAATCACAGGATGGAATAATCCATAAACTAAGGACAGAGATAAAGACTTGGTTACAAGGTGGTAGGTGAAGACAAGGGTGGCTAGGGTAGACAAGGGAGGCAAATACAAGCAAGAGACAATGATAAACATGCATAAGTTGTCAGTGAAACCCATTTTTGTACACACTGGCTAAAATAAATGACAAAGAAGTGATTGATTATGAGACACCCAGAAAATAAGATGTAATTCAGCTTCGAAACAAGACACAAAATCCCCGTCTGGTCTGCTTCTAAATTTTGTTCTGAGTCTGTCTTTTCTGTGGCTTTGGCAAAAAGGAGTCTTGGCCTTGGACTTGGGGAAAGGGAGGGCCTCACACCTGTGTGACAGATTTCCAGTTGTGCTGAGGCACACATACTCTGGCTGAGACCTGATACCCCTGCTTCCTGTGTCTAAGGAGTGATGCTGAAGCTGATAGCCTCACCTCAGCGGCTTTGTGTGTGTGTGTGTGTGTGTGTGTGTGTGTGTGTGTGTGTGTGTGTGTGTGTGTGTTGGGGGGAGGGGGTCAGGAAATGCTCCACTGATGCATGGGCAAAGGTAAGAAGGAAAACGGTGAAGGCTGACGAAGGTTGGCATCTCCAAAGCAGAAGTTCAAACTCTCTGTTGGATTCTTGCGATTCTCTCAGGCAGAGTTTTGGTTAAAAATTCAATCTTGTTCCAAGATTGAAAGGGGAACATCACTGCTTTCTGGAAACATAGAGCATGTTCAAAGACAAAATAATTTATTTATTTTTTTTTCCACTCCAGAATGTAGTGAAGGTGTCATTTTGGTCAACAATATGAATTAACATCACACTGAATCTGGAACTTTTGTAAAAGTAAAAAATTTGTTTGTGGGTAGTTGTGTTGATACTCTTCCCATTTCTTCTCTGGCTTCCAGCACTTTCTACTCTCTTTTTCTTCACTTAAATTCTTTTATTACTTTCTATTTTGATTCACTCATGAATCTCAAAAAAATATTTGCTCAAATAAAACTGTTGATATTTTGGACATATTTTAATGATGTATCCTCTTTGAGAATAATTTTAAAGGAAAAAGATGCCAAGTCATAATCTCCCTTTCTTTGTGTGAGTCATCTTATGACCAGTTTTCTTGGAGCAAAAAGAATTTCTTCTTAGAGCAAAATCTTGGAGGAACAGAGACCAAGGACAAAAAAAAATTACAATGGAGGATTATCTACGAGGGAGCAGCTTATCTTCAGTTTATGCTGCAGTGTAGAAGAAAGGTAGATAAACTTCCTACTCTGTCAC
This sequence comes from Phodopus roborovskii, assembly GCF_943737965.1. Classification (NCBI taxonomy): domain Eukaryota; kingdom Metazoa; phylum Chordata; class Mammalia; order Rodentia; family Cricetidae; genus Phodopus; species Phodopus roborovskii. The sequence goes on from NW_026126511.1 coordinate 16,532,017, forward strand.
CTGGGGGAGGGAAAGGACAAATGGATGCCTAGTGCCCTGTGTCTCTTCTAACATATCGCACCAGAAAAAAAAAAAAAAAAAAAGGTTTTCCTGGTCAAATTATCATTGCTAAATTTATCTCCGGAGAGAATGCTATTTAATCAAAGGTTGCAGGATCCCGCTCTGGCATCCTAACGAGAAATATTACTCAGTGCGATGGGTTTCATTATTTCTTGTGAACAATTCCAGGAGCAGTTCGTGAAATATTTTGGTCAACAAGTACTTGAGAGTAAGTCTCAGAGCTTAGGCTGTCAAACGAAAGAGGGGTTACAGAGCTCTGCAATGGCTTAGCTGTTACAGCGTCAAGTCGAACAGCCATCCTGTTATTTATTCTAGAGACCGAGACAGAGAGAATAGCAGTGTTCTTAGGGTTATCTTTCTTACACTGTGGTGAGGACCATTTCTTTGGGAGACACTGAAAACATCTAGTTAATTCCTAGAACATTAGGTGAGATGGTTTCACACATAATACATCTATATGTAATGTACTGTGTCCTGCCTCTGTTTGTATATAATTCTGAAATTATATTGCCATATGCCCATATGTGGCTTTTTTTTTGTTTGTTTGTTTCCCCTGACTCTCCCACTCTTTGATGCTGACAGAAAAAAATTACTCATTTCCCCACTCCCAAATTTTAATGTGCAGGAAACATGCGGTGTACTTTTGAGTGGATAGAAACAGACTGCTTTATGGCATCTGTATGATGTGAACACTTGTGCTTAGAGAAAACAAGTTGTTTGTGTTTTTGTGGTCGTTTTACTCTATTGTTTCACATAACTAACTAATTGTGGGTTTAGAACTGAATCTAATCTTAAGCAATGATAACAAGTTTGCTTCGTTAAGGTCTCCAAGTCCTTGTTATTGTTATATTTTAAAACTCTTTATAGCTATCCTGTGAGGTCACAAGAATTGTACTCGAATTTTATGTTTCCCTGCTTATACTTAGTTCAGATGGCCTGTCTTTTGGAGAAAATGTTTAATTAAATATTGATTTCATTCTAAAAATCCTGGACCTAAGAGGCTGATTGGCACATTTCCAGTATCTATAGTTAATCACTATAGTTGCTCCCCTGTGTTCTCATTGCAGAGTCCACAGAGTAAATAATTTTACAATGCTGAAAATCAGGGAGTGTTCCAAGAAGTAAATGCACATGATGAATAAAATTTCCCTTTGTAGGACAAATTATTTATCAACAAATCAGCGATCATTACTTCGATATATTTCGCCTCAACCACATTGTCTCATTCAAAGTTTTACTTCTTAGAGTGTGGCCAATAATTTGAAAAAATGCAATCGGATTGTGTGATGGGAAACATCTACCAACATAACCAACCACGATGAGTTTTTCCTTGGTTCAAACAGGTGGCTTCCCAAACAGTGAGTGAATAGTTCTTTAATTTCAAGATTTTTAATCAAATGAATGAGAACCCAGAAGATCTTCATTTTTTAAAATTTGTATATGCCTGAAATAACTTATTAATCTTAACATCATATGTTCACTATTTCAAAGACATCCTGGATGAGTTGAACTGGAGTGCCTACCAGAGAGGCTGCAAGAGATTGGAATTTTCATGCTCCACTCTCTGAGGTCAAAACATTATGGGGCCAAAGAGATGGCTTTAGTAGATAAGATGCTTGCTTTGCAAGCTTGAGGGCCTGTTTTCAAATCCCTACCACCCACATAATAGACAGAGAGCGGTGCATGTCTATAAGTATACTGCTGGGAAGGCAGAGTCCGAGTGGGGTGATCTCCACCATTCATAGATCAGCCAGGCCAACTGATCCAAACTGATAAAGAGACCCTGGCTCAAAAAGTAAGTAGAAGGCAACTGAGAAAGACATTGGGTTTGGATTTAGACCCCTGACCTACACACACACACACACACACACACACACACACACACACACACTACAGTCATTCTACAAATTTATTGTAGTTCCTAGCCATTACTGTACAGTCTGTCTCCATTTGTCATCCACCATTTTCTTTTTGGTTCTAGGATTGAAAAACTTTAATGGTCTGGATAGAAAACTTTTAATAACGTGAAGTAAGTATATCCAGTTTAAGATAAGGTTCAGTAGTTCCCTCCCAAGTTGATCTTTCTCACCACACTAAAAGCAGATCTAGGATGGATTCTATTTCATTAGTGTTGAAATATATATCCCTGAAAATTCAAGCCATGGTGCCATATGGTCGAATGGGTACTGCCAAAAGCAGTAAATTATGCTTCATAACTTTACTTGGTGAGGAAAAGCTTGTGTTCGTGGAAATAAATACAAGATTCGAACTTAGAAATTTCCTTATCTCTCTTTCCCAAATCTTAAAAATGGATTTACTAATTGATAGGGGAAGTCCTTTATGTTTCTTTTATTGGTTGATGAATAAAAAACACACACGGTTGACCAATAAGGCAGGAAGATAGGTGGTACTAGGAGGAGAGTATTCTGGGAAAGGCAGGTAGACAGAGCTGGCCATAGTGTCACAATGCTGCCGAAGGAGTAGCAACATGCAGGAGCATTACCGGGTAAGCCATAGCCCCATACATAGATTGATAGAAATGGGTTAATAATTAAGATAGAGCCAGCCAATAAGAAGCCCTAGTCATTGGTTAACAGTTTCATAATGAATATATGTCTCTGTATGTTTATTTTGGGGCTCAAGGGTGGCGGCATCTGCCGGGCCAAGAATCTCCCATAACAACTCACTAAGGAGGACTCATGTTTCTTCTTTTCTAAGTCTTGCTCCATCCTAAATGAGCCCAGTGCTTCTGTCATTTTTTTTTTGAGACACATACTTGTTGTCTTTGATCATTGCTTTGACCTGCATCGCAGGCCTTGGCTCATTTTTGCTTCCTTCCCCTTAAAACATTCCTCTACTTACACGGTCATCTTCTGTAGCTTGTTCTCACTGTTATTACCAAGATTAGACTGAGGCATTAGTTCTCTGGACAGTCTCTTACATGAAAATTACTTTCTTTTTATCACCTACCTCCCTTTCCCCACTCCCCAGCCTACTTAGAGTTTATGTTCTATTGCTAAAACTTCTCTTTAGACAGTATCTGCTCTTTCTCCTCCTATAATTTAATTCACACCTACTTGCGTGTCAAACACTAAGCCTGGATAAATTCAACTGTCAGTCTTCCACATTTGAGGTTTTCTTAGAAAATTTCTTTGGATGCCAAAAAGTTTTAATGGGTTCAGAGGACCCCTCAGTACAGCCACATGGCACTTCACAGCGGTGACATATTCTAAGGAAGGTCCCACTAGTGATTTTGTTATTGGTGCATCATAGGATGTACTCATGTAAACACAGATGGAACAGTCTACTATACATTTAGGTTATACAATTACTTTTGTTGAAGTTTGCCGTGTCCCTACCTATCATCTATCTACTTTTCTGTCTATTGTATGGCTTATTATTTTTAGGGCCAGAGTGAACAAAAGAAGAGAAAATTAAAGCACAAAAGATGATGCATATAAGAGTTGTAGGAAATACGAGATCGATGACCCAGAATAAGAAACAGTGAAACTTTTTCATAAGGAATACACTATAAAATAAAGTATATTATAATAAACACATAGGCAATGTTATTGTCATTATCAAATATGGGGTACCTATATAATAGTATGTGTTATATTTCTATACATCTGTCAGCCCAGTAAGTCTGTTTAATCAGTATCACAACAAGCACACGGCTAATATGTCACAATGTGACTTATGGTAGTGTTTTAGGTTGGGTTACTACTGTTGTGATGAAACACCATGACCAAAGCAACTTGGGGGGAAGGGAAAGGGTTTATTTGGTTTACACTTTCACAGCACTATCCATTACTGGAGGAAGCCAGGACAGGAAGTCCAACAGGGCAGGCACTTGGAAGCAGGAGCTGTTGTAGAGGCCACCATGGAGATGGAGGGATGCTGCTTACTGGCTGGTTTCCCATGGTTTGCTCAGCCTGCTTTCATATAGAATGAGGACCATCAGCCTAGGGTCTTAATTGAGGTTCCCTTCTTTCAGATAACACTAGTCTGTGTGTCAAGTTGACATAAGACCATCCAGCACAGGTGATGACACTAAGCTGTCAGAAATTTTCAACTCCATTAATGCTATTTTTAATCTTTGTATATATGTACCATATTTATATCATTTCCCCAACTTCCTTATGTCCTCCTTGCTCTCTCAAATTCATGACCTCTTTTTCTTTCATCATTATTACATAAACGAATGAATACATAAGTACAACCTGCTGAGCCCATCTAGTATGTGTATGCCTTTAAGGGCTGATCACTTGATACTGGGTAACTGATTGAGTGGCTCATTGCTGAGGAAGACTGGTTTCCCTACAGTCACTAATTACCTACCTCTTCATCTAGGGCTGGAGCCTATGAGATTTTTCTATATCCATGTTGGCATGTCAACTAGTATTGTCATTGGTCAGGTCTTGTTTAGGTAAATATAGTTTTGGGATTTCAAGGGTGCAGTTTGTCACATTCAGAAGATCCAATCTGGCAGCAGATGTCCTGATCCTCTTTTGATGTTTCTGTTCTGAGAGGTTCTCTGAGGGCTACGTGTAAAGATAGCATCTCACATGTCGCACATATTATGGTCAATGTTCTTTACATTTTACCATAATTCAGCTCTCTCTCTCTCTCTCTCTCTCTCTCTCTCTCTCTCTCTCTGTTTTTGTTTTTTCAAGACAGGGTTTCTCTGTGTAGCTTTGGAGTCTGTCCTGGAACTCACTTTGTAGATCAGGCTGGATTGGAACTCACAGAGATGCCCCTGCCTCTTCCTCCAAGTGCTGGGATTAAAGGTGTGTGCCACCATTGTCCCATAATTCAGAGCCATTTTTAATCAAATGAAACAAGTGTCACCCATGTGCTTTTAACCTTTTAATTTATTATTACTATTACTATTATTATTATTATTATTATTATTATTATTATTATCGGTGTGTGTGTGTTGGGTGTGTGCATGTAACAGTAAGTGTGTTGAGGTCAGAGGGTAACTTTCAGGAGTTGGATCCAGGGATTTAATTCAGACTGTCAGGCTTATGTGACGATGGCCTTTATTGACTAAACCATCTTGCTGGTCCCATACAGGTCCATGATGGTATTCTATGGGTTCTGACTCCTTTGCCTACCTCAGATTTGATTGTTCATTTCCTTGTGAGCTTTTGCAGAAGCAGAACTAAGCAATTACTGATTGTTAAGGATTATACCTGTTCTGACCTGAACAAGGAGGAACTAATGGACACCCAGACTGATAGCTGGGAATCCAGCATGGGACTGACTCAGACCCCCTGAACATGGGTCTCAGTTAGAAGGCCTGGGCAGTCTAAGAGACCTCAGACAGTGGAACCAGGATGTATGTATCCCTGGTGCACAAAAGAACTTTGGGATCACATTCCCCATGGAGTGATACTCCCTTAACCTAGAGGCAGGAGGGAGGGTCTAGTCCCTACTTCAAATGACTTGACAGATTTTGTTGATCCCTCCTGGAAGGCATCACCCTACATGTGGAGTGAGGTGGGGTGGGGTAGGAGGAGGTGGGGGCATGGAAGGAAGGGAGGGAGGAAGGGAGTTAGAACTGGGATTGATAAGTAAAATAAGAAAAAAAAAAAAAGGGAATTATATGTGTTGACTTAATTGGCTGACACAAGTCAATTAAGGGGAGGGATGATGCTCATCTCTTTCCTGTAGTATCCTCAGTATATTAGGATGCCAGTCACCTACTGACAGTCCGCAACGTTTCTTGCACAAGTCCTACACATGTACTGTGTAGTTAATACGTATGGAGTGCTTATCACATGCTGAACACTGTGCTCAATACTGATTATCTCATTTAGCATTCAGAACAACCCAGTGCATTTCCATTACTAAGTTCATATAAATAAACAATGGGGCTTAGAGTAGTTAAACGATTTGCTAATATACATAGAGCTAGAAATAATAAGGGTTTATTTATATTAAAATTCATTTGCCTGACTCTGAAATTCTTGCAAACTTGCTTCAGATTTTTATGATTTCTTGGATTACCTTGAGGAATTAGTGTATTTTTATTTCTTCTCTTAAAGAATTATCTGTAAATATGTACTTTGTCTTTGTAGTTGTTATGACCTTTGTGTATCCTAATGAATTTGTAAATGCTATTCCTATATTAAGGGTTATAACCATTTATCTCAGACTGGGGAGATGACTCAGCCAATAGGTAAAGTAATGGCTAAAGCAAGCAAGCAGGAGGAGGTGAGTCCAACGCCCAGTGCCTATGTAAGGAGGTGAGTGTGGTAGCACGGGCTTACTATCCCAGGGCTGGGGGCGGTGAGTCCTGTGCCCCCATTAGAGAGCGTGTCTGAAAGAACCAGGTGGATGGTTTCTAACGTTGACCTCTAACCTACACGTGTGTTTATAGTCGAGCAGTGCATCCCACAAAACAACTTATCTAATATTTATTATGAATATTTTCCTACTTGGTGATTTATGTTTTCATTTTCTTTACCTTTATGTTAGGCTATCAGTCTCTTTTTTTTTGGTGAAAAATAGCTTTTGTTATTTTTAAGTTTTAAAACTCTCCCCTTAGACGTCAGATGTCCTAGTACAATGCAGTCCCTTGTGCTTCGTGATTTTGTTAAAAATATTTTTATTTTTTATTATTAATATCTACAGAGCTTGTCTCAACAGGAGATGCTCAGTAAAAGTTCAAGTATTTCCCTCCTCCTAGTTTTTATTTATTTATTTATTTGGTATACTTTGCTGAACTTTCCTTCTTACTCACGAGTAATGTCTTGCACGTTACAAGTCTTCACGCATACTAGTGACTCTTTTGTGGGTCTCCCCCTCTCTGCTGATAAACTTGATTTTTCTATGAGTAATAAAGGCTTTAAGGTATTTTTTCAAAAGCCAATTGAACAAATTGTCTGAAAACTCTTCTGTTTTTGTGAATTTCCTTAGCTCTCCACATATATTTTACTCCTAGGTAACACATGCTTACATTAAATCTGTAAATTACTAGACACTTGGAAGGAGTTGAGAGGCTCATGTCTGCAATAGAATGTGTCCTTATTTATTTGAGACTGCTTTATGCTTGAGATGTTCCGTATACACGGTCTTCACATCTCTTCAAGTTATTCTTTGGTGTTACCTGTTCTAGCTGTCAAGGAAGCAAAGTAAACTTGCGTGCAGTCTCCAGCCTGGGAGTTCCTCAGGATGTTGCACTTAGGAGTCTCTTGGGAGACTGCTTGATGGTGTTAGGGCTCTCTCCCGTTTATGGCAGAACCCCGGGCAGAAATGGAATAACAAATAATTCATAATAGTCTGGGAAAGGTGTTTGAGCCCAAGGAGAGCGAATGAATGTAGGGAAAAGAGTCAACCTTAGTGAAGGAGCATGAAGGATCCATGAGAAACTGAGTTAGAAGAAACTACAGCGTGCTCAGTAGGAGGGTAGGGTGGCACTGGAGAAAGAGACAGCTCGGCTCACGCTCCCGAAGCTCATGCAGGCACCCTGGAAACTGGTTGTCTTGTCAGGCCCAACTTAATGCCTGGCTAGATACTTCTCTGTCCACAATTGTCTGAAGTGCGGGTATAGCCGAGACTGCAGGAAGGCAGGGTCGGCGCAGCTCTACGAGAGGCAGTAATCGGTGCAGTGCGGTTGAATAAAAAGAAACAATTTGGAATCGGCCTGCGGACAGTTTTGTTAGAGTTTCTCTGTAAGAAGCCCTTAAAAAGAGTGACCTAATTGTGGGAACCAATTCAATGGAATCCAAAAAAAAAAAAAAAAAAAAAAAAACAACAAAAAACAAAACAAAGCAAAATGTTCATATTTATCAGTTACATATATATGTGTGTATATACAACGCTATTATTTAACTTATATAAAAATGGGGAAACTTAAAAACAAAATAAAGTCAACTTTTCATATGAGGGCTATATTTTATGGGAATTTTAGATATGTACCTAGCTCCTTCATTGTCGTGTGACCTCCTGACTCTTTGTCATTCAAGGAAAATAAACTAATTTTTGTATTAGCCTAATCAAAATACAGGAAGGCATATTTGCTGTAATAGCATAATACACTATTATTATCTAAAGCTTAATATGTTTGTACTGAGGGTTTAGGCAAATTTAATATGCTAAAAGATAGTTACATTAAAAAATCAATTGGATAGTTATTTGCCTTGCAAAATTTTCATCATATGATTTCTACTAAGAAAAAAACCCCACAATTTCCTCTAGGGCATTTAAAATTTGATTTGGTGGACTAAATCAGATTTGACAAACACACTTATCCTGATTAATAATCAAGGGGTACTAGTTAATGGGATAATGTCCTTTTTAATAGCTTAAACTTATAAATGTCAGGAGAAGCACAGAGCTGAGTTCTCTGGCTTTGGCAGATTAAGAGGCTAGCTTTGTTAACCTCAAGCTAAGCATGAAGCGACAGAATGACATGGATACCAAAATATGAGAATGCAATTTTGAGTCTCAGTTAATAGAAGTCAAGGGTCCAAAGGAAGAGTGGCAGCCAGGTACTTCACACAGACCACATAATGGAGTGAAGGGATATAGTCACAGCTGTAGTGCAGGGCAGTGATTGAAGGATGAATAGAGGAGGAGGGGGGGTAGGAGAGAGAGAGGGACACACACACACAGACAGACACACACACACACAGAGGGACAGACAGACACACAGAGATAGATAGAGAGAGACAGAGAGAGAGACTGTGGGGCAAGCTGCTGTCTATAAGACTCTTACGGTTTCAGGCTTAGAATCCCAGGTTATGGAGAGCAGCTCCTCCTCTGGCAATGTCAGGGTGTTGGGGCACTCCTCCAGTGTGAGGCAAGAGGCTCAAACAGAGGCTCCCAAGGCTCCTTCTACTTAACCGGTCAGGGAAGTTAGTTACACAGCTGCAATTGCTTGTTGTTCGCCTGCATACCAGTATTAGCCTCCTGCCTGTTCTAAGGACCATGTAAATGTTAACTCATTTTACCCTTGTTTTCTCCATTTTATTGATGTGGATGCAGATGTGTTATTTGCTAAATGAGCAGGGTGAGAGCAAGCGCCCACAACTGCCTCCCTGCCCTTTGCCACAGGGAATCACATGTATGGATCCTTCATTCTTGGTATATTATTGAGCTGTTGTCTGCGTATGGATTTTGTTGCTATTACAACAATACTTTACAATAGTTCTCCAAGAAGATTTTCTGATTCTCCTGCAATTATGTTATGTATATTTTGCCAGAAAAGTCTTCTTTTTTTTCTTTTTTGATATTGCAACCCTAATAACTTCTAGATAGAAATTTAGGTGATTTGCATACTTTGCATACTTTTACTTTGTTTTGCATTTATTATTTACGTGTGTGTGTGTGTGTGTGATCATGCTCGCGCATGCAGCACACATGTGTAGATGTTTGTGAACCATGGCATGCACTTGGTGGTCAGAGATCACAGGACAACATGCTGGACTTGCTTTTCTTCTACGATGTGGACCTGAGGGACTGAACTCAGGCCGCCAGGCTTCCTGGCAGTCACCTTTCCCTGCTGAGCCTTCCTGCTAGCCCTTATAACGAACCTTTTAAAAATGACACCTCTTTTAATCTATTTCTTCATAGTCCATGTGACTTATTTATAGTTGCACGGCCTTCTCCTGAGCCACAGTGACTTGTAAGAACTCCCTGCCACCCCAACCCCCAAGTTTGAACTCTCTGTGAGGGGTGAACTTGGTACTGGAGTCTGTATGGATTATTAAATACACACTGGCGTTTGCCATTCCTTCTGCTCACAATCTCAAGAACTTCCTCTGGTAGCAGACAGCTGGGACACCCCATAATAGCCTTCCCAGTGTTTATGTTAGTAGTTCCTGAAGCAGGAAATATGACAGGTTCTGTATCACCTCCAACAGGTTTTTCAAACACTAGTCAACTCACTGTCTTCCTCAGGCCAACAAATCTATCTTTTTCCAAGCTGCAGGATGTGTTTATTTTTAGTCTTATATAGAAATAGAAACTATTTCTATATAATTACTTATCCAACATGACTGGTGTACATGCTTCAGTCAACAGACAAATATTCTTCAGGACATGGACTGAATTTTATATATAATAAAAAGAAAACCAATCACTTCTTCCAAGTTTTAATCTTTTCTTTTTAGGAAAATGAATACATAATTTTGGGTGTGGAGAAGTACTATCTTAAACAAGTCTATGACAGTTGAAATATGTAAATGCATTTGTTTAAATCAAGTTTGATCATTTAACCGATACAAATGGACAACTGAAAACCTACTTGGAAAATGGCTTGTAAATGGCATAGCCTTGGCAAATCTACAGGCAAGGACAGAGAACTGGACCAAGGGATGGGCTGAAATCTATTGGAGATGGAAAAAGTGGCAAAGGTTATAAAGCTGATGAGGTAGAGATAAAAGTGCAAAACATAAACACCTCTACATTGTGTGTGAGGGGCTGGCATGAACATGTGACATCAGTTTAGGGAGTAAATATCCACCTGTTGTGTAGAAAAGCCTTCCTGTGTTGCCCTGATGTATCGCTGGAGGTGAAATCAAAGTTTTTGAGCAAGGAGCTAGCCTGAGAAAGTTCTGGAAAAAAGCACTCCCTAGATATTTCATGAACTCGGTTTGCTTGGAAAAAGGTGGTTGGCTGGTCACAGAATGATCTAGATATACCCTTGGAGAAGAAATGAGCCATGAGTGGGCAAATATGATGCAGACACTCATGATTCTTGTCTCCTGTGAGTCTTAAGAGCAATGCTTACTCTACCAGTCAGGGATAATTTGGGCTATGTACATGGGAAAACATTAATATGGGCTGGGGGAAATGTCTCCCTGTAAAGCCGGGTCCTACAAGTGTGAGGACTGGAGTCTCAATCCCAGAACCCACATAAGAGTCAGACAGTCTTGGCTTTCCTGCAGTTCCATCTCTTAGGAGGTAGGGAAGGGCATAATTGAGGCTGGGTGCTCATCAAGTAGAGAGGTTCAATTGTCTCACAGTTGGCCTGAGGTCAGCGTTGGGGAGGACCCCATGGAAAATGACATCGCCGTGGTGGAATCTTGTGCAAGGGGGAGAGATCTCAAGATGACACAAATATCCAGGGAGAGTGGCCAGTATGGGTTTCTTGGTAGGCCTCAACTCTTAAAAGTCCTACCACCTCTTACCGCTTGCACAGGAGGAACCAAGCTTCTTTGAGGACAAGCGTAGCTAAATGAAAGCTGTAATCGTATGCGAACTAGTCCAAAGAAGGTTGTCAACAGTATTATAAGGCAGGACCGAATCCTTCCAATAATTAAATGGCCTAGCGCTAGTCTCCTCTCTAGCAGGTGGAAAGTTTCGCCATGCCCGGTGTTGTCATTATGTCTCTTCCCTCACGTTTCTTCTTAAGTTGTTATGCTTTATCACACTTCGCTCCTTAACATCATGTCTCATTATCATTGTTCACCCCCCTCAAATGACAATTTAATGATACATTCCTGCAGAGACTAACAGATTTGCTCAACATGAGCAGGGTGTATTTGGAGAAAAAGAACGGTTTGTTGGAGAGAGAAGCTACCCAGGACTCAGACGGTCTTCAATTGCATGGCGCTTTTACTCTTTTTATTTTGCTAGTATACCTCGGTGACACCGTGGCATCCTATCTGTTACACAGGACAGTTATATGGAATAGCTCTGTTGTTTGGCTGCACACTGGGAGTAAAAAGACAGGCTCATGGCCTGAGGAGGGGATTTACCTCAGACATCATTTCCTCCAGCCCCATCAGGAAAGATGACCCATGGAATAGTTGAAGCTGTGCTGAAATAGAGATGTTGACCAAGATTCCATTGCATTTAATGCTGCAAATGAAGTTTCTGTTCATCCTGGTGGCTCAGGCTTCTTATTGGCTAGCTCTCTCTTAATTATTAACCCACTTCTATTAATCTGTGTTTAGGGGTGATGCCCAGGTCTCTTGCTTCCTTGGCAGCTACATGGCATCTCCCTGACTCCACCCACTACCTTTTTCTATCCTTGTTTGGATTCCCACCTGGCTAAATCCTACCTGTCTATTGGTCAAAACAGCTTTATTCATCAACCAATAAGAGAAACATACATTTACAGCATACAGAAGGACATCTCCCATCATAATGTAGTCATGACTTCTGGAGGATCGAAGCTGTTCTTACTTCTTATATTTGGCCTTGAAAATTACACTATTTTTCTAAACCTAGAAGTGCTGCTTTGGCCTTTAGGATAAGGTTTAGTTAGGTCTTTTGTAGGCAACCTTAGTTAGTAGCAGAAGGTCCTACTTCTGTGGAAGAATCCTCATCATGTGTTATATAAGTGTCTTCTTCAATGCAGAACCCTATAGTCTCCTTCCACTTATGATGATATGTGACTCCTTCCCCGTCTTCTTCGCTTCCCCCTAACCTAAGTATCAACTAGTCTGTCAGTCCTCTCCCTTATTTGCCTATTTGAATTCAGCTTCCTCCAATGGGCACTCTTTGTGTGCTGTCAGTTGAGTTGGTCAGCCTTTCCTTATGTTCCTTACACACCTTACATATTCTGTGGTACTCTATAGTGTTGGCATAGTATGCGAGTCCTGCCCTTTCCAGGCTATGTTAAAATGACCTTCAAAGTACTCTCCCATTGAGACTAAGCAGTTTCAAGGTGGGGATGTGTTGCAGGTGACCCTCCTAGGACACCTTTTGGGGGAGGGGGTGAGAAGAAGGACCACCAATGATGCAGGCACTCGGAGTCAGTGAGTAGCAGAGTGTGCTACAGACTCATTTATCAAGGAAGTTAGACCTGCTTTTATACCTCCCTCCTCCCAAGGCCCCATTGGCTCAGGCGGCTGACTCTGCTGCGTGTCCTTTCCTCATTGGTGTCTCTGGTCAGGTGTCTCTTCATCAGCAGTCTCTGGGCATTGGGGCAAGCTTGGCTCAGGAAGGAAGTGCCTGCTGCGCATGCTCATATGGGCTGATTTGGGCAGGGCTACTGCTGCTTGGGTAGGCTGGCTGGAAGTTTCTCCTACAGGGGTGATTTGTTGATCATTTTTATATTTCCAGACCTAGTGGAAGACATATAGCTAATGTCATTAAACACATACGGACACCATGAAACCACTAAAAGGAAGTTCAAAAATATACCCCTAAATATTCAAGTTCCAATGTATGGGATTGCTCTAGCCAGGAGTGCGGTGGATTAGGGGGCGGTTTGTATGCTGATGGCGGCAATCCTACTATGGATGTCTCTTATTCTCTTTTCCTCTCCTTTACCTTTTGTGTACAACATAGGCCCGCAGTTAGTGGCTGGTGAACTGTGACTAGTGGCAGCCATTGGTAACTAAGGTAACTAAGGACTATAAGGATTACAATACGAACGAGGAATATAAATAAGAATTTGGTTAGTTGCCTTTAAAGATAAGGATATGATTTGTGTTTACATACCTACTATCACGTTGCGTACTTTCATCTTTGACATTTCTTTCCCCTGGTGACTGTAGTCTAGATCTGTTTATGCAGTATGTTATCCGGCAACTCGCCGAGAAACAAATCGGAAGTTTTTAATACCAGTGAAGCTTAGAGGCTGTAAATTTTTTTACTAGTGTCTAGACTCAGACTTAAAAGTTTTATGTGTTACATAGTTTGCCATCAGAGATCTAAGTCAAAGCCGAACACCAACCGTTTATGGGCTCTATTGTGGGAAAAGGGCCGCAGCAGGTAGAAGGGTGGATGAGGGATGGGCTGGTGTGGGAGATGAGGTGGGGGCGGGATGGGAGCTCAGGAAGAGGGATTTTATACAGAAGGCTATGGGCAAAGAGAACCAAATAACAAAACACAAGTGGCCTTCACTTGTGTAGAGAGACGATACACAATTAGAAGCATGCTAGACCACTGGGCAGGGAAGCTGCAGAGAGGACAAGCTCTACTCATGTGAGGGGGCAGAGAAAGTAAAAGGGAGGGACGGAGAGGGAACTGGGATCGACATGTAAAATAATAAATTATATATATATATATATATAATTTATTATATATATAAACAAAAACGGGCATTCTGCCTGCAGGTAGAGAGGAAGGGCGTGGGTTTTGCAGATAATTGGCTTGAGGTGGGGAGAGGATGCACTGGAAGCCTTGGCATGGACCTGTTCCCATGATGGGTTCTTAGTGAAGGGTAGGGAAAGTGCTGGCACTCAGATTCAAACCGCAGTTTCCCGGGTGCTGCTTCTTTCCTGACTCCTGCTTGAGCTGCAGATTCTGACTCCAGAGGTTTGGCCTTAATAGTGAGCTGACCTCATGCGCAACAGGCAGAAATGCAGGACTAGATGAAACACTGTGCAGATTTAATTGAAAATGATGCGTGGTTAACAGCACTCTCTCTTATGATATAACTGACTATTTTGGGGTCTCACATAGTACTTAGAAATGCCGTTTCTAAAGGAGTGCAGCGTTCATCCAGGGAGTCACATAGAGCCAGTCCACATGCAGAGGCATTGTAGCTCCTTGGAGCTTTCCTGGAAGGTTAAAAAATAATTATTTTTTATGAAATTTCATTATAAAGTATGTTTAGTGAAGACTGGAAAGTTAAAAACAATGTAAATAAATTAGTTGTTTAGAGTAACTTGGAGTTTTTTTTTTTTTTTTTTTAATAAGTATTTGTGGCTGCTGAGGCAGTGCTGAGTGAGGAATTATTGTTTGCATGTTGGATGGTGTTTCACCACGGTGAAGTTGCTTAGGATAGGCCTTTGGACCAGGTTTATAGCTTTAAAAATGTTGCTTTACGCTAGGAAGATAAATCATAATTTCAGGGCCTAGTATTTGGGGAGGATTAATAGCTTTTAAAGACTTCTAGAAATTTCAAATATGTGTGCAAGATTGTGCTCTGTGGGACTGATTGTTCAAGTGGCTTAATGCTTTAGTCAACTGGGGGTTGACTAAAAGACCCTGAGCCTGGTAGTCTGTGATGCGAGGTGGTCTAGGGGTTTAGGCGAAAAGCTTCAAATCAGTGGGGTTGTGTTAATCAACCCCAAATCAGTGTGTGGGTACACTAAGATTGGGGGTGCTGTAACTAGGGAAGCAGAGACGAGCTGTGGGAGCGGTTGCTAGGGAGAGGCAACAGCAAGATGCCAGATGGTGCCTGGCATCTTCATGGCATCGAACTGTTTTTAATAGATGGAGATGCTGGGTTTTTTTGCAGCATCCACTTATAACCGCCAATCAAGGAAGGCCAGTGTCATTTGACCTGGACAGTGTTGTGGCTGCTGCAGTCAGGGTTTGGGACAGCCAGATGTCAAAATGAAGATGGGATCTGGGAACAGACAACAAAGAGGAACTTTCAGGTATAAGAAAGTGTGAGAAGGGGGAGCTCGTGAACCCCCAGACTGATAGCTGGAAAACCAGCATTGGACTGACTCATACCCTCTGAGCATGAGTCTCAGTTAGAAGGCCTGGGCAGTCTAAGGGACCTCTGACAGTGGAACCAGGATGCATCCCTGGTGCACAAAAGGACTTTGGGAGCACATTCCCCATGGAGGGTTACTCCCTTAGCCTAGAGGCAGGAGGGAGGGTCTAGTCCCTACTCCAAATGACTCCACAGATTTTGTTGATCCCTCCTGGAAGGCATCACCCTCCCTGTGCAGCAGTGGGAAGGAGGGAGGGAGGAAGAGGGAACTGGGATTGATGTGTAAAATAAGAATATATATATATATATGTATATATATATGTACATATATATATATATATATGTGTGTGTGTGTGTGTGTGTGTGTGGACAGGGCAGACACCAAACACAAACTGTGTGCACTTTTTAGTCCTCTTTGGAGGATGCTGTAATCAAGTCCTCACCCCTGGCTAGGCCAGGGTATATTCTTAGTTATAAAACAGACAGGGGTACCCAGACCCTCTCTGTGTGCCTGTGTCAATGTGAGAAGATGGTATAGGGCCTCTGTCAAACACATTTCTTAAGTTTTAATGGGCATCCTATTAGGATATGCTGAACTGAATGATTCTGATACCAACAAGCATTTGAAACAGAATGAAGCAATTTAAACTAGTTTAAACACAAATCTTTACTTAAACATAAAAAACTTATTTATCAGAAATATTATATTTATAGAAAGAAAAAAAGTTTTATTTTCTGAAGGTTTGTGGCAACAAACATTGGGAAAATTGCCCACTTCCCAGAACCAGCACCTTTGAAATAAACTTGAGCGCCCTGCCTGGATTTCTGGCTGCCCCTGCATGCTGGGCTCCTTTGAAATAAGGGACACAGTTGCCATGGAGCAGATTTAATGTGTTGCTTCCCCTTCGGGTTCTGAAGAATAACAAACAAACAAGTCGAGAGATAAAGAAAAGCATTTTCCAGGCTCTGGGCGGGAGTTGGACAAACATAAATTATGATCTGATTCAGTCTGGGACTGAAATGGGCCCACGGGAGACAGGCCTTATTCTTGGCAGAGAGCCTTGGCTTGTGCTGTGCATCTCTCAGACATTCGCCTGGAATCTCTGATGTGGAACCCTAGAGCTGACATCTTAAAGGACAAAAGAAAAACATGCCAGGCTCTGCATCAGCGGGACGATAGTGAGCTAGGCAAGGCCAGAGGCTCAGGGTCCCTGGGGTCTACGAATGGAACAGTTAGGCTTTGGTGAGAGAGGGAAGAAAAATGGGCAGTTACCTGTCAAATCGTGTCTTTGACTTTCCCAGGAAAGGTCAATGGTAAACTTAGTTTGTGGCTGTGAGGTGAAAGACCTTGACTGCTTTAACGTTTAATTCAGAAAACCCATTGAGAAGAACTACTATTTAGCAAAATGTTTCAGAGTTTAGGATAACTGACTCTTTAGAGAAGTGACGAGGATGGAGGTTTCTGTCCCGCCTGGTTCCACAGGCGCTTTGCCCCAAATAAACGCACACAGACTTACATTAATTATAGAACTGTTGGGCGATGGCTAGGGTTTCTTACTGGCTAGCTCACTCTTAATTACTAACCCATAACTACTGATCTATGTGTTTCTACATGGCCTTATCTTACCAGAGAACATCTGGAGTGTCCCATCTTCCAGGTCTCTACAGGGCATCGCCCCCTGGCAGCCTCTCTCTGATTCCTCTCCCTAGAATTCTTCTTATCTCATAGTCTCACCTGTACTTCCTGCCTGGTGAGCGGCCAACCGGTGTTTTATTCATCAACCAATAAGAGAAACATATGCACAGAATATATACAGAAGAACATCCCCCTTCAAAGTGAGTTTTCCCACTGTGTGGACCTGGGGAAAGCCAAACTTAGGGGACATCTTTTTGGTCACAACTTTCTCATCTACTTTTATTGATATGTCCTGGACACTCCTTTCATTAAAATATGTTCCTTAGGATGAGATGTGAAGGACTGATACATTTTCTTTCTGTTCTGTTTAGAATTTAAACACATAAAACCCTTAGTCTGCATATTAATTCCAGAGCTGACTGACAGGACTCTACTTATACTGACTCCCAGTTTAATGAGCTGAAAGCGCCCAAGTCTACATTGTTTAACCATCAGGATCTTTATTGTTGGTGGTGCCCCCTCCTTTCCCTTTGGATGCCAAATGACTCTCCTTTTCACCCAGTATGTTTGGAGGGCCAGGACTTCCCTGTTAAAAACTCCAACAATTCCTCTCTATAGCAATGAGGAATAGTATCCCCAAAAGAGTAGATTTTAGCTTCTAGGAGGTCTCTAAACTCCTGAAAACACATGAAAGTAATTTTTCCTTGCTTTTCAAAGGAGAGAATTGATAGCTTCCATTACACTCTGGAAAGGCCCCAAGACTCCCTCTGCACCTTTCTGCTACCCCCTGTCAAGATCCCAGATGCTCAGTGATGGCATTTCAGGCAGCAGGGAGCAGGTGCAGGTGGAGGAAATTATCTGAGGTCTCTGGGGTCTTTCTGGCACTCATCTGTTAGGGGCTGCAGTCAGGTTGGACCAGTTCTCAGTGATGCACAGTTATTACTACCGTCTTCCCGCTATTGTTTGCTATTGAATGTGGACTCAGCATTCAGTGGGAGCCTTTTAATTGAGCCTCCTAGCCCCAGGAATCCCAAGGTTGATGCCTTAATTAGTCAGCATTTTGCAGTTGCAAGTTAGTTTAAGGAGTAGAGAATACTTATTGACTCACATAAGAAAAAAATCACAGACTTCCAGGATGATCCATCCAGTGTCCCCAGGAAGCATTTTCTTCTTAAGACAAAGGCGGCCACTTCAGGCTTTTATCCTGCTAGTTTAGTAGCCACTGTAGAAAGATTTCCTTATTTGTCCTGGCCTTTCTCTCTTCCTGCTCCATCCCTGCCTTCTATCCACCCAAGCTAGCATATATCCAACACAAGGTTTTCATCAACACTATGCATCTCCTCGATCTCTTCACCGTGGCCAAGATAGGAGGCAATCTAATGGGCCACACTTGGATAGCATGCTTACCTGTGAAGATGGGGGGGGGGGGCAGCTGAAATATGTAGATTGCGAATAGGAAGGAGGCAGGTTTACAAGAGAAACTGTAATGGCCATGGGTATCTGCTGCTATGCCCATGTAGCACAAGCGTTTCCATCACTCTAGATGTGGAAGGTTTTCAGAATACCTTATAGTTTGGGACTTAGACTCTTCAACATTTTGTGGACACATGATTTTCTAGATGGGTTTATGACCTTCACCAGCTCTTCACAATGCCTTCGATGAGAAATTTTGTAAGAACACCTGATTAAATGTCTTCATTTATCAGCTGAAGAAACTGAGGGCTCATAAGTCCCAGCTAGCTGGCTTGTTCTAGAAGGCAATGTCCATGTTTCATCTACAACCACAGAAGTTTCTAGAATGACACCAGTCTCTGCAAACACTTGGGAAATAGGTCACACAGTACCCACACCTGGAGACTCATAATACATTTATACATACTAAAAGTTCTGAGGAAATTATTGTACAGAAATTGGTTTAAGTCTGCTTAACCCAGAAACCCATTTGAATTCTCCCTCCTAAACCACCTGTATCCTGCTTTAGGAAACTTGCTGATGCTTTAGGCAGTACGGTGTCTCGTGGGCCACATAAGGAATCCAGGACACCCACTTTACAGGGCCACGTGCTTCCTAGTTATCTGGTTCAGGTTCAGATTCCAGGGCACAGTTGCGTTCTGGTTCACAGAGGTGTCCTCCTGATCCATTGCCTACATTTTATCATGCCACATTGCCCTCAGCCAAGAAGTTAGAAGAACGGATGTTGATCAGGCTAGAAGAGAAATGCACTCCAGGGTTTAGAGTTGGCAGACCTTGGAACATGCCCTGTGCCTTGGATGTTTGTAAGGGAGAGGAAGCTTTCGGTTCCCTTTTGTCCCTAGCCCCACCTCTGTCCTCCTTGGCCTCTCCCCTACACATCTCTCTATGAAGCCCTTCTTCTAGTTCTCCAGACTTTTGTCTCCTACAACTTGTGCATGTTCTTGGCCATTAATAACGGTAATAGTAATAAGTCAGGACTTACTGGGAGGCTGCATCTCAGATGCAATAATTTTCCTCTGAGTGTGATGGTCTAGGTATTATTTTGTTTCCATCCAGTAGTGGCAGATTCATATCACCTTGATGTCCAGGGATTTGCAAGGCTCCAAGGTTATAACAAAAACCAAAATAAACCTTACCATGGCTGGATTACTGTCCCCTCAGGGCAGTCATTTAAGGTGACTACCAGTTAATATAATCTCCCAAAGTGCATGAAAATATAACTGGGCACTAAGGATGCAGTGTGCTTCTTCCCAAGATATTTATTGCCTTTGTCAGTCGTCCTGGGGAAATAGATGTCTTTTGCAGGAGAATGATCCTAATGATGTGACTATGAGCTGCTGTGTGGATTATGGGAAGATGACTAAGCTAGGGTTATTGTTCACCCTCATCACCGTGGGCCAGCATGGGACTGTCAGTATGGGGACATTTTTCTGAAGTGTGTCTGTGTCTGCCTCTGTAAGTGTTTAAAGGAAAGGGTGTGTGTGTATGGGGGGGATAGAGATACAGAAGCAGAAAGAGACACAGAGACACGAACAGAGACACAGAGAAAGAGACAGAGAGGAGAGAGAGACAGAGAGAGAGAGAATGAGTACAGTGCTTTCTGGTTCTAGTTTGTGCAGGACCTTGAGCCCGTGACAAGAATATGGGGCTCACTTCAATTTCCCCCTGTCTGTACATACCTGCCCACACAGGACTGCTCTCTCTAGTGTGGTGTCTCTAGTAACGGTGCCTCCCCTTGGAGTGCACAGGAAGCAGTCTGTGGGCAAATGCGCTGCTGTCTAATAATGTCTAGGGATTGCAGTGCAATGTGTCTTTAGATTTGGGAATTGGATTAAGAAGAGAGGGCAAAGGGGGGGGGGTTATGCCACAATTACAGGACTGGCCACACCAGGCTGGAAAGGGTGGTGATGGTGCTGATGGAAGGTTGCCACCAACGACCAGACATCACATGGCAGAAGGCTAGTATACATGTACCTATACATTGTCTAGACATTCGTATTATATAACCCTTTTCACTTATTCTGGAAACAGATAAGGTGGAAGCCATGTTCTAAGTGAACTGGTTGTTCACTGCAGAGGAAGGGGTGTTGTTCTGGGCGTCAAACCAAGGAGATACGCTATGGATTGCACAGAGTCTTTCCCCACCAAAAGACCATGGAACATTTAAAACTTCAGAAGGAAGCTCCATCCTTCAAAGAGTTAATCAGGTTATTATGGGTCTAAAGGGCTATGAGTCAGCATTCCCTAAGACAGGTTTGGACATAGGCATGCCAGGCACAGAGGCGTGATGTGGAGGCATAGGGAACTGTCTTATGAAGATGATAGCACACACTGGCCATGTTATTTTACAAGCTGAGAAATGTGGGGATGTCAGGAACTGGAAGGAGCCAGGAAGCATGCTTTCTCTATGAGTGACTGTGGCACAGGTTCGGGTCCTTTGTCTGTTGTTCTATTGGTCTCTGTTATAGTGGTCCTAGTCAACTAATTAATGCAGGGTGGGAAGGTGAGTCCACTTGTGAGTCCGGGTACTGCCATGGGAAATTCCTACTCAGTGTAGCTTCTCACCAGCCGGTGCTTGCTGTGGGTAGATACTCCGGTTAACCGGCTGCTCCGAGTACGTAACTGTTTCTCTGTGGACCTGGGGTTCCAAACCAAAGCCTGCCCTTCCTGTCACCACCTCTGCCCACCACAGCCCTCAGTGCTCTGGGCAGTGGTGAGGGGATGCATGGCTAATTGGAACATTTTCAGTTTGAGGCAGCCCTGGGAACTTGAGCTGAGACCTTCCTGCTTAATCAGCGTGGTGCGCTCCTCAGCCTCTTCTATTTTAGTCTGAAATTGTCATTCTCGGCTCGTGTTCTCCAGACCGACACTCTCCAGTCTGCCTCGTTAGAGCTCATCACCATCTATAGCCATCCATGTTTGCGTTTACTGTCTCCTGAATTCACTCCCAGTCTAGGCAGGCAACATGGGTTTCAGGAACCATTAAGGAAAGTGGATTTGATTGGGCAATCGCTAAAGTCTTGTGGTTCTGTACGCTACCATTTGAACTGCGAAGGGTCCCTTCTCAGTTGCAGGAGGGTCTAACCTAGGCACAGACTCATCAGCTTCATTAGCCTCATCAGAAATACCTACTTTACTGCATCATGCCTGCATCTGGGATTGGTGTGCAGCAGATTAATTAGGCTCAGCCTTCACTTGCAGTTAATATTCTATTAACTAATTGTCTTTGAATTCTACACATGCATTCATGGAAAACTAAGAAAGCACATATACCACAAAATGCTGAAATTGAAAAAAACTTAAACATGGTTGAATTGATGGGTATGCCATGTTTTCGTAGACATCAGGGTAGGAAGGCAATAGACCCTGCACATATGCTAAGTGGATCTGAGGCACAGATCCAGACCCGCTAGGAGAGGATGCAGCTGGGGCTTGCTGGATGACAAAAAAAAAAAAAAAAAAAAAAAAAAAAAAAATCCCAGGATGCTGTATTGGCAAAATTATCTTGAATTTAGCCCCTAGGAACTTTCTGGAAATCTGCCCTCTAGGGTTTTGGGGAAATCTGCTCACAGGAAGGCATCTCATCAGGGGAACTCTGCTACAAATCGGCTTGGAAAGGGTGGGGGTTAAGCTCTGCCTGCTGGGCCCTATTTGCTACAGTGCATTATAGGAGCCAAACACTGGGGAAGCTGCCTCTGCAGCAGGTGCTGAGGCCTCTGCATGTTGTAGGAGGAGCCTGGACAAGCTGTGAGCCTTGCAGGAGGCTGCTGAGGCTGGCACCAGAGCCAGGGCACAATTCTGTTCTCCATGATTCCTCTTCTGAGCTCGTTGTAGACAGGCTAACAGTGCCAGAAGCCAAAGGAAACAGTTAAGGGGCCCACATTTATTTCCCCGGAGCAGGCAAAAAAGGGTAAATTTAGAGCTGGCAGGCAATTAAATGACAACTAGCATACTGAGTCTAGAGTTCTAGACAGTTCCAGTGATAGTTATGTTAAATACAGATCCAAATGGAGTTGGCCTGCAAATCAGCATCGAGGCTTCTCTTAGCCAAGGCAGCATGAAGAGATAATCTGTCTCACTGTCTTCAGAAAAGTTAAGACATTTTCTAGAATGAAAGTTGTAGCATCTGCTTCCAGAAGTCACTGGAAGATGGAAGGCACAAAACTTCCATGTTAAAACGTAAAAGAATAGAGTGTTTAAAATGCCATGCTTTTCTGAATGTTGAAAACCTAGCATAGTCATCATCTTACTATTTATCTGACAGGGGTGATTAATTTTCGACGACAATTGGACCATTAAGCAGATAGCTTGATGTAGTAGGCAGGGTTCTCTAGAGAAACAGATCCATATATATCAGTTTGACAATGGTCAGCTTTGGGCTCAAGAAGCAGAGAACCTGGTGGCTTCCAGTCCATGGGTATGGATGCTCCAGCATTGCCAATCTGACACTAAAGGCCTGAAAGTTCCTGGGGCTGCTGGTGTTGAGTCCACTCTGGAAGGCTGAGAAGCTGCAGCCTGATTTCCATCCCATCTAGAAATGCCCTCACAGATGTGGGTCTAGTAGATTATTGTAAAAATTTTCAAAGCTGACAGTCCAGGTCAACCATCATGAGCTTTGTAGTTTTGTGTGGTACGGCTTGTCAATCAGTGGTCTCTGTTACCAGTGTCATGTTGAGATACTCCTGTCCTGTGTCTGCAAGTTCAAGCATATCCCTTACATTATCTTCTTCCAGACTTAGGGCATCAGAGCTTATGTTAAAGCCTTTGATCCACTTGGAGTTGTGTTTTGATCAGGGAGAGTGATGAAGATCAAGTTTCATTTCTCTACATATAGCTATCCAGTTTAACAAGCACAATTTGTTGACAATTATGTCTTTTCTCCAGTGTATATTGTTGATAACCTTGTCAAATGTCAGGTGGCTATTAGTGCGTTGACTTATTCCACTTCTATTCTTCACTTCTGTTTCAGTAGTCAATGTGTCTGTTTTAATATCAGTTCTGTAATATTTTTTTTAAATAATAGCTCTTTAGTATAACTTAAAGTTATGAATTGTGATGCCTTTAGCAATTACTTTTTTGATAAGAATTATTTGACTATCATGTGTTTTTGTGTGTGTGTGTATGGTGTTTCTAATGATATTTAACATTAGTTTTTCAATTTCCACAAAGAATTGCATTAAATTTTTTTATGGCGATTGCAGTGAATCTGTAGACAGCTTTTGATAGGATAGCAGGAGTGAATTTATTCTCCTACCTTGAGCTGACGTCATCAGTACCTTCCTTCCACTCTAAGCTTTCAGCATCATTGGTTCTTTGAAAACTTAGGTCTTTGGATTCAAACTAAGTCTCAGCCTCCATGTTGTCTGAGATAAATAAACGACTCTGTACATTCCTGTAGAGTCCTATTCATCCTAATTTTTCTGAGAACCTTGACTCATACAGTCAATATTATTCAGAAATTTGAACTCTTACCTTAGAAACATTGTTACAAATAAAAGCTGTATTTCTGGTAAGGAAAGAAAATCAAACACAGGTGAACATAAAATATTGTCCTTGGGTGAACATAGCATCATAGAAAAAAAAAAAAAAAAAAAAAGAAAAGAAAATGAAGGAAGAAAAATGCATTTCACCAGGATCATTGAAAAATTTTATCTTACCCACATAGCTTCTTTTTATAAATATTTGCAATCTACATCAAAATCCCAGAACAATTCTTCACAGACCTTGGAAGAACAATACTCAACTTCATGTGGAAAAACAAAAAACCCATTATAGCCAAAACAATTCTGTACAATAAAGGACCTACCAGAGGCATCACCATCCCTGACTTCAAGCTCTACTATAGAGCTATAGTAATGAAAACAGCTTGGTACTGGCACAAAAACAGGCAAGTAGACCAATGGAATCGAATTGAAGACCCTGATATTAATCAACACACCTATGAACACCTGATTTTTTGACAAAGAAGCTAAACTTATAAAATAGAAAAAAGAAAGCATCATCAACAAATAGTGCTGGCATAACTGGATCTTGACATGTAGAAGAATGCAAATAGATTCATGTCTATCCCCATGCACAAAACTTAAGTCCAGATGGATCAAAGACCTCAACATGAATCCAGTCACACTGAACCTCACAGAAGAGAAAGTGAGAACCTTGAATGCATTGGCACAAGAGACTTCTTCCTACATATAGCACCAGTAGTATAGAGACTGAGAGCAACAATTAATAAGTGGGACCTCATAAAACTGAGAAGCTTCTGTAAGACAAAGGACACAGTCAGCAAGACAAAATGGCAGCCCACAGAATGGGAAAAGTTCTTTACCAACTCCATGTCTGACAGAAGGCTGATCTCCAAAATATATAAAGAACTCAAGAAACTAGACATAAAGATACCAAATAATCCAATTAAAAATGGGGTACAGTTCTAAACAAAGAATTCTCAACAGCCGAATCTCAAATGGCCAAAAGACTTAAGGAATTGCTCAATACCCTTAGCCATCAGAGGAATGTAAATCAAAACAGCTCTCAGATACCATCTTATACCTATCAGAATGGCTAGGATCAAAAACACAGATGATAGCTTATGCTAGAGAGGATGAGGAGTAAGGGGAACGCTCCTCCATTGCTGTTGGGAGTACACACTTGTACAGCCACTTTGGAAATCAGTATGGCAGTTTCTCAGAAAATTGGGAATCAATCTACCTCAAGACCCAGCCATATCATTCTTGGGCATATACCCGAAGGATGCACACTCATACCACAAGGACTGATAATTTTAGCAAAGGGGTCAAGACCATGATGGAGAAACACATAGAAGCAGCTGACCCTGTTAGTATTCAGGTATCTGTACCGGCCTGTCATTGGGGTTCTGACAGGATACGCTCTCTTCTGCAGCCACCAAGAGCACCACCTGTGCACATTCACTATGTCCCCTTTAAAAGGGCCCCAATCACCTCCCATCATCCTCTCTCTCCTCTTTCTCTGCCTCTCTGTCTCTCCTCTCTCCTTCTCCCCCTCTCTGCTTCTCTTTTCTTTTCTGATACTCCTGTCCCCAGAGGCAGGTCTCCCTTCTCCCCTCAACCCTTTCCCATTGACTTTCCCCCAATAAAAAAACCCTCCACCCAAGTTCTGTCCCATGGTATCTTTCTTTCAGTCACAGGTTTTTAAAATTACAATAGACCCAAGCTAGTGGGAGCTCACTGACTCAGGAAAGACAGTTGGGGAACCTGCATAGGACAGAACTCAACCCTCTGAATGTGGGTGACAGTTGAGGGCTTTGGCAGTCTATGGGGTCACTGGCAGTGAGACCAGGATTTAGCCCTAGTGCATGAATTGGCATCCCTATGGAGGGATGCTCTCTCAGCCTAGATACAGAAAGGAGGCCCTTGGTCCTGCCTCAATTTGATGTGACAGACTTTGCTGATTCTCCATGGGAGGCCTCACACTCTGAGAAGTAGACAGGGGTGTGTGTGTGGGGGGGGGGAGTTAGGGTGTGGGATGGGGGAAGGTGGGACCAATCAGGGGAGGGAGGGGAACTAGGATTGTTTAAAAACATTGTTTAAAAAAAGAAAAAGAAAAATTTTGATCCTTCCCACAAAGCTTCTTGTTATAAACATTTAGAGAAAAGAATTGTGTACTCTTTTGTCAAAAATGTAGTTAATGTTTTGCTTAGGCTTTCTTGTCCCCTCCATAGTCAAACAGCTCTACTCTTACTTTTCACTTTCTGGGCTTTATAAAGACACTTTCGAGTATGACACGTGCTTTGATCACAATGAGTTGAAAGCACCAAAGAGCAGGGCAGCTTCTGTGGTTTCAGAGGCTAAAGGAGCCTGGACTTGGGAGTCTTTTGTTGGGGGTAGCTTGCTGAGAGGAAAGCTCCAGAAGGGAGCTTCTGGGTTCACTCTGAGAGATGTCATCCAAAGCAGGTTTGGAAGGAGGAGAGTTGGAGAAAGTCCTGGAAGCAAATATTAGCCAAATGTCTCTTTCATTCCACTACAGGTTGCAATGCCCTTCAACACTTTAACACTTCCTATACCCAATTCTACCTCAGTGTTCAGGCGGTTTATTTTTATTTTTTTAATTTAAATTAGAAACAAGCTTTTTTTTTTTTAACATATCAATCCCAGTTCCCTTACCCTCCCCTTCTCCCCTGCTCCCCACCAACCCTCTGTTCCCCTTTCTGCTCCCCAGGGAGGGTGAGGCCTTCCATGGGGGATCTTCAAAGTCTGTCGTATCATTTGGAGCAGGACCTAGGTGCTCCCCTGTATATTTAGGCTGAGAGAGTATCCTCTATGTGGAATGGGTTCCCAAAGTCCTCTTATACTAGGGATAAATACTGATCCCCTACCAGAGGCCCCATAGACTGTCCAGGCTTCCTAACTGACACCCACATTCAGAGGGTCTGGGTTGGTGCTATGCTGGTTTCCGAGCTATCAGTCGGGGTCCACAAGATCCAGTAATTCCACTCTTAGGCATATATCCAAAATATGCACATTCATACACCAAGGGCATCTGTTCAACTATGTTCTTAGCAGCATTATTTGTAATAGCAAGAACCTGGAAGCAACCTAGATATCCCTCAACTGAAGACTGGATAAAGAAAATGTGGTACATTTATACAGTGGATTACTACTCAGGGGAAAAATATAATGGCATCTTGAAATTCACAGGCAAATGGATGGAACTAGAAGAAATCATTCCCAGTAAGGTAACCCAGTCACAAAAAGATAAACATGGTATGTACTCACTCATATGTTGTTTTTAGACATAGCGCAAAGGATTACCAGCCTACATTCCACAATACCAGAAAAGCTAGGAAACAGGGAGGCCTCTAAGAGAGACATTCATGGGGGAAGAATAGAGGAGAGCAAGAAAAGAAATACCATAATAGAGGGAGCCATTATAGGTTTAAAGAGAAATCTGGCACTAGGGAAATGTCCAGAGATCCACAAGTATGACCCCAACTAACAATCCAAGCAATAGTGGAGAGGCTGCCTTAAATGTCCTCCCTCTATAATGAGATTGATGACCAACTTATATGCCATCCTAGAGCCTTCATCCAGTAGCTGATGAAAGCAGAAGCAGAGATTCACAGTCAAGCACTGAGCCAAATTCCTAGAAAGGGAGGAGTGATGAGCAAGACATCAAGACCAGGCTGGGGAAACTGACAGAAACAGCTGACCTGAGCAAGTGGGAGGTCATGGACCCCAGTCTGACAGCTGGGGAACCAGCATAGGACAGAACCAGGTTCCCTGAACATGGGTGTCAGTTGGGAGGCAGGGCAGTCACTGGGACCTCTGGCAGTGGAACCAATATTTATCCTTAGTGCACTGACTTCCGTAGCCCATTCCCCAAGGAGGGATGATACTTTCCTAGCCTAGATACAGGGGCCGGGGGAGGGCCTAGGCTCTGCCCCAAAAGATGTGATGGACTTTGATGACCCCCCATGGCAGGCCTCACCCTCCCTAGGGAGTGGGTGGAGAATAGAAAGGGGGGTTGGTGGGGGGCATGGAGGACCAGATGGCGAGGGAACTGAGATTGGTATGTAAAATAAGATTGTTTTTAATTTAAATGAGAGAGAGAGAGAGAGAGAGAGAGAGAGAGAGAGAGAGAGAGAGAGAGGGAAAGAAGACTTTGGCTCTCACATTCCTCCTTGAGTTGTATCCTGAGGCAAATGTTTGACCCTGTGATGGGTACCTGTTTATACTGGGATCTAATAATCACCAGCTTAATGTTACCCAGAGAGGACACTATCAAGCAGTTACTTATTACCGAGAACAGTCATTGTAAAACATGCTCCTTTAGTGGAAAGTTATATCCGAATCACCTAATCTTTTAATATTTAGTCTGCTAACAAGGCAAACCTGTCTACTTTTTCTTAATAGCAGACCTAGTAGCTCTAGAAAAATGAAGGCCTAGTTTTTGCATATGGAATGAACTAACAAGGGGGCTGCATTCTTGGAGACAGAAGAACCTGTTTGGCTGATATTGCTAAGCTGACAAAGCTATAGTTAGCCTAGCCATTGATAACATCAGGGATCTGAGAAAGTATAATCCAAATGCCCTGTGCATCAATTAAAATGATGGAGACCAGTCCATTACCCAGACCCAGAAGGTAAGAAACTTTCCTGCTGAGGAGGAACGTGTGTGTGTGTGTATGTGTGTGTGTGTGTGTGTGTGTGTGTGTGTGTGTGTGTGTGTGTGTGTAGGACTGATCTTACTTTGTCTAGGCAAAGTGGGGTGATCAACTCTCCACTGTCCTGCTTGTCCACAGTTTGGGCTGGGTTCTGGTGGCAGATGTAACATTAGGGCAGTCTTATCCAGTGGTTAACTTTACCATAATCTAGGTGGAGTCGTGGTAGTTCTCTGTGATCTTTTTTTGGAGGGCCTTGGGATCACTAGGAGCTGGAGGTCTCTGTCACAATAATCTTTTTACATTAGACATTTAAAATGCCATATTCATTAGATCTCCAGAAAGTTTGAGGACCGTTATCTATCCAGTATATCTGAGCTAAGCAAACCCAGGCTTAACCTTGAAAACACATATAGGAAGCTAAATAAGGTTTTTCCTATAATTAATAACATTAGTGCTTACCATGACTACAAGTTACAGTTCTGAACACATGAAAGGATTTGATCATTGATAAGGCAACTAACTATTAACTTGCATGTCTTAGTTATCTTTAACGGTTTACAGTTATAAGCTTTTATAAGATTAGGTCTTTACAGACTTTGAAGACTCCCTATGGAAGGCCTCACCCTCCCTGTGGAGCAGAAAGGGGATGGGGTGGGAGTTGGTGGTGGGGGCGGGGGAACAGGGGAGGACAGGAGGGTGCAGGAACTGGGATTTCCAAAGATGCTAAGATTCACAATTGCAACTGGGTTTTCTCTGGGAACTAACTCTAGCCTGCAAGCCTCACTCTCTTGACCCCTTAAAAACCAATACCTCCTGGGTGACTCTTGAATTACTGCCAGCCAAGGTTTGTTCTTGCATATGAAAGCAGAGAGGTGAAGCTTTAGTACCTTTTTTTTAAGCATTGTTTTTAAATCCTATCTTTCATTAGCCTTGTTTTCAGGACAGGATAGGAATTATCATACAAAATTTACCCTAGTCCAAAATATCTTTGGGACCTGTTGTTGCCTCCTTGGTAGGCCTACTCTACTTGGTCACATTTACTCAAGATGGCCGTGAAGTCACGAGACATCCACCGTCTACAGTGCTTACAAAGATGACTGTCAGCCAAATGGCTGCGCAAACATGGCTTCTGCCCTCTCTAACCCTAGCAAAGATGGTGGCCAGTTATGTGACTGATTAAAGATGGTGGCAGTCCATATCTTGCTCATATCCCCAAAGGAATCAGGCTACATGGTTCCTTTAAGATTACCTATGCATAGATTTTTCACTGTCAACACCCAATGTTACTAGTTTCTTTTTAAAATTTTAAAATTTAAATTAGAAAAATCTTATTTTACATATTAATCCCAGTTTCTGCTCCCTCTCATCCTGCCATGGCCTCCATGGACCCCCATCCCATCCCCTTTCTGCTTCCCAGGGAAGGTGAGGCCTTCCATGGAGGATCATCAAAGTCTGTCATATCATTTGGAGCAAGGCCTAGACCCTCTGCCATGTGTCTAGGGAGAGAGTATCCTTCTATGTGGAATGGGCTCCCAAAGTCCATTTGTATACTAGGGATAAATACTGACCCACTACCAGAGGCCCCATAGACTGCACAGGGGGCCAGGTTCATTCCTATTCTGGTTTCCCAGCTGTCAGTCTGGGGTCTATGAGCTCCCCCTTGTTCAGGTCAGCTGTCTCTGTGGGTTTCTCTGGACTGGTCTTGATCCCTTTGCTCATCAATCCTTCTTTTCTACAACTGGATTCCAGGAGTTTGGCTCAGTATTTAGCTGTGGGTGTCTGCTTCTGCTTCCATCAGCTACTACCTGAAGGCTCTAGGATGGCATATAAGGTAGTTATCAATCTCATTATCAGGGAAGGGCATTTAAGGTAGCCTCTCCACTATTGCTTAGATTCTTAATTAGGGTCATCCTTATATATCTCTGGACATTTCCCTAGTACCAGATTTCTCTTAAAACCTATAAAATGTATCTATCTATTATGGTATCTCTTTTCTTGCTCTCCTCTATTCATCCCGACTCAGTCTTCCTGCTCTCTCATGTCCTCCTCTCTCCTCTTCTTCTCCCCCTCTCTTTATGCTAACTCCCTCTCCCCTCCCCCCATGCTCCCAATTTGCTCAGGAGATCTTGTCCCTTTCCCCCTCTCTGGGGGACCATTTATGTCTGTCTAAGGGGCCTTCTTTTTTCCTAGCTTTCTGATGTTATGGATTGTGAATGTTACTAGTTTTAAGTTAACATTTTTAAAATGGACTTTACAGATGTTTTTTAACCATATCCAATAAAATAAACTTATAAATCCTGAGGTACAGAATAGTCACATAGATCAAGTCTATATTTTTCTTTTTGCCTATTTTGCTTTGTTTTCTTTCCCATGTTGGTGTCAGTGGCTCTACTGACACACGACATAGAGGGATCTTTTAAATATGCTTGGGTCTAGAAAAGGAAGAACCATAACCCAACTCTAGAGCCAGCTTTCCAATAAAGTAGAACATATAAAAAGATGTCAATGGCATCCACAACCCCAAAACATCTGAATTCCTGCTACCCTGAATCTACTGACCAGAGAGCTCAGAAATAAATTTTAAGCCCTGGCTGTTATAATTTAAGAAATTAGCACTTGAAAGATACCATGTGACATGGTTCAAGTAGAGTTTTTCTTTTCTTTTTTTTAATTAGGGAAAGGAGTTGTAAAAAGTGGAAAGGGGAGGAGAGAGGAAAGAGGGACAGAGAAAGAGACAGAGAGAGACAGAGAGTGATGGGAGGTGGGCAGGGCTCTTTTAAAGGGGAACATAGTGAATGTGCACAGGTGGTGCTCTCAGGGGCTGCACCGGAGGGCGTATCCTGTCAGAACCCCAAGGTCAGGCTAGCACAGATGCCAGAATACTAACCATGCAGTAGGGATTGCTTGCTGGTGCACAGAGACAGCAAAAATGTCCAACATATTTTTTTCTCAGCATCGTGTTTAAACAACATTTATGGACACACCAGAAAACACAGACAAATAAAACTTTCCAAGAAAACAGGCAGACACAAGTTTCTTGAGAAACAGACAGACAAAACTTTTCAACAAAACAGACAAAAGTTTCTAGTCAACAACCAGAGCCAGGTGGGTGGGTAATGTCTTGCTATTTTCTCTCGATGGGAAAATATTGGGGAACTGCTGAATCCCCTCTACATCCTAGATAAGGGTCCTGTAAAACAGAACCAGACTATGACTCATCTGGAGGCCTCTGTAGATACTTGCTGCATTTCTCAGAATGGAAGTTCACTCTGACAATCTGTGGACTGAAGGCATCCTCTTCACCTTGGATCATCTCAAGGCATGTGCCTTCTGAAGTGGCCTCCCAGCCAGAGTTCTGGAGTAAAATCCAGCTTTAGAATTTGGGTGGGTGATCTTAATCTCACTGGGGCCTCCACAAAATGTTAATCTCACGAGTCTAGAATTTGACTACTACCACACCTTTAAGTCAAATTTGAAGCAAGCGTTAATTAAATACTAGCCAGGTGGATGGGCTCTGAGCAGGTATATCCCTGGGTTCCCAGGAAATGGCCCTGAGTCACAGTCGCCGGGGCTCAAAGTATTTCCCATCAGGTCCAGTCAGGGGCAAACACACATCCTGATGTACTTCTTGCCTATGTACCTCTGGCAAGTGTGTATCCCGATGTATTTCCTGCCTGTGATCCTCCCTCACACATGTGATCAAACATATCCAATAAGCATTTGGGTCAAGCAAAGTTGTTCAGGGGAGTGAAAACATTTGACTTGTTATTTCCCATAAACAATAGTCTCCAGCATTTCAGGGACAATTTGTCCTTGGACAAGGGGCTTGCAGGTCAGAGGCATTTTTGTTTCATGGGTCTTCTAAGCATAGTAATTAAAACGTAAACATGACTTTTGTTCTCACACAAGGTCCTTCCTTTTTTTCATCTCTACATGGAATTTGCCTCCTGTGCTGGTTCGTTTTAAATGTAAACTTGCCTCAACCTAGAATCACCTGAGGATAGAGTCTCATCTGAGGAATTATCTAGATCAATTGGCTTGTGGGATTTTCTTGACCAGATGATTCAGGTGGGAAGACTCATCCTGACTGTGGGCATACCTGTTTCAAGGCCTGGGCTCTGAACTGTTCCATACTAAGGAAACCTAGCTGAGTAGGAGCCCCAAATAAGCATCATGTGGCATCTGTTTCTCTTTTCTCTTGACTATGGCCGTCACATGTCATGTGACTGGTTGCTAGAGTTCCTGCCTTAATTCCCCCTCAATGATGGACAGTAGCCTGAAATCGTAAGCCAGATAAACTTTCTTTTCCAAAGTTGCTTTGGTCAGGCTGTTCTATTGCAGTAACAGACAGGAAGCGAGAACATCCCCCACTCCCTTGGTTTCCTCCTCATACCACACACTGCAAGTCTTTTGCCCATGCATCAGGCTTAGCTGATTTTCACATTTCAGAAATGCAAACAATTTGAGCATCAGTTGGCCTTATTTCCATCTTTAATGCTCTTCAGTCCCAACCACCAGGAATTCCCCCTTGATCATGCAAGCTAAATATTTTTTATGTTGCTTAGTTACTTTCCCCCATCTTGGTTTCCAGTGCTTACCCTAATGTTTTCCTCTCACAAGGAAGAGTTAGCTCTCTCTTTGTTTATCTTTTTCTTAATGACCAGAATCTTTGGGACTCATCTTCCCTGCCAGATTTTACCCATCAAGGTGTTTTCTAAGCAAAAGAAATTTCCCATGTCAGAAGTCAGATACTACCCATTATATTTGCTTTCAGCCTCACTACATGGAAATCTAAATAAAGTAAACCTATTGTGAGTTCTATGACAGAAATGATTACTGAATAGTATAAGCCACAAAGAGTGGATAACCAATCTGAACTGTAACTGAGTGAGGGGAATATGACAGGAGCAGGAACTTCTATGTCTTGTTGAGGTGGCTGAGGGAAGTGAAAATATGGATACCAATGTGAAAAACATCATTGTCATACAAATGAGCTAGTGCTTTTGTAGACTTCACTGTATGCTAGACACTCTTCCAACTGCTTTCATCAAGCTCGACACACCCTTTTATTAGGACACATTACTATCCCCACTCTACAGAGAGCAGTACCAGGCTCAGAACAATTAAACAGCCTTTCAATCAGACAATTAGTAAAAGATAGAATTGGGGTGTGAGTGTAGGCTGCCATCCTCTGGGTACTAAGACGATGGGAGGCACTGGACATTGTTTAGATACGAGTGCCAGAAATAAGTGTGCATGATCCATCTTCAAACATGCCACACTAATCTTTCCACTTGACCTCAGATGCAGAAACAGCAGCATCATTACTAATGTACTCTCATGCAAGAGACAGCAATCTGTATTTATCACAAGCCTATGCCATTTATTTAAGCTCATGCAGGGAGTGACATGAGTGTGATACTCTGTTGCAGTACCACATCCAGAGAAATGATGTTTGTAATGGTCATGCATCTTTCCATACTACCACCCCATACCACAACTTTTTCCTGAGTCGATGAGTCGCCTTCACTTCAATTAAAACACAATAAGGTTATATGATTCAGAGAGTACATTTTATGCTTTTCCAAGTCTCATCCCTGTGAGCCATGGAATAAGATATAACAAATGACAAGACAGTTGAAATATGAGTCTGCGGATTGATTCCTGAGCCCCGTTTCCAAAGAGTCTAGAAAGCATTTGTAACTAAAGTAGACTTCTTTTCCAAAATTACTTCTTAAAAGACTGGAAGCTATTGACCTCCAGTGGCTTGTAAGTGTAAAATTATTTTAAAAGTGAAAATAGATTTTCCAATTTATACATTTTTTTTTGTGCTATTACTTCAAAGCCTTATTTATTCTCACTAAAAGCACTCAGCAAACCATAATTGCAATAAAATAAAGAGAGTGTCCTAAGTGCAAGTTGGAAGGAGGGCACTGGCTGGCAGTCTGGGATATGTATAGATGCATGGACTCTGCACTCCATTAGTTATTTGTAGTCTTTATTCACAACCACTTAACTCTATCTAATTCCTTTAGAAACCAAAGTTATTTGTGTGTGTGTGTGTGTGTGTGTGTGTGTGTGTGTGTGTGTTATGTAGAGAATATTCTTGATAGAAAGTTTCTGAGTATTTTAAAAAGTATTCCCATGCCCAAGTGTCTTCTAGCACGGTCACACGTTGGTATGCAAATGTATCTGGTAATTTTTTTATGCTCGATACTCCTTTGTTTCATTCTTAGACTAGGTAATGTAACACGAATAAATAAGTAACCCAGAGATTGATACTGGGGTTCAAGCTTCAAGCTGAATATCAGAAAAGCAAAGCAGCTGGCCACTAGCTCTCACCTCTAGCTCAGGCTGAAAGGGCTGATCCACCCATGAGCTCTTCATCAAGTCTCAAACTGCTGCCTCTCCTCAGTGTGGCTGGAGGACGAACCTCTCTGGGACCTTGCTTCTGTCCTATATACTTCCCTGATGTTGAGCTATAACTCTCTTGTAGACTGAATCACTCTCGTGTAGATCTGTGTGGGCCTTGGACTCAACAGAGATCCATCTACCTAGGATTAAAGGTGTGCACCACCATCTCCTAGCTTCTGGCTGCTGGGGATTAAAGGTGTGTGCCTGGCTTCTAAGGCTTGTGGCCAACTTTGCTTTCTGAATCCTCAGTCAAGCTTTAACAAACCACAAATAAAAATCACTACAACACTACCCAGTAGGACTGTTGTTATTCAGAGAGTGAGGTCCTGCTTTGCCACGCTGGCTGGCTATGCTCTTCAGGCTTGACGGTAGGACCAGGGGACTTGTACTCCTGGCAGCGGCAGCCTCGCTGTGGCTGTGACTCATTTGGTGAACAGGCTCTCTGTGCTAGCTCTCCAGCCACCCCTCCCCTCAGGATGTCATCATTGGACCAGCCTTCTGTCTGTCCGTCACCCCTGCTGTGAAGGTTGTGTGGATTTTTTCCTTCAGCCTGCCAAATTGGCTCTGAGCTTGGTTAACTCTGAGTCAGAGCTGATTGCGTCCTAGTGTGGGAAGAGGGGATATTTCTCTGTGTTAACAGACACTTCTCTCCACAGCAGTTGCTTTGTGAGGCCAGTGAACATCTCCTGCCGCTTGACCCCTTTATTAACTACCGCCAGAGGAAGCCAGTTCATAGGGATGCCGTTGGCTCTATCTCTGTTGGGTATCCTCTATGGGCAATTTCAGTAAAGCACCCTGGGTGCTTTTCTAATATACATCTTGGTCTTTTTTATCACCATCACACCACCACCACCATCATGTTCTTTATTGTAAAAATCATACATCCATTAGGTACCTACTGCCAAGGGATTGTTTCATACTGAACCAAAAATTGAAGAGTGCGAACTTCTAGGGTTATAATTCAATTCAGTGCACTGATACACACTTAAGTTTATAGAAATTATATAAAGAGAAATAAGCCTTCCACTGGCTAGTCCAGGTTGCCCATTACAAACTAGATCTGTGCCCGAGTCATGAACTGAACCTCTAGGAATCACAAACAAAAGGAGGCAGTTCACTTTTAGTTATTATTTTAGGGAAACAGGGATAATAGGCTCTTGATTTTGGGTCTCTAAGGTCAAGGAGAGTGTGAGGCGGTACCAGAATTGCTGTCTTTTGTTTGTTTTTCTTTTTCTTTAAGGGAAGAGGATATAGGGTGTCAAATGTGCTTTGACCAGCTGTAGCAGAGATGGTGTGAGGGACAGCATGGTGGAAAGACTCCAGACCCAGAGTCATGCCCAGAACCAATCATAGTTTTGTTACCAGATGTGAGATTGGAGTCAAAGCATATAGCTGGAATTCCTAGTGTCCCTTTCTCATCTGTGTGGCGGCAGTAACAACATCCCCCAAGATGTGCTGGGGGTGTCTGTTATGTGAGTCAGTTTTGTGCCCTGGAGATAATTAACTTACAAAGAAAAAAGGGGCTGGGGGCTTAATTCAGTTAGTTGTACAATTGCCGAGCTTGTGTAAAGCCCTGTCTGATCCCCAGCTCTACACAAACCCAGTGTGATGATACATGTCTGTAACATCTGCATAAGGGGACCAGATGTTTAAGATCATTCCCAGACACATAGCAAGTTTAAAGCCAGCCTGGGACACATGGGATCGTGCCTGGAAAAAAAAAAAGCTAAGCTTGTTTTTCTCTGAAATTTTGGCATTCCAGTCCATGACTGCTTGATCCTGTTTCTTTGGTTCTGTGGTGAGGCAACACATACGTGTGGGAAAACACAGCAAAGCAAAATGGCTGACCTTATGGACAGGACAGGAGGAGGAAGCAGGGAAGAGGGGAGAGGGAGTAGAAGAGGAAGAAGGAGAAGAGAAAGAGGAAGAAGCTCTCTCACTTCCCGTTATCATCCTTAAAGGTACACCTTAGTGACCTAGGGACCTGCCAGACAAGCTCCATATTTTAAAGGTTTCCTTAGTCCTTGGGACTAAGGAATGACACACAGGTCCTAGAGGGACACTGAAGATTCAAACCATAGTCCTTGGTAGGTGCCAGAGAGTAATCACTGTTTTCTCTGTACACAGGGCGAGTTTAACAGCTGGAGGACCCACAGGAAATTCTCTATGAATATTCATTTCCTAAGATAGTGTGGTCCCAAGCACAAATCGAAGTTCTGTGCTATACATTGATACGTAATCTGAAGAGGCATTAAAAAGGGCTACGATAATGAGATTGATAACTACCTCAAATGCTTCAGAGCCTTCACCCAATAGCTGATGGAAGCAGAAGCAGAGATTTATAGCTAAGCACTGAGCTGAACTCCTGGAATCCAGTTGTAGAGAGGGAGGAGTGATGAGTAAAGGGGTCAAGACTACAGAAACAGCTGACCTGAGCAAGTGGGAGCTCACAGACCGAACCCTAGTCTGACAGCTGGGGAACCAGCATAGGACCAAACCAGGCCTCCTGAATGTGGATGTCAGTTAGAGGACCTGTGCAGTCTATCCAGCCTCTGGCAGTGGAATCAGTGTTTATCCCTAGTGCACAAATGGGCATTGGGATTCCATTCCCCATGGAGGGATACTCTCTCAGCCTAGATACATG
This sequence comes from Phodopus roborovskii, assembly GCF_943737965.1. Taxonomy (NCBI): domain Eukaryota; kingdom Metazoa; phylum Chordata; class Mammalia; order Rodentia; family Cricetidae; genus Phodopus; species Phodopus roborovskii. The sequence continues at coordinate 16,569,740 of NW_026126511.1, forward strand.
GAGGAGAGCCTATACCCTGCCCCAAATGGTATGACAAACTTTGATGATCCCCCATGGGATGCCTTACTCCTCCCTGAGGAGTGGATGAGGGGGTGTGATAGGGGTTGGTGGGAAGAATAGGAGGACAGGATGGAGAGGGAACTGGGCTTGGTATGTAAAATAAGATTGCTCTTAATTTAAATAAAAATTAATTTAAAAAAGAGTGCTTTACTTGAAAAAAAGCAAACCTACTGAAACCCCATCTGTACTGTGGATTGTGTCTGTCATCAGCAGAGAAATCTTGTACATCTTTGACCCGTGGGTGGGAGGATGGGCTTGGGGCTTGTTTGCAGATGTCACAGTTTTGAAGCACTCAGCATTGCTGCTCTGACTGTGGGCTTTGAAAGCTGGACCACAATTTCCCTTTTACAAGTTTCCTCATGGTTGGTTGCATTGCAGCAACTGCAGAGAGACTTATCTAGAAGATCCCTCCTCTATATTTAGAGAGTTAATTGAGCTTTGTTGGACTCCAGACCATTCAGCTGGCACCTGTGCAAACAGCGCTGTCTTTGGTGGAGCAGGCCACATGCCTTGGGAATCCTGTGGTCACAACAGAAAAAGTTGTGTAGTTCCTGGGTCAGAGAAGCCTGAGGCTAGACATTCGCCGACTTTCCCATGATTAGATATCTCCTTTCTCTCCTTCCTCTTGTACAAGAAGAGGTGGGGGATGGAAGGAAGGAGCTTTTAGGAGACCTGGATTCCAGTGCTTACTTTGCCCAGTGTAATTCTGGTCCCCCCCCCCCCCCCCCCCGTGCTCTCTCTTCAGGACGGCCGTTTTCAACTGTAATGGAAGGTGGCCGAGGATCTCTATGTTTAATTGCTAAGGTTCCCCCATATAAGGCTGTGTTTGTCCATGCTGGCCCAGTGCCTGGGTGCTCATGCCCAGGGTTCTGCGTCTCTGCTGCCCTGACCCACACAGGGGCTTCCTGTTTCTTCTCCACCCACTTCTAGTGTGGAGCAGAGGGTGCAGAGAGCACACTCTTCAGGAAGGAAGTGAAAGGACTCAGTGTGGCAGGAGCTGGGCCTCCACCCCCTGCGCTGCCCCACCCCCAAACGAACAAGAAGGTCAGAGTATCAGAATATTCCATCTGTTTCTATTTGTTAGCAAAACAGACCCGATGACTGTGGACTGTGCGACAGATACCAGGCACCTGCTGAGTGACAGATACCAAGAAAGGAGCTGGGGGCTTCCGTATCCCAAGTTTCTGAACACTGCCCACTTTGATATAGGACTTTTGCCTGTAACTTTTCAGTAGAAATTACTCAACCTGGCATGGTGTCGCCAGATGGGCTTCCTGTTTGGACAGCCATGGTGTTAAAGGCTCCTGGTGTTTTGGGACAGAGTTTACCTGAAACCTACCTACCATTTCACACTCAGGCTGTTGTCCTCACAGCCTACCTTCCAACAACGTTGGAATTTAAGAAAGTAGCAGGAGAGAGGAAGACATCATGTAGCTGGGTTCAAGCAGAGAGGTATTTTTTTTTTTAAATTTTTAAATTTAAATGTTTTCCCCCTAGGGAAAGGGATCATAAAAAGGGGGAAGGGAAGAGGGGAGTCAAGAGAGGGAGAAGAGAGAAAGAGAGGGATGGGAGGTGGGCAGGGCCCTTTTGAAAGGGAACACAGTGAATGTGCACAGGTGGTGCTCTTAGTGGCTGCAGCTGAGGATGTATCCTGTCAGAACCCCAAGGGCAAAGCCAGTACAGATGCCTGAATACTAACATTCCTCTCTTTCTATTAAAAGGTGAGGAGTTAGAAAGAGGTAGCAGTTGAGGAAGGGATGAGGATACTGTGTTCTTAAGACTTCTTCCTGCTGACCTGGAGGGCATCGTTCATTTTTGGGGGACCCAGGAAAGCTGGGGTGCTAGCCACGTCCTGGAGTAGCTGGCTGTTTCATTTCACTGTTCAGGCTCTGTGGAACCATCAAGGTGTCTCCTGGACCTGGTCAAATGCCATTCTTGATGGATCCAAATCAACTCCCTAGGGCTTTAAGCATCTGATCCTTTCCCATCACCACAGCATCGTCTGGACTTGTTTAATGGCCTTGTACCTCCAGCTCTATGACTAATAGCTGGTAGTCCTGCAACAATAGTTGCTTACAAATGGTTAGTGGGTCTCCAAAAAACATCCCACTGGGAAAAAGAAGGTTATAGATGATGACACAGCTCCCATGACTGAGGCAGAGAAGTAAGACCCAAGTGTCTGCAATTCCTAGTCTCCTAGGAATTCAGAAAGGGTCAGTTTTAAGGAAGGCACAGGCCACCCAGTGAGGCATCACTCAAAGGGTGGGGCCAAGAACTTCAAGACCAAGAGAGACATAGTTGCCTGGTAGCAGGACTTGGAGAAAAGCCAGAAGTAGAGGAAAGGGCTGTGCATGAGAAAGGAAGCCTCATATCCAGGGGAATGGTCAGACGTGGATAATTCCACCAGAGACCCAATTGTTGGTGTTGAATGGAAGGCAAAGCCATCCGCAAATGAGAAAGCAGATTTATTGCAGGTGGAAGACAGCAGATCTATTGAAGGGGAAGCAGGTGGGTGGGGTCCCACCGTGAAGTGATTACAAAGTGCTGGGAAGGGGATTTTTGGTAGGTGTGTTCCACAAGACACAACAAGATCCGATGGCCTTTATCAAGGGAGGATCAAGCAAGAAAGGCACAGGAACCTCATGATCCATCGACCAAAGGGTGGGGCCCAAAGAACCTGAGAAATGAGACAGAAGATTGGCACAGGCCACCCAGTGGGTTCTCACGCAAAGGGTGGGGGCCAAAGACTCAGAGCCTGAGAGAGCCTTGGCTGCCACAGGTGGTGCTCTTAGTAGCTGCAGCTGAGGGCATATCCTGTCATAACCCCAAGGATACTGACAAACATCTCATCCCTAATGTGGAGCTGCAGGGGCTGAAGTGCAAGATGTTTCAGTGCATGGGGAATGAAAGGACGGGTGAAAAGTTTTGTTACAAGAAATATCCTGGGAACTAAGGAATGCCGAGAGCGGGAGAAGAACCCAGGGAAGAGCCTGTCAACTGTCCATTCAATACGCAAAGGTATGCTGAAAACGTACATACTGCTAACCTTGTAAAGACTGGGAAGGTTGCATTTATGTTATATGCATATATAATAACAATGTGAAAGGAAGTCATGGATTTGAAAGTAAGTAAGAAAGGGTATATGAAGGGGCTTGGAGAAAGGGTCTGGAAGAGGAAAATGATGTAATTATAATTTCAAGAAACAACTTAAAAAAAACACTCTTGATTGTGTGACCGGCATAAGGTAGCTATTCCAAACACATGGTTTGAATTTTTTAGATATAGACACATCTGAAACGATGAGATTTTTGTGGCCCATAATATCCTCTGCCTCCTGCAGATGGGTTCTGCAGAGGCTCAAAAATGCAAAGCCTGCTCGCTGAGTTCCTTTTCTTTAATGGTTTCTTAGAAATGACTACTGTCCCCATCGCTGAGTGCACGGAGCAGCGGCAGATGGAGTTGCCACGTAGTAGTCAGTAGTATTCATTGGAGAGTAAGGGGAAGGGTACGGGGTGGGGTGGGCTTCTTTCTTACTCCTGTAACTTTCTAACTGACACAGTGAGGGATTCACGGATTCGGATGCTTTTCCTGCTCAGTGCTTAAGTCGGAATTCAGTCCAAATTGCTAGTCACAGAAGCGACCTTAGATGGTTCCTTTAAAGAGGCAGAGGGAGAAGGAATCCCAATTTTCTGCCTCAGCTCAGTGCATCCTGCCTGAAGGGCCATTGGGGCCTGGATGCTGAGCCGGCCACTACCGTGGTCGGGGAGGGAAGACTGGCATCAGCAGATTTTCAGGCTCAGTCCTAGCGTGGAAACAGATGCCCTACAGCAGAATAGGATCCACTCTGATGGAGCTCTTGGCTGCTGCCACCGCTCCTGTGGCCACCATCTGCCATCGTACTGCCTCCTCAGCCTCCAGTGACACTCCCTGCTTCTGGTAACCTTCCCTTGTGAGTAGTATCACTGATTCGGGAGACTGGAAGCTATAAATAATAGCTTTAGCAGCCTAACTCAAGCCAAGAGCAGATTCCTTCCTCTCTAGGAAAGGGAGAATTGTGCTGTTACCCTCATCTGTCTCCTTTTCCTCTTCTCATTTCTCTTACCGATTTCCTTCCCCTCCACCAGCTCCTGGTGTTAACTTGGCTTACAAGTTGCATCCGATGAACATCTAGGAACTCTGAAGTTCTAACTCCCCACTCAGTGAAAACTTCAATTTGGAAAAAAAAAAAAAAAGAGATCAGCGTTTATTCTAGAAGGTTTTTTTTTTTTTTTAGGCTGACTGAGGTGCCAAGTACTGTTAGCTCCAGAGATACTTGAGTGAGGTGGCCTCTAGAATGCTACCTTTCACACGGAGCAATCTTGGTTGTTTGTTATACAGTTTTGGGTAGACTGGCATGGTTACCAATTAATTTCTGATCACTCTTAACCGTACTAAAGCACAATGAGTGCTGACTTTTAACAGACGGCGCCGGGGACAACTTCTTCAGACATTCTGCTGTACTTTCATTTGGCATGTATTTTTAAAGTAGAGTTCAGATCTGGTTCTAACTTTAGGATGTCGAGTGTCTTAGCTGCTCCGCTATCACAGAGCACTGTACGGCAGAAGGAGAGACATGCATTTCATACTTACAAAGTTGAGTCCAAGATCAAGGTGCTGGGTGGTTTGTTTCCTGCCAGTAACTTACTTCCCAGTCTTACAGATGGCTGCTGTCTTTCTGTGTCTTCTCATGGGAGTGAATGAGATCGAGTGGGAGAGAGAGAGAGAGAGAGAGGGAGGGAGAGAGGGAAGGAGGGAGAGAGGGAAGGGGAGGGAGGGAGGGAGGGAGACATAGCTCCTTTGGTGCTCCTTAAAAACAAAGGCACTGTGATGGTTGATTTCCTTTATCAACTGGGAAGCATTTGGAATCTCCTTGGAGACGTATATCTGGGCGTGTCTGTCACTATCAGAAGTTTAACTGGTGGGAGAACCATCCTGACCTGAATGTTAGACACACCATTTTATTGGCTGGAGTTCCCAACTGATTGCTGATTCAAAAGGACTCTGTCCCTCACCCTCCTCCTGTAACCATGTCTTCTGTACCATGACAGTGTGAGCCGAAATAAAATTTTCCCTAAACACTTTTGTGGGGTACCTAATGCAAACACCAATTCTACGATGAGGACTCCACTCTCCTGTCTTCTAAATTAATCACTTAGAGACATCAACGCTTATAACACCAAATGCCTTCACATTAGGAGTTCGTGAATTAACATATTTTGGGGGTGAGAGAGTAATAAACATTTAGCCCATGACATTGTTCAAATGATTTAACGTCTTTAGACTTTGATTTTCTTCATCTGTGGAATTCAACAGTAATAGGAGTTGTTACTACACAGTTTTAAAGATTGAAGGAAGCAGTCTGTGCAGTTCCCAGAACTTGATAAAGACTCTGGCACTTGTAGCTCCTTTCCTTTTCCTGCCTTTTCAGCAAGTTTTAATCCCAATAAAGGAAAGTGTCATCCACAGTATCTTGGAGTCATTAGAGTTTGGAGACAATAGAAACCCTGGAAATGATATCTTCTATTTCCCTTGCTTTCAGACAATGAACTGATCCCGAAACTTTGCTAAGAAAGAAACTTCTCTGTGCCGTCTTGGCTTTAATAGGGTCAAGAATCCAAGTGTTAATATTCCCCAGTTTGTTTTTTCAACAACCTTATTTTGGTTCGAGTTCCAGTTGCTTTAGCTATAAAATTTGCCATTCCAGACTTCTCCTTTGGCAAAAGAAAAGCACTTATGAGGTCAACTTAATAAAAAAATATTTGTATCTCAGATAAAAGTTGAGAACATAACAATTCATGAATAAGAATATCAAATTAGTAAGGTTTTCATTTAAAGCAAGTCAAATATGATCTTTGAGGAAAGCAAACAAACAAACAAAGCAACAACACAAGTTCTTACAGGCAGAGGTAACTTGGATAAAAGTATTACCCAGTCCTAGAGATCAGATAATAGTGAGATTTACCTTTGATATTACATGTTAAGCTTGCGACCAGCAGGGAAGTTGACTCTATCAATATGAGAAGAGATGACTATTCAGAAATGGATGGGAGAGTGGAGGCTGTAGGAGATAGAACAACAGACAGAGAGGCTGAAGCCTGACTTGTCCATTCTGGCTCTCTTCTAGGAAAAAGGTGGAAAGCCACATCTTCCCTGACTCCTAGAGGCAGGTGGGTTCCTCTCATAAACATGAATGGACTTGAAGACACATAGTCCTAATTCTACAACTAGAGTTGATGTCATGCTCATAAAGCCTCCACGTTCACCCTGTTTTTAGGCTGTCTCCATAAGAAGGATATTGATAGATTATAAGAGACAGGTGTGGGGTCCACATGGACTTCTGAAGCTCAGAGTTGGGATTCCTTATTTATTCTCCAATCCTTTGAACTTAAACCTACAGTAGACACTAATTTTTCCAAAACACATTGAGTCTTTACTTGTGCTTACAAGATAGCCTGAAGCAGAATGAAACATCTCTGCCTTCACTTTGGATCTATTTTCCTTACCTTCAGCCCCTGTTTATCTCTGGACATTGGCATATTAACCATCCTGCAACGTCTATATGAAAACTGGTGATGTTTATCTAATTCACCCTCCATTGATGACTCCTTGCCCTAAACTTGCAGTCAACTCATATTACAGAAAAAGCAAAATTACACGAGACAAGTCCCCAATGAGGGAAGTTATCTCTTTTAGCAAGACTGTTGCCCTGAAGCAGGACGAGTCCCTAAGGTTGTTCCCCTCTAGCAGTAAGGTGTCTTTGAGGTACCTTACAGAACCAGACATGAGCTACCAGGCCACACCTTAAACAGGACTGCTTCAGAATGCACACACCTTTCCCCTACAACAATTCTCCCTCTGTTTCAATTTGAAGAAGTGCCATGTCAGTATGTTTAAGTGAACTTGGGGCCACTGGGTCTCTTTATACGCCGTCTTCCCGATGTGCTGCATTGATGAACTTTTTGGTATTTTTCAGCTTTCTCCATCTCTTGATTATTGTATTGGGGTGAAAGCTGAGTCTAGTGTGTTGGAGTTGCAGGAGCTGCAGCCTTTAGTCCAAGATTCTGCTAATAAATCCTCAGGAGGTGAATTTTGGGTGCTGGTCATGTCAAGCATCAGAGCCTACAGAGAGGGCTTTGCTTTTGCCTAAAGGGAAAACCTCCCAAGCAAGTGTCACTTTAAAAGCTGTGTTGGCTCTAAACATGGTGGGCCTTCTAGTAACACTTTTAACTTGATAATCTCCTTTCTTTAGCCTTTCTTAAATGTAATCAGGACAATGATTTATGTACAGAATAAATGAACTACATTTCCTCCAGCTAGGACAAAGCTTAGTTTCAACTTATTTTTTCTTATCAGGGCTCTTGCTCTACTCTCCCCTCCCAATTCCTGCTTTTCATTTCCATGACTGCTTATGAGTCCACTCGATGCTGAAACAATGCTGAGAAAGTGAAATTTGATTTATCACCTGCCTACCTTGCTCGTGTGTGGTATAGTCATATCTTGAATGAAATGAAATGTTTTATTAGGGAGTGTTTAAAGAAATGAGTCTGCTTGGGCACGTTTCCAAGCAGCCGTCAACTTAGTAATAAATGCATTTGTCTTTATGTAATATATTTGTGTTTATATAACATGTAATATAATTTTTTCTTAATAATATTTTAATTCATGATTATGCCTGTAGCAGGGAAAGACTGTGATCTCCCAGCCAAGGAAGGGAAAAGATAAACCTCAGCAATACTGTGAACAACAGTGACTTCTGTAACATTAGTTATGTCCCTCTGCATGTGTGTAACACTTTGGATCTATCATGGAATTTGATCTTTGTAACTACTTTGTGGGATAAACCTGAACAGCTTATCATTAGGTACAGGTGGAAACTGGATTATCTTGACATTAGTGTTTTGATGGTGGTGGGGTATCATGCTGTGAGAACACTATGGGGGATTCTGGAGTTGTTGGCTGCTATCCATCAATTTGGCATCTAAGGACTCTTTCAGACATATTTGCTATGTAGCAGTGACAGCATCCCTCCAAACCAGATAACCAGAATCACACTCCGTACTTATTAGAAAGGACTTAATTTCTTAACTGCTTTTGTTGAGAGCCTGTTGGATGTGGAGAAATATTTATAGATTTTGTCCACACCTGTATACTTTTGGCAGTCACAATGAATAACAAAATTGTTGGTAAACACAGCTTCCCCCTTCAGTGTATAACAGTCACTACTAAGTATGGGCATACCATGACCAATTAGACATATGGAACTCACAGTGTGATGTCCCAATGATATGCTGTGTAATTAAAAGTAAATCATACAACCTTCCCAGCTTCTTATGAAGTTTTCGTGAAGGTTAATCACCACAATAGTTGTGAAGTTATAGGAACAAATTTGTAGAAAGTGCCCTTTGTTTAAAGGTTGCAGCCAGACAGCGACTGAACATTATAAACAGTAATGATAATTGTTTGTATTTGTTGACAATCTGCTATGTGCAGATCCCTTATCACAGGGGTTGGTTTTACTCCTTACAATTCTATACCAACTAATTGGGTTAATTGGCTATCTGAACTTCAAAAAATATTTTGGGTCTGAAAGATAAAGAGTTAATGTGTAACAGATGGGCAGAATATTGTGAGATAGTACCAGTCTAACTTCATAGATTGTTTTGTTTAGAGCCTGATGTTTATTGAAGTTTTATTATCAAAAGGGGAAAGGTTCTTTCATATCATCTGTAGTGTTTTGAAAGCAAAAATTCCCAGGGAGCTGTATTAGTGTACAGTGGAATGGGACAATATACGACCTCTGTTATAGGTACCTTGAAGAGAAATTGAATATCAAGGTAGATACAGATACTGCTGTAACAATGATACTCATTTATTTCTTATGTAATAGCCCCAGAGGATGTTTCTTTGTTTTTGTAGAGTCCCACACATGCTAAGCATTCTCTCTGTTACCTGACCACACTCCCAGCTCCTAAATGGTGCTTTGGATCGATGTTTACTGGCTGTGTGATTACTGGTTCAGGACCCTGGTCCATTCTGTTTTGTGGCTTTGCCATCTCTGCCAAGGATGGTTATTTCTAAGGCTGTTATGTCTCCTGTCTCAGACTGGTACATGGAGCAAGTGCAATGATTGCTATGTATGATAGTTCATGGGTCAGATGTGTGAGAGACATACATTTCTCACAACTCATTGGCCATAGTTCAGTTTCTTGGCCATGCCTAACTACAAAGGAACCAGTGAGTGAGACCTGGTTATGTATGACCAGGAAGAAGGAGCCAAATGGCTTCATGTCTCTTCACATTTGGTCTTCAACATTCAAATAATGAGAACCACAGTTAACCTGGCAGCATGAGGGCATCCTGCAGAAGAAAATGGTTATTCTGGTGTAACAGCAGCAGACTGTCCTACAAGTTCTAGCTGGCTGATTTTGTGAACGGAAGCAAGGAGGAGGGTGTGGAGGAGAGTGTTGAGAAGGGTAGGTAAGTAGAGACAAATTCCATACAATTTGAATTTCTAAGAGTCTCTCTCCTCCATAAACTTAGGGAATTCTCAACTGGCATTTAGTTCATAATGTCTCTATATTTGATTCTGATTTCTAGTAAAGTATGAAGATATACTTCTTAAGGAGTTTTGCTATGGATCATTCTTGGAGTAGCTAGTATGACCTGGGTTGTCATCTTTTGATCCACTGTTTCCTTAACTTTCAAAGCCAAGGGTAAAGGCTTCCCCATTTGGTGGTTAGAGAAGGAAAGAGTGGTAGAAGGAGGGAGTTGACTATAGGGGCATGGATAGAGCATAATATCCATCCCCAACAGAGACTTTCATGTCTCTATTCTTTTTCGCACTTCCTTTTGTAACCAGTAAGGGTTTTCCGCCCACTGCCTGGTCTTGTCCCGCCGCTGCCAGCCCCAATTAACACACCGAGACTCTGTATTAGATATAATGCTGTTGGCCAGGTACTTGTTTCTTATCGGCTAGCTCTGTCTTAAGTACTAACCCATTTCTATTAATCTCCACGTGGTCTTATCTTACCGGAGAGAGAGCCTGCCGGCATTCTGATCTCTCCGTCTTCCATCTTGACTCCTCCTTCCTACTTCCTCTTTCCTCCTTCTCTCCTAGTCCCTCCTATCTTGCTTCCCTATTGGCCAACAGTGCTTTATTCATTAACCAATACGAAAAACATATTTATAGAATGACATCTCCCATCATCCTTTCACTCAGTGTGACTTAGTTCTCTGAGCATGGGTAGGTCTCTGAACTCATGGCTCTTCTCACTAGTCTGTAGTGGACATGTCAGGGAATTCATGAGGAGATAAATGAGTTCCAAGATCAGCTCTCACAGGACTTAAGAGCTACAAATGCGTTAACAGTAGCTGGCACCTTTGCCTTTCCTTTCATTGTGTGTCGTCCCTTGGTTCTATTTTTAGCTCTCTTGATTAGAGAAATATCTGATAAAATAATTCTTATACAATTTTATCTGTTGTGTAGGAGCTGGGTGGCAATTAGTGTTGCATCAGGCAGATCTTCATTCTTTTATTTAAGTGATTTAAAAATTATTTATTATCATCAGTATTTGTGTGTATGTGTACACAGTGTGTGTGTGTGTGGGGGGTGCATGGTGATGAGCACACAGACACCAGAGACCATCTTGAAGCTGTCAGTCCTCTCATCTTTATGTTGGTTCTAGGGATCAAACTCAGGCCATCATATTTATACCATAAATACTTTTACCCAGTGACCCAATTTGTCAGATCTCCCCTAACTTTGATACTATAATATCTTTTAATGTTTATTTTATGAATACATGCCATAGTATATAAAAAGACAAATTTAAATTTTTTAAAAGTTTTATAATATGTTTTTTAATTAAAATAGAATCACATTACTTTCTTTCTCCATTTCCTGTGTGTCTATGCACAGATATAAAAGTATAACCTCTGAGTCTGTTGTGTAGTTTGTGTGTGTGTGGTTTCAGGGCTGACCACTCAGTATCACACAACCAATAAGAAGGCTCGTCCTTGGGACTAATTCTCCCAGCAGTCATTAGTTGCCAGTACTTGTTTGTCTAGGGGTGGCATCCCATAGAATTTTCATAATCTTTATACATTTTTAGGCTAAATTCCTACTTACAAGATTTCTGGATTTTGCCGAAGGGGTTTATGAGGGACCTTCCAGAAATGATGACAGCCTCACTTTTTAGGACCAGAATTTTCAGGGGAAGTTAGGTGACATTACCTCAGCTCTGACTGTGCTGGGTAAATTACAAAAATCATCTGCTTCCCCAAATAATTTCCTTTACACCCATGAGGTTTTCAGTATTAGATATTCACTAAGTTCAGCATCTACAAATACAGAAGCTATTGTTTGAGAGTGGTACTAGGGACAGGACATTTGATCTGTACTTAACAATGAAAACGAAGGTTCTCAATTGTCTTCTATGGTACGTACAGATGAACTTGATGGCACACTGGGAGAGACTGAGCATGTAAAGACAGCATAAACAAGTGGCTAGTAACTGGAACACAATTCCCATCACACTATAATGGTGCTTGCCAGGGCACACAGCGGCCTTTGATTCCTGCACTCCTCACTGGTAAACTCCAGTGTTGTCCTGTGACTAGACTCATTGGCTTCCACAACTCCGTTCTTTTATATACTAAAAAGGCAAGATCTTTTTTTGTGTTCTAGTGAGCAGTCAGCCTTTATTTGTATCTGCATGGATTAAGTTTCTTACCTCTTATTCACAGTAAATTGTCCCCTGCTTTACAAAATCAAAAATAAAATATTGCAGCACACCCACACAAGGCCCACAGTACATGGTGAATAGCAGTCACTGACTGAGAACCTCCAGCATCTGCTGATTTAGTTGAATTAACTTTCTTAGGAAGTAAATACTTGAATAACAGTTTATAAAAGTGCTGGGTGTTATAAAAGAGCTTCTAGAAAGAACCGAATACACAAAGACAACAATAAAGAGCAGTGAGTAGCACAGGCTACTTTGTGTCATGGAAGAGCTTGTGTGTTGGACTTCATCTCCTAGGTAGATCTTGAAGCTGCAGCCCATGGTACCTACGATTGTGGCGTTATTGGGAAACAGAGGCTTTGCAGATATATTCAAGTTAGGATGAGGTCATCCTGGATTATGGCAGGGCATGCATGAAGGACCCTCTAAGAATGGCAAGCTTGTCCAGAAGTGCATAGAAACTTACAGGGAGAATGACAGTCACCGTTGGAGAGAGAGATCAGAGTGATTTGGTAACATAAGAATGCAGAGGATTACCAACACTGCTAGACCTAGGAGAGAGACATGGGACTGGGTCTTTCTCAGATTCCAGAAGGAACCAGTCACACCAACATCTTGATTTTGGACTTGTAGCCTCCAAACCTGTGAGAAGTAAATCTCCTGTTATTTAAAGCCACCCAGTTGGTGGTGCTTTGCTATGAGAGATCTAGAAATTAACTGTAGAAATCAGCACCTTCCATCAACTAAGCCTGTGTTAGGGTTTTGCCTTGTGTGCATAGCACAGACCCCCGTGAAATGCCTGTTGTCGGAAAAATTACGTCAGTGTCAAATTGCTTGAATTTGAAGTCAAGAATCACTGCCTGCCCCCATTTTCCTGGAATCTTAACAGTTCATTCTTTAGTAAAAGCATGACAATAATTCCCGTGGTTTCTCTGAAAGGGTGTGTTGACAGGGTCCCATGTTTTTCTTTTTCCTTTTCAAAGGCTGCAGAGCGCTTTCTTGTCGGTGCTATGGGGCTTCAATCAAATAGCACTGTGAAGTCTTTTCAAAGACTACAAGACTGAAAAAGATCCCAGCCTGTAAGGAAGGAGACCAATAGACTTTATACTTCCTCTTCATGCCAGGGTCTTCTTTTTCTTGGCTGGCAAGAAGTATGACAGGCAAGGGAACGTGTGTTTGGAAGAGATGAGTGGGGCGTGGCTGTGCACAGATCTCCAAGGGGGAGAGGTACTGACATTCTGTGGTTTATGTCGATTCACTGATTATCTCAGAAATGTCTGTGAAATCCATGGAGCCTATTGAAATCATCACAGTAGTCCCATGGCTGCCTTTGATATTTAGAATGAGGAGGTCCAGGTAAACCCAGTTCAATAAGCATGTGATACTTTAATCAAATAAGGATTAAGGGCAGGCAAAGACAAAAATATCACCTTTACTGATTCCTGGGAGATAATTAAATCAGATTTACTATACAGGGAGTGAAAGAATATTACAAGTCTATAAAAGAAGAGACCTTAAGTTTGGCAACATTAAGTTAATGCCTTTGGATCAGCAAGGCAAATAAACCCCCTCGTTGTAGGGAGTCAGCATGGTTAGGAGCCATTAAAAAGATTGTCAAGAGTGAGCAATAACTCTTCTCAACCATTCAAGCATACCAGGCCACACAATCATAAAAGAGTTTGATTATATAAACATTACACTTGGTGTATAAAATACAAAAGTCTTCAACACGTGAGAACAAATCCATTTCTCTGCCATTGGAAATCTTGTTGAGGCCCTTGTTGTCAATTTTACATAAATACTTAATATGTAATATAGTTGATGGCATTCCCCCATAAAGAAATCATGAATCCTTAATATCTATCTATCTATCTATCTATCTATCTATCTATCTATCTATCTATCATCTACCATTTACAGTTTTCCATGTATTGCTGTGACTCCTCTGTGGTCTACGTCTTGGTGTCTGAGTGAACTTTTATATGGATTTGTGAAACTTTTTTTTTTTTTTTTTGGTGATTCCTTCTTAGTCCTCCAAATACCTAAGGAAACCTAAGAGATGTCTAAAAGAGATTTTTTTTTATTCTTTCTCTTGCCCCTTTCCTGGAGAGAGAGCTCACAGCAGCCTTCCTACCTGAAAAATTTGACTTTCCTGGATCCTTCTTACTTTGTGATTGACAGACTTGGTCTTCCTATATAAAATTATTGCCTAAAGCAAAATATCTCCTGTCATGGCATCCCTCATTCAAAATACAAATCCTGCTAGAGTTTCCCAGGGTTTCTGACTCTTTGGAGAAGTGAGGAGAGTTGGCTTATTTGACATTCTTAGTGGGATGGTGGCACTTGGACTCACCTGGATTTCTACCAAGACAATTTAATTGGTAAGAGCACATTTCCCAAAGGACACTGTGTTGTATAGAAAGAGCTTGAGCTGCTAAGGCACTCAACCCAGTGTGTCTAGTGTAATAGTGGATATTTATGTAGTAGTGGATATTTATGTCCTGATACTTGACTTACTGTTAAATTTACGTGTATTTATATCATTTAAAATTTTATTTTATATTATTTTGAGACGGGGTTTCACTTATTTCAGGATGACTTTGACCTTCCTATATAGTTGAAGATTACTTCGAATTTATGACCAGCCTGCCTCTACCTCCAAAATAATAAGATTTCAGGCTTGTGCCTCCATACTGGGGATCCTGCATGCTAAGCAAGCATTCTACCAAGTGAGTGACACCCTCAGCTCCTATGCAGTGGTTTTTGAAAATTTTAATTAAAATATAATATCTAAATTACAATATAAAATATAGTTCCTCTTCTCAGTCTTCTTTCGTGCTCCCCACCACACTCTTTCCCAGATTCATTTAACCACTGCTGTCACACACACACATACAGATAAATAAGTAATAAACATGGAAATCCAGCCTGCTGATTCTGTTCAGTGTTGCATGCATATATATGTTCTGTGCTGCTTTTTAATAGTATCTTGCAATGTTAATGCTTCATTAACACCTCAAAATCAGAATTTCACAGATTTGATATGAATTTTGAAGGATATGAAGCATTTCTGTGAAGAGTCTCTTCTGGAAATGACTTCTAATTAAAATGATTTCTTCTTTCCCGTTTAGCTGAGAAGGAATGAGGGTAATGCAATGCATCGCATCAAGAAGTACAACTGCTGACTTATGGAGTGTTTGCTCATTGCTTGAAGGTGAACAGATTACTGGTTTGATAATTACTGAAAAGTTAGAAATGCAAGAGAAGGTTAGATTAGAATTACAGTAGGGTCACTAGCATTTTGCTATATTTAGGGGTGGAATCTTATGCAAGGCATGTGGCTTATGAGACAAATAGGAAACAGGTAAGGAAAATGGAATGAATTTATTTTATTTATTTTCTTTTCTTATATTTTTATTACTTAAAACAAAATTTAAATATATTTAGATCTTATTCTTTTCTCCCATAGTTTCTCCTTTTCTCTATCTAGTAACTTTTAATTTCTTTCTCAAAAAAACAAAAACCCAATACAACAACCCCTAAAAACAAGAAAAGAAAGTAGAATACTACCCTAAAAGAAAAACAAACACTAGCAACACCAAACTATAACTAAACGAAAGCACACAACAAAATTGTGGAGCCAATTATAAGCTGACTAATCACTCCTGAACGTGAGGCTCTACCCCAAAGTGGTTGGTCCACTCAGTATCACTCCATTGGAGAAAACTGATTTTCTCTCTCCCGGAAGGAAGGTATGATTGACACTTAAGTTGCTAACCTTTACTTTAGTGGCTAAGTTTCCTCCCTCCCTCCCTCTCTCCCTCCCTCCCTCCCTCCCTCCCTCCCTCCCTTCTTTCTTTCTTCCTCTCTCTCTCTCTCTCTCTCTCTCTCTCTCTCACATTGAAGTTGGGCAGGACAAACCAACAGAAGGAAAAAGAGCCCAAGGAAGGCACATGAATCAGAGACCCCTCATTTGTATACTCAGGAGTCCCATAATAACACTAACCTGGTGGCCACACTATAAAAGTAGAGGGCCTGATGTAGATCCATTTAGGTAATACATTGAAACCAGGGGTCACTTTTAAGACTTGCAAATCAAGCCCAAAAGTTGAAAGATTTTATATGTGGTCAATATATGTTTTGCTGTAAATGGAGGGAAGAGTGACTTGCCATTTAGATATGTATATCACTATATATCATGATCAAACACTGAAATAATTAAGTGGTTTAGTTTATTTTTTTTAAAGTGATTGCAGTTAAAGTATGTGTGTTAGTCTGAAAAATAATGACATTTGTGGTAAAAGAAAATATTCTGATTGATTATATTTTGAATACCAGTTTGTTAGTAGCTTGCAGCTTAATACAATTATTGGTATGTCTTTTCTGTAAATGAAACTTGCTTTCAGAATAAAAAATGGGTAATTCAGGCTTATTACTTAATTCAGCATTACTTAATAGGGAGGGCCAAAGGAAACTCACTTTTCTCTATATAAAATTTTTTTTAAACCCCAGAAGGTTGAGCCTTTCTTTTATGATTCAGAGTATGGTAGCATCCAGGGAATGTCAGTCTCTTGTTTTCCTCTGCTCTTGGGTAGCATTGTTACTGTCCTACCTCAAGAGTGACTGTATGTAAGAAGTATGATCTGGTTCCTACTTGGGTGTTGCTTTAATTAGGTAGAACTCTTGAATCCGATTGTCAACCATTAAAAAATGAAATCAGAGAATGAAATGTTAGAGTCCAACATGAAAATCAACAGACTCCACATCGTTGGAATTTTCTTAAAAATTGAATGGCCAGTGCATTAATAAAGACTGCCTGGTCTTACAGGCAGCCATTCTTCTCAGAATATGGAATTCTTAAACGAAATTCTAATCAAGGGCTTTAATGCCCAGATAACAGCTCCTGAGTATCTGGAGGATGGCTGTCAGAGAAGCTGCTACATCAAAGGAAGAACTAGAAACTTAAAATCACAGAAGACACCTCTTGCTAGAGAAGATAAACTTTCATCTTTGCCTTGGGCAGAGGTCACTGGGCTTCTCTCTGTCTCTTTCTACCTTTCCACTTTCTCTGAGTTCCCATCCAAGGGGCTGGTTGCTAGCCATTATCCTTACAAAGTCTCCCTGGAGTAGGCTAATATTATCACCATTTTACTGACAAGGGAACATATGCCAGCAGCCTGCAATTATAAAGAAAATGGCAAAGCAGAGATTTTAAAAAAGTTTTGTTCTGTTCTTAGTTACTTAAAATGGTCCATGGTATTCATGTGATTAATCCCAGAGTAAATGGTGTGAAGGTCCAGAAATATCTAGGAAATTTCAGAGAGAAAAATCTCTGTCTATCCCACAGATTTCTTTTTCTTTTAGTCTTGAAACATTTCAGTGGGGGGAAGTCACCAATACTTTCAGAGAAAGAAGTGTTCCCTGTATCTACTCAAACACATGTTAGCTCAGAGAATGGAAAACCAGGGATGTGTAGAATATTCTGTATGGTTATTAGAAACAGTTTTAGACAATTGTGTTTCTGCTGAAATGAATAGAAGGTGTAGCCATGAGCAAATGTTGAGAATCCCTGCATTGCTTATGGGTAGTCCCAGTGTTTATACAGGTCTCTCACAAATTACTTAGGTCAGGGTGAGGGTTGATCGCTAAGACATGTTGTAGCAATTTGTCATTCAGGATATGTTTGTAGTCACAATAGAATCAATGTTCTCCCTCCCCTCCCTCCCTCCATCCCCCCTCCCTCTTCCCCTCCCTCCCTCCATCCCTCCCTCCCTCCCTCCATCCCTCCCTCCCTCCCTGCATCCCTCCCTCCCTCCCTCCATCCCTCCCTCCATTACCGGTCCATGTCACTTGTTAAAATCTAGGGCAGGAAAACCACAAGTTTGTAATATTAGATCTCAGAGCAGAAGTGATATGATAAACATTGAAGAATACAGAAGACCGAGTCTGTTATCAATTTATTTCCTTCATTGGGCACTTACATAAGTCTCACAAACTCACACATCTCCAAGCCTCAGCTATGTCATCTGTAAAACACCCCATCATCTTGGATGTTTTGAGGAATAATTGAGTTCAGTGGGTGAAGGCGCTATCCACAGTAGAAGCTAGAACTATATCGGATGCTTTGGTCTAACCTGGGATCATGACATAATCCCATGTGACTGTGCCTTTCAGATGATGTCAGATCCCACTATTTAGAATTACATTGTAGAGACATCGATCTAAATAACAGTGCATAAATGCCCTGATGTTTCTGTGGGTTTATAATTGGCAATTATTTCAACCTCTTCTACTTTGTATGACTGCCACAAAACCACTCAAAATGCTATCTCGTGTCCTGTTTGTAAAAGCATCACTTACACAGGTAGGGCTTGGTAAATTGAAAGTCTTACTGTGTGAAAATGATCAGGTGTGAAGAGAAGCATGGAATGTGCTACCATTTTCCAGGGGTTAATAAGCCCTTTCTGCATCTGTGTTTTCTTCATAGCGTCATCACTTCAGTGGAGCCCGCTTCTCCAGATGAAGCTGAGATTGAAATGTCACACCAGCATGATCAATTAGATGATGCAGAACAGAGAAGCATTTGCCACCTGACCTTAATCCACAAGGCAAGAAGAACTGAATAGACGAGACTGACCCCAGAGACTCAAAGGGAGAGGAAATCAGCAACGCATCATTTAAACAGACACAAAGCAGTATAAACACGGAATCAGGTCTCTCTCTCTCTCTCTCTCTCTCTCTCTCTCTCTCTCTCTCTCTCTCTCTCTCTCCTTTCTCTCTCCCTCTCCTTAATTTGAGTGTTTATTATGGTGTGAACAGGTTCACATATTTGTTTGATCCTGTGAGACAAACAAATGAAATAGACATTGGGAATAGAAAGACTCTTGCTAGAAAAAGGAAAAAGGAGCAGGTAACCATTTTTTTTTAAGTTTGGGTTTGAATTGTCTGACTTATTTAAGAAATGAGACAAGAAAAAAGATAGATGGAAAATAAATGCAGGCTGTAGGCTGTCCTGCGAAGAAGACAGTAGATGACAAGTAGTAGGGGGCATGATAGCTGTCTTCCTTCATTTGAAGGTTTGTCACTGTGAGAGGAATTAGACAGGCTTTGGTAGGAATGACAGAGAGGGGGTTTGACTTAGTGTAAGGAATGGCTTCCCACTATGAGACACTTCCAGACTATCCTTGCAAGAGCTGTGCTCAATTCAACTTCCTGCTGCTGGCTAAGGTTGGAGAGGCACTCTGATATCCAGAGGACCCTAGGCCTTCTATAATAGACCTTCTCCGATGCTCCATTGCCTTTAAGAGGCGTGGAATGGTCTTGGAACCTGTTCAGGTATAAGCCTGCATGAACCTGGGCTTCACAGGCTTTGACATAATTAATGCTTCTCAGCAATTTTTATGCACACTGCAGGCTGGGGGATGGATGCTGATATATTTAGATCATGGGCAGCTGGTGTTAGCTAAGGGATTTTTTGGCTCAGTCATCCTTAGTAACGAAGATAGGAAGTATCTGTCCCTGATTATTAGTTGTTATCTACTGTCTTGGCTCTTCAGTTTTAGATTTCTTTTCCACTCAAACACAACTTAATATATAAGTATTTGGGTTAGGGAATCTGCTATCCCACCCCCCCACACCAACTAGTAGTTTTCTAGAGCCCATTAATGATCATGTCTATTTATGGAGTACAATTTTGAGATATCAGTTTATCATAACTGAGGCAAAGGATAGCAGAAGGCTCAGAGGAAAACCGTGGAAACAACGCAAGCCTAGGAAAGTGAGATGAGAACATGTGCCCTGGAGAGTCAGGGCTGGGAGTGGTTGTTTTTTTTTTTTTTAAGGAGAACCTCTCTGTGAACCTCAAGCTGGGCTAGAACTTGCAATGATTTCCCCTGCCTTGGCCCACCAGTTCTGGGATTACAAGTGTCAAGGGCAATGTTTAGACTTGTTTTCCAAGCAATTTGCCTAGTATAGCTATTGAAATACAAAACACATGGATGTTGATCAACTGGTGGACAAGTCACTGTGTTTTTCAGCTCACCAAGTCCAGTTCTTTGTACAGCATTTTCTACGGAGAAACATGAATGTGATCTTCAAGATGGCCACATCGTAGGCACTCTACACTTAACAAATGTTCTTGGGGTGAAATTCAATTCACTGCTAGTTTCAACATAAGCAGCATGATGATAGCAACAATCATTAAACTTTAAAACATGTTTCCAAGGAACACTGTGCCATCTTCATTCAAGAACATCTTTTAAATTGGTTTGGTAATTATCTATTTAGGCTGAAAGTAGAGGAGTGGTTTGGAGTCCTCTGTGAAAGCATCCATCCTGATTTTTGTGCTGTTCTTGAGTGCTTGCAAAGCACCAAGTCTACAACTCAGGAGTGGAGTAGAAAAAAAGAATACCTAAGATGAAGAGATGAAAATGAGCTTCTCATTTGAAATCTTAGTCTTTCTCTACTAATGAAGCTGATCTTAGTCTTAATTTCATATGAGATGCCTGGTAAGACATCACCACATCCACTTGGAGCATACTCAACACAAGCTGTAAACCTGTGATAGTTCCTGTGGGAAATAGATTCCAAGGAAGAGAGGATGGAATAAAAATTTGGCTTTTCTCTGAAAATCATTGACATAGGAGATATATTGTTCCGGAACAAATAGCGCTGACAGGAACTAATAGTTTCCCGTTGGAATATGATCGCAGTTATACTGGTAGAGACAATGTCTGTGCCTTGTTTCTTTCTGGCCTCTGAGTGCTTCCCTTCAATCTGAAACTTTCACCTTTCTCTTACTTACAGCTAGAATGTTTAGGCGGTGTCGACCTCCAGATGCTGACTACTGTTTTCTCTAGGCAAGACAGTGTACAACTGAGTTACATTTTGGCCCTTTGCCGTCTGCTCTGATTAGCGAAACCCAGACTCCCTGTTCACACAGGGAAACTATATAGCATGGTGGTGAGAGTTTCAACAGATGTTTTCTTTTCTATTGAATGATGAAATGAGACATGCAAAGGCTGGACTTCCTGGAGCCCCTTTGCTACTGGGAAGGAGAGGTCTCATGCAGTTGAAGCTAATTAGCATTGTGTTGGTTAGGTTCCTCTATTAAAGCCTGGGTGACCTATTAATAGCACATTCCAGGTAGTATGAACTTAAACCAGCCGACCAATATTAGATTCTTAGCATAGTTAGCAATCAACAACTGATAAAATCCTTCCTCTTCTCCAAGCCCATTATGATGCTTTGTAGGATACAAGATGCCTGATTAATTGAATTTTATTCCGTGAATTATTTTCCTACTTCTTATATGCATCAGAGATCTCTGCAAAACTGTCACTGATTTTTTTTTTTTGACTCCCCACAGAATTGGTTAACTATACAGTTATGTAATCCCATGGGGACTTGAATTTGGCAGAGGCATTTTTGCATGTTTAGGTTGCCCAAAGCACTCTCTTCCTCTCAGACCCTCAGACCTGTTTGGGAATCATTTGCAGGCCTTTCAGAATGGGCAGGGAGAATTGTCGTATTGGTTCCTGAGGCAGAGTCCATACAGAAGCATTTTCAAAGGGTGGTACTTGAACTCGGTGAGGAGTCTAAACAAATAGGTCTACATACCCCATTCTCCTGAAATCTCCCCCTTTAGAACTGAGACTTGTTTGCCTATTATGTCAAAAGCAAAAAGATTAGTAGAGACGGAGAACACTGGTTAGAATCAGTTCTAGGAGATATAAGTAATGGATTTCCCTCTGAAAAGCAACTTCTAGTTTTAGTGAGACATTTGTCAAAGTTTTTTTTCATTAAACTTGACAGAACAAAGACATCTGATATTTATAGATATTCTTGTAGTGCCTTGCAAAGATAGCTAGGAACAGCATGAAGCCATGTACATCTAGAACAAAGTGGTTTCTGTAGGAGAAGGTCGGGAAGGGTTTATGAGAGAAGAGGAACTTCCTTTTTGTTTTTCTTGTTTAGTCTGTTGTTTTTTCTGTATGTTCAAGTGTCTAGTTTTAATTTCCTTTGCAATAAATCCAGGAGTTAGTTGTATAATCTTTATTTTTTTTATTCATCATTTTAAATTTATTTTACAAACCAACCACAGTTTCCCTGTCTTCCTCTCCTACCTCTCCCCTACCTCCCTTCTACCGTCTCTAGCCACTCCTCCTCAGTCTCTTTTCAGATGGAATAAGGCCTCCCATGGAAATCAACAAAGCATGGCATACCAAGCTGAGGCAGAACCAAGCTCCTTTCTTCTGTATCAAGGCTGAACAAGGCATCCCGCCATAGGGAATAGGTTCCAAAGCGCCAACTCACGCATCAGTGACAGGTTCTGGTCCCACTGCTAGGGGCCCCACAGAAAGACCAAGCCACACAACTGTCACCCCTACGCAGAGGGCCTAGGTGTGCCCCGTGCCAGCTCATTAGCTGTGCATCCAGAGTTCATGAACTCCCACGAGCTTAGGTCAGTTGTATCTGTCGGTTTCCCCATCGTGATCTTTATGTTGGAGTTTTAATTACTTCTTTCTTTGAGGGTTTCGGTTTTGATCACATTCTCTCTCCCTCCTCCCACTGTTCCCATACCCATGTCCCTCCCTGTCCCCTCTCATCTTGTGTCCTTTTTAAGGAAACATCTAGGCAAATTTTTACTGCCTAAATATTCATGGGTGTGCATCCTTCCATTTAGATGTGGTCGGTTTATCTGAATCTATACTCTTAGCGAAACTGACCCTTTCTCTCTCAGCTGCTAGCAATTGCACTAGCTCCTCCGCTAGGAGAAGAACTCCTGAAGTTTTGTTTGATTTGGGCTTATTCAAGCTATACAGGTTCTGTGGACAATGCCATAACTAGCAGATGGATTTCATTATGTGCATCTGCCCCCTATGTTCAGAAGGCACTATTTCTTCTTCTATTTTTTTTTTTAAAGCCACCTCTTTTATACTCTTTCTGCTGCCTCTTCCACAATGGTTCCTAAGCCTATGGGGGAGGAAATCAGGTATACATGCTCCCTTTAGGGCTTCACATTTGGTAATCTCTTAGTCTTTGCATCTTGGTCAGTTGTGGCTTTCTGTGTTGATCATCATCTACTCTAAATGGAAGCTTCTCTAATGAGGTGCCTTAATCTATAGATACAATGATGAGTCTATCAGGAGTTGGATTAATATCATGTTCATTTAGTACAACTTAAAATAATCTTAAATTGACCTTTAGATGTCAATAATTACCTCCAAGTAACAGTTGGACTTTCTCAGATGAAGATTATATTATTGTGAATATTACAGGTGTTTATGTGAGTTCCTAATTCAGATGAATTTAGATTCCATTAAACTTAAATTTTGGATATGTCGCTAACTCCTTACTTATGTTTGGAGCATTATATAATTTAGTGTTTCTGAAAATACTTCTTTAGCTCTTCCAACTCCATTGGCTTCCTGTAGATATTTGGGTTGGACTTACATCTGGAATGGATATTTTGCCTGGGACATTTGTTCTGATATAAAACAGCATGCTAGATCCCTTGGATATTTATGATTCTTGGCTTTCTTCCCTTCTTGTTGAATGAGAATCATTTGCCTTGTAAATGGAACTTTGCAGTAATTTCACACTTCTGCCAATTAAAGCTCTCTACTGAAGTTGGGTAAAGAGCTCAAGGAAAAGCAGAAATTTCCACATGTGTGGGTCTCTGGGGTCATCTAGCATCTAACATACATGGCAAGAAGGAGACCTGGGAACTTGGCAGGATTTCCAAAGTCTCTGCATTAGTGTTTGAGGAGGATTGGGACAAGGAGCCAGTCCTGTTTCATTCTGCTTTCTGTAGCAAGAAAGGCCAGAGTCATCCAGAAGTCAGCCTGCTCCCTAAATTTACATTCTGGGAGCAGCCTTTTAGGACACGGGACTTGAGGACTCTGGAAGACAGGAAGGGAAGTCAGTGGCACACAATGTCTTGCGAATAGACAAAGAAAATGAAGGCGTAAGTGGAGGAGAGTCCAACATATGTAACTAACAAGAATGGCTTTTCAGCGTATAGAAGTTAATACATACTCTATTTAGACAATTTCTAAAAGCATGAAGAAGCAATTTTAAGTCACTGCTGGCCTGACTCCACTGTCACGAGAAGATGACAGTTGATATTTGGAATTTCTTTCTCTTAATAAGGCAGAGACACATATTATATTACATATACATGTCCTATTTTGTTATAATATTGTGCAGTATTTATTTATAAGCATTTGCTCATGTCATTAAATATTATGTTGAAATGCAAGTTTTAAAGTTTTTTCTTTTAAAAGTTACTCAGGCCAAAAAAAAAAAAAAGTCACAATAAAACATTCTTTTACAATTACACACACAGGCACACGTACACATTCTCTTTGTAGGAGAAATGATTTTGTTTGTGAGTGGCATAATATAAATCCAAAGCTTACAGATAAGGGCTAGCTTTGTCACTCACCTCTCTCCTTTTCATCTCCATTGTAGCCTAGCCTGGCTTTGCACTTACGGCAGCCTATTTCCTTCAGGGATCAGGGGCAAAAAACATCATCATGCCAGGTTCAATGCTGTGTTCTTTTAAAAACTGGCTAAGTATAATACCAGTCCAGCATTTGTGGTTTTTACTGTTTTATGTGGAAAAATAAGGTCCAGGCATAGAATTAAAAGAAAGGGGTACCAGGGTTTCGTGATACATCTTTATATGTCAACACTGAAGAACAGTGACAATAGCCACTGTCAGTCATTTGCAGTCACCTTATATATGACACGTTAGAGGCAGGGACAGAAAGTCAATAAAAGCTACACACTTACTGTGGTAACTTTTGTTCTCCCTCATCTGTACATTTGCACAGTTAAATATTCATGTAGGTCGCAGACTTGTCAGTCTAGGCTGCTGTGGGTAAGTAAAGCTGAGGTCTTCTCATTATGTGTCATTCAAACACATAAGGAAGCTGTCAGAATTCTAGTATTGGGCTATTGTGGGTTTAATAAGGATCATAAGAAACAAATAGACCGAATAGATGTTTATTCAGGGAGAAATAACTTACAACAGAGACAGATGAACACAGCAGGTTCCTGGTCCCAAGGATGCCTCCGGATGCAAGATGGCAGAGGGACAGGTTCTAGTGTTGGAAGGCCAAGGCCATCTTTTGGGCTGCCTGGCACCCATTGTGGTGAAGCAGGTACTACTGAGCCAGAAGGTAGTCGTTGTGCATTGTAAAGGCATCAACATTTCTGGAAATTTCTACAGAAACAAGTTAAAGTACCTGGCATTTCTCCGAAAATGGATGAACACCAGGAGGTTCCTGGTCCCATGGATGACTCCGGATGCTCTCGTGTCCCAGTGCTGCAAACAAGAGGCTCCTGGGGTACCCTCCTCAGACTTCATTCCCCCAAATAACGTCTGCCCTTGTCTCCACCCCAATGGACGTGGTTAGTGCCACAGGTGTGGACAAAGTGAATATCTCATTAAATTGGGTAGTCAGTCAAACTTGTCCCCCTTCAACATGGACTTTATGTTGCCATGTACACAATCCCACCAGAATCAGGCCAGTTAAGCAAAGAGGAAGTAATATGTACCTTGTTATGAGCAATTTTCTTGCCGGCCTGGTTCCACAGTGGCATCAGCCAAAATGGCGCTTGCAACGTGGGTACTAAGAACTTTCACTTAAAACTTAACAAAAGCTTAAAGGATTAAAAAAAAAATAACAGAGACAAACAAGTCTTCTTGATAGCAACATTTTTCTTGGTTGGGCTCTGTTTTGCTAAAGACAAGCTGAGATTTGCACTTCTCCTTTAAGGGAAGTTTCCTGACTCAGCATAAGCAGCAAACCCTGCTACCAACTTAATGGTATGTACAAGAGCTGGCAGTGGCAGTGACCACATCTCCAGGCAGGCAGCATGCTGCTTGATGGCAGCATAGACCAAGGCAGTGAGTACAGCTCTCAGTGCTGGCAGCTATCAATCATACCCCCGCCATCTTGAATAGACGGTGGCTAAAACAGCTGTGGCTTTCATTTTAGCAATGCTGTCTAGCAGATAAAAGACTCGTGGCCAGAAAAAGACAAAGATTTGTAGTAGATAAAGAAAAACCTCTAAAGGTTTACAGTGTATTTAAAAATACACCCAGGCTTGGGAGAGAAAAGGAAATAGGATAAAGTGGTTAAAAAAAAATAGAGAGTAGCTGGGTGTGGTGGCACACACCTTTAATTCCAGCACTTGGGAGACATAGGCAAGCAAATCTCTGTGATTTCTTAGTGAGCCTGGGCAGCCAAAATTACTATGATATATCCAGACAGAGACAACTCTGGTTTTTGAGGGAGTTGAAGACATTTAGTTATGGTTATAGTTTTCCTTAGTTAGGATTAAAGAAAAGTTACATATAAGACTCTAGACTCACAAAGATAGGATAGATGATGGAATATTTTCTTTAAGTCTTGCTAGATGTTAATTGAGTAAATATTGTTAACAATAGTTCTTATTTGGTAACTGTTCTGTTATATATTTTACTATGTTAAAGTTAAAACCCTTCTTTTTATTTAGACAGAAAAGAGGAGATGATGGGAGATGTCATTCTGTAAATATGTTTCTCTTATTGGTTAATGAATAAAGCACTGTTGGCAAATAGGAAGGCAGGATAGATGGGACTAGGAGTCAAGGAGGATTCTGGGAGATGTAGTAGGAGAGTCAAGATGTTGGGACATGAGAGAAGAGGTCTGGATCCTCCGATAAGATAAGATCACGTGGAAACACTTAAATTAATAAGAATGGTTTAATATTTAAGACATAGCTAGACAATAAAAAATGCTAGTAACAGGCCAACAGCTTAATATCTAATACAGCATCTCTGTATGTTATTTGGGGCTGACGCAGCTGTGGGATCAGGCTGGTGGGAAAACTGCTCGTAACAGTACTCCGATCTACTCTGTTCCTTGTTAACAAGTTGGCTACAAGGTGCATTGAATAACGTTGTAAAGTATTTTGCTTTCTTTAATTCCTGTGTTCCTTGATGCCATTTCTAATTGGGAATTTGCAGAATTGGAATCAGTACCTTCACCTCAGTGACGAAAGCCAAGCCCAGGCCCATGTGAGGCAGCTTACCAAGTAGAGAGCATCCTCTTTTGAAAAGTGATACAGAAAATAGGGCTGAGGCATGAACAGAACCGAGGCCACTGGTGCTGTGAGTGTAGTCATAAAGCCTTTCTTCCCCTTTCCCACGGCTCCAGATTTTGGTGCACTGATCCTAAGGAAGCTCAGCACACCCCTGTTCTAGTACATTAATGGGCTTGGTGTAGGGAACATGGCACTTCAGGTGAACAGAGAGCTTATGTAACACTTCTAAGGTTGGTACCCATGTCTGACAAATACTCATGAGATTCCAACAGCAGTAAAGATACAGGCATCCTTTGCTTTCTCTGTGTTTTCATGGTGGGTTGGGTTGAGGATGAGTTGGCTGCCAGTGGGGTATGGTTTCCTCCTGAGCTGAGATGCTAAATTTGTAGCTCATGGAGGGGGACGAGCTTGGAATGTAATTTCTTCTTTTCTCCTGTAATTTTCTGCCTGCCTGCATGAATGCTAATGAACATCTCACACATGACAGAGCAGTGAAATACAGCCTTATTTTACTATTTTTGGCAGATTCTGAAGTTGCAGTGTCTAGGTCTTAGTGCAGCATTGACAAACGGTGTCAGCAGACCCTCTTTCCCCCTCCTTCATATTTGTCCCGTGTACAAGTCTTCTTGTGTGGGGCTCGTGGGTGGCGTCACTAGTTTGAGCTATTCTTGCTGCTGTGACAGCTCCTGCAATGCCCTCTTTCCTTACCACACCTGTGTCCAAGCCTTTGGGAAAAGTGCTTCTCTAAGTACCGTAAGTGTTGACCCCCCACTCCCAGACCAACCCAGTCACTCATTTTCCACTGTGAATGAGTAGCATGAAAACCAGATTTTGTTTATGATTTTAACTAATAAGGAGTAGGGTAGGGCATGAGGAGGAAGTTCAACATGCCTATGGGCTGCAGGTTAAGTGCTTAACTGATTTTATAATTACACCATCAAATGAATTGACTTATCAGAGGGAAGAAAGTGAAGACAACACTTCTGGTAATCAACTTTTAATTGAGAGACTTGGCTGATTGATGAAACCCAGCAAGAGAATTTAATTTAGGGCATGGAGCCCTTTGTTTGTGGAATCAGTTGGTAGTGGGCTGATAGTCTGGCCACATTTGCAGGAAGGCCACCCACAGATTTTGTGAGTGACAGAGATTATATGAGGCATGGTGTCAAAGGCTTGCTATCCACAGGGAACCTATTTCACCTACCTCGACATGCTGCTTGTGGGAATACTTCTGTTGGTGTTGACTGATGAGGGGTTCAATTATCAAAAGTTGGGGTTCACTTCACTTCCTGTGTGTAACCCTAGGCTGCTGATAGCAACTGCATAGTTTATTTTGGGAGCAGCAGACTGAAAGAGACATGAGAGGAAAGGGGTAGATTTTGGAAGTGTAATTAAACTGAGGTAGAGCCAGGGCAGAGAGAAAGGTGGACCGGAGGGCACCTTCTTCAGTTAAGGACCCAACTTGTTGAAGTCCCTCTGGTTCTGAGGCTTAATTCAGGCCATGTTTTGTAGCAGACACATAAGTCCTTGTGCTCAAAGATAAGCATTGGGGAAAACTGCAATGTTAGCATGTAGATTTGTTCCTTCAAGGGAAGGAATGCAAAGCCTGCTATCCATCCAGAATGCTGGGAGCAGCCACAGATTCTAGCCTGGCGTCCTTTGCCCAGTCCTATTTGAGTGTCTGGCTATGACGCCAGATCGTCTCCCAGACACTTTTCCTGAGTTTGCTTTTCTCAGTCAATCTGCAGAACCTATCTTTGTGAGAGGGGTCAATGTACTTAACAAAGTGTTTCAGTGTCTGATCTTTATTTATCCTACTTTGTTCCTCAAAGTTTTTGTGCTTTATTATGCATGTGGGATTGAGTTAGTTATCACCAGAATATGTTTTCACCAAATTGTGCTGTGCTTAAATATGACAGACAAAACAAAACAAAACATCTACTCGGGGGTTAGATTCCTGAAGTTTGAGCCGAGTACTGGTTACTTTGTTGTGTTGAACTGAAATGCCTTTTTGCCTCCTGTGGATTGGTTCTCTGCTGGCATGGAGGTCGCAGAGACTCCTGCAATGTTTCCTTATTTCTGTTTTATTCCTATGGTTTACTTTCTAATAGGCTTTCTGTCTCCCCCTCCCCCCACCATAGCACGTTTCTCCCACTGACGGAGTAAATCAGATGAAGCCCATTTGAAAAAGTGTTGTAACATGTGTATTGAGCAAAGCCAATCCTGGGTGGGTTCTACCGTCCCAGAGATTGAGGCCAGAGAAATTGTGCCCCTGAACTAAAGCTGGGAGATTTTGGAGTTTGTAGGTGAGGGATGATGACACATTGCCACAAGCTGGGTTTGTGCCCAAGTATGGCCAAAACTTAGCACTTAGGCGGGGACTTGAGCAGTTGGCAATTTCAGGGGAGGAAGCTGGAATAGCCACCAAGAATTCTGATCTGAGGTTTTGGGTGCCTTTCCTTTATTTGGAGACTTTTTGAAGAGGTGGGGTTTGAAGAGAGAGAGGGAGGTAGAGGGGAATGGAGCTTCCCAGACAATTCAGGGGCAAGCCAGAGGCTCCAACTAAATGCTTTTCTCATTTGTTTGAATATGCGTATGGTAATGCTGATGTTTGATATCAAAGTTACTAGCTGAATGTCCCTAATTACAAAAGTGTTGATTTAAAGGAACTGGCACTAATGTACCCAGGAAAATATGTTTTCTCTTTAGTTTTTCTTATACTGAGGTCAAGATACATTTAAAAAAATCTTGGAAATGTACATGGTCTCCTATAGGCCTGCTCTCAGAAGAGCCTTGGTTGTGTTGATAAACTCAAAACAAGCAATGGCACTAAGAAACATGTGTTAGTCATGGACAACAGTGAGGGTCTTCTCACTGAGCTAGAGATAGACCACCATTTCCCCAGAAGCCTCATTACTTGATATATATCAAAAGGAAAGAAAAGCTGTATGTTCACAGGATATTTGAACCCTTGTTTTTGCTGCAGCACTATTTATTTATAACAGCTAAGATATACAGTCAAGAATAGCATCTATAACATATCAGAAAGTGGCTTATCGTTGGGCAATAAAATTGGAACCCTGTGATTTCCAGAAGAATGGATTGCACTGGAATACATTATGTTAAATGAAAACAGTCAGGTCCAGGGAGACAAAGAACACATAGGGACATGAGGATGGAGGTTTGCCTTCACAGGGAAACTGTCCCGTGCATGTGCCTAGATATGCTGCTTGGGGCAAGTTTCCTGTCAGTTTTGACTGACAAGGTACCTGATGGAAATGCTGTAAAATGTAAATATAGTACTCATGTATGAAATCCCCCCCAAAAAACACTAAATTTAAAAATTCAAGTGAGGCATTTGTGGCTAAAATAGTAAAAGTTGAGAAAATTGCATTCACTATTGCGTAAGTGTGAAGAATAGAGAAACACTGGTTTGATCAAGTTCTTTAATTCAACCCAGGAATCAGGCAAGAGAAAGACTTTAAAACTTTTGTGTCTATAGAATGCACTAAACACACGAAATATAAAGTGAGTTGGAAAACAATGACAATGAAGTGTGTAACAGATTGTAAGTGCCTGGAAGATGTTTTTAACATTTAAAATATTAGCTTCACTAAAACACATTGTTCTGACAGTAATTTAGAAAAAATATAAATGGAGGAAGAAAATAAGAATTAATTGTCATCTCACTTCATAGACTGAAGATTTTAATGGTTTTACTTATACTTTTCCCTAAGTATTGTAAAATATATCACTCTTTTTACAATTTTTTTATTCTGCTTTTGGGTTTTTATTTAAAGGAAACGTTCTCTTAGTCTCCATGGCATCTTTATTTTTAAGTATAATTTTATGATGCCATCAATCTCTTTTTCTCTCATATATTACATTGCTACTGAAGTTTACCCTCCCTCCTCTCTCCTCAATTCCTCCCCTCCACACTCTTCCCCATCCACTCCCCCTCTATTTCCCTTAAGAAAGGGCAGGCCTCCCAGGGTTATCAACCAAACACAGCATATCAAGGTGCACTAAGACTAGGTACTTCCTCTTGTATTAAAGAGAGGAGGTAAAGGGTGTCCTTGTCTCTTCTGGCTCCTACAATCCTTCTCCTCTTCCCTGAACTCTGTCTAATGTGTTGCTGTGGGTCTCTTCATCTGATTCCATCAGTTGCTGGGTGAAGCCTCTTTGATGGTGATTATGTTAGGCGCTTGTCTATGAGTGTATCATTAGGAATCATTTCATTTTTTCCCAGTTGTTTGTTTCTATCCTAGATCTCTGGACTGTCCAGCCTCTGCTTCCTGGCCCTCCAGGTCATGTCAGGGGAGGGTTCCATCTTGTGGCACAGTCTCAAGTTGGACCAGACATTGGTTGGCCACTCCCCCAATTTCTGTACTATGTTTAAGACAGCACATCTTGTAGGCAGGAAAAATTGTAGGCTGAAGGTTTTGAGGCTGGTTTGGTACCCTAATCCCTCCACTGGAAGTCTTGTCTGGTTACAGGAGATTGGTGCCACTAACTTTAGGAGATTGTTTTGATATATTGCTAGAGAGGAACAAAAAGTGTTTCTTAATAAATTGAATCATAAGTCTTAATGATAACTTAACGTGATGCACATGTCATCTTGGCAGTTTTTGGATGTTTCGATAGTTCTCTCATCTGGTTCAGAGATTTGGCAAGTCCCTTCCTTTTGCTTGTGTTTCTCAGTATGTGGGAAACGTCCACTAGCATGTTTCTCAGGAACCAGTGGAATATGTCATCATCTTCTTAGGTTCCTGAAATAGGTGATTTACTGCTTTAGAACCACCATAGCCTCCTAAGATGAACACCAGGTTCAAAAATATGAAATTTACCCACTGCTAGTCTGTTAAGTATCCTTTTTTTTTTTTTTTTAAAACAGGATAAGTTTTCCTCTCAGTGCATAATCACAGTATTGCTTTTAAAAGGCATCATTTTTATTTTGCTAAAGATTCAATTGACAAATGAAGATTGAATATAGTTAAGATGTGTAATGGTATACTTTGATATATGTACACATTGTGTAATGATGATAGCAGTCAAACTAATTAACATATTTATCACTACTCTTATATATTTTAATCTCCAGAATATGTTCATATGAAGCCTGAAAGGTTTTTCTTTGACCAACATGTTCCCATTTTCCTCAACTATAAGGTTTTGCAGATCACCATTTGCCTTCTGTTACGGATTCAATCTTTGGGACTCTGTAGTTACTTGATATCATTCTGTATTTGTCTTTATGTTTTGAGCTTACTTTTATGTATGTTTTTTGCCAACAACAGGATTTCTGTCTTTTAAAAGGATGAACCAAATCCTTATGTCATATGATTTATCAGCTCATCCATTGATGGGTCTTTAGGCTGATTCCATACCCTGACTACTATGACTAATACTACAATGAACATGGAGGTTCAGGCATCATATAGGGACACCAATTTCCTTTCTTTTGAATATATGCCCAGCAGTGGGGTTCTTTACCTGGACTGTGTGTTTTGTGTTGGCTTTTCCTCAGATGTGTAGTCATTGTGAGATATCATTTTCCTCTGTGGTTTGGAGGTTTTTCATTTCCGTTTCATCTGGACTTGATTATAACTACTATTGTTTAGAGTGTACTATGAATTTGTTTCTTACTTCCCTTGACACTTGGGTTGATTAGCAGGAAGGAGATGGAGAGAATTCTGACATTGTACTACCTTTTTCAAAATGCAAATTTGTTTTAAAAGTTTTTGAATAAATTCATGTGTCAAATGTTTTTGTTTCTGGGGTGAGCTAACTTAAGTCACAATCCATCCCTGTTCCTAAGGTCATCCCCATTCATCTAGACTCTCTGTAGCAGTTATTATGTATCTGCCGCATGACAGCCATTGCACTAATCCTTGGGTAATGAAATTAGACAGGAGCTCTAACCACAGACTGTAGAAAAGTTATGAAAGTTAAGCCAGAAGAAATGGGCTTCCTTTCTGAGATGAGAAAACCGAACCTACCAATTGTTAGGTAGAGATCCATGCTGAGGCTGTAGGCCAGAGGGTCTTGAGAATGCAGGGTAGATTAGGGTGCAGAGCACACAGAGGGGATTAACCTTGTGGGAGCAGCAGGCAATGCAGAGATGAAAGGTAAGCTCTGGAGACTTGATTCGAATCCCAGCTTTTCTTCTTTCCAGATGCGAGCTTGGGGAACCTATGGGACACCCTCTAGCTCTTGGTATAAACTAAGGAGCAGAATTCCCATATTGTGATGCTTTTTAAATAAGCCAGTATACTATGTTCCAATAGAAATACCACACAAACCACGATAAAAGGCCATAGAGAAGCAAGACCAAGAGCACATGGAGAGATGGCTTGGTGGTAAAGAAGATGTACTGATTTAAGAAGGGTCCAAGTTCAGTTATAATCACCTTTGTTGGATGGTTCATCTCCTGAAACTCCGTGATACCCAATGTCTTCTTCTAGACTCCACAGACACTATGTTCACACACTCAGCTCATCATACATATAACTTAAAAAGAGTCAAAATAAATCCTAAAAAGAGAGGATATATATCGCGGTAAATAAGGATCAGGATAAACAAATAGGCCGAATAGATGTTTATTCAGGGAGAAATAACTTACAACCTAGACAGATGAACACCAGGAAATTCAACCCCATCCTCTCCTGTCCAAGTCACGCCAGAAAGAGAGAGCGCCTTTCCTGGCCCCCTCCGACCTCCTTCCACAGGTCACTTCCGCCCATGGCTCCACTCCCCAATGGGTGTGGTCAGTGCTACAGAAGGACTATCTCACTACAGATATACTTTTGAGGTGGTCGCCGAAGTGATGACTTTGGTTAGTTAACCTAATCATGTATGTTTCTGGTATAAAAATAGTAAGAGTGATAATAATATGATCCTCATAACAAAGTCCAATTAAATGAAAACAAACATTTATAGACAATATTTGGGAATTTGGGCGTCGTTCTTTCCAAACTACTTCCTGCTGGTAAGGGGCGCTGTCTTGGGGGATTCGAAGAAGATTCAGATATCCTGGCTGTAGTCTGTAGGGCTGTTTTGTCCAGCTGTTTTGAATGTAGGATCAGCTTGTACTCTGTTTCAGGCAGTCTGGCGTGATCAAACCACATTAGTCTGGAAGGAATCCACATCTTTTCATTTTCTGTGGAAACAAAAATAGAAATCCTTTTCCCCAGTAACTTGTCCTTGAACTTAAATTTTGGAGTCAAAGCATTTTTTTTAATTTAATTTATTATTTTACATGTCGATCCCAGTTCCCTCTCCCTCCCTCCCTCCCCCCCCAGCTCTCCCTCTCTTCTTCCCTCCCTTTTACCCTCTCTGCCCTCTCACATGCACTCTAAACACCCTCCCCTCCCATCCCCCCACCAATTCCATATGGGTAGGGGAATGCCATCCAGTTGGGGTCATGTAGATCTGACAGGTCCTGTGAAGTAGGGACTAGGGCTTCTCTCCTATCTCTAGAATAAGGCAGTTATCCCTCCATGGGGGATATGTTCGCAAAGTCCTTTTGTGCACCAGGGATACATCCTGGCTCCACTGTCTGAGGTCCCTTAGACTGCTCAGTCCTTCTGGCTGAGACCCATATTCAGGGGGGCCTGAGTCAGTCCCATGCTGGATTCCCAGATATCAGTCTGGGGGCCGTTAGCTCCTCCTTGTTCAGGTAAGCTGTCTCTATGTGCTTCTACCGCGTGGTCTTGTCCTCTCCATCTGCTTCTGGGTTCTAGTTCGACTCAGTGTTTATGTATGGGTTTTTGCTCCTATTTTCAACAGGCATTAGTTGAGGGCTCCATGGAGAAGTTAGTTGTTGATCTCACTCTCCAGGAAGGGCATTTATGATAGCCTTTCCACGGAAGCTGAGATTGTTAGTTGGGAGCAGTCTTGTAGTTCTCTCGACCTTTCTTTGTGTTCAATTTTATCTTCAAACCAATATTGGCTCCCTCTTTTATGTTCTCTCTCTCTGTCTCTGTATAAAATTAAATAATAAAAAAAGAATAAGAATCCGTAAAGAGAGAGAGAGAGAGAGAGAGAGAGAGAGAGAGAGAGAGAGAGAGAGAACTAGCCAATAAGAAGCCTGAGTCATTGGCCAAACAGTTTACAATTCATATAAGCCCCTGTGTGTTTATTTGGAATAATGACTGCAGAACGAGGAGGTACAGAAATTTCTGTCGACAATCTCCCAACCAAAAAACACCCAAGGCAAGATGGCTTTAGCACAGAATTCTACCAGACTTCAAAATAAGAGTTAATGCTAATACTCCTCAAATTATTCCACAAAATAGAAAAAAAATAATATGAGCCTCTTAATGGTCACATGAGAATGAAATGAATTATTATATATACAATTCTGATAGTGAAGTCTTGATGATAATATGATCCATTTGGCTATTCTAGGAGCACAGAAAGAGTAATATAGATATTTGTTAAAATAAGCAACTTATGACACACCAGATATCTAGAAAATACTGACATATATTAGTGGTTATAAATAAAGGGGAAATAAATGAGCTGGTCTTGTGGAAAGATCCTGGAGTATCTCTTTAAACAGCTTCTATAGTCAGGCCACTTTTTAGAAGCAAATAACAGATCAGAGGTTTAAGGAGAAAGGAAAAGGTCTGAAATACCATTGTTGAGTTAATTAAAAAAAAAAAAAAAAGAGGATTGAGTTTTGTTAAGGGTCAACAGTACCATGATTTATAGAGGTACAAAACAAATTGGTTGTCAAGTTTTACCCACCAGTACCTACCTGTTGACCTATGTTTAGGCACAGAAGGTAGACGGATAAGTTGGGGTCTTTCTAGTAGAAAAAATCATATCAGGGCAAAGAAAAGTCGAGCACTGTCAAGACAATAGACAACGAAGCATGTGCTGAACATGGAGAGAGAGAGAAAGAGAGTCAGACAGTGGCAGGACACAATTCTCTATGCCTTAGAAAAGCAACTGTAGAATCAGCAATCAAGTGAGGAAGCGGGGCTAGAAAACCCCTCAGAGAGGCACTATGAAAACACAGAATTTCTTCTCTCAGAAGGAAGGCCAACTCTAACCCGTTACTTTTCTGAGGCAGCTTTAAAGTTGAATAGCTGTGAGGTTACCTTACCTTCTGCACCATCAAACTTTGATTCTAGCAACCTTCTTGCCAAGCAAATCACCACAAGCTCGTTTCTGGGTCCTACAGCGATGTTGGGATATCGGTATTAAATCTTCATTGGTGTCGAGGAGTATTGCGTCTCTCAAACAACTTGTGCTATCTCATTTATTAAGCAAAAACACTGGGAGTAACCCACCTATCTTTTATTGTGGAGAACTTCTGTTTTTCTTGAATTGATATGTCTGATCTGTGTACATTACATAACACATTATAAGATGTTGAACACCCAGGAGAAAGCAGGCGAGAGTCCAACATTTCTGAATTATGGATGAGGATCACAGAAACAGTATAACTCAATTTAATCCAACTCAACTCAATTCTATTAAAAAATACATATTGAATCCAACTCAACACATGCCGGGCGGTATAGACTGGTCACATCAACTGCCTGCCTGTTCTTGTCTAGTCTATAACCAAGCACCAGGATCAGACATCTCAACCCTCTTGCAATGTAACTCCATCTCTATGGTAAAATGTTAGATTATATATATTTGTTTAGGATTAGAATTTTTGTGAGACACTTTTTAAAAAAAGTTTCACAATGCATCAAACATTATTAGCTAGAAAATATTACCTTCCTTGATGTCCAGACAAACAATCTGTCACACCTGGAATTACCTACAAATGTGAGATTCAAGCAGAACATTTATGTATTTAATTATTTAATTACCGAAGTTGGAAATAGAGTCCAGGCTGGGCTTGAACTCTCCATCCTCCTGATTTAGCCTTTTGAGTGCTCTGATTATTTTTTCCCCAAGTCCCTGTTTATGCTAATGATATCTCATGGTTTGTGTGTCACCCTCAGAAGTCATGCTTCAGCTTCGTGGTCAGTTTGAGGAATTAGACAGTTTAGGACTAAAAGAAACAGAGTCAAGTTCTTCTAAGTCTCAGCAGTCTATGATTTTGGAAAAAATTTCTCATTTTTTAATGTCACCATTTTCATCATCTTGTATACAACAACCTAGTGTCTAGGTAGTAACTGTCCATCTTACAATAGAGAAAACTGGTGTTTAATAAGGTTAGGTCATGTCTGCAACAGCCAAGGTCCAAATGCATGATATTGAACCGGTATTCATGTTTAGGGAGGCCTTCATTTCAATTACCAGGAGCTGGAACTTTATCTGGACACTGAAAGCCAGCTATAAAATGTTGCTATTATTACAGCTACTCAGGAACAGGAAAATAGAAATGTTTCTTAAGGATACAGGTAACACTTCTCTGTGCGACCTATGCCAGAGTTATTCTGAAGGAGGTATTCTCATTCAACCTCTGACCCCAACTGAGCATAAGACTAACCTTGATTAAACTGGTAAATGTCATTTTTAATTGAAAGATCTAATTTTTATAATCCTATTTCTGCTGTAATGAAGAATTATACTTTTGACATTTTCAGTTAATGTGCTATATAGCCCTGGCTTGACATATATGATATTACGGCCCTTAAGCCAAGAGCTGAAATGGATATGAATCTTTAACCAGTGAGCTACAGGTCTTGTTAGAAGGGTGAAGTCAAAGTGTCCACAATCAGTACTGTGTTGAAGTCTTTAAAATATGTGCTATAAACACCAAAAAAATAGGATGAAATATACATACATTTTCATAAAAGAAACATAAAAATTCCTGGCTTATAATACATTATTATCTCTTTGGTGCAGCATATAGAAATGGTCTAATTTTTTTTATCATTTCCTCTCCTATCTTATTAACATTTCATAAGGGAGACTTTTGCTAGCATATCTTCTGAGGATGTCCTTGTTTTCACTTCCAAGTCTTATTTTTTTTTTTTAATCCATCACAGAGATTGCCCTCACCTGATTGTGGCATTTAGATAGGGGACTGATGTTTAGTGTCACGTTTAAGGATGTCATTCCCTCTTTTCTATTTCCATTCTTTTCAAGATTTATCTTTTATATGAAATAGCCTCCAAGTTCTTTGAGAGGCTATACATTTAATGGCAGAAGCTAGAATAAAAACAGGTCAAATTATTTTTTCATTTTAAAAAGCAGAATCTAGACTCATTTTCTATATAACTTTGGCACAAATTTTCATATTTATGTTGTCAAGTAGGGCAGGGGTGTGGCCATGAATGTATCTATGCTGTTTCTGTTTCAGGACTATGACGTGACCGTAAGTTTGTGTTCTGTTTTGCTTTCCACACAAGCACGAAAATTCAAGTCAAATATTATTTGGAAACAACTGTCTTAACCTACACAGAGTGTCCTGAGGGGCTATGGGCAACACTGGTGAATGGACTTGAGGATTCCCACCAGCATTTTGATAGGTCTCCAGGTAGGAGAGGCTGACCGAGAAAAGGCAACTTTAAGCCAAACCGCTTCTGGTTTGGGATGCAGAGAAGAGGCTGACTGCTTTGGAAAGTGACTCATAGCCACACAAGAGCAGCACTTTGCATTCCTAGAGTTCATGGTTGCTCATTGTCACAGTAGAAGCCACACCAGATCTGAGGCCTGGAGTGATTTGATTCCTGCAACTTAACGTTTCGTCTTTTAATTTCAGGGCTCATGACAGTTCTTGCAAAATAAGTCAGAAAACATTGAAGGTCTGCTTACCTCCCCAGCATCGTACAGCCCTGTAATACTGTTTTTCAAATTAACATGCCTGAAGTATTTTATTTGGGCACTTAGGAAGATATCCTTTAGTTGTGTCTTGATGTATGTTTATTGTAAACTACAAGAGCGGGGGAAAAAAAGAGTGTTTACTTAATTGTGATGTCTTCAGTGACAATGGCCCCCACTCACATGTTTGAACGCCTGGTCCCCCACCAACTGTTTTGGAAAGATTAGGAGGTGTGGCCTCATTGGAGTTGCTGTGTCACTAGAGGTGGGATTTGAGGTTTCAAAGCCCATACCAGGCCCAGTCACAGATGTGAACTCTCAGCTACTTTTTCCAGCACCATCCTTCCTGCCGGCCACCATGCTCCCTGCCATGATGATAACTGACTGTTTGAAATTACAAGAAAGTGGTTGTTTGTGTAAGAGTTGCTTGGTCATGGTTTCTCTTCACAGCAATACAACACAAAGACACTTAGTGAGCCAGAGAATATATTATTAACTCACTCTGTTTTATTCCACAAAAGTGACTGAAGACGAACAGGATCTATTTCCCCCTCTCTCCACTGTGAGCCTTTCTTAAAAGAGACAGTTTGCACGATATAGAAGTTATCTGGTCTCGTGAGAAAATGCTGTACGGGTTTGTCTCAGTCACTGAAACACAATCCTCTCCAAACCTTCCCCTTCTGTGCATTTATACCCACTAGAGAGCTCTGTCAGAAACTCCAGTCATTCAAGTGGGTAGGCAGCCCTAAAAATACCACAGGTTTATTAATCATTGTGGGGATGGAAAATTAGCTTCCTTTGAGAAAGCCTAAAGGGATTTCAGAACCTGTCCCTTTGATTTCATCCAAGTGTGAGGGTCTGAAAAAACATTTTTTTTTTTAGGTGGACAAATATTTTTATGAGACCTTTTAAACCTTTTCATCTCATGTTGTAGTTTCTTCCACGTTTATTGTCAGTAATAGCTGGGAGTTGATGAGCTGTGTGGAAGTGCGTTGTGAAGCTGTACGTCTTCCTCTCTGACTATTTCTACTTTTATTTAACTCAAATGACTGCTAATACGAATATAGTTGTGTACCTAAAAATACACACAGTACATGTAAGTAGGCTTATAAATACACATACGTAGTCAAGTGACAGTTTACCATCTGGACTGACAATGCTCCCTTCAAGAGCCATAGACCATCTAACAAAACCTCTAACTGACAAAAATTCCTAGACCAGGCATGCAAAGCCCTTTTGTGAGCTGCAGATCAGGGTTATCCAAGAGACTCCAAAGACATTATAGGCTGTTGCTGTTGCTCCTGGTTGCCCCTCAGAGGACAGTAAGTCCTGATTGCTGAGGACAGCATGCACATCAGACTTGCGTCTCAGAACCTATGAGCTAGAGCTGACCTGAAAGCCACCTCCCCATGGACAAGATTTCATGCTACAAGAAGCCACCACGCAAGCTTCCAAAGGGGGAAAGTAACCAATCGTCCACACATTACAGAAAACCTTAGACAATCAAAATGCAAAATTATAGAGTCTAGTCCCAATGGCTAGATCCTGACCCAAGGCTCGAGGATCACTGTAGAAGAGCTTGCAGAAAGATTGTCAGACCAAAGGAACTGGGGGTTTACAGTAAGATTGAGTCTCCTAGGAATGTCAGAAGCTACACTTATAAAGTCTTGCCAATGTGACCGCTCAAATGAGAACATCAATAGAATGTGCTAATATGGAATGTGAAATCCCTGAAGGCCCCAACCCTAGACAAAACTTACATTCAGCTAAGGGATGCTGAGACTGAAATGGTCTTCTCCAGCACACCAATTGGTTTTCCAATAGTGATGGTAAGCACTGAAAACATATATGTACAAGTAACATTATATAGACTGAGAAGGTTGTACTCATGTGTTTAGGAATCCATGCATATTGCACGTATGTGTGTTTATACTTAACAATAAATGGGAAAAAGAGGTCATGAATTTGAAAGAGACCAGGGAGGGATATATAGGAGGGGCTGGAGGGAAGAAAGGGAAATGAAGTAATTACATTACAATCTCAAAAATTAAAAGAGAAACAAAGTGTTACTGAGTGTGTGCTATTAAAGAAAATACATTTAGGGCTAGATAGATGGCTCAATGGTTAAGAGAACTGGCTGCTTTTCTAGAGGACTCTGGTCCAGTTCCAGTGCCCACATAATCACTCACAATCATCTCTAGGTCCAGATGATCTAGTGTCCTTTTTGGGCCTCCGTGAGCACCAGACATGCACACGATGAATAGACAAACGTGCAGAAATGTAAAATAAAATGAGTAAGACATACATTTATTATGCTTGTGTGAGAAAAAGCCTGTTCAGTATAGATTTCTTTCTTTCTTCATTTTTTAAATTTTTTCTTATTTTACATATTGATCTCAGTTCCCTTTCCCTCCCTTCCGCTCATCTTCCCTCCCTCTCTCCTTCCCATGCCCCCCCAACCACCCTCCCATCCCATCCCCTCCCCCACTCCACAGGGAGGGTGATGCCTTTCAGGAGGGGTCAACAAAATCTGTTAAGTCATTTGGAGTAGGGACCAGGCCCTCCCTCCTGCCTCTAGGCTAAGGGAGTATCCCTCCATGGGGAATGTGCTCCCAAAGTCCTTTTGTACACCAGGGATACCCTGGCTCCACCGTCAGAGGTTCCTTGGACTGCCCAGGCCTTCTGACTGAGACCCATAATCAGGGGTGTGAGTCGATCCAATGCAAGTTTCCCAGCTATCGGTATGGGGGCCCAGTAGCTCATAGATTTCTTGTGCAAGACAAGAAGGAGGATTGATTAGCTAGTTTGAATGTGATCGAAGCGCGCACAGCACAAACATGCTTGTGGCTTGAGAGGGTCACTCTTGCTGTATCAGGGACACGAGATAAAACCAGAGTCAGGGAGCCTTCATTTAGAGTATTACTACAATTGCTGGAAATCCCCAACCGGAATGGGAGCATGGGAGTGGGGGAGAGGAAACAATTCAGTAATGTTTTAGGATGTAGATCTGGTGGTATAAATGCAAAAAAGGGGGGGTGAGGAGGGGGGAGAGAATTTCTTATGATCCCTACACATCTTGCACGGACGAGGGTAAATACCACTAATGAGATGGGAAGTACAGCGGAAAGATGCCTTCAATACTGCTGCCTGGTGACTCAGTAGGGATGGAGCTCGGAAGAGGAATGCAGCTAGGAGTTCATCCAGGACTGGAGAGGAGGACAGCCACGGAAGGAAAATGAGGGAACAGAAGCAGAAGGGGAGGGTAGAGGGAGGAGAAGTGAAGGAGTATCAGGGTGAGGTAAGATGCTGGGTTCTGCACTCCCCATCACACGAGGAATGGTCCAGTGTGAAAAGCTTTGCTCTTGGAAGTAGACCACCGGGTGCCATACAGCGCTCTTTTGTAAGAATGATTAGACTCAGTGTGTGATGTTCCTAAGCATGGTGAGAAACTTTTTTGGATGCTGGTTATGTTGATGGAAGCATAGTTTTGAGCAGAAACACAGAGAACATTTAACTGCCTACTTTGATAGGTCTCTAGCTGCCTCTTTATTGAGGAGAACTTACTGTGTATCTTTTAGGGAGCAATTCCAGATTAGGGATGGGGCTGGGGGATAACAGAAGATACTTCCAAGATGGTTTGAAGTCTGAGAATCTGGGATTTGTGAAAATGCTTGAAAACTCTAAGCCGAAGTACCGGGTGGGCAGCTAGCACTGTGCTGTAGGGGCAGAGCAGGACTTAAAGGAAGATGGTACTTAACTCCATATTCTCCCCAAATTGAGATAGCTTAGCCCTCCCTCTTCCTGAATTGTGGTATTCATGCTTGGAAATTAAATGAATCAAACATTTTAAGAAATGACCAAACAACATTGATTGTATTCTCATCCTGTTGGTGTCTGAACATATGGAAACACGTTCACAGCTGTTTGTAGTTAGATTGCCAAATGATAAATATTTTTCCAGCAAAGCTATGGATTTTCATAATGCAGATTTTTTTAAACCATGCTTATTCATGATCTGGGCATGTATGTATATTAGCAAAAGCCATTCGTATTATGGCTCCAGAATGCTACACCTGCAAAACAAAGAACCTAGGAGAGAAGTGACCTCATCCGTGAGGAATCTTTGAGATTATATTAATAGGAAATAACCAAATGTTCTGGCTACATTTGATTTGCTTATGAAACCCATGGGTGTGGCAGGGCCAGCATCATCATGTATTTTATTATGTTGAGCACCACTTCTCAGGGGACGCAGAGAACCACGTTAGCATACCAGGATTAGCACTAGGAGTAGACTTGACTGGAAGTTAGCTTTTCACATAATTTCTCCTTCTCAACGTGGACGTGATTATACCAAATCACAATTTGCCTCATTCAAATGCAAATGGATTTTCAAAATTCATGTGGGAGTTTCGTGGTGTAATTCTTTCTGGCAAGTGCTGCTCAGATTTTCATTTATCTGAAAGAATTCAGTGATGTAACTGATTCCAAGTGGAAAGAAAATGTGAATTTGAATGTGCTGTTCATGTTGGAAGGGATGGCTGTAATTATATCAAATTCACATCTGTTTTTATTTTGCAGTTGCTCCCCTTGGCT
Organism: Phodopus roborovskii; assembly: GCF_943737965.1. NCBI lineage: Eukaryota > Metazoa > Chordata > Mammalia > Rodentia > Cricetidae > Phodopus > Phodopus roborovskii. Next base: position 16,613,011 of record NW_026126511.1, read on the forward strand.
TTCCTAGAGCATATATGACCTACAGGGTGCAATGCATTTAATACAGCTTTGCCTTGCCCTCACTCAAGATATTCTCACAGTTCTGTTCCTAATTAAATATTGACTCTAAAAGTAAGGAATACAGGCAAGTTTGAGAAGCGTGAAAGTTGTTATGGAGATAGAGGAATCCACTCACTGGTAACACTTAATTTTTGGTCTTTGGGAACCAATCATGACAGGAGACCAACATGCTTTGCAAGTCACCAAATCTCCTTGGGCAATTTATTTTAATGCATTTGGTTCTCAGAGGAGAGAAAGTGGTTCACATGGCTTTTAATACTTTGCAGCTGTTCAGGGACAATTTTTTTACTTAGTTTCAACTGTGAAAGGGATTCTCCAAAGGCCCGAAGCTCTCTTGTTTCTACTCTTGGGACGTGTGGCATCTCATAAGCCTGATGGTACCCATACTGCTTTATAGATCTCTTTGAGGTGAATCTTTTGCTCACAGGTCCATATTATTCAGTCAACAGCTAGCAGGTATCAGGCACTCTCTAGGTGTTTTGTTTTTTTTCTGGCTGAGATCTTGAGAATGTAGAATGTGATTTTTTGTTTGTTTGTTTTCTCAAGAGGTCTTGTGGAACACTAATCACAAAGAATACTCAGTGGGAGAAAGTGATCATGGGACAAATAAGTTTGAGAACTGAGTTTAGAATTAGAGGTTAGAGTTCAGCCTTCTTAAGTTTGTTAACTGTGTTCTCACATATCCATATGTTGACCCTTTAGTTGCTAAGGTGGTAGAGATAGGGCTATTGGGAGGAGATGAAGGTATGTTGGGGCGGGGGCCTCCCGCATGGGTTCGGTGATTTACAAGAGATTCAAGGAGATTGTCATCTCTGCTGTCCTTTCTTTTCTTCTGTCACAGGAGAGCTCAGGATTCCTTCCACTCACCTTCCTGTCGTGTGTTGATGCGTGGTGGGAACGCCATCTGTAGAATTACCACTCACTAGACAACGAATCTGCCAGCAACCGAGTCTGTACTCCCCAGCCTCAAGTACTAGAAGAAAGAAATTTATGGGTTTAGGCATTGTTATAGAAGTAGGAACAGACTAGACAAAGGGCTCCAGGAAGCTGTCATAAATAGTTCCAGATTAACTGTGTGTAACCCGGAAGTAAAGCTTGGTACCCCAGAGTTGGGCATATGATGAACTCAGACCCAGATCCTGGGATTTCTCTTGGCTATGACACTGGGCAAAGGCATTCCCATGCACAAGAATTTTCCATATACCACATATGGCAGGCTTATTATCTACCATCGTGTTTTAGAGAATACATCATATAACATAGCTGACATAGTGTCAAGCTGATGGTCTGCACTATTACTCATTTTTAGTACAATATTGTTATCTCATTTGACATTTGACTTTTAGGGGCCATGTATGAGGAAATAAGAAATGCTGGTCTGAATAGCTGAGTCTGGCACGAACACTTTTTCAAGACCTGCGGGGTGTCGGGGTTCTAGATTGTGTCAAGTGTCATTAAGTTGGGGGGTATGTCTCTTGTTTCAAAACATTAACATAAATGTAATTTGCAGTGAGTAACGTGAAATTGCAAATGAGATATAATATATGAAAGTTGTTTTAGACAAGGTTTGTTGTTGTTGTTGTTGTGTGTGTGTGTGTGTGTGTCCCGAATAGCAACTTCAGAGTTTTTGGGTGTAAATATCCCCAAAGAAGCTTCAAGAAGCGAGGAAGAAGTTTAATGAGCTTTCTTTTATACAGAAAAAAAATTAGTGGAGAATTTTAGCATGTATTGGAAGAGGGTTTAAGTCAAATTCTCTTTTAGGACAAGACAATGTAGTGAGATTATTAGCAGAGCTCCGGTAGGTAATTGCTTTTTAAGCCCATTAGACAAGTAGGAAAGGTTCATGATCAGCTCTAGTGATTATTCTTTCAGTATTCCCTCTCCCCGGAGAGGACCCCTGCCCTCTTCCTAATCCCTCTGCACCCTAAGCACCTTGCTCAGGCGGATAACACCTCCTGCAAACCTGCTTTCAGTTGGCTGAACTTTTAGAAGGAGCTGATAATTAATTCATGGAGATGTATGAAGCATGATTGCAACAACTCCAGCCTGTTGACATTTGGCCTGATAGTTCTTTGCTTGCCCTTCCCATTGTGGGATGCTTAATCAAATCTATGACCTTAGCCCACTAGTCACCAATATGCCCTCTTCTTAATGGTGACAACCAACCATTTAGGAAAAAAAAATCAACTTTGATGGGTAAAGTCTTTTTCCTTTTCATGGAAAACAACTGAATATAGAGGTTTTAATAGTTAATTTCTAACACTATCTGAATCCAAATTAGTCTCTGTATTTATTCCTTATTGTTTTTTTTTTCTTTATCAATAAAGGACTCAGAGGGGGAAAATTGTTTAGGAGATGCAGGTCAGGCAGGGAAGAGAGCTCATAGGTAGTAGTGCCTGCTCTACTGTCATGAAGACCAAGTCTGATCCCCAGAACTCATGCAAAGAGCTAGGCTTACGGTGTATGCTTGCAACCCCAGTGTTGGAGAAGCAGAGACAGGCAGATCCTTGGGGCTCACTGCCTGAGCAGCCTGGCCTCATCGATGTGCTCTCTGCTAGTGAGAGGTGCTGTCTCAAAAAGCAAGATGGGCGGCACCTAAGGGCTGGTACCGAGATTGTCCTTTGACTTCCACACACTGTGCATTTGTGTGCATGCAGACCTCTCCCAAACATACACATACACGCACATGATCATCCACATGTACTAGAATGAAAAGGGAGGGAAGAAGAAGAGAAAGGGGAGGAAGAGAGGGAGGAAGGCTGTGCAGCACAGGTCAGGGATGAGCAGCCTTATTTTTACTCTAGGCAGCTGTATCAGTGAGGTGGATATGTCCTCTAGGAAAGGTACTCTGAAATAGCTTGGGACAAAGCTTGATGCTCCATTCATAACTGTATTAAATTTTAAGAGCCACTTTCCATTCTTCATTCCCAACATTTTTAATAGTTACACATTAAACAATGAAAAAGGGTCTCTCTCTGCTAGTCAATTTGTCTTAGTTTATCATAATGCAAAATAGACTGGTAGGGTCTTTTTTTTTTTCAATTTGGTAACTGAATTAGGTTTATTATTCAACAAACCCCATAGCAGAATAGCTCATTCAACAAAGGCAAAAAAAAAATTATAAATTGGTGATATTTTGTGGTGTCTCTAAATACACATTTGGCATTGACTCCAGAAGAATAAGGGCAGAATTCCAAAGACTGGTGCCTTTTCCTTGATTTGCATTTGGCGTTGGGAGTTAGATCTTTTTGCATGCATGTTTCCCTCCTCCTCAGTTGTGGTTCTTCTCTATGAACTTTTGTTTAACACAGGCGAACACGCACTGTGCAATGAAAACATTGGCTGTAAATCATTTTAGCTATAAAATGGCACTGTTTGGAGCCCGGTAATAGGTCCCGTGTTTCTGAAATAAGAAGGACTGCCAGCATCTGAATGTGTTGCTTAATTGGTCCACAGGGACAGACCCCAGGGGTGTGCAAGAGCTGAGTTTCTGACCTTCTATTGTTCTAGATTTTCCCTGGGACCCAGAGGACCCCAGTACTGACTGTTTACTAATGCCAACTGTTTATTTTGTGATAAAATACCACAGGCACCAAAGAATTCATAGTAATGACAGAAGGAAATTTTCAAAGGTGTGTAAGCTTGACAGGCAAAAACATGTGCACTTTGTAGATTCCGTGAAGAGCAACTGGAAACATTTCTTTATGGTCACTGCCTAGCTTGGGACTCCAGCCACAATGTTATCTATGAAGCCCAGGGTGGAGGAATGCAAAAGCCTTGCATTGGTCATAGAGTAAATAATTAACTAATTTACTCTAGTTATTTAAAATGTGCTCTGAATTCTCATCGCATCCTGAAACCCTCCCTTTCAGAATAAGGAATATGCTACACAAATGTGCAGACTCCGATAAAATAATAGCCAGAGTGCCCAGTGACTTGTTATGTGTTGAATGCTTTGTTCTTTATAAGTAGAAATTAAGGGGATAGTTCATGCTCAGAGGCTTAAAGATGTGAATTCTCTGTGGTGATACAGGAGGCTTTGGAGAGATCCCTCCATTTTTGCTAAACACAAAAAGAAGATATTAAATATTCCTATACATTGCTGCCTTTTAATTAATGAATGTGATGCTGGTGTTAAGAACTGTGGTTCCACGGCTATCGAGGTGTCCATTTCAGAAGCACAGGGAGAACCTGGGGATCCATGAGCCAAGGGTTAGCTCTCTTGAGTATCTATTGAGAGCAGTAGTAGCCAAAGTCTCTTTCTCACCCTGGGTTACCGTATTCCTTATGTGGTTGGCAAATGGGAAGTGAGTTCAGGGAAATATTGAATGATGGATAGATGCCATCCTGGTAGAGAGTAGATCATAAATTAAATGGATTCTTCTGGATGAAAGCAATGAGAAACCTATTAAAATAGCTAATCTGAAGGAGGAATTTGCTCACTAACGCTGAGGCGTTTCACTAAACCCAAGGATAAGAAATCACTCAGGGCTCATACTCTTGGGACAAGGACAGAACACTACCCATGCCTCCTCACCAGCCCCACTCGCTTGTTCTTTTCCCTCTGTTTGAGAATTCCCTGTTCTTTGTTTACTGCTCTGAATTTAAACTCCTGGGGACAGAGTTCATGGCCCAGCTTGGATCTGAGAGGCACCCAATCGGAAAAAAAAAAATCAGTGGTGGGTATTATGTTACCAACAGCACTGTCAAGCATTAGCCTTCAGACACATAAAACCTAGAAGTGATTCCTAGAAGGAAGAACCAACCTAATGATGCGTTAAATACAGAGATTGCAACATAATCCAAAGTATAAAGGGAAGAGGAATAAGAAAAAGAATTTCAGCCACAATGGAGATCCCTTCTCTGTAAGGAGAAGGGATCACGCTATCGCTGTACAGAGCCCTTAGAGGTACTAACAGGATAGGGGATCCAGAAAAGGCTTATGAAGGAGGGAAAGATGGGGATCTGGCCTGGAGAGATTTACACGCTCTTGGAGACTCAGACAACTGTTACAGAAAATGACCTAGAGGGGCTGGTGGTGGCAGGGGACCCTGGCTCCTGGGTATTCAACAGTGTCCATAGCAGATGTTCAAGGTAAATTTGGGTAACTGGATTGTGGGAGACTTTGAAAAAAGTAGGAAAAGACTTAACTTTGATAAGCAAAATTGTTGAAGAAAATGGTGTAATGAAAGTAAAGCTTTAGGGGCTGGAGAGATGACTCAGTGGTTAAGAGCACTGACTGCTCTTCCAGAGGATCTGGGTTCAATTCCCAGCACCCACATGGCAGCTCACAACTGTCTGTAACTCCACTCCAAGATCTGACATACATGTAGGCAAAACGCCAATGCACATAAAATAAAAATAAATACATTTAATAAAAAAGAAAGTAAAAAGAGCACATCCCCCATGGAGGGATACTCCCTTAACTTAGAGACAGGAGAGAGGGCCTAGTCCCTACTCCAAATGACTTGACAGATTTAGATGACCCCTCCTGGAGGGCATCACCCTACGTGTGGAGTGGGGGGGGGATGGGAGGGGAGGGTGGTCAGGATGCATGAGAGGGTGGGAGAGAGGGAAAAAGGAAGGGAGGGAGAGGGAACTGGAATCGATATGTAAAATAAAAGTAAACAAAACAAAACAAAAAAGAAAGTAAAGCTTTAGTGCAACACGACTTCTAATGGCTCTTAATAATTAAAGACTGGAGTCAGATATAGGTGAAAATGATGAGAGATCAGAGAGACGAAGGAGCCAAACCACAGCCACCTTACATACTCAATTTCCCAGCCAAAAGGAGACTGAGTTCCAGTCTCCTCCTACCTTTTCAACTTCCTATCTGTCCGTACAGGCCCTCAGAGCTCTGTGGTGGACTAGTGGCTAGCTCTGCCTTCCGATCTTCAGGCAAGCTTTATTTGCTAGGGTACAAACAAGATATCACTACTCTTTTGGAGGGAGTATATTACTAATATATAATATATACTAAGTTATGTCACTAAAAGCAGGGCAGCTTCCTAAGGATAGCTTTGGTGTTCAGCATAAAAATGAAAGTTTCCAGCTCTTGAATGAGAACCTCTGAAATTAGGGCAGAGAGTGTTTGGAAAATTCCTCTGTTGAAGAGAGCTAAGAATACAATGACTCATTGAATGTTCATCTACCATTGCTTCATCCTGTGATGCAATCTGTTAATCGGAGAACTGTATCATCCTTTCAGACCCAGTCAAGTCTTCATCATTTGGAGGAGTGAGAGAGAAGAAAGGGAAAAGTCCAACTCTTGGCAATCCAGTCTTCCTCTTACACATAAGCAGTTAGTTAGTTATTTGAGGTTGTTATCTTAAATAGTATAATGGCCATCTCTGAACCTACCCTTCAAATCAGACCTGCCTGTGATGGTGACAGTTGTATGGACCTTCCTTTTTTTGGACCACCAACCAACTCCCAAATCATGACATGGAGATGTTACTAGTTTTGAATGCTCATCCTAGCTTAGGCTCATTTCTGGCTAGCTCTTATAACTTAACTTGACCTGTTTCTCCTTAACTACCTTTTGCCTTGGGGGCTCTTTACCTTTCTGTATACCTTACTTTCCTGCTGTCTCTATTTTTTGCCTGGCTGGTGGCTGCTGGGCTTCTTGCCCTGGGTGTGCCCCTAATTTTCTTCTCTTGCTCTTCCTCTTGAGCCTAGACTTCTCCTCCTTTTTAATGCCCTCCAGCCACATATATCCCTCTTCTGTCTAACTATTGGCCATTCAGCTCTTTAACAGGCAAATCAGATGTCTTTTATACAGTCACAGATTGAGTCCAGGGAATGGGGCCACCCTCATTCTGTGTGTCTGGTGGTGGTGGTGGGGGCTTGTCTCTTAGGCGATTCTAGATTCTGCAAGTTAAAACATTAACATGAACTCTCAGAGTAGAGATTCCATTTTAGAATGGTGATAAAAAATAAAATGAAGTTATTTATCCAGGTCTTGATCCAGTTTTGCTAGCCTTGCAAGAAGAGAAAATTCAGACATATAGACATAGATAGAGTAGATCGTGAAAAGATGTTGCAAGAAGCCAGCCATATAGAAGCCAAGAAAAAAGGTCTCAAGAGGAACTTGAATCTTACACTTTTAGCGTTCAGAGCTGTAAGCATGCACATTTCTGTTGCTTAAGCTGCCCAGCCTGTGATATTTTGTTATGGTATTCATAACAGACCGGTACATACATAGCTACTTTTTTTTTTTAATCATTACTGCTAATTTGTTACTGTGAAAACTCTCCAAGGTCAAATTCCAGCCTCACTAGTTGTAAATCCTTGGATGATTCAGGTTCCACATAGATAAAAGGACTTCATTCTTCCTCTGTCCTTTTCCTTAGAATGCAACATGTCTGGCACAATATCTGATACCATGAACAAGCAGAGAAAGTTCCCGAGAGGTTAAAGAACAGACTGCCTAGGACCCTGGGTTTTGAGGAACGGTACCTGGTGAATTCCTGGGTGGCCTCATTATCTTCTGTGTATCTTGCAAAGGTGCCATAAAAGCTGAAGCCATTGACAAATGCATACAGAAAAAGCTCCAGGAAAAATGTGTTTTCCAGCAGAAGTCCTGGAAGCATTTTGGCACTACCTACCCTATTCTTGCCAAACACTCTAGCCAAGCATCAAAATTTGGCACTACCCCTTCTACACCAATGATAAATGTTTCTCTGTTTCTCCCCTCTCTTCTCTGGGTAGAAGCAACAACAACAACAATAGAAGGCTCCAATTACTCTACAGGGTGATACTACAAGAGCGGATCTAGAAGCTATTCTTTCTGTCCTGAAGCACAGGTAAGGCTTCAAACTTCTCACCTGGTGGTGTTGGCAGTACTAAGTGGGCAGCCTATCTTTCCTGCCCTGTCTAAAGGAGCTGAACTTGCACGGCTCTCTTGTTGGGGCTTGTCAGTAAGACCTGAAGGTGATCTGGGCCTCTGAACTCAGTAGCACTGGGACAACACGGGAGGTGCTGGCTGTAGTCAGTCAGCGCTGGACTTTTCTTGGTGACAGCAGAGTTCAATGGGTAGTGAACCTCCACTCCCATCAGCAGTGATGAATTAGGTAACGGAAGGTTGGGTTGGTTGGTGTTTTGCCCTGTCCTTTCTCTCCTTGTGGGTGACAGCAAGAGCCAAGTGGAGTAAAGCTTAGTGTCTCACTTTCACCAGGAAATTGTCAACACAACAGAAGGGGAAACACAATGGGAACACAGAGTCAGTGGCTTGGGTTGACGGCTAGCTCTTGCCAAGGTGATATTTGAGGGCTCAGTGGAAACCGGAAGAAACTCATCTTCCCAGTTCTTATACTATTTAATGGTGCAGTGAGGATCGCCTGCCAAAAGACTTTCCACAGGGCCTGGAGCCTCTGCTAGCATCATTAAAATTCCCAGAGTATGTGAGAAATCTTGAGAGAATCAGAAAACCATACTATAAATGATAAAAAGACAATCAGATGGGTCAGAGTTTTAAATTCCAGGAATATTAAAACTATCATATAAAATAATTCATTTGAAAGAAATGAGGAAATTAGTAAATATCATCAAAGAAATATATATACATAATATATAAATAATAAATACATGTACCCACAACATACATGTGACCACAATTTCTATCACCTGTATATCTATTACCTATACCTATCTATCCATCTTTCTATCAGTAATTCCATCCACTCATCCATCTATCTTTATGTGTGGAATTACCTAGAAACCTTAGAATGGACACATTCAAGAACCAAAGCAAAACCTTGCTGTATGGGCTCAGAAGCAACGTAGAGATGATATAGAGTACAGTCAGTAAAACGGAGGGCAGACTAGTAGACTTTGCTCAACAGCAACAACAAAGAGCAAAGAGAAAACATGCTTAAAGAAGCTTGATGCATTTGCCGAAGAAGTTAGGGTTTCACATCACTTGTCTTTATAATGATGATCCTGAATGTAGCTGTTTGAAAGGAATGTTGTGATCACAACTGAAATGGGGGCGTCTGTGGCACCATGCCAGGCACACAGTATTTTCTACAGACACATTAACACACGAATGGTAGTGTTTTAGAGTCACCCTGCAGAGACAATTGTGTGACTTTAATTCCTTGTTCAGTGAATTCATAGATAAACACCTGTGACCGCCCCCCACCCCATTTCCACAGAGTAATAAAAATATCCAACACCTCTGGAGCTTCTTCATCAAAGACCACTTTCCCAAGCTTCATAACAAGTTTTAGGCAAACAAAAATGTAGCAAAAATAGAAGAACAACTTAGAATTCCTGCTCAATAGCGTGTGCTAGAGTCTGTAAAACAACGGAGAAGGATACACAACACATTTCAGACCAGCTTGGTTTTGCTTTGCTAGAAGTGTTCTGCTATCAGCAGCAGCACACCTGTGCTCAGATAAACAACACTCACACCCATACACACATATGCATTCACACATGCACTCACATAACACACTCACACATCTACGTGCGTGTACGTACACACACACACACACACACACACACCACACATCGGTGCACCCCACTCACTCACCTTACTGAACACATGGGCAGCTACTTACAGATGTTCATCTAAGTATGCATGAATACACATATGAACATCTGTTAAAATGTCCTTACGTGTTCATTTTTGTGACAACATGGCATAACATTCTTGTGCAGGTAACTGTGATAAATTAAGCTGGAAGGGTCACACATTGTACTACTTAGTTAAGAACGAGTCTCTAGCAGCAGTAATAAAATATCATCTGGTGACTCACTTTCCCCAAGGAACATTCCAAAACTCAGGTTCTCATTTGAAAGTAAAATTGACAGTGCCTTTGCACTCACCCAGAGACTCACCCCCATTTTCACCAGAAAGAAGCAAAACCAACTTCAGGATGCAACACAAGTCATCTGGTGATGAGTGTGTTCTCCGTGTGTTCAGTTCTTAGCCAACTGTTTTTCTAAAAGTTTTATTTGTACCTTTAGAATGATGGTTTTTTCAAACTGTCACCCATCTTTTTTGATTTCTCAAGCTCTACTTTTGTATGAAAACTGCCCAAGATTTTACAGTTTTTATTATTATTATTATTATTATTATTATTATTATTATTATTTGTAATAGCTTTTGTACTGGGGTTTGGGATGGAGAGATGACTCAGTGGTTGAGAGGACACATCCTTATGCCAGTTCCATGGCGTTTTGGAGCCCTCTGGCCTTAGCCAGCACCTACACACCTACTCATCCAGGCACATGAACACATGAATGAAACAAAATGAAACTAAAATCTGAAAGAAAAAAAGAGTACTGGATGTAAATATGTTTCTATTACATACATTAATAATGACATATATTAGTAACATATCCACAAATCCTAGAATAAATATAAACAGGTTGGTCTTGTTTGTTTGTTTGAGGCAGGGTATTTGGCTGCTCTGGAACTTCTATATAGACCAGACTGGCCTCTAACTCACAGAGATCCACTTGCCTCTGCCTCCCACAAGTTGAGCTAAAGGTGTGCACTGCTATGCCTGGCTTGAACATAGTTTTGTTTAATAAGCTCTTCCAGTATTTCTGAATTTCAGAATTTTCACTTTTATTTAATTTTCTGACAGTTACTTACTTTTCAGTAGGTCTGCTGGGTTGTTTTTCCTGGAGTCACCCCTTTGTTACGGGCAAATTAATTTCTCACGTCTTTGGATTTTCACTTTGACAGACGCTTTTTCCTTACAGTCAATCACTCCACCTTCACTTTCTTCCTTCTCCTATTCTATGGGGGCATTGTCTTTATTTGGATGTTGCCTTTCTATTGCTGCACACTACCTCTTTGCTCTGTCTGTACACAGCCTGTGGGGACAGACAGAGGACTGAAGCACATGATAAATAGCCTGACGTCATCCGTGCGGGGTCCCAAATGTACATTTGTCATGCTGATCATCTAATGGTTGTATTTATCGCTAAAGCAATGAAGAGAGAATATTAAGCAGATGTATCGGTGTCTAGGATGGCTGCTTAAGATAGTGTGAATAAATAAAATATTTCTCAAATACATAAACACCACCTGAGTTTCCATATTGCTGAAGGCAACTGGGAACCATGATGATAACCAGGAATTGTTTTGTTATTGGTTTCTTGGGTTTTAGGCAAAGAAGGGTCTGAAATTTAGGTCTGGGCCATTGGCTCCATAATGGGGAAACAAGGAATAATAACATCAGTTATCAAGTGGTGTATCTCAGCTCTGACCCAGGGCAGGTTTTTTTTTTTTCCCCTAGAATAAGAACGAACTTATATAATTCGGCACATTAAGCTTTATTTTTAAATTCATAAAACTGGGTCTGTTAACCCGGTTAGGCAATTTTAGCCTAACCCAGTAGGAGAACTGGGTAAATGTGCAGTCAACTCGGACTTTGCAGGGCATCAGGGCAATGCTGAGGCCTGTGTTGGTTTGCTTTAGTGCTGTTTCCACACAGAAGCTGTGGGATGCTGCTGCAGGCAGCCAGGCAATATTGCCATCTTTGCTCTATGGACAGAGCCTGGTTCATTCTTAGTGGTTCTAACTCGGTTTTTATTCAATTCCTTCCTGTTGATGACATTGATGTTCCTGGAGAAACTGATGTTCCTGGAGATTGTGGTAGAAATAGTGGCAGTGATTTTTCTCTGGTTTTGTCTTTGCAGTGTATAAGGTTGTCTCATGTACCCTAACTCTTGGGTGGTAGCTTAAATTATCCTTCCTTTTTGATCAATGAACAAATGAACTCAGAAAAGCTACATGACTCATTTGAACACCTGCTCTTCCTACTCACAGATAAGACGTTTTCATTGCCCATGTTCCCCCACCTTTGCAGTGAGATGGAACATCTAGTCATCCATGCATGACGTGGTCGGTCTATCTATCTATCTATCTATCTATCTATCTATCTATCTATCTATCTCCTATCGATCTACATCTTTATTGCTGTAGTGACCTGGAAGGCACAGCTTGAAATGCCAAAGCTACACGAAGCAAGTGGAGTAGACTCCCAGTTCACTGCCTGAAGAATCTTGCCTTGAAAAGTTGCTGAACATGCAGATTATTTTGCCCAATTGAAAAAACAAGCCCCTGTATACAGAACCATTGAAACTTTATTTATTACCTACGGCTGCAGTGGATAGCCATGTCTATACACTGTAGCAAAATGACTGGACTTTTATCTAATGATATGTACTTCAGAAATATGTTTGCACTTATGTCAAATTTTATCTTCACAGAACACCAAAAGCAAGCTTTCATATTTGTTTGTATTTGACCAGTGTAATGACAACACTATGGGGTTGGAATTATGTTTTGGGTTATACACTTTCATTCATGACATTCATCACAACAAGGAATTTAATTCCTTGACCGGAAGTTCAAGCTCCATGAGGCTACTGTATTCCAGAGTCTGACTTAAGTGGTTAATGTTACTTGTTGAGCTCAGTTAAAACATGAGTGTTCTATGGCTGTGAGTGTACTTTACTCTTGCAACAATGTGTCTGCTTGGAACCAAGAGAATTAGCCATGAGGTTTGTGTAAGCCCTGGCTTTGGCAAACAGTACTTAACTCATCTCATCAGTAGGGATGAATCTTCTTCTGAGACTGGCTGGGCCATGATTTTAAGTCAGGCCATCCACACCTATGGAAAGAAAATACTGACACCAGACCTTTTGTGTTTTCATGTCAAAATGATAGATATTGATAAAAGAATGGTAGGTACATTTTACTAATACAATAATTCTAATAGCATGTCAGACTTTGTCACAATCACTCTGAGGGGAGATTCAATTTTATTGTCATTCTTTAAATACATGGAAGTTGTGGTGGTTCTGATGTTGTCACTTTGTAGACCATGGACTACAAATCTTTGATGCTGTATGAACTGAATTAGAGTTTACATAACATTAGAGAAGCACTATTCAGTGTAATTGATTCCATAAAAAAGGTGGCCCATCTCAGCAGGTCATGGTACTCATGCCTATAATCCTAGCACTGGACAGACTTAGGTGGGAAAATAATGCATTTGAGGACAGTCTGAGCGACACAGTATCTGAAAACAATGGAAAACATGGCCCATCTTTGGTAGGATGGCTACCTTTGTGTTATCTGATGTGCTGTGGTGGCTGATTCATGCTGCCTTAGCCACACTTTGAATTGTTCTTATTTATAACCTGTTGTCCTTTTGGAGACAAATGTATACAACTAGTCCGCTCTATGATCGTAGAATTGTGTGACATTAGTTGACGAGTGAATCGATGAAAGCCATGGCTCTGCCCTTATTAAGGTAATGTCATCATCATCAAAACTCAAGAACACCGATTGCAAGGAGACCTAATGGGAACAAGGAGAATGAGACTAAACTACAGAAATAAAATAACAGGTGTTTCCTCTGTATGCAGCCAGGAGTAGAGGCCCTGCTTAAATCTGACCATCCATGGACTTGAGGTTACTCACAACGTGATAACTTAATCATGAAATCTAATGGAGAAGACACACGATGCTCATTTGGACTCAGCTCTTCTTATCTGTGCCTGGGAACAGAACGTGTGAAAACAAGATGTCAAAGCAATTGCTTTACTGTGAGTTGAAGGAAAGCAGTCTACTCAAAGCTGACAGAAGGGACAATTGAGGGTCTGTGTAACAGCCGTTGACAGCCAGGAGGCTGCAGCTCCAGGCTTCAGACAAACCGGCAGACTTGTTAGGGATGGGGCTGTGGGCTAAGCACCCCTAACCAGGGAGCAGAATAAAATGGGTCCCCAAGAATACACAGCCCAATGTCTTCGTGGTCAATCGCACTGTTACATTGAGGCCAATGCCAACAGAGAACTTGTCCAGGAAGCAGAGTGGCCTTTGGGACACCGTGCAGGAAACAGCCCACATCTCTGAGTCTCCAGGCCCTTTCTCATTCATCTGCTCCCATTTATGACCCTTGGAGCAATTCTCCCTTCAGGGCTTCGTGTCAGCATTCGGAAGGCTTGCTGTTTGGCAGCATTCCTCCTGAAACTGTACACAGTCCCGGCCTCTGTGTTTCAGAATCTTCTTAGTGTTCAAAAAGAGGAAAGAGTTAAAGGTGAATAGTTGAAGATTCACACAGCTTGGAGACAGATTGCAAATGAAGAAGACTAGCAGGCCCCCAAAAGAGAAGGGGAAACCCAGAAGTTTCTGTCAACCGAGGTTAGCATTGCCAGCAGATTGTGCAAGGAGATGGAAATCACATTGCTTAGCTGCCCATTTCCTCTGAATCTCCATGGCAGGCCATGCCAGCGAAGGCTGCTTTGTTTTTATTGAATTGTTCTCTTTCCTTTTCCTTCTCCTCAATTTTCTTTCAAAGAGGCCCAAGAAGCATCATGCAAAGTGCCTAGAATAATGCAAATGTACTTTCCCATGCTGGCAAATGCAAAGCAGATCTTATTTGTTTGCAATTTGAACAGAATGCATATTCCTGTCCTATGGAAGTTCTTCTTTCTAGGAAGTCTGTGTAATATTTCTCAGTGTAAACAGACCCAAGCCAGTGAGGCTATTTCTGAAAAGGAGGCCCACAACAATTCTTTCAAAAAAATCTCCTTTTGAAAAAAAATCTTCCTTTGGTTAGTCTCATGGAAAGAACTGTTGGCTGCACAGAGGTCCTTTAAGGAAGAAAAGCAGTATATAAATAGTATTGTGAAGTCAGCTCGATTCTCCACTCCATGAGGCAGAGAATCTGCTCTCTTAATAGCTGGAAATGGAGAGAGAGGAGGGACTGGGAGAGGAGGAAGGGGGAAAACCTAGATCCATATCCACTGCCTTGGGACTGGAGGGAGAAACTTGGTGCTTCATTCCATGCCAGCCAGTAGCATGGAATAGGATAAATAGGGTACCAAAAGCAAACACTGCTGTGCGTACCTTGTGCCTGGAGCTCTCTCTCTCTCTCTCTCTCTCTCTCTCTCTCTCTCTCTCTCTCTCTCTCTCTCTCCCACTCCCTCTCCCTCTCTCTGAAAACTGAGATATAGGAGATTGCAAACTTGTTATAGACCTCACAGTTACAGCAGCTTACTGTGGTTTTACCTAGCCTTGCTCATAGACAAAGCTAAGAGCTCAGTAGTCAGACCCCTTGACGAAGATATTTCCATTATGCTTTCCAAGACTTTTATCTTAGGGACTGAAGCTCGGCCAATACAAATTTCATCTGAGTTAGACAATATAATTTATCGAGAGATGTAATGCTAGCTAATTGCTGTGTGTTGACCCTTCCATGCTGGGAGGATGAGTATTGGGAATGGGCAGGTCATGGTGGGTACCAGAGCCTCTTAACAGGAAATGATGGAAGACAGAGAGAACAGGAAGCGATCTTGGCAATGGACTTTAGAGTTATGCAGTCCTAAGTTCAAACACTCCCTTCTATGCCCCTCACTTATCTGAGCTTCAATTTTCTCCCCTGTTAGTTTTGGAAGTAACTTCAACATTTATTGCAACAGTAGGGGCAACATCCAGATGTAGCATGAGCAGAAAAGCAAAGCGAAGAGTTCAAGTTGTAGAGCCCATCTGCCTAGACTGCACGTCCTGGAGCCTGACACATTAGCTGTGAGACTTGGACACAGTACTAGCATGTCCATAATGTGCGGGCCATTGTAGCATCTATACTGTGGTATTAGAGCAGGTACAAAGAGTTAGTATACACTTTGTGTGTATTTTACACTGCTGTAAGAGAATATTGGAGACTGCTTAGATTATAATAAAAAAGAACAAGGCAGATTTCTTTAAGTTCTAAAAGCTGGTTGAGGGGGTCTATCTCTGGCAAGTGCCTTCTTGCTACATTATTTCATGGGGAGGTAGAATGACAGAAGGTTTGCGAAGAGAGTTGGTGAAATGCAGCTAAGGCTATTTCACCCACTCCTGGCACAAGGTGTTAACCTTCCTTCATGAATAGTCAGGCCTGAAGGTTCCACCTCTCTTAATTGGGAATTAAGCTTTCAACACATGGCTATGGGGACACATTCAAACCACTAACCATATATATATATATATATATATATATATATATATATATATATATATATGTCTTCCAATGGTCCCTGGCATGAAGTGTGTGTTGCATAAGCACTACCTATTTTCAAATAAAACACTAAGTAGAAGCTCATATTAACTAGACTACTTGGTTTACTTTCCACCATGTCTTTACCACACACTGGATTCTCTCAGCTTTTAAACAATCCTTCTTGCAGGCTTTGAATATCCTTAAGCCTCCTTTAAACTGTCTCCCTATTGTTATTTGATTAAATTCCATCTCCTAGCAAGCATAAAAATGATTCAAAATTATAATGCAATGGATAATAAGACAGATTTTATTCTTTCAGGCTTTCAGAACTATTACAGGAGTGACGAATTTTATCTTTCTGTTTTCATTGAGTCAAAGGGTTTTCAGGGTGCATCCTGGTGGCTTCCTGTTTAGTTTCCTAACCTGTGTGTCCTGACTTCAAGCTTCAGAACTGGAGATGCTCCAGAATTTTGTCCTGGTGATATAAAACCATGAGAAAACTATCCAGGTGTCCCATATCAAGAAGCCCATTTTCAAATACATATTTTTCATTATTTTCCAGGAACCTGTTTAATTCCTCATTGTGTGCTGCTTGGCGTCTGTTTCAGTGTGTACTCAATATTGCATATTATTAACGGACATAAAATGCTGGTGATTGTATTTTTCCATGTAGTAATTCTTTATTCATTTACTCACCCATTTACCACCAAAAACACATTAAACAAGCATCTGTCATATGCTAGGAATTATTGTAGTTACAGAGGATCCAGCAGTGAGCAAGCAATACACAGGACTGCCTCAGGGGGCATGCATTCCAGTGAAGGATATGAGATAATAGACAAAATAAGTAACGTTTGCTGTGTGGATGTGATACAGAGAGGAACAGAGCAGGAAAGGCTGGTGGAGAAAGGTGGCCGGGGAACCATCTCTAAGAATGCTTGAAGAACGCAGGAATGGGCAGAAATGAAGGATTTGGGAAGAGCATCCCAGGCAGAGGACATGGCAATTGTGAAGTCTCAGAACAATGCTTAGTGTGTAAAGAACAGGGAAGCCACTCCAGTAGTAGAGGGAAGTGACTGATAGGGTTACTGGTTAGAAATGAAGTCACACAACGCAGAGAGTCAAATCATGGTGAGTCTTACAGGTGAAGGGGAGGACTTTACTCAGAGTTGAGGGGAAGCTATTGAGACAACCTGACTTTCCTTTGGCCACGATCATTCTGATGATCCATTGAGAGGAGCTGGGTGGGACATAGGGAGAGACTGATAGTTGGAGAGACCTCAGTTAAGGTTCATCACAGTGACCCCACAGAGGGAGTTCAGTGACATGCCCCAGGGAGCTGGCTTGGTGATGAGATTCTAGAAACATCCTGGAAGGTAAAACAGTTCGAACACTCTGGAAAACCACTATCACTCTCTGAAACACAATGCAAACAAAATGCATCAAAACAGCCAAGCTAAACACATAACCTTTACCATTCAACTCTACAGCTTCCCTTTGAGGCACCTCTCACAGAGAAAAGAGGACTTAAATTTGCACAAAATCCTCTTCAAAATCACTCATAGGGGTTTGTTTGCAATGTCTGTAATCACAAAATACCTAATATTCTCAAGGGCAGTCTTCTTAGTGGAGCAATTCCAATCTTAAAAATATCACACAGTGTATGTTTCCACTCATATGACACTAACTAAATGGCATAATTATGGAGATGGGATATGGGTGCAAGGTGAGGGATATTGCACCCATATCCCATATGATGGAGACCACAGCATTGGGAGTGCTCTGTGGGGGAGGAAATATCTCTACAAATGAGCTACAGGGTGAGTATGTGACCTTGCAAATATTCAGGTGATCCAGAACTCAGAACCACACCAGTGTCTGCTTCGCGTTCTTCAAATACTGTGCTATAGTTGAAGATGTTAGTGTGGGAGAAAATATTGATGAATGCTTCCTGGAACCTCATTATATTGTCCCTGAAACTTGCTATGAATTTGTATTTCTTTCAAAACAACATGCTAAAAGGTATGATTAACTGATGTGGAGGCAGGGCAGCAGGAAGCTTTGGCGTCAGGGAGAAAGGAGAGATCTTGGTGGGAGACACAGTTGTGGTTCATTGCCAGGGTCTGCTGTGTTCTTTGACACTGTAGATGGCATTTATGGCTCCTTTTAAATTTGCGAAGTTGCCTGAGCCATAAAATTCTTTAGTAATAGTAGAAGATGCCAATTAAATTAAAAAATAAATGTAGCAATCAAATTTGCTGACAGTGCTGATGCCAGGTACAACAAAGAACAGAGCTCAAGATGACAATGGGAGCTTGGGCCTGAGCCACAGGGGAAATTGAGTCACTATCCACCACCAGTCACTGCTTGGCGGTGTGCTCCAGGGCTCAGATTTGCATAAGTTCAAGAGACCTGTTATGTATTTTTAAGTCATCACGTGCAAATGACATTTCAATCTATATACATACACTCTGGAAAACCACTATCACTCTCTGAAACACAATGCAAATAAAATGCATCAAAACAGCCAAGCTAAACACATAACCTTTACCGTTCAACTCTACAGCTTCCCTTTGAGGCACCTCTCACAGAGAAACGAGGACTTAAATTTGCACAAAATCCTCTTCAAAATCACTCATAGGGAGTGAGCACAGTAAGAGAAGAGAAACTGAGGCTAAGTTTAGGATAATCCAACATGTAGAGATTTGGGAGAGGGAGAGGAAGCAGAAAGCCAAACAGACAGGGGAAAAACTAAGTGGGGTTGATAGCAAAGAAGATGGATACAACTGGGCTCAAATGCTGCTAAAATCTAAAAAAGAAGACTTGGATGCCACCACGGTTTTGGCAGTGTGGCACACACTGGAAATCTGCAGGGAATTTTGAGTGTGAAAGTGTTTCTGGTGAGCATCCCAAAGATGACAGGAAGAGTGGAGATGAAAGCCTTACTTATGCTCAGAAGCTATGCCCTTTCATTGAATAGCGTTCCGCGGAGAATGTAGACTTGATACTGTAGAAGAGCCGTTAGAATGAATATAAACCCTAGGTGCCCTTGAAGAGACAAGAAGGGATAGGGCCTTCTGTCCGCAAGACAGAAGCAGAACCTAGGGTGCATCTGTGGGCTGTCATAGTCTGAGGACAAGTGCAAACTTCTGGGAGTTTGCTTCCAGTGACATCTCTCTTTGCAGGCATGTTTGTAGGGGTCCCATCTTCCTAGCGTAATGGCAAGCAAGGTGTCAGCACCCGAGGGTGAGAATCGTGGCGCTGGAGGCTTGAGGAGAAAGGACGAGGTAGAGGGACCCTGCACTCTGTTTGGGGGCAGCACAGAGTCTCCATAGGAGTGGGTGAGGGGAGATAGATTAATGAGTCTTCCTCAGCTGTTGCAGCTGTGTTGGTCCGACACCACCATATTCTTACTTATCTGTGACTATGGCTGCAAGAATGCCACTGTCCCATTAGGTAGCGATTAGGCAGTTCACCCTAGTCACCTCCTGTGGTCTCAAGTCTCTTTTCACCCCTTGAGTTGAGAGGTTGTTTTGAAATTGTGGTTGTTTGAAGGAAGAAAAAAAATAAAGGGATAAAAGGACATCTAACGAGAAGTGTAGAAATCAGAAACTTTCTGGGGCATAAGCTTTTTCACCTTTGTTAGGTGGAAAAGGATGGAAATGCCACCCATACCCTCCTCTTAGCTCTTTGCTACTTGGTCCTTCTTTGGAGAGGTGGGGATCTCACCGTAACATGGCATGTTTTGTCATATGGGTCTGTTAACAGAAAGGAAATGTGTAATTTGGAAGTAATTATAAACAGACTGTGTCACCTAAGGGCAGTATAGCCCCCTGCATTTGTGTCTTGCCTAACAGTTTGCAAAGTGCCCTCATATTGTAATGATATTAACCTAATGTTTGTTGCATACATCTTATGTACTCGGTCTGGTGCTGGAACGCTTTACATGGCTTATGTTTCATTCCCAGGACAATCTTCTCAAGTTGGGTTCACTGCTGTCTTCATTCTATAAACAGAAAATGGAAACATAAAAACTAAGTGGCTGCACTGATGTCATCTGACAAGGATACAAGGTATCTGGGCAAGGGCACAGTGACTCACTCTACAGCAGAAATCAGATTTCCTTGTGTTAAAAGGAAATTCCTTTTATAATCAAATTCAAGACACGGAAACCATCGTTAATTTTAGTTCGTGCTTTTCCTAGTGAATCTAACTGGAATTTGAACGGTGAAAAGTTTTCTCCTTCATCTGAAAACCAAAGCCTACTCCATGCACCAGGAAATCTTGAACAATTTTAAGTTCTTCATCATAGTTAGAACTATTTCTGTAAAAAAGTTTTTTATTGTTCTCCAAAAGTCCTATGAAAATTGTCAACGGGTGAAAAACTGACACATTTCCAAAGGTGTGCTTTCCTTTTACAAGTCCACTTCTGGTGTGTAACTGGAAGGCCTCAGTCTGATGAGGCAAGTCTGAGCCCGATTGCTAAGGACTCTTGGTAGTTGTCGATATCCTGTTGGCGAAATTACTCAGGGACCCCACAGGGCAGTTCAGGTTATGCCTGACATTTAGGGGACCCTTGGAGCTTTCTTGGTAAATGGCAAATGTCAGTTGTCAGCAATGACAGTGACAAAGCTCAGCAAGTCAGCTGGCTCCTCCAGCTTGGCTCCCTTCTTCAGGACGGGGCCGGCATGAAGCAGAAAACAGCAGCCACTTCTCTGTGCAAGGCTCCTCAGGGCTGTCTGCCGCCATCCATTAAAGCTCCAGTAATGCATTGTTCTAAGAATAGAGAAATTAATTTGATTTCTACATCGAGACTTGGGTCTGCACTGACTCACTTTAGGATAATACAGTTGCATGCAATTGTCTTGCTGGAAAATGAATGACGTGTGGATTTGACTCCTCATGCTGATACTGTTGCTCCTACTTTGGTTTTTTACTCTGTGGAATGATGTGCCTCTTCTTTAGCCCCCAGAATTCCTGGTAAAACATCTGTGGGCGAGTGTGGTGGTACAGCTCTGGAAAAGGGAGTGCTCCCTATGCGGTGCTCTTCTTGTTTATTTTGTTTTTGTTTTGGGAATTCTCTGTCTCGTGACAGAAACTCTGGATTTTCAGAACCCATTTGTCAGCGGCAGCAAGAGACGCATCTCAGCTCTGCTTGCTGTGCAGCCTGAGGGTTCATTCTCCCCGAGATCTCACTCAGGTGTAGCTGGAATCTTGATCTCAGAATGAGGATGAAGCAGAGCTAAGAGAAGTATGCACTGAGAGGCAGAGAACAGTGCAGGATTTAAGCAGAAGTTGCACCCGAGTGTCTCAACAGTTGTGTGAGCCTCTCTCTCTCACTCTCTCTGTTTGCATGTGTGTAGATAAGAAGTCAAAGATAGTAGACTGAATTCTTTAACCTTTTTCTACCTTACTTCTTTGAGACAGGTGTCTTACTGAAGCTGGAGCTCATTGACTAACAGACTCATTCACTAGAAAGGCCAAATGATCTTCCCATATCTGCCTCCCTAGAATGGAGTTTGTAGGTACACAAACTTACCTGGCTGTAACATGAATAGTATAAACCCTGAGACAGATACTGCGTTTAAAGCTGAAGACCAGAGAAACAAAGCAGCCGAGCCACCAGAGAGCTCTTAACTCTGGGGGGGGTGGGGGTGGAGATCTTGTCATCAACGTGGCTGGAGACATATTGTCAGCACTGAGACCCTGCTCCTGTCTTATATACCTCTCTAGTACTAGGATTAAAGGCTTGAGCTCTGTTTCTATTTTAGACTGATTCACAGTTACATAGCCCTGGGTAACCTAGAACTCACAGAAGTGCAGCTGAGTCCTGAGATTAAAGGTGTGTGCCACCACAGCCTGGCCTCTATGGCTTTGCACTCTGATCTCCAGGCAAGATTTATTAGATCATAAACAATGTATCACCACACCTGGCATTTTAAAAACATTGGTTCCAGTAACAAAACCACATCCGCATCCTCTACTGAGCCATCTCCCCATCCATGGGTTCCGGGCTTTATACGTACATCATTCAAATTTTAACCTAGATACAACCTGCAACTAGGTTCAAAGATTAAGCCAGTATATATATATACATATACATATGTATATACACACACACACACACACACACACACACACACACATACATATATATATATATATATATATATATATATATATATATAAAACAAAGCAGAAACTGTATGAACAGGTTTACTTATTTCTCCTATCAGGAAGAATTTTCTCTTGTCAATGAGATTATAAGGTGGTTGGTTGTAGGATCCATTGTTCAGGGACATGGAGGAGAAAAGTGTGCTTGTAAGGTTAAACAGCAAAGGGCAACAGGATTGGAGACTTACACTTTGCTGGCAAGCATGCATGGCTCATTAACTCTTTTAATATTCTTGTCTTTCACTCCAGATTCTGTGAAACACCCTGTCTCAGAAAAGCAGGTGAAGAGTGGTTACGTGAAGGGTATACAGTGGCCGGAGCAAGGCAGAGTGTGGTTGAATGAAGGTGTACAGCGGCTGTGCACGCTGTCTCAAAGTGGTACTGTTAGGTAACTAGCCAGACACTATCAGGGCTGTAGACCTTTGAAGGTGGGCCTGTCAGTCATGACAACTTTGGGTCTCACCGTGTCCCTGGTAACACACCAATTTTAATGAAGGGAAAAGTGTAAAGAGTTGCTCCTTTTAAGGTTGAAAACATATGAACTGGGGGAAGGTACAGGTAGAAAGGCTTGGTGGAGAACCGTTAATACGGGCTGTTGTAGATGGACTTTTCTTTGGGCCATCATATTTCTCTCTCTCTCTCTCTCTCTCTCTCTCACACACACACACAATGACAGAGATTTATTATTAATTAGAAAGCTTGACCTATCGAGTAGGCTTGTCACATTAGCTCTTATACCTTTTTAAAAAATAAATTGTATTTACATTAGAGTCAATCTTATTTTACACATCAATCCGAGTTCTGTCTCCCTCCCATCCTCCCATGTCCCCCACTGACCCTCCAATCCCATTCCCCATCCACTCCCCTGGGAGGGTGAGGCCTTCCATGAGGGATCATCAAAATCTGTCAAGTCATTTGGGGTAGGGCCTAGGCCCTCCCCATGTACCTAGGCTAAGGGAGTATCCCTCCATGGGGAATGGGCCCCTGAAGTCCTTTCCTGCACTGGGATCTGGGGATACATTCTGTTTCCACTGCCAGAGGCCCCATAGACTGCCCAGTCCTCCTAGCTGACTAGCTCTTATACCTTAAACTAACCCATTTATATTAATCTATTTTTTTTTATTTTGCCTCTCTTCCATCTTGCACCTCATGTTTTCTCTGTGTCCTCTGCCATCTCCCTCGAACGTACGCTCTCTTTCCCTGCCTGGAATTCCCACCTAACCTATTCCTTGCTACTGGCTATTCAGCTTTTTTTAATTAAACCAATCAGAAAGTGCCTTGGCAAATACACATCTTCACAGTGTAAAACAAAACAAAACAAAACCAAAAACCAAAAACGATTTCCACAACAGGATGTTTACTTTGGATGTGGTATGGCTGTTTTCCTGGGCTTATCTTCTTCTTTAGTTCCTCTAAATGGACTCTGCTACACCTCTGTCGTTTGTTCAAAAGAAGGCGGTCTGTGTCATGTCCTGGTGTTGGGTGGAGATGTGATGTTTTAAACTACCCACACGAGAGTAAGGTTTCTGTCC
Source organism: Phodopus roborovskii (assembly GCF_943737965.1). Taxonomy (NCBI): domain Eukaryota; kingdom Metazoa; phylum Chordata; class Mammalia; order Rodentia; family Cricetidae; genus Phodopus; species Phodopus roborovskii. The sequence goes on from NW_026126511.1 coordinate 16,636,787, forward strand.
AGTGGAAGCTTTCTGCTGAAGAACAAGTGTGTGCTGTCCTCCGTTCCCTCAGGAGTTCATGCAAACGTGCCTTCAGCTATGCAGACTGAGAAGACCTGCCAGGAATGTGTCCAGTCCAGAAACTTCAGAAAGCAGAATAAAGTCCATCTGAACAAGAGTGACGGCACCCTCGTCTCTTGGCCACTGTCCGATGCACTCTGTTAAGTGTTTTCCGCCCCAGCCCATTAATCATTGCCTACGCTCACCCTGGAGAGTGCCCCGTGTATCTCCTATGCTTTAGTGTGTGTCTCATCTGAAGTCATTCAACAGAGAACACGGGAACAGGGAACCGAGGCCTTGCATGAATGTTCAGTCTAAAAGTGTGTGACAAGGTGGGATTTGTAATGGCACGGCTTGTGTAATTTAACTCTCTGCACTGATTCATTTTATGTCCACTTGACACAAGCTAGAGTCACTGTAGAGGAGGGAGCCTCATTTGGGGGAAAAAAATTGCCTCCAAAAGATCTGGCTGTAGGGCATTTTCTTAACTAGTGATTGATGGATGAGGACCCAGCCCGTTATGGGTGGTGCTGTCCTTGAGTTGGTGGGCCTGAGTTCTATAAGAAAGCAGGCAGAGCAAGCCATGAGGAGCAAGCCAGTAAGCAGCTCCCCTCCATGCCCTGTGCACCATCGCCAGGTTCCTGCCCTGCTTAAGTTTCTGTTCTGACTTTGATGATGAACTGTGATGTGGAATAAAGCCTTCCCTCCCCAAGTAGCTTTGGTCATGGTGTTTTATCACAGCGGTAGAAACCCTAACTAAGATACTGTCTTAGGACAGAAGGCTTCTGTTATGATCTGTGTGAGAGTACAGGGGGTAAGCATCCTTTTTCTGTATTCTTCTGAAGTATTGTACTCTAGAGAGGAGAGACTTGCTCCAGTCACAGGACTGAGTAAAGTGCCCTTTGAACATCAGAACTCTCCACTGATTGTGGGATTAGGTACCACTGATGTATTAGACACGAGGAAGGTAGATCAGTATACAGGAATTGCGTCCAAATATGAAATAAAGCTCAGAGGAAACCGGAGACCAGGGCATCCAGCTTATTGGCATCTTCAAAGATTTGATTTTATGTGCTAAGATGGCAATGCTATGGTGCCCAGCTTTGTTTTTTAAACTGGGGATTAAGATTTATGTCCTGGGATTATGTCCTGGGATTAGACACAGTTCTAATCCATGACTTCCTTTACTAACGGCACTGTACCCTGCATCTAGAAAACGTTTTCGGCAGGATGTCCATGCAGCTTTATGTAGCTCTGGAGCATCATAGAAAACCAAACAACATAGTCCCTTCCCAGGCTCACCCTTGTACTGTAACAGAGGAAGGGAAATAATAAATATGATAAAAAGTCTCATTTAGGAAAATAAGGGAAACAAATGGCGGTGATTTTTTCACAGTAATAGTCTTTTCCTGCTGGGAAGAACTTAGTTTTCCTTTGGAAATCCTCAGTGAGAAGATATCTCCTGCCTGTGGCCACTGGCTTTGCCATCTGGTTCTTTCCTCTTTTTACATTTGTCTACATATTAATGCTGAAGTGGACACTGAAGAGAATGTTCCAATGTGGGGTAAACAGCCTTGATGGATGACGCACATTCCCGTTGACATTGCTATAGAACCTTTTTTTAGCCATTGGTCAGTTACCAGCTTTTATAGGCTGGATTTGAGGTACCTTTCAGCAACACAAAGAGTGTTCAGGTGGTTTTGTCTCTACTCTATCAATTTCTATGAGTGAGAAACATCTTCCATAGAGAAGGCAGAGCTTGGGCTGGGAAGAGGAAAGAATGGATGTTGCAGTGAAAACTTTTAGGGTGTCCTGCCCTTGCCCTGGCCTAAGCTTAAGGAGGATGATACAGGTATGAGTAACATTTGATGAGTAAAGGGTTGGTGTCCAGTGTGCTGATGTGAGAGGCAGAGAAATTGTTGGGGATAGGGAATGAGTGGTAATGAAGGATACCAGAGCTTTCTTAAGTATTCTGCATGGTTACTTCTCTCCTTCAAAACTTGCCTTTGTGTTAAGAGACCACATTTAAGCCTACACTCATTGGTGTTACTCTTTAATTTTGTTTTCTCTGTCTATCATATTCCCATTCTATCCAATTTAATGATGGCTTTGACAGTGAATTTACTTGGGAAAATGACACTTCATTATTGACTAGAAGGCTCATGAAGTTCAGAGGACAGGACCATTTTTAGTCCCTGTTAAGGCCACTGCTCTGTCAAATGCCTCTCTGGTTTGGGATACACACATCGACATTTTATTTTTTAACCTTGCGAAGTTTCAGATTATGAGTTCTGTCAACTTGTGAGACCACAGACAGAGAGTTACCCTTAGCCAAGTGACAAGTCCTTCCATCTCTACTCGTTAGCACTAACCCTGAATCATTGCCTAACGATGGAAAGGGAGGATCAAACACTCCTATTTTCTCCATGCAGCTGCTTGGAGGTCATCCGATGTTTAAAATCAGAGCATTTCACTTAGACCAAGTGTGCCACTGAAAAATAAATGCCACCTCCATCTCAGTGTTCTTTGCTGGACCACAATTGCTATGCCTTCGCAACATTTTAAAGTTGTTACGCAGCTCTCCAGTTTCAGGTGCTAGCATCTTACATCTGGCTGCATGTGACAGGAAAACATACAATTTTAGGACACATTTGCTTTGACATAGCTCATGTAAGATGGTGAGAACTAAATATTAGAGGCTGTAGGACACAACCACTAGAAGGGTTCAGGAGTTTCCTATTTATAGGATCCTTACACTCAGGGCCCAAGAGCTTGTAACACTAGTTTCTGTTAGGAGCAAAGGGTTCTGACACCTAGGACTAACCAGGTGGCATTATAAGTCACCATTCACTTACTATAAGGTCACTGCCTAGAGGGTCAGACCAGTAAGTCTCTGACCTAACACTTATGTAGATCTCTGGCCTCTTGTGATTGGAACCATGACTGTCTGTTAGTACAGAGTGTCACCCAAGTGTCTGGCACTGCCAATACTGATGAAACTGTCTGTCATTTCCATCCAGATCCCCAGTCAGCTTACTGGCAATAGCAGGAGTGAACCCAAAGCATTTCAAACATTTAGACAATCTCAGTTCCCTGGCCTACCTAGGGTGCATTTTTGGAATGTTGTCCCTTCCATGAAACTCTGGCATCATTGTGAAGAACTGAATGTGAATGAAGACTCTTAATTGGCGTTCAGAATATGTTCTGGGACATTCTCACATTTTCATGTGAGATATAGACATGTGAGGGATAGACAGGCTCCCAAGGGGACTGTCCTTGTCAGCGAAAATCTCCCACACAGAGAGGAACTCTCACTCGTATTTGAGTAAACATTGACTATTGCAAAAGAATGCAATCGCCCCTCCCCCTGAAAAGCCTCAAAGTGCAATAGGCTTCAGGGTCCGATGTAAACATCTTTCTCTCGCCTTGCTGTTTGATTTACAGCCTGCAGTAGTCTTCTCATGTCATTATGCCTTTGGGTTAGGTGTTGTGGTCTATGATATCTTAATGGCCTAAGACAGTAAAACGTTTGTATATGTTGCAGAAATCAATCACCTGAAGCTTACCAGGCTTTCTCTTGAGACATTTGTGGCTTCTTGGAGGACTTCTTATGTTGTCTAGATGAAGTTTGAGAAAAAAAAATTGTATTCATATTTGCCCACTCCAAATTAAAATCACACTGGATTTTTCCCTATTTTAGGCTGAGCTAGAGAACAAGTGAAAAATATACAAACACACACGTTTAACACATGTTAGTATATAGGTGTTTGAAAAGTAGATCTTAAATTTAAAACAAAAATCTTTGTTGGAAGAAATGAATATTTGTGAAGGAAGGATGATATGATTTCCAGAACAGTTCGCATTCCCTGGGCTGCTTTATAGGTATACAAAGCAGAGCCTATTCAGTTTATGATAAAGAGAGTGGATTTTAACATTAGGCTGTTTACAATTGAGACAAAGCACTTCACTCTCTTTGTATGTTTCTCCCACTAGTTTCTGCTATTCTTTTCAGTTGTTTTCTTAAACTTTTTTTTTTTAAATCAGTTTAAATCGTGTGTGTGTGTTTGCCTGTGTGTGTGTGTGTCTGTGTGTCTGTGTGTGTGTCCAGGTGTCTGTGTGTGTGTGAGTGTGAGTGTCTGTGTGTATGTGTGTGAGTGTGTGTGTCTGTGGTCTGTGTGTGTGTCTGTGTGTGTGTACGTGGGTCTCTGTGTGTATGTGTGTGTGTGCACATGACTGTAAGTGGCACAGTGGCCAGAGGACCTGGATCCCTGGAGTTAGAGTTGTAGGTGGTCGTGAGGAAGCAGATGTAGGTGCTAGATCCTCTGGGAAAGTAGAATGTCCTCTTAGCTTTGGGCTATCTCTCAGTGCTGTCACAGTTTTATATAAATAGAAAGAATGTTAGGCCAGCCACTGTGCAAGCTGTGTGGTTTTCTCTTTCTATGTGTTAGTTATGCAATTCTTTTCTGAATTGTCCATCTTTGTCTTTTCTCTGCTGCTCTTGATGTTTATGACAGGACACAAACCCTAGCATGACTACTTGATGGAATGTGAGTTCAAGAACATTATTCAACATCCTTAGCCTCAGTGATTCCTTGTTTTAAGTCGGCTTATAATGCCTCCCCTCGTAGGATAGGGAAGGGTGAACTAGAAAATGTTTGTATCTTCAGACAATTCTGACAAAGTCATGGTGATAATAACTGACACTCTATTAGTTATTTTTCTCATTGCTGCGGCCAAGTTAGATTTGCTTATGCTCACGGTATGAGGATGCTGGCTCCATTTTGGAAGAAAGGTATGGCACCAGGACCATGAGGGGGTGGCTGATCACATGGCATCCATGGTCAGGAAGCAGGGGACAAATGCTGATGCTCAGGTGGCTTTCTTCATCTTCCTTATGATTGAGTCCAGGAACGTTGTACATGGGCATTGCCGCCCACATCCAGGCTGGGCTCCCGTTCTCACTTAATGCTTCTGTATACACACCTTTTCTGTGTCTAATAATTCATTAGGTGTTCCTTAATCCAATCAGATTGGCAATAGGTATTAACTGCCACAGGTCCCTACTTCTAAAGTTCATTTCTTTCCTTTGTCTATTGGTCCTTTATAGTTTTGGATGACTTCTCACCCAATGGGATGCAGAAATTTTACTGGAATTTTGGTAGTAAACAACAGAACCGGAAAGTTTACAATAATCTGCATGATGCCATTTGAACGTAAACTGTAGGAAGCCTCTTCAAGGTTATTTATCTTTAAGGAAGAGAGAAATTCACAGACGCCTCCAAACTTTAGTGAACTACATATTGTCTTCTTGTTGTGTGTAGTTCTTTCGGTGATATTTTAGTTTTCCAATGGTGTTGAAAGTAGGTAAGTGCCTTAGCTAGGGTTTCTAGTGCTGTGAAGAGACGGTATGACCATGGCAACCCTTGTAAAGAGAAACCTTTAATCGGGGCTGGCTTACAGGTTCAGGGGTTTAGTCTATTATCATTATGGTAGAGTAGGATGGTGCTGAGAGTCCTACATCATGATCTCCAGGCAGCAAAAGGAAAAACTCTTTCACACTGGACTGACTTGAGCATCTGAGACTTCAAAGCCCACCTCCAACAAGGCCACATCCCTTAATAGTGTCATTCCCTATGAGCCAAGCATTCAAACACATGAGTCTATGGGATTGCTTCCATTTAAGTCACCACAATAAGTATCTCTATATACAATAAAAAGCTCATACGACTCCCCAAATAGAACAATTGAGACCCAGTAAATGTTTAATCCACATTTGTGACCTTGATGTGCCCATACTTCTTTCTAACTACCCATTATGAGACTGAGCAAGGGTGGGCATGTAGCTCTGTTACTGGGTCTGTGCTGCAAATCATGCTAAGTGATGGATTGTGTTAGAGTGCCGTGTCAATGGAGGCCCATCACCCAAGCAAATGTACCACGCTGGTTGGCAATCTCTGGACTTTCCTCTCAACTTTGCTGCAAACCTCAAACTGTTTGAAAAAAAAAATCCTAAAAGTGAGGCAGAAAGAAAATAGAGACTGGGATAATTGAGGAAGAAATGAGAGGAAATGAGAGGAAAAAGAAAAGCCTGCTTAACGCACTTGATACCCTGAAGAGAGGAAAAATGAACTCTTCATAGAATTCAAAAGATTGACACTGTCTTAAGGGATTAATTTGCTCTCTGCTGGCTTCCTCTGTAGGTTTCCTGGCTGCTCCTGAATGCTCTCAAAGGGTCCCTTTCTTATACTTCTCATCCTGCTGTTCCCAGGCTGGAGGCTTCTCTCTCTTTACCTCTGCAGGGATCCTCATTGCTCAAGACTGTGCTGGCAGATCTGGTTCCCCCGAGACATCCTGTCCTCCTTCAATGTTCCAAGTGGTTTAGTTTAAATTTTAAACTATGTAGGTGCAATGACCATGTCTTGTATATTAAAAAAGCTATATATTTGCAGAGCCTGGTTACCATTATGCGCATATTATAGGTATAAAATGAATACATCTAGACTGTTTGAAACCTGCCTTTGAGGCCACCAGAAAAAAAAATAACTAAATCTTTTATTATTGTATTTAAAACACGTTTAGTACCTGGGACTTTTGTTTTAAAGAGTCTTGTCTCTGCTCGTTATATTCTTTTGTTAATACAAAGCAGCCTGGAGTGAGCATCAGGTATACTTTTATATACAACAGGGGGCTTCCAAAGTGACTAAACCAATCTGCAAGAGTTAATGGCTAGAAACATCAAACTGGAAAATAAATTCACAGACATGGGAGAGGTTTTGCAGACTGCCCAAGAAACTATCCCAGTGTACTGGGAAATAGCTTCAAACCCTCAGGACAGCCAGTGAAGACTCTGGAAGGCAACAGTTTGGATTTGCCTGTTCTGCTCCACTCAACAAGGAAAACATGCGAATGGAATGCCGTGTAGAGGCCAAAGGGAAAGGAAAAGCCCAAACCCAGGATGCAGGGAATGGGACATAGCCCTCCACTGAGTGCCTTCCTTACATCTGGTGCTGTTGCCTTTCCGCAAACACAGCCCTTCTCTGCTTTTTGAAGGTCTCTCAACAGATGCTGTCCTCTGGAAAACCAAACCAAACAAAGCAAAACAGAGCACAGCGCAGCACAGGCCCCCACACAGCTGGTTTTGTTCATAACTAGACATGTCCCGAAGCCAGGAAGAGACCTTCTTCCCCTCTTTGTGCACATCCAGACAATGACATAGCTCTTACTTTTCTCAGTCTCAGTAATTATGCTCTGTCCCTTGCTGCAAATGCATACCACACTCTGGGGTAGGAAATACTGCTGCTGCAGGGTACTGCACAAACCGTTAGTGCAGATTCAGTGAAGGACGTGAGAGGCGGCAGGTAACCGGCAGTGCCATGATTCTGTTTTCCTATTATTTTGGCAGAAATGGTTAAGTGAGGCAAATATGATTGGCTTATTCTACTTGCTTCTGTTTTCTTTAGTGTCTCCTTGCTTTCTCATTCCCCTTTTCTGTTCTCAGTCCATTCTTATAAAGTATAATGGCTTGGCAGGGTCTAGCATTTGGCCACTCCAGCTGTGAAGGGGGAAGAGGCTTGTAGCTTTTAAAAAATATTTATGCCCTCATATATCTGCATTTTCAAAACAGTCTCTTAAAGTTGACTTCCCACATCTACCTACACTCCAGGTGACTCTGCCTAATTCCTAGGAGCTCAGATTTTCCATCTATTTTAGAATCCACTTTCTTCCTGTTCACCTTGAGTGAATTCACTGCTCTCTCAGTTTTGCTTGTAATTCTTTTCAGGTGTGGTACTGCAGGCATGAGATGGGGAAACACTTGAAATCATCGTCGATGTTTTCAAGTTTGCTTGACACTGCAAAAAACTGATGTGCCGTTATTGTCCTCATTCCTCTGCCTGAGTGCTAAAAGAGGGGAAGAAGTTACATAATGGCTGATATCCACTCTGGTATGCAATGAGAAGTTACTCTTTTAAAATTTGAGGTGGGGTCTTGCTCTATTGCTCTATACTTCTTAGGGAAGAAATGAGGTGAGTCATGAGAAATTATAGGCAGGAGCAACTGGTTTCCACAGCCAGTGGCCTTACCAAGTGGGGCTTCTCACAAGAGAACCATGCATCCGATGGGTCCACCTGTTGAATACTAATTGTCACCTGCTGTACCCTCCTGTGGCAGCTCTCAGCACTTTATAGCCTGGGGTGGCATGAAATTTGTGACTGTCTTTTGACCCTTCCTGGTGCTGGGGTTATAGACATGTCCCAGCACACACAATTTATGAGGAATGTTTCATAATTCCTCCTAAAACCGTATACTTATCTACAACGAAGTAGGACCAGTGGAGAATAAAAATATGGCCTCCACATTTTGCCAGTTACAGTTGACTGAAGGTACAGAGTTTGAAACTGACCTTGAAACCAAGCATGCTAACAGTAGGGCAATAGGATAGAAGTATTCTACAAGTAGTCAGGGAAGAATCAGTTTGCACAAAGGAAGATAAAAATGATATGCAAAAGAAGCAATATTTTTTTAAAAAAAAAATAATGTGCAAAAGAGGGAGCCGATTGATTCTGTCCATATTGTTCTTCAAGCTCATCTCCAAACAGGCAAAAGGTGTATGGCAGGGCTGCAGGAATATTCCCCCGGAACTCATTCTCTGGGTGAGAGCTTGGGACAGATGGTATCTGAACTCTGCCTAGACCTGAGTTGCATAGTTAACCATGCACAGGATATCACTGGGACAGTGATAGAGATCTGGTGATGAGCTTTTCCTGTGTCTCTGACTTCATTTCACCTGGCCTCACACACCCTGCTTCCTGTTTGTTGTTGAGTTGGGCACTTGTGGACCCTGCTGGTAGTTAGGAAGTCTGCAAGCTTGCACTGGAAGAGTGGGGCCTCGGGACCCTGGGAGGAATGTGAAGTCTGGGCTCAGCACCTTCGATGTGAATATTTTGTTTGGCCAAGCGATGAGGGAATGTGTTTACTGTTGCCAGGAGCACATTATTCTTTCAGTAGAACCACGAGAGTTTCCTCTGGTTAATTTTAGAGAAGTTAATAAGAGTTTGAAGGGCAAAGCACTGTGAAGGTTGCTAAAGGATATGTTCCTGAAGACCAGGAGTCTCTTAGCAAGAGAGCCCCTTGTGGACTGAATACAAAACATCAGGCAAGACCGAGTCTTCTCCAGGGAGGCCATGCTGATGAGGGTTTTCACTGCATTCTAGGGAAGGCGCCAGGGAGCCTATTTCTGTAATGGGTTAGTTGCAGAAAGTCAACAGGGAGAAAAGAAAAACAGGGTCCAGGGAAGAGAGAGAAATGGTGTGAGAGTAGATAGCTGTGTTGACAGTAGAGGAACAACTGAAGGGTGAGATGCAGAGGGAGAGGACAAGGCCAGGCTGCAGAAACCCACAGAGACAGCTGACCTGGACAAGGAGGACCTAAGGGGCCCCCAGACTGACAGCTGGGAAGCCAGATGGGACTGACTCAGACCCCCTTAACATGGGTCTCAGCTAGAAGGACTGAGCAGTCTAAGGGACCTCAGGCAGTGGAACCAGGAGGTATCCCTGGTGCACAAAAGGACCTTGCAGACACATCCTCCATGGAGAGATATTCCCTTAACCTAGAGACAGGAGAGAAGTCCTAGTCCCTACTTCAAATGACTTGGCATATTTACATGACCCCACCTGGATGGCATTGCCCTACATGTGGAATGGGGGTGGGGTGGGTGGGTGGTCAGAGTGCATGTGAGGGGGAAGAGAGGGTAAGAGGGAGGGAGGGAGGGAGGGAGGGGGAACTGGGATGGACATGTAAAATAAAAAAAAGACGATAGTCTTCAAAAAAACAAACAAAAAAAAAATGGAAAAAGGAAAGGAGCGGTAGATTTTCTTTGTATGCGATAAGAGAAGAGACCTCTAACTGGAGAATGAGATTGACTATTGGAAATGAGAGCAGCAAGGTGCACATTCTAAATCAGGGGTCTGTACCTCATCATGCCGTGCCTTCATAGTCCTGTGAATGTGATAATCCTTCAGGGCAAGATGGATTGTATCCCTACCTTCATGTCCCAGACAAAGGCACATCTGAAATTCTTTGCTGCTCTCCAGGAAGCTGATGGATCAATCACTACGATACATATCCTGCATTGACTTGATATTAAAAGTTAAAGTTTCCCTTGTATCAAAAGTACGTGTCAGCAGAAATCAGAAAGCTTAAGCCCATGTGAAAGGCAGTGAGTGGCCTTGGCTGTTTCATTTGAGTAAAATTCTATTTGAAACAAAAGAATTCCAAGATAGTACTTAAAGTCTATATTGATAGTTATAAAACACATGCAGATTCTGTATTGGGGTTGAGCTAGGAATCAACCTAAGTACATTTCTGGGGAAGGTGAAATGATACTCACAGGTTTTGGAAAGAGAAAGAGAAACCACACTGATAAACACCATTTGTGTGTGTGTGTGTGTGTGTGTGTGCGCGCGCGCACACACACACACACACACACACACACACACACTGTATTGAACATTCAAAAGATGTGATGTCTTGAGTCTTCTTCACCTGTGGCTTCTGACCCAGATACCTGCTGAGAATTAGGTGAGCCCAGCAGCTGGCTTGAGAACACACCAGACCTTCTATTGACCCAAGCCCTTCTCATGAGAGGGAGCCTCTGAGACAGGGTGGAACCAGTATCTTTCCTCTGCAAGGCTATACCTTAGGGTAGCCTCCCCCGAAGCTGCCCTTAAGTCAAGGGCTTGGCTGCAAGAGTTTTTTTTTTTTTTGGGGGGGGGATGAGATTCCAGGAAGCACCAAGAGATAGCAGAGAAATGAGATAAAGGAGGGACGGAGACATCCTGTACAAAGTCTGGTGATAAATAGACTGCTGTTATGAGTAACAGTCTCCAGGCTTCCCAGGAACCTTCTGGAAGACTGTGGGATATATCTTAAAATCCTTGCACAGCTATGTATGTGTCCACTGTCTCATATCTCTTATGAATTGAAGGCTGTGCCTGGGTCTATTAGCCTACTACTGCCAGAGAGTCCCTACTCAAGCAGAGGTAGAAAGGCATTTAGACAGGAGAAGTCGACAGTTAACTCCTGGGTGAGGTAGCAGCGGGAGCTGCTGGCCCCTGTTCATATGCTTCTCTCATTACGAGATAAATGTTCTCTTGCTCTACCCTGCTCTAGAGTTGGTCAACAGAACAAAGATCAGATATGTGATTCCACTTCTGACTTCCCGCCCTCCCTCTTTATCGTAGAAGGCTTGAGAGAGACGTCTCGGCTCTTCCTACTCTCCCCTAAGGAGGAAATGTTTGGGACATGACTGGCAGAATGCTTAGCATCCCCGAGCAGCCTTGACTCCTGTCCCAAGGGTCCTGTGTTCTGCTGCACTGTGCCTTTCTCGGCTTGCCACACACATTTGTAAGTGGACTGGGGCTTTCCTTCTTTGCTTTTCCCACGAGGGAAGCACAAAACCCGGGCGGTGTCTGCAACAGACTTCAAGAATCCAGTGGAGCAGTTTTCCTTTTCTTCTCCCTATCCTGACTACAGCTCGCCTGTGCAGCTGGCCATAATCTTTCACAAAACAGTTGGTGAGGGTGTCGAGTCTGTGGAATGGGCCCCCAGATTGTGGATCCGAAAAGGGGGGGTCATGAACAACAATCACTGACTTAAATTTATTTCTCTCTTATTTTCCCCAGAGACCCGACACTGGCTCTACTCCCAACCACTCAGAGTGGTGGAGACAATTTCCACTAAGATTTTCATTCGCTTTCTCCGTCACTGGAGGTCCTTACTCTCCAAATGGGCTAAGTTCAGGGAGGTAATAGAAGAGAGAGATAAAAAACGTTCTCAACTAGGAGTAACGTAAAAGAAAAAAAATGGAATATGCAGGGTAGAAAGTACGCACAGGGAACCATGAATGATTCTGGGAAAATTAAATGAAATAAAATGAAGAAATGGCCATATGTGAGCATAAAAGGTAACAGAAATGGCAGACAAAAGAAATTGCTTGAGAAAAGAAGACAACAAATGGAATAAAAAAAAAAAGCCACAGAGGTAGTCTGGCTCTGGGGAGACAGCTCAGTGTGTGAAATGCCTGTCTTACAGGCATATTGCTCTGTGGTGGCCTCAAAAGGTCATAGCTGCATTTTTTTTTTCTTGAGGGGGAGTGGGTGAGGAAACCCCAAAACCATTTTACTTCTCTTTTCTGTCTAGGAAACCAAGCTCTAATATCTTGATCTTTCTTCTTCATATAACAATTTCTAGTTTTGAGGTTCGATTTCTCATTTTTGGGTGTGATTGACCATTGACTGGGGTGCGTGCGAGTGTGCGTGTGTGAGAATGTGTGTGTGCGTGTGTGCATGTGTGAGTGTGCGTGTGCGCGCGCGCGCGTGCATGTGTGAGTATGCGTGTGTGAGAATGTGCGTGTGCGCGTGGGCATGTGAGTGTGCGTGTGCGCGTGTGCATGAGTATGCGTGTGTGAGAATGTGCGTGTGCGTGTGTGCATGTGTGCGTGAGTGTGCGTGTGTGTGCGCGCGCGTGCATGTGTGAGTATGCGTGTGTGAGAATGTGCGTGTGCGTGTGTGCATGTGTGCGTGAGTGTGCGCGTGCATGTGTGCGTGAGTGTGCGTGTGTGCACGTGTGTGTAGGGGTGCTAGGAGCAGCAGAAACAGAGAGGACAGTGGTGGTGAACATTACTTGTGCCCTTATGGTTTTCTGTATTGAAAACTTCCCGTGTTTCCAAAGTTATTCTTTTACAGGACACAGTTTCCTTCTGTATGTTCAATATTCCGACGGTAGTACAGCTAAAAGCCAAACCGTGTGATTACAGGCAGGCTGACCTTTGCGCATCACGTTTCCTCTCCTGTCTACCCTCTGCTCCACTCCTGGCTACTTCCTTGAGATAAGAATCTGAATTATCCCACAGGAAGAGCAGGATGTCATGCTTTCTCTGATAGCTCCCCTGCACTCCATATGCTTGTGATGTTAAACATGACAGCTCAGGAACAGTTTTTGCTTCTCCAGTGGTCTGTGCTCAGGCACAGAAGTCAAGTTCAGGGACTGAGTACACCCCAGAGCACTTGTGGGGGAAGTCTTCATTGCAACACGATAAAATAAAAGACCCAGAGGCTGATATTGGGGTTCAAGCTAAAATTCAGAGAAAGCAAAACAGATGGCCACTACCTTCTTACCTCTACCTCATTTTGGACAGGCTGGCCACGCTGCTGCCTCTTCTCAGCGTGTCTGGAGAATGATGATTCCTACTGAATCCTGAAGACCCTGTCTCTATCTTTTATACCCCACTAGTGCTGGGATTAAAGGCGTGTGATCTGTTACTTTTTTTTGGTTGATTCAATCTCATGTATCCCTGGGTGGCCTTGGACTCAGAGATCCATCTATATCTTAATCCCTAGGATTAAAGGTGTTTACCACCACCTCCTTTGGGATTAAAACTTCTATGGCTTGTGTCTGACTTTGTTTTCTGAATCTTCAGGCAAGCTTGATAAATCATAAATAATATATCTACACTTCATCTCTCTGGGATCTGAGGACTTGTGCCCCGAGGCTCACTACCCAACCCAGTCCAGATTGCACAGTGCATTCCAGGCAAACCTCAAACTGCAGAGACTGTGGTTGGGACCATTTCCTTATTGGAAGTGGGACATTTTCTCCCTCCGACAGATTTGTTTTTGTGTGTGTTCTAGTCAATGACAACACATTCTCAGGCACAGTATTTCACACTACAGCGTTAACTGTGGTGTGACAGTGTGGGATAGAACCTTAAAAGAAGTTCTCCCGTCCAAGTGCTAACCGGACCCGGCTCTACTTAGCTTCTGAGACCAGAGAAGAACTGATGCATTTTCAGGGCAGAAAAGAGATATGGAAAGTTCAGAAGGGGTGCTGATGCTGGGACTTCACAGGAGATAATCTCTTGCCTCTTCTAGAGCATATAAACTGAAATCTCAAGGACATGAACATGAAGAAGCAAAGGGTAATCCCCCCCCCCCAGCTTTTCCTTTATAAAAAATAAGCCAGACTGTAGCGGCTCTGACTGTAGATGATGCATGCAAGCTACTCTTACAGTATCCTACATTCTTATTTCCACAATCCATTAGCTGTGGTGATTCACCAGGCAAGTCTGTCACTTCACTGTTTTCTTAGAGATGAACCAGGGTCTCCTTCAAGCCTGAACCGTGCTTTTCTGAGTTTACATGGGACCACCACGGCCGTTTTTTTTTTTTTTTTAAATATATAACTTTTTGTGTTTCTGCTACAAAGAATACAATCAATGTTGTTAAAAGCAGAAACAATATTTTAAAATTATAGCAATATTCAGGGGAGCCTGGCGGTGGTAGTGCATGTCTTTAATCCCAGTACTCTAGAAGGTTTCTCTGTGAGTTTGAGACCAGCCTAATCTACAAGAGCTAGTTCCAGGACAGCCTCCAAAGCCACGGAGAAACCCTGTCTCAAAAAACAAAACAACAAGGAGGGGGAGCTTTAAAGAAATATTCAGGGGAAAGTCATTTAGTCATTTTGCTTTTATTGGGTTAATGTTGGTATCAAACATGCTTAAGATTTGACTGACAGGAATTTTCCAGCCTGCCATCACATTTCCTTTTTTTTTTTTTTTTTTTTTGTACAATGTAAGGCAGGTTAAGTAAGAGTAAGTTTTGCTTGGTCTGAGTCAGTGCTGTCTAGAACAATATGGGTTTGTAGAGAGCTGCTGTAAGTTGATCCTTTCTCACTGTTTACAGAAAAAAAAAAAAAAAAGAGAGAAAGGGTCTTTGAAAATGACTTCTAAAGTTTTTAATGATCTTGGATACAGTCCCTCCTTTCCTTTAAATTTCTGTCAAAAATGTTTACTTCCCTTAATAAAATATTCTGAAGACCTCAGATAATTCTGTTGTGCCATTGATTTTTCTTTTGGGTTCGGTCTTCATCTAGACATGTGACAGTTTACTGGCCAGTTTTTCATGTTGCTTTGTTACAATTTCCACCACGAATGTCCGTTTCATCTTACTGTGTACTATAGCTCTTTAACTCACAGTTTTAAGGACCTAGGGTAACATTTTTAAGTTTTGCTTCTCATTTCTCCTTTCTTATACTACTTGAGCTGATAAATCAGTTTTGCTAACTGGAATATAAAGTTTAAACAACAGCTACTCCATTTGGAGTCCTTTCTGTGTTTGTGAATGGTTCCTTTTCTCTGTTCCCCCTTGGTCTTTTTGTCTCATGCTCATGTTTTAATTCTGGCTACACCTTTCCTCTGGATCCATGTAATTCACACATAATTAATTGGACATATAGCTGCTAATGTTGACAACATAATAATCCAAGGTTTTGTAATTCAGAAGATACCATAAAGCATCTGATAAGAGGAAGAAATCAGGGAACTAAAAAAAAAAATGTCTCAGTCTTGGGGGTTGGAGAGGTGGCTCAGAGGTTAAGAGCACTGGTTGCTCTCCCAGAGGTCTTGAGTTCATTTCCCAGCACCCACATGGTGTCTCACAACCATCTGTAATGAGATCTGGTGCCCTCTTCTGGCATGCAGGCACGCATGCAGGAGAATGCTGCATACATAATAAGTGAATATATATTTTTTTTTTTTAGGAAGTCTCAGTTGGTAAACTGCCTATCTTGCAGGGAGGAGAACCTGGGATTGATCACCAAACCCCATCTAGTGCTGAAGTAGTAGAGGTAGGTAGGCCTGGGACTCACTGCTCAGCCACTGCAGAGTGCTTAGTTTCAGACCATCTATGGATTCCATGTCAATAAAAGTGAATAGTACCTTAAGAAGTTGAGTTAGGATTACCCTATGGCCTCTACATGCATGTGCACACCCACCCATGTAGGCCTACCATCAGCCACATGCATGTACACACCCACTCATGCATACATACCTCCCTCCCACATGCATACACACAGTTGAAAGTTTTGACCGTGCTGCTGTGTTTACGTCTCTTGGACTCTTGCTTTATTTTTATATAAAAAACTCATTATTATTTTTTCTTTTTCAGCCATTCCTCTATCTTCTAACTCCTCCCCCAGCATCACGGATACTTAGCTCAGCCAGACATCTCTCTTCTGAGCATTCTCATCGAGCTTGATATTTATTTGAGATGGGTCATAAAATAATCAGATTTATAATTCATTGTTGGTATGAATAAACATGGTAGATGAGATATTAATCTTAAAGAGGTTAAATTATCTATTTAAGAATAATGTCATGTTTAGGTGACAAGATGGCTCAGTCCATCAAACAGTTGCCATTCAGATTGACTGCCTGAGTTTCATTTCCAGAACCCATATAGTGCAGAGAGAGAATAAACTCTTGAAGGCTGTCCTCTGATATACGGACGCTGTGGCATGGGCATTCACATTTCCCCATACATAAATAAAAATGTGAAAACAATTACAAATACTATTATCTTGCTCCTTTATTAAACTGGCTTTGGCAAATAATCATCTTCATAAAGTGATCTACTCCAGGACTTTAACCGGCAATTTACCACTGCCACGTTCTCTGGAATCCGGCATGGTGTGAATGGAGTGGGGGGGGCCCACTGCCTTTACTGTAGTGTGATTATCTCGCAGAGATATCTCATTCTACTGGGCAGTTTTATCTGTGGAATTTTATGAAGATGATTTCCTCTTAAGCTGTACTGTTCAATTGAAGTAATGATTTTATACAGCAGTAGTGTTAGATTAAATAGAATTTTGATGATTAAGGGACTTTTAAACAAATGTAGTAAGGGATTATGATAGAAGCTAATTTAGTGGAGAAATTAACATAGGTAAAAGTAGGATATAGTGTTGCCCCTGTCCCTGATAAAGCAAGGGCTGCAAAGGGTAGAATATCAGAACAAGGAGTGTCACACAGCTAGGACTTACGAGTCTCTCTTGAGGAGCCTTACAGACTGTGGTTTAGGTTAATAGTTAAGTAAATCAATTGAGTCCCAGAAGCTAGGCTATCTCAAGTTCTTATAATATTCATGTTGAGGGATGTGTTCATAGGTTTTGGTGTGCATCATAGCTAAAACAAAATTTTAAATAATGACTTAAAGTTAGATTAAGATGTTTTTGTTAATAGCTTTGAGGTAGAAACTTTTGGGGACAATTTAAAGGCACAGTTTTAGTAGCTGAGGGAGGGACTCATTGAGGTCAGGGAATGAGGACAATGACAGCCTGATGTACCTTTCTTGCTAGGATGGGTTGGTAATCAAAGGTGGTGATTAATTCCCTGCATTCATTTCTTCCTCCAGTTTCCTGATGCACATACATACATACATGCATGCATGCATATTGTTGATGAATAGGTATGCATCCCCAGGGTTTAAAGTAGAACTGGTTGTTTTTTATATATAAAATTTAGACTTGTGATTCTTTTTATAAGATTACCTTTTGAGATAAATAATAAATGATTGATTCTTGCTTTGTAACTGGAAAAAGTAGAACTTGCCGAGAAAAATACCTTGCTTGCTTACATTCTGTTAATCTTTAACAAGTTGCTTGGACATGAATGTATGTGAGGTCTTGGGAATAATTTGTTTTTCACCAGTAATACGCAAAATGTTTAATCATGTAAAGGAAATAAGAAACACTTTGCTTTTCACCTGTATGCATTATAATCATTCACTTGAAAAATAGGATGCTATTACATTGTAATTTTTATATTGCTTGAAAGATTTTCTGGGATGTATAAGCTGTAAAGGAAAAAAATAAAGACAGAGAGATCCTGAAGAGGTGTGTGTGTGTGTGTGTGTGTGTGTGTGTGTGTGTGTGTGTGTGTGTGTGTGTTTCCCTTTTTTGCTGGCCCCAGAGAGTTAAGTTTTGCCCAGTTCATCAGCCCCAGAGAATTTACAAACTGAGTGATTAGTCTACTGGCCCCTGGTTCCCCTCTACTCCTGGGTGGCTGAAGGCTGGTCTTCACAGTAACGTTTAACCTCAAGGAAAAGCTGACATGCAACCTTCTATACCATACAGGCTCTGAAGTTAACAGGGAAGAGCGCTGCTGTCTGTGGATCTGATCTGCTGGCTTTCCAGACCTCTCCTCCACCCTTCCCAGAAGCAGCTCCATTCTGTTTGAGTTCCTACTTGAACACAAGCGCACAGAGCATAACACATACAAATCCATTAGAACTTGGCTTATTTTAACTTCCTGATTGCTTTTCTTCTTCCAAGTGCTTATTTAAAACAAGAGAGGTTAACGGCAGTCACTCCCTTCTCACTCTGTCCTCTCCCCCAGTCTTTATTTTCAGGGCAATAAGAACTTCTTGTTCTTTGCAAACAGTTCAGCTGCCACTGGGAGCTGCAATTTGTGTTGGTAGGTTTTCTTTGTGGCTCTGAGTAAAAGACAACTGTCTACTATAATGGCTTGTACAGCCACAAGAAAATTGCTGTTTATTACCCTTAAAAGAAGACAAACTTTGCTGTTCCTTCCAGCTTGTTTTGAACTTTCTTCAGCAAACTAATCCAAAGGGCAGAATGGCAGACAGCTTAGGGGCAGACAACACAAGAGAGTTAGATCTGGGCTTGAATTCCGAATCCATCTTTTACTGAGAGGTGTCAGCTAAGTAGCAATCAAAGTGTGTTTTTTTCCCCCTGTATCAAACAGTTATTTGTGAAGACAAATATAAAATAGCCCCTGGCAAAGACAGATACTTTGTTAGACTGCAACTCTGACCAATACTGTTTAAATAATACAAATAAGCATTATGAATTCTATTTTCTATGTTTTATGTGATTAAGGAAATAATATTAATTTGCAAGCCACTTATTATATTTACTTTTTTCAAGTATTTACTCTTTCTTTTAGTTTATTCTGTTTTTTTCTTTCTCGTCCTTTGATTTCCTCATCTGAAGGAGCATTATAGGATCATTGCTGTTACCAATATTCAGCAATCACAGGTAATTTTTAATGAACTGAAATAATATAGATTTGGGTTCTTTGAGCATTAATTAAACAATGCTGGATACGTCCATTTGTTCTCTTATGCACTTAAATGTCTACCCGAGATTTTTATGGAGGCTGTGGAGTACACCAAATAAAGGAGACTTGGAGAGAGAGGGGAAGAAACTTAGCAGCAGGCAAATTCTTCCTTATTATGGGAAATGGTCTGGAGATCAGCATCTCTGCCACACCCCAAACCCCAATCAGATACCACATCGCTAACTTTTTACAGTATAGGCCCCTTCATTGCTCAGGTCAATTTTTTTTTCTAAGAGAATTGCTTCAATTATGTTCTATTGCTCAAAAGCCTATCCATCTCTCTCTCTCTCTCTCTCTCTCTCTCTCTCTCTCTCTCTCTCTCTGTGTGTGTGTGTGTGTGCCGTTCTATGTTAGAATTTTCTAAAAGAGCAGAACTGATGGAATTAGCATATATATTAAAAAGTGATTTATTCAATTACACACTGGATAGTCCTACAATGGCCGTCTTTACACTGGACAGGCTAATCTGGTAACTGCAGTCCACAAAGCTGGATCCCCATTCAGTACTGTACTGAATGCCTAGAGGATTCCCGGAGAGCCATTGGCTTTCATTCCACATTAGAATCCTGAATAAGCTAGGTTCTGATATTAGCAACAGCATAAGCAAACAGCAACAGGGTTGGTGAATGTTCCATCAAGACAAGACTTGAGAGATCTCCTTTTACCTGGGCTGCCCTCGGCGATGCCCATCTTTGAAAGTGCCTTACAGGTGTGCTCAGCAGCTCATCTCTTTTTAAATCTAAAAAGGGGATTATGGTATAGATATGGATACTTTGTTTTGAAATGGATTTTCATTTATTGATACAAATTTAAGATCAATTTTGTGATATGTATATTTCTCCTCTTGTTTACTTATTGTGTTTATATAGGTCATTTAGAAATGTAAGGTATAATTTAGAACAGATTATAAATAGTTACCTATAATAGTCAAAACTTAGAGTTAAGTTAGTTAGGTTTTCAATTCTTCAAGCCTTTCAAAGACCTACAGAATATGGCATTTAAAATGGTTTAGGGTTTTTCTTAACAATGAGGCACAACTGCTTCTGGAAACACCACCTGCGTCAGAAAGGAAGATGGACATTGAACAAACACGTTATGGAGTTTACTTCGAATATGGCAAGACTAGCCATTTGGGCAAGATACTGCTCTTGTCTGGGCTGTTTGACTTTATGCTGTATAAATGGAACATGCTGGACCCACAGGAAAGTGACTGCTGATACAAGATGGACATTGCTACAGGTCCCTGCTTCATGGAAGAAGAGTCTGCCACATATTCTTCAGGACACAGAGAAAAGTGACTGACAAACTGCCAATACAGGTGGACACTATGGCCTATATGCTGAAGAAGGAAGATTACAGAAGAACTTCAGGTTCTTCTGTAAAAGGCAAGATGTCTCTGTCATTTCTAGAGTTTATATACTATCCTTCTGTGGTCTTTGAAGGAATTGAAGACAGATAGTTATGGTTATCGTTTTCCTTAGTTAGGATTAAGATAAGTTACATATCAGACTTTAGACTCACAAAGATAGGATAGATGATGAAATATTTTCTTTAAATCTTACTAAATGTTAATGAACTAATCATTGTTAAATGTGATTCTTATTTGATAACTGTTGTGTGATATATTTTGATATGCTAAGGTTAAAACCTTATTTTAGACAGAAAAGAGGAGATGATGGGAGAGGTCATTCTGTAAATATGTTTCTCATATTGGTTAGGAGACTAGGAGGAGAGAGGAAGAAGTAGGGGGGAGATTCAAGATGGAGGACAGAGAGCAGAATGCAGCCCCTCTCTCTGGTAAGATGAGACCACGTGGACACATTTAGATTAATAGAAATGAGTTAATATTTAAGACAGAGCTAGCCAATAAGAAACAAGTAACTGGCCAACAGCATAGTATCTAATACAGCATCTCAATGTGTTATTTGGGGCTGGCACGGTGGTGGGACCAGGCCGGCGGAAAAACATACTCTTAACCCAGCCAGGTTGATAACTAGGGGTAACACTCAGAATGTGGGGATATTTATTAAGGAAATGGGCTCACACTGGTTTGGAGGCTGAGAAATGCTAGAACCAACCATCTGAAACCTTTGCTAATGTGGCACAGTCTAAGTTGAGAAGTCGGAATTAGGGAGGTGGATGCTGTAACTCTTAACTCATAGTCCACAGTTGAAGCCATGAGAGGCTAAAGGACCACTGATGAAGGCTGGGAGACCCAGAGTGGAAATGTGGGATCCAGGCCTTGGAAGAGTGAAAAGTGTTCCCAAGCCTCCCCTTCCACGATGCCACTGCTCTACCAGAGTCTCCCTCATTCTTTTTTAGTGTCCTCCTTGGTCCCCAATCATCTTCCATACTGTCCCATCTCAAGCTGACCTAGCACACTTTACCTCTGGAATGTTCTCTTACAGTAATATAGTGGTGCTTTCTACCTACCCACCAGAGGCAGGGTTTTGTTTTCTCTTTCACATTTCTTCGCTGTCCCTCATTGGCCAATTATTTAATTCTTATTCATTTTCCATGATACAATCTCTTCATACATTTACTGTACTCTCACTATGTTACCTAGGTTGTTCCAGTAGCCTCCACGGTGGTTAACTTTCCTTGTCAACCTAGCTGGGTTGCAGACTGGCTAACACAAATGTGCCTGGGATACTACTTCCAGAAGAAGTTAGCATTTGAATCACTGGACTAGGTAAATCATAGGATCTTACCTGATACAGCCAGGTATCAGCTCTTCTAAATAGAAGCCTGAATAGAACAAAAAGGCAGAAGAATAATTCTCTTCACCTGCATTAATACTTGAGGTTAGATACTGATCTTTTCGTAAACTTGGACCACAGTTTTTTCAGTTTGTACATAGAATATCATGGGAATCAGCCTCCATGATATCACAAGACAATTCTTCATATTGACTATCTATCTATCTACCTACCTACCTACTTAATGTCTGTCAATCTTTAATTGACCCTACATTTTCCTTTGGTCTTTGGTTTTGTTTCTTGGGGAATTTTTACTAAAGTATTTCTAATGGTTTTTGTGTTATTGGATCCCTTCTCTTCATCTGCCAGGTTGCTAATCTTTCTAAAATATGCTTTCAGTTATATTCTCCTAATTATAACCATTCAGCATTTTCCATTTCGGCTAACAACCAAAATCTTTCCATTGCAAGCTGCATATAGTAGTTGCATGTACCTTTGCTTTACTTCTCTCCTTTGAATCGAAGCTAAGAGCAGGTACTATGTGTCCTCAGCTTTATATTTCCCAAGGTGTGTAGGAACTTGCTTCACTGAACACCAATTAGAAAATTGTACAAAGTAGAATGAATATTCGGTGCTTTATTTTTCTCAGGACAGATATAATGATTAAATAAAGAAATATGCTGAAAAACATTGACAACAGGGGACTGGCTCATCCTCAACAACTATATCAAAAAAATTTCCTGGGTTATTTACACATTCATAAGTCTGAACCTATCTGAAAATATCAATAAACTACTCACTAAAAGTTAATAATCACATGGTTAGTATTGGAGAGATGATAAGCTCTTTCTAGTCTGAAGAACAGTGGCATATTTTTATGGATGGACACCAAAGAAGACAGAGGTGGGAGGTAGTTCACAGAACCAGCAGCGGCAAATAGGACAGTGTGACTCGATGGGGTTTAGGACTCTCTGCAGACAGCGAATGAGCATGTAATGAGCATCCCAGAGGGGTTTGCTGTTCCATACCGTTACTCAAGGACCATTTTCTCTTGGCCAAGATTACTTGGTAAATCTACCAAGCCAAGTGGCCTTTTGCCAGGGTTCAAACAGTCTTTGGTTCTTGTCAATTCCCCCTCCCTCTCCCTGTTGCAGGGAATGGAAAAGAGATGAGATGGGACAGAACTCACATTTGGGACTGGTTCAAGCACTATTTTGTGATAAAAACAGAACTCCTCGCTGCTCCTCTTGAAGAGATGAAAAGTTTTGTGCTTAGAATCCGTGACTCATTCCACTTGGACACAACTACACTCTCTCTGGGGTGGAAACCTTGAATTCAAGGACAGCTGGCCAAGTTGGAGAAAGAACTTCAAGACAGTTCTGGGAAAGAACTTCACAACTTCCCACTGATGATGAGAAATAAGTTTCTCTTTTTGCAGAGGGTTAGCAACAAAGGCATATTACTCAAGAGCAATGCTGGACCTAACCAAGCAATGCTTGGGTTGTGTTTTCACTACCATTAAGCCATCGTTTTTTAAAATATAGGCTTCTGAGTTCCCACATCCTTTTTTGTAAAAATGATTTCTTGCTGGTCGGTGTTAGTACACACCTTTAATCCCAGCACTTGGGAGGCAGAGGCAGGCAGATTTCTGTGAGTTCAAGACCAGCCTGGTTTACAAGAGCTAGTTCCAGGACATGCTCCAAAGCTATACAGGGAAACCCTGTATGTGTGAGATTTCTGTGTGTGCATGGGTGCCTGTGGAGGATAGAGAAGGGCATCAGATTCCCTGGAACTGGAGTCATAGGCAGAGTTGTAAATCCCCTGAGTGTTGGGGTCTGAGTTCTGGATACTTGGGAGAGCAAGAAGCATTCTTACCCACAATGAGTCATCTCCATCATCCCCTTTCATTTGTTTTAATTACTGAAGAAACTCATGCTTGCATATAACATTCTTGGATCCTCTAATTCCTCCCCATCTCATCTCCTCACCATTTTCCCCAATCAACTCAATGTTCTCTAAAAATAGAAGAAAACAACAACAACAACAACAAGCCCTCACTAAGTCTACTTAGTGCTTTCTATATGTGCATGGGTGTAGGGCCATCGACTGGAGCATGGGTAGCCTTTTAGCCACAGTATCACTGAAGAAAACCGACTGTCCCTTCTCCAGTAGCCATCAACTGCCAATAGCCCCTCAGCTAGTGAGTGGAACTTCATGAAACCTCCCCCTCTGCATATTGAGAGCCCAGGGATCATCATGGAAGAGCGGGCAGCAAAGATGGTAATATCCTGAGGTAATCAGATGACTGCAGAAAATCAGCTCTTGGGAAACATGTCAGTGCTGGTGCACACGTGAACTCACTATGCCCGTGCCTGCATGCACAAGACTTGCACAAGTTCACGGCAGCAGAGGAGAGAGCAGGTAGCAAAGCCGTCTCATTTGTAACTTCTAGTGGCTAAAGCTAGCAGTGTTCAATGGCACACACAACTGTGTGTAGCTTCCACATTTGAGTGTGCATTTAATATTCCAGGAGCTAAGAGAAACACAGGACCTAAAACATTTCATTCATTCTGGTCATATGTTTGTCATGATCGATGTATTACAGCTCAAGCTACATTTTCCTGGGACATAAAGGACGTTTACTTAACACTATTTAGCGACTACGTGAAACTTTGACAAAGGAAGAAAGGTTCTGTACTTAGAGGAATTGGTACACAGTAGAGGCTCAGGGAGGAAAGGATGTTGACAGAACAAAGCTAATGGCCAAGTCCCTTGGGCATCTCTGCTTGCTTTCATGAACACAAAATGTGTTTTGCTGTAAGTTTTTTCTAGTCTGTGTGTTCCTATAGTCTGAGGAGTTCCTTAGATACCCTTTGCACCATACTGTCCTACTGGTAATGGAGAATTCAGAAAGAAAGTAATTTCCCTCTTTTTCTAACTGAAAACCATGTGAAGAGGACCTTGAGTTACCCAGTATGCTTTAGGTTCCTATGTGGCTGCTAACCAAAGCTAAAATCCCTTAGGAACATCTATACAGCTTGACAAATTTTCAGGATAAATCTCTTTAAGTGAAAAATAAACAAGGATTTTAGAATCCCTCCTTCTGTTTCTTGCTGTTTGTTTCTTGCTTCCCTCCCACAAGAAGAAATCAAGAGACTGTATTCATTCACAGCCCATAAAGCTTGATGTCTGTCTGCTGCAGGGTGTGTTGCTTCTGTTGCATGTCCTGTCTGGATGGCATCCCCACCTTCTGCAGAAGCTCTCTCATTCCTTAGTGCTCCTCCTCAGTGCTCCTCTATCCTCATGTGACTCTGCTCATTCCACAGTGCTCCTCCTCAGTGCTCCTCTATCCTCATGTGACTCTGCTCATTCCTCAGTGCTCTTCTATCTTCATGTGACTCTGCTCATTCCTCAGTGCTCCTCCTCAGTGCTCCTCTATCCTCATGTGACTCTGCTCATTCCTCAGTGCTCCTCCTCAGTGCTCTTCTATCCTCATGTGACTCTGCCAGCTCAAACTTTCATACTGTCGCGTGCTAATCACTGGATTCGTTCCCAATCTGCTGATGGACCATGCTACCAGAGTCATCTGTACAAGACACCACATGAGTGCTATCTGCCTCAAAGCTGCTTGAAATGGGTGACAAGTCCCTGATGGCTTCTCAAGGCCTACAAAATAAGAATATCAACTTCTTGGTCCTAGGGTTTGAGGTAATCCTGTTTTTTTTTTTTTTTTTTCTTTTTTTTTTTTTTTTTGATTTTTTGGGGCAACTGTGGATTAGATACACAAGCAAATGAGGTAAAAGGAAATACCCCATGACTGATGACAATGCTGGAATTTGGGGCTTGGCGCGGGAGTCATGGGTTGAGAGGCAGAATTGTGGCCATTGCAATCCTTTCCCCAAGCTTGCCTGATGTTAGGAAGAGCCACTGAGAAACTAGGCCTCCTTTAATTTTGTTTCAAGCTATGGGCCCTGAGGATTTGGGGAACAATTGGGTTTCTGGAATTGACAGTTCTTTAAACCCTTGTTTTTCTTCACTTCTTTAAGTCTTAAGGAGCAACCTATTTGATTCCGGAAATGTGGTGAGCTGGTCTTGTAAACCAGAGGGACACAGGATAGTATGACCTTTCTTTCGCTTCCTATTCTTGGGACACGGAGTTAGGATAGGGAGGAGGGGCTGCATCCTTATCCATGTCTCTTTGAAACAGGAAGCACTTGATTCTCAGGTGGGGAATAGACAGCTGGAAGGCTGAGATGAGGACCTAGGCAATCAGTTGTCCCCACATCACTGCATTACCTATTTCAGGATGAAGGATGATGCTCGTGGTTTCATAATCTCATTGGTTAGATAGTGTGTGCTCTGGCAAGGCAAGAGGTTGGACTAAAGCTGCTGAGCTACTTAATGAAGACTGGAATACATGGAAAACTCAGCTGGACTTTGTCACTGGGCTTCTCCAGACATAAAGGTTGAGTTTTGGAACAGAAGGAAAGATCTACCCAGCCATTCCACTAAACAAACACCACTGACCTCTGACTTAAGAAAACAAAGTCTACTACCCTACCAGTTCTCAGCCCAATCCACATCCTAGAATATGTACATTCTAGAACCCCACTTCTATGTATTGGTTTCTTCATTACGTTATTTGGGATACAAGTAAGGGAGAGCCAGCTATAACCTAGCCTAGAAATATCAAAGTCCCAGCAATGTCTCTGGCCTCACTTGACTGCATCTGGGGTGTAAATTGCTTTATGATGAGGATATTTTTCTGTGTGTTTTGTTTCTTCTCATAGGTGGTCTTTAGCATCAGTCAATTTCATAGTAGTTGTTAGAATTTGAAAGAAAAAAAAAAACCTTCTTTTCCTAGTGGTCTTACCTGAAGTGTAATCTGATTATCTTAGTTTGGTGGTCAATCAATATCCCTTGACCAATCACAGTGGGCAGGGATAGACCAGGGCAGCTAGATTTGGGCTATCTGTCTTATTTCACAGTAGGGAAGGTGGAAGGAGACCCCTCTGATAACCACATGAGAAGGGGTTTGGAGTTTCCTGATGACAGGGGATAGAGGAAGCCAGAAGCCCATGTCTACTAGACGAGCTGACTGCCTCGTGCAGTAGTCATGTGTTTATCTTTCTGATTTGGCTCAACACTGGAGTCAGAGGAACCACACACTGAAAAAGATAACACTCTATTACTCTTACAAAATTAGAAGGAGGTGGTGAAATCTAGATTGTACTCCATCAAATGAGAAGGAAAGAAGTCTCCAGACTTGCAGCTAGTGGCCTTGTGACATTTGCTGTGATCACCATAGCCAGCCAGCTGGATCAATACTCTTTCTATCACACCGAGGGAGCATACTGACACAGCCCATACCCTGCTTATCTTGGCATTTCCCCACTGAACCCCAAGGCTCTGTGTGGGCTGTGACCTTGGAAGTTTGCAGAGACATAACTCTGGCCAAGCTCCCTCCCTCAGTTCTTTATGCTTTCCAGTTTTCCTGGCACAAAGGAATGTCTCCATTTAGGACGGAGGATTCAGTAATGGACTTAGGTAAGGGCACTGCTACCAAACTGGATGATATCCCAAGTTCTTCTTTTATCATGTGTTCCAAAACATAAATGTGTAAGTTAGAAATTATTTCAGATTTCTATGAAAGTTACGCAGACAGACTAGACATACCATATCCCCTTTTATCCAGCTTTCCTTTGAATAGCTATGATGAACTGTCAAAAATTAAGAGTTGATATTAACAGTAAATACACATGATCTAGTTTTTTTTGCAAGTCTGTAGCAATATTTTTCTTTTGAGGACACCACATTGACTTTAGCAGATCATTTTGTGATGCTTAGAGACGGGCATGGAAAACCGATTGTCTAAAATGGTGTGGATTTATCTTCCTTCCTTGTAAACATGTTCTAGGGTGTGAAATTTTTGGTACTTTTTAGGAAATCTGGGGTCTAATACCCTACTTTGGAATCTAGGCCTCCTCCTACTGGGACCATCTTGTATCCCAAGAGGCCCTGTTCATCCTCTTAAATCCTAACCTGCTTCAAGAGAAATCTTCCCTCACTTGCTGGGTTGGAAGGCCACACAAACTAGAAAGGCAATATGACAGCTGGTTGCTGAGACTAAGAAGCCCATCCAACCTCTTTCTGAACTTTCAGCTGATGCAAAACCACATAGGAATCCAGTCAAGCTCAGGTAAATCTTTGCTGGAGCAGAAGGGCTACCCAGGTGTGCAGTTGACTTGTGGCCAAAATAAATGTTTATTATTGCAACTCACCAAGCTTTTGCTGTTACTTTAATGTCACAGTATTCTGGATAATCATATGATGAGGCCAGGATAGAATTCTAGAATTTATCACACACAGCACAGTTCACATTGTAATCAATAATTTTCAGATACCAGGTCATTTATTGACCCTACTTTTAAGCAGCTTCAGTAAATAGTTCTTATAGCAACTCCTTCCATCTCAGTGTATTCAAATAGAAAACTTATACACATAATAGTCTTTAAAATATTTGTAATTTATTATGGGCTTGTATGTGTGTGCTTGCATGAGAAAATGTCCACTGCATGCATTCAGGTTCCTGTGGAGGTCAGAAGGAATCACTGGATCCCCTGCTACTGGAATACAGGCGTTTGTGAGTCACCAAGTGGGTGCTGGCTACTGAACACAGGTTCTTTGCAAGAGTGGTAAGTTCTCTTAACTGCAGAGCCAGCTCTATAGACTCTACAGTAGTTTAATAGGATGTAGCCCTAGATAGTTTTCTAATCTTTTATGCAACTGGTTTGTATATAATTGTATATAGTTGCCTAGCTCATCACAATAAGCCTCAAGTATATTTCCTGCTAATATTAAGGACACATATATACATTGATTTACTCTATATCTCTGTTATTGTTTCCAACTAAACTGTCTTGATTGTCAGAGTTGCTTGCTGACTATTGGGAATACAAGTTTGGAATTTAAATTTGATGTCTTCAGCATCTTACAGATAAAATATATTGTTTTTCATTTCCCAATGTAGCCAATGTCATAAAAAAAGTGTTTTCAAACAGTGGGATTCTGCTTTAGGGGGTTGAATACATTGCAAGGGGGAAATCATACAACTAATAAAAATGTATTATTCAATATTGCTTTCTGGTATTTGGAATTGAATGCCTAAAAAGGCCCTGGCCTTTTTTATTTTTAAAGATCCAAACTTATGTCTTCCTCTTTCTTGCATTCCTTCTGCTTCTTTCTGGGAAATGACAGTTTCCCCAGGATTTTAAGGATATGGATGGCAGTTCCAAGGCTTTGCTATTCTCCTTCTAAAGAGTGTCTTACCTTATAGCCTGTATCTTCTGAACAAGAGGATGGGAGAAGGGTCTGCTGCTAATATGGCTGCCATCTACTGTGTCTCATACCATATTTAATGTCTACCTTGGCCTTGTAAAGCATGGAGTTAAGGAAGATAGCATTCATGGAGACTTAGAAAAGCACACTTTTCCTGAAAGCATATTCCACAGCCACATTAGAGATGAGACAGCTTAAACTATGAGATTGTCTCATTTGTAATTAATCAGATTTTCCTGCAGGTCAGATGTCTTGCATGATAAAAAACATTCATGGTAGTATGGTCTTACACATGTGGTTCAGACCTCAAATGGCAAAAGCCTCCCCATGATTCATTACATCACAAATATTAATTTCTCAATTTTAAATAAAGAATTTTTATCAAAGTAATATGTAGTAGGACCAAAATTCAAGCAGATAAAGTGTTATGACCCCAAATGCCCATTTATTCCATCGTATCACCAAAGACATAAAAATTGCTGGGATTTGATACTAACGTTTGACTGGAAAGAACCCCACACAGTGCTCCAACATATTCCCAACACAAGACCAACACTTCATGTGGCCTCTGTCCATTTAGTTGTCCTTTGAATCTCTTGTTGCTTGTGTGCCTCTTAGCCTATTCTCCATACTCACTTGCTGTAATTCTACTCTTAAAATGAGTGATGATATGAGTCATTACCATAAAGAGGTTTAAATAGAGGATAAGTCAACTTGGAAAAATTATATTCTGTCCCATTTATCACATTGGTTCTAAGACCTACTTGTCCCCAGAAGATAGATGTTATGACATCTATGAGTCGACTTTAGCCAAAGGCCATAGGAAGGGACACAGCTAAGCTCTTTTCATAATCCTGTCTTTGCAGATGCTTTTAAACTAGCTGAAAATTATGATTTCTCTCTTTGGCTGTAGCTTTTTATTGCCTACCTTCTCCACCAAATGTAGACAACTTCTGTGGTTTTCTTACCAGTATGAGTTCAATGGGTACAAGAAAGTAACATTTGGTTCTGGAAACTCTGAAGGTTTGTGGTATAGACCTCACACTGCCACATCATTGCTGATGTTGCCACTTAAGCTTTTCAGATATAACTATGCCTTTTATAAATGAAAAGAAGTTAGCCAGCTAGGTTGTCCCTGAGCCTTGTCATTACATGCACTTAAACAGGCCTAGCTATTATTTTTTATTATTCACTTGCATCTTCCTTTCTATATTTACATCTTATTTAAAAATTCAGAAGATATTTAAATATTTCAAAAATCCAAATGTAATAAAGACAGTAAATATTAAAAATGCCTTACATGTTAGAGGGAGTATTTTGCATAGTAGGATGTCTGCTCTCAAAGTATCCTACATTTAGTAACATATACATTATGATCACAAGAGTATGTGTACATAGACCCAAAGGTCAAATAATTCAACACAATTTATGACAGGAAAGAGACCTCCATTTTTTCAGTCTTCATAAATCTGTCTGGGTTTCAGAGACTACTTTTCTATTTGATTGTGAGCACTGGTCTCTGATCGTGTATTATGTGTTCACCTTAGTTCAGCCTAGTTCCACTAAAACTAAAGCTTTCTATTTTAGTTTCCTTTCCTATTGCCGCAATGAAAGAGCCTGACAAAATCAACGTCAGTGATAAAGGGTTAATTTAGGTCACAGTTCCAGGTTACAGACCATCATTGTGGGGAAGTTGAGATGGTAGGAAGTTAAAGCACTCCCCTGGACGTGTCTTATCAACAGTTAAGGCAGAGAAGGATGGATGTATGCTATGGCTCAGCTCACTTCTCCACTTTTATACAACCCTGATCCCACACACAGGGAATTGTGCTTTGGACACTGGGGCAGTCTTCTGAGTTATCAAGACAATCCCTTACATATATTGCCACAGGCAAACCTACACAATCCCTTACTGAAAAGCAGTAGGCTGGTGTGCCTCTTTTCCCAGTTCTCCCAGCTGGTGCTGGCCTAGAAGTCTATGTGATAAGTTGATGAATGATATGCAAGGGATATCTTACAGCATCAGGGTGACATTTTCTCCACAGATCTAGGTGAGACCCTCAGGAATCCTTATGAATGTTTTCTTCCTAAATGGATCTCTGGCGTCACGCTGGGATGTGGGAAGGGTAGTTGCCTGGATGTGTTAGATGGCAAAGAGGATCAAAGAGTCCCCCTGCTTGCAGACTTTCAGACATCCTGCTTGCCCAGCTCATTGAGACAGCTGGTGTCTCCAGTGACTGGGTTACTCTGCGTTTTACAGGAAGAAACAGCTTGATTCATAGTCATCTTCTTGTCTCCACACTTGGTGCTCAGCTTTCGCTACTACTTACGTCTGTCCTCCAAGCACATAGAAACATCTTTTTCACCATTGTATCTTCTTGCATTTTTGTGGTCTTTGTAGTATTTACACATCTAGTCACCAGGAAGATGGCGGGGCAAGGAGTCACATTGTGTTCATAGTGAGGCAACAGACAGTGATGGACACTTGTGTTCCATTTGCTTTTTCCTTTTCATTCAGCCCAGGGCTGCAGCTCATGAAATGGTAAAGTCTACATTTAAAGTAGGTCTTTCCTTTAAATTAGCCCAACTTTAGCCAATCAATCACAAATATGTTCAGATGGCGTTTCCAGGGTAATCCTAAATGCCCATCAAGTTAACAATAAGATTACCCATACTGACTGTTGAGACCAGGCTGTGCCCTTCTTTAAAAATTACTCGGTGTGGTAGAAACAGTGGCTCTTGGGGCTGTGCACTGCCCTGGGAAGCACCATCTTAAGGCAGCTTCATTTTGAAGGAAAAGGATGACTACAGCCCTTGGGTGGATCCAGAAACAGCACCATCTCTCAGGCACCACCCATCTGGCACAGATGGATACATGTTTTGTTCTGAGACTGGAAAGGAAGCCAGCCATCCTATAAGTTTACTGGGGTAATTTGAAATAGTAAGAGTACATGGGCATGTTAAAATCATATCAGTGAAACCAGACCCAAGAACATATCAGACCTGCTACCAAAGAAAGGATGTAACTCTCTCACTTGGACCCAATAAAGACACCTAATTTTGAGATAGAATGGCACCATAGCAGCCTTTCTTCTGATACCTGGTGTGTTCAGCAAGGACCGTGGACTCTTGTTTCTAGAACACCTCTGTCCCCTATTGTTAACACAGACTTTTCAACTTCCTGCCCATCCATGCGTTTGCCTATCTGGATCTGACCCTTACAAGTTCAAGAATAGCAACCTTACTTGACCTCACTAACATTTGTTTATATCCAGTTTCTGTTCAACAGGATTAATGTCTTGTTTTTCAATATTTTTCATTTCTTTCACTAATACAATTATATAATTTTAATCATCGTTTCCTCATTACCGTTATAAGCAAAGCAGGAAGTGACGCACAGGAAGCAGTTCTAGACTGCACGTTTCTCATCTGTGAACTTCTCTCTGGCTGAATACAATAGTAGAGTGTGCAGTCATAGCCCAGGTAAGCTCTCACTTGCAAATATTGGTTTTGTTTAGCTGGACAAAGAGGGGAGATGTCATTCTGTAAATATGTTTCTTTTATTGGTTCCTGAATAAAGCACTGTTGGCAAATAGGGAGGCAAGATAGGTGGGACTAGGAGATAAGGAGGATTCTGGGAGATATAGTCAAGAGTCAAGTTGTAGGGACTTGAGAAGAAGGTCTGAATCCTCTCTCCGGTAAGATAAGACCACGTGGAAACACTTAGATTAATAGAAATAGGTTAATATTTAAGACAGAGCTAGCCAACAAGAAATGCTAGTAACAGACCAACAGCTTTATATCAAATACAGCATCTCTCTGTGATATTTGGGGCTGATGCAGCTATGGGAGCAGGCTGGCAGGAAAACTGCTTGTAATATAACACCAACATATGTCAAAGTGGACACAGGGCCTCAGATCTACACAAAGAACTGTATGCAACTCAGGAATGGTGAGAGTAGGAGAAATCGTCTTTCCCAGGAATGAGAATATACCAAATAACTTTACAATACTGAATGATCAGCCCTGGAACAAGACTGAACGGGTCATATTTAGGATGTAATAACAGTTGATGAAAAGAGAGTCCATGAGTTTGGAAGAGAGCAAGGAGAGGTATATGGGAGTATTTGGAAAGAGGAAAGGTTAGGGAGAAAAGATGTAATTACCTTATAATCTCAAAAATCAAAACCAAAACAAACAAAAAGTAGAGTTCATCATACACCAACTGTGTGCGACTTTCTCATTTCCCTTTGCATATATGTGAATTCTTTCCATGACACACAAATCATGTTTATTCTTTTCTCTCTAAGTATAATTTTCATATTGCTTTGAATTTTGATTGCTGGGAAAGTATTGTAATAAACATGCTTTGAGCATGTAATAAACATGCTATTTTGCTTATTTGTTTACATATTTCTATAAGATTTTTTTTTCATCTGGAACTAGAAGTATAAGCAAACAGTGGGTAACCTTCAGATACTGATAGATAAGGCTGTGAACAGCCTTCCCAAAAGGCTTCATCAGTTCATGCTTCCTCACCAGTTAAATGTCAGAATGCATGTGTTTTTGTCTCCAAGGCTAAGCTCATTTTTTTTTTTTTTTTTTACCTTTTCATCTTTGCCAGTCGGATACACAGAGTATTGTCCATTTTATGTATTTTCATTGAGGTGGCATTGCTCTTTGCTCTTACTTCTTGTGTTTATGTTCAGATAGCTTTCCTCCCCTTTTTGATGAAGACTTGAGAAGGGAACTGCTCAGCCCTAAAGTCTTCAACAAGATGCTTGCTCATTGAAAGGCAGGTGTCCTTGATCACATCAATGACTTATCTTCAGCATCTACTGGTGCTGCCGCTCTCGGCAGTCCTCTGGAAATCTTTGTCACATCAGGGCTGAAAGGCTATCTTCCCAGTGCCTGTTTCTGTAGGACTTTCTGAGAACGCTTTGATAATCTGCCTTTCTTTTGCTTTTGTCCAAACTTTGGGAAAGTGTGTGTGCTCCATATATTATTGTGCTTACTAGAGATAAGTTGCTAAGACTCTCAGTAGCTTCACTTGGAGTGGGGAAATGAGTTGAGTACCTTTTATCAAAATGTCTCACTTCACCTCTTACTCAAGCCATCGCTACAACAATTAGTTCCGTGCAGCTTCAGTGACTTTGGGGGAGGGAAATGTAGATTTGTTTTTTCTGTTTCATAGTTTTTTTGAATCAGAACCATAGAATTCTCCATGGTACTATTGAAATTATTATTGGACATGAGGAAGAGTTAAAACCCTGGGCGTCACTTGGACTAATAGAGATGGTGCTGCCAGATAACTTTGTCTCTCTTTGTTCCCCTACCTGTATGAGATGCATTTACAATACTGACATGTGACTCTAGAGGAGCAAATTTTCCAAAGCTGAATAATGACATTGAGAGAATGGCTGTGTCCCAATCCCTGGCATCTGGAAATTTGTGACATAAACAAAAGGGGTTTCTCAAGTGTGGTTAATTTATGGACTTTGGGGTGCACAGGTTGTTTTATGTTATTTTCATGGGGTCAATATACTTATAAGAGGACTTATATGAAGGAGGTAAAATAGTTAGAAATAATACAAGATGTGAGGTTAGAAGCAAGTTGTAGAGTGACGTGATGAAGGGATCATAGCTAAGACTGGTAGAACTGGAGAAAACATGTGAAAGGATTACAGTCTTAGAGGCTCTTGAAGAAATCATCCATGTAACATGTTGACTTTAGCCCATGGGACCCATTTCTGACTTGTGAAGGAAAACATTTGGATCATTTAAAATCTGGCACTGTTTGTGATAATATGATACAGCAAGAACAGGAAACTAATGCAACATCCGCGTTTCCTTTGTTTCTTGAGAAACACTCTTGTTTTTTGAGATCACGTTTCCAAATCCAATGCCTATTCCTTTTGTCTGAGGCTACTTTGGGGAGTGGTTCTCAGACTAAGACGGGAAGTAGTTGGTCTCCTACTGAAAGATTCTAGGAGGGACCAGACACATGATATTGGTTCATTGTTGATACTGTCCTCTTCCATCAAAGAAAGGATGCCTTCACTTATAGATGCATAAGCGCCTCCAGTGACCACTGGATGATGGTGTCACAAGCCAGAGTACTTTTTTATCTTTGTGAATTGAAGGTGAGGTCCCCACCAGTGATAATGATGCAGTGTTCAGTTCCTCTGTGATAAGCTGAATAATGACATCACAGGGATGGCTGTGTCCCAATCCATGGTGTCTGTAAGTTTGTTTCCTATGGCTGAGGGGGCAGATAACAAAGAATCAAAGAGCCGTGTACTTCACCCTGTCTCCCTTTGGATCATGTGGCATCTTCTGCAGTAGCCACGTTGGCCCACTCAGAGCCTCTCTGACCCCTCTCTTTCTAGTGTCTTCACTACTCTGGGTCACCGCTTATGCCTTCTTTCACATCTGTAGACATTGGGGGATACTGAAACATCTTCCTTGGATTATGAAGCCAGCCCTTTTGAAATAAAGAGTGATGACAAAGAGAATGGAAGATTGTCTTCGTCTGTATCTCTGTCCATCTATACATACATACATGCATACATACATACATACATACATACATGCACACACACATACATATACATGGCAGTGGAACTGCCTGCTGCCCCAGAACCTGTGAAGAATCACAACTAAAGGAGAAGTCCATTTCAACCACTTCCCAACCCGTGGAAACCATTTCCAAGTGAGCAAAGACTTTTCATGCCCTCAGTTCCTCTCCATGTTGTAAGCACAAGAGGCACGAGCTCCAGTTAGACAGCAGAGCCTGTTTGCTGGATCCCATGTCAGAAAAAAGGAGAAAGAAACTAATCCTTTCTTCATTGCTTGCCACAGTGGCATTGTCCTAGAGCAGATGGAAGCTTTATCTCCGAATGAGATTATACTAGAGCACATGTGAATTGCCCAAACCAGTCTCTTTCAGGTACTAACATAATGAAGCCACATCCTGCTAACTGAAAAAAAGCCAGAGAAACTCTGGGGGCTTTCACAGGGATAATCTCAAGTACCAGGGAGAGTGCAGCTTTTGCTCTCATCTCTGAGAGGCTATTCAAGGATGATTTGAGAGAAAAAACACCCATAATTATCTGGGCCATTTTAATCCCAGGTGTGCATGGGAGTCTTGTAATTGGTCTTCTTGAAATTCTTTGCAGCTGACTAGAAGCTGACAAGAACAATACGAAGCCCTGCCCTTTATATACCGTAGTTAGGGACCCATGCTCTGAGAATCTTTAAGTAACTCTTCACCGAAGGAGCAGAAGTGGAGCAGTGGCATTGAACATTTATTATTTTGAGCCTTAAGTTACAGTTAAGACAGAAGCATTCTACTTTTAACATTCTCTAATAGTCATACTTGGAACCATTATGTTTTCAGCCCTGAATAGAACAACAACACAAAGGGGTGTGAGATGTGTTGAGCTATGAAGAGATCAAGAAAAGTCTTACCTACAGCACTCACCTCTTATGTTACAAACATTCATGCCTCTTGTACATGTACAGTTGCCTGGAGTTTTGAAGACTGCAAGGAATATTTGCATAGATAAGAACCGGAACAAACTGGCCTGAGATTAGAGTGGCTACAGAAGAGGGAGGAGCACAAAGCTTCATGTATCAAGGTGTTTGGGGACATTGGCTTTCTTCTTGAGAGGATACTGTGCAAGCTTACAGGATGAGTGTGGAGCCTGGGTTATATTAGTACAGTTGTTACTTATTTAAAAGGATGGATTGGACCCCATCACATAGCAAGAAAAAGATCCCGCAGTTTGGGATAAGAAGGCAAGCTTGGAAGAGCTTGAGGATTTGGAGAGTCATGCAAAGAC
Organism: Phodopus roborovskii; assembly: GCF_943737965.1. Taxonomy (NCBI): domain Eukaryota; kingdom Metazoa; phylum Chordata; class Mammalia; order Rodentia; family Cricetidae; genus Phodopus; species Phodopus roborovskii. The sequence goes on from NW_026126511.1 coordinate 16,673,680, forward strand.
CACCCTTAATGCTGGAAGACTGCCGGCCAGATGTTCATAACTCTGGGAGAAGGAACAACAGGAAAGAGTTCTGGCTGGAATGTCACCAAGGAGTTCTCTGTACCTTTAGTCAGATCACTATTTTCCCTTCCTGTGCAAGGACCCACAGTCAAAGGGAACCATGCTAATTTTTGAGGGTAAGTAGTCTGTGTTGGATTGTAACAAATGATGCCTGTGATTGTGAGAATGAAGGGGACATCCCCAGAAAACAAACAGTGATTGTCACAAAACACGAGACTAGTTTTTAAAAATTTGTGTCTCACATATGTGCTTTGAAAGTCTGGATTTTTTTTCTTGTTCCCATCTTTTGGGAAAAGTGGTTGTATGGAGTATACTAAGATATCAACAAATGTCATTTTGAGTCATACAAAAAAAAAAAAAAAAAAGCCATGATAATCTGCTTGTTTTCTTTCCTGTGACTATTACTGGGGAAGTGCAGACCTGGCCAATACCTCTCCATTTCCACCAGATGAGGTATATCAAGAAATTGTACAGAGCAGGAGTCACACAGCTGTTCTTCAAGTGTGACTACCGCTATCAGCTGATGCCTTAGACAAAGGAGATGCTCGTGGAGCTCTGTCTGCACCTCCAGTGTAGGATCTCGCCATTGTAAGGCTTCATTGTTCATTGAAGTGACAATGTTAGTGTCCATTCTAACACCAGCTGCACAATATAAGCAGAAGCGCCAGTATAAAACCTTGACAGCCAGGTGGATATGGGATATGGAACACAAATTCTCACACATTTAGTTAGTATCACTGAGAAGAAACAATTTCAGTTTTTCCTCTAGAGCAAAGAGATGGAAATGGGAACATGTGTGATATCTTCATTACAAGGGAAACAAATCAGCATTTTCTGAAATTATCAATATATCCCAAAATGAACGTTGCCATTTTAGTAAATCTCCATTAATATTTTCTTCAGCTGATTTCTGAAGAGTATCCAACATATGGATGCCATCACAACTTTTGTCCTTAGCATTTCTCTTTGGAACTTTGGAATTGTAGTATTCATCACCTCCACAAACTCAAGGTTGACAAATGTTATCTAGTCATTGATGGTGTTGTTAGCTCTATTCATAATAGTCAAGAAACATTTAAAACAAGCTTGTTTCAGATTTAAGTAAAAATTATAATAAAAAAGAAACTAACTAAGTATCCACTAATTAATGAGTAGAGGAAGAAAATGTGACATATATTCTGGGACACCATTCAGCTATAGTCATAAAAATTATGTCACTTGGGACAACATGTACAGTATTTTATCAAGTCAAATAAGTCAGTCACAGCCAGACAGGTACTTTGTGGGATCACATTATGTAGAATGTAAAGTACCCGATTTTATAGATCAGTGGTCCTCAACTTTCCTAATGATGTGACCCTTTAACATGGTGATCCCAAAATATAAAATTATTTTTGTTGCTATTATAAAACTGTAATTTTGCTACTGTTATGAACAATAATGTAATTATGTGGGTTTTCTCATGGTCTTTTGGGGGTTGAAAACCACAGTTACAGATGTTGAGAGCAGAACTGTGGTTACCAGAGGCTGGCCCACAGTGTTAGAGAGTGGGGAAAGATGAGGAAAAGTTAGTTGATGAATGCACATTAAGTAATAGCTAGATAAATACATGTTGTAGGTACTATTGCATGGTAGGGCAAGGGCAAGTAGAGATAGCTGTCATGTACTAAACATTTCACAGTTCTTATCACATAGGCCTTGATAATAGTGCTACATTGCTATAAATCTGGACACTGGAAAATTGGAGGCAGTAGGGTCAGCAGTTCAAAGCCATTCTGAGCTACATAATCAGGCTGAAGGTCAACCTGGGCTATAATATGTCCACTCCGTTTCAAATAACAACAAAAGTTTTCACGACAAAATAATAACAATTTGAGAAGATAAAAATGTCTTAGCTGGTTTAAACAGTATACATGCATTGTAAATTTCATGGTATCTCCCCATTAACATGTACATCTTTTATGCTTTTTATAAATTAGTGAAAAATAAAATGTAAGTTTAAGGCCAGAGAGATAGGTTAATCAGTAAAGTGCTTTCTTTACAAGCATGAAGGTCCTCTAGAAAAGCCAGGTATGGTGGAACACTATCCCAGCCAGGAAGACAGGGACAGTAAAATGCTACCAGCACTGCCTGCTCGATGAGTCCTGCAGGGAAAGACCTCATGTGCTGGTTATCTGTAACTGTCAACTTGATACAATCCAGTTGAGGGAATTTGTCTAGATCAGGTTGGCTTGTGCAAGAGTGCCTTGATTATCAATTCATGAATGAAAACTCAGGCTGCTGAGCATGGCACCATTCCCTGGTTTGGGGCTCGGGCTGTATGAGAGCAGGGAGGGGGTGGCTGAATACAGAGCAGGAAAGTAGCACAGATTCATTCTTTTCTTTCCAGTCTTGACTGCAGATGTGGGTTGGACTAGCTGCTTGAGTTTCTGCTTTGGTGGCTCCTCAATGATGACTTATGACATGGAGTTGTAAGCTAAATAAACTTTTTTTCTTAGTTGGTTTTGGGCAAGGAATTACATCACAGTGTCATAAGTTAAACTGTAAAACCACCTTTCTACAAAAAGATGGAACACATGCAAGGAATAACACCCAAGGTGTTAGCCTCCACATACATAAGCATACATGTCCTTGGATTTTTGCACATACAATGATACCCATGTGTAAACACACACACACACACACAAACACACACACACACACACACACACACACACACACACACACACACACTGCAAATACAGATGCTGCTGAAAGCGTGCCCTTTCCCCTCCCTCAGCCTGCTTAGAGTATGGTTGAGAAGGAGTCTAATAGATTAGGGAGGCTGCTTCTTGCAAAAGTCTGTCCTAATATGAATAATGAAGATGTACAGACAGAAAAAAATGGTTGTCATGGAATTATCAGCAATTGATGAATATTCAACATAGTATCACAGAAACATAGATTTACTTCAGTTTACAAGTGCTTTATCTACAAGTCTTTTAATGACTATGACACGACTCCAGAGAATTGATAATGGAGGCAGAGAAGACAGCTTTGAACTTGCCAAATGTGAATTCTCCTTAAGGGGAGAGGGAGAAAAATCAAGTCTCCATGTAGAAATGTGGTGGGTGTTCTTTCTGAGACATTCCATAGAGGACCCCCTCCTCCCCTCCCCCCAGTGCAGAGACAAGTGACCTGGGGTAACCCCTTGGGCTGATAACAAAAACACCAGGGAGATGGTGAACTTGGATGAATCCCAGGAAGTCTCCCTGTCTACTTGTTTGTGCTGTTTAAATAGATAAAGCAATTAGACTGCCTCAAGAGGTAGCTGGCTTGCCAATTTCAATTTTTCAGAATTAATCTCCTTTGAGTTATACAAACATAGATAAATACAAACCTGCTATCCCATTTTAACTAATTTAAAAGCTGAGTTTTAGAAAAAATGCTCTCCAAAAGTAAATGTCAACTTTAGTCCTAAACAAAGAAAGAAAAACTTTCAGTGTGGTCCTCACACTGCAACAGGTGGTTTCTAACTCAAAACTTCGTCTGCCCTACAACAACTTGAAGTCAAAAGCCTCTTATTTAGGGAGCTTCTCTTTGGGAATGTATTATCCCCATGACACCCAATGCTTCAGATTTAGACCTAGTACAGCATATTTGGTGAAGCAAATGAATATTTAAATTTTCGCATGTAAGGTTTTTCTGGGGGAGGGCAGGGTTGAGGAGAAGATTTGTTTGTTTTAATATTGTTTCTGTTTTGTGTTGTGTTATTTTTGGCTTCTTGAGAAATAGTCTCATCCTTCTAGCTGAGGTTAGTCTTGAACTTAATAGGGCACACCTAGGCTGGTATTGAATCCTTAATAATCAGTTATCACCCTATCATATTAAAGGGCTGGGGTTACCCTTGGCATGAACTGCTACCATGTCTGATTTTCCTGCAATGCAACTACAAGGTTATAGAGGGAAATGAATACTACTGAAAAGTCCAAAGTTGGGACCCTATGGACTTGGTGATGGAGTCCCCGCTTATCCCAGTTAGGCATATTGGTTGATAGCAAGAGAAAATGACTGGGGCATGGGAGGACTATATAGAAGAGATGTGGATAAGTAACAGATCTTAGTTACTGAACCACCATGCATTTGGAAGCACGCTTCTTTGGAACTGTCAGGAATCCACTGACAGAGTCTTTGATTGGTGTCCTTGACAACAGTCAGCTCCAATGGTTTGCTCATATTTTTCATCCTGTTGTGGGTTGACACATTATCCCAGGCTGGGGGAGTCCAGTTGATTTTTCCAACTCACAAGTCCTCCCTTAAGAGTACTGTTGTGGGATATTTGTTTACAATGTGTGAAGATGTGATTGGTTTAATAAGGAGCTGAAGGGCCAATAGCTGGAGAGCAGAGAATAGTGACTTCTGGGAAGACAGAAGAACTAAGGATAGATAGGCATGTGAGAGATGACAGTCGGACAACGAGGAGGTCAGAGATACGTACAGAGGAGAGATAACTGAGCCATATGTCAGGACATAGATGATCAGGAACAGATGATTTTCAGTTGTAAGAGCTAGTTGGGAAAAAGCATAAAGTACTGCAAAGCTTTCATAATCAATAAACATCATTATTTGGGGGCTGCCAGTCCAATAACATTTAACAAGAAAGCTGACTGCAGAGTTCTCAGCAAGACCCAGGAGACCAGAGCAACAGTCAGGATTGCAGTCCTCCAAAGAAGGACCTGAAGTTAATGACAGGACACGGGGACTAGAAGATTGGGTTGGTTGATGAGGGAATGTCATTCTGTATATGTTTCTCTTATTGGTTGATGAATAATGCACTGTTCAGCCAATGGGGCAGGAAGATAGGTGGGGCTAGGAGACAGACAATTCTGGGAAATAAAGGCAGAGGGGAGTCACCATGTGAGCCCAGGAAAAGAGGGCTTGAGTCAGGCGTTCTCTGGTAAGATAAAACTATGCAGAAATACATAGATTAATAGTTATGGGTTAATAATTAAGACAGAGCTAACCAGTAAGAAGCCCTAGTCATTGGCCAACAGTTCCATAATTAATATAGCATCTGTGTGTTCATTTGGGGCAAGGTGACTGCAGAACCGGGCAGGAAATCCCGTAACAGTTGGTAGCCACTGTTCTTGATGATCTTACTTCCTCTTGCTTCTAGAGTTTTATCTCCAATCACAAATCCAGCATGGGTTCAGGTAGAAAGATGATAATCAGATTAAGAATCTGCTCTTATGATGTATTTTTTATATTGCTTTGTAAAGTCTCAGTGGAAATTTTTAGAAGAAAAGTCCTTGAGTAGGCAGAAAAACATACAAGGAAGAAAGTTCAACCAATGTTTGAACCATACTGACAGCAAGGTATGTTAGTTTTTAGACACACATTCTTCATTATCAAATGCACAAATAAATAAATAAACCATTTTGCTTTCTGTTTTCTCCCACAATTATTGTAATAATAGTATGGTCCATAATCCATGCAAATTCTTGGCAAGTTTTAATGAGTAACTGAATAAAATTGCAATCAATATTATATATATATATATATATATATATATATATATATATATATATATATGTTTACCTTGACACTGGGAATTACTCTGACAGAAACAGCTCCCATCTGATTATAGATACCTAATGAGATGGTTTCTATATTAGGCATGCATTTAATTAAAAGGATGTGTTAAGGATGGGCACACAGGAAATGATTTGGATAATTAATGGCAAAGACTGACTTCATAAATAATCTAAAAATATGTTTCCATCTCTTCCCCATTTTATATAGACTTATGGGGTTCTTATATGATTACCCCTGCATAATAGCATAGTAGTTGTATCTTTTAAGAACAAAACTCCAGGACCCCAAGTTTGACTCAGAGGCAGAAGTATTTTGAAGTTAGTGAAGCTTAATTTCAATACTCCTCACTAGTTTGACCCTCTTTCAATTCCCTGTAACTAGCTTTATATTTTTGTGGAGTTAAAGAAAAATTACCAATAAAATCATACCAGTTTTTAGTATATTCCAAACTAGACACACACACACACACACACACACACACACACACACCACACGTATCTGAGTCAACTATCCCTTGGGGTGCCTTGATTTTTCAGCTTGTATCAGTTTATGTGTGGTGCATATTAGAGTCAATAGTTTCATTAAGAAAATGTGTGTGTGTGTGTGTGTGAGAGAGAGAGAGAGGGGCAGAGAGAGAGAGAGAGAGAGAGAGAGAGAGAGAGAGAGAGAGAGAGAGACAGAGAGAGAAAGGAAGGGAGGAAGAGAGAGATTTTCTAAATGTTTGCTAGAGCCCAGGATGGGGATTGTGTAAGAGGAGAAGTCCTATATTAAGAAACATAAAAGCAGTAAGGACAAATACAATACATGTTCCCTGGACTCTCCTTGGCCTGATCTCCACACAGATGGTGATCTTCTCTTTATCTTACTCCATTTTCTTCTTCCCTCTACACATACCCCAAGTCATCTTTGTTGTGAATTTTCTGAGGGGTCATCAGCTCCCTTTGCCCCTCTATGACTATAGCCAGCCTCTTCTGATGTCTACTCACAGCTTGCTCACTCACCTCTTAAAGGACCTGGAGGACAGTGACATTTAGTTTGCTTCTGCTCTTATGAAACCCCACATGAGCATTCTTACTTGGGTATCTTCTGCAATCTCACTGACATGCCTCTTCAGAATACTGTTTCTGTAAACAGTTGCACCAAGAGGATTTTGGGAAGTTATTTCTCTGCTTACATATCTTTTTGCATGTATGTGTATGCACTGGAACTGTACTTTATTTAAAAGCTGTGATTGCATGGCTCTGTGTTCTGTCATGTCTCTTCACCTCCAATCCTGTAGCACGGTAGAGGCATAATAAAGAAATGCTGATGTTTATGGAATGAAATTAATATCTTCATCAAAGGTATCTGTTGGAATCTATATTTCAGACATAGGCCTTGATATGCTAGGTTACAGGAAATATACACCAACTAACCTTCTCCCCCAGAGGGTTTACAGAGTCGTTATAGATTGGAAGAATAGAAAAAGGACCACATCAAGCTATTGTTACTATTCACTAAGGGATTTATGCTAGAAGCACTTCATGTAGTTAATTCCTATAATTGACATATATGTACCTTCATAATACTTTATAGATACCACTTTACAGGTTTTCAAGTTTTCATAGAAGTATAGAGGCCTTAGAAAAATAATAAAACCTTTCAAAGACATTTAAAAACATTTCACACTTGAAAATACAGAGTTGGAATGTGTAAAATTACAGAGAATCTATTTTATTTTTTAAAAAACATGAAAGCAATAGAGGCTCTATTCAGGTGAGACCAGTAGGAAGTAAGAGGCCAAGAGAGAATGATAGGGGTGAGCACAGTTTAAGTAGTTCATTGTATACGTTTATTGCATTTTCCTAATGAGATCTATTATTTTGAATAATTTATGTTAAGAGAACAGATTTTACAGTAAACAGGAGCTCTAACTTGTCTTTCCCCTCAAATATCCCAATTGAAATAGAGTATTATTATACAGAGAATAATTATTTCAAAGTATTAATTGAAGAAACAAAAGTATTTTTGGGCACAAGAATGAACTTTTGGTTGTACCAAACAATAACTGAAGTTTCTCTGTAATTTATTCCAGTCACAAAGAGTATTTTCTAATTCTACCAAAATGCTCCTTTACCATCACTGTTATTTTATTTCTAAAGTGTGTGGGAACCAACACTTTGGCTCAGGTTCTCAAGAATTCTCTAAGCAGGGATGCACCTCTCCCGGCTGCATTATGGGATTTGCTGTATTAGCATTTTCCACAGCCTTGATTGTTGTGGTGATTGGTATTGTAAAGTTGGCAAGCTCTGGAAACATCCAGGAGACAAATCCTTGGGAATGTCTGCAATGCAGCTTCTAGACTGGGTTATCTGATGTGCGATGGCACCATTCCAAGGGGTGAGGTCCCAGATTTAAGAAGAGAGTTGAGCACCAGTATTCATCTCTCTCAGGTTCCACAAGCTCCTGCCCTTACACTTCCCTCACCCTCAAACTGTGGGCCAAAACCAACTCTCCTCTTCTTAAATTGCAACTGGCAGGTATTTTGTTATAAGACAAGTAACCAAGACAACTAGAAAGAGAGGAATGGGCACCATGACTGTCATACTGTCTGATAACAGGAAGCCTTTAAAGGGCTGTATAAAATGCCCATTCATATTTTTTAGTGGACTTCTTTCTATCAGCCTCTCCATTGAATAAACTTAAAAACACTAAATCTACTCTTAAAGTCAGTATCTCTATTTCTAAGAGACAGCATCATCACTAGAATTTTCTGTAAACCATGATTTGGGAGCTACATTGGCTCAGGATAACTTAGAAGCTATGAGATTTGATAGAATAAGACAGAGATTAAAAGGAAGGAAAATAAAACTTTACTTTTTGCTTTTATAAGTTCCCACAGCACTATTAATTCTTGCTTCATATCCCATTCTGCCTCAAGAATTTAGTCATTGTACTTTTTCTTAGCACTGGACAAGAGCTGAAAATTTGAACCTACATTATTTTTGAGCATAGGAACTGGATTAGGTGATTTTATGAGTCTGAGAGAAGATATCTTTTTAAGAAAGTACACTTGGGCAACCTTTTCCTTAAGAATTAATTGAGTAAATTTGAAATCATATAGAGCAAAAATAAGAAAAAAAATTGCCATTACCTGCCCCCCTTCACAACATTTTAAAAAATGACAGCCACCTCTATTTATTGCTTAACCTATTGATGCATTCATGGTGGTATCATTGATTTCCAATCTCAAGGCAACCTCTTTGTGCTGCTGGGAGCCAAGGTCTAGGTCTATTCATTTATTATCGTGTGTACTCATGGGAGGGAGATGGGTCTCATCGACCCAGCTGTGCACCAGCTGGTAAATATTTAATGTTTATTCCCATCACTGAAATTATTTCAAATTTGGATATTGACCATCACTCACATGACAGATTGGTGTAGCCTGCAGTATGTAATCCACTCTTCAACATACTGCAGTCTCTTCCATTGTTTGAGTTATGCGTATGTTGTAAATTTGTCACTGAGTGTCTAAATGGCCTACAGTCTACATTTGAATTTTAAGTCACCTTGACGTCTTTTGGTGGTTTCTACTCTCTCTCTCAATAATTGCATACTTTTAGAACTAGAATCTTTGAAGATGCTTGAGAATTTCAGCCTTTAAAATTACTATGATACCAGTGCTTTTCTCATGTTATTTCTTGCTAGAAACCCAGCTCAGAGTATGCCTAAGTGTATGCTTTCAGATGCTCACAACAGCTTTATTCCATGCTATTAGTTATTCACATTAAATCTTTAATTTTGGCATTGGTGGCGTTCTGCCTGTCCTTGAAGCAATTGTTACTTTGCCATCTATCATATACTGTTTGGCTCCTACAGGGACTGGGTCTATTTAGAACTATTTGCAAAAGCTCTCCTGGAAACTTCACCTGCCAACCTTATTGTGACCAGTTCGATTTTGATTTCAGGATCACTTCTTAAATTCTAGTCCTTGCATTTATTTATTTCTATTTTGTACAGTTGAATCATTGCCCATCACTTCTATATATGGAGCCTTTGAACACCTCTTTTTCCTTTCTTTTTTGTGTGATGCCCACCTTGTCACCACATGAGAATTATTTCTTTAATTTATTGAGATTATTGTATAATTAGATCATTTCGCCTTTCTTTTTCATCCCTCAAAACCCTCCCATATACTTCCCCTTTCTCTCTTTTAAATTCATGTCATCTTTTTCATATATATTTCATACACACACACACACACACACACACACACACACACACACACTCATTCCTGGGTACATGGACACAACCTTCTTCAGTCTGTATAATGGTACTAGGATGTATGCTTTCAGGGACGCTCATTGGGTTTTTAATAATCAATTGGCATACGCTTCCCAGAGAAGGCCATTCCTCCCACTTTCAACATTCTTCGGGTACCTATAGCTTTTTTTGTGAATTTCATTTTTCCCCCCAGTAATCTTTGACTTAATTTTCCTGGCTTTGAACATCTACAACCATCAGCATTCACATTAAAACCCAGAGAACTGATCCAGCAAAGTACTGGATCGTCCAGGATCTTAGAGACTAGCAGTCCTTTCAAGGGCAAAACTCCTACATGGCTCGCTCCTTTCTGGCCTGGAGCACAGGGGTTCGTGCTTCCTGGTGCGGCTTCCTCAGCGCCGTGCTGGCAGTACTTATGCTTCCATTTAAAATGTGAATAAATAAATATTAACTATAGCTGGTCATTAAAGATTGCACATTGCCCTGGCATCCCTGTAAAATTAGTACGCATTTTATCTTTGGAGGAAGCTCACAAGTGCACGAGAGATACAGGGTTTCTAGCAGATTTTATAACAGCCATTAAACGGATAGAAAATTAGAAAACAGAACGTATTTATTACTTTCCGATTACTGTGATAAAACACGATGGCCAAGACAACTTTTAGAAGTAAAGGTTTATTTGGCCTCCTAGTTTTAGAGGGTAAGAGTTTTTCACGGCGGGGAAGCAGACAACACGCATGCCAGCCAGAGTAGCAAGCTGAGAGCTCACATCTTGAACCTTAAGCTGCAAGCAGAGAGGGCAAACTCTCAATGCCTGTCCCAATAATTTGCTTTTTCCAACAAGGCCACACTTCCTAACCTTCCCCAAACAGCAACATCAGAGTGACCAGGTGTGTCCAAGACTCTGGGGGACACCTCACTTCAACCATCACACACACACACACACACACACACACACACACACACACACGACATATATCACCCATTCTATGTTTAATTTAGCAAATGCCCTTAAGGGGTAATTTTTGTGGCATTGTAGCAAGGTGCATTTAAATATGCTTTAAAGCAATGCTTACCTAAATAGGACAAAATAAGATAAAGAAACAAAATAGTATTGGGCCTGGGTGAACAGAAAGGTTCTCACTGGAATGTGACCATGTCAACTCTGCCGACTCTGACTTCCCATTTCCAGAATTGTGATTAAAAAAAAAAAAATCTTTGTAGATCTCAAGTGACTCTCTTCATTGTATTTTCGCTTTGTCTTTTTTGTTTTGTTTTGATTGTTTGTTTTTTCTTCCAGAGACAGGGTTTCTCTGTGTAGCCTTGGCTATCCTGGAACTCACTTGGCAGACCAGGCTGGCCCCAAACTCAGAGATCCATCTATCTCTGCCTCCTGAATGCTGGGATTAAAGGTGTGTGTTGCCATGGCTGGCTGTTTGTTTATTTATTTATTCTTCATTCATTCATTTATTTAATTATGGAAACTCAACTAAGACACCATCACATCTTGAAACTTCTAATAAGGAGGAATTATTTATTTAAAGACCCCAAGAAGACATCCCAATAATTCTCCATGGTCTGAGATGTACTCCAAGCTCATTACTGAATCATTTATTGGCAAGGGAAGTAGGGTTCTCTTAGATTTATCAGGTGTTGTGATTTGTATATGAGATTACCCCGTAGGCCCAGGAACACTCGATCCCCAGTTTGTGGTCCTGTTTGGGAAGGTTACTGAACCTTTAGGAGGTGGAGCCTGGATGAGCAGGTGTATCCCGAAGGCAGGCTTTGAGGTTGTGTAGCCTGGTCTTGCTTGCTCTCTCTACTTCTTGTGTACTGGTGAAATGTTATCAGTCAGCTTCCTGCCTCTGTACCCATGCCTTTCCTGACTGTTTGCAGGCCTTCACTGCTATGGTGGACTCCGTAAGTCTGAAACTGTAAGCCAGAGTAATTTCCTTGTTCCCAAAGTTGCTTTTTGTCAGGGCATTTTGTCATGACAATGGAAAAGAAACTAACACACCAGGCATGGATCTGGATGAGAAATTGATTTTTTTTCTGAATGAGAGATGGATTTCATAAAATCCTACAAACAACTTTCAAGGCAAAATACTTCCTAGGGTATGATTTATGGATAGCACATTACCAGTCCACGAGGATATGCGTCATAGTAACATCTCTAGAGAAAGCTCCTGGAGAAGATCTTTCTTCTTTTACATGTTAGGATTAAAAACCTTAACAATTGTGTTAAATGAGGAAAGTTTTGACTTTGTTACATTTTGTATTTTATCTTTTTCATTTACAATATGGCAATTTGTTGGTATTCAGGCATCTGTACTGGCCTGTTGTTGGGGTTCTGACAGGAAACATCTTCAGCTGTAGCCATTAAGAGCACCACCTGTGTACATTTCACAACATTTCCTTTAAAAAGGGCCCTGCCCACTTCCCATCTCTGTCTCCCTTCTCTGCCTCTCTCTCTGTCTCCCTTCTCTGCCTCTCTCTCTCTGTCTCCCTTCTCTGCCTCTCTCTGTGTCTCCTTCTCTGCCTCTCTCTCTCTGTCTCCCTTCTCTGCCTCTCTCTCTGTCTCCTTCTCTGCCTCTCTCTCTCTGTCTCCTTCTCTGCCTCTCTCTCTCTGTCTCCTTCTCTGCCTCTCTCTCTGTCTCTCTTCTCTGCCTCTCTCTCTGTCTCCTTCTCTGCCTCTCTCTCTCTGTCTCCTTCTCTGCTTCTCTCTCTCTGTCTCCTTCTCTGCCTCTCTCTCTCTCTGTCTCTCTTCTCTGCCTCTCTCTCTCTGTCTCCCTTCTCTGCCTCTCTCTCTCTCTGTCTCCCTTCTCTGCCTCTCTCTTATCTTCTGCTGTTCCTGTCCCTAGAGGCCAGTCCCCCTTACCCCTCCCACTTTTCTCATTATCTTTCCCCTAATTAAAAAACAAAACAAAAACAAACAAACAAAACAAACCTCCACTTGATCTTTGTGACATGGGCTCTTTCTCTCTTGGGCTGCTTTTTTGAATTACAACACAGTTAAGCCTGGAGCCTCATACATATCAGGCAAGCATTCTACCACTATGCTATATCCCATGCCTGATACATAAATCCACACATTTAATATAAAATAACAAAATATTGGTTATATTATTATCAACCTTGAAATTAAATGGTTACAATGGTTTAATCTGTCAGAGAATCTGACATTCTTTTGATCTGGGCTTTAATGTATTGATGTAGGAAGACAGGGAACCATAAATGCCTTTATTTCAGAGGTATGCCATAGATGGAACAGAGTGATCATGAGCAATGTCATTCTCCTGCCTCGCCAGGCCTTTTCATGATATCGTGCACTGAGTGACCATCATTTGCCTCATTCTGTCTCCTCTACCAGCTTCTCTGAAATGTAAGGGATGCATCTTTTTGTAGTGTGCTGTTTAGGATGTTGGGATTCAGCAAACATTTCTTGATTATAGATGATCTGCTGAACTAAGGCAGAATGAAAAAAAATTGAGTTTGAATCTTTCCCTGACAGTGATTGCCTTCTAGACAAAGCAATTAATCTGCTGCCTGCATCAGTCTAAGAGGGCCTGCATTTCTATGCAAGCAAATTTACTTTCCCACAGAAAAGACAACTTGACCTCTGTTTCCTTTTGCTTCCGACTTCATAGGATTTCTCACAAATTAAAATTTAATTTAAAAGTGCACAGCCCTTAATTTACTGAAAAATATGAGTATTATAAAGGATATCAAAGGTAGATATAAATAAAGCTATAATCAAAATCAACAAAGACAAATAAGAAACATGGAAACCATCCCACAGAGGTAACCAGGCTTTTATCCAAAAGAAGAGGAGAGCCAATTGGAAACATCAACTTCATGGATGCAGTTCAGGATAAAGTGTAAAAAAAGAATCAGCATCCGTGAATCACACCCACAATGGTTAGCATTCATTGTCCACTTGATTGGGTTCCTAATCCAATTGCCAATCACTGTCTTCATCTGACTCCCAGAGCCAAGGAGCTGGCCGATTTTGTACTTGTTCTCCTCAAACTGATTGTTAAAGAAAGCCCCCTTTTCTTTAAAGTAGCCTGTCTCAGGCATTTTGTTCTACTATCACAAAGCTTGCTAACATCGCCTGGCTTTTGACCACATATTCATCAATTCCACCAGAACATTTGAAAAGTAGTCCTAAAAAACAAAACAAAACAAAAACAAAAACGAAAAAAGGAAGAAAGAAAGGAAGAAAGAAAGGAAGAAAGAAAGAAAGAAAGAAAAGTAGGCCTATCATTCTTTTCTATTTTAGCCTTGCTCAACCCTTTTCCATCCCCAGGTGTCTTGGTCATTGTTCTATCGCCGTGACGAGACACCATGACCAGAAGAACTCTTATAAAGGAAAGCATTTAACTGGGGCTAACTTGGCGTTTCAGAGGTTTGATCTATTGCTGGTATGGAAGCATGCAGGCAGACATGGAGCTGGAGATGGAACTGAGAGTTCTTCATCAAGATCCATCGGCAGTAGGAAGAGAGGCCTGGCTTCTGAAAACCTCAGAGTCCACCCCCAGGGACACACTTTCTTCTAATCCTTTCAAATAGTACCACTCCCTGGCAACCAAGCCTTCAAATCTACCGGCCTATGGGGACACTTTCATTTAAACAATCACACCACATAACATTGTTTTTACAGGTGCTTGGATGGCAATCGAAACTTACAGTAAAATGGGCAGTTACAAAAATGCTTTTCAGGGAACAAATATCTTTGTTTTAGAGAATATTTTGGATACAAACTCTTAGAAGAAAAATATTGCTGTAACTGTGTTTTAGTGTTTATTTAGAATATAACACTTCACAGTAATGTGTGAGTAAATAAATAGAAGGAACCAAACTTTGTTTACTAGTTATTAAACTAGGTCACTGTTTACTTGTAGTGGATACACATTTTTATGAATGCTATTTGTATAAAACTAAAGTATAATTCTTGAGCATTTAATGAATAAAAAAGAATAATTTGAAAGCTCAGGACAGTACAGTGTTTCTGATATAGAGCCAAGACTCTTAATTTGATTTTTTGTTTGTTTTAGAGAAAGGGTTTCTCTTTTAACAGCTCTGGCTGTCAGAACTTGCTTTATGGCCCCAAACTCAGAGAGATCTGCCAGCCTCTGCCTTCCACATACTGGGATTAAAGGCATGTGCTTCTGAGTGTGATTTTAAATGTGGGCCTTAAAAAAAGACAACAAACGGGCAATTTCTAATATGGTAAATGCTACATTACTCAACACTCATGCCTTGAGTTCATGAATAACCCAGATCCCTTGATATCTGTCTTTAAAGCAACCCTGCCTGCAATTTAGATGCATTTCCAGAGAAAACATAAAGAACAAGAAGAAATGTTACTCCCGTGTCTGTTTCCAGAGCTGACCATTTGGTGTTGGATAAGCAGTTGGCGTACTCTTTTCCAAGGAGGATTGTTTCTCCTATGCTCAGCATTCTTGGGTTGCTTATAGTTCCTTGTGTATGGTTGAGGCTTCCTAGGCTTTTCCCTTAACCATGGTAGCACGTCATTGTCGTCCTTACTCAGCCCACGCCAAGGCAATCATAGCAGTGAGACTTTGACAGAAGGCTCAGACATTAAGTCACACTTTTGTAGCTAATGAGTTTACAAAGGTCATGACTTTGAAAAAGAGCAGGAGGTGGAGGTATATGGAAGTGTTTGGAGGGAGGAAAGGGAAGGGAGAAATGATGTGATTTTATTATAATCTTAAATATATAAAGTAATCATTTCATAAAATGGGAAAGAATGAACCAATTCTGATGGCTAAAGGAACCCACACTCTTTGCAATACAGGTTACAGATCCATACTCTCCTTGCCTTCTCACTCTTTAAGGTCACCTTAGACTCCAAGAATTGTGAAGTTTTAATGATGTGCTGAGTTGCTTGTTAACCTTGTAGCTGTTTGGGTTTAGTAAAGCATAACACTTATTTAATTAAAAGAGACTCTGTCCTAATTAACTGCACATGATTGTCAATATTCTTTCCATGAAGCTTTTCTTCATTCTAGGAAAAGCCAACATTTAAATCATAGGCTAGATAGGGAAAGGTACTGAAATTCAGGCGTAATTACCAAACACTTTTTTCTCATTTTTTTTTGTGTTTTTTTTTTCTTTTTTTACATTTAGAAACAATCTTATTTTACATATCAATCCCAGTTGCCTCTCCCTCCCATCCTCCTATGCCCCCCACTGACCCCTCCATCCCATGCCCCATCTACTCTCTAGGGAGGGTGAGGCCTTCCATGAGGGATCATCAAAGTCCCTCACATCATTTGGGGCAGGGCCTAGGCCCTCCCCTCTGTATCTAGGCTAAGAGAGTATCCCTCCATGGGGAATGGGCTCCCAAAGTCCAAACTTTTTAACAATAGTTTCTATTGGAACTCTACTGGCTAAATTATTAAAACTTTTCCTAAGTAAGTAGATTCATACTTTATTGGGTTTAAGTAGAAGATGTGACTTGAACATGAAGGCAGTTTTATGTGTGAATGCTTTGCCTGCATGTATACATAGCATGTGCATGTTTGGTGCTCAGGGATGTCCTAAAAGGGTACAGATTCCTAGGACTGAGACTATGGATGGTGGTGAAACACCGTGTGGAAGCTGGAAGTCAGGCATGGGTCCTTTGTAGGTGCTGGGAATCGAACCTGGGTTCTCTGTAAGACCAACAGGTGTTGTTAACTGCTAGGCTCTCTCTCTAGCCCCTTGACATCAGTACTTTCTTTAAGATCAAAGACTCAATGACATTTCCCCACAGTTAACTAGCTTGCCTTATTCAGCACAAGCAATTTCAAATTCTATGTTCAGACCCTTATATACTCCATTGTTTGTTTGCATGAGGAATGTGCCAAGTTCGTGATACCTAAAAGATTACTAAATAAGAATCCCTGCTAAATTCACAGTTTTGAGACTCCACACTTTACTCCATGGCTTCTGTTAATTTTAAGGAGCTTTTGCTCCTTAATATAGAGTTGTCTATATTTTGTGCTTATTTTCTTTTTTGGAAAATCCAATGAGTGTACTCGAGTTACTTACAAGGCTGTGAGTGAGGGGTTATTTGCATGAGGACGGAAGACTCAAAAACAAATGCATTAACAAAAATCCCACTCCAGTGTGGAGTGACAGCTCACATAAGCTGTTTCTCTGGCGCTTCCCTCATGAATTACAGACAGCCTGGCTGATGGAATGGGCCTTGTGCCCACTTTTAAAATCTCATATTGACTCCAGAATTAAAAAAATTATCTGCCTGCTATATTCAAAGTAGATCTCAAATACTCCCCATCCGTTACTAAACTTTATAAAGTTATTCAGAAAAAAACAAATGACATTCTATCTCTTTAGATGGTATGGGCCACAACTGGTTACAAAAAGAAAAAAAAAAAAAAAAGATAAATATATGCAGGGGCATAGAAGGTAGGAGAAATGAAGGTCATTGGGTTTCCAGTGTCTCCCACCACATTTGTTTTTTAGGATGAAATTCAGGTAGGTGAAACCAGCTAGTTAAATGCTTTTCAAGTCTACTTTAGAGTTGCATTCCAGTGACCAATGACTTCATCACAGGTGTCATAACATCAGCTGCAACTGCATCTGCTTTGCTTCTTTAGCTTCACCCCCTTTAAAATTATCTTAGAAACTTCATGGAATAACAACTCACTTGGAGTCACTTGGATGCAGTCTCCCTGGACTTCCCTAACAGTCCTCTCTGGGCATGAGCATTCTAACATCTATGGTTACAGGAGAATGTGATCTGGGAAAGTGGGACAAAGGTAAAATTTCTGACATAGTACTGTATAGCCGACATTGAAAAGAACTGCTATTTATTATGGTTTCTCTTAGGAATAAAGATTGTAACTAAAAGATGTTATATTGAGACATATTAGAACTATACTATTCAGAATAAAGATATTGTTATAGTTTTTCCATGTACTTACAATCAAATCTTCATTAAGCCTATGGGACCACCTGGTACCATTCCATTGAGTAAAAAATTTGATACAGATAATTCATCCAGCTGGGAATACTTGAGAAAACTCAAATTAATACTTTTTTTAAAATAAAAATAGGTTTTAATACTCTGAGAACAGCATGAGATTTTAATTTAATTGGGTGCTGGTCTAAATTAGACTGAATTATAGTTGAATATTTCCTTATCTCTCAAGAAATGCTATTGAATGCCTTTTGATTGTTTCCCTAGTCACAGCTGAGTCTAACAATTTTTTTTTTCTGAATTTATTTGTGAGTTTGCAAAATTTTGCTTACAATAGAGGCTTAAACAATTATATGTTTAAATTTAGTTAGTAGGCCACTTAAGTAATTATATCTTTAAATATGCAAAATGAGGCTGTGGTGTTTGTTTAGCCATAGGCTTCCATGGAATGATGGCTCTATATACTTACCTCTCTCTCTTTTGAGATTGCATTAAATAGCAGATCACACGGTATTTCTTTGGATGTCACTTGTTTTCACTGTTTTCTGAGATGTGTTTTATCTTACTTTAATATTTTTTTCATTTAATCAAAGAATTAGTGCCATTATCTCCTTTTTTCTCCTCCAAGGGCTTTGGTGTTTACATGATGTTCAAAAACTCGCAGTATTGAAGAGAACTTAAATTGAATTTCAAGCATTCAAAGCTAAAGCCATCACCCCTAAGTGTGGCCAGATATCAAAAGAAGTTTGTCTTTTTTATTCAGGTTTTACACACACACACACACACACTTTTCATGGAAGCCTGTGAAAACAAAGATTCAATACTTTCTGAGGATCTTATTGTAACAGGTCTTTCTTTGGAGAACTAGTTCCCAAATAATAATATGGCAATTACTTATTAAATAAAGCCTGGCCATAGCTTAGGCTTATTGCCAAGTAGCTCTTATAATTTAAATTAACCTGCTTATATTAATCTCGGTTCTGCCATGTGGCTCATTACCTCTCCCTACTGTAATTCCATGTTCTCTGTGTCTAGCTGGTGAATCTCAAAATTTTCCACAGCGTCACTCTTTCTCCTCCTGGGAAAACCACCTGTCTTCTCCTGCCGGCTATTGACCATCCAGCTCTTTATTAAACCAATCAGAAGGTGCCTTGGCAGAGACGCATCTTCACAATGCACAAAAGGATTATCCCACAACACTGGTTTGTATAAGCTGATGTGCTGAGTGAGAACACGCCTCTCTCATTAGCTTGTTGCCAGGCTATTTCGAGTACATCCACTTCTTCCTCAGGGACAGCTTTGTGAGTGCTGCTTTGGGCTGTCTGAACCAACAGTTCTGCAAAAGCATTTCAGCAAACAACACACATCCCTCCTCTTCAAATACAAGAAGGGAAGGGCTGAGGCAAGTGAAGGATCTAAGTCAACAGCAGAACTTGTGGTTCTTTCAGGGACACATGTCTGGTGCTCATTTAAGAGCATTCCCACTCTTGACTACCTTCTTCAGGCCAAGAATACATGGCATGGTGGTTCTGGGTAGCATGTGTGTCTCCTTCATCTTTGTGACTCCAAGTATTTCACAGGGCATGCCTGTGGCAAGCACATTGATGGTTGCTAGTTAAGTGACTTTCACTTAAGGAATATTAGACTTAAGAAAACTAAACAGGTGGTTATAGAATTCACCTAAAACAAAGATATTGGCGTGTAAAGTAATAGGACTGTTATGCCAAGAGTCATGACTCCAGGTGAGTGATGGGAAAGAGTTTGCATACATATTTAAAGATGAACACTTCCAACATAAGAATCATGAGTTTGAAGAGTCTGATGACAGAAAACTCTGGTTCAAATCAGCTCTCTGACATTGATTCTCGGAGGACACTTACAGTCACATGAAAGTATGTGATATTTATCAACAGGACCTGTGCAGGCCACTGTAAGAACACAGAGAAGGCTGGGAGTGTTGAAGAATTCATATTTGATGCTGTGATACTGAGACCTTAATATTCAGACTTGTGATATAATCTGGCACCTGCATAGATGACCCCTGTTTTGTCAGACTATGTCCCTTGATTGTCAACACTTCCTCTTACTAATATGATGTTAGAACGCCCAAGCTTACTGCTGTCGTAGTAATTTCTCTGCATAAGATTCTACTACAAGGCCTCAGAGAAATACATATACAGCCAGTGAACAGTGTAATGCTTCATAATATACATTCGTACTTTCTCTTCTCTTAGTTGTTAGCTGATTATTAAACTGAGATTTTGGCAAGTGAACTAGAAAAGATTATGCATGCAATAAAATCATAAAGCCATACAAAAGAAAGAAAACTTGCTGTATTTGATAGCATGAATAAATTTCCACCCCAGTAGGCCTAGTGAAGCCAACCAGGTACCAAAGGACAAACACTGTGTAATTCTTCTTGGACAAAGCAACTAAAAGAGCCAAACACAGAATAATAGAGTAGGTATGGTCACCAAGGGTTGGAGTTGCTGTTCAGTGGGTATAAAATATCAGTTACACAAGATGAATTAGGGACCAGTTGGGCAGCCTTGTGCCTAGAGTAAGGAATACTTCATCATGCACTCATAGTGGAACAATCTTGTTGTGATGATTAATCTTCACTGTCAACTTGACAGAACTTCAAATCACCATGGAATAATTTCAAAAAGACTAAACTGAAGACTCACTTTAAATATGGAGGGGCTTGGGCTCTGCCTCAACTTGGTATACCACATTTTGTTGACTCCCAAGGGAAGGCATTACCCACTCTGAGGAGTGGATGGGGGGGGGAGGGGTGGAACATTGGTGGGGATGGGAAGGTGAGAGATGGTGAGGGAAGGGGAACTGGGGTTGGTATGTAAAAAACATTTCTTTTTCTGGCATGGCCATTGTGTCTCTTCACAGCAATTACAACCTAACTAAGACACACATGTAAAGGGAAGCCATAAATATGGGTGGATCCATCCTGTAGGCTAAGGTCTCAGATTGATGAAGCAGGCAGTCTGGGTGGGGGTTGGGGGGTGGGGATGTTGGAGTACCAGCATGCAGTGCTCTGCTTCCTGCTGCAGACACAGTGTCACTAGTGACCTCACATTCCTGCCATCGTGACTGCAGTGCAATGATGGGCCATGCCATCACACTGTGAGCCAGAGTAATCCCTTCTGTGTTGTTTTGCCTAGTATTCTTTTTTTTTTTTTTTACCCACAGCAAACTAATGTACACCCTTTAAAGATTGTTATTGCAGCCCTAAAGGTGGTTGAGAGGGAGACACAGGAAGAGGATTGGTAGAAAGGTTGAGACCAGATGTCTAGAATGGAAAGTGGGCACGCACTGGATATTCACAACAAACTGCTCTGAGCTAATTACTAGGGAATCAGATCATTAAGAGTTTTTAATTTTGATAATGTTAGAAAAACTAGTACGCATTTTCACATAGGTTGACATATTTAATTGATATATAATAATTCAAATAGAACTTTAAGTCTACACTTTGTAGATTTACTGGCTATATAAGCACTCAAATGTAATGAAATACCTTTTAATGATTAAATTAATATTTATTTTCATTTGTTGTGTAAGACCCCAAGAATTAAGGAATTCTTTACATTTGAAAATAATATTTATAAGTAGACTAGTGAAACTCAGTTACATCCAGATTTAAATTGGAGAAAAATCTTCAGAATTAAGTAAAACATCCATAATAATAATTTATGGTCCAGATTTAATGATGACCATGAAAAACATAAATAAGAAATTATTAGATGTTATTAGGTTGGATGGTAACCAAATATACAAAAAAATATGGGTATGCTTCATGCTTGTGGATTTCAGAGATGATACTGAAGTACACATTTGGCCAATGACCTGAAGGTGATGTTAGGTTAGATGCTGTTGGGCAGAACTGTAGAATTCTGTGGCTGAAGTTAACTGCTGTCCATCTCTGCATTTGTGCCACACCTTCAAGTTCATGAAGAAAGCCTAATGAATAGTAAGTGCATCCTTGCCATTTAAAATTGCCTTAACCAACTTTGAAGACAGGAATTTATGGCTTGAAGACACAGGTGCTAGTCAGAAATAATCTTACCAGAAAGAACCAAACACATGGTAGCAAAGACTCAGTATACCTTGGGGCAGGTGATCTCTATTTATATTCAAGGAGCCACCCAGACAAGCAGGATTATAGTGTCCACATCATTATTTGTCTTTTTCGTGCTGTAACTTAGTACTTTTCACTTTGGCTAATTCTGATGGATGAACCCAGGTCATTAACATCTAACAAGATGCCTTTTGCAGGAAGCTGAGAACAGTTTGAGAAAGCCCTTTCTTGGGGGGAACGGATGATATATGGAAATCCTTTTGAGGATGAAAAGGATAGAGACTCCAACTCCATTTGCCTTCTTCCATGTGGTTAAGAAGAAAATGATCCCAAATCTTAATCGTAAGTTATCAGATGTTTCCAAATATAAACCACCACCTTGGTGACAAATACAATGGCATTATTTGCTTCTGATTTTAAGTCAATTGTGTTAAATTCTTAGGTAAGCTATATATTGGGCATTCTCAGCCACCATATCAAATTCTACCTCCATCTAGAGTTATACAGTATGCCGGAAAAGAGGCTTAAGTGGTACTGCCTAGGTGTTATTTTCTATTATACTGTGACAAAAGGAGAAAGATAAACCAAACTACCAGCATGTAATTTTTTAGATTAAAGTTCAGGTGCATATGTATCAAGGTAGGACAGCAGTGTTTATGTTGGATGCATCCTATCTTGAACATCACTGACTCAAGGGATTGCTGCTGTAACATCTGTCAAATCCTGATTGAAACTCCTGGAACCCACTATTTCCAGATGCAGTTCTCTCTTGAAGTTTATGATAAAACTTTCTGGGGAGGAGTAGCTTTGGCTGGTGGTTTGAGTTGAAGTGATGTTTGGGAAGCCTAGGATACTGGGCCTTGTCTTAGGCTGAGGTTTATGAAGCTATACTTGAGCCAGGAGTTTCCTTTCCAGAAACCGATTATCAGACAACCCATTGGCATTTCCATAAAATTTGATATTCTGTGGGGGGAAATTCAAGTATAAGGGCATAGAACTTATACTTGATGAGATTTAAAAAGTTTATTTATTCAACAAGAGTTATTGCATCCTTCTGAGATAGGAACATTAGACTCTGTGGGTATGAGATGGGTAAAATGTGCCAAAAACCGCTTTCCTAGAGAGAATCTCTGACTTAAGGCCATAGCCTAATTTCTTTGCACAGGACATTTGGAACCCTTGGCAGAGTGCCTTGGGATCACAGTGCCTAATGGCCCCAGCCAGTCTTGAAGTGACTGGCCTCTTTCTTGATATATATTTCATGGGGCATTCTAGGTTCTGTTATGTACAGGTATGATTATTCTAGCCATAATAAACCAGTTACACTTCTGAATGTCATACTATTTTGCTTTGGGAATTGTGAAATTCCTTTGCCTTCTATTTTGAACTCATTTACCCCATCTTTTCTCTCTATCATGAGTATTTGTTCCCTGGACTGGTTACTATCCCAGGTGTCAGTTGCTTGGGGAAGCTTTTACCAGTTCTCAAGCTTAGGTGATGTGTCTGTTCAAAATGGCCACACAGCATTTTTATCATCATGGTTATCATACAAAACTCATCCCTTGTAATTTTCTGTCTTTTTTTTCTAGGTTTATGTTGCTTGAAAAACTGTAGCTCATTAGGGAAGTGGTTCTAAAATATTGCCACATCTCTCCAGACTCTGGCACAGTGCCCAGGTTCAGACAAGAGCTTAGAAGTATTTTTAGACTGTATAAAATATTTGTTAGCGTCTGGGAGAAGCAACCTTCAATGAAGCAAGTGTAATCATTCTGAGTCATTCATGTGATATCTATTATCTGTCATCTATCATGTATCTATCTGTCTGTCTATCATCTATATATCTAGCTATGTATCTATCTATCATATAATCTATCTATCTATGATTTATATGTAATGTCTTTACCTCTTACTATCTACACAGCTACCTTATATCATCTATCACTGAACTTGGAAGGCACAGAGTTATTCATGGGGCATTTGAAGATTTGTTCCACATGCATCTGGCACTGTGGCAAATTCTTTATTCCCAAATGCAGCAACACCAATATATGTCCATTCCATTAGCTATTGGAGCAAATTGTCAGTGTTCTCTGTATGTTAAAACTTTATGTGTATTGACAAGTGCTTTCAACAACACTTGTCAATAAAAGATGTAGAAGTCTTCAAATGCAGTTCATGATTTGACTGGATGCATTTCATGTCACCTTTCGCCCCTTCATGCTTTTATCTGCATACCATTTTCCTCATTTTCTGCTCTCTCTTGCTCTCGTATTCTCTCTATTTCTCAGCACATGTTTATAATATGCCCAGAATAGTGGTACAGAATCCCGGACCAATGCCGGAGGCATGTGGAGGGCACTGGCTACTAACTCTACCTTAGGTGTTATCTGACCTGTAGAATCAAATGCTGGACTTACAAGTGAGCAAGTATGCAGATGATTCTTGGCATTATCCTTTAAGTCCTCCAGCTAAGGCCTTGGGTGTAGCAGAGTAGAGACCATCTGTGCTCTAATACACTGTGAATTCCCAACTCACTGAAATGATAAGAAATAACAAATGCCTATTGTTTTAAACTAGTAGATTTGGGGAACTGTATAAATGGCTCATTGGCAAGCATGAGAACCTGAGTTTGACTATCAAACCCATGTAAAAAAGCTGGGCATGGTGGTGCAGGTTTGTAATTCCAGAGCTCAGTGGGAGAATGCAGGATGATTCCTGGAGCTCAGCCAGCCATGCCTTCTTGATTAGTTCCAGGGCATTAAGAGCTCCTGTCTGAAAATTCTGAAAGCCAAATAGCACCCAAGGTTGTCTTCTAGCTGCCACATAAGAATACACACATGCAAACACCTACACCTCCTACATATATGCACACAAAACACTACTATACTAAATTATGTGATACTCATGTAACAGTAGATTACAATGCTGGTCACAAAGTAATTCTCGATCTGTCATGTCTATGATGACTTTTATCTTTCTGTAGCAAGAACACACTTCTTTATAAACACAAATCTGTATAAATGAAAAGATCAGGGTTGGTTATATGGCTAAGAGCAATTGCTGCTCTTACAGAGGACCCAAGTTGGATTTCCAGCACCCATGTTCAGGTGCCTCATAATAACCTGTTACTGTAGTGGGTTTTTCTTTGGACCACCAGCTCCCAAATAAAGACATGAAGAATTCTTATTAAGTATGAAAGCTTGGCCTTAGGTTAGGTTTGTTTCTAACTAGTTCTTAAAACTTAAATTAACCTATTTATATTAATCCACATTCTGCCATGTGACTTGTTACTTCTCCTTAGTACTGTCCTTAGTACTTAGTACCTCTTCATCTGACTGGAGAATCTCCCACCTCTGATTCTTTCCCAGAGTGCCTGTCTCTCCCTAGAAGTTTCCACCTGTCTTCCCCTGTCTAGTTATTGGCCACTCAGCTTTTTGCTAAATCAATCAGAAGGTATCTCAGGCAGGTGAGGTTAAGCAGAGACACATCTTGACACAGTGTACAAACATATTATTCCAATATATAAGTCCAGCTCCAGGATTTCTAATGCCTCTGGTCTTTGCAAAACACTTCCAGTTACATGTACATACATACATAATACATACACACACACAAACACACACATTTACACACACTTTAACATAATAAAACCAAGTCCTTAAAAAAGAAGAAAATATCCCAATGGAGTTCCAAAGGAAGGATGAGAGGTTAAAAGTAAATATTTGTTTATTTTATTTTACATGTGTGAGTGCTTTGCTTACACACAGTGGTCCATACTACATGTGTGTTTGGTTCCGATGGATGTGAGAGAGGGCATCATATACCCTGGAACTGGAGTTACAGGTGTCTCATGGCCACCAAGTGGGTGGGTGCTGGGAACCCACCCAACAAGTGTTCCTAACTACCAACTCTCCTCTCTAGTCCGGAAATGACAATTTGAGGACACTAGAGCTGGTTAAAAATGTGAACTTCTCTTGAAGAGGACCCTGGCTGGCTTCCTAATGCCCATGTCACAGGCCTCAAAACTGCCTGTACTTCCAGTCCCAGGGAACCTGCCTCCTGTGTGATTTTGTTGAAATTCTACTCACTTGTGTGTGTCACCCCTCCCAGACATGTACTCTTAGTTAAAAACAAAATAAATCATTGGTAATGAATAGATAAAATACTTATATAAATTCAAGCTGGGATAAATATTAATCACATGAATTAAGAATAAAAATAGGCTTGATGCATGTCAAGTAAGAGTTCTACCAACTGAGCTACAGCCTCTGGCCCTTGCTTCTATATTCTTTTACGAAGCAAATTATAGATTAGAAACTGAGTAGCCCACCTTCTCTCACTCTGATCTTACTCTGGCCAGCGTTAACGGGTTATTAGGAATGACCATACCTATTAGAATATTGGATTGGGTTCCATACATATTGGAACCCACAGAGCAGTTTCAGGAAGTAATTCACTTAGTGGTGAGCAGTGACACACTTATCAACTGGATCTCAGTAGGTTTAGGGGCGGAGGCAGTGTCTGGTTAACAGCACTCGCTGACTATGCATCAACAGTGTGTCATGGATGATTACAAACTGACCAGCATGAAATTGTGAAGTTAACTGTCTGATGAAATTTCCCCAGATCCTACAACTGCCTCTTATGAGACAGCCTGTGCTTGTCCCAGGAGACCCCTGCCTCCAGGCTCAACCCATTTCACCGTGTCTAAATCAGAATGTCTAGAAGTATACCCAGGATAAATCTGTCTCACTTGGACCTCTTGTAAGGCAGTGTTTGACCTTGAGGCTGTATTGTATCTATGTCTTACGATTTGTAACCCTGAGAAGCTTGCTCTGCCTCAGCTCTTCCCAGCTATAATACAGGGATATTAGTCACAACTATATATATGCCCAGCCTTTACTGTTATCTATTGTCTCTTCTCGTAACTGGGCTGCTTGGAGAAGGCTGTCCAAACTTGAAGTGTAATTCTGTAATTTTCATGTGCAGTGGATTATCAAATGCAGCCCAAAGGTCTGACTTACAAAGAATTCCAGATGAGCCCAGGTTAAGGATTTGGACTGAGGACACGTTCAGCTGTCACTGGTGAAGCTTCCCCCTCGGGCAGACGAGAACTAATAATCGGGCTCCGTGAAGAGTGAGAGACTTTGGATCACTCAGCCTCAAATGGTATGTCTCTGTCAAGCCCCTCCCCTAAGGGCTCACAGAACCACGTGGAGGATGAGGCAGAAACATCAGAGGAGACAGAGTGGATGGAGGCCACGAGAAAACAGTGTCTTCCAGACACGACAGGACTGATGCACATAGGAACCCGCAGACACTGTGACAGCATGCACAAGACTCGCGGTGCCCAGAATGGGAAGTAGACACAAGCTCCCACCACTAACCAAGAAGCTATCTCCAATTGACAACCACGTGCAAAGTGAAAATAAGTTTCATCCAACAGACTTGTACAAACCACTCTTAGGGGCAGGCCTTGTGCCCAGCATGACGGGCATTATTCACTGGTCTTTTGTTTGCACATTGTGGTGGGGGGTTTTAAACATGTGTTTTGATGGGTTGCGCCTGTTTGTGAGTGCATGCATGCATTTCCTGTTTTCTTCTCTCTTTTCTTTATTCTCCTCACATACAGTTTATCCCAATGGTAGCCTCCCCTTCCTCCCCTCCTCTAATTCCCCCACACCTCCCCTCTCCCCCAGATCCACAGCTCTTCTGTCTCCCTTCAGAAAAGAGCGGGCATCCCAGTGATAACAGCCAAACACGGCATAAGAAGATGCAATAAGACTAGGCATAAACCCTCATATTGAGGCTGGATGAGGCAATCTAATAGGAGGGAAAGGGTCTTGGGTATTTTCTTTTGAAATTTTTTTAAATTTGTTTTCAACAGAGAGAAAGAAAGGCGTGGAGTTGGATGAGTGGGGAGTTGGGAGAGGAAATAGAAGTTTGGGGAGAGAAACCAAGATAAAAATACAGTGTATGAAAAAATATTTTTAATAAAAATTTAGACTGAAGAAATTATGAATATTAGTGAAAATGGCAGCTAGAATCCACAGAACATTGCACGGGATTCCTTATGCTAGGCTGGGATGCAGAGGTTAAGGAGCATTTGATCTGCTTTAAACATTTTCTATCGACTTACCCTAACATCGTGAACCTCATTTAGGGGATACATGCTTCCCTTGCAGTGTGCATCACAGAGAGCACATTCCTGAACGGGAGCTTGCTTGCATGGAGTCAGACAGGTCTGGGCTTTGATGAATACTGAAAGCATGCATCAGTCCCTTGAAATGAACTTCTGAAGAAGAGCTTAAGGGTTCAGAGACACTTCTCACATCATTAAAAAGCCTCCCTCTTAAGGAAGCCCCAGTTCACCTTAAATCATACAAGCTCAAAGCCAGAAGGCATGTTGCAGATCATTTCTCATTCACTGAACAGGGAGGAACTTGCTGGGAACTGGTTCTGAGGTTTAATAAGTGGACTCTGAACAAGCCTCTGGCAGCTTCTCAGATATTCCTAATTTCTCAGGCCTTTTTTTTCATCACCTGAAATTTCTAGAGAAATTGTTACATTTATTAGTGTGCGTGCGTGCGTGCGTGTGTGTGTGTGTGTGTGTGTGTGTGTGTGTGTGTGTGTGTGTCTGCTACAGCATGTACATGGGAGTCAAAGGATAACATTCTGGCATTACATCTCTCTTTCTAATCATGTGGGTCCCAGATTTGAACTCAGGTCAGCAGCCTCTGCCTCTGGAACCATTTTACCAGCCCTTCCAAAGAGGTTTTTAAAAAAACATTGCTGGAAGTTGCTTTTAATGTTTGACATCTTGGTGTAAACAAAAGGGAGAATTACTAAACAATAAAGGAACATAGTAGAATGCTATTTCCAAACAATGCCATGGATTAGCTTGGAGACAAATTCTTCCAACAGAATATCTACAGTTTTACATAAGATTCCACTCTGAAGAGGGCTGTGGTCAGAGTGAGAGTTATGAAAGACCCACCCCACGTAGGTAGCCACATTCCCACAGCTCTTTGCATAGGGAACACTGTTTACTGTAGAAGAAATGACATGCTAGGAGGGTACAATTACAGTGTGGGCCGCCCACCAGGGCACCAATTATGTTTCCCGCCTTGGACAGCTTCCCCAGCAGTTCAGAAATCTAGAATTTCATCTTATTAAAAGCCTTTTAAGGCCCCACACATGCCACGAAGGATCAAGGCGGGAAGGAAAGGCATCCAGCAATTCTATAAGTTCGTATTTCACTCAGGCCACGGCAAATAGTGGTTTCCATAAATTCTCCCATGAAACCTCATGATGAATGTGAGAGCTGGGTTTCATAGCATCATTCGGCCCTAGGATTGATACTTGGAAAGACTGTTCTGCAGCGGTTATGACTTGAAATACTCTGGTCAATATTTTAAGACCCAGGTGGCTTATATGGAGGCAAGAGCATGATGTTGCATCAATAATGAGCTTTGCCTGTGGAGGTATGCCTTTTTCTACAGGCTCAATGAGAATAGATACACTGTTCAATGCATCTTCACATCAGAATATGAGGGAATGCTCTCGCTGTGTATTAACTAGAATATTCTAGCACATACGATTACATTGTGGTCGGTGTAGGGTGAAAAGGGGTAGTGAAAAAGCACCCTGGCCCTGAGACCAGAGCCAAGGAAATACAGCCTGCCTCTCCCCAACTCAGGAACTGAAAGCCAATCAATCCCAGAGCACAGAATCCAACCAATATCTGAGTGTGTCCCAAGCTCGGGAACTGAAATCCTACCTATCTCCTGCCTGAAGAACTCTGTCCCGAAGAAACGCTATATAACCTCTGTACTTGTGACATATTCTGGGGTTCTTGACTATACATACAGGTTCCAAAAAAAAAAAAATGGAAATAATACAGTTAGGGTCAAATGGAAAGACTTAGGAACCCAATATGTGAAGATTGGCACCCCAAATTTAATTTAGAATGTTATTTCTGTGAGGAAATTCAATGAATGCGAAACCATTTCCAATGAACTCCTGGATTATCACTAATTCACATTTTTTCCAAATTATTTAGAACTCATACTAGTATTTTGGGGTTATTATTTGTTGAAATTATTCAAAAGGTTGAAGCTTTTTGAGAAAATCCTCATTTTATCTTTTCATCTTCACTATTTAATGTTCATAAGATAACACATTCAGTGAACTAGTTTTCATGAATAATATTATAATGGTGAGGTGAATAATTATTATGTAAGTGAGGAGCAAATTCTTGAGAATTCATCTCTAAGTGCTACCTAACCTTAAATCCCTGCTTGTAAGATGCACAGAGAATGTCTGGGGAGGTGGGTCAGTGGTTTTAGTGTCTGCTGTATAAATATGAGCATTTAGTTCAAATCCCAGGACCCTGGGATACAGTGGCATGTGGGTGTGTAATTTCAGTGCTTTTCCAGGGAGAAGTTCATAGGCCAGATATCCTGGCTCACAAAACAGCCAAAAGCAAGATACCCTGCTTTAAACAAGGTGGAGAGCAAGGACTGACACCTGGGTTGATCTTTGGCCTCTCCATGTGCGCAAAAGCACTTACATGTCTTTGTTTATACTCAAAAAGTTGTGTCACACACAGCAGAAAGATTAAAAAAAAAATGATACATAGGCTAATCTTAAATATTTTACAGTTTCCAAAACTGGATGGGGTTGCTCAGAGGGAAGCTAAACCACATAAGAAAAAGTCCCTTCCTTACTCGGGCTATGGATTTCATGGTCCAAGCCAAAATAGGAAGCCTGCTGCAGGTAGCAAGTCTCATGGCAGAGTTTTATCTGGGAGGATTTTCCACAGAAAAGCAACCACAACAGTAACGACAACAGCAAAAAGAAAAAAAAAAAAAACCAAAACAACAAAAAACAAACAAAAACCAAAATCCAAAAACCCCAAAACAAATAAACAAACAAAAACAACAACAATAACCAAATAAACAAAAAATACCCCACACATTCTAAGGACATGTATTTGCTGATGTTCTCTTTGTCTGAAATGAATGCATTCAAAGCATTGAGGCCTAAAATTCTCCTTTAAATGCTGATTAAAATGTTGCTGCTGGCTGATTGAAGTCTGGTGAAGAGTGAACTCTTATTCTTCTCATTCTCTCTGTACTCTCTCCTCCCAGACAGAATTCTGGATGTTTTCACTTTGGGGCTAAGTGAAAGGTCTCGAATGTGTCTTCAGAATGATGAGAAAACTATAGTTCTTCGTTGAACTTCAGGGATCTGCCTGTATCCCAGAAAGGAATTTAAAGATGCTTGCTACCCTGCCTAGCTTTACAGATGCTTGCTACCCTGTCTAGCTTTTATCTAGGGATCAGGGATTTGAATGTTGCTCCTCACTCATTTGTCATAAGCACTTTAACAACTTACAATCAAGCCAGCTCAAGAAAAGCTAGAGTGACAACCTAGGAACTTTCTGAACACTGTTTGTCTATAAGTTAGCTACCTTCTTGTATTCTCATGAGCCGTGTATTTTCCTGCAGAGATTCATTCTGAGAGCAACTGAAACGCTCTCTCCCATCATTTGCTACTGCCCCTGGCACAAAGCACTATCTGTCTCGCCACATGGTAGCTGGATGGATTTCCCCTTTTGTTCAACTGTGGACTCCTTAGAGACAGGGACTTGGTCCTTTGGTCCGTGATATTCTAGTGACTGTAACATACTGCCTCTGAACTGTTATCTAAATGAATGTTACATTAATGTGAGGGTACTGTTGAAGCTGAGCTATCATGTCTCAAAGAAAGCAAAGGTCTTGGAAGAAGATAGGGAGGAGGCTGTGCTGTGATGGCCCACATCCCTTACTCTAAATGCAGTGGGATTTCATTCATCTTTTATACGCTTTGAGTCTACTCTCAGGCCATAGCTGAACATTCTGTGTTCAAATAATGTGTAATAAAGTATGCTTAGAAATAAGAGCTCCAAAGATGGGAATCTAATGGAGGAGTGTGACAAAAGACTCTAAAAGAAGGTCCCAGAGTACTTTTATACAGCAGTTTATCAGACATGAATGCCACACTTGAACAAGTGATGCTGCCAGGTGAGAAAAGAGAGTGATTAATAAACAAAACAAAACAAAAAAAACCCCAACCAAACAAACAAAACAACAGCAACAACAACAAAAACCAAAAACCCCCTGGAAAGGCCGCAGAGATGTCAAAGGCAAGTCAGATCTAGCAGGACTTCCAGGAGGGGGTGGGTTGGGCTAACCATGCTGACCTATCCCAGTCAGCGAGGACAAGTGGGAATAGAATGTAAGCACCATGGATTTCTTTGTAATTACTGATAGAGTTGACAGGCTCACTGCAGTGACATCTTTAGCTGCTATGAAGACAGCATGCATTGTTTATTGCCACCATTTAAGACTTTATGGAAGGATATAGAAGTATTTAGAAATTTAAGTCTAACATTTACAAGATTATTTATGTGCACTGGGAAGATTTGTTCTAGAATTTCTTCCAGTAGCAAATTTGCCATATATATGTTTGGGGTAGTATTTTTACTGTCCAAATTTTAGGAGGTACTAATTTATGTTTGCAGAAACTCTTTGAGTATTTTCTTGGTATCATTTAAAGAGCTTGCATTAGGGAAGATTATGAAGATGAAACACAATTTAGTAGCTGTGAGATTTTGACCATCTTATGTAATTATACTGCTCTGATCCAGTCTCCAAAAGTAGGGAGCTGACATGGGTATGTTCACAATATAGGTTTACAATTCTGCTGCATGTAAGACAAGTAACACAGTGTTGTACAAATTCATAGCTGCATGCTGGAAGATGACCTATCCAAATATTCTTGTTTACCCAACCCTAACATGTTCTCCCTATGCAGTATGTCTCTGAGGCAGTCTTGTTCTGCTGTGTGATGAGAGAAGTGAACAGAGAAGGGTAGAACCCTTCCAGAATTTTCCCCAGCTGTAAGCAGCAATCATCTTTCAGCGTGTCTAAGAATGAAGTCTGTGTGCTACTGCAATATCTGGAATGCTTTTAACTTCATATCCTTAGTGCCCACAGGAGTCTGTGGGGGCTAGACACCTCATTTTTCACGTAGAATAAAACATAAGCATCAAAACCTTAGAGGAGAATAAGGTAGTATTCCATGGCATTCTATTTCTCTCTTGAGTTTGAATTCAGAGCTTATTTTTTTTTTTTATTGACTGTTTATGCTGGCTGGGTAATATTCTTATGCTCCTTTTTCTGGATGAAAGATTTTATTGTAGGTACAATTGCAGTATAATAGACAGTCATTTGTAGTTCATGTGGTTTATTAATTTTTGGTTTTACCCTCAAATAGGATCTCACTGTGAGTCTCTGCCTGGCCTGGAACTCCTTCTGTAGAGCAGGCTGGCCTTGAAGTCATAGAAATCTACCTGCCTCTCCCTCCTGCATGCTGTAATCAAGGTGTGTACCACAGCACAAGGTTCCTGTGATTTATTTAAAAACAATGAATTTAATGGTGTTTGAGTAAGTGTGTTGGGGGTCAGAGCAACATGCAACCATCCTTGCCGTGTGCCTTGCCATGTTCTCAGATCTCAGATCTGAAGGCTGACCCAGGTGGGGGTTCTTTGGTTCATATTTTAAAATGTACCTTTGCATGCTTGGACACTAAGTTTTTCTGTCACTCTGTCTTAATTTTGATTTCCATGTTTGTCTTCTGTGCTTCTCTGCATTCACAGAAACATTCAGTGTCACCAGTAAGAGAGAGCCCATCAACACAAGGGAAAAGAATGGCTGATGGGTACTGGGGAAGGGTGGCACAGAACTTGTGGGAGTGGCCAACCAATGTTTGGTTTAACTTGAGGGCCATGCCCTGCACTGCCTGGAGGGCCAGGAACCAGACTAGATAGCCAAGAGACCTAGGGTAGAACCAAACACCACTGCCACAGGAACACACACACACACCCACAGAATCAATGAAATAATCCCTAATGATATTCTGCTATACTCACAGATTGGTTCCTTGTCCAGTCATCATTAGAGAGGCTTCCTCTGACAGCAGATGGGAGAGGATGCAGAGACCCATAGCCAGACATTCTTGTCCCTAGCACATGAATGAGCTTTGGGAGCCCATTCCCTATGGAGGGATACTCTCTCAGCCTAGATTCACAGGGGAGAGCATTGACCCTGCCCCAAATGATGTGACAGACTTTGATGATCCTCCATGGGAGGCCTCACCTTCTCTGAGGAGTGGATGGGGGGGATGGGATGGGGAGATGGTCGGGGGAGTAGGAGAATGGGAAGGAGAAGGAACTGGGATTGGTGTGTAAAATGAAATTGTTTTAAATATAAATAAAAATTAATTAAAAATAATAATGCTGCCTCTGGCAACTGAACCATGCTTTAGTGGAAGATCCATGAATATAAGGGCAGCACAAATTGGACTTGGTGGGTGGAAAGAGGAAAAGAGAATACGAAGTTGGGTGGATGTATAGGGGAGGGATGAATACAGTCAAAACTCATTGCATGAAAAGAACTAATTTAAAATGGGGAAGTCATGGTTCTGAGCTAGTACATCTTTGCACAGAAAGTTTTCCTCTGTCTCAGGGTTGTGAAAAGTTTCGTCATTTTCTAATCTCTAAAAATTTCACAAATAGTTTTGCATGAAAGATTTATCCATCTGGAATTCACCATGGCATATAATGAGAGGTAGATGATATAGCTTGTTTTCTTGCAGAGAAAGCCAATAATGCCAGGATCATTTACTAACATGCCAACCATTTCCCATTGACTTGAAATGCCATTTTTGTGGATTTACTTCTGGGCTCAGTCCTGTTCCGTAGATCTGAATATTTTTGTATTGGTGCTAGAGTATTCTAATTGTAATAATGTTACAATAAATTTAAACATCTGGTAAAGCATGTATTCTCTTTACTATACTCTCTCATAATTATCCTTTCTAACAAATATATATATATGTATATATATACTATATATATATCTATATATGTATGATAAATCTTAATACATTTTATCCATTCCTCTTCAAAAAGAATTACATTGAAATTGTGATAGATGAATAAATTATTATTGATGGAAGTGTTTTGACCCAAACTTCTACATTGCATAAGCATGTTTTAGACATGTATGCCTTCATTAGATAGAGTTCATTAGGATATTTCTGTATGCTTTCTCAAATGACTTATTTGCATCTTCTATTTAGTTTTAATGTTGGTTTTTTCTCAATATGAAGGGCACTATATAATCAAGTTTAATCAGGTTAGTGAATTATCATAATGGTATTATCAGTCTTTTTAATTTCTATAATTCTGGGGGCTTTATAGTCATACTGATTTGTGATCATAGCTGGCATTTCCTTGATTTACTATTGATTTCAGGCAGTTTCATGACTTTATTGGCAATTTTGTTTCTGAAATGACTGCTCAAGTCTGCAGTATTGTCTCTTTAATATTGATGTGTGGTGTCTTTTGTCTGTGGATAAGATTTTTGTGGGTTATAAAAAAATCACAGATATTGTATCCAGTTTTCGAACTTGCTTAAAGAAGTTGAGAACTTTCAGTAGAGATCTCTAATTTTATCATAAATTAATTTAGTGATCTCTTTAGTCATTGGAACTCACTATTTTCATTTGAAATTTCCTCAATATCCCAAAGACATATATATGTGTTTTCATCAAAGAGCTTTTGCATACATTTAAATCTTCTGTCGACCTAATGTTTGGTTTTAAAATGTTAGACAATATAGGAATCAAGTTTCATTTTCTTCCGTTTGGTTAGCCAGTAGACCTATAATTGTTTATGGGATGATTCTTCATACATTTATCATCTTCCTCCACACTCTGGCAATACTGTCCTTCTTGTAGCAACAGTGAACTATTAGAGAGCCGGGCAGAAGGCCCAATCTGTATTATCACTTTGTGTTTCATTTTGCTTGTTCTTGGCCTCTATAATTAAATATGGAATTCAGATCACCAGTTTCTGTGAGAGCTAGGGAAGAGGGAGGGAAGCAGATGGGGGATGTTCAGGATTTGAACCCACACACAAATTTGTGAGGAATGAACATATTTGTAACACATTTCAAGTTTTTAAAATGATTACTCTCCTCCATTTAGATCTTACTTACTTCCTTGGAATGCATTTTGTTTTGACTTAGAGTCTCACTATGTATCTTTGCCTGGCCTAAAGCTTATTATGTAGACTAGAGTAGTCTTGACTTCACAGAGATCTATCCACCTCTGCCTCCTAAATGCTTGGACTAAAGGTATATGTTACCACATTTGGTTGCCAATGCATTTTTATAATTATTTTTTTCCAGACATTTGATATTTTTTAAAATGTATTTTGTGATTATTCATTTTTATATAGAAACATAAGTTGATTTATGCATTTATATGTAAAAATTCTTTTCCTAACTTAATTCAAGTACTTTATGCTTATTTGTACATTATTCTATGCATATGACCATTGTAAACTACTGTAGCACCCATGCTATAATCTGTTCCACTAATAGGTCGAAGGCCTAGAAATTTAAATAAAAGACAAGACAGTGGGTCATTTGTGCAACAGGAATGCTGAATGCTGAATTCCAAATGCCAATTTCTGAATGCCATTTATTGAGGGGAAGGAACAAGTTTATATACTGACTTACAGCACAGTGGAAAACAATCAAGGGTCAAGCGTGAAAGTTCTCAGGCTTAGTTCCTCCCCAGCAGATGTGTGTTAGCAAATCAAGAAGAGAACCAAGAACTACTCTGGTGTAAGATGTTCTAGCCAATAGCTTCAGGCTTGCTCAAGGTGCCTCGGAGGTCCATGCCGGGCCCTACAAACTACATGTTTTACATCAGAGAGCTGTGAAGACTTCCATGTGAAGGATAATTTTAAAAAGGTTTGACATCTAATATTTCAGACTCCTCTCAAAATAGAGATCAAAATATCCTTTAAATAATGTGACATATGACAGGTAAGTTACTTTTTTTTTTTTTTAAATCTTTGCTGATAGTGTTGTTTTCTTTCTATAATTTTCAATATATGAGTTCTATTATATTTTAAGTTCAAGAAAATATTTACACCCATGGAACCAATACTACAATAACAACAAGGAACACTTGAATCATACCCATACATTTTCTCATGTGTCTCACCCGAGGGCCCAGGAGACCATTAATTTGAATTCTATCATTATAGATTAAGTTGCATATTATAAGGATTTTAAGCAAGTGAGCTATTTCCTTATATAACATCGTTCCTGATTTATCTGACCTAACATATTACAAAGTGGCTACCTTGTGGTCAGTAGTTCATTTCTCATTGTTTGCACAGTATTGTTCCACCCCGTGGATTTATCCATCCTTTCATTTTGGAGTGAACATTTCGATCATCCCATCTATCATGAGTAAAGCCTGCATACATATTATGTCAAGCCTTTGCATGAACACACATGCATGCACGCACACACACATGCCTGCACTCACATACATCTCCACTTTATTTCCCTTCAGAAAAGAGAAGGCCTCCAAGAGATGACAACCAAACATGATACAATAAGATGTGGCAAAAGCTCTCATATTGAGGCTTGACAAGACAACTCAATAGGAGGAAAAGAGTCCAAACAGCAGGCAAAAGTGTCGGAGACACACTTGTTCCTACCATTAAGAATCCAACAAAACCACCAAGCAAATACCCATAACATAAGCAGAGGACCCATGCAGACCCATGCTTGCTTGCCTCAGTTTCTGTGAATTCACATTGCCCTGCTTAGTTGATTAAGTGTGCCCTGTTCTCCTGGGTTCCTCCATGCCCTCTGACTCCTACAGCCTTTCCTTCCCCCACTTCCATGGGTTCCCTGAGCTCTGAGGGGAGAGACCCAATGGAGTTTTCCAATTTCTTTCTCCACATAATGTCTGGTTAAGGCTCTCGGCACCTGCCCCTTTTTGTTGTTGGAGGAAGCCTATTTGATGGTGACTGACAAGGCAGTGATCAGTGGGTACAGAAGAATACCATCTGGTTTAACTAGAGACCCATGCCATGAGAAGAAGCCATTGCCCTATACTGCCTGGATGGCCAAGAATTGGAGGTTGGGTAGCTCAGAGACCTCGGGTAGAACCAAACATGCATGAACACATCTTAATTTGCATTGGCAGTTACTTAAGAGTGCAAATACATTCTCACTCACATTGCTATGAATAACGTACAAAAGTTCTAGTGTCTCCCAGTTGCTAGTTTGTGGTATGGTTCTTTAAAATGCTAATGCTTAAGTGGGCTTAACCCAATATTTCATTATTTTAATTAGCTCTTCTCGATATCCAATACTACTGAGAACCTTCTAGTTTACTCTCAAGTCATCTGTATGCCTTCTTTTGTGATGTGTCCTAAGCTTTCTCTAAGATATTTTTTTGAGATTTTATTTACTTTTACTTTATGTGTATATGAATGTTTCACTGAATGCTATCGCTATGCACCACATATATGCAGTGCCAACAGAGGCCAGAAGATGGCATCACAACCTCTGGGACTGTAATTACAGATGGCGGTGAGCTGCTATGTGGGTGCTGGGAATTGAACATGGGTCTGAGAAGAGCAGCTCGTAGCTACCTGCTGAGCTATCTCTCCAGCCCATGGATCCAGTTTCATAATGGGATTGTCTTTTTTTTTTTTTTTTATTGAGTTATAAGGGATTTATAGATACAAAAGTTGTTTGCCAGATATATATGCTGTCATAAACATTTTCAGTTTGGGGTTTATTTTCTACTTTACTAATAGTGTTTGGGGCTGAATTTTCTATTTTATTGATAGTGTTTTTGTAGAAGAAATTTACTTTTACATTCCAACTTCTCAATTAAAAAAGGCTTTGTTTTAAGCTGTTTTATAAAAGAAAGCTTTATCTGTCTCAAGGCTGCAAACATTTCCTTTTATGTTTTAATCTAGAAGTTTTACAGTTTTAAAGTTTATGTAAAGCTTGCTGTTCCACTGAGGTATGACTTTTGTATATAAGGTAAATAAATATCAAAATTCATTTTCCTCATACAGAATCTCAGGTGTTTGCTGCCACCCATTTAAAAACTGCTTTCCCTTTGCCAGAAATACAATGCAAAAAATAAAAATCACCTATCTAAATAAATACATGTTGCTCAGTATTTCTCCCATTTATGTATCTATTCCTAATAGAATCTCCACAGTTTTGACAATTGTATTTTGTATCGTTAAGTCTTCCAACCAGATAGTTTAAATTGTAATTATGAAATTAGAATGTATCTAAGCAGATCTTGTCTGTACTGAGATAATAGCACTGCTGGGAGTATATGATTTTACCCTACTACCAACTCAGCCATGAACATTGAAATTGGTGAGTGAGTGTGTCCTATTGATCATATTAATGCTTGAATACAATTGTTGTAGGGCC
Source organism: Phodopus roborovskii (assembly GCF_943737965.1). Lineage (NCBI taxonomy): Eukaryota > Metazoa > Chordata > Mammalia > Rodentia > Cricetidae > Phodopus > Phodopus roborovskii. The sequence goes on from NW_026126511.1 coordinate 16,713,008, forward strand.
ATTTTATCCCATTTTTTAAAATTGGGAACTGGAACTTGTATTTTAAAATGAGTCTCAGTATTTATATGGGTTATTTTTTTTTATTATTATGGTGGATACCTTAAGTTTGAAGATACAGTTTTCAACAAATCCTCAAATGAGATAGCAACTTCAGGCATGATTTTGCCTAAGAGTCTTGTATAAATATGAATGTTCCCTACAATGACAGATCAGCTCATTGTAAACTACCATGCCTACAATTTCTTCTAGTTTGTAGAAAGTAGATTGCCAAAAATTGAATTTTGAGGTGTACATTTTTTAACTAGATGTTTGCAGAACATCTAGCATCTAGTTACCCCTAAGTTTTCTCAAATTGGTGTGATTGCCCATTAGTATTTGCTTTTGTCTCTCCTTCTTCTTGGACTAGATGGGTTCTTCCCAGCATCTCAAAGAGGCATCTCAAACAGGTGCAAGAGGCATCTATCTATATAAAGCTCTGACTCCATACCAAATTCCACTTAAACCAATAAAATGCAAATGGGGAAATGATTATGGTATGTTAACTATTTGCTTACTAATTTCTCCCTGTCACCATTAGCCTATCCTCTTAATTTTCATTAAGCCCATCCTGATTTAATTAGGATTGTGATCGTTTGCTTTCTCAGCTGCCTCATGATTTATACAAAGATGTTCTCTGGGAATTTATTGCTTATTAGATAGAGGTCTGCCCATTTTAAATCAGTTGTTGTCAACCCCTGTTAGGAATGCCATTTATGGAGTCAGGAGGTCTGGGATTTTGGGATTTTGTTTTTGTTCTATGTTTAAAGTGTTGTGTGACCTCGTGTACTGTCCTATGAGGTTCAGATTTATAATCTGAAGAATATAAGGTTGATTTTAGGTGATCCTTGAGATCTTGAACAACCTCAATATCTCAGGATTAAAAATTAATTGAAGTTCTTCATCAGAAATTACATCCTCCACATAGACTCCCGAGATTGGGGATTAAATGCAACAATTTGGTTCCTACAATAATTTTGATTATCCAAAACCAAAGGGTTAGGCTTATAAACACATACATATGTGTGTGTGCACATATATTAGAGTTTCTATAGCTGTGATAAAACACCATGATCAAGACTGACTTGGAGGAGAAATGGTTTATTTCTACTTACATGTCCTCATCACAGTTCCTCATGGGGGAAGTCAGAGGAAGAATTTGAGGCAGGAACCTTGAGGCAGGAGCTGAAGGAGAGCCACGGAGTTGTTGTTTACTGGCTTGTTATCCATGCCTCACACAGCTCTCTTTCTTACAGCACCCAGGACTACTAGCCTAGAGTGACATCACCCACAGTAAGTTTTGTTCTCCAATATCAATCATAAATCAAGAAAATGTACTACAGACTTGTCCATAGGCCATTTTTATGGAGCCATTTTCTATATTGAGTCTCTCTTCCCAAATAACTGTAACTTGTGTGAGGTTGGCATAAAACTAATCAGCATACACATGCATAGACACACAGATGTACACAAATATACATTTAATAAAGACAAAGAAAAGAGAGCAAAAGGGGGCTCGTGGAAGGGTTTGGGGAGACGGAGAAGAAAGGAGAAATATAGTTATATTACATTTTAATCTTTTAAAAGAGTTATTTTTTCTCAGGAGGCGGTACCTCTTCCATGCACTAGAAGTCACGGTCTTGCATTTTAGAATCCACTAACGGTAAAATTAATGCAGGTTGAGTTATTGGCTCATCACTCATTTCAGCAAACACAACTGTTTTCAGAAGATGAACAAGTGTTGCTAGTTGCCCAGAATCTCATTTTAGATGAGAATCCTCAGGGGAAAATGTGTCCGTGAGTCTTTTGAAAGTGTGAATACTTTTTATAGACTGCCTCAATCGAGTTCTGCTTGATTTGGCCAGATCACTTCCTGCTTTTAATCTATTCATAGGATCCTTGACTCTCTTTAAGTCTTATTCTAAATTAATAAAACATAGAGCATCTAGTATTCACTTTGTAACTATATCTGTTTTTTGTTCCAGGCAGCATTCTCTATGCATTTAACAATATACAATATCATGAAACCATTGTAACAATTTTAAGTCTCTCGGCCTTTTGGTGAGAAGGGGTGTAGTATTGGCACAGTTAAATATTTTGTCCGAGACTACATAGGGAGAATTGGAACTGATAGCCAGTTTCAGTCTTGTGCTTGCTAATGCTTTTCTCTTTTACTCGTCTTTGGTATGCCCAGTAAACAACCAGGCACAGTGACTTTTAAATGTATTCTGTTCAAGTGTCAACTGTCCATTATGCTGATGGTACCAGGGGAGTTATGGATCCAGTAATGAGAACATAGTTTTATTCACTGAAGTTAAACATGTCCTCTTTCCTAACCATTTGCATTTTCATGCTAATATTCTAATCTGTACTTTTACTATTTCTTAGTAGCAATAATGACCTCCAGCAATTTTGGTCATAGCTATTCTTACTAATGTCATATGCATAGAGATTTGGCTAGAGATAAAGAATCTTAAAAGAAGGAACTTTAAGATTGATAGAAAAACCTAACATAAGGTCCCAAGTAGTTCAATAATTACCATACTTAAAGAACTGGAAAAGTTCTTCAGATGCTTAAATTGCTTCAAGAGGAGGCTCATATTATGCTGGTTAAGAATATTCCTTGGAATTGAATTAAAGACCAGGACATAAATCCACACATCTATGGACACATGATTTTTGATAAAGAAGCCAGAAAGAAACAATGGGGAAAAATACAGTATCTTCAATAAACGATACTGGTCTAACTGAATGTCTGCATGAAGAATAATATAAATAGATCCATATTTGTCACCCTCCACCAAACTCAAGTCCAAGTGGATAAGACTTCAACATAAAACCAGACACCGTGAGTCATATAAAAGAGAAAGTGAGGGAATAGTCTTGGGCATATTGGCACAGGAGACATCTTAATAAACAGAACACCAATAGAACAGGCACAGACAATTAATAAATGGGACCTCATGAAACTGAAAAGCTTCTGTAAGGGGAAGGGCACTATCAAATAGGACAAAACGACAGTCAATGGAATGAGAAAAGATTTTACAAATCCATATCTGAGGGGACTAACATTCAAAATATATAAAGAACCCAAGAAACTACACTTCATCGAGACAAACAATCTAGTCAAAAATAGTGCATAGATTTAACAGAGCGTTTTCGACAGACAAATCAAATGGCTGGGAAATAAAGAAATGTTAAACAACCTTAACCATTTTGAATCAGTTCATCTTACTCCTGTCAGAGTGGGTAAGTTGAAAACCACAACTGTCAGCACATGCTGGTGAGATGTGTAGCAAGGGAAGCATTCCTCCATTGATGGTGGGAGTGCACATACAGCCACAAGATGGCAGTTTTCCAGAGAATTGGGAATTGACTGCTTTAAGACCCAGTTATATCACTCTTTGGCAAATACCCAAAAGATGCTCCATCTTTGTGCTATGAACAAGTACACTTGTTCAACTGTGTTTGGAATTTTATTCATAATAAAGTGGCTTTATTCATAATAGCCAGAAACTGAAAACAACCTAGATTTCATCAGCTGAAAAATGGATAATGAAAATGTGGAAGAAACTGGGATCGATATGTAAAATAAGAAAAAAAAATAATAATGAAGAATAAGAAAATGTGGTATTCATCTCTTATAAAAATAACATCATGGAATTTGGAGGCAAATGGATGGCGGTAGAAAAAAAAGTCATCCTGAGTAAGGCAATTCAGACGCAGAAAGACAAGCATGATATATATTCATTGAAAAGTGAATATTAGCTGTCAAGTAAAGGATAATCATAACCCACAGACCCAGAGAGGCTAAGTAACAAGAAAGCTTTTATGGGGACCCATGGACTTCCCTGGTAAGAGGAATAGATTTTGTGGGTGGACTGAGGACAGGTGGGGATGGGAATATGTGGGTTCATGTTGGAGAAATAGGGATAGAGGTAGAGAGTATGGGGAGAGATAACTGGAATGGAGGGGCATTTATAGGACAATGTGGAAATGTAGTGCAGGGAAAACTTCCTGTGAGGGTGACCCTAGTGAGGACTCTTGGCAGTGGAGGATACAAAGCCTGAACTAGGCATCTTCTGTAACCCAAGGCTTCCAGTGATAAAATTGGGACACCAACCCAGCCACAAAACCTTCAACTCATAACTTGTCCTGCCTGCAAGATGTGCTGAGGCAGTGATGACTCAGAGCTTGCGGGAAGGTCCAACCAACAACTAGTCTCACTTAAGGCCAAGAGAGGGGGCCCATGCCCGACACTACCTCGATGGCCAGGAACTGGAAACTAGATGGTCCAGAAACCTAGGGTAGATACAAACATGACTGACAAAAAAGGTCAATGAATTGATTCCTAGTTTCCTAATGACATTCTAGTATACTCCTAGATCAATGCCTAACCCAATGGTCACTAGAGAGGCTTCTTCTGGCAGCTGATGGCAGCGGGTACAGAGACCCATAAACAATAGTCAGAGCTCAGGGGACCCCACAGAAGAAGGGAGGACACCAGGAGAACTTGACCCACAGAATCAATTCAGCAGGGCTCACAGTCTGAAAAGCAGCAATCAAGGAGCCTGCAAGGGTCTGTACTAGGTCCAATGCATATATGCTGTGATTGTTTAGCTTTGGCTTCTGAGGGATGCCTGACAGTGGAAGGTGAAGGGGCATCTCTGACTCTTTTGCCTGCATTTGGGACTCTTTTCCTACTGGGTTGTTTCACCCAGCCTTGATATGAAGGTTAGTGTGTAGTCTTATTGCATCTTGTTGTGCTATGTTCAGTTCATATCTCTGGGAGGCCTTTTGTTTTCTGAAGGGAAATGGAAGAGCAGTGGATCTGGGAAAGATGGGGGAGGAGGGCGCTGGGAGGAGTGGAGGGAGAGGAGGCTGTAGACTGGATGTATTTGAGAGAAGAATAAATAAAAAGGGAAAACGAAAGATAATTGTAATGTTAGTTACAAAGAGTTAAAAATTCAAAGGACATAATGCAGTAGTAATTAGTCAGTATTTTTAGGACTTTAGACAGAAGTTAGAATATTGAAATACTAAGTATTATATACAGAGAAATATTATTTCTTGTATAAAAGAATAGTAAACAGTGTGGTAATATTCAGTACTCATTGTCTTCATGTTGAACCGTGAGTGTCGTACACTCTTGAGCTTTTCACAGCTGAGTAGGAAGGGCTTCAACCGTGTGACTGCAGGTTCCATCTGACTGGGACTCCCACTCCTGGTAATAGTAGATAAGATAATGCAGTTCAACTCTACTGCTGAAAATAGCTAGCAAAGTCTAGGGAAAATGAAAATATCTGCTTGAAAGCATTGATGAGCTAACAAGATGGCAAGAAATTATGGGGTCAAGATGTAGGAGAAGTCCAGGGAGGTAAGGGCAGCACTTGGGTCAGAGCTCCTCCTAAGCATCACCTACTGACCATGAAATAATCAGCAGAAAATCTTGGATCTTGGCAGCACTTTTCAGAAGTCCATGGGATCAAAGGGGAAGAGGTGAAGAGCAGGGCAGGGGGAACCAGTAGGCCGGGTACAAATTTATATCTAGGCTATAGAAGAACTCCTACTGATAATAGGATGAAAATAATGAGAGAAAGCAAATGACATGAACAATTATTTAACCAGTGATACAAATGAGTGCTATATCACAGCCACCGGAAACACTATAATCAAGAGCCTAGGATGTCAGGCTTGGAGGGAAAGGACTTTTAGATGGCCACTGGAATGTAAGGCTTGAGACAGCCTGGGAAGAAGATGAAGCTATGCAACTCCAGTGGAAATTCACACATCTATACACAGACTGAAAGGCACACATAAACACTATTTGATTCAAACTTTTCATGTCCTTTTCTCTATTCTTACTGCATAATTTATGTATATGAATTATATAAACACACACATACACAACACACACACACACACACACACACACACACACACGTGCGCGCGTTTTCACATTACTTCATAGTTCCTACTGCTTTTTAATTCTACTGACATATCTGGAAGTTCACTAACACACTGCCTATTTCATGTGAGTAATGAGCTCACTGAAGTCTGTTAATGTTTATTTTTATTTCTTGCTTCCCCAACCCATGCCTCTGTTTACAATATCCAATTGCTTTGGATGGTATGTTATCTTCCATTTCTATGAAATCCATTAACATGGAGTTATTTTAATTCCCTATTTGAGAATTTCAACATTTGTTTCAGAGCTAAGGCCAGATCTGATGGTTTCCTTGTGTTCACTGATGGCGTTCTTTGCCTTTTTGTGTAGTTTTTCTTGAATGTTGGGCATAATGTATCAGATGATAGGAGTTGAGGAAAACAGGCTTTAGCAGGACATTTTTCATTCATTTGGCTATGTTGTTTAGGTTTGCTATGGCTACAAGTGCTGGGAGTTTTTTAATTTCTACAGTGTCCTTGTTTTTCTGTCCATTCTTGGTTTAGGAGATTGCCTAGTTGCTTCCTCACAACATATCATCTTTGCAGATTTTCAACTGTTAAATATTGCTATTATAGTGGAGCCCTGCTGATATGGTGGTAAATGCAAAAGAAAGGAGAATTTCATAATGTCCAAACTTCAGATTTTCAAAATATTTGTGTACTTAGGACTTTGTGACTCACAAGTTTCTGTCAAAAAGAGTTTGGGCACTGATAGTGCATCCCCACTCACCCAGTTACTCTCATGTCTACGTTTAGTGATCCCAATCCACTTCTTTGAAGTTGCGGTTCTTGTTGACTCTGTATCTACTCCTCCTCCAGTGTGAAGAGAAGGCTGAAAGAAGATAGAATTAGGAGGAATTCCGCTCCCCCACACCCCCAAGCTGGAAGATATCTGAAACTGTCCCTTATTTATCCCTAGAGAGAATGTCCATCACACAGAAATGGGTTGAAAATACAGTGGTCACTAATCCCTTCTTCCAGAAGGATCCTGTGAAATCCTAAGAAATTTCTACTCCTGGGCTGGTCTAACTTATGCATTATCTATCAATTTGTCACTATTAAATCTACACATTGGTTCGTGACTCTAGTAGATTGTATTCACTCAGCTGTGCCCTTTTTGGATGTTCCAGAGTCTCCAGGTTTTCTGGCAGGAGCTGGTTCTGCAGCTTCAGTTTTCTGAGGGGCTCAAGGAAGGCTGTTGACTTCTGATGCATGTAGATTTCTACCAGCATAGATGAGAATACTAGCTTACAATCCTTACACGTAGGAGTTGAAAACAGAACTCGTTATATTCCGTATACCACAGTTAATAAACCCAAATGCCCTTCACAATGTATTAGACAAATACAATGTAGTGATCTATAGCAACAGCAATAAACATATAAAGGACTGAGTTTATAGTCTCTTCTCCTCCTCTTCTTCCTCCTCTTCCTCCTCCCCTTCTTCCTCTTCCTCCTTCTCCTCTTTCCCCCCCTCTCTATCACCCTCTCTCCCTCTTTTCTTGGGTATCATCCTAGAAATAGTCTCTCTGCTGTTTGTTTCCAATTGTCACTGTATTCTATCCAAATGACTATGAGCTGAAACCCCTAAAACTGTGAGCCACACTACACTGTTCTTCATTTCAAGTTGTTCTGTCAGGTATTTTGTCACTGGGAAGAAAAATCTGATTAACAACACCGTGAATCTATTTCCTATGGCTACTCCAGAAATGTATTCAGAACTGGGTGGCTTAAAATGACATAAATTGATTGCCTTATTGACATGGAAGCAAAATATCTGAAAGAGTCAGCAGGACCATGTTCAGAATCTGGGTAGAACACTCTTCTTCCTAACTTCTGATGGTGTCAAGGAAGCCATGGCATCCCCCAGATTTCTGTTTCATCAGTGCAGTCTCTTCTTGGATGTCTTGAGTCATCTTCCCCCATGCACGTCTACCTCTGTGGCAGATTTCTGCTTTTCACGGGGACACCATCATTGTGCATTAGGACTTCTCAACCTTTATGATATAATTTTTAATTTGTTTTTGTGAACTCTCCTTCCCAATAAGATCACAGTGTTCTATAATGTAGGTTAAAGTTTGATCATACCTTTTTATAGGGGTTATGAAATTAAACTATAGCATTTGAATAACTTCTAAAAAGGGAGTTGTCTAGATGCCCAGGTAGGATTAAGATAATCATAGGAATCTTTCAAAGCAGAGAAACTTTTATGATTGATGCCAAAAGAGGAAGTCAGAGGAATTCAAAAATAGTTGGGATCTGATGTGCTCTCCTAGAGATGTAGAGGCATGAGTCAAAGAGTGTGGGCAGCCCCTAGGAGCCATGGGTGGACTCTGGTAGACAACCAACAGTGAAATGGATTTCAATACACAGCAGCAAGGAAATGATGTGCAACTTTATAAGTGAATTCTTATGAGGCTTCAGCTAAGCATCAGTCCCTAAAAATGCCATGATTTTCAGCAGTGCAGCCAGCACAGCGGAGTATCCCACACTTACAGCCCTAACAAGTGAGTGTTGCACTAAGTCACTCGAAGTGATGTCTGTGCAAACAGCAATGGGAAATAAACATATAAAAGCATAGATAGTTTGCTGCAAGCGCCTCTCTAGCATTGAAGCTAAGAATCTGGAATTGTTCCTAAATGGCATTATGATCCTCTGCCTTATAAGACCTGTTGACACTCAGTTTAGGGACAGGCCATGACTAAGTGGAAACAGAACCTGGTGGCTGCCAAGCACTAGGGAGCAATACACAATTTTGCTGTGTGATTAATGAGAACCTGTCTTTCTCAGGGCTGCATCCCGATAGTTTCAGAATGAAGATTTCAACATGAGCTGTCCCTGGGAGCAATGGGTGAACACTGAGGGACCTTCTAATTGGAAACCTCTGGCCTTCAACATTAGTAGAAATAGAATTATTATAGAAATAGAGGCCTTCCACATATTGGGTTAGTGTGCCTCCTAACAACTGGCTACAGTGTAGGGCAAACTTCAGGATTTGGTGTGTGTCAACTAGGGAGAGAGGTTCCCTATCACAAGACTGAGGCACACACAGTAGGACTCAAACTGAGACTACTTACTCATGACCCAGAGGAAGCTGGGTCAAGGCTCCTGCCCAAAGCAGGGCAAGTTCATCACTTGCAGCTTGGCACAGCTTCCTGAGGGAGGAGCCTGGGCATTAGGAAGCTGATCTGAAGTGATCAGAGATCCTGAAATTTTGCACCAGGGTGAAATCCTTGAGATGACTCTTACCCTCACATTCTCCACTTTTTACAGGAGTAAGAGCAACTGGAAGATGAGTGCACATTTGCCCATTTCTTTAGAAACATATTATTTCTAAATCAATGTTTCCCTTGAATTTGGTGTATTTCTTTTAGTACCTCATAAGAATCTGGCATTGATTTTATGCAATATAAAGTCCACATACACACACTATTGGAGAATAGTATTTGTCCCTTCATTTACACTCAGTTTAAAAATACACTGCAAAACTCCTAAACATAAGGTGATGGAAATAACCTGCTAGGAGAACCTCAGCTTCTCATTGGAGGTACATTCCACTGGCCCTTCATCTCAGAGAGACAGTTTCCAGATCTGGACGGAACCTGACATTGGTCAAATCCTTTTCAGGGGCTACTGGCTGAGTATCATGCTGCTGTTACTGTTTTGTTGTCTCTGGCCTTGGATTCCCAGGCCTGTTCCTATCCCAAGAAGAAGTTTTAAGTCCCTAGTCTCTTCTACCTGCTACAGTCATTCACACCAAGCCTGCAGTGTGCCCTTCCTGGGAGTCAGGCTATGGATACTAGTCCTTACTCTCAGTGTCTGTAGTATTTATATCCATAGATACTTAACTGTACTGATATACTTTGTCTACACGATTGTTTGAGACAGGATCTCTCTACAGAGCCCTAGCTGTCCTAGAACTCACTATGCAAGTCAGGCTGGTCTCAAACTCAGAGGTTTACCCGACTCTGCCTCCTAAGTTTAGCTGGGATAAAAAGTATGTGCCAGTGCACCTAGTGTTAATATGTTGTTTTAATCTAAACTCTTTGATTTTTTTAGAAGCATGCATCTAATATTCCCATTTTCAGATTATGATGTTGCTCTGAAGAGATAAACTTTTAGGAGAACTTATACCAGAAATGTATCAGAACAATCTCCTGTTTCCCCATTCTTCTTGTTGTCCAGTGACACTATAACTATTTTGTATTCCTACTAGGGTGCCAGTTCACCATGCTCAAGGATCTATCTTTCTTCTAATGCTGTGTATTTTGTAACAGGTAACACATGCTGGTATCATTGGTGAAAAACCTCACTGATGGGTGCCTCAGTTACTCAAGACTAATTTTGACTACTTTCCTCTGTATAGTGGATATTAACATTAGTGACACTGTTCTCCTGTTCTGGTTGACTTAATGTCCATTCTTAGCATCTTTGCAAAATAAAATGGGAATAGGTCCTGTAGGTAAGATTCTATACATAATGAGCTTGACAGAATAACAACATTGGCTAAGCCATGTTTCTTCTGCATGTGCACTTAAAATACCACAAACCAATTTTATCACCTTCAATTTTACTGAGAACAGAGATATAATTGAACTAGAAAGGCTTATTAATATAAATACTAGAGGTGAGGTAATGGGACAAAACCTTTATGTCCCTTTATGTTTGTATATTCCCACAGATGTGTGAGATTTTTTGAATTAATATTTGCTGATGAATAAAGTACACAATGACAATGTGCCCTCTTCTGACACATAAGTAATACATAACCATGTAGTCTGATGATGAGACCTATTATTAATTTGAGGCAGAATTCTGTATTTGTCACACTGCTGCTGCTCATTGGTTCAAATAGGTTATTTCCTGAATACTGTTGATCAAACAGTAATAAGGTTCATATACATACTCATTTATAGGCGTCTGGGTTACCTGTGAAGGAGTTGGATTATTCTCTATTAAATGATTAGTGTATGTTCTGTATCAAAGAACAGAATTATTGCAATCAAATGTCCCCCTTTACCTCTGAACTTTTGAAACTTACTAATGTACTACAACTGACCAGAAGAAACACATTAAATGCTGTTAAACACACTTTACAGAAAAGGACAATGTGCATCCCAGTGAAGAAACACATTAAATGCTGTTAAACACACTTTACAGAAAAGGACAACATGCATCCCAGTGTTAAAGCTTGCACTTGTGAGATTTCTACTGACTCATTGGTTGGGTCACAGAAAGGAAAGCTGAAAGGAGAATCCAGTGCTAACAACATCATCAACCCTGGTATTTGATTTACAGTAGAATCTAATTATAAATTGTCCTTCAAGACCCTTAGTGGGCCTAGTTACAATTCAGAGTCACTGGCTTGTGAAACACTGAGGAGAAATATCACAGAAATGTCAGGATTTGGGGATCAAATGTTAGGAGGGACCTCTACTCTGCAGGTTCATCAACACAACCTTTGTTGTGTTGTAAGTCTAGTAGTGATGGTTTCTTCACATTGATGTTTATCTAACCTCAACCAATGTGATTTTAAACACTTACTAAAATGGCTTTATCAACCATGTCATTTTTAAAAATTGGTAGCTTAACTTTTATATAACAAAGGAAAAAAAAAAGCCCAGGAAAACATAAATGTGTTTGCATTTGATCTGAAAACTTCAAGAAATGAGATAAGCAATGAACAAAGTTGTTGTTGGTAACTAGAAACAAAATATTTTTGAATACAGTAGGTATTCTAGTCAGTGTTCTATTGCTATGAAGAGATACTATGACTAGGGAAACTCTTTTTTATATATATTAATTTATTTTTATTTTACATATCGATCCCCGTTCCCTCTCTCTCTCTTCCTCTCCTGTCCCTCTTTTCCTCTCTCCCCCCTCTCATACCCCCCCCAACCACCCTCCTGCCCCACTTCACATGTAGGATGATGCCCTCCAGGAGGGGTCATCTAAATCTGTCAAGTCATTTGGCGTACAGGGAAACTCTTATAAGAGAAAGCACTTAAGTGGGAACTTGCTTACAGTTTCAGAGATTTAGTATCACACAGGCATGGTGGCAGGCAGGCTGGTGCTGGGGAAATAGCTGAGAGCTACATCCTGATCCAGAGGCAGAGAGAGAGGGAGAGAGACAGAGAGGAACAGAGGCAGATGCACACACACACACACACACACACACCACACACACACACACAGAGAGAGAGAGAGAGAGAGGGAGAGAGAGAGACAGAGAGAAACAGAGGCAGATGCACACACACACATACACACACACACATACACACACACACACCACACACACACAGAGAGAGAGAGAGGGAGAGAGAGAGACAGAGAGGCAGAGAGAAACAGAGGCAGATGCACACACACACATACACACACACACACACACACACACACACACACACACACCACAGAGAGAGAGAGAGAGAGAGAGAGAGAGGAACAGAGGCAGATGCACACACACAAACACACACACACACACACACACAGAGAGAGAGAGGGGGGGGGAGAGAGAGGAGAGAGAGAGAGAGAGAACTGGCTTGGAATTTTGAAACCTCAAATGCCACTCCCAGCAACACCCTTCCTCCAACAAGTCCTCCTAATTCTTCTAATCCTTTTAAATAGTTCCATTCCTTGGTAACTAAGAATTCAAATGAATAAGCCTTGGGAGACCATTCTTATTCAAATCACAGTGGGGGAAAGCATTTCTGTATATAGTTATGTAATTTGATTATAAAGTGAACAAGTTACCTCCTGGAAAATAAAATTGCGTGCGTGCGTGCGTGCGTGCGTGCGTGCGTGTGTGTGTGTGTGTGTGTGTGTGTGTTTTGAGAAGAACAACTGTTGAAATGTGTTCAATCTCATCAACAACTTCCAATATACTTCTTTTCTCCTTTTTCACAGCTCTCAAAGTTTAGATAGAAGATACGGACAGGTCCTTGTTAGTTTATATTATCGGCTATGGAACTTTAAAGTCAACATAGAATCCTAATGCTACACAGTGAACCATAGCAGCATCTTACATTGTAGCTGTCCCTTTCCAAGCTGTGTACAGCATTCCAGCCACAGTCCGGTCAGCCCTGGTGCCCGTGCTGTGAGCTTGGTGTTACCCTGGCCGGGAGCCTGTAAATAGCATTTTCTTGGTCCACACTAGGCTGGGCCTTGTGTGCACTAAATGATGACGCTAAAATAACCCTGAACATAGATAGCATCACTAAAACTGAAAATGGGTTCTTTCCTCATTGATGACGATAAAATAACCCTGAACATAGATAGCGTCACTAAAACTGAAAATGGGTTCTTTCCTCATTGATGACGATAAAATAACCCTGAACATAGATAGTGTCACTAAAACTGAAAATGGGTTCTTTCCTCATACAGTACGTTCCCACCACAGTTCCTCTTCCTCCCACTCTTCCTCACTCTCTCCCACCTCCTCTCTCCCCCAGATCTACCCCACCTCCATTTCCTCCTCAGAAAAGAGCAGGCCTACAAGAGATGACAGCCAAACAGGTCAAAACAAGATACAATAAGACGCGGAGAAAACTTTCATAATGAGGCTGGACAGTGCAACCCAGTAGGAGGAAAAGAGTCACAAAAAATAGGCCAAAGAGTCAGAGATACACCTGCTGCCATAGTTACAAGTCTCACAAAAGCACTAAGTATTTTTGAGCATTGATTTGCAACCACATAATTAACTAAAGGAGAACATGTATTTCTATGTAAGGATAAATGTTCTAAAGTTTACTCGTTTTTTTTTTTTTTTTTTTTTTTTTTTTAGTTTAGTAATTATGCTGTTCACATGAGAAATTTCTCATCTGATTCATAAACTTGATGAACTGAACTTGGATGTTCTAGTTGGAAGGCACAATCTATGGAGGAATAGAAAGTCATCTATCTAAAGGATGTGGTGTGCTCGAACTGATTCCTGAAGATCCTCCCAGGTCCTGACTTTTTCTCCTTTAATGGTTGAGGAGATTTCTCCTTCATGCTGTCTTCATTCCCCAGGAAGCCAGCTGTACCATCCATCGTGCTCTTCTCTTCCTTACGTCTGATCTCTTTTTCCACTCTGATTGCATTTACAGTCAGTTTCCCACTGACTTGTATTTTGTTGATATTGAATTATTCCATGCTTACTAGTTTTGTTTCCAAGTTTTAACCCATGTCCCTGAAAACATGACTTTCTTCATGTACGGTTTTATTTCTCCCTCATAAATGAGTTTTAGGTGAAAGATCCATCTACCATTCAATTCATTTAAATCATTAGAATTTGATGTAAATTTTTTGATATTTCAAAAACATCTTTTACAAAGAAATATGACAGAGGTACCGATATAGGATAAACAGTGGAACATCACACAGATAAATCAGCAGCCCACAGCCTCATGGCCTCTCCTACACCTCCTGGGCTATGCTGACAGAGTTGCCTGATAGCTGGCTTACTGATACAAAATACTGGTTATTTCACTTTCCAAATATAACTCATTAGCTGGCTGACAATTTTTAAAAAGATACCCACTTCTATCTTAGTTTCCTTTGATTTAAAGTAAAAAAAGGAAAGAAGAAAGAAAAAAAATAATTCTAGTCAACCCTCACTTGAAAGGCTTTAGAGCAGGACAAAATATTCTATGATGATAAATAAAATAATTAGTAACAGGTGGCCAGCTAAGCTATGCCAGCTGTAATCATAGACAAAGAGAACTTTCACAGTCAAGGTTAGGGTCCTGGCTGTACTTTTATGTGAATTGAAGATTTGTAAGGCCATGGAAATAAGAACAAAATACCAGCAGAATGTTACCAAATGCTGGGAAAATGGAAAACTAGAGTCATATTAAGTTTTAAAGAAGTATCTTACATTTATTATAATAAATCTCTATTTCCCACTTTTTATTCATAGATGTGAACATTTACATAATTAAGGAGGAAACATTTTCTTCCCTAATTACAAGATGATTGATGGCCAGAGTTAAGTAAAATTATTTGTAGAAGCATAATTTGTTCTTACTTAAAGTAATGACACGTGTTGTTTAGATTAGTTATTCTGTAATGTTCCTTTGGAGAGAGTGAATTGCTTTATAAATTTAATACAACATTGCTTCTTAACATCATCTAGCCCATGAGGCTAAGGATTAAGCTTGACTAATACCTGATTTACCAAGTCTCATAATCACTGAGTTGGAAGGAAATTTTACAAAGTTTGTACAGTGTACCAGGTGGATATTGACTCTGTGTTTCTATTGTTAATAGAGACATGGAACTCACTATGTAGACAAGGCTGACCTTGAACTCATAGAGATCTACTTGCTTCTGCCTCCCAAGTCACAGAGTAAAGGCATGGGTTACCATGTCAAGCTTGACTGCAGGTTTTAATGGGACGGGAACTGTAGCTCTTCAGAAGAGCAGAAACCGTAGAATGTATATGTAATTTTATTGCTTGGGTTGTACAGAGAGCCTGGCCAGCCTCCAGTGGCTACCTGCAGGCTGGGGAGCTGTACAAAGCAGTAGCTGTTCAATTCAAGGAGCTGGAAGACTCAGAACAGGAGGACCAATGGGGTTCATTCTGAGGCTAAGGGCCAGGGAACTCTTTAAAAATCATTGCTGTGGGTCCATGTTGACAGAGTTTGGACTCTGATGTCTATGAACAACAGCTGGAGCCAACTATGCACCAACTCAAGGAGAATCTACTCTACCACATATGGGCTTCATCTTCCAGTGTTTGTGCTGCAAAGCCCCAGCCTATCAGGTAGCGCCGTCCACACCATGACTGGGCCTTCAACTTTGCTTTCTGACTTTCATGCCAATTGTGTATGGAAACACTCTCATAGATAATACATTCAGAAACACAGTTCATCAGTAGACGCATCTCAGTCCATGCAATGGTAATCATTGCAGTCTCAGTGTCCATGGGATTTTAATAAAGTTTCTTAGCATTTGATAAGAAATGGTTTCTGCGTTACTAGTATCTATGTTGTAACTATCCATGTATTTTATATAGGATGTTTTTCTTTTTATCATTTCTTTTTTTGAGATTATAGTGTGGTTATATCATTTCTCCTTTCCCTTTACTCCTTTCAAGTCCTCCCCGATAGCTCTCCTTGTCTTTAAATACATACATACAACCCGCTCAGTCCTCGTAATGTTCCTTGTATGTTTTCAGGGCCGACCATTTGGGACTGAATAATGAATTGGTATGCTCTTCCCCGAGGAAGGTTAATTCTCTCACTCTTAGTATTCCTTAGTTGGTTGTAGATCTTTGTATAGGGTTGAGACCTCATGATCCCCCACCTCATCCATTTTACCATGTCTATCGCTGTCATCCTGTTCAACTCCTATGGCAGCCATGTTGGTGTGATATTATACATGTAGCTTTTCTTTTTCTTTTTTTAATTTAATTTATTATTTTACGTTGATCCCAGTTCCCTCTCCCTCTCTCCCTCCCTCCCTTTTACCCTCTCTGCTCTCTCACATGCACCCTGACCACCCTCCCCTCCCATCACCCCACCCCAATTCCATGTGTAGGGGAATGCCATCCAGTTGGGGTCATGTAGATCTGACAGGTCATGTGAATAGGGACTAGGGCTTCTCTCCTGTCTCTAGGTTAAGGCAGTTATTCCTCCATGGGGGATGTGTTTGTAAGGTCCTTTTGTGAACCAGGGATACATCCTGGTTCTACTGTCTGAGGTTCCTTAGACTGCTCAGTCCTTCTGGCTGAGACCCATATTCAGGTTAGGAGAATCAATCTCACCGCAAAGTTCTTGATCCTCTGGCTCTTACAATCTTCCCACACCCTCTTCTGAAATGTGTCTTGAGCCTTAGACCTGGGAGTTCTTTTGTAGATGTTTGATATATGAGTTTATTCTTAACACTGATGTAAGGAAATATCAAAAGCAAAGTTGCCTAAACTTCCATTCCTCTTGGAAGTAGTGTTTTTTTTTTTTTTTTTTGTGGTGATATAATGTTTATGATCTAATAAAGCCACTGGAGATCAGTTTGCAAAGCCAGACACAGTAGTTAGCCATAGAAGGTAGGCATACACCTTAATCCCAGGTATCAGGAGAAAGGCAGATGAATCTCTGAGTCCAAGATCACCCTGAGCTACCAAAGAGTAAATCAGAACTCATGCCTTTAATCCCAGGATTTGAGCAGTATAAAAGGCAGAGGAACTCTGTCTGAGTCTCTATCCACATTGAGGAGAGCATAGCAGTCTGAGTGAATCTGAGGAGCAGTAAAGTTGGGAACAGTTTGGTCTTAGCTGAGGTAGAGGTAAGAGCTAGTGGCTGGCTGCTTTGCTTTTCTGATCTTCAGCTTGAAGCTTGAGGCCCAATGTCTATCTCTGGGTCTTTTATTTATCACGCTACAGTTTTTCTTCTCGAAATTTGTTATCCTTCTCCAGCAATGATTATATATTACACTGCATATGTAATTTTTAATTCTTTGAAATAATGCTAACATCAGAAAAGTTTCATATAGATCTTGTGTCAAAAAGTGATCTTATCACTTTAAATATGTTAATCCACATGATCTATACATATGCTTTCTACAGTGGATCTTATCACTATCTCTATTTTACCAGTATGATACCAGGAAGATGGAGTAAATAATAGCTAGCAAGAATATACCAGCTAACTATGGTAGCTCGGCTCCACAGTTAGCCAAGCTGCCTCCTGCTTGTGTTTCCTTGTTCTCTGTTTAATGAGATCTGCTTCCCTCAGTTGTGATGCTTAGCACATTTCTGTGACTGAAATGTTCAGACATGTCTATTTGTCTATTTGATTCCTTCTTTTGTGGATTTTATTGCACTGTTTACATTTTCTTGTGCCTTATTTTCAGATATTTACCAAGGTTCTGTTTCTATTATTTTTCTTTATTTTCACTGTATATGACCATTCTTTTGGAAGTCTTTATATCTGTCACTGTTTTATTTTGCAATTATCAGCATTGGAAGCTTCTGCCTTGCTTGTTCATTGCATCTCTCTCTCTCTCTCTCTCTCTCTCTCTCTCTCTCTCTCTCTCTCTTGCTGTTCTGGAAGATTTTAAAGACACTTAAAGAGAACAGACCCCACATTTTTTACTCCATTATGCTTCCTCTCCCAAAGCTTGTTCTCACTCTTTGTCTGTATCTCAGGACACTTAATGGCACCTTGTTTCCTCCTAAGGGTAAGAAATTGTTAGCGTTGTCTTCACAATGTCTGCCCTCTTCCTTTTTTAAATATAGTCAATAATAAAGAATTAGAGACAGAAAGAGCAGTTTGAGAAAAATACGGAGATTAGAGACTAGTCTAGAATATATATATATATATATATATATATATATATATATATATATATATATATAAAGACCAAGCAAGGAAACAAAGGTTATAAGAGGTTGATTGAGAATACAGCCCTTGACCCTTGTAGTCAAAGTGGATCATCAGTTCTCAGGCTTCTTGTCTCCAGGCAATGTGAGGTTGGTAAGTATGTTGTCATGAGCAATGATCTTCACTCTTTATCCCTATAGCTTCAGGACTTCTGAATGAACATCACATTTGAAAACAAAGCATCAGCATCCAGTCATGGGAATAAAGGGGGAATTGAATTGGGTGGATATCCTAACGTACCTCATATTTGGAATACCACCTTAAGCACAGAGCAACTTGAAAAATTAATCCATTCGCCAAAATACCCTGGGAATACCAAAATACCCTGGGAAGGTGGGAGGGTAAGAACTATTATGTAAATGAGCATGGAGGGTGGGTAGAGTCCATCCTACCCCTCACTCTCAGAACTGTTAAATTAGTACCTTTGCCAACAGTGTCTAGTAAGCACACACATCTCCTGCATCACACCTAAAAAAGCATTTTGTGACTTCTGTTTGATATATTCATCGTGGCCAACTCCTTTGACATATCCTACCAGCGTTTGGAGTTGAACCTAGGGCCTGCAATGTTCCAGGCAATTTCTCTACCACTGAGCTATAGCTCCAATCATTCACATTCACATTCTTGGAGAGGTTATTATCAATAAGCTATAGGAAAGAAGGCAATTCCATGTGGGACATTCTCCATCCCCTTTTATATAGAAAAAATCAATTCTCACCTCAATCTAGGTGAGATTTAAATGAAATGTTATTGAGCCAGAATAGGAAGTATTTTGTCATGAGTAAGAATCTGTATTAGTCAGTAAGGAGAGTACCATGACCTCAACAGGAATCTCAGGCTGGAGGACTGGCTGGGCATCAAACTCAGCCCAGGATGAGCTTAGGAGAGTTATGTCTGGGCATGGGATCAGGGCGGAGAATTTCAAGGGATACTCTACTTTCCATTTTCTCCCTGTTTGTTAAATTGGAGTGCAAACAAGTATAAATCAGCTAGGAAGAGAAATATTTTGGTTTTCTCTCTTTCTGGCTGAGACAGAGAAGAGGGAAATGAATCAGGAGATGCCTCTGTTCAGACACTTAAATGCCAGGGAGATTCTAAAGCTTTACTGTAGTTTTAGACTCCAAGTCCGTCGTTTCTTATTTTGACTAAAGCAGAGCTATAAAATGTGGTTTCTAAAAGCGGCTTACAGCTATCAGTTTCTTTGCTGTGTTTTCAGGGTGCTTGTTTGCTTGAAAACTGAATCAATCTCTACTCCTGCACACTTACCAAACAGACACAAAGCACGAACATAGCTTAATAACTCAGTTGACTCTGGCAGGGGATATTTTGATGTCTTAATTCCCTCTTCTTTATGTTCCCTTTGTTTTGGTTCCTTCACTATGGTTACTTTACACTTAGTCTGTTTTATAAATTAAGATGTGGAAAATTAGTCTGTGAAACAAACCAAAAACTGTTAAAGGAAAAGAGGGAGGAGGCAACCAAACCAAACCAGTGAAACATCAGAATCAGAGCATTTAGTAACCATATTTCCTCACAGAAAAATCAGTGCACGGGCCTGGCCAATGTGTAATGATGTGGGGGCAATAAGACCACAAATTTTACATAGTAGAATTCCTGACTACCCGACACGCATAGTTTCCAGTCTTCTGTGGCCTTGAAGTAAAGAATCCACTGGAGCTTGTCCACTGAAATTTGCAAGGAACCTCGACTTTTATTGTCCAGGGCACATTATCCAAGAATGGATATTTTTCACCCCTGCCCCATTTCCTGTTAGAGCACCATTAAGCTTTGAAAAGCAAGATCCCTACCCAAGTTCAGAATGTTTGGGAAGACTGGGTTTTATAGGCTCACCATGGGACCAGAACTGCATATCTTATTTCATATCAACCTTGTCATGTATTAAAATGTTCAAAAATCAGGCTTGATTCACACTGTATTACAGGAATCTTTCTGCTTGAGAAGACCTGAGTCCAATTACTAGCACTAAGGCAGGCTGGCTCACAACTGCCTGTAACTGCAGCACCAGAAGATCCAACGCCCTCTTGTGTATTTCTTTTCCTTCCTTCCTTCCTTCCTTCCTTCCTTCCTTCCTTCCTTCCTTCCTTCCTTCCTCACTTCCTTCCTTCCTTCCTTCCTTCCTTCCTTCCTTCCTCACTTCCTTCATTCCTTTTTTCCTTCCTTCCTTTCTTATTTATTTATTTATTTATTTTACATGTTGATCCCAGTTCCCTCCCTCTCCCCTACCCTCCCATGCCCCACCTCCCATCCTATCCTCCCAACATGTAGAGTGATGGCTTACAGGAGGGGTCTAAATCTGTACTAAATTATACATTATTTTTAAATGAGCTTTATAAACACAATACCTAAACAAGAGGAGAAATATACTCATCACAAAATTGACCTTAAATTGTATCAATAAATATAAACATTCCAAAACAAAGTATTCATTTCTATACCATAATCCCCTTTTTACCTTTATAAAGAGATTGGTTGTGATCATTAACCGTTTATAACCAAGCCCATTTAAATGAAAACAAACATTTATAAACAATATTTGGGAATTTGGACATTGTTCTTTCCAAACTGCTTCCTGCTACTAGGGGCGCTGTCTTGGAAATCCTAAGAAGATGCAGAAATCCTGGCTGTAGTGGTCTGCAAGGCTGCTTTGTTCCAGATGTTTTGAATGTTGGATCACCTGGGACACTGCTTCAGAGGGTCTTGCTTGATCAAACCATGTTAGTTTGGAAGGAATCCATAGCTTTTCATTTTCTGTGGAAACAAACAAACAAACAAAAAAAAAAATCCTTTCCCCAGTAACCTCTCCTTAGAATTAAATTTTGAAGTCAAAGCATTCTTAAAATATATAAATTGGATTATTTCAGTAGCATTGATAAGTGTGTTGTAGCCATTGTTCTTTCTTTAGCAATTGAGCAATTCAAAGACAACATAATAATAGCATTCAGTATCCAGATCCTCTGTGTATTTTCCATTTTTATGTGTGTTTTTTTATTACTCTATTTCTTTTACTCTTATTTTTTTCATTTGTTGAGAACTTTGTAACTTTGTAACTTTGTAACTTTGGCTGCCCTGGAATTTGCTCTGTATATACCAGGTTCACTTTGAAATGACAGAGATCTGATTGCCTTTGCTTCCTGAGTGCTGGGATTAAATAAAGGTGTGTGCTTTCTCTTTCTTTTTATTATTCTTTTTTAAACCACTTTATCCTGTTTCTTTTTCTCTCCCAAGCTTACATATATTTAAAACACACTATAAACCTTTAGAGGTTTTTATTAATCTGAATCTGTCTTTACCTAGGTGTATACCTATTTCTTTTTCTGACCATGAGTCTTTTATCTGCTAAACAACATTGCTAAAATTAAAACCACAGCTGTTTTAGCCATGGTTATCCAAGATGGTGTGTGTGTGGTATGTGGTATATTTACCACCAGCACTGAGAGCTGTGCTCACTGCCTTGGTCTATGCTGCCATCCAACCACATTTTGCTGTCTTGGAGATGTCGTCACTGCCATCGCCGGGTGTTTGTGCACACCATTAAGTTGTTAGCAGGGTTTGCTCCTTATGCCAAGTCAGGAAACCTCCCTTAAAGAAGCCAAGGAAGTCTCTGCTTCTCTGTAGCAAAACAGAGCCTACCAGAGAAAATGCTGCTCCCAAGAAGACTGGTGTTCATCTGTCTAGGTTGTAAGTTATTTCTCCCTGAATAAACATCTATTTGGCCTATTTGTTTATCCTGATCCTTATTTAACTGCGATAAATCTGTAGATTGCTTTTGGCAAGATTGCCATTTTTACTATGTTAATCCTACCTATCCAAGAGCATGGGAGATATTTCCATTTCTGTCATCTTCTTCAATTTCTTTCTTTAAAGACTCTAAGTCCTTATTATATAGGTCTTTCACTTGTTTGGTTAGCATTATCCCAAGACATTTTTATGTTGTTTGCGGCTATTGTAAAGGGTGATATTTCTCTGATTTCTTTCTCAGCCTCTTTATTGTCGGTGTGTTTGTAGGGCTACTGTTTTTTGAGTTAATCTTGTAATATACCACATCCTTGAAGGTGTTTTCAGGTCTCTTATGTGAACTATCATCTGCAAATAGTGAGAATTTGACTTCTTCCTTTCCAGTTTGTATCCCCTTCATCTCCTTTTGTTATCTTATTGCTCTAGCTAAAGTTTCAAGCATAATATTGAAGAGATATGGAGAGAGTGGACAACCTTGTCTTATTCCTGATTTTAGAGTAATCACATTGAGTTTCTCTCCATTTAGTTTAATGTTGGCTGATGGCTTGCTGTATATTGCTTTTTATTATATTTAGGTATGTTCCTGTTATCCCTGATCTCTCTAATACCTTAATCATGAAGGGGTGTTGGAATTTGTCAAAGGCTTTTTCAGCATCTAGTGAAGTGATCATGTGGGTTTTCTTTTTAAGTTTGTTTATATGCTGGATTACATTGATGGGTTTTTGTATATTGAACTATCCTTGCATTCCTGGGATGAAGCCTACTTGGTCATGGTGGATTAGTTCTTTGATGTGTTCTTGGATTTGATTTGACTGTATGTTATTTAGTATTTTTTTTTTTTTTGCATCAATGTTCATGAGGGATATTGGGCTGTAGTTCTCTTTGTGTGGTTTGGGTCCTAAGGTAATTGTAACCATGTAAAAAGAGTTTGGCAATGATCCCTCTGATGTATTGTGTGGAACTCTTTGAGGAGTATTGTTACTAGCTGTTCTTTGAACTTCTGGTAGAATTCTGCACCGAAACCATCTAGCCCTGAGCTTTCTTGGTTGGAAGACTTTTGATAACTGCTTCTATTTCATTAGGGATTATAGGAGTATTTTAATTGCTTATCTGTTCTTGATTTAATTTTGGTAAGTAATATGTATCCAGAAAATTGTTCATTTCTATTGAATTTTCAAATTTTGTGTTTACAAAGTATGATCTGAAGATTCTCTGGATTTCCTCTGTGTCTGTTGTTATTTCTCCCTTTTCATTTCTGATCTTGTTAATTTTCATATTCTCTGTCTCTGACATTTGGTTAATTTGGATAAAGGTTTATTTATCTTGTTGATTTTCTCGAAGAACCAACTTTTTGTTACATTGAGTCTTTGTATTGTTTTCCTAGTTTCTACTTTATTGATTTCAGCTCTCAATTTGATTATTTCCTGATGTCTACTACTCCTGGTTGAGTTTGCTTCTTTATGTTGTATAGCTTTCAGTTGTAGTGTTAATTCTCTCTTGTGGCTAATCTCCAGTTTCTTCATGTGGGCACTTAGTGCTATGAACTTTCCCCTTAGTACTGCTTTCAAAGTGTCTCATAATTTTGGGGATATTGTGTCTTCATTCTAGTTGAATTCTAGGAAGTCTTTAATTTCTTTCTTTATTTCTTCCTTGACCCAGGAATGGTGCAATTGTGCATTGTTCAATTTCCATGAGTGTGTAGGGTTTCTGCAATTTGTGTTGTTGTTGAATTCTAAGTTTAAATCATGGTGGTCTGATAAAATACAGAAGGTTATTCCATTTTTTGTACCTATTGAGGTTTTCTATATTGCTGAATATGTGGTCAATTTTAGACAAGGTTCCATGTGGCAATGAGAAGGTATATTCCTTTGTATTTGGTTGTAATGTTCTATAAATATCTGTTAAACCCAATTAGGTAATAACTTCTGTTAGTTTCTTTATTTCTTTGTTAAGTTTCTGTCTGGTCAACCTATCTAGTGTTGAGAGAGAGAGGGGTTTAAATCTCACACTATAAATATGTGAGGTTTTATGTGCAATTTGAGGGTTAGTAATGTTTCTTTTACAAAAGTGGGTACCTTTGTATTTGGGGCATAGATGTTCAGAATTGGTACTTCATCTTGATGGACTTTTCCTGTGATGAATAAGAAATGACCTTCTTCATTTCTTTTGATTGATTTTAGTTTGAAGTCTAACTTGTTAGAGATTAGGATTGTTACACCCACTTGTTTCTTGGGTCCATTTGATTGGAAAATCTTTTGCCAACCATTAACTCTGAGGTAAAGTCTGTCTTTGAAGTTGAGGTATGTTTCTTGTATGCAGCAGAAGGATGGATTCTGTCTTCATATCCATTTTGTTAGCCTGTGTCGTTTTATAGGTGAGTTAAGATCATTAATAATGAGGGATATTGAGCATTCATTGTTAATTCTTGTTTGTTTTGGATTTGTTCTTGTTGGTGGTATTATGTGTGGATTTCCTCCCATTTTTCTTTTGGCTGTTGGTAAAGTAGGGTTATCTATTGCCTATGTTTTTGTGGATGTAGTTGACTTCATTGGGTTAGAGTTTTCCTTCCAGACATTTCTGTAGGGCTGGATTAGTTTATAGGTATTGTTTAAATCTGGTTTTGTCATGGAATATCTTGGTTTCTTCATCTATAGTGATTGAAGGATTTGCTAGGTATAGTAGTCTGGGCTTGTATCCATGGTCTGTCAGTGTTGATAAAATATCTATCCAGGATTTTCTAGCCTTCAGAATTTCCATGGAGAAATCAGGTTTGCATTTATATGTTTCTTGGCCTTTTCCCCTTCACTGCTCTTAATATTCTTTCTTTATTCTGTATGTTTGGTGTTTTGATCATTATGTAGCAAGGGGACTTTCTTTTGTGGTTCACTCTATTTGGTGTTCTGTAAGTTTCTTGTACTTTCATTGGCATGTCTTTCTTTAGGTTGGGAAAGTTTTCTTCTATGATTTTGTTGAATATATTTTCTGCACCATTGAGTTGGGTTTCTTCACATTCTTCTGTAACTATTTCTTCTTAGGTTTGGCCTTTTCATGGTATTCCATATTTCCTGAATAATTTGTGTTAGGGATTTGTTGGACTTAAGGTTTTCTTTGGTCAATAAATCTATTTCCTCTAGTGTATCTTCAATGCTTGAGATTCTCTATTCCAATTCTTGTATTCGGTTGGCATCTGTAGTTCCTGATAATTTACCCAGCTTTTCTATTTCTACCATTCCTTCAGTTGTTTTTTATTTGTTTTTTCTTCCACTTCTCTAAAGGATTTTTTCATTTTCTCTTTTAGGGTCTCTATCCTATTCGTGAAGTTGTTTTTATGGACATTCTTTACTGCTTCGTAATTGTTGGGATGTTCAATTATTGCTGATGTGGAGTCCCTATTCTCTGGGGGCGTCATATTGACCTTTCTGTTACTGACTGTGTTCTTATACTGTTATCTATTTATCCCTTCTTCCAGTGTGTACTGGTGGGGTCTCTTCGTCACCTGCTGGGTATGGGACCAAGTTTCTCTTCCAGTAAGTACAAGCATGTCCAATACTCCAATGGCTCTCCTTGTACAGTGGGTGGAGTTGGGACTAGGGCACTGGCAGACTCTGGATGGGCTGGTCCACTGGGACAGGTTACATTGTACACAGCCCCCAGTGCTCAGGAGGGTTCGAGCTGGGCACTGGAAAATGGGCTCCTTCCATGGGCCGAGGTGGGGCCAGGATGCTTGTAGACTCTGGACAGGCCGGTCCACCTGGATGGACTCCCCTGTGCATAAGCAGGCCCAAGCCTCAGGAGGCACTGAGCAGGAAGGCTAGAAAAGGCTCAAGCTTATCTCAAGCAGGGCACCATCCCTCTTGTGGATTTTAAGGGTACTTTATCCACATGAGCGCGTGCGCACGTGCGCACACACACACACACACACACACACACACACACACAAACACCGTACACTTTAAACATTATAAAGATAAATCTTTGAAAAGTAAAGGGCTTAATGAATAAGCATTTGAATAAAAGGTGAATGGGTAGAACATAGAAAACTTTAAGAAAGTGAAACTCCTGTTTGATGCTGTAATTGTAGATGCATACCATTGTGTATTTGTGTAGTTCACAGAATATACAATACATGAGTGTATCTAAGAGTACATTGCTTATAGTGAATATATAATTTTGGTTAGAGATGGTTGGGGATGCATTTTTTTGGGATATGAAGAACATTAAAATCTTTATTCCCTTCTTTCAGTTTTGCTATAAATCTAATACTTTTCTGAAATTAGTCTTTATGATAGAAAAGTAAGAGGTATGTGTTTCTGTAAAAGCAGATTTCTCAACTTTGAATTCTTGGAGCCTTCAATACTTTCACATCTGTGTACCTTTGCATGGTTGGAAGCATTGTTCTGATAGTAAGTAATGCTTCCATGGAGAGCAGACTTGTTAACACAGTCCTTCTCTCTTTTAATCTGCACAATAAGGTTAACATTCAGACTGTGCTTATAAACACCAGAGACATAGTGAATGAGAATCATGCTGTAGACTTTCTCTATGTGGATGCTGCATGTTCATATGCTTACTCTTTTTATTTCAAGTCCTTACAGTTGCTCAACTCAAACAAACAAACAAGCAGAAACAGGAGTGTTGTGCAGATAATAGTCGTAGTGAATGTCAAGCCAAACATTCTTTGGCACATCCCCTTTTAAACTGAGTTCTTCCTGGGGATTATGTTGGCTTTGATATTTTCAAGCATCTGTAAATCATTTTAAAACTACAGCTTTCCTCATTCATTTCCTGATTTTGTGCTCTCCTCCACAATTAAAATACTGGATTAAAATGAATGGACTCTGCTACTTCATTTCTGTTTTCCATTCCTCAATCTAGCTCAACAGGTGAGCTGACATCTCAACTCTAGCTCTGCAAGCTTAATTTATTAAAAGACAAAGGGAAACATTAGTAATGCAACTTGTAAATTAACCCAAGCTGAAGCCAGAAATTACAAAGGACATGCAACCATCTCCAAGGTGAGGGACTCACTTAACTTCTCACTCACATAAGCTTCTGAGAATTGAAATAATAAAAAGAGAGTGAGTTTCCTTCCCTCAGAAGTACCTGACCTTCCTCTGCATTGAAGCCAAAGAGTTTTATATCCTCTCTTCTTCTCTGTGTTCCCTGTTTCTGCATTGTGAAATTTCTGCTAAGGTTTGCACTCCCAACCTCCAATAAAACCACAAGCTGCACATGTTGCCAGAAAGTAAACTGGGAGCTTGTAGTAGCCCTACTCTATCCATTATTGAGTAAATGGGTTTTGAAGACTGCCTTGTAAGAAGCAGTGTCTGACTTTGTCTCAGAGAAGCACTCTTTGGTGTTCTCCAACATCAAGCAATGGTTCCTCCCTTCTAGAGTGCTTCTGAAATGCTTCTTCAGAGTTTCAGCACATATTGTACCCCCTTCAGACATCCTCCGTCAACCTATGAGGACACGGAATGCTTTGGTCTTAGTTTCCCCTTACTACTTTTGATTTACCACATTTATGAACTTCTCATTGTATAAACAGGCCTGGCCATTGACTCAGTGGATCCACATATACAAACAACCTTGAAAACATTGGCTAAATATTATAAAAGGCAACTCAAACTCATCATATGACATATAGCTGCATGAAATAGCATACAACAGTGGCAAAGAGAGATTTTGAAGACAGACTCTACTTGGGGTGAAACCAGTATGGCCATCATTTTCCTCGTGCATTTTGAAGAAGTTTTAACATATCTCTGTTTCATTTTCCTTAGATATAAACTGGGAGCATGATGCATATCTATTTTAGGAGGTTAATGAAAATACCACAGGATGTATGACCCTTGTTATATGACAGTCATTGCTCTGAAATGCCCATCTTTCTAGTGGCTGACTCCTCCCTCTTTCTTCTCTTCCCTCCCAATTATGTAGGTTTCATTGTGATGCCTTGTGCTTTGGTAGAACAATCTTCTCCTGTTCACAAATGAGAAACTCTTGTCAAATGGGTCCTACTTTTAATATTCAGGGGATCAATTCATCTGAAGATGCTAACAGATGAAAGCATCTGTGCCCTTTCTTTGATTACTGGCTTATTTGTGTGTGTAACAACATAAGGTCTTAATTCAAGAGGTGCTTACACTGAGACGAAATGTTTCTGCCAGTGGTTAATATCAGGTTATTTCTGCTATCTTGCAAGTCATCCAGAGGAGTTTGTGTTTAACTGCCTCACAGACTGTGATAACCAGCCCCCTTACCCATTTAAATCTTATTGTTGTTGTGGTCCTCCTCCTCGTCTTCATCTTCATCATCTTCACCCTCACTAACATAACCTGAATGAAAAGCTCTTCTTATCTGGGCACTCTCCTTGGTATTTTATGTCAAAATCTCTGATAAATATGAATCAACATCCTTTTCTTCATTTGTCTAAAATGCAGAGCTATGAGAAATTAACAAGCCCGGACGTGAGTAGTAAGTATTTAGGATTTGAGCCTTATTCTCACTTGTCTGCCTCTACAGGTAGTACTTTAATCACTGTTCATTGTATGACAAAAACAGCATGGACAACTGTTGTACTTATGGCATTGCCTCTCCCAGGATCAACCACGGGAGAACCACATGAAGCAATATTCATCTGTCGCTCTCACTTCCAAGTAGAGTGCCGTGCTCTCGGTGTGGTCCACCAAATGTTTGTAGGAGGACAATGGGTGTCTGGATATTTGCCTCAACTTTTTACCTTCCTCAAGGTCACTCGTGATAAATGACTTTTTTTGGCTGGATTTCTTGGCTATCATAATGGTCTTGAAAGAATAGGAAACCTCCTCTCCATTATTTATAGAGCATGTCAGCACCGATAATAACTTAGGAGAGGAACCCTTACCAGGTAGCTGAATGACATTCATTTGCACCTTATGCAAACAGAACTTTCTTACAACCGTAAATAATAGGTAACAATTACATTATTAATTTGGTCAGTAAGCACCCTAGTTATTTCACCCACATTAGAATTTAAGTGGTTTCACTTAGGTGATGCCTATTATTTTCATTATTCCTTACTAATTTGGTTTGGAGAACAGCAAGATACAGAGCCCCAATTAAATGATCTCTGTCAGATATTCAAATTCTTTTGTGTTTTATTTGCCCAATAATAGATGTTGTAGCCTACATATTTTAGTTTTATCATATGCTGAGTACAGGCCTACCAGCTTCAATTCCAGCATGGTGTGCAGAAATGTGTGTGTCTCATTGTGAAGCAAAGCTATTGCAAGTTGCACAGTAAAACCTATAACTGCATACTGTGCTGAGAATGGGTCTCATGGTGTCCTATATTTTACAGCGCTGGGAACTAAATTACCAGCAAATAATGAAAATAACAATAACCAAAGGGCAGGCCCAATATAACTACAATTTCCTGCTCCAAAGATTAGCTTTTCCTTTTTAAACAAAGGGGTGGCATGTGATTCATAATAGACATATGCTCTTGAGAGTTTTGAATTTCTGTTTCAGATGTCAAAAGCATAACATGATATTGATAACGTTAAAACATGGTTCATGTTTGAAGGAGAAGGTTACTGTTTCTATTTTGATTCAAAATAATAACAAAACATGGAGTATAATGAGAGGGCAAGAACACAAGTCATATAGTCTAGCATAACTTTTAAAATAAAACACATATTTGCAATTCAATTAAGTTGCAAAAGCAAGACAGCAAGCTAATGTTTTTACCTATTTAGGATTCAAATATAGTTTTGTCTTCCTGAATTGAAATTGCACAAGGAGCAATTGGTAATGTGTTCTATTGGTTGGGGATATTCAGGGACACCCAGCCAAATTAAAAAGCATTAATTACATTATAAGAATTTATAGGTATTTTGATTATCAGGTTTTATTTTTTTCTATGCCTGGATCTTTGTTGTATGGTCCTAAGACTTTTGGAGTAAGTTAGCATAGGGCATGCATGTAGTATATTAAAATTGCTCCAGAAGAGTTTAGTAACCTAATTAGACACATTACCAGCCAGTATAGGTGAACATATTTAAAAACTGTTATCTTTTACTGAGGCCCTTTGAAAAAAAAAGTGCTGTAACTATTTAATTCCAAGTAGTTAAAAAAATGCTTATGCTACTAGTCTCTTCTGTTCTCTGGTGATTGTGCTGATACACATATTACTTTCCATATATTGATTTTATGTTTAAGTGAGAATCTGCAATGTGTTTCAAAATGAATTGGTAGGGTCTTGCTCTTTATAGAGCAGTGTTTGACACCTGTTTGGTTTGCAAGTGGTAAGTGCATCTCAGGCTGGGCATTATGAAAAAAAAAAAAAACAAAACAAAAAAAAAATGAGGCCTTGTGAGCACTGTGAACAGTGACTCTGTCAACCAGAGTATCCCTGAAAAAAAATTGGCAAAATAGCCATTTGATGTGTAGAAAATGAAACCAGTTCACCACCTAAATATTAATTGTTCTTTGTTTGTTATCCAAAAACAGCTGCAAAGACATCAGAATGTGAGGACTATGATATTCACAAACAAAACGGAACTTAGGATACTTGGGTTAAAACCTGAAGGACTCTTCTCCAAAAAGAGTCATCAATACAGGTGTCTTGACTTTTCTCCAGCACATCAAAGTCTTCCCCATTTAAATCCTATTATTATGGATACACTCATTTTCTTAGCCAAGCCTTGAATGACAGAGATACACTAGAGCTTTCTGTGTGTGTGTGTGTGTGTGTGTGTGTGTGTGTGTGTGTGTGTATGTGTGTGTATGTGGTTAGTAAGGAGGGTAAATAAAGGTATAAACTACAAAATTGGGTAGACAGACTATTACAACTTTCATGATTAGTACTAAAGTTTTTCTGTGGAACCCTATAACCTAAAATAAAATCTTGGATGGATAATCTCATTTTCCAGCTTCCTAATTTTACCTCATGTCTGGTTTGCAAACTATGCTTCATTCACTTGTTTCTTCCCAATGTAGAGAAAAGAAAGTTTTATTCCTGCTTATCTCCCCCAGTTTGCTCCAGAAGAAGCTAGATCAGGCCTTATTTTCAGATGAAAATGGATAGAATTTGGCACCATCTCTAGTATTACATAGTGTAACTTTCCCTTAATGTTTCCATAGCCATATATATATGTTAGAAGTTGCTTTGGGTTACAAGTAGCAGAAGCTGGATTCAAATGGCTAAAATACTGAAAAAAAACTTACTTGATCATACAGCATAGATTTCAGACCAGATAATCTAATAGCTTAGCGATGACATAAAGGATCCAGGATCTTTCTAATTATTTATAGTGTGGAATAACTATGACTATCTCTTGTTTCAAACTCCATTCTTCACTGTATTTATTTTCATCTCCTCAGCACAGCCCAATGAATCTCATGTAGAGACTTGTACACTATGTGTTTCTTCAAATTATGTTTACTCTTTGAATTGTTTCTGTCTTCTTCAAAGTTTGAAACTAGATGCCCATTAAGGCACTGTCAGTAACACAGGGAGCTTCCTGCCTTACTCCTCATTTTGATAGATGAGAAAGTCTCCTTTCTATGGCTTTCTTTTATTGCTTAAAAGGCTCTAGAAATTGTACCTTGGTATCTCATTGACCTGATTTAAATCACATGCTCATACCCAAGGAGATGGTTATATCCTGGGAAATACAATAATGGGCTTGTTAATGCTTGTGTAGGTAAAGAAGTCTCCTTGATTGGTAGAGGATGCTCCAGTGCTCACCCTGGAATGGAGGCAATTTCATGTGATGATGCACAATGATGAGTAGACACAGCACTAGACAGTAAATCAAATGTGTATCTTCTCACATAAAACAGTTATGCGAAAGGACTGATTGAAAGGTTACTACATAAAGTTTATCTTTTCACACACAAAAAAACATTATTGACTTCTTTCTGAGGTCATTATTAGCATTATCATCTTACTAACAAGGGATTCTGGGACATTAACAGATGTTTGGAGTTATAATTCTACTTCTTTCATTTTAGGGACATATTTATTGGTTCAGAGACCTCAAGTTGGATCTTTTCTACATCAGTTTATTACAGCTGCCAGTGGCTTCTTTTGTAGTCGCTAACACTTTGCTAGGTGTCTATATTCTCATGATCTTGAAGATATGGAGCTCACAGATTCTTTGTGACAAGAAGAGTTTATATAGAGATAGGGTTGATATGGGTAAAGTAGAACCTCTGGTGCCAATGGGTGCCACTCACACTAACTCAAAAATCACAGGTCAGCAATTCCTGCCAGGAAAGGAGATTTTTGTCTGCGCAACAGTAGTGAGGGTTTCTGTTACTGCTCTGTGGTGTGTTACCTAAGTGAATGGAACTGGGTGACAACTGAGCTCTATGAGTACCTGTGTTGGTTCTGTGTGTTGGCACCAGACTGTCGGTGCTGACGGAGCCCTCTTTGCGTCCTGGAATGGGTCTAGTCTCTCTACATTCTTCTTACAGTACAAACTCTTGTTTCAACCTCCATTCGTCACTGTATTTATTTTCATCCCCTCAGCATAGCCCAACGAATCTCATGTAGAGTCTTGTTCACTATGTCTTTCTTCAAATTATGTTTTACCCTTTGAATTGTTTCTGTCTTCTTCAAAGTTTGTACATCCTAAGAACCAAGGGACTGCTACTGCTTCCATGTATCTGTTTATATATGCATATTGACTGAACTATTTATTTTATACTCTTTGGTAAAATCTAATCATTTTCCAAGCCTTTAATTTCAAAGTAACTTCACTCTTCTTCTCTGAAAATTACATACTCTCAGAGCCTCAAGGACTGAAATATTTTTTATAAGATGAAATGGTAAATCAATACAGTTCTGTGGGTCATTTATTCTACATTAACGGCTGTGTACCACTAGACAGTACATTATATGTTTCTCAGAGAATATTTTTAACTTGATATAAACATCTTCTATAGACTTCTGAATTTTGAATAACCTTTAGATGTCAAAACATTCGTTCTGCACTTAATTTAAGTACTTGGCCAAATATAATGTATTTTTACATTTGTAAGATATTATTGACAGCTTATTAATTAGCGGAGCCATTAATTTCACTTGACCACCACAAATAATTGTTGTTTAAATAAAATATATTATGTATGTAGTAGCAATCTTTATGTGTATAAGACTTTGGGGGAAATTGTGGAGTGATTCTTATTTTTATTTCAATTATGTAATTTTAAAAAAGATTTATTTATTCTTACTTTATTTGAATGTGTGTTTTACTTGCATGCATGCCTGGAACCCACAGAGTCCTAAGAGGGACTCTCATCCCCTGGAGTTACAGATGGTTGTGACCTGCCATGTGAGTGCTGTGAACCAAACACTAGTCAGCTACAGAAGCAGCAGATACTCTCAGTCACTGAGCCATCTCTCGAGCTGCTGTCTAGTTATCCTCACCCTGTGATGCCAAGCATAATTACTTCATCTATCTTATAAAGTCCTCAAACAAACAGCTGAAGGTCACACAGTGCCGTAGAGCTGCTATTTAGCAAAGACAGTCCAGTTCTGAAATCTTTACTGCTTCCATGACTAAGCTACTTACATTCACCACTGAGAAGTTCCCTTTAATGAAACTTATAATTTCTCTTGATCTCCACAAACACTTAGACTTAAAAAAGAAATCTACATGTATAAATTGAAAACTGATTTTGCAATTTTCACCCCAAGAAATAATGCTTAAAGGATTTTATTTGTATGAAAAAACAACTACCATTATATGGTCTCTAGGATTTGACTCAGAGAGACATCCATCTCATTTTAGTTGGAAGGAAATATTGGTCTGTCAAAAGTATAGGATAATTAGTTTCTTAGACACTCCATCTGAAAGGTAACTCAATGCCAGCTACTTAATTGATATATTGCAGGGCTCATTGTCCCAGAATTTTATTTCACGAGAGGAGACAGAAATGTGTATGTTGAGAAAGAGAAGAAAGCAGTGCCTGGCACCTAAGAGCCTGGCCTTGGTGTGTCTGGCATGAGCTCCCCAGCAAGGCCCTTCTTCCACTGTGGAGGAAGAACAACCCCAGAGCAGTGAGTTCAGGTAAAGTTACATGGGGACCACGATGACCCAACACAGATCGGGGGGCGCTTATAATCGCCTTGACAGATTTTGTTGATCCCTCCTGGAAGGCATCACCCTCCCTGTGGGGGGGGGATGGGATGGGATGGGAGGGTGGTTGGGAGGGCATGAGAGAGAGGGAGAGGGAACTGGGATAGCTTTGTAAAATAAGAAAAATAAATAAGTAAATCACCTACACACAAACAACCTGAGCTCATAGTATAAGTCAAAGTCACAAAGCGAAGCCCTGCTTGATCTGGATAACAGGATGATGGTTGCTTATTTACTAATCAGGTTTTAAGCTGCATTTTTCCTTCCCTACTTTGATATAAGAACTGATTATGTAATTATAGAATTACCCTGCTTCCTGGCAGCATTCCAATTCACAGACTTTCTTCTAGAAATTTCCCTGAAGTCACAACCTTAAACATGCTACCTAGAATGAGTTCTTTCTAATACTCACTTGCTCGAAAGTAAGGTGGTTCTCCATGGTGTGTGATCTCACGATTGCAGTGGGCACAGATTGCTCAAGTAAAGATGTGTTGGTTGGATTGGGATGTGGGGCATTGTCAAAGTTTATTAAGCTAAGGATGGAAATATTTACATACAGTTTATTCTATTTGAGTCTTACTTAAACTTTATCATCTGGGGAAAATCATGTGAATGGTATATTACTTGTGGATACATATACATATACATATACATATACATATACATATACATATACATATATATATACACATACACATACACATACACATACATACATACATACATATATATATATATATATATATATATATATTTAGTTCTGTGTACAGATAGCTTAATAGCAAGGTCTTCATGGACCAACTTTCTCCAATTACTGGAGCTTATTTAGAATTTGGACCATAACACAGGGTCAATAACAAAGATTTTGGACGTCATTTTATCAGTTGTTCAGTGGGTAAACTAAAGTAATAGATTGGACTTTATTTCTAGACTCTAATTCTAAAGCCTGCTATTCTGAGGTAGGTAGTACTGGGAATGATTTGTGAAATTGGAATGATGATAATATTTAATTTGGAGAAATATTAGAGGATTGATGTTTTAAGTGTTGAATATATAATAGCGATAATGACTTTTCTGATTGCTCTGACTATGGATTGATTAGCTTATCTTTTTTCTCATGGAAAGGGTTACATAATAACAGCTCTACAGTTCAATCCTTGTTGGAGGGGTTA
This sequence comes from Phodopus roborovskii, assembly GCF_943737965.1. Classification (NCBI taxonomy): domain Eukaryota; kingdom Metazoa; phylum Chordata; class Mammalia; order Rodentia; family Cricetidae; genus Phodopus; species Phodopus roborovskii. The sequence goes on from NW_026126511.1 coordinate 16,748,407, forward strand.
GTCTCTATACTGAGAAATTTATGACACACAGTGACCTTTAAGTTCCATAGGAAATATACGAATTGATACACTTTAAAGTGGTATTTTCCATGAGTCCTTCACAGAGCTTGCTATGACCTTCCCTGTCAGTATCCCCTTCACTCTGGGCTGAGGTAGGTGGTTTCTTTTTAGGACTGAAGCCACTTATCAGACTTCTTGGCTTTTACAACAAAGCAGAAGTTCTACCCCAGCTGAGCTGACTCAGAAAGCAAATGGCTCTGGTTTTAACTGGAACTATAGAATCCTGCACTTCAAGTGCTTATTGAGAGCATTATCTCAAAGTCTCTGCCACTTACAGGATATTAAAAGCTCAGCTTAGAGAACTAATTCTTTATTCAAGAGAGCTACACATTCCTCACTGCTTCCTAAAATCCATCCTAGACTCCAGGCGTAGGAGGGGGCTAGCTGAACACCTGCATGGCACTATTTTGGTTTATGGACAATTGCTCTCAAAATGTACATTTAATTGTAATTGTGTCCCTGTCTTCCACGGAAGATGTCTCAAAGTCCTTCCATTGCTTACTGCAAAACCCAATAATAGGTAGAAAGCCTAGAAAAAAGTGAGTACTTGGATAATTATTTGTGGCGTGAATGAATGAGTGCACGAATAAATGAATGATCAGTGAGTTCACTTCATATGTTCCACTTCATATGACTCAAGATGTTCATATCATTTGAAGCTCATTATTAATGATTATGCTGAATTTATTTGTGTGATAGGATAAATATTTCAGGAAACTAAAGCTAATTCAGAAACATTCAGAAATTTTAACTTTTCAGTTTATGTACAGTATAGTGTGCAGTTTTAGGATTCTATATTCAGGAAACCACCTTTGCAACCAGGATTATCAACTACAAACTTCCCATTGCTTCGATTTTTGTATTAACACCATCCCATTCCTCATAATCCCCAATTCTCGAGCAGTCTCTGGAGCCCTTTTCCCTTTTAATGGTGTCATATAATAGAATTATAATAATATGTAACTTTTGAGACTTAACTTTTCATCCTATATAACACATTTGGGATTGTCCAATTTTTTGTGTGCTTATTACTAAGTTGTGCTTATTGCCTCTTCCATAGAAGATCACATGCTATGGATATCACAGCTATGAACATTCCGTGTTTGTCTGTTTGTCCCTGTCTTTCAGTGTGCATGTACAGGTATGTGTGTGTGTGTGTGTATGTGTGAGAGAGAGAGAGAGAGCGCACAAGTGTGTGTGTTGTACACCTAAGAGTGTGGGTTCCATGATATCTATCTATCTATCTATCTATCTATCTATCTATCTATCTATCTATCTCTATCTATCTATCTATCTCTATCTCTATCTATCTATCTCTCTCTCTCTCTATCTCTATATCTATATCTATATCTGTATCTATATCTATCATCTATCTCTCTCTCTCTCTCTATCTCTATATCTATCTATCTATCTATCTATCTATCTATCTATCTATCTATCTATCTTTGTCAGAAACCTTGAGGTGTTTGCCACAGTGAGAGCATTGCTTGAGTACTGTCATTATGCTATGTACTTATCACCCCTATGTTTTGTCATAGTTGTGTTACAGTATCATATCATAGCTTCAATTTGCATTTCATATCTATAGTGTTTCTCAAGTCTTCAATCACATTTCATATATTTATTTTGCCATTTATGAAATATTTTTCTCATGTGAAAAATTAGGTTAAAATATTCTTCAATGGATATAGTATTTGCAGATACAGTTTCCTATTCTGTAGTGAATCTCTTCTTCTCTCTTAGTAGTATCCTTCTTAGAGTAAACATTCTTATTCTTGAGTTGCTTTAACTTACTTTTTCACCTGTTGTATATAATTAATTTTGTGTGCAATTTCTCTTTTGCCATAGAAAATGTTTCTTATGGATTTTTTTCTTGTTTTTGTCTTAAAGTTTTATAATTCTTCATTTATATTGAGTTCTAGGATCAATTTTGGATTAGTTGATGAATAAAGATGGAACATAGGTCAGTGTTCATTTCTTTGTATATAAATGGCCAATTGCTCTATTACTGTTTGTTATTAAACCTGCCATTTCTCCACTGAATATTTGCTGTGGCATTGTCACAGTGAATTGACATGTTTGTTAGACCTGTTTCTGCACCCACTCTTCTGTTTCAACAATCTACATCTACCCTGTTCCAGTATTACGATGCCCTTATGACATAGCTTTACAGTAAGACTTAAAATGGGTGGTATTATTGCTTTGACTCCCTTCTTATTTTATAATATGTCATTGACTATTCTATTTCCTCTGATTTTGTGATATATAAACATTAGAATTAAATTCTCTGTACCCGTCAAGAATCTTGATCGGAATTTAATTAAAACTGTGTTAAATGAATGTAGGAATAGCTGGTTTTTCACAGTATCATGTCTTCAAACCCATGAACACTGCAGCTTGTCTTATGTCACTGAAAGCTTCTTTACTATCTTCCAGTAGTATTCTATTTAATAATCTTCAGGAAGCAGCTCTGATCTTTGGTAAAATCTACACAACATAACACTCATATCTAATTAAATAAGGCTAATAAGTACATTTGTTCACTTTGGGAAGCTGCTGGAAATCATACTTGTTAAGATACAGTTTGTATCTTTTTCATTGTCAATATAAGTTTTAGTGTGTTGCCTTTATATGCCAAGTCTTTGCTCACCTATTTATTGGAGATTTCTTGAGATCTTTGCATATAGACAATTGTGCTATCTTGGGAAGTATTTTATGTCATCCTTTCTTAGTTTGTATGCCTTTCAAATCTTGTTCTTGCCTTATTGTACTGCCCAAGTATTCAGTGCAATTCTGAATAGGACTTGTAAGGTGTAAATTTTATGTTATTCCTCATTGTTAGGAGAAAATATTCATTTTCCATCACTAAGTGTGATGTTTAAGTGTGGCATATTTCCTTTCTTTGTTCCTTTGCTCCCTCAGTCATTCAACTCTCCCTCCTCCAGCCTCCTTCCCCCCCCCCCTTTTGCTCCTTCCTTTCTAGACAGGGTCTCCTTATGTAGCCCTGGCGGGCATACAATTTATTATGCAGGCTGGCCTTACATTCAGAGATCCACTGTCTTTTGAGATCTGTACTAATGACATGCCCAGATGTGGGCCTTTCTTGACTTAACTGAGGGTTTTTCCTCTTCTGTCTCTAACTTTCTTACAGTCCTTATTCCAGAGGAGGTGTTTTCCTTTCTCAATGGATACAGTTCTTCTTTTTAGATTGTTTCTATGGAAGAAAGTCTAATAATTCACTGTAATGTGTGACACCCTGTGATATAATGTGCAATGCTAGCATTTAACGTATTTGCTTGTATTTTGTTGAGAATTTATATCCTTACAGCTAGATTTGCAGTTTTCTCCCTTATTCAGTGTTCGGTTTTGATATTTATGGCTTTATAAAATAACTTAAGTGTGTTTTCTTCTCCTCTATGGTACATAAAAGATATGTAGATTTGATGTTATCCCTTTTTTAAATGTTTGGTAACATTCTCCATTGAAATAAACTCTGTTGGCATCTTGATTGTAGAGTTCTAGCCTCCACAACTTTGGGAAATAAATTTGTTTATTTTACTAAGTCTATGACCCTTTTAATAGTAGGCTAAAGTGACTGAGATGAACATGTGGGGTAAATTTTTGTAGTTTTAGAAAATTTGGTCCATTTTGTTTAAATTGTCCAACTTTTACATGTAGATCGTGGTATTTGCCCTGTTAATTTTAGACCTGTAATGTTTATTCTTTCATGTCTACTACTGTTAATTTTTGTCTTCTTTCATTTTTCCCCTTTTGTCAGTTTGGATAGAAGTTTGTCAGTTTTATTCATTGTTTTAAAGATTTGACTTTGATTTTATTTATTTTCTTATCATTTCCAGGTTACATTTAATTTACGGTCTTATGATTTTTTTTCTTTCTGAGTTTATTTTTATTTTTCTAATCTTTTAAGGGAAAATGTATCTAACTCAGATTAGACCTTGTTTGTTTTTAATATAAACATTGAATATTGTGTTTATAGCAAATTTCCCTCTGTTAACTATTCATATTCAGTGGGAGATCCTGACAACTGATAGACCAGAACATCTGACCTCCTCCTCTGGTGTCCCTCAGTCAAGTGTGCAAGTACACACCTGCACCATGGGCTTATTTACCACATACATAACACCACACACTCTTACACAAACATAACAGACATGCACACACAATATAAAAAAGGAAAAAAGGAAAAAGATTTTTACCTTAAGTTAGTCTATTATAAATATAAGCATTGTTTATTTCTAGTTTAATTTTACTCTGGTTAATAAAATTCCTCTTCATTTTTCAAAAATTATTGAGAAAAGTTGAATGTCCTAGCATATAATCTATTTTGGTATACCTTGACGCTGTCTGGTAGAGTGTTTCCTTTCTCACAGTTTCAGTGCATATTTGGGCATGTTTCATTAGTTTTTTTTTTTAATTTGAGGTTCACTGTACTTTATGTATTTTATCAAATGTAAGTTGTTTTCATCCAGTTTTTCTTCCTTTTTCTTTCTTCTCTTCCCCTGGGCTAGTATTATAAACATTAGATATTTTGGTATTTATTCAAAGGTCCTTGAATAGCTTCAGTTTTTTGGAGGAAGAGAACCTATATGATTAACACATATTAAATGGGAATTCAATAAACTGACTCCCACAATACTCTTTGGGTAGTCCAAACATGGTTGTTTCACACCGGAGAGACCAAGAACGAGGAAGTTCCTCAGTCCACAAGACTGGACGCCCCAGCTGTCCAAATCTGACGTTGAAGGCTGACGGGAGACTGGAAATCCGAAGCTGAGTTCCGGAAGTCGGTGAAGGAGTACAGCAACGGCAGCAACCGGGCAGAACTTGACAGCAGAGTGAAGGCAATCTGGCAAAACCCCAAAAGCTTTCTGCTTTCACCTATGTGGGCTGCCCCTGGCAGCCACTGCTCCTTTTTAGAGCAGGTGCTCCCACTTCACATGATCTGATCCAGAGAACCTCTCACTGGAGTAGACTCCAGATTCAGTCAACTTGACAGCTACAACTCACCACTGTAGTTAAGGCTACATTCATTTCTTTTTCGTTGTCTTTATTCTAAACAAGGCCGTTAGAAGTATCCCTGGATGACTGGAATCCCTTTGTAGCATTAGCTTGAAGCTTGGTTAGTTCGTGTGTGTGTGTGTGTGTGTGTGTGTGTGTGTGTGTGTGTGTGTGTGTGTGTGTTTGTACATACCTCTGTCTCACTGTACAGTTCTGATTACTTTCCTCCTGCCTCTGCCTTCCAGGTGCTGCTATTTTAGATGTGTATCACCATGATAGCTCAGCTTTCTACTTTTTTTTTTTCTGTTTTAACATTCTAGTTCCTCATTACTTATTCAAAAATTTTTCAGGATAGCTGCTCTTTGTTTTTGAGATGCCATGAATTAAATTCAGGGCCGTGTGCATCCAGATAACATGTGTGATATTTTATGTTCTAACAAATAAGCCTTGCCAGGTGGTCAGAGGGCTGAAGTAGCCACCAGTTAACCATAGGGCAGTGGTGGCTCATGCCTTTAATCGCAGCACTCAGGAGGTGGGGACAGGAGATGATAAGGTGTTGTGGAGACAGAATCTCCGCCCTTTTTGTTGGAAGAGGTCACTGGTAGCTGCTCCTCTGTTTCCCTGATCTTTTGGGTTGTTACCCTGATATCTGACTCTGGGATTTTACTGATTGAGATTAATTAGATTGTTTCACTAATGCCTTAACACTGGCCTACATGCCCTGATTTAAAGTGCCACACACTTTCCGTATTAGTATGATCTTGGCAGTGATAGATACCTATTTTCTTTGTTCATGAGAGTTGAGATTTCCCTAGTTTTTTTTAATGTGAGTAAATTTTGGTTGTATTTAATATTACAAAGCTCTGCATTGTGTTTGAATACAATGGGGGATTTTGCCACTTTTATTTTTCAGATGGGTTCAGGCCGTACATTTGGCTAATTCTCCATGCAAAGTCTTCAGTACCTTCCTGCCCTCAAAACCCACTATGTGTGGAACTCTTTATTTTGCTCAGATCTTAACCTTAATATTTTTTGATGCTAAGTATAAGGTCCACAGAAGTGCTTGCAAGGATGAACCCTAGCGATAATAGGAAATTAATACTGTGCTGTCAATTTCTTGTACTCCCATTTTAAGTGCTCTGCTGTTTCCCAGTTCTTTGAGACTATTGTTTTCAACTTTAGAACTGAAAGACTTTGGTTTGCAGAGCAGGAATGTGGGAGGGGGAGGGAAGGATGGTTCATGTAGGCAGAATATGGATGATAGCTGGGAGTGGATGTTGATGTGGGTGGAGGGATCGGGAATTGTGGGGGGGTTGCTATGGTGATGGGGCTGGTGGTTGTATGCTGGGCTGATCTTGCCTAATGGGGCTGGTTACTGGGTCATCAAGCCTTTGTGGAGTGGCTGGGGGCTCTGGGTGTGCAACCAGGAGAGAGCCAGTGTATGAAAGACTTTAGTTTGCAAAGAAAAAAAGAGATAAAAAGTTTCTCACAGGTCTTGGCCCACAACAAGGAAATAGGCCCCCAACCCTGGAACAAATGGTTCCAGATGAACAGCCCTGTCTGGGTCACACCTGGCCAACAGACAGTCTGGGGACTTTCCAAGGTACATTCTATGGTTTTTCCTTTTTCCTTTGAAGAAGAACAGGTCACACCTGGGTGATCTCTCAAACATGAGATCATACTTTGTAATCAATCACCTTGTGCCCCATGCATGTATGCTGATTTATAGTTTGTCTCTATAAAAAGAGACTGAACCCTTTGAGGGATTTGCAGCTTTCCCCGAGATTGCTGACACTGGAGTGCACACTCTTTCAGTAAACACCTCTTGCTTGTTGCATCTCCTGGTTTTGGTGTTTGTGTTGCGGGGCTCTCCCATCGGCCCATCAGGAAACCCAGAATTAGGGTCTTACAGAACTAGAAATAGGGTCTTCCCTACTTTGCTCTGCTTTGCATTCACACATGGCACCATTGTCTGGGGCAAAGAGATACAAGGACAAGGACATCAAAAAGAGCATCCGCATTTCCTCCATTTTCCAATGCTACAGCTCCTCCTCTCATGAAGGAAGTGCTATCTATCCCTTTCCAGCTTCCGGTGCCTCCTATTGTAGGCATGGCTGCATTTGGTACCAATAATCCTCTTTCCACCCCTGTGCCTGAACTGGGGGGGGGGCACCTCTGAGGCTATCACTGCTCTCCCAGATGTCCCTCTTGTGTTTCCTTTAAGTACTGTCAAGAGTGACTATAGGAAATAAAAGGAAGCGCACGTGAGCATCCAACAACTCTGAACATATAATGCTAGGTAATGTCTTCATACAAGCACAGTTTCTCCCAACTCTAACACTTGTCCTTTTTTGGTGATAATGAAACTTATATCCTCACAGGCCTTTGAAGATTTTCATTTCATCGCCATTCTTTCACTGGTTTTCCTAAGCGCAAATGGCGATGTAATTTATTATGAGAACCGAAGCCTGAAAACCTAGAAGTGGTACGGTTCATCCCAGAGCCAAAGGCTTGGGAATTGTAAAGGTGAGTTGTAGAGCCTAGATCCTGAGACCCAAGACTATGAAGACCATGAGTAGCAAGAGGAGAAGAAGGTAGAGGGAGGGAGGGAGGAAGATAGATAGATAGATAGATAGCCTTATTATTGTTTTTTGCTCTATTTTGGTCCACAAAAGATTTAATGTTCTATGATCTATGCCTAAATCAGTGAGAAAGATAGTGAGACAGATGTTCTTCAAGACTAAAAGGCATGCCCCTACACATTAATATTAATGTTTTCCCTGGTATTTAAATATCCGTTAGACCATTCTAGGTATCTATAAAAGCTAATTATTAAAATTACATTACCTCATAATCAACAAGGACCATGTAACTTTGTTTGTTAGAGTGTAAGTGAGCATGACTTGTGTCCTTTAAAACAGCAGGGTAAATATATTGCATGGTTTGGTTTAGCCTGTTCCTTTTATTGTCAGTCAGGTAAACAGAATGGATGTCCAGATGTGGACTACATTTTAGACAGAGCATCAAGAGATGATAGTTGGAACAAACCAGGCAGGATCCAAACTGAGTGGTAAGACCTTGACTGAGAAATAAATACCTGCTGTGGAAAAGTGTCTGGAGTCTTCAGTGATAAAAGTTTGTGAATAAGATGTCAGTTATCCAGTTCTGTGGAGTTAGGGATGCATGGGAAGAACCTGAAAGGCAAAAAGCCTTTGTGGAAGGCTGTGGCCAAAAGACCAAAGAAGAAAAAGGGACCAATGGCCGTATACACAGAAGTCTCTAAAACTTCTGGAGCCTCCAGCATGGCTTTTAGAACAAGTTCAAAACAAAGGGACAAGGGAATATATATATGATTCTGTTGAAGCTCAGAAATAGCCAAGTATGATTCATAAAGGCATACACAGATAGGATACAAACTTTGATGTGCTTTAGTCTAGGAATCAAATGACTTTTGTTCACTCAGATATTGTGTAAACTTGATGACCTTGAGAAAGAGGGGGCAGTGAAATCTTTATTATCTATTCTTCCCTGTTGACTTTTTCAGTGCTCTTATTCTCAATCATTTTCTTTCTTTCTTTTTCCTTTTTCTCTTACTACATGGCTTCATTGTTGAATTGTAGCCCTAGAAAGAGTCAAGCCATTATACAGAAAACTCTTTCAAAAAGGACACTGCCCGATTAGTTGACATTTTATTGAGGCAAAGAATGGCGTAGTCAACAGAGCTATCAGCAGGTTAGGTGCGTGGACTTGGTGCCTGGTAATTACAGAGTGCGCAGGCTGCCTTGAGTACCTCGGCTCCTTTTCAACTTTGTCTGAGTCCTGTTTGGCCTCTGCCTGCCACTCAAGCCTCATTCCTTTCACTCCCTTGCCCAAGTCCTGGCAAGGACAAGCAGCAAATTCCCACTGTTAGTACCTGCTGCAGCTTCCACTCCGAAAGAGACTTTAAGAGATTGTCTTTTTAGGTCCTTGTGTGCTAATGATGGAAAGGTGCTTTGGGTATCTGAGTGTTTAGGGTCCTAAAACTAACTCTACAAATCCTCAGATCCACTGAATAGGAATAGAGGCATCCCAGTTCACTTTGGAGATGCAACATCAAAACCCAGACATTCAATCTCACTCAACCCAATCTCAAAACTAGCTAGTTAATGGCAGATGGAAGCCTAACAGACGTGAGAAAACAAAACATGGACTTCAGAATAAATGCAATAATAGCCCCTGAAATGACCAGTTTAGAAGCAGAGTTGTTTTTTTTTGTTTGTTTGTTTGTTTTTTTTTTTTTTTGATAATGTGTCTCCTTAGTTCTTACCCTTCTCTGCCCTCGAACACATAGTTTAGCTCAGATCCTTTGATAACAACCAAAATTTCAAGGTACCTTTGTCCATAATTGACTCTCAAACAGCAACAATTAAAACAAGTAAAACAGCAGCAGGTAACCAAATAAACCAAAACAAACTTGATAGGGTTTTGGCTTTATGTGGATCAAAAGAAAATTGACAAATCATTCAAACCCTGAGCTTCAGAGCCTGTCTGCTGTTGTTAACATTTCTGTCTCATGATTCTTGTTTGCAAAGTCCTTTGAAATACTCTAATAAAAGATTCCAATAGTACAATGAGGTTAAGATTACCACTTACGACAGAAAAAGTAAATCAATGTTCTCTGTGTTATCTTTCATGTCACATTATTCTTAACATTTATCCTCTTTGCTGCAAAGGCAGGAAATGGTTTAAGATGTAGGGTAGCATTAACAGGTCCATTCTGCCTAGACTTTGTTCAACATCTGCTGTGCATTTTCATGCATTGCCTTAGTAAATCAGCTTTAAAAAAAAAAAAAAAAAGGTGGGGAGGGGTGATAAGGAACAGAAAGCATTAGTTTCTCAAGGTTCCAGAGAACCAACATTTGAAAGTAGACCTTTCAACCTTCAATGTGTTCTCTGTTTTTGGTATTTTTTTTCATTTCCTAGTCATTCTTTAATTTAGATAAATTTCTTCATAAAGTGCATTTTGGTCATGGCATTTACTTTTTTTCCTTCCCCCAACTACCCCCAGATCCCTTCCACACTTTCAGCTTCTTGTTCTTTCCCAACCATTTTCCAAACATAGAAACAAACAAGAATTTAAAAAAGGACATCAAAACAAACAAACAAACAATCAGTAGGACAAAAGTTATGAAACCAACCCAAACAAAAGCAGAACAAAAAGCCCATCTGGGTTTGATTTCTCTTTCTTAGGGAATACATTTTATGCATCCATGTGGGAAGAGGTACGTAGTGAATGAGAAGAGCCTGCTGTGCCAAGTGTCCATGGTATAACAGATGGCTCCACTGTTTTACAAAGTTTTTGGTTGGTTCCTGGCTCACTCACAGGCAAGCCCTATGAGACAAAGTGACAAGCGTGATGTGACACAGTCCGCATTCTAAAGGACCTCAGAATCTTGCAAGTAGGAGGCAAACAATGAATGACCGAAATAAAGTACTTGAAGATCTAAGATTGATGTGCATGGACCAGGGTCAACTTTTTGATTTCCAAAAATAGAGAAAACCTTATGTCAAGTCTCAACTGCATACATTCATTTGTATCCATTTCTGTGTTACCTTTTGCTTAGTCCTACACTATTGCTTGTGCTGTGAAAAGCTATGGAAGAAAACAATTAAGCTTACCACACTTCCACACTTCCTTGCAGTTATCCTGGATTCAGAATACAGCATGTCGTTCCAAATAGGCATCTGTAACGAGTATGGTTTTTCCGCCTGCTGCCCGGTCTTGTCCTGCTACCATGCCACCAGCCCCAAATAACACACAGAGACTCTGTATTTGATACAATACCGTTGGCCCGGTTACTTGTTACTTATCGGCTAGCTCTGCCTTTAATTATTAACCCATTTCTATGTATCTTCACATGGCCTTCTCTTACCGGGGAGGCGGCTGGCATCCAGCACTCTCCTGACTCTCCATCTTGACTCCTCCTTCCTACTTCCTATTTCCTCCTTGTCTCCTAGTCCCTCCTATCTTCCTTTCCTATTGGCCAACAGTGCTTTATTATTAACCAGTATGAGAAACATATACAGAATGACATCTCCCATCATCTCCTCTTTTCTGTCTAAATAAAAAGAAGGGTTTTAACCTTAACATAGCAAAATTTATCAAGATTTAAGAAACTATTCCATCATCTATTCCATCTTTGTGAGTCTAAAGTATAAGTAACTTATCTTTAAGCCTAACTAAGGAAAACTATAACCATAACTATCTGTCTTCAACTCCTTCAGAGACCACAGAAGGATAATATATAAGCTCTAGAAATGACAGAGACAACTCACTGCCTGGTCACCCAAGGTTCTTTTGTAATCTTCCATCTTCAGCCCATAGGCCATAGTGTGTCTGGCAGACTCTTTAGCAACACAGGAAACTTTAAACTGTCTTCTTGTATTGGCAGTTTGTCAGTCACTTTTCTCTGTGTCCTGCATACTGTCTCGAAGACTCTTCCATGAAGCAGGATCTCTGTAGCAATGTCCATCTTGAATCAGCAGTCACTTTTCTGTGGGTCCTGCATGTCCAGTATATACAGCATAAAGTCAAACAGTCCAGACAAGAGCAGTATCTTGTCCAAATGGCTAGTCTTGCCATATTGGAAGTAAACTCCATAATGAGTTTCTTTAATGTCCATCTTCATCTTCCTTTCTGACACATGTGGTGTTGCCAAGAGCAATTATGTCTCACTGTCACGAAAACACTAAACCATTTTAAATGCCATATTCTGTAGGTCTTTGAAAGGTTTGAAGAATGCCTATCTCAAATACATCTCTGTTTATCTTGAAAACCTAACTAACTTAACTCTAAGCTTTGACTATCATAGGTAATTATCTATAATCTGTACTACATTATACATTACATTCCTAAATGAGCTATATAAACACAATACCTAAACAAGAAGAGAAATATACATATCACAACATTGACCTTAAATTGTATCAGTAAATGAAAATCCATTCCAATACAAAGTATCCATATCTATACCATAATTCCCTTTTTACCTTTAAAAAGAATATTGGTTGTGATCATTAACCATTTATAACCAAGTCCATTTAAATGAAAACAAACATTTATAAACAATATTTGGGAATTTGGGCGTCGTTCTTTCCAAACTACTTCCTGCTGACAGGGGGTGCTGTCATGGGGGATCCTGAGAAGACGCAGAAATCTTGGCTGTAGTCTGCAAGGCTGCTTTGTTCAGCAGTTTTGAATGTAGGATCACCAGCGACTCTGTTTCAGGGGGTCTGGCTTGATCAAACCACATTAGTATGGAAGGAATCCACAGCTTTTTATTTTCTGTGGAAACAAAAATAGAAATCCTTTTCCCCAGTAACTTGTCCTTGAACTTAAATGTTGGAGTCAAAGCATTTTTAAAATATATAAATTGAATTAATGTATCAGCATTTCCTTTATCAGTTGTTGTTATTTTCTCAGCAGTCAAACAATGCAGAGACAACACAATAGCATACAGTAACCAGATTCTCTCTGAGCTTTTCATCTTTATGTGGCTTTATTACTCTGTTTATTTTACTTTTATTTTTTTATTTTTTGACATAGGGTTTCACTGTGTAACTCTTATCTGTCCTGGAATTTACTCTGCATACCAGGTTTACTTTGCAAATCACAGAGATCTGCTTGCCTCTGTCTCCTGAGTGCTGGGATTAAAGGTGTGTGCCACCACACCCAGTTCCTCTTTGTCTATTTAAAACCATTTTTTTTCATGTCTACGTATATTTTAAAACACACTGTAAACCTTTAGAGGTTCTTCTTAATATGAATCTGTCTTTACTGTAAATCTTTATCTTCGTCTGGCCACAAGTCTTTTATCTGGTAAACAACAACATTGCTAAAATGAAAGTCTTTGTTGTTTCTGCCGCTGTTTATAAAAGATGGCGGCGGCTATTTTACCGCCAGCACTGAGAGCTGTGCTCACTGCCTTTGTCTGTGCTGCCCTCTAGCAAGCATGCTGCCAGCTTGGAGATGTGGTCACTGCCATTGCCAACTCTGATACACACCAATAAATTGTTAGCTGTGCTTTTTAAAAGCCTTGAGGTTTTTTGCCACTATGCTGAGTCAGGAACCTTCCCTTAAAGGAGCCGCACAAATATCTGCTTGTCTCTTGCAAAGCAGAGTCCAACAGAGAAAAATGCTGATACCAAGAAACCTTGCTTGTCTCTGTTCTTTTGTTTCTAAAATCCTTTTTTTAAGCTTTTGTTAAATTTTAAGTATAAGTTCTTAGCCCCACGTTGGGCGCCATTTGTAACGAGTATGGTTTTTCCGCCTGCTGCCCGGTCTTGTCCTGCTACCATGCCACCAGCCCCAAATAACACACAGAGACTCTGTATTTGATACAATACCGTTGGCCCGGTTACTTGTTACTTATCGGCTAGCTCTGCCTTTAATTATTAACCCATTTCTATGTATCTTCACATGGCCTTCTCTTACCGGGGAGGCGGCTGGCATCCAGCACTCTCCTGACTCTCCATCTTGACTCCTCCTTCCTACTTCCTATTTCCTCCTTGTCTCCTAGTCCCTCCTATCTTCCTTTCCTATTGGCCAACAGTGCTTTATTATTAACCAGTATGAGAAACATATACAGAATGACATCTCCCATCAGGCATCTTTGTAGGAAACTCGAGAGCAGAGATGAAGCACATGGCATGTGCCAGTAGCTCAAGCTGGCAATAAAGGGTCAAAACTACAACTGTGAGAGGAGTTTAGAGAAGCAGAATCAAGTTCTCTAATCACCTGCACTGAGATAGACTCAGGAAAGTTGTGGTGGCAGCAGTTACGTTGCTATCAGAGTCTATGATGGTTATTGAAGATTATTTTGGAACCCAGTTTCCCCAAGGGATATGCAGATTAGGCATTTCCTGTCCATTTGCCCATGGAAGAGGAATTAGTTGGAAGGAGAAGGTAGAAAGCTATTTATCTTGAGAAATCATCTACTCAGCAAGTATTTTGCATCTCTCCAGCCGTATGTTCATTTTGATTGACTCTCACATAAAGTAACAAGAAATATGAGAAATCAGTAAAGAAAATTTATCATATAGAGATTCAGTAAATTATGTATTATATTGAAATAAGGTATGTATTCTTTAAAATTATGGAAATTTAAATCACAAAATATTGAGACAATGCAGATAACTTGATAATATTTTGATGAAGAAATGTGTCAAACTGCCTAATGGTCCCTCAGAGATGTACATGTTCTATGTGTCAAAGCCTCTTACATACTACCTTATATGCAAGGAATTTTGCAGATATAAGTAAGTTATAGATGATAAATAGCATGATGGCTAATTTGGTCAACATGGTACAATGTAGAATCATGTGGCAAAAGAGTCTTCGTGAAGGACCGTCTAGATCAGAGGGGTGAATAGGTGTATCAATGGATAATTGTTCTGATTAATTGATGCGGCCAGACTGGCCTACTGTGAGTGGAACAGTTCCCTGAGTTCTGGTCTTTGAATCTGTAAGAGTGGAGAAAGTGGTGTAAGTCCAAATTAATTTTCTTGCTGCTCTTGACTGTGGATGTGGCTAAGTAAATAAAGTTCTTCATCTGACTTCACCAGAATGATAGACTATAACTAACCTGGAGTTGTAGCCAAATAAATCCTTTTCCATGAAAGTTATTTTTGCAAGGTGTCTTTAGATAGGGTTTTTATTACTGTGAAAAGACACCATGATTACATCAACTCTTTTAAAGAAAAATTTAATTGGGGTTGTTTGAAGTTACCAAGTTCGGCTGCTTGCTGAGGCTGGAACATGGCCCCATCATTCAATTACATCTTCACCAGCTTTCAGTCTTTCACTGCTTAAGCTGGACTATCCTGAAACACCTGTAGGCCAGGCTGACCTCAAACTCAGAAACTCCCCAGCCTCTGCCTTCCCAGTGCTGGGATTAAAGGTGTGCACCACCACACCTTCCTCTAAGCTTTACTTTAGTTCCTTTTCACAAGTTTAAAACTTAGCTGGGTGGGATCCTGCCCTCATGTCACCATTCCCTTTATTCCATTTCTTAATCCATTTATCTCCCTGAACACAGGATTTAGTTCTATTCCACTTCTTGGTGCTCCCTTTCTCCTCAAACTTTTCATCTTATAATTTACCTTGTTTAGCTTGCTCCTTTTCATTACAAATTTTCATTAGAGTCAGTACTAAAAACCGTATGATGGTGTGAGTCTATACTAGGCTGTTTTGAGATTTCATCTGACAATGACATTAATCTAAAACTCTTCACTTTAGCCTCTGGCAGGCTTTTTGAAGAAAGGCAAAAACAGCTGCTTTCTTTACTAAAAATATCACAAGAATGACCTCTAGGCAACATACTACAATTCTTCTCCTCTGAAACATCTTGAGTAAGCATCCAACAGTTCATCGAATCACACTCAGCACCACTGTCTTTCAAGCTCCTAATAGTATGGCCCATTAAGAAGAACTTAAAATATTCAACTGCCTTTCTAGTCTATAGTCCCAAATTCCACATTGCTTCAAACAAAAACATGGTCAGGCCTATCACAACAATAGCGCAGTCCCTGCTATCAACCTCTGTCTTAGTTACAGTTTTTATTTATGTGAAGAGACATCATGACTATATCAACTCTTATAAAGAAAACATTTAATTGTGGTGACTCACTATTTTAGAAGTTCAGTCCGTTACCATCACGACAGACAGCATGGCAGTGTATACGATGACATGGTTCTAGCTATGTTGACTGGAAGGCAGCAGGAAGTTGACTGAAAATCACACTGAGGGAAGCTTGAGCAAGAGACCCAAAAGCCCTCCCCTACAATCAAACACTTACTTCTTCCAACAAGGCCACATCTCATAATAGTGCAACTCTCTTTGAGAGACATTTTCTTTCAAACTACCACACCAGGATCTTTTTATCACAGAAATGAAAATATAACAGATAGGGTGATTGTTCTGGACTGAGTATAATCACAAGGTTGTATATTTATCACAAATATAGTATGATCACAAGGATATTTATTTATTGATTCATTTAATTTTGAAACATGATCTCCTCTAGCCTAGGCTTGCTTCATACACACTAAGTAGTTAGAGATGACTTTGAACTTCTGATCCTACCCTCTTCTCTCTCACAAGTCCTGAGATCATAGGTGTGTATTATCATGCACAGTTGTATGCAGTGTTAGGGATCAATTCCAAGCTTTCTCCTGCTAAACAAGCACTTTACTAATTGAGCTACATTCCTTCCTTACAAAAGTCTTCATAAAATGTAAACAGAAAGATTAGAGTCAGAGAGGGAGACATGTGGGAAGAGAAGTAGAGGTAAGAGAGGTAAAGGTCAGGGGGAGGGTGTCTAAAAGACAGAGAGAATGTGTATCAGTGGAGTGATAAATAAATAATAAAATAATACCTGTGAAGGAAACAACTGAGGTGACCTCTAAAGCAATGGCTTTTTCCTAGAGCCCCGAGAAAGCATGCCATCTAGCCATTGCTTCTGAGATTTCTGATCTTCCAAATTAAGACACTATACATTTCTATTGCTTTAAGCAGTGAGATGTGAAGTAATTTGTTACATCAGCATAAAAGATAAACGTGAGAGACCACGGAAAGCAGAAAACAGGGACACTGGATATTTTATGTTATATTGAAGTTCCATGGTTTTTGATGTGATTTCCAAATTGTAAGGCTGCTGAAAGACAAGTGAAATCAACAAAAGGTTATGTGAAAACCAGTATACATGCAAACAGCAAGGAGTTAATAGCAATGATGTATAAAGAAACACTAAAATAGCACAATGCCAATAAAATTTAAAATAATCACAATAATCAATTGTCAGTGCCACAAGACATCTACATATACATCAATATGTATTGCTAAACATTGTAAACTTGCTGGGTAATGCTGGTGCACACCTTTAATCCCAGCACTCAGGAGGTAGAGACAGGTGGATCTTTGTGAGTTGAAGGCCAGCTTGCTCTACAGAGCGAGTGCCAGGATAGGCTCCGAAGGTACACAGAGAAACCCTGTCTCAGAAAAAAATAAAAATAAAAAAAATTAAACTGAAGTATATTGAAACCCCTTTAAAAAACAATCTGGACCCCACAATTCTTTATTTGAATTGCGTGTGGTTTTCTGTAAAGTTTCTGTTTGTTGGGAAGAGAAATTTCCTTCATGAGAGTTAAGGATTAAACTTTTTTTGTGGGTATATGACAAATATTTAGAATGTAGTTAGGGATTCTGCTAGTTTAGTAAAGTAGTGGTGTTATGAGTAGGTTTTTCCTGACATTCTGGTCCCACCATCACACCAGCCCCACACAGAAATGCTGTATTTGATATAAAACTGTAGTCCAGTTACTAGTTTCTTATCAGCTGGCTGTGTCTTAAATATTAATTCATTTCTATTAATCTAAGTATTTCCACGTGGTCTTATCTTACCGGAGAGAGGCTCTGGCATACTACCCTGTAGGTCTTCCATCTTGAGTCTCCTCCCTACTACTTCCTCTCTTCTCTGTGTCTCCTAGTCCCGTCTATCTTGCTTTCCTATTGGCCAACAGTGCTTTATTCATTAACCAATAAGAGAAACATATTCACAGAGTGACATCTCCCATCATAGTGCTTGTAGGCTTTCCTTCAAGACCCATAACTTCTTTAGTACTAGGTAGTCGGCCCCAACTTAACAGTACCAGACATTTCCTCTTATTAAGTAGGTCTTAAGTCCAATTAGAGAGTTGTTGGTAACTGACAGCTTATGCATGCCACTACTGCACCCTTTGGGTTATCCTGACATGCCTGTTATTGCTGTGGTTCATAGATCTGGGTAGGATGATTGGTATATTTCATCCTTCAGAAACTTTATAGAAACATTATGGAAAAGGGTGAGGAAAAATTGTAAAAATAAGGTCAGAAGTGTGTTGTGAGACTGTCTTTTCTAGGAATGACACAAGCTATGTCCATAAAATGTCACAACATGAAAGCCTAAACATGAGCTGAATAAGGGCAATACCAGTGGAAATGCTAAGGCGAATGAGAGAAATCCATGAAGCTTCAACCCTACACAAAGACCAATAAGAAATGCTGAGAGGGAGAAATAGTCTTTCCCAGGGAAGAACACACCAATTGTCTATCCAATACACAAACATATGTGCATGTAATAGCAATTAATGAAAATGAAGGGCATGAACTAGAAAGAGACAAGAAGGATATATTGGAGTATTTGGATGGAGGAGAAGAAGAAATGATGTAATCATAATCTCAAAAAATAAAAACAGTAATGCAAAAAAAAAAAAAAAAAAAAAAAAGGAATCTATTCAAGCAGCAATCACTTATTAGATACCTGGTGCTGAACAGACTGTAGGTGCCCACATCACCATGAAGTCTGAGTGGGGTGTAACTTGGTAAAAGCTTTCTGAAGAGCAGTTTGACAGCTATTACTTAAATTATAACTGTATCGTCCTTTGATTTAGCAATTCCATTTGTAGAGCTTCATTCTTCTGACTCCCGTGTACAAAGGTACACATTTAGGAGCTTTCACAGTAGCATATTTGTATATAAAAGGTAAAATCTTGAGTATTCATTGGTTGATTGAAGGGCACTTTCTGTATCCAAATAACATACTACTTTGATGCCTTTTAAAAGGCTGAGGGTGAGAAATTTTTAACACATTAATAAACAGCAAAAGCTTGTTGCCAGGCAGTATGTATTTACTGATTTTATCATAAAATATGTGCACCCACCTCATGTGCATCTCTGTATTTGGAATTATGTGTATGTGTATTTTATCTTAGAAAATGCATAGAAAACATTTAGTAGAAATTCCAAGCAAACTAAACCAGGAGGCTTCCATGTTCTGCTGTATGTGTTTCTTTACCACTTGAATTCTTTTTTACAATGCTTAATTGTAAGTTTGCAGTCCAAAATAAACTTATGAAAATGTATTTAGAGAAGATGCTTAATGACTTCAAGAGACTCTTTCCTGAGCACGGTGGAGCATGATCTTTCATCACAGATAATCAATCCAATATTCATAAAGAAGAAGAAAATGATAGTATTTTTTCCAAAATGGACAACATATAAGGACTTGAGGGAATAAAGAATGAAATCAATATAAACTGATCTAATAAATAGGTAAGAAAGGACTATATCCGTATCCGGCATGATCTAATGATGTTTATTTGAAATACCTGTGGCCATTTCTTTTTCCTTTGGAGCATGTCCTCAAGCTACCCTTAGTATCTGTATTCTTACAGAAGACAAGCTATAAATGTGACTTACGTTGGAGCTCAAGCATAGGAAAATTCATAGTGACCCAGAATGAACTGTTTCAAGCAGAGATTCCAGTAGAACTCATCTCTTGAGCCCAATATTTTCATAAATGATTACCAAATGAAAGCAACTAAAGGGGGGTAAAACCTAGAAAAGTATGTAAAGATCTTTCACATCAAATGCAATGATACTCAACTAACAGTAGTTAAATAATACCTGCTTTAAATAAAATTACATATATTGGTCTTTCAAACAGCGATTATCTGTGTAGCCTTTACTGTCTTGGAACTCTCTTTGTAGATCAGGCTGGCCTTGAAATCATAAAGATCCCTCTGCCTCTACTCACAAGTGCTGGGATTAAAGGTGCACTCCCCAGCATAAAAAAATATTTCTACAAAACATCTTTATGCTACTAACTATATTAGGAGGTTTAGTGAGCTTGAGTATTCTCATAAAGCATTTCAATTGGGCAGATGGAGTTCTGAAGTATTACAGTATGGTTTCTCCCTGAAGAGAGTATAATAAGATTAAAACTTGTACTTGAAGATTTGGACATCTCATCCCTTTACCTGCTAAAGAGGCTTTTTGCTTCTTCTACAGTTGTGTGCTCAAGGCACACACCTGCTCTAATCAGCAACCTGTTTTGGAAACTGGAATTTAAGTGGACTCAGGAAAATTAGTTTTTCTCTCCATGTGGGTGGACCTGTTAAATGTGAAGATGAGATTCATGGTGGTCTGAATTTGTCTTTGTGGGACAGAGAATAAGAATAAAGAAAGCCTCCTTGGGAGGAGAAATGGATGGAGAGAAGAAGAGGAGGTGGTCTGAATGAGGGGGTAAAGAGGAAAGGGGAGGAGAGAAGGAAAACTATAGAAGAGAGGTTGAGAAGTTAGAAGATGTAGGACAAAGTAGATGTGTAGAAAGGAGCAGAGACAAAATGACTGCTTTGATCCTTGAGGACTTTACAAGGTCACATGGTTTGTTTGACTATATTTCCACTTTCTCTTAAGCTAGCTTAGCGATCACTGGTAGGTAGCACAAGGCAAAAATCCTGACTCACTTATAAGAGGATAGTACAAGTGTCTGTGTTCAGTATTATTTCAAGTGAGTCTGTAAACAAAACATCACCCAGGGCACTAGGACACCAGATCCTGCCGAGGTCTCTACTACAGAGTAGCTGGAGTCCACCAGCCAAGCCTCAGATGCAATTCCGTTGCTTTTGTTCTAAGGCATGAAGTTCCACTGGAAAGAGAAGACACTCGGCTGCACTGCAGAGATCACAACATTAAACAGGCACTCTGCTTTCTGCTTCCTTACCTCCAAACACGAAATACTGAAGGGAGAGGAGACCCTGGACATCATTAACTTTGGCCCCTCAACAGGGAAAGCAGGTTCTGATGGAGGAAGAGGCTTCTTTGCATCTAAGTCAATAGCAAAGGACCAGCGCATCCCTGTATTCAGCCTTCCATGTGTACTGATATCCAGAATGAACATCTGTGTTGGGCTTCATCCAAGTTAAAAGAAAGAAAAGAAAAGAGGAAAACAGAGGGCTGTGTTGTGGGGAGGCTGTAAGCCTCATGAGCAGCACGTCTTTCTAACTCCCTCTTCCCAGGAGCTGGCAGAGAGTCCTGCTCCTTCTTGCAGAATATTTGGCCCTGCTCTCAGAGCAAGAACAGCACTGGGCTTGCCAGCCTTCATTTCCAGGGCCACTGTAGTAAATAGGATGAAAGCTCTGAGATTAATTGGAGCTTCTATTGTAAAACAGAATGGAAGGGTCACCGAAATGTCAAAACATTTTGTTGAGATCTGGGCAACTTACCTTTCCATAAAGTAACTGCCAAATTTTTCAACGTGACATTTGCATTGTGAAAGGACTTGCAGGGAACGAGAAACCACACCAAGCCAGGTTTTCATCCTCTGCAGTGATGAAAATAGGGAATTCCCAAGGCTTGGTACATATTTAATTTTCTTTCAGTTATTTCAGGCTTTAAACATGAATTTCAAGCTATTCTATGAGCTATGTTTTCCTGATGTAGTGCTAGCTGTCATTAACTACCTCGTAGTTCAAAGTTTGACAAATTGCTGGGATGAAATGATTAATTTTAAAGATTTAAAATGAAAAGTCACTCTCAAAAATCAATAATTAAACTCAAAGCAAAGTCTTACTCATAGATATCTTCTTTTAGCTATTTTGACTTTTTTATGTTTTAATTTCATTTTTTTCCTTTTTAAAAATTTAAATTAGAAACTATCATATTTTATGTATCAATCCCAGTTCCCTTTCCTTCCCATCTTCCCATGCTCCCCATCCCATCCCCCTTCTGCTCCATAGAAAATGTGAGGCCTTCCATGGGTGATCATCAAAGTCTGCCACATCATTTGGGGCAGGGCCTAGGCCCTCCAGCTTGAGTCTAGGCTGACGGAGTATCCCTCTATGGGGAGTGGACTCCCAATGTCCATTCGTACACTAGGAATAAATGCTGCTCCACTACCAGAGGCCCCATAGACTGCCCAGGCCTCCTAACTGACACCCATGTTCAAGGGACCTGGTTCCATCCTATGCTGCCTTTCAAGCTGTCAGTCTGGGATTCATGGGCTCCCCCTTGTTCAGGTCAGCAGTCTCTGTGGGTTTCCCCAGCCTGGTCTTGACCCCTTTGCTCATCATTCCTCCCTCTTTGTAACTAGATTCTAGGAATTTGGCTCAGTACTTAGCTGTGGATATCTGCTTCTGCTTTCATCAGTTACTGGATGAAAACTCTAGGATAGCATATAAGGTAGCCATCAATCTCATTATAGGAGAAGGACATTTAAAGGTAGCCTCTCCACTATTGCTTAGATTCTTAGTTGGGGTCATGTTTGATTATCTCTGGACATTTCTTTAGTGTTAAAAATTCCCTCTCTCTCTCTCTCTCTCTCTCTCTCTCTCTCTCTCTCTCTCTCTCTCTCTCTCTCTGTGTGTGTGTGTGTGTGTGTGTGTGTGTGCGTATGTGTGTGCACATTTTTATTTTAGGTGTTGTTAACCTTTGGTTTAGAAACAGGTTCATTCACTGGGATCTGGGACTCACCGTCATGGGTCAGTGGCTGGACACTGAGCCCCAGAAATCCTCATCAGACCCTCCTCCATCTCTGCAATGATGGTCCATCATTGCAGAAATGGACTGCAGACAAATGCTACCATGTTTGACTTTCACCTACATTCTGAGGATTGAACTCAGATCTTAATGCTTGAACAATAAGCATTGCACAGACAGACTTTTGTTTCTTTTAATTAATGGTAGTTAATATATATTCCAAATTTACCTTTGTTTTTAGGTGGGAGCAATAGGGGATTGAATCTAGGCCTTCTTTTTACTGTTTATTTTGAGACAGTATCCATATTTGTCTGGGCTATCTAGAGAAATGGAACTCACAGAACATATATGTATATATAATATTTATGTAAATATAATCATGTAAGTATATGAATAGAAAGTATTTCTATTCAAATATTTTGATTATATACAAATCATTATATACATTTATTTAGATGTTATGTATGTTTACACATATACACAAACATATGTGTGTGTGTGTGTGTATGTGTGTGTATATGTGTATATACATATAATTTATTGGAGTGACTTACAGGCTGTAGCCCATGTAGCCCAACAATGGCTATCTCTGACTGACAGGCCAAGGCTTGTTCATTTCCTGGGACTGAATGTCTCAGTAGTCCCCATCTAGTGTCGTGGTCCAGAGTCATCCTATTGAGATGCTAATCTTCAGTCTATGTCGGGATATCAAGAAGGAGTTCTAATATTAGCTAAAGAGTGCATCTGCAACTAAATAGACGAACTTGCAGTGAATGTGGGGGCCAACAGGCACAAAGCAAGACCTTCTTTCTTGTCCCTTTAAGTGGGCTGCTACAAGAAGGTGTGTCCCAAATTTAAGAGACTTTTCTCATCCCAATAAAGAAATGCCTTCACACATATACCGGTCTGCTCAGGTTTTAGATGATTCATGTTGTAGTCAAGTTGACAACGATGATCAGCCATCGTAGTCTCACTCAGTCATCCAGGATGGCCTTGAACTGACTTTGCAGCTGAATTTGCAGTCCTCCTGCCCATGCCTTCTGAGTGGCTTGTTCTACACTGCCATACCCAGCTTAGCCTTCATTTTGTATGTGTATGTGCCTATTTAAAGAAGACAGTGGGTGAATTTGGTTAAACTCTATTATTTCAGGATTTGATAATTCAAAGCTGTGTTATTTGGAGATTTGAAATTTACTTTGCTCGGTAAGGATTTCTTTTGTTGCTAAAGTATATTTGTAGTATTTACAAAGTGCCAGGGAAAGTAGCCATTATGCTTACATGCATTCGTTGAATGACTGGGTTATTTTATATGTAATCTCTCATTCTTTTGTTAGAGTAACTGCGTGAGGTTGGTTTTGTCACTCGTAAGGACCCCCTTTACAGTTGATATGCCATGGTATGGAGAGTCTGATAATCAGCTGTTGCCTGTGGAAGCTGGAAAGTATGCCCAAGTGTTTCTGACTTTACAGCTTGTATTTTTTTCTCTGCCAAGAGGCATCTAGGAATCATTCTGAAGCAGTTCATTGAGCCACCAATTAACTTATTCATTAAACATCTATCAAATCTCCCTCCACAATACGAGAACCAGACAGGCTGTGTCAGTGTAAAGATGAATACCATCCAGACTCTATGCTGGGAGCAGGGGTTGGAAACAGAAATGGGCTGCCATTGTCACAAAACTGTGTTCACAAAAAGAAAGATTTCATTTGCTAACAATAAATTTTGCTTGTTTCTGCACTAAGGTCATTTTGTTGGCAATCCTGAGTGCCTTTGTATAATTCAAAATGGCAGACATTTCCTTTTGTAGCTTTCAGTACTGCAGATTCTGATTCAAGCTGGAGATCCATTTAGTAGGTTAGTTTCCACCTATTTCACTAACGTTGTTGAATTCTAGGTTAGGGACATTACAAAGGATTGAGAAAGCCAGGCTGACGTTCCCTGAGAGGGATGACTTAGGTCTGGAGTGTGACTCAGGAGTTTAGTGTCTCTTCCTGATGGCTAAGAAAAGCAGTGCCTCACTTTTACGACCATTCTTTCTTGAGACGCTTTGCATAAGGTATCCCTTTGAAAGTGACCATTTTCTTTGTGTTTGTATTGTTTCCCCCAGAAGTTTCTATTGAATGACTCTCAGGTTTTCAAAATGGCACACACCTGTTGCTTCTTGGCACTGCTTAAAGCATTGGTAGATGTAAGTGGTGGGTAATCATTGGGAGGGCGTCATCTTCCTTCCATTGGTAGATGAAAGTGATGGGTAATCATTGGGAGGGTGTCATCTTCCTTCCATTGGTAGATGTAAGTGATGGGTAATCATTGGGAGGGCGTCATCTTCCTTCCATTGGTAGATGTAAGTGATGGGTAATCATTGGGAGGGCTTCATCTTCCTTCCATTGGTAGATGTAAGTGGTGGGTAATCATTGGGAGGACGTCATATTTCTTCCATTGGTAGATGTAAGTGATGGGTGTCATCTTTCTTCCATTCTGATTAATGACTCACCATCTACAAAGTGGAGAAAGTAGCCACTTTTGCAAATATCACAGATCTGTAAATGGAATCAGATGAGGCAATACATGAAACATTGTTTTGTGACCTCCATCAGTGTTGAAACTCCCACAAAAGTAAATTTAAGAGCTTGTGACTCCCAAACTGCCAAGTATATTTTTGGATTAGGTGAACTAATGGACTTTGTTTGAAATTAATTCTGACTAGACATCTTAGTGTGGACAGCTTCTTCCAGCATTCTTGCTTTATAGATTCATGTCGAACTTTCTTGAAGTGGGATACGTGCTCCCTGCCTTTTAAAAGCACGTTTTGATGAACTAGTGTAAGACACAATAATTCTGATTCAGTGCAGTATTTGCTCTTATCAAAATCCCAGTTTGCCTCAGAAAACAACAAAATCAAGGTAATGACTTCATCACAAATTGAAAGTCTGAAATTTTTTTTTAAAAGCAAATCTTTAGCTTCTTAGAAATCTAGTCTCCTGACTATAAGAATGGCACTGTTCAACAGTGTTGTCATAGTCTCAGATCTTTCATACTGTACTGAAACATGTTTACGGAATGTGAAGTGAACTAGAGACAAAGAATTAAATCTGAACTTTGGCTGTGGTGAAAACATCAGTCAGTCACACAAAAGGAGACAGGCCTTCGTTGAGTTGTTGTTTCCAAATGTGGCAAAAGGGGAGACAGTTTTGTGTGCACGTGCCTAGAAGAAGAAAGGGATCCAGTGGTTGATTTATATTAGAAAATTATCAGATAGACTGCATTTGAGAGTGCTGGTGGGGGGGGGGTGGCGAGGAGGGCCAGTGAAATGGATTCTTCAGTTTCAGATGAATGTCAGAAACTGTCAACAAAACTTCATTGCCCAGGAAGACAGGGTTCTTTGGTGTAGCAGTTCTAAGAGGAGGACAGAATGCTGCAAATGACTTCTGTAATCAACAT
This sequence comes from Phodopus roborovskii, assembly GCF_943737965.1. NCBI lineage: Eukaryota > Metazoa > Chordata > Mammalia > Rodentia > Cricetidae > Phodopus > Phodopus roborovskii. The sequence goes on from NW_026126511.1 coordinate 16,774,263, forward strand.
CCATTAAAAGAGACTGGGCATAAGTGCTGATGAATGGCCAGGGGTGAATTCTGGGTGGTTCTTGAGTTTAAAATTGGGTTTTCATGTCAGTTCCACCTCTCATCAAGAAAGTTGTTTTTGTTGTTTTCTTCTTTCTTTTCTTTTTCTTTTTTGCTTAAAAACTCTTGGGACTTTTAGTTGCATTATTTTTAAATGTCAAGGATTCTTTTTTCTCTCAATACTTTGGCCTTTGCTTTATTGGGTTTCTATTGCTTGATAGAGACCATGACCAAGTTGCTTTTTGTCATGGTCTCTTATTGCGGTAAATAAGGATCAGGATAAACAAATAGGCCGAATAGATGTTTATTCAGGGAGAAATAACTTACAACCTAGACAGATGAACACCAGGAAATTCAACCCGATCCTCTCCTGTCCGAGTCACGCCAGAAAGAGAGCGCCTTCCTGGCCCCCTCCGACCTCCTTCCTCAGGTCACCTCTGCCCATCGCTCCACCCCCAATGGGTCAGTGCTACAGAAGGACTACCTCACTACAGTCTCTATCACAGTAATATTCTCTTCTAAAACAGAAATTGGTAGCAGGAGTGGAGTATTGTTGTGATAAGTCTAAACATGCTTTTGTTTGGAGAAATTTATAACAATTTTGGACTTTGGTCTAGAAAAATGATTAGATGCCTTAAGCAGGCCTTAATGTACCATCTTAGTAGGAATGTGGAAGATAGGAGCATTAAGGGTGATTTGAACTGTGGGGACCTAGCTCAAGAGGTTTCAGAGGAGAGGAATATTTGCTTGTGGCCTAAAGACTATTCTTGTGATATTTTAGTGAATAACATGGCTGTTTTCTGCTCTTGTCCAATAAGTCAGCCTGAGATAAATTGAAAAATTTTGAATGAATTGCTTTAGCAGATGAAATCTCAAAACAGCCTAGTATTGCCTCTGTTGTGTGGTGATTATGCAGATATATAATGAAAAGAAGGAAGCTGAATGAGGAAATCATGGAATGTACAATTTGTAGAGTAAATGGACACCAGGAAGTATAAGCAGATTAGAGAAAAGCTTGTGCTAAGTGGAATAAAGGAAGTGGTGACCTCAGAGAAAGTCTCCACCCAAGTAAGCTTCCATTTTGTGGAAAGAAATTAAAGAAAAGTTTAGTACCAGCTGTGGTGGTACATGCCTTTAATCCCAGCACTCAGAAGGCAAAGGCTGGCAAATTCCTAAATTTGAGGCCAACCTTGTCTACAGAGCAAGTTCCAGGACAGCTAAGCTTAGGAAGTGCAGGAAACTATCCAAAACATTAAGCTGCCATTTGATTCTGCTGGACTTAGAGAAGCAAGGTGTTACAGAATCTCTCCCCATGGCTAAGAAAAGTTGGTGAGGCCAGGCATGTGACAAGTGTGTTATTACATGTAGGCCAGTATGATAGAGAGGATGTTGTGTGAAGTTCTGAAGCCTGGATTACCAGGGAGACCCCCAAATGCTGGAGATGTCAGAGCTATGGTATATCTGCCAAGGAGAGCTGCAAACGGGGCGGGGGGTATAACCAGCCCAAGAGAGAGAAGTGTGCTTCAGTGAACAAAGCTGGAAAGAGTTGGAGATCTGGAGAGAACTGTGACATCAGACATGGAGATGCAGAGTTTTCATTCTTGCTTTGGTCCACTACTTCATTATGTTCCCTTTCCTCCCTTTTGGGATGGCAGTGTATCTCCTGTGCCATCATATGCTGGAAGCCTGTGATCTGTTTTTTCATTTTGATTTTACAGGCGATTACAGTTAAGAGATTGCATGAGTCTCAGGAGAGAATTTGGACTTTTAAACAGTGCTGAGACACTGATAGACTTCGGGACTTTTGAGGGCGGACTAAATACCAGCCTATGGGAGCTAGGGAGTAGATGTGGTTTGAATGAAAACCGCTGACACCGAAGCTACTACTGAAGTGGGCGGGAACTGTTTCTTTTTAAGATTTATTTCTTCGTATATTATATATTCAGTGTTCTGTCTGCATGTATGTCTGCTGGCCAGAAGAGGGCATCAGATCAGGTTGATTGTTTGTCACCATGTGGTTGCTGGGAATTGAACACAGGATCTCTGGAAGAGCAGCCAGTGTCTTAACTGCTAAGCCATCTCTCCAGCCCATTGTGGGAAATGTAACTTGACAGTATTGGGGTTCAAGTTGAAGATCAGAGAAGCAAAGCAGCTGGCCACTGGCTCTTACCTCTATCTAACTATCTTGTCCTCAGCATGGATGGAGAATAAATCTCTGAGACTAATTACCTAAGACTGGCTTTGATTCTTCCTTATATACCTCTCATATCATGGGATTAAAGAGTGACCTTTGATTCACTTGTGTGTAGCTCAGGATGGTCTTGGACTATAGAGATCCACCTGTCTCTGCCTCCCAAGTGCTGGGATTAAAGGTGTGTGATCCTAAGTGCTGAGATCACCTTTGGGTGAGCGGTTTCTCTTTTGGACTGGAACAATTTTGTGTAGCTTAATATGGCCTTGAACTAACAGAGGTCGATCTGTCTCTGTCTCCTGAGACCTGAGATTATATGTGTGTATCATCACTGCCTGACCTCTATGGCTTGTGGCTATCTTTGTATTCTGAGACATCAGGCAAGCTTTATTAAATCATAAATAATACATCACCACAGGAGCTCTTAGAGTCTCCCTTTCACAATGAAGATTTTTCTCAAGTGACTCACAATTCTTGGCTTCCACTGCCTTTTAAGAATGAGACAGAAGAAGGCTGTTTAGTCACTGTGTAAAACACATGAAAAATATAATGAATAACTTGTGCATCAAGCCACCAGTGGCCAGAATGCGTCTTTTCTCTTTACATGATCAGATTTTTGCTTGAATCATTACACCAGCATTCTAGGGGAAAAGAATAGGAATCTCACTGTTTGCACAATGCTTGGGTTTTCAGTATTATGCATCAGTCCTTAGCTCTGCCTATTGTACTAGGTTAGAATATCTGTCCTAATTTATTTTCATACATTGCCGTTTTTGAATAGTTTCATGCCAAATTGTAGTCATCCCACCACCCTTTCTGGTGGGAGGGTTTGTACTGGGTCACTGTTCAACATCTGTACCACTTATGAAAATGGCATCTGCTCTTTTAACAACTATAAGCTGCCAATAGTTTCACAAAGAGGGAAAAGGATGGGGACTCAATAACCCCTCCCCACCAATGATAAAATGTTGCCAGCCTCAATCTTGTAGAGGTTGTGAGTGGATAACTGGATCTACTTTAATCTCTTTGGGAAGAAAACTCTGTTGGGATCCTGAATGCATTTTGTTCAGATTTTTCATTGCTCTCTTTGTTTTTATAGCAATTTGATCTTCCATTGTTACATACTAGGGAGCCTCTAATCCCGGCTTTTCTATGATCAGGCTAGTCCGGAAAGTCACTTTTATAGGCCTGTTTTATTTGTCATCAGTCTTCTGAATTCCAAAGTAGTTTTGCTGTTGTTTTCTTTACTATCACTTTCCTTTGCAGATTTACGCTTTTAATAAAACAAACAAACAAACTTCTATTGTCATCTAGTGTGGTTCAGGTAAGGAGCTAATAAACATATGTGCCCACTCTGCCCTCTGCAACTGGTTTCAGAATTTTTATTCTAAATTTTTTTTAAAATCTGATCACAAAAGTTATACACATTGCTGTAGATAATTTGTTAATTAAATTATAAATTACAATAAAAATAAACCAGATGTTCACTTTCTGTGAACAATTAACATTTTGAGTATTTTCTTGAAGTCATTTCCGCCTAAAATTTATTTTCACATAGTTGGAACCATATTGGACTTAAAATTTTATGCCTAATTGCTTTGCTTTTATTCAATTTTAAAGGGTTTTTCCATATTATTAAAACAATTTATAAACATTATTTTATAAGCTCCATTATATTGATTTTGTTATGCCGCTGCTGCTTATTTAGCTATTTGTCTATTACTGGGCATTTGGGACATTTCTCTTTTCATTTCTTAAAAGAAAAAAGGAAACTTGGAAATGAAAACAATACTCTTACATTTTAGAATGTTTTCAAGGTTAAAATTCAGGGGAAGAGATAATTCAACCAAAAGGTTAAGTGATAAAGTCATGAATACATATGTCTAGATTAAAGATCATGTTCTGTGTTTTTTTTTTTTTTTTTTTTTTTTTTTTGGCATTTGTTAGAAATTAACCCTAACTCATCAGGGTAGTTGATAACTGTTTCCAGTTACCTAATACTCTCTCATCTTCTACCACATCTTGGAGAAACCAATGGAAACATATTAATGCTTGGCTTTGCCTCTATCCCTGTTCTCATGGGCAGGTTTGCTCTACAATTCACCTAGTATTAACTTCTGCATCCCTCAGTACTCAAGGAGTCCACACTGGAAGAATAGTTCATGTTGGAAGAAAAGGTCTCTTGAGAAGAGAATTTCAAGATGTCATGATCGTGAAATATAACCTAGAAGGGGGGTGTTGAGCTCCAGGTTATCTTTTTTTTTTTTTTTTGTCATATGTAGTTTGCCTTGAGGAGAGGGACATGGCAACAGTCTGGACAGAGCAGGGTCTCGACGCTGCTGAGGACTTTTGTAGCCTGAGTCCAAGGACAGAACTGCTCACATTCTGTGGCTCATCAACAGGTTCAACTTATAGCAGTAAAACAGTGCAAACAACCATCGGGAAAATGAAAAGTCTGCCTTCCCTCCAGACATGACCCAGCTTAGGGAGGTGGGTGACATGGTAGACACCAGGAAATGGGTCTGTGGTGGAAAAGGGTCAAAGGCCTGTATCACTCCTTATTATTCCAAGGAAACAAAGACAGAATAGTAATCTACCAGTACATGTTCTCCTATATGTAAATGAAAAATATACTTCATCACATAGTGTACTGAAGTTGGTTGAACAGTGACCATCTGAAGATATGGATTATGTAAATGATACTTTAGAAAAAGAGTCTTTGGAAGTGTGGTTAAGGATTTTGAGGCAAAGCAATTACCCTAAATTATATGGCTGAATCCTAAATGCCAATATAAATACTTTAAAATGAGAGAGGCACAAAGAGGTAACATAGACACAGTAGGTGGCAGTATGAAGATAGGAACAGAGGAGTGATTACAAGCTAGGATGCTAGCAATTGCAAAGGGTCAAGGAAAACATTTTCGAAGAGTAGCCAGAGTAAGTAGGGCTCTGTTGACCTCTTGATCTTGACAATTCATTTCCATAGTTGCAAGGGAAAGGCATTTCTGTTGCTTCAAGCTTCTCAGTTTGTGATGGTCTGTTTTAGAGGCTTTCAGAAATGAATTGGAATAGTGTTGGATGAAAGCTATCATTATACTCCCTACAAGACTTTGTGAAAACAGGAAGAAGAATTTTGTTTTTGAGACAGGTCTCACTCTAGCCTTAGCTGGCCTGGAACTCACTATATATAATAGGCTGGCCCAGACTCATAGATTTCCACTTGCCTCTGCTTCCTGTGTGCCTCCTAAGTTGTTGGATTAAAGGTATATATCACCAAACCTGCAAAAGAAGAATTCTTATGTTATGTTTTATCTGACAAAAGACCTTTCCCAAAATTTCGGGTGTCTTAGTTACATCTCTGTTTCTGTGATAAGAAACAGTGACAAAGGCAACTTATATAATAAAGAGTTTACTGGGTGTTTACAGTTTCAGAGGGTAAGTCCATGACTGTCATGATGGGAAGCATGATGTGAAGAAGACAGGCATGTCACTAAGCCAGTAGTTGAGAGCTCACATTCTTATCCATAAGTAGGAGACAGAGATAAAGCAAACTGTGAATGGTATGAGGTTTTGAAACCTCAAAGCTCATCCCAAGTGACACACCAGTTCCAACAAGGCCACACCTCCTAATCCTTCCCAAACTGGGGAACAAGCATTTGAAAATATGAACCTCTGGGAGCCATTCATGTTCTAACCACCAAACCAGGTAATGCTTTTTGTTGTTATTATTTTTGTTTGTCTTCTCATGCTCAGGACCAAACCAAGGTTCTCCCATCTGCTAAGCAGACATTGTCCCTCTGTGGCATATCAAGCCATAAAATGTTTAATGTTCTATACTTGGTATCATTCAAAGAGCATCCACAGTTCCTAGGGGTTGTTGAATATCAGTGGAGATTTACTCCTTCATTTTATTCCCCCAAGGAATATAATTTAAGGGAAAGACTAAGTTTGAAATTATATTCACTGAGTCCTTCAATTGACCAGCTGTGAGGTCTCTGAAGCATGGAGACAAAATTGCTTTAGTTACATCTGACTTTAGAAAGAGCTGTGTTTTCAATGCAGATATCTTTGAGGCAAACCCAAGCTTCACATATGGATCCCTTTAATGCAGCCCAGGGCCTCTGGAATTCTGAAAACTTACTAAAAATTATACAGCAAAAATTTGTATGTTTTTCAAGTTTGAGTTGATTGATTCTTATTGGAATATTAATGGTTTAGGTCCTACTTTTTAAAATAATTTTTATTGGATATTTTGATAATTTCATATATGCATTATATTCTGATTACAACAATCATGCACACACTTTATCTCCCTCCCAGCCCTTTTGTTCCCCTACAAGTTCTTTCCCCACATTTGTTTCATTTTACTTTTTTATGGCCCACAAAATTTAACTATGGCCTTCAGTGTGATCAGGGGTTTGGAATTAGCCTCTGAAGCCTGGAGGGCTCCTCAGTGAAGATAAAACTGAAGACAGTGGTTGCCCTTTTCCTAGAATCTATTAGTAGTCAATATTTTTGTAGGTCAGGGCAGGGCCCAGTTGAATGTTGACTATAGGCTCAGTGTTGTCAGTCACAGCTACTTTGAGATCATGACCACATTGGCTGAGCCATGCATACAAGATGGCATTTTATAGCCTTTCTCTCTGTCTTTTGCTTCTTACATTCTTTTTGGTTTCTCTTCCATGATGTCCTCTAAGCATTAGAGATGGTATGTTGTTTTTAACAAAATCTCAAAAGTTATATCTACAAATAAAGACTAGGGAGCCAAATGCTGGGTAAAAGATATCCTGTTATCTCAGAGAGGCAGAGCTGACCTTCCTCTTCAAAAATCTCACCAACCTCCTCAAATTGAATATTCCTCCTTTCTGCTTCCTATCCATCCACCTGAATCCCTCGTACTCAATGATTTTTTTATGTTCACTTCCTATCAACTGATTGCTTTCTTCCCATTTTGACCCATGGTTGACTTTATTTAATCCTGTTTGCAGTATTCAAGCAGAAAGTTCTTGGATTAAAGGTGTATGCTACAGCTGAGCCACACTACACTAGAAACAGCTTTTCCCCCCAGCATATAACCCAATCTCAGGTTAGTGTCCTGCAACAGTGGTGGCATAAAATCTTGTTTACAACTGTGCATGCAATTGTTTCTTACTCTCACTGAGCAGCCATGAACCTCTGTTTTCACCATCATTCACTGTATAGAGAAACATCTCCTTACAGTGATCAAGGCTGGAGTAGCATTTCTCTTTGGGTATAAACACAGATAGTTAAAGACATATTGGCATCAAGACAATTTAACTCCATGTACATGATTATTTTTGTAAGCCAAATGAATGAAGCTTTAGTGGTAGACATTACAACAACAGATTTATGAGAACTATGTTTTCTCAACCAGAATAGTATTTTATATGCACTTTTCAGGAACTATATATGGGAACAATAGGTATTTTATGGGTATAGTATCCTCCCTGTCTGTTGTTGACATCTTTGAGATCCACAATGGATCATATATGTCATTATTTTCTTTGTGTATGTTAGCAATTAAATCCAGGTCCTTCAATATGTTAAGTATGCATTATCACCTGACATATACCCTTGGCTCTTGTAAAGCATATATCTGAGAGAAGGTTAATATCCAAAATACACAAGGAATTCAACTAATTCAATAGCAAGAATTAATAATAGGTAGGCAAAAGGAGCCACATAGACTTTTTTTCTTCAAAAGAATGCACACACATGGCCAACAGGTGTATGAGAGGGTGTTCAATGTCACTGATCATTAGAGAAACACAAATTAAAATTATAGTAAGATATCACTTCACACCAGTTGGATGACATTATCAAAAATATTCCATGTTTGTTTTCTATAACTGCAAACCTATAGTGGAGTTTATAAATAGGCACAGTCAGAAGTTAACTACAATTATTAATAAAATGGAACAATGATAATAATATGATGCTGTTAGAGTTATTTTAAACATTTTGTTTATTTCTGGAATTTTTCACTTAACATTTTCAAGTAACATTTTGCTGTGGGCAACTAAAACCACAGAAAATGAATCCATGGATAAAGGTGTGGGGGACCATGGGGATTCTTTCTGACTTAACAACCACAAAGAAGGGAGGGCGGAAGCACTATAGTTATCAAACCAGTGAAGAAACAAGGCCCACATCTTATTATTGCATTCTGGGAGGAATTTAAATTTAGAGTAAAATTTATTTCTCTTTTCTTTGGAGAGAAATCAATTGAAAACCACAAGAGATAAACTTCCCTCATGATAGATCTTCCAGTGGAAGCGTGAACGCTAAGATTTCCATGAACAGCAGCAGCCTGTCCCTAGTCTATCAAACTGGATGGAGGCCAATATCCACAGCTGCTCTTTCTTCTCCACCAAAGAAGCTGCCTGTCTGAGTAATCAGTATTACTCTGCATTTCCTACAGGAAGAGGTACTCCTTTGGAATTGATCTTGAATTAAAGTATTTATTACTAAACATTTTCCGATACTCATTTTTAAATCTACTCTGCTTGTTGAAAACCTTACATCACTCTCTTTTGGAACATCTATAGAAGATACAGTTAGGTTTTAAAATGTCACGTGATTGCCATGAACAAACAAGATTTAGTCTCTGTTATATGTGGACCAGATGTGTTGTTGTTGAGAGGTGTGAAACAGGGCTTTGTCTCTTTCTTTCTTTGTGTGTGATGGAGTGAGTTGATAAACTTGTATATTCCAAAATGGCAACATCTGGAAGCTGAAACGCGATGATCAAGTACTGGACAGTTATATAAATGAAATATCTTTGTTTTTAAGTACATGGGCATTGTTACTAGTACAGTAGGGGTTGAAGGCACACTGATGAATATTTAGCAGCCAGCTCTCTTGACAAAAACAAAAACATACAAACTTTTTTTTGTAGCATTTTCTGATTTATTTATTTATTTTTGCTACTATTCCTAATATGACTGATTTTTAAGATAACAATGCCATGTCAAATGTTTCATAGAATTTCTGCAGATTTAACATTTGATTCATGCAAACTGCTACAAACTGGATTTAGTAGATTATTGGCATGGTTGAAGCCATAATGTACTTTTGGCTTTATTTCACACTGGAATTCTTTGCTGCAAATGGAAATGGCTTAGTGTAGGGCCCTGCATGGAACCTCGAGGCACCTTGAGTAAGCCTGAAGCTGTTGGCCGGAACATTTTACACCAGAGTAGTTCTTGGTTCTCTTCTTTATTTGCTAACATATCTGCTGGGGAGGAACTAAGCCCAAAACCTTGCATGCTTGACCCTTGATTGTTTTCCACTGTGCTGTGAGTCAGTATATAAGCCCATTTCTTCCCCTCAATAAAGGACATTCTGCATTCTAGCATTCCTGTTGCATGAATGATCTGCTGTCTTGTCTTTAAATCTCTAGGCCTTTGCCGAATTAGACTAAAGTCTATGAGCTTTGGTCAGTATTAAGTCATTAGGAATGCAGGAAATTGTATGATACCATCTCCTGTCTTTGAGTGTTGGCTAGAGCAAGATCACTGTGGTTTTTGTTCATCATCTCATCATCTGAGTGTTTCTGAAGACATGCCAAGGTGTCATCATGCGGTATAGGGCCAGTGACAAGATGTACTGAGTCATATATATGTGTGTGTGTGTGTGTGTGTGTGTGTGTGTGTTTGTCTGTCTGTGCGTGCATGCGTGTGTGTGTGTGTGTGTGTGTGTGTGTGTGTGTGTGTGGTGAAAGGCAGAGATCTGTGTCAGTTGTCTTCCTCAACTTGTATCTACTTTGATTTTTGAGGAAGTCTCTCACTGAACCTGTAATTCATCAATTGACTGGACTGGCTGGCCAAAAATCCCAAGGGATCTTCCTATCCATCTTCCCAGTAATGGGATTATTGGCATATGAAACTGTAACCAGCTCTTACATGAGCATTTAATTCAGATCCCAAGACTCATACTTGGTTGGCAAACAGTTATCAACTGAGCCATAGTCACAGACACAAATAAAGTAATAATTTGACAGCATTGGAGGTGAAACATTGTTGGAAAAAATAATTTATTTTTGGCTTTGTTCTGTCTGTCTTTCTCTGATTCCTGGTTGCCTATAAGCAAGCAGCTTTTTTTTTTTTTTTTTTTTTTTTTTTCTGGCAGGACCCTTCCACCATGAAGTTCCTTGGCCTTACCACAGGAGACAATGGAGATTGTGGAAGGACAAATGTACTATCTGTTAGTGCTTGCACCCTGCCAAATGTCCCCTGTGATTATCTCTACGTTTCTCTCTTCTAACCAACACAGCTACTACAATGCTAAAAGTCTCATCTTAATGTGAATGCGTCTGAAAAGATCCCATTTACAGAATGGCTATATTCAGATATTGTGAATTAATACAGCACCGTGTCTTTTTGAAGCAAACAATTCAATCATTAATAATAATTAAATATTTATCAATCCACACAGAGCACAAAAGACTGAATGGGGTCAATTGCATCTTGAGATTCAGATTAAAAACTTGAGATTCAGATTAAAAACAAAATCAGGATTCATTTCATGAAAGGATGTCATAGATCAGGAGTATGACAGTTAATCATGCATCGGATGAGATTGTGAAGGAGTATAAAAGACACAAAGAGGTTTAGACAGCAACAGAGATGTGCAGAAAGATAGCTGCTTCAGCTCTGCAGGAGAGCATCCTTTTTATATAACTTTCTTTTTTCCAGATGATGGAATAACCCAAGTGACCTTATGCTGCTTGAAAATAAAAGAAGAAAGTGTAGCACTATGTTTTTGGTCTTCTAGATTCAAGGAGCTAGGTTCGTGTAGGAAGATGAGGTTGGAGGAAGGAGCAAGAAAGGAGCATACATTTCTGACTCCTATATTTTCATTATGCTTTGTGCCTTACTATTATTCTTTGTTTTTTCTCACAGATTTTCATAGACAACATTTCATAGTAAAATATCACTGACCTTCAAATCCACTTAGAGTAAAGAATAGGGAAAAATTTTATTGGTATTATATTCCTTTACTAAGCTATGCATCTCTCATTCTCTTGGGTTTAGAAAGACCAATAGAAAGACAAGTAGAGTAATCTCTCTCTCTCTCTCTCTCTCTCTCTCTCTGTCTGTCTGTCTGTGTGTGTGTGTGTATCCCAACTCTCCTGTGTTTATCTTTTTGACAATTTTCTTTCTAGTTTTAACTAAAATCTTCCCTTCTTTTCTTCTTCTTGGTGTGTATATGAATGTAGTGTGTGTGTGTGTGTACATACGCTTGTAAGTGTGCATGCTTGTGCACTTACAGAGGCAGAGAAGGGCATTGGGTGTACTGGTCTACCACTGTCTATCGTACTCTCTTAACACAGAGACTCTCACTGAACCTGGAGCTAGGCTAGCAAGCCTCAGTGCTCTCCCTGTCCCCACTCTCTAACAATGTGACCATGCATGGCTTTTTATGTGGATGCTTGCTGTTTGAACTCAGGAAATCATCTCCCTGGCCCTAAAATTTTTGCACATTTTTGTACACTATGAAGTATATATATGAAGTCAAATAATACAAATTAAAGAAAATGCCCAAGCTTATATCTTTCCAAACATTCCCTAGCACACTCACTTTTTATGTGAGAAGCTGTTTCAGGTGTGTACTTGGTGTTCAGGGTAGGGAAGTAGCTTCAGGCTCAGGGTGTGTACCTCTCTACTGTTGGAGATTGGTGCCATTCTCCTAAGTATCTGCACAGAGCTTACTTAGTTAAATATTAATGACAACACTAATGTTTTTAGCAGACTTGAGCAATATCCTTTGAAACAGACAAGGAAATTTCCGGATCCAAAGATTTTCTTTATGACCAACAGCAACAATTGTGGGGGTCAGGATTCCAAAGAGGTGGCTTTTTAATAGTCACTTCAATTAACATTTTCTGTGATAACCTCTAGGAAAAAATTAAAGGGATTAGCAATGATTTTTATTCTCTTTAATGTATTTGCTTTTGGATACTTTAAAATTTAGTTACAGGTAGTAGAAATATTTTTATTTTAAAAAGCCTCTGGGATGGGAATTTTTAATTCTTTATTTAGGAAGATAATGTCTTATTCTTGCTTGTGACTTTTTGAATTAGCAAGGCTAATCTGAATTCTAAAGTGTATTTATTCTTGTTGAGTTTGCTAAGTGAGTTCCTTCCAAATATCTTTATCTGCCAATATAGAGCAATAGCATTTCAAGTGAAGAGTATGACATTTCATTGAGGAGATTTTTCCAATTTCCAAAATTTCTTCTATGTGAACCTTGACATGCCTTACCAGCTCAGCTATGAAATTCTCACAATCACATCACCTGTCAGCACCAGAGAGTGATATGTGAATGTTGTCAAGCAGTTAGACACATTTTGGGGAACTAACTATATTATGCATTTCTGGAGGTATTAGCATAGGTAATCTTTAGGTTTTATATTTGAAAAATTTAAACAGATTCACTCCTATTAAGAAAAATAAGGTGGGACAACCAGAAAACACACAAATAAAAAAAAATCAATAGACAAATAAGTATGTTGGTGGATGTTTTACCTTGGGGTATCTGGCTTATCATTTGTAATGCTTTAATTTCATTTTGTTGTGTGGTGCTTTATTTTCTGAAAAGCCATCCTTGTAATAAAGGTCAAGAGTCCTATTGAGAAGGACGCCCTCACATTTTTTTCCCACTAGATTTTATTTAAGGGAAGTAATAGAAAACAAATAATTATCTACAAAGAATCCCTCTTTAGGACAACCGAAGTTTGTGGTGATGTATTAGTTATGACTTAATAAAGCCACTGGAGATCAAACTGCAAAGGTAGCCACAGCCATAGAGACAAGCAGTGGTGGAACACACATTTAATCCCAGGACTCGGGAGACAGAGGCAGACATGTGTCTGCTAGTTCAAGACCACACTGAGCTACAGGAAATTGACCCAGTCTAAAAGAGAAACAGTACACGCAAAGGTGATCTCAGCTCTTGGGATCACACACCTTTAATCCTGAAAGTAGAGCGGTATATAAGGAAGAAGCAGAGTCAGTCTCTGACAATTAGTCTCCAGCCACGGTGAGAACAAGGCATTCTAGGATTGCAGTCTGAGGCTTGGTGGAGAGCAGTGCAGTTTGCATCACACTCTGAGAATTTGTGGAGCTAGGATCACCCCTTTTGGTCCGAGGTAGAAGTAAGAGCTAGAGGCCAGCTGCTTTGCTTTTCTGATCTTTAGCTGAAGCTTGAACCCCAATATCTGTCTCTGGATATTTATTATTCATGTTGTAAATTGTAGTATTGTTTGTGTTACAGAAGATGATGGGAGTGTATTAATGTATCAAAATGCATTAGCCCCATGTACGAAAATGTCATAATCAAACCCATTATTCACCATAATTGATATAGACTGAAAAGGAGTACTAATAAAAAGAAAAATACCAATATTTAACCAAAGAACCTTTTGTCCTAGTTTCTTTATAATTTTGTACAGCTGTTGTATTATCTTATTAAGAGAATGCATAATTGCTTTATAATTCAATTTTCTGTCTCAGTGGCATTTTTAATTCATTTTGTCTTTAAACGCCAAGAGAAATATATCCAGTGTTTGCTTTTATAAAACTAAACCTGCTTTACAGATCAAGTACTGTACCAATGTTTTGTTCATTGCATAACACATGAACTCTTAATATTTTTATTATTTTCCTCTTACTTGAGGAAAAATGCAACAGGTTTTTTTTTTTTTTTTTTTTTTTTTGAGACAGGGTTTCTCTGTATTGTTTTGGAACCTGTCCTGGAACTAGCTCTGTAGACCAGGCTGGCCTCGAACTCCTGCCCCTGCTTTCCAAGTACTGGGATTAAAGGCATGTGTTACCAGGGCCAGGCAAGGTCATTATGTAATAAGCAGAGAATTCCAGGTTTGAGAGCTTTATGATCATGGATGAGTTAGTTATAAAATCAATCTTTGTGTCAGTTTCTGTAAAGTGAAGAGTGAAATAATGATACCCTTTCCATAGGGTTAAAATAATAGCCAGGAGAAGCCATCACCCTATATTAGTTGTCAGTGTTAGTTACACAATAAGTAGAGTGCCTGTCCCTCAGTTCAAATGCTGGATTGAACACACTTACCTGCCATTCCATGTCCCACAAGTTGGAATATGGTATAAATGGCCACATTCTAACTTGTGGTGCAACACTGTGTTCTGCAAAAATGATTCCTTAGGGGCACAGAACTGTTCTGCGAGAATGATGCCTCTGGTGTTTGGTAATTTTGAGGCCTTGATCAGTCCGCTTCTACTTTATACCTATCAAGGCAGGGGAAACCTGAGGATTGGATGGAGAGACAGCTTGGCGGGTAGAGTGTTTGCTGTGTTAGCTAGCATAAGCGCTGGGTTTTAGATCCCCAGCATCCATGTGAAAGCCAAGCATGGTGGTACACACTGCAGTCTCAGCTCTAGGAAGGGGGAGACCAGGAGGATGCTAAGAACTCTTAGCCAGTCTGTGAGCTCCAGGTTCAATGAGAGATCTTCTTTCGGATGTGGAGAAAGGGGAACACTCCTCCGTTGTTGGTGGGAGTGCAAACTTGTGGAAATTAGTACAGTGATTTTTCAGAAAACTGGGGATGAATCTACCTCAAGACTGTGCAATACCGCTGTTGGGCATATACCCAAAGGAGGTACATTCACACCACAAGGACATCTGCTCAACTATGTTCATAGCAACATTATTTGTAATAGCCAGGTCTTGGAAACAGCCTAGATGCCACTCAAATGAAGAATGGATAAAGAAAATGTAGTATATTTACACAGTGGAGTACTCCTCAGTGGTAAGAAACAATGACATCCCAAAATTTGCAGGCAAATGGACAGAACTAGAAAAAAAAATCCTAAATGAGGTAACCAAAAACCAGAAAGACAAACATAGTATGTATTCACTATAAGTGAATACCAGACATAAAGCAAAAAAATACCCAGCCTATAGTCCACTATCCCAGAGAAGCTAGAACCCTCTCCCAGAAACAGATGCAAGCATATGCAGAGATCCACAACTAACCAATGCACCCACCTCCTGGAGTACAATCTAAGTGGGGGAGGAGCAATAATATGAACAAAGGAGTCAAGACCGTGATGGGGAGACCCACAGAATCAGCTGACCCATGCTAGTTCGAGATCACTGACTGAGGTCTTACAAATGGGCAATATGCATAAAACCGAACTAGACTCCCTTAATATAAGTGACAATAATGAGACTGGGACAATATATGAGGCCACTGGCAGTGGTTCCAAGATCCAACACTAATGCACAAACTGACTTACTGGAGCCCATTCTGTATGTAGAGATACTTTGCTCAGCCTAGACACAGGTGTGTTGGGGTCGAGAGGTGCCTTGATCCTGCCTCAATGAGGTGATGGAACAGACTTAGTAGACTTCCTAGGGGAGGTCTTACCCTCTCCATGGAGCAGATGGAAGGAGGGAGGGAGTGGGTGGAACAGGAGGAACTGGGATTGGAATGTGAAAAACAATAAAACAAAAGTGGAGAGATTCTCTCTCAAAACACAAGGTGGAGAGCAATAGAGGGAGAGACTGGGGATGGACCTCTGAAACATACTCACACCCACACATTTTTTTAGGGAAATAAGAATTTCTCCTCTAAATGCCAGAAAAAGGAGAAATCCACTGTAGACAAAAATGAAATAAATCATTTGTCTACAGAGATATGATAAAATGAGGGTAAGCAACACGACCATTTTGTTTCTGTAACTCACAGGAAACTGACGTTATCCCAGGGAGGCTATTGGTGTATGGTATGTATGCAATGTAAACTGCTCTTAGGAGGCATATATAACTGAACAATCCAGTGCTGCAACTGATAGCATCTTCCCATTGCTTCTTCTCCAAGTGCATGCTTCTTTGGGGGACCAGATGACATGCTTTGTTTCTTTATCCTATATCTGCAACTTTGAGTCTATGGTCTCAAGTGATGAAGTCAGTCATCACATTTGGATTTCAGGGTTCCCCATAAGCATCAATACTCAAGAGATATTGGCACTCAGTGGGACTAGAGTTGAAGGAATGAGTTGAACTTGAAAGTTTTTATTTTTCTGTTTCAAAATTATAACCACCTGCTGCCTTGTTAGGGTTTTGTTTCTTCCAGTCAAAATAATGGAGCTCTTAAAAATTCATTTTCATTACTGAGAAGCAGAGCATTAAGAGAAAATATTCTTTTTTATTTCCTTAGGTCTTTTTCATTTGTTCTTCAAGCTGATCACTAAACCCTAGAGGTAAAGAAATTTGATTCAATCATCGTAAATATGTGAGGTAATTTAGGAATTTTGTGTTTCGTAATCCAGTCACACCATCTTTTCCTATCAAAAAAGATTCTGTTGCCAGTAGCGCAGGGAAGACATCTGAAGTTTTGTTTATATGATTGCACATTGATAACAATAGCTTGAAAACAGTGTTTGAAAGACAACGTATTTCCACATATTTCTTCAAAGAGCAGTGAAATTGCTGTGTGCAAATGATTATAAAGGCTTTAATTAACACCTTAGAATTTCACAGAGAGATCTGCAAATAAGCAGTAGATTGAAACTTGAAAAGTATTTTTACAAACTCTTAGCAAGCACAGTACTTTTAATTAAAGTAATACCTTGTCACATCTCTATGCCCCCAGTTCTGACCTCTTCCCTCCCTTTCCCTTGGCCACATTCCCCATTGCCTTCTGCACCATCCTGTCACTTTCTCATGAACTTCCCATGAGTTTTTCTCTCAGGTTTTAATTTTTGTCTTTTATTTTCTGTCTTTGACTCTCTCACCACCCAACTTCAATACCGTAGAATTCACAGAACCCTGGACTTTCCAAATATATATATTTTTTGGAATTTAACTACAATTTTATTATATTTTCTTACCACTGTTGGCCCTTTATTACTAGCACATGGTAGGGAGATGTAAAAAAGTAAGTGATGACCCTGCTGTGAAGGATACACAATGTATACATTACTTACTATACCTGCTCTGCATATTTCTATTACATTAGGTGTTGGGATTTCAATGTATACAAAAATATTTTTGCTAGTTGATAATTTAGTATTTCTTCATGTTTATACCGATGGGGAACGACTTGCTGGTTAGGCATTCCAAAAAGTCATGGATTATGGTGTTTGGTGGATGCTCAGAAAATCCCCTTAGCTAACTGCTATGGTTTGTCAACATTTTTTTGCAGTTATCATTCCAAACTGTTTCTGTCTTCAGACTTGGAAACTCATAGAAACCTTTTTCTGCCTTTCCCAGAATTAGTAACGACATAGCTCATTTTCCAACCCTATTCCCCAGGCATTTCCCTATATGTGTTTTCTTTATATTGTTACTTGTCTCGCTCTTTTCCTCTGTAACTTCTCAGATCCTTTAATGAAGACAGAAGGTCGTTGCCCTTCTCCTTGTTAATGGTCACACCCCATCTCTTTTGCCTGACGGGCTTCATTGACTGTTCCCTGTATCTTACATGTTCTATCACTCTTTCCAGTCACCTCTCATCAATCTATCATGTAGTGGGGTAGCATGTCCTTCACGGTGTGTTCTGTATGGGAAGCACAGTACTGTCCCGCTGCTTCTGTGCATTCAGTGCATTGATAACTGATTTTTATTGCCTCACACTTCAGTAAATACTTCACAGTATATACCCTCGGTTGTTATAAATTTGCAAATGTATAAGGAAATAACAAAAATACGTGAATATCCCACCAGTTCTAAAACCCTTGTCGCTGTAGCCACCTATTTCATCTGTCAACACTTAGTTCAAGCAGTACTTCTCCAAGTGGGCTCTGTCAGAGATTCTCAAATGAAAGTGGCTCATAATGCTTTGCATTGACTTCATGGTGTGCCTCACGTTATGTGCTTATTAAGTACATGCTGTGCGTTTTTCTCTCGGTTGCTAAATCAGATATCTAGTAGAGAGATATCTTTTAACCTTTTTGCGTTTAAGAAGGCACATTTTATTATGCTTCCTTATAAAGCTTAATTTATACCCAAAGATACACTTTTTATTTGATAGTGAGTTTTGCTAGTTATACACAATTATCACATAGCATTCAAGACATAGTATGTTTCTGTGACTGTGAAATATTTTTGAATACACTTTAACTGACTGCAGGTCCCCCTCACTCCACACCTCCATTTCCCCTTCCCACCTCTGCTCTCCCACAGATCCACTCCTCCTCGGTTTCCCTTTAGAAAAGAGCAGACCTCCCAGGGATACCAGCCTATAACATGGCATAACAAGATAAGACGAGTCACAAATCCTCATCTCAAGGCTGACTAAGGCAACCAAGCAGAGGGGAAAGAGTCCCAAAAGCAGGCAAAAGAGTCAGAGATATCCCCACTCCCATTGTTAGGAGTCCCATAAAAATACTAAGCTAACAAGCATATATGCAGAGGACCTAGCACTAACCCATGCAAGCTCTATGATTTGCAGCTTCAGTCTCTATGAGCCCCTATGAAGCCTATTTATTTGATTCTATGGGCCATGTTTTCCTGGTATTCTTGACCCCTTTGGCTCCTACAATTCTTTCTTCCCCTATTCCACAAGGTTCCCTAAGCTCCAACGGGAGGGACCCAGTGGAAATCTCTAATTTGTTCTCTCTCTCTTTCTCTCTCTCTCTGATTGGCTATAAGTCTCTGCATCTGCTCCCATCAGCTGTTGGAGGAAAAACTCAGCCTTGGGTAAAATAAGATCTATCTTGACTTATAGTTTTAACTTTCTGAATTTATGTCAATAAAATCACAAATCAAAACACTTGTTCTCCTTTTTATTCAATTTTTTTGCTTTCACTGTGCATAATGGTTTTAATTTTTTTCTGTGGAGCTTCTTCCAATTATTTTGATGTATTAATACTTGTATCCTTGTTAAATGAGGACATTATATTCACCATTCACAATTTGTTCATCATTCACAAATTGGTCAACATTTGGTTGCTTCAGATTTTGGCTGTGTCAAATAAAGCTACATTATATATATATATTCTCCCATTTCTCTTGAGTGCAATAGTAAATAGTCGGTGAGGTAGATTTAACGTGTTAAGAAACTTTAAGAATTTTCTACAAAGAAATGGAGAATGCATAGAGACTGTTGTCTCTTAGTCCTGGAGTAAATTAGATGTATGGTTTAATGTCGGAACTTACAGAGGAGTGGAAGGAGGCTCTACCTTTACCAATCAGTGTAGCAAAAAGTCACAATTCCTTGCTCAGTTCCTGGAGTGGTGTCAGTGTTTAGATCTGTAACCAAGTGACTAAAAGGAGGCCTGTTCCTAGGAACTCACAATCACATACTGCCATTAACTTTTCAGTTGTTGTCCCAACAGGCCAACATCCTACATAAAACACTACACCATTTCTCAGTTGATATCCACAGGACAAAACGAAGCTTCTTGACATTTCAAGTACTATAGGACAAGGGGAAAGGGTTGACTTTGACACTTGTTATAGCACCCTGATAGTGTGATAGCTTGTGAAAATTTGAAGTTCTAATGAAAAATGGATGCCGCTAATGAGGTTGCTGAATCCATGGGTCTGTTCACTAATCATTTCCTGAAAATAAAATTGGGGAGAATCTACTTTGTGGTTGGAACAAACCATTCACTTGGTTATCATTCTTTCAGGCAAGGTACACACACATGCACACGCGCACACACACACACACACACACACACACACACACACACACACACGATGGGAGATGTCATTCTGTAAACATGTTTCTCTTATTGGTTAATGAATAAAGCACTATTGGACAATAGGAAAGCAAGATAGGAGGGACTAGGAAGTAGTAGGGAGGGGTCAACATGTGGAGATTGGAAAGAGCAGAACGCCGGCCCCCACTCTCCGGTAAGATGAGACCATGTGGAAAGACTTAGATTAATAGAAATGTGTTAATATTTAAGACAGAGCTAGCCAATAAGAAACTAGTAACTGGCCAACAGAATTATATCTAATACAGGGTCTCTGTGTGTTAATTGGGGCTAGCACCACGATTGGTCCAGGCCAGCAGGAAAATCCTTACTTTTAACACACAAACACACCACCATCACCATCACCATCACCATCACCACCACCAACAACAAAACAGATGTTCTCTAAAATAGCCTTATCTATACTTGTGAGTGAATTCTAGGCAAAGAGTCCTGGAAGAATATGGCATAGTTACGTCATCCATCCCTCTCATTTCCTTATCTGCTTTATATTCATCAATCTAGCTCCTTTAAGGTCTGATCATTGCAAATTCAGCCGCACAGTCACTCTGATTACTGTTGTGGTTCCAGATGTTCTATTGTTGCTAGAAAAGATATATGAATTCTCATCCCAGGCCTCTGGGGCATGCTAAGTACATTTTCAAATATTTTGTTAAGAAAAGAGGATGTGAAATGAGCTGAATAAGGATGATACACCACTGGACTGAGTGGGGGGGAAGTTCACAAGGCTTTTTTCCTACATAAAAAACTATAGGCAACTGAGGGAAGCTGTGAGTAAGATATGTGGCCTTCCCCAAGGAAATCACACCAATTGGTTGTCTGCTGTTAAATGGTCAATTCTGAAAACATACATAGAAATGAGACTATACAGACTCAAAAGATTATAGTCAGAAATATATATATATATATATATACATATATATACATGTGAATGTATATATGTATATATATATGTCTATATAAACGCATGTATTATATCTGCACATATATCATATACACATACATTATACATGCATATGCATACAATTAGTTCAAAAGGGACCATGAACTTGAAGTATAGTGAGAAAGGGTATACGGGAGAATTTGGAAGGAGGAAAGGGAAGGGAGAAATGTAATTTATTATAATCTTTAATTAACAATGAAAAGAAGGTTAGAGATAGTTCATAGTTACAGACTACATAAATATTTACTACCAGTTTTTCTCTATCTAAGGCTGTTATCCTCCTTCTTGAATGGTGAGGTGTGAAGAGATCTAGGCAGTTGGGTGTGGCCCACAGAACTCCACACTGAGCTGTTCAGTCAAGGCAATTGTGCTGTGTAGTGAGAGTAGGGGGCAGTTCCTCTGCTGCAACCCCAGCTTAGAGAAGTCCTAGCTCTTTTCATTACTGGAATTTATCATTCACAATTTGCATATACAAGTGGAGTTAGTTAAGAATACCCATTTCTCTAGTGTGAGATTTTTCTCATGTCATGGCGCACAGCATAATAGGTAAAGGACACAGTGGGATGAACTAAATATTTACACGTCAGCTTCCCCTTATGTACATGCCCTGTCTAGAAATTTTGTGTTATAAGTTTAAATTATTTTAGATAAAAATGAACATTAGACAAGGGGATTTGATGTAGCAATGAATATTTTCAAACCTTACAACTTAAGGAGGGTCTAAAGTAGAAAGATCAGCATTTTAGAAATACTGGAAAATATTCATTTTTCATTGAAGTTAAAAGTTTCATGAACCAGAAGCCATTTTCTTTTCTTCTGATTGATTAGGAATTCAAATGCCTTGTCAAGTTAAAGGCAAAGACAGCAAAGGAAGGTAACATTTTCTTGATTATAAAATAGCACATGTTCATTACTTGGAATTTTACAAATGTCAAAGATTATTATGAATAAATCAAGATTTATCACTCCTCAATATACAAAGAAAAAGTAGAATGAGTCGTATTGTACAAAATCTTGTGATGAGTATATGCATATATATATATATATATATATGAAAGTAAATAATATTACATTCATGTCAATATACATGTGTATAATATGTATGTACACTCAAGTTTTCAAATTCATTATTTTATGTGAATGATTATTTCTGATATAATCTTCTGTAAGAGCATAGTTTGCTTTTATTAAATATTTTCCAAATGTATTTAATGACTAAATAACTTTATAGATATGGCATAATTTATTTTATCATTTTCTCTTAAATGCAGTGCTTTCTTTTAAACAATAACTTTTTAGTCTTTCATGCATACATCATTGCCCAAATCTCTGAAAGTTTCCTCATGTTTCCCTGAAACTACTCATTCAGAGAGAATTATCTTGTTAAGTATCCTGGTTCATGCTGCCTGATTGCTTTCCAGAAAGGTTATAGGCAGCCTGACCCTCCTAATAAAATTACAGGGGCATGTCTCATCTACTGTGCCTTTACCAGCATTAAATGCTGCTGCTAGAAACACAATTTTTTGATGAGCAGGAGCTTTGCTAATACTATGTTAATGATTGTTTGGAAAATGGACACTTGCATAGTTTGTTAATGTATTAATGTGTAAAAGTGCTACAAAGTCCATGCAGTGAAATTTGGAAAGCACTACTGAAGCGAGAACCCACAAAAGTCTATTTGCTAATTTATTAAGGAGTGCAATGAAAAGACAAACTCAGAATACCGAACAAAGCAGATGCGACCTGTGATCCAGATGCTTTTATGTCAGCTGTTCTGCCTGGGTCAAGAACACCAACCACAAGCTGCTTCTTCTCTGCTTGCTCTGGCTCTGGCCACACCAAGAGAGAGTGTGCATGATCCCTTCTCAGTTTCATCCAGTTCGTTCTCAGAGAAAACCATGCCCATTGGGCAAGTCACCTCCAAATGTCATTGGATAATCAATTTGAACTCCCACAGCAGTTCCCCCTTTTTTTTCTAATTAAGAAGATGCTAATCCTAACATAAATTATATAAAATTAAAAACTATCAAGTATTGTTCATAAGAAAGCAAAGGTAGTCACATAAACTAAAATGGAACTACAACCAATAAGAACATCAAGCAAGAAACCCAATCTACATTTCCAGGCCATAGGTAATACTTCAATATCTGTCCTATCCTGAAGGGTCTAAGTCTTGTATCTAATAATTCCTTAGCTAAGATGCAAGAGGATCACTAAGTATAACTATTTGAAACCATGCCCAAGGTTAATCAACTCAAATGCTATTGAATAAATGGATTGAGCTCCCACAACAGACTACAACAATTTAAATTCTTTCTATTGAATAACAATTTTACTTCAAGAACTGATCTCTCCAGATGTATTGATACTTATTCTCTTCATTATGGGTACATAAACATCCATGACTATAATGTTTGTGTAACAGCAGTAACTTGTATGGGAGGTGGTGGTGGTCAGAGCGTTACCAGAGGTGACTAGTTCAATTAGTGTTCTTTGTATTGAAAATCACAAGTCTAACTCATGGTGGCTTACACTACAAGGGAACACATTGGTAATTTGGACATTGAATGGCAGAACTGATGAGAAATTGGCTTTAATCCCTGGGCTGTCACTGCCCTCAGAGACCTAGTTAGTCCACTGTTCTTTCTTCAGTGCCTACTACAAACAGATCTGGTTCCATTTATCATCATACAATGCCCTGTGTTTCTCCATCTCACTGAGAGGGGAGCAAGTTTCTGATTCATCAGAAGAGAAGATTCACTTTGAACTAGCACAGGACACTTTCACACTCTGAAGCAGTCACTGTCACTTAGCAATGACTCCTAGTCTAGAGACATAGGCATCAGTCACATGTCAATGCAACGGAATTAAAGGGCTGGGAAAGCAGAAGAAGACAGGAAGGAAACTAGAAATGAAGTTTTAATCTCTGTGTAGAAACTCAAAACAAATCATGCACTGATATAAAGTCAACTCCAAGATACAATGAAAGGTTAAAACAACACAAAGCACTACGAACATATGCACATATTCCAATATTGGTCTGTTCTGTGTACACAGAGAGCATTTCTGGAAACACACAGGATGTGATGGCAAAGGAAGACACTTTGTTAGGTTCCAAAGACGAAGAAAATCAGTGTAGTGGAAATATGCGAACAGATTTCACCACAGAAAGGATTTTGTGCTAGGAGATTTTTCCTATTTCAAATGAATTCATAAAAGAAATGATGTGAATTAGTACTCTACTTTCTACCTCTTGTGGGGGGGGGGCAGAAGCAAAACTGGATCTGCTTCAAGAAATAGCTGCCTTTTTGTGTTTATTTCTGCATGGGTGATCCACTAACATCTTTGACCACATTTTTCCTCTGCTGGTCTTCAAGAAGGTCCCAAGGGCCCACTGCTGGGATAGACATGCTGTTCCTCATCTAGCTATGTTTTGCATTAAATTTGGACCACAAGTGGAAAACCATGCCTCACTGGTTTTTTCTAAGGCAGGTTCTAAAGATATGAATTCCAGAGCTCGGGCCTGTGCCACAGCACTGTCTTCACTGAGACATTTCCTGCCGCCCTTCACCAATGAGTAAGGGACTAAGGCTGAGTTAATTTTCTCCTGCTGGACACATTTTATCAATGCAAGCTGTTCTTTGACTTCACTTCTAAAGCAGATACACACCTTACAGAGGATAGGAACGTCAAACCCTTCAAGTCACAAAATCTGGAGAGCGGTGATGAATCACAAAACTTATTGCATCTTGGGCTCCTCAGGAGAAGGGGCTGGTGGGTATTGTTCTTCTTCATGGTGGAGGGAACTCGAGTCCTGGGGGAGGAGGCCTGGCTGACATCAACACTGGATCTTCCCTTGACTGTTAGACTTTCTGAGTTGGCTTGCCTTTTCCTTCTGACTCTTCCTCAATAACAGTGGCTTTAGACTTTCTATGTACATGTATGCTTTCTACTAATAGCACATTTCTCTGCTTCTTTAATATCTGGAAGTATTCATTTTAGTGCCTTCAAGTCACAAGGAGACCCTCCCTGAGAATCAGGTAAAGTTTACTGCATGTCAGCCATTCACTACTGATAAATGAAACAAGGCTCTTATGTGTGGCTATTCTTGAAGGATAGTTAATTCAGTAAATATTTTGTCTTTGGATACATTTTGTTAATTTACTAGTCATCTCCCTAGAATGCTCCCGATTCGTGAAAAACATCCTGTCTCCAAAGCCAGATCCTAATAATGATGATAGTGTTACAACCTGCACAGCTAATTGGCAAGTGGAGTCCTAATCAGCCTTTTCTCTCCTATGGGCACTCAGACCTATAGCTGCACCATCTATATGTGCACTCAGGCCTGTGGCCGTGTCATCAATATATGCACTCAGACCTATGGCTTTATCACCAATATATGCACTAGAGCCTATATACGCACCACCAATATATGCACTAGAGCCTATGTACGTACCATCCTTATGTGCACTCAGATTTATACCTGTACAACTCTTAGTGCACTTAGATCTATGCCTGTACCACCAATATATACACTCAGACCTATGCCTGTACCACTAATTAATGCACTTGAGCCTATGGCTGCACCACCCTGGATGTAACTGATCAATATAATTACACTCATACATATTTGAAGCAGTGCTGTATAGTAAGTCTTGGGTCACAGCACGGCTTTCAAAGTTTAATTTAATGGCTTCCTCTCTATTTTCCTTTCATATATGTAACTTTAGTCTTGGTTAATTTACCACAGGTTAAAGCTAAGGTTAATTTGCTCTTTAGAGTTTGTACAATCAGGATGCTGAGGATATGTTTCAGTAGATAGTCTTACAGGAGACAGGGCTTGTTAGCAATATGGACAACTCAGATGATCTTAAGGTATTGGACACAAATAAAGCAAGACAATTTCTCCACAATTTGTACAGAATTCTGCTTTCAGAGAATCCATTTCTTGCTGGAAAGCCCTCTGGGAACACTTTGCAGTGTACCAGGACTGACTGATGAGCCCCAGAGCCGGTGTTCTTCAGAGAAAGCAGAATATGTTGTTCTGCACCTCATTTCCCAGCCTGCCAGGCAGAATGTCATAGCTTAGATGACAGCTGACACCATGAGATGGCCGTGAGATTTCATTCACTTATAAAATGAGGCCATCCAACCTCCTGACTTTCCTATGCGAAGCAGGGTGTCTATCCTGTGGAAAAGACCCTTCAGACTGTTATGGACTACAGTTTAAAACTTCTTGGGACTAATTATGCATTCTGTTGTGACCTACAGGTCAATACAGTGTCAGTTCTTCTGACTGGTACTCAGGACATTTTGTGTCCACCTACTGGAAGAGTTAAGTTAGTTTTTTCTTTTTCTTTTCTTTATTTCTTTCTTTTTTCTTTTTCTTTTTTTGTGGTTGGGTCCCTGGAGAAACATGTTTCCTAGCAACATCTACATCCTTATGGGCTCCCTTTTCTGTGTTCGATGAGGCATGTCTTTTCCTACTTATCAAGAAGTACATACAAATCAACATCATATGACTATTTAATGGCTGATTTTCTTGGGAATGTCTTTTCATGTGAATCTATTAGTAATTTCTTACCCAATGTATTTCTGGCTCCTTTGACCATGCAGCAAATTTTGTAGTTTATTTTTCCCCCTTACAGCTTTTATGTCCCCAAGAAGTGCTGCAGCAATGGTGGACGTCCTGGGAGGCAGCACAAGTTCACACTGAGAATCCGTGAGGAAAAGCTCCTTCAGTTTCTCCCCACTGTATGCTTGCAGAGCATTGCAGAACGCAGTAGCCTGTTAACCCCCTCTTTGGGGCAGCCTGCTGCAAAACCTCTGGAGTGCACTCTCGCTTTGCTTTGTTTTCATAGAAAACTCCACCTTGAATTGCCTCTCAGAAATCATCACTTTGAGGACACAGAGGAAACACAACCAACAGCATCTGGATTTCTGCCCCATGTGATTGGGAAACACTGTTGTTAATGAACAGTAGGCTTCAGTGTAGTTGGTTACACAGGACTGAATTATGGAAACACCACGCAGTCTTTAATTAGGTAGAGGATGCAAAAGAAGAGGGATAGAGACGGGTGGTTCAAGGAGAGCCACAAAGTGTGAACTTGCTAGTTGTTCTACTGGTGACTTTAATTTCAGTCCCTTGGAAAAATGGAAAATTGAGGTTTTATTTTTCTTGAATTTCATAACTTTAGCTACAGACAAAAGAGAGCAAAGTTTGTTTTTTCTATGTAATTGATTCTGTCTTTCCTCTGAAGTATCATTTTTGGAAAGTGGACACTTCGTAACTCAAACTTAAAGAGGCCTGAGTCTCTGAGGGTTTGTAGGACTTTAGCAAGGGTCAGTGAGGAGGAATGCTCTAGAGCCAGAAATTTGTGTGAGGCTTCATATACCCTTCCTTGGTCCCTAGAGTCTTGAACACTATCCTCTGTGCTAATTGCTATTTTATAAATATGTATGCCCTATAAACAAGTTGATGGGACATCAATTATCCATACTTCCATTTGTTATCTATATTCACTTAATTTGTTAAGTGTTAGGGGAAATTCTGTATGTCTAGAGCTGGGGACATGATAGGGAACACACTGCACCGTCGGTGTTCAGGGATATTGCAGAGACATTTCATGGCCTCTATGAGCAGCTGTGCCATTAGGGTGGAAAAGTGCTCTGCCTATGGTGCCCTTTACCTATTCAGATTTCTATGTAAAATATTTTCAATGCAGATATTGTCTCAATAAGAACCGAAGTGTGATCCCAGTTAGCCTTAGTAATAAAAACCTGTAGTCAGATATTGGGTTAAAAGCAAAGATCAGAGAAACAAAGGGGCAGTCACAGACATCTCCTACCTCTCCAACTGACTCCTCAGACCAAACGTACCAAGATCCTGTCTGTGTCCATCATTACTACTTCTTGTCTCTGCCCAGCCTTATCACTTCCTGTCTTCTGTCTGTATAGACCTCCAGACCTCTATGGTTAATTATAGACCTCAGAGTAAAGGGTTGGGAGATGATTTTGCAATCAAATGTACCTAAGAAACAAGCTGGTGTAGTTATCCTAATATCTAACAAATTAGACTTCAAACTAAAATTAATCAAAAGAGTTGAAAAAGGTAATTTCATATTCATCACAGGAAAAATCCATCATGATGAAGTCTCAATTTGGAACATCTATGCAACAAATATAAAGGCACCCACATTCATTAAAAAAAATTACTAAAACTCAAATCTCACATAAAACCCCACACTTATACTGGAAACTTCAACATCCTATTCTCACCACTGGACAGGACCATCAGACAGCAACTTAACAAAGAAATAAAGGAACTAGCAGAAGTTATGACTCAATCGGGTTTAACAGATATCTATAGAACCTTCCATCAAACACAAAAGAATATACCATCTCAGCTCCACATGGAACCTTCTCTAAAATTGACCACATTATCAGCAACAAAGCAAACCTCAACAAATGCAAGAAGAAAATGTAATAACCCCCTGTATCTTATCATATCCCCAGGGTTTAAAGTTAGAATTCAACAACATAAACTGCAGAAAGCCTACAAATTCTTAGAAATTGAACAATGATCAATTGTATCACTCCTGGAGTCAAGGAAGGAAAAACAGAAATGAAAGACTTCATAGAACTCAATGAAAATAAAAGCACAACATACCCAAACTTATGGGACACTTTGAAAACAATGCTAAGAGAAAATTTCATAGCAGTAAGTGCCCACATAAAGAAACTGGAGAATAGTCACATTAGACACTTAATGGCACAACTGAAAGCTCTAGAACAAAAAAGAAGCAAACTCACCCAGGAGGAGTTGGTGCCAGGAAATATTCAAATTGAGGCCTGAAATCAATAAAGTAGAAACTAAGAAAAAATACAAAGAATCAATGAAACAAAGAGTTGATTTTTCAAGAAAATCAACAACATAGAAAAACCTCTATCCAAACTAATGAAAAGGCAAGCGAGAGAATATCCAAATTAACAAAATAAGAAATGAAAAAGGGGAAAAACAATGGATGCTGAGGAAATCCAGAGAATTATCAGGTCATACTTTAAAAACCTGTACTCCACAAAATTAGAAAATTTAAAGGAAATAGGGAATGGACACTTTTCTGAATAGGTATCATTTACAAAAATTAAGAACAGTTAAGGAATTTAAATAGACCTATAACCTATAACCCCTAATGAAATAGAAGCAGTAATTAAAAGTCTCCCCCTTGATGGGAGTTGTCATTCTATAAATATGTTTCTCATACTGGCTAGTGAATAAAGCACTGTTGGCCAATAGGAAAGGAAGATAGGAGGGACTAGGAGAGAAGGAGGAAAGAGGGAGTGGTAAGGAGGAGTCAAGATAGAGAGTCTGGAGAGAGCAGGATGCCAGCCCGCTCTCAGGTAAGATGAAAGCACGGGCAAATACATAGATCAACAGAAATGGGTTAATACTTAAGACAGAGTTAGCCGATAAGAAATTAGTACCTGGCCAACAGCATTATATCAAATACAGAGTCTCGGTGTGTTAATTGGAGCTGGCGCGGTGGCAGGACAAGACCAGTGGCAAGAGAAAAAACCTTACTTCTTACACCTCCTCCCCCCAAAAAGCTCAGAGTCTGATGGTTTTAAGGCAGAATTCTACCAGAAATTCAAAGAGCTAACACCAATACTCCTCCAATTGCTCCATACAATAGAAACAGAAGGGTCATTACCAAACTCTTTTTGCAAGGCTACAATTACCTTGGTACCTACACCACATAAAGACACAACTAGGAAGAGAACTACAGACCAATCTCACTCATGAGCATTGATGCCAAAATCCTCAATAAAATACTGGCAAATCAAACCCAAGAACACATCAGAAAAGTTGTAGTACACCATTATCAAGTAGGCTTCATCCCAGAGATGCAGGGATGGTTCAACATATGAAAATCTGTCAATGTTATCCTCTATATAAACAAACTAAAAAAGAAACACTACATGATCATTTCACTAGATGCTGAAATGGCCTTGGATGAAATCCAACACCCATTCGTGACAAAGGTCTTGGAGAGATCAGGAATAACAGGCACATACCTAAACATCATAAAGGTATAATATACAGCAAGTCAACAGCCAACATCAAACTAAGTGGAAAGAAACTCAATGTGATTCCTATAAAATCAAGAATAAGACAAGGCTGTCCACTCTCGCTATATCACTTCACTATTGTGCTTGAAGTTCTAGCTAGAGCAATAAGACAACAAAAGGAGATCAAGGGGTTACAAATTGGAAAGAAAGAGGTCAAACGTTCATTATTTGCAGATGGTATGATAGTTTACATAAGCAACCTGAAAAATTCTACCAGGGAACTCCTACAGTTGTTCTTCAGTAAACTGGGAATCAGTTTACCTCAAGATCTAGCAATTCCACTATTAGGCATATAGCCAAAAGGTGCACATTCATATCACAAGAACATTTGTTCAACTATGTTCATGGCAACATTATTTGCAATAGCCAGAACCAGGAAGCATCATTTATTCCATTTCTTAATCCATTTATCTCCATGGACACAGTACTTAGCTCCAATCCATTTTCTGATAACCTCTTTCTCCTCAAATATTTTTCATTCTATAGCTTCATTAGAGTTACCACTAATACCAACATGACAGAGTCTATACTACATTGTTTTGGGATTTGTTCTGTTAATGGCATTAACCCAAAACTCTTCACTTTAGACTCAGGTACACTCTTTAGACAGGGGCAAAATTTTTCTTAACCAAAATATCACAACATACTAAACTAAACCTCTTGAGTTGCCCCCCCATAGTTGAAATAACTCTTAGCCTGTTTTTCTCCATGTTCCTACTTGTATTGCTCATTAAGCAGTGCTTAAAACATCTCACTGCATTTCAAACCCAAAGTACCAAAGTCCAAATTCCTCCAGATAGATTCATGGTATGTCATATCACAACAACACCCCAGTCCTTGGCATCAACTCTGTTTTAGCTAAGAGATTTTTATTGTTGTAAGGAGAAACCATGGTCACTGCAGTTACTCTGGAACTTACTTTCTAATCACCACATTACATTTCAAGGAAAACTCACCTATGACTTTAGTGTGCATCCAGCATGGAAAACAACTGGTCAGATTCATGTTCATACTTTCCTGTTTACTGGAACCACCTATCTTCACAACTTTTCTTGCCCCAAAGAAACACTTATTTCCTCCAGTAAGTTCCAAGGTGGATATTGTTGAGAAAAACCAAATAGAGCATGGATGAACAATTTGCAGTTTGCTACACCAGTTCAAGTTAATCCAGTTGTAATTGAGTATCATGAAGATGTCTCCTTTTCTGCTTCTTTAATTAGTATCTTTCTTATTCATGAAAATTCAGCTTGTTCCATTGTCTGATCAATTTATTTAATATTATATAGTTAACGTAATAATATATTAGCTGCAGTGCATTACATACACACACACATTAGCTGCACTGCTTGTGTGTGCATGCAAGTGTGTGCCTTAGCTGTAAGAAATAAATTATTCTCTTAGCTATAAGGATATAGCAAGGGAATGGAGGTCAGCCAGAGGACCCAGAATGGATATTGGTATTCAGGGCAGGCTGAGAGCCTGAATAAACTCCATGCTCACCTCTGGTAACTAGTCTGTCATCTCAAGTCTAACCCTTTTGTTTTCTTTCAGACACACAAGCTTTATAAATCAACAACCCCACTGGCTGTTCTGATCCATGCCTCCCATGGGGGCCTCCCTTCCACCTACCTCTCTCCAGGCTGGCGCTGATGAAGGACTCTCAAATTTCTCTCCTGTCTTTCAGTACTGGTCATAATTGTTTTTCTTTTCCCCATGGTTCTGAACAGGAAAGAGCTTCTCCAAGCCAAAAAGAAAGGCTGCTACCTTAGCAACCATAGCCCCTTTCCTTTCCCTGTGGTCTTCTCCAGTTCACTCTTTGGCATGTTTCCCTATTCTCTAGCACAGTGGTCAGGAGACAAAAGAATATAGTTGGTATGCAAAGCTTATATTTAGTATTGGAATTGTGCTAACCCAGCAGAAACCCTCTTCTCAACACTGTGAATCCATTAACTCTTTTTTGTGTCAATGCTTGTGGACAAGCTCTGCTTGATGTTGGGGAAAGCGAATGCAGTGCAAAAAAAAAAAAAAAAAAAAAAAAAAAAAAAATTAGTGGCCGAAGACCCACAGTTGAGCAAGAGACTCTACCAAGTCACATCCCACTGATATTTAATGTTCTGACTTATAAATCCATATAATGGCTACCCTGCCAGCCCCAGCACTACCAATGCGATGCATCTGGAAGATTTAAAATTGATGCTATTTTATAAACAATAAAATGCACAGATCCCAAGTTCAATCCACTTGGTGAACACATACACCTGTGTAACCAGTATTTGAACCAGTTATAAAAGCATAACATCACCAGTGTAAAAGTCCCTTTTCCCCCTTTTGCAGTTAATCCAAACCATGCCTCCACTTCCACAGACTAAGACTGTTTTATTTCCTTAACGGTTGGCTTGCTTTTCCTGTCCTTAAATTTCTGATAAATGTCATTCTCCAATACAAACTCAACATTTGGCTTCTTTCTATAATGTAATAATAGAGGGATGTATCCATGTTTTGTGTATTTGGATTATTTTCAGTTTTAGTGATTGCAAATAAAATCACTGTCAACGTTCTATGTATTTTGTTGTTGATAAAATGTCCACTTTCATATGTATTTTGATAATTGACAGTGGAGCTGCTGGGTTTTATATATAATGTGGATGTGTGTTTCCCCTTTAAGATACTGCTGAACTTATGTCCAAAGTAGGGAAGGAGACTTTCTTTTGCATTGTATTCCTGTCAGTCTTTTCAACCAGTTTCCAATGGGTTTCTGCATGATTTTATCCTGCCATTTCCTTAGTGACTAATGACACTGAGCATCTTTTTTATATATGCTTATTGAACATTCATGCATATTCTTTGGTGCAGACTCAAGTCTTATACTATTTTTAAATTAGGTCACTACTGATTTATAGGAGATCTTTATATGCCTCAAATACAATTCGTGTATCAACTTTGTGTGTTGTGAATATCTCACAGTATAGGCTCACCTTTCAGCTTAACATTCTTTTGAACAGGAAGCATTTAGACTTTTCACTCTATTTTGTTTTCCTTGTGGGTTGCTATATTTCTATCTTAGACAAATCTCTGCTTAACTCACAAATCATAAATATTTCCCCAGGTGTTATATTCCACTGCTGCTCAAAGAC
Source organism: Phodopus roborovskii (assembly GCF_943737965.1). Classification (NCBI taxonomy): domain Eukaryota; kingdom Metazoa; phylum Chordata; class Mammalia; order Rodentia; family Cricetidae; genus Phodopus; species Phodopus roborovskii. The sequence continues at coordinate 16,807,427 of NW_026126511.1, forward strand.
TTGATATATGACGAGTTTTGGAGCAAATTCCTTCACATTTCCTCTTCTCAGGATTCACTGAGGTCCTTGCAACCAACAGTTTATACCTTTCTTTAATTTGGACATTTTTATACTGTTGTTTCCTTAATTGTCTCCCCTTTTTTTTGAAGAGTTATATGTATATTCTGAATTTATTTAAGAAATCTTGATTGGGTTTTTCACTTTTAAAATCTACTCCTTGTCTTCTTGCCCTTACTATCCCTGACTTTCTTATTCGTCCCCCTTATTAAATACACATCTCCCACCTCCAATTGCTCTTTAGACTCACCCTTTATCTTGTTATCAAAGATTTGTCCATGCTGTGAAAAAAGGTGTTACTATTTTTGACAATATTCTGCTTGGATTTGCTGACCTATGGTTACATTTTGATTATTTTTTGCATAAAATTAAGAAAAAAGTATCATTTTCACTATTATTTTTCTATCATTTTCTCTCATTTTATGAATCTACTGACCATTCAAATTTATTCAATAATTGAGTTGAAATTGAGTTGGGGCAAAGATGAAATTTGACTGAATGTTTCTTTAGTTGGAACAATCCATAGCACCTATGTTTCTTGACACTAGAGGATTGAGTATTTTTTGACATTGTTATTGATTTAAGTAGGGAGGGGACACTGTTTGAATAGTCTCTCTTATGAATTCTATTTTCTGATCCTTGTTTTATGGAAAAGTTTGGAGACTATAATAGATATTACTAGGTTACAAAAATCTATTTTTATATTATTTTACTTCTTATTTTACTTGAGAATGTGCTTCATATAGCCCTGGCTACCTTCAAACTTGAATGTGCTATATAGTCAGAGAATGACTTTGAACTTCTGACCTTGCTATTTCCACTTCCCAAGTATTGGGACTAAAGGCATGCAGCCACCATCAGGTCCAACACTTTTTCATATTCTAATATATTTCTTTGACCCATTGTTTTCTATTTTTAATTGTACAGAATTTAATTGTTAAATATAGTTATAATATATAGCAAGTCTTTATTTATGGTTTTATTTACATTATTATTGATATTGAACATTTTTCTCTATGTCTTTTTTAATAAATGTTCATTAAGTGTTTAGCCCATTTAACACTGGGTTGTTATTGTGCTATTGAGTGATAGAATTTCTTAGATATTTCATAGGTTCACCCCTTAGCAAATATTCACTCTGCCATTGTTTCCTTTTCTCCATAACAGCTTCTTAGTTTCATGTAACCCAATTTGTTAATTTTTGCTTTTTCTGCCTGTAATTTTAGGTTAAGGTTTATGTAATCATTGTGTTGACTAAAGTCACAAATATATTCTCTTTATTTTATTCTAGGATTTATTCTGTGATTTAAGGTGTTATATTTGAGTCTTTTTAACCCATTCAGAGTTGATTGGCTGATTGTGTGTATGCCGTATAATAGTAACAATCTTATTATTTTGTCTATGGATATGCAGTTCATCAGCATTGTTTGCCATGGAAGCTAGCCCTTTCTCATTTTCAGGACCCTGACCTACACTGATATTTTAAGTTCTCTTTTGCTGGGAGGTGTGTCTCTACAATACCTCCCATTTATGACTGGCTCCTTATTTCTCTACCTTGCCTTCCCATCCTTTGGAACGTAGTTTATTGTGTCTTCTTTACATCCATTTGATAACCCAGAAAGCAGCATCCTCCTTTTAAAGCCAGACTTCCATGCTCTGTCCTTGAGCTCTGGCCTTGAATTCAGACCAGGGAAATTACCTTGATCTCTTTAGTGATGGGAATGCAGGTATGAACCACTATGCCTGGCTCAGACATATGACTTTTGACTTAATGTTTTTCTAGCTATTACAGTGGACAGAATACATTTACATATTTTCATTACATAATAAGAAATATAAGTCTGTGAGAGATTTAAATTACTTGCTATTTCTAAGAATCCATCCAACGTTGGCTCCTTCTCATTTGTTGACTTTAAAATGGATTGAAAGGAAATCCTTCAAGAGGAAACTGAGTGCCTAATGTTTATACCAAGGGAATACTGTTTTCCCAATTAGGTTTTGCTTGAATGGCCAATTGAGCCAAGAGCTGTGACCTCGTAAGTCATAACCATTCCCCTCCTCAGCATGAGTCAACATTATAAAGAGTAAAATGAGAACACTTTGTAGTAAAAAAACACCTATGTGAAACACCAAGAGGACCCCCAAGTAGACTCAGAAAGACTCAAACATTTTCATTTCTCTTTGCTAGAACTGTAGCAATATTCATAAAAGTCAAGATGTTGAGTCAAGCTCTTCATTTTTGGCTGAATGTGTAAGAATGGAACAGTATTAAATCCGTGAGAAAGAATGACATCCTGCCATTTGCAGGAGCAGTGGTAGAACTAAACATTGTGTGGTATGAAACAAGCCAGCCCATCAATGCCAAACACTGCATGTTCCTACTAATTATGGAAGTTAATAAAGTTGACTTCATAGAATTGTTTAAAGTGAACATTAGAAAGTACACATGGAAGAAAATGGGATAAAAAGGATTTTGTTACTAAGTGCCAAAAGAACCTTAGATGACGGGGGAGTCATTTTTCAGTCCTACAGCACAGAGGCATCTACAGCCCATAACAATGTGGTGCAGTGTATGCATCAAAGTAATTAGGAAGAAAGAAAGGGCAAAATTCCAATACAGGGAAATAACTACTTGAATATATAAAAATGTTGTTTACACTGATACAACGAAATGTTGTAATTATTGAATTATCATACTATAACCCTTAAATATGCACAAATATATATCACTTAAAATTAAAACAAAGGTAAACATTTTTTTAATGTGAGGAGGGAAAAATTGGTAATCTGTACAGCTACTATAGAGAAGTCAGTCTCCTGAATTATTTAAACCTTCTTTGCTTTCTCATGAGGCTTTATGTTCACTACCTCATCTTGCTTTCAGTTTCTGGTAGTATCCTCTGGGACTTTAAATATTCACTTCCTTAGACTCCTCGTGTTGCTATCAATGGACTCAAACTTACATTTTCTATTATTTCCTTTTGTCCATTGTGAGGACAGTTATAAATGTTTGATTGAATTGCATTAATCTGCTAAGTCATTTCTGTACTTTTCAAGCTAATAGCTTGAGAGAAGATGAGATTAAGGTTCTGTTGGACATTACTGAACCAATAGTACAATAAAGAGAAATTGTTGATCCTTAACCATTCAGTTATTAGGGCAGAACTCTGAAAATTATAAATTATAGCTCCACTCATGGTTTATTATTTTGCTTCCCAACTCACCAAACTATGAAAAAGCCACGGGACAAGCTCCCATCACCACGCACTGACGTGCTTCGATGGCTTCCCAGCTACAATGGACCAAATGTCTTTCAACACCATGAGCTGAAATGAGCATTTCTCCCCTTAAGTTGTTTCTGAAAGCTACTTTGTCACAGGGATGAGTCACCACATCTGAATGGCAAATCACACATTAATTTTATGTGATGGTAGGGGGTCCCCACAGTACTTGGAGGTGGTTTTATGTGGTTGCATTTATGTTTTTATATAAACAACTGCTCTTGTAACTTTATAACTTTAAAATATTCAAAGTGAAAGAAAGTTACTTCTGTTTCTGTAGTAAAAACCTTGGCCAAAAGCAATTCAAGGAAGAGGAAAATTATTTGGCTTATGGTTTCACAGCCTTTGAGTCTAATATTTGCAGGGGCAGTATGGCCTGGCAGCAGGGTCAGAAAGCTGGAAAACCACATTTTATTCCAACATGGAAAGCAGAGAATGGCAGAGGGATTTCCTTTGTTGGTGGTGATGGCATTTTTGAGTCATGGTCTCATGTAGCTCAGGCTAGCCTTGCACATATTATGTAGCAAGAAGATTGCCTTGAACTTTGATCCTCCTACCTGAACTAGCCAAGACTACACACCTGCCCTACCATATCCAACTCAAACACACTTCTATTGATGGAGCGTGCATTGCTTAAAGGGTGGCATATAGGTACCAAAGAAAATGCTATTACTATCCATTTTTCCCCAAATGTTCTCCCTAAGGTTCTGCTTTAGTTTGCCTAAATTTGGTAGCTAAAAATTCATGGAGGGGGAGTGGCGAAGAAATGGCCATAATTCAATTTGCAGGGCTTCAGTATCTTACCCAACCTCTTTAGCTTTTAATATTCCCAGTAGCACTGCATGCTGTGAAAAGTGGGCTGAGAAAATGCATGTAACATGGATTACATGGAGCTTCCACTGTCCACTGTCAGGATATAAGCAAGTAGTAGGTACTTAGGAAAAACCCGATTGTGACAATGACTGCCTTGGTGAAATAGGATGGAGTTCTTTTAAACACATTTAGTTTCCAGGACAAAGCATCTAAAAAAACAGGCTAAGAGAAGAAGGATTTACTGAATTAGTGGTTTCAGAGTTTTCCATCCATGCTTGGTTAGTCCCATGTCCCTGGGAAGAGCATTGTGGCAGCGGGAGGACAGATAGGGCCTCTTCAATTAATTTACCCAGAAGAGAGAAAGAAGAGGAGAGGTGGAGAAGCAAGGGGCAAGGGATGAGAGAGAGAGAGAGAGAGACAGACAGAGAGAGAGAGAGAGAGAGAGAGAGAGAGAGAGAGAGAGAGAGCTCACAGACCAGAAATCAGAAACATCCCTAAGGACATGTTCCCAGTGGTCTATTTTCACCAGTTCCTACCTCCTAACGTTTTCAAAAACCTAAGACAGCATCCCCAAAGCATTCATGAGTCTTTGCATTGAGGGGGCCATTTTATATTCAAATCAAAACAAGTATTAATAATACTTCACAAGTAAATGCTTACTATTGGATTATTAACTTAGAAGGAAAATGTGTTTTTTTAAGCACTATTGAGAGGTAAAATTTTGCTAACTCTCAAGGAAGAGGAAGGAGTTATATAGTTGAATAGTTGTGTTTTGCATCCCTGAGACATAAGTAAAAATGTGCATAGGCTATTATTATGTATTACTTAATAATATTTCTTTTTAAGTAATGAAACCAGAGATTTGGGAACAATATATCTTGCTTTAAATTTCATAACAATTTTGAAATGTTTGATCTGGCTTGCATTCTGAATATTTAATTGATTACTAAGTTGTCTCAGCTGGTGTTAGTATTTTTTTTTTGTGAAATAAATTTCAATTATTTTTATTTTTTCCTGGATTTTTATATCATACTCATTTTATTTAAAAACCAGAGTTATGACAGATACAACTATTAAAATATATTTTAAGGCTTAAAAAAATAAAACTCCATTAGGTTTTATACTAAGAAGTTGAATGCTGTTCAGATGTTTGTAAAAACTTTTAAAGGGCCAAAATATTTTCCTTTTATGTGTTTTGTCTGTATTTAAAATACGGGTCAGTTATACTCACTATCTAAGTTTCTGACAATATTTTTGAAGGATTTAAAATCTTTCCCAGGCTGAGTCAGTATCATTTCTATCCCAGGCTGTGTAGTATCTTCCTTTGAATAGATACATCATCTGTCCCACAACTAATTTTCTTAAATTAAATCAGAGTTTATTTCAACTGAAAAAAAATAACAGCAATCCTTATTCAAAGTGCTATTCATAAGACTGTTTAAGTTGGTTAGTAGGATAGACACGTAGTGATTTTGGCTAGTGGCTGAATAAAGTTAAATGATAAAATGACACCCATTCTGGTATTAGAATTGATTTTCTTTTGTGCACATAATATGCTAGAATCCTTATTCTGTGTATTTGTTTTTTATACTACTGGACAATATACATTTCATGATATGATTCTCTTAATAATGATTTTAACAACCTTAGAAAAGACATACATTACTTTTAAAAATAGTAAAAGCTGGAAAGTGTCCTTCACTTCACAGTCACAATTATAGATGAAAACCCTGTGTCCTGAATCTGATTCTACTGATGGGCATTGAGAGGGCCCAAGATGAGAGAGAGAGAGAGAGAGAGAGAGAGAGAGAGAGAGAGAGAGAGAGAGATTGGAAGAAGCTTTTCTGATGTTTAATTTGTATTTTATCTCTGGAGCAACCCATTCTTCAGACACGTGTCCAGGATAGACCAGAAACAGAAGTTTAAGAATGAATTGACAGGAATGCCATGCACCTTGATGTGTTGCATGCAGGTACTTAGTCTGGTAGTAACTTGGAAGATGCCATTTCAATCATTCTGCTGGCCATGTCTGCATTATCTGCAGGGTGAAAAAACGGATTTTCTCCTCGATTTCAGGTTTGGGATGACAAAGGGAAAAAGATAACAACTTTAGACGATATATTTGCTCACAGCCATACAGGAAGAGTGCAAGTAACAATAAATAATGGATTGTAGAATGCAAATCTGGAGAGAGGAACTTTCTGCCAGGCTTTAATTTTAAAGCACTCTTACAGTTTTAAAAAGTATGTAGTTCTTGGTGTTTTGAGCAAGTATGACAAATAGTCTAATTGTCAATATGTTATGTACAGAGAGAAGACAGGATATGGGAGACAGATACAATTTAAGAGGAAACAAAATAAAAGGAAATCTTGGGTAGAAAAACAAGCTGCAAAGCAGAGGGTTCTGTTTCCTCAGCTTGATCTAAAGCAAACTCAAACAACTATTAATAATTGATTTTTAAAAAAATACATATAGGCTTTTCTTTTGGCTCTGTAAAATTAAGGTACTCTTTATTGGAACCATTGCCAAGTGGTAGGTCTCATAGAATGTAAGTTAAAAACAGCATTTTCTAACAAAGCTTCTCTTGACTTTATCTTTTTAGTTTATATTTGTTTTTTTTTTAAATCCTATAAAAACACAAATGTTAGAGAAGTACATTGTTCACTTTTTCGCTAGCTTTCTACTCATCTCATGAAATTACAATCAGTATAATTTTTATTAATTTGGGGGTAGCATTTTGGCAAATTATCAGAAGGTAGGAGTCCTAAGTGTCAGGCATAGAGGACTTACAGGACAGACAGTAGGACAAGTTGAGTGATATAGCCACGGACTGCAACAATTAGGAACATCCAATATACTTTCTTTATCCAAATGGAGTGCATTCATGATTTAAATGCTTTCTTTTCCAAAAGTAAAGGCAAGGGTGAATAAACCAAATGAAGCAAAGTTTCACGCATTGCAGTGTAATAGGCTACAGAAGGCTAAACAATGTATTCAGAAACAGAATGCCAAAGCATGGCTAATAGAGACTAAAACATCCCCAAATCCAAAGCAGATGGCAGCGACATTTTCCTGAAATGTTGGAGGAAGCAACCTCTTTCTCAGTAGACTTAATGAGTATTTTGCTCTTTGAAGTATGAACTCTGAACAGTGCCAGAGAGAGCTGAAATTTTCTTTGTTTGTTCATAAGAAATAACAATACTGTTGTTTCACTGCAAAGCAGATCAAGGCAAGGGCAACTGGTGCACAAGAAGTTCACAAAGTCAGAGTAATGTGTGAACCCTGAGCAAAACTCTGTCCCTGAGCATGATGTCGTGTGGCTCAACCACCCGCACTCAAAATAGAATCTGGAAGCCATTTGTTCACCGCATCCCACTTAGTACTCTGCGTCCCAGCAAGGACTGCAAGTCAGTATCTGTGACCACTGTGTGGTCATGTTATTGCTCAACTGCCAAGGTAAACAGTCCCTGGAAAGACAGCATGCAACTTGAATCTGACTAAGAAATTATGACCTGCAGTTACATGTAAATATTGCTCAATCAGCTGTGGAAGTGAATAGTTTTGCAGCCTTCATTTTCATAAGTAGAGGAAAGTAGGAAACTGGACCAGGAAGGTCCCTCCTTCTTCTCTTCTAAGCATGCTTCCTGTCTGCACTGAAGCCTGCGTCTCCCCAGCTTACAAATAGTCTTCTCCCCTTTATGATCTTTCTTTTTCTCATTCCCCCTTTCTTCTTCCCTTCCCTTTTCTTTTCTTCCTTCCTTCCTCCCTCCCGTCCTTTGTCTCTTCTCCGTCCCCCATCTCTCTCCTTTTCTTCTAACTTGTTTTGAAACAAATTCTGGCTGACATCAAACATGGAGCATTTCATCCACGCCCCAGCGATTACTCAGTGAGCTGGGTGAGAAGAAGTCACTGGGGTAGGGTGTTGCTCTGAGCTGTGTACAGTTCAGTGTACACTTGTTCTTCGGTCAAGTGTGTGCTTAAAGGGTTGAAGTTGTAACCTTCAGATACACGTTGAATCATTCTGAGCTTGCTTCTTCTTGATTTCATTTGGTCATGCTTTAAAGAACTTTATTCATTGTTAGGGACCTATAACTGAACCAGCTGGGTTCCAACTGGTGAGACTCTGGTAGATTAGGGTAAATAAATTCACTCGTCTACCATGTTCATTGATTAAGACTCACTTACTATCTGGATGTGATAAATACATAATACATGAAATATTTTTACTTCAGATATGTAAATTAATATATTGCTATTTTAAGATTATTTTAAAATACCAAAAGTAATTAAAAATAACTTGCCTATTTAAGGCATTTTCTTATTTTACATTTGCACTCTATGCATATTAGTTACTTTTCTATTACTGTAATAACATGGTAAAAAGTGACTCAAGGAAGTTTCTCTGATGGTGGCTGAGGAAAGCACTGGTCTGTGAGTAGAGCAGAGGCTTCCTCCTGCAGCAGATGGGAACAAATAAAGAGACTCGCAGTCAGGCAATATGCAGAGTGTGAGAGATTCTGGAACACATAGCCCTAAATGGGATGTCTGAGGGAAACCCTCCCTCAGAAGAGATGGCATGGAGGACAGCAAGAAAACAAGGCCCTCTAAATCGTATGATCAAGCTCGTTTGAACTCACAGAAACTGAAACAGAATGCATAGGCCATCCACGGGTCTGCTCCAGGCCCTGGTTCATATATTATGGCTTTCTGTTTAGTGTTTTAATGGGATTATTGAGTCTGTGAACAAGTGTGCCTCTGATTCTCATGCCTTCCCTTTGGATCTTTTGTTTTTGTTTGTTTTGTTCAATCCCAACGTGTTAGTTTTTGTTTTATCTTATTATATTTTATTTTATTATATTGTTATTGCCATCCCTTAAAAGCCTTCTTAGTGGAAGGCAGGAAGGGTGTAGATCTGGATGGAATGGGAGGGGAGGAGGAACTGGGAGGGGTAGTGGGAGGGGAACTGTAACCAAGATACATTATGTCAGAAAAATTCTATTTTCCACAAAAGGAAAACAAAGAAACAAAATTACAGTCATGTCTTCAGTGGAACAAAATACAGAGTTTAATAAGGAAATGCCTTAAGATCTTTCATTTTCGTGGAACATTTTCTCATTGTTTTATTCATATAAACAAATTAACATATTAACTGGATGTGAAAAAAATGACTTAAGGAAGAAAAATTTATTTTGTCTTACAATTACAGAGACATAAGAATCTATCATGTAGAAGGCAGTACAACTTGTTAGTAGGAGTAGGAAGATGATAAAATACCAGGGAGAGCAAACTGGAAGTAGAACCAGCCATGAACTCTCAAAGTTCTCTCCCAGTGATGTATTTCCTGCTGCAAGGTTCTCAGAGAGAGAGAGAGACAGAGAGAGAGAGACAGAGAGAGAGAGACCGAGAAAGAGAGACCGAGAAAGAGAGAGAGACTGAGACAGAAAGAGAGAGAGACAGAGAAACAGAGAGAGAAAGAGAGAGACAGAGACAGAGGGAGGGAGGAGGAAGACATGGAGGGAGGGGGGAGGGAGGGAAGGATCCAGTGTTACCATCTGTGGACCGTGTGTTCATCTGAGCTTATGGGAATATCCTCATTCAAACCTCCATACAATGAACTGGAAGATAATAAATATTAAGCTGATTCAAAGATAAATTCAATCATTAAAATAAGTTGAGTTTATTTTAATAATTAAGCAACAAAAGAGGTTAAAAGTCTTGGAGGAAGGACTGTTAAATGTTCACAGTAGGAAAAAAAAAAGATACACATGAAGTTGATAATTTACCTTGATTTGAAAGGGAACTTGTATACTTGCCCTGTCATTCAGGATTTAACTCTGGATGGAGAGCCTGCATGGGACTGAACTGTCACCCTCATGCTGACAGCCTGGTCTGTTTGTGAGGATCTGTCCCTGGTGCATTAGCTGGCTTTTTAGAGCCCATTCCATGTGGTGGAAAGCCTCACTCAGCCTCAATGTACAGGAGAGGGCCTTGGCCCTGCTACAACTTAGTGTGCCAGGCTTTGTTGACTCCGCAGGGGAGGCCTTCCCCGTTCTGAGGGGTGGGTGATGGGTGGGTTTCAGGGAAGTGGGGGAAGTGAGAGGAGGGGAACGGGAGCTCTGGCTGGTGTGTAAAATGAGTAAAAAACCTAAAATATAAGAAAGGATAAAATAATTAAAATCACAAAACCAATACTTTATTTTATTAACATACAAGTATCTATATATTTGATGTATATCCATTACTTAACAAATTTGTTATATATTTGTATATGGCAAAAAAAGATAGTACCTTTTGGAGCACAATTAACCTTTCCTAATGAAGCTTTTGCTTTAGACAATTTAAGGATAGTTTTCGTTCATTGTCACTCTGCACATTATTTCAGTAATAGTTCTCTTATAACATTAACTTGCATGTCTTTAATTGAGAAGCAGCAAGTAAGAATGATACTCCTAGGAGAGTGCAAATGGATGTTCCGAGGGACAAATAGCTCAGGATTCACAGCAGTCTGCTTCCTGTCTGAGGACGGTGATACTGCTGTTCATCTATCTTATGATAAGGGGATGCAGAGCTATTCATAACGCAAGGGGTGTTGTATAAGCGGAAGGTTCTGCAAAGAACACAAGGGGTGCTGTATAAGCTGAAGGTTCTGCAAAGGTGATGCGGGAAGGCTCGAGTGAGCTGCACCTTCCGGTGGGAAAACAGTTCAAAGCATCCTCACCCTTGAACTCCTTCATTCTCCACAAAGACTCATTAAGTTTATCTAACAAGCTCTCCAAGGTGTTTTAAACTGAACAAAAGAACTTTCTTTCACCAGGGATTGAAGATAACTATTTCAGTTTTGTTTAGACAGTTTTAGAATGTTTTTATCTGATAAATGTTATGGAGAAGCAAAGCTGAAGATGTTTTTTCTTTTTTTCTTTCTTTCTTTTTTTCCTTCAAAGCTACAGCAAATAATTCCAGAGTTTTCCTCAGCCTGTGTTAAAATGGCTGCTAGAGGCCAAAGATGTTGTTGATCAGACTGTGGAATTATGGGAGTGCTAGAGAGAGGAAAATAGGATCTCATCTGAACATTGCTTTCACTTTATCATTTCCCCCATCCTTCGTTTTTCTTTTTGATACTAACTGTTAATTTAGCATCCATTCCTTCCTCTGAATCCCAGACTTCTGTTTTTCTGGCTGTATAATAATGTTAAATACTGCCCATTGTTTTATTAGTGAGAAATGATAAAAAGTATTGCTGAAAACTTAATATTTTACACAGGAGATATAGGATCTTCTGTCGCTTTAACTGGGCACGGTATGTCATTCTTTCTGTGGCCTCATATTGCAAACTGGTATAATCGTTTGTTTTATGGATGGAAAGGAGGAAGAAATTCTAGGTTATTTGAGAGGAGACAATGGGCTTTTCAGCTTGATTTCTCTTGTCAGAATTACAGCGAGATCGCAGTGTATGTCAGATTTCCCCTCGGAACTGGACAGGAAGGACACACAAGTGTGGGAAGATCAGAAAACAGCTTGACACATCTGTCCTCATGAAGTTAGGATGTCACTTAAAAAAATGTCAGTTGCCTCAACAAAACAATCAAGCAAAGGGCAGAAAGGACAAAGTGAATGGAAAACACATCCAGTCAAATACTCTTCCCTCAAATGAATGAATTTCTAGAAAAAAAGAGAAAAATAGCCCTGGCCCTAACCCTTCCACCACACAGATGATCTGAGAAATGGAAGAGCCAGAGTGAAACAGCAGACACAGAAAAATGATAGACGTTTTTCCTTTACACGATAAAACAAAGATTTGCTTATACAAGTTACCTAGAACCATGGCTGCCACATGGTGATTTGGATATAGCAAAATGATACCATAGGTAATTTTATGTGCATCCAAGGCCCAAGCAAGGATCAGTGGTCTGGATCTGGCACAGCTGACCATCACAGAATATGATTGGGCAGAGAAAGCCCTATAATGGGGCAATAGAGAATACGGTAGGCAGAGGTATAATGCACCCTCAGATATGAATGTGTGCTAATGTGCACATGCACACATTGGTTTGTATATGACTCTTGCCTAAGATCATCATAAAATGGATGGGATGGAGGTTGGTGGGGGGAACGGAGAGGATGGGAGGGTGATGGAACTGGGGTTGACATGCAAAACAAGTTTGTTTCAAATTTATATAAAAAAAATAAAATAGATCCCATAACAACAACAATAAGAAGGCATTTTGTTTCGGTATCTAAAGACTTGCCTGGGGAGGATCACTGAAGACAGAGGAGCCTCTTTGACCCTAAATGTCCTGTGTTTCCTTAAGCAATGGTGTTTTGCAGTGTTTCCTCCTCACGAAGGTCTTCTTCACATAGTGCTCCATTAGAAATGCATCAGTCAGTCAATTTGTGGAGACGAGGACTCTCCAAACATTAAACTCTTAGAGCAGGTCTATGGAAACTAGTGGCTACAGGAATTGAAGATAGTCTGGTTTTGCCAGATTGGAACATTACAGGTAGATGTTCCTTCCAACTCTCATTTGTTTCCTGTTGATCTCAGTGAGATCATGCCAAGTAAAAGAGCTAGGTTTGTGCTCCTCCATTGGAGTTGATAGAGCTTTGTAAGACAAACGTTGAAGAAAGCATGCAATTACTGTCCGTTTCACTTGCCAGTATGGATGCATTGTATTGTTCAATGAAATTTCTCATATTAGTTAAGCCAAGCAGAAGAACTGGGAAACTACTATGATTTGGCATGATTCATGCAACAGTCTCATAAGTTACTAGTTAAACAGATTCCAAAACAATGAAAATATTTTCCAATTTCCTTTTGTATTCATCTCTTTATTTTATGTCCCAGATGCAGCTTCCCCCAAATCCTCTGTCCCAGTCCCTCCCTGCACTATGAGTTCCAATAGGTCTCAAGAATTGTAAGAAGTGCGGTTTTTCCGCCTGCCGCCTGGTCTTGTCCCGCCGCCGTGCCAGCCCCAGTTAAAACACAGAGACTCTGTATTTGATATTATGCTGTTGGCCAGTTACTACTTTCTTATCGGCTAGCTCTGTCTTAAGTATTAACCCATTTGTGTTAATCTATGTATTTCCACATGGTCTTCTTACCCGGAGCCGGCTGCTGCGTACTGCTCTCTCCAGACTCTCCATCTTGGCCCCTCCTTACTACTTCCTCCTTGTCTCCTAGTCCCTCCTATCTTCCTTTCCTATTGGCCAACAGTGCTTTATTTATTAACCAGTATGAGAAACATATACAGAATGACAGCTCCCATCAAAGAATAAAAACCCAGAATCAAATATCAGGGTAAAAACTGTAAGGTCAGGAAAGTAAAGCAGCCAGCCACAGGAGAGACCTCTTACCTTTACTGAATCTTCAGACCACAGGAGCAATCCTGTCCCTATGAATCTTCAGGCTGAATGCAATGAATTCCTGTCTCCTCCGTCTTTATACTTCTCTTTCTGCCCAGCCATACCACTCCTGTCTCCACCTCCCTAGTGCTGGGATTAAAGGAATGTGACTTCCAAGTACTGGGATTAAAGGTGTGAGCCACCACAGCCTGGCTCTGTTTCTCTTTTAGACTGGATCAATCTCAAATATCCCAGGGCGGCCTTGAACTCACAGAGCTCTGTTTGCTTCTGCCTTCTGAGTGCTGGGATTAAAGGTGTGAGCCTTTGTGGTCTGGCATTTGTGGCAAACAAGTGAGACTAGCATTGCACTCTGATCTTCAGGCAAGCTTTAATTGTTAGATCACAAATAAAATACCACTCCCCACATTCCTCCTTGCTCCCAACCCAGAGTCCCCCCAACCACCTTACTGTCTCCATCCAGGGAAGGGCAGGTCTCCCATGAGTAATTTCTATTTAGTGTAAAGTCCTAAGAGGAGCTGGGAAGACGAGAATGTCTGGGAGATTTGGTGTGTGTCTCTGCTCTCAAGTGATGTGAATTCTAGTGGAGTTACAGACACGTCTCACGTCTTTGTTCTTCATTTGCCACGGGTCTCTGCGTGGGAGGTCTCTTCCTTTGTTGCTCTCTTGAGAGGACCACAGTGATCTCACCATATTTTCTTTCCCCATCCCTACCTTGTTACTCTTCATAGTACAGTCTGAGATAAGTTAACTCACCTGTTTGCATCATAGCTGTTTTCCCTCACTATCGCAAATGAAAGGGAGCTGTTGTTTTTCTCTGTTCACTGCTCTGAATCTCGCACCCAGGCCATTAACCCCTCTTAATTAATCTGGTAGAATTAACAATAAATATCAGACAGCCAATAATTTTCTCATCCTCTGGAGAGGAGGAGATCATCTCTGAGTCTTTTGGTATTAAAATGTCATGGTTTCTTGCAATCAGGACAAATGTCCAAGCAATAGATGAGAATTAAAAGTAATAACTTGTTCTTTAGTCTATTCAGAAAATGAGCATGGAGGACAATGGGTTTCACCATTTAATGTCTCTCAAGGCTGCTTATTTTTTGCAACATGCTTTGTTTTCTAGATCTTGTTTTTATAAGGAAGTTAATTTCCGTTTCTACTTTTCTGGGGTAAATGGCAATCACACAGATAGAACTCCTGGTGGCATTCTATGTTCTATGGTAAACAGAACTTGACCCACACAAATAATCTGTTATAGATGCTCCAATCTTTCAGAAAATGAATGCCATAGGAACTAAATTGATTACTGGAAGGGAACAAAGAATCAATACATAACTGCTTAATGTCTCTAACACTTTGAATTATAGGATTTCTTTTGTTGAACCACAACTAAGTTATACTGTACAATTCAATCACAAACTAAATGATTCAGACTTGTTTTGTCCTAAAATGCATTAAAAATAACAGTAATGTTCAGTTGCAAATTCAATTTTTAAGACTGATGTGAACTGTCTGTGTGCATAGACATAACAAGAACCAATTAGATTTTCTCATAACGATACCCCTCTTTCTCAGAGATGTCTTGGATAGCACTTGATAATGGTAGCAAAATTTAAAGAGCAAAAACATAAAATAGAAAACAGCATTTGTGCAGCTTTAAATTTTTATATATTCTTTAGTGAATAAAAAGGGGTACAAATTAGACACAAAACATTACAGTTACTTATCAATCAAAAACTATGTATGGCAGGTGGGCCAGGATTACTAACTGGAGAATTGTGGGACATATTACAATAGATCACTTTCTTTAAATAAATTGTTCTTCCCTCAGATTAAGTTAGCTTTATGTGATTTGAACCTTCACAAAACTAAAGAATTGATGAGCAGGACATAATGGCCAGGGGGTTAGGATAAATTTGAAGGTGGAATTCATTTAGGGTTGGGCTAGGTGACTTTCCCTGTACCATCCAAGCAATCATTGCCTTAAGGAACTGTTGTTCAACACCATGGTGCCATCTAGCAATGACTTGCAAGTGCTCCAGCAAGGAGCCAGAATGACTGCAATAGAGTGGATGAAATAACTAGCAAAGCCCTCCTCCTAGGGTATCAGATAGCCTAGCTAATATTTTCGAAGTAGACTGGAGTTTAGCAGTTGAGATTGTTAATGCTGTGTTTCAGACTCTTTCTTTCTGGCCTCTGCTGATTCCAATGGAGAACACACAGTTTGGGAAGAAGAGAAATCTCTTCCTATAATTCTATTAGGGATTGTTTGGCTCTAGATAGACAGTTATGTATTATCTAAAAGAAAATAGATAGCAGACAGACAGACAGACACACACACACACACACACACACACACAGAGCCTATTCTGTATTTTTAATTGTGTAGGCATGTGCATGAGTGAATGCAGGTGTGTGAGTTCGTGTGTGTGTATGTGTGTGTGTCTATGTTTGTGTACCTACCAATGTGTGTGTGTAGATCAGATAACAATTTGGGTGAATCAGTTCTCTCCTTCTACGTGCATCCTAGGTATGTAGCTCAGACCTTTGGGATTGGTGGTAAGTGCTTTTGCCCACACACAATCTTTTCTGGTTTTCTCCATGTTTGCTTTATCTAAACATTATCAATTTATACTTCATGCCACAGGGGATAGAAGTTTGTAACATGTAAAGTTGTACAATTATTTTATATCTTACATGTGATATAATGTTATGCATATGTTTATTATATATAAAATTGTATGTGTTTTTCTGAAAATGTCAAAGGAAAGTAAAAGTCTTGCTCCTCATTTGTTTTGTAATGTCAAGTCTCAGGAAGGAAGCATTCAACAAAGTTTTAAGAGTATGTGAACTTACCTTGTTACTATTATTCAGCATGGAGTAAAGAATTAAAAGTGCAATTCCCTCACATATGAACACTGTTATTAAACTTCTATAGCTTCTCATGCATGAACTCAACACAATTAAATCACAGATCTTGATAAATTACTTCTACAGGATAATTGTGGCACATTTACATGTATTTAATTATTTTGGAAACAAGTTTTTGATAGCTTTAGAACCAGTCTTTACAAAATGGCAGAAAGGCAGGAGGAAAAAGGTCTATGTAGTTAGTCTGATAAAAATCATTAATTAAAATATGCAACTCCCAGCTAGTATTCTATAATGGAGTCTTTACTGGCACAACAGAGGATAAAGACTTTTTTATAAGAGAAAAAATTGCATTCATAATTCAGTGTTCTCTGTGAAAAGAAACATGGAAATATTTTCCCTCACACAGTTGTTTGGGCAATTGGATGCATTGTGCTGGACCATTGTCTATTGTTTGGGTTCACAAGTGAAACATTCCATACTAATACACTGAGCTTATAAAAGTGAATGCTATTCTTAGCCTACAAGTTAAAAATAGAATACTTCAAAAGTTATAAGGGAGACCATTTACCTACTACAAGCTCTTGTGAATATTTTTTTTGTTGAGTGAGCTTACTAAATTTGTAGTCCCAGAGGAAACATTCATCTCCAGTCAGGAAATGGAACCACAGAGCACTGTGCTTGTGTAAGATGGCGACCTACCGGGCTGAGCACACACCAAAGTTAAGATGCCAGTGTGCATACTGAAAAATTAAACCCAAGTCCTCTCACTGGGCATGATATATGCATGCATGTATATTATACATGCACATATGTATGTATGTATGTAGGTTGTATGCCTGTTGTGTAGGTTGTCATTGAACTTGCCCTGTAGCTCATGCTGGCATTAAACTGTGATCCTCCTGCTTCAGTCTCTTGAGTAGCTGGGAATATAGGCCTTCTTCACTAGACTGGCTTTCTTATGTCCTTTGTTCTTTCCACATGTTAGGATATGAAACCAACTTAACATATTCGACATAGGTATTCTACTTTTGTGATAGGCAGGGTGCTTCACCAGTATATTTTAAATCTGAAGATAAGGTAACTATGGATTTATGAGGAGAAAGTTTAGAATCTACCCCATAGGTGACCTTTCCTTATTCTTATTCATTGAAAGGATCATGTAATTTATGCTCCTGAGTTTATTTATGGTTTATGTTTTATTGCACTTACTGAGTTGTGTGTGTTAAGCTATTCCCTCTTGTATTCTAGAAGAAAACCAAATTAGCTATGCTCTTTGATCTTTTCCATGTGTTGCTGAATTTGTTTTGTAAATATGTTATTGAGATTAGTTGTATCCATGTTCCTTGGGGAAATTGTTCTCTGGTTTTCATTTTTGACTATGAACTTATCTGTTTTGCATATCAAAGTACCCAGACTTCATAAAATGGCATAGTTTTCCTTACCTGTTTAGGGAATAATTTGAGGAAAATTATACGGGGTGAATCTCTGATAAATAGTGCAGATTGTGATAGAATTGGTGCAGAGATAGAACAAACAGAAAACTTAACTGAGCAAGACAGAAACTGAAGCTAAAAATTAAAAAAATTAATAGATTGAAAAGTATAACATCAGTCAATATTTCTTTCTGGCTGGGATAAAAGTGGGTCCCCCGACCCCCAGGGCTATTTTTTCTATTTTAAAGATTTCTGGTTTGATTTATGTGTTACGTGTAGGTGGACGTACAAATGCAGGTTCCAGGGAAGGTCAGAGGCAGCTAATCCCCTGGAGCAGCAGCCACAGGCAGTGTGATCTTCTTGACCTGGTCGCTGGGAATCTAACTCATGTCCTCTGCAGGATCCGTACATGCTTTTAATAACTGCTAACCCATCTCTCAAGCCACTCGTTGTCTTTGGTAGCTTATTCTTACGGGAGATCTTTGGTTAGACTTCTGGTAGAATTCTGCCTTAAAACCATCAGACTCTGGGCTTTTTTGGGGGACAGGGGTGCCTATTAAACAGTTTTGACTGTTGACTGTCTCTTTACCACTCAGCCTGCTCTGCCAGCTTCCCTCTTCAGTGGACTAGCTGTGTGTACACGTACTTTAGTGTCCAACTGGGATGTGGTCATATCCACTCATATTTAACAGTGCAACTGATGTTTTCTCCTGTTACCACAGTGCTTCTTCTCTCTCAGGCTTTGTCCTGCTACACAGTCTGCATCTCTCCGTCTTTGTGTAACAGTGGGTTTTGTTTAGGTCTCCCATCCCATTTCAGTGGAGCTAGGTCATTGGGTTGGAGATGAGATAGTGAACCTTTTACTCTCCTCAGTAGAGAGGTTTGCTTGCAGAGTTCCCCTCAGGATTAGCTTCATCCGTTACCTCAGTCTGTGAGGCAGATCACCGCAGTCAGTCCTTTCTCCGACATCTGTTTTATATGTACTGTGGCAATGTCTTACTGTATTAGTTACATTTCTTGACACCTTGACCTAATATCTGACAGCTTGCTTACATTTCAATACAGCAAGAGTCAGAGAGAAGGAGGGAGAGAGAAAGAGAGAGGAAAAGATGGATGGGGTAGATACACACATACAGATAGATAGATAGATAGATAGATAGATAGATAGATAGATAGATAGATAGTCCTTTATCCACTTTTTATTCAGTCTAGGATCCCAGCCAATGCTGTGGTGCACATTCAGGGCAAATATCACCCTTGATTTTCCTCTTTGGAAACACTCTTAAAGACACACGAGGGTGTGTTTCACTACGAAAGACCCTGATGTTCCTTAATCTTGTAAGTTAAACAATCCAATGCAAGCATCACGCACAGCTGACATCTTGCTTTTGCTTCCTCTCTCTTTCATCAGCAGCTTCACCACTTGAGCATGGGAATGACTCTCCCACTTCCTTATCATCTTATTCCTCTCTCATTTCCTTGATTATCCAGCACTTCTGGCTTCCATTTAGTTCCCCACTCTCTATTGTTTGCTGGTGCATCCCTTGACTTTCCACACTTTTCACTTCTCTTTGTTGTTAGATACAAGGATTTCTTTCAGAGAAGCCAGATGGTACTGTTTATTTCTGTTTCATCTTTTCACCTGAGTTTGAAACATTTAAGCCTATATATAAGTGAAACAACACATATCACATTATCTGTTTTTTTTTTCCCTGCATTTGTATAATTGTCTTCCAAGTTCTCTCATTCTGCTACAGTTGGCAAGACTTCTTTCATTTTTAGACTTCCAGGTCATTTTTTGGAGCATCCTCTCTTGGTGTGTATTCCTTACTCTGGTGGCAAGGTCCTTAAAACTTTCTTTTTGACCAGCTTAGGAACACCCCTCTTTAGGTTTTGGCTAGTCTCAACCTTAAATATTGTCAGCTGCTTTTTGAAGTGAAATTCAAGATGCCATGCATTCTACTCTCTACAGTATCTCATAATTTTCACCAATTGATGAACACAAGGCATTCTACTTCTTAGGGATGATAAAGTAGACAAAGAAGAACAGACAAGAAACAATCCAACAATCCTGTGAATTATATTGCAGAATGTTCTATGTCACAGCTCAATCATCTCTTAGGCATTTCTGCTTTTTTATTTTTCAATTATTTACCAGTGTAAAATAATAGTTTATACCGTGTGCCCCATAATGTTTTAAAATGTGGGTACCTTGTGAAATTGCTAAATCAAGCCATTTAACGTGTAAATTAACTCTCATAGTATATGTTTATCAAGAGCTCTTCAAATATAGTCTCTTAGCAATTTTCAAGTGTATAATACATTAGTATTAACTACAGTCATTGTTATATAAAATGGATCCCTTGAGTTTATTCCTTTTGTTGACATGAGTAGTATATTCTTTTTGGGACACAGTTTCTCTGTCTCTCGACCACTAATAAGCCTTATTCCTTCTTGGACTTCTATCTTCTTTTAAAATACTTTACCTTCTACATGAAAGTGAGATTGTGTGGCATTTGCCCTTCTCTGCTATTACTTGGCACACAATGTCCTTCTGGTTCATCCATGCTGTTGCAAAGACGAGAGCGTCCCTTTTATTTTCAGTTACAGTTCATTCCTCTGAACTTTTGTTGTGAGTTCTAAGAAATCAAGAACAACTATCTCTACCAGAAAGCATCTCACAATAGATACAGTGCCTTGTGCCAAGTTCAAACTTGTACTGGAAATGTGAATGAACATTACAGACATTACTGTACCCTCAGTACCAGCAACATTACTTCACACACTGTAGATGTTTAATAAATACTGAATGAATAGGCATGAAAAGGTTGACAATGGCATGCAGATTTACGATATTATTGTGTGTTATTTCACAGTCTTGAACCAAGTAAGCTAGTAAGATTCACCTAGGCATATTTTGGTTTTGTTTATTTTTATTGTAATGCTGTGAACTGAATTCTATTTTTTTTTTCAAGACAGGGTTTCTCTGTGTAGCTTTGGAGGCTATCCTGGAACTCAGTATGTAACTCAGGCTGGCCTCGAACTCACAAAGATCCTGCCTGCCTCTGCCTCCTGAGTGCTGGGGTTAAAGGTGAGCGCCACCAGTGCCTGGCCTGTGAACTGAATCTAAGAATTAATGTATGCTAGGCAAATTGAGCTGTATCCCCAGGCCCAGATGGGTATGTTAAATGAGTCAGATCAACCTCTATCTAATCACAACACAATCAGAATCTATCAAGAAGACAGCTACTCTAGTTCATGTGTTTCTCCTGGCTCTAGTTGACCCTGTTGAGTTCCTATCGATATATCTGGTCCTTGTTGTGGCTGGCTGCGGTCCTGGGCTTATATAACATTTTGTTTTGAGATGGTGACAGAAGAAAGAGTGTAGTACAACAGAGCTTACAAGTGGCCAGTTGGCCTATTTAGCTGAATGCTCCAAACAATGAACATGCCACTCTCCACAGAGCATCTCAGCCAGCTCTTAGAGGAGGAACAGAGGGGACTGCTATTTTGAATAAATCTACAGTATTAGGAAGAATATGCTTTGTTATGAAACAAATTCGTGACCTAAAAAGTTTGTATTTTTTATTAGATATTTGAATATAAATAATTTTTATGACATGGTTATCTCATAAAATTATTAGATATTAAAATATCCTTTCTTCAATAATACTACTTTGTGTTCTTTACATATTTTCCAAAGAAGGCAGCAATATAATAGTATTTGTTTATTCAAGTACATGTGAGATAACCCTGTATTATAGTTTTCTGTAGGCCAGCAGGATGGTACAGCTGGTAAAGACACCTTTCACCAAGACTGACAACCTAAGATCAATCCCTAGAAGCCAAATGGTAGAAGGAGAGAGAACCCATTCCTGCAGATAGCCTTTTGACCTCCATACCTATGTTGTGGTACAAATATCTACACACCCGTTCAACTACAAAACATCTCTCTAATTATTTCTCTGTTCCTCTCTCTCTCACGTACACATAAAGGTAATGCAACTTTTACAATAAAGAAATAATGTAGGGGCTGCAGAGATGGCTCAGTAGTTAAGAGCACTGGCTGCTCTTCTAGAGGACCTGGATTTAATTACCCACATGGCAGCTCACAACTGTTCTCTTCATTAGTACATCTGATTCATGAGTGTTATAGTTTGGGTCTGTAATGCCTCCCAAAGACCTGAGTGTCCGTGGCTTAGTTCCCAGCCCAAGGCATAATTAGAAGGTAGTAGAATCCTTAAGGCTTAGGACTGGAGCTATACATCAACAACTTGTGTAAGGTGTATGGTTTTTCTGCCCGCCACCTGCTCTTGTTCCGCCACCAAGCCAGCCCCAAATAACACACTGAGATACACCTTACAAATGTCGCCCACGTGGCTAGTAAGAACTTCCACTTAAAATTTAACAAAAGGTTAAAAATGGGTTTTAGAAACAAAAGAACAGAGATAAGCAAGGTTTCTTGGTAGCAGCATTTTTCTCAGTTGGACTCTGACTTGCTAGAGACACGCAGATTGTGCGGCTCCTTTAAGGGAAGATTCCTGACTCAGCTTAAGCGGCAAAAAACCGCACAGCTTTTAAATAACTCTGCTAACAATTTATTGTTGTGTATGAGAGATGGCAATGGCAGTGACCACATCTCCAAGCCGGCAGCATGCTTTCTGGGTGGCAAACTTGTCTAGCATGCATGAGGCCCTAGCCTCAATCTCCAGTACTGAAGAAAAACAGATGGTATGTACTGTTTTATGTTGCTCTGGTAGCCCTTTCGAAGGAGGTGGTGGGACCCTAGCATCTTGGTCTCTCTTTTTTAACTTCCCTATCATGAAGGGAGTGATTTTTCTCCACCGCATACTCCTATCTATTGTTCTGGCCCACCATACACCATAGGCTCAAAGGCAGTGGAGTCAGTTCATTGTAGATTATGGTCCCTACACTGAGAATCAATACAAGCCTTTATCAGTAGAATTTGCCATGGGTTGATACACTGGGGCAATATTTTATTTTATTTTTTGCTCAATATAACTTGTCCCTACTCGTATCTCTATGCCCCTGTTACAAATAAAAAAATAAAAAAAAAAAATGTTTTCATATTGTAGACCTACAGTTACAGAAATATCATTTGATTTTTTTTAGATGAGGTAAATAAAATGATCCACATCTCTTCCCTCATTTATAATTTACCATTACTAAAATCCTTTGGTCTTGTTGATGTGTTTAAATAAACAGTCTATCGCTGAGTTCAAAGAACTTTCTTCTTAAACTCTGCATATTTTGTTACTGTTAAAATTACTCTATTTTATACCATATTTTGAAAAGATCAATTTGCTATATTAAAAGTAAAAAAATGTAAAATTTTTACAATTACATTAAAATAGAAACAAAGCCTCAGGTTACTGCTAGAATTTAAAATAAAATGCTACTTGCTGAGTCCTAAAAATAAAACAAAAATCCCTGCCTGTAGCTGAGACTACTGTACTGATGGGGCCGGAGAGGGCAGACTTGCCAGTATGAAAATCCACAGAATTTTTTTGGATAATGCTCTTTATTTAAACTTGAACCAAGCTTGTTTTACATGTCAATCCCAGTTCCCTCACCCTCCCCTCCTCTCCTGCCCCCCAACCCCTATCCCATCCTCTTTTTGCTCCCTGGGGAGGGTAAGGCCTTCCATGGGCAGTCTTCAAAGTCTGTCATATCATTTGGAGCAAGTCTGTCATATCATTTGGAGCAGGGCCCAGGCCCTTCCCCTCCCCTATGTGTCTAGGCTGAGAGAGTATTCTTCTATGTGGGATGGGCTCCCAAAGTCTATTTGTATACTAGGGATAAATATTGATCCACTACCAGAAGCCCCATAGGTTGCCCAGTCCTCCCAACTAACACCACATTCAGGGAATCTGGGTCAGTCCTATGCTGGTTTCCCAGCTATCAGACTGGGGTCCATGAGCTCCCCCTTGTTCAGGTCAGCTGATTATGAGGGTTTCTACAACCTGGTCTTGACCCCTTTGCTCCCACAGATTTATTATTTAAGTCTCTATTTTCCATCCATTTATTTCATTTAATCATATTAAATGATATAGACTTGAAAAGATCATTGATTTCTGAAATTGGTTTTATTTGTTCCTCATACTACTGTCTGGCTTAGACTTTCAAGATTCAGATGAACCAGGAACTGAGGGAATGAATGTTATTTTGCTGCAAAGTGGAGAGATTTGAGGCTAGTGTGCTATTTATTATCCTTTTTGTGGAAATCAGCAGCTTTTCCTGTGGACAGTTAGCACATCTTATTTCTTAAATATAAGGCAAAAATTAGGGTAGAACAAAAGGCTGGATCAAAAGAAAGGGCAGAAAAGGATATAAAATCCTAGAACAAGACCAAAGATCCCTTATCTCCAGCCTCAAGGGCTGGAGTCAGATAAAGATTAGAAAGAAAAAAAACAAAAACCAAAACAAAAAATAGGAGTGTTTTGATTGTATTATCCTACAGTTCTTATCCAATGTCCCCTCCCCTCCTCCCCTCCTTCCTTCCCCTTCTTCTCTCCTTCCCTCCCAACCTCCCTCTCTCCCTCCCTTCTACCCTTCTTTTCTTCCTTCCTTCCTTTGCCTTCCTTCTTTCCTTCCTTTCCTTCTTCTTTTGAAGAGACAAGATATCATGAAAACCTGGCTACTCTCAAATTCTATATGGAGCTGAAGTTATACTTAAACTCTTAGTTCTTATATATTCACCTTCCAAGTCTGGCATTATAGGCATCCACCTCCAGGCTTGTTCCTGTCCAGCATTTGTTTGTTTGTTTGTTTGTTTGTTTCTTGTGCTCCCAAAATATTGCTTGTTTTTTCCTGTTTTGATAACTCCCTAGGGGGGAAAAAACACCTTAAAAACAAAAAATTATGTATCAGGAAATCTGAACCCAATAGAATGTATAGAATATAAATGTATTTTATTTTATTATATTTTTAGCTGTTTTTATTTTTTAAAACAATCTTTAAGAAATTTTTAAACTTTCTTTTGACTGGATTAGGACATGGCAAGCTGTTTTCTTGCTGTGCTCAAGACTACTCTTGTCCTCTGATATAATATTGTAACTAAAAAGTTTCTGATTTGGGTTGCTTTGATTTATCTAATGGGAAATTTATGTAGCCCTTGAATGATTGCCATTAATTTGGGAGGGCTTGGGATATTATTCTTCTAAAACTACTTCTCCTTTTCCCTCCTGGTATTCATTTTTAAAAACAATTTTCTGTGTTGTTGTTCTTACTTATTTTCTGCACTGTATTTAGATACTGTTCCTTTTTCTTGTGATGTTTCGGTCTTCGGAATGTTTAGTCACCACTAATCACCTTAGAATTCACTGACTTTGTTTTATTGTTACCATTGTTGTTGTGGCAGTCCTTATCCACTTTGGAGCCCCTCCAGTGAATTGCATTTTCTTCCTTGCATTTCTCAAGTTGCCAGTTTTTTGTTGCTTCAGTTTGTTTCAAGTCAGGTTTTCTCTCTCTTTTCTAGAACTAGCTCTGTAGACTATGCTGGCCTTGAACTCACAGAGATCTGCCTGCCTCTGCCTTCAGCGCTGAGACTAATGTTGTGCACCACCATAGTCCATCAGATGCTTCAGTTTTAATGTTTCTGTTTGATGATATTGTCTGCGGGATCACATCACCATTGTGTCCTGGTTTTTCATCTGTAATTGATGTAAAGGACTTGCTGAATGCATCAGCTGGCCCTTTGACAGATACCTGTCTGCTTTCTGCTTTTCTCCACCTGAACTGGTCGCAGTTTCTGTGTTTTTGATGCCTTGTGATTTTAGTGGTTGTTAAAAACTAGACTTTTAGGTATTGTACCAATTCTGAAGCATAATCTCACACACATTTCTCCAGACTCCATGCTTTTGTTTTTGTTTGTTTACATTTTTAGTGACTTGGACAGCTATTTGAATGAGATCTAGTTCCCTGGGAGTGGGCAGTACCTCCTTGAGTGCAGACATGGCCCCATTAACAGTCACCATGAGATAACAAGGATTTAGAGGTACTCTCTTTATCTTTCTTGTTTCCTGACCTCTCGGTAAATTGTCTACCTTTGTTATCACATCCAGCTATTAGTTTCTAACAATGTCTAGTGATTGTTCTATTATTTTTGACAAAGCCGTTGGGCATAAACTGCTCCACAGTTTGATCTCATTAAATTTGGGCCTCTTTGCAGAGATAGCCTTTGAGGTTCATGCATGAAAACGTATTATAATCCCAAGAGAACTCTTAGCTATTTCTGTCTACGATTCTCACCATTAAATTGAAAACTCTTTTACAGTTTGGTTCTTGTTTTCTTAGAACTACTGGCCTCCTTTTAATTGCTTACCACTGATACCCATGCCTCTGAGGCATTCTCTACTTGGAACTTTCCTACTCTCTGTTTCAAATAAAACCAGTGCCCTGGGAGGTAGCCTGGGGCTCTCTCTTCTTATCGCCAGCCTTTCTTTTTCAATAAAGACATACATGTAACTACCCCTGAGACTTGGGGCTGGTGGCAGGGACCCTAGACCATGTGTCCTTGAATGACTCTCAAGGATTAACAGTAGGAATGAGTGTGGTCCTTTATTGCTCTCCACTTCACCTCTCTCTTAATCTCTGCTCTCTGAGGGCTCAGGAGTAAGGATGAGCATGGTGGTCCAGTGTTGTTGACCTAAGATCTGAATAGAGTTGCTACTCTAGAGAATGGAATATGTGAAGGAATAGATCCCAGGCCACTCAGCTCTTTTGCCTATACTAGACCTTATACGGTTTAGCTGGGAGGGATAGGTGGCACAAAAAATACCAGTTCCAGGGAACTATAATACTGTTCTGGGAGTAGAGATTGGACTAGCGGAAGGATACCTATCCTCGTAGGAGGCATATGCTCCAAATTCAGCATCTAGCATGTTGAAATAGAGTGGCATTGGGAGAAAGCCATGGTTCTATTACTGCATACTATCAATTCTCTTGTTCAATATAGAAGATTTTCTTAAATAAATAAATATTTCTCCATTTGCAAATGCTTTACGATAACTTCACATGGACAATTCAATTAATTATTCTTCACAGAGTTCACTAGATCCCTGGGAAAAGTCCTACAGGCTCTTCAGCCTGCTTTTCTGGAAGTCACTTCTCAATTACATTAAAAAATTTATCTTTTTAGGAATAGCAATATGCATTAGTGGAGTATAATGTGTTTTTTATGTTTGTAATAAAGATTAATTGAATAAGTCTAATTAGTACATCCACTTTGCAATTTGTTGCTAAAAATTTATTATTTTAGCTGTTAGAAAGTATGTAATGTGTTCCTGTATATCTTGTTGTGTTCTATTTATTGCTGAAGCTCTCTTGTGCCCTTTGATCGATCAACCTCTTCTCTTTCCCTATCTATTCTCTTCCCTTGGATCATAATAAACATAAGTTTATTCTCTGTTGTTATAAATTCAACTCTTTTAGCTTCCATACTTAAGTGAGATCATAGTGTATTTGTCTTTCTGTGCCATTTAATTATAATTGGCATGAGAACCACATTTAATTTCTAGTCATCCACATCTCACACATTTTATCTGTTGCTCTGATTTGTTTTGCTGTGGATTTACAGAAAGTTTATTTTTGCTCAGTGAGTATATAAAAAACATGCATTTTGAGTGTAGGTGATCATAAAATGTTCGCGATTTTTTTTTTATTTTTATTTTTGTTTTTACAGGTTAGTTACTTCTTTCTTACTACTTTTTAAAAAAAAATGATCATGAAACTACTTATTTCGTGTCAAAGTGTGTGGTAAGTTAAGCCTGTATAAACACAGAAAAACCAGAGTAGCAGAGAAGAAACACAACTCATATCTGTATACATAGTCTACAGCACCATATTGCCTGCCCCTTCCTTCCTTCTCACCTTTCATTCTACTTTTCATCATGCCTCATTTCTTTCTTGTCCTACCTCATCATTATCCAGGACCATTATCTCAGATCTTGCTGATCTATGGCTGTTGACAAGTTGCTGCATTTTCTCCCGAGAGAAATTAGCAATCCAAGTGATTGATGCTGATGACATCTGCTGTGGAGTGAGGAAAAACTGAAGGATGTATCATTAATTTTCTTTGTGGACAATAGTAGGACTCCAGAACAACATTTGGGCAGAGGAAAATTTGTGAGAAGGCAGAATCTTGAATGTAATATTGGAATGTAGATCACTCCTCATGTGTGCTTGGCATTATACATGTAAAAGTTTGAATATTACTTACTTTTATTTGACCTTAATTCAGATTTGTTGAAGTGTAATTTGATTGTTATAGAATTTATCTTCTTCTTTAGGTGTACTGCAAACACAGAAGTATGTATGTACCTATGTGTATGAATACATGCATGTATTCCCAAGAGTATATTTTGAGATAACATGTTTTATGTATCCCAGGCTTGCCTAGAATGCTTGAACCTTCTGAAGAGTGTCCAAAATCTTTGGATTATATATGT
Source organism: Phodopus roborovskii (assembly GCF_943737965.1). Classification (NCBI taxonomy): domain Eukaryota; kingdom Metazoa; phylum Chordata; class Mammalia; order Rodentia; family Cricetidae; genus Phodopus; species Phodopus roborovskii. The sequence continues at coordinate 16,835,714 of NW_026126511.1, forward strand.
GAATGACTATGTCTGCCTTTACAGTTTGCTTTATAAAAAAACCCAAAACAATTATGTAATTACTGTGACCACCGTAGCATATGACATTTCAAATCCAATTCTAAAGATATAGTTCAAGGTTTCCCTATGTTTTTCTATATCCAATAAGCCTGATGATAAAAATTACTAATCACAAATAATAAATAAGAACATTATATTTGTAGTATGAAGTAAATTGAGTGTTATAATTCTCTAAAGTGATTTGGCTTTAATGAAGAAAATAAAAAATTCCCACAGCTTGGCTTCATTACATTCAGGCAAAGACACTTAAGGATATACAATATTCTTTTAACTATTACTCAACCTTACAAGAATTTTATTGCTAGTCATATATTATAAATGTTCAGTTAATACAAAGTTATAAATAACAGATCTATGAGTCAATTAGAAACAGTTTTCTACTTACATAGTTTTAGTGTTTTCATATGCTGCTTCTTAAGATTTGAGTTGCTGGGTGACAGAAACGTGTCACAACACGAATCACATTATCTTAGGGAACTATTTAAGTAGAACTAGATGACCCTTAATTAAGTAATAAAATTAAACATTTGACTCCAAAGAATAAAAAGCAGATTCATTTTTCCTATTAAAAACTTAAGCTCAACATGTATATATGTGTACACACACACACACACACACACACACACACACACACACATATATATATATATATATATATATATATACATATAGATGCTCTTTTGTTTTATATTTTCTTGAATTTGACATTAAAAATATTTTCAGAGCATCTGCTACACTGACCAATACAGAACCGAATGACTAAGAAGCCAAGTATTAAAGAACAAATTCCAATCTTTGACAGCTAACATAGGATTTTTTAGTCATAGGCAACAGTAATGAAAGCCCTGCTATGTTAAAAGCAAAGAAAACCAGGCATATATATGTATTCAAATGGCTAAATACATTTATGTGTATGTCTTTTCTACATGTCTGTACATTACTATTTAATTTTCTAACATGTTGTGAGCAGAAGGGAAGAAAAACTCAGTAGTAGCCCAGGTTTAAAACAGTCCCCATTACTGTGGCCTGTGGGCAAGTGTACAGTTTAGGATGTAGAAACATGTACAGCATGGTCTTCCTCAGAGTCTTCAGTGAAACAGCTGTTATCATAGCCATGCTAGCTCCCCTTGGGCTCTTATTCCTCTGACCTAGCTTTGGTTATGGAAGATCTGAACGGTCAGTGAAGATGAGATCATACTGAAGGCTGGAAGGTTGTACTTAGATTTAAGGAAATCAGAAGCATACAGAAGATGAAAGTATAGTATGTCCTGATTATCCTTGGAGACAGTTGTAATTCTCTTTCCAGACTGAGGAAGCAATGCACACAGCTTTTGTCAGCTGTGGACACTTCAGAATTGAACACAAAAGTAGATGCTCAGAGGCAAAAGAATGAAGCATTCATTCAGTGAAGAGCTTCCGAAACTTCATTAGGACAGTTGCAGTTCTCCGAGTGCAGGAACTCTCTGCGAGAAGAAAGGGATAGAAAAAACCTTCAGAAGCAAGAGAGTATGTGGGAGGAAGATTGAACTTTGACCTGGCTCAATACTACCCAAGAGAAATTAATTTAAATTATCTTTGTTCTAAGAGTGAAAAACACTTGGGAATGAAATGAAGTTAGGAAAAACAAACAACAGTTTTGTGAACTTTGGAGTTATCACATGCATTTTTAGCCTCTTCCATTTCTATTTATAAAAAAAAATATCAATTTTCCAGAACAAGACACTTGTTTTTGTCTGTGGGTATGTGGGGCATTTCAGCAATGCTCCCTAAACTGAATGCATATTAACAATATAAATCCTGTTCTATCATCTTATCTCCATATTATCAGATTTGGAATTAAGAGACTCTTTGATGTATAACCCTAGTGAAAATATATTGTGACCACTGTGCAGAATTGATTAATTGTTAAGTATATTTTCATGAGAAAACCATCATGTGCTATTGAGTGCGTTCTGAAAGTACACACACAAGAAGATTTCTTATGACTTTAAGTTATGTAATGATCCCAAGATAATCTAATTGTCCAAGCCTGCATCAGTTAAAAATAAAACGCTTTCATGTTTTGAATAGCGTTCTTGAATGGGTGTGTTGTCAGATCATAACAAAGTGATTCTGTGCACTCTTGTTGGGAAGGGTTTCTTGTTCCCATAGATCCTCACAATTCATACCATGTGGCTTTTTAACGTGGCTCTGTATCAGGAACTTCTGTGCTTTGGGATTATGACTTGCCATCTCATGTTCAGGCTTTCCTCCGTACCCATTCCAATACTAGTTTCAACATTTAAACAGAAATTAGAAAATATGTTGGCAAGACAACACAAATATATTATTTCTTCTTAGGTATTTTAGAATATCACTGAGATAGGTTTAGAATTAGAAGTATTAGAAAGGATGTTTTAACTCTTTTCAGTCACTGACCTGTAGCAACAGTTCCAATACCATTTCTTTTAGACCAATTTTACTGAGGAGTGTGTTTTTAAAACCACAAATCCACAACTAATGCGTACTGATACAGAAAGTCAAGAGACTATAAGCTCTTTTGAAAAGCCTTCCATAAAGGTTAGGGAGATGGCTTGGCTGGAAAAATGTTTTCCACACAAGCCTGAAGATCTGAGTGTGGATCCCCAGCATCCAGATATGTGTCTGTAATCCCAGTACTGGGGAGGAGAGGACAAGAGGTTCCTGGTGGTTTGATGATCACCTAGTCTGGATGAATAGGCCAGCTCTATATTCAATGACAGACCTTTTGTCAAAAATGGAGTTGGAGAAGAATAGAGGGATAGTGGCTATTACAAAAATAATAAGTAAGTAAGCAAATAAATAAATAAATAAATAAATAAATAAATAAATAAAATGACAGCAAATTCTAGCTAGGCTGTGATGAAAGAGGAAGAGTTATTCACTATTGATGGGAGGATAGACTTGGGTAGCTACAATGGAAATCACTGTAAAGGTCTCTACGCAAGTTGGAAATAGGACTACCATTTGGTTCATCTATTCTATGACTGAGGATATAAATAAATGGACTCTATATCTTACTATGAAGGTACTTGTTTATAGGTGTTCATTGCTGCCCTGTTCACAATATCTGGGGAATGAAATGAGCCCAAATGACTATAAAGTGATTAATGTGGCACATATACAAACAAAATTTAATTAATCTGTGAAGAAAAATTGCAACATGATAATTTCAAGTAAATGGATGGAACTGGAAAAATAGTCTACCAAGTGAGGAAACCCAGGCCCAGAGGAAAAACAAACAATATCCAATAATAATATAAGCTAGGACACCTGAGGGGCCTAATCCTTCCTGGTGAACTATTGGCAACGAGGCAGGGGCAGTCATTGCTTTCAGTTGTATACCAAACAGAGAACCCACTGGGATCCAACGAATAGTTCCAAACTTATGACCATACAGACACCACTGCTGAAATCAGTAGGGTATATAGTGAGACCAAAGTCATACGTGGGACGGGGGTCTGTGAGGAAGGAAGAGCAAGTTACAAGGAAAAGAGGAAGGTAGAATTCTGGGAGGAGAGAGTTAGTGCAATACACCAAATGCATGAATGAATCATAATAGAAGAAATTTAACTAATTGCAAGAGAAGGTGGAGAACAGAAGATTTGCTTGGTCAGCCTCCATCCTTCCCTTTGCATCACCATGTACAGGAGGAAATATGGTCAAAATGTATTATACAACACAGGCTTTCTAGATGATAGTGACGCATGCGAATTATTAGAAAGCATTTAGTTTTAGAATATAACTAAAAGGTTGATTGCCCTGAAATCCCTTAAAACTAAAAGACAATTGCATACTGGAATATTTTTTATAATAGAATGCATGTGTATTATTACTTCATTAACATGTAATAGAAATGTTAAATTATAATGTTATCAAATTGGTATATTCATCTCCATCATTGTTTTGAAAGGAAGCTTACGTTACACTAAGAGGTTAAAGGAGTAATTTCATATATAACATGTTCAGAGAAGTGCTTACAGCTGCCTGGCCCTGGAATGAAATTAACAATGGTGGCTTTTGATGTGAGAGCTGGGTGGCAGCCAGTTTTATGTAGATTATCTTGTGTAAATATCTAATCTTCATGACAAGTGTAAAGCAACTTTCTAAATGTCACGGAATTAGCTGAGGATATGTCATCAGTGCATCTGCTGTTCAATTGCAGCCATACCTGAGTTCATTTGCATAAGTGCCACTGAAGATAGGTAGTTTATTAACGTCTGCAGTGCAATCTTATTTTTAAATATGAATCTCTAGCAATATATAGATACAGAATGTTGCTGATTAATGCTGTGATACACTTTGAGAAAAGCTATTATGGTTAGCATTTATACTTATAATGTGCTTAAATATTTCTTCTGATATGTCTTCTATCATTAATATTAAATCTTCATAATGTGAGCACTTTAGTGCTTTTATCTTTCCCATGGCTCTGTTATATATCATTTATTCAAAGAATAGTCTTAATAACTACACAAAAAGGGGAACATACAGCTACAATGACATTTTAGTCAGTAATTTGCTGAGTCAAAATTTTTTGCATTACAGAAAAGATCTTTTTGTGGAAATTGGCGCTTCTATATTATAGCTATTTACAACATTCTTCTGGAAAGAAACGTTATAAAACAACTTTGAGAAATGCCTCTGCATTCTATGCAATGCTAATTGCATGAGTGCAGATCAACATCAATTAAATGGAATCCAATCCCCTGTAGCAATTAAGTGTAGCCAGCAATAGCTTAGGGGCTGAGGTAATAGGAAGAAACAGAAATTTAGGAGGCTGGTAGTCAATAATAATCTATAAGTTCTTGTTCATGGATTCAGAGTTCAAGAGAGTACTATTACTGTTTCATCAAATCTAGACAATATGTAAGACTTCTGTGTCATATAAGACTTTTGCAATATCCCCAAACTGCACTAAATCTTGATCCAGGAATCTTCTCTAAAAAGCTTAAACAGGTAAAGCTGCATGCTATGAGAACAGATGAATTACACACACACACACACACACACACACACACACACACACACACACACACACACACGATGTGTTTAAGTACTATGCTACAAAGGCTCACAATGTAACTCTACTCAAAAAGTCATTGCAAAATAAATATGTAATATCACCCTGAAGACATAAGGGCCCCTATAACAATTGAGCCGCCTTTTTATATAAAGATGGGGATACAGAAGGAAGGTATAGGTAGATCATTGTATACACATGGATATAAATACTGTGTTTTCAACGCAAGGAATGCCTGAAGCTACTGTCAGCTAAAAGGACAAAGATAAATACTCCTCAGTCATTGGAAGAAAACATAGACTTCTGTGCTGTGGAATAATGGAACAAAAAAGCCTTGGTCCTTTAGTCCCTGAAGTTTGTCACTCTTGCTATAGCAGCTCTAGTAAACTCATACATTAAGTTATTGCTGAGAAGGGAAAACTGCAGAAGTCTCTGGATCAGAAAAGCCCCCCAAAGCATTAATTCAATTATACCAAGAAAGCTGGTACCAATTTCACTATGAGAAAGGCTAAAAAATGACACACTTTCTGTTGCTCAAAGCCAGAAACTGAAATTTCAAGTCATATCTGTAGGAGGGGACAAGGAAAGTAACAACTGAAGGCTATTTGCCAGATGAACAGAGAGAACTGAGCAAGATGAATCACACAGCTGTGGGGCAATCTAAATGGAAGGAGATGAGGACCTTGGAGAATTTTTCTAGTCCTTGGAAAAGAAGGGCAGTCATTTATATTACATCCCCCAAGAAATCAAAAGGAGGATGTAAATGGGATAGCTGAGGTATCATGGGCAGAGAGATGTCTTGATTTCCTTTTTGATTTTAGACGGGAACACATAAAGCTGAGGTTGGCCTCACACTATGTAGCTGAGGATGATCTTGAACGCCTGATCATTCTGTCTTGTCTCCAGAATGATGGGATTGTGGATGAGCACCGCTGTGCTCTTTCCGATATCTCAAGTGTTTAGTCATTGTGCTCATTCCTTGTAGATAGGGAAAGCTGAGGACAAGGAAAATTGTGGAACATCAGTTGTTCCAAAGCACAGGGAGATTTGGTAGGACTTAGGGAAATGAAGTTAAGTCAGAAGAAGTCAGTCCCATCTAAAATTTTTGGCTTAGGAGATGATATTAGGGAGGCTAGAACCCAAATGGCTGGCTTTGTTGGAAGGAGAATGACACTTTGCTACAAACAAGGAATGAGTCTTGCCTAGCATGTGCATGGGTTCATTCTTCAACACTAAACACAAAACAAAAAAGCTTTAGATTCCTAGAATAATCATTAACCTCTAATCTGGAATAAGCAGAAGACGTTTGAAAGCTAATTATGCATGTGAAAATCATTTTGGCAATTTATTTAAACATCTGATTTTTCTTTTCTATTTAACATTTTTATTATTAATTATTATTATTAATCTTTCTTCATTTTATATACCAATGCCAGTACCTTCTCCCTCCCATCTTCCTGATCTCCCCACCTTCCTCCCTAACCCTCACTATGCAGTCCTCAGAGAGGGCAAGTCTTCCCATGGGGAATCCACGAAGTCTGGCTCATCTCTTTGAGCCAGGACCAAGGCCCTCCCCCCTATATCTAGGCTGAGCAAGGTATTCCTCCAAAGATGATGGGCTCCAAAAAGCCATTCTAACAATAGGCCAGTGGCCTCACAGACTGCTTAAGACACACAACCTGTCACTCACATTCAGAGGGCCCAGTTCAATCTCATGCAGGTTGCCCAGCTGTCAGACCAGAGTCAGTGAGCTCCCACTAGCTCAGGTCAGCTGTCTCTGTGGGAATCCCTAATAAGGTCCTGACCCCTTTGCTCACGTTAGCACTTTTCCCTCTCTTCCACTGCACTCTGGGAGCCCAGTCTAGTTCTTAGCTGTGGGTGTCTGCATTTGACTCCATCAGTTGCTGGATGAAGGTTCTATGATGATAATTCAGGTAGCATCAATCTGAATACAGGGCAAGGTCAGTTCAGGTACCCTCTCCACTAATGCTTAAGGTCTTAGTTGGGTTCATCTTTGTGTATTCCTGGGTATTTTCTTAGTGCCCACTTTCTCACTAACCCCATGATGGCTCCCTCAAGCAAGACATCTCTTTCCTTGTTCTTCCTCCCTGTTCTTCCCTCATCTCCACCATCCAGTTCCCCCATGTTCTCCTCCTTCATCCCCTTCCCCCTTCCCCCTTCTCTTCTGCCCACTACTATGCTCCCAATTTTCTAAGGAGATATTGTCTATTTCCCCTTCCAGGGGGAATCCATGTATGCCTCTCTTAGAGTTCTCCTTGTTACCTATCTTCGCTGCAATCATGGACAACAGGCTGGTTATCCTTTGCTTTATGTCTAATATCCACTTATGAGTGGTTAGATACAGTGTTTGTCTTTCTGAGTCTGGGTTACTTCACCCAGGATGCTTTTTTCTTTCCTGTTCCATCCATTTGCCTGTAAATTTCATGATGTCATTTCTTTTCTGCTGAGTAGTACTCCATTGTGTAAATGAACCACATTTTCTTTATTCATTCTTCTGTTGAGGGGCATCTAGGTTGTTTCCAGGTTCTGGCTATTATCAATGATGCTGCTTTGAAACTAGTTGAGCTAATGTCCTTGTGGAAGAAGATCCATCTTTTGAGTATTTCCTCAAGAGTGGTATTGCTGGGTCTAAAGGTAGATTGATTCCCAATTTTCTGAGAAACTGCCATAGAGATTTCCAAAGTCATCCAACTTTGCACTCCCACCAGCAATGGAAGAGCGTTCCCCTTACTCTTCATCTTCTTCAGCATAAGCTATCACTGATGTCTTTGATCTTAGCCATTCTGATAGGTTTAAGATGGTATCTCACAGTTGTTTTGATTTGTATTTCTCTGATGGCTAAGGAGGTGGAGCAATTCCTTAAGTGTGTTTCAGCCACTTGAGACTCTTCTGTTGGAAATTATCAGTTTAGATCTGTACCAAATTTTTAAATTGGATTATTTGGTATTTTTATGTCTAGTTTCTTGTGTTTTTTACATATTAAATGTCGTGAGTTTTCAAATTTGTCAATATTTTCTGAAAAGTCCACTTTGCATTTAGTTACAATATGTTATTTAGGGAAGTAATCTTCATTTTGAAATTATTTGTAATTCTGAACTATTTCTGTTTTTAATCTGAGCAAAATAATTTTTGTTTAAATTTAAATTTTTTATTTTATATATTTTTTCTTATTTCACATATCTATTCCAGTTCCCTCTCACTCCCATCCTCCCATGCCCCCCCCCAACCCCCTACCCTGTCCCATTCCACATCCACTCCCCATGGAAGGATCATCAAAATATATCAGGTCATTTGGAGTAGGGACTAAGACTTCCTTCCTGTCTCTAGGTTAAGGGAGTATCCCTCCAAGGGGAATGTGCTCCCAAAGTCCTTTTGTGCAGCAGGGATACATCCTGGTTCCACTGTCAGAGGTCCCTTAGACTGCCCAGGCCTTCCATAGGGTCTGGGTAGGCCCTATGCTGGCTTCCCAGCAATCAGTCTGGGGGGGGGGCGTTAGCTCCTCCTTGTTCAGGTCAGCTGTGTCTGTGGGTTTCTGTCTGCAGCCTGGTCTTGACCCTTTGACTCATCACTCCTCTCTAGGTCTGCAACTAGATTCTAAGTGTTCGGCTCAGTGCTTAGCTGTGGGTGCCTGCTTGTGTTTCTATCAGCTATTGGATGAAGGCTCTAGGATGGTATATAAGGTAGTTATCAATCTCATTATCAGGGAAGGGCACTTAAGGTGGCCTCCCCAACTCCTGAACACAATCATTTTAATGGCGAATATAAAATGAATAATCCAAGTTTTCTTTATTATTATTGACATAGTCATAAGCTATGCTAACACATTAAGTCAATGGCTTAAGCTCCAACTCTAATTGAGCATTTTATATATCTCTGTCTAACAGAAATACATGTATTATTGTATAAGAAATAGATTATAACATCAATTTTTGTCTATTTGTGAGAAAACCATATAGTTTAATAATGTTTTTGATGTACAGAATTATGAAATAATCATGTAGTTGATTAATTCTATAAAATACTATAGATGAATATTTATTCTCCATTACTTTAAAAAGTCTCGTACTGGAAGTTCCAGATATCCTATTTTCCTGAATAGTCTTAGATATGTAAGGCAAATGACATGTTAATAAGGAAAAGTTACAGATTTGTAAGTCTTCATGAAAACTCTGAGCACACACTCACTTCTTCGATTGCTGCAATGAATGAACAACGTGGCTGTGTGTTTTGATTGATGCACTGCATAGCCCAAAATGAGATTCATTTTAATTAGGAAATGTAGTATTGAATGAACTCCTGATGTTTTTAAAGAATTGGCACACACGACTAAAATGTTGTTTTATTAGTATATATTTCTTCTGTAAACAGTTACAGTTCTAACTCTTTTTATTCTAATGTCCCATTTAAGCTGTAAAGTTTTTTTTTTTTTTTAAGAATTTAGGTCAAGGGCTATTTTGAAAATCAAATAAGGACATTAATTCTCCAGCAGAATTATAAATAGTTGTGCAGTGAACCGGATTTTGTAAATGTTGACTGGATGGCACACATCACATTAACTTGGGTATCTTAACATCTGTACTTCTTTTAATTGCACATTATGAATATTTCAAAAGAGTAGCATCACTTCACACCTGATTTGATGTTGTTTTTGGTGAATTTCCTTTTAGGTATAAATAATTCATATTTAAAAGAAGGTTGGCTGCTAAGTCAGAAATTCAGATCCCAATTTCTGCCCCAAAGAGTTTAGTGTATTGAAAAGTTAAGCTTAAACAACACAACTGAAAATTTGAATAAGTATGCATCATATTGAAAGAACAATAAAAAGATAAAACAAAATATGATACTGTATCATATATGTAGAATCAAATCATTTTAAAAAATAAATGACACTTTGCTATTGGTTTTAAAAATCTAATTGCTTATTAACATATTTCTTATAAAGATAATGACTTTCAATCATTAATTGTCAAATTTTATTTTTATCAAATATTAACAAAAGTATATAATTTTCTCAAGAGTAGTGTTACAACCTCTCTCAACAGGGTATCTTATTGTTTGAAAGTAGTTTTATTTTAGTCAGTTTTTACATTTCTACTGATTCCCTGGTGAACTGGCTGGAATGATACAAGTAGCCTGTAGATACAGATTGATTGCAGTTGATCTTCATTGCATTCTGTGTGCCAGGCCCTTTGAAGCCATTTTCTCATGTGGCAATTCATCTTCACAGCAACCCATAAGATGGGTAGGAACATTATCCTCCTTAACACACAGGTATTAAGTAACTAGTTCCCAAAGTTACAGAGTTGTGAAAAAACAGATCCTTAGCCCAGGCTGGGCCTTCTTAAGACTATGTCCTAGATCATAGTCTTATTGTCCAAGATTTTAAAGTAGCAACTAGATTGAGTTGTCCGCTCACAGAATCATAAATAAGATACTGATTTTGCTAAGTTGGTATAATAACAGAAAATGAAGGTAGTGTCTACTTGGATAACAGTTCAGCTAAGGCAGCTAAGGGAACATACTAAAATCTTGGTTTACATTTGTACAAGTTACCCAGCAGTCTGTTTAAAGAATCCTGAGGTTTCAGGAGCATTGACAATGGGAAAAGAGAGGGAGAAGGGGTGGAATTAAAGTCTCTGAAGACCAACAGTTAAAGCCAACAAAAGGCATAACTACTTTAAATCAAAAGAACCTGTTTCAACCTCAGTCACCTGCATTGCAGTAAATCATCTATGTCAGATCTGATAGCTCGAACAATTCAACTTTCTCAGTTCTCTCAAATCAATTCAAAACAATCTCTACAGGTAAGGGTTAATCAATAAATGTGTCATCTAGTATTTGACCCCAGCCACGTATCTGAAAAACTGAGGCAGCTAGCACTATTCATCTTTCTGTTAGTGAACTCTACAAGGCAGAGACAAAAAAGAGGTTTCCTCTGTGCTGCAAGTTCGGCAGCTTGAAGACCCGACCAGGAATCTAGAGAGCTGCACTGTAGAATCTAGTGTCACTTTTGGATACCAAAGGGAAAGCAGTTGCCTCTTGGAATCACCAGCTACAATGGTATTTGCCATCCCACAGGCTAAAAATGTCTTCATTTCAATGATTAGAGAGTCCTCTAATTAAATGTGCACTATTCTCCTAATTCTTTGCCTCAGTTCACTTCTCCGGGCTGGTCATTATTTATTTATACTGTTCTGTTGCTGCAAGCTGCTAGGTTCTGATTTGTTCTTAATGACAGTCTTTTAAGTGGCAGTATTATACAAATAGTAAACGTTTTAATTTGCTTCTTCAAGGTAGTACCATACACCTTGTTAGAAAAGCAAAGGACCGAGGAAGCGCTGAAGTCCTAACACACCAAATGTGTGTTAAAGGCCCTCTTATCATCCACACAAAAGAAAGCGCCTCCAGTTTGCAAAAGCAGGATCTGTTTTGAAATCTGTTAAGTACATATGATAAGATTGGGTGAATTTTAGTTCCTTTCATTGCAAATGTTTGAATTCAGTGAAGTTAGAGAATCTCACTCTCATCAGCATTTCCAAAAATGGTTTCAGAATAGTGTTTGTAACAAGTTAGCTGTTCAGAAGTAACTCAACATTCTGATTGGTTTTAGTTTTCTGTAATAGTCTTTGTCTGTTGCAAAAGGAAGTTTCATTGATGAGGGATGAGGAATACACTTACATAGGGTCTGCACCCAAGGCTGAAGGATCATTGTTTAACAGGGGTCAGAAAAAATTTAAATGGAAGAGCCAGAGGAAGAGGGGGGTGTTTGCTATGGGATTGTGCCTTCTAATAATATCAGAGGGTACACCCATAAAGGCTCATCAACATGACTGTCTAAATGCAACCAGAATAAGACAACAACAGATATGCCAAAGCAAATACAGAAAGACCATGAGGCCTCAAGGCTACACAAAGAACTACTAGCAACTAAGGGATGTTGAGGGTTGGAGAAATAGTCATACCTAGGAAAGAGTATATCAATTAGTTACCTAATACCAAATGGTCAGCCCTAAAAATGTATTTATACAAGCATCATTATACAGACTGAGAAGGTTGTATTTAGGATCTAAGTATAAGCATTGACACATATACATGTAATGGTAATCAATGAAAAAGAAGACATGAATTCGAAAGAGAAAAGGGAGATATATATGGGAGGGTTTGAATTGAGGAAAGGACAGGAGGGAAATTATATAGTTTTATTATAATCTCTAAAATTAAAAAAATAAGTTTTAAAGTGTTACTGAGCATCCAGGTCTTGGGGATTGCCAACAAGTGAAGTACATGCTCTTGGTTGTTATCTGAGACTCTGGAGCTACCAAAGGAGGGGCCCTGTCAATAGCCAATCAAAAAAGTTATAGAAAGCGAGGAGCACATACGGATGAACAATCAGAAAAGTAAAAGAGAGTGAGGAGCCCATGTGGCTATCCAATCAGAAAGGTGTGAAAATGACTATTGAGATGACACTATTGACGCTATGCACAGTACCTTTAGCTTAAAACCTTTTCCCTTTAATGACAAGAGAGAGAGAGAGAGAGAGGGAGAGAGAGAGGGAGAGAGAGAGAGAGAGAGAGAGGGGCACTGGTAACATTGGAATTGTCATCAGTTCAGATGCAAATGGAAATACTTTATGGTAGAAATTTGTTAGCTGACCCCAACTCAGTGTACATGATGTTTTTGAATGTTTAGGTCATTGCATGTCCATCAACAAGCAAGAGACAACTGTTCCATTTCAGTATAAAGTGATGTCATGAATTCCACTAGACTCCACAGGAAGGCACAGCAGGCAGACTCAAAGTATGCCTATTTCCTGCAAATACTATGTGCAATTAGGATTAGTGATGGTTCTACTGTGGCTCCTCAGATGTTTTCCAGATGGTGGCTATGGAGTGCTAGGCATTTACAGAGTCATTCCGTCATTCCTGGGTATCACTGTATCAGGTGAAAATAGTCAGCCTTATCCATAATACTGAGCTCAACATCATTGGACTCTTTGTGCCATTCGTTGTAAGTAAATGTTCTCAACTGAAAGAATTCTTCTATTTTCAATGAAAATTCCACAAATTACAAAAACTAGAGACTAATATTTAAAGTCACACTGAAGTAGACACTTTCCTTCTATTGCCCACAGCTGCATTGGCTTCAGGTCACTCCAGGTTGGACAGGTCCTCTCTCTTGTCAATGAAGCTGTGTGTGCATTAATCAACCCCATTTGTCTAAATTGGCTCTTGTTTGAAGTAAGGTTTTCTCCAAAGGGTAAAGGCATGGAAAGGAAGGAAAGAAACACTAGAGTAGGTATAACATGATTTAATGGTTTATATGAAACATTTCTTCTTGCAAACAAATTATGGCTACTCATGCATATGCTTTCAACATCAACAAAACTAAGATTAAATTTTTAGTTTAAAACTCTCTCCTTTTCCTCTGTGCATGCATGTATATGTGTATATGAAGATATACAACATTGGGTACTTGCACATTTTTACTTATATAATATACTTTGACCATATTCACCCTCTTTATCTTCTTTCTTTTCCCAGATAGCATCATCTCTGCCTTCATGTTGTATGTGTGAGTTTGAGCAAATTATTTCATATATACATATAAAATATAGGATCCATATTTGAAAGGAAACATGAGATAATTTTCTTTTTGAGTCTGTCTTATTTTGCTCCTGTTCAACCCATTTTCCTGCAAACAATATCATTTCATCCTCTTATCACCATTGACCAGGTTACAGAATCTGCCCAGGTGTTTATCAGCAGATAAATGGATGGAAATTTAGTCATATGTGTAAAATTTATGTCGATTTTTAAATTCAGTTGCTTTGTCAGACAAAGAGGGCAGAAGGACATCTCAACCTGTTTTCTTTTTTGTGCTAAAACTATAGCTCTCTTCCTCTAAAACCATCTTTAAAATGTAGGTCAAGATTTCTACTTTACATTGTGAGTCATGGCACACTTTTCCTAAGCATGTCCTTGTGTGTCCTCAGAGCATTGTTTAGAAAATTACTCCTACTGCATATTTCTTCTCTCATAGTACCTCTGGGAATACTGCCATGTGGAAATGGAAGGGTAATGGCCCATCTTCTTCCTAGAATCCTTATGGAATAATTTTAAAAGTATATTTAATGAGCAAAATTTTTTTATCAGTTTCTACACCCTAAAATATTTTGTTAATAAGAGCAAGTCACACATTCCTTCTGATGTTACTTCTGACTATGCATCAGCTTTGACAGAGGTCTGCTGACCTGTCAGGGGAGCTGCTGAGTCATTTGCTCCCTCATGGTCCATAGAACACTCCTGGGGCTTCTTCATTTTAGAGTTTTAACAGCTCAGTAATTTGCTCTCACATTGCCAGGTACTGCAGAAAGAACTTTCTTCCTTTATGGGCAAAAGTCTTTCCTACGAATTGTTTTCCTGAACTATTTTCTTCCTTCCTTCCTTCCTTCCTTCCTTTCTTTCTTTCTTTCTTTCTTTCTTTCTTCCTTTCTTTGAGTATCATAGTGGAATAAATCATAGTTGACCTATCACATATAATTTTGCTATTTCCATCGATATTCCCATATTTACTTCTCATAACATGACTTGGGTATCATTTGGTACCAGTTAATTGACTTTGGTACTCACCTGATCCTTCCAGTAAATGAATCTTCAGTAATATGGATCCTTTTGGAGATCTTCTTTTTGTTTCATCACTAGACACAAATTCCAAATGATGCTTCACTACTCTGTGACACCTCTGACAGGAATATCATTTGTTAACAGTAGGTGATGTGACTGGATGCAATGGATTCACATCTCAGACAGCACAACATGCACTGAGGAGACATGGAAGAGTAAAGAAAGACTTCTTACCTGCACCAAGCAAGGAAAGCACTATTTATTTACATAGCAATGCCACTCCTAAACAAAGGAAGCTTGAAGATTTTGCTAGGGAAGCCTACACATATTGCTACAGGAAATCATTTTACAGGTGGGTGCTTCCCTAAGATTTCTCTGTCAGGGATGCTAAGCATGCTGAGTTTAAAGTTGTAACTTAAGGAAGAAAGATGACATACACAATCTGGGGATGCTTAGCTCAACATCAGAGAGTAGATGTTTGCTTGGTAGGTTAAGAGTGAACAGTAATGCCTCTGAGCATGCTCAGGCTGTGGCATAAAGAAATAGCTGTGAATACAAGGAAATGGCTCTTAGAAGAACATCAGTTGTGCCCAAGGCCAGTTTAATTTTAATAATCATTTTGTGCTTGGTGGTTGGTTTAAAAGGCAAACAAATGAAGCCTAGAGCTGCTAATATCCATATCCCAACAGTGTTACATAAGGTTCTTACAGCACGTGAAGCCTGTATGTAGAGAAACTGAATAAACTATGGAGAAGGAAAGTCCATGTGACTGATTTAGTTTCATGAGCCATTTAGCTACCCCTTATTATGTGCTCAAGTCCCCTCTCACAACAGCAAGCTGACACAATATTGATTCCTAATTTTAACTTGTGAAATTGAAATCATGTTGACATGAGACCTTTCTGAGATGTACAAGTGTATTCTGGCTTTGTGTCTGTTAAGATTGTTTGGGGGAAACGACTCTTTCCCTTGCACTATTTGCATAGTGGGCTAATCTGAAGTAAGGGAGTCAGAAGAATAAACTGTGCTTTGATTTTGCATCAAGTTACTCTCAATTTGTTGTTCGTTCACCAGTGATGTGCAATGTATACTTGTAGCTACAGTTTGGTTGTTTTCACAGTATTGCTTCATACACCCAGGAAACAAAGTCAGTCTAAGGAGAAAACATGTTTGTTATCTAAAATACTAAGTTTGTACGTTGCAAAAACACAGTCATATGAATGGTTTTATTTTATGTATGCAAGTATGTCTGGGTGTCATGTGCATGCTTAATGCCAAAGGAGGTCAGAGGAAAGCATCTTATCTTCTGAAAGTGGAGTTAACCAATGGTTATGAGTCACCATGGTGGGAGCTGAAAATTCAACCTGGATATTGTCTGAGAACAAGGGCTCAGAACCAGTGAGCAGTCTCTCCAGCTCCAGCAATCACTGTGAAGCTGAGTTGGCTTAGGTTTGGCCGAAGGAATAAACAGAAGTTTTCAGCTCACTGTGCTATGAAACAGACTCTATTGCCCTTCTAAAATCCAGTTTCGTTATTCTTATGCATTTGCTCCTCTTGTAATTAAATATTCATTTCACCCCCTTTATATCATGAGCATATTTTTCCAATAAGTAGGCAAAAAATACACACACACACACACACAAATAAAGATAGTGACTACGTGCCTTCTTCCTGCAGAGCACTATGCTGCTGTACTTTCTGCTGTCTGTAAAACTTTTGAGGGCTCATAAGGCAGAAACAAGTAACAAAAGTCCGTCTTTGAACAGAACACATGGAGATACTTTACTAATATGGCCCCCTCTCTCTGTCTCTCTCCCTTCCTCTCTCTCCCCTCCCCTCTTTCCTTCTTTGTTTCTCTTTCTCCTTCTGTCTCTGAGTAGGAATCATGCATAGTTGCTACTGAGGCACAAGAGGCCTTTGGTCCCTCATATTCTACTGCTAAGTAATGGAGATGATGCAGAATACTGATATGGAAAATAAACAGCCATCAGGCTATATTGACTTCTGAGGAAGTCAGCATCAGGAGCGACTGCATTTCTAATTTCATCTCTGTCCCCTTCTCACAGCACACAGGTCTGTTGGTGTTTTCTTTCTTACCCAACTCAGGAGCCATGTTAACCAGTAGATTGTCTGGGAACTGTTTACTTTTGGGAATACTTAAGCACTAAAGGAGCATTTCTCCTTTCCTGACCACCTTTTCTTTTTCCTTCCTGGAGTGTATTTGAACTGACATATAAATGTGCATAGTTCAGAATTAGTGTAATAATGTAATATAGTACATAATAATGGTACTGTTCATCTTTTATCCCTCTGATTTCCATTAGTCACTGTTTAACTTAACAATGTAGTTCATGGATCACAAGCTGACCTCTGCCCCAGTTAATTATCCATGTGAAAGGAAGGCTATACAACACAGAGCCTCACTGTGTGGATAACACATAAGTCAGCAGGTTCACCTCAGAAGAGGCTATGGATACCATTTTTTGAAGATTATCTTGTTCAGAATAAAGACATATTTCATTCATCCCTTTTCCCTCCTTAAAAGTATGTAATCATTAAGTGAAAAATTTATTGTTAGAATTCTCCATATTGTATGTGTTTGTGTGTGTGTGTGTTTTTTTTTTTATTTGTTAAATCATTTAAATTTCCTCATTTGTCTACTGGTTTATAAGAAAAAAAGTGTTTAGATGTGTTTTAAGTAACACTTTAATATTAAATTCTAGGTATCAACATGCATCTTCCTCCCTTGAAAAAATATATTTTAGAAATTCTTAAAGTTCTCTTAGAATTTAAAGAAATTTGGAAGACTATTTTTTCTTCGGGATCTTTATGTGTGGAGGGGATAATCTAGAACTCATTGGCTTATAGTTGACTTTTTACCAATTCTTTTGTTGTCTTTCTGTTTTTGCTCCATATGTATTTGTTTTTATTTGAAACATGGACTCACCAAGTAGCCTGGGTTCCACCTGACCTTAAACTTTGATCTTCCTGTCTCCTTCTCCTAATTATTGGGATTACAGATGTGAGATATCACAACTCTTTCTGGAATCTAAATCTAAATAACTGGCATTTGTCTTACTTCTACATAACAAAATTACTATCCTTGTCTTACTAATGTACTTTTTATAGGTTTCTAGTTAACTATTCATTTCAAGTGTCTGTCTTCATTATTCTTTCAATTTTAAAACATCAGAGACATTTTTAATTATTTGCAAAATAGCTTAATGGGGATTCTTAAAGGCTTGGTTGGTCCTTCAATAGTTTCGTAATTTTTTTGAGTTTGTATTAGAATCTTGCTGTGTAGGCCTGTGTGACATAACTGAAGAAAACATTGATGGGTTTATACCCAATGAGAAAAAAAAATGATCAAAATAACTAAAAAATAAAGAAGTAATATTTTAGAAGACTTAGACATTAAGAAACGTGTCACAAAGATGTCATTTGTTACTGTGAGCAAATCCTGTTGAGGGAGGTTTGTTCTCACTGGCAACCTTGAATAAAGAATGAAGTCAGAGATTGACTGACTGGAATTAGCCATAGAGATGTTGGCAGACTGAGGAAGACTAATACAGAGAGATTTCAAGCACGTTGGGAGGGAAAAACATGGAAAGCAGAGTCAGCTGATCTCCCTCCACTGCTGTTCCTGGGATTTATCAAGTTTTTATCTGAATTTCTGACTCCTGAGTTCTTATTAGTGTTAGCACAACTTAGGCAAATGTTACAGAAACCAAACTAAATAATATGAAAAATAATTAATATAACAAAATTGTTCATTGCAAATGTAGAAAGGGAATGAAAGCTATACTATAGGTAATTTTATGAAAATTAATAAAAATTGAGATTGAGAGAAACAAATTTTTGTCTGAGCAATAAGAAGTCAATCCCCTTGAAAATGACCCCTAAGTGTAATATAATTCTTATTTGACACAATCAGTAATTATTTTACAAGTTCCAACGGAAGAAATAACTCAGTTACAAACAAGAACTAACCTTACTAAATGGTGAGTTTATTTTTTCTTTGCCTATCAATGCATTTAAGGTGTCAAAATCATTCTCAACTAAAACAGTGTGACACAATTATTAGTTATATGAGTGTATAAGAGACTAAATATGACTTGCCTTAAATAATGAGAAGGCATGCTAAGCAAAACATGATTTTGATCTTGATGCAGTTCCTAAATTCTAAGCATAGACTTTTAATTAAATATAGAAAACATTTATAAGAATACAATAGAATTCAATAGAGAAAATACCTAAACACAGGGGTTACTATGGGAGAGATGTCTATGAATTTCTGAGAAGTGGCAAAGCTGTTAGAAAACATTGCGTAGTAATTTATATAGACAATAAAGACATTGCTGAGCATGTACCAAGTATTTTCCCATGTGCTCTTCTAAAGTGAAAATGAAAGAGAGCTTATTAAACAGATGTCAATGTCTCAATTGTAGATATAAGAAATAAGAGGGGCCAGAGAGATGCCATAGCTGTTAAGACCACTTGCTGCTCTTGAAGAGGACTTAGGTTTGGTTCTCAGTATTCACATGATGGCTTACAACTATTCATAAATTCAGTTACGGGCATGCACTGGCACACACACACACACACACATATATATATATATGAGGCAAACATTCATACATATAAAATAAAAATAAATTGATAAAATGGTGCAAGAAGTTGTGCCATATAGAATAATTTATGAAGGAGGTTATGGGAGTAAGGTTAACAAAACTGTCATGCCATGTTTTGTCTTCAAATGAAGCTTCCGGTACTGGGAATGGGTTATAGCCAATTGACCTGTTGGCCAAAGAGGTCCCATGGGAACTCCCAAACAACTCAGGCTTGCCAAGGATATGCTTTGCTCTCCAAATCTGACTGCAAGGTTATATTGCCGAAGACATCACTGATCCAATTCACTGAACATGTAGAAGCATGAAGAGTATTTATCAAGAACTTTTACCACTATGGGCTAGTGTTACAAGATAAACTCAAAAAACCAGTAGCCCTACTTTATTCAGACGACAAAGAGGCTGAGAAAGAAATCAGAGAAACATCACCCTTTACAATAGCCACAAACAACATAAAGTATCTTGGGGTAATGCTTACCAAACAAGTGAAAGACCTATATAATAAGAACTTTGTGGCTTTAATGAAAGAAATTAAGGAAGATACAAAAAACTGGAAAGATCTCCCATACTCTTAGATAGGTAGGATAAATATAGTAAAAATGGCAATCTTGCCAAAAGCAATCTACAGATTCAATTCAATCCCCATTAAAATCCCAGCACAATTCTTCACTGACCTTGAAAGGATAATAATCAACTTTATATGCAAAAACAAAAGACCCAGGATAGCCAAAACAACCCTGTACAATAAAAGAACTTCAGGTGGCATCACAATCCCTGACATTAAGCTCTACTACAGAGCTATAGTTCTGAAAATAGCCTGGTATTGGCACAAAAATAGATAGGTAAACCAATGGAATTGAACGGAAAATCCTGATATTTACACACACACCTATGAACACCTGATTTTCGACAAAACAACCTAAAGAATACAATGTGGGGGAGGACAGCATCTTCAACAAATGGTACTTGGTACTGGCACAATTGGATGATGGTGTGTTCTCAGTATTGGAAGGTCCTCTACATGCTATTAAAGATGAAACATAGATATTACCTCAGTTACAAATCCTTTGATCTACAATGGTGTCCT
Organism: Phodopus roborovskii; assembly: GCF_943737965.1. Taxonomy (NCBI): domain Eukaryota; kingdom Metazoa; phylum Chordata; class Mammalia; order Rodentia; family Cricetidae; genus Phodopus; species Phodopus roborovskii. The sequence goes on from NW_026126511.1 coordinate 16,856,174, forward strand.
CTTGCCTGTAAAATACATGGATGATGTGGTGGCACCCTTATATGATTCAATGCTGACTCCATGAGATGGAACCACTTGGCTCACCAAGAACCTGAGGCTATATAGTTCAGGGACTTAGGGGAAAAACCAAAAAGTACTGTTTCTTAAAGGAACATAGCAATAAAATGACTCCTAATGACATTCACACTGCTATACTCATAGATCAGCATCTTGTTCAGCCATCATCAGAGAATCTTCCTCCTGCAACAGACTGGAACACATACAAGACTCACAGCCAGACATTATGCACAGAGTGAGAGACCTTGGAACACTCAACCCTAAATGGGATGTCTTCATCAAATCTACTCTTCCAGGTTCAGGGAAGGCAGAAAAAGTGTAAGATCCACGAGGAATGGGGGACACCAATAAAACAAGGCCTTGTAAGCACATCAGGAATGATACCTGTAGGAACTTACAGAAATTGAGGAGGCTTGCACAGGGCCTGGACAGGTCTGTACCAGATGGAATCTGTGGTGATTAAAAAGAAAATGACCCACAAAGAGAGTGGCACTATTAGGAAGTATGTATGGCTTTGTTGGAGTGGGTATGACCCTGTTGGGGGTAACGAATGTGTCACTGTGGAGGCCTGCTTTGAGATCTCCTATATACTCAAGCCACGCCCAGTGAGTCAGAACACTTCCTGTTGCCTGTGAGTCAAGAAGTAAGGACTCTCAGCTGCTGTTCTTGCACCATGCCGTCTGTGTGCTGGCTTGTTTCCCACCATGATGCTGATGCGCAAAACCTCTGAACTGTAAGTGAGCCACTACATTTAATTGTTCTCTAAGAGCTGCCATGGTCATTATGCCTCTTCACAGCAATAGGAACCTTAACTAAGACAGGATCCTAGAGCTGGAAGGAAGTCCCCATCCCTAACCCAGAAGAGATTTCCAATTGAAAAATTTTTTTGCAAAAAAATTTTTATACTTTCCAAGGGAGTCTCACTGGAGAAACATACTACTCTTAAGGGTCAGCTGTATGCCCAGCCATATATGGCCAACAGAAAAATGAACTCAAAAATGTCTTTGGAGGTTCCTTGTTTCATAATGTCATGTCATTTTTTTAAAAAAAAATATGTACTGACTGGTTTTGTATATAAACTTGACATAAGGTAGAATCATTAGGGAGGAAGGAGCCTCACCTGAGGAAATGCCTCCTTGAGATGCAGCTGTAAGACATTTTCTCAATTAGTGATCATTGAGGCTGTTGGTCCTGGGTCCTCCAAGAAAGCAGGTTGGGCATTTGAAGGGAAATAAGCCAGTAAGCAACTCCCCTCCATGGCCTCTGCATAAGTTTCTGTCCTGACTTTCTTCAGTGATGCACAGCAATGCTGAAATGCAATCCAAATAAAACTCATTTCTCCGTTTGGTTGTGGTGTTTTGCTGAAACAATAGAAACACTAGCTATGACATACTGCATTTTTTATTTATTTATTTATTCATTCATTTTTTTACCCTAAAGGGTCTTCACATATATGCTATGATTTCTGGTTTTGTATTTTTATGAACATGTTTCTGTGTCTACATTGTTTCTTGTGCCTTTTTTGAGGGCTTTTTTCTTTCCATTCATTTGTTTTCTCCTATTCTAATTTGTTTGTTTTTGTTTTGTCATATTATATTATATTATTGTCTGGTAGCTACATATTGGCTTTTGAATGAGTGGCAGAAAGCGATTGGATCTGGATGGGTGGGCAAGTGGCAAATAGCTGGAAGGAGTAGAAGGAGGGGAAACCAAAATCAGAATATACTACATAAAAAAAAATCTGTTTTCATCTTAGCAATAGTGGAGAAGCTACCTTAAATGCCCTTCCCAGATAATGAGATCGACAACTAACTTATATGCCATCCTAGAGCCTTCATCCAGTAGCTGGTGGAAACAGAAGCAGAGACTCACAGCTAAACACTGAGCTGAACTCCTGGAATCCAGTTGTATAGAGGGAGGAGTGATGGGCAAAGTGGGTCAAGACACACAGAGACAGCGTACCTGAACAAGAGGGAGCTCTTGGACCCCAGACTGATAGCTGGGAAGGCCTGGGCAGTCTACGGGACCTCTGACAGTGGAACCAGGATGTATCCCTGGTGCACGAAAGGACTTTTGGAGCACATTCCCCATGGAGGGATACTGCCTTAGCTTAGAGACATGAGGGAGGCCTGGGGCAGGGAGTGGTGATGGAGTAGGGGGTGGGGGGGGTGGATGGGATGATGGGAGGGAGAGGGAACTGGTATCAATATGTAAAATAAGAAAAAATATAAAATTATAAATATCTGTTTTTAATAAAAGAAAAAATAGTCATGTCTATAGAAAAATGTGCAAACATGGTAGAATTTACAAACCTCAAATGATAACTCTAGAAGTTTAATTTGTTTACTTGTAGTGATCTTTTTACTATATGCATCTGTACATGAATATTAAAACATAATATTTGCATATTAAATATGTACAATTAAATTTAAACACCACACAGACACAAAAATAAAAACCACAACAAGAAAAGAACATTGACCTACAAGCCAGGAACTGAAGAACCCAGGTGTGTGCAATGGTCTACCATAAACAGTAGGGTGAAATGCATATAACAACTAAGGAGGGAGGAAATTCCGGAAAACTCACAGAATACATACATGTAACATATCTGTAAACGCTGTACTGAAATGCATCAAGCCTTACATATGTGTCAAAGTCTTAATTTTCTCATTTTCCCTCATTTAGTCTGTGTCCATAAAGCCAAAACTATCAATTGCATAACTCAGCAGTAGCAATCAGACTGGTCACATCATGCCTCATATTACATTGTGATTTATTTTAACACATCTAATTGCTCACCCTGAAAATCAATTTAAGTTAGGGATCACAACTTGGTTACCTTCAAATGAAGCATTTTCCTGTGATTTCACCTTGCATTTTTTTCTTTTGTCTTCATCCCCTGCCTCCACAAACACACATTGCCAGTATGAGATGTCTGTTGATGGATTTGAATGAAATATTAAAGGGGCAGAAGGATGTTTTTCTCCTTGTGAGGGTCATCTCTACAGAGCCAACACCCCAGCACTGTAGGTTCACACTTAGTGTGTACCAAGTCAGAAACATATAAGGGCATTGGCAAATGACTTCTCTGTCTCTCTGTCTTCCTCACTAGAAGTCAGTTCTTGTTATTAATAGATATCTGTTGGCGTCTATATGAAATTATGAATTAGAGATAATAGACTTAACTACTTTTGATTAAGTGAGGGAAATCCACAGCCCATATTTTCCTGTGAGGAAATAGATATTAGATCTTGAGGCATTATGAAAACTTATTATTTTGACTCATAATCTAAGGACACCAAAAACGATTGTTTCATTCAATCATTTTTCTTCTTTTCTTATTTAAATTAGAAACAATCTTATTTTACATATCAACCCTAGTTCCCTCTCCCTCCCACCCTCTCATTCCCCCCACCAACCCCCCATCCCAAACTCCCATCCACTCCTCAGAAAGGGTGAGGCCTCCCATGGGGGAATCATCAAAGTCTGTCACATAATTTGAGAGGTATGTCACACATACCTCCCCACTCTGTATCTATGCTGAAAGGATATCCCTCCATCGGGAATGGGCTCCCAATGCCCATTATGCACTAGGGATAAATATCGGTTCCACTGCCAGAGGCCCCATAGACTGCCCAGGTCTCCTAACTAATGCTCAATTTCAGGGGGCCTGGTTTGGTCCTATGCTGGTTCCCCAGCCGTCTGACTGGAAACAAGGAGGACCTTAAGAGAGGCATGCATAGTATCCCAGAGAAGGGGAAAAGGACAAGACCTCCTGAACAGATTGGGAGCATGGGGGAGAGGGTGGGAGGTGAAGAAAGAGAGGGAGAGAAGCGGAGACAGAAGCAGAACATGAGGGATCAGGAAGACTGAGTCGGGGGAAGAATAGAGGAGAACAAGAAAAGAGATCTTAATAGAGGGAGCCATTATAGGTTTAAAGAGAAAACTGGCTCTAGGGAAATGTCCAGAGATCCACAAGGATGACCTCAACTAAGAATCTAAGCAATAATGGAGAGGCTAACTTAAATGCTCTTCCTCTCTAACGAAATTGATTAAATATCATCCTAGGGTCTTTACCCAGTAGCCGAAGGAAGCAAAAGCAGAGATCCACAGCTAAGCATTGAGGGGAACTCCTGGAATCCAGTTGTAGAGCGAAAGGAGTGATGAGCAAACTGGTCAAGACCATGCTGGGGAAACCCACAGATCGTTTCAGTCTTGAAGAGCAGTGAAATCACAGGGAATGTCTCACAAGAGGAAGGAAGAGAGCATGTCTGAGAACCCCATCTGGGGAAATTAGGTAGCCACTGACAGCTACTAGATTCACTTTCTGCAAACCAATCTGGTCATTGGAACCGAATATTTACTCAGGAGCTCTTGAGGAAAGATCAAGAAAATATATGTTTAAAAATTTAATATATATGTATGCCTACACTATCACCTGACAACGCAGCCTATAGTGTGCCTTTGGCACAGTCTGCAAAATGCAATTTCAAGGGTACGAAATCTCTGCTAACAGGGAAGAATGCCCCCTCCCTGCTTATTACATCTGGAAATTGATTTATGAGATCATAACCCTTGTATTTAAAATGAGAATTTCTGGGAGGAGGTATCTCATTAGAACACATGCTTGATGCTAACATTTTCTATTACTAAGAGGTCAAGGGTGGGAGGAAAGAAAAGAGCAAAAACACACTTTGCAATAAACAGCAAGTTCAGGGGAGGAAATTCCATTTTCAAAATTCTATAAAGACCTGGACATGCATATTTATAGTGCAACTCAGCTCTGATGAGGCAGATTTAAAGGATCTTTGTAGTGAGGTAGTCCTTCTGTAGCACTGACCACGCCCATTGGGGGGGTGGAGCGATGGGCGGAGGTGACCTGAGGAAGGAGGTCGGAGGGGGCCAGGAAGGTGCTCTTTCTTTCTGGAGTGACTCGGACAGGAGAGGATCGGGTTGAATTTCCTGGTGTTCATCTGTCTAGGTTGTAAGTTATTTCTCCCTGAATAAACATCTATTCGGCCTATTTGTTTATCCTGATCCTTATTTACCGTAAAATCTGGTGTCAGAAGTGGGATTTACCTGGGTTTGCTTTATTTTCTTTTATTCCTTACCTTAGAGGCTACTATAACTAAATACTGAAACCAGAAAGAAAAGCATTATCATATGTACAGACTGATTCAAAAGTTAAGAGGCAACTCCAGAGGTCCAATCCATTTAAAATCTGTCCAAGACAGAGAGTTAAGAAAAACTGATAAAATGTTTGCTAGCATCATTAGAATAATGGCGGCTTTGTTTTACGTCTTCAACTTGACGAGTACTTTCATGTCTGTTAGGAGAGAAGGCATGAGAAAGTATCTTGGTATTAAATCATGAAGAGGTGTACAACGTGAATTGGTGTGTACACACTGGGGAATGGGTGTGTGGAAAAAGGAAATAGTTGTAAGCAATATTCTGAAGATAACAAAGCTGATAAGAGGCAAGATTCAAGATTCAGGCAATCTGGCCCAATATATTGGTCCTGGCCCTTACATATAACTTCTTCTCAAGGCTACTAGTAGCCCAAATGAATTCTAAAAGGAGAGTATACTTCTTACCATTATATTGCAGAGTCAGTATTTTTAGCCACTCTCTTTCCATCACTCTCAAATTCTGTGCTTTCCTAAACAAACACTTGGCCTCTCAACTAACAGATCAGTGCATGCTGTTTATATTTAAACCTTTGAAGGTGCTCAAATTTCTGATCAAACCCACATTTCCTATTGAAGCAAGGATATAGATAGATGTTTGCATATTTTTTAATTTCCCAAATTCCACTGTCATAACAAATGCTCTTCATTATATAAACCTATATATTTTGATTTGCAAAATCACTTAATATTTCTAACCTGTGCTAATCAGTTGGAAACATCATTCTTGTATATACAATATTCATTAGTACATAAATGGATGTACCTTTCTGCAGTCATTGTTGAATCACACATCCATTTGTCTGTCCTCCATCCTTTCCTCTATTTATCCACCCTTTGCTGCCCTTATCACCTTTACATCAAATGCCATATTTATCATACAATATTCCAGGTGCTGAAATTGGATGCTGTCCAAGAAAATATAAGAATCTATTCACTTGATATTCTTTACACACACACACACACACACACACACACACACACACACACACATATCTTTATATCTATTTGTAATAGTTTATCACATCTCTACTAGAGAATAAGATCCTCCAGTGTTCTCTAGAGGGCCTTTTCCACAACACCTTCTCCATCCCTCTCATCACCAAGTAAAGTCTAATGCAAATATTTGTTCTAAATTGGGGGTTGCTAAAGTAACTAGTAAATACATATATTAATCCCAGGTAGATGAATAGACAAATCCAAAAAAGTTCTTCAACTTTTTATTATTGTTTTCTGCAGTTAGATGTTGGTACTGGCATATCTGAAAAAGTGGCTATGTCTGGAAGGATTTAAAGTCAGGATTGGATTTCCACAAGCTGTGAAAAAACATGGAAATCAGAAAGGATTTGGCCTTGGAGAAAAATGTAAAGTGATACTCTCTGAAGGCAAGAGTAATGCAGGCTTTCAGTTTCAAGATTTGCACTGCCATCCATAAAAATTGAATTTATCAAAATAGAAGTTTATAGCCAACAGAAAAGCCAAGTGTGGTAATGAATACCTATGATTTTAACTGGAGGGTTACCTCTAATTTGAGGCCAGTTATGTTTAAGACAGCCAGAACAGGAGACTTTGATTAAAAAAGATACAGAATAGTGAAAAGAGATTTCAAAGTTTTCAAGAACATATAGTTTCATTTGTTGTCTTTTCCAAAAATTAGTATTTTATTAATTCTTTGAGAATTTCATTAAATGTCCTTCCCTGATAATGAGATTGATAACTAACTTATATGTCATCCTAGAACCCTCATCTAGTAGCTGTTGGGAACAGAAGCAGACAACCACAGCTAAACACTGAGTGCAACTCCTGGAACAAGGGGGAGCTCATGGACCCTCAGACTGATAGCTGGAAAAGCAGCATTGGACCAACTCAGACCCCCTGAACATGGGTCTCAGTTAGAAGGCCTGGGCAACCTAAGGGACCTCTGACAGTGGAACCAGGATGTATCCCTGGTGCACAAAAGGACTTTGGGAGCACATTCCCCATGGAGGGATACTCTTTTAACTTAGAGGCAGTAGGGAGGTCCTAGCCTCTACTCCAAATGACTTGACAGATTTTGATGATTTCTCCTGGAAGGCCTCATCCTCCCTGTGGGGTGGGGAATAGGATGGGATGGGGGGCCAGGGGGCATGGGAGGATGGGAGGGAGAGGGATGGGATTAATATGTAAAATAAGAAAATAACAACAATAATAATAACAATAATAAATAAAAAAGACAATTTCATAAAATGAATTTTGATCATAGTCACCCCAGTTCCTTCTAGTTACAACCTCACTTCCCAAACCACCCAATATCATGCTCTTCTGATTATATATTTTTATTTGTATTTATAGTTTTGAGAATTTTGGACCTGCATTTGTATTTTTTCTTTCCCTTCTAGTCTTCCATTCCTTTCATAACCCTCATTTCAAATTCATGGCCTCTTCTTTAAGTATAATTAACACTATTAGTGCTAATAATGTGAATACATTTCTGGAGCTGACTACTTGGTTGCCTCTCAGAATTTGAAGATAAGTCCTTGTTAAAGACAAAAAGAAAGACACACACACACACACACACACACACACACACACACACACACACACACACACGAAACAGGACTCTGAAGAGTGAACCTTGATCTGACCTCAAAGACTCCTCCCTGAGTAGCAGCTCTCATAGTACTGTAAGGTGCTATGAGAGCTGCTGTGGAGAGAATCAGTCAATCAATGTTCTTACTCAATGGTAATGCTTGTGAACTACAGTGATGACCAACATTACAAGATATCCTCTAAAGGTGCAATAGTAGTACTTCTTTCTTGGGAGTGGCCAACAACCATCTAATTGGACCTAAAGAATTAGGTCATGTCTGGTACAACTGTAAAGCTAGACAATTGCATGTGGTGTGGAGGTCATGAAATCTAGACGATCCTCTAATAGTGACCTTTTCCTAAATTAAAGTCATTTCTAAGTGTGGTCTAAATACTTACCTTTATATCCACAGATAAAAGCACTTCTCAGTCCTCACTGGAGAAACCAATTTCTGCATCATACTGAGACCATTACAGAAACCCTTAACTGATCAAAACATAAAGGGTGAAAGTAATATACCCAGATCATACATCTGTATCAGCACCCCTTAATCTAAAGCTCAGGAAATGTTGCAGAAGAAGGAGAGAGCTGTAAGACTGAGACGACCAGAATATATGTTCCTATATTTTGTTCTCTATATAAGGCAGAGAAGACACACCCATGATATCTCAACAATATGGCTTCCTAACCTGAATAATGATAATACCAATTGACACGTTAACAACATGGAAAATTCTCACAGGTTCCTACTCGTAGATGAACAGCTATAGCAGTTAATGACTTCAGAGTGATGGGGAATCAATCTGCTTTAAGGATGAGTCCCCCAGTTAGCTATCCAATACCAACTTGTCAAAAAAAAAAAAAAAAAAAAAAAAAAACATACACATACAAGCAATGTTAAATGTCTGTTTTTTTAAAAAAATCACCAATTCCAGTTTGTGTTACTGTTAGGTATGTCAAAATTTTTTCTTATGTTTCAAAAGACTCCAATGAAGAATTTTGCTTCCTAGAAAGAAAATAATTGGAACAGCCACATATGCCGAGTAATCCACAGTTTTCTCATGTAAAGTGAGATAAATACTTATATAAAGAAAAAATATATTTAAGAAACTCTAGTCCAGAGTCAGTGAATAAATATCTTGGCATGTGTGTTAATTCCTTGGTTTGGCTTACAAAACATTTTGTGAAGTCTGTCATTTGGATTCCCAAAGAATTATTAACAATTCAAAGACGTCTGTATGTTTTCTTAGATCCTTTTAAGCCTACCTAGACAAATAAATAAAATAATGTTCTCATTGGATGTCACCATATTAAGGATTAAAATTCCTCCAATTAAATTAAGCCTTCCTATATTTTCTACAACGCAGCAAAAGCAGTGAGCCACCTGCCTTTGCCCTCTGCAGGTTTATGTGTATTTATCTAAACCACACATGTGTTCTTTAGTTTCTAAAAAAGGACCATATGCCCCATGACTTACATATAAGAAAAGAGTATTCTAAACCAAATACAACAAGGTAATTTAGGGAACAAAATAGACTGTAAATAGGATATACCTTTAAAGGTCAAGCTAAATAAAACACAAAACAAAACAAACAAACAAAAAACCAAGTTATTCCTATATATAAAAGTGGCATTTATTTCTTCTACCCTTTCACTCTGGAGAGTAAAGTAGTTTAATAATGTAACTTGTAAAGGCAACTGACAAATGAACATCCATTGCAGTTAACATTTTTAATAAAAAAAAATTAAAATGGCACTAACAATTTTTTTTGTCTAGATTCATAGCAAACAGCTCAGACTTCAGAACACATTTTGGTATTTTTTTCTTGAACTGAAGACTGAAAATTTTATACTATTTATTTATTTATTTATTTATTTATTTATTTATTTATTTATTTTTGAGACACGATTTCTATGTATTGCTTTAGAGCCTGTCCTGGAACTAGCTCTGTAGACCAGGTTGGCCTCAAACTCACAGAGATCTGACCTCCCGAGTGCTGGGACTAAAGGTATGCACCACCAGTGCCTGGCTGATTTTATACTTTTAATTCTGAGACTTTCAGTCTTAAATATGTGCTGTCACTCTAAAATTTAAGAGTCAACATTTTCTTTTATGTCCACAGTAGGAGAAACATTGCATAAAACAAACAAAAAACCCACACTTTTGAGTTGCTTGCATTAATTTGTTCCTTATTGTGGTCTACTAAGATAAAAAGGACAATTACTGTCATAGTTTTTCAAATGATGAAATTAAATGTCAAGGTGTTTAAGTATACAAACTGAAGTCACAAGGACAATGTAGAAGACAGAACTTCAATCCAGACCTTCCACCAAATGTGATGCTGAACTATTGTTCTCAATAAATGCAAGGCATAAATGTTGAACTTTCATGGCTGAACATAATAACCAATTCCTACAGGTAGTCCTCTAACATTTTGCATGCACATATGCATAAACACACACACACATATGCAACAAAGTAATTTAAAATATTATTATATTTGTAATAACCAATAATTACTTATGAAGAAGGAACTATAATTACACCATCATAAAACAAGATCCTTTTTTACTTTTAGTAAGAGGTGGTTGATAACATATATTAGAAATTATTTTCATGGGTATTTCATCCTCTCCTGACCAAATTTTACTTTGAAATTTTCTTAAAGAGTGCTAGAATAACATATACTCATATTGAACAAGAAAGAAAATAATGTTTGTGGAGTGACCTCTTCCCTCCTTCATGCACTCAGTACATCATAATCTCCCATGAGTGAATAAATCCAGGTCAACTCTGCTTACACTGGAGGCTCTGCAAGAGCTTCCAGGGGTCAAATCACAGCATCAGTTTTTATGGGTGAGACTCTACACTTTTATGGTTATTATAAGGTGAGTGTACATATATTTCCCCAGAATGTTTTACAATCAGTTTTATTGATGTCAACCTTCAATTTATGAGTCTCAGGAATAATGGGTTATGGGATAAAATGAAGAGCTAATGTGGTATGAAATATTGATGTATGCTTTCCAACTTGTTATCTGTAGTTAGATCCAAGAAAATGTGGGGAGGAAATACAGGCAGATCTACTATTTTATAACCTCTGTAAGATTATACAGGATAAAAATCACATGGCTTTTATAAAAATAATACATATTTATAAAAATTCTGGAAAATTATAAGAAAAATATTACTTACTTTAAAAAGGGGAGTGCAACACTTATTGAATCAAAAAAACACCATAAATACATGAAAGTCACACACTTATAAAAGATAGGCAAATATTTTTTTTTAATTATTCTTTTATGATTTTAGATCATAATATAGTTACATAATATACATATATGTGTGTGTGTATTCTCATGTAGTATAAGAAATATATCCTATAAATGTATGTGTGTATGTGTGTAGGTATATATAATTAATTATTTAGACATTAACTTAAAATCAAGAAATTTTAAATACATGATGGTCCATAAACCAACTCCTAAGTGTCTCTTCCAAAGAAGGAAAACATGAGCAATGCCTAGAAAAACTAACTTCAAAGTGGAGAAAAGTTGGTGTTTCACCCAAGTAGTCAAACAAGGACAATCGCTATACTTGTGGGGTTTATTGTTTTTTGTTGTTTGTTTCTTGCAACTTTGGTTTCTTGGTGTCAAATGCATTTATTCCAGGATTTAATTGTACTTAACAGGAAAAATAGTAAAAAAAAAATTATATAGTACATGTTTGAAGAAGAAACAGACTAGGCTTTTAAAAATGTGAAAGGAAGCTAGCTTGCAGGATGATAGTGATGGATTTTGGCCAGGATCTAATCACAGAAAACCATTGATTCCTAGGGAGTTATGTTTTTAAGAAAGTAGCTATAGGTTTTATTTCTAGAATGTTCCTAGTATGCCCAACAAGCACTTACAACAAATGGTATCATAATCTGTGAAATAAAAAAGCAGGGAGATACAAACTCATTCCACAAAGTATTAGTAACTCATGTGCCTGCATCCCCCATATGCCTTTTGGGAGATGGGTGGGATGCTTATTAATAAATAATAAATCTGGAGTAGTTAACTCAGGGTATTCTACTTCCCGGCATGATATCTCACAAAGATGTCTTTACTAAAACGGCTCACACTAAATGGCCATTGTGCTTGAACATGAAATGTCCCTCCAGGCTTATATGTTCAATGTTTGCTGTCTAGTGGGGATGGTATGTGGGGAAGTGGTGGCAAATTCAGGCAGTAGGCATAGGTGGATGAAGTAGGTCACTAGAACTGACTTTTCTGGTTGTCCCTGGTCATCGGGCCCCTTCTTTCTGTTTTCTGTCCACCATGAGGTGAAGAACCTGCTCTGCGATAGGCTTCTGTGGCTGTGCTGTTTTGTCTATAGATCATGGAGCTCTCAGGAACTTTGACTCATAATACATGTTTCTTACTTTAAGTTGTCCCCTCAGGCATTTTATCACATAAGCAAAAGCAATTAGTAACATCTGGCATAAGTCATTTAATTAAGCCTTAGCCATTAGCCCAAAGCAGAAGGCTTTAATTCTAACTGGATCAATAATCTTATTATTTGCACATAATTCAGAACCAGAGTGAGCTGCAGACATACACCTTAAGGGCTGTGCTGTTCAGCTGTCTGCGGTAATCCTATTTTTATAACATTCTACTCTCTCTGAGCACTTTTCTTGGGAATATATAATATTAGGTCTTCATTTCTAGAAAACATATTATCATCTATAAGACTTCAAAATGAACATTAGACTTTTAACTTTACAGTAATTAGCATCAAGGTACTTAATGCTCTGTGACCCTCACCGTGTTCACAAACATAAACTTTTCTGGTACAGATGTTGTCCCTCACCAATCAACTCCCACAGCAAGAGATCTGCCTTCTACTACACTTCTGGACTCGATAAACAATCTGACCCTTCACCCTTTAAAGTGCTGCTAAGATTCTGTCAAGATAATGTGTTTGCTTACATTTTAGGGAGCAATAAGGTCATCTTTGTCTTGTCATCAGTGGAGTTCAGTGGCATTTTCATTTTTTTTTTTTTTGTGAGTTCCTAAGAACTAGAGACACTTTTAGAATATGAAACAATAAGGTATACTTTTAAGAAACTGTGCATCAGCCAGATAAAAGAAACAAAAGACTACTTTTATGGCAACCTTTACATTAGAAATAATACAACCGACTATTGTGGTAGGCAAAAGAAAAGAAATTGCATTGCACTATCAACACTATAGCTTTCTTCTTTCAATTTTGACAGCAATTTACAAATGAAAAAGTATGTGGGGGACATTCTAACCCTAGCCATTCTCAATAGCTGGAAGTCTTTCATATTCTTACTATATAGGGGAGGATTAGGAAAGATTTGAATGTCCCTGCATGATAACGATGTCTGGGGCATTGTCACAAGAGGAAGGATGAAAAGGTATTCTTGTAAGTTAGCTCTGAAGCTTGGGAGGGGGGCATGGCTCAGTCAGAAGATGCTTTCTGAATGAACCTAGAGACATGAGTTTGATGCTTCAAAACTCACAAGAACCAGATATGGTGGCATGTGCTTATAATCCCAACTTAGGGGAGGGAAAGACAGAAAGACAGGTGTGTCCTTGGTGTGCCTAGCAAACAATTTTACCCTATTTGGTAAGTTCCAGCCCAGTGTCATAAAATAAGTAAATGAGTAAGTAAACAAATAAGTGAAGTGGATGGTACCTGAAAAAAAAAAAAAAAACCAAAAAACAAAAAACAAATTTGTCCCCTATCCTCAACACAAATGCACAAAAAGTAAATGAGTACTCCCACAGCATCTGCACACACACACACACACACACACACACACACACACACACACGAGAGAGAGAGAGAGAGAGAGAGAGAACGAGAGAGAGAGAGAGAATGAGTGAGAAAGAGAGAGAGAAAGAAAGAGAGTTATACCAAATAATTTAGTATCTGTTGCCGTGATAAATGCTATAGTTGAAAGCAACTTGGAGATAAATGGGTTTATCATTCAGGAATCTAAGGTAGGAACTCTCGGAAGTAAAACAAAAACAAAAACAACAACAACAAAAAAAAAAAAAAAACAGAGAATGCTAATCAATGGATTGCTTTCTAGTACTCATGTTCAGCAAGCTTTCATACACAGCCTAGACTCCTCTGCATAAGAACAGTGTTGCCCATAGAGGAGTGAACCCTCCCATAATGATCATTAATCAAGTTCATTCCCCCCAGGCTAATCTAAATGATGAAACTCTTCAGTTGAGGGTCCCACTTGCTAGGCAACTCTACTTTGTTTAAAGTTAGAACTAAAAACTAAACAGAAAAGGGCCGCAAAATGTATGGAAATCTTCTGGCAAAATGCTTTTATCCTTTGGCAGTGTGGGTTTACTTTTAAGAGCCCCAAGTAGCGATCAGCTACAGTTGATTCATTTATCAACTTAATAATAATAACTCGAAGGTTCCACCAGGAACCACTCAAGTGCCTTGGTCTAGTACAGTACTAAACATTATTTGGAGGAAGCGATACTGGTACTGTGTCCCCAGGCCAATGCCCTCTCTTCAACAGTGTCTCTCACTGAACTGTAGACCAGAGCCTTATCCTCTTTGGCTTACTGGCAAAGAATGGTTGGCCTTAATGTCCTTAGCTGTTGTATGTTTGGTTGGGGACTAGGTATCACTGATGGGGAGAACACGTTTAGAAACTCGTCATTTGTTGATTTATGAGATACTGAGAGATGTTTTGCAAGTCATTATGTTTTTTGGTGGTTTCTATCTTCACAGTGCTTCTCTGTTAGCACAGTCTATTAGATAAAGTGTTCATGAGTACAGATTGGAGGGGTTTCTCTCTGAATTATGATGGAAACAGAGCCTATTGGGACGGTAATTGCTTTGCAAAATGCTGGAAGAAGACACTTTCTCATGGGAACAGCACTGGTAGAGGTGAAATGATAAGAAGTGTCACACTCAAATGACATAAGCTAATGAAGACCAATCTCCACAGGTTAGTAAAAACAGGTCCTGTAAAGCTTGAAGGCTGTACACTCTTTCAACCTTTGTCCTGATAGCAGAAGGAGAAGGAGGGGACCTCAGTGTGTACAGTGGCTTTTATTTGAATGAGAGGAGTCAGAGTATTCTGATATTCATACTGTCAAGGCTTTGTACCCATCAAGCACAGAATTCATGGCTAATACACAGACCAAAGTTAGTAACTCTGTTTTGGAATCCAAATTATATGACCTCTCGCCAAATATTGCCTATAACATGGCATGGCCTCCTGATTCATCTCGCTAGTACTGTCGATGACTTAAAAATCTACCACACAGAAATCCAGGTAACCTCACCAAATGAAAAATCGCACAGTTAATTTGCCACACCCTGAATTATTGACTTCACATGTATCGTAGACAGAATTCTAAGCTCTCCTCCCACATTCCACCTTTGGAGTGGAATATAACCCCTGCCCTTGAATCCAAGAAGACCTTGTGATAATGATGGGGTTTTCAGATCTAATGAAACTCCCAAATCAATTACCTCTGAATTAATCATAAGAACATGTCTTGGCCTGACCCAATCAGAAGACAGAGGTACTTGAATCAAGATGCATTGCTGGCCTGCAGGAAGCAAACTGCCATGTTGCTGAGGATAGTCTTCAGCAAGGACCTGAGAGGTTCTCTGTTCTCTAAATATGGGGGTGGGGCGTGAGGATAGGAGTCAAGCATCTGAAAGAACAGGCACTTTTCTTTTTTTAATTTATTTTTCTTATTTTACATATCAATCCCAGTTTCCTCTCCCTCTCTCCCTCCCTCCCATGTTCCTCAGCCACCATCCCCTCCCACCCCTGTTAACATGTAGGATGATGCCTACCAGGAGAGGTCGTCTAAATCTGTCAAGTCATTTGGAGTAGGGGCTAGGCCCTCCCTCTTGCCTCTAGGTTAAGGGAGTATCCCTCCATGGGGAATGTGCTCCCAGAGTCCAGGTTTCACTGTCCAAGGTCCCTTAGACTGCCCAGGCCTTCTAACTGAGACCCATGTTCAGGGGGTCTGGGTTGGTTCAATGCTGGCTTCCCAGCTATCAGTCTGGGGGCCGTTAGCTGCTCCTTGTTCATGTCAGCTGTCTCTGTGGGTTTCTCCAGCCTGGTCTTGTACTCCCTCTCTGCATCTGGATTCCAGATTGGCTCAGTGTTTAGCTGTGGGTGTCTGCTTTTGTTTCCATCAGCTACTAGATGAGGGCTCTATGATGGTGGATAAGTTAGTCATCAATCTCATTATCAGGGAAGGGCATTTATGGTAGCCTTTCCACTGTTGCTCAAATTGTTAGTTGGCGGCAGTCTTGTAGGTCTCTAGTCAGTTTTCTCTTGAAACCTATAATGACTCCCTCTTTTATGTTCTCTCTCTCTCTCCTTCTCTCTCTCTCTATCTTCCTTTGGTCTATTCCTCCCCTGACTCAATCTTCCTAGTCCCATGTGCTTTCCTCTCTTCCCCTTTTCTTCCTCCTATCCACTCACTGCCCCCCCCCCCATTCCCAATATGCTCAGGAGATCTTGTCCCTTTTCCCTTCTGTGAGGGACCTTGTATGAGTCTCTTAGAATCCTCCTTGTATCCTAGTTTCTCTGGTGGTGTGACTTATAGGCTGGTGATCTGTCGTTCTATGTCTAAAATCGATATATGAATGAATATATACCATGTACCCCTTTTTGTGATTGGGTTACCTCATTCAGGATGGTTTCTTCAGGTTCCATCCATTTGCAGAAAAGGCACTTTCAAACGAGCTGAAGGAGCTTAAGATATATATTTTTCCCTGGGCACTCCTCCAAGTAGTATACAGCCAGATGATGCCTGATTTTAGCCTTGTGAGGTTCTGGGTAGAAAGTATATTTAATTACCCATCTCATGACTGATAAATATTGTACAAGAAATTATTTTTGTTAATACTTTACAGTAGAAAATTATTATGAAGCCTAGGCTCACTTCAAACCCACAATCCTTATGTCTTAGCTTCCCAAGTACTGGGATCACAGTCATACACCACCATCCTGGCTTAAATCGCTATATTTCCCTAGCTACATTTTGTTATACAAGAGTGAAAAATAAATACATGGTCACTTTTTGAATAAAAGAGCAGTGTTATGAGCTGGTCTACAGCACCCACATTATGAGCTGGTCTATAGCACCCACATTATGAGCTGGTCTACAGCACCCACATTATGAGCTGGTCTACAGCACCCACATTATGAGCTGGTCTACAGCACCCACATTATGAGCTGGTCTATAGCACCCACATTATGAGCAGGTCTACAGCACCCACATTATGAGCTGGTCTACAGCACCCTGTGGTGACCTGGTCTTCAGCACCATGGTGTAAGCCCTTATGTCTCTGACTCCATCTCCTTTACTTTTTTTTTGCTCATGTAGCTATGTGACCTTGTTCGTGGTCATCAGACTAAGTGTCTGCTCTTCCCACAGGACAGGTGTTTTGTTCTAGATGGCTTTAAGCCTCATTTCCTCACTTTGCTCATATGTTCACATAAATGGTCTGTCCTTGAAGCAGTTTTCTCTCGGCCCTCTCACTATCCTCCTGTCCTGCTTTAGTTTTCTATTTAGTACTTCATATATTATATCATGGCATTATATTTCCATTGTCTCCTTATCACACAAGAACAGAGCTCTTATGTATAATTTACACTTTTATTCCCAACAGTTTGAGTAGCACACGGAGACATTAAGTATTTCATAAATATTTGTTGAGACCAGGAAGATATTTAAGATGTTATGAATGTTCAGGTCAATGGTATTGTAGACACTCAGCATGCACACTGACTTGGGGAAATTGAAGCTTCATGATCCCTGTGGGTATTCTGATTGGAGTGACATCAGACTTCCCAGAGCCCCAAGATGAAGATGCTCCTGAGTGTTCTCACTACTTTTCTGATGCTGTGAGGAAATACTCTGCCAAGAAGTATCATGGGGAAGCATGGGGAAGAAATGGTTTGTTTTAGTTTACACTTCCAGACTTTAAGATGATCTGTCCCTGAATGAGTCAAGGCAGGAACCAAGGCAGAAAGTTAAGCTGAGACTGTGGATAAAATACTGTTTCTTACTGCTCTCTCTCTCTCTCTCTCTCTCTCTCTCTCTCTCTCTCTCTCTCTCACTGTCTGCCTGTCTCACTCTCTATCTTCCTCTCATTCTTGTTCTTCCTGCTCGATGTCTTATATATCCTAGTCCCACCTGCCTATTTGTGGTTGGCTCTTCCCACAGTGGCCTGGGCCCTGTCACATGAATCACAAATCAAGACCATTCCCCATAGACATGGCCACAGGCCAGTCTGATCTCTGACAAATCCTTTAGCCGAGACTAAAGGATTGTCTGTTCCCAGTTGACTGTTAGACATGTAAAGTAGGTGATGAAAACTAACCAGATTCTGAATGACTTTGTCACCTGGTGCTGTCCAACAAAGCAGGCCACCAAGACCAATCAATGATGCTATGTTCCTCACCAACCATGGAAAAGGGGTTTTTATAGCTGGAGTTTTGTAGAGGAGACAGAGATTATACTCATTTAACCTGTCTTAGGAAATGAAGATTCTATCCAAGGACTAGTTATCTGTGAATTTCTACTTTTTGCTTTCACTCAAAAGAGAATTTTTTGGTAATAAAAAGCAAATAATCATTAAATAATCATCAAGTAGATTTTTTTTAAAAGATGTGTTTCTGTATTATGTATTCAGGTTTGGATTTGACATTAATATGACAGGCACCAATATACGATGTGACCCAAGAGCTAGTTCTTTTGGGTCAGGTGGTTTGTGTTTGCATCTCATTGTTACTTATGGATAAGGTGCAGTGTTGGCAAAGATCAATTCGTAATGAGTGATGTTCTTGGTGTACTGCCTAGGAAAAAATAACTGTTATTATTGAGGTGGGATAGTTAACTTATTAAATTAATTAAACCAAATATCTCTATAGCTACATCTTCCAATCAGTGGAGATATAGATATAGATGATATAGATATAGATTGGTAAAGAATAGCGTCAATGACTTCATGTCATTCAGAGGGTATAGGATGTCCCTTTGTTTTAATTGTGTGCTGTTCTTAATAAGGCTATCAAAGAGAACACATGTAGGCTGTTGATGGTTATACTTGGACATACGCATGTGTATCCCAATTCTTAAGTAGACATCCCCTGAGAAATACTGAAACCCATCTGTACTTGACAAAATCATGTTCTTTCTGATATAATACTGTACAAGATTTGACCTTCACTTTGCTGCCAATTGAAATGACTTAACCACATAGAAGCATTTCTGATAAGAAATAGCCATAGAAAAGCTCTCTGTTTGCCTTGAGTTTAGGGGACTGAAGTATAAGATGCAATTTCCAAGCTGCATTACTCCAGCAATGAGCTGAAATGGAGAACTTCATTTTGTATATAATTTTGCTTTTGCAAAGGAAGTCTATCTCTATCTTCCCAGTTCTGATACAATGGAAGTAATGTAACTGACTGAGAATGGCCTCCAATCCAAGAAATGCTGTTCATATACTCCAAGAAACACAGGATCATCTTAACAACTTTAGGTGCTACACAGTCTAAAAGGAATACCTTCTCAGAACCCTGTAGTACTAAGTCTTGTTTTGAGCAGTGTTTCAGTAAGAAACTAAGAAAGCAGAAGTGATTACCTGTGTTTATTCTAGTTCCATTATTCACATAGCAAATTTAGTGGCAAGGACTGCTGTCAGTAACATGTGTAATTTTCAAAGGAGGAAGGACACTCTAGTCATCTGCCAGTGGTCTTCTTGCATCCCCCTGTGACCGTGAAATCAGCACTTCACAGCAAGTACATTCCAGACAGGCAATTTTCTTTATATCTGTCTAGTGGATATGCTTATTTCTAACACCATTCTCAATTATACCAAGTAACTCTATACGGTACCTTTTACCCCACAGAAAAGAGGGGAATTAAATACTCACTTACTGGGTGATAAAATGATGAATCTTAACAAGTAAATTTTTATGTAAAGGACTGATCTTGAGATATTGTTAGTATTTTTAAATCTTAATTTTATGTTCGGCATTGTGCAAACATAGGGATGCTCTTTACTACCTAAGCTAAGTTTTTTTTTTTTATTAAGGATATTCAAGTTCAAAATGACATGAAAAGTGATGTTCCTATATTTATTTTGTTGAGACCTGAATCTATGCCTCCATTTTGAAGCCAGTATTTTTTGTATTAACCACCTCACCAACTCTTCTGTTTGGGAACTTATATACAACACAGTAGCACATACTGAGTTACTTATAAACAAAGTTTTGGAAGCTGAGAATCCAAAATTGAGGCATCTGAGGATTCTGAATCTGGTGATGTATGACTTTCTTAATTTTCTGGTTGGGCTGGGGCAAGGCACTGATATTACAAAGAATTCCTGTAATATAAAGCCACCTATTATTTATATATGCATTTCTATGACAGAAAGCACTAAATAGACATCTCTGCCCTCCAAATTAAATCTCCAGTGCCAGGAATATGTTACATCTAGTCAAATTGTTGGCCTAAGTGGCACCACGGAATACCAAACCAACTCACAGATCTAAGCCAGAATGAGTCACAATGCTGAGATGGAGAGTGGACACAAGCCCAGTTCCTAACCCAGAAGCTATCTCTATAATAGCTCTCAAAGGAAAATTTAGTTTTCTCCAAAGAAGTCTCACTGGGCACATAAACCACACTTACAAACAGACCCATGTTCAATAGTATATAGCCAACATAAAATGAACTCGATGGTAGTTTTGGAGGATTTTTTTTGTCTCACAATGCTTTGTCTGGGCATATTTTTAAAACCTTATAGGGTTTTTGCTTTTGTTCTATGGTTTCTGGTTTTGTTTATATTGATTTTCTGTTTATGTGAATGTTTATGTCTCAGTATCGATGTATGTTTCTTGTGATTTTTCTTGGATCCCACCCTCCATTGTTTGTTTGTTTATTCCATTCCAGTTTGTTTGCTTTTTTCTTATTTTATTATTTTTAGAAGCTTTTTGTATTCTAATGAGAGAGAGAAGGAAAGGGTGTGGAGTTGAGTAGGTAGGGAAGAGGGAAGGATGTGGGTGGAGTTGGAGGAGGTGAAACTATAATAGAATATATTGTGTGAAAATACATTTTAAATTTTTAACAACAAGTAATTTAACTAAATGAATACTCACAAAAATTCAAAATTAAAAAATAAAGAAAATGTTATGGTTATCATTTAGTCCATTTAATCCAACTTTGAGAACTTTCATGGTGTTAATAGTTCCAATAATGTTCAAAAGTCCAAAATTAGTTTTCTGGAAGACTCAAGGAAAATTTTAGCTGTGGACACCTTTAAAATAAAAAGAAAGGTATCCATTCCATTTTATAAGGCAGGTAATAAACACCCCATCCCAAGAATAAAGGAATGGGGTCCTGGAAAGCTTGAGTGAGAGCAAAGGTCAAATTCTGGAGCTACATATTCAGCATTTTGGTCACATAATGTCATCATAAGAATTCCCAAAGAGTCTTACCCATATGGATTTACCTTTCCCAGCACTTCATAAGTCCCTTCTCTTAAGTTATCTGTATGTGGTGTCTTCAATTCTCAGCTATCTTATATTCCTGGCAGACTAATGTCCTAATATCTTCATTCTGGGTTAGACTTCAATTTGTTCTTCATGCACAGCATGCTTAAGGATTCCCCAAACCAATTGCATGAACATTAAATTTCCCAAGCAAATCTCAGTCAAAGCTCCAATATTCCCATAATTTCTGTATGTTATACAACTTCAAAAACAGACAATGCCAAGCTCTGCTGTTGCCTTTGTTGGTGCCTAAGCCCATTAGACTTGTAGATGATTCTGCTGGGAATTCAGAAGAGCAGATCTCAACAGGAATGTGGACATTAAAGATTATATTCTTGAAGCTTCTGTTGGGAACACGAATTTTGGGGAACTGGACTAGAGCCATTTATTCTGTCCAACAAGTTTTTGATGTTTTGCCTAGATGATGAAAGTTTCCATGACATGAATACAAAAGTCATAAGCTAAGTACCTAAGCAGCTGAAGTGGGAAACACTTCTCAAAGGGCTGAGTGAACATGATGCTCTGTAATTGCTCTCTTTTTACAGAAGTGTTTTATGTGGTATTACAATCTTCCCTCATGGAACTATAATAAGAGAGCTCTTGCCAATTCCCCAAATGCCCTTGTGGTAGATGATATGTTTTATCAACTTGAAAGGATCTAGAATCACCTATGAGATAAACCACCAAGCCTGCCTATGAGGGATTATTTGGATTAGGTTAGTCTCTGAGCATGCTTGTGGGAGATTAGTTAAATCAGGTTCATTGAGCTGGGAAGACCCACACCAGGTATGCACAGCACCACTCACTGGATATGAGTTCAGAACCAAATAAGGAAAAGAGATAGCTGAGAACTATTACTTATCATTTTCTTTTTTCTTATTGTGGACACAATGTGGTCAGATGCTTGAAGCTCTTGTTTCCTGGGTATTCTGTGCCCTTGAACTGTGAACTTAAATAAATCCTTTACCATTAAGTCCTAAGGTGTTGCTTGTCAGGTACTTTTACATAGCAATGAGACAAGGGCCTAATAACAATACTCAAAGTATCTTTCTAATTTCTCAGTGCAAAATATTTAGCAGAGTCTCTTTAATAGTACTAATTTCTTAGCAACTAAGGCCTCTTAGTTTCTATAAATGACAAACTATAAATGATTTCTTATTTTAGCCAAATTACACATTTGCATACCTTTCTGCTCTTCCCGTTGTTTCTTATTCTTACTGTAAACCTCACTGACACAGCTAGCAATAACCATATTGCAGTTTGAATGGGATGTTATCTTAAAATTTTACTCTGCTAATTTTGTTAGTTCATTACTTGTGACTGCCACCTCATTCAGAATTTCACCATATGGCAAAATATCTAGAAGTGCTAATAGAGTTGAACCTTATGATTACAGTCTTTAAATGTACTCACCCTGTCCTCATTCTTCTGAACTCCTCCCAGAATTATTAATGAAGGTATATTCATGGATTTCTAAGGCTTCTATAGCTTGCACATCCAAATTCTTCCAAATCTATTCTCCAAACCACATTCAAAGGCCTTAATCACCATGTGGTGAGAGTTAGCGAGAGCAACAACCCCACTCTTAGTATCAGTATCAATTTTCTATGTTGATTGCTCTCCTATCACTATTACAGAATGCCTGATGAAAACAATTTAAGGCAGGAAATGTTTCTTTTGGTTCATGATGTGAGTCTATCCTGGTGAAGCACCTCAATTCATGGTGAAGGCAAAGTTGTTAACATCATGAGGAACCAGGACACAGAGAGTGAGGCAGCAATCTGGGCCATAGTGTAACCCTCAAAGGTCCATTCTTAGTTACCTACTTCTTCTAGCTAGCCATTGAAGAAGTTACAAAGAAAATAAACCCCACTATCTGGCGACCATGTATATTATTATTAACCCATCAATGATTGGTTTAGAGAGAATGGTCTCATTGGCCACTTGAATCCTTTGTCCCAAGAGGGCAAAACTGTTTGGGAAGGTGTGGTGGTTTGATTAAGAATGGCTCCCAACTAACAATTTGAGCATCTGTGGAAAGGCTACCATAAATGACCTTCCCGGACAGTGAGATCAACAACTAACTTATCCATGGAGCTCTCACCTAATGCCTGTTGGAAACAGAAGCAAACACCCATACTTAAACACTGAGTCGAACTAGAACCCAGATGCAGATGGAGAGGACAAGACCAGGTTGCAGAAACACATAGAGACAGCTTACCTGAACAAGGAGGAGCTAACAGGCCCCCAGACTGATAGCTGGGAATTCAGCATGGGACTGACTCAGACCCTCTGAGCATGGGTCTCAGCTAGAAGGCCTGAGCAGTCTAAGGGACCTCAGACAGTGGAGCCAGGATGTATCCCTGGTGCACAAAAGGACCTTGCGAACACATCCCCCATGGAGGGACACTCCCTTAACCTAGAGACAGGAGAGAAGTCCTAGTCCCTTCTGCAAATGACTTGACAGATTTATATGACCCCACCTGGATGGGAGGGGAGGGTGGCCAGGGTGCATATAAGGGGGCAGAAAGTGAGTGAGGGAGGGAGAGGGTGAGAGGGAGAGGGAACTGGGATCGACATGTAAAATAATAAATTTTAAAAAAAGAGAATGGCCCCCCCATAGGCTCACATGTTTAGATGCTAAGTCATCAAGAATGACACTACTCGGTCTTTAAGATACGTGGCCTTCTCAGAGTAGGTCTGGTCTTCTAAGAGGACTTATGCCACTAAGGGTGGGATTTGAAATTTGAATGATCAATCCAGGCCCAGTATGTCTGTCTTCCTGCTGCCTGCAGATCCCGATGCAGAGATCTCAGCTAACTCTCCAGTACCATGTCTGCCTGTGTGCTGCCATGCTTCCCTACATGACAATAATGGACTAAATCTCCGAACTGTAAGTCAGTCCCAGTTAAATGTTTTCCTTCATTAGAATCACTGTGGTCCTGATGTCCCTTCACGGCAATAGAACACTGACTAAGATAGAAAGATTAGGAGGCGTGTCACTTGGGGTGGACTTTGATGTTTCAAAAGAAATTAGATGTAAGCTTCTCCAGCTCCATGCCTGCCTGTCTGCTACCATGCTCCTCACCATAATAGACGTGGACTTAAAGTCTGAACTGTAAGCAGCCCCCAATGAACTCATTCTGTTACAAGTTTCCTTGGTTATTTTATCACAGCAGTAGTGATATTTCAGATTCATGCAATAGTAGACATTAATCCCATTTGTTTGGGCTCTACCCTTGTGACCCCAAATTTTCCACCCTCTAATATCACTCTTTGGGGGTATAAAAATCTACATCTAAATTTTTCTGAATTGCAGGAGAGTCACAAACTTTGAGATCATAGCAAATCAATTGAAAATCATAATATCCTTGAAGAAAATCATGTACAAAAAGTTCAAATTAGAGGCATAGAAGATATGCTATTTCATTTCAGAAATCATTGGCCTTGTCAAGTACAAGAGAATAGGTAGAGATATTCAATAGGACTATTTCCCTTGAAATAAGGTCAACTTGTTTGGGGCTCTATTGAATTTTCTTTGCATTGTATGTTTACCTTGAGTCTATTTCTTTCTTCCCTTGATAACTTTGACATGATCAAATTTTAGTAGTTAGCTGGCCTTTTCAAACTCAAGAAATAAAGTCAAGTACAATAGAGATGTTTTTCTGTCAGCCTTGGGATGCTGGCTCTGGGAATGAGTGTGGGTGGCTCATTGCAGGCAGCTCATGACAGGATGGTTCCCCAGCCTTGCTGACAGGGCTAAAACAAACACGACTCTTTCTGACTTGTAATTTCTCCTCTTTGTTTGATTCTTTGCCTGACTAGAATCTTCCTTTCACTGGAGGCTTTTGAATCCATTGAAGAGTGGCAAGAGGAGAGGGTGCATTTTAGGATACAGAGTTTGATTTTTCTAGTCTATAGATCTGTGGTGCCATGTAGATTTTATATCAGCAGTAATTAAACATCAGTTAATAGTTGTTTGTAGGCTCAAGTCTATGATTTTTTCAGAGCTGAACTACTTTAGAAGTGTTTTGAACATCTCTTATTTTTGACTGTTAGCACTGGTAAGGTAAGAATGTGAAAAGCCAAGTAAATTAGCAATTAAGGTGTCCACTTGCTTAATTATATTTTTTAGAATACTTTTTCTCTAAAGACTTAAGGTTCTTGGATATGAGGCAAAGTTGACAAGATCTGGATCCTGCCTCTACCATCTCTCTTAGCTTTGTTAACCTAACTCATCAACTCCTTGAACTTCAGTTTCTGTACCTGAAACAGACATGGTACTGCTCTTTGTAGCTATCCAAATATTTAGACTTAGTACATGTAATGATCTAAAACAATACCTGCTACACAGTATTACTCATTAAAGTGTTTGAGTATCTTGATATGCATAGTTGTCTTGGAGCAAAGCATTTGGATTTAAGAACTGAATAATATTACTGACATTTTCAGCAAAGCTATAAAAGTAATTTATTTCTTCAACTTTGGTTTTAAATCAGCATGATATTTTACTGAAGTTATGATCAGAGGTATAGATCACAGGCTGGAGCTCTTCCTCTCAGCTTAGTTTCATTTCAAGACATGTGCATTTCTGTGAACCTCTGAGCTGCGAGTGGGAGTCATGGAAAAATTACTATCAACAGTTAGAGGTACACAAGAAGGGCTTTAAAAAAGAGTTGACATCTCTGCCATGGTACTGAGTTTCAGTTTTAATCATTGAGGGCTATGGAATCAACAGACACACAAACTGGGTAATTCCATAATGTTCTATAGCTTTACTCTGATAGAAAGTGTTTATTATTAATAATCCATTTAAAAATTAGAAGTTTAAGCCTAAGGTAATTGCCAAAAAATGATTTTTATATAGACAAGAGGTTAGTAAACACTGTCTTTTAGAAAGCATTGCAGATACAATTTCAATTTAATCTCCTAAAGATTAAATTCAAACACGTTTACAAGATCAATGATGGCAACCAATAAGATATTATTGATTTTGTCTAGCTATTGGTGAATGCACCCTGAGAAATATGTGTCAGCAGTAAACTCATCACTACTGCTGTTTTATGGGTCCCACAGCTAGAGCCAAGTTGTATTATTTCTAAAAACTGCTATAGACAAGAAAATAATATAGACCAAATGTAGAGGCAAACTACAGGACAATGGGATTGAAGATTGTATCTTTCAACAATAGACCAACAATAGTAAGAAAAATTCAACAAAGAAATTTATTGATACACATACCAATGCAATTGTGAAGCTAGAAGTAAACTCGTGAATCTATACAAAATAATTTTTATAAAGATCCTAACAATAAGAAAAGATAGTGTTCAATGACTTGTATTAAAAGTATTGGATATTGACATGAAGAAGCATGAAAGTAGATCTATTTCTCTTATCAGTTATAAATATCAACACAAAATGGATTAAAGGCATAAATGAATGACAGGAAACTTCTACAAGGAATAGTGGAATAGGCAAGGACTTTTTTTTTTAAATAAAACCTCCAGATCACAAAAAAAGACAAAAGTGCAAAAGTTGATATATTACTATGATTACATCAAATTAGAAAGCCTCTACACAGAAAAATGAAACTGTCTACACAGTGAAAAGACAACCTACAAAATAGAAAAAAATATTTGATCTGGCAAGGGATTGAAATCCAAAAGTTATAAGCACTCTGAAAACTAAATAGCAAAATAATACCAGTAGTAGTAACTTTATGAAGAAGTGGGCAATTTTCTTAAATTGACATCTTTCAAAATGAGATATAAATGCCTACCGGTAGATAAAAATGCCCAATATTAATTATCAGAGAAATGCCAATCAAAACCATATCAGCTCACCTCAGTACATATAACTATAATTTCTAAAATGTGTTAGAGGGAAGTTTGGCTAAAAAAGTGAGTAAGTACAACCATTATATATAAAACAGTTTGGAATGTCCTCATAAATGTAAAAATCAAACTATTTGTGATCCAGAAATTCCACTGCTGGAAATATATGTGAAGGGCATGAAATAAAAAGATTAAGGATAGTTTTACTTCTAGGTTTCTTGTAGCATTGTTCAAAATAGATAATGAGAGCAAGGTAAGTGTTCATCAGTTTATGAATGTGTCAAGAAATTATGGTGTATATATACAATGGAATATAATTCAGTCATACAAATAAATGGACTCCTGCAACATCTAACTATGTAGACATAGCTAGAGCTCTTCATGGCATGTGAAATAAATCAGGTATAGGAAGATGAGCAATGCATTATCTCACTCATATGTGGAATCTAGAAATGTAGCTATCATGAAAGTCCAGAGTGGAATAGTGGTCACCAGATTCTGGGGAGTTAATTATTTGTTAAAATTTTGGCAGCTTTTAACTTCTCTACAATAAACTGTGATATCTTGCCCATTACACTTCCATTTTTACAGATATTGTGAACTTATCTGGTATCCTACATTTTCATGTCTTGAACAAGTCTTGTGTGGATGGTGAGAGCTAGAGTGCATTCATGACACAATAGCCACACTATATTTAGAAGACAACATTTGGTAGTACTCTTCATCATTTGGCTCTTATATTTTTACTTTCTTTCTTTGCATTGTATATTGGGCATCAGAGTCAGATACATATACAGATGCACAGATACACACACAGACATACATGGATGTTTTATTTAGGACTAAATACTAGTCTCTTATAGTCAGCACTTTGTTAGGACATATGTCTCTGTTTTGACTGTCACTTCTGCCAAATGATGTTTCTATAAGGGTGAGAGTTGGTGTAGTCTATTAGTATAAACATAAATATTTGGAAGGCAGTTTAATTATAAATCCGTTAAGAAAAGATATCAGAAGTAGATTCTCCCATATGGCTGGCGACCTCCCTATTCATCATCTTTTGATCAGGTTTATAATATTAGGCATAAATTTTATCTCATGGAATAAGCCTCAGTTTAGATCAGAAAACAGTTGATTACTTAGAGAAAAGTCATGACACTTCTGCATTAGAGAACATATTTTGTCTGGCAGGTTAGTAATGTAGCACAAAGAGTTCACAAGTCATTGATATTTCCTCCCAATAGCTTGTATAGAATCCTCTGGCACTATGAAAGCTAGTCAATAGGGAGGAACCTTCCAGTTTTGCATCTTTTCTCTTTCTGTGATCTTATATATCTTTCCAGTTCATTTACTCATTAATAAATGTCACATACCCAGTTATGTTTCTCTGTGCCTTATATCCAACGATTGTGTTACCTTCAGCAATATATTCTACTTACCTGGTTTTGGGGGGCAACAAGAACAGTGGCAATAGTCTATATTGTTTTAGTGTCTTCAGGTACTCCTGCTCAAAATCACTTAGATAAATATCTTATATTTGTTACCATGAATTTGGTCCAATCACCTCTGAGCCCTTGGAGAAGTATTCACACACGAAGTATAACTCAGTTTAAGCTCCTTTAAAAAAAAAAAAAAAGAAAGAAAATGTATTGTTTAGTCAGCTAATAAATTAGTAGGTTTCTATGAGTTTTTCCTAGTCCTTAGTTTTGGTTGGCTCCTCTCTAACTCACTTTCCTCTCCTCCAGGGTCCATTCTCATTTCTACTTCTCCATCTCTAGTATTCCCATCTTCCATCTCAACATCACATATTTTATTATCCTTCCTGTTTCTTTCCTTGTTCCCTCTATAGCATCTCTCTTGCTTTTTGGCTTCTACAGATAATCCCTCCAACGTAAACACAGAAATCTAAAACATTAAATGTTGGGTTTGCAGATGAGAAAGAACACAAAGCAAAAAAAAAAAAATAAATAAATAAATAAATAAAAAATAAAAAGCAAAAGCTTTCACAATAGGTCTCACATATAGAGAACCCTAACACTCTAGGATGATGCAATCCTCGTCTTTCTTGCCTATCAGTACTTAAAGTTTCAACCAGGAAATTTGTTAATTCTAGTTCCATGGGTTCTGTTAAGTATGGGCATGTTCTGGTAAAAAACAAAAAAGGTACATTCTAACTGTGGGCATTGTTGACCTCCACAATGCCAAATTTACTTAAAAAAAAAAAAAAAGGTTTGGCTTTATTTTCTTTAATATTTAAAATCATTGGATTATTTAGTGTATCTGATTTAAGTAATCTCTTCTTTTGGTTCATTTACCTCTCTTCCCTCTAAATAGTACCTAGTTTCTCATGTCACTAAGCCTAGTCAGAATTCTTGACACTGCTTATCATTTATCTCCAAATAAATAGATTCCCACTAAGTGTCTTGATCATTCTTCATTTCCAGAGCTTTCACTGGAGTCTAAACCACAGTCATTCTAACTGACTAAAATAACAGCTACCTGATGCTTCTTTCAAATCTATTCTTTATTGTAAATGGAAAAGATACTTTTTTAAAATCAATGTATAAACAGTTAATATTCTTGTTAAATACCTTTATTGGCTTTCCAGTGCTTTTTAACTTAACTCAATACTCCTTAAAACAACGTCCTTCTAACTGGATGAACTGTATCCTGTGTACCTCTGGCTACTCTTATCTATCAGCTGCATAGAGCTTTATATCATGAATGGAATGATAAAAGTTTCTTCTTCTCTTCCTAAGTTCACTTTACTTCTAATATACCCTCTTCAGTGAGATATTATGTCAGTTAATGTCTATCTTACTTAGGATTTCTACTGCTCTGAAGAGACACCTTGACCATGGCAACTCTTATAAAGGAACATATTCCATTGGTGGAACATGGCACCAGGTAGCAGGCATGGTGCTTAAAAAGGACCTGAGATTCTACAATGTGATTTTGAGGCAGAAAGTGAACTGAGACAATGGGTATGGCTTGAGCATATATGAGATCTCAAAGCCTATCTCCACAGTGACATACTTCCTCCATCAATGCCCACATTACTCCAACAAAGCCACACATCCTAATAGTGCCACTCCCTGTGGTTGAATTTTCTTTCAAACCACCACATTCTACTCCCTGGCCCCCATAGGCTGGTAGCCATATCATAATGCAAAAATGCAATCAGTCCAACTTCAAATATCCCCATAGTCTATAACAGTCTCAAACTTATTTAAAAAAATATAAAGTTCAAATTCTCTTCTGAGATTCATGCAATCTCTTAACTGCCTACAAAATTGAAATTAAAAAGCAGATCACAGGGCTAGAGAGATGTGTTATGGGTTAAGAACAGTCGTTGATCTTTCAGCAGTCTTAAGTTCAATTCCCAGCAACCGCTTGGTGACTACAATGATTTACCATAGGATCTGATGCCCTCTTCTGTCATTCAGAGCACTCATACATAAACTATAAACAAACAAACAAACAAATACAAATACTTGCAACATATAATGGCATAGGATATATATTACTGCTCAAAAAATTGGGAAGAGAGCATAGTGAGAAAATATTGGACCAAAAGCAAGAGCAAAAACCAGCTGGGCAAACTGCAAACTCTACATCTTCACATCTGATGCCAAAGTGCTCTTCAGATCTCCAACTCCTTTCAGTTTTGTTGACTGCAAAACATTTCTTTTTCTTGGGTTGATTTCAGTCCCTGTAAATATCTTTTCTTGGCAAGTATCCAACAGCTCTTGCATCTCTGACACCTTGGGGTCTCCATGGCCATTCAGGCTTCAACTTCACAGATTTACAAAATGGCCTCTCTTGTCCTCTACTCAGAGACACCCCTGACACAAGTACCTAGTGTTCCTCAGGCACAGAGGAATATTCCATAGCCTGCTTCTTCTATCCTGAACTCTATAGCCAGAACCATGTGGCCAAAGCTACCAAGTTCTCCTGGTTGTTGTGATTGGAACATGGCCTCCTCATTCAACTACATCTTTACCAGCTTTCTGTTCTCCACAGTTTCCTTCACTACATAAGCTTAGCTATCCTTAAAGTGGACCTGTAGAGCAAGCTGACCTCACACTCAGAGATCCACCTGCTTCTGGAGTGCTGAGATTAAAGGTGTGCACCATCACACCCTACTTTAAGCTTTTCTTAATTTCTTTTCATAAATTGGAAATTTAACTGAGTGGGATCTTTCCCTGAGGTCACCTTTCTTCTTCTTCCATTTATTCATCTGGTTATCTCCTTCAACACAGGACTTAGATTCATTCCACTTCCTGGTTCTCCTTCTCTCCTCAAATGGTACATTTTGTATTTTTCCTTTCTTAGTTTTCTCCCTTTCCATTATAAATATCTGTAAGCATGAGCACAAGTAAACACATGTCAATCTATACTAGGCTGCTTTGAGATTTCCTCTGCCAACAGAATGAATCCAATTCTCTTCACTTTAGGCCCAGGCAGACTCTTTCAACAAAGCAAAAATCAGCCATATTCTTTACCAATATATCATAAGAATGATCTCTAGGCAACATACTAGAATTCTATTCCCCTAAAATGTCTTGAGCCAGGCCCCCATAGTTCAAATGACTGTTAGAGCTATTGTCTTCCATGTTCCTACTAATATCCAACACTTGGATGATTCCATTGCTTTTTTAAACTAAATTTCAAAAATCCAAATTCCTCCAAACAAAGACATGGTTAGGCCTATCATAACAACACCCTAGTCTCTGCTACCAACTACTGTCTTAACCAGGTTTTATACTGCTGTGAAGAGACCATGACCTAGTATAAATGAAAATATTCAATTGGGTAGCCTATGTTCAGAGGTTTAGTCCATTATTGTCATGGTGGGACATGGCAGTGTGAAGACAGACATGGTATTAAAGGAGCTGAGAGTTCTACATCTTATCTGAATGCAACAGGAGATGCTGGGCATGGCATAAGCATTAATGAGACCTCAAAGCTTATCTCTACGGTGACATACTTCCTCCAACTAAGCCCGCACCTACTCCAACAAAGCTATACCTCCTAATAGTACCACTCCCTATGGGGGGCATTACATTTCGAACCACAGTGTCATCAAATTACTATGTGAGGGTATCACATTCTAAAAGGTCAAACTGATACTTCTGGAGTTTCCATTTGAATAAAGGGTTATCCCAATACTTTGGGTCCTTGGAAAGGATAGCGTAACAGAATTATCTGGTAGAGAAAAACTATTCCTATAATGAGGCAGGAAGAATAGAGATTTAGAAAAGAACCAGGCTCTTCCAGTTCTCTTTGAAAGCATGTTCCCAGTGATAAAGACTTTTTTCTTGAGGTCCTACCTACTCAAAAGGTCTACAGAACTACCCCAAAGAACAACTCTAGGATCTGATCCTTACAAATGAGACTTTGGAAAACATTGCCAAGTTTTAATTATATAAAGTTTTTTATGTTAAGTGCTGCTATATAAACATTTTTGGAGCTCTTCAAAAATGATGAAGTAGATTCAGGGAAGAATTAAGTGAGAACCAGGTGCACTGAGAGGAGGGAAAAGATCTGACTTAAACATTTCCTGTTTTACAATCTTATCTTGGTCTTGTATTAAGCCTTCATTATTTACTTAACAAATAGCTCTATTGGTTATGCAGCATTTAATTTGTGCAAAGCAGTGTCTCAAGTGCTTAGGAAACATTAATTCCTTTACTTAATTGCTGCTGTGTGGCAGAACAGAGCTATGTTCCAGATTCTGATTCCTTAATGTTGTCGTACTCATTAGGCAAAACACTGCTCCTCCCGGAGAACTCTGTGCTTGAGAAGAATATGTGGCTTCAACCTTAAGACAAAGCTGTTGTAAATTAAGAACTTCTAGAAATACCTGATTTTTTTTTTTAAAAAAATAACTCGCAAGTCATTTATTTTTCATTAATTCATTCAATATTTAACGTGTATCTTCTATATGGAAGGAGCTGTGCTACCAATGGGATGTTTGCCAGATCTCAGATTTTTGATTCTTAAACATGACCTTTCTTTCCACTTTGGGACTCCCTGACACACGTGTCTCTATCCATTTTAGATAAACCCTTTCATAGATGCCCCAGTTAACTTGAAATAAAAATATGTTCAATCTCTTCCACATTTTACCTTGGCATTCAAGCCCATTTATTATATATGTGTGGCCAGGACTAATTTCCAGAGAGTGGAAATTTAAGCTACTTTCATTCCATCTCAAGCCGTTTGAAATTCCCAAGGGTGTACCTCAGCTTCAGTGTGCCCCTTCCCTCTCTCCCCCTGTGAATGTGTGCTTTCAATATTTACATGACTTATCCTCTTTTACTACCTAAAAGAGCACGCTCATTATTTTTTTAACATGTGTACTTCGTGTGGTTTCAACACAGATGGGTCTCTGTGCTTAGTGAATAAAAGAGTAGGGACAAGGAAGAAGTGTTAAGTGCTTGAAGATGCAGGCCTAGTGGTGAAGAGTGGGGACAATCAATGAATAGCTACTGGCATATTCTAATATCTATTTTTCACCTGTGAACTTATGAGGGAATTCTTTACTGAGACAGTGTCGGTGATAATGATGAATTATGTAGGCCAAAGTCCAGGACATGGATGTCCAGGCACTTGGTGCTGTTGTTCTAGGTCTCTTTCTTCTTAAAGACACTACATAGTAATTTATGAGGGATTTCATTTTGCAACAATTGTTCCTATCTCACCTGAACGCCTACATACCTTTGCACTTAAGCTTATTTTCTCAGTGGTAGATTTTGTAGGTTATCAAGTTCCCAATCAGATGTCAAGCTTGCCAAGGAAACCATTATATCCTCTTCGTTTCCCTTGAATCAGTACTTCACAAAGAAAGAAAATCACGAAAATAGAGATTAAAAATATCTAAGCATAAATGCAATAGAAGCTGTTCGTTACTCATACAAATTGGAAAGAAATATGCTGTAAGTAAATAGGAGGGACACATATCCAGTTTTAAAAAAGAAAACGGGGGTTCTAGAGAAAGTTTCCTCCCCAAGTTAAAGAATAAACTTATTTGCATCTCAGATCAATTAGCAATAGATTGTTTTTTAAAATTACAAAACTCAGGTAAAAAATCCAAAGATGAACACATATAGGAGTATTCTGATACAGAAAAGTAATTGGTATTAGAGCATTTTCATTAACATAAAAAAATCTTAGGAAGGGTTGATAATTGTGCATGCCTTTACTTTTAGCATCTCCCAAGCAGGAGTCTATGTAGTGAGTTCCAGGCTTTCCAGAGTATATGATGAGACCCTCTCTCAAAAAGAAACAGCATCAACAAAACAAAATAAAAATTAAAATAATTTTATACATGTATTTAAAGAGCTAAAGGAAGGTGAAAGTAATACAAAACAAACAAATAAAATATAAATAAATGGAATTGTGGAAAGAGAAAATTTGGTAGAGAGGGTGTCTAAATTCATTGAGGATTTGGTAGACTATATAGCAACTTCAGACAAATCATCTGGCTAGGGTTTTTTGTTTTCAATAGAACTAGAGCCCTACTTGATATCTTTTCAAAAATAACATAAATATAAACATTCAAATATAAAATTAAAAGCATCAACACAGTGTTGTCTTAAATTTTATTTTACATTGACAGGAGTGATTGAGTTCTAGCATTATGGTATACAGTTGTAGCACAATAATAAAAAACACAGTGTTTTTGTTGTTGTTGAAGATCAGAAAAGTAAAGAGATCAGCCAGTTGAGAGTTCTTCCCTCTACCAATACTCATATCGAAGGGGTGATCATGTCCTCTGATTGCATCTCCAGACTGAACTGCTTCTCACCAAATCTCAGACTGCTCCTGAGAATGCACTAAGCTCCTTATATTTTCTCTAATGCTGGGTTAAATGCACGAGCACTGTTTCTCTTTTAGACTGATTTACTCTCATGTAGCCCAGGATGGCCCTGAACACAAAGAAATACATCTGCCTCTGTCTCCTAATTCCTGGTATTAAAGGTTCATACCACCACTGTCCAGCTTCTATGGTTGTGGCTAGCTTTGCCTTCTGATCTCCAGGCAAATTATAAGATCATAAACATTATATCACCACATAAAGTATGGCAATTACAATTATTAACAATGCCTTGAATGTGTATTTTCTTTTTAAAATAAATCTGATATGAAAAGTCTTTTATATCATAAGCTAGGAGGCAAAAATATGCTCTAAAATTGATCCACATAAAAACTACAACTTGTCTATTGCATAAAAGAGTCATATTGTCAAAAGAAAATGATAACTAAAGAAAACACTTTCAAAGTATAAAATTCATAAGGAAAATACCATATTAATAATATCTCACAAGAAAAACAATGAACCAGAATTTAAGGCAATGTTTCCTAGAAAATAATTATAAAAACCAACAAGTTTTTCATGAAAATTGCTACAATTTATTAAATATGGAAATTTAAGTAGTGATGAGACATCATTTTACCTTAGGATACCAGAAATACACTATTTAATAGTAGCCAGACTTAGCAAAGAGAGACATTTACTTCCAACTCATGTTGAAAGACAATTTGAAAGTCCCACGGAGAAATTTCAATTTCCCACTCAAAATAAATAAATATATAAATAAAAAACCGTATCCCTAATTTTTTGGCCTTGTGTGTTTACAAGATACATGTGTAGAGATACACAGAGCATGCAAGTACACCCATAGGAGAAAAATGTATATGACTGCTTAGAAATGGGCAATTTTGATGACCTAAAAGAAAAGTGCAAAACAGAAATGTTTATGCAAATAAGAGTTACATATTGAATATAAACATGTATTGTCCAGGAATACTGGCATGAAATGTGAATACAGTCAGCTCCATGCGTTGACAACTGAGCAGGGCAAGGGCGCAATACCACCTTAGCTTCTGCATTGTTTGCGATGGCATTATGAATCAGACCAGAATCTGCTAACGGATTTTAATTCTTTTTCTCCTAAAATGGCCACTCTTTTTACCTCTATCTCTTTAGACTGAGACACTTATCCAAGAACAACTTGTTTGTTCTAAGACACCATGTGTCTCCCTGGTAAATGGTAGTTTCAGCAACTGGAATATTCATGCTCCCTGTGAGACAAATCCCTTTGGGCTTCATGTTGGTATTTATAGATTGCACTGACAGCCATGCTGAAGTCTGCATGTGCTGGTTACAGCACGGATGTTGTGGCCCAGGCTCTGGCTGCGGCAGTCAAAGGATGCCTGTGACAGGAACGGAGTAAGTGGCAGTGAGCAGGGCCATTTATTCTGGCATGGCTTACATCATGCCTTTTCTTAGTTCTTTCCTTCCTTCACTTCCCTCTGGGCTTGGCAGAAAAATAGATCCCACAGCATTATCATTATCCTGGTGAAAGAGAGAAAGAGAGAAAGAGAGAAAGAGAGAGAAATGTGACCTTCCTATGTGCTCTAATTGCTGAACACAGAAATATGGCTCTGAGCAGTGTAATTACAGGGGCAATCAATTAGGTGAGTGACTGATGACTATCACGCGAGTCAAAACCAGAAGATGCAAACAGGAGTATAAATAAAAACTTGGGAGGTTTTTATTTACAAAGTGTTCTTTCTGTTGTTTTATTCTCTTGTGTGTTACCAGTGCTGCTGGGTGGGGCACATCCTAGATCCTGGAAATTTTCATAAGCCAAGGTTGGCCTCTTATCCTCTGTAGTCCAATAAAACAGATGAAGCAATAGTAAAACACAGACAATAGGTATTTATTCAATGTGACCGCAGGTCTATCTTTGGAATACGGACATGAGGTTTAAATTTAAATAGAAGGCAAAAGGCCTGGCTAGCTAAGCAGTCCTGATCGAGATACGGTCCTACACATGGTCATTGTCTAAGCTGCAGAGCGGCAAGACGATCTGACCGGTTATAAGAACTTGTGAAGTCTGTTTGCTTCCTGAGAAAGTTCAGTTTCTTGGAGTCCATTGTCTTAAGACTTTGACAGTCAAAGGGTGGCGATGTGCATCCCATGAGTATTGTCACTCCTGCTATCATGATGGCGGGAGCGCTTCTACCCAGCATTTCACTCTTATAGTTAGAAAAGCAGAGTGCAGCATCCCCGCATCCTTAGGGAGAGCAGTTGGGTGTATAGAGAGCCTCAAGTTATGCTTTTCACTTCCGGCTCCACACCATTAACTCGACAATGGTTTCTTCCAAGTGGTAACATCCTCAAGAAGTGCATTAATTTCTTAAAGCTGAATCCAGTAATAACATTGAAGGAAAAAGAAAATAACTCTGTGTGATGACTGACACACTTTATTTAGCCTGTTGTTCATTCATAACAAGTACAAGTTTATAATCCTAACTTTCAGTGATTTGGTGAAGCCAGAAAACCGAGTCGTGTAACAAAATATCAACTATTTAAACCAACCAAACAAAAATATATTATGTTTGTTTAACAAAAATAATAGCTATAGATTGGACCTATGAGCAAATTACACTCTAAATAACTGTCTCTGTATCCACAGATGAATGCATCCCGCAGTCCTCATTAGAAAAACATCTCTGTGAAGGAGATGGGGGAGCACAGAGACCCATTGTCCAAGTGCAGGGGACAAGTGTCAGTGAGTACTTAGATTTGGGTATGATTTCAGTGACAACTCAGTTCTTTTGTATATGTGTATCCGAGTGGGTTTTAGTGTGATCTATATTATAGTCCGCCAGCCACAGGTTTTAGGTCTTTTCCATAGTGAGCAATGGAGTCCCTCTACATGTTGGGAATCACTTTCTTATCTCCCACCACTCTGCCCTGTTTGTATGTTTAACATTTTTATAATCGTGAATTCATAAAATGTGACTTTTTATGACTTTTTTTTTTAAGTAGGCATAGTTTCAAGGTTCATCCATGTTATATGATGGGATTTATTTTTATTTTATATGCATTGGTGTTTTGCCAGCATGTATGTCTGTGTGAGCATATTGGATCACCCTTGGAACTGAAGTTATAGGCAGTTGGAAGGACCCATGTGGGAAGAACAGTCAAAGCTCTTAACTACTGAGCCATCTTTCCAGCTCTGAATATACTGTATTTTTATTAATCTAGTCATCTGCTGATGACTCTTTTGGATTGTTTCTCCTGTTGGCTAATCTCAACAGTGTTGCTATGGATATTTATGTACAAGTTTAGTTTGAAGTTGAACACTTGCCTTTGATTCTCTTGCACATACACATACAAGTGGAATCTCTGAGCCTTGTAATTTCATGCTTAACTTCTGAAGACCCACTAAATCGTTTGCAAGGGGCTTCGCATTCTCACTAGTAAGATACAGGGATACTGTTATTCCACATCCTCAGCAAAGACATATCATTTGTGTGTGGGGAGGGGCTTATTTTTAAACAATTTAATTTTTACGTCTTTGCGATGCTCCTTTTTTTAATCTCAGCTTATCTCCCGAACACTGGAAATCCCATCAGACTTTGGTGACGTTTCCTCAGGGGTAAGGAGTCTCCCCAAATAGGGATATTTGATGTCCATCATGAGAAAAGGGTATCTCCCCTCTCTTTCGAGGATAAAGTGTGATCAGGGGACAGTCTGGCACTATCTGGTCCCTTTATCTGGTGTGATTGTCTTACTCTGGTTACTTGGTAAAAAGACAGTGTCAGATCTGCAGAGACAAAGAGGGTCCCCCGGCTAGATTACTTACTGGGCTTCCCCAGAGCCAGTGCTGTCCAACTGCCCTGTGCCTTTGGGTGAGTGAACCAAGTATCACATGTGATGCAGAAGCAGCTTGTTTCCTATTAATCATGGGTTTGGGCACACACACACACACACACACACACACACACACACACACACACACACACTTTGTTTTAGATCGGTTCCGTAAAGCAAGACCTCTGTTTGATTCAGAGTGGAATATGCTTATTTGGGCTACCCTCTGTTGTTCAAATGGGGGCCAGGTAAATTGGGCCCACTTTGAGAAAATATTCTGGTATCTTTATATTTTCTGTGACTGTTAAGTAGTTCACTTTCCTCTTTCAAGTTGTTCCTTGTCATTTTTCTCTAGTTTATATTTTTACTCAGCTAGAGAGATCTGGACCTTCTTGTCTGCAATAGATATCTAAGTATGTCTTTGCATGTATGTCCCCTGTACCAAGCTTTGCGTGTTCATGCATACAAAGCACATTATTTTCCTGGTATTTCCAATGGCTAATTATAACTCTTAACTTATAGGCACTTACTATACATGGAGTCAAAGGATTACCATGT
Source organism: Phodopus roborovskii (assembly GCF_943737965.1). Lineage (NCBI taxonomy): Eukaryota > Metazoa > Chordata > Mammalia > Rodentia > Cricetidae > Phodopus > Phodopus roborovskii. Next base: position 16,895,632 of record NW_026126511.1, read on the forward strand.
AGAATTTGCTGTAAGTATATTTTCATACATTGCGCAGGAGAGTTCTATGCTATTTAGCAATAATAACAGCCAGATTACGATTCTATTCAATTGTAAAACTATGAGTGCTTTGTGTTTGGATAACTGCCATCACATTTGTCCTTTCAAATTACTTGTACTAGTGTAACTAAAATTATGCTTCATGCTGCCATGTCACAAGCATTAGAGAGCACTTGAATGCCCAAGAGTGTTTTCTCAAAGGATTTAGAATATGGTCTAAATACAGCTATGGAGCTCAAGGCTTCCCTTCACTGAGAAAACAAGAAATAGTACTTTTGTTACAATAGGTAAGCCTATGGAAAAAACAAACCTCCAGAATTAGCTGAAAGGTTCATTCCCATCTCCCCTCCCCTCCTCCATCCCTCCCTCCCCCCACACACTTTTTGTCTTTTTATTGTCACTTGTAAAAGTTTTAAATGTCATTATGTCACAAACTACAATCACCTGGGAAGAAATCCCAAATGAAAGATTACCAGATCTATCTGATTGGCCTGTGGATATGTCTTTCATGGAGTGTCTTGATTGTTAGTTTGGCTGATCCAGCCTGATTTTGGCAGCCCATCCCCAAAAGGGAGGTCCCACACTATCCTGAACAGGAGATAGCTGGATAAGAGCAAAAGCAGCAAGCAGACAGGAAGTGGAGAGATTAGCTATCTCTAGCTTCTACTCTGTAACTTCCCTGCAGTGGTGGGCTATAACCTGGAATTGTAAGCCAAGTAAACTTATTCCTTCCTAAACAGATTTTAGCTAAGGCATTTTATCACAACAATAACATGAAACAGCAACCCTGGAGCTTAATGGAATTCTGAGGTAAAATGTCTTAATTGTGTTTATTGGTAGTTCTACCTCCCTCTTTTACAGTGCCTCCTCATGTGGGTTCCTACATCAGACACATTAATTTTAGTACTAAAAACTTCACAAATCTCCATTCTGAAACAGACACTGGAAACAAGAAGAATTGACTTATATTATCCAAAGCCACATCATTTGCCATCAATCAAGTAAGAATGCAGTTTCAGGACTTATTCCGAAGTCGTTATTCTTGTTTGTAATATAACTCCTTAAAACACATTAAACCTATTTGTAAAGTCATCTTGAAATAATAACCCATGACAAAACAGGATTTTATAAAATGTTCTTTCTTTATATATGGAGGTGCCAGAGCATCTGCTTGATTAATATTATGGGATGTTTTGCTCCAATGATAGAAACACTTTTTAACAAAATAATGCATTGTCATTAGCTCAGTGAACTATAATGGAGAACATTGTTTGGAGTGGCAATGGTGACTTATACTACTGTGACTTCTGCCCTGCCCCCTACTGTGTTATTTCTTTGCTGGAAGCTGACAGAAGCATTCAACAAAATGAGGAAATAGTGGAGGGCACAGCTGAATGAAATTTTGAAACAAACAGCCAAAGATAAGTGTGTGCCACATGAGAACAGCTCTTAATTGTTCTGTGATAATTCACTCAAAATATAATGATGTTGTTAGGAAGAATGGGCTAGTTTCTTGCGGATTACGAGAAACCATTTGTAGGAGATGAAAGGGCATCTAGCATTTGAATAGACAGAGGAAAGAACTGCAAGAACATGAAATTACTTTTTCGCCTGATAAGACATTTATCTGTGTTTCTCTATCCTCATGCTAAATGAGGTCTAGAAGATAGAGTCCTTTGAAAGCAGAAATGGCATTAGTTTGGAATTCTGTTCCAGCCACTCAGAAGACAGACATAAATCAGCATTTGCCATGAAGCTGATTACTAATGAAGAGACTTTTGCAAAAATCATCTTATCTAGCTTCTGTTTTCTCTTTTTCTCTCAAAACTGCCCAGGGCATCTTCCCAAAAGCCAAGGCTGCATTATATATAATATATATATTATATATATATATAAAATTATGATATGTAAGTAGCCTCTCTTCACTAGGAGAATTTGAAATATGGAATATATTAGCTCAAATCATACTTCCAATGCTCACAGATTTCAAAGCAGATGGTCATGCTAATTTGCCTTTGAAGATGTTTAAAACCTTACTAATCCACTCACTTTTTGAAATAATTCTCCTTTCTATTAGAGCAAGGCTCATAATATAAAATAGATTTTTTTCATTAAACTAATTGCTTAATGCCCACTGTGCCACACTGAGGTATGGAGTCTTCACCATATTCTCAGAGAGATCCTTCTAGGCCAGGTGTTCTGCCTTTCTGCCCAAGCTGGAGTGTCTATTATAGTTGTGTTTGTTAAAAGTGAAGGAACCTGAGGCCTTAGCATTATAGTATAGGTGGGATTTTAAATATGATAAAAGTTAGTAATCACATTTCTTGGGATATGGAATAAAGGGGGATAAAGGAGGACTTGATTATCCTCTAACTAAGATTGCTTAGGAACCCAGGGTGGAAGACTAAATGGATTTCTGAGGACTTGTTGGAATAAGGGAGATTGATAGCTTTACAACAAGAATTTACTTACAAATATGGAACCATATCCTATAACAAAAGAAGAAGGAGGAAGGATTGAAGTATTAAGGCATGGTTATATATGTAATATGTTGGGCAACTGATTCTGAAATAACTTACTTTTTGATCTCTGATAATAACATTGTATTTTTGATAAAGACTTAAGGAACCATATTCTTTGTATCTGCCCCAAATTACATACAACACACACACACACACACACACACACACACACACACACACATCTTAAAGGAAGTCACACTACTTAGCTACTTAGGCAGACAATTCTCCTTATAAGAACTATAGACTAGCAAAAAACTCCATGACAAGGCATGAGAAATTTCCTTTTAAATGATTGGTTAGGATCCTCCAAGTGACTCTGGAAACAATATAGACTATCAACATAGTTCTCGGTAATTTCTCAGAAGTTGAGCCATGGCCGCTAGTGCTGAAGACACTGCACACTTAGAACTTAGGACTTGAATAATTCAAGGTGGATTTGACCTGAAAGCCTCCTTCCCAAAAATCCATACTCTATTACAAAAGCTTTCAAGGGAGGGAAGCAATTAAACATTGCTATCCAGTAGTAACACCTGTAAACCGTGACAATGACCAGCATCCTTAAAGGTCAATAAGTGGCATTTGCATCATGGTGGTAATCAGCAACTATTAGTTAAACTTAAAGACTGCTCAATGGACAGGAAGTCATGCCTGCTACTGGGAACGGCTTCCCATACTTAGTGAGGTTATTTACTCTAGAAAAGACTCCACTACTTCCACTTGGCTGAACCAACATAATTCCATATTATATTCAAATCTTATACACACAGATAAGTATAGTTAACCCTCCTCCCCAACCAAAGAAGCCTCTCTTTACAGAGAATGGAGACCATCACCATAACCAGGCATAATTCAACAAGCAACAGATTCTGAGGAACCCACCCTTCATGGATACATATACATTACAGCTCCTGTATCTGTGACTCAGGAAGTATCACAGAAGACACACAAGGTAAATTGTTAAGGCAGGAATACCTGGGAATCTACTGAACAGCAAATGGCTGCACTGACAAGCCAGCAACAATGGCAATATCAATAGACAGGCTAATGTGGATAGAGAAAAATCCCTTGAAGGTCTACTTCTAGACCTGCTGGGAGGAGAATTAGCCTTGCCCAGGGATGAACCTCCTCATTGGTTGGCCAATTCAGAGTGGCCAGTCCTGAAATAATAAACAATAAAACCAGGCTCGGTATACTGGATTGTAACAATGTGTGTGTGTGTGTGTGTGTGTGTGTGTGTGTGTCTGTGTGTACACACATGTGTGTGTACACATGCGCATGCATGCATATAACAATAAGAATGAAAGAAAAGCCCTGACCTCATAGGAGGTGTGCTTATGGTATCCAGGGAAGTTTGCCCATATGTGGCAATGTTACCATTGCATTCTACTTAAAAGAAATACAGCATCAGCATTTTACTGAGGAGTTTCATTCAAACCATCACTAGATTTTTCATGTTGTATCTCTTTAAACAATATGTAATCTCCCAACCACAGCCCATTCTCACCTATCTAGAAATGTTAACAAGCCCACCATTAAAAGATCCTACTACCTGTATCCAAAGATCCTCACAGGGACAACTTTGGGTACAAGAGAAAGATGGAAAGCAATAGCTTAGGGAGGTCTCTGGTTTTATTTCTCTGCGTATGCTGCTTTTGCTACAGAGTTGGGCACTGCCCTGAGACACCTGAGCTTCACTTGACACCTTGGGAGTGATATAAAGGGGTCTGGATGATATTTTCTAACTTGGATATTATTGTTTCAATCTTTATGTTTTCAAACTAAGTGACTTGTAGAAATATTGCTTATTAAACAAAGCTCTGGAAACACATTTCATATTAAAGCAATTAACAAAAAAAAAAAAAAATGGAGGCTATCAAGTAGGAGTGGAGGGGTAGAGGGTGGGTACCTGGGAAGGGCAGGAAGGAAAAAGGGAAGTGATGTAATTTATCTATTTTAATTAAAAATGTATTTTGAAAATAAATGAAAATCAAACAAAACACACCTAAACCATGGTAGGTATGCACAATAGCTCACAGAACACAGAAAGTGCCCATCGAATTTGGGTCAGCAACAAGAGTTGTGTGATCTACCTGCAGACTGCAGGCTAGTCTCAAGCCATCTCACTGAGATATCAAGTGTGCTGCACATCATGGTGGTCACTTACCAGGCGCTGGTTAAGGTCCCTGGGAGCTGCTTAGAAGCAGAGCTTGCCCGGCTCCACTGCAGGCTGAGTGTGTCCACATCAAGTGTTGTTCAGGGCTCTTCCCTGGAGACAAACTGCCCTCCTCTCCCCTCTCCCTGACTCTGTGACAGGGAAGAGAGACTGGCAAACAAGGCAAGAGTAGGGGCACTGTGTCCTGCAAAGCAGCTAGAAGGTAAACCGTCTCTGACATGTATTGCTTTTGTTTATGCTGTGACAGTAAAGTGTCTACAGTGGGAAGAAGAAGGTCTCCAGTTCTGTCATAGGAAGCGTAGCCATGGAAAGAAAGCTCAATTAAAATTTTCAGCTACTACCCTCAACTCCCCAGTCAGTTTCTGCTGAATTGCCCAAAGGCCTTATTTGATGACTTTTTTTTTTCTTTCTATTTGTTGCTCGTGTGTGTGTGTGTGTGTGTGTGTGTGTGTGTGTGTGTGTGTGTGTGTGTTGCGTGTATTACTTGGAAGCCTCACACAAGGAGACACCCTTCTCAGGTAGGGAGGGACTCTATCTACTGGGAACTTAGGCTGTCTGTCTTAAAGAGCTGCCTCCATTTGATTTCTGCTGGCTGTTATAAGTGCCTGATTTATATAATATTTTTCTATCTGTCTGTCTGTCTATATCTGCCTATCTATCATCTACCTTTCTATCATTTATTTATCTATGTATCTATCCCTTGCTGTTTACTCATTTACTTTGCTTAGCTGTTTTTACTTAATAAATCCATGTAATTATAGATCATTTCCTAGATTTTACAAATCATCAAGTAAATGTTTTTCTAATCACAAACTCCCCATGGCCTTCTGATGAATATTCTATGAGCCCTTTGCCTTCTCCATGCAATAATTTGCATTTTCTTCTCTTGATCTTGGTTTAGGTGTCTTGGATTCCCAGAATTGGGAAGAGAGATTAGAGTGAAGTTTTTTTTTTTTTTTTTTTTTTTTTTTTGTGTGTGTGTAACAGTTATTGTGTGTGTGTGTGTAACAGTGTGTGTAACAGCTGTGTTTTAGTGGAGATTATTTTAATGCTCCTTGTGTCATTGCTCACTTTGATGAGTGTAAATCTGTGGTTATGCAAGCAAAACTTGAGTGTAAGATTCTGATCTCTGTATGCCAAGAACCTTGGAGAATGGATCATATTACAGAATAGTCCAGAGATTTATAGCACTTGGTACTGGAGAGATTTTATTTAATAGAGAATTGGCATAGGAAGACAATATTGCTATAGGTTAGATACAATGAACTAATTCGCTGAAGCTATTCTTTGCAATTACCTTGAATACTTCATAAATACTTGAACATTCACTGTGTATGAAGCATTGTATTTAAAGATGTAAGTTCTGAAAATTAACTCTAGTGACAATATATCTAAGCCTATTAATCAGAAATTAAAATGTTACATATTTTAAAAAGAGAGAAAAAAGAAAAATGTTGGTGAACTCCATTTAATTAATCTCTTTAATAGAGTTAGTTTTATGTAATAATCATATATTGAAAAATTGTTTTAGCTTGAGTTTAACAATAGAAGCAAATATTTGTACAACCAAAATTGTTCTGAAAATTAAGAATGTAAAAATCAAACAAAATGCCTATCTCTTTATTACAATAAAATCTAAGATTCTAGAAATAATTTTTAATCTTATGTGTAGAGAAAACTGACTGTCTTTACGGTGTGCTATCAACATTCATTCTATTGATAGTTCTTATCAATGGCTATGTATTAGGAACTAGTTCTATGCTGGAGATTGAAAAATTAAACCAACTCTAAATTACCATGTTGCTGATTAGACTAATTAAGGTAATATAAAAGTGAAAAATGACTGTTTCCAGTATGATTTGAAAGGGAGTAGAAATCATTATTACTCAGATGGTTTGTAAAATGATTAAGGCTATGCCGTGAAGAAAGTGTCAGGAGGGCTCTATTTGGGTCATGAGTAACTGTGAGAGGCTAGACCCTGTTAAGCAGAAGGACTTACAAAGTCATCCACTAACAAATAACAAGTTGCATGCTGGAGAGATGACGTATTGGCTGGGAGCACCTGTTGCCCTTGCAAAGGATCCTGAGCTTCTACAGCTGGTGACTCACAGCCACCTGTAACTCCAGCTCCAGGGGATCTGATGTACTTTTCTATTTTCACCCATTCCTGTACTCTCCTGTACATGATATCCCTTACCCTACATACATATTCAATTAAAAACAAATATAAAGAAGACAATTTCAGTCCTGAGAATACTAGCAATATTCAGAAAATAAGAAGCATTCACCCACTTGGTTCCTAGAAGAATTTGAAGGCAAACATCAAGACCATCAGAAACAAACTCTCTGATTCTTGTCTGTCTGGGTTAGTCCTAGTCTTGTCCCTGGCTTCAACTCAAATAAGTTACTTTTAGTGTCTCTATATGTTATACTAGGTGGAGACATTTTAATTCCTAGTGGCTACAGATCTTAAGGCTCTGAGAAGTATGAAGAACAGTTTTTAATTCTCCAAAACTTTTAGAAGTTTTAAAAGGGGCAATAAAATAAATTGAATTTTCCATCACTTGTAGACATTTGAGTGTCAAAAGTGCCACCTTGTAGCCCAAGGTTGTACATTATAACTCCTCAGATTTTACTGCAGTTTATTACAGTGAAAAAAAACCATCCACATGGCCCTGAGTACATATCCAATTTATGAGCATCTGAAGAAGACAGATTCTGATACATTAAAATGTGGTTTCTGCATTGATTGTGATATTAAATTGTCACATTAAAAAAAAAACAATGCACAGAACACCTTTACTATTCAACAGCTGTGGGGGAAATATTGAGCAGAATTTATCCCGGCATAGAAACATTAGATTAGACATGAACACAAATTATAGGTATTAATTCATTTGGGGGAAAGTTGAACATTTAAGAAGGCCATTTTGCCAGTAGAAACAAAGATGGTAAACTGTCAAATGGATCCGAATTGTTCAAAATTCTGCCTGGCTTCCAGGAATGGAATTGGAAACAGATGTCCTCCAAGAATGTGAAAATGATCTCATTACCAGGTGTCTCTTTAAGTGAAACCCCAGAAGAAGACAACATAGTTCTCTAGTGGATGCTCGTCAAAGGCAAAGAAATACTAGATGAGCTGAGAAGTATGTCATAGTCTTTGAATTGCATAAACAGTCTGTAGCAATTTAGAGGCCATTTGCTGGGGTGCTTGGAAAAAAATAATTCATTAATCACTCATGATTTTGTGGACATTTTGAGTAATAAGAAATAGTCGATGTAAAAAGTCTATGTCATAAAGTAGTCCTAGATTTTATTCTTCTTATTTTAGTTTCAGGGTTTAGTATGTTTATTTTGGGCTAAACAGAGGTACCCATATATTTTCATTTAAGGGATTTAAAGAATCAAATAGTATGTTTTCTAAAGAAGGGAAAATTACTATCATTTACATAAAAATAATAGACTTCATCTTAACTATTTAAAATTTTCTGTATAACTCTTACTTTAAAACCCTGACATCAGAGAATAGTACTTTTGTTTATTTTCTGTTTCTAATCAAGTTTTAGTGGCAGTCCCATGCATGTTTGGCTAGCTATTAGGAGATTTTTTTAATAGAGTGAATATTTTCCTAAAATTTTACCTTTCTATTGAAGAAGCATATACCATGACAATGTATTGCAGCTCTCTACACAGTACATTCAATGCAGGTAATCTCAGTACCTGTTTCTCGAGTTTTATGTGGAAATTTGACTCCAGTGATGAGTAAAGTAACTTTAATAGGTACCAGCTGGGGGCAGCAGAGGCTGCAGGATCTCAAGGCTGGGCACTGGTTTTACCAATTAGGTTGGGTACTGTCAACCTACAACCGGGCTCTAGCTCTTCTACAAGGTATTTCAGAAGGTGGTCATCAGAATAGATAGGGAGTTGTGTGACTCTATTCCAGGACCCAAAATTATAATCTAGAGGAGTGGCCAAAGCTTGTCAGGGGCTCTGGGTTGTACTCATGCAGGCACATACATCGTAAGGTGATGATGACAGAATGGTCTTCCCAGTGGTGGGTGAGGACACAACTCATCCCTAAGATGGTGGCTGCCTTCCTGTGGGTTAATTCTAGATAAGTTCAGAGACATGGCCTATAAACACAGTGGTCTCAGGAGCTCAAATGGATGTTTGGTTTATATTCTCTATTCACATAATAAAAAGAAACCAAAACTAGCTTGGGACCTTAACAGGTCAGGCACACTCACACTGTGTGTAAGTTCATTAGACTTGTCTTTCCTTGCTATATTTTTGGTGTCTGTATTGAATTCACTGTTGGTAGTTAGAAAGCAGGTCCTTAATATAGGTCCCATATGACACCTTTTGGTATATTGTTTCTTTCCAATAACTGTATCTTGCTATGCTGGATGTGATGTTTGCCTCATATTGTCCAAGATCAAGTACAAACAAAGCATTCCCTTTGTGCTTTCTGGTACAGTTGGATAAGGTCTGGGACAGTAAAGGGAAGTAAGCATAAGAATTCCTATGGATCCAATATTGCTTACAAGACAGATTTTCCCCAGATTTACAAGCGCTAATTCCATCTAGAGTCCTCCAAAGCAAAAGAGGGGAATAAAATACTCTATGTGAGCATTGCCCCTGCTTCCCTTTACTCATGGACTACTGCCATCTCTTATCCCTGTTAGGTTTTAGATTTATTAAGAGTGGGTTGGAGGCAAATTTATTTTATGTGTAAGAGAAGAATATGGCTGATCAGAGATGGACAGACAGTGAGAACACAAGAGGGAAAGCATGGGTTCCAGTTAAGAAGTTAGATTTGCTTTTGGGATCTCAAGTAAGCTTGCTGTATTTGAGGTGAGGTGCAAGAGTAAATTTTAGGAAGGTAGTCCTTTTGTTGCCCCGAGATAGGTTTAGCTATCCCGTTGCTCATGTTGATAGCATATTAAAGAAACTAGATGAAAAAAAAAATGACTGTTGTTCTGTATCCCATATTTCTTAACAGGGTGATTAAAGTATTGTACAAATACATTTCCTGAAGAAACAACATATCATGAAGAAAAGCAGAGCACAATCTTGTATTGTGTGGTGATGAGAAGAGTTTGCTGAAATAAAATTTGCTGTAAAGAATGGGTAGTAGGTTCTTGTTAGGAGCAGTATGAATGCCCAAAATTTTGACCAAATTAGACACATTTCATATGGATATGGTAAAGACTGATAACTGTAAAATTGGGAGAACTATGGATTGTCTTATGATAAATGCTTAGACATGCTTTTGGGGATAATTCTGATTATGTTAATTGGTATGGGAAGACTCATAGTAATTGTTGGTTGGGGCATTCTTTGGGTAGGGCATCCTGAATTGAGTAAGATGGAGAATGGGAGCTGAGAAGTGTCACACAATTATTCTCTCTCTGCTTGCTAACCATGGGCATTATGCGACCAGTTGCCAACTACTTTGATGACTTGGTCATGCTATACTATACCCTTGAATCGTGGGTCAGAATAAACCATTTCTCTCTTAAGTTGCATTTCTCAGAGATTTCCTCATCACAGTAATAGAAAAAGAAACTAAGGCAGTGGATGGTAAGTGGGTGTAGGCATATTTTGTTAGATTTTGAACGACATCATATTTTGGTTTTCAGCTTTTGTTTAGTGTTCTTTTTCCAGATAATCTTTTAAATTTTGTCGGAAAAATGGGTGTTTTAAAAGAATTATCAGAACCTAGCCTAATTGTCTCAAAAGGGTGTTGACTTAGTTAAATCTATCTCTATTTTCAAATAAGTAAGAAAGTTACTTCTCTGGAAATGTGACTGAAAGATGAGAGGGTTGACCAGTTGGCTCCAGATCACCTTTCAGTTCTGATATGTAGTTCTGGTTGTGATGTCCCTAAGACAGCAATGTCAATTCTTGACAGCATCAGTGAGCCACCAGTTTCTGTTTTAGTGCAAGAGGTTCAGAAACTGCATTGTGGATATGCATCTCAGAGAAGCACAGGTATCTGAACTAGAGACAAAGCGAAGCAATGACTGTAGCTTATCATTTCAATCCTATTGGAGAATACTTACATTTCTTTGTGAGTTTTCATTTCTCTAAGCTATCTGAAGACAGATGTCTAACAAGGTTGGTGATTGGTTTTCATTCGTTGCCCAGAATGTTTTACAAAGATTTACTTGTGCAGGACATGGGATTAACAGAGATGCTCTTCAGATTTCTGCTTTCTCAATAGTCTAATAATCTAATGCAATGTCAAGACAGATCAAGAAGATTATATGAACAATATCCTTCAAGAGGCATGATAAATAAAGGCAAAGTCAGATATAGTGAATAAGAAATGTCAGCTTAGCAGACAATAAGAAGCACACAAGTGAGGTTTCCTTTATGAGAGCAGAGAGTTCAGACAGCTTTGTGGTCTCTTCTTTATTGAAGTGTTTCATTCGTCATAAAGCACAGCAAAGATTCCCAGTCCCAGGTGCTGGGACAATTCAGAAGAGCAGTGTACCTTGGAGGAGGAAGGCAAGTGGCTGATATACTCAGACTAGCTAAGGCTGTTTGCTTTATATTCCTCCTTTTGAGTAAAGTGGGGAACAATCAAAAATTTGAAGACTAGAGTTTAGATTTTTCCCATGTCCTGTCCTCTGATCAAAAAAGTTTTCTATATTCATGTGGAGGCCCGTCTATTAATCAGGATAAAATATTTGAATATTTAAATTGCTGACCTGCTCCTGCTCTTTTTATATAGTGTATCCCCTAAGTGACCATTCCTGTGTTATTAACTCACCTGACTCAGCAGTTGTCACACGTTCATTTTAGAGGCTGCTTTCAAAGGTTAATAGTAAGCTCTACAGGGGAGGAATAGACTCTGCTGTGCATAAGCAATTGATGGACTATTTAGTCCAAATATGACTTCTGTTCTGCATTTTCTAAATTAATCTTAGGATTTTGTTTCATTTGTCTTAAAGACCAGATGCATGCTTCCTCTTAAGAAGAATTTATCTGGAAGCTATTTTCTATCTCCAGAAATGGATTTTAATCAATATTCCTTCCCCTTTCTCCTAAGGATAATAACAGGTAGCTTCAAAGATGTATTTGATAACATATGCATAGGAAGTAAGCAGCTCAGAGCTGTTCTATGGGATATATAAATGCAAGAAGCAAAAACAATATAAAACCAGAAAAGATGAGTTTTTCAGGCCTGAGCAATTGCAACCAACCTGAAACTTTTCTTAATGGATGTGTTTATCTGGGTGCAAAGAAAAGATTACTTCATTACAAATGTCTAGTAAACCATCTGGCATTTGACATGGCTTATGAATGGAAGAGACCCATTGGAAGAAATAGAGAAAGATAATGATACAGAAAATACTCTTGGAGCTGAAGAGATGAGTCAGTAGTTAAGATGTTGCACTACTATTGCAGAAATATGAGCTTATTTCTCAGCACACAGTTCAGATGCCTCAAAAGCACATCTGACTCTAGCTCCAGGAATTCAATGCCTGCTTCTGGCCTCTGAGAGCACCCCACATAATTGTAGCATGCCTGCAAGCATATGCATGCATGCACACACACACACACACACACACACACACACACACACACACACACACACACACGTTATGAGCATGTTTTTCATGCTAGCCTGGTCCCAGAGCCTCTCCAGCCCCAAATAACACACAGAGAATCTGTATTAAATATAAAGCTGTTGGCCAGTTACTAGTTTTATATTGACTAGCTCTGTCTTAAATATTAACCCATTCTATTAATCTAAGTGTTTCTACATGGTCTCATCTTACAGGAGAGAGGGCCCAGAATTATTCTCTCTGGGTCCTACATCTTGAAATTCCTCCTACCTCCTTCTCAAATCCTCCTTGTCTCCCAGTCCTGCCTATCTTGCTTTCCTATTGGCCAACAGTGCTTTATTCATTAACCAATATGAGAAACATATTTACAGAATGACATCTCCCATCACACACACACACACACACACACACACACACACACACACACACACACAAAGAAAAAGAAAATCTTGCTGTGGGGGTAAAATATGGGAAAGTTTATGTGTTGCATCATACATTATGTTTAAATTTTAAAGTACAGGGTGTAGGCGGATTCACTCCTACTAGACAAAAGTTTGATAACATGTAGAATCCCAAAGCAATAGCTGAAGTTATGTGAGAGAAAAGTGTGGATTCAATCAACAACTGAAATCATATGTTCCTGCCCAGAATGTGACGCATCCACATAGATGAGTCTCTTGCTGAATAAAGAATTGTAATGCTCCTCATAAAAACCACACAATTGCCTTGTACAGAAAAGCCAACTTTGGACAGACTTGATTTCATTTTCCTTAAAAACATGTGCAGAGGAAATAATCTGTGGCCTGGATAAAAGTGTCTTATAAACATATGGTTAAAGTTTGACTTCATGCAGGCTCAATTAATTAAATCCATGAGTGATCAGAGGTGTGGTCAGGTTTTCCTGCCCAAGGGTTTAGTTGGTAAGGTTATCCTTAAAGGAAAATGGTAAAGCCAGTGGCTGTATATTTAGAACAAGAGGGATAAAGGAGTCACCCAGGGTAGTGCAACTATTTGTCTTGTAATAAGAATACCACCACATTCCAAGGTGCTTCAATTCATAACCAAATGCCTGTGAATCAAATGCTTCTATACTACACAAAGGCAGAGCAGTGAGAAGTTTTGGATGCAGGAGAAAGCTGTGGCAAGCAAATAGTGTTGTGTACTTTGCTTTCTCTAATGGAAAAGTTAACTGTTTTGTCACATGAAATAATATAGTATTGATAACAAAGGCTTAATAAATAGTTTTAAAATATGTTTCATTATAATGGCGCTATAGGAGACAGATTAGGGGATAATAATTTTAAAATAGAAAACATAGAAATATAAACAAGAAATTTATTTTCTTAAAGTAATTGAAACTTCAAATTTAATGTATTCTCTGAGAGATGCAAATAGTGAGACCCAGGAAGTTATGGAAAACCTTACACACTATGTGATTCAGTTTGTTCTTATTAAAAAAAAATACTAAACTGGAAACATTTTTCAGTTGATCAGATATAACTTGCCAAAGGAAGAAGAACCTCCCCAAAATTTAGGATTGGGAAGGCACTTTATTTTTGTTTTTTTTTCTGGAGAATAAAGGTATCCAGCTAAGGACTGCTACTAATCTCTTAATCCTTTAGTTTTATATTGATTTTTAACAGCTTTTCTTAAAGCATAAGTAGCATTTATATAATATTTTATAAGATTAATATAATGTATTTTAAAAGGTTTTGTCATGATATTAATGGTCATATAGAGTACTAGCTAGTTCTAGAAAAGGGATTTGGCTACCTTCTTGTATGTTGTTTCAGGTTTGAGTCTCTACCAGTTTTCTTCAGTTTACCATGACCACATGTAACAGCAACATTTGAAGTCTCCAAAAGGAGTATGGGGCTCCACAACAACTTTGCTGGGACTGTGATAATAACATTAAGCTAAACAACAACAACTAAAGATTGGTGTTGGACCACAAACTGCTCAGGACAATTTTGAGATGGCCAGCTGTGATGATCCAGCCTCACAGATTACTTTAGTCAAGACTTGAGACAGGCTCTACACTTTTCCATTATGCAGAGACTGAACAAAAATAATACAGCTTGACAGTTAAACTAAGTTTTTCTCAGGATCCCTTAAAGATGGCATTACCCCCAGCAGCATGAAATAGCTTTAAAAATGTGATGCCCACATTACCAAGAGGTTGGGTAGGTGGTTTTTTAATCAGTCACTGGGTTATGGGTATTTGTTATTGTTTAAGGGAATGTGTTACAAAATGTTGTTGTTTATGGTTAGGAAGACAGTTGAGGGGAATTAGATTCAAGGATTTGTTTCTTAACAAAGGCAATGCAGATATAGGATAAAAAGATTATTGAATCTACTTTTAAAAAGCAACTACTAGTTTTAAATATTTTACATTGGACTGGACTTCTGTATATTGTGTATAAATATTGTATACTGGTACAAATTGAGATTCATTTTGTTAAAACATATTGTACTTATGTTTCTAATCCTAGGTTATTGTACCTATACTGCTCATTTATCAACATAATGCAAATTTCTAGTTCTTGAAAGTTATTATTACCAACTATCTAGGATAATAAGAAAATATGGGTGAGTAATTAATTACCTAATACAGTTTAGCCTGTAATTACATTAGGTATGTTTTCAAAATCAAACAGAGATATATTTTAGATAGGTCATCTTCAAACACCTCAGAGATCCACAGAATATGGCATTTAAAATGTTTTAAACACATGCGTTCTTTTTTTTATGGTGATGACACATATCTTCTCCTGGAAGTACTAACCTACTATAAAGAAGATGATGAACATCAAAGAAATTCACATGGAGTTTACCTTCTTTGTGGCAAAAGTAGCCACTGGGCAAGAAAGTGCCCTTGCCTCGACTGCTGACAGTATGCTGTCCAAATTGCACAGACAGGACACAAAAGAGAATGACTACAAAACCTTGCCAAGACAAGGGCGGGACAACCCTTCAGAAAATCCTGCTTTGCAGAAAAGTCTGTCAGAGATGCTAGGCGTATAGGAAGAACATCGAGGAAGAACCCTGGGTGACTGTCGAGCCAGCTGTTTTTGCCATTTCTCACATTTTTTAGAAGTTGCTCACTCACACTTCCTTTTTATTCACTCAATATTATTTCCTTCTCAGGTCTCTGAGGGAGTTGAAGACTAGATAGTTATAGGTTTTCTTTTTTTAACAGAAAAGAAACTCACCAAAAAAATGTAAAGTACATAAGGCTTGAAAGACATTAAAAGATAATTTGATAATGCAAATTGTAATAGAAAATAAATTAGGTACTAAAATTTGGACTCACCAAGATAGGATAGATATTGAAGTATTTTCTCTGAAATTGGCAAATACAAATGGGCTAGGCATTGTTGATGTAATTATTGTCTGTATATATTATATATACATATTGCACTTATTGTATATAGCTTTTCTTATGTTAGTTGTGGCCTTTTTGTATTAGACAAAAAGGGGAATTGTGATGATACATTATTTATGATTTATTAAACATTGCCTGAGGGTACAGAAAGCCAAGCCAGCCATGCTAGTTTGCTGTAGAAGCCAGGTGGTGGTAGCACACAACACCTTTAATCCCACTACTTGGAAGGCAGAGGTAGACTGAACTTGTTAGTTCAAGGACACACTGAATTACATGAAATTTATCCAGTCCTAAAGAGAAATAGTTCATTCAAAGATGATCTCAGCACTTGGGATCACACACTTTTAATCCCAGCACTAAGGAGGTGTAAAAACCAAAGGGTCTCATGCGGAGATTGACTTTCCAGCCACATTCAGGAGTGGCAGCAGTAGGAGATTTGGTGATAATTTGGTGATAGTTATAGAGACAGGAACATCCCTTTTAGCCTGAGGTAGAGGTAAGAGCTTGGCTGCTTTGCTTTTCTGATCTTCATCTTGAAACTTGAACTCCAATATCTGTCTCTGGGTCTTTTATTTTCTGTGCTACAAGGCATTAATTAGTACAACTTGGAGATGGGCTTCAGAAACATGTTGCCATTTCAGATGTATTCTTGTCTTTCATAAAATGGGGCCATCTGCTAATCATTCTAATCAAAACATAAAGCACTACTCAAACTAACAGAGCTTTCAAGATGGAAGTATAAAGAGAAAGATTCACTGATTTGTCTAATTGCTCTTCTCTGTTATTGAAATTAGCTAGCATTTTATCTTTAACAGTAACAATTAGAAAGAGAAACATTTGCCATCTAATTTAAAAGTTAGCCACTATGACATGACTAATGTCTATAGAAAAATAATCAATCAAGTGCTACATTGTCCCCATTAGGATAATTTCTTTTTAATCAGTGAGTTGTCTTGATATTTAACTCATTATTTTCTTCTAAGGCAATCTTTCTCAACATGTGGCTTGTCACTCCTTTGGGAGCTGAATGACCCTTCACAGGGAACCCATAACAGATAACCTGCCTATCAGATATTTATATTGTTATTCATAACAGAACGAAAATTACAGTTATGAAGTAGCAGTGAAAGAATTTTATGGTTGGGGGTCACCACAACATGAGGAATTGTACAAAAGGGTCACAACATCAGGAAGATTCAGAACTATTGTTTTAAGGGTCTATAATTATATCCAACACAAAGTAAGAATTCATCTTAGTTCTTGCTTTAAAAATGTGCTTCTAATAAACATAGTATTGGTATTTCATTTCTTTTTCTTTTCTTTTTTCTTTCTCTCTCTCTCTTTTCTGCTACTAAAAAAGGAAGTTTTTTTTCTCTTGAATGTTTTCTCCTCCAAGTACTTTTCACATAGGCAGGTAGGGTAAGAGAAGAAGCTAAAACTGCTATTTGTAGCAATGATATCAGGAGTGCCTTGTGGCCAGCACCAATTATGTTCTGAGAGCTGAGTGTGTAAATGCATTTTACATTCAACCAGATCCTAATTGCACCTAACATGATATAACTATCCCATGTACAACTGCAAATGCATTACAAATTTAGTACAGGTGACAATGTCCCTAGGGGGAAATTCTTTTAGTATCTCAAACTTAAATATAATAGCCACTGATATTTTCTTAATTGGTGTTACAACACATGATAAAGAAACTGAAATAAAACCCAATACAAAACATACAAATGCATTCTTAAGAAAATATAGCAGACAGGGGGGCAGTGGTGGCGCATGACTTTAATCCCAGCAATCAGGAGGCAGAGGCAGGTGAGGTGGCTCTCTCTGAGTGCAAGTCAGAATTGTTCTACAAGAGCTAGTTCTAGGACAGCTTCCAAAGTTATAGAGAAACCCTGTCTTGGAAAAAAAAGAGAAAACAACCTAATCCCCCCCCCAAAATAAAAGAAAGAAAAGAAAATAGAACAGAAGCAGTCTTATAAATTATACTCCTAATTTCTCTAATTGGTCACGTGATATTGGCTGGTATTTATAGCTATCTTTCTTTAATATCCATTATGAATTTCCTCCACCTTCAGCAAGAACCACAGAAGGTCTTGGCTCTTTTGGTGGAGGAGTGACCCATATCTTTATTACTGATTGGTCTGTGCCCTTTGTTATCCTGTCTGGATTCAGTGGTTGTGTTTTACCATTACTTTAATCACAGGACATGGTAGGACTAAGAAACACCTTAAAGGATCTCCTGCACTGCAGACATAAACTTTCTTATCTCCATGGTGGAGAAGCAATACAATTTCCCATGGTAATCTGGATCAATCATCCCTCCTTTCTTAGCCTGTTGGTTTAAGGACATTAGAAGCCCAAAGTGGCCAAGGGGAAGTCTG
Organism: Phodopus roborovskii; assembly: GCF_943737965.1. Lineage (NCBI taxonomy): Eukaryota > Metazoa > Chordata > Mammalia > Rodentia > Cricetidae > Phodopus > Phodopus roborovskii. The sequence continues at coordinate 16,913,715 of NW_026126511.1, forward strand.
AGCTTCCAGTTCAATGGAACATTTGTTGTGGCTCCTGGCATAACTGCTCCTCCCTCTGGAACCAAAACTTCTAGGCCAGTAAAACTTAAGGTCATGGGAACAGAAAACAAATATTTTCCTTGTGGGTCACTAGAAGTGCCATTAAGTGGAACTATTCCCCTTCCCCCCCCCTTGATTCCTCAACCCATGGGTCCTGGCTGGGGAAGAAAAAATATCATATATTGGACATTGATTCAAAGCATTGACTGACTTTTGAGAACCCTGACCCAGGCCCTCAGGATATTGCTACCTAATTGACACTATAACTGTGACTTCCTATCAGACCAAACTGCTTTAAGATTGTGGCAAACATAGTAAGGCCAGTGGATTCCATGATCATGGCCCCCTGTTGCACTTTTCTGGATGTGAAATGAGTTTATTGGTGAGAAGAATACTGTATAGAATACCATGATATTGGATAAGGCATTTTTTTTTTCATTCTTGAGTGGTAGTTTTGGCACCATTACATGCAGAGAAGGCAAATCCATAACTAGATTTAAGTATCTACTCCTGTAATGTAAAGCATTGTTCTTTCCATGGATGGAGTGGTCCAATAAAGTCAACCTACTACCAGGTTGCTTGCTAGTCACCCCCAGGGAGTGGTGCCATATCTGGGGATCAATGTTGGTTTCTGCTGTTGACAGATCTGACATTCACCAGCAGCCATAGCCAGGTAAACCTTGGTGAGTGGACATATATGTTGTCAAGCCCATGCATAAACTCTGCATCTGCCATAATGCCAACAACTTTGTTCATGGGCCCACTGGGCAAAGACAGGAATGGCTAGGGCAACAGGATGGCTTATCCACAGAATCGTTCATCCTATCTATTTAACTACTGAAGTCACCATTTGATGGCCATTTACATGGAAGAAAAGATTCTTCACATCCTTTGCCTCTTTGTGAGGTCTATCCCCATACTTCTTCCCCAGATGTATTTTTCACCAATTTTCCAGCCACACTTTTTCTGAGTCCCTGACCATACAGTCAATCCATTGACTATAGCTAATAAATCAGTGAAAAAAAATATACATTTGGCCATTTATCTTTCCAAATAAAATATATGACCATGTGTACTGCCCAAAGTTTCCTCACTGTGAAGATTTCCTTTCACAGGTATTTTCAGGGTTGTCCCAGGAAAGGGATTGCAATGCTACAGCTCTCCACTCCTGGTGAGTACCTACATCGCATGAAGAACCATAAAAAAAAAAAACCAAAAACAAAACAAAAAACAAAACAAAAAACAAAACAAAAAACAAACAAACAAAACAAAACAAACAAACAAACAAACAAAAAACAGGCTCTAGTCTTCTCTCCCTCAGTCAAACAATCATAGGGAATACCTGCTGAGGCCATAAGTCCATGCTTGGCAACAAATGACATTTCAATGGAAATAGAAACCATACACATTTGGGAAACTTCCTCTTGTAAGTTGCTTGGGCCTTCAGGACCTGCTTGAGCCTGATCATGTACATCCTCCTTCCATTTGATAAGAAATTGTTGCTGTGCACGTCATATTTTTTGACTTGGTGGACCAGGTAACACTCATCTCATAATGGGTAGCTCAGGTTGCACAGCAAATTTTCAAATGTTCAGTTTCCACTAAGACCTAATAGCAGGCCAAGAACTATCTTTCTAAGGAGAACTAGTTGTCTATAAAAGATGGTGGACTCCTGCTCCAAAATCTCAATGGTCTTTTCTGTGAGTCACCTGTAGGGGACTGCCAAAAGCTCCAATCAGTCTCTGTATCCACTACTTATACTGATCACATCTTCTGGATCATATGGTCCAAATTCTAGAGAAGCCTGCACAGTAGCTTGAACCTGTTGAAGAGGCTACTCCCATTCCAGGCTCTACACAAAGGCATCATCTTTCTGAGTCACTTGTGGTGGGAGATGTCATTCTATAAATATATTTCTCTCATTGGTTAATTAATAAAGCCCTGTTGGCCAATAGGAAAGCAAGATAGGTGGGACTAGGAGACAAGGGGGATTCTGGAGGGGATGTAGGAGAGGAGTCAAGATGTAGGGACATGAGAGAAGATGTTCGGACCCTCTCTCTAGTAAAATAAGACCACATGGAAACACTTAGATTGATAGAAATAGGTTAATATTTAAGACAGAGCTAGCCAATAAGAAATGCTAGTAACTGGCCAGCAGTTCCATAATTAATACAGCATCTCTGTGTGTTATTTTGGGACTGATGAGGCTCTGGGATCAGACTGGCAGGAAAGTACTCATAACACACTTGGTATGTGGGCCAGGGTAACACACTCAAGTGAGGTATATGCTATGTGAAGAATTCATATACGTCCTTTAAATGTTGGTAGTGGATAGGCCAGGTAAAATAACTTATCCTTCACCCTAGAAAAAATATCTCTGCATGCCCCACACCACTAGACCCCTAAGAATTTCACTGAGGTAGAAGTCCCTTGGATTCTGGTTGGATTTACTTCCCATCCTTTGATATACATGTGTGTTACCAATGAGCCTAAAGTGGTTGCTACTTCCAGCTCTTTTGGTCCAATCAGCATAATGCCATCAATATAGTGCACCAATATGATATTTTGTGGAAGAGACATCAGATCAAGATCCTTGAGGTAAAAATGTAAAGGTTTACTGCTAGCCTTGCTTACTGAAAGCAAATTGTTTCTTGTGGTACTTGTGGGTAGGTAACAAGAAAAAGGCACTTACTAAATCAATAACTGCATACCAAATACCAGGAAATATGATAATCTGTTCAAAAAAGGACACCACATCTGGCAGAGCAGCTGTAATTAGAGTCACAAACTGATTAAAAATTTAATAGCCACTTGTCTTCTTCACTGGCCAAAAAATAGAGTTAAAGGGAGATGTGGTGGGAACCAACACTTCAAATCTTTCAAATCTTTGATGATGGCACTAATTTATTCAGTTTTTCCAGGGATACTATACTGGTTTTGATTTGGCAGAAGCAACTTTTAAAGCTTCCATTTAGCCTTTTCAACCTTAATAGCTCTTACTTCGAAGGATTTCTATTGCATGATCACAGCAATTTTTATAAAGGAAAACATATGTTGGGTTGGCTTACATTTTCAGAGGTTTAGTGCATTATCATCACAGTGGAACATGGCACCCTACATGCAGACATGGTGTTGGAGAAGTAGCTGAGAGTCCTACATCTTCATCTGCAGTCAATAGGAAATTAACTAAGACAGTTAGTGGTATCTTGAGCATACATGGAACCTCAAAGCCCACCCCACCACCATGACATACTTCCCCCAACAAGGCCGTACCTACTTCAACAAGGCCATCCTCTTTGGAGGCATTTTGTGTCTAACCACCAGAGTGTCCCTTTTAGACATCCATGTCTACTAACATGATTTAGCTATTTGATTGACACCTTTTTTTTTTTTTTTTTTTGGTCTCAGCAAGTACTGAAGAAAATGTCATATATTAGGTAACTTCAGGCTTTCAAATACAAATTAGCACTCTTAGTTCAAGAGGAGGAAGATTCAGGCCCACTTACAGTGATTCGATGCCCTTTGTCTGCGTCTTCCTAATTGTTTCACACAGAATTGTTGAGATTCTGAAATGAGCAAGTACAAATAAAAACATCAATGAGAATCCCAAGATACTTAAGACACACCCAGAAAGGTGATTAGAAGTACTTGAATGCAGGCCTATAAGCTGATGTACTAAGAGACACTTTTCCTAGCTTGATGTGATTTTAATTTGAACAGGGTATAGGATCGGAGGCACTTGAATGCCAGTGTAAGAGACAAGAGGTGACCCTTAAACACATACAGCATTGCAAGACTTTCTCGTGCCTATAAATAGAGAGACAGCCTGAAGAGGGGACTAGTTGTATGTTTTGTTTGTGCTCCCAATGAAGCATAATTGATCTGATTTTAAGGAGGGACCTCTTTCCCATTCCATCATTTTGGTTTTCTCTTTGTATAAGAAATGACAATGGGAACAGACTATAGAAAGAACAGCATACTATTTGTCTGCCCATTAGTGCAACTGAGCCACTGATCAGCTGTATGACTCTGCCACTATCCACCCCACCCCGCCTTTCTCTATCCCGCTCTCTCTCTGTTTCTCTCTCTCTCCTCTCTCTCTCTCTCTCTGTGTGTGTGTGTGTGTGTGTGTGTATGTGTGTCACCAGGGAATTTTAATTGAAATACATATTATAAACATTTGTTTGTTATTTACTAAGTATCCACTGTGTTATGGTAGAAGATGATGGTCCATTTCTTATGATTAAAACCCAGTAATATCAGGTTGTATATAGTCTTACTGAATACAAGAATACAGATGACTGTGGCCACATATAATTTAAAGTACCAAAATTTCTGATGGAAAATTAGAAGGGTCCTTTAGAAAGAACCAAAGGTTGCTTGGCTAGTGTAGTGGGATATTCACTTTGTCTCCTTATGTGGCACTGACCACGCCCATTGGGGGGTGGAGCCATGGGCGGAAGTGACCTGTGGAAGGAGGTCGGAGGGGAAAGGAAAGGCTCTCTCTTTCTGGCGTGACTCGGACAGGAGAGGATCGGGTTGAATTTCCTGGTGTTCATCTGTCTAGGTTGTAAGTTATTTCTCCCTGAATAAACATCCATTCGGCCTATTTGTTTATCCTGATCCTTATTTACCACGATAGGCTAGCACTTTGCCATGTGGTACCTGCAGCCAAGTTTCACAATATATAGAGTTTCTCTCACAGGAGATAGTCTGAGGTTTCGTTGTTGCAGATAGACCTTTACTACTCTTTAAGCACAGGAAATTATTATAAATGTCTGCAAAGTGTACTAAATGTGATTAAAAGATGAAGTGGATTAATGGTTTACAGATAGAGAGATCCAGGGCAAATCTTGCTTTTTCATGATTGATGGCCTCCAAGTGGAAAATAATACTTCTAGCAAGTGCCTAACAAACTTAAAAAAATGGTCTTCTACCTTTGCATGAGTCAAACTTTCTAAATGCCTTTATTCTGAAATTATTATATCAAATCATGTTATTTTTGTTTGGGGAATCTGTAAAATGCTGTGAAAAGACACATTTAATAATACCTCTTTAGAGAAATCCCAATCAGCATTTCTAACAGAAGAACAATTGTGGGAGGGAAGATTCTTTTCAGAAAGACAAGAACAATGCCAAGCTTCTGATTTCCAAAGGACTTGCTTAAATAAGGCACAGAAATGAACACAGAGAAACATACCAAAAGTTGTGAAATTTTCTCAAGACAAAGAAACTATGTCTGAATGTTTGACAGGATGAAGGGAGGGGGAGACAAGAGAGAAGAAAGAAGGGATAAAGAGGATCCATTTCTTTGTGTGAATGCTGAACTCACCTCTCACCACTTCGCCTCATTCTGGGTCAATAACTTTGTTCTGTAATTTCTACAAGCAATAGGCATCTTGCAGATCTCATACCAGTAAACATGTCTATCATGTTGGTTGCGCAGGTACTAAGATGACCTGTCCATTTTATGTACAGAGTCTGCCAGCCTTGTCCCTGTAAAACCACACCATTTATCTGTCCTGAACTCCATGGAATTGATTGCCTTGTGCCATGTAGTGCCTACATTTGGGGTTTCTCACCTCTGCTAGATCACGGACTTCTCTCTGATCTGCTTTTCCTTTCAAAAATTGTAGTTCTAGACCATTGCTATGTTGGCTCCTGCTCTCATTGTCCTCCCATGCTTATCACTTCTCTTTCCTTAATTCATGATAATAAGGTCATAGGGTTGAAGATTCAGCAGCATTTGCATATGCATCCAGTTTACTTATGGTCTTAAAACAGTGAGAAACATTTATGAAGATTTTCTGTCCTGTTTCCTAGTGCTAACAATGCCATACTGTCCTCATATTTCTATGTCCAGTCAACAATAATCCAAGTCCCCATAAAAGCAAACTCAAGTTTCTTTTCCTTATTTTCTGCCCCAATAAGCCTTTGACTCTACAGAGGAAATCTTGATTTCACTGTACAATTCCTAATCATAGTGATATCTGGCTGGTTTTTACCACACCCTAGAACCCAAGTTACTTAGCATTAAGTTTCACCACATTGGAGACATCACCAGCCCTGCATGGCCTATTTCAAGCTCCATTAATTGCCTTTTCAGCCTCCCCTCAGCAACAGTTTAGAAATCTTGTGGTTTAACAATGGAAAAGGATAAAGAATGGAAGTGATGATCAATATAATTGAAGTGATATGAATGGCATTGAAACAATACAACGTTTAGCTCCTCCACTGTTTTCTGTTTTGTTTTGTTTTTTCCTATTCATCCTCCTCCTTGTTCATTTTGCTTATTATGAAAACCAGAGATTACAGTGTTTCACTGGAGGGTATATGCTCTGTTATTATTTTGAGATCCAAAAAGATGTTTATTATATCCAACCTAAATTGCTTCTGACTTAATTTAATGCTACTTTTTCTATTTAGTTCACCATAAAAAGAGGAAATCATAAAACTTTCAATATGGAATCCCTCCATATGCTTGAAATAGCGATTTAGCTACTCCACCTTTTCCTCATCTAGCCTAAATAATCCTGATAAAATCATCTGAAATGATTTTAGATTGTGTTTGAGGAACGATGAATCTCATTGATGCTTTACAATGTGTCAGTTTTCCATAGTTTTCGGAGTACGCTTTTTTCCCTTCATTTCTTTTGCTTGAATTAATAATATTGTTTATTCATACTTGAAAAAATCATTTATAATATTCACCACTTGCACTCAAAACATGTGGATCTTAAAAACTACTTTACTTGAAAGTGACTAAAACAGACAGTGTAGTAATTTGAAAGTGAGCCCTGGCTGTCTTTGAACTTATGAAAGCATAAACATTGCTCTCCCAGGCCCTTCCCAATGGTGGTATGGATAGCAAACTGTGTAGAATTTCTTTCTGTGAACCCCACTTGGAAGCACCCAGCCTCACCCATGCCTCTGAAGTTACAGTGAAATGAAGCAGTTCCTTAAAGCTTCCATCAACACTGGTTGAGAACCCTGTCTTAGGAATTATGTAAGAAATATATATATATATATATATATATATATATATATATATATATTTAAGTTTTTTTAATAACATTTGTTTATAGTAATAAACTGTCATGCCATAAATTAACTCACAGCTGTCCATGGTATTTTAATATTAGCAACCTTCACATCAAATACATGTCAAGCTAATGGAGAACTGATACCATGTGAAAAAGTTAACCATAAGTATTATTTAATACATGTTAAGTCTTGAAAATAGAACCAGGTATATCATTATTTTTAAAATGTGGAATATGATCTTTAACATGTGGAAGTGACGGTCAGATAATTTTATGTATCCCAAATCCCTTTTTCTATTTCAGTAAGAAAAGCTTTTATGACAAAGATTAGCCTATGGGATTTGATGGAACTGCTTGCCTTTCCCACTACCATGCCCAACCAACATAAAGGAATGGATGAATGGTAAATCACCTGAATATTACATGCTGCTGACCTCAATTCCTCATTTCATAGTCAGGTATGATAAGACGTTATTTTTAGGACTGCTGTCAGTGCTAGTTAAGGAATATTAACATCTCAGCTGCCAGAAATCCCTACTATGTAAAGGAGGAAGAATTCTTAGGTTGACAAACTCCCTCCAACACACCTTTAAATATTTAAGTCACTTTGTTAAGTCATTTTTGTTGTAATTAAAAAATCCTAATTAATAAGATTGCATAGTTCAAGTAACTCCGTTTAATACCAAGATCAACTCCATTTTATACTGGGGGGAGGACAGAGAGAGAGAGAGAGAGAGAGAGGGAGGGAGAGGGAGAGAGAGAGAGAGAGAGAGAGAGAGAGAGAGAGAGAGAGAGAGAGAGAGAGAGAGAAAGAATTAAATGTCCAAGTGATTGGAACATGCATAGTTGGTTACTGTGGAGCTAACTAGGCTTCCTGGGGAACTTGAGTAGCATTTTCTTTGACCCTCTACCATCAGGCCTCTGGAGGGAATCAGAGCTAGAGACACAGAATTAAGAATCTCAACATGCAGTTCACAGTCTGTTTATTTACATTCTGTATACAAGGGGGTAGAGTAACTTCTTAGGATTTTAAAGATTATGTGCATGCATATCTGTCTTTTGGTGGTATGTGCATGTGAGCACAGCGGCCAACAGAGACAACAAGATGGCACCAGATACCCTGAAGCTGCAGTTACAGGCTCTTGTGAGCTGCTGGGGTGATGGGAACCAAATTCAGGTTATCTGTGAGAGCAGTAGGTGCTGTTTAGTCACTGAGCAACTCTCCAACTCCAAAGATGAAGTACTTTGCTAATTCTTTTTTTTTTTTTCAATCAGTTGTAGCATGTCCTAGTGAGTGTTTATGAAGGCAACAGCTTGTCATAATAAAAATTAATTTCAAAGTAGTAAGAGAAAGGTTTTCCACAGAAGCTTAATGTTTAACTTTAAACATTAAAACCTTTGAAAATTTCCCATGACTGAAATACAAAACAAGGAATATAAAGATTAAATCACTTTGCTAAGTTAATATTCTCTTCGGGTTTTTTTTTTTTTTTTTATTGAAAACATGTTTTTTCTTTCAATGTATTCTGTAAAGGAAGGCTTCTCTGTTTTATTACTGTTGGTTAATAAAGAAGCTGATTTGACCAATGGCCAAGTAAGATATAGCTAAGCGGGAAATCCAAACAGAGATACAGAGAGAAAGAAAGTAGAATGAGGGAGATGTCACGTAGCTGCCAAAGGAGTAAGATGTCAAAACATTACCTTTAAGCCATGGCCATGTGGTTATACACAAATTAGTAAAATTGGGTTAATTTAATTGTGAGAGCTAGTCAGTAATATGCCTGAGCCATTGGCCTAACAATTATAATTAATATTAAGCCTCTGAGTGTTTATTTGCGAATTGGTGCATGGGAGAGAAACTTCCATTTACATTATTCTCATCAGAGTTTCCCCTCTCCCAACCCCTCTGAGATTCTGTTCCCTTTCCTTCCATCAGAATCCACACCATTTCTGGCTTGACATACAACACAAACAGGAATCTAAAGAATGATAACAAAATAAAGCAAACAAACCAGAATAGGACAAAACAAACAAAAAGAAGAAAACTATAAAGAAAACACCGAAGATATAGATGTGGAAGCCTGCTCCTACTCATAAAAGCCCCATAAACACACAAAACCAGAAGCCATAATGCTTAAGCTAAGGAACTACATGGTTTTAAAAAGTGCCCTGTGAAAACATTATGAGACAAAGAAAAATCAAAAGATGCCTCAGAGTTTATGTTGTGTTGGCTTTCTGTTTCTGTGAATGGTTTGATCCTCAATGAGGCTCCTTTGGAAAAGGCTGATTTTTTTTTTTTTATTTGGCTGTGATAGAATGGGGGCCTAAGTCTACTTCTCTAAGGGCTGGGTCACTATCTGGTGCAGACTGGAGTGGTCTCTGTGCACATTGCCACAAACTCTGATCCCAAAAGGGAGGAATTTGATGGATTCATACATTTTATGAATGAGTATACCAATGTCTTTTACTCTCTGTAGTTGAGTTATGTCCCTTGTATGCCTAATTTCTCCAGAGCTTTTATTATAAAAAAAAATGTTGGATTTTGCTAAAGACCTTTTCTATATCTAAAGCGGATGATCATGTCGTTTTTCTCTTTCAGTTTGTTTAAATGGTAGATTTCATATGTAGATTTACATATGTACAACCATCCGTGCATCTCTGGGATGAATTCTACTAAATCATGGAAGATGATCTTTTTTCATGTGTTCTCGGATTTGTTTTGTACATGTTTTGTTGAGAACTTTACATTCATGTTCATAAAGATCTGTAATTTTTCTTTCTATGTTCTGTCTTTGTAACTGTAGCCTCGTAAAAGAATTGGGCAATGTTCCTTCTGTTTCTAGTTTGTAGAGTCACTTGAGTAGCTTTGGGATTAACTCTTAAAGTCTGATAGAATTCTGTGCTGAAACTATTGGCCTTGAACTGTTTTTTTTTATTCATATATGTGTTTATTTATTTATTAGTGTTGGGAAACTTCTATGGATTGTTTTATTTTACTAGGGTTTACATGTATGTTTAAATTGCTTGTCCTTGATTTAACTTTGGTAGGTTTTATATGTCAGGAAAATTAACCATTTTGTTTAGATTTTCCAACTTGGTAGAAGACAGGTCTTTGATTCTTTGGATTTCCTTAGTGACTGTTCTTATGCACCCCCTTTTGTCTCTAAATTTGTTTATTTGGATTTTCTCTCTGCCTTAGTCAAATTGACTAAAGGTTGATAATCTTAATGATTGTTCTCAAATAATTCATTTTTTATGGATTCTGTGTTATTATCTATTTTCATTTTATTAATTTCAGTCCCAAGTTTTTTTTTTCTTACTGTCTACTTCTTTGGGGCGTTATTTCTTCTTTTTGTTCTAGAAATTTTGTGTCTTTTGTGTGTACAATAAATGTTACTAATAAGAGATCTTTTCCATATTTTTATATAGGAACTTAGTGCTAGGCACTTGGCTGTAGGACTGCCTTCATTGTGTTCCATAATTCTTTTGAAGTTTATTGTGTCAAATATTAAAATGACTGTACCAGATTTCTTCGTAAGTTCATTTGCTTGGAAAACATTTTTTTTCCCATCCTTTTACCCTGAGGTGATGTCTATTCCTCTGGCAACACATATTTCTAAGATGTAGTAGGATGGATCCTGTTTACACATTCAATGTTAGTTAGTCTGTGCCTTTTATTGCAGAATTGAGACCACTGATATTGAGAGTTATCAATGACCAGTGTTTGTTGATTCTTATAATTTGTTGTGGTGCGGTTATTTTTCCCTCCCTCTTGTGACTTGCTCATCTGAGATTATTTATTCCTTGTGTTTTCTTGGGTGTGTCTACATCAGGTGTTTTCCTTCTAGTGTCTTCTGTAGAGTTAGATTTGTAGATAGATATCTGCTTTAACTGGTTTTTATCATGGAGTGTCTTTCTTTTTCCATGTTTTATAATTGTAAGTTTTCCTGGATATAACAGTCCGGGATGTCATCTGTATCTCTGGAGTTTGTAGACCATTCACCCAGCCCTTTCTGACTTTTAGAGTCTCCACAGAAAAATCAGTTGTTATTATAATATGTCTGCCTTTATATGTTCTTTTTTTCCTTGTAGGCTTTAATTTGTTTGTTTGTTTTTGTTTTGTATGTTTAATGTGTTGATTACTCTGTATCCTGGGGGGGGGGGATTTCCTTCTTCTCCTCCTCCTCCTTCTCCTTCTCCTTCTTCTTCTTTTGTCAAGCCTATTTTGTGTTCTTTATAATTTTTGTACCTTTATTAGCACCTCCTTCATTAGGAAAATTTACTCCTATGATTTAGTGAAAGAGTGATTTCTGCATCTTTTGCTTGGGTTTCTTTTCATTCTTCTATTTATATTACTTGTATTTTTGGTCTTTTCATAGTATCCTATATTACCTGAATGTTTTAGGCCTGGGTCTTTTACTAAATTTTTCACTTTTCGTTTTCCCTGTTTGAGTTCTCTTTGTTAATTACATTTCTCCTTTCGTTTCTTGAATGATTTTCTTCAAATTATTCCACTGTTTTTGTTTTCATATATTTCATTAATGAATTTACTCATATTCTCCTTAAGGTCATTGATCATATTCATAATAGCTATTTTCAAGTCCTTGTCTTTTGTATAAGCTGTATTGTATTTTTAGGCTTTATTGTAGTAGATAAATATGGTCTTTAGTGGAAAAATGTTTATCTGGATGTTATTGTGTTTTTGCACTGGAAATTAGCCATCTGGATTTGTGGTAATTGTAATTCTATGTGTTGATATCTGGTCTTATGTTTGTTTTGTGGGTATTCCATCCCTTGGTTTCTGTTGCCCTCTCTGGTTCTCAGGAGAGTGTGGTAGCTATGGGTTGCCTGGAGGGAGTGCCTCTGAGTCTCTGTCAGGTGTGGTCAATGAGGGTCTAGGGTAGAACTAGCTTCTAAGTAGTGAGAGCTGACCCCAAGGAATGAGGACAGGTAAGAAAGAGGTAGAGTGTTGAGAAGAAGGTCCATTTGAGGGAGGAAAGCTCAGTCTGCCACTAGGATCTTTGTAGGCCACTATGAGTGGGACCAGAGAGAAATAAGAGATCACAACAGATGGTCGGTTACAGAGCTGGAGAAAATACTGTGGGGCTGGAACTGAAGGGATGGAGAAATGAGAGTGAAGGTTCCCTGTCTGACTCCATGGCCACTTTTGTCCAGCAGGTTCCCAGGAAGTGCCTGTGGGATCTACTGGCTGAGACAAAGATCTTTTGGTCTGCCTTTGAAGAGGTATTTTTGTTTATTGCTCAGTTCATTGTTCAAATTGTGTACAGAAAATAAAATCAAGGTTGAAATTTCATCATATCTAAATTCATATATGGTATGATAGTATGTCTTATTAAAAACATACTTTTTAGAATATTACTTTTAAAGTCTTATGTGACAAATAATCTGAAAGTATTTAATATTTTGGCAAAGAGTATAAGAAACCCAGTAGTCTTCCTATTATTTCTTCCTATCTAGAAGTTATAGTGAACCTTCCCCTATCTCAAATAATACCAATATATCATCTCTAAAATCGTCAGTAAAGAACCTGGAGCACAGAGTTCTGAAGAGACTAGAGTCAGATTCCAATTATTTTCACATAGTAGATTTAAACTTTTCTTGTAACACATCAATCTTAGGCAAAAATAATAATAAGGGTTACTATCAATGTGATGAAATACCATGACCAAATAACCTTGGGGGAGATAAGGATTTATTTCACTCACAGTTTCATGTAAAAGTTCATGATTAAAAGTAGTTAGGATAGAAACTCTAATGAAGAATTCCTGGGATTTGTGTGGTTCCTGCCTATTTTCTAGCAGGATTGGTCTCTGAACAATGGTAGACTGAAGTGATGGCATGGCACTTATGAGATAATTAAATAAAACACATCATTCCCCTCTTTTTCCTTCAGTTGAATTGTGTCCAAGGCACAGAAGCAACCTCATATAAAAATCCATGGAAAGAAATCATGTACCTATCAAGCTACTTTCATATAACTACAGCCATGTTTGACTTTTGACTGAATATCAAAAGAAATCCACTGCTGGCTAGTTTTTGTCAGCACGACTCAAGCTAGAATCACTTGGGGAGATGGGACTTCAATTGAGGAAACACTACCCTCATTTGCCTGTAGGCACGTCTGTGTTATATTTTCTTCATTGTTGATTGATGCTCAAGCCATTGTGGTTATCACCATTCCTAGAGAGGTGGTCCTGGGAGATATAAAAATAGCAGCTGAAATTAAGCCCAGAAGCAAACAAGTTAGCAAAATTTCCTCACAGTTCCTGCTTGATATCCTGCCTTTGATTCCCTTGGTGATGAATTATGATGTAGGGGTTTTAAGACGTAATTAGCCTTTTGTGCCTGAAATTGTTTTTAGTCATGATGTTTTATCACAACAGAAACCTAATTAAAACAAAAATTGCTACCAGGAGTGTGGTGTGGTGATTTGAATGAGGAATGTCTCCTATAGGGTCAGGTGTTAAAATACTCCCTTCCAAGTTAGTAATTGTGCTTGAGGAAGTTTAGGAGGCATGACTTTGCTGTACAAAGTAAGACACTGGGATTGCTTAACTTCCAATTTGCTGTCTCAGTGTTTCATAAAGATGAGAGCTCCTACCTTTTCTAGCTGCCGTGTCTGACAGCCTTCTAGCGTGCCTGGAATTATGGACTCATCCTCCTTGAATCATGAACTCAAACACTTCCTTCTATAAGTTGCCTTGGTCAAAAAGTTTTATCACTGCTATAGAACAGTAAGTAATACAACCTCCGAGACAGAAAACCTAATTAAGCTATGATTGTACTTATTTTTGTTTTTAATTTAATTTATTCTTCAGAAATTTCATGCATGAGTCTTTGTATATAAGATCATATCCACCACTTGAAACTCCTCCTAAGTCCCCAATCTGAACATGCCCCTCCTGACTATTCATCACTTTTATCCCAAAGCAATCCCTATCTGCTTTCTTTTTACATGGATTGACATGTATTTTCTAAGATTATGTGTAAATGGAGTCATGCAGTAGTTACTCATTTTGTTTAGCTCTACTCACACAGCCTAACTACCTTAACATTCATTTGCTAAGGTGAATGTTGAATAGTTTATTCCATTTATTTAACCATTCATCTGTTGGTTGGCATTCAGGTTTGTAATGTTTTGTAGCTATTACAAATGCAGATTTTATAATTATGCATAAATATTTATTGAATAATTGCTTTCAGTATTCTTCAGTAATGATTTAGCAAAGAAAATAGTAAGGCTACATGATGGGCATATACTCAAAATTTTAAAAACTGTCAAATTGTTTACCATTTTATATGTAAAACATTTCAATGTTTCTCACATCCCTGACAAAACTTACTGTAAGATATTTAAATTTGTCATTCTAGTGAATGTGAAATTGTACCTCACTATCATTTCAATATTTCATATGCTGAAGAGATAAGTAGCATTGAGATATAGTTTGGTTTGACACAGTGGTGATTTTGATATTAAGAAATGTCTATAATTTAAGACAGCTGTTTTATAAGGAGTCCATAGCTAAAAAGCAAGGGATATAAATGAAAATTTGGTGCTTAAATTTCTGAGATCAATAGCCACTGAGAATGCCACTGCTGGAAATTAACCAAGATTATGTAAACCGGAGGCTCATTAAAATGGAGGCAGATAATATATTTTGAAAACTGCATAAAATTCATTCCCTAAATAAGCAAATTAGTCTTTGAAGATGGAGAGGCTCTTCTATAAGTTCAAATCAATTTCATGAATGATTCAATAAAACTGACAAGAACTTTGGTTATCCAAAACCACCTAACCAGAATGAAAGTACATTAATCTTCTTCTATGGAAATATGGCCTAAGGGAAAGAAGGCTGTATTAATTTGGTTTGGCAGTAGGAAAGTGCTAGCCAAGTTTTATAATTCAGTCTCCCACTTTCATAGTACAAGAAAGTAAGAATGAAGAGGTGATAGGTCTGCCCTCCTGAGTTCAGTTATTAGAGCAGATTTAAACTAGGATCTAAGAATATAATTCTGACAATGCTGCCATGGTCAGAAGCATCAATTTAGGCTTTTTTTTTATGATTAGGAAATTGGGCATCTAAATGAGTTTCAAAGAGGAGTAAGTGTCAGCTAAATTCAATATAAATACATGAATGAACTCCAAAGAGACCCTGTGATCTTGGAAACCAAGGCAATGAGCATTTGAGTGAGCCCTGTTCTGATAATGTCCAGCCCCATCCTGACCCATATGTGTTTCATGGTCAGGAGCCTGGGGATTACACTTTCCAAAGTTTTGCTACAAGATTAAGGTTTAATCCCAGCAAGTGCCCATCCACAAGAGGCCTACAATGAAGGATTGAATTTGGTTTTTCTCTGACAGGAAGAGACAAGAGGCTCTGCAGACATGGACAGAAGGGTATGTTTTCCAGCTGAACTCCAGGGTTGGAGTGACCCAGAGCCTCAGTACCTGATTATTCTGATTACCTCAAAGCTGGAAGTGGTGTTCTCTTACTACTCTCTCTCCATGGGAAATATTTATATTTCTAATTTTTTTATATATAATGTTGTTGGCCAGTTACTAGTTTCTTATCAGCTAGCTGTGTCTTAACTATTAACCCACTTCTCTTAATCTAAGTATTTCCATGTGGTCTTATCTTACCGGAGAGAGGGGCTGGCGTTCTGCTCTGTTTGTCCAACATCTTGAAATTCCTCCCTACTTCTTTCTCTCTCCTATATTTCTAAATTTTAACTTTCTTTTTCATCCACAAATTAATACCTACATTTCTTCCCTGTGAACATTTTCATAGCATTCAGTTTCCTTATTAAATGCCTCCTTGAGATGTTTTTTTTTTTTTAATTTCCTGCAAAACTGTAATGGATACATTATTGAAATGAGTGACTATTTAGGAAACATCCTGTGTTTCTAAGTTTCATATGTAGATTTTTTTGTAACTCAATTTCCTGTATTGATAGTTGTCTGAGCACAGACAGTTTCCCAAATTCTAGCTGTTTCATGACAAAAAAAAAATTCATTTTGGAAATGTATGTTCTGTGTGAAAATAAAATATGGTAAACATTATCTGGAATAAATATCTAAATTACTGACAATTTATGACCTTATCTGGCATAATTACATAGTTATATTGCTTTTCTAGAAAGGGAGATGGACAAGGAGGAAAATCTTACTGATGGCCTTATATTTCCCTCTTTCAACCACAGTAAAGATAATTTCAGAGAAATTTTCCTTACCAGCAGTCCAGAGGCAAAATCAATGATCCAGTGGGAAAATATTATGTCATAGAGTGAGGCAACAAGTGGCCAGCTTCTGTCTCCAAAGGAACATTTATTGAACACAACAGTAGAGAACATGAAGAATATTTAAAAGGAGCAGTTTTTATCAGTGTTTTGGTGGTTGTGTCCTAACTTCATTAAGACTCAATTCAAAATAAGATATATTTAGAACTTCTAATTTTATTCCAGGAAATCAATTTGAGAAACATATGTATATTTTACATGACACAATTCACTTAAATGTTAATTGCTTTCTTGAGGCTATAAAAGGGTAAAAGATACATTTTTATAATGGTGATTATTTGCATTATGGAATAAAATATTGATGTGAAATAATATCTCTACTTTAAGGCTGTAAAAAATGTTAGCAATGACGTATTTGAGAAGGGGGGGGGGGACAGAAAGGCAACCCTTACGTTTTCCTGTGTAGAAAATGGGCTGTGAGCTGCTTTGTAAAACTTCTTCTGACACATGTTAGCACCCATTTGTCACTGTTCATGGCTCACTTTGTAGATAAAGACTAGATAATGATATTGGGGAACATAATGTCAATCAAAGAAGTAACCCGTGCAAGGACAAAAGCAAAATTATGCTATGCCATGATCATGTATGAAAGAACTCTATTTTAACTCTATAATTCACTCTCAAGTTAATGTCTACCATTCTTGTGATGCAATTTTTGAGACCCTTAGGCATTGATTCTTTTTAGCTTTCAAAGTCCATGTGAAAAAGTAAAGATAATGCTGCCAAATCATTTTGAAGGAAAATGATCACCTCAGATCATACACTACCAAAGGCTAGGAGGATTGTTGTGGTGATTAGGATGGTATTTCATGTGTGGCTTAAATACTATAGCTTTCATGTAAAGGAAAACCCTTTAGCCATAAATAAATGAGATGCAAGGACTGTGTGTAAAGTGTGTTGGTAATATGTTCTTGTTAATGGGAAAAATCTTATAGACCAATATGATTCACATGGTTTTGTTAGTATAAAAACTGTATATACATTTTATGCAAATGTGCAAATAAGTACATTAACCTAGAAAAATTAGTAGTGTATTAAATTACTAAAGCTATCCTATCTAGGGTACAGTGGAGAATCAGATGGACATCCCCCCCCCCCCCCCGTCTACTGTGCATGTATATGGATTCATGTACATACATATAACATTTTGTGATGACCTTGTGCTCAGCCTTAAGATTCTTTGTATTTTCTTTGTATTTTCAATACTGTTAAACTTAAGATGCAAACAAGCCTGCTATATGTTACTTTCAATGAAAAAAAACATTATGGACAAGCATAATCATATATAGCAGAAGAAAATTTTGGCATTAGTAGATATTACTGTTACTTTTAGGAATGAATTCTTTTCATAAAAATGGCCTTATTTGTTCTGAGAACTTTAGTTTTCTGTGGGCAGCTAAGGGAGTAGGGGTCACAGAGAGGCAGAATCACTTTGCATGACAGAGCAAGTTTACATGCATGATATGAGCTAGCTAACAGGGTGATTTCAAAGTCATATCCACCAGCCCTGCAAAATAATGAATCATATCTGTGCCCTCTGCTGGGCATGAGTGGATGGATATTCTTGGCACTCAGAGGGAAGACTCAGAGGGAAGTCTAAGGTCAACGTAAGGGCAATGGGGCGGGAAGATCAAGTAGACATTTGCAGGGCTTTTCAGAAATCAGTGAACTTGCACATTTCCCTGGATACATCATTTGGGTAGCATCTCCCAGTGACTTCTCTAGAGGGTTCAGTTGGTGTTTTGTTTAGGTTTCAAGGAAGCTAGTCCACAGTGTGAGACTACTACAACCAGTTCTCATGAAGGCTGAACCATGGTGGTTAAAAAAGCTTTCTAGAGGATTATACAACAACTTTTGATAACAACCAAAGTCTTTCCTGCACTGCAGGGGGAGATAGCCTCAGCACTGAAAGGTCTACTCCTAAGAAGCAACCATTTACTTCTTGAGAAAAAGAGTTCACTGCCGACCAAGCTCAGAAGGTACAGGTGTCAGGCCAGTGCTAGAGTTCAGTAAAACATTTCTTGCTTATTAGCAGTCTTCATTTCTACCATCTGGAGATTTATTTAAAATTTTTATGGTTTTTTTGTGTAGCAATATAATATTTGTGAATTATTAAAGCTTGACTGAGGAATCAGAAAAGCACAGTCAGCTTGAAGCTATAGAGATCAGGCAGTGGTGATACACACCTTTAATCTCAGCAGCCAGAAGCTAGGAGGTGGTGGTACACACTTTTAATCCTAGGACTCAGGATTAAAAGATAGACAGATCTCTCTGAGTTCAAGGCTACCCTGATCTACACAAGAGTGAATCACTCTAAAAGAGAAATATAACTCACACCTTTAATCCCAACATTAGGGAAGTATTTAAGACAGAAGCATGGTCTCAGAGAGTCATTCATTCTCCAGCCACAATGAGGAGAGGCGGCAGTTTGAGACTTGGTGAAGAGCTTGTATATGGATCAGCCCTTTCATTCCTGAGCTAGAGGTGAGAGCTAGTGGCTAGCTGCTTTGCTTTTCTTAACTTCAGCTTGAAGTCTAAACCCAATATCAGTCTCTGAGTCATTTATTTATTCGCGTGCGCGCGTGTGTGTGTGTGTGCGTGCGTGCGTGCGTGCGTGCGTGCGTGCGTGCGTGTGTGTGTGTGTGTGTGTGTGTGTGTGTGTGTGTGAATGTGTTTGAGTGAAGGTTCCTGCAGAGGCCAGAAGAGGTTGTTAACTCCCATAGAGCTGGAGTTACAAGCAGCTTTGAGATTCTTATTATGGATGCTTAAAAACAAAGTGGCTTTTCCACTAAGAGGTGTATGAGATGCTGACCCATCTTTCTAGTCTTCCTTTCCACCACTTAAATCTTGTATGTGCCGGATGCAGTGGAGCTCATAAAGAGAAAGGAAAATATTAACTGTACCTTAATGTAAGATATAAATCTCAAGCTCCTGATCTCTACCATGGACCTAAAAACTTATAAACATGCTGATCTCCGCCAACATAGACACACTTGAAATAGAAAACCCAGCCTATACCTCAGGATCCGGTGTGTGTGGGGGAAACAAAATAATACCCCAAAACCTATCAGTTTTAGAGATGATTTTGTTTCACATAGTTTATCTGTAGCTAATCAGATGTATTTGTTTATTCAATAATATTTCTTGAATGTCAGCTTTTTGCCCAGTGCTCTTCTGGGCCTTGGGGGGATAGGGAACAAACTGACAAAATCCTGGTTTTCCGAAGACTGGATATTCTAGAGCAATTGATGAGGTGTCCCATGACACAGTGATTTGTGATAGTAACAGTTGAGCTTTTGCAGAAGATTACTGAGTACATACCAGGTAAAACAACAAATAACAAGGATCAGACAGACTTCCACGCACCATTTAAACGAGCTTTCCGATCCCGGCAGGCATACCTGGGGAAACCCTGCAGGAACAATCAGCCTGGACTTCCCACATGAAATATCTGTGACAAGAGCAGGACACTTTTTGCCAGCTTCTCTCTATTACCACATACACTTTTTCTATCATGGGATTAATGGTGGTCACGTCTACTGGAATAATCCCTGCTGTTCTCCCGGGCACAGATTTCAATACCTATATGTGTTCGCTACTTTTTCTTCCTCCATGTTTGAAAGCCAGGCTCCAGCCTGTCCTAGGATAAGGAATGCTGGACAACACAAAACAAACATGTTTGAGTCTATCTGGGATAGAGGAGCCCTTTTAACACCCAGATTTCTGTTTCCAGAAGCCTAAACTTGAAAGAATAACATATTCCACAAGAGTAAGCTTTAAGACAAGCCCATGTGGCAATAACTGTTATTGGGGAAAAAATAATTCAGCTAAAGTGTTAGCGGCAGGGGTAATCATTTATGTAAAGTGCATAAAGGCATCATGTTTTCTTGTGTTCTTGAAATTAAAAAATTCAAGCAAATCGAACGAACTGAACTATGCTAGCCTGGGGAGGCAGTATGAGAAGGCCCTGCTCACAGAGCCCGTGTACTGTGAATCTGTACAAGATGACCAGTTTTAGGAAAGCAGACCAGTAGGATGCTGGTGTGACTGGTCTCTGTTGGGAAGATGGTTGACTATAAACACATCTTGTGCATTTAGAGCACCCTTAGTGTAAGATGCATCCCCTGCACCCCCAAACCGTGTCCTGCTGGCTTACCAAGGAACAAGTGCATGCAATCCAAACAGAGGTCCAGTCACAACCAATCTTTCATCATGGTGACTCTGTTATGACCAGGGCTATATCCATCTGGAAGAAGGGTCCTAGGTCATAAAGTGTTATCTCCTCTGTGACCAGAGTTTAGGTGGGGGAAAGGAACTATTTAATAGTAGCGAATTTTTCTTTCCTCTGACCCCTTCCCTGTCTTTCCTCTCCCTTTTGCACACAATGAGTAGTTCTTAATTTTTATGCCCAATGTTACCAAGGAGATATTTCTTTCTATTGAAAAACAAAAACTTACAAAACAATCCATTCAAATTGAAATAAATTATCCAGAAGTGAAGGTTGCTCTAAACTTCCCACTCCTTGGAGAACCCTTGCCATACACCAAAGGTGATATTATTATGATAATACAAGTCGTGGTTATCCTAATGGGAGGGGAATTAATAACCTGTAAAAGTGTATGAGGTATCATAAGTACAAGACTTGCACGGTATTCTCGTGTTAATGCCAATCTGAGAAAAAGCTGCACATGCACCTGGGTTTCCTTACCCAGGACTTTACCTGCCATTTCTTTCCTTCTGTGCCTTGGAATAAACAAACCCTGAAGCTGTGATTAAAATGCAAATGGGTTTCTGAAGTCAGAGTTTTGTTAGAAGGAGGAATGACTACTAGATGGGCAGCCAGCAGTGCCTGTTACAGTCCTTAGCTCCTCCACTTTTTTAATCTGATACTTTCTAGCTAATTCTACAACCATATGGTTCATAATACATATGTGATGAAGTGAGCATTAAGTTCCCATATGGAAGTGTTTTCTCTTTGATGTGCCCTGTGCTCAGTTTTGCTTGCAGATTTCCATGCATGCTGCTACCTCTGCCTGCCACTTCTTTATACCTCCCTTCTCAGCTGCTTTACAGGGTTTAACGAGTGTCCTTTCAAATTCGATTATTCCTGAATCATACCTGAACTGTTTTCCTACTTAAAACGCATCGTATCTGAAATCACCTGCATTAATTTATTCATTTTGTGTATGTTTATTAAAACTCAATCATTCCTACATATCTGAACTTTTTCTACTAAAATGTGTCTTATTTTTAAATGACATGTGTTTATTCGTGTGTGTGTGTGTGTGTGTGTGTGTGTGATCACATGTGGAGTTCAGAGGACTGCTTATGGAAGCCAATTATCTCCTTGTGTCACATGGGTCCAGGAGATCTAACTCAGGTCATCATCAGGCTTGACAGAAAGTGCCTGGAACCCGCTGAGTTCCATTGCAGGTCTCTTCTGGATTTTTGTTTGTTTGCTTGCTTTTGTGTTTGTGTCAAATAGACAAGAATTATACAGATGACACACATAAAAATATCAATCAAAGCAGTAAAGTGAGTATTAATGCAAAGGTATACATCCCAAGCTGAAAAATCTCTAACCCTTCCTGAGACTGGATGGTAATATCATTGGTGGTGGAGCAAAGTTCATTACCAATGTGGACTCTAAAAGGCAGGAGGAGAGAAGAGCTCCCACTCTGTGTACAGTTCTAAGAATGTGTGATGGGCAGTTTTGTGTACCATGCTGGCTGTGCTAAAGAATGCCCAGATACCTGGTAAAGTAGGTAAAGTAGTGTTTCTAGGTGCAGCTGTGAGAATTTTATGGAACTCATGTGCAACTGAGTCAGCAAATTCTGTAAAGATTGGCCTTCACCAGTCTACTGTGGTATGGTATCTAAATAGAACAAAAAGATAGAGGGAGGGGAACTTTGTTGTTTCCAATATTCTTTGGGCTTTGAACTCTAGGAATTAGACCATTTAGAGAGAAAATAGCAAGAATGCCCCCAACTCTGTTATAGTACAAGATATTCTGGTTCTCCAGCTTTCTGACAGTGTACTTTGGGCTCCTTTTTGACTGTAGTCTATTCCCAAGCTACCTCTTGAGTCCTCAAGCATGCACTCAGTTATGGATACCTGTCCATGGAAATTGCCAGCCTGGCTGTGTCTGAGCCAGTGGGATTATCTGTTTTGGTTGTTTCAAGCCTGTAGGTGCTTAGAATTGTTTCTGGCTGTATAGACTTTTGAGAATATTGCAGGCAGAATCCTCCCTCTTGAAACTTTTTTCTTTGCAAGTAAAAAAAAATACTATGTAGTATTCAGTTAGAATTGACTTGGGAATGCAACTTTATGCTTAACATCTTACTTCTTTCATGTATACTATATGTTTTATATTTTCAGATTTATTTTACATATAGCTACTGTTTTGAGTGTGTTCCATCATGTCTGAAAGTTAGTTTTCAAATTGGAAATACTAACAGTAGACTAGGAAGTTAACTTAATGTTTAAATTGGGATGCACCCACTAAAAACCTTTAGGCTGATACACTTAGGTGTTAGCCACTGCCCCTCCTTGTACATCTCCTTCTATAAGCCAGTGCTTATATTTAATATTGAGTGTCAACTTGACCTAATCTACTTATCTAGGGGATAACAACTGAGAACACTAATGAGGTAATATATAGATTACTTTAGCCATCAGACATGCCCATGATGGTTTGTCTATATTATGTTGACTGACGTGGGGAGACCTTAACTATGCATGGCACCATCTCATAGATTGAGATTCTAGATAAAAAAGTAGAGAGTGTACTGAGAATTATTAGCATTCGTCACTTTCTGCTTCCTTCTAGTACACACAGCAAGACCAGCTGCCTCTGCTCCTGCTGCCATGACTCTCCCAACAGCATGGGCTGCAATAAAACATGATATGATTCAAAACAAATATTTCTTTAAATTGCTTTTGTCATGGCACTTTGACATAGCAATGAAACAAATAACAAGTACATCAATCAAAACTTCTTAGTGTATATTCTCATTTGTAACATAAGAAAATGGACTATGGAATTATTAATAACTCTTGGACCCAGACTTTCTATGATTTAATTAAAAAAGACAAGGATGAACAAAGCACCGAGTTTATGTTAACTAATATAATGCAAACACACAGATTGACATTTGCTGTCACAGAGATAACCCCAACTGTAGGAGGGAACATTTGAACATTTCAAATTAAAAGTTTATAAGGAATCTCAATAGTATAGCAAATATAAATGTACATCTAAGTGAATAATCAAAACAAATAAAAGCATTATTGGTAAATGTAATGAAATATCTACTCAGAGGGAGGCACACTCATCTTACCCTGAAGGGCCTACACTAGGGCAGGGTGTCCATCTTTTCACTAGGGAATCACATCTAAATGCAAATGCAAAGACTCTCCCTTCTGATTCACGGCAAAAACAAGGGGTAGAGTAGATTCATACTTTTGAACTTACTCAGTTTAAGTTATTTTTAGTGTTAACGAAAGTCCTCTTAAGTAATTTTACACTTTGAAAGAGAGAAAATCTTCAAAAATCACTCAGTAGGATTATCAGTTCGCCATGTGACAGTCCTTGCAAATGAAATAACGCAGGCAGAACTTGATCACTCTTCAGTTTCTGAAATGCAAAGCTACCTATGATATGATTCATCATTCTTTAATAACCGTCTCAGAGCCTTCCAATGATAACTTGCTTTCTCCCTTTGCAGAAAAGCTTAATTTGATTATTCCAATGAGATGGTTTATAAAGTTGGAGTGTCTTCTGATAAGACATACATCAGAAACCTATATACTGAAAGCATCAAAAAATGCCATAATTAAGATAATTCTTTAATTTTAACCCAGAATATCTTTTCAGTGCTAAAGCAGTTCAATGTAAAAGTATTTAATAAGGTTTTGTTAGACTATTCAAAGGACATTATCTCCTGACCTCAACAATACTCTGCATTAAAAATGATTATAAGAATAAAATGTTTGTCACCTTTTTGTGTTCATTAGCAAAAATTTGTAACAATTTTAATTGCCTATTTAAAATATTGAACAACAATAAAAATGCAATGAATAAACAACCATATTATGGCTGTTATCTGCCTGAGAGAGACAGTCAACAACATCTGTTTCATTTATTATGTAGCACGAATGGTCAAAGTCAACTTGTTGACAATCCTATTATCACATGCTGTAGCCTTCAATTCAGCATGTCATTTCCAAGACTCTCTCTTGGGATATAATATGCAAGAAAATGCTTTCCGTTCTGAGTAAGAAAGAAAAAAGTTGTTCCTTGTATTTAATTTTAAAAAGCAAAGTAATTATTCATGGTAGAACAAGAGAGTTAAGTGATAATTGCTTAAGCTGTCATTTAAAATATCTATGGACATACATGTCACAGAGTTCTTTGTGTATAATGTTATTTTCATATTGTACCATATATACTTATTATTAATATTGTTTTCCTTTTTACTAATGCATTCAGTTTTCACAATTTGCGTGTAGTAATGAAAATCCTACCTAACTAGTAAAATGCTATTGTGGATAACTTAGATGAAGATGTTGGGTAGAATGGTAGCACACAAGTGAGTTTAATAAGACAAGAGGAAAAAAATCTTACCCTTTTGGTCCTTTTCTATTCCCTTACCATACTTGTTACATAGATTGTTCAGATTCTAGAATAACATCATACATAGATTGACACCGCAAAGTAAAATTTCTAAACTGGAAAGCCTAAAGCATATAGCAACCGGTGAAATTATCTCATTTTCAAATATAATAATAAATAATATTGAGAAAGCTAGTGGACTGACATTGAAGACAAGGGCAATAAAACAGAAAGAAGAGATGAAGGCACATGCAGAGTGATTCAGGGGCAGGAGCCCAAATAGATGAATGGATTTAGATGTGATAGTTTCCAGAACTCCAGATCATAATTACTGCTTGTGAAAATGTTTCAGACTACTGATGTTGTGATTTAAGAATTCAATTTCACTTTGCCCAATTGATATAGTTTAATTAATGATTTTAAATTGAAGGGACCAGGTAGTGCTTGAAAATTCTTTTTTTAGTATCATTTGATACTGATTAGATGTTAATTTTATGAAGTAGAAATATTAATTTTCTGTTTTATAACAAAAATATTTACTTATTATTTAAAGTTTTTTCAAAAGTTCCATATAACTTTTGAAGCATAGAGCAAATGTATTCTTTCCTTCTTCTGAGTACTCTGGGACTCCACAGTATTCCCATTGCCATCGGATCTATAATTATAATTTCTACTCTAGGCAGCCTTCCAAGTGCAACTTCAAATTAAGGCTAGTTATGGGCCTTCAGAAGAAATGCCGGCCAGGAAAGCACATGGATGGTAGGGAGGCAGACTTGCCTAATTGAATTACACACATGATTGCTGACAGATTTTCATACTTTTCTCTGCTGCTAGATTTGTTTATGAAGATATTGATCACTTTGCATAGGAATAAATGTAACCAGAAGATACTGATTGCTCACTAGACACCTAACATTGCTACAATTTGAAGCAAAGAGATGTTTTGCACCAAATACATTTTCATCATGAAATGTTTAGCAAAGATGGAAGGCAGGTCAACAAAGAAATTAAGGGAAAAAGAATAAAAGCTTAACAAAGGACAGAAGGAATGAGAAAAAGAAAGGAAAAAGAGAACTCAGAGCACAATAACTTCAACTGATGAGTCATTTGTTTCTTCACAAAACTCAAGCTGTATTTTAGAATTGAGACAGAAACTATGGTTGGAGAGGAGAGAACAAATGTCTAAACAACGGAGGAAGAAAATCTTTCTGGTCATAATAAGCAAACAAGATGTAATAGTCCCTGGCCAGTGTATTTTTCTAAACAAAGGAGGTAGAACAAAAATCCACTACCAATATAAGACTGTGCTGAGCAAAACAGTTGAGAACAACAGGCTTTATTGGACTGTTAACATTTTATTGCATGTTTTACCAGACTTCTACAGATGGAATAAAGCTGGCTCTATATTAGAGCCATAAGCCCTTCAGCCTTTGATGGTTTCCAATAGCGTATTTCATCAAATGTCCCCTCAGACATTCATACAAGTGCAGCATTTATTTCTGTCATTAAAATTGAAGGCAGGAGTGCCATTTAAGTTTTATACAATGAACACCTCCAAATGCTTTATAAAACAAAGCAGAAAAGGGAAAACTTCCACTGTCCAATTTTCTGTAGTTTTATTTACATTTATTAAATTTTAAGAAAAAATGCTTTGTAACTATTTATTATAGAGATAAACACATATGGTGTCCTGATTATCTTTGTCTGACAACAAAGCCTAGAGTCACGTGAAAAGTGAGCCTCGGTAGCAGGACTGCCCAGACTAAGCTGGCTTGTGGATATGTCTGTGAAGGAATGTCTTGATTGTTAATTGATGTAGTGCAGTCTATCCCACTGTGGTCTCCTTAGACAAATAGTCCTGGGATGTATAAGAAAGCTATTTATTTAACCAGAATCCACAAACTTGGGACCGACCAATGAAAATGAACACACAATTTTCCCAAATTTATGGGACATAAAGAAAGCAGTGCTAAGCAGAAAGTTCATGTCAGTAAGTATCTACTGGAAAAAGTTGGAGAAATCTCTATCAACTTAGCAGCACATCTGAAAGCTCTGGAACAAAAGACACAAGCACACCAAAGAGAAGTAGGCAACAAGAAATAATCAAACTGAGAGCTGAACTAAAAAATAGAAACAAAGGGAACCATACGAAGACTCAATGAAAGACAGAGTTGGTTCTTTAAGAAAATCAATGAGATAACAAACCCTTATCCAAACTAAAGTAAATGCACACACAGAGAGAGACTATCCAAATTAACAATATCAGAAATGCAAAGGGGGGCATAACAACAAACACTGAGCAAATCCAGAGAATACTTAAAAAGCTGTGCTCCACGGAATAGAAAAGAAAAAAAAGAAAAGATTAAGTTTCCTTATAGGTACTATTCACCAAAGGTAAATTGAGAACAGATTTAACAAAAAAAAAAAAAAAAAAAAAAAAAGACATAACCCTAATAACCCTAAGGAGTCATTACCATCTCCCAACCAAACAAACCCCAGGAACAAATTATTTTAATGAAGAATTCTAGTAAACCTTCAAAGAAGAGTTAACACTAACACTCTAATATTTTGCAAATTATTCCATAAAATAAAAACAGAAAGTACATGGCCCAATTCATTTTCTGAGACCACAGGTACCCTGATATCCAAACCAAACCATACAGACTAAACAAAGAGAATTATAGAGCAATTCGTCATACGAACCTATATAAAAAGATGCTCAATGGAACACATTCTGCATTCTAAGTCACTTTCTTATCTGGAGTTCTTACAACACTTTAGTCATCAGGTTATACACTTTCTTATCTTACTTTTAGGCTACGCATTACTTTTAGATTATAATCTCAAATTTTCATTTATTGAATAATATTCATTCATTCATTCTGTGGTGGTACATGTATGCCAAGGCATGCATGTGGAAGTCAGAAAACAATTTAGAGCATGTGTTCATGTGAGACTCAGGAATCAAATTCGGGCTTGGAAGCAAGTGCCTTTGCCCATTGAGTTTCCTACTGGGGCAAAATCCCAATTATTTTTAAATATTTATCTTTGCTTTTTATTTCTCTCTCTGTGTGTGTGTGTGAGAGAGAGAGAAAGAGAGAGAGAGAGATTGCACTGTGAAACCCTTAGACTGTGATACTAAAATTCACATTGAATCAGGGAGTGGAGCCAGCTAGTTAACGGGAATTAGAGGAACGGGAATCAGAGGAACCAAGAATATGTATGGAGACGCACAGGGAAGGTGTAGAAGGACTTAAGAGATTTATGGGCCTTTTTGGTTGGGGATGAATGGAGAGATGCTCTCTTGCTGTGTCTTTAGCAGGTTGCTTCTTGTCCTCTCCAACATCTTTTCACTCCAACATCTGATAGCTGAGTCTCCATCAGTAAATAGAACAGCTTAGTTAAAAACAATAATGTAGTGTGTGTGTGTGTGTGGGGGGGTGTCTGTATGCACGCAAGCTCATACGCATAGGGCTACAGAGGCTACAAGAGGGTGTTAATCCACCAGACATGGGGTTTCTGACAGTTGTAAGCTATTTGACATGAGTGATAGGAATTGAACTCTGGTTCTCTGGATAAACAGCAAGCATCCTTAATTACTGGGCCATTTATCCAGTCCTCAAATCCTAATTTTTAAACATGAATTTAACAATAGTCATTATTATTATTATACCGTTTCTAAATTTATTCTCAGTTCATTTCAAAGCAATCCATGCTCTCCCTTTTATTATTTATTTAGTTAATATCTCAGATATTTAATAAGTATCTTATTAAATATGGCTGAATGGATAATCAGAACTACTTTTGTTTGTCTTGACAATCTAATGTTCCTTAGTCTGGGTAAGAGGATGATATTAATATGCAGATGCTGGCAGTTATTGTGGGAGCTGAAATATAAACATATTGGAAGCCTTTATGTGACAAATGTACCAAAGTGTTGTCTCCACATATTTTCCCTATTTCAGCACCAGGATTAATAT
Organism: Phodopus roborovskii; assembly: GCF_943737965.1. Classification (NCBI taxonomy): domain Eukaryota; kingdom Metazoa; phylum Chordata; class Mammalia; order Rodentia; family Cricetidae; genus Phodopus; species Phodopus roborovskii. The sequence continues at coordinate 16,942,709 of NW_026126511.1, forward strand.
TTTCATTCATATTCAGGTACCAATCCTTATCTAAGTCAGTCCTTGTTAGCTGTCCTTACAGGTAATTGTAAAAATTTATGTCTGTAAGCTCCAGCTTAGTTTATACCTCACCCCTGATATTTCAGCAGACATATGGCTCAGAATATTCATTTATTTGAATTAATAGAACTTTCTTTGTTTGCTAATGGCTTTATAGACACCAGAGCAAACATTCATAAAATAACATTTAATGATGGAGTTGACCTCAATTTAGGAAAGTCACATGCACACTACATTTGCTGGTAGATTCCCTCTTCTTTGGGGAAAAAAAATGCATATGTGAATTTTAAACGTTTCCAGAAAAATAATTTTAGAAAATAGAAACAGATTGAATAAAGCTAAAGGAAGTTCACTCAGAAAGAAAGATCAATGAGCAATTGCAAAGGAAAATGCACATCTAATCCAGATGGGATCAAAGGGAACCCAAAGTGTTCGGAGGATGGGAGGGCCATGATGCTCTAATGTATTTTAAAGCCCATAAAAGCCATAAGGAAGCATGGGTACAGTCAGCAATGTGCTGGTGAGCTACGAGCTTTTATTATGGTGAAAATGCATAGTGCTTTACTCAAGGCTTTAAATTTTTATGTCAGTTTTTAAAATTCCCTGCAGATAGTCATATTTAATTCAAATAGGTCTGCGGCTGTACCACGCTAGAATCAATTGAGGTGTGTGTGTGTGTATGTGTGTTGTGAGTTGAATCATATCTTGAGGTAATTTACATGTTGAAGTCCTAGCTCTCTAAGCTCACAATATGAAATCGGGGGTGAAGAAAGTACAGGTGTCTTCATGTGTAATGAGGTCACTCTGCTGTAGGATGGGCTCCCACTCTCATGACTTCTTCGGGAAAACTGACACAGACTCCCACATGGAGGAGACACCATGCGCAGACAAAAGCAAAACTGTAGTAATAAGAGAAATTCTGCCTTGGTAATGGGGAAAAAATAAACACTAGAATAAATGCTGCCCTGGCCTAAGATGGGCTCAAAATATGTTCAAGCATTGTTTTGATTACAAAATCAAAGTACCTAACAAGAGTTAAACCACAATGTCTGGTACCTCATCATAAATACTGGACATGCAAATGAACAGAAGATGTCACTTTCTACAAAAAGCTAAATATGCAAGTGACTGCAAATGACTCCACAATGATACACATCAGAGAATCAGCAAACAAGGGCATAGGACTGTTATGCACAAGTACTCAGAAAGCTAAAACATAGCCTTTTACATTGGGACATGTGAGATGACTAATATTAATTGTCAACTTCACAAATATGGAATCATGCAGGTGGTAAGTCTCTGGGCATGCCTGTGAGGAGTTCACTAGAGCTGGTTAATTGAAATGGGAAGATCTACCTCAATTATGGTCCCTGGGATGGAGAGCCAGACTAATAAAGAGGGGCATGTGACCTGAGACTTTTTTCTCCATCTCACTCTGCTTCCTGACTGTTGATGCAGAGTGATCAGTTGCCTTAAGCTCCAGCTGCTGCCATAACTCCCATCATGATGGACTGTATCCTCAAATTGTGAACTGAAACAAAATTTGAGCTTGTGTTATTTTTGCCAGTATTTTGTATTAGAAACAGGCAAAGTAACTAATGCAACATGGAAGGCAAATATGCAAATATTGCTCAAGTCTTCAGAGACAAAAACTATGAAGCATAGCATGAGAAACATTTGCTAATATAAATAAGATATTTATTGCAATAAAACATTGTAGAACAAACTGATAGTGAACTTAAAACCTAAAAGCAGTAAATACCGAAAGGAAAATATTATTGAAGAACAAAGTACAATAAAAATCATCTTTGCGATACATCCATTACAACATTTTAAGTTGTGTTATCTTCAAAATTACAAACAGTTGATACTTTTAATTATATAAAATAATATTAATATCTAACCAAGAGTTTGTGTAAAAGAGAATTACAGGTGATTTTGTTACTTTAATAAAATTATTTTAAAAGAATATGTGTACTTTTTATGTTTACAGAGAAAAGAAAAAACTTCTTAAAAGATAAAATGAGCGACTTTTCATTGTAACCTAGCTTTTCCCTTAAGTATAAGTCATAGCTAACTTTTCTTTTCATTTATTTATTTATTTATTTATCTATTTATTTATTTATTTTATATAACCAAGTCCATTTAATTGAAAACAAACATTTATAGACAATATTTGGGAATTTGGGCATTGTTCTTTCCAATCTACTTCCTGCTGGTAAGGGGCGCTGTCATGGGGGATTCTAAGAAGATGCAAAAATCCTGGCTGTAGTCTGTAAGGCTGCTTTGTCCAGCTGTTTTGTATGTAGAATCACCTGGTACTCTGTTTCAGGTGGTCTAGCTTGATCAAACCACATTAGTCTGGAAGGAATCCAGACATCTTTTCATTTTCTGTGGAAACAAAAATAGAAATCTTTTTCCCCAGTAACATGTCCTTGAACTTAAATTTTGGAGTCAAAGCATTTTTTTTATTTAATTTATTATTTTACATGTCCATCCCAGTCCCCTCTCCCTCCCTTTCTCCCTCCCTCCCTCTCTCCCTCCCTCCGTCCTTCCCTCCCTCCTTACCTCACTTTTACCTTCTCTGCCCTCTCACATGCACCCCAGCCACCCTCCCCCCCATCCCCCCAACCCGATTCCATATGTAGGGGAATGCCATCAGGTTGGGGTCATGTAGCTCTGACAGGTCATGTGAAGTAGGGACTAGGGCTTCTCTCCTGTGTCCAGGTTAAGGCAGTTATCCCTCTATGGGGAATGTGTTCCCAAGGTCCTTTTGTGCACCAGGGATACATCCTGGCTCCACTGTCTGAGGTCCCTTAGACTGCTCAGTCCTTCTGGCTGAGACCCATATTCAGGGGGGCCTGAGTCAGTCCCATGCTGGATTCCCAGCTATCAGTCTGGTGGCCCATTAGCTCCTCCTTGTTCAGATCAGCTGTCTCTATGTGTTTCTGCCACCTGGTCTTGTCCTCTCCATCTGCATCTGGGTTCTACTTCGACTCAGTGTTTATGTATGGGTGTTTGCTCCTGTTTCCAACAGGCATTAGTTGAGGGCTCCATGGATTAGTTAGTTGTGGATCGCACTCTCCGGGGAGGGCAGCCTTTCCACGGAAGCTCAAATTGTTAGTTGGCAGCAGTCTTGTAGTTCTCTAGACCTTTCTCTGTGTTCAATTTTATCTTCAAACCAATATTGGCTTCCTCTTTTATGTTCTCTCTCTCTCCTGTCTTCTATTCCTAACCGGGCTCAATCTTCCCGGTCTCACATGGTTTCCTTTCCTCCCCCTCGTTTTCTCCTACTTCTCTCTCTATTCGCTGCCCCCCCACTTCCCCTGTGCTCTGGGGGGCATGTCCCTTCCCAGTTCTGTGAGAGACTTTATATGAATCTCTTAGAATACACCTTGTATCCTAGTTTCTCTGGTGGTGTGAATTATAGGCTGGGGATCCTTTGATCTAGGTCTAAAATCCATTTATGAGTGAGTACATACTATGTTCCTCTTTTTGTGATTGGGTTACCTCATTCAGGATGGTTTCTTCAAGTGCCATCCACTTGCCTGCGAATTTCAAGATACCATTATTTTTTTCTGCAGAGTAGTATTCCATTGTGTAGATGTGCCACATCTTCATTAACCATTCTTCAATTGAGGGGCATCTAGGTTGCTTCCAGGTTCTTGCTATTACAAATAGTGATGCTATGAACATAGTTGAACAGATGTCTTTGTTGCATGGATGTGCCTAAGAGGGGGATTGCCGGGTCCTGTGGTAAACTAATTCCCATTTTCCTGAGGAATCTCCATACTGATCTCCAAAATGGCTGTATAAGTTTGCACTCCCACCAGCAGTGGAGGAGTGTTCCCATTTCTCCACATCCTCTCCAACATGAGTCATCATTGGTGTTTCTAATTTTAGCCATTCTGGCAGGAGTAAGATGGTATCTCAAAGTTGCTTTGATTTGCATTTCCCTGATAGCTAAGGATGTGGAGCACTTTCTTAAGTGTCTCTCAGCCTTTTTGATTTCCTCCATTGAGAATTCTTTCTTCAGTTCTGTTCCCCATTTTTAATAGGGTTATTTGATGTTTTGTTGACTAGTTTCTTGAGTTCTTTGTATATTTTGGAGATCGGCACTTTGTTGGATATAGGATTGATGAAAATCTTTTCCCAGTCTGTGAGCTGCTGTTTGGTCTTGGCAACTGTGTCCTTTGCCTTACAGAAGCTTCTAAGTTTGAAGAGGTCCCATTTATTAATTGTTTCTTTCAGTGTCTGTGCCCCTGGAGTTATGTTCAAGAAGTGGTCTCCTATATCAATTTGTTCAAGGGTACCTCCTACTTTCTCCTCTAAGAGGTTCAATGTGGCCGGATTGATGTTGAGGTCTTTGATCCATTTGGACTTGAGTTTTGTGCATGGCAACAGGCATGGGTTTATCTGCAGTCTTCTACACAACTTCATCCAATTGTGCCAGCACCATTTGTTGAAGATGCTGTCTTCGCCCCATTGTATAATTTTAGCTGTTTTGTCGAAAATCAGGTGTTCATAGGTATGTGGGTTAATATCAGGATTTTCGATTCGATTCCATTGGTCTACCTATCTATTTTTATGCCAATACCAGGCTGTTTTCAGAACTATAGCTCTGTAGTAGAGCTTAAAGTCAGGAATGGTGATGCCTCCTGAAGTTCTTTTATTGTACAGGGTTGTTTTGGCTATCCTGGGTCTTTTGTTTTTCCATATAAAGTTGATTGTTATCCTTTCAAGATCAGTGAAGAATTGTGGTGGGTTTTTAATGGGAATTGCATTGAATCTATAGATTGCTTTTGGCAAGATTGCCATTTTTACTATGTTAATCCTACCTATCCAAGAACATGGGAGATCTTTCCATTTTCTGGTATCTTCTTTAATTTCTTTCTTTAGAGCCACAAAGTTCTTATTATATAGGTCTTTTAATTGTTTGGTAAGTATTACCCCAAGATACTTTATGTTGCTTGTGGCTATTGTAAAGGGTGATGTTTCTCTGATTTCTTTCTCTGTCTCTTTGTCGTCTGAAAAAAGTAGGGCTACTAATTTTTTTGAGTTTATCTTGTATCCTGCTAGTTTGCTGAAGGTGTTTATCAGCTGTAGGAGTTCCCTGGTAGTTTATTTGGTCACTTATGTAAACTATCATATCATCTGCAAATAGAGAGTTTGACTTTTTCCTTTCCAATTTGGATCCCCTTGATCTCCTTTTGTTTTCTTATAGCATTAGCTAGAACTTCTAGTACGATATTGAAGAGATATGGAGAGAGAGGGCAGCCTTGTCTTGTTCCTGATTTTAGAGGAATTGGCTTAAGTTTCTCTCCATTCAGTTTGATGTTGGCAGTTGGTTTGCTGTATATTGCTCTTATTATGTTTAGGTATGTTCCTGTCATCCCTGAACTCTCCAAGACCTTTATCATGAAAGGGTGTTGAATTTTGTCGAAGGCTTTTTCAGCATCTAGGGAGATAATCATATGGTTTTTCTTTTTCAGTTTGTTTATATGATAGATCACATTGATAGATTTTCATATGTTAAACCATACCTGCATTCCAGGGATGAAGCTTACTTGGTCATTTCTCTGATGTATTCCTGAATTCGGTTTGGCAGTGTTTTATTATTTTTGCATCGATGTTCATCAGGGATATTGTTCTGTAGTTTTCTTTCTTAGTTGTGTCTTTGTGAGGCTTGGGTACCAAGGTTATTGTGGCCTCATAAAAAGAGTTTGGCAATGAACCTTTTGTTTCTATTTTGTGGAAGAGTTTGAGGAGTAGTGGTATTAGTTCTTCCTTGAATGTCTGGTAGAATTCTGCACTGAATCCATCTGGCCCTGCACTTTTTTTGGTTGGAAGGCTTTCGATGACTGCTTCTATTTCATTGCGGGTTATAGGTCTATTTAAGTTGTTTGTCTGTTCTTGATTTAATTTTGGAAAGTGATAGTTATCCAGAAATTCGTCCATTTCCTTTGAATTTTCAATTTTTGTGGAATACAGATTTTCAAAGTATGACCTGATAATTGTCTGGATTTCCTCTGTGTCCATTGTTATGTTCCCCTTTTCGTTTCTGATTTTGTTAATTTGCATGTTTTCTCTCTGCTTTTTTGTTAATTTGAATAAAGATTTTTCTATCTTGTTGATTTTCTCAAAAAACCAACTCTTCGTTGCATTGATTTTTTGTATTGTTTTCCTGGTTTCTATTTTGTTAATTTCAGCCCTCAAGTTGATTATTTCCTGGCGTCTACTCCTACAGAGTGAATTCGCTTTTCTTTGTTCTAAGGCTTTCAGTTGTGTTGTTAATTCTCTCATGTGACTATCCTTTGTTTTCTTCATATGGGCACTTAGTGCAATGAACTTCCCTTGTAACACTGCTTTCAAGGTGTCCCATAAGTTCAGGTATGTTGTGTCCTCATTTTCGATGAATAATAGAAAGTCCTTAATTTCTTTCTTTATTTCTTCTTTGACCCAGGTGTGTTGCATTTGCACATTTTTCAGTTTCCATGAGTTTGTAGGTTTTCTGCTATTTGTGTTGAATTCCAATTTTAAAGCATGGTGGTTTGATAAGATACAGGGGACTATTCCTATTCTCTTGTATCTGTTGAGGTTTGTTGTGCCACCTAGTATGTGGTCGATTTTAGAGACGGTTCCATGTGGAGCAGGTTCCATGTGTTTGGATGGAATGTTCTATAGATATCTGTTAACCCCAGTAGAGACATAACTTCTGTTGGTTCTTTTGTTTCTTTGTTGAGTTTCTGATTTGTGGTCCTGTCTAGTGTTGAGAGTGGTGTATTGAAGTCTCCCACTATAAGTGTGTGAGGTTTTATATGAGCTTTGAGTTTTAGTAGTGTATCTTTTACGAATGTGGGTGCCTTTGTATTAGGGGCATAGATGTTCAGAACTGAGACTTTGTGTTGATGGATTTCTCCTGCGATGAATACGAAATGACCATCTTCATCTCTTTTGATTAATTTTGGTTTGAAGTCTAACTTGTTAGATATTAGGATAGTCACGCCTGCTTGCTTCTTGGTTCCATTTGATTGGAAAATCATTTCCCAAACCTTTACCCTGAGGTAATGTCTATCTTTGAAGCTTAGATGTGTTTCTTGTATGCAGTAGAAAGATGTATTCTGCTTCATATCCATTCTGTTAGCCTGTGTCTTTTTATAGGTGAGTTAAGACCATTAATGTTGAGGGTGAGTAAGGACCATTGATTGTTGATGCTTGTTTGATTTAGGTTTGTTGTTGGCAGTGGTATTGTGAATATATTACTTCTGTTTTACTCTTGGTTTCTGGTGTAGTTGGATTATCTGTTGCCTACATTTTTGTGGGCGTAGTTACCTTCCTTGGGTTGGAGTTTTCCTTCCAATAGTTTCTGTAGGGCTGGATTTGTAGATACGTATTGGGAAAATCTGGTTTTGTCATTAAATATCTTGTTCTCTCCATCTATAGTGATTGAGAGTTTTGCTGGATATAGTAGCCTAGGCGGGCATCCATGTTCTCTTAATACTTGTAGAACATCTATCCAGGACCTTCTGGCCTTGAGGGTTTCCATGGAGAAGTCAGGTGTAATTTTGATAGGTCTGCCTTTATATGTTACCTGTCCTTTTTCCTTTGCTGCTTTTAATATTCTTTCTTTATTCTGTATGCTAGGTGTTTTGATTATTATATGTCGATGGGTCTTTTTTCTTTGATCCAGCCTATTTGGGGTTCGGTATGCTTCTTGTACTTTCATGGGCATGTCCTTCTTCAGATTTGGAAACTTTTCCTCAATGATTTTGTTGAATATGTTTTCAGCACTTTTGATCTGGGCTTCCTCACCTTCCTCTATGCCTATTATTCTTAAGTTTGGCCTTTTCATGGTGTCCCACATTTCCTGGATGTTTTGTGTTAAGGATTTGTTGGATTTATGATTTTCTTTGGTCGATGAATCTATTTCTTCTAGTTTATCTTCTGTGCCTGAGATTCTGTCTTCCATCTCTTGAATTCTGTTGGTTATGCTTGCATCTGTAGTTCCCGATTTTTTGCCTAGTTTTTCTATTTCCAGCATTTCTTCGATTTGTGTTGCCCTTATTTTCTCTATTTCAGTTTTCAAGTCTGAACCGTTTACTTCACCTGCTTAATTGTTGTTCTTGGCTTTCTGGACATTCTTTGCTTTCTTTAAGGAATTTGTTCATTTCTTCCACTTTTTTGTTTGTTTTTTCCTCCATTTCTTTAAGGGATTTTCTCACATCTTCTTTGAGGGCCTCTATCATTTTTATGATGGTAATTTTTAAGTTGTTCCCTTCTGCTTCCTCTGCTTTGTTGTTGTGTTCCGTTCTAGTTGCTGTGTTCCGTTCTAGTTGCTGTAGATTCCCTAGATTCTGGTTGTGTCATGTTTGTCTTTCTGTTGTTAGGTGTTTTCTTGTATTGCCCTCTTCCCATAGCTTTTTCCAGTAGGTGTTGGTGGGGTCTCCCCCTCTCTCTATGGTACTTCCCCGGTGGGCTTATGTGGGTCAGAGATTCAATATCTGTAGCTCGGGGTGGTTCAAACTCGCTAGGAGGTCTCTCTGCAGACAGGGACCCAGGGATGGGGTCAGGACTGAGGATCCAGTAATAGATGCCACTAGACAATGGCTCTAGCCAATGGCTGGCATAAGAGGACAAAGGCTGAGCTGAAACTCAGAGTGGACCTGCAGAGATAGGTGGATCTCTGGGAGGGGCCCTGGACTCTAGCAGAGGCCTGGAGGTGGGGTCAGAGACCAAGCAGATGGAAATTACAGGTGGCCCTGCGTGGATAGGCAGGTCTCCTTTGTTCAGAGTTGCTCTGAGAAGTCTCTGAAGTAGGGTGGACTGTTGGCTCCACCCTCTCTCCCAGTGTTCAACCAGAGCGGCAGGACAGTGGGCAGGATAGGGCACAGGGTGTGGGGGGGCAGGCTCCCGGTGGGGATGGGTGGGGGTGTATCAGAGCTCCAAGGGTGCTCTGGATGGGGACAGGACACAGGAGCAGCAGGATCAGGGGCCCAACCCAGGGAGTTCGGGGGGGAGGAGAGGTTGTAGGGGAGAGGCCACCCCGATTGGGCCCAGACTCACCTCTAGCCAATGGCTGGCAGAAGAGGACAAATGCTGAGCTGAAACTTGGGAGGTTTTTGCAGGATAGTCAGATCTCACTGGAAACTGGAACTATCCAGCTGAGGCCTCTTTCTTTATCAGAGGCCCTGCTTTCCATAGCTAACTTTTCTATCAACTTTTAAATAAACCGTCACTTCTTTTTTATTTTTTCCGTGTTTTATAATAGAAAATCAATAGTAATGCTGTTATCCTGGAGTCAGACCCCTGCAAAGTCAAACACTCACAGAATGCTGAAGCTATACATTTTTCTGTGTGGCATGGGGAAACAAAATATCTGCAGACATAAAAAGACACAATACAATAACTCAATGGACGTAAAATCGTGCCATACAATGAAGGGAAAAAAGAAGCTCTTCCATGGGCCTGGAAGAACTTGAAATAATCGATGTTTTTCCTGTGAAAGTAGATTAACAAGGAGAAATAAAAAAAAATTAAAGTACTTATGTAGATGGAAATTATAAGGAAATGGGTCCCTCATCCCCATCCCCTCCCAATAAAAACTAAACTAAAGACAGCATAAGTTAGTTGAAGGAACAACTGTGTATGTTGGGGGGGGGAGATGCACATGGCTCCAGGCTTAAATGATGTCTTCTACCCTTCTTTCCTTTGGCTACAGAAGCACATCTGGGACCTATTTGGTCAATATTTGCAAGTCAGTTTTGTCAAGTTTCTATGAATAAGCATATTTTAAAGGAAGGATGAAGGAGCCCCTGTACATCTCTATATTTTCATTAACATTGATCTTAGCTCCTTATTCCATGCCTGGATTTTTAGGAATGTGCTTATCAAACAGTTATGCTGATTAATTTATATATTAAGAGAATTTACTGTCAAGATCCATTTTCTCTAACCTTTGTTGAATGGCTTAAGTTACCCTGCATAAACTAAGTCCCAGAGGCTCCACTCTAGATAGCGAGATACACAAACACACCATTCAATGCTTGTTTGCCTTTAATAATCGTATAGTGAGCACATCGTGGAGTCCGGATGATATTCTGCTTGCAAAGTTAAGAAAATAGTGATGAGCATGTGGATTTGAAGGCAAATTGGGTAAAGACATTGGAGAAAGAATTCATCATGTAAAATAGTCCACAGATGAGTCAACGTTAGCTAGAAGCATTGATACTGAAAGAGAAACAAAATGTGTGCTTCTGATAAGTTTGGAAAAACAATGGACTGATGGTTAAATTCATCTGGAAAGATTGTCTGTTCATTTTTACCCTTCAATGGTAGTGTATCATTATTGCTCCATGCTAGAATCCTTTGTCTCTGTTGTACCCCTGTCTCTGAGAACTCTTTCGGGCTTTGGCTTGAAGAAAATGACATCCTGTGTTTTATCAATGCAGACATTTGGAGGGAGGTCATGTGGCTTGTGACTCTAACAATTATAGCAAAACAGGACATCAACTTAGGTCAAAAGTCATATGTTCATAGCATTGATGGCATTTTAACCCTGCGTTTTAGATAAAATATAAGACACTCTTAATATCCGATAAATGTTGTCTTTAGTTAGACATTCATGTGGCTAGAAGACATAAACAAGAAAAAAAATGGAAAAGCCAGGCTCACTTTTGAGAAGTACTTTTTATCCTAGTTTGATTGATCTTTGAAACACCACAATGTCAGACTACAGTTTGTTCAGAGATTTTTGTTTCTGCTGTATTGTGAAAATTACCAATAAAACTTCTTAATAGCAGTGAGGAAATATGAGTAAACATTTTAGTTCACTTGCTCTGCTAAAAGCTGAAGGATTAATACACAGGGAGTCTGTAGGATCTTATTTGAAGAAATACTGTTGAAGAGCTGTAGGGTGACTCTTGGGGAAGATGTCCTTGTGACAATTGTTGGATTGTGTAAAAGAGCAAGTTGCCAAGAGCAACAGCATTCTCTGATGATTGGAGGATTGCTCGAACGAACAGATTCCTATCCTGAGGTGACACAAACCTCTGCTGAAGTTCTAAGGAAAGATAAGAAAGAAGCTGGAAAGAGCAGGAGTCACAAACAATAAATAAGTCCAAAAGGAAAAGTGTGGAGGGGTCAGAGATCTAATGGTCTGGCAAGGAAGAGCTTGACAAATCAGTACTAGAACTCAAAGTTTGCTAATTGCTTGTGTTAGTCATGGTGTCTACTGCTGTGAAGAAATACTATGGGCATGGCAACTCTTGTGAGGCAAACATTTACCTGGGGTGGCTTGCTAACCGTTTCAGAGGTTCAGGCCATTATTATCATGTTGAAGCCCAGACAGACACGGTGCTGGATATATAGTGATCAGATGAAAACAGGATGGGCCAAAACACTGGGTGGTGTCTTGAGCATATATGAGACCTCTAAGTCCACACCCACAGTGACACGCCTCCTTCAACAAGACCACACCTCCTCCAACAAAGCAGCACTTCCCATTAGTGACACTCCCTTTGGGGGACATTTTCTTTCAAACCACTACAATGTCTAATGTTCAAAGATCAGAGTATGCCACTTGAGTTATTTCCTTAAAGAAAGTTTCACTGAGCACTTTTCTTGAACAGTTAATAGTCAACAGGTGGGAAATACAACAATTTTACAAAATGTATTTTCTCTAACATTGCCACAAACATTGCATTAGTGGATTCTAAACCATTGTCACTAGGAAAAATACAAAGTTTGGTTTCTGTGAGTCTTTGGCTACATCTTAATCAGCTGATTGAGAATGACTGTGTTTGTGTATATATTGTTATGTCAGAACACATTATTTAAATAAATTGTTGATCCATTATCACTTTCTTCACAACAAAGAGCTGTGTAGCTCATAATTGCATGTATTTTATCTGTTGCAGCCTGAGTCTAAAATGCTCCCTACGGCTTGTGTTTCAAAATCACACATAGCTCTTCTAAAAATTTAATCCACTTGCTTTAATCCATGTTAATTCTTTTCTATCAGCAATTTTAGCAGTTTAAGAGTAGTTGTGTGTGGAAAATTATTTTTCTCTCTTTTTTCTCCACCAGAAACTTTTTGTTTTTAACCAAGTAAGACCATCTTTCTCAGATATCTCCAGCATAGTTACTCTAGTATCTTATTGAGAATTTGGCCACATATTCTAACCTTAAACAAATAAGTAAAAAGAAAAATATGACACCAATCTTTTCTGTTTAGTAGTTTCAACAACCTTCCTGGCATTTTACAAAAATACAATCTTACAAAACAATCCTCCTGAATATTCCTTATCTAATGACTGACTTCTGCATATATTGGCTAGCTCAGTTAAAGCATTTTCTTTACTACAAATGTAAGGTACAAAATAGGAAGAAGATTCTATATCATTAATACTTATGCATTTCATCCCAACACATCTTCTTTTTTTCATCCATGCATTCATTATTAGCTCATTTGTGGCAAGTCATATCATTTGGTTGGGTTTGTCATCTCAGACTAATTTTATACTTTACTATGCATCTTGATTGTTCTTACACATTTCCCACTTTTCAAGATAAATTTTCTTTGAAATAAAAAGGAATCATGTCATAGTCTCCTGCATCTCTGATTCCCTTCATTATTTCATCCCATGGGTGTCTATTAATCAAGTTGACAGAGGGATACCAGTTATTGAGAAAGGGGGAAGAGGCTAGGTGGTATATACTGCATGTAGGTCCCTATGCTAAGCTATTTCTATGTGATGTCTAAGTCAATACTTGTATAGTTGTCTCCTCCACATAACAATAATTTCGGGTCAGAATTTGCCTCTTCAGATAGAATTGTTTTTTTCTAATTCTTATAGCCAAATACATGAGCCTTCTCTCTGCCATCATTACCCTGACTTTCTTTGCTAGGGCTTTATTGTCCATTAATATAGTCTGTGTCTAGCATTGCTTTTTTCACTCTTTAAAATTATCTTACCAATTTGCTGCTTCATATCTCATTTTCTCTTTTCATTTCCACAGCAGAAAATTAGCTCCTCCTGAATGTCTTCGCTCTATATCAGCCATTGCAACTCCAGCTCTTGGGCTTTCCTGGGGACTTTGCATTTCCCTAATGTCTGTCTCTTGAATTAAAAAGAAGTATCCCAGCAGCAGGAGAGTGGAAGAGCTGACCCTGCCCTTCACCTGCTGCAGTCTTGGGAGAGCTGGCCTTGCATCTCCCCTTGGCAGTGCTGTAGAGCTAACACTGTTGACAGGGAGGGTTGGGGGGGGGGGACGGGGACGCACAGGTGATGTAGCCCTGTGAGTGTGCATGTGAGATCCGTTCCCACCCTCATTGGTCATATGGTGGAGTTGGTGAGGGAGAGATGCTTTTCCCCACCCCCCACTCCTCCTTGTCTGTGGTGGGTGGGGAACTGGCCTTGGGGTCATGAGAGTGGGAGCTGGTGTAGCACTCAGGGGAGCAGACCTTGTGCCTCACTGGAGTAATACAAAAGAGCTGATGCTGTTGGTTGAGTTGTAGGTGAACTGGTTCTGGGGCATGGAAACAGGAGAGTTGACCTCCACTCCCATCTGCCATGTGGTGGCATGGATGAGGGAAAGGTGTCTTCCCCCACCACCTCTTGCCACCTGTGCTGGGTGGGAGAGCTGGCTCTGCCCCTCACTGGATACAGCAGGTGGGAGAGTGGACACTACACCTTGCCTGGGCAGCACACTAGAGCTGACCCTGTGTCCAGGGGTGTAGGTGGGCTAGCCCTGAGTATGTAAGAGCAGGAGAGCTGAACCCAAGCCCCTCCTCTGCCATGTGGTAGCATTGGTGAGGGAAAGATGCCCTCCCCTCCTGCTCCTTGTCACCTGTAGCAGCCAAGAGAGCTGGCCCTGCACCTTACCAACCGCAGTACTTAGGAGGACAGGCCCTGTACCTTGCCTAGATGAAACAGTAGGGCTCGCCCTAGTAGTGTGAGCGTAGGTGAGTTGGTCATTAGGGCATATATCTTAGAATTTCTATTTCTGTGAAGAGACAGCATAACTACCTACAGTAGCTCCTATTAAAAAAAATAAATAAAAACAAAAAACAAAACATTCAATTGAGGTGGCAGCTGAGAATTTCAAAGGTTTGGTCATTATCATTGTGGTAGGGAACATGGTGACGTGCAGGCAGACATTGTGCTGGCTGCATCTTATATACAGGCAATGGGGAATGGACTGAGACACTGGGCAGTATCTTCAGTGACCTCAAAGCCCACCCCCAACTTGCTTCAACAAGACCATCCCTACTCCAACAAAGCCACACCTATTAGTGCCACTGCCTGGGGTGGGGGGGGGGGGGCGTTTTCTTTCAAACCACCACAGCTTGAGAGCAGAGAATTGGTCCCACTCCTTCCTGCCTACTACAGTGGCTGAGCTAGCTGGGGCAATGCTAGAGAGCTTGCCCTGGTGGCGTCAGTGAGGGGAACTGGCAGGCAGACCAACCCAGCCACCACTTGCGCCCAGAACCAGGGCTGTGAGTTAGTCCACCCCAATATACACTTTATCTATGAACTGCTGGAATACGTGGAGCTCAGAAGCTGCAGGATCTCAGTGACGCAAAGTAACAACAGGATATCTAAGAGGAATTCCAGTGAAGGGTATAGAGGTTGTAACAGAAGCCAGAGGAGTCAAACAAAACTATGACTGAGTGCAACAAACACAAGTAAAGATGTGTGAACTAAGGGGTGTACTGTGTAACATACTGTGTCACACTATAGCTCCCATGTTGAGACTTTTTTGTTTGTTCAGTTTTTTTTTCTTTTAAATTTTATTTTATTTTTCAGGGAGGTTGCAAGGGCAGAGAACAGATATGAAGGAATGGGCAGATGAATGGAATCAGGATGCATTATGTGAAATCTGCGAAGATTTTTAAAAAAGATTTTAAAAAAGCATACAAGGTACAATAGACTGGGTTGCTAAAGTTGACATAGCCAGATTAATCCGAAACTCTGTCTTGTATTTCCTGTAGAGTGGTACATCACTTTTTCTATAGGTTGGGTTTTTCTTGCTAAATGGATAGTGAGTTTATTCTATTGAGATTTGCGAATTGCAATCAATTGCCAAATGATGATTATAAATATCCCTAGGCAGGACAAGGCTCATTGCTACTTCCTTACTATGATATGCACAATTTACCCAAAGAATACTTGCTTGTTCAACTCATACTGACTGAAATTAACTCCTTGAAAATATATATTTTGAGGTCATAATTATTTTCTTTTTTATCCTTCAAAACCCTTTCATATATCTCCTTCTTTTGCTTTCTTTCAAATCCATTGCCTCTCTTTCTTTAATTGTTATACACACACACACACACACACACACATACACAGACACACACACCTGTCATCTATCTATCTGTATATACACATATATAACAAAGAAAAAGAGACCATAAAATAGGAAAAGAGGAAGTAAGGAGGGTTTGGAATAAGGAAAGGGAAGAGGAAAATGATGTAATTAAATCATGATCTCAAAAAATGGAAGAAATATTTTTAAAGATTTAAGCTTTCATGCACATAGAATCTGAATTACAGAGGCATGATGATTGCTGTCCACAAGAATTAAGTGAATATCAAAGAAGTTCTTATATAAGAAAAAAATTCAAATAGAACAGCTGAGATGCAAAAGGAACACGTTTAAAAATCAGTAAACATTGCTTTTGTCCAAAGGAGAGCATCATAAGCTTCGTCTTTCAATGAGGTAAAGGAAGTCCTGGCTCTTTTGTTATTAAACATTTCAGAGATAATTTCACAAAATGCTTTGTAATAATCCTGAGACTGGACATCATTCTTTTAACAGGACAAACAGCTCTGAAATGGCACCTGGTGATGTTCTGATAGCTGGGAAGGGAGGTATCACATAATTCCAAGGGCTTTCCTCTTTGGTGAGGCTGTTCTGGGATTCTGATTGATTGCTAGTTTCCATGGCTTCCTTTTGTTAAATGGGTACCTTTCCTTATGATTCAGAAACCCATTACCTACCCAAAGAAATACTTGGGGATTGTCTTATCTGTCTTGCTAGACAAGTCATGAGATTCTTTTATAGAATATTCAACAACATGACATCTGACCATGAATCAGACATGCGTCATGGTAGAAACTGAAACACTGATGAGCATTTAATGAAATACACGTGGGAAAAAGCAATGCTTCTTTTAATTTAAATTCAATGAAATTCTGAATATGAAAACAGCAGTTTGTTCACAGCCCATGTCTGTCATTTAACCTTCTGAATGGATGATTCTATGCCTTCTGTATAGCACCCGACTTATGTAACTTTCTTCTCTGCCATGTCTCTTTCTTAGGACTTGGAAATGTTCTGCCTCTTTTCTTAAGTGGGACCTGCAGGGCACATTTACAGTGCCCTGGCCAGTCTGTCACCACCCTTTGCTCTATGTGGAGGGGTGATAATGAAGTAAAAGGGTCTTTCACCGAACCAAATAGAACCAATGAAGTCTTTGTTCCAGATCTCTGTTATTAATCCCCTGTGGACCCTGGAGTGGCATTGCAGTTTTGATAAAGTAACAGAAACACAAACACTGCTTTAGAATTACAAAAATCTAATATGAAAACCTAAATATCTGACAAAACAATCGATAGCAATCACAGTGAGAGTATTGCTATATTCACACACACACACACACACACACACACACACACACACACCTACACACCTTCCTATTAATTTCATGTTCTTTTCATATTATTTTGACTAATTAGGCTACGGTGACATTTATCTCAGCAGTTTAAGGTTGTTAAATACATAACCTCCTTTACCTTGGTGGTGAGGCATTGCTAATCTTTTTTTTTTCCCTAGGTTTAAATTTGAACAATTTTAAAGTACTGTAAAATTGATATCTCTGTCTTTGGATCTGCAGATTCACCAGACTCAACTTGGACACATGTCAATCCATTTCCACTCTTTGCCTTTTAGGTTTTGTTTGCTGGTAGTTCAGCCAGTGGGGATAGCTGTGCTTGTACTCAATAATACTTTCAATAATACTTTATCTCCACTAAGTGGCCAGTTTCAGCTAAATTATGTCCGCTTAAAGCAGAGACTTACGCTTGTCTCCTGTATTCACTAATTGATTGTAAGAGAAATGTCAAGGGCATGTTCAGAGTGTTACTTATCAACTTGGTGATTTTCTGACTCATTCTGGAGCTTCTGTTCTTGTGTCAAAATGTGCACAGCCAAAATAATTGATGAAGAATTTAAGTTAGAGAATATTTCTTTACTTGCCATTTTATCTTCATGTTGCTTTAAATACTTACTCCTTACTCCCAGTTTCAGGCAAGAACCTGATACCAACTTTAGTATTATTAGTAAATATTCGCCCTCCACTTTTATGTTATATGATCTTCATGGGTAATTAGCATGATGGTTTACTTTTTGCATCTCCAAAAATCTAGGAAAGTATATATCCATTAAAGTCAAATAACTGTTCCTTGGTGTTAGGAATTCTTACTGAGTAGATTAATGAACTTGTTTAAATACACTCATAATCCCAGAAAGAGATCTGTGTGGCAAAGCTGGCTACATACTTATAACTCAGTGACTATGTATTAAATATATAAATGCTATGTTGGTCTTAGATATTGTGATTCAAATTTGAATTAATATTGTTACATGTGCCATGTTGCAGATCAATAACTCATTTTTGCTAAAATTTGTTAGTACTGGAAATAATCACAATTTCATGGAAAAACTGAAGGAGCAAAATATGAGGAGCTGTCCTACTTTATAATTCATAAGCATGTATGTTCCACCATCTTCTGGCTATGCAAATGTTCCTCAGACAATTTTGAAAGCAAAGTTTAACATCATGTTGTGGAAAGAAGTCATTAGATAGTGATATTAAAGGATTAAATCATTTGAATTAAAAGGAGAGAGCTTGAGACATAAGAACGATCTTACCCCCAACAGAGAGCTAAACACTATTGCCAATGTTACCTTCATAACAGATGTTTATTGGAAAGAGTTTAATGTTTTCTTTCTTCTTTTTCATTCCTTCCTTTCTTTTTTCCTTCTTTCCTTCCTTCATTCCTTCATTCCCTCCTTCCTTTCTTCCTTCCTTGTTCCTTCATTCCCTCCTTCCTTTCTTCCTTCCTTCGTTCCTTCCTTCATTCCTTTCTTCCTTTCTATGAGTGAAACAGACAAGAGTAAGCTTTTGCTGCTTGAATGACATCAGCTAAAACCTTCCCAGGCTCCCAACTCAGAGGCAGGTAACTTGGATGAGAGTCAAATCATTGCCTTGGGGCTGACAAGAAGAGAAGACAGATCTGGAGCCACTGCGGTTGTCTCTGTGGTCAGAGAACACTGCAAGGCTATGAAGAATGTTGCTGCTGCTCATGAGAGTCCACCCAGAATACTACAGCTACAGCTTTAGCTCCCAGCACTTCTGCAGGGATCACAAGGGTTGTTAGTCAAGAGGTTATTTCTCCAGGGCTTCTGTAACTTGTCATCGAATAATGTAGGCTGTTTAAACTTTGATTGTTTACTGGTAGACACTGAGATCAGCCGTTGGTTTAAAGGTGAGAGTTCAAAAGAGCCACGAGGACCAGAAGATACTAAGAAAACACTAGGTCTTTACCCATTCAACTGAGCTTTGCTTCTGGAGACTCTGCTTTGGCCATGACTGCACATCTTGCCCAAGCCACTACAGACAATGCAAACCACATCTGCTCCAGACCATACCATAACAATTCTCACCCTTGTTACTATATTCCTTTCCTATTACAGCCAAAGATGCATGGCTGGCTGACTATAAGAGCATTTCTCCTACCTTAGGCCAACATTCCTGGAGACTTCTCTGCATAGGCCCTTCAAACTGCACCCCAGTGACTTATTTACCATTTCTGGTCTTTTCTCAAGGGTAGATGGGCTGAGGTGGTTGCACAAATAACAGATGACTTCCAAGGCTGCTATCCCCTGACTCACCCAGCAGCAGCATTTAGAGGCTGACAAAGGAGTTACAGAGAGCATCTGGGAGCAGCAAAAGCAGAAATCGAAGATGAGAAGGCAGGACAAGGCTAGAGGTACCACCAAATAACCAGCTACGTGTGATGCATGACTTATATGCTCTTTGTGTAAGTTAACAAGATTGACACTGAGGAAATCATAAAGAGGTAGGTCATCTAGACTGAAGCTGGGTTGAGTTTACATATGTTCTGTGTGAACCCAACTATATTTTCAACTCCTAAACACTGGAGAGGTAGGGGAATAGGGAAGAGAGTAAAGTATGAAATACCTGTGAACTGGCTACAAAAGTAACATGTGAAAGAAATCTATTAGCAATAGGAAGGCTGGAACACACACACACACACACACACACACACACACACACACACACAGCAGAGTAAAAATATAGCAGATTGAGCATATCTGAAAAAAGCCTGAAGTAGGCATATGAGCCAAGTCACCACCATTGGGATCTGATATTTCTCCTAAAACTATATTTTATTTTAATAAACTGTTTGTGCCATCTCTATGCCTCTGTCCCATCCATATTCTATGACATAAGAGGCATGAAATGGTGTTGATGTCACTGAACTTCAATTTCCCTTGATACCAACAGAAAATTAACTTTGTGTGTCTGCATTATAGATAATATTGGTTTGAAAAGTATTTAATTTTTAGCAAGGGTAGATTGAGCTGAGGTCCTGCACAAAGAACAGGTGATTCCTAACACTACATGTACGATACTCTTTACAGACCAACCATCTTTTTTTTCTTTTTCAGAAGACAAAACCAACAGATACCTTGCTCTTATGAAATTTTCCTTCTAAACAGGGGAGAGAAATGAAATAATAAATGACACATTTAAAACAGATGTAAACAGGGGCCAGAGAGATGGCTCAGTGGTTGAGCAGATGACTGCTCTTCCAGAGGACCCAGGTTTAATTCCCAGCCCTCACATGGCAGCTCACAATTGTCTGTAACTCCAGTTGCAGGTAATCTGACACCTTCACACAGACACACATGCAGGCAGAACATCAATGCTCATAAAATAAAAACATAAGGTAAAATACATGTAAACTTCATATCTTTGAAAAGGTGACAAACTTATGGAAAAACGGTCCTGGGATAAGCAGGCTCAGGTTAATTCGACCTCCTTGGGGCATTCTACCAATTAATGGGAGATAATTTGGTGCTTATGCTCAACTAACTTAAACTCTAAAGATAATACATGCTATGCTTTCAGTAGTAGGTCCTCATACTCCAATCTACAGATCTTATCACGTGATATGTAAATACCATATTCAAAAATCAAAGTAAGTTCTTTCCATTATTTATCCTTTTGGATGTTTTGTTTTGTTTAGTGGCAACTGCTTGGCACTAAGCAAAGAAAGTGGTGTGTCTAGATTCTCCTGGACATTCCAGGTTAATGTAAACTATCCCACAAAAAAAGTATGAGGCATTATGAAACCAATTTTTCAGCTAGATCTTAGTCAAGAATATAGATGGGAAAAAATAAAATAATCCTCCAAGGAAAAAAGATTATTAAATATTAAACTCAGAGAACATACAATAAAGGTGTAATTATGCTTAAAATATTAATAAATACTATTCTTCCATTTAAAGGGAGAGTGTTGCAGGCAAACAGTGGAAACTGTACAGGCTTTAAGGATTTCAAGCTCAATTGTCTTTCATTTACATTTACAATGATCCGTTGTCTGGGTCATTGGGAAATATTGTCCTATTATGAGATGTATGCAAAGAAGTTAACAGTTATGATATCTGAGCTTGCCTCTAGTTCCCATTCATATTATACTCACATTATGATTTCATTTTAATTTATTCTTATGTCTTGCAATGCATCCCTACCACAGCTTCTCCTCCCTATGATACATTATGATTTTTATGGAATTTTGTTGGATACTCAGGCATCTCCTCTTGCATATTAGTGAATATTTCATAACAGAGCAATTCTAAGTTTTCCACAAGTGAAGGTAATAATGTCCAATAACTCTGCAGCATATGAACTGCCAAGTGAAAGGCAAAACATGCCCGTGATAACAAGAGTGTCGTATGAACACAAACCAGTAGCTTAAGGTCTGTCTCAGCAAAGAAAACAGATTTTTAAAGATGGTTCTTTCCAAAGAAATCTGTTGGAGAGTTCAATTTTGATAGAGAGAGGGAAAGGGAGAGAGAGAGACAGGGAGGGAGAAGGAGAGAGAGAGAGAGACAGAGAGAGAGAGAGATAGAGAGAGAGAGAGACCCTTTCTAAAACAAGGGAAAATTGAGCTGGTCCATAAACAGGTGGCCATGAGAATTTCTGCGCTGCAACTTTCCTGTGGGTGTTCAAAGTGCCACCTTGTTCTAAGGTCAGCCGACAGCTAATCATTTGTTCAATGTATGTGCATAGCATTTCCAGGACTCCATGGTTGATATTATTTCTTTTCTTTTTTTTCCCCCTTTTTTAATTTAAACTTAAAACAAGGTTGCTTTACATGTCAATCCCAGTTCCCTCCCTCACACTCCCATCCTCCCCTTTCACCCCCACCAAATCCCAGCTCATCCCCTTTATGCTCCCCAGGGAGGGTGAGGCCTTCCATGAAGAGTCTTCACAGTCTATTGTATCATTTGCTGCAGGGCCCAGGCCCTCCCCCATGTGTCTAGGCTGAGAGAGTAACCCTCTATGTGGAATGGGCTCCCAAAGTCCATTTGTATACTAGGGATAAATACTGATCCATTACTAGAGGCCCCATAGATTTCCAGCCCTCCTAACTAATACTACATTCAAGGGGTCTGGGTCAGTCCTATGCCGGTTTCCCAGCTATCAGACTGGGGTGCATGAGTTCCCTCCCCCTTGCTCAGGTCAGCTGTTTCTGTGGGTTTCCCCCAGCCTGGTCTTAACCCCTTTGCTCAACACTCCTCCCTCTCTATAACTGGATTCCAGGAGTTCGGCTAGTGTTGAGCTGTGGGTCTCTGCTTCTGCTTCCATCAGCTGCTAGATGAAGGCTCTAGGATGGCATGTAAGGTAATCATCAATCTTATTATTGTGGAAAGGTAGCCTCTCCACTATTGCTTAGTTTGTTAGTTGGGTTCATCCTTGTAGATCTCTGGGCATTTCCCTAGTGCCAGATTTCTCCTCAAATCTATAATGGCTCCCTCTATTATGGGATCTGTTTTCTTGTTCTCCTCTATTCTTCCCCTGTCTCCATCTTCCTGGTCCCTCATGACCACCTCTCCCCTCCTCTTCTCCCCTTCTCATTCTAACACTCTCTTGACATTTCAAGCCTTAAAAAAATGGTTCCTAGAAGAAGGTGGGAAGGCAGAGTAAAACATCTTTCTAAAGATTTCATTGCTTTCTGGGACCCAGATTTAGTTTTAGCAATCTTCTATTATCTAATCTCTATGCCAGTGACATCAAAACACTTTTTCTTATTTACCTTCCCCAGGCTGTGTCACTTCAAAGATGCCAAAAAAGCTCTGATACAAAGGATTTAATACAAGATTATTAATCACATTTATTATGGTTTTAGAGTTACTTTTTATGCAAATGTCAGATGGAAAGAGAAACAGGGATGAGACACAGGCACATCAGAAACTGAACACGAAGCACCATCCCTCAGTGATACATGACCCCTGTTAAACTCAATACCTGCTCAAGCCAGCATTCATCATGAAAAGCTATCATATTAAAATATGATAATTCTCAAAAGGGGGGTGAATTAAATGCAGAAATGTATGTCTGTGTTACAAACTTCAAGACCCAGTAGGATATCTTGTGAATGAGTACAATTGCTTTACAAGGGAAATAAATTGCTCTAAAAATATTCAGTTAGAACATTATACTCATCTCATGCTAACACTGATGATGAAATAGATAAAGTCCCAGTATTTATTTGTCCTTATTTATAAATAATTTCAAAGCATTAAAATTTAAGGAAAATTGAGATGACTATCCAGGTGTCTGCTACCATGGTTCAACAATTCACTTCCAATATTGCCTCTTCTCTGTGTCTACTCTCTCTTCCTGATGCACATAATTTTAAATTGACTGCCAGCATGCTATAATTCTGCTATATATATTTTAGTATATTCCATTCCGATAAAGACCTCTTAAAATCATAACCAAAACATTATCAATACACCCATAAATCAATTTCTGAAAAAAATAACAACCAAATGTGTAATTCTGGTTATGGTACCAAAAAGAAATTAGCGAATCCTTCTTTGCAAAACCAAACAAACAAGAAAAAAAGGAGAAAAATGGAACAAAATTGCCCAAGACAGCAATTTCAGTCTTTGGAAGTCAACCAAGCAGACCAAACCGTGAGAAGCATCATTTATTTAAAAAAACTGCTAGAGCTTTAGATCAGAACCGCAGGTCTGTGTTCCTGCCTGGGGTGGATCTGCCTTCTTCCCGCTGGACCAGTGTCAGAGCTGTAGATTTCCTGCATGGGTCTGATCACAAAAGATCAGCAGACTTGACAGTAGGAAGGGGACCACTAGGTTAAACCTGGAAAACGACTCATGAAAAAGGCGGATTGCCATCCTCCTGGCAGGAATTAAGATATTCTAAAGAGACATGCAAGCCCTTCTCTCTATTTAATCAATAAAATAACAAACCTTAAGATGTCAAAATTTCTGCTAAGAGTCCCCTGATGGGGAAAGGAAAGGGATGGGCCCTCGTGTCCTCCAGAGGGGGAGCTTGTCTCCCTGAAAAAGATTTTGCACAGTTTGTCAGACAACTGCGCTGGAGAGGTCAAAGCCCAGACAGTGATGTTGGACAAGACCATGCTTTGATAGGACTGCTTCGCTCGGCATACCTTGCATCCTTTATCTAACCCTCTGCCTCATGGCAGCACCCTAACAAATGAAATGGGAGGTTGCTGGAACTCCTTGCTCATTCCAATGTGGCAACATTGAGTAAATCTTCTTCACTATTATGTGTTTATTTAACTGACCTACCATGGGCATGTGGTACTGCTTAGCTTGCTGGGGCTATCAGAGCCCAAGCTTCACCTTAAGAATTCTTGTAACAAAATGGTATCTTCATAGCTCACTGGAAGAATAAAAAACTATACATTTGGTCCGAGATAGGGCAAGGAAAAAAAAAGCATCTATGAACTGAGGAAAAGTTTAACTGACTTGCTAGAGTCTACACAGCCTCACTTACAAGGACTGAAAGGCTGAATGTCACAATATCTATCCAAGCTGGCTACAGGGCTATACAAACAGAAGGTTGAACCACAGGAAGTCAGGCTTAACAACTATAAATGTGATTTATTTTATAAATAGGCAATGACATTTCTAAGTAAATATTGCAGTTCCAAACATTAAGCCTAGAGAAGTTATAAACGAAATAAAAGAAAGAGAAACAAAATAAAGAACTATAAACTATTATAAAATAAACATAAAATGCATGTTTGCTAAACTATATTAAGTAAAAGTTTCCAGTTTTTACCCAAATACTTTCAGGTACTCAGAGGAGCAAGGAATAGAAAAGACAGTCAAAGCTAACTCTTCATGACACAGAACCTGGATGAGTAAACACACTAAAGAAGCCCTTGTATGAACTTTGACATAATCAAAGGCAACGATGAGGACAGTCAATGGGCAAATCCTAAATCCTAGCAAATATTATGAGCTGAGCTCCATGAGGAACTAAACAGAAATTTCAGAGCTGAAAAGATAATCTCTGAAAAAATGTCAATAGTGTCAGCAGCAGTTTCAACACTTGATAATAGAAACAATAATCTAGAAATAGAGTCTCATATATTCTCAATTCACAGAACACTGAGAACAAAACCATACAAATAATAAATAGGTAACCCAGTGGGGAATCATCAAACATACTGAGACACGGACAGCTGAGGTCCTGGAATGGGATGGAGTGGTGGGACAGGATGCTGAAAATGCCCTAGATTGGGTGGGGGTTGTCTATGTTTATATTCTTAAAAACAAACGGAAACTCTTAAAGCCTAAGATAAAATTGACAACAGTCAAAGGAGACAACGCATTCATTTTTGAGCAGCTAACAACATGTTCCTCATCATGTATTTGTTTATGTGGAGGGAACATTCTTACAAGAGAAGCAGGGTAAACAGGAAGTTACCCTCTCGCTTTTACCATCAGCATTAACTCGATCTCATATATATATATTCTTATTTTACATATTGATCCCAGTTCCCTCCCATGTCCCCCCAAACCCCCTCCCGTCCCACCCTCCCCCCACTCCACAGGGAGGATGATGCCTACCAGGAGGGATCATCAAAATCTGTCAAGTTATTTGGAGTAGGGACTAGGCCCTCCCTCCTGCCTCTAGGTTAAGGGAGTATCCTTTTGTGCACCAGGGATACATCCTGGTTCCACTGTCAGAGGTCCCTTAGACTGCCCAGGCCTTCTAACTGAGACGGATGTTCAGGGGGTCTGAGTTGGTACAATGCTGGATTCCCAGCTATCAGTCTGGGGGGCCATGAGCTCCCCCTTGTTCAGGTCAGCTGCCTCTGTGGGTTTCTCCAACCTGGTCTTGACCCCTTTTCTTATCACTCCTCCCTCTCTGCAACTGGATTCCAGGAGTTCGGCTCAATGTTTAGGGTTGGTGTCTGCTTCTGTTTCCATCAGCTACTAGATAAGGGCTCTATGATGGCATATAAGTTAGTTAACAATCTCATTATCAGGGAGGGGCATTTAAGGTAGCCTTTCCACTGTTGCTCAGATTGTTGGGTGGGGCCATCCTTGTAGGTCACTGGACATTTCTCTAGTGTCAGTTTTCTCTCCAAACCTATAATGGCCCCCTCTGTTATGGTATCTCTTTTTAACTCTATCTTTAAAATAGTTTGCAAAATAGTGACATGGTTTCTTGACATCCTTCGGTGTGGTTTTGTTTGTTTTCTTGCTTGTGTTTTATTTTATATCTCCCCCCCCCCATATTCTGAAATTGGGCTTATGAGCAGTTGTGGGATCCATTTACTGAAAAACAGACTCAGGTCCTCTGCAAAAGCAGCAAATGTTCTTAACTGCTGATCCATGTCTCTAGCGCTCCTCAAAAATAAAGGAAAACTCCAAATATCTGGTAAACTGATTTAACAATTGGCATTGCTAATTCAGGTCTCATTGATAGTGCAGAAGAAATGTAATAGATTTAAAAATCGTTTGCCTAGTACACTGAAAAGTGCAGGATACTTCCATAGTATTTTGTGAATTAGTACTCAGTAGTCAGTTTCTGTGCAAATTTTTCTTGCTAAACTTTGTGGCATGCAAGATTGCTGTTTGAGGCATGAAAGGAGGCTGAAATTGCAAGCTGCAGAATGAAATACTCCTAACTCAAATTCATTTGTCTTGGCTTTCTTTCTGCATACTAATCTCTCTTGTACTATCATTTGACCCAGAGGTTTTTAGGAAGGTTCTTAAAACATTGCTTGAGACTTCAGCCCTTTAGAAAGTAAGAAAATAACAATTACTAGCCTACTTTGATTGAAAAATATATTGCTGTGGTCCTCTGATCTTGAAAAGAAGGAGGAAGCAGGAATCGTACTACAAGTTAGGTTTAAACACTCATACCATCTGGTCTTAATACCGATATGAGTTTAAAAACCCTTTCACGAAGAGCCTTGATTAGTAGTCCTTGGGTTTCTAATGACTCTTACACTAAAATGAGGTGAGACCTTGGCACAAGTGCTTGCTAATGCTTGCTAATGCACACGACCAGGCTACAAGTAATTAGCAGACTAGAACTGCACAGACTACGGAAGCCTAGGTCGTCTCTTTATGAGACCCCAGAATCCAATGAGGCTGGCCAGCTCGGTTAGCTCTGGAATTCTGGCCAGTGGGCTGTGAGGGCTGATGGTGGGAATCCACACAGGCACATTGAGTGCCAATTGAAAGTGGGGTATTAATGAGTTCACTAGACCGGAAGATAAATGATAAATGGTCATTTCATTGGGGAACACCTTACACAGAGGATAGTAAAGACCTGCCACAGCGTTCCTGCTCCAGAAGATGCGGCCTCTGCCCTTCCAGTGCAGTCCAAGGCCTGAGAAAGAGTGCCCACCCCCCACTCCGCTCCCTTCCTTTCATGTCCACAGCTGTGGCCACTGACACAAATTCACTGGCAAGGCGAGATGCTACCACAGAATTCCTATGAGTCAATAAAATTAAATATCTCTCCGTAGACTGGGTGCTCAGAGGACACTGAGCCTCTATTAGTTAGAGGAGCTTTGAGAACATAGGATACTATTTTCTAACATCGTCAATTCAACAGGAGCTAGAAATCCCTGAGGAAAGAGACCTCTAGGCCTGTCTATGGGGAAGTTTCTGTTTTAGATTAACTGAGGTTGGAAGACGAACCCTCATTGCGGCGTCATTCCTTGGGGTAGGGCCTGGGCTGATTAAGTGGATAAAGCCAGATCAGCTGAGAAGCAGCATGCCTTTCTCCCTGGCTCCTTACTGCAGACATGACATGACCAGGTACTCAAAGTCCAACTCTCACGGCATCGCTGATGTGCCGTCAAACTGTGAGGCAGAACAAATCTTTCCTACATGCAATTGCTTCTTATCATGTACAGGAACACACCCCATGCAGAGGATAATGGGGAGCAAGCCATATGTTCCCCCACTTAGTTAACAGAAGTTCCGTGGACGTTGTCCCAGGCATTGTAACCCCTGATACAGGGTCTACTCTTCCCCGACGATGTTCTCAAAGCGGTACTTCTCTTCCGGCGCCCTCCCAGTCCGTGTCTTACGGGTACATTTTTATTTTCTTTGGAAAACCATGGCAGATACATTTCGGATATTGTGATTGAAAGGATGTTTCAATTACTCAACTTTGTCATTCTAGTGGTGACAGACATTTATAAAGGTGAGGCCTGTATTTCCCTAATAACGTGCTTCCAGAAGGATAGAATGCTTGATACCATAGCTTGTGAGACCTTACTCTAAAGGGAGAACCACCAGGTGGTTGGTTAGGCCCACCCAACACCCTGTCCCCCAAAATGTCCATTTCTTTTAGACTTTCCAATTTTGTGTAGAACAGGTTTTTGAAGTGTGAACTAACGGTCCTTTGTACTTCCTTGGTGGCAGTTTTTATTTTTCTTTTAGTTTATGATTTTTGTTAATTTGGATAATCTCTGTCTGCATTTTAGTTTGGATAAGAGTTTTTCTATTTTGCTGATTTTCTCAAAGAACCAACTCTTTGTTTCACTGGATCATTTTGTTTTTCTCTTCGTTCCCATTTTATTGGTTTCAGCCTTCAGTTTGATAGTTTCTTGTCATATACTCCTTTCGGGTGTGTTTGCTTCTTTTTGTTCTACACCTTTCAGTGTCATCAAGTCACTAGTATGAGATCTCTCTCTACTTTTTTTTATGTTGGCATGTAGTGCTATGAGCTGTTCTTTCAATATTTTTGGGTATGTTATGGGTTCATTTCATTGAATTCTAAGAAGTCTTTGCTTTCTTTTATTTCTTCCTTGACCCAGTGATCCTTCAGTAGAGGTTGTGAGTTTGCAGGCTTTCTGTTGTTTCTGTTGTTGTTGATACAGCTTTAATCTGTGGTGGTCTGATAACATACAGAGGGGTACTTTCTTGTGTCTGTTAAGACTTACTTTGTGACCAGGTACATGGTCAATTTTGGAGAAGGTTCCTTGAGGTGCTCAAAGTAGGTATATTGTTTTGTGTTTGGATGAAATATTCTATAGATATCTGTTAGGTACATGTAACTCATAACATCTGCTCATTCTATTATTTCTCTGTCTAGTGTCTGTCTTGATTATCTATACGCTGGAGAGATTAGGGTATCAGAGTCCTCCACTATTAATGTATAGAGTTCAATGTGAGATTTGAGCTTTAATAAAGTTTTTTTGGTTTTTTTTTTTTTTTTTTTTTTTTTTTTTTTACAAATCAATGTGCCCTTGCATTTTGGGAATAGATGTTCAGAATTGAGAAGTTACCTTGGTAGATTTTTCCTTTATTGATCATGAAGTATCCTTCACTTCCTTAATCTTTTTTGATTAATTTCAATTGGAAGTCAATTTTGTTAGGTATTAGATTTGCTATACCAGATTGCTTTTTATGTCCATTTGCTTGGAAAATCTTAGGTAAGGCCTATCTTTGATGTTGAGGTGTTTCTTGTATGAAGGAAAATGATGGATTCTGCTTTCACATTCATTCTGTTAGACTGTGTCTTTTTATTGGGGAATTGAGTCCATTGATATTGAGAGGTATTAATGACTAATGATTGCTAATTCTGTTATTTTTGATGTTGTTGAAGTGCAGTGTGTGTGTGTGTGTGTGTATGTGTGTGTGTGCACGCACACGCGTGCTTGTGTGTGCATATATGTAGGCACACATATGCTCATGCTTCCTTTCTTTAGATTTTGCTGATGTGAAATTATTTATTTCCTCTGGTTTTGTGGGTGTAGTTAACCACCTTGGATTGAAGATTTTTTTCTAGTATCTTCCATAGGTCTGGATTTGTGGATTGATTTTGTTTTAATTTTTTTTTTCAAGGAATTTCTTATTTTCTCCATCTATAGTGATTGAAAGTTTTGCTAAGTATAGTAGTCTGGGATGGTGTCTGTGGTCTCTTAAAGTCTGCATGACATCTGTTCATACCCTTCTGGGTTTTAGAGTCACCATTGGGAAATCAGGTACAATCCTAATGGGTCTATCTTTATATGTTACTTGGTCTTCTTCCTTTGCAGCTTTTAATAGTCTTTAATAACCCTTTGTTCTGTATATTTAATGTTTTGACTATTATGTGGCAGAAGGACTTTATTTTCTGGTCCAATCTATTTGGTATTCTGCTATTGTCTAGTATGTTTATAGGCATCTATTTCTTTATGTTAGGCACATTTTTGTCTAGGATTTTATTTAAAATATTTTTCTGGGACTTTGAGCTGGAAATTTTCTCCTTCTATTTCTATTATTCTTAGGTTTGGTTTTTCACAGTGTCACAGATTCTCTGGATATTTTTGTGTTAGGAACTTTTTAGATTTAACATTTTCTTTGACTGATGTATCAGTTTCTTCTACCATATCTTCTACACCTGAGGTTCTGTCTTCCATTTTTTATATTTTGTTGGCAATAGTTGATTCTGTAGTTAGTTTGCTTATCTAGCTAGTCCATCTCCAGTATTTCCTTAGTTTGTGTGTTCATTATTACTTCTGTTTCCATTTTCAGGTCTTTAACAGTTTTATTCATTTTTGTTGCCTCTTTGTACTTTCCTAGATTTCTTAAAAGGGGCTTAGTCACCTCTTTAAGGGCCTCTATCATATTCATAAGTTTTCTTGTACTTCTGCTGTGTTGGAATATCCTGGGCTGCTGTAGAAGGATAGCTGAGCTCTGTTGGTACTGTATTATCTTGGCTGTTGTTGACTATGTTCTTATATAAGCCTCTGGCCATCTGTGTTGGGTTTTATAGGTTTAGATGCTGATTTCTGAGTTTATCTTTGTTAGATGAATGTTTTTGGATGTGTCTTCCCTTGGTTTCTATTTTCTTGCTCACCTTCTTGCCTGTGTGGCCTGGGGTCCTTGTGACCAATGACTCTTCAGGTCCAGTAGGGTGTCTCCACGGAGGTTTTTGAGATCTGAGTGGCTCTGCGGTTTGGGGTGTCAATGTTGCTTCTGCAATTTCAAGCCCCTGTGCGGCCTCTGGGGTTCTGGTACCTGATTGGTCTCTGGGGGTCCTAGTGTTGTGTGACCTCCAGTAAAGCAGAATTCTTCTGTGGAAACTGTGGGCTAGTATATTGTGCCCAGGTGATGGGGTGCTGATAGATGCAGGCTTCAGAAGGTGTTAGCTGGTGGTATATGGTGTCTTATCTGAAATCCCTAGTACTGGTATGGTCTCCAATAAAACAGAAGTCTTTTGCAGTATCTGTGAGACTAAATATGGATCTGAGCAGTATGTGCTTTGAGGCAGTTGGGAAGACTTTAAGGAGTGTTAGTGGGTGGTTGATAGTATCTTACCTGGGACCTTAGAACAGGCCTGGCCTCTGGAAAGGCAGCAAGAGTTCTGGGCTGGAATATGGAGCCTTGGGGATGGGGTCGAGTAACTTTATTTTAAGAGGGCAAATGGAAACAACATTAAAGTAATAGGGAATAGAATTGAGGACTATGTGCACCCATGGAAACAGAAAGAAGCCATTTCTAAACTTCTCTGGAGGTGAAGTATCTACTTAATGTAAGTTCTGTCATAATCATATTTCATGTATACCTTCTGTTTTGCTGATGGCAGGCATCAGTCATAAGTACAGTTCCTAGTACTTCCTCTTCCTGTGTGACTGACCTTGTACCTTTTGCCCATCCTACATTCCTGCGGCCTCTGGCTTTGTACAACCATGCTTTCCTTTACTTGTTTGACTCTGATATACATAGTCAAATAATTCCTGAAATCTCTGGACCTAATGTCCAGTTCTGGATCCAAACACAACTCCAAATTAAGAGAAAATTGACTAATATACATGGAAAGAGAAATGTACTTGGAACTTTAGCCAAAACTAAGGGGGAGAATTTCTCAATGTGTCTCTGCTTTGATCCTAGTGACACCATGACTTATAGAAAAAAAAAAAATTAAACAAAAGCCAGAAAACAAGGCCATCTTTCTCCTGCGAGATAAGCTTTCCCTCCAACATGGATTGATCCTGTGGGTGATACTTCTTCACCTCCAGCATCTAGTCTTTATTGGAGGAGTGCTCCTCCTCCTCCTCTTCTTCTTCTTCCCTCTCTCCCTCCTCCTATCAACACACACACACACTCACACAACGCACACACATGCACATGCACGCACGCACGCACGCACGCACGCATGCATGCACACACCTGCAGGATCAGAGATTTGTTCTTCTGTCTTTCATACGTCACTTAACATACTTTGCTCTGTATTGTGGCAAACACATTGCAAGCTCGCCTCACATGATTATAAATAGAAGGGTATCCTTAATTTTTAAGGCTGAATAATATTTTTTATGTATAACACACCACTGAAAACTCAAACTATTTCAATTTAGAGAGAAGAGTCAAGGAAAATTTTCCCTTCTGCCTATCAAGTCATTTCAAGATATTAACTATAGATACTGAACTACTACATAATCATTTCTATTTTAAAGAAAAGCCACGTAGTTTCATCTTAACAATCTTCAAATAGAAGGCTCCCCATACTTATATTTAAATGGTGGGAAACTGCCTCAGGGAAATAATCACTTTAAACTTATAAGTTAAATTTAGAAGTTCATTTAATTTACCAACCATTAAGCACCTGAAATACTAGTTTAAAATCACTTTCAACGTTTCAAGTCTACAGATTCTCTAATATGCAGTCTCATAGAGGCTCTAGTATCATATGTACTATTTGTCTTACTTATTGACTTATCAAGCATAATCTTACCCATGTTGAAGGAACCTGAATTTTGTTGTGTAATGAATTACCACAAGTCAGACACGCTCACAACTTTCCTATCTTCCAACAGAACTTTATTCTCCATAACTCTGAATAGTGACCCAGGCATTACGCATGTATGTATGTGGTCTTTATCCCGCCTTTCCTAGCCTTTGGAGAAACTACTGAACACTCCACCCATATAACAATCACATTTCCTACCATTCAGTTATATGAAAATTTAGCCTAATCTCCTGTAGATATATTTTCATAACCCTTTGTCGTCTCTTCAGATAATGAAAATGAAGATTGCCCCTTAGATGAAGACAGCTCCAGTGTTTTGGGGAAGCATTTTCCTCGAACAGACAGCCCGATGGTGCTGCTCTGGTGACTATGGCGTCACACTTTGTAGAATTAATGAAAGCAGTGCATCACAGGTCCTGTACAGTTTCATACTTCATGAGCTACACAGGTTTGCCTTTCCACCTGAAGAACTGTGCATATCAATCTGTGAACTCACAGATGAAAACATTTCTTTTTATAGTTCTGATCTAGCAACTGAAAAATGCCTTTCATTGCAAATGAAATTGAATCATCATATTGTACCTTTTGCATAAACATCATTTCTCAACAAGTAAACATTGTCAACTCTGAATTTTAGATTTCTTACCATTCCTACAGTACTTTTTTGTGTATAAGTTAATTTATCTGCAACAGTTCTGTCACAAAAATCCAATTTTTATTCCAACACCAACAGATTAAAATGGGTATTCCTCTTTTGTGTATTTTAAATTTTTAGAGTTATTTCAAAAATTTTAGAAGTTGCTGGTTTTATTATCAAATAATTACCATAGCCTAGGAAACTGAATCACAATTAAAAATAAACTAAACAAAAAATCTAAATATTTAAAGAGCCCAGACAAAAACAAAGTGTTACCAAGAACTGAGAAGCTGATCTGAACAAATAGGTTTATATGGTAGTGTAATGAAACCTAAAATGTCATTTAGGTTACATAAATCATTCATTTTCTGATTCTTTTTTTTTTTTTTTTTTTTTTTTTTTTTTTTTTGTCTCTTTGATGGAAAAAATGTATTTTTAGCACCAGCACAGAACAACAAGAAAAATAACAATCACTGTTATATGTTCTTGTATAACTACTAATTTCTAAGTGTGTGTGTAATGTTGTAGCAAAAGATGACCTTGCCAATGACCGAACAGTTATGAATTTGAGTGGCATTGAGACACATGTGTGACTTCCATTATCATCAGGACCTAGGTGAGCACCCAGAAAATGCCACCATGAAATTTTCTGGGGCAAAGATTGTTACATATGCTATAAAACACCAAGCAAGAAAAAGCCAAAACTAGAGTTGCAATTGATAACATAAAGTAAGTCCTGTAGAAGTGAGGAAGAAATACCTTATCCTGATAAAGCTTTAAGTTCTTCTAATAACTAGTGACAGTAGATCCCACAGCAGATGCCCACAGCTAAACACTGAGCTTGAATTCAGTTGCAGAGAGGGAGGAGTGATGAGCAAAGGGGTCCAGACCAGGCTGGAGAAGCCCACAGAAACAGCTGACCTGAACAAGGGGTAGTGGGAGCTCATGTACCCGAGTCTGATAACTGGGAATGACCAACCCAGACCCCCTGAATGTGGTGTTAGTAAGGAGGACTGGGCAGTCTATGGGGCCTCTAGTAGTGGATCAGTATTTACCCCTAATATATGAATGGACATTGGGAGCCCATTCCACTTGAAGGGATACTCTGTTGGGAGTGGTTTTTCTTGCCGGCCTGGTCCCACCGCTGTGCCTGCCCCAAATAACACACAGTGACACTGTGTTAGATTTAATTCTGTTGGCCAGTTACTAGCATTTCTTATTAGCTAGCTCTGTCTTAAATATTAACCCATTTCTATTAATCTAAGTATTTCCATGTGGTCTTATCTTACCGGAGAGAGGGCTCAGTGTTCTTCTCTCTTGGCCCTACATCTTGAAACTCCTCCCTACTACTTCCTCTCTCCTCCTTGTCTCCTAGTCCTGCCTATCTTGCTTTCCTATTGTCCAACAGTGCTTTATTCATTAACCAAAATGAAATATATTTACAGAATGGCATCTCCCATCAATACTCCCTCAGCCTAATCACATGTGGGAGGGGCTGGGCCCTGTTCCAAATGATATGACAGACTTTGAAGATCCCCCATGGAAGGCTCCACCCTCACTGGGGGGGCAGGAAGGGGATGGACCAGGGGTTGATGGGGGACAGGGAGGAGGGGAGGGAGAGGGAACTGGGATTGACATGTATAACAAGCTTGTTTCAAATTTAAATTGAAAAAAGGAAAAAATAACCAATGACATGAAATCAAAGGCAAGGAAGGGCTTCTAGAGAATAACAGCTACAAATAAATGTAACAGGTGCACCTTCTTTTCATGTTAGTTCAAACAAACCAAATGAACTAAGCTAGTGCTAAGATGAATCACATTGCAAATAGCAATGAGAATGTTTTAATGAGTTAGTTATGATTGAGGATTGGTAATTACAGGAAAATTTTACAGCTTATGATGTGTACTAAGGATTTATATGTGAAGTGAAGTTATGATTGTGGACATCTTTACCACAGGAGACATGGAGTAATTAAAGTAGGTGGGAAATTGTCCAGACTCTTGATAATGTAATATTCTTACTCTATTTACTTCAGATTGAAATTTTCCACCATGAAGAGATTTTTAAAAAATGTGTGGCTGTTCAATAAAGTATCATGAAACATTAATGTAATTAATCTTGATCAATAAAAACCAGGAGTCAGATATTAGGGTAAATGCTGAAAGATCAGACAAGCAGAGCAATAGCCACCAGAGACTTCTTACATCTCTAAATTTTCTGACCAAAAAGCCTGAGATCCCATCTCTGCCCCCCTTATCATTTCCCCTCTCTGTCTCCAGACTGCTGGGATTAAAGGCATGAACCTCCTAAGTGCTGGGATTAAAGGTGAGTGCCACCATTGCCTGGCCTCTATAGTTAACTAGTAGCTAGCTCTGCCCTCTGATAGCCAGAAAAGCTTTATTTTTTTTCAGAAAACAAACAAAATATCACACAATCGTATCATTATTACCCATTAAAGTCAGAACTTGCAAGAGCATGGGTATGAAAGCTAGATGTAGTCTCAAATACCTATGAATTTAGGTAAATCTTTAAACCCCTTTGGATTTGATTTACCCACTAGGGTTTTGAAACCAGTGATGTTCCTTTATCTAAAATAATAGTGTGTGGCATCAACCTAATGGTTGAAAATCTAGGCTGCGACCTGTGCAATTATTGCTGGATATTTGTTTGTTAACATCTTCATGATTTGTTTGTAACAATTGTGGACTTTGTTTCACACTGGGCGCTTCTTTTTCCAAACACAGAGTTTGATGCGCAGATTTGGTAGGTGAAAAGTCACTGTTCATTTGGGTGGATAGGATTCCCAGGACCTTGAGTCTAGCGAGCAGCCGTGAAGATGGTGGGCAATGCCTCTTCCTGTCACTCTCCCTGCCAAGCTGGTTTCTTGGTGAGTGGGGAAGTGTGGGGATGAGCGGTTCAGGCATTCTAAATGGGTCCTGTGGCGGGGAATCTGAAACCAATGCCTTTCAGAAGATGTCACAAAAGGGAAAACCACTGAGTCGTGCATAATATTCTCTATGAAAAAAAATACTGAAATGCATCCATGGGACAACCAGAGGGAAAACAAATATAATCCAGATAGAAATTATACCTCAGAAAAAGAATCATTTTGTTCCCACAGTAACTGAGGACAACATAAAATTAATCCTCTTACCAGTTTTTTTTTTTTTGTTTGTTTGTTTTTTTTTTTTTTTTTTTTTTTTTTTTTGTGACTCATTCCCAAGAAATCCAAATGGACCAGGAACAAGAAGAATCCAGTAATATCAGAAAGCCCCAAGACTGTTAGTGAGCTTCCTTGTGCATAGAAATGACTTTAATGACAGTCACAATATGTCATAGACCCTAGGGCAAAGACAGCATTAGAAACTAGATTGCCATGAAATCCCTTCCTCAAGGGACTAAAAATTATTCAAGTTGTCATTAGTTCTCAAAGTAACAAGCTAATACAAACAGTGCTGAAAATTGCATCTGAGGTTCTGGAAAAAAACAAAACAAAAGGAAAAAAAAAAAAAAGAGGTCATGGTCACGTGTAAAATCAGCTAATTTTTAGAAGCAAAGCACAACAACCAATGTCAGCCTCAGTAGTATCTGTGATGGCAAAAAAAATAGCTACAAGTTACAAAGCTTAGCTTAGATCTTCACTCCCAGATGGGTTCTGCAGCACAGGTGAGCAAAGCTATCAATGTGAAGGAGAGTCTGGGAATGGCAGGGATTTGGGAATCAGAGCATCTGTCTCTTTACTAATGCACTTTTGTTACTCAGCTCCTGAATAAAGTAGCAAATTGCCAACATCTTCAGCAGATTGAGTTTGGAAATCAGGAGTGAACTATTCCTGATTTGTTGAACTATTGAATACTTAAACACTATTTATAGAGTCCATACACATCTCTCACGGACTTAGTGCAATGGTCAGCTTACTGCCCTTAGGCTGCTAGCATCCCTTCTTTGTGGCCACAGTTTCAGGGCTGGAGAAATGTCTCAGGGATTAAAAGTGTTCAGTGTCTGTGCTGCAGAGGGGCCAAGTTCAGTCCCCAGGACCCATGTCAGGAGGCTCATGATGGCCTGTAACTGCATTCCAGTGGATCTGATGCCCTCTGATGCTTTCTTCTGGATACCCACAACTACATGCATGTACCAGCACACACACATTCCTATCATTTAAAATAAAATAAAAATTTTTTTTAAAAAAATTAGGATTTCTTTTAGTTTTTACTTTTAAAGAATGTTTAATTATTGTTCATACATATATATGCTTACATGCACGCTCACATGAGCAGCAGTCCGCCATCAAGATGAACGAAGGTCTGGGGCCAGAGTGTGTGTTTTGAATGTTTTATGCATGGGCAGCTGTATAGCTGCCTGGCAGGAGAGAAGGATCTAGGTAAAAATAATGAAGGATCCAGAATTCAAAATAAACACAAGTCCAGACACCTGGTACGACATCCCTGTGTTGGTTTTTTGACTATGAGGCTTTAGCCCATCTCATTTTGTTGCCTCTTGATAGCTACTTGGTATCAGCCACAGATGGTGGAAGTAGAAGCCACCAGGAGGACAAAGATTACATTAAAAACAGTATTCTCCTGACTAACCTAATCATTTGGATTACTTCATCCTTAGTTTCCCTGTGAGTTTACTAAGATTAGACAAGTCATCATTAAAGGGAAGTCCTGTATTGTGAAGCCAGTGACCTTTCTGATTAGGACCATTCCATTTGTTTTTATTATTTTCTAAACTATGATAACAGATATGATCTTATATTTTCAAGAGATGATACAGTGATACATGTTGTCTTAACTGAGAGATACTTCTGTGTTTATATTTCCACCATTCTATATAGTATACAATGATAACTAACCACAGTATATTGGTATACAAACTAGAGCTACATAATATTATACAATAAAGAAATAAAGGAAAAAAGGTGAATCAACAAAGTAATTTCATTAAAAGAAAAAAACAACTACTTTAATTAACTGACTGAAATGTCTATTTAAATTTAAAAATCCCCTTAATATTATTGTGCTTAAGGGGTATGGAGCATTAATTTCAATTTAAATTATAATTTTAGTGCAATGATTTACATACTACTAGATGAATCATTCCTGTGCAAAATGATTAAGTTTATTCCACAATGACTTCTCCTAGAAATCTCTTCTAATGAAAAAATAAGGTTTTTTTTTTTTTTGAAATCACTAATCACTTCTCATGAATTTTAGTAAGTGAATGATATAAAGAACATATATTTCACTGCAGTGTTTGTATTTAAAAAGCACATTTTTGCCTTCTAGGTGGTCTGGTTAAGTCTAAACACTTAAAATAAAATTCTGAATTTACATAACATACACATGCATAATTCAAACTCAGAAATCAAGTTATGAAATGGAGAATTTAAGAATTGAATTGCATAAGCCACAGCTCTGTTCTTCACACACATTGGGCTTCATTTTGTTTTCTATTGTTTTGTCTTTGAAACAAGATCTTGTCAGTATCTTCCTGCTAGGCTGGGCTTTGCAATTTGTCCCAGGTATTATCATATTGATATTTGATTTTTCCCCTTGGAAAAAGGATGTTATTATCTCATTGTTAAGAATGAAATTAGAATTATTCAACATGAAATGTTCGTGTATCACCTAATATATATCAGATGTTCAATAAGTATTAGGTAAGTTCAGATAAGCTTATAAATCACATCTTTAAGTTTTATGACCTTTGAAATTAAATCACTCTTATGATTGTCCCTTAATCATGCTCTTAGAGGTTCTACATAATCCTAATTATTAAAAACTATCTTGATTATATAGTTCCCTTGTCTGATTTGTCAGTTTTATTCACTGCCAAGTGTAAAGTTAGTTTCTGTTAGATACAATGAATCAATATTGTTTTTTTTTTTTTTTCTAGGTAGCTAATCTCAGAAAACACAAAGTTACAAATATCTGGGCTTTTTAGTTTACAGTAGCTGAACTTTTCTATATTTAAGTTTTTATACTCTTTTCTTCACCTTAGTTGTATAGACATTTATCACACACACACACACACACACTTAAGCAAGTTAGACTGTTAGATTCAATCATTCTGGCACACAATTTGTTATATCTGATTAAAACTATAAAGCATTGATTTCCCCCCTGAATCTTTCTCCATTATCTTTCCTGTCTCTAGGTTGTTTATGCAACACCCTTAAACATCTAGAATTGAATCTTGGACAAATTTGCACAGCATGCACTATTTCGATGGAGACACGTTGCCGACTCCCTGGCAGTCCCTGTGTGTCTACCAAACAGCCCTACTCTGTCTAAGTTGACCTTCAGGGCTGCTTTCTTTCCCTGCTTGTACCGCCTTGGCTTCTACAAAACAGGAAGTCTCACTGGGATCCAGAAGCTGTGTTTCTATCCCCAGCACACTCCCCTGGCCATGCTGCCTGCAGGAACTCAAATGAAGTGAGGAGTGACAGACAGAACAAACTTTATGGAGCACGAAGAAGAAAAGAAAGAAAGCGACTTCCTTCAGAGTCCAGCCAGATGTGCTGTAGCCACTTATTTATTCTCCCTCTACTGCATCTTGCAAAACTGTTTAACGGATTCATTATATACCACAAGATGCTGCTATATGATCCCATGAACTTTTTCTCTAAGAGGGAAGAGGTTAGGTAATTGTTTGAATTTCATAAAGAGAGCCAGATGTGGCTCTGGTTTCACACTAACGGAATTCTGTGGGAGGGAACTGAAGCTCTGCCTGCCCTGCCGCAGTTTCTAGGCTACGGGCTTGGAGAGAAGGGTCAATTGCCTAACTCAACTTTTCCGGTTTAAAAGACAGTAGAGAAACTGAAGCAAATCCAGTACACCAGTTGTCTTCTTTAATTGGTAAATTCTATTTGGGGAATATTCGGTTAAGAAATCAAAACCCATTATAGTACAGAAGTTGGGGGAAGTGGAGTGGGGGAGGAAAATGATGTAAAATACAGTACTCATATGTGAAATTCTCAAAAAATATAAAAACTTAAGAGAAAAGCTAAGTTGAGAACATTTGTGAAGTCTCCTTGATTTTATTTGATGTGCCAAGTAGCTAAATCTATTTATTCCCTAAATAGTAGACTATTTCAAAAATCACTATAGAAACTAGACTATGTGAGAGCACATTCTGCATATTACATTTCATGTGATGTGTTATGATTTTCATCTTCACCTCCTTCACTAGTTCCCAAACATCTGAATATTAGTGACTTAGGCCATTTTACAGGAACTTTTATTCTTTGGAGTATCTTTAATGTTTCAAAATCAAGATAACAAAAATTAACCAGAGACTGTCTGGAAATAAAATGTAATAAAAAAATCTTCAAAGTGGTTTTTGATGATCAAACCAATTGGAGAATGATTGATCTGCACAGGAAATGTGTCAATGATCTGATTATTATATAAAGGCATTGCTGGATTCTTCACAGGAAAAAAAAGCCAACTATTTGTTTTTAGAAGCTTACAGTTTTGTTCTGAAGACAAAAATTGAATTTTGGTCTCCAGTACTGACTGTACTGGTGAGAGACAAAGGCATGATCCTACTCTGCAGAAAATTGGCTTAAGTATTTTCTGCATTAAGTTTGTGAAGCCCAGAGAGACAGGCACTGTTTGAAATAAGCACATCTGGACTTGATTTGAAACACACAGCTTAGGTTACAGTTGTGGTCTCCAGTGTCTCGTAACATTGCCAACTTTATAATCACAGACATCTGCTATGAACTGTCTACCTACATGCATAGAAAGTGACAAAAGGCCACTGTCTTCTCACAGGCATGTCTTCCTTCTCCGCTCATGAGACACTCCTACCCAAAGGCTTCCAACTGTAAATACTCTCTTGCTCCTTTAAGAAGTCATTCATCTCATGGTTTTAGAGCCAGGAAGGGTGGAACCCAGGTGTTAACATTTATGCTTGCTTCCTTCCGATGTCTTTCCCATTCTGTCCCGTGTTGCTTGTGGGATACTGACAGACAGACTTCGCTTACAGAAGAATCAGGGTTTCCCCTGCTTTTGCCTTCATCTGGCCTCTTCCCTGTGTCTGTGTTTCTGTGTCTTGTTTTCCCTTTTTATAAGGACACAGCATTAAAAGTGATCTAGCCTATGAGCCTAAGAAACCCACACTGAACGAGCAGACGACAGACTCAGGCAGAGCTGGCCCAGAGGGTTCCTTCACTGTGCACGTGACCTTGGATGAGGTAGTCAACCACCCAACCACCTTATGGCTTGGACTTTTAACTTGTGAACAAGGGAATAATCTCTACTAGAGGACGGTAACTCACCAATATAACAAATTCCTGAGATGAATCAATTTAAAGAAGGAAAGCTTATTTTTATTCACAGTTTCAGAGGCTTCATTCCCTGGTTGCTTCCAGGGCCATGGCGAGAGGTGGGACAGAAAGGCAGATGTGTGGAGGATTAACTGCTTACAACATGGCAGTCAAGACTCAGGTAGACAGGAAAGGACTGAATTCTTCACACCCTCTTCAATGATGCATCTATATTGAATTAAATTCCTTTTACATCCTTTCTGCTAACGGTTCCGTCATCCCCAATAGTACTACAGGACGATGACCTTAGTATGTGGCTTTTCCAGGAAATTTCCAGGCTACTGCATATAACAGCTAAGAAGTTTGAATTGTAAATATTTAATAACAACACATGTTTTTTTAAAAGGCCCTCAAAGTAGCCCCTGGTACATAAAAGAAAAGGCTAAATAAATAATATAAAGATTTCTAAGCACATTTTTACTCATGAAAATCAGCTAAACACCATGGGACAACCATTGAACAATATTATTAGTGTGACAAACCTCTCTAGAAGCCATCAAATGCTATAAAAATAAAATATGTATAATGACCTAGATTAATCCTTTGAGATAAAAACAAGCTTTGAGAAGCAATGGATTTGGCATAGCAACCACATAAATGGAAGAGAAAGGGATAATGGAAAAGAAATCTTAGAATCCAGAGTGTGAGTGGTGAGCATGTGATGGTAATTAGGAAATGAAGGCGTGCGCAGCTAAAAGTCAGGCGTTTCAAATGTTCTTATTGAAGACATACTCTTTGTGTTCCTGATGATGAGTTTCAGAGGGTTACTAGATGCTGAAGTATAGCTCTTCACAGCTGATGGTTTCTGGTGTGGGGTAGAGGATTCAATTTTCTTTAACTAGGAAGTTGATAATGCGCTAAACAATAAATTGGGCTTGATCTATTTTCTTTGTTTTTTTTTTTGGGGGGGGGTGTGTGGCACAGAGGTAGAAATGGGAAGCAAGTAGGATCAGAGTGCATTGTATGAAATTACCACATAATTATAAAAATATTATGTTGGGGAAAAATAAATCTTTTTTTTAGAAAGAACAAAAAAATTACGAAAAGAGAGAAGTGAAAATTAAGAAGGTTCCAGTAGTGTGTGTGTGTGTGTGTGTGT
Organism: Phodopus roborovskii; assembly: GCF_943737965.1. NCBI lineage: Eukaryota > Metazoa > Chordata > Mammalia > Rodentia > Cricetidae > Phodopus > Phodopus roborovskii. The sequence continues at coordinate 16,985,191 of NW_026126511.1, forward strand.
GTGTGTGTGTGTGTGTGTGTACCCAGATTTTGCCCAGAGTAGCCTTGTACATGCTGAGAGTGTGCTCTTCGCTCAGTTATACCCCATCCTCCCGCTTCCCTCAACCTTGGACTAAAGTCTACCATAAACTACTGTGTCTGTAGATCTTCAGCCCTCCCTTGCCTGCCAGTCAGTTGACATACTGGTTCTTTTAGGCAAGAGTCCTAAAGTCCCCATGTCAAAGGTCAGTATGGGTGATATTTTGCAGTATGATTTGTGTTATGTCTTATCTTACAGAAAAATACTAGATGAAAGAGAGTTATAGATGTAAATGTGTAATGAAAACAATAAAATTTTAATGTAAGTATAAGTGAAAGAATGTGATAAATTTTTCGATTTTGAGAATTGGGATATTTTTAAAAATACTATGAAAATGTTTCTTTGAAGATATTAGGCATTAGATGTGTCCTGTACTTGGGGAACCATTTGTAAGCAGATTCCAGATGACTCTGAGAAAGAAACACTAAATTAGAATAGTATGGAGTTGTTTTCCTTTGTGTCCATGAGATGTCTTAGATTATGGAACTGTACCTTTAATTATACTGAGAAATCCTTCATAAATTGGTGGGATGTCAGGGACTTCTGAAAACTAATCTTACAAAGAAAGTGTTTTCTGTCACTTTTTATACATGTGATACTCCATCCAGGTAAATGACACAGAATTGTCTTGATAGGCTTTTTGTCTCTAGGAGATAACTTAGGTACCTATTCTAATTGTTATAACTATACTTATAGTGGATTCAAGAAATAGAATATTCTGGTTTCAACTCTAAAAATGTTTTAAATTAATGGATTCCAGAGTAAATTAATCATGTCCCCTTGAACTTCCTATATTATAAATTGTGAGTAGCTAAATTGAACAGCCTGCAGATGCTCAAAGGAATAAAAGAACCTAGGAGGCAGATCTGTCCCTGGGCTTCCTGCCAACACTCTAACTTTTTGATGGACAGTTCTTGTTAAGAGTAGGAAAATCAGCAAGCATATCCACCTGGAAGTTTTTTTTCTTCTTCAATTGACACAATGCAGATCCACCACCAGTTTCATCTCCTCAAAATAAGATAGGAAGCCTAGCGGTAGCAAAATTGCTCAAGAATGTCACTCACGAGGGAGGCAGTGTCCTCTCTTGTCCTGCTCCACTGCCCTCCGTGGGAGGCTCTCATCCTAATGACAGCACTATGTTTGCCATCCCTCTAGGCTTGAATCAGCCTGCCAGATAAAGGGCAAGATGAAGGAGAAAAGAGTTAATGAATATATTATTGGAGTTATCTGTTACATTAAAAAAAAAAAACTTCAACACCTTAATCAATATCTGTTGTATGTAATTCATGAACAAAAACTGTACAACTTATCTGTGTCTAGCTGCAAGAGAGTCTGGGAAGGAGAGTGTTTGGGCATTCTACATATCATAATTGAAACAGCAAAAAGAGAATAAAATTATGGTTGGTTATTTTAATTTATTTTTAAATTTTTATACTTTATGCAATATATTTTTGTCATATCTACCTAGTACTACATCTCTCCTGCTTCTATGAGTACCACTCATATATTTTCCTCCAGCTTCATTGTTTTGTAGAGGTGGAAGCTGGGTGGTCTTTTTCATAGACTAGCTGTAATTATAAATTGCTTTTTTCCTATTTTTATAAAGAAAGTGTGTGTGTGTGTGTGTGTGTGTGTGTGTGTGTGTGTGTGTGTGTGTGTTACATACCACTGCATATGTGGTCAAAGGACAACTTTGGGGAGTCAGGTATTGTTTCTCCATATGGTGTTCAGGGATTTATCTCAGGCTACCTGGCTTGGTAGCAAGCACCTTCTCCTCCTGAGCCTTCTTACTATCCCTCAGGTTTTAATTTAAATAATTACTTTATAGTTTTTCCCCCCCAAAACATTTTATGTCCTTTAACCCATGTTCCATATTCTCCTGGATAATTTGTTGTATGATATTAATCTATAAATGTAGTAAAGAATTCCTTCCTAGTGATAATATGTACATTTCTCAAAATCAAGGAAATTCTAATAAGGGCGGATTTATACTAACTTTAAATATCTAGTAGAGTGCATTTGCCTAGTCCTGGCAGGCAGATCAACCTATGGATAACGATAGTACTTCAGTGAGTTCAGTCCTACACAATTTGAAAAGTTCTTTAAAATATTGGGAAGTTTTCCTTTCTTTCTTTCTTTATTTTTTTTTTTTTTTTACATTGACTGTGTAGTTCTTGAATGTGAACCTTGTAGATGACATCATTTCACAGCATTGAAAGATTTGATGTGCCTGTTAGATGACGAAAACAGATGAAGATGTTAAGAATGTTTTGTTTTGTTTGGGTTGAGTTGGGTTGCTTTGGGGGTTGATTTTGATTTGACTTGGCTTGGTTTGACAGAGAGGGATTAGGGAAGACATGGACTTCTAAGCACAGAGGATAGGCAGGATTCTGAAAAAGAAAATCACTGATTTGGAAGCTGAAGCAACGATGGGCAACCCTGGGAGTAAAGGCAACTCCAGGGGAATGAAGTTCAGACAAAGGCAAGGAACAAACTGGGGCCTTATAGAGTCAGCAAACTGACCTTCACTGGGTGAGGTTTCGGCACTGGATATCCAGGGCAGTAATGTAAGAAGTCTCTTAGCCTGGTCTCCCCTGCCTGGGCTCATTGTCCCATGATCTTTCTTTTGTTCTGACAGGAGGGTAACTCTGACTCATCTCTCCTAAATCAATGCTTCACATTCCTAACTTTAATGAAAAGGTGAGTTCTTCCTCATAATCACCCAAGGCAGAAACTGCATTATCAACATATACCACAGTCACCTAAAAGTCTATCACCTGGGAATTTTAAAAAAGTTTTTATTTAAATGAACAATTTTATTTTAAATACCAATCCCAGTTCTGTCTACCCCATGTCCAACCATTCCCTCCACCCCGCCATCCCCCCCCCATACTCCTCAAGGAGGGTAAGGCCTCCCATGGGGGAATCATCAAAGCCTGACACATCATTTGGGGTAGGACCAAGGCCCACACCATGTATGTAGGATGAGAGAGTATCCCTCCACAGGGAACGAGCTCCCAAAACCCATTCTTGCCCTATGGGTAAATACTGGTTCCACTGCCAGAAACCCCATAGAGTGCCCAAGCCCCTGCAACTGACACTCATGTTCAGGGGGCCTGGTTGGATCTTATGCTGGTTCCCCAGCTGTCAGACTGGGCTCCATGAGCTGCTATTTGCTTGGGTCAGCTGTTTCTAGATTTTACATCCTTAGTATTCTGTCTACTCAGATTGTCCTCTGAAGTTTTACTACTATTGCCACTGTTCAGTTCTTCATCATTTCTTGGAGTGACTTCTTGACAGGCTATTTGTCCTCCTATCTCACATGTCTCCTATTCACATTCAATCCTATCAACAAACTGACCTTAAACCTTAATATTATGTCCTTTAATGGTAAACTTATCTATTACATGTTTTATTCTGAATAACGGTCATGATTCTTGGAATGGAACCAGAGACCCTTTGACTCTTGTCTACTTTGCCATCTCACTTTTTATCATTTCTTGATCCCCTTTTCCTTTCTAGACAAATCCACTTTCATTGCCTCTGATGAGACAGCCTATTTCATAGCTCTGTGATCCTGCTCATTGTGCCTACAATGCCCGTCTGCTTCCCTATGATGGATGCGAGGATGCCTCTTACTGCAAGAGGACTGACTTCCATTTGATGATGAAGATCTGTTGCTACATGCTCTGTAAAGGCATCTTTTCCTCCCTCAGCATCCCTCCTGCATCAACAAACTGGACCTCTACAGATTGGGCACATTTATTTATATACACTGCATAGTAATTTTCCATACTATTATCTATTAAAGATTAAAAAATAAGTTAGAATCTGAGTTTTCTTTGACACTCTCATCAATGTATATGTGGCTTCATAAACTGTTTCTGTTGGTACATGCAGTTCTATTAAAACAGTGTAGCCATGCTACTAGCAGGATCTCTGGATTCCTCATAGATGATGGCTTTTGAATAAATCATGTGATGTTAACTCTTGCCTCACACTGACAGCATGAGGTACAAAGGGCTCCAGAATGCAGGCATCATTTACAACATTTTTGTTTTTTAGTATCTTCTTGTTTTCATCCTCAACAAATTCATTTCATTGCTTCAATGAAATTTTCTTTTATCACAACTTGTTAATTATTTATTTTTACATTACATTCTAATGGAACTTGGGTTTTTGGTGTCATAGCAAAAAAGACCATGATTCCAGGATAAAAACATTAACTTTGATGTTCAAACAGCATGAAATAGGATGTAATCACTTTTGTTGCATTTTAGTTTGCTTGGTAATTTCATGCCATAGTATTTCCTATCTGTATCCCAAGAGATTAGCTGACTCCAGTGATTAATAACTACTTGTGTTTATCTCAGAAATTTCTTTTCAGTTGTGCAGATATTGACATTGGGCATCTCATCTAATGAACTGTTCTCTAATCCCAAGAAGAATAGTTCAGTATTGGAGGATGGATAAAGTCTAGTTTGCTCTTCATAATAAAGAACGACTAGGAAGACAGTGTGATGAACTTGACTTATCCCATATCACTGTATTGAAGATATAAAGCTGGATAAATCACTTCTTATCATGCACTACTTACTTCTCTTCTTAGTGCTATTTTGAACACCCAGGACAGTGGCTTTCAACTATCCTAACGTGTAGTACTTCAATACAGTTCCTCATATGATGATCCCCAGCCATAAAAGTATTTCATTGCTGCTTCAAAACTGTAATTTTGCTACTGTTATGAATTGTGATGTGAATATCTGTAGTGGGATAATCACTTTGTCTCTTTCTGTGGCATTGACCACGCCTATTGGGGGTGGAGCCAGGGACAGAAGTGACCTGGATTACTAGGTCTCAGGAGGAGCCAGGGAATGCTCTCTTGCAAGCTGCACGAGACAGGAGGACTTTCGGAGGAATTCTTGGAAGCAGGAACCTGTTGGTGTTCACCTGTCTATGTTGTGAGTTATTTCTCCCTGAATAAACATCTGTTCAGCCTAATTGCTTATCCTGATCCTTATTAAACCGCGATAAATATCTAGCATGGAAGATAGCTACATGTGACCCCCAAAGGGATTGTGATCCACAGGTTGAGAAAACGCTGTCTTAGAGGCTTCTTAAGTCTGCTGATGAGGAAACAAAGGGGAGTAAAAGAGAAGGAAGAAAGATAGTGAGGCGAGGCAATGCTAAGGACATACGAAGAGAGCCCTACTATATTGAGTTTCTTCATTTAACTTTGGAATTTTTCTAAGTGTGTTAATCTGCTATCATCATAATCAACTAATACATAACTAACCATGATCAAGTCACTCTCTCACACTGTTTTTGTAACCCATATGTGATCATTGATGTAACTTCTTTTTGAATTAACTGATGTCTTTTCTAAATATAATTTTTAATTTAAATTTGAAACAAGCTTGTTTCACATGTCAATCCCAGTTTCATCAACCTCCCATCCTCCCCTGTTCCCTGCCCCCACCAATCCCCATCCCAAACCCTTTCTGCTCCCTAGGGAAGGTGAGGCCTTCCATGGGGGATCTTCAAAGTCTGTCATAGATTTATGTCTTTTTATACAAACTTACTGGTTGGTATTTGTTGCTGAATTTTGTTTGCCATCTTGAGATTCTTCTGATAATATTTTCTTTAATGCATTCTTGAGTTTTAATATTGATGTGTTGTATGGTAATTAGAGAGGTTATCTTCTCAAATGCTTCAGAACAGGTACAGTAACATGAGTAATTTCTCGTAACATGTTGGCTCCTGCTTCTTTACAATTAAACACCATCTTCCACATCCTTTTCCTTTTTCTTTCCAAATTATAACTATACATAGTATGTCTTATAAGAATGGGGTGGGGTTAGTCATTCTTTCTAGCTGGTCCTTCACCTAGATAGCAGGCAGCAGAGGTGCTGCCACCCACCTCTATCTGTTTACATCAAATTGGAGGACTGGATCAAAGAGGGGATGGGGGACTTATAGAAGCGTGGTCTGCACTTTCTATTTGAAGTGGGGAGAAGTGAGGGAGGGCTTTAGATAATGTCTGATTGAAATATTATCTTTCTACTCCATAGTTAATGACCGAAAATACCTTGAAATTAATAATTCTCCCATAGTTGTTCTTTAGGCACTGGAAGCGAAATTTTACATATCATGGATTCTAGAATTCTTAATGTGGCAGGCTTTATTGACATCTTATGGGAGGCCTTATACTTTGGGAGGGGTGGATAGGAGGTGGGTTGGCAGGGAGGCAATGGGCATGAGAGGAGTGGTAAAGGGGATTTAAATATAATTAGAAAAATATACATACATACATACATACATACATACATACATACATAAAACTTCCGAGTTGCCTATATGGGTTTCTGAAAGTACTGATGATTTAATCTTTACATGGATACTATGTTAATTTCTTTTCGATTATTTTCAGTTATGCTATGGTTTGGTGTGTGTGTGTGTGCACATTTCAATTATGCAGCTTAATGCTTCAATATATATATATATATATGCACTCATAAATGATTACCACAACTGAAGATTCTCTACTTTTTTGCATTAACATTTTAGAAAGGTGTAGGTTAATGCTTCTGTTATATGCTCTTTGTATTAAAGCAATGATGAACAATTTTTTGATGTTTACTGTTACAGTCATCAACTTCCCATTACTTAACAAAACAGTTGGGCAAATCAACATAAACAGAGAGAAGATATTTTCACTTATGGCGTTAGATGTTTCAGAACATATTGCCTGATCCCAGTGTTTGGGGGTCTTTGAAAAGAAACTTTATCATGATAGAAAGTGTGAAGTGGAAAAGGGTTAAGGCTGAGAGCCGATGAGAGAAAGGGGAAGACCAACGTTCCACAATCCTCTTCAAGAGCTCACTCTTAGTGACTTCAGCTTCTTCACAGTTTCCACATCAAGGGTCCTAAAATATCCAAGTAGTACCAAGTTGAGGATCCCACCATTAACATGGAGGACCCTTAAAAGACACTCCAAATTCAAAGGATAACAGCTACTAGCTCATTTTGCATGGGTATCTGTTTCACTTATACTGGATGGCCTCCACACCCTTGGCCATTTGAATCTTCCCTTCGAATCTGTTTGGGACCTGACACCTTTTGGATGAATTATTCGAGCTCTGTCTTTTGCTGATGACTCAGCATGTCAACATTTCCTACTTGTCCTGACATAAACATGGGTCATTTACTTAACACAAAACTCCATCCACTTTCTGCCTTTGGCCCCATTGCCTGAGATTCTGGCTTCAAGTCTTTCTCATGTCTTGCATCAACTGCATTTGACCTCTATATGCGGCTCTTTCTACATTTGCTGCAATGCTGGTTACTAATGTCTTCAATTCTACTGTTCTGAAACTTAAGTTACTACATCCTCATCATTCTCTTTCCTATTCTTCTTATTCTATTTATTGTTTTAGGTGGCAGAAATGAATAAGAATATTAAACTTTCTTTACAAAATGCAAAATTTCCTAATTTATTTTGGTTCAAAATAACCCATGTAATGATCTATAAAATATTTGGCACAAAATTAAATAAATTTGTAGTTTTAGCATAGAAGTCAAGCCAGACATTGTGACTCCTGACTATAATCTCAGCACTGGGGAGTCCAAAGCCAGCAGCCCATTGCCTTGAGTTTAAAGGAAACCTGAATTGCATAGAGAGTTACAGGCAAGCCTGAGCACCAGCGTGAGACTCTGTCTCAGAAAAAAAAAAAAAAAAAAAAAAAAACAGAAAAAGCAATGGTTCACGGAAATCAAGCCAAAATGGATTTTATTGCTGTAGAGAGACTATTCAAGCAATCATAATTTCTAAATTCCTCATTTAGAACTTGAAAATTGAATGGATGTTTGATTTGCAGCTCTCAACAGCCTCTTGGAGTATCCTGATAATCTGGGAGAGGTTGCCATGGTTCACAAGCTGGTCTCTCTACTTTGATAAGCATGCCTGGGCAAAACTCCTGCCAACAGGTTTCCCTGGCAGCAGAGCTGTAGATGGATGCCTCCCGGAAGATATTCTTTGCTCTGGCAGATATACTTTTGGGCTGTTTTTTCCCTGCTGCTGTTCATAATAATACGATAAAAATCATTTCCTATAAGATAACATCACACCTTTCAGAACAAAGCTGGAAAACCTTTCCCTACACGGTATTGCCAACTGTGTCTTCACATAAACCTATTTATATGATTATCAGTCATCTTCAGTTTAAACATGAGCAGAGGTGAGGAGGAAAGGGTAAAGTAGGTTTCCTCAGTCCCAACTAGGTGCCTCCCCTAGTAAGAGTGACCTTTTCCCCCCTTAACGCATTAAATCACATTTCCAGCTCTTGCAGCTTCCCCAACCTTGGGCGAGTGGGTAGAGGTAAGTGAGGAAGAATAGAAGTTGTGTATTATGAATCTCCATGGAAAATGGACTCCCATAATCTGTTATGATTTGCTGGTTACCATGACAGGAATACACACAAGCACACCACAACACAAGTGTATCGTTACCAGGGATTGTGTATTATTTTATTTTTGAATCTTATAAAAAGTATATAACCAAAGTGAACACATCAGTTTGATGCGTTTTTTATTTTAACGATTTGACGTTAAATTACGATATCACAGAAGACGAGAAAGGGTAATAGGAAGAAGGACACTTTGTACCTTTTGTTGCCGAGGATCCAGCCATTGATGAAAAGGTCATGGTGTTCTCAGCCCAGGTGGATACACCTTACCACTGGGGCTGGGCTTTCACTCATACGACAAGCCTAATTTGAGCCACCAGATGTCCATCACCGTGGCTTTACATTTTCCAGAGATTATTATTTTTTTTTTGTCAGAAGTTGTAAAGATAAATGCTATTTTAGCATAGAGCCACACAGATGGTCTGGTGCCTGGTTTTCTGACAAGTGGACAGCGGGTGTCATCATTTTCAGACTTGATTTCTGAGTCGGGAAATCGAATGGAGTATAGAGGGAAATAGAAACATTTTCCAAAGTTGGCCTAGGGAGCAGACTGCAGTTTTCATGGTGATTTTCAAAACTATCTTCTTCCAGGGCTCCTGGCAGAATTTTTGTTTTACTAAGAAATTCGGGCAAAAACAATCACAATAAATCCTAAGTTCTATTTATATGGAAACTTTCTGAGAACTGAGTTGCAAGCAAGGAAATCACAATATGAATCATTCTTCCCCAATTCTAGGGAGAGAGATAGAGTGTTCCTTCACAAATACAAGAGTTTGATGTTTGCTGAAATAGCCATAGGCATTTTTTTTAAAACAACATTGATACATTGTTCTTCTATTCATCTATAGCTTAACCCAATGAAGAGTTCTCTGCCCTCTGTGGCCTCTTTGGGTTCCAACAGGTCCACAATGGGCCTGAATTTCTGTAGGCTCTTTACAATATAACTGGTCCTCAGTGGGCCTAAATTTTTAGAAATCGTTGCTTGCTATTTTATGAGAAGAAACATCTCATCAGGAGTGAATTTCAGATTTATAGGTGAAATGGAGAACACAAGTCGTATTTAGTGTGGAAAACAAGAAGATGGGGAGAAATACCATCCAGTGGCAGAAATGGATTGGACTTACCTTACTCATGGGCCAGCCTGTGCTTCCCCTTGTATTTTATATGCAACCCTATTCGTGACTAGTCTATTCTACTACGGAGGAGAAAATCAACACAGAAATATTAAGTGACATGCGCAAGGTACATCAAAGACTCGTCTTCTTTTATGGGATGTTTTTTCCTTAAATGGCAAAATACTTTTTACTAAGTGAAAAAAAAATGTAAAGGAGTGTAATTGTAATATTAAAGTTAATTCATTTCTGGTCATTTGCTTTTCTATGTATCCTGTTGGTGGAGGCTTTGAATTGCATGGACAAAGCCCGAATTTCAATCTCTACTCCCATTAGATAAATAGAAGGATAAGATATGGCCAAAGGACACAAATTAACTCCTGAGAAAAGAAAATGGAAAAAAAAATTGGTGGGTGGCCTAAGTATATTTTCTGAGGTCCTTCGGGTTTCAGAAAGTAAGGTATGAGGAAGCATTTGCTATATATTGAAACCATCAAAGAAGAAAGGAGATCTAGAATATCGAGTAGAAGACATGAGCCAAGGCATTGTCTGCTGCACGGCATCATCTTAAATTGATGTTGATCTTCCAACCCCGGAGCCAACATGAAGCCGTCTTTGGGGAGAACATGAAATAGATGCTTAAGTTAGAAATGAGACTGTTTGAGTGGAGTTGAATGCAATAGAATCGTGACCTTATGAAAAGAAAGAGACACAAGGCTTCCATAAACACAGAAGAAAGGCCATATGAGGTCCCGCAAAGACGAAAATGACAATCCAAACGCAGAGGCAACTTAGACAGAAACCCAATCTTAACCATTTTAAAGACGTATTTGTAACTCCTGGACTGGAGGAAAAATAAACGTCTTTCAGTGATGGCCTCAGAGACTAATATCAGCCCTCCCTGTGCATCTGTTATTTACAGAGTGAATAATTTCATTATAATGATCTGCTACGTCTACAAACTACACCTGTACAATAGTTGTCAAAATGATGATGATGGGGGTAAATTGTCATCCATGTTAAACTACTGTAGGCAAAAATGTAAATGTTTAGCATCGCTATACATTGGAGAATTATATTCCTATTGTTGGTTTTCAATTTTTTTTTTTACCAACACCAGTATAGTATATATTAAACTTAATAATTTTCAATATTTGCATATTGATATTTTCATATCTAATAGGATTATAACTCATCTTTTACCCACACTCTATCATCTAAGAAGGATCCCAGTTCTTGTCCTAAATTACTTTCTGAGGCAAAAAAAAAAATTACTTCTTTTTTGGTTATTAGTATTCGAAACCTAGGTCCTTACTTTCTCACAGCTTAATTTCTAATTTCTCCTCGATATCCTCCATATTTCTAGTTGATGTTGCTATGCTATACCATTATACACTAACTTACTATTTATTTGTATATAAAATTACGTTTGAAAATTGAGCTAAAGAAGACAAAGGAAAAATCAAGTGTGCTAAAGAGAGAAAAGTCAGTATGACAAACAGAAGTAAAACAATGTGGCTGTTACCATTGACCACAATGTTTAGCCTTGAATTTTCCCACAGACACTGAAAAGACAGAATCACAAAAGGTGACTCAAACCTTGTGGGAAAACGGGAAAAATTATGTTCTCAGAGATTTTATATTTATCTCTACTTCAAACTCAAAAGAAAATATATCTTAGTGGGGATTCTTGAAGAGATCTCGGAGAAAGACTGGGTTTTGTTCTCAGAAATGATTTTATAGCTAACGAAAGTAAATACATGTAAATGTTTTCTACTTATCTCATAAATTTTTGTCTGCAAAGAAAAATACATCTAATCTTTGCCTACAAAAACATAAATTTCTCATTAGAAAATACAACCAAAAATAGGAAGCATTTAGAATAGACATTTTTTTGTCTGAAGTTCCTTCTAGCTATGTGTTTATCACTAAGAACTCCCCTTCAGCTTCCTTTCCAATGCCCGACCTCACATCCTCACTTCCAGATAGTCAGTAAACATCTCAATGCAAATGAATCTCTGGCAGTTTCACAGTCATGTTACAACATGAAGGTTGATCTCCTTTGTCTTCTAATATCTGAGTTCTTTCAGATATTTAAGAAGCAGTAACAAATTATACTTCTGAATATTACACAGAGTGATTCAATGGTGAACCCACTAGTGTATTGGTAAATGTTCATGTGTCTACTCTGAAAGTTGGCTCATAGATGCAAATTTAGTTATTTGGAACACTTACTACTCTTGGAAACCTAAGTAGTAGATGATCCTCTTTTTTGTTTGTTTAGTTTTGTGAAGAATGACTCCTGTAGTTTTACTCCAGCAGCTTTACTATGATTACAGCCCTTATGATACACCAATTAAATATAATGTAAAGAATAAACATCCAGAGATGTGTGAATGTTGAAACTTTGCAATTTGGCCTAGCATATGGTCTAACCTCTAGGGACCCTGTATACCATTCCTTCATTTTTCATGTTTATCCAACAGCTTGTCTCTTGTGTCCTTTTCTAAGTCATTTAATTAAGAAAGGAAATTTTGGGAAACACAGCTATCTGTTTATACTAATAAAAGTAAGATGGCTGAAAAATTACTCTCTCCCAGGGCTTAGCAAGTACAATGTGCACAAAGCTCTGGGCAATGCCAGTGCAGACTGCTAGCTTCATGGAACTTTCTGCAGTCTATCATAAAGATAGCTCTAACACTCAAAGATTCTGGAAACAAAACAAGCAGTACACTCCTGCAGTTCCATGAATCTGAAGGAAACAGCTGGATTGTCACTGTGAAGATTAGATGACAGATAAAATACAGAAATAATAAATCTTGGATTTACAAATGAAACTACAGGCTCAAACTTAGAGCCCTTATCGGAGTACAGAAAGAAAGCAGATGTTGTATGTCATGGCGAGCAGAACATTGTTACTACTAAATCTCCAAATCCCAAGGTCTCTACCTCTTCCACCAACTGAGTAAGTGATGATAATGAGGAACAAGATGTAAGCTGAAACTGACATGCAGATTTCCTGGTTCACTGGTGGAAACGCAAGCCAGTGGGTTAAGATCACTTATTGGCAAGTCTCCCACCACATTTTAATAAGCCTACATGACTGACTGCTCTTTCTATACCTATTCCACAGTATTTTCATTGTTATGTCTTATTCTTCTAACTTATATAGTTTCCTCTTATTCGTTATCCTAAACTCTACTCAGTTTTTATTTCATTATTAATAAACTTAAAAACAATGTTATGTACATTTACTGAGAGTATCCATGCTCCTGTTTCCTAAATTTTATGTGTATTATTGAAGTACACTGGTAATTTTTACCGTGTTTTATATCAGTCTTCTCAAATAATTATTTCTGTTACTGCTGCCTGTTTATCTTTCTAAATTACTAGTATGGATAATAAGTCTACATACCAAGGAGATTCACATAAAACAAACAAACAAAAGGAGTAGAAAAACTTGGATTTATCTATCCCAATAGATATGCAAATCACGAAAGAAACACAAGAAATGTTAGAAAATGAATCACTATATTGGTTCCAAAAGTCCATAATGTCTCGATAAATAAATTAGAAGAAAATGCAATCCAGACCCAGAAAGAAAAATATGGTATGTACTCACTCACTAGTGAATATTGGCCTTAAAGTAAAGGAGAACCATGCTACAACCCACAGACCCAGGTAAGCTAAGGAACAAGTAGGCCTCGAGGAGTGGATGTATAAATCTCAATGTGATGGGGAAATAGATGGCCATTGCTAGTAGAAGCAAGTGACACCTAGAAGGCAGATAGGGGTGGGAAGGATTAAGGGAGAGAGTACTAGGAGAGATGACTTGAATCTGGGGGCATCTCTGAGATGAGCTAGAAACTTAAAGCATTTGAAACTCCCTGGAATTTATTAAGTTGACCCTCACCAATACTCCTAGCTATAGGGGACATGGAGGCTGAACTAGCCGTCTCCTGTAGCAAGCAAGACTCTAGGGGAGAGACTGGGACATCAACCTAACTACAAACCCTTTGACCTGCAATTTTCTTGGCTATAAGATATGCTGTGTTCTAGATGGCTCAGAAATTGTGGGCATGACCAACCAGTGACTGGCACAGTAGGAGACCCACACCCTGAGAGGGAGCTCACCCCTGTGGACCAGGACTCAGAGACAGGATGCCCCAGAGAGCTAGGATAGACCCAAACATGACTGACAAATATGTCATTGAAATGATTCCTATATTCATAGATTGTCACCTAGCCCAATTATCATCAGTGAGGCTTCACCCAGCAACAGATAAAAATAGCTGCAGAGATCCACAACAAGATATTAGGAAGATCTCAGGAAATCCTGAGGAAAAAGAAGAGGAAGGATTGTAGGACTAACTGGTGTCAATTGCAGCAGAAGGAAACAGAATCAACTAATAAGGGCTCACAGATGCTCACGGAGACTGAACTGACTACCAGTGTACTAGCATGGGACTAACTTAGGCCATCTGCATATATGTGACAGCTGTCTGACTTGGTTTTCCTGTGAGAGTCCTATCAGTGAAATCAGGGGCTGACTCTATCTCTGTTACCTGCTTTTGGGACCCATTCTTCCTACTGATTGCCTCATCCAGCCTTAATAGGAGAGGACGTGCCTAGTCTCACTGCAACTTGATATACCATGGTTGGCTGATGTCCATGGGAGGCCTACCTGTATAAGAAAAAAAAAGCAGTGGAGGAGGAGTGGATGGAGGCATTGGAGTTGTGGAGGAGGAACTGTAAAGAAGGGAGGAAGGGGAAACTTTGATTGAGATGTAGCAACAAAAATACAGGTAAACAACAACAACAACAAAAAAATGGAATCTAAACCAGTGCACATTTACGTTTTACCATGAAAAAAAGGAGACATAATGAAATGGCAATTAACTCCATTGTACACTTCTGTTGAAATATGCATTCAAATTTTTTAAATGTTGTGTATTGTATTCATGTGTCTGTGTGTATACATATGAATGCATAGGGAGGGAGATTAGAGATGTCTTGCTCAGTTTGGTATCTTATTCAGTCACTTTTCACCTTTTGGGACTGACAGGATTACTCACTGTACCTCAAAGTTACCAATTCAATTTTGTTAGACAAGCTAGCCAGTGGACTCTAGGGACCTACCTATCTCTGTCTCTGGCATGTACCGGCACAACTGGAATTAAACTTGCATATGGGGGCGGGATTGAACTCAGATCCTCAGACTTGCATGGCAAACACTTTACTGACTGAGCCATATCCCAGCTTCCAACTTAAAACAGTAAAAATAAAAAGGAATGTTTTTGGTGAAGCACAAAATAGAATGCATTTTGTTAGATCCTGATGCTCTTATTCATCTATTTTTAATAACCCATATGTAGAAATGAAAATATGTATGCAGCAGATCTTCTGCAAACACAACCATAGTTATCTTAAGGGAAATAACACAAGAATTTGTTTCAATTATGAGGTTAACTTCATTTTTTTTTTAACAAAACTACTTTTTTTAAAAATAAGCAACTAAATAACTGAAGTTATCAGCTCAGAAAAGTACATTTTTCTAAAATTTGGAAAAAAACTTTAAGAAGAAAATAAGTCACATATTTTTCTGTTCATAACAAAATCATGTTGGCAAATGTTCATCTTATCACTGTGAAAGCTACCCAATATATGTTATTTTTGATGAGACTAGTAGTAATATTAGCAATTGGGAAGTTTTGACATTGTAAAATGAAAGCTATGAACTGACTATTTTCAAATGACCAATACATAGCTTCACAAAGTCACAGCAGGATAAAAGTGCAGACTGACCAATTAAATTTAACGTAACAGAGCATGTAAAGTTCATTGATATCATTTCAGATTCCACATGGCAATTAACCTTTAAGATACTACTACTTGTCAGCGTTTATTATGATATTAAGAAAATGTATCTGTAATTATCTGGAAAAAGCTATGAGAGTGATTTTCATTTAAAAATAATCTAAATATGTATGTATGGTCCTGTTTTTCCAAATAGCAGAAATTAATGAAGACTGGTGAGGGCGTATGGTATTCCAATAAGCCAGAAATGAAGATTTTTCTCAGAAGGCTGCACAGTGTACTTATTCTTAAATTCTTGATGGGAAATATAGCTACTTTTTACAGGGGCATATTAATTATAATGCTATGCATGTAATGATGCATTATTTAATTTTAAGCAAGTGCATATTCAAAAAACTTAAGCTTAATCTCCGATACGCTAATTTCACTAAACAAAAGCTTTTTTGAAGTTCCCAACAATTTCATGAGTATCAAGGATTTCTAAATTAGAACATTTGAACAGCATTAATTTATACGTATCTTTCTGTGTATGAGAGGTTTTCTCTGGGATGTATTTGATAGTTTTGTTTTATTGTGTTGTGTTTACTATTTGTTCACTAGTTTGAGATACAATCTCACTAGATGGTTCAAATCCATGATGGTTTGGCCCCCACCTCTCAAGTGCTATTATATCATTGTTACCACCTGTTTTCACAGTCATATGTTTCATCAGAGAGTAGAGAGTTGCATTTGCTTTCCTTAAAGTAATATTGTTATCTGCACTAGGATTCTCAAACAGTAGTTTGTTAAAGTCTATGGGTGGGAGTCTGACCATTCAATTATATCATTTGATTTTTTTTTTCCTACTCTCTACAATGAATGTAATGTGTTGCATCAAGAAATCAAAAACACTGGAAGGTCTCCCTTCCATTTTAATTTATCTTATACTATATTTTTTTCTGTTGTGTTTTTGTACATTTTTCTTATTTATATCTAGCAATGACAGTGAAATGGGAGAAGATGGGCCTTGGAAAGTAATGTTTTAAATCATTTTGGAAAGTGTATTCACCCAAAACGAAGCTAGCTATAACCTAGTTATTTGACTTTTCCATTGACCTTAAGGTTTTGTTGGCTGGGTGATGGCTGATATAGAGTGGATTAGTTTTCAACATATATCCACATGTTTTCCTCCTTACTTGGTAGAATATATTTTCCTCAACCTTTGAGACTGAAGGATGCTTGATTTTGGAGAATAGGCTTGTGATGATTAGCTTCAATTGTCAAATTGACACAATGTAGATTCACCTGGGAAGAGAGTCTCAGTAATAGACTATCTAGATTGGGTTGGCTTTGGACACGTCTGTGAAAAATTGTCTCGATTACATGAATTGATAAAGGAAGGCCCAGTCTACTGTGGACAGTCCCATATTCTCAGCAGAGCATCCTGTATTATACAAGAATAAAGGAACGGACATTAGTAGGCATGGCTGTATCCTTCATACACTCATTTCTCTCTGCTTTTGATTTTAGGTGTGATATTTCTAACTGTTTTAAGTTCCTCCCATGTTGACAACCCTACTACAGTACATGGTACCCTGGGATCATAGGCTGTAAAAACTGTTTTACCTAATTTTCTTTCTGTGCAAAGATTTTTATTCACCACAGAAATGAAACTAAAATACAGTTTGGGGCACACATAGAATTAGTCACTTTAAATTGCTTTTTCAGTGTTATATGATGACATGCTATGGGGAAAAAAATACAGCAGAGGTACAGCCTACGTGTCATATAGCCTGGTGCCAAATCCAGGAAACCTTTCTAAAACAACTTACCTTCCATAAACAGAACTATAGCCAACCATAGACTTTTGACTGGGAATATTGACCAAGAAGGCCATTGTATTGCATTGGCTTCTATTAAGCTGTCATCCTCTCTGTCTTTGGAACATTGACTTTACAAAAAATGTTATATCAGCCCCTTTAATTACTTCCTTTACTCTGTGATAAAACCTCTGATAGAACCACGCTAAGGGAAGAATGGTTTGTTTGGCCTATTATCTACTCCACTTCAGCCATAGGTTTCAGTGGAGTCAGGTTCAAACTGAGAAGTGAATCCTCACTTTCCTGTTGTACAGTATCCTTGAAGGGTCCTCTTTTCTAACTTCACTTTGCCAATGCATTTTCTTTGGCAGATTGTTTACTATGAAAGACATTGAATTTAGGGAAGGTCTAATTCTACCTTTACTGTTGAAATAGTTGGTTTAAACACAAGCACCCACCACCTTCCTATGCTTTCTGATATTATTTTAAAATAGAAGGGAAAATGTAGGAAAGAATGATATGGAGTGTATGAGGTTTGGGGCTAGGGACCAAAAGCAGGGGGCAGGGGTACTTAATGAAAGAGTCCACTGTCTTCCTAGAAGGAAGCAACAAAGTTAGGCCAGAATTAATCTTGTTGCCGACAACACAAAGGGAAATAAGTACTACAGCAAACATTATCTGCAATTGGAAGAACACTCATATGTTAGAGGATAGATCCATTTCCTAGTACTAAACATCAATAGGTAAAACCTTACATAGGGTGAACAGCAACAACATAAACTTGCTTGAAATTTAGTTTAAAAAAAAAAAAAAGGAAATAACCATGGGTTTCTTTTCCTGCTGGGGAAAAAAAATTAAGACTACTTGTTATATGACCATTCAAGAAGACATTTCTGTAGAGACAGAAAAAAATATGGTAATAAAGTTTGGCTACCTGCACTACTCTATTTCTAATTAATACAAAAGCAAATGAAGAATCCAGGAGTTATTTCATTCACTGGGAGAGATATTTCCCACGTGTGTTTTCTGTATTCATAGGAACTTTTTGTTGATCATTAGTACATGCTTAGTAAAGCTGCTGTGTCCAATACATATCATCTCCTTGATCCGTACGAGGTAATTATTATAACACACACTTTGGATACAAAGAAACATAGAAGAATAAAACTAGTTAGTTAAGGTTTGTCTATCCTAGAGGCTAACCACATTTACTAAGTTAAAATTTTGTACATATAACCTATAATGAAATTTTTAATGATGAAAATTATAACCACATCACTAGAAGTCAATACATATCAACATCAGGATTCTAGTAATGCTAAACTGTAGTGCACCTAACCTGTAATCGCCTGTTCCAGGCTTACTGCAGAAAACTCATTTGTGGGCTTATTAAAAATAGATAGCCTAGCCTGAGGGTATGACTGAAAAAGCCTTTAATGGCCAAGAATCCATATTTTTTTTTTTTTTACCAAGCCTGAAATCTTTACCTGAAAGGGTTGTGTTTGAGAATCATCTCATTAGCCTTTGCCTTAGAACAAAAATTGTTTCAGTTGGAATTTTAATCAAAGCAGAATAATAAAGCTTTTGAGTACACATTGATAGAAAACTACTGAAATTTAAGCATTTTATTTAAAACATTGAAAAGAGAGCCTTGTAATAAAACAGCCCAAATAAATGTCAAAGTTCTGACTTTATTATTTACATGAAAAGAGACACATGGGAAGATAGAGAACTTTATTTAAAAAAAAATAAGTCCAATCAGCAATCAAAGGTAATACATTCTTCAGCAAATAACTAGGTCTTTTCAGAAGTCTACATTACCCTATGGTTGAAGATCTGAAGTTCATACTTCAGAGAAAGAAAAAAAATGTAAACTCTTCAGCTGTGTTTTCTATAGCAGAGAATCAACCCAAACTTGTCAAACATCACGAGGAGCAGAGCTACCTTCTGCTGGGTCATATACATGTGCTCAAATGACTGGCTGATGGCATACAGGTAAATGCTTGTCTACATAGGTGCACACGTGTACAGAGATCAGAGGTCAACCTCAAACCCCTACCACCAAATGTTTAAAGGTGGGTTTCTTATGGGTTTGGAGCTTGCCAGTAGGGATAGGTTTTCTCCAAGGGACTTCACAGTGACCCACACATCTACACTTCCCAACCACACTGCCCCTCATGCTTACCTTCAAGCAGTTTCCAATGGAGTTATCCTTCTCAGCTCAGAACCAGTTGCTTCTTGAAAATACTATAGCAATAGAGTAATAAGACCATTTACATTTATGTGTGCTCATGTTTGTAGGTTTGGAATGGATTTTTCATCACAGAATTAAATGTAAACAAGAGTATATGGATTCAAATTGTATAAAATATAGTCATATAGATATATTAATCCCAAAATGGAAGCAAACCTATACTCTCCTTGGCAAAACTTCCTACTAGCTCATAGGTTTAAGAATATAGCCCCATATCACACATTGTACATTAATCCCTTCTAAACATACTCCTCTCTAAATGTCTGTGACAGGAGTTTGCTATCCTAAACTTACTTTTTTCCCTCTGGAACATAATTAAATAACTTATGTTTACATAATAACACATGACTCATAAACTGTGCTTGACTGGAAATTTTTGATAAAGATTTTTTTGTTAAAAGAATACAACTCATGCCATGGGCTACTTAAAACAGAAAATTCTATAAATGGCACAAAACCAAAATCATATTTTAAAAACAATTTCCTTAGTTCTCCTGAGTATTAATAGGAAAGTACCACAAACAGGAGCACCAGGGATGAATTGTCTCACCTCCTGGATTCTGGGAGCCGGAAACTGCAAGGCAGAGGGAAGGGCCTCCTGTAGATTGTTTCCTGTTGGTAAACATTCTGCAGCTGAGACTCTACTACCTTTGTGAAATGTGTTTTACTGTGTCCAAATTTGACCTTTCTGTAAAGACGCAGATCACTTTAACTCTGCTTAAAAATTCGACTCTGCAAAGACCTTATATAAAGTCATATTCTGTAGTGGTTAAGATTTCTTCAACATGTCTGCTGTGTGTGTGTGTGTGTGTGTGTGTGTGTGTGTGTGTGTGTGTGTGTGTGTGTGTGTGTGTGTGTGTTCATGCATGCATGAACAAGAGAAAGGAGCATAATTCAACCCATAAGTGAATTTGATAGAACCAATGCTGTATGTTTAAGTCTCTCCTTTAAAGATATTTCACTTGTGAGCCAAATGTAGTTTTACAAACTTTTAATGATAGCCCTAGGAAGACCGAGGCAGGGGCTATGAGTTTGAAGCCATCCTGGTCTTTGAGTGAGCTCCAGGACAGTCAGGATTACACAGAGAGACATTGTCTCAAAAACAAAGTAAAACAAAATTAAAGATATATCACTGGAGTGTTTATTCCTGTAGTCATTTTATATTCATAGCAATCACACTGTTAAATAAAAGTTAGGAACCACTCAAAGATTTTACAGATATTACAGGTACAGTATCTTTGAACATGAAGGGGTTTTATATAAGGATATAAATCGTTATCACTTTTTGTTTACTTTGTGTGTGTGCATGTGTGAGTGAACATGTGCACTTATGTGTATGCAGGTTACAGGGCAACTTGCAAGAGTCAGTTTCTATAGAAACCATGTGGATTTATGGAAAATAATCCAAGTTACCAGGTGTAGTGGCAAGTGCCTTTAACTGCTGACCTATCTCATCCACCTGAGCATGAAGGTTTTTAATAGCAAGGGGGGGGGAATTAAAATGTCAGCAGGTTTTATTTATACATTTGTGTGCGTGCGTGCGTGCGTGTGTGTGTGTGTGTGTGTGTGTGTGTGTGTGTGTGTGGTGTAAGAATGATAATCAAAGAAAAAAAAGGCTGTCAGTTTGAGAGGGAGAAAGGTAGCATGGAAAGGGTTGTAGGGAGGAAAGTGGATTAGGGGGAAATGGAGTTCTTTCTATCTTAATTAAAACTATACCAGGAACTGAGAGATGTCTCAGCAACTGAGAACACTGGCTGTTCTTCCAAAGAACCAGAGTTCAATTCCCAGCACCCACATGACAGTTCACAACCATCTGTAACTCCAGTCCCAGGGGATCTGATGTCTCTCCTGGCCTGCACAGGCACTGCATGCTGGGGTGCAAAGATATACATGCAGGCAAAATACACATAAAAAAGAAAAAATATTACACTAAAGGAGAATAACATGTTCTACCTAGCACAATGATAAAAGAAGAACTACACTGACCTTTTATGTATTATTTGCAGTTTGTAGTCAAGATCAAATGAGTCAGAGACTCTGAAATAACTGACACAAACAGTGAAAAACTCCAGAGAAACTGGATGACACAGTTTCTCCTGGTATTTATTATTCTGTTTGCTATTTTAGAGCTTTAAGTTTGTTATCAACAGTAAGCACCAATTTATATTATTCATTTTATATATTTTTGAAATTATAGTAGAATTATAGCATTTCCTACTTTCCTTTCCCTCCATCTCCTTCCACCCTCCACTTTCATTCAAATGTTTGACTTTTTCTTTAATTGTTCATGTGTATACATGTATATGTATACACACACATATATAGGGAGAAAGTATTCATAAGTATCTATATACAACCTGTTAAGTCTTTATAAGGTTGCTTGCATATATGATTTCAGGACTGACCACTTGGCATTGGATGACCAGATTTGGGACTCTTCCCCGACAAAGATTTTCTCCAGTTGTCAGCACTCCTCTGTTACGTGTAGGGTTGAAGCCTTCAGAGATCCCCCCTCCCATGTTACAGCATCTATTAGTGTCATCCTTGTTCAGAGAGAGTTTAGAAATCTGGTGAGATTTCACTGGAGTAGTTTCTGATACTTCTAGGAGACACAGTCTTATAGCAAATTCCTGATTCCTCTGGCTCTTGTGATCTTTCTGCCCACCCTCTTCTGCAATGACCCACAAACCTTAGATGCAAGAGTTGCTATAGATGTATTTGTTGGAATAGCTGAGATCCACAACTCTAGATTTTGATCTGTTGTGGTTTTCTGTGATGGTCTCTGTCTATCACAAAGATCAGTTACCTGGACAGGGAAAGAGAACAACACTTCTCTATGGGTCTATTGACAAATATTTATAATGCAGTTAGGGATTGTGCTGGTTCAGTAAAGTGGTATTCATAGGTTCTCCTCCAAGATCCATGAATTCACTAGTCCTGAGTAGTTGACTAAATTTCCAGTATCAGGTAAGATTTCCATCTTGTTGATGGGGACCTTATGTATAACTAGAGAGCTGTTAGTTCCCGCTAAGATATATGTACTATTAATGCACCATTAGGGTTATGATGCATTGCTGCTTTATTTTACAATTCTCCAAAATAACTTGAAATGTTACAATACAGAGATCTCTACTTTAAACTGAGGTTGATAGTTTATAGTACTGTATCGTAATATTGGCTCATCAGTGGCATTAAATGTACCACACGAAATGTTAAACAAAATTGCTAACATGAATACCTGAGAGACTGCAGAAGAAATGAGGGGGTAGCAGCAGTAGCTGCAGAGAGAAAGATCAAGGGAAGGGAGGAGGAAGAAGAGTTCAAAGGGGAGGAGAGGAATGGGGATGGAGAGGGAGAAGAAAGAGTGTGGGGGAGGGGAAGAAGAAAAGGGGGTGCAGATATAAAGGCAGTACTTAGGACCCTTCCACAGACACTATTAGAGTGGGTAAACCATTTCATTATAAAAGGGAATGTATAAAATTTGGTATTCCCTTTAGTACTTATTCCAAAGTGGTTTGTAATCTAATTACAAATATATTAAAATTAATTATTCTAAATAATCTAAATTAAGTCAAGCAAGTGATTGATGTTTGCATTATTTCTTTCCTCTTGACTCATAATCACACAAAAATTACAAATGCCTATTTATTACACTCCCCCGTCTTATCTTCCTTTCCCCGCTGTGCACCATACCATTCTGTCTCTGGTGCTCAACTGTTCTCCCTCTTTTTGCCACCCAGCACTCCCTTCTCCTTGGATCAATGTTTAAAGAAAGCTTTCTGAAGCAACACCAGCTGTGAATTTCACAGTTCATCTTTATGTTGGCTTTGATCCAGAAAATTCAGTGCTTTGACTTATGGTTATGGGAATGGCACCAAGTGTCAAAATGTTTTAAATTCTTTGGTTTTATATTTGTATTCATCTTGAAGAAAACTAAATATTCATTCAACTGCCACTAATCGCCACACCCATATAGACACTGAGTACAAACTTGTACAACACCAACACATCTTGTTCACTTCATAAGACTGCCTACTCATATATTTTTTATTCTTTACCAAAAAGATTTTGTGGTATATTTTCCTGAAGGGCTTACAACAGCACTTTCCCATTTGGTGTTATCTTACACCAATCAACCTGTGTATCTGAGTGATAGAAAATAAAATATTACTTGACTTATAAATGTTAGTAAAGAGAGGTTTTATTTTTTTCAAGGAAAGAATTTTGGAAATGCATAAAGTTTAACAGTCTGGGAATTTGTTCCAAATGTAAGCAAATCAGAATTAATTATAAAATCCACCTGTATCTGAGAACTTTCTTGATGATCCCTCCTGGAAGGCATTACCCTCCCTGTGGAGTGGGGGGGGGGAATGGGACAAGAAGGAGGTTTGGGGGACATGGGATCCATATGTAAAATAAGAAAAATTGTAAACAATATTCAGACACACATGGAAAGACATACAGGCCATAGGCTCTCTCTCTTGTCTTTTTGCTGAAAAAAAGACAAGATTCTGAAATATTCATCAACACTCAATTGTAAATTCATTCACATTGAGCATTTCTCTCTGGAGTCATAGTTTACAAGAAGGGTTACTAGATTCAGATGGTAGCCACTGGGGTATTTTATTAAATATTTACATAACTGAGTGAACACACACACTCTTTGGCCTAACTCCTAAAAACGTGTCAATCAATCTTTACACAGGCTAAGATACTTTTTTGTTAATTCCCTCAACATTCTCAGAAAATGACACAATATAACCTTTCAAAGTCACTTAAGGCCTCAGCAACCTTGCAAATTTGACCATTTATACAGGCAGCTTCCCTTGGGGGACAGCTCTGAGGCCGGGAGATGACAACTTTGCAGGAAATTGCTGCAGATGTAAGCTCACCTTCCTTTTCCCATTGTCCATGATTGCTATTCCTGGAGAATCAGATATTAAACCCCTATGTGCAAAGTCTATGGGTGATTTATGAATCCGGGGCCACTGGCGAGCACCTGGAGATCCATCACACCTGCATTTGTATTAACAATAATGAATTCCAGTCAATGATCAAAGTCAGTGCGTGTCCTCCAAATGGCACAAGAAGCTGCTGGCCCTCTGGCTGCCATCAATTTCTTGCTTTTTATCATGGTCTAATCATAGAGTTTCTTTTTTCTTCCCTTCATGATAAAAAGTATGTACTCTATAGAATAATGAAATATATCTTAGCTTCGAGGTTCTGCTTCCCTGTCTTCTATTCTTGCTCAGAGTTTTAAATGTTCTACCTCCTTTCATTTTTATTCATGGAATTCCCTTGTATGGCTCAAATGATGGAGATGTGAGATAGGAACACACTCCAAGAAGCACATGCTCAGGTAATTTTGTGACTGTACAAACTTCACAGAGTACCCTTGCACACATGGCCCTAGATACATTGCCCACTACTCACTGTGCTGTTTAACTTATATCCAAGCTGCCGATTCATTTGTTATGTCCTCGAATTAATGCTGCAGGCTACTGTAACCTAGGTATAAATGTTTATGTGTCTAAACATCTCTTAATATGTAGTGCATATTTTTTGAAATGCCCATAAAAACTGGCATGCCAGTGGGCAGCACTTATCTGAAGGGAACAGAGGAGAAGTTGTTCTTGTGAATCCATAAGTGAGTGAAGAGTCAGTATGTGCTGTGGTTTGAATGAGAAATGTCCCATAGGCTCATATGCTTAATACTTGTTTACCCAGTTGGTGAGATTTTTAGAAGGATTAGGAGGAGTGGTCTTGTAGGGGGAAATGTGTCACTGGGGGCAGGCTTTGAGGTTTCAAAAGGCACATTCTAGTTCCAGTATGCTTTCTACCTCCTGGTAGTGAGTGGATCATAATATGAGTTCTCCTCTGTTCCTGTAGCCATGTCTTTGGCCCACCATCATGGACTTAATACTCTGAAGCCGTAAGTACAACTAAATTTTTAGGTTACCTTGGTCATGAAGTTTTATCACAGCAATAAAAAACATAACTAAATAACTGTGACATTTCCATAAACTGAGATAGCCTTCATAAGCGTGGTGTACTTCGGATATTTAAATTGGTTTTACAAGTCACTTATAAAAAAACAACTTTAGCTTACCATAACTTTTTGTGTGTATGTGGTGGTTTGAATGGGTATGGCCCCCATAGACTCATGTGTGTGATTGCTTGGTCCATAGGGAGTGGCACTTTTGGGAAGTGTGGCCTTGTTGGAGTCAATGTGGCTTATTGTCATTGGAGGTTTCAGAGAAGAATGTTAGTATGTAGTCTAGAGACTGTTCTTGTAATATTTTGGCAAAGAATGCATCTGCTTTATGCCCTTGCTATCCTCCCCCAAAAATGCCTTAGCCTAAATTGTAGACTTTTGGATTAATTCCATTGGCAGAGGAAATCTCAAAACAGTAATTATATATAGTAGGGCTACTGATTTTTTTTTTGAGTTAATCTTGTATCCTGCCACTTTGCTGAAGGTGTCTATTAACTGTAGGAGATCCCTGTTAGAGTGTTTTGGGGTCACTTATGTAAACTGTCATATCATCTGCAAATACTGAAAGTTTGACTTCTTCCTTTCCAATTTGTATCCCCCTTGATCTTTTTGTTGTCTCATTGCCCTAGCTAGAACTTCAAGTACAATATTGAAGAGATATGGAGAGAGTGGACAACTTTGTCTTGTTCCTGATTTTAGAGGAATCACATTGAGTTTCTCTTCATTTAGTGTAATGCTGGCTGTTGGTTTGCTGTATATTGCCTTTATCATGTTTAGGTATGTGCCTGTTATCCCTGATCTCTCCAAGACCTTTATCATGAAAGGGTGTTGAATTTTGTCAAAGGCTTTTTCAGTAACTAGTGAAGCGATCATGTGTTTTTTTTCCTTTTCCAGTTTGTTTATATGGTGGATTACATTTATGGATTATCACATATTTTTTTCTTATTTTACATATCAATCCCAGTTCCCTCTCCCTCCCTCCCATGATCCCCAACACTTAACAGGGAGGGTGAGGCCTACCAGGAGAGATCATCAAAATCTGTCAAGTCATTTGGACTAGGGTCTAGGCCCTCCCTCCTGTTTCTAAGCTAAGGGCTCTAGATGAGGGCTCTATAATGGCATATAAGTTAGCTATCAATCTCATTTTCAGCAAAGGGCATATAAGTTAGCCTTTCTCAGATTGTTACTCAGATTGATAGTTGAAGTCATCCTTATAGGTAGGTTTCTGGACATTTCTCTCAAGTCAGTTTTCTCTTCTAACCTATAAAACCTATAATGGCTCCTTTTTTTTTTTTTTTTTTTTTTTTTTTTTTTTTTTTGGTTCTCACTCATCTATTTGTATCCTGATTCAATCTGATTCAATTTTCCTGGTCCCATGTGTTCTCCTCTTCTCCCCTTCTCTTTCTCCTAACTCCCTCTCCACTCAGTGCCCCCCCCCAACTCCCAATATGCTCAGATCTTGTTCCTTTCCCTTTTTTGTAAGGGTTTACCGTGTATGAATCTCTTATGTTCCTCCTTGTATCCTAGTTTCTCTGGTGGTGTGAATTATAGGCTGGTGATCCTTTGCTCTATGTCTAAAATCCATATATGAGTGAGTACATACCATGTTCCTCTTTTTGTGACTGGGTTACCTCACTCAGGATGGTTTCTTCAAGTTCCATTCATTTGCCTGTGAATTTCAGCATTCTATTGTTTTGTTTTGTTTTGTTTTTTCCCCACTGAGTATTATTCCATTGTAAATGTGCCACATCTTCTTTATCCATTCTTCAGTTGAGGGACATCTAGGTTGTTTCCATGTTCTGGCTATTACAAATAATGCTGTTATGAACATAGTTGAACAGATGTCTTGGTTGCATGGAAGTACATCTTTTCACATGTTGAAACATCCCTGCATCTCTGGGATGACGCCTACTTGATTATGATGGATGGGGTTGTTTTTATTTGTTTGTTTTGTTTTGTTTTGATGTGTTCTTGGATTCAATTTGCCAGTAGTATATTGAGTATTTTTACATCAATATTCATGAGGGATAATGGCCTGTAGTTCTCAGCCAAACTCCTGCAATTCAGTTGTAGAGAGGGAGGCATGATAAGGAAAGGGGAAATCCACAGAAACAGCTGACCTGAACAAGTGGGAGTCCATGGACCCAGCCAGACAGCATGGGAACCAGCATAGAACCGAACCAAGCCTCCTGAACCTGGGTGACAGCTAAGAGAGTCCATGGGCCCTCTTGTGGTAGAACCAATATTTATTACTAGTGCACAAATGGACTTTGGGAGCCCATTCCCCCATGGAGGGACACTCTCTCAACCTAAATACACAGGGATGGGCCTAGGCCCTGCCCAAAGTGATGTGGTAGACTTTGATGATCCCCCATAGAAGCCCTCAATCTCCCTGGGGAGTTGATAGGGGTAGGATGGAGGAGGGACAGAGGGGAGTATGGGAGAATGGGAGAGAGAGGGAACTGTAATTGATATGTAAAGTAAGATTGTTTCTAATTTAAATAAAAATATTAGGAAAGCAGCCTAATATTGGCACTGTTGTATGTTTATTAGCATTCAATCTTGTAAAGTTGCAAAAGGAGCAAGATGAGCAAGGAAAAATACAAAATGCACAATTTGAGGAGAAAAGAAGTACTAGGAAGTGGAATGGAGCTAAATCCTGTGTTCAGGGACTTAAACAAATTAAAGGGAAAATAGAATAAAGGTAGTAAATACATCAGGGCAAGATCACACACAGATATGCTCCCAATTTGTGAAATGAATTAAAGAATAGATTATGTCCAGACATGGTGATGCACACCTTTAGTCCCAGCACTCATTAGATGGAGTTTAATGAAGGTCTGTAAGTTCAAGGCCACTGTGGTCTACAGAAAAGGTTCCAGGATAGCCAGGTTTAGGCAGTGAAGGAAACCATGGAAAACAGAAAGCTAGTGAAGATGTAATTGAATGAGGGGGCCATGCTCCAGCTCTAGCAAGCAGCAGAAATTGACAGCATTAGTCACGTGATTCTGGTTTTAGAGTCATAGTTGAAAGCATATACTTAATGTACTGTTCTTACAGTAGAGGACCTGAGTTCATTTTTGAGCCCCCACATTGGACAGCTCAAAACTGACTTCAGCTCCAGGCGGGGCTTCCATGTATCTGGCATTCACTGACACCTGCCTCCAGGTAGACACACACACACACACACACACACACACACACACACACACATCTTTTGGAGGGCTGATGAGATGGTTTTTGGTAAAGGACTTGCCACAGAAACTTGGCAACTGTTCAGTCCTAAGAGGCTATATGAAGGTGACAGGAAAGAATTGACTCCACAGTCATCCCCTGCACATGGGCTGTGGCACATGGTACACACATGCCCACATAAATGTACCCCATAGTCATACACAGTAATAATGAGTATGGTGATGCTGAATAAAACTTTTATCAAAACCTGCTCAGCATTTTAAACTTTTGTTGAGGTGTAAGATTCAAAGAAGGGATAAAGCACCCCCTGACCTGTCAGGAGTCTGAGTGACACTGTCCCCTCCACAACCTGTCTCACTACAGGTCTCCAGGGACAATAACATACATAGAGCTGTCACTTCCTGTGATTACAATGGTTTCCAGAAAGCTGCCTGAAGTAATTGCCTTGGGCCATTTTAGAGGGAAGTTTACATTTTCATAAGGAGGAGCATAGTGTGGTGAATGCATAAGCCATCAACACATTCACTTATTGTCTCCATCAAATGCTAAGTGTAGCACATAATTGTGTGTGCCACACTCATGGGACAGATGTGCCATAGTGTTGTTTATGACAGCCTCACTACAAAATTGTGAGTGCTGTGACACACTGCGCTGTGATTGCAGTGGCTAAGTCACTAGGGGAAGGGGTGCTTTTAGCCTATCATCATTCTCCAGGGCAGTCACCGTCCACACAGCCTGCCCTTGATAGAGATGTTGTTATGCAGCACACAGAGCCCCTTCCTTCCTCGGTCCTTCCCACATCCTCTGTGCAGATCTTGTCTCTATTTCCCCACAATTTTCAGTTTTCTTCTCTATTGTTTTCTTCCTTACTGCCCCAGACTCAAAAAGCTCCCCACCCCTTATTGCTACCATTTATCCATTCTTTCTCTTATTTATTTTTCAAATACTGCCTTTTTTCTCTTTTCCCGTTTTATTTCTTGCTTCTATTTCACACTTCCAAAGAAAATCCCAAACTTTAGAGCAATGGCCTGTGATTCTGCAGAAGATAAACAATCCAGTAGCATCTCAGGTAATTACTCCTTTCTGACAGGTGCAGCAGATAGGCCACTCTACTCATTCTTTAATCCAGGAAGTAGAAATATGCATTCCAGAATGTACTTACAGATAGAATGTACAAGGTCTGGGGAAATGTAAAACAATAGAAAAAATAATTATCAGCTATAAAAACTACAAGAAAAAATCATGAAGCAAAATTTAAATATTTGGTGGAAATCATCAGACTTCAAAATGGGAAAAGCAATAGTTTGAAGTGAAATTATAAAGAGCTGTGTTCTCCTCCTTTGTTTCAGAGCAGCAATAACTCTCTCTCTCTCTCTCTCTCTCTGTGTGTGTGTGTGTGTGTGTGTGTGTGTGTGTGTGTGTGTGTGTGTGTGTGTAGTTTCCAAATTGGCTAAAGTTCAGTAATTCGGATATGGTTCTTTAAAAAGGTAATAAATTAAAATGAGACTATTAGTATGGGTCCTATACTATCAGTCTGCTTTTGGTGGCTGTGGTAATCACCATAATCAGAAGCAACTTGAGGAGGGAAGGATTTATTTGACATACATATCCTGATACATTCTATCATTCTATCAGAGAGGGAAGTCAAGATAGGAACTCAAAACACAAGCCAAGGAAGGACCATGGAGGAAAGCTGTTTACTGACTTGCTCAGCTGCTTTCTTATACAGCAAGGGCCACCTGGTGGGATGCAACAACCCAAAAAGAGCTGGGCCACATCAGTCATTAATAAAAGAAGTGCCCCACAAATACAGCCACAAGCCAATCTGATGGAGACAAATCCTCAAGTGAGGTTTCCTCTTCCCAAGTTGCTCTTGTTTGTGTTCAGTTGACAAAAACTAACCAGCTCAAGACCCATTTAATATAATGGATGTCCTGAAACAGGCAGCATACTGGGACACAGGAGGACATTCACAAAGGCAAACAAATCCAAATGTTGAGATGCAATGGTGACTTTCTGTGACTGTGGAGAACTGGAGAGGATATAGACACATCAAGGAAGATAAAACAGGTGACACACAACCAGAAGCTAAACAGGTGTGAGCAGAGATCTTCTTAGTCCCCCTTGCAGACCTCAGAAGGAAACAAACTGCTCTTACCATGATTCCCTGAAATTATGAGAAAAAAAAATTTCATTTCAAGCCACTCATTCTGTGATGAATTTCAGCCCTCGTCAATCAATGCATTAACTTTTAGGAGAGAAGTGTGTCAAAAACCAGGGGACAAGAGTACTGTAGCAGTTTGAATGAGAATGTCCCCCACCATAGGCTCATGTTTGAGTAATTGGTTTCTAGTTGGAGGACCAGTTAGGAGGTCAGGTCTTATGGAAAGAGGTGCGTCACTGGGGACAGGCTTTGAGGTTTCAGAAGGTTAGTGCCATTCCCAGTATGCGAAGCCTTCTGTTTGTGGATCCTTGTGGATCAGGTTGTGAACTCTCTGCTATTGTACCTGTACAATGTCTGCCTGCCAGCTGCCATGTTCCCTGCCATGACAGTGACGGATTCCTATCCTTCTTGACTGTAAGCCCTAAATAAACCCTTCCTTCTATATGTTGCCTTGGCTCTGGTGTCTTTTCACAGCAGTAGAAATCCCACTAATACAGAAATTGAGCCATCTAGAAACTGAAAAAGGAAAGGAATTAGACACAGGCAACACTTGATGGTAGCCTAGCGTTATAGGCTAATAAAAATGTTTTCCTCTCAAATGCGTGTGTTGAGTGTTCTCTTACTTTTTCTTACTGCTATGATAAAAAACACCTTGACAAAAGCAACTTAAGAAAGAAGGATTACGTTTTTCTCAATTGAAGGATGCAGTCCATCAATGGAGAGAAGGCATACCTTCAGGAACTTGAAGCTGATGGTTAGTCACATTGTAGACACAGCTAAGAATAGAAAAGAAATACATGCTGCTCCATGAATAGCTGTCTTCTTTGATTGTAGTCCAGGATCTAGGCCAGGGACTACCTACTTTTTGCATGAGCCTTCTAACATCAGTTTACTTCATCTAGACCAGTAGTTCCCAATCTGTGGGTAACAACCTCTTTGGGATCACATATCAGATATTTATATTATAATTCATAACAGTAGCAAGATTACAGTTATGAAGTAGCAATGAAATAATTTTATGGTTGAAGGTCACCACAACATAAAGACTTCTGTTAAAGGGTCAAAATTAGGAAGGTTGATAAGCACTGACCTAGACAATTCCTACAAGTGTACCTGAAGTTTTATTAACTGGTAATTCTAGATCTTGTCAAGTTGACAGTAGTCATTAATCATCACAAATCTCTAGCCCTAAAGTGACTGACTGTAGGTGTAGTTAGGGTTTTGTGATAAGTTGGCTGCATGTTAAGAGGGGGGATGAAATAGCAGAAATGTCCCCCCCTTTCTCCCTTTCTGTTCCTCCCCCATCTGATGACACACAAGGAAGACAGCAATGGAAAACCATAAACAAAAAGTTCCCACAAGTGACTGCACTGATAGAACCTTGACTTTATATTCCCTACCTCTAGGATCACTGTGGTATAACTTCATATTATCTGAGTGACATATTCAGCTTTATTTTAATTGGGAAGCTCTAAGTAGACTAAGACAACTTTTGAAGCCTACATTGGATACTTAACGTTCCATAAATGAAAGATAATACATTGTTTTTCCATAAGTCTTGAATCTTTAGTGAAAACAAGCACATTCTGTAACACGAAATTTCCAATAATATCTTAGTTGACATATAGACTAGTATCACGGTATACTATTTATTTTATTTTTCTTGTGTGTGTGGGGGGGGTGGGTGGGTGTGTGAGAAAGAGAGAAAGAGGGAGAGAGAGAGGGTGAGAGAGTCAGAAGAACAGAAAGCATTGCCTAAGTGTTGTGCTACTTCCCAACCACTTAGTGTGCCATGTTTCTGATCCAAAGTCTATGTGTATGCTACAACTGGAGTATAGTTTAAACTAAGATAATTCAAAGATAAACTAAAAACGTAAAACATACCCTAATTTTAGCATACCCATAGACTTTGGATCAGAAACAGCAATGGAAGGATATGTAGCAAGTAATCACAAGCATAGTGTTGTGCATTTGAAGATGCATAATGCACAACATTTACTGATTGGTTCAGCCTGGACTTTACTCACACTGTTTTAAAATATCATTTAAAGGACACTATGAAACTATTGTTTCCTTTATTATCTATTGATTTGACAACTCTAAAATTCTATGAAAGTGACATTTTAGCAAAAATCCAAATGACAAGGTAAAATTACTATTTTTTTGAACATTTTACACCTATAATTTATCTGAGGCTATAAATTTTTTCTGCCTCCCATGAAGCATGCATGAACTACTGAATCAGCATTTGAAAGATTAATACAAAAATATACCTATATGGAAACTTGAAAAATTTAACAATAAGCCAAAGGTCTAAAATAATGCTAACTGAGGTAAACGTCACATTAACGATAATTGAATATTTATAAACCTTAAACGAATGTACTCTTGGGAATGAACCTTCAATAAACATTAAAATTACATAATTCATATAGCCTCCATCTTCTAGTTCCTCAAAGTAATACCTGAAACACCTTGAACACATCTTTAAACATCAATATATTTAATCTCTATGAAATAACCTAACTATTTTAATACTTTAATTTTACGTCTTTTAGTACATCTTTGTATAGCATTTTACACTTTGATAAATACATTTATTTATGTGTACCTTAATAGAATTGGTATTGCTATTACATGCCCCATAAATTGTAATAGTTGATGTATTGGTGTGTGCTCTATAGATAGAAACACTTGGTGTATACGTGCATATGTGTCTGCACAGCCCTGCACACTCATGCAGAGCTCATAGGAGATCATCGGTTTATAATCACCCATAACTCCAGTTACAGGGCATTTAACACTTTCTTCTGACTTCCTTGGGCTTTGGTACCATTGAGGTATATGTACATATACTCAGGCACACATACATACACATGAAATAAATTTATTTATTTAAAAATACTTTTTAAATGAGTTTCTCATGTCAGAATACTGGGAGTAATCCCCATAGCTATCCCTTTTCTTTCTCCAACACACACACACACACACACACACACACACACACACACCATGGTATACAGCTAGAAATCGGACTGACTATGTGACAAGTGAATTTATCCACTGAGCTAATTTTTTTAGTATGTTGTTGGAGAATTTAATACACAATCTTGAAAATCTACTTACCTATTTGCTTCAGCTCCATGGCTACTATCTGGTGATCTATCACCACGATGCCCTGCCTAGAAGCCAAACTTGACAACTGTAACAGCTGCCTAGGTGATTTTCCATATCCCTTCTAGTCAATGTATCACATGGCTGCAGGGGAAAACATCATATAAAGAGCTGGAAGTTAAAAAAAATAACTGCATGACTATAGGGAGAAAATGGAAAAAAAAGAATGTATTCAACAAAATGAATAATTAGAGAATTTCGCTTTCCTTTTCTCTATTATTTAATGTACCATGGAGGAGGAGCTTCCCTTTCTCTACCAAGTTGCCAAGCACTAACTCTTAGGGTTTTTCTTTTTGTCTCTTTTATAAAGCTAAACTGCAATACTTTGGATTTCACCAGGTTGCTTTATAAAGCACTTTATAAAGCATACACTTACTGCTGTATGTTTGTGCCTTTCTGTATCCCTCACTTCTCCTGGTAGGACAGACCTATTTCTGTGTCCTCTAGCAGAGATTCAGAAATATGCAAAGTACCTCTAACTTGCCATATTATAAAAATTTGAATTTATATTATGTTTTTGAATTCTTAATCAAATTTAGACACTCAAGAAATAGCTGTCTGTCTACGATAAATTTACATGGTATTTTTTTACTCTTCGAAATATTGTTCTGGATTAGAGACAACTTGATTCTCAGAACTCATCCATATATTTGTTTTCCCTCTTGGGAGTTAAGGATTGATAATTCTGAATTATTTTTACTTTCCCAAATATGTGAGTAAAAATCCCTATATAAGTTCTGATATCTGCTCTTCATATAAAAACATAAATGCATATCTATAGTATCTTTTCTATAAATATTAAGCTGTGCTTTCAATAACTTATAAGATAAAATGTATGTAAGTAAAGCTGTGTGTGCATAAGCAATTATACTCACAATTGTCTAGCATTCTATAAAAGGAAGATTAAAAATTTGTTTTTTGTTTTTTGGTTTTTTTTGTTTGTTTGTTTGTTTGTTTTTTGAAAACTCCATTTGCTTCTTCTTTGGAAACAAATCTAAGAATGGAGCAAGGGCTCAATGATAATATAAATTGTTTCTCAATAACAACCTGGCCTGGGTCAGGAAGGCTACAGCAGAATGGGACAGGCACCAGAAACAAACAGTGTAGATGAGATTAAAATGAATAGGCCATAAACATAATCTTTTTTTTTTTTTTTTTTTTTCCTTATGAGCAGTATCTACTCTTACAGGAAGAAACACAAAGGAGAAATCAAAACACAGAAATCCTGTTATCTGTGGTCCTCTAAAGTTCTGGTTACCTGATTAGATTATGATGAGCAGAAACAGTAAAAAGTCCAGCCATGACATTGGGCAGATGCAGTAATCAGCTGGATCCCCAACTGTGGGGAAAATCTCCAGCAGAAGTGTCTCAAATTCACAGGAGGTGATAATCCTCTCCCTGGGGCAATCAACACTTCTAAACAACAAATCAAGGGAAGATGGATTGCATTTCAAGGTTAACTCAGCACAGTTCTCACAGACTTAAAGCAGGGGAATATGATCTATATTTGGAGGGTAATGTCTGGGTGCACCTTATTATTTCTTATTATTTTCAGTGTTCTTTTAATTTTATTTACAATTAATTACCTGTTCAAATTTCAAGCTCCTGGGTCCATAAATTCCTTCTGTCTATACCATGATAATCTAGCATTGTGACAAGCATATTCTCATTTTGTTTTTATTTTTATTTTTGGCAGTTCTTGATGAATAAATATGGAAAGATGAATGCCTGTTTGGGATTGTGTAGTTCACCATTTCATGATCACAGTTAACTGTTCATGGCTTCTACTGCTCTTTCAAACAGTGAATCTCATTATGCCTCCTGATAATAGAGTAGATATGAGTAAATGAATCTTTTGAGGTGTGGTTCAAGAGCCATCTTGAACACAAATAGAAGTTGTCATCATGACCTGTAGGTTTAAAGGCTCAGACTTACACTGGGGGACATGGAATTTTTGTTTGGCAGAGCTCAGAGTTGTCTGTCCAGGGACAGTGTCTGTCCTAAGGTGAGGGGACAGTGGAGAAGGGCAAGTTGGTCTATTTTTTTCTATTTCTGTTTCTCTGCTGTTACTTGCTTTCTGCGGTCATGTTTAGGATCCATGGATAGTCTCCTTTCACTCACAGCGATCCCAAGACCAACAGTTTCAAAACACAAATCTTATTTTGCCCTTGCCCTGACTTCAGTTAGGTTTTTCTATTTCTTCATTTCTCTAAGAATGAAGATCACACATCTTGAGCTTGCCATTTGGAGATAATTTGTACTTTTCAAAGTATATGAATCAAAACATATCCCATAATATAAAATTTTAACTACAATAATGTAGTTCTATAAGTCTATAAGCATTAAACTAGGTATTAGGATTTTAGAGATGGCTCAGAGTTTATGAATACTTGTTGTTCTTGAAGAATACTGGAAGTGGATTCCAAGCACCTGAATGGTTACAAACACTCACTCCAGTTCCAGGGGATCCAATGCCCTTTTCTTTGGCCTCCAAGGGCGTTGCACATGCATGTTGCATAGACATACATGTAAGAAAAAAATATAAGTAAACATGAAACCAGACTAAATTTAAACTGTATCTTGTAATAACTTCTAAGATAAAAATGTATAAAATGTTGGTGAAGATGAGGGAGTGTAGTGGGATACTCACTTTGTCTGCTTCTGTGGCACCGACCACGCCCATTGGGGGTGGTGCCAGGGGCGGAAGTGACCTGTGGAACTAGGTCTGAGGAGGGGCCAGGAACTCTCTCTTGCTGGCAGGATGTGGAGAGGAGAGCATCCTGTGGAACCTGCTGGTGTTCGTCTGTCTAGGTTGTAAGTTATTTCTCCCTGAGTAAACACCTATTCAGCCTATTTGTTTATCCTGGTCCTTATTAAACCACAATAAGGGAGCATAAGCAACTATGCTTACAAATTGTCCACTATTGTACAAGATGAAGAAGTAAAGTTTGCTTCCTGATAACTGTGATCTCAGCATTCTGGGGGCTGAGGTAGGAAGATTACTGTGAGTTTTAGGCCAGACAGGGATACATAGTACATCCCAGGCCAGCCATGGGTACTGTATTAGCCACTACCTCAAAACCTACGAGGTCACAGTGTTGGACCCACATTGCTCTGTATGAGTGAGTCCTGCCACACATCTCATCTAAATGGCTTCATTCCCTTCAAACTCTCTGTTGTCAGCCATGGTGGGTTTGCATAAATATTTGAACTTCTCTAGCCTCCCTCCATCTCCTGATGTGCCTTCCTGGGAACTCTGCTCTTGCTTCTGCTGAGCTTCCCAGTCCCATGTCACTTCCTATAGAAGCACTCCATTCTTCCCACTCTGGGTTCTATTTCCAGTCTAACTGAAAATGTCTCAGTAAGTAACTCTCAGTGTGCTCATATTTCTTTGTTTAACATTTCACACTCATGCCCTCAAGCCTAACCCTATCTCTAGTTCACCAATAAATTCCCACTACTGATTAGTCCATACCATTAAGCAGATGATAAGCAGTTTCAGGTTAAGTCGTTATGAAATGACTTCCAAAAACCGATCCTTCCAGAAGAGACTTTCTGGGTCTCTGCTGCTTTCATAACCTTTCCATAGCACTATAGATAAAGCCCCAGCCCCTAATCTATGCCATATAGCCCTGCCACTCCCCATTCTACTGTATCCGCTACTTTTTCCCTCCACGGTTCCATGTTGTGGCTTTGCCACACCATCTCTCATTATGTTTTTATAAATGTTTCAGACATTTTTCTGTGACCCTCATCCCCCTCTGCCCTTACTTGAGATTCCAACAGAGCTCACTATAAATGAACACCACTTGTGTCACTTTATTATGAAGAGAAATTTGTTAATACATGGTATTTTGAAATTCATAACATAATGACAATATATCATGATTACTCACATAGGATTATATGATGGAAAAAATATTTAAAACAAATTTGTCTTATGGATAAAACTTAATTTTTTTTAAATAAAAGTAAACTTTGTGGACACTTTCAGCAAAAATAAAAAAATGCACTTTGTAAAATCTTGCTCAAATCTCACTGCATAAATCATGCAATGTTTCTCAGATCATCCAGTGACTATACCACAGCATTCATTTCCTCTGGACCTTTCTAGAAAAGCATGGAAGCCTATTAATACCACCTCACTTTTAGTGACTCCTTAAATATCAGCAAAGTCAACATCTGTTTTAAAAGGCTCATACACGGTTTCTTTCAATCACATTATTAGTGCACTCTTTAAGGAAATGCAAATGAGGGCACTTTTTTTTTCCTCTCACTGTTTGAAAGTAGGTAAATGTGCATTTTAAAACAGTTTGGCTTTGTAAGTTAAGAATAATGTAAACATTTAGTGGGAGCATTTGTGAGGCTTAATGTATATAATGCAGGGAAGAAATATATTTGGGAGATAGTAATTACAAGAGCAGTAAGAATTAGTTTAGTGTGAATTGTGAACAGATGGAAAACATTTGATATTTGAAAATGAAGACTTTTTTTTTCCACATTGAAGCAATCACATGTTCTCATTAAAAATTAAAAATTATGGTAATAATATCACCATAAGAGGTAACTGGATCAGGCTAGGAAGACAGTTAGGCTATGGCTGATCTTCACTTGTTCCTCAGCTGATCCAAATCCAATCTCCCAGTCTCATCCTCAGGATTCTACATAGCAGAGCACCTGCTGGGACGTTCCTCCCAATCCCTAACCCCAGCGGATCCGGATCCGCTGCTGCAGACCGCCCTCCCACACCCTCACCCCCTGCGGATCCCCTGCTGCAGACCGCCCTCCCACACCCTCACCCCAGGTGGATCCCCTGCTGCAGACCGCCCTCCCACACCCTCACCCTCACCCTCACCCCCAGCGGATCCCCTGCTGCAGACCGCCCTCCCTCACCCTCACCCCAGCGGATCCCCTGCTGCAGACCACCCTCCCTCACCCTCACCCCCTGCGGATCCCCTGCTGCAGACCGCCCTCCCTCACCCTCACCCCCAGCGGATCCCCTGCTGCAGACCGCCCTCCCTCACCCTCACCCCAGCGGATCCCCTGCTGCAGACCGCCCTCCCACACCCTCACCCCAGCGGATCCGCTGCTGCAGACTGCCCTCCCTCACCCTCACCCCCCAGCGGATCCCCTGCTGCAGACCGCCCTCCCTCACCCTCACCCCAGCGGATCCCCTGCTGCAGACCGCCCTCCCTCACCCTCACCCCCAGCGGATCCCCTGCTGCAGACCGCCCCTCCCTCACCCTCACCCCAGCGGATCCCCTGCTGCAGACCGCCCTCCCACACCCTCACCCCAGCGGATCCGCTGCTGCAGACCGCCCTCCCTCACCCTCACCCCCAGCGGATCCCCTGCTGCAGACCGCCCTCCCTCACCCTCACCCCAGCGGATCCCCTGCTGCAGACCGCCCTCCCTCACCCTCACCCCAGCGGATCCGCTGCTGCAGACCGCCCTCCCTCACCCTCACCCCAGCGGATCCGCTGCTGCAGACCGCCCTCCCTCACCCTCATCCTCACCCCCAGCGGATCCCCTGCTGCAGACCGCCCCTCCCTCACCCTCACCCTCACCCCCAGCGGATCTGATGCTGCAGACCGCCCTCCCTCACCTCACCCCCAGGTGGATCCCCTGCTGCAGACCGCCCTCCCTCACCCTCACCCCCTGCGGATCCCCTGCTGCAGACCGCCCTCCCACACCCTCACCCCCAGCGGATCCGCTGCTCCAGACCGCCCTCCCTCACCCTCACCCCAGCGGATCCGCTGCTGCAGACCGCCCTCCCTCACCCTCACCCTCACCCCCAGCGGATCCCCTGCTGCAGACCGCCCTCCCTCACCCTCACCCTCACCCCCAGCGGATCTGATGCTGCAGACCGCCCTCCCTCACCTCACCCCCAGGTGGATCCCCTGCTGCAGACCGCCCTCCCTCACCCTCACCCCCTGCGGATCCCCTGCTGCAGACCGCCCTCCCTCACCCTCACCCCAGCGGATCC
The DNA here is from genome assembly GCF_943737965.1 of Phodopus roborovskii. Classification (NCBI taxonomy): domain Eukaryota; kingdom Metazoa; phylum Chordata; class Mammalia; order Rodentia; family Cricetidae; genus Phodopus; species Phodopus roborovskii. The sequence goes on from NW_026126511.1 coordinate 17,025,228, forward strand.
GCTGCTGCAGACCGCCCTCCCTCACCCTCACCCCCTGCGGATCCCCTGCTGCAGACCGCCCTCCCTCACCCTCACCCCAGGTGGATTCCCTGCTGCAGACCGCCCTCCCTCACCCTCACCCCAGGTGGATTCCCTGCTGCAGACCCCCCTCCCTCACCCTCACCCTCACCCCCAGCGGATCCCCTGCTGCAGACCGCCCTCCCACACCCTCACCCCCAGCGGATCCCCTGCTGCAGACCGCCCTCCCACACCCTCACCCCCAGCGGATCCGCTGCTGCAGACCGCCCTCCCTCACCCTCACCCCCAGCGGATCCCCTGCTGCAGACTGCCCTCCCCTCACCCTCACCCCCAGCGGATCCCCTGCTGCAGACCGCCCTCCCTCACCCTCACCCCAGCGGATCCGCTGCTGCAGACCGCCCTCCCTCACCCTCACCCCCACCTCCAGTGGACCTCATAGATGCCCCCCCTCTTTACTTCCCCCAAAGTCCAACTCCAGCAGGTATTTTCAGAGACCACATAGGCCTAACCTGTCAACCAAGTAGGTAGGCAAATGTGAATCTTAAACTCTCCCTCCATTCCTCCAAGTACAATGGCCGCATTCTTATCCCCAAGTTGAGAGTAGAAATTCTACTGTAGCCCCTTTACACTCTCTGTCTTGACCCCCAAAGTAATAACCAGATTATGGTGAAATATCCAGATTTCCTCCATCCTGTGAACCCTTCAACTCCACCTCCTCCAAGCCCATTCCTATTACTAAGTGTCAGCTCCAAATACCTACACATATTTTATCTGGAACCGGTAGGGACCCTCCCTATCAGGATCCCAGAAAAAAAAAATCCTACCAGGCAACACATAGCCATTACATTCTCCAAAGAACCAGAGAAGGTAACAGAAACCAAGGGGGAAAAACCACAGCCAACAAAGAGAATGCCAGATATCATAACTTAGAATTGTAATCATCCCAAACTCAGTTGCCTAGATACCAGCATTAAAAAGCAGAAACAGGCAAAACAATTTGTCCCCACTAGAGCCGAGCAATCCTACCACAGCATGCCCTGAGCACTGTGACGTATCTGGAAGCACAAGAAAGAGACCTTCAAAATATGAATCTGATTAAGGTCCCTAAAGGAGAAATGAATGATTACCTTAAAGAAATCTATGAGAACACAAAATAAATAGATAAATAAACAGTGGGATGAAATATATTAAATAATTCAAGACCTGAAATTGGAAATAGAATCAATAAAGAAAGCCCAAAATGTGGGAAATCTGGAAATAAAAAAAAAATAGAAACTGGAATGCAAAACTTAGAGGCAAGCCTCACCAACAGAATACAAAAGATGGAATAGTGAATCTTCCACACTCGTAGATTAGTAGGATTAGCATAGCAAAAATGGCCATCCTGCTAAAAGCAATCTAGGTTCAATGAAATTCCTATAACTCAATTGTTTGCAGATCTTGAAAACACAATTTTCAGCTTTATATAGAAACACATACACACAAAAAAATCCAGGAGAGCTCAAACAATCCTAAACAAACAAACAAACAAAAAGAACTTCTGGCAGTAACACTATCCCTGATTGCAAGTTGTAATACAGAGCTAGACTAATACTAATTGTCATTCAAATATAGAACATATAATACCATATCTTTGTGTTCAGCATTCATGTCTCACTTGCATTAATCTTATCTAAACAGGATGCTCTCTTATAACGTACGATACAGGCAGATGGTGTTGCATCATGTAGGAAGCACTCTGTAAATCCAGTAGCCATGGTTCCTTGGTGCTAGTTCAATGCTCATGAAGCCCCTCAGGTTCACAGAGGAGATGTCTCTTGGAATACCCAGGATCAGAGAGAAAATGATTAGAACATCATGTAACACACTGTAACAGTGTAATGTTCCCCTGTTCAGCCATGATAAATACATTCAACAGATATTGTAAAATAAAGTGAGATATTCTTCATTCTCTAAGGATGGCATTTCTCCCAGGATGCTTTATCTAAGGATCCTTTTGTCCTTTGCTCTACTTTATTGCTTGTAAATTTTCTTTAATATTCTAGAAGAAAGGAACCTCATCATTAGAATAAGGATAGACAGATGGCACTGGAAACCATGTGAAATTAGCCAGGCTTCAAAGAGTAAACATTACCCATATCTGGCACTAGAAAAGTTGATCTTATAGAGGAGGTTAGAAATCTTATAGAGGAGGTACATAGAAATGGTAGAAAGAAAAGGTGATAAGTTTGTCAATTACTGTATTGAATATAGTTATATAGGAGGAGAAACATACTCAAATGTACAATTTCAGAGTTAAATAAATACAGTGAAAACAATATATTATGTAATTCAAAGAAATTGAAAGAGAAGATTTTCAATGTTTTCATCACAAAATATGCAGTGTTGGTAGAATGGATATCTATATGTCCTGATTTTATTATGGTTCCACATGTATTTATATTCATTGAAACAACACAAAGTATAAGTACCATAAAAATAATGCTAATAAATGCTAATAATGCTAATAAAATTGATTCAAAGTATAAGAGGATATCATCTTATATTTTCTCATGTAAAAGTAGAAATTTTGTATTTATATTAGTGTTTAATCCCAAATTTCTGTTTATTTATAATTTCACTTGAGGTCAAAAGAAAAAAAAAGGAATGGCATAATACTGGCATTAATTGATGGTATTGAAATGTAAACTCAGGCAAAACTCCACATACTTACAGGGACATCATTTCTTATACAGAACCAAGACAAACACTGAAAACCACAACAGTATTTTCAGCAGATGGTGCTGGTCAAATATATCCATACTTAAAACCTTACACTAAATTCAACCTCAAGTGGATCAAAGACCTCACCATAAAACCAGACACACTGAATGTGGCAGGGGGAAAATGCAGGGTAGCCTTGAGGTCATTGGCACAGGAGGAGCCCATGCTGATACTGCCTGGGTGCACAAGAATCTGAGACTAGATAGCCCAGGGGCATAGGGTAAAACCAAATCCTACTGTTTAAAAAACAATAATGAGTCCCCAAAGTCCTTTTGTGCACCAGGGATACATCCTGGTTCCACTGTCCGAGCTCCCTTAGACTGCCCAGGCCTTCTAACTGAGACCCATGTTCAGGGGGTCTGAGTCAGTTCAATGCTGGCTTCCCAGCTATCAGTCTGGGGGCCGTTAGCTGCTCCTTGTTCAGGTCAGCTGTCTCTGTGGGTTTCTCCAGCCTGGTTTTGTCCTCCCTCTCTGCATCTGGATTCCAGTTTGGCTCAGTGTTTAGCTGTGACGTCTGCTTCTGTTTCCATCGGCTACTAGATGAGGGCTCCATGACGGTGGATAAGTTAGTCCCTTAACCTAGAGGCAGGAGGGGGTGCCTAGGCCCTACTCCAAATGACTTGACAAATTTTGTTGAACCCTCTTGGAAGGCATCACCCTCCCTGTGGAGTGGGGGGGGGGAATGGGATGGGAGGGTGGTGGCAGGAGGGGTATGGGAGGGAGAGAAGTGGGATTGATATGTAATTTAAGATAAATAAATAAATAACTGTATCAACTCATTAAAAAAAATTAATGATAAAGTGGCTCTTCCCAGTGATACTGAGCTATACTCATCATAGATCAGTCCCTTGGTCAGCCACCATCGGGGAAACTTCCTCCTAAAGTCCTTCCTCCTGAAGTCCTCCTGAAGCAGCTGAAATAAATAAATAAATAAATAAATAAATAAATAAATAAATAAATAAATAGAGCCACGGCCGGGCATTATGCATAGTATGAGAGACCTTGGAATACTAAGCTGTAACCAAATGTCACCATCAAATCCCTCCTGCTGGGGCTCAGTGAACCCCAAAAAGGGAGGATAGATGAATGTAAGAGCCAGAGGAGACAGCGGACAGACAAGGACCTCTAAAGCACCGTGTGTGTGTGTGTGTGTGTGTTCAGTGCACAGATGAACGCACAGAGCCTGAGGCAGGGATCTGCACCAGGCCCTCTGTGTACATACTTTGCCTTCTAGATTGATGATTTTCATGGGATTACGGAGTGTGCAAATGAGTACGTCTCTGTTGCTTGTGCCTTCTCTTGGGCTCTTTTCCTTCGGCTTGCTTGGTTTGTCCATTCCAATGTGTTAGTTTTAGTTTTATATTATTATATTAATTTTTTTATTATTATCCCTTAGAAGACAGAAAGGGTGTGGGTCCAGATGGGATACGTGGTGGAAAGGAACTGGGGAGAGCAGAAGGAAGGGAAACCTTAATCAAATACACTACCTCAGGGAAAAAATCAATTTCTTATAAAGGGTTAAAAAAAGGGTAAGTGAACCAAATCAAATACCAGAATTATTTTCTTTGGTGTATACATGTGTTCAGTTTTTTTCTTCAGTATCATTTTTTAAATATTTTTATATTTGGAAACACAAAACTATAGTTTGATTGAATATAAACATGATTTTAATGGTATCCTAAATTATGGTACCTTAAATTATGACTGAATTATTGATTATATAATTAGCAATCCCTCAATTTTCCCATATTATAAATTAGAAATGGTAAGCATTATTTCTCAAAAATTGTTATGCGCATGCTTAATTATTCTATTATCATATTTTCCTAGACTACAGCTATTAGATCATGAATTATGTTTATTGTTAATGCTTTTGAGATTACTCTAATTATTTTCCCTAATGGTAGGGAGAATACACTCATAATTCATTTGTGACATTTTCATTTTTCAACTTACATTTACCAATACTGGATACTATTTCAAAATGTTACAGCAACTTCTTAATTTGAAAATCTTAGGTTAAAAGTAAAGTGACAAGGGAGTGCATGCCATTCATACATAGTTGGAAAGATTAACCAAGAATAATGACCACACTGCTTACATCCTCCACTTTTTTAAAAGCATTTTTTGAGGTTTATTTACTTATTATGTGTATACTGTTTTGCCTGCACGGGAGAAGAGGGCATCAGATCTCATTATAGATGGTTGTGAGACACCATGTGGTTGCTGGGAATTGAACTCAGGACCTGTCAGTGCTCCTGGGCCATCTCTCCAGCATCCTGCAACTTCTTTTTAAAATGTTCTTCAGGAACACCATTGTGTTTATATGAGACCCCCCCACACACCTATGGATGTGTGGCCACTGGCATACGAGAGTGCAGAGGTGCACATATTCCATCACATGTATAGCTGAATGCGTTCGAATATTATTAACAATAGCCTCTACCGAAAATATCAAAATAACCTTTTACTTTCTAATTTTCACACTCTAAGAAGGGGTTATTCTTTATTTATGTATGACTTTTTCATTAAAATCAAGCAGAAAAAATTTGGAATTCTGATCTTATAAGCCCTCACAAAGGGTAAAACCAAATGAGGGTGTCTATGACCTTCTCCAACTACTACTTTACCCGTTTTATAAAAGAGTAATGATTTTTTTTTTCCTTTCAAAATAATCCATGTAGGGCAAGACTGAAAATTCTATAATCTGTATCCTGGTTATTTTGATGATGGTAATTGGAGCATTATTGTTAGCAAATGTGATTCACTTGAGTAAAAACTAGCTAAATATAAGCCCCTCTTTTATGTAATTTTGTAGGATATTAAAGCAATACACACAGATGTTTCAGAATATCCCTGTTTAGTGAGAAAGAGTTAGACATTTCTGTGATGGAAAGGCCAATGGCAGGTGCCTATGTGGCTCCTGGTTGTAAAATCATAGATTACATTGGGAACTCAGTATCATCACAGGCTCCAGGAAAACCCAGAAGCTGGGAGACATATCTTTTGTGAGCCTCAGTAAAGAGAACAGAGTCTAACAGAGAACAGCCCCAATGGTGAATATGGTTTTAACCTATGTTCTTCAACCTGAATTTCTTCTCACACTGAAATGAGTACCTCAGAAAATTCTGTAATGTTCTATAAAAAATACTTAACATTTCCCCTGCACTAAGAACTTTTTACAAGAATTATAACATGTAATCAAATAACACAACAATAAAATAAAATATACAGAATGGGGTGGGTGGGATGATTGGGGTGTGAGAAGTCGCATGGTGAAACACAGAAGGAAATTGTTAAGTGTGTTCCCTGAAAGACGATTTGTGTCACTTGTTTTGTATGAAGTGGGACATTATTCCCTCAAGGGAACTAGTTTAACAATTCATGAGCTCTGTGCTCCTCTGTGCTTTAATACCGTATGATTTTAGTCCAGAGAAGTACAGAATCTGAGAGGAAAATTACTTAATAGGTAAACTCAAAAGTAGTATAAAAGAAATGAGGATGGTTTCAACCCTAGTTTGTGTGTGTGTGTGTGTGTGTGTGTGTGTGTGTGTGTTGGATTTTATTTCATTTAATTTCATTATTTTGTTTCAAATTGGTTCTCACTCTAGTGATATTGGCTTGGAACATGCCATTATATAGTCCAGATTGTCCTTGAACTCATGACAACCCTTCAGCCCCAACCTACTAAGCACTATGATTATAAGTGTGTGCTGCCATATTCTGCCAAAGTGTGTTTTTTAAGGAATTGGCTTTGCAGTTGTTGGCTTATAAATTGTAAGGGCAGACTATAGGATCTATAGATCTATGAAAGCATTCTAATACTTTATATTACACAGTAAGATATTAAATAATTTGGCTTACAGTAAAATAATGACTGGAAAATCTTAATCATTTACAATGTAACACAAATACTGCAAAATACAATAGATATGTAAAAAATTTTAAACTCAGAGCAACCACATTAACCCATCAGGATTTACTGCTGACTTACAGTGTTGGAGGAATGAATGCAGGTCATGGCCTGTGTGTGGAGGTCAGGGGATGATGGACAAAGTCAGTTTTCTCTTTATATGTGGGTCCTGGGGATAGTTCTAATTCAGGCTCTCAGAGGTGAGAGCAAACCAGTCCCCAAATATGATTATTTTTGTTTTCACAGTACATGGAAAGTGTAGCTTAATCCAGTAACTAAATTATGTTACTCCTCTGCATTAAAAGTCAACTCCTTAGTATGAGTTAGAGTTTTATCATGTCCTGAGTATGGCTGTTGTTTGTTTATATAAAACTTATGGCAGAGATCCTAAAAATTAGAGGTATTACCAATTCTACCTAGCAAACACAGTTTTGTATCTTTGTTTTAATGTTTCAAGACATCTTTACTGTTGGCTCACTGAAGGGATCTGTAACAGCTTTTGGAAAACTTTCTAGAGTTCTGATGTCTGAACAGAGGGAGCTCAGAGCTCTTCCTTCTCCTTTTAAGGAATTATTTTCTTGAAATCTGTATAAGTGGTTCATGTGAAAACTTCTATTACATATATGTCTGCCCTTATTTTAACTTTATTTTTTATAAACATTCACCTAGAAAATAGAGTCTTAAAAAGAAACAATCAAAACAAACAAACAATAATAATAATTAAAAAAAAACCCAGAAAGCAAGAATCAAAACTACTTATCAGAAGTCTGATGTTTTGAATGTACTGGTAAGAATTATGGAAACAAATTCTAAACAAAGACATTTCACAGAGATTTTAAATTATTACTAATCCCATTAGAGTATCAACACCTTCAATAAAGAGCTCTCTCATCTATATATAACAAAAATAAGCTAATTTAAAAGTTGCAGGAAAGTACAATTAGTTCCTGAAAGAAATCAGAACCCCAGTAGTGATCCAAAAGGTTAATCTTTAAAGTACAAAGTATATACATATTGCATTAGTTACTTCCTTTGTTGCTTTTTGTTGTAACAAAATATGTGAGTAAGGAGAGAGGGTTTTTTACAGTTGGAGGATTCACCCTGGCAGAGAAGTATGGTAACAGAAGCTAGAGGCAGATGGTGGGCTACACAGTACATCCACATTCAGGAGGCAGACAGGGAAGCTAAACTTGCTTTCTCCTTTGTATTCAGTCTGGGACCAGAGGTAAGGTGTGTTTTTTGAACCTCAATTAACCTAATGTAGATAATCTCTCAATGGCTCCTTTTGAAGGTGATTCTGGATCCTATCACATTAACAATAAAAAATGAGTTTGATAAGGAAGAAAATATTATTCAGTTTTAGCATGTAGATAAAAAAAGCATACCCCCCCAATCACAGTGTTAGTTAGTAACAGGTAACATAAATATTAAGAAAAATACATGCCTTTTGGCACACATAAGCTATCTAAGGAATTTCATTTTGAAGCCTGTATGGCATTTCCTTAATTAGTGATCTATGGGGAGATTCCAGGCTACTGGGAGCACAGACACCACCTAGACTGATGGCCCTGGGTTCTGTAAGAAAACAGTGGTCTGCATCAGCTCTCACCTTCTGTTCATGCCTGATTTGAGTTCCTGCCATGACTTCCTTCGGTGGACTATGACTCAGAATTTGTACACTCAGTAATTGCTTTTAGCCATGGTGTTTCATCACAGCGATAGAAACCCCGACTAAGACAAGTTGTAAACATTGCAGAATACGTGTCAACAGACACAATGGTACTTTTATAAATTTGAAGCTGTCATTATTGTAAAGTGATAAACTACATAGGCACCCTTTTATTTTACATTACACACACACACACACATATATATATGTATATATATACATATATATATATATGTACATTTCCTTCTTTATACCAAGAAAAACTCAAGTGTCCCTGTAATTTACCACTGCTCCCATTGCATTATGAAATTCTGAATACAAATTTGAGTTTTCTGTCTGAGTTTCAGCTCTCATAGTATGGTTTATGCCACACACATACCTATGTATATTTATTTCACAATTATGTGACTGGAGACTAGCTTAAGTCAGAATCTACACAGACAGTACAGCCAAGAAGACAGAAAATGGCTTCTGTTAGATGGATTTGAGCTGCTGGCTGCTGTCCCTACATGGTTGCCATCATCCTCTTTTCACTTAGCATCTGGGATTGCTCATTCAAATGCTGTTGCAATCAGTCAATTCCAAATTCGAAATTTACTGAGCTTCCACGATTTCTATCTTTGCCAGTGTCATAAGGAACAGTTATTGATTGCCTTAGGAGGTACTGAGTTCGGATAATAAAACTCAACCTTTTTAAAGATGAAGTTTCTGCAATGTCTCTTCTCATGGGGACAAAAATATTTGAGAATGAAAAAAACAGATCTTAAACACAAAAACACAAAGGGAGAAGACAAATGCACAAATACAGCTAAAAATCCTTTTTTTTTTTTTTTTTTTTTTTTTTTTTGCTGTGGGAATGATTATCTCCTGTTATCCAGTAATGGAATATGGTTCAGTGAAGTCACCTTTGTGTGGAGATTATTTATGATTTGTTAAAGCTTGCCTGCAGGTTCAGAAAACAAAGCTAGCTACAAGCTAAAGAGATCAGACAATGATGACTCACACCTTTAATCCCAGCAGCCAAACTGGCTAGCCATAGAGCCAGGTAGTAGTGACACACATCTTTAATCCCAGGACTCAAGAGACAAGCAGATGCATATCTCTGAGTTCAAGACCACCCTGGCCTATACAAAAGTGAATAGTAACAGCTCATGCCCTGATCCCAGCACTAGGGAGGTGCACACAGGAGTGATGTGGTTTGGGGGGGGGATTTATGGTAGGAGGAGACAGGAACTCAGAGCTTTTGCCTCTAAGGATTCATGGAGGAGATAGCATTTTCTCTGAAGAGTCAAGGAGACAGGACAGCCCTTTCAGCCTGAGGTAGATGTAAGAGCTAGTGGCTGAGTGCTTTGTTTCTCTGATCTTCAACTTGAAATTTGAACACCAATATCAGTCTCTGGATCATTTATGTTTCATGTTACATCTATGTGTGTATGTGATATGTATGCATGTATGCACATATAAGCACCTGTGTGTGGGATTTACAGGCCACAAGCCCTCAAGGCACAGTTTTAATGACCCAAGTGTTCATTGTATAATCATCATAGATTTCTGTTTGGGGATAACTATAATAATGGTCACTATAAGCTCTTGCCTTCTTTGTGGCCATGGATATTAACTGATTTCTTTGAACTTTTATCAGTCAGTGTCATCTTATAAATTCCCAGTGAATATCATCCCATTTCCATGGCAACAAAGCCTTGGATCAGTGGGCATTTCCCAATAGTAGCTATTTGATCATCCTTCATTCCTTCACCCACAGGATCCAACATTTAACTATTTAATATGCCTGGCATGGTTTTCTTTTGTGCTATTTCAGGGGTCATTTCCCTCATCATTGGTTAGGTTCACATGGCTAATGTTGGAAGACACATTCTCCCCCTACAGGGAGAATTTGGGCACCCTATTTGCCTTTCCTTCATTCATTCTGCTCCTGCTCCAACGACTTTAGCAATGCTTCAGCTTGGGAACAGCCACACAGGCAGGCTGTGTTCTGCTCTATCTCTAATCTCCTAGGGACAAGATGCTTGCAATGTGTCAGCTTCACTGCTCCAGGGGAAAGCTGCTCTCCTCAAGGGAATCTTAGCCGGTGCTGAGCTTCTCTGACGAGGTGGTTGAGCCTAAAGCAATCTTGCACTCAAGATGAGAAATCCCTTTCTATTAGCATTCTAAAGCCATGTCTTCTGGTCTTGCCTCTAAGTAGGGAGAGGATCTCCACTTTCTAACCTGAGTCAGGAAAGGGGAGCTGTTTCTATACTACTGCAGATCCTACCACCAGCTGCAAATCTCATTCTTACCATAGGTCACTTTGGAATCTCCCAAGTTATGTAAAATTATAAACCCTTCTCCATCTGTTTCTTTCTTTTCCAAGGTCGATCAATTCATAATTTCTCTCTCCCCTATACTCTTACACATATATAAATATCTATGGCATGCTATGACATGATATGCCATACTATGCATGCAATAGCAATATTTAAAAAGAGGCCATGAATTTGAAGGGAGGAAGGGAGGGGTATATGAGAAGGTTTGGATGAAGGGAAGACAAAAGAGAAATGTTGCAAGTAAAATACAATCTCAAAAAACAAACCAAAAAAGAAAAAGAATTAGAACCAAAACTGTCTTTGAAAACAAAGGTCACTAACAGGATGGGGAAGAGAGAAAAAGGAGAAAGTCTGGAGGATAGACATTCAACATATCTTCATATCTGTATGGAAGCATCCTTATGTAATATATACACTATGTACTATTAATATACACAATTAAAATTAAAAACAAAATATTTAAAATTTTTTTTCATGTAAGTGATCTGTGTCCTTGTCCCTTGTGATTTCCCATGAGCCTCATGCCTGCCACTGTGCCTTCCCATTCATGTTATCTATAGTACAGTGAAATCTTGATATTCTCACTTGACTAGGATATGGAGATACCCCATTCCACATGTTAGAGGGGAAAGAAAAAAAAAAAAGACAAACCATTGCACATTCTCAGATGGTCTCAAGTAAAAATATTGAAAACATTGTCATTCAACATTTAAAGTCATTGCCCAGAAATACATTTTTTCAAACAGCATGGAACTTAAGGATCCAATTAAACTATTAAGTGTTCAGAGGTTTAATATGATAGCATTATTGTTGCTTTATATACAGATGAAGAAAGCACAATTTCTTGGTTTGCACCTGGAAATCCAGAAGTAGGCAATCCTGTCTTGTTTAGAATAGGCCTACAATATACTTACTGATTATCATAGACCTGTGAAATGCACTGTTCCAAACTAATGCTATAATAAATGATGCATCACTTAGCAGTCAAACAATGATATTAACGCTACTGGTTCTTGAAATTGGCATGCAATGTTCTTTTGTAGTGTTGAGAAAAAAAAAAAGGGAAGGCTGGAGAGATGAGAGCATTATATGCTCTTCCAGAGAATCCAGGATCAATTCTCAGCACCACATGCCAGGCCACAATAATCTGTACCTTCAATCCCAGCTACTCTACACCTTCTGCTAACCTCTGTGGGCAACAGGCATGCAAATGGTAAAGACATACCTGCAGGAAAACACCCATATACATAAAATAAAAATAAATGTCTTTTTTTTAAAAAATAAGGAAGGTGGGAAGACTTGATTTCTATGCTCCACTGATGAGATCTTTTGGTCTGCAATTACTTTCTTACAAAGTTAGATTGTCTTTTATAAAGGTGACACATTATGAAACATGCTGTAAGACTCAATTTTTTTGGTAAAAAAAAGACAAGATTGATGGGCCCAAATGGCCTTTTGTAGTCAAGACAGAAGCCAAAGATGGTTCCATTTTTAAATAGGGATGCTAATAAGATGCATATGTAAAGGAGGTTGACATAAAAGCATTCTAAGAACCATGCATTCTTTCAAAAATGTGTGTTATGTTATGTCACACAGTGTGCTAAGCTACATATTATTAATAAGGGACTCAGTGATGAGGAAGACAATTCCAGCCCTTTGAGTTCTTATATTCTAGGTTATTTTCTATTATCACAAAAAATGAATTACCAAAATGATAGCAAAAGATTAGAGTAAGTGACATAAAGATCCCATGACTATACTGATCTTTAGGATGTGGCCACTTGTAAGTTGTCAATGCCCTAATAGAGGGTTCTACATTCATGTGTAGATAGGAAGCACTAAGTAGATTTGGTGGATGATTAATTTATATAAGGAAATGTAATAAAGCTGGGAGAAAGATGTGTTGGGGAATCCTGAAGGTGAGTTAAATGGAGGCAGTATGGAGTGGCAATGTTCAAAATATATTGCATAAATACATATAATTTTCAAAGAATAGAGCTAAAGAAAATATTTTCAAGATATCTAAACCTAGACAAGTGCCCTGAGAAAAATACATACCATTGCAAAAATAATTTAGGTACTGTTTCCTCTTTAAAAGTGACAAGTTAGGGCAAGAGAGCTGGCCAAGGGTTAAGAGTACTTGATGCTCTCCTAGAAGACCAAGTCTCAGTTCTTAGCATGAACATCTGGTGGTTCTAATTCTGCAGGTCTAATTCTTAGGGATCTATCCCTTTCTGGTGTCTGCAGTCACCAAGCATGGTCAGGATGTATCCATATATATGCAGAAATTAACAGAGACACATAAAATTTTAAAAGAAAGAATAAAAGAAAACTTATAATTTAAGCACACGTTAATGGCTGTGAAAAATTCTTCAATAAAGAAACATTTGAATGCCCTGCTAAACCATAGGCCATGGCTACCAGAAAATCAGGTAGGCTGTCCACAGTCCTTCACCTGTCTCTCTTCCCATACCCAACTCCCCATTCTTCTCCCTAGTTCTGCAACAGAATATCACTGCTGCAGACTTCCCACGTACCTGCCCACATCTCTAGCCCAAACCCCAGCAGGCACCCCTGCTAACCAATGGGCCACTCCTTCCAGGACATCAAGTAAGCTAAGGGAAGATCTACATAACTCACTTTGCTCCTGAGATCCAATATCTCCAGATCTATAGTTGGAAACCTGCTGTGTTACTCCTTTTCTGTCTGACCCCATCTCAAATGGATCACAGACACCTCCAACTTTACTTCCCTAAAATCATCCCAGCTTCCAACATCAGCAGGCATTCTCTGTGAACATGGCAGCTGAGCAGGTCAGGAAAATAGGCAGTACACAGCCATCACACTCTCTGAATATCCAGAGAGTGTGAAACCAAGGAACTAAACACCCATTCAGCAAAGACAAACCAAGAATTCAGAACGTACATCATTAATCATCACAAACCCAGATTACAAGGTGCCAGTGTAAAAACACAAAAGTTAACAATAGCCAGGGCGTATGTCTTCAAAGATTCAAGCTATCTACTGCATCAGGCCCTGAATATTCCAACATAGCAGAAGCATAAGAAAATGATCTGGAAATAGTTTTTGTGAATATAATAAATGTTCATTAAAGAAATCCAGGAAAACACAAATAGAATGAGGAAATAAATAATATCGTGCAAGACCTGAAATGGCAAATAGAGTAAATAAAGAAAAGCCAGACTGAGAGAATTCTGGAAATGAAAATTTTAGGAATTCAAACAGGAATTACAGAAGAAACCTTCACCAACAGACTACAAGAAATGAAATACGGAATCTCAAGAATTGAAGCTATGATAGAAGAAATTGACAATTGACAAATCAGCCAAAGCACATGTTAATTATAAAAAAATAAACTCCTGACACAAACATCCAGGAAATCAGGGATACTATGAAAAGACCAAAATCAAAGAATAAGAGGTACAAAGGAAGTAAAAGAACTCAGCTCAAAGGCCCAGAAAATGTTTTCAACAAAATCATAAAAGAAAAATCAATTTAACCTAAAAAAAAAAAAGGAGGTGCCTATAAAGGCATAAGAACCATGCAGAACTCCTAGTAAATTGAGCCAGAAAAGAAAGTCTCCTTACCACCCAATAATCAAAGAAACAACAAAGAAAGAATATTAAAAGCTGAAAGGCAAACGGACAGTCTTAGTTAAGGTTTCCATTATTTTAAAGAGACAACATGACTACAGCAACTCTTACAAAGAAAAACATTTAATTGTGGTGGCTTACAGTTTCAGAGATTTAGTCCATTATCATTATGGTGGTACATGGAGGCATGAAGGCAGACATGGTGGTAGAGAAGGAGCTGAGAGTTCTACATCTTGATACACAGGAAACAGGAAGTGAATTGTGTCACGGGGTATAGCTTGATGATAGGATACCTTAAAGACTATCCTCTAAGTGACACAAACAAAGGCATACCCACTCCAACAAAGCTACATGGCCTAATAGTGTCATTCCCTTTGGGGTAAATTTTCTTTCAAACCATCACAAAGATCAAGTAACATATAAAAGCAAACACTTGAATTCTCAATGAACATTCTAAAAGCTAGAAGGGTCTGGACAGATATTCTGTAGGCTAAAAGAGACCATAGTTGTCAGCCCAGAATACTATATCCAGAAAAACCTTAATCAGAATAAATGGAGAAAATAAAACATATAAAGTCAAATTTAAACAATACCTATCTACAAATCCAGCCCTATTGAAGTTGCTACAAGGAAACTCCAATTTAAGGTTAACTACACATATGAACATAGGAAAAAAAATATTACACCGGTGAAGTCAAAAGAAGGGAAATACACACACACACACACGCACACACACACACACACACACACACACACACACACACACACACACACGACTACCACCACCACTACCACCATTACCACCACCACCACTAACAACAACAACAAAATAGTAAGAATCAATAATCATTAGTAATTCATATCTCTCAGTATCAATGGTCTTAATTCCACAATAAAAATGACACAGAGTAATAGAATAGGCGCTAAAATAGGATCCTTCCTTTGGCTGTATACAAGAAACACACCTCAACATCCAGGATAGACATTACCTCAGAAGAAAGAGTTGGAAAAAGAGATTCCAAGCAAATGGACCTAAAAGCAAGCTCATGTAGCCATTTTAATATCTACCAAAACACTCTACCAAAACTGACCAAAAGAGAAGGAAGGACCCTACATACTAGTAAAGAAAATGTCCACCAATAGGACATTTCAGGTCTTCACATGCTCCAAATACAAGAGCACAGAAATTTGTAAAACAAAGCTTATATCACATACTGATACTTACACATGGATAGTGGAAAATTTCAGTACTCTACTTTCATCATTTGACAGGTCATCCAGACAAAAATTAACGGAGAAATACTGGAGCTAACAGATATTATAAACCAAATGGACCTACCATACCAATTATTTATACAGCAATTCACCCAAAGATAAAAGAATATAGTTTCTTTGTATCTTATGGAACTTTCTCCAAAACTGATCATATACTCAGATATAAAGCAATCTCAACAAGTAGAATAAATTGAAATAATACCCTGCATTCAATCAGATCACAACAGATTGAAGTTGGATATCAACAATAACAGAAATAACAGAAAGCTTACAAACTTATGGAAGCAGAATAACTCTCTACTGAATGAAAAGCAGGTCAAGAAAAAGAGAAAAAAGGAAAAGAAGAGTGTGTGTGTGGGGGGGGAAGAGACCTGTCTTTCTAGAATTTATTGAAAACAAATTCACAGCATATGTAACTTCTGGGACACAATGCAAGCAGTTCTAAGAGGAAAGTTCATAGCACTAAGTGGTAGCATAATAAAATTGAAGGGATCTCATACTAAATAGCAACTTAACAGCACACCTGAAAGTTCTAGAACAAAAAGAAGTAATCACACTCAAGCGGAGTAGACTGCCAAAAAAATTGTTATGAAGGCTTAAATCAATAAAACAGAAACAAAGAGAACAATACAAAGAATCAGTTGAGAAAATTAACAAGATAGAAAAACCAGTATACAATCTAAACAACTAAAAGGAAGAGAGGAATATACAAATTAAAAAATCAGAAACAAGGGTATATAACAACAGATACTGAGTGAATCCAGAGAATCATAAGGACATATTTTTAAAACATGGACTCTGCTAAAATCGGTAATTTTCTCAATAGATCTGGAGGAGTGGGAAGTTAGATGGGAGCCGGGAGGAGTAGAGAAAGGGGAAACTTTAATCAAGATATCTACTTTCAATAAAATAAAAATATGAATAATAAATGAAAATAATAGAAAAAAGAAACACGTATGCACACTCACACATTTCGCTAATATGAAAACATGGGAATCTTTTATGAAGATGGTATGAGTAAACTGTAAAATGCATTTGACATATTTATACATTAGAAACTTTTTTCCTTTTTTATCTAGACTCTTAAAACATTTTTTGTAAGTGTAGACTGGGTCAATTCTGAAGTGCCCATAGATCTCCCAAGAAAATAAACCTTTGCATTTAAAGACAATACAATATAAAGCTGAAAATGTCAAATGTAGAGAGTGAACAAGCAGAATTTTAAACTCACTGGCACTGACTGTGAATCAAAAGTATCTTTTCAGTGAAGTGACATGGAATTTTGTATGTTTTAGAATGGGTATAAATGCTAGTTCAAAGAATATTTTTATGAAATAGTAAAACTGTAAAACAAAGTAAGTACAAGTAAAAAGAAATTTTAAAAAATAGGTATTGAACTATTGTAACAAAATAATATAGATTTTATTACATAGCATAAAAGCTAGTTCAGAACTTTAACAAATGTAGTCAGAATTACTTGGAGGGAGGGGTTGTTAAGAAGAAGGGGGTCACCCATACTTCCCTTGTCTTTGTAGATGATATTTAAGCTCATGCCACTGAACAGGGTCAATCCTTACATGGTCTCTCATCTTCCCATCCAAGGGGCATTACTCAAGCTTCATTACTAAAATCCATGAGGGCTGGAGAGATGGTTCAGCAGATAAAAACACTTGTAGCTTTTGCAGAGGACTTGGGTTTGGTTCTGACCAACTGCATAGCAGCCCAGAGTCATCTGCAACTCCAGTCTGACGTCCTCTTCAGACCTCTACAGACACCAGACACACATGTGGAATACAGACATGCATGCAGACAAAGTATTCACCCACAAAACCTTAAGAAATGAATTTAGAAATGAAATTCACCATAAATTTATTTATTTATATATGCAGATATCCTTTCTTATGTTCCTTTGTTTTGAAGAAAAACATAGACAAAGTAAGGAAGAAAAGGAAGAAGGCAGAATAAGAGAAGAAAAAAAGGAGGAAGGGAAGAGACACAATGAAGATGAAAAAGGAAAAAGGAAAAAAGGGGGGGGGGTGAGAAAGTACAATGTAGAAGAGTGATTATTTAGAATAAAAGAGTAAGTGTCTTAGTGTTCTAATGCTGGGAGGAGACACCATGACCATGACAACTCCTAACACAGAAAGAATTTAACTGGGGTTGACTTACAGTTTCAGAAGTTTAGTCTATTACCAGAAAGGTAGGGAGCATGACAGCACACAGGCAGACATGGTTCTGGAGAAGTAGCTGAGTTCGACATCTGGATCCACAGGCAGCAGGAAGAGAGAACGAGACACTGGGGCTTCTCAAACGCCAATGCTCACCACCAGTGACACACTTCTTCCAAATATGCCACCCCTCCTAATCCTCTCAGGAAGTGCCACTCCCTGATGACCAAGTATTCACACATTTGAGCCTGTGGAGGCCATTCTTTTTCAAGCCACCACAGTATTGGGTGCCAGATTATGCGAGTGCCTGAGAAGTGAGCATACCCAAGCAATCTCTTAGTGTCATCATTTTTCATATAATGCAGCCATTATGACAAAGAACTAAGGAATTTTTCCTAGGGCCATAGAGCTAACAAGTGGCAGAAGAGAATTAACAACTTACATCTACCCTATTCTGTATCCTGCAGATGATTTCTCATTAGAAACATTTCAGCATTGTTTGAAAACACAGTCTTTCCTCTTCGTGAGGATCTTTTATTTACAAGCAGGCCCGTGTATTAGGCAAAAGAGATGGGAGGGAAAGAAGTGTGGAGATGAAAATGGTGTGCATGGAGAAACCAGACACTCCAGGCTTTCTGGTGATTCATCTTATGTCACAGCCTTTAAAGAATGAACCCAGACAGTGAAATCCATCCCTAAGAGACTGAAACAATGGAAATCCATTGCTAAGTGAAAGCAGGTAACACATCATGATTCCAACAGGGATCTCTCTAATCCAGAGTCATTCTCTTTCCCTATAGCAGACATTTACCTAGAATTTATACTACTGGAATTTTTTTGCTCTAATAATGGAAATGATAATGAGAAAATTCTACATAATTGTACATAGATCTCTGAACAAACTGTAATTTGAAAGGAGAGATTGCTATCATCATCATCATCATCATTGTCTTCCAAGGTAGTGCTAATGAAATAACTTATCAATGTTGCTGCTCCATTTTTGAAAGACTTATTATATTTTTAATTATGTGTGTCTGCATTGATATTGTCACATGTGTATACACTGCCTCTTGAGCCCAGAAGGAACTCAGATCCTCTGGAAGAATGGAAAGTGTCCTTAACCACTGAGCTATCTCTCCAACCTGTGTTCCTTTATTTTTATTGGTATCTTAATTATAGAAATTATGAGGTGTGGTGTGATAATTTGATACATATATAGGGTATAATGGTCAAATCAAGATGATTAACATTTTTATGTACAGTAAGAAAATAATTAAAGTGTGTAATCATAGATATTTCTGGGATACAATGAAATATTTCAAGCAAAAAAAAAAATATCAAGAAGCAAAACTGGAATACTCAAACACTGCTGGCAGGAAAGTAAATTAGAACAGTCACCGAGGAGCACAGTATGAAGGATCCTTAAGAAACTAAAAATAGATGATCTACTGATCTCACAATAAGGCTTTAAAGCATCCTACACTCAGCTGTTCATGTGGAGTCTTGAGTCTAAGAGGATCCATTAAAAAGAAGCCTCTTCAATGCTTATTAAACTACTTAGCAGGTACATTCAGGAATTATCATACTTGAATGAGCAAACCTTGCATTTTCAGTGAGTTTGACCATCTCCCTTCCTTGGCCATCCCTATAGGAAGTCTGCCAGTAGTAACATTTGAGCTATTTTATTCCAAAAGTGATGATTTTGCACACCCAAAAGAAAGCTAAAGGGTTTCTTCTCACTGATATTAGAAATGCTTAAAATTTAATATATTTTGAATATCACCATTCAGTTGGAAGTATCTAGCATATATTAAATGGATTATGACACAATGGTGATATTTATATTCACTTGGAAGTTTAAATATGTGTTCGCTGAAAATAGGGGAGAAGTATCTAGTAAAAGTATCTTATATAGTGTTTAAAGTTACCAAACAAATATTATTTCAGTATCTTTTATGTGGTTTTGACTCTCACCTGTCAGGATCTCTTAGCAACTATCACTTTTGTGGCCTGCAAGTGAATATAAAATGTTCTGGTGTGTGGTATTTGAGTAGTAGATAGCTTGTATTTCTTTATAAATCCAGTTTGGGTCTGGCTAGAATAATGGAGGGAAAATAAGGCTATATGGCCCCCTTCCCAGGATGGTAATGGAACAATCTTAAAACATAATTGAAAACATGGTAGTGCAAGTCTAATCTTCATCTAGAGGGAACTCAGTACTCCTGAGCCTCTGGGCACGTAATTATTACTAAATTGGCAAAAGTAGCTTGAATTGCCTTTGATAGTGGTTTTGATATGTTATCGATCAATATAATTGTATTAGTTCTGGATGTTTAGAGCTACATATGTCCCCAGCTGTTACTCAATATCATAAATAAAATCATTGAAGAATACTACAGTATAGAAACAAGAAATGAGGGAAAGATAAATAATACTGAGAGAAAAGGCAGATTACTAATCTTTCTGAGTGGGTTAGTTATGCAGTTGAATCAATAAGTGTCTGACTACAGGTTTTGAGATTCAGCAGCTGCATAGCTCTGGGTAAGTTAAAGGACAGTAAAGGAAATACAGGCTGAAAGGACCTGAGGGGACAGTTCTGATGGTGAAGGCACCTGCTCTGAGAATGATGAGCAGGGTTCAGATCCCAGGACCTACATGGAAAAAGATAGAAATAAATGAGGAAATAAAGAATATAGAGCATCATGAAAATGTAGAAAATAATTTTATAGATTTGCATTGAAGGGCTTAATTCCCAATGTTTACCAGATATTTTAACACATAGATTTTTATTTTTACTATATTCTAAAGTCATTAATGAACAAACCAGAACTCTACTCTTGTCTAGAAAGTTTCCATGTCTCCCTGTGTCCAATATAAAGTTTTCCCAATATAAAGTTTTGCTTGGTCTCCATGATTCATGTGTTATTTCATACTTGTTTGTCTTTGAAAATTATCTGTAATTCTGATAGGCCTGCCTTTATTTTCTTTTGCAGCTCTCAATATACTTCCTTTGTTCTGTATATTTAGCAATTTAATTTTAATATGATATATGGAGTTTCTGGGCTTGTCTATTTGTTGCTCTATATACTTAGATTGGCCTCCCAACAAAAATGTTAAAGCCAGAGGGACATGAGACAATATATTTCTCTTTCTGAAAGATCACAATTATCAGCCCTGAACACCCAGCAAAATTGTCTCTCATGAAAACTTCTACAACTAATAGACTTGTTTCTTAAGTGAAGTGGAAGGATACAAAACTAACACACACAAAACCCAGCAGCCATTCTATATACTAATGACAAACACACCAAGAAAGAAGTCAGTAAAACAATGCCATTCCACAATAGCTTCAACAAATATTTTGGAATAAACCTCACCAATGAGGTAAAGGATATTTATTATGAAAATTTTAAATTTCTGAAGAAATAAATTGAGAAGAATCTAGAAGATGAGAAGATACACTATTCTCATAGTATAATCAGTATTGTGAAATGATCGTCCAGGCTAAAATAATGTATAAATTCAACCTAATCCCAACTTTTTAAAAGTCCATTCTTTACCAATGTAGAAAAATAATCTCAAAATTAACAGGGAAGCATGGAAGACTTGAGAAGACCAAACCAAACCTTAGCAAAAGGTACAGGTCTTGGAGTATCACCATACTGGATTCCAAGTTATGCTCTGGAACCATAGTAAGGAAAATAACTTATTATTGGCACAAAAGCAGACATGTCAATAAATGGATCAACAGAACTGAATAGAAGACTCAGCTATAAGATCAAGCAGCCACAGTCATCTAACAAAGATGCAAAATAAATGTATACTTTGGAGCAAAGATTGCCTCTTCAACAAATGGTGTGAATAGACAAATGGTGTGAATAGCCATCTGTCTTTAGAGAAAAAACCGCTGTCATGTGACAAGAGAGTTAATCACAAACAGATGTTTATTGTATGCTTCCAATTTTGTGTATATAAATGAACCAAATTCATAAAAAGGAAGATAGGAAGACTTTTTACCAATGCTTAGCTAGAAGGAGTAAGCAGACATGTTTAATGGATACAGCATTTCAGTTTTACAAATTGAAAAACTCCTAGGCAATATAGGAAAATGTTAAAATGATAATTATGTTGAATTAAATGAATTTTCCTGCTGGATATAAAAATGTTTAAGGTGTTGGCTGTATTTCATGGAATTTTAATTATACGTAAGCAAATATCTTGGTGTGGTTTGAATTAGAATGGCTCCAAAAGGCGCAAATATTTGCTTCATTCCCAGTTAATAGAACTGTTTGGGAAGGAAAAGAGGTGTGGCCTTGTTGGAGAAGGTGTGGCACAGGAAAAAGATTCCTGTGGTTCCCAGTGTGCCCTCTCTTTGCCTTAGAGTCATGAATCAAGATGTGAACGCTCAACTACTGTTCCAACAACATGACTGCCTGCATGCTGCCATGTTGCCTTTCATGATGATCAAGGAATCTCATCCTCTGAAACCATAAGCCCCAAATAAATGTTTCCTCTTATATGTTACCTTGGACATGGTGCCTTATCACAGCAATAAAAAAGTAACTAAGAAAGGCCCTAAATTCTTATGTTTTCCTATGAGGCCATAATAACCTCTTTGTATTTTTCAAGTTACTCTAGCACATTTCTGCCTGAAGACCTTTGCCATAATTGTCCTGTCCCTCCCTATTCATTTGTATTAATTGATCCTGGTCAAATGTGTTGTCTTCATATTATTTTCCAGATTACCTCATAAGTAATTGGAATTATTTTCTTTCATCAATTCTTGCTTGTTTCTTTGTTATTTTTTATTATGACTTTATCATCACATGGGAATGTAAATGATATTTCAGTTTGGACTTTGTCTCATTGTTTAGTTTTTAAACCTAGATTCTTCAATAAAGACTGATATATATTATATAATATATATATATATATTATATATATATACAAATAATCCTATCCCAGATGTCCAAATATCTACCAACTCTCATAACCTGTTAAAGGAGACAGATGTTTTCATCTCAAACTAGCAAATACAATTTAACCTTAGGAAAGTTATAGAACATAAAGTATTTGTAAGAAGAAATATGAGAGAAAATCACATCTGAAAACAGATGTTTAGTAGGACCTTAAGAATTAAACTAAATATACATGTGCACACACACACACGTATATATATATATATATATGTATGTATGTATGTATGTATGTATAAACATATGAGTACAAAGAGAGGTTGTTTTGGGAACAAAGATGAGGGTATTTTCTTGCCTTACAATTTCTAATAATCTCTCTTATAATGAAGTCTACCTTAAAAGCTAACTTGGTTCTTTATATTTAAAAACTACAACTATTTAGGGAATGGAGAGATGGGTCAGTTTTTTGCAATATTTACTGAATTTGCATAAGATGAGTTTGATTCCAGCAGTTCACAACAGCCTGTAACTCCATTTCCAGGGTATCTGATCTCCTCTTCAGGCCCCTGAGGGTATCGTAATCATTTACACACACACACACACACACACACACACACACACACACACACACATGCAAACACACTTTTAAAAAAATAAAAGCAATGCTAAAAAAAAAAATGATAACATTATAACTAGGACTGGCAATGTAAGTTTCCTAATGGTAGATTATTGCCCACCATGCATGAGGAGCTGAGCCTAGCACTATAAAAATTAAAACTTCAAAGGCTGACATTAGCACATATATTGTAGTAATCTTTCAGATTCAAAAGTATGTATAATTTAAAATTGAATGGTTTTGAAAGTATTTACAAGAATAAGTGTTTTCGTTTGCTTTTAGACTCAAATAGGTTCAATTCACTTTGCAAACCTTTTCATGTTTACAGTTCTCAGCTCTAGACATAATGCCCTCCACAGATGGTGAGTGCTATTTGATCCCAGCCCTTTCCAGCAAATTCACATATGTCAGCAAATGAGCCTAAAACAACTGCAGGTTTCAAATGCAAAACATTTGTAAATTGCACTGGTTCGTAATCAGGACAACATAATAAACTACAATCTAGTCATTCTCAGTGATCTTATTCAGCAAGAAAAGAAAGGGGGCATCATAGAATGGAAGCAGGGAGAGAATGTGGAGTTTGGCTCTTCCACTGCTATGGGTTTGGATGTCCAATTATTGACTGTGGAAAGTACTGGAATGATAGCTGTGGCAAATAAAACCACTCATCATTTCAGATAAAAGAGAGAAAGACCAGACTGGCCATTAACACAAAGGACACCCAAGAAACAGTCTACTTCCCAACTCAGATGAAATGCTTGGGCAGTCCACAGTTGCATTTTCTCTGTCCATCTGTCTCCATGCCATGTGTGTTTACTTATTAATTTAATATCAATTGTTATTCACATGTTTGTATGTCAAGTTTTTGTAGTGTAGGAAGGTTACTTGTAAAGGCAAAACATTTCTGTCTTAGTTACTTTTCTGTTGCTGTGATAAAACACCATGACCAGGGCAACTTACAAGAGAAAGTGTTTAATTTGGCTTTTACAGTTTCAGAGGTTTACAGCCCATGAGGTTGGGACCAAAACATGGCAATAGCAGCAACTGAAGCTCATATCTCAAAACACAAGTAAGAGACAGAGATAACTCGGGGGTTGGCTTGAGTCTTTTGAAACCTCTAGTCTGCTTCTGTGGCACACCTCCTCCAATAATGCCATCTATCCTACTCCCTCCTTAATTCTAATTCTACTAAACTCTAACTTAATCGACATTCCAACCCTGCTTAATCTAATGCATTCAGCAATGAGGACCAACCATTCAAACATGAGCTTATGGGGGGGGGCATTCTCATTCAAACTACCAGAGTTATAGTACTGACCCTGTGTTTAAATATACGTTATTGCTTTTAACATCCTGAGATGACCGAAGGAATCCAAAGCTATGGAATTATTAAACTAGCTGATACGGTTCAGGTATGGCATCAGGATGAAAGCTGAAAAGAACAGGAAGGACACAAAGCTGTACCTGGAGTACTCACCAACTGATATTATCAGTGTACCCATCTGTCTTACTTGTTCTTTTCCTACCTACCTCTTAACAGGTACTGCATGTTTGGCTATTTTTGATGAGAGGGAGGCCTCCATGCTGAGTGCTTTTCTGGTACTTCAAAGACATCAACTTTGCCATTTTTCCACTTTATTTCTTATTAATAGATACAGGAACCACTTAGCTCTCTCTTGTTCTGATTTGCCCATGGTTTACTCTGGGAACTATAGCCACGGCCAAGTTTTCACAGTTTAAACTTTGGGTTTTTTGTTTTGTTTTGTTTTTAATTTTTAATTCATTTTGCATACCAACCACTCTATGCCTCAGAAAGGGTAAGGCCTCTCATGGGGATTCAACAAAATCTGATATTCACTTGAGGTAGGTCCAAGTGCGCCCCAATATATCAAGTCTGAGCAAAGCATCCCACCATATGGAATGGGCTTCCAAAAGCCAGCTCATGCACCAGAGACAGATCCTGGCCCCAGTGCCAGGGGTCACACAAACAGACCAGGCTACAAAACTCAAAACTGTCACCTCCATGAAGAGAGCCTGGTTCAGTCTCATTCGGGCTCATCTCTCTGTAGGTCTAGAGTCCATGAGCTCCTGCAAGTTTGGCTCAACTGACTCTATGGGTTTCCCTGTCATGATATTGATGCCCCCTTGATCATATAATCCCTCCTCCCTCTCTTCAAATGGACTCTGGTAGCATGGTCTGGTATTTGGATGTGGGTCTCTGCATCTGCTTCTATCAGTTACTGGATGAAGATTCTATGATGACAGGGTACTCACCAACCTGTCCAGGGGAACTGGACTCTGCACCTGTGTGTCTAGTTAAGCCTGCTAACAACAGATTAAAGCTGAAAGCCAAATTAATAGCATGAAAATAAAAGAAGGGGTAAAATGTGCCTTAAATTAAGTTCAATATGCAAATATATCTAAGAGAAGGGGGCTGTAGTTAGAGACAGTTGATTAACTCTTAGAGGTTCCAAAATAATGTATGGAAAACCCATTTCATAAGAAGGTACTAGGTTCATCTACAATTATAAATACAATGGCTAGAGGCAAACAATAATATCTTCCTTTTTCATGTAAAGGAAGTCAAGAGTGAGCAGATATAGGTGGTGACCTGGCACCATGTTGTCATTGAGGACCCAGATTCATAACTTTCTATGTCACTATTTGAGTAGGAAGTGCCTGCTATTTCCAAGGTGACCCACGATTTCAGAGAAATAGTTAGTTGGAGCGCCTAGCTCCCCCCCCCACCCTGCCACTTGACAAAGGACAGACGAAAGAGTATTTTGGCTCCCTAATAGCTCCAATCTTTAAGTCGCCTTCCTAAAGTTTTACACAGTCCAGACTTTCTGCTGTGGTCAGCACAATTTATAGGACCACCAAGTCATCAGAAACTGTTTCTACTATGTTTTTTAATGGTGATAATTCAGATATGATTTAAAATTTCCCTATTATGGCAAAAGGTGACAATCTATTATTTTTCCAGGTAAATAAAAAGTACATAAAAGTGAGGTTTCTGTCAATAAAGGGACTGATACGGACTTCCGGGCAGGCATAGAAAGAAAAGAGAACAAATTGAACTTTCACCCTTCAATACACTGTGGCCCTCCAGACAGCAAAGGTCCTTCCCCCTATCTGTCTTCACAGCACTAACAAGTGTGCAGTCTATTCTGCGTTTGTGAAGTTGATGGAGGGTTGGTGGGTACCAGGTTCTTGCCATCTGATACATCCACTTCTTTGACTCATGAATATACATGAGATAGGTAGTAATTCAAGAAAAAATGAGACTTCATCATTCATAGAGAAGATCTCCATAACTCATAAAACAAGCAAGCAGATATACAAAAAGGAAGGACAGAATGGGGACAAGAAGGGAAAGAGGTGGAGAAGTTGGAGTCAGGACATGAAGGGCACAGAACATAGGACATAGAGCTGTTCCTACTGGTTTGACATACGGAATCTGTGAAGGCTTGGGGGTCGCACTGACCTTGATTTAAATTTTGAACTAGCCTTTTCTTAACTGTATCATGCTGGCCATGTCCCTCTCTTTGCAAAGTTTTATCAATAGTTCGGGCCTTTCACGGGTCTTGTGGTTATGAATTGAAATGCCATGAATTGTGCCAGAAATAGACTCACAATGCACACTAGTCACGGTTATTTTTGCTGTTCACATACAGATGGTTTCTTTCCTCAATAAAGACATGACACATTTTTATGCTCCTTAAGTAGGAATATATAATGCAGGACAAGGTATTTCCTATGCAAAACTGCTTTACCAAACAATAAAGTAGATGATCAATAAAACTAACTTTGTTTGCATTCATATGAACCAGATGTTACTCTGTAACTTACCATTTCTTAACTAAGCAAAGTTGTATTCTTTTGATTTCTAAGATAAGTAGATTTAAGACCAAAAGATCATCTCAAACTTCCAGAAATTAGGATGAGTTAGGAGTAGGGGAAAGCTACTTCAATATCTCTTATTTAATAATTAACTATACCACTCCTAATTTAGACACTTATAGTTTTGTGATTCATTATATAAAAATTAAAATGTTAAGTAAATACTATTTATGGAAACATTTATCTATTGCTTTCCATAATGAATGTCATGACAATTCATTTTTTTTCTGTTTATTCTATTGAAATGTCATTGAAAATATGCTCTGAAGTTCTCTTCAGAGATTCAGTGAGAAAATGCCCTTTATGTTTGAGTCCATCCTCTCTAGCTCTTGTCTACACATTTCATTAAATGTTAAATGTTGTGAGCCAAATTTATTCATCACTGTCTATCATAGTACTTCTTTTTATCACTTGATCTTGGCTCTTCTTCTTGCATTAAAAATAGAAAATTAAAGCCTGGTATGTTTAATGAAGAGATTTTCTTAAGATAAAGAAAGTATAATATCGTTAAAAATCATGCTGCGCCCATGAATAAAGAGACTTCATTGGCTGGAAAAGGTACATAACAATTGAAATAATACCATCTTTCCACACTATTCAATGTCCATTTAAATAACCTGTCAGACTCCTTTAAGTCAGCTAAAATTATTTGCAAACTCTGAATTTTTTAAAAACACATTCATCCAAGAGGACCATAAACAAGCTCAATTTCCTTAAATAGACAATGTCTTTAATGAATCTGCAAAGTATAGACAAGCTATTTTATTTGAGCTTATATTGCATGAGAAAAAGAGGCCGTAAAACGAAACATCAGGAAAACACTTCCCCAGGACAATCCAATGAATTTCATTATTGGAAATCAGAAAGAAATTTGTTCTAGAAGCTTAGAGAATACTATATGACCTGATTTAAAAAGAAGGGGGGGGGGATTATTGCTATTTCTTGAAGGCTGGGCAATGAGCCAAATAGACTCTACATTGGAGACAACCATGGAGAAAGATTATTAGGAAGTGCTGTTTGTATCACCACCTATGGAAAGGAGGGCAAATAAGCCAGGCTGGCAGGGGAGAATGTTGAGTGGCTGCAAGATGATGGAAAATTCCAGACAGTCACAGAGGGAGATTTACATCAAAGACAGTTCTAAAGAGTTCTTAAGAATGGATGGGTAGATTCTTATGACCTTAGTATGTGACCTGAGGCAAAGAAATACTCCTCTGCAGAGGAGTATTCTGAAGAGGGCTGAAAGCTGGGTCTGGTTACTGATACTCAGAAACAGGGACAACTGTTCCTTCATTCTAGAAAGGGAATCTAGATGCTTAATAAATATCTATCTTTATTATTATCCTAAATAATTCTTTTTAAAACTGTTAGTAATGTCTCAGTGGGGGAAAAAATGAAAAATGGTTGGTTGGAAACAAAGCCATACAGATTATATCTCTATATGCTTTGTTCCATGGTTGCTCAATCTAAACATCTGGAGGATAAAGAAAGGCAGATTGATATAGGAGTGTCATAGTCCTAGCAATCAGCCATACATAGAGAGCCAGGTCCTGTTCTTTACCTGGAGCTAGTAAGGTCAAGGATCTTGGAGGAGAACCTACAACTGCCACTTTACTAACCCAGCACAATTCTTCAGTATTTTCTAAATATTTAACTCTATGCCCACATATATTTGTTGTTATAACCCCTCATCATAGAAACTTTTTCTTTCAACAGACAGAAAGCAACCATTACAGAAAATCACAGCCAAGCAAAACAGAACAAGAGACTAAGTGAATCCCGATCTGCTACATCTACAACATAACTTCACCAAAGGTTCAGGG
Source organism: Phodopus roborovskii (assembly GCF_943737965.1). Classification (NCBI taxonomy): domain Eukaryota; kingdom Metazoa; phylum Chordata; class Mammalia; order Rodentia; family Cricetidae; genus Phodopus; species Phodopus roborovskii. Next base: position 17,054,227 of record NW_026126511.1, read on the forward strand.
ATCATTGTCTGGGTGGGGAACAGGGAAAGATTGAAAGAGTCAGAGAAACAGGAAGTTTGCTATAACATCAGGTGTCCCAGACATGTCAGAAAGGCTATACCAACAAAGTTTCACAACATGGATGTCTAAACAGGATCTGAATAACAGTGCTATCAGTTGACATGTTAACATGAAAGAGGGAAAGTTCATTGGGTCTTATCACTAGAGAAAGAACTATGGGCAACTGGGGAATGATGAGAGTTGGGTGAATGGCATTCCCCCAAGAAAATTACACCAATGTGTCATGAATTTTAGAGTAATCAATGTCCATATCAGACGTTCAAGTAAACAACAACAAAATGCCTATCAGAGTATAGAAAAGCAAGAACAAATCAAACTCCTAAAAAGTAGAAGCCAGAAAGGTCACAGGGCAGAGCCTTCCAACCCCTGAGGAGACAATGTGTCACCGCAGTAGGCTGTAAAACCTGACCACGTAGTCTGACCGTTTTCTATTTTTATTTAGTTTGGCCTCCCTTGCTGAAATGTCCTCATTCCTCCTTAGAAATGGGAATGTTTACCCTTTGCCTACTTTTCATCTGTGTCTTGGAAGTATGAAACTTGACCCTTTTTAAAACTTCCCACAGGGGATCATGAGTAACAGTTTGCTTTGAGTTTCAGTGATGTCTTTGAACCTGGAGTTCTGAGCAATGTCAGAACACTTAAGACCTTTGAACCTCTTGGAGATGGCCTATATGCATTTTGTATTATAAAATGCACAGGAGCCCTTGAGAGACTAGAGAGAAATGGTATCGTTAAGATCTGAAATACCCCCTACATGTTCATGTGTTAAAAGCTTGCTTCCTAGCTACCTCATGAGAGGTAGCAGAAAATTTAAGATATGAAATCTAAGGTTTTTTAAAATTATTTTGTATGACCTTCAATATAATTATAAGACTCTCACTGAACAAGGAGGAACCAGGACACTGTCATCCTAAAGGGTCTGAACAATTGAAGAATATATAACAAGTGTGGATCTACAGTCTACATTTGGCTTGTAGACCCACAGACAGTTGAGTGTTAATGGCCTAGACAATGTGTTGCTCTCTATAAATTTATTCATGCATGTTTTGATTACCAATCATGCGACCCTAAAAGACAAACAAACAAAACCTTTAAAATTAACTGTGGTGTGGAACTCTATATGTTAAAGGAAAAACTACCTCAGGCAAAACTCATTTAGGAAAGAGATTGTGGTTAATTCTAAGGTGGGAGTCATCAGCTTACTTAAATAGATAGGTCAATCGGATTTTTCAAGTTGAATGACAACGTAATTTTTATAGTCTCCTCCTGGGTCGAAGACCAGTAGGCAAGATGCCCAAGAAGAGTGCTGAGTTTGGCAGATGGAAGGCACAGAAATTGCTGAAGGCTTAGTTCTGCAAAGTCACTCATTTCTGCTAATTTAATTACAAGTGATTCCTTCACAGGTGATAGTTTTATCCACAGTCAGCATTATTTAGCAAATTTTATGAAATTCACTTTCTGTTTAGTGAGGCTTGTTTCTGTAAGTGAGATAGAAATTCACAAAACTGTGTCTTTCTGATACCTCACACCCAAGAGAGTATCCAGAGGCAAGTGGGCCCAAACTCTTGAATTTTATCACCTCAATTCACCAAATAACAATGGCTAATGGAATTTCAGAAGGCAAGCCTCATAATGAATTTTACTATCTCTCAACCATCTCTCTGGCAGAAATATTAGGAGAAGATTTGTCTATGCTCCCATACTCCTCAAATTCACACTGCTTAAGATAATTGAAGTATGAGTGATGAGAGATGAACATTTTGATGCTGGTGTCTCGATTCTGGCAGTCACTAAGATTGGCTCTAAGCCCTGAGATTCCCCCATCATATGTGAGTCAGTTTGCCACTGTGAAGATAATACTAAAATATTAAAATCCTGTTTTCTCCGCAGTGATGTATCAGAAGATAGTCATATCTTCTTTAGTACCTCTTAAGGCTACCACGTAACTGTTGGATGCCTTTAGAATTGGACAAAAACAACCTGTTTTAGATCTGAGATGTATCCAAGCTCTTTTATGGACTACAAAATTCCATTTTCATCTGCAAAATAAGGAGACTAGGGTGATTACCAATGCTTCTGACTGCCAACACCAGCTTCTTCATGCACATCCTGTCTTCACCATTCATGTCTGCAAGCATATAGTTTATAAGACAGTGCCTCACATCTTTCTGGAAACTGCTGTTTAATCCATGTTTTAAGATTTCAGGTGGTGTGTTGTAAGATTTTCCAGCCTCTGCTATTGCATGAAGCAACTCCCGTAACAAGTCTTTGGGTCTATGTATTTTCAAAAATACTATTGGTTTTCTTTCTCTGGAGAACCATGACAAGTGCAAGCTATCAAACACTGTGTGAAATTTTCCTTATCTCGGGGCCTTCTTGCACTCAACAGTGCATGTCCTTATCAATACACTAATTCTAACTCTCATCTCTTTCATGGGTTGTTTAATTCACTGGCCAAGAATCAGACTTTCCCTGCTCAAAATCAGTTCTTCATGATATACTTAATAGTAGTAGTTAATATTCTTTATTTTTTTACTTCACCTTTAGTAGACTTCTCCACAAAAAGAACTCAATATATTCGCTAGGCTTATTTATTGTTCAACTGTTTTACTCAAAGCTATGCTTGCTTTGATAATTTTGGTGTAACTTGTATCTGCCACATTATCTTACAGAGTGTTTAAAAAAATATTTATGATGTTGAAGTGTCTCTAATAAATGCTTAATCCCTCAGATAAATTAAATCCTTCTGTTTTTATATGTCCCTTATCTTCAAAATTTTAGATAACAGTCAAACATAAAAGGAATAACTGCATCATTAGCTTCCATGTATTATCCTAATTGAACTAAGTGGAGACACTGACTCTTTACATTTGAAAACTTTGTTTTCAAATTTTCTCAACATTTATCATAGAGAATACACAGATTCACATCTAAGCTGTAGTCTTCCCAAAGGTTTCATAGTAGCACCTCTGTGTGATCTGCCTTCATGCATTTCTACTTGAGAGTGGAAAACAGAAATAGAAACTTGGCCAATCAGGTATATTGATGAGAATCTGATGGGAGATGTCCTTCTGTGTGCTGTGAACATATGTTTCTCCTGCTGGTTGATGAATAAAGCTATTTCAGCCAATGGACAGGCAGGATGTGGCCAGGCAAGAAATATAGCTGGAGCTATCAGACTCGGAGAATGCTGGAAAGAGGAACTCAGAGAGTGAGTCATGACAGAGATGCCATGTAGTTGTCAATGGAGCAAGAGATCCCAGCATAACTGGTAAGCAAACACCATGTGGAGATACACAAATTAATAGAAATTGGTTAATAATCAAAAGACAATAAGAAGCCTGAGCCATTGACCAAATGGTTTATAATTAATATGAGCCTCTGTGTGTTTATTTGGAACTAGAAGGATCCAGAACCAGGTAGGACATAAACTTCTGTCTACAAGAAGCAATAACTACACTTTAACGAATATGTTGACCCTGTACTCCTTAATGCCGGAAAAGTAATGATGAACTTCTGAAACAACCAGTGGAAACTACAGAAACAAGGCAAGATCAAAGGTTTACATATAGATCTACAAAATATTTTACTATTTGTATAGAAATTTTTTGGTTAGCTTTCATTCTATGAAGAATGTTCTTCCTAATATTTCTATTGGGTCTGGTGATTGCTTTGGGAAATATGAACTATTTACCAATACTTATTCTTCCAATGTGTGAACACAAGATGCCTTTCCATATTTCTTTATGTTTTCTTCAATTTCTTTCATCCATGTTTTATCACTTTAATTGTGGATTTTTCCTACTTGCTTGGTTAGTTTTTTCCTGCTTTTTGGTTGAGTATTATGTTTTTCATGAAACTGTTAGAAATGTGATTCCTTTCTTAATTTCTATTTTAGATAATTCACTATTGGCACATAATAACACCACTGAAGTTTTAATATTGCTAAATTGACTTAGTAGATTTGTTTTGTGTGTGTGTGTGTGTGTGTGTGTGTGTGTGTGTGTGTGTGTGTGTACTGGATTGAAGACAGAGCCCTAGAAGATAGGTCTTCTTTTATTCTTTGGTCTACAGTCTTGGATACTTGCACTGGATTTCCATTATTTGACTGTTATTGACTAATAACATCTCACTCCCATTTTTCTGCGAACATTAAGTCATACACCTATTATAATACAACCAAGAAATTAAAAATGCAAATATTGACACAGATTAATGAAAATCAAATCAAAGTTCTAAGAAACATTTGATTTCTTTGTTCTCTTGTTTACTTATTCTTCCAAAGCAATGTGTGTGGACAGCCAGTTCCAGTGAATGCCAGCAGGATTCAGATGACAGACTCACAAGACTCATTTAAGGGAAAAGGGACTAAAGGAGGAAATTGGTGCTAAATAGAAAGCAAAATTAAAGCACTTATAGCATTTTAAGCAAAAGCTGGTATGCAAAGTTGAAAGTCAACTCTATTATTTGCTTGCTGTAACCCTAGTTGAGTGCTGAAGTGTCGTACTAAAGGAATAATGGCTACTACTATTTTTTAAGGTAAAAGTATGATTTTTTTCTGTATCCTTGGTCCTGGTCTTCATAGGAGAAAGACATCAGATATACTGGATACTAAGGAAGGTTAATCATGACAGAATTTGGAGACTTGGTAAGATGTAAATCACACACACCTTTATTTATAAAGAAATAGCATCTCCTCAAACTATTTATCAAGACGGATGAGATTGTGGCATATTCACTTGCTGTGTCTTTTCTGATTTCTTGAATCATTGCTAATGTAATAAAGAATCTGTTTTGTTGTTAGCCACTTTCAACACATCTCAATAAATCCATAAAACCTCTAATCAGAGAGAAAACTTTAGTGGGACAGATAGAATTGTAATTTGTTCCAATCTTCATGTTTGACCAAACAATGAGGAATGTTGATGGACTTAGGAATATAATTTTAGTAAAACCCAAATATTGTTTTATTCCTACTTATTAAATGAAATTTAACTTTTAAAAAATATGTGGAGTTTTTAAAACAAAAATTTAATGACCTGTAGATTCAATTTTAGGATCTCAATTTAGCAATAGGAGTTGGTAGCAACAAATTTTCAGTTAAATATTAATTTATTTTCTATTCTACTTCTAATCAGAAAGGCCAATGTTTTAAACACTATGTACAGATCTATAAAACGAATGTTCTGTGTGGGTCTTTTCTTATGATGGATAAATATAATATAGCCAGTGAAACAGGCAACATAGAGTCTGAAGCATGCCTAGTAAGGTTCTCAGTAACTGGTATCTGTTAGTAGCAATGGCATCACTGTAGACACAGCCAGTATTGTGATACACAGATGGAAGCAATCAAAGAATGCAACTGACAAAAGTCATAGTGAGTCTTACTGATGCTAGGTCTAGACATGAAACCGTTTCTGGAAATCACATGTATGAACTGTTCAGTAATATGTGAATCAGACACAAGCACGCAAAATTAAGTTGCTAGTTTCTATAAAGATAAATAAATTATAGTTATGAAAATTAGAATATCTGGGGCTGAAGAGATAGCTCAATTGGTACTCTGTAATGACCTGAGTTTGGATCCCCACCACTGATGTAAAAACCCCAATACCAGATGTAATAAGCCCTCTTTTGAGTTGTTGGCCAGGGCTTTCCAAGAGACTCCCAAAACATACAGTCTATTATTGCTGCCCTCAGTTGTATCCCAGAAGTGGAAGCTAAGTCCCTTTTGCTAAAGATACTATGTACCTCAGAAACAAGGTCTAGAGAACCATGATCTAGAACTGACCTGCTTGTCCTCTCCCTGCAGATTAGCTTTCATGGTACCAGAAGGTATCAGGCAAGCAATTGTCCTACTCTGGTATGTTGCCCAATAACTACATCAATGACCAGCATGGCACCATAACAGTAGTGACATTACTACTTTGGCTATAACGAAAAACTGAACATAAGGCCCACTTAACAAGAAGAACCCATGTCTTGACTAGGTAACTAGGTAATCAGAGTTATTGGAGGAGAATCTATAACTACTTTACTAAATGAGCACAATCCTTAAAAACAATCTATAAACATTTAACTTATACCCACAAATAAGTATAGTCTTCACGCTTCATCAAGGAGACTTCTCTTTACATTACAGAAAACTACAAACAATCAAAGTACAGCATTGCGGAGTCTAGTTTCTTGGGATACATCTACAAAATACTCCCACACTTAAGGCCCAGGAAACATTACAGAAGAGTGGGAAGATGGTAAGAGCCAGAGAATCAAGGACTTTGATGTAAGGTTATGTCTCTTAGTAATATCAGAAGCTACATCTATAAATTCTCACCACCATAACTGCCCAAATGTGAGCTGAGAAAGGATGACACCAACAAACATGCCAAACTGGATAGGAAAAAGTACAGGAGGCCTCGAACCTACACAATGGACTATATGCTAATAAGTAAAGCTGTGAGTGGCAGAGGTGGTCTTTCCCAGAGAAGAACACACCAATTGTTTGTTACTGTCAAATAGTCAGCCCTGGAAATACACATACAAGTAACTATATGTACTCAACAGGTTAGATTTAATATATGTCTGTGTATAAATAGATATATGCATACAATAAAAGTGAATGAAAAAGGAGGGTTACATAGAGAATGTAGAGGGGGGGGAAAGGAAGGAAAAATATGATAACTAAAATACAATATCAAAGATATTAAGAAAGTAACATCAGGTAAATGTATACAATTTTCAAACAATAAAGAAGAAAATTAAACAAAGAAACAAACAAAACCACTGGGCTTGGTGCCACATTCCTGTAATCCTAGGATAGACAAGAAAATCTTAGGGACCTATTGCCTACTTCTTGGTTTATATCCTTTCGTTTTTCCTTTCTCCTCATTGACTCTGCCAGAGAAAAAACATATCTTGCTTTCCTGTTCCTGAGTATGGCACTGTCATCTCATGATGTCTGAACTAAATACATGACTATCGAATGTTACTACTGGTGAAGGTGTTGGTGGTGGAGGTAGTGCTGTGTGCATGCCTGTCTTCTTGTGTACAGTCTGTTTTCCTCTACCTTACAGAGTGAGAATTTTAGAAGATCAGAGACCGTTGTCATCAGTCATAAATTTTGACATTTCTGTATTGAGAATATTGGCTGGCACATTGTTAGAGCTCAATAAATATTTTATGAAATAATAAGCAAACACATAAGCAAATGAAGTATGCCAATGCATTATCCATTTATTTATAAATAAATGAAATATGCTAAAGTATGATAAGTTCATTTGTGTACTAATTTGGACACAGAAACTAAAAAGAAATTTCTTTTATTCTTATGCATACACATGCATACATAAACTGGTAAATTTTATATGCAGTATTTATTTTTCTCCTCTATACTGTTTTCTCTTTGGAACTTGATTTTAGCATGCAAATAGAGTGTAAGATTACTGTAGGATAAGACCTATTTTGTGCACATATCTGTATGGCTTTAAAATCAAATACCGAAAATCTGAAAAGTTAATCATGATGCCTTTTGTAAGGTCAGAATTGTTATGCACGGCAACCTGGGGACAGGTTCTAACAAGAGTTTTTCACAAAACTAATCTCCCAGTGGTTTAAGAATTTGAGGCTTACAGCCTATTTGTATTTTCCTCTTTAAAATGCCAGAGATTTTATACTGGATATATCCTAAAGCATAGCACCAGAACATGAATTTCCACAAATTTGTTCACTTGAAGGGATTTCTAGAGCTTTTTTTCTCCTCCTCTCTATAGCTGGCTTTAGAGGGTCAAAAGATTCAGGGTTCAAAATTTTGATCTACTGAGACTATGGATTTATCACCATGGTAACAAGCAAAATAAATTGGCAAGCAAGGACAAGAGAAAGTACCCCCCCCCCCATTGTTCTGCAACAAGCAAGTTATCAGTGTCACAGAACTCTTTCAAGATGGGACAACAATCCTATTTTAAAGGTGACTAAATGCCACTTCTCATCCTCCTCCTTGGCATTTTCTTCTGCTCTAAATATGGAACTATTTAAATGACTGGATATTAGTTTTGAAGAAGTGGATACTTTAAATTGCAATTGTACCTATTAATATTAATTCCTCCCTGTAATATACAAATTATTCAAGGCTAGATTAAATATAATTGAAAGTTAATGATTATTTGCTTAAGTGGGTTGAGGCATACGAACTGGAAGAAACATTTAATTAGCAAATAGGAATATCAGAACTTAGAATATGTTTTTCGTGTGAGGAATCAGTCAAGCAGGCTCAGAAATATAGTCACCCATATAGAGCATACTGATTCACTTGAATCTATAAGCAAAGCAACTGGGCCAGGAGTTGGATGTTCTGGCTTCTTTCCTCATTGGGACACCCACTTTCCGGGAGACATCCACTCTGGGCTGTGACACAAAAGGAAATAGTAATGTCTGTACCTTTAAGGGTTGGGATAGACATGGAAGTTGGCATAGTTGGTACCACCAGAGCTCTGAACAATAAGAGCTATTACTTGTACCATCACAATATAGACTCAGTTGTCCACAAGAAAGAGGGAATGAGATAAAGCATTATCTCTTTAATAACAAGTGTTGGTCCACCATGTCTGGGGTTGAGAAGTTGCTGAATAAGTATGTTATGTAATAAATGGATGAATTAAATACAGAAATAAACTAGCCTGGATTGAGCATTCTGCTCACTAAAGTCTACCTTCTCAATCTTTCAGAATGACCCCCAAGGAACAAAAGTTTGAAGGATGTGGATTATCTTTTAATGAGACAAACTTATTTTGAATGAATTTTAAAGGCAGAGTATTTTTAAATTTCCTTTCTGAGTCTCATATCCACTATTTTTTCCCCAAATGACAGTGATTTTATTCTTTTTAAATTTAATCCAATTAATTTATTTTACTGAAGCCTCCATTCCCTCTTCTCTTTCTACTCCCCCCATCTCCCCTCCAGCCCTCCCCCAGTCCACCCCTCCTCTGTATTCTCTAAGAAAAGGGGAGGCCTCCATGGGCATCAGCAAAGCATGGCATATTAAACTGTCATAAGACTAAGCACCTCCCCCCTGTATTCAGGCTGGGCAAGGCAATCCCATATGAGGAATAGATTTCCAAGAGCCAGACAAAGCTCAGGGAGACACCCTCTGTTCCCACTGCCAGGAGTCCTACATGTATAAACGTACATAACTGTCCCATGCAGTCTCCCTGATTGTTAGTTCAGACTCTGAGTTCCCATGAGCCAAGTTAGTCACTTGGGTGGGTTTCTTGAAGTTCCCTGACCCCAATGGCTCCTATAATCCCTCCTCTCTCTCCTCAGCCGAACTCTCCTTGGTTGGCCCAATGTTTGGCTGTGGGTCTCTGAATCTGCCTCCATCCGTCACTGGATGAAGGCTTTCCAATGACAACCAGGGTAGTCACCAGTACAGTCACAGGGGTTGGCCAGTTCAGGCTATGTATCCAGGTCTGCCAGGAATCTGAGCTGGAGCCATCCTTATAGAATAGTGGAAGTTTCCTTTGCCTCAGGCTCCTATCTGACTCTGTAAAGCCCTCATTCCAAGTAATCTTTTTCAGCACACTCTCCGGCTGCCTGCCCTCCAACCCAATTCCTCACATTCGCATGCCCACCTGCCCCTATTCCAAACAGGAAATCTCTATTCCCCCTTCCCAGGGAGATCCACTTGGGCCTTCCTTGTTATCTAGCCTCCGTGGGTCTCTGGATAGGTATCTGATCTGTAGCATGATTATTCCTTACATTACATAATATGTTTGTCTTTCTGGGCCAAGGTTACCTCACTCAAGATGAGTTTTTCTAGTTCCATTTGTTTGCCTGCAAATTTCATGATGTCATTGTTTTTAACAGGTTGAGTAGCATTCTATTGTGTACTACATTGTCCTTATCCATTCTTCGGTTGAGGGGCATCTAGGTTTGGTTTTTTGGGGGGAGGGGGTTGTTCTGGCTATTACAAATAAAGCAGCTATGAACATAGTTGAGCTAATGTCCTTGTGGTATATATCCAAGAGTGGTATAGCTAGATTCTTGATTCCCATTTTCTAAGAACCACCATACTGATTTCCACGGTGGCTGTACAAGTTTTCACCCCCCACCAGCAATGGAGGAGTGTTTCCCTTGTTCCGTGTCCTATGCTGCATAAACTATTATTTGTGTTTGTATTTTGCCATTCTAACAGATGAAAGATGGAATCCCAGAGTTAAGAATCACAGACCAATTACACAGATATCATTGAACAGTCAAAGGAGAGTTCGCTCAAGATGAATGCAATAAGGAGAGATTGAACTCAACTGATAGAATGACAGAGCTGGTAAGAGCTAATAGGAATGTGCTACAGGGTGTTAGAGAGCTAACTGGGCAGTGTGAATGGGTCATTCTTTCACATTTGTAAATTTCTACAGTTGAAGTTAGGTTCCTCCCCTGAGGGGGGTAGAGAAGCTGTTTCTCTTGTGATGCTATCATTTGAAAAGGGTAATCCCCAGATCCCTGATAACAACTCCAGTGCTGAGTCTGTGAGCAGATTTACATATCAAAGAAGAAAAGAAAGTTTACAACCGCCTTAGGGAAAGGAAGGTTACAAACCTCTAAGTTGAACTACAGGCTCTAAGATTTGGTCAAACTGAATAGAATTAATCATATTCAAACACACACACACACACACACACACACACACACACACACACACACACACACTCCTAAATACTTAAATACAACCTGATCAGCTCATATAATGTGAGATCACACATAGGTGTGATTTCAGAGCAGACCACTTGGCATTTGATTGCTCTGTGAGTTCAAGGCACTTCTGGTATATAGAGCAAGTTCCAAGACAGCCAAGGCTACAGTGGGAAACCCTGTCTCAAAAATAAATAAATAAGTAATTTGATTAATTAAAAAAACTTATTCATCCTGATTTTATTTTTATTATGATGGAGTTTCATAATGATAGCATTTCTGAATTAATTTACCCTTGAGGTTTTTTTTTTTTAATTTTTATGAAGGAAAATCATTTTTCCAGTATTAGTTTACTATTTTCACTTAATATTAGTATTTTTAGCTTAGCTTTTATATTTTTTCAAAACAAAAATCTCAATTACTATTATTGCTTTAACAATGATGCCTTAAGCTTTGGCATGCATCTTTTTTAAAAAATTTGTATGGTTTTCATGCAAACGTTGTCTACATGTACATATATGCATCATGTAAGTGGCTGGTGTCCATGGAAGCCAAAATAAAGCAAAAAAAAAAATCCTCTGCAATTGGAATTGCCTCTGCAGGATCCCGACAGGTGTCCTTTGGGGATGGGGGAAAATAGGTATAACTCTGACACTGGCCTTGGGAACAAGTTGAAACAAGCTCAGTTTATTCCAAGAAGGGGTTAGCATTATGTACCCCTCAACCCTGCCCCAGGGGAGGAGAGCCACTGAGCTGGCATCTGCTGAGGTGATGTGGTCACTGTCCATAGGTCCACATCATCTCTCGTGTGCTCTTCTCCACCCTCTGGCAGACGCAGGCTGCCTGTCAGGAAATATCTACTGCGCATGTTCTTACTGTCAGTCTAGACCTGCAGTCAGGAGATAATCAACTGTGCATGCTGTAGGCCTGCTGTCAGGCCCATTGAGGCTTAATTTTTCCACACACATAGCTTCTTAGTATCTAACCCAAGTTCTCGGCAAAGCAGAAGGTTCTCTTCATTGCAGAACCATCTCTCCAATTTTTCCATTTTAAAAGCCCTTTGCTCCTGAGGACCAGGAGCAAAAATAACACTGAAAATAATCAAAGGGACTTTCATTTGTGAGTTTAAGCAATTTGTTCTGTATTAATTAAACAACTCTTTTGAGATAATGAGAATATCCATAGCAGTGTGCCTTAGGAAGTGCAAAGAGAGCCTCTGATGCGTCTTGGATCCTTCAGCTTGGCAAAAGTATTGAAAAGGTCCTTAGCATCTATGTGGTAAAGACAAAAACAAGATGCCAAAGTATCTTAGTCACTTGCCAAAAGAAGAGAGCACTTCCTCCTGAGAAAGTTTTATGGAGAAGATGGTTTTGGAACAAGATTTGAGATCGGTAGGTTTACTGAAAAAGAGAAATAACATTTTGGGAGCTGATGTATGGGATAAGAAAAGCCAGAGATTAAAAAAAAAAAAAAATGCTGTTTGTGTGCAAGCAAAAGACAATATATTCAACACTTTAATTATGTTTCTTCAACTATTAAAATTTGGACTATTACATTATATCACCAAAGCTATCTTCTACTCAGCACCCAAGCATAGTCTTAGGAATGATTCAAAGTCTTGATTTCATCTTCAAAGTCTCAGCTGAGTTTGTATCAAATGGAGCCTGAATTCCTGTGCTTTTCTGCAGACTACATGATTTGAGAGTCATCATATTTGACTGATATCTTCTCCTACCCTGACAACTCCCCTCCCTTTCAAACTCTTGCCCAGATGGTTTGGGTCAACCCAGATTTATCTCTAGTAAAATACTGGAGCCTGGGGGCAAGGATTGAAACTAATGGCACAGAGCATCATATTGCATATGCAAAGAAACTCGGTAGAAAAAACACTGTGATTTTTAACTTCACAATGAGGGAGTTACAGCTCAAAATCCTTTCTCTTCCTAAATGAGCAATTAATTCTTCTACACTGATGCGGAATTGCTATAGGGAAGTGGTGCATATAATGTCTGACCTTTACTTATTTCATTTTGAGATTATAATTATAGTTCTTTCTTCCATTCCCCTACAAGCCTTCCTAAATAACTGTACCCACTCTCCTTCAAATTCATAGCCTCTTTATCCTTTGTTATTAGATACATATGTGTATATACATACATATTCCTAAATATAACCTGTTCAGTTCATATAGTGATACTTTTATACATGTTTTCAGGGCTGACCCACTGGCGCTGGACAACCATTTGGTGTGATCTTCTCTGGAGAGGACCACCTTCCCCAGCTTTCCTCATTTACCTACAGTTCTTTGTGTTCTATATTTAAAGATCTGATGAAAGGTAACAGAAGTTTTTCAGGACAAAAGGAACAGAACCCCACTTGGGATGGTGGAAGCTCTGGTGGATACAGTTTTTGCTATATAAGCACAAAGGCCTGAGTTCAGATCCCACATTAAAGCTGGCCATGAGGGCATGCAACTGTAATACTAGCACAGTAGAATAGAGTCAGGCAGATCCCAGGGACTTTCAAACAAACCAACCTCGCTGAAAAAGGAGCTCCACACTCAGTAAGAAACCTATCTCAGAAAATAAGGTGACAAGTGATAGAGAAAGACAGTGAGCATTGGCCTCTGGCCTAACAAACACATGTACATACACACACACACACACACACACACACACATATACACACACACACCTGTGATTGCAGAAACCCATATGAGCACACTCACGTGCATCATATACACACATAAATTGAACAGAAGTATATACTACACATGCATAAAGCAATTTAATTTTGTCTTGGTGGGAATGTATTTACATAAATTTAGTGCCTACATAGATTCACTGAGAGAATATTTAGGTTATAATAGCATATATTCAGTCTGCCATTCACCAAATTATAACCATAGGTATCTGTGAGGTTTGTAACACTACCATTAGCAGAAGAGTAATAGCAACTATTTATGTGGTTTCTTAATCAGCCACTAAAACGAGAATGTGGAGATCTGCATTGATTAATACACTTCTCTAAGATAAGTAAACAAGAATGACTGTTATAGTAGAAACTAACTGGAATTTTTCTTTCTTATCAACATGTCTATAAATGGAAACTGCTTGCAGAGTAGATTAATTGAAACTATTAGGAATGCAAAAATCTCAGGATACCCCACTTTTAGAGCACCGATATCATCACTGATGTTATTGTCCTTTTAGTAATCGTGTATATAAAGAAACACATTGAAGCCTCAAAGTTCACAGAAAGTATTTGGCAAGCAAAAACAATTTTCTTTTTACAGTTTCCGCAGTAAATATTTTGGAAGCCAAAACAGTTTTCTTGTTGCAGTTTCTGCTTTCCACACGTCAGAAAAACAGACAAGAGCACTTACATTTCTCAATCATTTAAAGATCACACGGAGAACCCAGATCCACATGGTCCACAGTCCCTGGTGATTAACATTGTGTCCTGCCATTTGCCGGAATTTGTTAAATAGCTTTTAATCACTACTTTGCTTTTCCCTTTAAATGGCAAACCTTATAAATCCAAAGAAAATCTTGCATGACATTTTTTTTTTTTTTTTTTTTTACATTGGCATTAAAGATTTGAAGTGAAAAATTGTCACCATGCTTTGGGTGGTTTTGAACTGTGGTTCTTTTTCTCGTTTTCAGGTTTTTGAAAATATCTCCTGCAATCAAACCTCTTTCTTTGTATATGCTGCCTCTGAGCAAGAGGCTGGGTGAAATATGCTATTTGTTTTCAACAACAATATTTTTAAAACACAAAGAGTTTGCTTTTGATATTGCCCAATATCGCATTGAATATTTCTGGAGATTTTTTTAAAATGAAAATTTCAAAATGATGTAAATTAATCCTTACACATTTGCTGAGAACCCAAAATGGTGCAACTTATTGAACATACTATAAGAAGTTCTTAAATTCTTTAAATATAAGACTACCGTGTGGGCTCACAATTTCTGGATATAAGTCTAAACGAAATGAAATCATGATCTCAAAGAGACCTCTGCACTGCCATGTTCCCGGTAGCATTGTTCACAGTACCAAGAAGTGAAGACAGTCTAAATATCCACAACATAAATGAATAAACAATGCAGCTGGGCTGCCTTACACAGAAAGTCAATTTTGCAATGTGAGGCAATGCAGATTAAAATTGACAACATTTTCCTAAGCACAGTAAGCAGGTCTCAGAAGGATAGAGAGGGCCTGGCTCCATTTACACAAACCCAAAACAGACTCATTAAGTCAGAGTAGCATAGTCGGTCCAGGCATGGGGTGGAGGGAGAAATCGGTGATTACCAACCAGGGCCATTTTGATGTATGATCAGAAGGATGGTTGGTTTATGGACTGAAACATCCTTAAAGGAAAAGAAATCTTGTGCTAATAAATCTTATTATAATAAAACAATATGTGATACACTTACAAAATAACCCTGCCACTATGACTCTAAGAACATTGTGAGAAGGGGTGGGGCATAAAGATTCCAGGAGCCAGAGGAATTCCCTGGGAGATTGTGTCGCCTGGAAATGTCAGAGGAAAAAAAAATAAGATAATAAAGCATGTTCTTCTTGGCCTGTTAGTCTATTGATTTGGGAAGTAGTTTCCATAGGAATGAAAAATAAGGAGATAATCATACAATTAGAACTGAAAATTACTTCCAGCTTCTTCTGTGTACAACAATTCAGTCCTAGATTTCCCAACTTAAAATATCAAGCAATGCAAACCAAAGAATATGTGTCTTATGGTTTACTATTGTTGTGAAGATATAGCATGACCATGCACCTCTTACAAAGAAAATATTTCACTGAGGGTGGCTCACCTACAGATTCAGAGGTTCAGTCCATTGTGGTCATGGAGGGGAGCATGGTGCCCTGCAGGCAGATGTGGTGCAGGAGCAGAGAATGTGACATCTTGCAGGCAACAGGAAGTGAACTGACTGTCACATTGAGGAAGGCTTGAGAAAAAGAGACCTCAGTGTCTGCCCCCACAGTGACACACTCCCTTCAATGAAGGCCACACCTCCTAATAGTGCCACTCCCTTTGGGGGCCATTTCCTTTCAAACCACCACAGATGGAAAGCCCCACATTTTCCAAAATGAATAAAATATCATTTGGTAAGGGGCTTATATTTACTTACACATTAACATCAGATTTTGTTGTGCTATTCGGTGGTCTGTATACGGATTGTGTGCCATCCTATACAACAGATGCTCTAGTTCATTCTGTCTTCTATTCTCTGATGTGTTCAGAAGGATTTGCCAGGATTATTCTATATCATTATCTCTGTGGGAAAAAAAAAATCAAGCACTAGTTGTCATGGGTATAAGATCCTAAGTCCACTTTACCTTTACAATGTCTCTAAAGCCCCTTGTTATGCTGTGTATGAGGTACATGCTTTTGCTGTACATGCTGGAGAGATGTTTGTTGTTAATAATTATGAAGATGATCATAAAAGTATTTAACATTTAACTTGTCAGCTTACATTATACTCTTTAGATAATGAAGCAGAGGGCTAGTTCATTAGTTCTTACTACAGCATAGGATTGCCTGCCTTTCAAGTGTGTTCAGTGTGCTTAGCCCCAGTACCCATCATCTAATAATTAGCTAAGTGTGAGGGTAAATTTCCAAGTGGGTAACTGTAAGCTGACAATACTTGCAAGATTATGTGGGGGAGATTAAGCCCTCTCAAGACCTGTCAACACAAAGGTCACTGCTTCTCAATACTGACTGCACTTTTAGTGAGTACTGGCATTCTTTTGGAAGGGTTAGGTTAATACAAACAGAATTCAGTGAGCAAGGAGTTTGAACAAAGATCTTTTTTTTCAAACTTTGGGATACAGTAGGTGTTCAGAATGTGTAGACCAGGCTGACAACCAATAAACGGATTGAGTGTTTAGAAGTTAGCCACCAGTCCCCCTGCTTTGTAGGAAGGATTTATTTCAGGGACTTCAGCTTGATATTATATTTTTCATTGGCTCTGTTGCTCTCCAAATGGTGAAAAGATTGCAGTACCAGCAGGTAGGGAGTACCAATCTACTGAGACAGAAAACTGTTTTGGGAATATGTCTCACAAGAGTCTGAAAAGCCTCCCAGGGAATCCTATGTACAGTAATGTTGTAAGCAAAAATTTCAGTAAACTTTTGGCTGCTATAGATATTTAGCATCTGATAGCATTGTCAGTCACCATATAGCTTGAGTTGGTGAAAAGAAAAAGGAGTAACCTAATCAAGTGGTTATATTTACATATTCTCTGAACTTCTGCCACTTCCTCTAAAAAATAATTACTGATGATGAAATTTTGCTATTTTTAGTACTTTCAAAAAGCAGTGGATGAAATAAATACCCACACAAATGGTCTTCCAAATAATGTTTTATAAACATGATTATGTTGATGTTATTATAATCCCTAAAATAAATGGCTTGTTTAGATTTACATGATAGTCTGTTGCTTCTGGAGCAAAAACTAAATTCAGAGTGACAGGGTCACTAGTTGTTTCCTTTTCTATCTGATGGATGAATCTGTTATTTAGACAAATAAACATTTTATATCCGGCTACCTTGTTGATTGAGATCTCATACGCTGTGTGGCTTGTTAGACTCCATATTGTTCCTACTCTCGCTTCCTGCTCTTGGTCTCTGACTGGAATCATTGGCTCTTCTCTGGCCTTGAAGTTGGTAGTATTCTTTCCTTGTTACTCTTGCGTTTCCATCTGTTTTTCTCTTCTTGACATGCAAATTTTCTTCACATTTCTACTCTCAGCTCTATGAAATCCCACACCATGTGGGATTCTTCCTTTTGGGGTGAGGTTCGTTTGGTGTTCTCATAATCTGTGCCCTTGGTCTTAGTACATGGCAAATCCCACCCCATTGAGTTTCCACATTCTCTCTGTCTTCATGGTGCATCCCTGGATTAAAGTTGAGATTGAAATTTAGTCTTTGATTTTGAATATTTGACATGGTTAACATTTGACACCATTGCTAGGAAACTGACAAAATACCTCATTTCCTGGATAAGGGAGCTAAGGATGGGATGCCTCCCAGGATGAAGACAAACAGGAACCAGGAAGACTGAAGACACATTCAGTGAAGTGGATGTAGAAGGCACACATCAGAGGGTCAAGAGGGGCAAACTGGGAAAGAAACAAGCTGTTTACTTGGAATAAACTTTGAATTTTGAGTCAATTATAGCTGTCATTGAAGAATAAGGTAATGCAGTTCTGACAGTGTAGGAACTATGTTCATTCAGAGTGGCTTGAGCCATTGGTTATAGAAACCCAGGTTCTTACCAGAGCAACTTAAAACCCAAAGCATTATATGTGTTTTCCTTCTTGGGCAGCTGCTCATATTGGGGTGTGTGTGTTAGGAAGAAATAACCACCCACATGCTGTTGTCTATGATTTCTCTTTAACTGTAGCAGTCATTTGAAAGACTTTTGTGGGTTTTCTATTACTTAATGAAAGACCAGAGTTGGAAGCTGCCTCTTGCACACCCTATTCCTTTACCCCTCTCCTTACCTGACACAACAGTTATCTGGATCTGAACACTGAAGAGTTGGCTATTCAAGAGTTGAGTCTCTTTCTGGCCACATGATCAAAATAAAGGACTGGGAGTCACTTTTTGGTATTAGGTGGTTCT
This sequence comes from Phodopus roborovskii, assembly GCF_943737965.1. Taxonomy (NCBI): domain Eukaryota; kingdom Metazoa; phylum Chordata; class Mammalia; order Rodentia; family Cricetidae; genus Phodopus; species Phodopus roborovskii. The sequence continues at coordinate 17,072,621 of NW_026126511.1, forward strand.
AGGAATGTGTGCTTTAATACCTTTTCTTTTCCATGAAAGTCATTATTTTACCTACTAATCACCAACACATTTTAAAGTAGCTATTTTTGTCCTTCAAGCTAGAATTTAGATGCATTTCTTTTAAGCTTCTAATTACCCCTCCCGGAGCACATTGTTGATAGTGAATGTGAAAAGTCTGAATTATGTTTGTAGAACAAACAAGGCAGGTCATTCTCTCTTTCTATGTATATTGGTTTCCAGATCCATCTGCTCCAAATACAGTAACGTCAGAACCACATCTCTACCTGTGGTGGTCTGAATAATAATGGCCCCATAGGCTCATATACTTGAATGCTTAGTCATTAGGAAGTGGCACTATTTAAGAGGGATTAGGATATGTGGCCTTACTAGCGTAGATGTGGCCTTATTGAAGAAAGTGTGTTACTGGTGTAGGCTAAAGCAATTTTTTTCTACCATTTATTACAAAATTGTAAAGGTTAAAAACCTGAGATAATGACAAACAACCATTTGCTTCCTGGCTAGAAAAAAGACCAAGCAAGCCTTTCAGCCTCACCATTTTTCCTGGGGGGGGGGGGGGAGGGGGAAGGCTCTCTGTGACCAGATGTTTCATTCCCGATCACCAATTTCTGAATAACCATTCATTGGAAATATTTGGCCAATGGTGTAGTATTTTACTAACTAGCTCTTACAACTTAAGTTAACCCATTTCTATTATCCTATGTTTTACCAGGAGGCTTGTAGCTTGTTACCTCACATCCTGCTTCCCTGGCAGCTGCTTGTGTTTCTCTCTGCCTTTCTTCTCTCTGTGTCTGTCTGGATTTCCTGTCTGGCTCTATTCTGCCTGGCTACTGGCCAAATCAGCATCTTCATTAACCAATGGTAACAAAACATATTCACAGCATACAGAGACACATCCCACATCATCTCCTGTTTTCTGTCTAATTAAAAAGGAAGGTTTGACCTAAAGAAAGGTCTAGAGACCTACAAGACTGATTCCAGCTAACAATTTGAGCAACTATGGAAAGGCTACCATAAATGCCCTTCCCGGATAGTGAGATCAACAACTAACTTATCCACCATCATGGAGCCCTCATCTAGTACCTGTTGTAAACAGAAGCAAACACCCATAACTAAACACTGAGTCAAACTAGATTCCAGATGCAGAGGGAGAGCACAAGACCAGGTTGCAGAAACACATAGAGACAGCTGACCTGAGCAAGGAGGAGGCAATGGACCCCCCAGACTGATAGCTGGGAATCCAGCATGGGACTGACTCAGACCCCCTGAATATGGGTCTCATCCAGAAGGACTGAGCAGTCTAAGGGACCTCAGACAGTGGAATCAGGATGTATTCCTGGTGCACAAAAGGACCTTGAGGACACATTCCCCCATGGAGGGATATTCCTTTAACCTAGAGACAGGAAAGAAGTCCTAGACTCTACTTCAAATGACTTGACAGATTTACATGGCCCCACCTGGATGACATAGCCCTACATGTGGAATAGGGATGGGGGATGGGAGGGGCGGGAGGTCAGAGTGCATGTGAGGGTGGAGAGATGGTAAGAGGGAGGGAGGGACGGGGAGAGGGAACTGGGATCGACATGTAAAATAAAAAATAATAATAAAGTAAAATAAAAAATGAAGGTTTGTACTTTAACATTGTAAAACTACATATAACAAAACAGGCATTAAGCAAGAATCACAGTTGTAGTATTTCATCTATTTGTATTTGACAAAAAAATAAAGAAAACACTCTATCTTTAACCTATGTTTGTGAGTCTGAGGTTTTATATCTAATTTATCTTTTATTATAACTAAGGAAAACTATAATTATAACTATCTAGTCTTCAACTCAAGACTCCAAAAGAATATAATATTACCTGAGTAAACAGGAAGTATAGAGCAAGAGACTTTCAAAATTAAGAGAAATGACAGAAACAGCTGGCTACCTGGACTCACCCTATGTTTCTCTGTGATGTTGGGACATCCAACTTCAGCCTACAGGCCTAGAATATCTGACAGACTTTTCTGATAAGCAGGAAATTTTTGAAAGACTGTCCTATCTTGTCTTGGAAAAGTTCACCAGTCACTTTTCCTGTGTCCTTCTTGTCTGGTTTGGACAGCATTGTAGTCAGCAACTGAGGCGAGGACAGTTTCTTTCCCAATTCTTAACACAATACTGTCCTTTCCTCCACATTTTCTCTTCACTTTTAAATGTATTTGTTAATTTATATTTAATTAATTAGTTAATTTCATAGCCGAGTTTGCCATTTAAAAATCCCCAAATGTCTCACCAGTTCTGATGCCAATGCTTGTGCCAGGGTAATTAGATGTAGTGACAATGTTCGACCAGCAGGTGGAGCAGGTATGGCACCAAGGCAGCTCAAGCTCAGTATGCCAGGAACAAAGCAGACAGACCAGCTTCTGCCCTGGCAACCTATGTGCCTGGAGCAGAATTGACCTGGGAGGGAAGCAGCGGACATAGAGGTGAACTGTGAAGATCGGGGGATTTGGGCCTCGGAGGGCAACACCAGAAAACTCCCCACATCGGGGAAAGCAGGCTAGGAGGGTAACTGGGAGAAGGACCACTGCGATGGCAGTGATTGGCATGGAGGAATCATGACACCTTTACATCGTTTAACAATGCCCTGTGTGGACACCAGATAAAGCCATTTCTTTTACCATTTATTATAAAATAAAACTGAGGGACAAATATTAAAGATAAAATCCTGAGATAATCACAAATGATCACAGAACACATTGCCGCCATTGGCTTCTTGCCTTGAAAAAGACCAAGCAGCAAACCTTACAGCCCTGCTTCTTCTTTCCCTGGGCCTCTCTTTCTCAAGTCCGCCAGGGAAACTCTATGATCCATCTGACTGGTTGAACGGAACCAACTCCTGACTCCACTGGACACTGGACCACGATATAGATAAGATTCCTGTAACGGTGGGCTTTGGGGTTTCAAAAGCACAAGCCAGGCACAGTGGCTCTCTCTTCTTGCTGCCTGCAGATCCAGATGTAGAATTCTCAGCTACTTCTCCAGAACCATCCCTGCCTGCATGCCACCATGGTCCCCACTGTGATGACAATGAACTAAACCTCTGAAACTGTAAGCCAGTCCCAGTTAGGTGCTGCCCTTTACAAGAATTGCTGTGGTCGTGGTGTCTCTCCACAGCAATAGAACACTAAGACGCTGCCCTTTTATAGTCATGCCTTTGAAGTCAATTTTGTTCTCTTGAGAACGGCTCTTTAGCTTAAGTTTTCAGAGTCACCTAACCCTGTCATTCCAACACCATACGCATGCATAAGGGCTCAGGAAATTGTAATTCTAATTCCTTGATTATAACAATGGTGTTGTAAACCTCTTTTGAGTACCACTATTTAGATACACTGCCTTAATGAGATAAAAAATAATATCAGAATGTCAAAATCAAGCTCAAATCTGCCTATTTGTCCTATCCATTTTCTACCTATTCTCACTTCTCCCCACATTAACCGTTGCAGTCCTCGTCCATTTTGAATCCTATGCGATGACGGAGCCTTGTTGCCTTTTGCCTGCAAGTCTTCAGACCTTTTTGTTGCAGGAGAAAATCTAACTTTTTACATTCCTCCACCCTCTGCTTGTGCTCAAAAAGCAATAGCTTTGCATCTTGGTGCGTGTGAAGTGCCAAAACTCACCCAGGGGATGAAAGAATGGGAAAAGATTTAGTATCTGTGGCAAGTAAAATACTCGCTGGAGATGTTTCCACAGCAAATGCTTTCCCTGAGCCTAGAGAGGAAGCAATGGGCATGGAAGAAATCAAAGCGTATTCATAAGGGAAACATGCAAAAGATCAGGCACAGGCTTTAGCATGCTTGGTTTAAGGGATGTATTTCTAAGTGTTCTCAGTTTCAGGTTAGAAACTATAAAGATATTAAACTGGGCATGCTCTGTTCAGTGTTTATAGAGTTGTGTTCACTCTAGGTTACGTGACAGAGCAAGGCAAAGTGACTTATTGACCTAGATAGGTTCCATTCAATTTCCTCCCTAGAATTTTAACCAAAACAAAGCTAAATGGCTTTGAAGAGAAGACCGGTCTTCTAAAAAAAGACAGCAGTTTCTCCCCTTTAAATGTTTTAACTTTTTTCCCTAGGTGCCCGCCTTGCTTGGACGCTAATGCATTATAAGGCTTGGCATAATCTGCTTGCTTCACCAGCATCAAGTCCCCTCATCTCCAGTCCTTCTTCTCTGAGCTTTTCCATGGTTCCATGGTTTGGGCTTGCATAGCTGCTCATTCACTGGGAATGTTCTGAGTCTGAGGCTGCCCAATTACTACTGAGAGAAGATCCCAAAGACTCTCTCTCTCTGATCATCACCTCTCTCTATTACTTCACTTTCTGTGGAAGACTTTCAGGTTTGTTGAACACCAAAGGGTCTCTTAAAATGTGATTCACTTGGTACTAAATTGAGGACAGCCACAGGGAGCTAGGAATCCTAATCCTGTTCTCTATTGCCCAGCTATAAATGTCATGCTTTCTTTTTAACACCCACCTAATTTATAGTTGTGTCTTTAGCTGTGTGGGTTTTCTCATCCTATTAGACTATAATTCTGTAAAGGAAGAAGTAGCAGCTATTTTTCCTCAATCCTCTTGTCTCCACAGCCTCACTCTGTACTCAGAACAAGGCACCTGGAGTGTAATTACTGCTTTTGAAGAACCACATGCATCATTGGCTACCTCTGCTACAAAGATGAATGGAGTATAGGCATACGAGTAACAAAAACACTTGGCTTCCCTCTGTTTTGCCTTACAAAACAGATGTCATTATGTAAGAGCATTTTGAAAATAATGTTTTTGCCTGTGTTCCTTAGACTTGTTCATGTGTTTTAGCTCTCTGGGGCTCATGAATTCCACTGTTTAAAAAGGATTTGCATTTGCTTGTGTGTATATGCAGGGTTATGCATGTGAGTATAGGTACTTACAGATTATAGAGGTGTTGCCCCTAGATCTGGGGTTACAGGCAGTTGTGAGCCACCTGGTGATAGTGTTATGAATTGAACTCAGGTCCTCTGGAAGAATAGTACTGTTAATTACTGAGTCATCTCTCCAACATCACCAATTCCACTTTTGGTCAGATTTGATCTATTCAGCTAACGTGGGCTGGATTTAATGCAATATCTGCACATACTCCTGGTCTAGTAAGTTGGTAACCGAAGATACTTTCCTTTTAAAATACATTTATTTCTTTGTTGCTAGGAGGTTGCATATGTGGAGATCAGATGACAGCTAGCCAGAATTGATTCTCTCCTTCCACCATGTAGACCCTAGAGATCGAATTCAGGCTGTCAGGTAAGAGAATGGAGCTTGCTACTACCTAACCATAGAGAATTGGAGGTCTGTACAGACAGGCAGGAAGTGAGCTAGCTGGGTGTAAACAGAATATAAGCAGTGTTTAGCAGGAATTTACTTCTTGTTTGCTGAGACACTAAAGAGGTAAGATGTGGTGGTGGCTTGCTCCTCTCTGATCTCAGCATTTTCTTTTCTATATCTGACTCCAGGTTTTTATCAGACCAATTAAGAACTTTATTTACATGTAGCCAAAGGCCACTGTCCTACCAGAGACAGTTGTTCAACTGTGTTCATTGTGGCTTTATTCATAATAGCCAGACATAGGAAACAACTTAGATGTCCCTCAAGATAAGAATAGATTTTTTAAAATGTGGAACATTTATATCATTAAAAAAATGACATCATGCTGAGGTATTTGATCCACTTGGACTTGAGTTTTGGATCTATTTACATTCTTCAACATGTGGACTTGCAGTTATGCCAACACCATTTGTTGAAGATTCTTTTTTCCATTATACAATTTTGGCTTCTTTGTCAAAAATCAGGTGTTCATAGGTGTGTGGATTAAAAACAGGGTCTTCAATTTGATTCCATTCATCCATGTGTCTGTTTTTTATACCAATACCAAGCTGTTTGTATTACTGTAGCTCTATAGTAGAGCTTGAAACCAGGGATGGTGATGCCTCCAGAAGTTGCCATTATGGGGTTAGGGAGAAACTTGGTGCTATAGAAACCATAAGGATGACCCTAGCTAAGATTCCTAGGAATACTGGAGAGGGTGTCTGGATGGGCCTTCCCTTTTAATCAGGTTAGTGACCTCCCTAATTGTTACCATAGAACCTATATCCAGGAACTGATGGAAGCAGATGCAGAGACCCACAGTCAAGCACTAAGCTGAGCTCCTGGAGTTCGACTGAAGAGAGGGAAGTAGTATCATATGATTCAAGATCATGATGGGGAAAATCACAGAGACAGTTGACCCTTGCTAGTAGGAACTCATGGATTATGGACTGAAAGCTGGGGAACCTGGATGGGATTACAGAAACTCTGAATGTGGGTGACAGTTATGTGGCTTTATCTGTTGATGGGTGGGTGCAGGGGAGGGTCTGGCAGTAGCACCAGAATCTATTCTAGGTGCATTAACTGGCTTTTCAGAACCCATTCCCTATGGTGGGATACCTTGTTCAGCCTTGATACATGAGGAGTGGGGTTTGGTCCTGTCTCAACTTGGTATATCAGACTTTGTTGACTACCCAAGGAAGTCCTTACCCAATCTGAGGAGTAGATGGGGGGCAAAAATGGTGGTAGGTGGGGAAGGAGGAAGAACTGGGATTGCTATGTAAAATGAAAAGTAAAATTTTAATTAAAAAAGAGTATATTTAAACGAAATAAAAATTCAACTTGTTTTTAATACTTAAAAATATGACATCATGAAATTTCCTGGCAAATGGATGGGACTAGAGAAAAATCGTCCTGAGTGAACTAACGCAGACACAGAAAGACAAATAGGGTATGTATTTGCTTATATGTGTATATTAGTTGTTAAGACAATGGTAAAAAAAAATAAAGTACAACCCATAGAACCATAGAGGAGAGGAATAGAGTAAAAAAAAGAGAGAAAACATATATCTCTTTAGGAAAGAAAATGAAATAGATAGTTATGGATAGATATGAATGTACTCTGCATGCTCTCAACAGAGAAACAAAAACACAAAGCCAGCCACAAAACCTTCATCTACAATGGTGTGCCACCTGCAAGACACATTAGAACAAGGGTGACACAAAGCTTGGGAGAGTCACCAACCAGTAACTGTTCTGATGTAAGACCTGTTGTAGAAGATGGAACACATACCCAACACTGCTTGGGTGACCTAGCATGAGAGTAGGTAACCTAGGGACTTAGGGTAAAACCAAATAATGCTGGTCTAAAAAAGAAAAAATATATAGTGATAAAATAACCCCTAATATAATTCTGCGTATTCACAGATAAGCACCTTGTTCCATCATCAAGATGGGATTCCTCCTTCATCAGATGGGAACAAATATGAAGACCCAAATCCCAACATTATACAGAAAGTGAGAAACCTGTGAACACTCAGCCCTAAATAGTAGCCCTAAATAGGGAACCCTTTAGATGATAAAGAAGAAAAAGTTTAAGAGTCAGGGGCATTGAGGGACAACAAAACAAACAAACAAAAACTAAAAATCCCAGAGCCCTCTAAATCATCATGATCAATGCACATAGAAACTCAGAGACTGATGAAGCATGCACAGGGCTGAACGAGGTCCTATATACATTTTAGCTTCCAGTTTTTAGTGTTGTTATGGGATTCCTGAGTGTGCAATTGAGTGGGTCTGATTCTTGCGCCTTCTCTGGGCTCTTTTCATTTTGTTGGTTTGCCTTGTCCAACTTCGATGTGATACTTTTTGTTTTATCTTATTGTATTTTGTAAAATGAACGAATAAATGGAAACCTAGTCACTAGAGTAAAGGTTAAACCACTGACTTGTTATGTATACCTGCTGGGAGAGGGAAAACCATTTTTCTCCAGTAGAGTTACACAATTTATGTAAAACACTCCAGGACAAAACTCATGGTCAGAAGTAGTTAACCAACATAATGGACTCCACATATTTTTCTGTGCTTTTCTTTGGTTACAGTTTGGAGAGGGTTTTGTTTTGTGTTTTCTTTTTAAGTCTTTTGTTTTCTTAGTTTTTTTTTTGGGGGGGGGGTGCTATGCTCATTTTTTAGTTTGTGTTTTGAGAAATAGGGTGGGGAGAGGACCTGGAAGGACTTAGGAGATGGGAAGAATATAATCAAAATATATATGAACTTAAAAATCGCTTCGTATGATAAAACAAAAATGAAAAAAGAAAGATTAGGAGGTGTGGACTTGTTAGAGCAGGTGTGGCCTTTTTGGAGTAGTTGTGGCCTTTTGAGAGGAAATGTGTCACAGTGGGTGGGCTTTGAGATTTCAAAAGCTCACACCAGGTCCAATGTCTCTCTGTCTTGTCTGCTGCCTGTGGATCAGGACATGAGGCTCTCAAAACTGTTGCAGTACCATGTCTCTCTGCTTCTTACCATGATTATAGTGGACAAACCCTCTGAAACTGTAAGCAAGCCTTTTCCTTTATTAAATAAAAAAGTAGTAAGTACTTCAAACACATGTGGTTAAATATTCAGAGTAAGTAATTAACTTTGTAAAATAGCATAAGCTAATGAAAGGTACATATGTTGAGGGCACAAAGGTCTTTGTGCCCACTGTTCACTAAGGAAACCAGAAATGTTAAACAAAGCAGAGTGTCTCCTTGATGGAGAGAATAAAATACCTGCATTCCACTCAGAAAACTGGGAGTGAATATACAATATACAATAACTACCTGGTGACATTTTGCTAGCTATAGAGGCATACCTCACCCGAATCCCCCAGAATGTTTATCTCAGATTCTTTCTTGCTAGACCTATCTTTATCTCCTAGTTATAGAACCTATCCTTAGTGGACATGTCAGAGGCACTTCTAGCCTGTAGACCTTTATTTTATCTCAGTTAGAGACCACACCTTAATCGATAGGTCCTTAAACTACCGAAGTCATTGTCATGGTCACATGTACTTTCTAGAGGAGTTTCTATGAAGTTACACCGTAAGTTTTATTAGGCATCTGGAATTGGAATGACTGTTTCCTGAAAACTCTTTTCCAAATTCTATTGTGATTAAATATCCCTACAATGAACAGCCTGGTGTTAGCCTCACCAAAATTAGATCCAAATTGATGAAGTCAATCTGAATCGAGTTTTCATTCTTACCTCTTTGCATCTGGGAATCATTTCACTTATCACCTGTAGAGACTCCCGTCATACACATAATACAGCTGTGGGAGCTATCTAAGCAATGGAGTTGGAACCCTCTAGTACAGACAATGCTGACAGAAATATTGTTGCAGGGTCATCCCTCCGCAATTGCTCCCTCAGAGGAGAGGACCGAGGAAAGGTGAGCACCCTGTCTACCTGTTCCCCAGCCTTAGCCCACTGCAAGGACAATCAGATGTGACAAGGAGCCTGGTCAGGTGCAGGAACTCAGTTTATTGCATCAAGCAGGGGCTTATATAGGGTTGGAGTAGGGGGTGGGAATCTTAGGATGGGGTAAGGTGCCATGAAGAGAAAGACCCATAATGTTCCACCAAGCTAGTGGTTAGCTAGGCAGGGGGCAGTCTTACATTAGTCCTTGCTGAATCACCCTCACCTGGAGATTACAGGCCAAAGACGGTATCCAAACTTTAGCCAGGATCAGATGTTCCACTGGGCCTCGTGCCCAGGCCTCTTTAGGCCCAACAGATTGTAAGTGGGATTATCCCTGGGAGTGCAAGGTGAAACTTGCTATTTATAAGCGAGAGTTTCTTATCCAAGCAAGGTTTGAGCTCTCATTTAAACATCTTGCTGATAAGTCTGGCCTGCAAATGACCAAAAATAATTTATCTTTTAATTAAATTGAAGTATACAAATTGGGAACTTCAAAAGGATCTGAAAAATCTGATTTAAGTTTGATGACACTAAGTAATATATGTATCTGTGTATGGACACACACATGCACATGCATATCAATGTGTGTGTATAATATATGTATTATATTATATATAGCATATATGTATGATGTACATGTGGTAGTTTGAACATAATTGGCCCCCCATCCATAATCTCATAGAGAATGGTACTATTATTAGATGTGATTTTCTTGCAGTGAGTATGGCCCTATTGAAGGAAGTGTGTCACTGTGGGGGTAGGCTTTGAGGTTTCCTATGCTCAGGATGCCATGTCTCAGTTGACCTCCTGTTATCTGTAAGCTAAAATGTAGCCAGCACCAAGTCTTCTTGCATGCCACCATGCTTTCCATCATGATGATAAAAGACTCAACCTCTGAAACTGTGAACAAGCCACCCAAATTAAATGTTTTTATTTAAGAGTTGCCATGGTCATGTTGTCTCTTCACAGCAATATAAACCTAACATATATAAATACACACACACATATATTTATATAGTTTGTATGTGTGTGTGTATAGTCGTTAAACCAGAGCTTGAAATATATACCAATAAATATAATATATATATATAGGTATATATTATATGCCATACAATTGTATAGTAATAGTATATTGGATTATATACTAATATATAATACACACACACACACATATATATATTAGTATATGTTCTAAGCTCTGGTTTAAGCATTGTAGATATATTTCTTTTACATGAGTGCCCTATGAGATCAATAATTTTATTGTAGTCATTTCATCAATAAAGAACACATGAAAAATTAACAACTCAGCTAAAGACATACATATATTATGTCATTTGGCCAAGATTTGTACTTAAATCTTTCTTATTCATTCAAATCAATTCTGAAACATATTCCTCTGACAGAAAAGAAAAGCTATGATTAACTGTTGTTATCAGTGGTGATATTCTTGCTTGGATTAGGGTGGCTGATCAGCTGGTGGAAATAAAATGCCTTTGGGAAATTAACTCCGCTGTACTGTAAAGTTATTGTCTCATCTGTTTATCACAATTTATGAGGTAGACATTGACATTTACTACTTTTTTTATAGGCAGCAATACAATGGCACAAAAACAGGAATTTCCTTTAAGGTCATATAGTTGATGAACACTGAGTCATAACTGATATAAAAAAAAAAAAGAATGTGTTACCTAGATCCTCCCACATTCCCCAACTGGCCCCATATCCAAAGCTTTTAGTAATATTCTTCACATGTCTTTTATGACATGCCTAACTTACACTAGAGTATATGGAATGATGGTTCTCACTGGGGACTCTAGTACTCGCAGCAAACTCAGAAGAAGAGGGCACCTATAGGTAACCCATTTTAAACTTCCGTTTCTCTCATAGGATGGACGTAAACCCCTGTGAAGCTGCCCTTCCCCAGAGAACAGGTTTTGTTAATTTTGTTCTTGCTGTTTTTGGTTTTTAGATTTGCTAATAATAAAATCTTAACTGAAGTGTTGAGAAAAGCAGCACTTTAAACTCAAGCTGTCACATGATCCTTCAAGACAATGATCACTCTTATACATTTCATATACCACGGATGCACAGTATTAACCAACTTGAAGCCAAAATGTAGAAAAAAAGATTTCCAACAAGATGGGATACCCTCTGTGTATGAATTAATCTCGTGAACAGAAGAAAACCAGCATTGATCAAAGGAGTGATCAGTTGTTCACTCAACAGAGGTAGGAGGAAGACTCACATTTATTTGTTAGAGTAAATTCTTATCTGGTAAGCTCAATAAACAATATTTTATTATTATGTATAAATTTCCTTGTACTTGGTGGGTTATTTGATGCCTAGCAAACCAATGAACTGAGGAGACACTCTTAGGGGTGGAACTGTCAACTCCTACAGATACTGTGTTCTCATGATTGTCTGGGGCCACTTGATAAGACAATATCTTGAGAGTTTAGATCCTTGATCTGCCAAAAGAGTGTGATTAAAAAAAATAAAGACAAGTCAGTTCAAATGACCAATAAGCTAAATTTGTTTTCAGTTATGTAGTGAAAAATAAAGGAATTTTGAATGGTTACCATGTCTGCACACAGAACTTACTAGACTCAAAAGTTAAGACAGGAGATGGGGAATCACATCATAAAAGCAGAGACAAGAAGCCTCTGGACCCATTTGTCACCATTGGATGCAGCAAACTCATCAACAGTGGCCTTCAACTTTCTGCAAAGCAACTAGACAACTATTGTCTTAGTCGGCTTAGTAGTGTTAGTGGGAAGCTATTCTTGTAACACCATCTGTGTGTCTTCCAAAATTAGTGAGGTGAGATTTAAGGCAAATAGAAAAAAAAATTCTGTAATTTTGCTTTGACAGAATGTATGACATCTAGGTTGGTTGTGAGGACTTACTGGCCAGATTTGATGGGATAGAGTGTTTCCTCAGTATCATTTTGCTTTTAATCATGACAAATACAGGTGCTTGAGTTTATTTGCTTGGTGTCTTGTTGAGGGGGTTCACAACTGCCTCATTTTCCCTCAGGGAACTGACTGGATTAGCCAGCTCTGGTCTCAGATAGCTGGGTAAGAGAGGCCACTTCTATTTGGGCTTACTCATTTGTACCACATCCTCTAGCTGTCTCTGGGCTGATTCAGGAAAGCCACTTGCATGTGGCTGTGAATTATGGATTAAGAAGCATTAGGAAGACTCAGTGAGAAAATCTTCTTACCTGAAATGAAAAACATTATGCCAGAGTGAGTTATATCTTCAATTAATTCTGGTCTCTATTGTACTAAGAGCAAAGGGGGAGAAGAGAGCAGAGTATGGATATGTATGTATGTATGTATGTATGTATGTATGTATGTATTCTTACATGAAGCCTTGAGTTCAGTCCTAGCACCAAAGAAAAGAGCAAAATTACTGTGTGTTTTTTTTAAATAAAGACAAGACTGTAATTCGTATTCTCAATACTTGTTTTTCTAAAGTTGTGGATCCTATTCATTTTTCTCTAAAGAGCTTCTCATCTTTGGCTTTCAAGTCCTCTACAAAAGGACATGAAGCAGGAGAATTTTGCCAATGTTTACAGGCATAGTATGAGAAATAAAAAGAGGGTTTCCACTTAACACATGGAAAAGGTTAATTACATACACAAGAGATTTGTAGACAACATACAAGGGTGAGGGTATACATGTGTGTACATGCATGTGTGTGTAAATATGTGGTGTATATATGCATGTGTGTGTGCTTAAGTATGTTGTGTGTGTCTGTGTACATGTGCATATGTGTATCTGCTTGTATAGGTGCACTTTTACTGAAGCCAAGTGTCCTTAAGAAGTGAATACCTCTGAAATCTGAAATTAGGAGAAGTGCATCTCTGTGACATAGTGATTTTCCATGGTTGAAAGGAAGTGAACAGAGTTTCTTCCTAACAACATCAGCTCTGCTCTCAGTTACTTCGCTCTTATACACAGGGTCCTCAGAAAATCAGCAGGGGCTGATGAACTCCAATGAGATGCTCTTTTAACTAAATGTAGATGAAACTAAAATCCCCAGAAAGGTAACTACCATGAGAGCTATAGACAATTAAAAGTCATTCAGAAAGCACTAACACATACATCCTCAGAGCAAACTACTTCCACAATGTTTCCATTAATTTGTGTATTACCCTCAAGGGAAAAATAAACTGTTATAGAAGAAATCTCACTCTTCTCCAAGTATATGTCTAAAAAGTAGTAAAAGCAAATTTTCTTGCAAGAGGAATTATTTTGGCCATCAGTGCACAGTAAACTGCTATGTGTTTTGAGAGAAGGGACTGCAAGTGACTTCCCCACAAGGCTTTAACCTGACAATGAATGCAACAAGCAACAGGCTTAGAAGAAGTGGAATGTCCTTCTGTTTAGACCTCAGATTGTTTTTCTTTTCACAAAAGGCAGAAATAAAATGACATAGTGTCTCTGCCATTTGACTTGGGCACTGAAATTCAACAAACACTGGGGTCTGCTCCCATAAACATTCAGCCTTATTGGCTAGCAGCTGAATGAATGGGTTAATATAAAATGATTTTCATGTCAGATATAAGCAGGGGTGAAACTTGGGGATATTTTATTTACAAGTCTCACTATAAGTATTGCTTTGGAAACCATGAAGGAGTTACTCAAACACATTTTCTTGGAGAGACTAAAAGTGACTGATTCTATTTGGAATAAATATAGTGACGTTTGGAAAAAATACTCTAATTCAATTCCCCTTCTACTGAAAAACACTAAATTATATTACATATTTGTGGATATATTGGTCTCTCAGGGCTATAAAACAAAAACTTGTTTCCTTAAAATAACAGAAATTTGTTATCTCAGTGCTGGAGGCTAGAAGCTCAAGACTAGGAAATCAACAGAGCTGTCTCCTCCTGAGAGCTGGGAGAATCTCCTCAATGTCTTTTTCTCTGTTGATGCTGGTCTTGCCGTCAATGCTTGGCTCGCAGACACATCACTAAAATCATTGTTCTCCCACCATATAATATTCTTCCTTTATCTCTGTCTCCACATCATCTCCCATCTATGACATGAATGTATGAGTCTATGCAGATTTCCACTTTGTGACAACATCAGTCACTTTGCATTAGGGTTTATCCCCAGGAACAATTTCTACTTTGATTATTTCCACAATGACTCTTTTCTTTCCTTTCTCTTTTCTTTTTAATGAGGTCATGTCTGTTATACTGGAAGTTTGATCTTCAGAATTATCATTTCATTTATTCAATTACTTTTAATGAGACACAATTTAATTCAAAGCAATGTACTATCAATAAAACTCTTTAAATGTGATGTGAGTTAACATGGAATCCTTCTCCATAGAGGAGAGTAGGTAATGCCTGTTATCCAGCAACAAAGGGCTTCTTCACTCCACTGTACTGCTCCCTGGCTTGAATTATTTTAGGGTCTTTCTTGCTTAAGCCTCAGATCTTTTGATTTTAATGTTTATTTTTTATTTTACGTATATGAGCATCTTGTCTACTTGTGTGTCTTTACACCATGCTTGAGCCTGGTACCAGATGGGACCAGAAGAGGGTGTTGGATCTTCTGGAACTAGAAGTTTAGATGATTATAACATATCATGTGGGTGTTTGGAATCCAACCCTAGTCGTCTGCACGACCAAGCAGTGCCCTTAACTGCTGAGCCATTGTTCTAGCCTCTAGCCTCAGGTCTTTTAACTAGAAGCTATCAGGCTATGCTTTTTCTACTGTAGCCATCATATTCACAGTAACTAAGGGTAAAGTTTTAATGCCCTCCCCTTGTCTTCTCTTCCCTCTCCTTCCCTTCCCTTTCTTTTCCTTTCCAGATTTTCACTATTACATTTGCCGTTTGCTTCTGTCGGTAAAGTGGCTGGACCTGGTTTACCAGAAGACTCTCATTCAAGCCTCTCAACAGGAACTATCCTTGCTTGTTGCTCATTAATTCCTGTGCTGAGTCCCTTGGTTTTCTGACTTGTGAGCACAGGGATGTTTCACGTGTCATTTACCTGTCAGAGCTTTGGCAAGATAAATGGGATAATATTTGGAAAGCTTATTGGACACGCTGGAAACAAGATGCTACATATGCACAGATTTTCATCATAGTTTATCTCTGTTTTGAAGGAAAATGAGATAAAGGAATACAGCTGGGTTTGAGTTAGAGTAGGAGTTGGAAGGTAAAGCAATCATTTGGGAAAAGAAGTAGATTTTCTTTCAAGGACCATAAAAATGAGCAGCTGAACATTTCCCTTCCCTAATTGATTCTCTGCATGTGGTCATGTTCCTCTGAAATTCATTAGAATCTCATAGTTTCTGTGTAATATGCTAATATTCTACTTTTCATATCAATTTATAGAAACTCATAAAAATAGAAGACTTAAAAATGGTAAAATAAAATAGGCAAGATAGGTTTTATGAAAAAAATAGGAAAAGGAGTAGCTTCCACTGATCTTTACTCTCAAAAGAATGCATTCCATTATTAAAATCTGGAATTTTGAAATTTCAGATCTACCTACCAAAAACAACATCAGTCTCATGTCTCACTCAGAGTAGAGAAGAAAACATCTTCACAGTGAATTCTTGGTGTGAGGAGAGGCATAAGATTCATACTAAAGTCTCTGAAGCTGTCCTCTGGGGTCTAAGAATAGGGATCCTGCAGTCAACTTCAGTGTTAACTTGGATGGAATTTTTCCCATGTTGCACACATTGATATATGGTTGTCTTTAACTTTTACAACAATTTCACTATTTTCTTCATTTCCAAAGTTAAGTTAAATGCAACCTACTCAGTTTTATGGAAACCTCAGGCCTAAGCCTACTGAGCATAGGAAATATGTCTTCATTAAGTGGCTGAAAAGGAGATATTGTTATCTCCTTCACATGCATAGGAAAGCCAAGCCAGTGACTGGACAGGCAATAACTGATACCCTAACCCAATAACCCTAGCCATTCTGTTGCTGTCGGGAATGATAGCTCAGGGTTCAGGCAGGATTTTAACATCTCCAGTCCATTGTTCTTCCTACAATTCTCTGTTTAGACATTTCTGTTTAAAGGGTTCCAATTTTCTAAGACTCTTGGTTATACTTTAATCTCTTTACAGGGAAGGATGGGGAGGTGTTATGTGCACTGGCTCAAGAGACCCCTATACACTTCAAAAGGCAGAGAGTGGGGTATATATTTACAGGGATACTTCTTAGGGCACTCTGACCCCCTCCAATTTAGTCTTTGCAGCTAGTGCAGGATGTGGTGACAGTTGAATCCTTTTAGGGATGAGAAAACTAAACCTAAGAATGGCAAATGACTCTTGCCTAAGGTCATAAAACAACTTAATCCTAAATCAGCCTACTCTAAATCCTATATCCTTGCAACTACCCCAAAAGGGTAGCACAACCCAGTATCTCTCCCAGGAATATTTTAATCTCATTATAATGACTGTTAAAGATGTTTCTGATCTCCTTACTTAAAAGGAAAGAACCAGATTTTATTGGGTCCTCTTATACTCATTACTGCCCTGTCAGAATAATACTTTCATTGAGATATTTGAATGTGGTCACTTCTTCTTGAAATGGTCCAGAGACTGGCAGAAGCTTTTAATAGAAACAATGTTCTTAAGAATGGGCCAAAACTCTAGGTCTACATTATTTTACCTCCTACCAGGCTACTTGAACGTCCAGACATAGAGACTCTGTTACCTGTGCCACGGCTCTTGATTTCTCACCATCAGGTAATAACTGGTTTCACATTTCCACCCATCTGGCCTTTCTATTACAAGCCATTGACATTCTTTCAGAGAAAGCCAGCAATTTCGGGTCTTCACTGCCCTCTACTCAAGTCCCCTTTTCCTTTTATATATAGGGATTTAATGGCTACACTTAAAAGAGAAAACGTCTGTCTGGGGGGGGGGGTGTAAGCAGATGTCTTACTGGCTAGAAGCCTAGACCAGCAACAAGCAGACCAGAGCAAGAGTCCAGGCACCTCTGAAAAGGAAGTATGCTGGAGCATGGGGGTGATGATAACAAATTAAAGTTTCACGCAAGCAGAATGAAATGGCAGCGGGTAGGTAGAAAATGTCATTACTATTCTAATGACTATCGGAGAGTAAGTTTTGAGACTAATTCATCAATGAAAGTAATTCATCTGAAAGTTTATTTTTATGACTGTTATGACTCAAAATCAAGACACGAGAAGCTATGTATTTGTCAGGTTATGAAAAGCATTCCAAATGTGGTGCTTTGATTTTGAATTTAGAACATAACATTATATCACTTATATATGGTTATCTGGGGTGTCACACTTTCTCAACTTCTGGGAATGAATACTACTAGCATTATATGCCAGCTGCTAGGACCCCCTATATGGACACTGGAGTTTGAGTGAGGACAGAAATGACAGAATACTTCTAGTGCCTGTGACTGAGTAACTCAGCCTTAAGAACATTTCTGATAAGATTCAAAGAGTCACCTTTACCCCCCAAATTCAGGAACAAGTTGTTGAGCTTTGGGACTTTCCTATAAAAGTTTGGTGTTACTTTCTACTTGCTTCAGATGGGCCCTGTGCTAGAGAGAAAAAAAATGGATTCATATCATTTCTCCAGGACTGTTTGGCTAAGCATTAGCCAGAACTCAATGATGGTCTTTTGTGTCATTGCTCTTTAAAGTCTTTTTCTCTTTAGAATGAAGATGTGTCTGCTGAAATCAAATCAACATAATTGGTGCCGAGTCATCTCTTGTGGAATATGCCATGGTTTTTTTTTTCTCTGTCCTCACTGTTTTTCTGTCAGGTATAATTATAATCTCAGTGCTTTGCCCAGAGCAAAAAAATAGGCCTGTCTAATTTGGCCAGGTTTATGTGTACTCACAACTGTTCTAATTCCCAAGCAGTAGCAGCTGTTCTCTACAGATCAAATTTGGCAAAAGGAAGACAGTCTTTCAACTAGTGCTGAGGCCCAGTTGCTTGCTACACACCTAGGCATTTAGTTTGTTTTTGGGAGCACAGTGGAACTATTGAACAGCTTTGTCTTGATTCTAACTTCCTGCTTCCTGGCTGTGTGATCACTGTCACCTTCCTCTCTACCCTTTCCATCAATCCCCTTTCCTCCCTCTTCACCCCTCATCCCTCCCTCCCTTTCTTCCTCCCTTTATTTTTACATTTAAAGTATTTAATTTTTGAGATTATAATATATATCATTTCCCTTTCCTCTCTCAAAACACAGTCGCATACCCCTCCTTACACTCTTTTACATGCATGGCCTCTTTTCTTCATTAATAATTGTTACATACTATTATGTATCTACATAAATGCAAAAACACAACCTGCTCAGTCTATGTATTATATATATTCTTCTAGGTCTGGCCATTTGGTAATGAATAACCAATTGCTGTACTCTTCCCTAGGCAAGAGTATTTTTCTTGATCTTAGCATTCCTGTAGTTCTTTTTGTAGATTTGAGGCCTCCTGGGATTTCCCTGTCCACTTGGCTTGTCTATTGCTGGCATCATTGTTCAGTTTATGTTTAGGCAGTGAGACCAGTGAGACTTTAGGTATCATTATAGACATTACTAGGAAATGTAGACTCACAACAAACTTCAGGATCCTGTGGCTCTTCCAATCTTCCTGTCTCTCCTTCCACAATGATCTCAGACTTTGCCTGCCTGCTTCTCCCACATGACATCCAACAATTCCACCAAGCTAGAACTTGAACATCTTTATCTAGGGTCTAACCTGGTAAATTTGCTTGATCCTCCCCTCTCCTCACCCTCCCCGGTCCACCTGATCTAGCCAAGGTATCCATTACCTAAATCTAGTCTGACCACTCTTGCCTATACCACAATCAATCAAAATGCAGAATTGTGGAAATACATCTACAATACAACTGTCTTCTTTCAGAAACTCTCTTAGCACAGATACCTCCAGTTTGAAAACAGATAATAATCTCTATTACGTAGATGGTGATGGCGGAGGTTGCTAATGACTGGTGAGTACCATATATATCCTGTACACAAAAACCTGGCATTCTGGGCTCCATTCTACTAGGAAGGCATTGCACCGACAGCTGTTAAACATTGCCATCAGCAGAATTGTTATAATGATCTGGAAAAACAATAAGAAATGAAGCCAACAGAGATAATGACCAGGATTTGGCAAGGTCTCACAGAAAACCCTGCCTATCTCTACTCAACCAACTCAGCATCCCTTTAATTCCTAGAAATAATTTGGAGAAGTGGCACAAATAGGAATAAATACTGTACTGTGACTATTATTAATGTTAGTTATTATGCTTTAAACACCAGGACTGCCATGGCCTATCTAACAGGCATGACACATTTATACAGATCAGCCTTTGTACAGCCTTAGCAATTATACATACACTTATCATTTTGCCATAAATCACATTTAAGACAGGAAATCACATGGTTTCCTGGAATGTACAATAAATAATATGCTTTAAGATTATTTTCTCTTGCTTTCACAACTTTGAATATCTCATCTTAGAATGAAGAATAAGGAAACACAAGTAGAAAAGTAAAACCATGTCATCCAAATTCATATTGTATTTTGGATTTTTTGTGAAATGCTTTTGACTTTGCTTTAAGCAATGTGAAGAAAGAAGCACAAAGTGATTTCACATCTAAATTCCTGCACAGTTTAATTTTTAGCCTTTAGTTCAGTAATGGCACAAAGCAGTCATAGTTAAATGACTTGTTTCATGAGGACATTATATATGGCATCAAGTTCTTTCCTTATCTAAGAAAATTTGTTGTAGAGCAAAAGAACATTTAACTGGGGGTCAGAAAACTCAGAAAATAGCCCTAGTGTGATCTTGTACTAATTAGATGGCTTCCTTTCTTGAAGCTTTGCCTGCCTTAGTCACAGATCGAAGGAGCTGGCATTCTTCAGTCCTGCCTCTGTGCTAATGAATGAATGATTTTATTTAATCAATAGTGTAGTGGGATTATAGTATCAATAGTTCTATCCTGAGATCTGGTGGAGGTACATTGGTTTAGGGGGAGAAAGTAAAGGAAGAGTCTGTGAAAGGTAATGCAGGAATGCCAGCCCCCAGTAAAGTCTAGATAGTGTTGGTTTGTCTCTGAATTTCTTTTAGTCTATATTCCTCATCAGGATAAACCACACCTATCTGATGGTCTTCTCTCTGCTCAAAAACCAGTGCCTGTTTTACTTCCCAAGTCCATTCTCCCAAATCATCACCTCTTACTCTCACCTGTTCATCCATGCTTGGATACATGTTTTATAAAGAGAATCATGTAAATCTCATGCTCAACAGAGTATGTGCAAAAGTCAAGAGAATGGGAGCCATCACACAGCTACTACCAGAAATGACTGGATATCCTGGATTGTCTCCATAGCCATGTCTCAGAGATCCTGTCTTCAGCATCTTTATAACCATTGGTCTTCTCTTCAGCATCTTTCCACCCACTGCATCCGAACACACACACACACTAAGAAACTAGTGCTTACCAGAGTGCTCCCTCGAGGCACCACAAATTCTTTATGAACTGGAAGAAGACATAAATAAGCAAACAGAACCAAACAAGGGATTAAATGGTCAGCAGTTTCCATGGAGATGACACCAGAGGTTGCCTCTGGGAGTGGAAAGAGCAAAGTGCTGTTTCTCCATAGGTCAGGGGTTGCTTAGACCATAGCACAAAGTGAGAGAAAGGAGACAGCTCCAGAGTTTTTTTGAAATAGGGAATAGCTCATATGATTCCTTAAATCTTATTTTGACCCCAAATCCCATTTATTTCCAACAACATGTTCAACTTGAGGGTGATATACAAGAAGCCAGTGTTTTCCCGCTTCATCACACAGCCTTCCCCACAGTTCCTAAAACTTCCTCACAGGTGCGACTTAGGATGCAGATTCTTATAAAGCTGCAGCTACCAGGTGAGGATCATGCTTCCTAACTATACATCAGTGATTTGTTCTCTCTTACCTTTCTCAATCACGTGGTAGAATAGGACTAGTGACCCAAGGATTTCCATGACACTTGCCTGTGACCCAAGCCTTGGTGTTAAAGCCCTTGTGACATTAGAGCAAGTGTTATTGTTTCCTTAATTCTGTAATTTAAAGCTAAAACCCATGGTGTGTTCCTTCTTCAGAGCCTCTTTTCTAATTAAGAGTATAATTGGCTTTGGGAACTAGACACGTCTCTCTATCAATGTTACCAGACATAATATTATGTAAAGATTAGCACTGTGATATCTTGTTGCATTTCTTTATACAAAACAAGTAACAACTACTGGAACTTCTTAAATTGTTCTAAATATTTGAGATAAATATTCACAGACAGTCCAGGAAATCTTACATATAGTTCCCAGAAATTCTTTGATGAGTTGAAGTTAAGAATGCTAATAGAATGAATCAGTATGCTTGGGCCAAGCAGGGCTAATGATTTCAGATAGCCTTGATGGTATCAGGGAAGAAACCACCTAGAGGAATCATAAATACCATAAATGTTCAATTATATGCTTCATTTATCTTACATGACACTCTACCTAAAATCATACCTTCCTTTTTTCCTTGTGATTAACACTATGTATTTCTTTTTTAGGGAACATAATGCTACCTGAAATAAACAATCTAAAAAAGTTGATGTACCTAAGCTCTCTTGATCTTCAAAACCATGTTTGTGTTTCCAATACTCTACTATATTTTAATTCAATTCTTATATACATTTCAGATAATGAACTTCCAAGTTTTAAAAGAATGGTTTTATATATTAATTTGGAGTACTATAGTGAAATATTTTATGTTTCTAAACTTTGGGAGCAGTCTTTGGTATGATTACTACACCATTAAATAATCTTGCCATCATTTCAAGCAAATGAAGGGGGATTAAAGAGTACATTAGTATGGATATATGCTTTTTGAGCTCATCAGTAACATTAGTTATTACCTCCTCAGTTATAATTGGAATACATAATCTCCAGCCTCATTAAGTCTTATTCTAGTCCCAGCAGGCTCTCAAATCAACTAATTAACACAAAGGTCATTGTTCTCATTTTTAGAACACCAACAGATTGTAAAGGCACAACACAGATTATGCTGCTGGGTTTGCAAAGACACAGCAGAAAAGAATCTTCCACTCCAGGAGAAAGAGGAGTACAGTGAGCCCATTCTAACCATGTCTCAGCACATACAAAATTTAACATAGATAAATGGAAGCATTCCAATAAACACATCACAGGTGAGACTGGGAAGATGGACCAGTGAGTAAGGCACAGGGAAACAAACATGAAGACATTAGTTTGCATCTCTAGCATCCACATGTGGATGTCTGACTGTAAACTCAGTCGTAGTAGACAGAGACAGGCAGATCCTGGGGGCTCACTAGCCAATCAATTTAGCCAAAGTACTGATATCCAAGTTCAGTGAGAAACCCAGAATCAAACTCAGATGGAGAAGCAGTTGGGAAAGATATGTAACCATTAATCTTTACTTTCACATGAACACATATAGGTGATTGTACCTATGTACACACACACACACATGCCCCCAATATAAAAATATATAAAATGTCTTTGGATAAAAGATACTTTTGGGAGCATTTTATTCAATGTCCATGAAAATCCTAAAATACCATCAATGACATAATCCAGTACCTCCTCTCAGCTAAGAGAATGTTCAATACACAAACCTTTTATGACCTACCTTAATATTAGCAATGTGCAGGTGGGGAAACACATTAGACAAAGTGGAAATGAGATAATTTAAACATTATGGTTAGTTTCCATTGCTTGATAGAAGCAGCAAAATTAAAACAGAGATTACTTCAAGCTGAGAAGGGACCTGGAGGACTTGCTAATTTACCTAACTATATAATAAACTCACAAGAGATTAAGTCCTGTCTGGAACAAATGACCAAACTTTGGTGCAGGAAAAGATGGTCTCATAAACCTTGAAGATGAACAGGATTTAGAGATTCATTAATGGGCCTCAGGCCTGCAGAGCTCAGCACAAGTTCACTCACTCATGAGCTATCTGCAGTTTCTAGTGTCATAACATGGCTTCAGACTTGTCTTTCATAGTTTGGTCCCAGCTTGGTGAAGGCAGCAGAGACCTGAGAGACTTTTCATTAATGCAGCATGATGTTTCTAATGACTTGGATCACCAAAATAGATTGATGATGATCTACAGGATCACAGATGCACAGCTAGGAATAAATATCAATGTACCATTCAGTTTGAGAGGACATCTTTGGAACTCTGCAGTCAAGTAGCCCAAGTTGACCACAACTGAAGTTCTGTTTTTCAGATACCTAAAGAAAGTAAATGATGGTGGAAGCAGGCAGATCAAAATGAAAGCTCCTCTGTAAAATCATTCTGTGATAGGGGAATAAAAGCCAAACATCTTCAAATTGGAGCTCAAGGAACCGGAAGAGTTCATACACAAAACAAAGTTGGCATGTTCAGGGAACTTAGTCCCCGAAGTTTATACATTGAACATAAGTTTGAACAGAACTAATCTCTGATGAGGGTGGGTGATTGAAATAGACTCCAGGATTTCTCTCCCTTTCGATCTCATTGGAAATTCAATATAAATGCTGAATGAATTTGCATGAGACTCAAAAATGCCTTTTATATTATTTGTATTATAATTGCATCACTTCCTCTTTCCTTTTGCCCCCTCCAGATTCTGTCAATATCCCCAACCCCTGTTCTATTTCAAATGTATGACCTTTTTTTTCCTTAATTACTGTGTGTGTGTGTGTGTGTGTGTGTGTGTGTGTGTGTGTGTGTATTCCTAAATACATAAATACAACCTACTCATCTATATAAGGTACTTACCAGTAACATATACAAACTGAGGATGAACTTTTGCTCAGTATTTAAACTTTAAAAATATATCAAGAACCTGTGTGTGCAAAATAGGCATTAATGAACTCAATTACTGTAGGTGAGTCCTAAATTAATTCATGAGTTTTATTGTGTGTGTGCATACTCCAAGTAAAACAGTTTACCACTAATTAATTTTCAATAGTGGTTGCATCATGATTATAAAAATATTGGTTATCATACTTTGCTTTTCTGGGAAGGTCTTTAAATGACACCCAAATAATTACATTTCAATTGCCAACAAAATAGAATCATGAAAGCATGTCTTTACATCGACTATAAAATTGGAAACCTAATTAGACCCATGGACATTGTGAGGAGAAACCTGAGACTTCCAGTGCTGTAGCTCTTCTCCCTCATAGAGATAATTTAAGCCTTTAGCTTCACCATCTGGGAAGGAAAATAGATAAGGACCCACATAACAATTAGCATTCCAAATGAGTGGAGTTTGGCTGGTTTCCATCACGCACTCACTCAATTACTAATTCTGCATAGTTGGCATTTACTCTTTTGTACGGACTGTTTTTCGCCTCTAGAGTACTTCTAACATCTCTTTCCCTCATTGGAACAGACATTACCCAAAGAGCAAACCATCTTTTCTTCCCTTCTATTTTAGTCAGTTGAGGCTGCTAGAAGAAACTACCATAGTCAGTGTCACAAACAAGTCATTTATTGGTCACAGTTCTGGAGGCTTGGAAATCTGTAATTCATGTTATGGAATTTTGGTGACTGCCACTAGAGTTCCCACTGGAGAAATAGGGATCTCTTCTTGTAGTTATGAGTCTCATTAATAAAAGAACTTAAGAATAGACTCAGAGTTTAAAATAAAATCTCCAACATAAGCAAGCTGTAAATCTTGGCAGCTGTCTAGAAGAAGACTATGGAGAAGAGAGAAAAATATGCCATTTGAATTAAGTGGGCATGGAGGCTACCCATGTAGTGGACAAGCAGACTGTGTCAGAGGGGGAGAAAGGAGTTTCTGAGAAAGAGTAAGGAGGTCTGAAGCAGCAGAAAAGCAGACTGGATGGTTCAGGCCACCACACAAAAGAAAGACAAGAAAAACAAAATGAGAGAGAGAGAGAGAGAGAGAGAGAGAGAGAGAGAGAGAGAGAGAGAGAGAATTAGGCATTTCAGAGTCAGGAATCAGGCAGGTAGACCAGAAAGAAACTTAGAAGAGCTTGAAGGGACTGTGATAGGGAGTGGGAATTCAGGGAAGAAACAGGGTATTATATCATTAAAAGGCTAATTATTCCTCCCACCTCTTTAATATAACTTAAGGTGAACTTGCCTTCCTGAGGCACAACACCAGCTTTCTGAGGGATGGTGCATTAGTCAGGTCATTGACTACTCAACTGGAATGTTAGGTGCCTACCTAGGCCAGAGATTTGATTCTCTTGACCAAAAGGCAACAATATTCCCTTAATGGGTCTTTGCTGCCACTGCAATGTTGAGATCGGTAGATCTGGTGATGAGATTCTATTCCTGGCTTGCAGAAGGTTGTCTTTTAGTGCATTCTTCCCATGCTAGAGAGCCTGGAAAAAGTAAGTTCTGGCCATCTCCTCCTGTGAGGTGACTGATCTCATTACGAAAATTTGAACCCTCTAATATAATCCTCTTCTGATGGCCCCATCTCTAACAGCATCACTTTAAGGAAGAGACTTGAACACACAAACTGGGTGTGGGGGACACAGAAACTACAGCTTCCACGTGTTTGTTTGTCACGCCCTTTCTGAACTGCTCTCTGTTCCCTCCCATGCTTTCATGGTATTCTCCATCAGTGTGGCTACCTCTCCCTCCTTATCACAGGCATACCTCCCGGTACTTAAGACACACTAATTCTCAGCTGACATTTATGGTGCCCACTTGGCTGTGTTACTGCTAGTTGTCTGACTGCCTTGTCCTGTGTCTGACCTCTTGATTCTACACATACTTTAGTCACCGGATACACACTCTCTTTATTCCTTATTTCTTCCTTGTTTTTTCCTTTCCTACTTCCACCTCTGGCATTTCAGGTTGGCTTTTCGGTACTCCTTTCCCAGACCACCATATGAAGGTTGTCTAAGCGCAACTGTCGTATAGCTCTTCTGTTACACACATCTAACAGAAACCTTCTAGGTTTTAATTCTGACTTTGAAATTCCTTTGATATAAGGCTTTCTGTGATTTTAACCAATTTAACAAAACAAACTTCTAAATCTGGTTATCAATCAATTTGGGGAGTCCTTTTTTCCTCTATCTTTAGGAAGAAATCAAGAATAGATAAGAATACTTAACTTCCAGCATTAGTGGCTCTGGCTTTTGGCATTAGGTAACTGCTGAAGGCTGAAAGGCTGGATTGACAGAGCTAACCTACAGCTTTAAACCGGCACAATTAGAGACTCATGGCTGAAACTTAGAGTGCCAAGTGCTTAAGTTAGGAATGAACTGCCTTGGGTTCCAACAGCAAACTGTCTTAGGACTTCTGTTACTGTGAAGACACACAACAACTATGGCAACTCTTATAGACAAAAACATTTAATTGCAAGTGGCTTACAATTTCAGAGGTTTGGTCCTTCATCATCATCATCATCATGGTGGGACATGGTGGCACACAGGCAGACATGGCACTGAAGTAGGAGCTGAGAATTCTGCCTCTTGATCTGCAGTCAACAGGAAGTGAACTTTCATACTAGGCAGACAGGCTTTGGGCATGTAGGAGACTTTAAAGCCTGCCTCAAGAGGGATACACTTTCTCCAAGGCCACAGCTCCTAGTAGTGTCACTCCCTGTGGTCCAAGCAGTCAAACATATGAGTCTATAGGGTCCATTCCTACTCAAACCACCACACAAACACTCCAGCATCCAGCCACTAGTAGAAGCTTGGGTTTGGGCAGCAGTCAGTAGAAGCAAGTAGTCCACGCTAGCGCTACAAGTCCTGGGAATGCCCCCATGTTGGTCTGTCCTTTGACTCTGCTCTTCACCTTTCCTTCCCTGGCTGTTGTCTGAAACTCCTCAGCTACCCTCTTGCTGTTATGGTCACTGCCACTGCTGCCATGGATGTTGTTGCTATGGCCATTACTGAGATGGTAGATGATACCCTGCTACTCCACTACCAGCTCAGCCTTATGAAAAACTCAAAAGCAGGGGAAAAATCATATGGGAAAGGCTGTTTATCGGGCCTAACTTTGCAATACCAAGAAGTAGCAAAAGTAAATGCAAAGGTAAATGTTGAGAACTGAACTGTAGCCAGGAACCTACTTGGCACAGGTGTTGGCACCAATAATAGCAAACATAGCACACAAATGAGGGACTAGAAAGACTATACTTGCATTAATCATGATGTAATCTAGGCAATTGAAAAATATTCATCTATAAATGCTTTCTATTAAGCTACCAGGAGAAGTGTTTCTCCTTTGGCATTTGTGAAATTGGCTTTGGGGTCATCTGAATTTTATTGAAGTTTGTCTTTCCTAAAGCCCTGCTGTCTAATGCTGGTCTAGAATAGTCATGAGAAGAGCTTGTCTTCACAGTGGTCATTTGCAGCTTCTGGCATGCCTTCAGAGAGATATAGTTTCCAAAATAACTAGGATGCTATGAGGATGGTTCAAGTAAGGGGACTACTTGGATAAGAGTTTCCCATTCAAATGGCCAGATATAAGGAAAAGGCCATCAAATGACCTGTTAATGACCATTTTAATTATTCACAGGAAGTAATAAGGGCTGCTTATAATAATAATAGCTAATGAAAGCTGAACCAAGAGCTAATAATTTTAGTAGCATGTAACAAGAGTTAATGCCTACAAGTGTTTAATCATTGCCCTAATATCCAGGGAGAGGTGGATGCCTCTGATCTGTCCCAGAGTGACATTGAGATGCCCTCATGCACTGGTACCAAACTGTAGGTCAAGGCTTATCGTCTACCAAAATACACCCTCATGTAGCAATTCTGAATTACCTTGTGTTTTCATTTTCTGAATTTGGAGACTTTAGCCATTAAAATGTGATTTCTTTCTTGTCATCCCTCCAGTACAGCCTCATCTTTGGTTGATGACAGGCATGTTTTGGAAGATCTTGAAAATCACGGCCGTCTTTCCCAAGGAGAGCTTTGGTTTCTCTAGTTATACATCATTGCCCACCAGCTCAACTGCAATTTCAAATGCAGCTCTTGAGGTTGTTTTCAGTATCTGTACTTTTGGCTTCTTAATACGTATTATTGAGTTGGGGAGATGACTTATTCGGTAAAGTGTTAGCTGTGTAAGTAGTTAAATATGATTTTGGCTGAATTTTGGCCAAGACTCTCAGAAGCAATAGCATTTTGTCTACTACAGCTGTACCCTCTAATTGGAACTCCTCTTTGGTTAATGACTTGCGTGTTTTTGTCTTAACAATCACTGCTAGATTTAATCTACCACCAGTTCACTGGGTGGCGGCCACAGTGAAAGCAGTGTGACTGTTGAGTGCACACAAGCTAGGTCTCTCTTACACTCTTACATGATGCTATTTTCTCAAGACTTCCAGAAATATTTTTAAACTGTTGATTTCAGCTCCAAATTATAAACTATAAGTATAAAGTTTTTTAAATTCTGCACATTTGGTATTTGTGTGTTTATGATACTCATATGTGAGCATGAAGGCCAGAAGACACTTTTCACCTTCTAACTTGTCTAAGTCAGAGTCTCTTGATGAGTTGTTCACTGTTGTGTACAGCAGGCAAGCTCAGGCTGCTGAGTTTTCTCTGCCTGCCATCTTCCTACTGGCTCATTTGGATCGCATGCATACACTAGCATCCTTGGATTTCCCTGTGTTCTGCAGATTTGAATCAGGTCCTTGAGCAACACATCCTTTACCAATTGAGCTATGTCCATAGCCTCCCATAAAGATATCCTAACAAAATCAAAGATGAAGACGCTGTCTTTGAACAAACTACGATCTTCTCTTTCAGTGACCAGCACTTATTGTTTTCCTTCTGACCTTGGGCTGTTTCTCAGGGCATGCTGCTGTTTCCAGCCACATTCTCTCCCAATTCCTGTTTATCCTCAGGTGCTAATTAAAATGGCAGGTGTTAAATTGATCATTAACACTTTTTAGCTCCAGCTCTGAGCACAGAAATCCCTCAACTGACACTTGGTTTCTCCCTTGGAGTGCCTCTTCTCTCTGGCAGTCCTAACTGCATCCTAAAGAGAAAGCAGACAGCCTGGCATGTCTGTCCCAGATGTTCCTCATTTATTTCCCGTTTTCGTCTTCTAAGAGATAGTACATTTCAATTCATTTTCATTTGCTAAGAGAGAAACATTTTACTATTTTGTTTTTAAAAAAGAACCACAATAAAATTGTGTTAGAGGTATTTTAGACACTTCTCATTCAATCTTCATGTTTTGCAGTTATGAAATCTATACACTGTAAACCTACATTAGACATATTTAATACTCATTTAATTCAATTGCATTATAAACACTTGAAGCCCACACTCTCAACAGAGTTTAAGTACCTGTGCAGTATTGTATACTACAGTTACATGATTGCGCAACAATTATCTAGAACTTACTCATCTTAATACATATCTACCCTCTGTTTCTATTTACCTTGTCATTCTAGATAGCTCACACAGCAGAACCCTGTAGTTCTGCTTGTGATTTATGTCACGAGTATCAATGTCCAGTAGTTTCACTTGTATCTTCTCACTGGCCATACCTTTTCTTTGTAATAGCTGAATCGTGCTCTATTGCTTGCATGAACCACATTTTCTTTACCTGCTCTTTGGTCAGTAAGCACCATGTGGTTTCTACATCTTGGCTATTGTGAACACAACCTCAGCAAACCCAAGTGTTCGCAACCCTTTCTGATCCCAACTGCAGATCCTTTGTACAGAAGCTCAGAACTGAGATTACTAGGTCATGTGGTGCTTGTGTTTTTAAATTTAGGCAACTCAAAAAGGTTTACCTATCTCTAGCATTCATGAATCGATATGTTGTGTCAAACAATTTCCACCTATAGTGTATAAGGAGAATTTGGAAGGATAGCCCCAATATTGGTTCTAATTCAGACAGAGCAGGTGGTGTTGGGGATTTCATGATCCCAAGTAAAAAGAGACTGAAAATGCTCTTCCTACAGACAAATGAATAAATGACTAGAATATACACAGCTTAGCAACTTCTGTACACGAATCACAAAGTAACCCAACCAAGTTTTTATTTCAATTTTCAAATTTAAATTGTGTCTAAGAGTACACATGTGTGCTCACATAATTCGTGGGAAATTGGTGCACAACTTTCAAGAATTGGTTCTCTCCTTACACTATGTCGGTCCTAGGATTGAACTCAAGTCCTCAGGCTTGAAGACAAATCCCTTTATCTTCTTAGTCATCTTTCTGGTCCAGCTTTAACATATTTAAAGGCAGATTGCCTAATTTGCCTGAAGGGACTACTCTCAATCTTGTCTGCACAATCACTTTATTGGGGATTTGAATATTTACTGATGACCGTACTCTGCTCCAGAGACTGTGAGCTGGTGTAGGTGATGCCATGGAGTTTGGTACATTTAAAGCCCCCATGAGAATGTCACTCAAAGCAACACTGAAACATGTTGTTTGTCCCCAGTTTGCCCTGTAAAGAAAGAAACAAGCCAAGAATAAGACTTTAGGGGCCAGAGAGGTGACTCGGCAGCTAAAGGCACTTGGCACCAAGCTTCATAACCTGAGTCCAGGAACTCCATCAAGTTACCCTCGGGCACCCTCCCGGGTGCTGAGGCACATGCCCCACCATCATCCCCTCCACACGCACATTCAATAGATGAATGTTTGAAACTATCAGGGAGACAAAACAAAGCACAGCACTGCCACAGCTACTGCCATGTAAGTCTCACACTGTGACCCGAGTGCTGCCACCCACTGACAGAAGCCTGGGCCCCAGGCTCAGCCCCATTGCAACAGCCATTGTCCACACTTGAATGTGATTTGCAGGATCCTGAATCTGAGAAGTCAGGATAGGAACACAGCCTCCAGAGGAGAGGGTGGAGAATGGAGAGAGCAAGGTCCTCAAACACTAGGGGTTGTTATGGATTGTGGAAGTCCCCCTGAAAGACACATCTATAAAGGGCCTTGCTTCAGTTTGGTGCTACTAGGAGATGGTTGAAAGTTAAAGAGGTGGAACCTCTAAAATTGTAAACCAGGGAAATTTGTAAAACATAAATTGATTACCTCAAGTATTCGACACACTGGCTGAAAAACTGAATAACACAGGGCAGAAAACCTGGGGAGATAGATATAAATATGCCCCCCAATGGCTCCATTTTGATCTTCAGATTTTAGTCACTTAACCAAGAATGTGTATGAGGCCCAATGCATTTGAATTAAATCCACTAGTTCCATTGGCTGCGAGAAGAGCTAAAGCATGCTAAGTATACTTCCAAAGATGGGTTTTTAAGTTACGTTTCTGAACAAATATATTAGTTGGGATTGTCTGGAGTAACTCAGAAGTGTAGAAAATAATTGTATTGGGGAAAGACCTTCTGCTTTATCAAGCCAGTTATATTTGATTAATTGAATTAAATAATTATTGCAAATATATCTACTTTAATCAATATTAACTGATAATGTTCTTATGATTAGGTACAAAGTGTTGACTATCTTGTAGGTTCTCTAAGTAATTTAGGGAAGCTTGGGAATACTGTGAAAAAATTTATGGATGGGACATCAGGAGAAAATAACACATGAAGAATATGTTGTATTATCTCACAAAGCTAATATTGTCTTTATTAATATTTTACAGGAGAGAAAACTGAGGTAGGGAAAGTTTATGGAACTTCATGATGCTACACAGTATACCATAACGTGAATAAATCAAAGCTATTGAGTTCTCCAGTGGACTTTGTACTATAAATCTCT
Organism: Phodopus roborovskii; assembly: GCF_943737965.1. Taxonomy (NCBI): domain Eukaryota; kingdom Metazoa; phylum Chordata; class Mammalia; order Rodentia; family Cricetidae; genus Phodopus; species Phodopus roborovskii. Next base: position 17,104,683 of record NW_026126511.1, read on the forward strand.
ATAACTTGATAGCATATGCTTATGAGAGCCTGTATGGTCACATAGTCCTTTTGCTAAGAAAAGGGATTGGTGACAAGGAAAATCCAGGAAGAGAAAGTGTAATGAAAAGAAAAAGACAATATTAAAGAAGTTTTTTGGGTTTCAGTCTCCAGGCAGTTACACATTTACTAAGGAGGGAGTGCTAAATTAGTGCAAAGGCATAAGAAGAAAATGCAACCGGTGTAGCTGGGTTCAGGATGCTATGCAACATTCACGGTAGTAAGACTGAAATGTAGGTATAAGAAAGACAAAGAGGGCTGATCTCCAAAATATACAAAGAACTCAAGAACCTAGTCAACAAAATAACAAATAATCCAATTAAAAAGTGGGGTATAGACTGAATAGAGAATCCACATTAGAGGAATCTAAAATGGCTGAAAGACACTTAAGAAAGTGCTCAACGTCCTTAGCCATCAGGGAAATGCAAACCAAGGCAACTCTGAGATACCATCTTATCCCTGTCAGAATGGCTAAAATCGGAAACACCAATGACAGTTTATGCTAGAGAGGACTTAGAGAGAGGGGAACACTCCTCCCCTGCTGGTAGGAGTACAACTTGTACAGCCAATTTGGAGATCCCTTTGGTGGTTCCTCAGGAAAATGGGAATCAGTCTATCACAGACTCCAGCAATTCCACTCTTAGGCATATACCCAAATGATCCAAATCCATGCAACAAAGACATCTGTTCAACTGTGTTCATAGCAGTATTATTTGTAATAGCTAGAACTTGAAAGCAACCTATATGCCACTCAAATGAAGAATGGATAAAGAAAATGTGGTACATTTACACGCAGCAGGAAAAAAACAAAACAAAACAATGGAATCTTGAAATTCGAAGGCAAATGGATGGAAATTGAAGAAATGAATGAGGTAACCCAGTCACAAAAAAAAAAAAAAAAAAAAAAAAAAAAAAGGAACATGGTATGTACTCACTCACATATGGATTTTAGACATAGAGCAAAGGATCACCAGCCTATAAATCACACCATCAGAGAAACTAGGATGCAAGGAGGATTCTAAGAGATTCATATAAGGTCCCTCACAGAAGGAGAAAGAGACAAAATCTCCTGAGCATATGAGGAGTGGGGGGGCAGTGAGTGGAGAGGAAGTTAGGAGAAAGAGAAGGGGAGAAGAGGATGGAAGAGGAGAACATTAGTGAGCAGGAAGATTGAGTTGGGGGAGGAATAGAGGAGAGCAAGAAAAGAGATACTATAATAGAGGGAGTCATTATAGGTTTAAAGAGAAAACTGACACTAAGGAAATATCCAGAGACCTACAAGGATCACCCTAACTAACAATCTATGCAATAATGGAGAAGCTACTTTAAATGCCCTTCCCTGATAATGAGATTGATACCTACCTTATATGCCATCCTAGAGCCCAATAGCTAATCACTGAGCTGAACTGCTGGAATCCATTTGCAGAGAGGAATGAGTGATAAGAAAATGGTGTCAAGACAAGACTACAGAAACCCACAGAGACAGCTGACCTGAACAAGGAGGAGCTAATGACCCCCAGACTGATAGCTGGAAACCAGTATTGGACTGACTCAAACCCCCTGAACATGGGTCTCAGTTAGAAGGCCTGGGCATCTAAGGGACCTCTGACAGTGGGACCAGGATGTATCCCTGGTGCACGAATGGACTTTGGGAGCATATTCTCCATGGAGGGATACTCCCTTAGCCCAGAGGCAGGAGGAAGGGCCTAGTCCCTACTCCAAATGACTTGACATATCTTGATGATCCTTCCTAGAAAGCCTCACCATCCCTGAGGAGTGGATGGGAAATGGGACTGAGGGGAGGTTGGGAAGGTTGGGAGGGTGGGTGGGAGAGGGAACTGGGACTTATATATAACATTAGAAAAAAAAAAAGAAATGCAAAGCCTTTGAGTGAATCTAAGCAGGACAGGATCTACTCTATTTTGTTTCTTAGAAGAGTGAAAAGATTAATTGTAGAGAGTTGAAAATGTAATCGGAGAAATCAGCTACTAGATTTTTGCTATACAATGTCGTTTCCTGTAAAAGGCATTTATATTTTAATACTATATGATATTGCTATCATTTTTGTTTTAAATAGATTACATAATTTTATATATAAATTACTCTGTTTCATGTTCTCTTTTCCCCATTTTGTTTTTATAAAGTTCTTTGTAACAAACAGGGGCTATGCCTTATTTGTGATTATATGCCTAACATTACTTGACTACTTTCAAAGAAGACACAGGTCATACATTTTATCAATGGAGTCCTATATTATATATTGAAATCCACAGAGATATTAAAGACCTTCTTTGAGAAATTCCCTTTTAAACTGAGGAGTCCATTTAGCAAGCAATACATCCAAATAAATTCACATCAATTTTATGTGAATTTTTTAAATATCAAGTCAACCAAATCAGGAAAACACATCTTTGATGAGTCCCCTTTGGAGTGTGAACTCGCCTACATTGCATATGTATAGGATTTTCAACACTAATTACTGTGCTGAAAAAAGAGCCTTTAATAAGAAAGTATGTATTCAACCTATTGTTGCTATGAGAACTTATTTGCCTTTTGAATTTCCATAAGTATATTATTACTGAAGCATTTATAGAGAGGTCAAGAATTGATTTTTCATAACACCTCTTGCATGTTGTCATATAAAACAGAAAACCACTGTAAGTTTCAGAGAAGCATTATATAAAGCATGGATAAGATCTACATACCACTGGTACATTGTTTGTCTTTGCAAAATAAAGGCCAAAGTAAAGGTTATCATAAGGACAATAAAATCAGTCTCCATTCAGCCTTAAGCCATGTAGGCCAATCTAAAAGCGGGGAGCTGGAGAAATCAAGATCTGATGGGAAAGAGAACACTGTGGAGAAAAATGAAGTAGAAGCCCCACGTTTTTGCATGCCATGTACAGCAGAAGTTAGGTAGGCTGCTTCAAATGCTCACAAAACTTTCTGAGTAGCAATCTGCTTATTTAGCCCCTAATCACAGACAAGTCTCTTAACTAAACATTGCTCTTAAGGGGGTGTGGGAGATGGACTTTGGCCATGACTAGACAGTGCATTTATGCTACTAAACAATCTAGTTCACTCTGTTCTTGAGATGACAAAAGTTTGGCTTCAGAAGACTTCAACTGGGTGTATATAGTCTTCAAAAGGAAATAACTATTCTTTAAAAGGACATAGATTAAAAGAAACCACCATGGTAATTACAAACTTTTTTTATAACAAATTACTATGTTGAATACAGAAAAGTTCAAGTTTAAAATGAATTTTGCACCTGAAGCTAATTAGAGGAGAGAGATAGTAGGTCTTTGCTTGTCATTAAAGACATCATGAAATCTTCTTCCCTTGGGTATAAAGCTATCCATTATATTGGAAGCTAAGCTAGTTAAGCAACTGAGATATTCATGAATAGTGGGCAAAATAAGGCCTTGTTTACAAAAGAACATAAGAATCCATATTGTGAGTTAGCCTGACTAGTACATAGTGTTATATTTCCAGTAAAATGTAGTGATTCAAAAGAATAACAATTCTATCAGTAAAATTTGTTACTTATGTTAAACTAAGAGCAGGGAAGTTTTGGTAGGTATAGAAATGCCTCTGTAGATCTTTCAGATCCTCAAACAGTCAACAATTTATGATAACACTAATTATTTTTTAATTGATGCTGGAGTGATAAGATATAAAAGTTATGTTGATTTTGAAAAATACTTGGAAAATTATAGTTTATGTTTTATTGTCAGTAGAAACAGAATGAACTAATTCTTTGCACAGTAACAGGAGTAAACTAATCTTAACTAGTTAATGAACCATGGTCACTTACCATGACATTATGAGAGGGTCTGGACAAAGAACCTCAACAGGAAAAGGATGAAACCCTAGAGAGCCATAACTAAGTGGGACCAGTGTAAGAGTTCCAGATATATGAAAAGAACCTATAGAAAAGTGATTGAGGATTTTTTCTTCAGTTCTGTATCCCATTTTTTAATAGGGTTATTTGGTGTTGTGTTGACTAGTTTCTTGAGTTCTTTGTATATTTTGGAGTTCAACCCTTTGTCAGATGTAGGATTGGTGAAGATCTTTTCCCAGTCTGTGTGCTGCTGTTTGGTCTTGTCAGCTGTGTCCTTTGTCTTACAGAAGCATCTCAGTTTGAGGAGGTCCCATTTATTAATTGTCAATCTCAGTGTCTGTGCTACTGGTTTTATGTACTGGTACAGGAAGCAGTCTCCTGTACCAATTTTCAAGTGTACCTCCCACTTTCTCTTCTAAGAAGATGTGGAGAAAAGGGAACACTCCTCCACTGCTGGTGGGAGTTTAAACTTGTACAGCCATTTTGGAGATCAGTATGACGGTTTCTCAGGAAAATGGGTATTAGTTTACCACAGAAGCAGGCAACCCCCCTCTTAGGCATATACCCAAATTATCCACCTCCATGCAACAAAGACATCTGTTCGACTATGATCATAGCAGCATTATTTGTAATAGCAAGAACCTGGAAGCAACCTAGATGTCCCTCAACTGAAGAATGGATAAAGATGTGACACATTTACACAATGGAATATTACTCTGCAGGGGGGGAAAAGAAATTTTGAAATTCACAGGCAAATGGATGGAACTTGAAGAAACCATCCTGAATGAGGCAACCCAGTCACAATAAAAGGAACATGATATGTACTCACTCATGTATGGATTTTAGACATAGAACAAAGGATCACAAGCCTATAATTCACACCACCAGAGGAACTAGGATACAAGGAGGAACCTAAGGGATTCAAACAAGGTCAGTTACAGAAGGGGAAAGGAACAAGATCTCCTGAGCATATTGGGAGTTGGGGGAGGTGAGTGGAGAGATAGCTAGGAGAAAGAGAAGGGAAGGAGAAGAAAGCATGTGGGACTAGGAAGATTGAGTCAGGGGACAAATAGATGAGAGGAAAAAAATAATAGAGAGTAAGATACCATAAAAGAGGCAGTCATTTTAGTTTTGAAGAGAAAACTGACTCTAGAGAAATGTCCAGAGCCCTACAAGGATGACCCCAACTAACAACCTGAGAAATAGTGGAAATGCTACCTTAAATGCCTTTCCCTGATAATGAAATTGAATGACTAACTTATCTACCATCATAGAGCCCTCATGGAAACAGAAGCAGACACCCACAGCTAAACACTGAGCCAAACTGGAATCCAGATGCAGAGAGGGATGAGTGATTTAAAAAAAAAAGAAAATGGGGTCAAGACCAGGCTACAGAAACTGGGATTGATATGTAAAATAAAAAAATTAAAAAAAAAAAACAAAAAATAAATAAGAAAATAAAATTGAGGTCTATAGGAAATTACCTAAATAAGCTCAGGATTACTGGGTTCTGTCCATTAGTCTAAAGACTGGTATTTATAGAAAGGTGAGTCATGCCCAGTGGTAATGCTGAAATATTTATTGAAAATATAGTTGTTAACTTAGACTGCTCCTACTTTTTTATTTGTTTGTTTGTTTTGTTTTGTAGTTTTCTTTGTTTCTTCAGTAACATCAGAATGCACTTTTTGCATAAAATAAGGTCTGTGCTAGTTTTGAGTAGGACGTTTTAAAAATCTTTTCTTGTATCCGGGGGTTGGTAGCATATGCCTTTAATCCCAGCACTCAGTAGGCAGAGGCAGGCAGAGCTCTGTGTGTTCAAGTCCAGCATTCTACAGAGAGAGTTTTGAGACAGGCTCCAAAGCCACTTAGAAACCGTGTCTCGAAAAACAAAAAGAAAAACTTTCCTTGTCTAGGTAATTAGCTGTGTTGCTATTTGTGACACATGCCTGAGAGAAACAATTTCAGAGGAAAAGGTGTATATTTTGGCTCATAGTTTCAAAGATTTCCTATTATGGTTGGCTTGCACCATTGCTATGAGTCTGTGACACAGCAGAGTATTTTGATAGCAGGGGATCCTGATATCCTGAAGTTGCTTATGTTACAGAATCCAGGAAGAAAAGCAGAACAACAGGGCACAGAACAAATATGAAAACTGACACCACAATCTAGTGACCTAATTGCTCTAACAAAGACTCACCTTCAAAAGTTTCTATCAACTGCCTACAGTGCCATCAAACTATGAGTCAATAGGTGGATTAATCTTTTGATGTGGTCAGAGCTCTCAACCCATTACTTCTGCAAATGATTCCACAGACACAGCTGGAGGTATGCTTTGCTATCTGTCAATCAAAACAAATTGATAAGATAATAATCACAGGTACCAAGATAATAACTCATGTCTATTTTGGATCTAGTAAGGAAATATAACTTCAGTTCTATCTATGGGGATTTCTTCTTAACTTATATTCCATAAAAGCTTTTATACATGTATTATACATGTTATACATGTTATACATGTATAACAGGAACCCAATTTGTATTTAACATTTGTTTAAGTATATCTCAGGAACAATTAGCTTCTTTCCAATTTATTTAAAATGCCAACTATAATGAACTGTAGAATAACAAGATACTCTTAGTAGGGAAGGTAGAAGAATAGTAGAACTCTTGAAGATTCACAAAAGACTAGAACTCTTTATATTCATGTTTCTTATTTTCAACTTTAGGAACTCCGTGCCAATAAAAGCTGTATAATTCCATTTGTATAACACTAATCTCTTGCCACAACAATGTTTACATACCTCACTATAACACTTGGAATAGAAGGAGATCCATTTTAATGACTTGTATAAAAATGTATATCTTATCAAATACCCTGTCAAAAACAACTTAGGGGACAAAGGGCTAATTTTAGCTAACTATTCCAAGTTAGTTCAAGGTTATGGGAAGTTAAAGCCAGCAAGCATTTGAAGCAGCTAGTTACATCCACAGCCAAAAGCAGAAAGAAAAGAAAGTGACCACATGTTTGCTTATACTCAGCATACTTTCTCCACTCACACAGTTCTGGATCTCCAGCCTAGGGAATGGTGGTACCCACAGTGGGAAGACCTTCCAATTTCAATTAGTACAATCAAGATAATCTCACAAACATGGCAATGGGCCAGTGTCACTCAGAGGATTACTCATGGGGGCTCTTTCAAAGTTACTCTTCATTTTGTCACTTTTGTAAAACTAACCATCACAATGGGTCTTCCTCTAAATATCAGATTTAGTATCCACATATAGTGCGTGTCAACCTGAGATTATGCACAAAGGTCTATTAAGAAGAAAATTTGTTCTGTGTCCTAAAAGAACCCTCTTACAAAGCCTTACCCCCTAAGGTCGTCGGCGCTGCCTGTTTAGAGACAAAGATTATCTTTTGTATCTAGGTAAGGTTTTGATGTTTAGTAGTATTAATTCCCATTTTGTGCTTTCTCCACCTCCATTCTCGAAGAGAGTGCGCGTTAGCTGTTCCTAGAAATCCTAATGAGATATTGATCAGTATAATTAATTAGTGGGCATAAAAAGCTTAATTGCATTTTACCTAGTTAATCAATGATAATGCTTACTTGATATATATGTGAATATTTCTTGTTCTGGTTATGAATATTCATAATTAGATGGCTTAGATAGAGGCTCATTATCAAATAGTCACATCAAAATATTTGCATCAAAATGCCCTCCAGCTAAATAATGTCATTTACTTTATTAAAATTATTAATAGATAACATTCCCTCACAGATAGGAAGATTTTCATTAAGCTGTGAAATCTTGCTAGAGGCACAAGCATTGAATCCCGATTGACATTTTTTAAAAAATTATATAGTTAAATTAGTGGCTATGGAAAAATGGGACACAATGTTTTCATATATAGTCTAGTTTTTACATCTTCTTCCTTGTCAACTTCAACTCCTCCTTATCCTTCTTTGCTCTATTTGTCTTGTTTTTGCAATATTTTCCATGTTTTGGTATTGCCCTAGGTAAAAACTTTTTACCCAACCTGTGTTTTCCCTGTGTTCTTATATTAAGATTTATTTTATTTATATTTATATGTGTCTGTTATGTGCTACATGTGCATTGGTGCCCAGTGATGCTGTAAGAGAACATGTGGCGTCCCCTGGAGTTGAAGTTGTGAGCCATCCAGCATGGGTATTAGGAGGCAAATTACCCTTTTCAAGAGCTTTGAGCACTTGTAGCCACTGAGTCATCTCTTATTTTAATTGAGATGTTTTATTTTAATTATTATCCTGCCTTCATACTGGAATCTATGAAGGTTTCCTGTAACATTGTTCAATGCAACACACTCACTGATCTATTTAGTCATCTGTGTTCTTTACTATTCCCTCTGGAATTTCAGCAGCCTGTGCTTTTGTAGACTTAACCACCCTGTAAGAGAAATCTAGTGAAAATTATGTTCTCAATGAAATAACTGAACCAAATGGTGAGAAGCCACAGTGAGCAAAATTCTGCATGTGTTGTTACAAATATACATGATCAGCTACAATTTCTTTTGAGACAGGGTATTACCTCACCCAGGCTGGCCTGAAGCTTTCTGTTTGGTCAGCAATGACCTTGAACTTTTGGCCCTCCAGTTTCTACCTCCCAAGTGCTAAGCTTATAGCACTTATAGTCCAATTTATGCAGTGTTGGTGATCAAATCTGGTGCCTTGGGAATGCTAAACAAGAATAAGACAGCCAACTGAATTACTTTTCAAGTATAAACAGCTGCAGTTTTTGCAATGAGTGCCATTACTTCATCCAGAAGCCTTTACTTCACGCATTCAATAATTATTGCTCCTATTTAAAGAACATTCTGAAAGATAGCAAATTTCTCATCTAGTCTAAGTTTATATTTCAAAAAGTTCATTGGACCTCAGTACTCCTCTGGTATTGGATGAAGAAAGCAATAAAAAGAATTAGGTAAAGGACACGGTATAATAGAAACTTTTCCAGCCAGACGGTGGCACACACCTTTAATCCCAGCACTCAGGAGGCAGAGTCAGCAGATCTCTGTGAGTTTGAGACCAGCCTGGTCTACACATCTACAAGAGCTAGTTCCAGGACAACCTCCAAAGCCACAGAGAAACCTTTTCTCGAAAAGCAAAAGAAAACAAAAAAATTAAACATTTCCACAGAACCCTCCACATTGTGGATTCTCCAGCTGTTATACAGGCAACATGAATATGACTCCTGTTGAATTTTCATTTGTTCATGAATTTTGATGTAATATTTAGACTGAAAAAGGAACACCAGTGATGTAGAGTCACTTTAGGACTTCTGAAAACTCCAAACTCTTCTATAACACACTAGGCACTGTATTCCTCAGCTCTATGTCACTACAGTGGGAAAGAAACTGACACACAGAGTATGTATGAAGGATAAAGAAGGCTAGTCTTGCATTATGGATCTGAAGGTTCAAGTAGAAGGTCAATCAAACTCATTAGTCTAATTCTATCTCAAATACAACCCTCGAGGGCACACGTGAGCGACTAAACAGGTTTTCTGTAAGGTCACTTTTCAGGTAATCTGAAAAAATAATATACTCTAGAGTGAAAATAATTAAAAAGAAACCACACAGACAGAGTGAACTAGCTGCGTTCCCACCACCCTGAAGCTAAGGGTGACCTAAGGGTATTCTCAAAAGGTCCCATTTTTCCAAGGTTCTCTCCTCTTCTAATAGTACCATTCTGGGAACCTGTCTTCTTAAACACCCAAACTATAATAAGCATATTCATCCTAACTCCATAGTCCTGCCAACAATGTTGTCATTTGATGATCTAATTAGTGCTTATAGCTTCTAAGAAGAATAATATCTATAATAACTACTTTAATTGTTATAGTATATTAATGTTTCATCCTAAGTACCCTATCAGCTGAAATTTATACAAAAATAAAATATGTAATGAAGTTACCATGGCATTATTATACTAAAACAATGGTATTTCCTTGCACTAAAAATTAATTGTAGTGTAGTAATATTTTAGAGTTGTCAATGTTAATCTTCATAGCAAGATATTTTAATCAGAGCCCTAGAAATTTTGTTAGTTTTAATTTAGAAACTGGACTGCAACTTATCTTCAGACTACAGATAATGTCATTTGTCTTGAGTCTGATGACTAGCTTCAAAAAAGTGAAACTATGGAAACATTAGAAATGTCACAAATCTATTCACAACCTTGCTTTTTCAACTGAGTGGTCACAAGCAACAATAACCTAATAAATAAGGAGCATCATCTTATGGTTAAATTCATAAGCTTTATTCTCTGAGGAGTGAAGTATCCATCTATAGTAACATACTCAAGGATCTCCATAGCATGTGATGTAAAAGTTTAGAAACTCAAAAATTTTCAACATGATGGTGAAAGAAAATTCTGAAGTTGAAATTGGATAGTAACTTCAATTTGCTAGCAGAAAACTACAGACTATGACCACTGCTCTGGAGAAAGACCATGTGTCAGGTATGGGTAGAACCATATGGAGGACAAAAATGTGACCTAGCTAAAGCTACAATAGATATCTACAGAATCAGTGACTCAAGATATATACACTAGGTATCAGCTAAAAAAGCAGCTGAGTCTTCTCATCCTACTCAAAATTTTACTTTCCAAATAGTTTGGAATGCTTTTAAGAAGCCAATGCAAGGAAGCTTAACTCATATATTCATCCACTTTATTCTTATAACAAATATTTCTTACCAGCACCTTTGAAATCTTTTACTGCATTTCAGAGAAAAGAATCTCTTCTGTAATTGTCAATGTCTGCTTCATCAAGATTTTCTTTAGAGACAGATTCTCATGGGATTTGAATGGGGACAGGGCAGGAGAAACATTTATACCCCAGGAGATATTGTCAAGAGACTCCTAGGTGCAAAGTGAAGGTGATGCTCACAGAAAGCTTTATATTGTCAAGGAAGGATCAGCCACAAGTGTGCTAAGATAGCTAACCTGGGCAATGATGGCTCCAATAAATATAATTCCCTCAGAACTTCCAATATTAGACACTTCAATTCTGCATCCAAATAATTCATGAAAATTCTTAGAACAGCTTTTGATTCTTTTCTCTAAATGTTGATTTGCAAAAATTCAATGTCAATGGTGATGTTAGCTGTTTATTTTCTCCCTTAAATATAGTTTTGTGTGATGTTTTCATTTTAAAGTTCTTCACGATAGTTTTATTTTTATTGTTTTTTTATAATCAGTAGAAAAAATTACATTAGTCTAGATAAAAGGTGCATATTATTTGAGTGGTTACAAATATTTGGTAGTTGCCATAAATACAAAGCTACATGTCACAGTGAAGCAGAAAAAAGTATTTTTATCTATTTATTTTTGCATTTGAATCCAATCATTTGTGATGCTTATAGGCTTACAAGTTATCATAGAAAATGATACAGCTAACTAAAATAATATTTAATTTCAACTTGTATTGCATTTCTAAAGGAAGTGAGAAAATTCCCTGAGAGTATGTGGTTTACATAGTAACATAAATGATGCAAGTTATAGTTTCCTAGGAGCTGTTTGACCCCTTCCCAAAACAACTATGAAATAAAATTTCTATTAGTTATGCACTTTATATTTTCCCAGTTGCACATCCCTCATGAGTTCTTCTTACCACATAGACTTCTGCATCTGTAGATTGTAGCATGATTGGCCTTCAGTTAACAGCTCATGTCCACTTATTATCATTTATGTAGGATTACAAACCATATTTGTCTTTCTGGGTCTGGGATGATCTTTTCTTGTTCCATCCATTTGCCTAAAAATTTCATGATGTCATTATTTTAAAAAAATAATTGAGTAATGCTCCATTGTGCAAATGTACTATATTTTCTTTATCCACTCCTCAGCTGAGGGATATCTAGATTATTTCCAGTTTCTGGCTATTATGAATAAAGCTTAAAAGAGTATGGTTGAGCAAGTGTCCTGGTAGTAGGATGGAGAGTCCTTTGGGTATATGCCAAAGAGTATTACAGCTGGGCCTTGAGATAGATCAATTCCCAGTTTTCTGAGGAACTGCCACATTGATTTTCCATAGTGGCCATACAAGCTTGCACTCCAAGAAGCAATGGAGAACTGTTCCTCTTGCTCCACATCCTCTCCAGCATGAGCTGTCACTTGTGTTTTTGATCTTATCCATTCAGACAGGTATAAGGTGGAATCTCAAAGTAGTTTTGATTTGCATTTTCCTGAAGGCTGAGGGTGTTGAACATTTCTTTAAGTGTTTCTCAGCCATTTGAGATTCCTTTGCTGAGACTCTCTGTTTAGATCTGTACCTCATTTTAAATTGAATTATTTGCTTTGTTGGTATCTAGTTTGGATATTATCCCTCTATTTTATGTGGGATTGGTGAAAGTCTTTTCCTATACTGTAGACTACCATTTTGTCCTTTGGACAGTGTTCCATACCTTACAGAAGCTTTTAAATTTCATGAGGACCTGTGCTGTGTTCTGTTTAGGAAGTTGCCTCCTGTGACAATGAGTTCAAGGCTGTTCCCCACTTCCTCTTCTATTAGGTTCAGTATATCTGGTTTTATGGTGAGGCCTTTAATCCACTTGGACTTGAGTGTTATGCAGGGTGATAGATATGGATCTATTCTTCTACATACCATCATCCAGTTAGACCAACATCCTTTTTTGAAGATGCTCTTTTTAAACAAACATCAGGTGTTTATAGGTATGTTTTTCATTTTTCAACCTGTCTGTTTGTATGGCAATACCATTTGGTTTTGTTTGTTTGGTTGGTTTTACTATATCTCTGTAGTAGAGCTTGAAATCAGGGATGGTGATACCCCCTAAATTTCTTTTATTGTACAAGATTATTTTGTCTATCCCGGGTTTTTGTTTTGTTTTGTTTTTCCACATGAAGCTGAGTATTTTTTCTTTTTCAAAATAATTCATTGTCTCTTCCCCCCCCACCAGGTTCTAGAACTTATCTAACCAGCTCAGATGATTTGTTTGTTTGGTTGGTTGGTTCATTTTCATTTTGGGTTTCTTCATATGTGTATTTGTGGGGGAGAAATTAAAATATGATTTTTTTTAAAAGGCTGCACAATCAGACATCATTATTACTCCAGACTAGTTTGCCACTTATAGACATACCATAGACAGGATTAATGATGATCATTTAGGATGAATGGTTGAAGTCGACAAGATCTGATGAGGATGTAGTAATGAGAGTATGCAGATGGGTAGAATTCTATGGAAGAAAACACCCCATTAGCAGCATTGCAATTAAAGTCATTTCTCTTAAGAGCAGATGTGCAATGTTCTTCACTGCTCATAGAGCATGCTTGAAAGGACATGTTGATAAAAGCATTTAGGGATGCCTATCATTTTATATGTCTACATAGCAATGAAATAACAGTAGAAAATGGATTTTAGATCTCCCTTCTTGTTCAGAGCAGGTCCCCACCCCCATTATACCCTTACAGATCTCTTGTGATTATTTCTTGGCCTTCCGGCCAAGATTAAAATAACTTCTGCCATCAAAGCCCTTTACCCATCTGACTGTAAAAAATAATAATAATAATCTTCTGGTCTTCTGAAGCTTGACCATGCTGAGCTGTTGGCAGAATTATAATGAAAGGGACCACAGGTCAGGATTAGTCTTGTTCATCATCAAAGAAGTATCTTCAACTTAGTTCCAAACTCTCTGAGATAGGTTGTCCTGAGATGAACCAAGAATTCTGCTGACTACCTATCATGCTCCAAGGCAATACTTGTCATGTCTGTCACCTATCATTCCTGATGTATCTCCATTACCATTTCTTTTCAAATGACTACACATAAAAGTTCATGGCTTTTAGCTCTAGTTGTCTCTGTTCCTATAGAATTTTTCTGTTGGTAGGATTGTAAACTTCATAGCTTGTCATTTTGAAAGTTGATCAGTCTGTGGAGAAAAGCTGTGACTGATGTGCAAATTGTGTCTACATTAGTCCTTGCATTATTCATGTTCATTATTCACAGCACAGAGAAATTCCTGTCAGAGGGCAGAGAATTTTGAAACTGTATATTCCCAATGGTGACATTGCTACTTAATACATTTAATAGTCTTCCAAGTTGGATTTAGTTGTGACTCCACTTACTTCCACCTTGCTTTAGGCCTGTTAACCAGTGTGAATCTGAATAATTAATAGTGAATCTATTTAGACAAAACACATTGTTCTGGGTTCTTATTAACAATAAGTATTTCCTGCTGTCATAGTCCATCTGCTCCTGCTATAAGAGCATGCCACAAGTTTGGTAATTTATAAGCAATAGAATTTCATTTGGTTCACACTACGGAGACTAGGAAGTCTGAGAGCATGGTGTGGCATCTAGGGAAGGGCTCTGTGCTGCATAACAACATGGCAGAAAGACAGGCAAGGACTCATAAGCCAGAGAAAGGAAGTATGGAGATTCAATTCATCCTTCTATCAAGAGCCCACTTTCAGAATAACTAACCTATTTCCAAGATAACATCATTAATGTTTCCATGATTGTGGACCCCTCATGGTGGAGCTTTCTCTTTAGATGTTCTTCAGTAATGCCAATTCAGTTTCAACATGAATTTTGGAGGGAACACTCAAACCACATTATTCGGTGAATTTTGAAAGAGAAGGAACTAATCCAGAGGCAATAGTATATAGACGGTAAGCTTTCAAGTGTGACATCAAATGTTTTCACTATTGAAAATCATGTTACTTTCTCTTCCTCACAGTGTCAAGCCACTGTATTCATTCTGAGTTCGTACAGCACTCAAGTTTGAATAGCAGGTGGATGATCCAGATAATAGATGGTTCCATTGGGGATGACTTTGCCTTCTCTATGAGGGGTGGAAAATTTGGGGGACCATCCCCTTCCAAAGTAAAAGTGTTCAAAATATTTTGTTTCAAATTTGTTAGCACTGCTCTGTAGAAGAAACTGTGGTCAGCCTACCCAAGCCACAGGTGCCTAGGCCAGCATGCATGAGCATGAGCAGCAGCAGGCACTTCCTCCCTGAGCCAAGACTGCCCCTATATTCAGGGACTGCTGATGAAGAGACACCTGGCCCAGAGACTCTAATGAGGAAAGGAAAAAGCAGCAGAGTCAGCCACCTGAGCCAATACAATCTTGGGAACGGGTATAAAGTCAGGTTTAACTTCCTTAATAAACAAGTCTGAAGCATGCTCTGCTACTTACTGACTCTCAGTGCCTGAGTCCTTGGTGCAGCATCTTCTTACCCCCTCCACCAAGGGGTCTCCGAGCAGGGTCAGCTGTCACACTGCTCCTCAGCACTTTTTTGTGAAAATATTTTAGATAGATATCTGTTCAGGAAGTGCTGCTCATGGCATACCTACTTTTGTTCTGCAGACTGTAAGGTTCAGTAGAATCAAAGCTGTGCTGTATCAGAATTTCTGACTTGACTTCTTCTTCAAGATTGCCAAAGTCCTGACTCATCGAGCTTGTTGTGCTTTACTTTGATTTTTCAGCTTCTGAACTGAAAAAGATCACTTTCCCTTCTTTGAGGATACATGTTTCCCTTGATGCTGTCTTTAAACACCTTTGCCTTTCTCTTTACTTACAGAATATTTGCCTGTTCCTACACTGCCTCTTCCTCTTCTGTGAATATTTAATATCTCTCCGTATTGAGGAAAATTTTCCTAGATTGACATTTTGATATGCCAAAAGGCACGTGTCTGGATTCTCAATGGAAGTTACTGCACAGTAGCCTGACACTCAGATTTAAGACAATGAAGCAGAGGTAAGTTTATCCATTCATTGGAAGCAGTTTGATATGTGGTACCAGTGTGACAATGTTTAAAAAAAGAAGCAAAGCCAAAGGAAGCATTGTTTCTGTCATCTAGAGTTGATGATGAAGGAAGAAAGACATTTGAAGAGAGGGATTTGGTAGATCAATACCTATGAAGGAACAGTCCACGTTGCTAATGTCCTGACAGTAGTTGGCCCCACCATAAAATTATTTTTGTTGTTACTTCATGACTGTAATTTTGCTAATGTTATGAATCATAATCTAAATACCTGATATGCAGCCCCAAAGAGGTCTCCACCAGAGGTTTATATGCTGTGATTTTGTTGAATTCAGGAGTAGACAGTTATCCTCTTTTATTGCCTTTGGGGCTATAGGCAGCTGGTATTTTTGTTCCTTGTATTTCATACATGTATACTATGAAGTTTATATCTGTATATCCCTCCCCTAAAATTCTGACTTATACCACCTCCTTCTTCCTGGATTTTCTCCTTCTTCATTGTCCTTTCTGTGTGTGTGAGACCCACTTATTTAAATAGAGTTGCCTGCATGAGTGTAGGTGGGAGGTTATATACTAGAACAAAAACAAATTAGTGGCTACACTAATGAAGAACGTGAGAATCCTTCATTCAGCCGCCACTGTCAATAGTCTTTCAGTGAAGGGAGGAACCTCATGTGTCCCTTTCTCCCTCTATCATGGCTAATTCCATCTTTTTCCTGTCTTGTGCAGATATCCACAACCTTAGTGTGTTCTGAGTGCATCAGCAGTGTCATATCTCCAAGACAGTTTCAGGGTAAACATGACAGTTGTGAGTTTGTATTAATTACAGTCCAGTGCAAAAAAAAAAAAAATAATACTAGGCTTTTCCCTTTTCCTATGAAGGGTCATGGCTGCACCTGTCTGTTATAAATACAAACATTAAGGCAGCTTTATACTGTGTTCATTTAGTAAAGCAATAGTAGTAGTTTCCTTCCTAGGTCTTGTGATCCCTTAGTCAGGGTTCTTGATGAGATTTACAGAAGCAGGTATTATTACCTAGGTGTTATTCGTTTGTTATTTTGTTTATTTTTGAGATTGCAATTCAATTACATTTCTCCCTTCCCTTTTCTCCCTGCAAACCCTCTCAAATACTTCTCTTCCTTCCCCCATCAAATACATGGCCTTTTTCTTTAATTAATGGGTCTGCTTTTGGCTTGAAAGAAGAGGCAAAGAAGAAAAGCAGAGCCAAAGTGCAGGCCAAAGTGAAGAACGAAGGGGACATCTGGGTTATTTTTCTCCATGTAGTGTGCTGACACATTTTCATTTCTCAAAATAAACAAACAAACAAGCAAGCAAGCAAACAAAACCAGTGTTTCCACCCCTGACAGTAGGTTTATATAGAGAGGTTCAGAGAACACAAAGGGCCTAAAGAATTCACTGGGGCTTTTCTGCTTTGCAGTTTACACAGAGCTAACCTGATGTCACAAATACAGGAGAGTCAGGCCTCACATACTCTTGAATGAAAATAGTTTCCTTGTGTATCATGACACCGTTTAAACAAAGCTATATGAGTTGCATGCAGTTTATGAAAGTTCTCTTTTGTACTTCTCAATTAATGAAATATGAATATAGCATAATAAATACATGGAGTGATACCAAGTTTGTAATTTTGAAAAATTCCAGTGATTATTTCGTGAATTGGGATTTAGATGAGTTTTAGTTCATTTATTAAATGTTTTTATTTTCTTTGAATTAAATCGTCCCTTAAAAAATGCAACATTATACATCATTGTTCTACTCTATTCATACATAAAGAAGAAGCAGGTTTAATTTTTCTTCATGAACATATATCAGTTTGAGCAACTGAGAATAAAACAACAGTGCAGTGACATAAAGAGATGGAACAATAGATCAATGATATTTTTTAAAGTAAAAAATTAATAAAATAGAAGAATATTTGAATGTGAATAACTAAGATGTGTGACTCTGGAAGCATGAGGTCCAAAGAGTTAACATCCATTGCAAGCATTTCTCTAAGGAGGTTTTTATGTGTATGATTACTTTAGGGATTTCTTTTATAGCTAAATGGCGTTTAAGGTTTTGTTGGTATTTAGTTTTGCATTTCAGTTGGAAACAGCATAGAGGTGGCCTTGATAAATAGAGATGAGCTGGAGAAAGTCTGAATGCTGACATGTTATGATGTGATATGCAAAGTTGATTTAAATGATAGAAAAGCACAGAGGGAAGTCTAATTTTCTCTGTTACAACAGGGCAGAAAATGGAAAGCTTAAATTAAAATATAGACTATAAGACAAATCATATCTAAAAGTGAATTGCATATTAGAATTATTTCTCCATGGCAGGTACAGAGCTCTCAACATTAAAATTGTATTGAGTTATACGTTTATTTATAAAACAAACATTCTGAGAATCACATTTTAGCAAAATATGTGTACTTATGTCCTCAGGCAAAATGGGTGTCTGTGTGTCAGTGCATATATATATATATATATATATATATATATATATATATATATATGCACGCCTGTGTGTTTAAAAGCTTCTGTCATCATCCATAGATTTAATAAAAGAAATATTGGAACTTATTTAGACATAACAATTTGATTGAAATTGAAATTCCTACAGCAGCAGGTCTCAACTTTGTCCATGCTGTGACCTTTAAATTAAGTTCCTCATGTCGTGGTGACCCCCAAGCATAAAAATCATTTTGTTGCCACTAAATAACCATAATTTTGCTACTGTTATGAATCATAATGTAAATATATGATATGCAAGACATCTGATACATAAGCCCTGTGGGGGTCATGACCCAAAGGTTGAGAACCCCTTCCCTGAAGGCTCAAGATACTCTCTAACCAAAACCTGAGTCCTCTTACTCCTCAGTTAGAAAGGCATTGGGTGGTTACAGAATGCTCACTATAGGAAAGACTTTTGAAAAAAAACTGGCATTAATTGTGAAATAAGTGCATTCTCAGACTTTAAGCACAAAATCCTTTATCAATCCATCTCATCTTGTTGCCACTTCTCACATTGTTACAGCTTAATGCATCACACATGTGACCCTAAATGTTTGACAATCAGCAATGCTGGTAACTTCACAACTTGAGAAAGTAGCCTAGATTTTTAAACACATGAGTTTATATAACAGATTTTTAATAGTTTTAAATGATTACATTCATGATTGTTAGAGATATGTCCCTCACCCTTCACAATGAAAGTGGGCTGTGAATACAAACCTCTTGAAATTCCCTCCAAAACAGACTTCTGAAATTTTTCATACACTTCTATTTCTTTGCTTTGGAACTCACATAGTTTTGATGTTTCTCTAAGAAACCACCATCAGGAAGTTACAATTTTTTAGATTACCTATGATGACTGTTTGGCTAAGGTAATCTGGAACAGGAGGTTTTGCCAGTTGATGTTCTGATACATCAGTTAAAAA
This sequence comes from Phodopus roborovskii, assembly GCF_943737965.1. NCBI lineage: Eukaryota > Metazoa > Chordata > Mammalia > Rodentia > Cricetidae > Phodopus > Phodopus roborovskii. The sequence continues at coordinate 17,123,773 of NW_026126511.1, forward strand.
GTTCAGAGTATCCTATTTGTATCTGTATCTGCAACTGTATCTGTACCTGTATCTGCATCTTTATCTGTACTACCATCTATATCTTTATCTGCATTTTATCTGTATCTCCATCTGTACCTGTATCTCCACCTGCATCTGCAACTGTATCTGCATCTGTATCTGCATATACATCTGCATCTGTATTTCTATCTGTATCTATATCTCCATCTGCTTCAGTATCTGTGTCTGTATCTCCATTTGCATCTGTAGCTCCAGCTGCAACTGTATCTGTATCTGCATCTGTGTGTACATCTGTATGTGTATCTGGATCTGTGCATACACCTGCATCTGTACCCATGTCTGCATCTGTAATTCCATCTGTATTTATTTGTACGTATCACACCATGTTTACTTGTGTGTATATATTGTGTGTATGCATATACAGACATGTATGTATTCATCTCATACATATTTTGTAACTGTACAATCTAGTATCATATGCATTGCATCTTACCAGCTTCTTCTCAGTATAACTCTCAAAAGTCACTGAGGTTGAAACATACATTTTGTTTTTTGTTTAAATGGGATCTGAATCTAGTCAGCAAGATAGAAACTGATAGATACATTGATAAATGCCAATGGTTACATCGTAAAGTGAGAACACTACTGTGAACAATATCAACTACTTGCAGGACAAAGGATTACCTCTGTTGAGTGAAGGGTGATGGGGAAAATCTGGATTCTGTACGGTATTCTATTTTCTTTGTGTTGTTTGACTGCTGAGAGAACAACATCTGTTAAAGGAAATGCTACTGGATTAATTCAATTTATATATTTTAAAAATGCTTTGACTCCAAAATTTAAGTTCATGGGCAAGTTACTGGGGAAAAGGATTTGTATTTTTGTTTCCACAGAAAATAAAAATCTGTGGATTCCTTCCAGACTAATGTGGTTTGAGCAAGCCAGACCCCCTGAAACAGAGTACCAGGTGATCCAATATTCAAAACAAGGCAGCCCTGCAGACTACAGCCAGGATTTCTGCATCTTCTTAGGATCCCCAATGACAGCGCCCCCTATCAGTAGGAAGTAGCTTGGAAAGAACAATGCCCGATTTCCCAAATATTGTTTATAAATGTTTGTTTTCATTTAAATGGGGTTGGTTATAAATGGTTAATGACAACAACCAATCTCTTTTTAAAGGTAAAAAGGGGATTATGGTATAGATATGAATACTTTATTTGAAATGGATTTTCATTTATTGATACAATTTAAGGTCAATTTTGTGATGTGTATATTTCTCCTTTTGTTTAGGTATTGTGTTTATATAGCTCATTTAGAAATGTAATGTAAAATGTAGTACAGATTATAGATAATTACCTAGTTTAGAGTTGAGTTAGGTTTTTCAATATACACAGAGATGTATTTGAGATAGATAGGAATTCTTCAAACCTTTCAAAGACCTACAGAATATGGCATTTAAAATGGTTTAGGGTTTTTCTTGGCAGTGAGACATAAATGCTCCTAGCAACACCACCTGCACCAGAAAGGAAGATGGATATCGAAGAATTGAGTTATGAAGTTATCCATTTGGACAAGATACTGCTCTTGTCTGGACTGTTGCAGGACCCACAGAAAAGTGATTGCTGATTCAAGATGGACATGACATTGCTACAGAGTTCCTGCTTCATGGAAGAGTCTGCCAGACAGTCTGCAGGGCACAGAGAAAAGTGACTACAAACTGCCAATACAAGAAGACAGTTTAAATTTTCCTGCTTTTCTGAAGAGTCTGCTAGACACCCTATAGCCTATGGGCTAAAGATGGAAGATTACAGAAGAACTTCGGGTGACTGACCAGGCAGTGAGTTGTCTCTGTCATTTCTAGAGTTTATATACTATCCTTCTGTGGTCTTTGAAGGAGTTGAAGACAGATAGTTATGGTTATAGTTTTCCTTAGTTAGGATTAAAGATAAGTTATATATAAAACTTTAGACTCACAAAGATAGGATAGATGGTAGAATATTTTCTTAAATCTTACTAAATGTTAATGGACTAAATATTAACTGTGATTCTTATTTGATAACTGTTGTGTGATATATTTTGCTATGTTAAGGTTAAGCCCCTTGTTTTTATTTTAGACAAAAAAAAAAAAAAAAAAAAAAAAAAACAGGAGATGATAGGAGATGCCATTCTGTTAATATGTTTCTCATACTGGTTAATGAATAAAGCACTGTTGGCCAATAGGAAAGCAAGAGAGGAGGGGCTTCGAGACAAGGAGGAAAGAGGAAGTAGTAAGGAGGAGTCAAGATGGAGAGACAGGGGAGAAGAGATGCCTACCCCATTCCCCAGTAAGATGAAACCACATGGAAATAGTTAGATTAACAGAAATGGGTTAATATTTAAGACAGAGCTAGCCGATAAGAAACTAGTACCTTGCCAACAGCATTATATCAAATACAGAGTCCTGGTGTGTCATTTGGTGCTGGCGCGGCGGCGGGACAAGACCAGTGCTGGGAGGAAAAACCTTACTCCTTACAGAAGGGTATGAACAAGCAAGTTCCATTAAACCAGTTGTGGGTCAAGAAAAAACATATAAGTTAATGGGCAGGCAGTAATTGCAGCTACACCCTATAAATGGTGGGACACGGTGGAGCTGTAAAGAAAATGCTTGTGAAGTGAGTTTGTATCATTATATTGATCCAACATTTAACCTTTCCAGCTTCTTGTGTAACCTTCTTTTACTCCTTTCAAGTGTCCAATGTGCCTAGAAAGTCTCTTTTCTCTTTTCTTCCATGGAGGAAGCCAAGTTTATGAAGGCAGCTCAATCAAACAGCTGTATATAGCCAATCAAGAATATTGGTATTCTCTAGAACACAGGCACTTTTAGGAAAACTGAATTGTAGAGGCAGTTTGGTTTAAGCCTACACAAGAAAATGTTTTGTTTTTCATCAAAGTTCAGTAAAAAGGAATCCTAAATTCAGTTCCTAGTGACTGTGGAAATGAAAACCTACAGACTCCAAGATAATGTCACTTGAGGAAATCAGTTCAATTGTAAGGGAAATAAATACATGCAAAAAATGTTCTTTGAAACTTAGAAAAAGCACAGAGTCAAATTATTTTGAGCACATAGGACAGAAGTTGTTTTATTTCTTGCTGTTTTGTTTTTTTAAAGAAAATCGTGTTCAATTGCTATTTGCCAGTGAAAGAAAGTCCAAGTGTTTCCTTGTGTATTTAAAAAAATAAATACACAATCTTAAATACACAGTTCTCCATCTGATTAAAGAGAAATGTTTCAAGGGATGTAATACTTTATAAGATAGTCCTAGTTGTAAATGTGAATGGCTCTTTCAATTGCTTTCATATGTACATATGTTCACTGATATCAACACTGTTTGATTAGACAGACAATTATCAATGGTTTAGCAAAAAAAAAAAAAAAAACAAAAAACAAAAAACAAAACAAAACAAAAAAACAAAACAAAATGAAAAAGCTTACAAAAGCACAGGGCAACTTTTTTTATTTTCTCGTATTAATGTGGGTATTGTCCTCACTTGAACTTGTATGGTTGTCTGGGGACGCACTGGATAATTCACAGGGTTTGTCCAGATATTTTTGGGTTGATTACAAATTAAAACCATTTCTGTTTATGAACTCTGAAAGTACCTCTCCATAGGGAATCCAAGAAAACAATTTTTGGAAACTTGAAATACGTAGGAGATTAAACCATGGAACTTGAGGGACACAGATTTTATAGATCCCAAGAAAGCTGGTTTTATCCTCACACTTTAGTTCAGTATTCTGCAAATGCTGTTTAACACCAATGTGCACAGGCAGAAATTGGAATTAACCATTTTTAACCCATGTACTGAAACAAATTACTTTACATAAGACAAGTCTTTTCATTTTAAAACATCGCAGAGAATGACAATGTTACTTCTCATCCTGACATCCCAGACCTTTGTAAAAATTACTTAGGCCACACACAGTGAATTCATCTGCACTGATAACTACAATATTTATCCATGAATCTATGGATATCCAAGCTCAAATTTTTGTGTAGGGTACTGGAAGGACATATTTATTTATATAGAATATGTTCAATAGCCCATAATGAAAGGCAGGAAAAAAGATGGCTTGTAGTGACACTTTATGGAATGTAATCTGAGTAAGGAAGGAACTAAAAATACGAGGAAGTGAATGAACAAAGAAAACCACAGAAGTGATAGTTTGAAGGTAGACCCTATAGTAGGTACTAGGGAAAAATGCTCTGTTACTCAGAGATGGTGTTTTAATAACTTTGACATCTGTTGTACTATGATCTTGAGACTATAAATACAAAAGTTTTAAGCTATGTTTGTTAGAATGTTTATTTTGAGAACTGTTTGTTCAGTTGAATACTGCAAACAATTTGTGGTTTAAAATGTGTCCACAAGTCTTAAACACTCCTTCCGATGGATGGCACTAATTTTCCTCCCTTCAAAGTGAGTTGAACTTAGTGACTTTTAGATAATGACGTAAAATGGCAGAACTGAGTGTGATTCTTCAGACTGTGGACTGAATAAGTGTGTGAACAATATCTATCATCTATTTATGTGTCTATATTTATATCTGTATATCTATCATCTATCTTCTATCTACCTACCTATGTATCTATCATCTATCCATCATTTGATGTATCTCTCTCTTCCTCTGCCTCTCTCCTTCCCTCTCACTTTTCTCTCACTGGAGAATATTGGCTACTGTGTTATTTAGGCACTCAAGCATCTCTATCAACAGGTTCATGTAGTGGACATCCATCAAAGGATGAAGACCCCTAGATAGCCATAGGGAAGGAATATTTGAAAATAATGAATGAACATTCTGGGGAGTGAGAAGAACATGCAGCCCCAGTGACACTATCAGATGACTGTAGTCTTGGTCACCATCCTGCCTGTATGTGAGAATCTATGCCAGAAACACTCACAAACTCCAGATTCCTTATTTTTGGAAATTGTAAGAAAGCACATTTCTTGCTATACTCTGCTAAGTTTTAGGGTAATTCATTATGCAAAAATAGACACTATTACACCATATGTTTGTCATGGAAGCTTGATGACATTGAAATAAATTTACCCTCACTATAATCTTATAAATCTCATCAAAATGAAGTCAAACAATGAAAATGATTGTATAGATGATCTTAAATGTAATAACATATATCACTTCTCTATGGGAAACTACTTTGTAAGTGAGACTATATTACTACTAATTAATTAAAATGCAAAGCTCTCTCATAGAAGTGAAAATGGGAGAGAAATGATGTGAAGGAAGTGAAGTGAGCATCATTTGCTGGTTAGGGCAGATATAAGCACATCAGGCAGATGGTCTGTGGAGACACTTCTAAGACATCTGTGTCGTTTCAATAGGGCATACAACTAAGGGTTAACATAAGGTGTACCAAAAACAACATGAAAACAGATCAGATATCCTCTGTTAAATTTATACTCCATAATTCTTGTATTTCATGGTCATCATAAGGAGAGCTGCCACTTGTAACTCATGGTGATTGATTCTCCATCCATGTAAACAGCTGGGAATCTGGGAGATGAGAACAACAAAGTACCTTTCACGTCTGAAGGAGCCTCACCTGGAAAGCGGAAAGAGCTCTCTGATCAGGTTTGTGAGTGCCCTGATATCCATTGATCATGCTATTAACGAGTCCTGAGGATGTATACTCAGTGGAAGCTGAGGCTGACAGCTAGCAACACCAAGTGAACCATTTACCAAATAAACATTTGCTTTCTTCACAAGCCACTCCATTTCCTGACACCAGAAGAGTGTGATTCAGGAGTAAAGGAAGAAAGTTAAAGCAACAATGAGGATAGAGAAAAAACAAGTACAAAGGAAGGATGGGAAGGAAGTGGATGTTGATGTTTTCTATATCTACTTGACAAGAACACAGAGGCCACTTGAGTAAACCTTCAATAAAACTTAAGAAGAGAACGTAAGCTCTTTCATCCTCAACCAAACCTCAGTGTATTCTCCTGGACCTTAGGGGTTATCTCCAAAGCAGTGGTCAACCCTACCAAATGGTTTTTTATTTCAAAGTTGTAAGCTAACTACCACATTCATCCGTTTCCACATACTAAGCCTTTTCTAATCTGCAAGTTTTCTTTCTTCTTTGGAACCATGAATAATGTGAACATTAGGAAGATAATGACCACCATGTCCCCAGGTAAGATACCTTCCCTTTGTGAGCACACAGTGCTATGCGGAGGCGGAATGATCTGCGGTAATCAATTCTGAATTATTCTGGTATGGTACTCTAAACCTGTCTGCTACACTCTAAGCCAGACGTTCTTAACCTGAAATGTGTCTCGGCATTATCTGCAGAGTCCTATCCTCTGCATTTCTAACAAGGGTGGGGAAGCTGTTGAGCCTGTTGTTTAATATTACATTTTCTACTTTGCAAGTTACTGTCAGAAGCCATGGAAATGAGGTTACCATTTTCTATACTTCTGCTCAGAAACCCGCTGTTTTCCACTATTTTCTTTCCACCAAAAGCTGAGGATCACAAGGAAGGTCCCTGTACACAGACAGAGATGATAAAAAGTAGAGATGATGGTTATGATGACAACGATCACCATTATAAGGCACAGCTTGTGTCTTAGGATTTCTATTGCTGTAAAGAGACACCACACTTGACTTGCAGTTTGGAACTGAGCAGAGCAAGGATTTGGTCTCTTACATCCCAAAGTCCACAAGGTTATACAGTTGTAGACACTATGCTGTAGTGGCATCGATGTGATGGCTAAGTAATAAATTTCAAATCTTTTTGAATATCATCAATGAAAGAAAAAAAATGTTTAAAAGTATAACTTGAAATACTGAATAATGGACTAAACAGTGGTCAAAGCATATTTTACTTAATCCCTGATAAGTCAGTGCCATAATAAGGATTATGTCATTTAGATCTTAAAATTTTACCTTAAGAATTTGGTAAGTGCTAAAGCTGTGATTGCAGTTATCTTAAAATAACTCACTCAATTATCTTTGGGTATGTATGCAGGGGGCATGGTGTAGGGATAGGATCACTGTGTGAATGATGCATAGCTTTTGGCATGCTAACAAGAGCTATAAAGCAGGAATGGGAGATGTCAGCATGTGCACACACCATCACACAGCTGCTGTTTGCAAATTGAAAGAAAAATATTACCAGGCAAGCATCAGCAAAGCTAGAGCAGAATTTTAACACTGCCAAAAACCTAAAGAATAATCAGAATGAAAAGGAAGAAAGAAATGAACCAAGGATCATATTTGACTGCAAAAGACTGAAGATTTTAGATGATTTATTTGAGCTTTAAAATATTCAGAAGTAAAATATTGAATTTAATCATATAGGTGTGTATCTCAGACAAAATTCAGACACACTCCATTATAATACAGTCTCCTTTGGCCAACAATGTTCATACAAAGCAAAGGAACCCAGATTTCTCCATTCATTTTACTAACATGTTCACACCTCTCCTAATACAAGGTCAAAATAGGAAAAAATCATTTGCACATTGATTCCAGGAAGATACCCTGAGTTCCAACATCTGTTACACTTGGTCCAGGTATGCAATCAAACATCACTTCCCATGTATAAAAGAGTATAATATGTATGGGTTGAGTGTTATAAGGATGAGCAGGACTAATGCAAGTGATGTACACAAGAGTTATTGCTAGATCCTGCACTAAATGGTATATGGACCAGTACAAAGAAAGTAAAATAAACATCCAATGGGAAGCAGAATAATTTAAAGTCAATCAATTCAAGGCTGGGAGATGACTGGGGGGAGGGGCAGGCAAATGCTTGATGTGCAGATGTGGAGATTTGAATTTGGATCCCACTCAAACCTGGATATGGTAGTGTGTGCATCTTGTGAAATCCTAGCAACCCAGCAGCAGCATGGGAATCAAAGACAAGAAAACGCCTGGAAGTTCCCAGGCCAACTAGACTGTGGGACAACAGGAGCCAACAAGAAACCCTGATTCAAACAATGTGAAAGGTCAGAACGAGAGAGAGATTTACGTCAATACAGAATGACGTCAAAGTAGAAACAGTGATGGGATTCAGAAAAGGAAGCAATATGATATGGAATAGGAACGTATTAGGAACGATTCAAAGAGAATGAGAGAGAGCAAGAAACGGGGGGAGGGGAGATCACCCATCTGCCTGTTGTGGCTGCTGTCATAGTTACCACATGCCACTGGGTCCAGCCTCTGGGCCCTACAACTATGTGTTCCATATTCCCACACGAAACTGGAATGGAGGAAAATCAGCCCTGCGACTTTATCCTTCAGGACACCGGGACTTAATCTGGATGCCATCACGTCAGCATTCCACAAAAATCACACCTTCATTTCTTCAGGAGGGCAACAGGGTTTCAGAAAAATAATGATTCCCAGTGGGGAAATGATTTCCAATTGGGAAAATGACCATTTGGGGTTCCTCTCATGGAAATCTCTTCACATGGTTTTGGGCTTTCATGCTTGATATCATTTCTTCAATTCAGGGACAACATAAACTTTTTAACGTAAAAACTCATCCAAACAAAATATTGATTGTATTGGTTAGTTATATTTTTTGTGAAAAATTAAATACTTTCCTCATGAAATATGCTTTTCCTTTTATTTCTATTTTTTTTATCAGTTTTCTCACATTATCTTTCAAGTCAAGTCATGGTATCCATACAGACTGCATATGCTTGGGTACATTATTACCATTTGTTATCATTTCCTAGTAATTTTTTTTGCATCTACCTATCATGAACAAATCGGCCCAGAATTATTCACCTCATTATTATACTCAAGATTATACTAGAACCACAAAAGATCACCTACTGGCTGCTGAGAAATCATGTGCTAAACTGCATTACCAGAAACTTGATCTACAGTCCACATTTTTCAAGTATCTTTTGATTTTCCGTGTTTTATGTATCCTCAGCTGATTCTTTAATGACAACACCACTAACAATTCCTACAATCCTCTAATGCATTTGTCTCTGAGGCAAATTCACACAAATTCACTTGACATATTCACGCAAGACTGCATGCAACATATTGGATTCAGAATTAAAGTTTTCAATACAAAAGAAGATGTATCACCACAGTCACACTGAATTCCTTCGACGGCCAACAAATCCATTACCATATTTTAAAGCCACACAAGGTTAAAATCGGAACCAATTGAGTAAATCTTAAAGACAAACAAGTTTTCTTTTATTTTTTTTTTTTTTTTGTTTGACTCAAATTGATAAATGTTTTGCTCTCATCTTTTTGTATAGCTGAGTGGCTCTTAAATTTATAGTATATGAAAGTCACCCCATATTCCTGGTGGTATAAAGGACTCTCTTGATTAAGTTTGAGTAGGGTTTACTTCTGACTTTAGAACTAGTGCCTCCTTCCTTTCCTATTCCACCCCGACACACAAGATTTTCTTTTTATTTTATTTTAATTTTTTAGACTGAGATTTTTTGTTTTAAAACAATCTTTTCTCATTTTACATACCAATATCAGTTCCCGCTCCCTCCTCTCCTTCAGCTCTCCCCACCTTCCCCCTACCCCACTCCATCCAATCCTCAGAGAGGGTAAGGCTTCCCATGGGGAGTTAAAATCTGGCACATCTCTTTGAGGCAGGACCAAAGCACTCCAGCTATATCTAGGTTGAGCAAGGTTATGTAGGCTAAGTAAGTTATCCCTCCAAAGAGAATGGGCTCCAAAAGCCAGTTTAAGCACTAGGGATAAATTGTGGTCCCACTGCCAGGGGCTTCACAGGCTGCCTAAGCCACACAAGTATTCACATTCACAGGACCCAGTTCGGTCCCACGCAGGTTTCCCAGCTGCCAGTCCAGAGTCAGTGAGCTCCCACTACCTTAGGTCAGCTGTCTCTGTGGGTATCCCAGAAAAGGTCTTGACCCTTATGCTCATATTATTGCTCCTCACTCTCTTTGGCTGGGCTCTGGGATCTTGGCTCAGTGCTTAGCTGTGGATGTCTGCATTTGACTCCATCAGTTGCTGGATGAAGGTTCTGTGATGATAACTCAGGTAGCATCAATCTGATTACAGGGCAAGGCCAGTTCAGGTACCCTCTCTACTAATGCTTAGGGTTGTAGTTGGGGTCATCGTTGAAGATTCCTGGGAATTTCCTTAGTGCCATAATGGCTCCCTCAATCAAGATATCTTTCTTTGCTCTCCCTCTCCATCCTTTCCCCATCTCCACCATCCAATTCCCTCATCTTCTCCCCCCTCCCCTCCCTCTCCCACCTTCCCTTCTCCCACTACCCACTACACTCCCAATTTTCTCAGGGTATCTTGTCTATTTCCCTTTCCCAGGAAGCAGAACATGAACAAGGAATAAAAAGAAAGTAAACTCAGGGGAAACAGGTGAAAGGTGAGGACTAAGACTCAAGTCTGCCCACATTTACACAACAAACATTCACACTGAGAGAGAGGGGGGGGGAGTGACTTAAGTCAATGCAGAATGAGATCAAAGTACAAATAGTTCCAGTGGTCTCTCTGTGGGTACTAACAACAGAGAAAGGGAGAGCATCCAGTTTTGGACCCAAAAGTGATCGCACAGACAGATTGGGGGCTAAGCAGTAATCTCTTGTCAGGAGTTGGATCTAACGGAGAGAAAGGTCAGTGATAGGAAAACTGCTACAGCCCTGAGACTGTACTGTACCAGTTCCACATGTCACTACCTAGGTGACAGTTAAACAAGCATGGCCCAGGAATGCACGCTGTGTCTAAGGACCATCACAGTCATCAACAAAACCCCTCCAGTCAATACGCAAGAAAATTTCATGTGTGCACCTATGAACACCTGATTTTTGACAAATAAGCATAAATTATACAATGGAAAAAAGAAGACATTTCCAACAAATGGTGCTGGCATAACAGGACATCAACCTGTAGAAGATTGCAGATAGATCCATATCTATCGCCAATGCCAAAACTCAAGTCAAAATGGGTCAAAGACTTCAACATAAATCTAACCAAATTGAACCTCATGGAAGAGAAAGTGGTAAGTAGTCTAGAACACATGGGCACAGGAGGACACTTCCTAAATGTAACACAAACAGTATAGACACTGAGAACAATAATTAATAAATGGGTCTGCCTGAAAACTGAGAAGCTTCTGTAAGGCAAAGGACACAATCAATGAGGCAAAATGGCAGCCCACAGAATGAGAAAGGATTTTGAACAACCCCATATCTGACAGATCTCCAAAATATATAAAGAATCAAGAAACTGACTAGATATCAAAATACCAAATAATCAAATTAAAAATGGGTTACAGGTCTAAACAGAGAATGCTCAACAGGAGAATCTCACATGACTGGCTGAAAGACATTTAAGGAATTGCTCAACATTCTTAATTATCAGGGAAATGCAAATCAAAATGATTTACCATCTTACACCTGTCAAAATGGCTAAGATCAAAAACACCAAGAATAGCTTATGCTGGAAAGGATGTGGAATAAGGTGAACACTTCTCTATTGCTAGTGGGACTGCAAACTTGTATAACCTTTATAAATTAGTATGACAGTTTCTCAGAAATTTGGTAAACAATCTACCTCAAGGCCCAACAATACTTCTCTTGGGCATATACCAAAAAAGATGGACTCTCTCTCATACCACAAGAACATTAGTTCAACAGTGTACATAGCAGCATTATTCATAATAGCCAAAACCTGGAAACAACATAGATGCCCTCAACAGAAGAGTGGATAAGGAAAAAGTGGTACATTTCTACAACAGAATACTACTCAGTGGGGGGAAAAATAGCATCATGAAAATTTCAGGCAAATGGATGGATGGATGGAAACAGAAAAAAAAAATCCTGAGTGAGGTAACCCAGACCCAGAAAGACAAATGTGGTGTGTATTCACTTATTATTAGTGGATAATTGATGTAAACCAAAGGATAACCAGCCTGTAGTCCTTGACCACAGAAGCCCTACATGGTGGGTTCCCAGCACTGATCAGGGTACACGTCTTTACAGTGTCAATAAAATATAACTCTCCTCTCATTTTAGGCTATGAAAGAAAAAAATATGTAAGGATGGGAGAGCTGTATCTTCTGCATCTTCTTCTGCTTCTGCTTCTTCTCCTCCCAACCCCCTTCTTCTTCAGAATTCTTTTAAAATTTAAAAAATTCAAGTTGGAATATATTGCACATCTTTTTAGAATCCAGTTGGATTTATTTTTTTGTCATGTACAAAATTAGCTGCATACTGCTTACTGGAAGTATTTTCTCTAAGGATACATTGAATCTTCTGGGTGTGAAACAAGAGGGCAGAACTGTATTAACCATGAAACAACAAGGGGAGGTTTCAGCTGATACAACTAATTTAATCAGGGAAAGGCAATCCATTTGGTTGGAGTAAAGGACGTATACGTGAGATTCTTTTCTGGATTCTGATTTCAATTTTTTTTAAAAAAAAAAAAAGAGTGAAGAAAAGTAATTTATAGCTAAAAATAATTTCAGAAGGGGTAGGGCAACTTTCATTGATTCTTGGATTTCTTTTAGAACATTCTGATAATGTATTTCTCTGTGCTTAAGAAGTCAGAAATTTATGTCTTGCTTCATTACAAATTAAGCATGAAAGAGTGTATGTTTACATATTAAGTAAGTTTCCAGTGAAGGGAGAAAAGTTAAAAATATTGTGCACTAAGATATCTTTTTCTTAGCTTTAAATTAAATTATTAGTTTATCCCTCTTCCTGTGAAGGCTTTGACAAATGTCATGACGGAGACACATAAACAGACATACAGCAAGTTGCTATTAGTAAGAGAAGTAGAGTGATATGGAACCGAAGCACATTTCTTAACAAAAGCTGCGGAAGCAGATGCCCATGTGGTGTAATTCGATGAGATTTTCCTTCCTGAAACCTCCATGAAACATTACCATTTCTTTTGGTTAACGTGCTGATCACAAAACTGTGACCATTCTAGATGGCATTTGATAGCAAGGAAGCTAACAGGTTTTGTGACAGGTGGATTTCCAGGCAGAATGTTCCCATTATGTCCCCTACCTTGGCAAACAGATCACGCTATTGAAGTCATCGTGTCTTAATTTCTTTCCCTGTTGCTGTAATAAGACATTGACAAATCAGCTTAAGGGAATAGGGGGTTATTGTCTTCACAATTCTGGAGAACAGAGCAGCATAGCTAGGAAGAAACCATGTAAGAAATTTAAAGTCACTGACCCAGGAAGCAGATCATGAACAGCTGTAAAGCCTCATGGTCCAACTCTAAGGGCCTACTTCCTCCTAAAGTTACCAAAACACTGCCAAGCGACCCTGCCAGCCTTAGTCCGAATGTTCAAGTTGACCAGCCTATTGGGAGGCATTTCACATTCAAGCACTGCATGTCCTTCAAGAGGAATATTCTGCTTCTGAGGATGGCATGTGATGGAGTGGCATGGTTATTAATGTATGTTCCACCTCACTGTGTGTAAAGATGATAATATTTGAGGGATCCAAACCAGTTCTCTATGAAAAGGAGAAAAAAATTCCGTCTTAGAAAGTTGCTAGGGCCATTTAAAATAAAGTACACAATTGGTCAGGAGTCTCAGCTCTGGTATAGCACAACTAATAAAAACCCAGAGACAGATATTGGGGTTGAAGATGAAGGTCAGAAAAGCAAAGCATCCAACTACGAGAGAGTTCTTAACCTCTCCCAAGACTGGGATGATCCTGATGATCCTGTACTCAACGTGACTGAAGACTGAATAGACTTAGCCCCTGAGCCCCTGTCTCATATTCCTCTCTAGTGCGGGCACTAAAGGTTTCTACCACCACTTCCCAGCTTCTATGGCTTATCTAGTGTGGCTACTGGGATTAAAAGTGTGTGCCATGGAAGTCTGTTCCCTGGGGAGCAGAAAGGGGATGGTATGGGGGTTGGTGGAGGGAATAGGGGAGAATGGAGGGTGGAAGGGTGCTGGAATTGGGATTGATATGTAAAACAAGCGTGTTTCTAATTTAAATAAAAATGTATCACACACACAAAAAAAGTGTGTGCCACCATTCCCTGGCCCAAGTGGATAGCTAGTTTGGCTGGCTTTGCACTCTGATATCCAGGCAATAAACAAGATATCACAATTCAGGTGCTGTTTCTTTCTCTTTATGCAGAGTCTATCTGTCATAACTTCTAATGATTAGCTTTTGTCTTTCATTAGAGCTCCAAATAAAATGTTTAGTTCCTCTTTCCTGTGCTTTTCTTCATTTTGTTCTGTATTTTATATGGCCAACGATGACACTGTAATCTCCTTCCCTGTCCCATCATTGTTGTAACTATGGAGAGAAATGATGTCATTGCTTTAGCAGAACATATTTTGTTGATTCTAGGGATCATCATGTTCCTAAGACTCACAATCCCTCTGGATGACCCTTGACAACCTATTTCAGACTTCTGTATAGTGTTTAAGTAAGCTGGCTTTTAAATTTTCTTTTCTTCTTCCACAATACAAATAGCACTTGCTCATACTCTTGCATTTATTTCATTAATAAATTTGTCACAATGACCCAATCCATGACAGAGGGCCGTCTTTGAGAATGTAACAGCCTTACATATATAAACTCACCTAAAATTTCTAAATGGTCTCATGATATTTCTCAACCTCTTACTCACTCTGATTTGTATGCTTATTGTTTTCAATTTGAAGATTTGGGGGGAATTATTTTCCTTTTTTCATTATCACCTGTTAGCATTAGACTATCTACTCAAGAGACAATGAACTACTCTTTTGATTTCTTTTGTTCCAGACATGTTTTTCTTATCTTTGCTCTAAAAGTCTTTACAGGTCTTACTTTGCTCTGAGTTTTTCACCTCTCCTCAGAGTAATCTCAAGGCATCATCACAGCACTGTACACTCATCTGTATGTTGAGTTCTCTTCCCTTCTGTTCTTGCCCATAAAATACAGCCAGTTTTAAGCAAATATTCTCTGTGTCATGCTGTTTTCTCTAACATCGCATCTGCTTTCCTTCATAATGAATTTGTACACTAAAAGTTTAAATATAGGAAATTAATATTAAATTTTCCCTTTAGAATTATAGTGTCTTCCATGGAATCTAAACCTAGATAATGCCTATCTCATACTGCCTCCAAATCACAACCCTAGTAAACTGTAAATCTATATGGTCATTTTGTTTGTATTTGTTTATTATGGTGTTATGTAAGCTCATGAGGACAGAATGCATAAAGTTTATCTACCTAAGTTTTTCCAGCAATTTCACAGGAACTAGAAATGTAGATGGTATTTAGTGAGACTTTGGTGAGTGCTGTTATTTAATAAACACTAGGTTTTATTTGTTTGAGCTGAGCATTGCAAAAAGGGGGTTCTGGCATATTTTAAACACAAGAAAAGGACATAGAGTACAACACAATAGGCATTTGTCCTTGTTGATCTCCAAGAAGTGTCCTTGTCTCTCTGGATCCTCAGGATGCTACTCACACCTTCTTCATGGCATCTCCTAAATATGTTTAACTCAACTACTCTCCAAAGATGCCTGTACAGAGCTTCCTAGTCAATGTATTGCAGAACCCTTGGTAAAGGCCACATCTGTCTCAAGTTCTGCTGTATTATTCCTAGAGGAAAACAAACTGTTCTGCTTCTTGTTTTTATAGATCCAGAGGCATGCCAGTTCCCTGGGGGCAATAGTGCAGTTAAGGCAGTTTTTCTTGTGGAAAAGAAATCCTTTAGCTATATTTTTTGCCATAACATCAGGGAGATACTAGCTCCTCTCATCAAAATATGACACAGAGGTGGAATGATTAATGAGATAATGCATATGAAGTACTGTCCTTTGCCTAGAGGAAAAAGGAAATATGAATAAATCACCAAAAACCCTTCCTTTTTAGCAAAGCTGTTTTGGCCCAACACCAGCACACCAGAAAATCTATTTAAAAAAATAGAATTTACTGGAAACATTTTCTCCATATTCAGAAATAAAGAAATACTTTATCTTTTTAATTTTTATTTTTAAATTTCCAGTTGGTTTTCAAAGAAACAAACAAACCAAAAAAAGCATGTGTTCTGAATGTTACAGTTGTACCAGTCTAGGCACTGTTACCAACAAAACAAAAGCAAATGTTTTAATTAGCTTTTCTCTCACACAGATCTAATGTTCATTTATGATATCTATCCATCTATCTCTCTATACATCTGTAGACATATATCTATAGAGGTATATATAGATATTATGCAAAGGGGCTAGAGAGATGAGTCAGAGGTTGAGTGGTTGAGTTCTTGTTGCTTTTTCAGGGGACTGACCATAAGTTCAGTTGTATTGAATTCTATGCCTTCTTCTGTCTTACATAAGCAGCAAGTACAAGCATGCATACATGAAGACAATCATGTCCTACATATAAAACAAAATAATATGAAAAAAATTAATTGAAGACATCTCTTAAAGATCTTTGGGTAGCTTCATAAAAATCTCTCATTTAGTCATAAGCTGCTCTTAATTCAATGAATCTCCTCAAATTAGATTTAGTGGGCACATCTGTTGCATAATACATTGTGATTAGCCACGACTGCTAAAATTGTTAACAGAAAGATTTTCCTGTCCCTTGGAATGGTTTTCTCACACTGAAATATGTGAATTAGTTACAGTTTGCAAATGCTGGAGCCACAGTAACTCATTAGAGCGATCAGATAATCATTGCCTCTGGAGCCTGCACTTCACATTCTGATGGAAGGAAAAGGGCCCAGGAAGAAGTCTGTACCCAAGAGAAACCCAAGCCAGTTTCCTTCCTAAGTTACTTAACTCAAACACAGTTTTTGTGGCTTCCTAGATCCTCCTTCTACCACATTGCCCCTTAACAATGTAAATGTCTGGTATGATATATGCTATAGATAATAATTGTATCATTTTATTGCATATGACTTTCTCTAGATTATAGACGGTAGAGAGAGGGAGTAGGTGATACACCATCTTACTCATTTTTGAGTGACATAATTAAAGAATGAAGTAATTAAAATACTTCAGGGAAGAGACTCTAGGGATAGCGCAAATAAAATATGATAATTTACTACGTGATAATTCCATGGCTTACATAACACCCTAAGAACTTACAGCCACTGTTGAAGCATGTTGTGACCACAAAATTTACCTTCTCGACTCAGGAAACCTGCCAATCTCACCATGCCTGGGGTTGCTTGCTCTTGGTGTTTTTATTTTCTTCCACAGTTGCATAGATTTCACTGTTAATCTGTTTCAGAAACAGATAGTTGGTACTACAACTAACTATCCCCCCGCCCCTTCCCATGCTCCCATGTCAGTGAATGTCTGTATACAGCATGTCCAAAAACATAACTAAAATCCTAACACATCTAGAATGCTAGCACATGTGAATCATGGAGCTGTAAGCTGTAGTTATTTATCTACCTTGCAATCTAGGGATGAATTTAAAGTATACAAACGATGAGGACACCAAAATACAGTATCTCTCCCTATGAAATAAAACACACAGTTCTAAAAATTGAACTTGCTTTTAATAAAGCACATCAATTTCTGTGTCTTAACAACGTCACTTGGGTTCCATACCTCTAAAGTATAAAATATGGAATATCCATCTTACTCCAAAGAATCTGACTTAGAAAAAATTCAATCTCTAATCTACCTCTATGATATCTCTTCATCCATGCCATCATTTATATTAATCATACAACTATTTTTAAGTTTATGTTTGATATTAGTTCTTTGATAAGTCCACATAATGTCTTCTCATCACATTCATCACCCTCAGCCAAACATTTCTATTTTAAAATGTTCAAATTTAAAGCACTTAAATTCTGTCTCATAACTTATGAGGTAATATGATTGACAGTTTCATATTGGCATTTTATATCTGCTCTGGATTTCAAAGGATTTACGTATACTGACAGTATTCCCATTTCTGACCCCCTTGATTCATATAACTAATGTTTGGTTTTTTAATGAACAAATGTGTCCACCTTGCAGTTTACTTGTAAAAAAATAAAAAGAATGCAAGAAAAACATATGGCACATGACAGATACTCAAAAAAAGGTCATTTATAAAATTGTTATTATTTTATCATTAAATGAAAAGAAAACTTCAGGACAAAACAGAGAACATATAGAAAAACATGGTGGTATTTAATTTATGCTACTTTGAAAATTATGAACGAATTTGGTGCTTAATATTTTTCTAAGCACCAAGGTATTAGATTTCAGTATTTCTTAATATAGTCAACTATATTGTGACATTAAATTAAATAGCTTGTCATTCTGTGACCTGAAACCACTTACCTAGTTTAAAAGGCCTGGGTTTAGGCATATATAAATTTAAACATCAGAGTTCATAATCCCTTTAGTCTCTTAAGTTCAATATTGCATTTCATGTGGTTAACCTACAACTATTTTTAGAATCTTCCAGGTACTCTGAGTGTTCGTTGACAGTTTCTGCTCCATCAGTAAATGTACATAACAAGAAATGTCAACATCCTCTAATATTAATCCAAAGGCTATCATTAAATAGAAATGCATATCTTACTTATCAAAATCAAGGGTCAGGGATGATTTATCTTCAGTTGCAAGCTGGCCACATCACTGCAGCTTTTTGCAATATGTAAAACAAAAACCTGCCTTTGTTTGAATTAAAGTCCAAAGGAGAATTTGAGGAAATAGCCCTGGAGCTATATTTCTTGTTTACTTGACAAAAAAAAAGTATATTGTCAAATAAATTACAATATACTGAAAAGCTCATGGGAATGAGGAAAGATATTGAAACCAAAATTAAAATTTTAAAAATCAGTCTATGGGTTGTTTTATACTGATCATATCGTAATTAGAGGTTCTGGTGTCATAACCTAGAGTATTAAATTGCACACATAGCATTACTTTTCTGAATTATGACCCGAGAAATTTCGAAACGTCTAAGAACCAACACAGGGATGACCACTCCCAACCCAGCCTGGAAATACTCGTTGAAAATGGCAGCGACAGGGATATAACAGTGAATGTAAAAAGATACAATTAAAGGTACAAGTTTTGAATCTGCAATGGGAAATAGAATTCAATTAAGAAATAATGTTGCAGTGGTCAGTGAAAATTACAGAAGAGTTAATGCTTCCATCTGCCTGATCATGTTTAGTCCATGTTCAGTGTCTAGAATTTATATTAGCTTAAGTAACTATTTTAAAAAGGTATCTTTGACAAGGGACCATTCCAGCAAGAATCCTATAAGGGAAAAAGGCCAACTACAGAAAGACACCCCGAGCAGAGCCAAAGAAACACACTCTGGTCCTGCAACCAGAAGCAAAGAAATATACCCTGACCCTGAAACCAGTGCCAAAGAGACACACTTTGCCCCTGGAGTCAGAGCCAGTGAAAGAAATACACACTCTGTACTGGAATCCAGATGCAGAGAGGAAGGAGTGATAAAAAAGAAAAAGAGGACAAGACCGGGCTACAGAGACCCACAGAGACAGCTGACCTGAACAAGGAGGAGCTAACGGACCCCCAGACTGATAGCTGGGAAACCAGCATGTAACTGACTCAGACCCCCTGAACATGGGTCTCAGTTAGAAGGCCTGGGCAGTCTAAGGGAGTTCTGACAGTGGAACCAGGATGGATCCCTGGTGCACGAAAGGAGTTTGGGAGCACATTTTCCAATTTTCCATGGAGAGATACTCCCCTAACCTAGAGGGAGGAGGGAGGGCCTAGACCCTACTCCAAATGACTTGACAGATTTTGTTGACCCCTCCTGGAAGGCATCACCCTCCCTGTGGAGTGGGTGTGGGCAGAATGGGAGGGAGGAAAAGAGGGAGAGAAGGAGGAGGGGAAGGAAAGGGAACTGAGATCGATATGCAAAATAAGAAAAAAAGAAGAAAAAAATACACCCTGATCCTAAAATTAGAGCTAAAAGGCTAAAAAAGACCAGTGAAAGAAACATACTTTGGCCCTGAAGCCAGAGCCAAATCTGACCTTAAACCCGTGCAGAAAACCAACAAATTCCTGAGCACGAGATCTAGGCAGTCTGAGCTCGAGGACTGAAATCTAACCAAGACCCACCCTGGAAAACTCCAGCCCATGAGAAGCCTTGTATAAACCCCATTTCTGTTCAGCTTGTGGCTGTTCTGGCTGCACAGCTGTCCTCTGTCACCCTGGCAGAGGGCAGCCACTCTACTGGATTCTTCCCTTCCAATAAATCTCTTGAATGAGGTTCAGGTGAGACCTTCTTTCGCCTGAGCAGAGATGCAGAGTGGAGCCGGGAAAGGGAAGTTGTTACACTCCACTCTGCAGAGGATTGGAGCCAAGCTGTACGAACTTCACGGAGAAAACCCTCTCCTGCTGGAACAGAGCTGGTACACTGGAGAAGCCTTTCCCTGAAGCGAGGCTGTAAGCTGCTATGCTTACTGTGACCTGTGGTATTCCTTGGCTCCTGAGTGCCACAATACCTTTCCACCCAAGCTGTAACACTCAGTATTCTTTGGCTCCAGGGTGCCGGAATCCCTGTCCATCCCACCTGACATGTCAAAATGCTTACAAATCCATTCAACATTTTTGACAATAGGTTTCATATTTGTAACAGAAAATTGGGTTTGTGTGTAGTTATTACCAGAACATTCCCCCCTGAAAGCCAGCACTGAGATGAACCACTCAGAGTTGGTTTCTGGGAACAGCGTCTGTTTTATTGCACTGAGCAACCACTTATAGAGCAGAAGCCTATGGACTGTGATTGGTTAGCACATTAGCTTAGACTGGACAGTGAGCGCCTGTGATTGGTTAGAACATTAACTCTGACTCTACAGTGAGCACCTGTGATTGGTTAGAACATTAACTCTGACTCTACAGTGAGCGCCTGTGATTGGTTAGAACATTAACTCTGACTCTACAGTGAGCACCTGTGATTGGTTAGAACATTAACTCTGACTCTACAGTGAGCGCCTGTGATTGGTTAGAACATTAACTCTGACTCTACAGTGAGCGCCTGTGATTGGTTAGCACATTTCCTGGGACTGGACAGTGAGCGCTCACACCACCAGGGTCTCTAAGTTGAAGGAGCACATTGAAGGAGACATCAAGAGTGCAGGCCCGCCCACAGGCCAGCCACCTGATCTCAGACTCCATCAGAATTCAGTGTTCTGACTTCTGGGGCACAGTGAGCCGTGTTTCTTATTTAGAAGCGCACTGTGCCAAGTAGGCAGGCGCCAGGTCATGCATTCATTTTCTTGCACATTTGTGAATTTCAGTGTATAACACGAAGACATCTATTTAGTATTTAGTACCGATCACACAGCAACCAGCTCAGAAAAGTGATGTCCCAGAAAGCAAGTTAGTACCACAAACTGTTGCATTCTCTTTGGGTTTTTAAAATTTATTTTATTTTACTTATGAGTCTCTGGTATGTATATCCCACATGTGCACGGGTGGTTACAAAGGCCAGAAGAGAGATTTATATCCCTGGACACTGAGTCTTCAGACGTGGATGCTAGGAACCCAAATCCAGGTCCTCTTAAAGAGCAGAAAGTACTTTGAACCACTGAGCTGTGTGTGCCATCCCTCAATTCTTTCTGTGTCTATGGCATTTATAAGCTATTGGATCTAGAGAAAAGCTGCACTGTGTGTATGGTTGTATGGTATGAGTCTTCTAACCATCAGTTATGTGACTGTAGGAAAATCATTTTATTTTAGTATGCTACTTATTGACATTTTAATGATTATGGAAGACAATTCACAGAAAGGTGATAGAAATCTACACCTCTGTAATGGAAAATTTTGTTGTTGCATTTTGCAAGGCATGGTATGAAGAAATACTTCAGGAAATATACATTAGCAGGAGGAGTTAGACTTTTCAAAACAACATTTACATTCAACACTAGGACCTAATACAGAGGCACAGCAATTCTTATCACTGCTTCCTTAACCATAGTTAACTTAAATTATCAGCAGTGCATTGCCTGCAAAGTAATTTATCAGCAGTGAAACTTCAGTCCCTGAGCGGAAGCCTTGCACACAACACACTGATTTCTTTATCAGTGGGATTTTAATTAAAATTCAATGTCTAATACTGGAGGCTAAATTGTTTAAGTCTTTTCTCCTATAACCTACTAAACCCAGGACAGAATAGGTTAGATGTATATCATCTTTTGTTCCTGTCTCCTATCTCAACATCATAGAGATTGTGGGAGAGGGGAAGGAACATCATCTGGAAAATAATTGAATAGTCATTTTAAACAGGGAAATGTAAAGTTTATGTAACAATTATATAGTCTCTGAGATGCTTTTTCAAGACAGTTTAGCAGAGAAGGACATGGGGAAGCTATGTAGGGACATACGTTGACATTTGATGTACCTTACTTACAGTGGTAATTGGGAAAGATTGCTCATTTCCTTTTTCTCTATACTTTTTTAAATACCTCAATAAACCATGAAAAATTGTCTAAAAATGAGAAAAAACAGATAGTTTTTTATCTTGTAAATGAAATGGAGTGAAATAAAACTGAGAGTTAGTAGAAAACTCGTAGATTTTACCAGTGTTGGCACTGTGAGTGCATGTGTCCAGGCATCACACTGTCTACCATGGAAGTACATCCCACATAACTTAAAACTCTGAACAAAACATCATTTAGCAAATATCAAAGCATTGTGTAAAGTGAGTAGTTTTCATTACAATTGTAACATGCTTGCACATGGTGCAGATAGTAGCTTCTGTTTATAGAAAGGATGAATAGCCTGTATTGAATATTATCTTCTCACCATAATACCATTATATTATATCATTAAATGTTAATACAAACATCAGTCATCATCTATAAAGATGAAATCCAAAAGTTATCTCAATACTTAGTTGATTTGTAAGCATACCATGATATGAAAAAGAATGCATAAAAGTTTACTTCTGTTTCTACCAATCTCTTTTTTTAAAAAAATGCAACAATTATTTTTTAACATGTTGAAACCATTGTGTAAGATTTATAGGTGAGTGACTGAACGAAAACTCATGTTGCAATTGGATCCTTATGCTAACTCAATTCCCTGGATGAAGCTGCTTTTAAGTTTCCTATACCTTGGTAAACAGTCTTTCTTAATTTCGAGTGCTGGAGATAAAGTGAGACTTTCCCAGCATAGAGCTTCAGCTTAAAATAAGCACTAATTTCCAGCGAAAGTGCGGAGTAATTTGGAAACAGTTCTTCTGCTGTTTTAAATGTGCATAGACTGATGACATAATGACAAGGCAGTCAGGCTGCTTAATTGGATGCAAGGATACTTGATGGGGCAAAATCATGAGTCTGATTATGCCTATAATGCGGTTTTACATTTAATGTATCCACTCCTCCTGAAGTAAACGCCTCGTGAATCTCTAGCAAGCACTATTAGAACCTGTTCTACACATTATCATGCATGCATGCCTACCAAAATTCCGGACATGCATGAACATGGTTATTGAACTTTGTTCATGCATCTGGCTTCAGTTTGTTCCATGCTGAGCTCTGAAGTGTCTTTCAAAAATGCCTTTGCCTTTGCATTGCTCAGTCACGTTTGATTTTTGATGATCAGATCTATGCTCAACACTGCTGTTACCAAGAAGCACTCTGGACCCTTCAATATGAAGTATCACCCAGACCTATCCAGTTTATTATGCCCCCGTCAATTCCCTAATAAGATTTGTTTTCATTAGTTAAAATTTCCTTGTTTAATGATTTTTAATTTTTATTTATGAGAATATAAGTTCCATGAAGACACAGGTCTTGTTTTCACAATTTTGTTCTTTGGTTTTATCTTATTTTACAGAGGACAAACAGTTTACAAAACCCAGTTCGGTCTTGGATTCATTAAATAATCAAAGCTAACCTTGAACTCCTAGTCCTCTCATATCTACATCCCAAGTGCTGAAATTACAGTCATGAAACATCATGCTCAACTATAGACTCTGTTTCTGCCACTCATTGTTTAGAGTGCACATGGTGGTTGCCAAAAAAAAAAAAAAAAAAAAAGAGTGAATAAATGACTGTCATCATTAATGATAAAATTAATGAAATTACTAAGTGGTGATTGAAAGTCATAGTTCCTTGTAAAATCCTCATTAGAGTAAGTTATTAAATAAGAATAGATGAAACCAGGATATGATAACTATTTCACGCAATGCTGAATTATCACCTACAACAATTTTCCTGTTCACACATCTTTACCTTGCTGCATATGCTTCTTGTACAATCTGGCTTTTGTTTTTGCTTTTATTTTACAAAGACTTGTGGAAGACATTAGGATCAGATCAAGTGAGTATGATCTTAGGTGCTTCAATTTCATGCACATAATGTCTTATTCCAAACAATCACAGATGAAGTTGGAGTGAACATGAATATTTGAAGCCTTTCATTCAACCCATCACACTGGACAACCAACCTATAGGATCATGGCTTTTCTTTCACATCCCAACCTTTTTTTCAGTTGTGTGTAGGAAGCAGGTAAGCTCTACTTCGGGAAAATATCCAGATGATTATTTATTTTATTTATATTGAAGGGAGTGTTGTATATGTGTATACACATTTGTGTGTGTGTGTGTGTGTGTGTGTGTGTGTGTGTGTGTTGGGAGGGTGTTGAGTGGACATGCAGATGTCAAGTCTAGAGTTTACCAGATCTCATCTAAAATAAATTTCCACCTTATTTTTTTAGACAGGTCTCTCACTGAACCTAGAGCTTGATTGGCTGGCCAACAAGCCTAGACATCCTTTTATTTCCTGGGATTCCAGGCACAAACCATATGCTTGGCTTTTTACATGGGCACTGATGATGCAAAATCAGGTGTTAAGCAATTTTCTGATTGAACCACATCTCTAACTCCTGAACTGTTACTTCTTAGTCATAGGTATACATACATACATACATATATACATATTGTTTTTCCAGACATGGTTTCTCTGTATTGTTTTGGACACTGTCCTGGAACTAGCTCTGTAGACCAGGGTAGCTTTGAACTCACAGAGATCTGCCTGCCTCTGCCTCCTAGTGCTGGGATTAAAGGCATGCACCACCAAAGCCCAGCCTTAGTCTTTTAGTAAAAGACTTTGTGATACTTTTGCTGACTGGTTAAACCATCTTATTCCTTTCCTTATGGTTCATTCTTAGCTGTTATTTTTCCACTCATCCAAGTCCATGTAGCTTCAATATCCATTTAAAATTACTGGATTCAACACTCAGCTATAATTCTACAATTTTAGGTATTTGATCATCTTTGTCTCACCAATCTTTACTCCAACGTTTCCAGCTTTCTCCTCCATGACTCACACAGTGAGTTAGAGATTATAAAACTGTCCATTTCAAAATTGATCAGAGGTCTTTTTTAAGTTCATGTAGTTTGGTATAACCACACGTGTCCTCAATTTTTGCTTCATTACACTGTCATACTTCACTACAGCCATCCCAACCCTGGACCAACATTACCTCCCCCTTTCTCTTCTCTGAGCCTTGGTGCTCAGGATATACCTTCGTTCCGTGAAGGCTGCTTGGGGCTCTTGGTTTCCATGACGCTTGTTACTGATGCCTGGAGCAGTTTAGTCATCACTCCCCTTACCCTCCACAGTGACTATGTCAAACCATCTCACTCTGTTCCCAGCTCTACCTCCCACATCACCGTTCACACTCCTACTACCTGCCCTCCCACTCCCCAAAGGAGAACACAGCCAATGGGTGGAAGTTCCCTGTTCTGTCATGGTAGAATCCAAAAACAGATAACACCTAATTTTTCCATCCCCTGTAGATAAACTGTCAGGATTCTGCCGGGATAATGCTAACTGCTTAGCTTCTGCTGAGACAGAGGTCCAGGAGCTGAACCCACGATTGGCATCACAAACGACTATCCAGCAACAGCACTAGAGTTCTACTGAGAACAAGCTTCCTCCCCTTTTCACTATGAAGATATCTACATTTGCCAAAGCTGTTTTGTTTGTGCCAATGAATGCTTCTTAAATTCTCCTCTCACATTTTACTTTAAGCATCCAGGAGCAAATGGGAGCTGCCTTCTGGTTTTCAGTAACCTGTGTCTCTTTTCTATCTGAGACCTCATCCAACAGTCTTTCATTTCTATGTCCTACAGGCAGCCTACTCAGGGTAGTTAGTTTCCTAATATCAAGCCTATCTTCTATCTCTCTCTCCCTTTCTCTCTCTCTCTCTCTCTCTCTCTCTCTCTCTCTCTCTCTCACACACACACACACACACACACACACACTCTTCACCTAAAACTTCTCTAACATTTCTCTAACATTCCATCTCCATGAACAACCTCATCCCAGAAATCCAAGATTTTTCTAGTTTACCTCAAAACTCCTGTAGCTGTAATCCTATTACCCATTCAAAAAACCATTTGCACATTTTTAGGTAATTTGTTTCAACAGAATTTCACCACCCTGTACTGAAGGCTGGATTAGTGTACTTGGTTACAATAACAGACACTACACACTGAGTGGCCCATACTCTAGAGACTAGACTGCCAAGACCAATGTGCCAGTCGACCTTTCTCCTGCTTCATTTGTGGACAGCCACACTCCCTCTTGTTCTTACATGGAGGAGAGAGCCTAAGAACCAGCTCTCCAGTGTTTCTTCTCCTACGGACACTAAGATATCCTTTCCCTCAGGACCACACCAAAACTTCACCAACTCCCAGGGCCTCAAAATGAGGTTTCATCACTTCAGGAGTTAAAATTTCAGCACATGAATTTAAAGTGACAAAATTATTAAGTCCCAGGGTTCATTGGCTAAAACCCTTGTTAGGTTTGCAGAATCTACATGATGGTTCACAACCATCTATAACTCCAGTTCTAATATATCAAATGCCTTTAGGCACTAGGAACATATATGGTACATTCAACCATGCAGAGAAAACAGCCATGCATATGAAATAATATAAATGAGCATAAAAAACATTAAATCTATTGTAGACATGGTTTTTATTAGTTGTATTAGAATCTATTCTCCAATATTATATTTTAAAATTATGAATATTTGAATGAAATATTCATTTGTAATTTCCTCTATTTGCTGTATTTATCAGGTTATGTATTAAAGTTTTTCTTACTTCATAAGTTAATTTAAATATTTCTATTATTTTTTATGATTTAACTTTTCTCTGAATACTTGGTAGAATTAATCTGTGAACTCACCAGTACTGTTTTTCTGAAATAGTTCATGTACAATGTTATGTTTTATGTTAGAACATACTTGTTTAAACTTTTCTGCCTTAATGGAATTCATCTTGGCCAAGTGGGTAATTCTATGAATTGTCTATTTATATAGAAACTTGCCTGAATATTTCCAATAATTGGAAGGTCAATGTGGATGTATGTGTATTTAGAAAAAGAAGAATAAATTCTGATTAAATTTTAAAGTAAATTTAGTAATCATGTATGAAGGAGGATTATTTTATAGTTCCCTTTTATTGTACTGAACATTTCTTCTGTTCTCTGCACTTACTCTCAGTTTTACTTTTTATAACACTGTCAACCAGTGGGAAAGTGATGAGCTTGTCTCCTCTATATTCCATACGCCGATATAATGTGTAATGCAATACAACACTCACAGTGGGTATTCAGTCAATGTAAATTACTATGAAAAGCAATATTGATTCTAGTAGATGCTTAATATTTCATAAGAACATTCTATCAGTGTGTTATGCTGTATCCCATGCTAAGAACAAAAATTGACTTAAGGAAGCATAACTTTGTATAAAACTTTTAATAGTATAGTATAAGTACAATTTATCTATAAGCTACAAGTAATTCTAAATATTATATTTAGAGAGTAGCAATTGTCAAGAAACACAAATAAGAAATGCTAATTTGGTATTTAAAAAACAGTGAAATTTGTATGCCATTAGCTACAAGCAGAAATATGAGTCAGAAAAAAAATGTCAATGGAAATATTTATTTACCATTGGAAATTCAAAGACAACTGTATGTTTTTAAAGAAATTAGACTGGGCCTTTTGTTTTGTTTTGTATGCCCTCACCAAAGACTGACTTTTACCTCCTTTATTCAATAAACAAGTGGCACTATGGATATTTACAAGACAGGATCATGGATCCATTAAGTCTCAAAATATCATAAATGACATGGACATATATTTGAATGGTTTCTTCGAGTAAATAATGGTAGGCAGTTTAAGGACTGTGTTGGCTTCATCAGTGAGCATAAAAGCAAGGTAGGAGCATCAGTACAATGTCAAGTGAATACTAGAACAGCACTTTCATGAGTCACTGATCTGCTCTGAGCAGGGAGCACTCAGTCTGCTGGGTGGGAGAGACTTTGAAAAGTGCATCCTTGATCTGTAGTTTTCATTCATTATAACCCCCTTGATCTTCACCAAAAGTCATCAGTAGTAATGTTATACAGTATCATTTTAGGGCAAAATGTCCAGCTGGAAACATTTGTCTTAATAAAGGAGAGAATTAATCAGACTACTAATCTAAGTCATTTTTTTATATGATATATTTAAATAGTAACCAGAAAGCGGAAACTAGTATGCCATGATATTTCTAATTTTAGATGCATTTTAGTGCTCATGAAAATGACATTCTTAAACTTATTCAGATTAAGTAAACCTAATGTTACAAGAGATCATGTTGAGTATGATTCTTAAAAGTACTTACCTCAATGTATTAGATCTCTTGCACTGAATAATTGGGCTGTTTGAACAAAGAAAAGGAAAGCTCTTTGAGTAGAATTAGCTGTCATCTGTAGCTATGGAATCGTAGACATATGTGTAACAGAAGAAGTGGTATGAGAACATATGCTACAGGTTGCATGCACCAGGAAAAGTTCTCTAGTAGTCAACATTTCATACAGACATACTAAATATGAGAACAGTCCATTATTTAAATCACTTAGGAATAAATGCAATGGATGTTTGAACAGCATCATATATTTGCCTATGGGTTATGGGAGAGATTCAAAAAGAAAATAATTATGCCTCTACTTTTGTCTTAAACAGTTTATGATTTAGGAAGGTCTCTTGAGATTCCCCTTACATAAAAGAAAAAACAATTTTAAAAATCTTTGCATCCTTGGCTTTTATTTGCATTTGTGAGCTCAACCTGGGAATAATAGTAATGCTAAAAATAATAACTCTAATTACTCACAATGTAGCTAGAGCATTAGAGACACAAATGCCACTGCACAGCACAGAAACTGAGTTGTTGGAGCTGGAATACCCTTAAGATACTCAGGGACCCAAGTCAGAATCCTGATACTATCTGATTATTCTATTTTCCATTTCAAAACCAGTCACAGACACTTCTGGACTGTATTTCCTACCATTCTTGTTCTTCTCTAACATCTCCAATCGGTTAACCCATCTCCCTCCCCATTTACCTGTTTCTATCCATATAAACAAGCCCCATTGGTCCTACCTCCAATCTAATGCATCTTAGCTGTATCTCACCATATAATATGTATCAACTTGTGGACCAGAGTAGGAGTTCTAGAAAATACCTTGACCCTTTGCATCTCCAGCATACACAAAAACTCATTACCATTTCTCTAATACTTCTTGTGATCTTATTTTTCTTATCCATCATGTCAGCTCTGAGTTAATGGAAACCCACTGTATATCAAAGTGATAATGAATCTATAATAATAATTATACAAAGATGTTCATTCTAGCTTCCAGCAATTGTAAGTCTTAGTTGATGATTTACAAATAAGTAGACTAGTAAATGCCTCATAATATATGGATGTCACAAAGGAAACATATTTACTTCAAAGCCATAATGAGAAGAGGAGAGATTACCATGAGAAATGTGAACAGAAACACAGATGAGTAGTCTCTTAAGATGAATTTACTAATTGGGAAGGACCTTCCCAAAGAAAGAATGGTGTCTTAGTTGGTGTTTCTATTGCTGTGATAAAATACTGTGACCAAAATAAATTTGGGAAGGGAAATGTTTATTGTGGCTTGTAGTTATTATCCATGGAAGTTGTGGTAGGAACTCAGGGCAGGAACCTGAAGGCAGAAAAAAAATGCAGAGGTCATGGAGGGGTACTCTGTATTGGCTTGGCACAAATGGTTTTCTTAGCCTACTTTCATTTAGCATCCAAGACTACAAGCCAAGGGTTCACACCATCTATAGTCAGCTGGGCCTTCCCACACCAATTATCAATCAAGAAAATACTCCACAAGCTAATCTTGGGGGGGTGTGTATGGCATTTTCTTAATTGAGAAAACTCTAGTTTCTTTCAACCTGACAAAACAAAACCCTGGGCAGCATAGATGGGACAGGACACAACTGTCCAGCCAGGACGATGTGCA
The DNA here is from genome assembly GCF_943737965.1 of Phodopus roborovskii. Classification (NCBI taxonomy): domain Eukaryota; kingdom Metazoa; phylum Chordata; class Mammalia; order Rodentia; family Cricetidae; genus Phodopus; species Phodopus roborovskii. The sequence continues at coordinate 17,154,047 of NW_026126511.1, forward strand.
TGTTCAAAGTCATGAGAAGAGCAAGAGCCAGAGTGAGCAGTTGAGAGTGATATATGAGATGTATTTCTTTTCTATTTCAGTGTAACTGACAACCACAAACTCGGTGGCTTAAAAACAGCATGCATATCTTAGCTGAATCCTTGCTTCTGTGGGTCAGGAATTCAAATATAATTTAGGTGGCTATGTAGCTCAAAACCCTAGGCTCACAAGGGCACAGCCTTAACGTGAAGCTCCACTTACATGATTGTCCTTGCACATGTTGAAAGGAGATCTCCATTTTCTTGCTAGTCTCTGACAGCCATGGTCTACTTTCGGCTTTTGGAGGTCATCCAAAGGCCTTTCCTGAATGAAATTTTCTACACACCTTCATAACATGCTACCTGCCTTTTCAAAGCCAGCAGGCAGCAATGCTGGAATATTATGTAATTATCGAGTAACCATTTTTCATCTTTGCTAGAGTCTATTGCTTAGGAGGTCACAGCTTCCACGGCACTCAAAGGATAATGGGTTGTACGAGAGCATGGCTCACTGGGGACCAGTATAGCAGCATTAGCTTCTGGTAAGGAATTTGGGCTTTTTAAATGAAATTGAATTTTGTGGAGGGGAGCAAAAAAAAAAAAAAAATGTGGTGAAGAATAAAGATTCTCAAAGCATGTCATAGGGACCCATGAAGAAGAGGGATGTGAATTCTGTTTAGTGGCTTGGCTACATTTTGGATGATATGGGCTCTAATGTAATTGGATTAATGAGCAAATACAGAAAAAGTTGATGCCAAAGGAAAATAACACCCTTGCAAAAACTTCAGGTGTGCAAGCCCTGAATGTGATAGGGAATTACAAATAGTACATACATGAAGTATTCCAGGGCATACAGGTGGGGCATGCAGGTTCAAATGTATGTAGGTAGCAACTCGATTTGAATGCAGTAGACTAGTCAAGAACTCACAAGTTAGATGAGCATGAAGTAGATCTGCATTACCAGATATGCAGCATTTATAATCCCAGTTGTGACAAGGAAGTGGGTAGGCTGATAATAGACCAAAGAAAACACATGCAAATGAATCCAGGGTGAAAAGGGTGCAAAGTTCACTAAATGTACTGATAGGAAAGATGGCATGGTAGATGCTACAATCACTGGTGAAGAGGGCCCATTAGGAGATTACAAGGGACCAACAACAGGATCAGCATTGCAAGGAATAACTGACAACATATGTTCAGGAAACTCTACAGCTAGTTCTGGCTTGTCCCTGTGCATGCAAACACTGTAGGGAGTTAAACATATCTGAATATTGCTATCTTGCTCTCCTGGTCCATTTCCATTGCTCTGTTTCTCACAGAGATCTACATTTTGTTTAGGAGAAAAATCTGGGGGGAAAGTATTAGAAAAAAAAAGTCATTAAACTTACTTCTAAAGGATTATATTGTCTTTCTTTTCTTTTTATAGCTTCTGTCTCCCTCCCTCTTCCTTCCTTTCTTCCTTCCTTTCTTCACTTATTTATTTCTTTTGTTCTTTCTCTCTTGATAGATTCTTTGCAATACAGATTGCTTTATCCTTCTGTTCATCTTGCTTGTGTTTCCAGAAGAATTTAAACACACACACACACACACACACACACACACACATACACACACACAATGCATCTGTAAACCTTGGAAGTAAATAACAAGTATTAAAATAATTTTTGTTTTAAAGAAGTTGCATCCTAGCTAGAAACTAGAACAAAATACTGTTTTAGTTTCCTCCCAAGAACTCTGACAGTTGACAGTTTTAAAGGCACCTCAAAAGAACTATCTTACCTTTAATTAGCAAGTTCTACCTTCAGACAAAAGGATTATGGGTAAGAAACCCTGTGATCTATTGTGTCTCTGCTAAGTAGAAACTTATTAACTCCACTGTGTATGAAAGCCTAGTAGCTGTTTGTCTTTGCATCTTCAGTCCTGAATAAGTACTAGATTCTTCAAATGTTAAATGATTGGCACTCTAAATAAGTGTTAGTCCTATTCCTGCCTCAAGATTATTGTTTTTAGCTTGTTCTTAAAGTTTTGATCCTAATTTACTTTCTATCATAACTAAGAAACTGCAACTATATGTATCAATTCTTTAACCCCATCAAAGACCCAAGAAGGATACATTACCTGAGTGAACATGGAGTGCAAAGCAAGCAACTTGTAACCAATGCCCCTAAATGATGAAAAACATTTGTAACCTATCAAATGACCATAAACCACCCACCCACCTCTTGGAAATGTGGATATCATATTCTCTAGACTGTTACAGCATCTTTGGGGAACCCAAGAAAAGTGAAATGACATCAAGTCCTGGAAAATATAGCCATAACATTTGTTGTCCAGTCTCTACAATAGGAAAGTACAAGGTTTATCTATAGTCCTAGCTGGAGTAGTCAATGAGGCTGAACCATCTTAGCCAGCAGTCTTGAAGCTGTTCTGGATGTAGAGGACAAGCATGGTATGTTCTCAATCTACATGGATATTAGACATAGAATAAAGGATCACCAGCCTATAATCCATACCACCAGAGAAGCTAGGAAACAAGGAGGACCCTAAGAGAGATGCATATCGTCACCCAGAGAAGGGGAAAGGAACAAGATCTCCTGAGAAAATTGGGAGCAGATGGGTGGTACAGTGAGAGGAGAGGGAGTTAGGAGAAACAAGGGAAGAAGAGGAAGGGAGAGGAGAACATGAGGGAGCAGGAAAATCGAATCCAGTGAAGAATAGAGGAAAGCAAGAAAAGAGATACTGTAATACAGGGAGCATTTATAGGTTTGAAGAGAAATCTAGCACTAGGGAAATGTCTAGAGATCTACAAGGATGACTCCTAACAATCTAAGCAATAGTAGAGAGACTACCTTAAAAACCCTTCCCGGAAAATGAGATGAATGACTACCTCATATGCCATCCTAGAACCTTCATCCAGTAGTTGATAGAAGCAGAAGTAGAAACCCACAGCTAAACACTGAGCCAAACTCCTGGAATCCAGTTGCAGAGAGGGGGAAGTGATGAGCAAAGGCTGGAGTCAAGACCAGGCTGGAGAAACCCGCAGAAACAGCTGACCTGAACAAGGGGGAGCACATGGACCCCAAACTGATAGCTGGGAAACCATAATAGGACCAACCCAGAACCCCTGAACATGGATCTCTGTTAGAAGGCCTGGAAAGTCTAAGGGACTTCTCTGACAGTGGAACCAGGATGTATCCCTGGTGCACAAACAGACTTCAGGAACCCATTCCCCATGGAGGAATACTCCCTTAGCCTAGAGACATAAGGAAGGGCCTAGGCCCTACCCCAAATGACTTGGATTTTGATGGTCCCTCCTGGAAGGCCTCACCCTCCATGGGGAGTGAATAAAGGATGGTATGGGGGTGAGGTGAGGGACATGGGAGGATGGGAGGGAGAAGGAACTGGGATTGGTATGTAAAATAAGAAAAAATATTTAAAAATATTTACTGGAAAACATTCCAATAAATGTAAATTCAGAAGATATGTATGGATTAGGTTTTAAAGAGAGAGAGAGAGAGAGAAAAGAAAGTTAACCTCTTTTATTTACATGATGACAAATTATAAAGGGGAAGAGTCTCTTAGTATTTCAGTCATTTTACTGGAAACACAGGAGTTAGCACCAAATCCAGGTGCTGCATTGGCAGCCCAATGACCCTCACGAGTAATTGGATGTCCAGGTCTTTGTGTTGTCACCTACAGAGTAGAAATGGATGGTAATGTATGTGAACTGCTTAGAAAAGTCTGTAATCTGCTAAGTGCCATATATACATTAACTGTGACCTGTGAATTCCAGAAACCATAGTCTCTTCTTTGCTGGCCAGTAATACAGCAGGCCTCAACAGACAGCACATGAATTATACAATAAAGGTAACTATTTTGTCAACAAAACAGTCGATATAAAAGAAAACCACTTGTACCAGGATTTGATAACACACTACAGTTAGTACATCTAAATTTAATGTATATTAAAGTTAGAAAGGAAGACAATTAGTGTAATTATGAAACCACCACTTTAAATGTCATCAAGTCATTTATTACCTATAAAACCTTGAAGAATATGATTGAAATACATTACATAATGTATGAAATGTCATAGTGAATCATTACACACACACACACACAAACACACACACACACACACACACACACACACACACATATATATATATATATATAATTAGTTTATGATGATAAGTGGCATTAAAAATTTTAAAAAACCCTTGAGAAAATGTTTAATACCTTCAAGTCTCGGCATATTCAGTGTGAGTTAAGATAATTCCCATCAAACACTGGGAGAAAATGATTACCTAATAAAGCTTAACTGTTATTAATATTAATGAGCTTTAATAAATCTAAGACCTTCACTGTCCTTGTATTTTTAGATTTGTCTCACTTTTCAGTCATCTGGCCTAGGAATTAAACAAATGAAACGATGGTGGGGATATATGTTAGTATGCATTTGTGATGCTGTGAATTCATGTCTGTTGCCACCTCAAATGAAGCTGACCCAAATGAGCAAGTATGATTTCCACTGGAGCTCATTGTCTCAAAGGCTTGTAGCTATGTCTCTATTCTGCCCTTTGTAATAGAAAATTCTGATTTCTCAGATTGTTTTAACAGTCTCTTTCTATTCTAAATATTCATGTTCTTCATCTTCCTTTACCCTTCCCAGAAGTACGGCTTTTATAATTCATGTTTCATTTCCTATTCTTTTAGTATTATAACAGCTTTATAAGTTTTTCTCTGGTTTTCATTTAATTTTTCTAGGTCTGTTTCAAATGGAAATTGGTTTCTTGTTTGATTCTTCCTCATCACATTCTTCTCCCTTTTAAAGCATGTTTTCTTTTTAGCTTCTTATCTTCATATAACTCTTTATTCATAACCCATTGAAGTATGCCTTCCTGTTTTTCAATGTAGATGCCAAACTCTTTATATCCCCCTTTGTCTCCTAAATAATGTAGCAAATTTGATTCTGATTCAGTGAAAGGGTGTTGTGGGTTGTCTTTATTTTTTTTAATCTTGAACTACAGGAAAATTCTTTTGCAGATATAATTTCATTTCTCCCTTGTTTTCCCTCTCTCCATCTATAAAAAGATGCATTGATACAGAAGCTGCTATTTTCTTCCTTAAATAAATAGATTCCTATCCAGGTTTAACAGGGGTCTCTGTGACCATCAAGGTCAACAGAGTAATGATCCTTAGAAGATAGACAGGGAGTTGGGTTCAATACAACACAATAACAGGTCTTGGTTCAGACATCAAGAGTCTGACCTGAGCAGTTTACTTTAGGAAGATTTAAGCATAGCACAGTTTGGTGGAAAAAATTTCCAGAGATAATATACTCAATCCTGTGTATACAATAAAGCTTATGGCATGACTATGTTGAAACTATTTGTAGAGTACATGTGACAATTTCAATAAGACTAGATTCTATAGTTTGACAAAAAAAAAAAAAAAAAAAAAAAAAAAACCAACCAACCAAACAAACAAACAAAAAACCAAGTTAATGAATGATAAGGGTCTTGGGGAGAATGTGATTTGGTATCTGCTACACAGATAGTGCAAAGATCCAAAGATCCCCAGGCTATAAACTCTCCTCCTAAGCCTTCTGGGCAGAAAACATTATACATCTGTTCCTTTGAAGAGACAATTCTAAACGTTTAACATTCCTAGTTCCCTTGTTGCTTATCTGGGAACACAAGGACCTTTCTGCCTCCCATATCAAGGGAAAGGAAAGAGACAGTGGTTTTGATATTTCTTCTATTTATTAAAGAGGTGGTCATACCAAACGATAAACTCTGCTAAGGTGAATGACTCCAGGCCAGGATTTAATGTGGAATGTGTGTGTGTGTGTGTGTGTGTGTGTGTGTGTGTGTGTGTGTGTGTGTGTGCATGAGTGCATGTGCTCATTTTCCCAAGTGGATATATGCTACACAAAAAATCTTCTGTCTTCATGATCCAGTTACCACCCTAAACTCTGTCTTCACACAGAGTACTCAACTTCATAAAAGTATATATAAATAATGTGATGACTCCAATGAGTAAGCTCACATGTTGCCAAACCTGATGATCAGAGGTCAATCCAGGGGACCCACATGATGGAAGGACAGAGTTGACCCCACCTCAAGCTGTCCTTTGACCTCCACAAGTACACTATGGCACCCTCCCCACAGACACTAAGTAAATAAATACAGTTTTAAAAGGTGTATAGTCCAAGATCCACTGAAAGGGTGGAAATAACAACAACAAAAGAATTACTAATAGGAAATATGCAAAACCTTCCAAATCTTGGAGTCTCCAAATAACATTAATAATAGAGATATAGTAGTTTAGAATATTCCTATTCTCCTCACAGACACAACAATCCCAACAGCTATTTACAAAGTACCATCTCAAGAGTTGTGGTAGTTTGAAACAAAATGGCCCCCAAAGGAACTGGTACTCCTAAGAGGTGTGGCCTTTTTGGAGGAAGTGTGCCACTGTGGGAGCGGGCTCTGTTGTCCCTTTTGCTCAAGCTTCCCTCAGTGAGGCAGTCACAGATAAGAAATCATAAATGAAGCCTCTAGACACGCTGTCGAGTCAGGTAGAGATGCACACCCTTGTAAAATAGACACTGGTACTTGCTACATTGATGTCAGACTTGAAGAGGGTAAAAGACAACCCCGCTCTAGAATATACAAATTCTTGAGGCTATGTGACCCAGGTAAAAACCAGTCTAGTAACCATCTGCCTTGTGCTATAAGAGCTGTCCCCACTATCTCTCCAACATCTTGGAGCAATTCAGCTATTCTAAGACCAGTTCTCACTGACAAAACCTCCAGATCTTCCTAGTACTGGGTGGAAACTAGACCACAGTAGAATGTGCTCCTAGTTAGGCCTGTCAATTGTACTGGGGCCTAAATGTGCCACTTAGATTTAACAACATAGCACAGCTTGGAGAAAGGCTGGCTGCATTTACAGGAAATAGGATAGTATGCAGTCCTAATGACCCTATCCCTGGGACAATGCCAGTAGATAGAGCACATGGAGCAGCCCTAGTAACATTAGGAGACATGAGATTCTAGTTTATTAAATCTCAGCTTGCATTGCCTGTGGCTGACTCTTGGGGTGTTAAACCATGAGAACATGGAGCAATAAGTGTCCATAGTGCTGTGGGCTTTGAACTCACCCAAATACTATGCTAAGCTCATCGGGCTGTGGACTAGGGATCTGATATGGTTGCATTACTTGTGGTCATAGGACTGGCCACCTCATTCCTTCCACACTGTCAAGTAGCACAACATGGTAATAGTAAGGGTTTTCTTGACAGAAGGAAATTAAGGTGGGCACTAATCATATGATGGAAGTCTGGGAATTTTGCTTCTATCCTTGACCTTAAGAATTGCCCAGTGGTTGGTTAATTATTCATAGGCCAGTGGAGGGGGGGTCTTTGGAACCTACTTGACAAATGAGAGTCTTGCATAGATATGTTACCCATTGTAGTATACATCTGTTTTGTGCTGAACAGCAAATCAAATATGAACTTCGACAAATTTCAGCTTGGATGGCAACTAGTGTTGGAACAGCAATAGCACACAAATACAGCCCAAGGAGAGAACCTAGATTTAGAGTGCCATCTAGTGTTCAAATGGCAAGATTCTGTGGATTCAAAGAAACCAGAAAATATCTGAGACTGCTTCCAATTTCTGGGAAGACTGACAAAGACAGCCAGAGGACTAGAAGAGGCCCTGATATGACCAGATGTTTTGATACTAACAAGCAACGAGATCAAACCTAATGTCACCTGCCATTTAAGTAGCGTTCCAGGACCTAATGCCATAGTAACTGATATGGGTAAACTCACTGAGAGTGTGTAGCTGTAGAGAATATCATATTGTTAAGAGTATTTCCCCCCGGCCTGGTCCCACAGCTGTGCCAGCCCCAAATAACACACTGAGACTCTATTATATATTATGCTGTTTGCCAGTTACTAGTTTCTTATCGGATAGCTCTGTCTTAAATATTAACCCATTTCTATTAATCTAAGTATTTCCACATGGTCTCATCTTACCGGAGAGAGGGGCTGGCATTCTGCTCTCTCCGTCCTCCATCTTGAATCTCCGTCCTCTGTCTTCCTCTCCCCTCCTAGTCTCCTAGTCCCGCCTATCTTGCTTTCCTATTGGCCAACAGTGCTTTTTTTCATGAACCAATATGAGAAACATATTTACAGAATGGCATCTCCCATCATTTGTATTTTCTTTAAATTGAAAATGTTTGTTCATACATTATATTTTGAGCATATTCTTTCTCCTCCCAGATCCTTCCTGTATCCCTACCCCTGCAATTTTATGTTAATGTTCATTCTCTTCCTCTATTGTCCCATCTCCAATACAAAAAAAGAGCTAGAAAAATCGAAATCAAAACAAACAAGCAAAAACAATATGGCAAAGAATATTGAAACAAAACCCCCCAAGACACACACACACACACACACACACACACACACACACACACACACACGTAAACTCTATGCTGTGTTTGCCAACTACTTCTGGACTTGAAGACATGGGGTCTTCCTGCCCTGCATATGGTTAATATACTAATGGCACTGCATTAGAGAAAGTTGATTTTCCCTTTCCTAGTAGGCATCAATTGCAAATAGCTTCTTGGTTAAGGGTATCTACTTCTTCTCATTGATGGGATTTTTGCCTGTTTTTTGTCTTGCTGCTGCCACAGCCTCTGGGTATTCATATATGTGTCAGTCCTGCTGTAACTGGAAGATCTGTTTCACTGGGGTCATAAAACACTCCTTGCTCTTTTAATAGCTCTACCTGTTCTTCTGCATAGGTCCCTGAGCCGTGAGGGAATAGGTTTGATAAAGACATCCCATTTAGAACCGAGGGTTCCAAATTCTCTCACTCTCTTCACATTGTCCCGTTATGGGTCTCTGTGTTAGTTCACGTCTACTGCAAGAAGAAGCTTCTCTAGTGAGGGATGAGGGATGCACTAAACCTCTATAACTTGTAAGTGATAAAGAGAATATCATACTTTCTGAGAAGAAAAAGATAAAATATTTAACTGAAAGAACAACAGAGAGATGGGAGTAATTTAGCCTTGGGTTTGCCTACCCTAACATCTATACCTTCTATAGTCGCATGATCTCCATGACTTAGGGCAACAGTAAGATAACTGAGAGGGGTGACAGTGGGACCAGAGGCCCTGAACAGAACAAAGACTCATTGCAATGAACATCCTGTAGGTGTACTGCATCATCACACAACACAGCTCCCAAATGCCAATACGATAAATGAAGAGATATTGGAAAGGCTGAGGAAGGAGGTGGGTTTTTTATTGTTGTATTGTTGTTGTTTGCTTATTTTGTTTTCAATCGATTTTGGGGGGCAGTTCTTCTGAGGGGGATACTGAGGGGCATATATAGAGGGACCAGTAGGTGAGTGGGATTGGGGTGCATGGTGTGAAATTTCGGATGACTCGATCAAAAATTAGGTTTTAAAAAAATACGAAAGGTGGATCACGTCTGTACTAAGTTATAGTCACTGTCTTAAGAGGTGTAAGAGTGCACAGTTCTGTTGTGTAGAGTAGGGTGACTATAGTGGTAATGTATTTAGTGGTAAAGATTTGGACATCAAGTCATAAAAGGAAGCAGGGCAAAGTTGATATACTCCACTAAGTGAAAGAGATCAGTCTGGAAAAGTTGCTGTGTGACTCTCACAGAAATGTAGATATGGTAAGGACACCAACAAGTGGGTGCCAGAGACTAAGGCCAAACACAGAGCATGGAGACTGTTTGGGTTCGCCGAACTCGTATGTACAGCATTACAATGTGGATATATGCCACTATACAATTGTCAAAACCCATGTGATGCACAACTTAAGAGTGGATTGTTCTGCGATCCATGGACTTTGAGCAGTTATGAGATGTCCGTGTAAGCTTACCAACTGTTAAACAAATCCACTGTAGTATGGGAAGACAATAGTGAGGGTTTGGGGAAAGGAACAAAAGTGCGTGAAAACTCTTATACTTTCTTGCTAGTTTATCTGTAAACCTAAAACTACATTCTCAAAACGATGTTGGTTGTTTAAAGAGAAGGGTAAAAGAAGGGTGAAGAACGTAGAAACGTGGTCATGGAAGGAAACCCGGTTCTCCCATGGTTCTCCCTGGTGCCTCGGTTTTCCTAAAACATCTCTTAGTTTGCATTTCAGGTTTAGCTACTGCGGAGGCAGGTGGTGGGGACATGACCAGAAAGCCCAGGGTAAAACCACTGGAATCAGAAACAGACAAAGGAAGGTGAAGCCATCAGAGCCTCTTCTAGCTCAAGGATTCATGAGGTGATTGTCTGTGGGAGGCCTCTGGTTTCTTATAGGTCAGACCCTTCTTTTCCATATGGATCCAAGACAGTCCTCTTCCCTGACAAGATCATAGCACAAGCTTCTCTGGCTTACAGTCTGTAATCATTTTATATTCGAAGCAAATTTGATGGAACTTGATGTCTGGCTATCTCCCCAATTGTCTTTGACGTTCTGTGGCTGACAGCTATTTAATATCTGACAGCAATTCCGTTTCTGTTCCGATCTTCCTTTGTGGTTCATTTTATAAATGTAGTCATGATTCACAGTCAGATTTTCTTTTATATAATCTTTTTATTGTTTGAGAATTTCATACATGCATATAGTGTTTTCTTCATCAAATCCACCCTCCCATTCCTCCCCTCCCATTCTTCCCTTGTCCCCTGAACCACTTTTCTCTCCCAAGTTCATGTGTTCTTTTTAAAAATGTATTGAATCCCTTCTGTGCTGCTTATAGGTGTGTGGGTGTAGAACCATCTATTGGAGCATGAGTGACTTCCTAATGAAAGAAACCACTCTCCTTTCTGCAGCGGCCATCAAATACTAATAGTTCCTCTCATTGCGTGGGCAGGGGAGGGACTTCATTGAGCTTCTTTCTCATCCATGCTGAGTATGTGGCTGGCTCAACTGTGTGCAGGTTCCATCCACTGTAAGTTCATGTGTATAATGGCACTGCCATGTTCAGCAAGCGCACAGTCAGATTTTCTTAAACATTCCTAGCTCTGCCCCTTTGTCTTGATTCATTGGTTTCTTTTCTCTGCCCACCCTGAGTATATTTCATAAGCTTTAAAAAAGATTCTCAGTTTGTCCTCTAGTGGGTCCAAATGATTGTGTGCCATGGTAAGCTGTCCTATCTTAACCTGGGACCACAACAGTTTCAGTACTCTTAAATATCCTTCTCTAAATCACTAAGCAAAAACAATGAGGAATGCAAATATCTACAAAATTCCTTTTCATGTACCAACAAGCTCTTTCCCACAAGTCAAACTTTTATTAATCATTAGTCCACTTACAGCCCTATTGGCAGTCATCCAAGTGTATTCAATTGAAGTTTCAAGGACAAGACACTTATTTATTGCAGACTTTTTTTATGGGTTCATTGACCTAAAACAATTTTATGTAGCAGTTAAATTAACAAACAACTTTCAAACCACTTTCATTTGCTAGAGTTTACAATGAATGGCAAGGGTATTGTTGAACACCGTGTCTGTACTTTCAATGTTGAAAAACTGAAAGAAGTGGCCTCCCTAGGAAATACGTAGCAAAATTGTTAAACTTGTATTGAAATCACCAACAAAATGTTTTGTGTTCACTATTCAATAATTTCACTATTCCATAAGAATTGGGGGTTTGCAGGCACAAAAAGACAAACATGGTATATACTCACTCATATATGGGTTTTAGACATAGAGCAAATGATTACCAGCCTACAATCCATACCTCAAGAGAGGCTAGGAAACAAGGAGGACCCTAAGAAAGATATGCATACATGATCACCTGGAGAAAGGGAAAGGGATAAGATCTCCTGAGCAAATTGGTAGCATGGGAGGAGGGGAGAGGGAGTAAGGAGAAAGAGAAGGGAAGAAGAGGAAAGGAGAGGAGGACATGAGGGGCAGGAGGATTGAGGAGGGGAAGAATAGAGGAGAGCAAGAAAAGAGACACCATAATAGAGGGAGCCATTATAGGTTTAACGGGAAATCTTACACTAGGGAAATGTACAGAGACCTACAAGAATGACCCCAACTAACAATCTAAGCAATAGTGGAAAGGTTACCTTAAATGCCCTTCCCTGATAATGATATTGATGACTACCTTATATGTCATCCTAGAGCCTTCATCCAGTAGCTGATGGAAGCACAAACAGACATCCACAGCTAAACACTGAGCCAACTTCCTGGAATCCAGTTTCAGAGAGGAAGAAGTGATGAGCAAAGGGGTCAAGACTAAGCTGGATAAACCCACAGAAACAGCTGACATGAACAAGGGGGGAAACTCATGGACCCCAGTATAAGCTTGGAAACCAGCACAGGACAGACCCAGAACCCCTGAACACAGGTGTTAGTTAGGACTGGGCAGTCTATGGGGCCTCTGGTAGTAGATCAATATTTATCCCTAGTATAAAAATGGACTTTGGGAGCTCATTACACATAGAGAGATACTCTCTCAGCCTAGACACATGGGGAAGGGCCTGCTTCAAATGATATGATAGACTTTGAAGATTCCCCATGGAAGGCTTCACCCTCTCTGGGGAACAGAAAGAGGATTGGATGGAGTTAGGGGGACAGGGGAGTATGGGAGGGAGAGGGAACTGTGATTGACATGTAAAACAAGCTTGTTTCAAATTTAAATAAAAACTAAAGCCACCCCCCCAAAAATGAATTGGGGGTTTTGCAGATGGAGTATATGGTTAATACTTTTACATTTTTATGATTTCTTTAAAATTTATCTTGAGGTGTACAAGTTCAATAGATCTATAATTAATAATGTATCATATTCTTGTAAATGCTGTGTTGTTGTGTTCTCACTACAAAGGAAAAAATGTTGATTGTGTTAATGCACATGTTAAATTGATATTTTTAGCCAGTCATTCCATAGGTGTACATTGTAACATGTTGTACAAAAGATGACACAATTTTATCCATTGCTGTATAAATAAAGGATACACTTTTATCTGTTTGTTTTCAAATAAAGAAGTCATGGGGTTTTTTTATGTGTTTAATTTCAACTTTTATATCAGCATCCTTCATAATGAATTGCAGGCTTTGAAAGTTAACCATGGACTGTATGCTTTAAGTTTGGACTTCTTGGGCTTAGAACAACCTTTTGGTTATTAAAGAAATCAAGTCTATATTCCTCCAAGGAGAACGATACAATTCTTTTCGTTTCACCTATGTTAAAGTCTGGGAGATAGAGAAAGCCACAGTAAGTTTCAACTGCTTTGACAATTCCCTGACACAGGGCAGTCTCATCCTGATTATGTCAACATAACCATTTCTCCATCTCAAGTGATTTGATTCTACAAATTAGGAAGGAGTTGTGTATCATGTTCTCCTGATCAGCTATGGCTCCTAAGTGAATTTACTGTGGAAAACAGCTGCAAAAGTCAAACATTCTAAGACTCTGGGTTTCAATTTCAGCAATCTAAACACCCACACACTGGGGCACGGGTGGGGGGGTAGAAATGCTTTAGCCGGGCCCAGTTAATAATCAACCAATCTGCCAGGGAAGCATTATAACCTACTTACCTGATTCTAATGTGGCAGTGACACACTCTACCTCTTTAGCCATTACATTTCCATATAAATGCCAGGCTATAAGGAATATCACATAAATGATTAGAAAATAGATCCTGTCACCACATAAAATAGTGAAAACTGAAAAACATTCAAAGTAGGGGATGATTATCACAGAGTACTTTAAATCAGAATCTTAAAACTACTCTTAAAACCACTCAGGAACTAATTAAAAACAGAGCACGAAGAAGCAAACAAATCCTTGATAATTTTATGTGGGATTATATATTCTTATTTTATGCAAATTATGCATTATTTCATGGTATGTACCTTAAAAGGAAGGTATATATGTTAATGTTTTGAAAAAAGTTTAAGTTTTCTCTAAGAGTTAAATCATGGATCTAAAATCATTGACATTCAGTTTTCCACTCCTCAACCTAGACCATTCCCAGGCTGCAATAAATAAAATCTGTTCTTTGTTTGAGTTAGAGTTGTGGTGAGGTAGATGTATATTTTTAAGTGAGAAATAGTGGCTGGAAAATTGGCTCAGCAGGCAAAGCACTAGCCATGCAAACCAGAGGACCTAAGCTTTAATCCCCAGAGCCCATGCAAAGCCAGATAAAATTATTCACACCTGAGTCTCTGTACTCTTACAGCAAGATAGGAGGTGAAGACTGGAAACTCCCTGGAATCTTTGTCCACAGCATGAGCAAGGGAGGCTGCCAATAAGGCAGAAGTCAAGTACACACCCAAGTCTTTCTCTGATTTCCACAGGCTCTAAAAGGCATTGGCATGCCCACATTCACACAAGCAAGCATGCATACACACACACACACACACACACACACAGAGAGAGAGAGAGAGAGAGAGAGAGAGAGAGAGAGAGAGAGAGAAAGAAAGAAAGAGAGATGGGTGGGGGAGACATTAAAAGACATAAGCAAAGTAGACCAGCAGCCTCGGGGGAAAAATACTGATGATGATTAATCTACCATTTTCCTTTGCAACCCTTTATTCTACTTGAAACAAGCTGCAAATAATTTATTAAATACAATACTTTTGGAAAGTTGAAAGACTTAAAAGCCTAAAGGATCAGACAGTGTAGATTTACTATGGTAGATTATGTCATTCTGTTTGTACATAAAGATTATGAACAAATCCGATGTCTCTCTTCAAAAAGCATAAGTGGGAAATTAAGAAAATAAAACAGGAGGACAATACCAAGCAGACTTGTGAAGAAATATTAAAGGATAGGTAATTTAAAACATGATCATTAGTATATCAAAATGTGTTCTCAGAAAGATATCTAGCTATTTTTTTTCCTGAACATGAAGAAATAAGCGAGTTTCAAATGAAGAGGAACCTCTATCTCAGGGAAAATAATGACATTTTTCCTGTTAGAATGTTATTTGGTAATAACAAATTTGCTGGCCCCAGGAAGAAACTAGATGCCTGAAGAAATTTCAAATACAAATACTTCACTACAAGTTTGTCCAAATTTACCACCTGACATTATGTTTTTAATGACCTTATACCACACTTTTCTAGGAACTCCAAGGAGTGTTTGTCTCACTTACTACATCCCATAATGTCTTGCACAATACTTGGCACACACTGGGTGACAAACAGTTGTTTCATGAATTCTCTGCTGTGGGAATTGACTGGATCACTTGGTATTGAAGATGTGAGATTCATAAACAAAGCAAGATGTTCAAATTTGTATTTATGAAGGTTTCTAAAATTGTGAAACAAGAGAAGGTTTTCCTCAAATTTCCCATGTCAGGAATTTTGGTTCCAATGATGTGAACATCTCAAACTTCCTTGTGCTTAGTTGAAACCCTCTACTACATTTCCTTTACCCTACCTTTTGTCTAAGGTGAGTAAAGCCACATTGAGCATAGTGTGCAAATGTCTCTTTAAGGCTGTGGTTTGACTTCGCATAGACTTACACCAGATATTGAATGTGGTATCATGGGGTAATTCTATTATTTTTTTTTTGAAGAAGAAGCTCCATTTTCTGCGGCGACAACATTATTGCCATTCTACAGTGAAATTTATAGTGACTTGGATTTCTATTTCCCTGTGTCTTCACCAATATTTGTTATTTTCTGTAGACATTGTAATGGAAGTAAAATAAGATTAGTTTTCAAATACGTCCAGGAAAGACAAAAAACTACTCGCCTTTCTGACATTTCAACTAACACTTGTTGATTGCAAACTTAATGTGTGTCAGCAGCATAATGACTCCTAAAATGCTGCTTCAGTTTTAGTGTATGAATAGAACAGTAGTTTTCAAATAACGAAAGATAGCCTAACTCCTATCATATTAAAGCGTTTCCCAACTCTAATCGCCATTTATGTGACACAAACTAGAATGCATATTGAGATCGGTTTGAGCCCGGATACCCATGCTTAATAAATAGTGATTTTTTTTTTTTCAGGATATGCCCTGGCCTGAGAGACTCTAACAAGCAGTTTTGACTCCATTATAAAGACTAAGGATGATTGCCTGTTGGTCACCACCCATGAGGGAAAGACGCTGCCTTACACATTTATCAGGGTGAGTCAGGGTTTCAGGGGCGTATGGACACATTGCACGGCCAGCAATACCAGACTGAGGAAAGGGTAAAACTCTTCTCATCTGGACCCCATAAAGAGGTAGGTAATGCCCCTACTGCATGGTAATGGCATTTTCCAATCTGTCATCTGATCGTAAAGCACAGTCAGAAGACTCACAACTATACTGCAGCCTCGTTACTCCAGCTTCACTCATGCCCTACTGCTGATGCTCGTGTTGATTGCTCTCTCACTGCTGTGATAAAATAGACCGACAAAAGCCGCGTAAGGGAGAAATGTTTTATTTTGGGTTACGGTTCTAGGGCAATACAGTCACCATAGCAGGGGACACAAGGCAGAAGGCAGGAAGAGAGAGCCAGCAGGAGACCAGTCTAACTTGCCACGTTTCATCCGCCATAAGAAAGCAGCGTGTGAACATGAAGTGTGGTTGAGCCACCAAGTCTGAAGATCCATCTCTAGTTACCCCCGCCACCAGTAGCGTTCCACTTCCGAAGGGTAAAAACCTACCTCAAGCAGCTCAAATAGCTGGGACCAACTGGGGACCAAGTGTTCGGACATGAGCCCGTGGGAGACATTTTACATTCAAACCACATTTCACCCCAACCCCCACCGGTTTGTGGTCACCTCATCAGCAAAATACACTCATTACAATTGCAAAAGTTCCAACTCTATTCAAAGGTCCAAAGTCCCTTCAGTGATCCAAGGGCATCTGATAACTGTGAGCCCACTAGGTACCACAAGCTGTATCAGTTAGGGTTCCCTAGAGGAACCGGACTGATAGGATGAACATATATTAAAACTGTATTCCTTTTTAATTGTCTTACATGGTACAATGCAGGTTGTCTCACCATGGCTCTCTTCGCACTGGAGATGCTGAGATCTTGGGAGTCCATAAGACTGCATTCCTGTTAGACCTGATTCTTTGTGCACCACGAGGAAGAAGAGAGATAGCACTTACGGTTCCAAAGACTTTAATAAATCACCGGATACGTGGAGTGGTTGAGGGCTACAGAACAAAGACGCCGGAGCCTTGCTTTCCTGACAGCCCCAAGATCCGGCAGAAGGTAGATTTATAAGGACAAAACTATACACACACCTGTGCCAAGCCCCAGCCACATTTTCACCAACCAGGAGTCATGGATTAAGGGCCTTCCCTACATGTTCAGTTCTTGCCAACTGACACGCAGCACGTAAAACTTTCAATCCAACCAGATTAATTTGTTCCTTCTGTTGTAAGCAATAGTGGCAATGTCTTAGAGAATTAAGGGCCATACCAGACTGTTTCTATTGTTTAAGGAGGACTTGAACTGTTTCACCCTATAGCTAAAAAAGGAGTCTGAAGTCAAAATGGAAGTACATAGGCCAAGATGCCTTTGTTGAATGCTTTCATTTCCCCCTTGTTTTGCGACTAATGAGGAGAGTCTTCAACCAGGGCTCAAATTAGGGTTGTACTGAGCCCTTAGAATCACAAGCTTGACAGCACCTATGCAGTCCTGAGCAAAGTGTACAATGGTGTTAATAATGCAGGAGTCAAATAGAACAAGAAACAGGAGGGTTAGGGGACCCATCAGACTCTTGACAAGGGCTGTCAAGGCCTGGGATCAGATATAAAGTTGGAGCTTTGTTTCCTTTCCTCCTCCCTAGGAGGGAAATTTTCTTTAACTTTCATAGGGTCTCTAATAACACCTGAATAGTTAACGTAAAAGTAACATGTTTTCCCCCAAGGAAATTTGCCTTTGACATGTTCAGCCTGTTGAGGGGGTAGAAATAATGGGATAAGGTTCTCTCTCCCTCTCCATCCATCCATCTATCCATCCATCCCTCCTCTCCATCTCTCTCTCTCTCTCTCTCTCTCTCTCTCTCTCTCTCTCTCTCTCTCTCTCTTCTTTTTGCTTATTTTACGGGGCCCGAGAAGGCTGTAACGCTGGGCAAAGACTGGTAAATTGACACATTTTTTCAGAAGCATCTGATAGCTGATCCAGGGGAAGACACAGGGAGAAATCACACCGAGTAGACTGGTAGTTCAGAGCTCAGCACTCTGCAGTCTGCAGGCGCTCTCTGTATGGTGTCTGTTAAATCTGTAGAGGCAAGTATAGACGAAGGACAGAAGGTAACATTTATGAGTTTAAAAGAATATATTTAAAACTTTTACTTCTCTGGAGTTCGTTTGACCTGTGACATACAGATTCAAATCTTATGACTTCTTTGATTCCCTGAAGCACATATGAATTTTATTTTACCAAAGGAAACAAACCTTCTAGATATATTAGCACTTCAGTTTTACTAAAATCCATATTTGTAGAAAATAAAAAAGCAGTTAACAGGTGTCTTAAAGAAGCTGGAACATATTTACACCTTGGAGACTAGCAACAGCTATGGATTTGGGTCGGCCTTATGGAAAAATACCTTTAAGTCTATATTTAGAACACAACCAAAGGAAATTTAAGATCTTGTACTTGTGACTGAATAGTAAGTAGTCAGTGCTCTAACAGGTTAACAGAACTCCACTTAGCAGTGCTAAAGTTTGAACCTTTGAAATCTCAGAGTAACAATGTATTTTTACAGCCTGTGTTTATATATTTTATTCCTGAGACCCTTAGAACATTTCAAGTCTTTATATCCTCAGAACTTTTATAGACTTTGAACCATTTTTTTTCATTTAATTGTTTACCAGAAACATTGTAGGCAGAGTTTTCCATCTAGACCATCAATCGGGTCTGCCCTGCCAGCTGCTCCCCAAATAACCACACTGAGACTTATTATTAATTATAAATGCTTAGCCTATAGCTTAGGCTTATTTTTAGCTAGCTCTTATAACTTAAACTAACCCATTTATATTAATCTGTGTGTTGCCCCATGGCTCATTTACCTCATGGAAATCCTTCCCCTCCTGTTCACTCTGCAGGGTGGTGTCTCCTCCATCTCTACCCTTCTCCTCAGTATTCTCTCTGCCCTGAAAATCCCGACTAGCCATCAGCTTTGTACTAACAATGGGAGCAATACATCTATATAGTGAACAGAAGGATTATTCCACAGCAAGAGTAATATGATCTGTGAGCAAAGCAAACTGGACTGCCTTTTTCTAACAAGAAACCTAGTAGCTTTAACTAACGGACTGACTAGTAAACTAACAAGGTGGTTGTTGCCTTGTGGAAAGGAGCTGATTTACAGCTGTTGCCTAGCTGACAAAACTGAAGTTAGCCTAGTCAGCAGTGTGATCAGATAGTTGAGAAGAATTAACCAAAATAACAGATCATTGACCTTTACCCATATTATCCTTCCAGGTTCCTATGGTCTCCTTTTGTCTGCCAATATTTAACCCCAGGCATAGAGACATTAAAAGTGTGTTTGAGCCTCAAAAAAGGGTGGGCCATAACCTAATTCAGGAGCAACCATTTCAATAAAGGTGAACTGCATAAAATAACTTTAATAGTATCATACCTAATTGGCAAATCCCTATTACATTAGATCCAATGGCCAGAATGCCCAGAGATAAATTCTAAGCGTGGATGGTTGAATGTAACACTAACATCTGAGTTGTAACCAAGACACCGAAAACACATTTAAGACCAGTTGGCCAGTTAGAAGGAAACATGCAGTGGCCACATTCATTCACTCAAAATAGAGCAGCTGTAATTTTAATAGAGAAGGTGTCATAGAATCCATCTCCCATAGTGCTGTAGAAGGGAAGCAGCTGCCTACTTCCAGAAACCATGGGTCTTTAAGTAGCCCACTGACCCCAAATTGTGAGCCCCAGTCTCATTTTGGAGGTGTTTGGCTGAAAGGAATTGTGGATATAGTTCTCCAAGAGGAGCACAGTTTTCTCTGCAAGTTTTTTAAATGAGTTAATACCAAGTCAAGGGCTGGGTGGCTGGCAGATGGAGTTTGACCCATTTCTCCGAACATGAAACACAGAGTATCAAGCAACTAAACAAAATTATAGACATAAACTAACAGAGACAGGTGAGAAGATAATAAGACAGACAGAACAACAATAAGATGGACAAGATGTGGGCAGATAAGAAGACACAGTCCTATGACCTGGAATACAGACTTCTGAGCCATGAACCACCTGGAGTAAGAGAGGCATACCTCCTCTTACTGGGACTTGAGGATACTGCCACATCTTACCTGCTTATTGAGTCCTAACCCTTGACACCAAAACTTTACCTGCACCCAGAGACTTACCAACTCTGCTTCTGGGGTGGTCTCAATCCTCTTCTTCAATAGGGCATCTCAGTGGGACCTCTGAACGTTCCTGAACTGTCCCAACCTGGTGCTAAAAGCCTGGTGAATTTCTAGAGAGCCACTAGTCTAGGTCAAAAAAAAAATCAAAGAAGCTGGATCCTATTACCAGTGAAGGAAAATGGCACCAGCGATAGAAAAGCAACAGGATAGAAGAACCCACTAGCAATACACGAAGGCAATGAGGCAAAAACAAAGACTTCCCAGTCACACCTCCTTTTATCTGGCTGTGATCCTCATTTATGGTATTTCTTCCCAGTTCAAATAAGCTTTCCAAGAAAACCTCTCATGGCTGTGCCCAGTGGCTCATCTCAGTTGATTCCAGGCCCACTTGAGTTGACAACCAAGATTACCTACCGCAATGTGCATACTATCTGCTACCTGTTCATCTCTTGCCCACCCATCTGAACCTGTTGTTATGCATGTGTCCACCCTTTTCTTTTTCTGGACCCCAGTTCTGCCATTCAGCCTCTTAAGCTGGACTCAATTCTACAGCTTCACTTCCAAACTTGTAACCGAGTGGGGCCTAATATCGCTTTTCCCTCTGGCTCAGTTGGGTTCATTATCTTATCAACACAGAAACTCACCTCCCTGTGGTTTCCCAGCTAATACTGCTTGTGTCTTTAACCCACTGTAGTAACTCTGTAGTGCACATACTATATATATACAGATATATGTACAGTGTGACATATCATCTGAGACTTAATATCAACAATTGTGAGGAATAAAGGGACCTGTTAATTCATTTCATCCAGACACGTCTCATAAGATGCTGCCACTGAAACTGCCCAACCATGTGAATCTGTACTTACTCCATGAGTTCTGACATTGTGGAAAGATGCAAAACTGGTCACTAAAAAGTTGGAGAAATTCTCTGAGAATTGTGGGGTTTCTTGGAATCTTTCCTGGGAAGTAGCAACTGAATGGACTTGAAGTTCTACTTAGCCTAAGAGAAACCCAGAAACCCATGGGGAAAATTCAAAAGTAATTTCAAATCTCTAAAGGGTTGTCAAAGTAAGAGACTCGTTCCTGTTACCCCCAAAATCGAATGTGCACTTGAAGATAGAAAAACTCCCTGTCACTCAGAGCTGTCTGAAGGAATGGATTCATTTGACATGCAGATTTTCTACTTTCCAGTTGTAGGTTCAATGAGAGAGGCAGGGACAGTTCCCATGAATATCATAAAAAGGAAATGAGCCTAGTATACATAGGTTCTATACTACTTCCCACTCAACATGCCAGGGTTTCATTTTTAAATAATGGAACAAAATCAGCTCTGAATTTTATGAAAGCTATTTTCAAGTTCTTCCAGGAGCTGTATGAGTTCAACAGACACACAGAGAATTTACTCTTTAAAATCTCCCAGGAACCTGTCAATTCTCACCCCTCAAGGTCCCTATCTCACGCCTGTAATAATTATCTAAAGCCACTAAATAATTATGAACGAAACACATAAATAGTCATCATAGTACCCTCTAATATTTTTTACATTCTCAGCGTCTGAAATTTGATTGATTGCTTTTGTCATTTTCAAGATGCATTTGCACATGTTTGAGATACAGTGCATTTTCTACATGCTGCTGGCAAGAAGGCAGATGCAATCAGAGTCAGCTTCAGGAAAGGGTTCTTTGTTTATCAGATATCCATGGTGTGCACAGCAAAAGCAGCACCGTTATCAAATTTTCTGGCCATGGCAAAGTCACAGGTAGCATTTTTACAATGTTTATAGCACTGAATTTACTACCAAATCTCTTCACTATGTTCAGCAATGTGGAATCAGCAGAGGACTGGTATTTAGAGGAAATTTTGAAATGTGACACATTGTAAGTGCTTCTCTTAGGTAATTATCAAGATAATTGTGTACGTGAACCAGTGATTCAAACGGAAAGGGAAGTGTGTGTTTTATTCTTAGAGGATGGAACTGGATACAGGTTTTTTTTTTTTGGCTCTCCTCTACTTGCTTACTAATTATTTTCACCCCATCAGGACACCAAACACCTCTAGATTTTGTCCATGAGCTGTAAGAAGGAGGATAACATTTTCTTATCCATATAGGTACATCTGATCTCTTTCTTCCATGTGTGGTAGAAGAATTCAATGTCAGGGTATGTTTTGATATAATTAATATGAGTAACTTTTCTTGTATGGCTACTTTTCAAAGAGTTACTGGGATTTCATTCTGGACTCCTGTTGGCTCCTTTGTCATTGTGATCTCTAGGAAATGACTACAGACAAGATGTGAAGCACAACATAGAACACAAAGTGTTTATAGCAGAACAGCATATGGTGTTCTCATGTGTAATACTTGATGATGGTTATGAGCACTGTGAAGGAACCACTCAGGGAGAGAGAGTGGACAATGGCCAGAAAGAATACTTTGCTGACTTATGTATGTAAGGAAGCTTCATGGAATTTCCCAGTTTCTGGGACAACTTTTCTGAGGGGTATTTTTATTGTTCAGGTGATTGACAGGGTTATCAACAAAGCAAAAGCATTAATTCTTAAGGAAGGGGACAACAGTTCTATTTACTTAACTTAGTTATTTTAATCCTTTACCAGAAAGCATCCTGGTAGAAACTACTCTTATAGTCTACCTGGCAGTTCCAAAGAATCCAAACCCAGCCTCTGCTATACAACCAGCAAGCTCAAGACTAACCTGGGGTACAGGAGACTCTGTCTCAATAAATGAATTCCCAATTATTTGTACACTGGTGTTGTTTGAGCTATTAAATTCTTTTCTTTGTTCTAGTCCACTCCTTCTCCCGTGGACATGTACTGTGTCTTTATAAACAGTCTTTATAAAGCTATGCTTTACCATCCGACTTTCCTCAATTCCTTGTTTGGGGACATATTAACTTAGAAGCCCTCTAGAGGTGCCCGCTGAACCTCAGTGTCAGGACCATGTGAACAGCTAAAGGATGGAGAAAAAACAATGAAATGTTTAACAAAAACTCTTAGCAGTAAATTAAAAACCTATGGCCATGCAGAAGGATAGTGCCCTACAAATGCAATTTTCTTACCATGTTATTGTTTCTCAGTTTTGCTGTCTTTATAAGGACTTTTGTGCTCCATTTCTTTCTGCCATCTTGGTTTCTTTTCCCTTATCATTTCAAATAGCTTCCATCTTTGTAAGAAGACTTAGCCATTCAGGAGCTATACGTGTAAGCTAAGTTTAGGCAGGTGTGTATTCTATATTAGACTGATTTGTAAGACTAAATGCATTGGAATTTTTACTCAGCCACAAAAAGGGATGAACTATTAATACATACTCTAATATGAATCTCCAATATGCTATGTTAAGTGAGAAAAGACAAAAAATCCACATACTGTATGATTCTGTTTATGTAAAACCTTAAGGACAGGTAAATTCATACAGAGAAGGCAGAATAGTAGTTGTCAAAGGCTGGATGACAGGAGTAATCAAGACTGAAGTTCGAATAGGCTCACAGATGTGACTGTGGATGACAAAAGTATTTTGAAACTAGATAAAGATGATGGTTATACAACACTGTGAATGTTCAATGCTCCTGAATCTACAACAATTTTCATATTGGATGATTGGCATTTGTTTCATTCTCTTTCACAGATTCCATTCACAGTGTTACTAAAATTTATATGTTATCCCAAACCAAATCTTATGGTGTTTCTAAGTCATTCATTCACAGACATGCACAGACTGACAAAACTTTTGAATTATGATATATACATTCCTAGAACAAGATGGTTCTGCCTCTCCACCAAGATTCCATTGGGGGAAAAATACCCATGCCTTGAACTATTAAGTACCATGGCTTTTACATTTCTGTGCTTTTTAATGATTTTTGATAATTTTTTATTAAAACTTAAGACAAGCTGTTTTACATGTCAATCCCAGTTCCAGCACCCTCCCATCCTCCCCTATTCCCCCCATGAAACCTCATCTCATCCCCTTTCTGCTCCCCAGGCAGCAGACTTCCTGGACTTTGGGAGCCCATTCCACGTAGAGGGATACTTCCTCAACCTAGGCACATGGGGTGATATTAATCTTTTAAAAGATTCCTGAATCTGGCTCAGTAGGTAAAGGAACTCTGTTACCAAGCCTAACATCCTGAGTTCAATCCCCCAAATCCACACCCTGAAAGGGAGAACAGCCTCAGGGAAGTTGTCCTCTAACTCCACATAAGCACTATCGTTTGCACACATGCACACACGCATACACACACACATACACATACAGAGAGAGAGAGAGAGAGAGAGAGAGAGAGAGAGAGAGAGAGAAAGAGAGAGAGAGTGAGTGAGCTTGGAAATTTAAAACATCCTAAGCATAGTGCTGAGGTGCCTTCCAGGATTCTAAATGCATAAAACGAGTGATGTTCCTTGTGAAGGCAATACAGTTGTTTTATTTCTCTTCAGGTCTGAGTTCTTCTATTGACAGTGAGTACAGTGTTATGTAGCCACTACTAGGAGGATATTGCCACAGAAGAATCATGAGCACCTATGTCTTTATTTTCCAGGGGGAACTATGATCCATTATTTATTAATCCACTATTACAGACTACAACATCATGGCTAATGAGAATTAATTGTATCTAAAAACAAATGCAACAATGTCTATAAACATTGGCACATAATAAAAGTAAAACTATTTTCATGTAAATCAAAACTCTTATAAAGGTTCCTATAAAAACAGGTGCTGTATTTCAGTAAGAAGTCACAAAGGGAATTCATCTCTGTGTAGGCAGCCGTGCAGCCGTGGAAGATGCACATAAACAAATGTCTCACTAAAAGGTGATACTAAGCATATAAATTAATAAAGTTTAAGCGTTTCTGGTTTATAAAATAAAAGCAAGTATTTCAGATTCCTTCTGTGCCAAGCAGAAATTAATTTTAATATATACTGCTATCTCAGGAAAATATCATGATAAAATAGGAGTGAAAAGTGTAAAACCTGCATGTATCATAGAGTTTATAGCAATCTTGGGCCATACAGCTCCGTATTCCAGCACTTCTGATGGATCCCACTGGGTCTCTTCCCCACCCACATCCACAGTATTAAAAGACTAAAGCATCACTGTTTGAACGATATGTCCCACTCACTACTAGCAAGGGTAGCATTCTGTACACCGTGTGTCTTGTTTTACAACGTATCATAAGATCTTATCTTATTCACAGAGATGCGCCTTCTTCCCTGTTGTTGATGTCCTATAAAACTTTTCAAACCTCTTTATTACCAAGTTTACGACTTCACCTAAAGTTTTCAAATAGCTTAGAAAAGAGATGGCTACATCTGATGCTGATACTAATGGGTTCTAGAATCATATTCCCTTAGCTGATTTGAAGTTCTGATTACCACATTCAGTCACGTAAGCTTCATACAGGTTTAAGATTAAGACTGGTAACTGATCGATGTTTGTTATTTCCTATTCATATGTTAAATTAGATTTATGTATGCTATTATATGCTTATACTTTAGAGGATCATTTGTCGAAAAGTAGCAACGAAAGGAAGCTGATGCTCATGTTGTCAGCCATAGTTTGCTCACAGCCTTAACCTGGAAATGGCCAGGTTCTTTATGAACCCCCATGGGAAGTTTCCCACCCTTGTGGCCTGTGCTGACTAGTATTATGTCAACTTCAAACAAAGTGGAATTATCTGAGAGGAGGGAACTTCAGTTGAGAAAATGCCTCCATAAGATCAGCTTGCAAGGCATTTTCTTAACCAGCAATTGATGAGGGAAGGCCCAGCTCATTGTGGGTGGTGCCATCCCTGGGTTCTATAAGTAGGCTGAGCAATCCATGGGACGCAATCCAATAAGCAGCACACCTCCATGGATGACCACTGCATCAGCTCCTGCCTATATTACTTGAGTTCCTGTTCCCTTGATGGTGAGCTGTGATGTGGAAGTGTAAGTTGAATAAACCCTTTTCTCCTCAAGTTACTTTCGGTCATAATGTTTCAGCACAGCAGTAGTAACCCTACCTACGACATGGTCCAACAGTTCCTACAGGATGATCACAAGTGGCATAAAGCAGCATCTTTTAGCTCTTCTTTTTCACCTTATCTTTGACATTTCTCAGCGTTGCAGACATAGTTAATAGTACTCTCATGCAGTCCCATTATTTAACTTACCTGAACCTAAAGTTTGAGCCATGCTTCTGTGGTTTTCATGCAATAAATGATGATACTACATTTAAATAGCAATGATAGGGAAATGAAAAATTTTTATCCCTATCAATCTCCCAACCACCCATTCCTGACTTTTCGTAGTGACTGAAAAGATATGGTACATTGGTATTATATTTTCTTTAATTGTCTTATTGGGCAGATGATGCAAAGTTTCTTATTGTTCAACCTGAAAACCTGAATTAAATCCTGGAATTAAGATGGTAGATGGAGAGAACCAACTCCCACAAGTTGTCCTCCAACTTCCACAAGTGTACCATGGCACATATTCCCACACACTAGGAAGTGACATTACTACAATATAGGAATATCTTCTTAATCTTTTCAGTTGATCTTTGTATTCATAAGAATGGTGCAAGATATTCTTTGTTGTTTTAAAAGCAGTAAGTTTGTGTTAATGAATCAACATTTTCTTTTAAAACCAGGGCACAAGCTACTAATTAAAGTTGTGAAAGGTAATTCCATGATTTCATGATCCAGTTTTTATTTTTATCTTGTGCTTAGCCAGTTGCATTCCCAAGTAAAGCAGAAAAGAAATCCCCTCTCATCCTGTGTGTTCCCTCTTTGCTGTGTACTATGAAAGCATTTTCGCAGATACAGGTTCTTAAGACGATTTAATCAAAATTGTTGAGTTTAGGCTCAAACACTGGTATTGATTTGTTAATGCTCTAAATGATTGAAGAAGATAATGAGGGCTGAATAATGGAGCTGAGATGAGGCTTTTTAACATGGATTTTGCCTTGGGTACTGTTTATATAAGGTATGATCTACTGGATAATGGCACTTTAAATTAAGGTTTGGGTTTGACTTTATCAACTTATGGTTTTGTTGGTTTTTTTTTTTTCATTTCTTTTCTCAACTTCAATTTTAAACTGCCCTGTCAATAGACAGATAATCTTTCTTTCTTTTCTTTCTTTCTTTCTTTCTTTCTTTCTTTCTTTCTTTCTTTCTTTTTGAAGACAAGGTTGGCATTTTTAATGTTTTATTTATTCTTACAGGATTCCATGCATGTGTTTCAACCCCACCCCTGATTATTCTTCTCCAATTCCTCCCAAACATTTACTCCATATCTTGCTGCCAACTTCACACACTCTTGCAAGAAGCACTCGGTGTCCAAAAATATTTTCATGCTTTGATGCAATAGTCTATTAAAGGGGTAGCAGATTAGAAGCTTGAAGAAAATAAGGGACTAACCTCAAGGATCTGTTGGGAAATAGTAGCACATTAATAGAAAATAGCAGGGGAACCTTCTTAGATGAGACATAATCGATTGTCTGTGAAATAGGGGTGATAATGCTACGAATCTTGGAGTTACTGTGAGATTAAACAGTTTACTTATGGAAGTTTATAAATGGGAAGATGATGGGTTAGAAACCACCTCATCTAATCCCAGAACCATGTTCAGCATCATGCTTTAGAACAGCATGCTGTGTTAACCTCGGGAGAGCTATGTGTGTCTCCGTCTGTTGTGGACCAAGCTAATTCTTCATCAGTGATAAGCAGAAGAAACACCTGCGAGAGCAGCAGTCATATCTTATGTTTGTTTCACCATGGCTTTTTCTTCTGTCAGTCAATTCCCAAAGGTCAAACAAGCTAGAAGCAAGTTTCCTGTAGCTATGATATTAATGGAAGAGAGATATGGAATAAATTGACAATGTCACCATGACAACCAATTCTCACCTACCTTTTTTTTTTTTTTCTAAGTGCCTGGTTGCTGGAACACTATCCTAAGAAAACTCATGAAATAAAAATGCTGAAATACGAACTCTACATGATTTGCATGTATATGTGTGTGTGTGGTGTGCAGAGCAGTGGGCATGAATGCCACAAGGATGGGTTAAGGTCAGAGGATTGACTTTATGGGTTTCAGAGGTCAAAGTTAGGTCATGCTTGTACCACAAGTGTGTTTAACTACAAGACCATCTAGACAACCTACATTCTATTCTACCTTTAAACCATAGTTCATTTTGTTGTCTCTCATTTTTCTCGTCAATTACAAATTGTTTCAGAAATTACAAGGTTTCCATAAATTAACAAATTTTGAAAATATACAATCAAACAAAAAATAATTTTAATATAGTTAGGCAGCATGAAATGTTTTTGCCTTTGCGCAAACAAGACTTGTTTTTTCACTAATCATTGGTTCCCTGTGGGTTCCACAATTTGATTTTGGGTAAAGTAATGAAATTCACATCCATATTTTACAATGTCCCTTCTACCTGTATATGTGTACATACATTCTTAACCAAAGCAACATTTCTAAGGAGAAATAATATGCACATATGTTTAAATACTAAATTCACAGAGAATTTTCTAAAATGCAAAACAATGGTCCTGGTAAAAAGTATATGAATAGGGAAAGACTAGAAGAACAAGAGAAAGGAGAGGGTTAACCTGAACAGGTGACCTGCGGGTAGGGATCTCATGAGAGTCCCCCCCCCAACTCCCCAGAGTCCAGGCTCACTTATTGTTCATTCTGGTGAACCCACATTTCTACTTTTCACTGAGCTAATTTAAACATGGGTTTGGCACTTGCAGCTGACACTGTTACAACCAAGAATAGCCTAGGAAATTGCAAATGACCTTTGTTTTTTTTTTTTTTTTTTTTTTTGTTGTTGTTGTTTGTTTTGTTTTTTTGGCTTTTTTTTTTTTTTTTGTCATTTTTGTTCCTACCATTTCATAAGTATAACCCTGAAAGTTAGGTGGAATCTAGATTTGCCTTTACTATTTCCCATGGTGGAAACCTGCTTTGGTGCATTAGCACTGAATATACTGGCACTGAAATTACTGCTGATTTTCAAATGCTCTCGAGAACTTTCTTCTAGCAAGGGCACATTAGCTTGAACACATTAGCTTTCGTAGTGGTTCACAAAATACTCCATGCACTTTTAACAAGGATTATGTGCAGAAAGCACCACTCCAGTGCCCACCCATAATCCCTCCATCGCTGGGGCTTAGGCCCAACTGAAAGACAGATCTTTCTAGAACATTGTCACTGACTAACATCGAATTCTGCCCTTCTAAACTCTCCCCATTCTCTCTCAGAAAGTACTCCTTTCCTATATCCTCCTTTTCCTGTTTTCATTGATTCATTCATCCTCAAACCGGTTGAGAAGGGATCAATTTGTGCATCACTTTGAAGTTTGTGTTGCTACAATAATTATTGCTAAATATATATTTCTTCAGAGATGACCTTCACACAGAGTAAATCCTATAGATCCATTATGTGTCATCCACTAAAGTGAGAGAGTGACATTTACTTAACAACGCAAACTTTGAAGACAGACATTCTGTCATCGCAAGCTCAAGGTTACCTTAACTATGTGTACTGATTTCAACTGGCAATGCCATACTCATAAGTAGGAAACATAAGGCCACAAAACAGTGTGTGTATAAAGGCTACTTCTATTTAAAAAGGGGATTCTGACAATTATTTCTAGTAAGTTTAATGATTACTTACTTTGTATATTTGGCATGTTTGCACACATTGAGTGTATATCTCGAGCATGTGATACAAGCTGCTCAAAGCTTACCTCACCACTATGTTCATTTCTCCAATTTAATTTTATCTATTGTAAACAGAAAAATTGAAGATTTTTATGAATTTATATCAACCCTAATTATATACAGTTCCTTCACTCTGAAATGTTAGGTGAGACTATTGCTGACCATATTTCTTAACATCAACATTTTCAGGAAAAACAACTAAATTAAATCTTAAGAAAAAGACAACTAGCTGTAGTGCTGATGAGGAATGTTTTTTCCCCGGGTACAGTCTGTGTCTAGCTTTTGTTTTATATAGTTTTTCATTTGGCTGAATTACCATTAATCACAAACAAAATAGAAGGTCAAACATTGGTAAATCTCTTAAGGTAGTACAGGCATAATAAGACAAATATGAAACTGGACAATAATTGGAATAGCATAGCTTTTAAATCTAACCTTCTTTTGGATAAGAAATATAGAATAATATAGACAAGTCACTGCTCTTTGCAGGTCAGCCAACAGAAAATGGTGGGCAAAATGGCTAACCTTTTAAAAGTTAGAAATTATAACATAGAGTATTTTTGAAGAGGAGGAGGAGGAGCTTAGAAGAGTAACTAGAAAAATCAAAGTTAATTTATTTCATGGAAACTGGAGGAACGTTAGTTCCTCCTTGTGTCTGGAAGTCTTTTGATAAGCTCCATGTTGAAACCATGTTTGTAAAAATTGTAAGAAACAAGTATTAAAGGGACAAATGTTTAGTCTGGGAATGATCTGATAAATGTATCTAGAATTATGTATATGTAAAAATGTAAAGGAAGATGACTCATTCTAGCATTAGACAGAAAATTCATCAGGGATGCATGACTTCATCTCAGACATCTACCGAACATTATGAATTTTCTCACACTAATGTTCATAGAGCAAAACCCAAAATGAGACTATACGAACAAAATTCTATCTAGGCTATGCACTTCTACTAGAAGCAGACCAATTTACAATAAATAAATCCTTACATCAAGAAAACAGGGAGAGAGGTAAAACATTAAAGTCATCTGTTTGAAGGAACTGGAAGCTATGATGATGGCAGCCAGCACTTAAATGACCCAGATGGAAAGAGAAACTCATTGTGTGAAAACAATGTGCCATATTATTTTTCTGTTCACCTCAAGGGAAGCATTGATATGATAAATAACTAGTGGAAATATAAGGAGTGTCACAGATGGTGAAAGAAAATATTGGCAACTATGGCCTAACAAAGTAGAATAACCTAAATAAATAATCTAGCCATGAATTGAGACTCATGGAGGGAAGTGTCCTATAGTGTTCATAATCCATAAGGGTCCTACAGATACCAGTCTGATTTAATCTGTTCAAGCCAAGACAGATCACAGTAGTACACTGATTCCTCATCTATCAAAACACAAAGAAAATCATCTGCAGAAACAGCATCATCCAAATCCTGAATATGTTTTATGTAATTAACTGGAATCCTGAGAAGAGAGCTGCTGATGTTGATCCCCTACTTCCTTCTATGATGAGCTCACATCCAGGCACAGCAGATGCAAAGTTGGTATTGCAAAGGAAGTTGGGGAAGACTGTAAAATAACCAGCATAAGAGCCCCAGCAGATGCCCACAGGGCCAGAGAGAGTGTAATAGCATATCAAGGGCTTGATGAGATGGATTTATGCTGAAACTACTACTTACAGGAGATGTGCTATGAAAGAACTAAGTAGTTTTCCTAGTCATGCACAATGCATGCACACCCATCTGCTCACCCCTCTCCTTTGTTCCCACTCCTCCCTTCAATAGTACCTAAAATGATATACAGATTCAACAGAATGTCCTATAAAAGCCTCAATGACATGTTTCGTCAAAATAGAAAATAATGCTGAAACTCATGGAAATACAAAGACATGGATAACGGAAACAATCCTGAACAAACAAAGCTAGAGTTACCTTATTTCCTGCTTTAAAATTCAAAGCACCATGGTATTGACATAAAAAGAAAAAAAAAAAAGTCCACAGATGAACAAAAGAGAAAATAGGGCCTAGATATAAAAACTATATATACACTATTTCAACTATGATGATACCATATTTCTTCATGTTGATGTAATAAAATATGATGACCAAAGTAACTTACAGAAGGAGTTTATTTTTCTCACAGCCACAGAGGGATGAAAGTCAGCCATAGTGAGGGTCCTGACAGCAAGCAACGGGTATGATGACAGAGGCAGGGGACACATAGGAGAGCTCACAGCTCAACCACAAGCCCAAATCAAAGAGCCCAAACTGCAAGTGGAGCAAGGTTTTCTATTCTCAAAGTTCACCCACAGCGGCATGCATCATCCAGCAAGGCTGTGTCTCCCCATAGCCTCTCCAAAGAGCACCGCCAACTGCGGACCAAGTCTTCAATGCCTGAGCCAACAGAACACATGCGTCCTTCAAACCACCACAGATGCAAATCAGATACAATAGAGAAAAAAAAAAAAAAAAAAGAACTGTACCTTCAGTGACTGGTAATGGGAAAAATCTAGAGGTCTATATGTAAGAGAATGAAATCAGACTTTTTATCTTACACAACTGCCAAGAGCAAACTCAAAATGGATTTAAAAAGCTTTAATGAGATATCTGAAACTATATATTAAAAACAAAAACTTCCTTGTAGAAGAAAAATAATGAGCATGCTTCTTGGCATTAGATTTGGAAATGGTTTTATCACATGACATGAAAAGAACTAGAAGAAAGAGTAAAAATAAGCAAGGTTTGTGTCATTTAAATGTTTCCACTAGCAAGGGAGACAGCAAGATTAAAAGCAGCCTATAGAATGGGGAAAATTATTCCAAACCATTTGTCTGATGAGGGATTGTTTTAGTTAGGTATTTCCATTGCTGTGATAAAACACCATGACCAATGTCAACTTGGGGAAGAAATGGTTTATTTCAGCTTACTGTTCCATATCTCAGTCCATCACTGAGGGAAGTCGGGGCAGGAACTCAAGGAAGGAACTTGGGAGCAGGAATGGCTTGCTCTCCATGTCTTGCTTAGTTTGCTTTATCATACAGCCCAGAAGCTCCTGTCCAGGAATAACCCTGCCCCAGTGAGCTGAATCCACCCACGCCAATCAATAAAGAGAATTACTGCAGACTGACCAACAGGAAAATCTCATAGAGGTGTTTCCTCAACTGAGAACTCTCTTCCCAAATGACTCTAATTTGTGTCAAGATGAGAAAAAACAAAAAACTAGCCAGAGCAGAGGATAATGTCTAAAATACAGAAAAACTTCATACAGTTGAATATCAAAACATCAAACAACTCAAATAAGAAATAAGCAAAGGACTCTAAAGCATCCACGGGCAAAGGTCAGTCTTTTCTGAGGAAGTGCTGTTTGGATGAGAATGGCCCCCATAGGCTCATGTGCATGAATATTTGGCCCCCAATTGTTGAACCTATTTGGGGAGGATTAGGGGGTTTGGCCTAGTTGGTGGATGTGTGTGTCTTTCTTTGGTGCTCAGAGTTTCTGGTGCCTGTGCAACACAGGTAAGTTCTCAGCTACAGCTCCATCCTGCATGTATGTTGGCATGCTCCCTGGCATGATGGGCATGTACTCTAATCCTCTGAAACTGTAAGCTAGAAATTAAATGTCCTCTTTTAAAAGTTTTCTTGATCATGGTGCTTTATCATGGCAATAGGAAAGTAAGACAGTATTCTGAAGGAAACCCAAGTTCGGTTCCCATTATGCATGTCAGACTGGTCACACTCTCCTATAACTCCTGGTTCTAGA
Source organism: Phodopus roborovskii (assembly GCF_943737965.1). Lineage (NCBI taxonomy): Eukaryota > Metazoa > Chordata > Mammalia > Rodentia > Cricetidae > Phodopus > Phodopus roborovskii. The sequence goes on from NW_026126511.1 coordinate 17,187,896, forward strand.
AACCTGATGCCTTTGGTCATAGAGGGTACTTATACTCATTTTTCACATACCCACATACTTTACACATAATTTAAAAATAAATATTTGAAATTTATAACATTTTACATTTCAACAACTATTGCTACTTATTGACTCCAATAGATGTGATTGAAGAATTATGTCTGAGAAAAAAAATATTCAAATCTTTTAGGTTACAAAGTCATATGTGACTGCTATTCAATAGTATTTCTGGTTCCTTTTATACATTTAAATGCCCAAATTGAACAGTACAATCCTGATCACACATACACACACACACACACACACACACACACACACATATAAACATCTAATATACATATCAATGCACTGGACAACTTTGATAATGTTTTGTACTAAAATGTATGATTCCAAAGTAGAAATGAATTATGAATGCCATAAGCATGGCTGTTACAAGTTTCTTTTCTTTATATGTTAAAGTATAATTTTATGGATGATTTATAGCAAGTGGTGAAATTTCAAGAAAACAGGTACCAAAATACCTTTAGTGTCTTAAAATTTAAAAGCCACTAACAGAATTAGTTGTAGAAGTTTTAGATTATACTAATATGTCTCTAAATATCTATCTCATAAGGAAAAAAGAGTTATCAGAAGACTGAAAGCAAATCATGAATGTTTCAACAAAGTGGGAAGTGTTTACAGCTCTACCACCACAAAGACAAAAAGGGTTGTGAGTTAACCACCCATTAAAACTCAGACAATGTTACAGCACCAACGACAAGTGAATCCAAAGCTCCAGTTCTACACTGTAGCTGATGCTGGCCTTCAATGTGGCATTTCGTGACTGAGAAAGGTATTAACTAATCGTCAAACCTTCTATGTATGAATGTGCTAGAGAAGTGTTGGGGAGCGTTGTTTGGCTTCCCGACAGTTTTCCACTCTAACTAATTATATCCCACTAGTAATTTTTCACCTTTGGTTCCAACAACTCTGACATGTTTAAACACAGCTGGAAGCCACCCCTTGTCATTATTGAAGTTCTCAAATTATGCACAATAATAGTCCTGTAGCTTTTAATGTAGATAACCCAAACCTGATTTGTGTGGGTACCTAAAGCCAATGCTGCCTTACCCATCAAAATTAAATAAATTTGAGATGAGTGTTGATATTTAATCTTTATAAGCATTTGAATCGCTTGGTTACCCTGCATTTCCAATTCCAAGTCTCTGTCTGGTGAATTATCAATGCTGTTCTTACCTCCTTCCATGTGATTGTTATTTATTTAGACACCTAAACCCAGAGCAGCCCAATTTCCTTCTTTTCCATAATAAGAAAAGCACTGGGGAGATGACTTAGTGACCAAGAGCACTTGTTGCTCTAATAGGAACAAGATTCCATTCTCCAAACCCACATGCTAGCTGGCATCCATCCCATAACTCCTGTTCTTGAAGATCCAACATTGTCTTCTCACATCCACAGGCACTAATCATTCATGACATATACCCTCTTGGAGGTGAAACACTAGTAAACAAAAATAAATATTTTTTAAAAAAAATGAAGGAAAGCAACACTTAGAGGAACTGACATGTAATTGCCTTTCATCAAGATTGGAGAGAAAAGGAAGAGGAGCTTGACAGCAAACAATGAAGAAGGAGATGGTACACACCTGGTTTTTAGAGCTTCTAATTCATTTCAGTTTTAGTACTATAATAAAGGCAGGACATCAAGTTGTTTTTGTTTGTTTGTTTTATTTTCTTTTGAAAACATGCCTTCAGTTTCGCACGTGCCTAGAAGGACAATTTGGGAGCCACAGAGCCACGTGTCATCCCACATTTATCCTACTGTGAGATCTATTTCTCACTTGTGAATTTTCTTTCTGAGATTCCAGCCTAGATTTCTCCCTAGTTTAACTTCAATGGTTATCATCTTCTTTTGAGAAAATCTGGGGATTTCCCCCAAATAATGAACTAATATCATCTTTATAAACCCAAATTCCTCAAACAATGAAAGAGAAATATGGCAATAGGGAAATGTCCAGAGACCTACAAGAATGACCCCAACTAGCAATCTAAGAAATAGTGGAGAGGCTACTTTAAATGCCCTTCCCCAATAATGTGATTGATAACTACCTTATATGCCATCTTAGAGCCTTCATCTAGTAGCTGATGGAAGCAGAAGCAGACACCCACAGCTAAACACAGCCAAACTCCTAGAATCCAGTTGCAGAGAGGGAGAAGTGATGAGCAAAGGGGTCAAGAATAGGCTGGAGAAACCCACAGAAACAGCTGACCTGAGTAAGGGGAACTCATGAACCCCTAGACTGATAGCTAGGAAACCAGCATAGGAAAGACCCAAACCACCTGAACATGGGTGTTAGTTAGGTGGACTAGGCAGTCTATGGGGCCTCTGGTAGTGGATCAGTATTTATCCTTATTATACGAATGGACTTTTCGAGCCCATTCCACTTAGAGGGATACTTTCTCAGCCTAGACACATGGGGGAGGGGAAGGGCCTGGGCCCTGCTCCAAATGATATGACAGACTTTGAAGATTAAGTCTACATAGTGTCTTTTTTAGTTCAGACTACCCAGCGTAACAGGGTTAGTATTTAGATTTGGAAGCACATCAAACTCGGTAAGATTCCTCACCATCTCATAAGGGTTTAGTGTGCATTAGGATGTTCTCACAAGTCCCAGATAATCCTACCAGCCCTGGATTCCAAGCCTAATAAATGGATAAGTGTCATATTTCACATTTCAGAAGGACTTATTTAAGACTATTGCATTTCCACTGCTTTGCACCAAGAAATAATTTTGCTGCTGTTAAAAGATTCAAACTCAAAAGCTAAGAATAGATAAAGATTATTGAAATATATTACAGTAATATTCTTGTTTCTAACAGTGAAGAAAAACTCTAGCACCATTGTGAAAATTTCAGTGGTCCAATATTTCTTATGACAAGCAGCTTCATTTTTTTGTATTTATTTACTTAGTTGGAGTCTCTCTCTCTCTCTTTGTGTGTGTGTGTGTGTGTGTGTGTGTGTGTGTGTAAAACTGCAAGACACAGTATACTTGTGGAGGTCAGAGGAAAAGATTAGACTGAGCTCATCAGGCTCAGTGGCAAATGCTTTTTCACACCGAGATGCATTACCAGGTCCAACTTCACTTCTTTTAAGCATTATACAAGAACTGGTGTGGACATTTGTTTAAAAAAAAGCTAGCATGTCTATGCTTCAAGAAAACATGTACAATAATCCCTGATGTATAAATTTTTAAAGCATAAAATCCTTTTAACATAAAGCAATTCATTGCTTGATATAGAACCTTAAGGGATGCATAAAGGTATTTCTCGAGCTCTGTTTTCCTTCTGGATTATCTCTCCATAAAAGAGACAAGGCAAATAAGTCTAAGACTCTACTCACAATGATTATGTATCATTGCCTATGCATCATAGAGAGTGAGCAGCAACATGATAACTCCAAGGCTACACATAGTTGTTAGTGCTTTAGCCTGACAAGGTTTGCCATGCTGCGCACAATAAAGATGGCTTCCCTTTTGCCTTCACTCTTACAGTTTCTGTGTGTTTTTACACCTAACTTACTTGGGACTCACTACGCATATATGACAGAAAGAGAGCTCAAACCTGACACTATTGTTCTCAAAAGCGGTACTAAAATGGCTGAACACAAATTGTCCAATATTCTTAGCTATCAGGAAAATGCATGTTAAAAGTACTTGAGATTACATTTCATCCCAGCCAGAATGGCCATGGTCAGCAACAAATGACAAGTGGAGTCATAGATGTGAGAAAGGAGAATGCTTCTGCACTTCTGGTAGGAATAACAACTAGGGCAGCCACTTCAGAAGTCAGTCTGGTAGTTCTCACAAAACAAAACAAAAAAATGGGAGTATGTCTATCTTATATCCCAGCTACACAACTCCTGGGCACATACTCAGAGAATTTTATATCCTGCTATCAAGAACCTTGCATTTCCATGTTCGTGGCTGCTCTACTCACAACACAAAGGACATGGAATTAATATAGACATCCATCAAGCAATGATAAAGAAACTGTGGTACATATACACAGTGGTGTCTTTCTGCACTGTAAAGAAAAATGAGACCATTAAATTTTCAGGTAGATGCGTGGAAATGCAAAGTATTATATGTAGTGGGGTAATGCAAGCCCAAAAGACAAATATTGCATGCCCCTTCTTATATATGGGACCTCATCCAAATTTTTTGTTTTGTGTGTTTAATCTTGGGATCTTGGATACACCAGGAACTTAGCAATAGACTGTAGGGAGGCATGGATTAATGGAGGATGCTATTAGATTATAGGGTAAATGAAAATGGGCATGGTAAATAGAGGTGTCAGAGAAGTTCAAGCAGGCAGAGGAGTGATGGTCTGGGAGAATGAAGAAGCAGGTGAATTGTCAAGCAACAGGAATTATTCATGAAAAAGCTACATGAGAACCCATAGTCCTGCAAACCAAGAATACATGAATTGAACTTGAACTCACCAACAAACTGTCTTCTTGCTGTGACGCACATATCGGCAACACTACTTAGAATCAGTGAGTTATCAAAACAAAAATGTAGAATTGGGAAAGAAAATATAAATATGTAAAACATAAAACATGAAATTGGAAAGGAAATATGTTGGGGCATGAGAAGTGAGTTGGAGAGAGGGAGTAGGAAGTTGATTGAGATAGATCGTATACATGTGCGAAAATTTCTAAGAACTACATCAAAAGATGAACATACATACAAACAAACAAACAAACAAATTGCCACGTCTTAGAGTCAGACCTAGAGTCAGTGGTCAAATGACCAAAGGGACTGCCTCAATTTGCTCAATTCCTTCTCCAAAGTTGTGTCACATCATTTTCTAGCACTCACAGGAATTTTATTGAAAGCCAGGATTTTGACTGAGGGACCAAACAGCTATATTGAGTCTCTGGATAAACTCTCTGACAGGCAGTCACCAAATCAATCTGACACTGGGCTACTCCCAAACAAGACTTCCAGCTTTGTGAAGCACACTTTTTCAAAGCTCTGGACTATTATCTGAATCTTCACACCCTCACTAAATTCATATATTGAAACCCAACTCACAAATGATAGTAGTATCAGATGGGCTTTCAGGCAGGGGATTAAGTCATAAGCTGTCAAGTATGGGATTCTTGCATTTATAAAAGAGGACTCAGGGATATTCCCTACCTCTTCTGCCATGGCAGAGCATAGTGAAAAAGTGGACCATGATATGGTCTTTGAGTAGACAAAGAATGTCTAGGTGCCAAGATCTTGGACTTCCCAACCTCTGGCACCTTGAGAGGTAAATTCTATTATTTATCCACTTCTCTGGTTGTGGTAATAATATATAAAGATGGCCTGAATAGATTGTGCCATTTTACTCCAAAGACAGAAACCGCTAAAAACACCAGGTACAGGTCCTTTATCCTTGATGGTTCCTGGGCTCTAGATTCGGACAGTGCTCCATTCTTACCAATACCTTTGAGGTTGGCAGGTACTTTGAGGAAAGTGGCACAAACATCCAGTTTCATTTGACCCTTTTGCATGTTTGGAGCACCCGATTCTCAAGCCTTTATGGTTTCCTATTCTTTTTTTTTTTTCTTCTTCTTCTTCTTATTGGGAGGATCAGGTTTTTTCTTAACTATGTAGACTTTCTAAGCAGTTGCCTGCAGGGAATTGGTCTATAAAACACTAGTCCTTCTCTGTAATTTGAACATCCTAAAATAAACCTCTTTGATCTTAAGCCATTCAAATTTTTATACAACTGCATTTTTATTGTAACTTCATAGACAATAACACCTACAATTCAGGTAACTGAGATGGCCAGGCAGGGTGGGAAGACTTGACACCCAGCCTGCCAACTTGAATTTGATGTCAGGAACCAGCACAATAGAAGAAACTACTCCTCCTATGTATCCTCTGTTTTCCATGCATGCACACACACAAGAACATGTGTTCCCAAACAAATATATCCACACCTGAAACAAATAGATGTGTGTGGAAATATGTATATATCTATATATAAATATACTTTTTGTCAACTTTTAAATGTTATCATCTCTATATTGGTAATAAGATTGAAAATCATAAGCTTTACCCATCTTATATGTTGCCACTGCACTAATATTTCTGTCTCAAGATACAGAAATAAAGAAGTGAATAACCACTGGAAATACTTATTTTGTACTCAAACTAGCAAACCCCTCCACACTTCATTCTCTTGCCAGTTTTAGAAATCTATATCATGAAAACATATGCATGAAGATACATGTGATATCTAATCTCCTGCTGTATCCCTACAAAACTACTTTTTCTGATTTTATTTATCACTGAAGTATTAGTATATATAAATGTGTGTACATGTACATGTGTGTGTACCAGTCCTTTACAGTAGTGTGTGTGTGTGTGTGTGTGATTCAATGAGCATGAATTTCATTTCCATGCCTTACATTCTCAGCCAATGAGAACTGCATAGAATCCCAACCAAAATTATAAATTCCTCATACAAGGCTGCTGACTCTTCCTGTAGTGTGGAGATCATCATGAACAGGGTTGTTTACTCAGCTGTGGCTTCTTTTTCTGCCAACACTATTAGATATCAGAAGTTTCCAAGTGATAATGTTGGACCAATTCAAATAAAAGTAGAGAATGCATTAAGCTGGATGTAAGAAGGCAAGATTGTCACAGCTTGAGTTCCTTCTGGGAAATGATAAGGACCTTGGGAAGTGAATACCAACAGATGATCTGGGACCTGTGGGCATCCTCTGACAAATGAGAAGTTTCATAAAAATCACTGCAACTGAGATGATTGGCCAAATCTATTAGGATTGTGCTGCAAGAAAGAAGTGAGAAAGACAGGTGATGGTTTTCAAGGACGTGAAAAGGGATAACAATTGCCAAAGACTGAGCAGAAGTGCTTTGCACAGGGACAGCCTAGCCACTTCTCTTGTTGTCTGGGTCACTAATTCCATTTGTGATTTTGTTTTGATTTATGATTTTGCACATCACAAATCCTAGAAGGACTATGAAATATTCTATTCCAGAATAAGAAGGCTTAAATGACAGAAATAATCTCTAAAGATGAAAACTGTCAGGTAAATGTGCACTAGCAACTATCACCAACATATGTTTTAAGTAACACAATTTTTAGAAAAACTACCATATAATCTTATGCTTAAAAAAACTACAGTACAGTGATAAGTGTAATTATATGTATACATATGACAAGAAGGCTTTCAAGAAGAACAAATACTTTTATACTGTTATGCTGTATTATCTTTGTATTACTGTGCCCAGTCCTAAAATGATAGAGGAGGTAACTGTGACCTGAGGATGAAGTCTCATGAATGGAGTTATTCCCTTAGAAAGCCCTAAGACCTTCCCCATCCCTGTCTTCTGCAGGAGACTAGAATAAGAAATCAGAATTTTGAGTCCTGGAAAGCTCAAGCATGTTGCCACCCCACTATCCCAGCTTTAAGACTCACCCACTGTAAAAAAAAAAAAAAAAAAAAAAAAAAAAAAAACATCCTATTTAATGGTGTTTGATATAGGAGCCCCAAGTGGTGAAGACACATGTTACACTCTACTAGAGATTATGTCAGAGAAGACTATAGACAAAGAAAAATCACACTAAATTTTTAGGTCATATGCTTAGTTTATTCAGTATGTTTTATTTAAACATATAAATGTACAGAATAAAAAGCTGCACTATTTTGACTGTCTGTGTATAATAAAGCATCAAATGCTAATTCACATTTAACTTTACTAATCATCTGTCACAATCTTCAGGATTCAAAAGAAATAAGTGACAATTATTGTACCATTTTCTGTGCTGCCAAAAGATTGACAGCACACTGCAAGTGTCTAATTTATACTGATTATAAAGGATGTATTGTTGTAACTTGAAGATATGGACTTAGCTTCTTTTATCTGAAATTTATTCTCCTGGTTCAGGTTTTGAAGAGCAAGAGAATTTTCACTAGAAGGAAGGAAGTGAGATAGGGGGGGAGTGAAGAAGGTGGGAGAGAGGGTCAGAGGGAGGGAGGGAGGGAGGGAAAAAAGAGGGAGGAAAGGAGGGAGGGAGGGAGGAAGGGAGGGAGGGAAGGGAGGGAGGGAAGGGAGAAATGGCCAGGAGTTTGAGGCTCTAGTATAGAGAATTCTTGATTATTTTTTTAATGGACCTTTTTTATATTAGAAAACTACTTAGAAAGAAACATTATATAGAAATATCCAAGCCAATGAAGAACATTTGTATGCTCATTTTATTATTATTCATTTCTTTATTAACTCAAATAAAATTACCTCCTACTCATGCAAACATGACATGCAATAATATTCTCTCACTTTTTCTCTCTCTGACATGAGAAATGACATTTTCCTGAAATAACAAAAGACAGAGAATATGTGGTTTCTAAAAATGCAGGGAAAAGAACAGTGGCCATAATCAATCATCCAACAGCTATAAAACTATGCCATGCTGGCCATTATTACAAGTATCAGTTCAGAAGACAGTTCGTTGTTTTAAGTCATAATGAAACTATTCATAACATGAAACATTGTTCTCAACACAAATGCATAGTGAGGGAAATATTTTAAGATTATTTTCAATGTCTTCTAATGTTTTTAAAACTATTTCCCCGGACTTGATGCTGGACTTTTCAACTAGACATATCCAGATCTTAGAGTTCTTTCACTCACCATAATTCCAGTCCTTTATCCCCACTAATGCAGTTATTCAGGGAGATTAAAGTTGACAAACAAGATCCTCCAAATATTGGATTTAAAATTACATTTGTTTCTTTTGATTTGCATACATTTTCATAGAAGGCTTCAGGTTTTTATAACTAAACTGAACTCTGCCCTTCAGTGTTGCTCTGGACATGATGCTCGGTCTCTGGTCCTCAGTGTCTCACATGTGAAATGCTGACAGGACCTACCTCACAGGACAGTTAGTTGGCATATCTGGGCTTTCAAATGGCACTCACCATAAGAAGCACTCGATGGATGTTTCGTTATTATTATTTATATAAAGACCTGAAGGAACCGGGCATCATTGTTCATAAATTTCCTCCATTCATCAATACATTCAAGTAAAATATTAGCTTAGTTTACCTGGTATCTCTCTCTCTCTTTTAACCAGAGAAAAAGTGTCAGTCCACAGATTCCTTACTTACAGTCTGAAATAGTCAGGTGGACAGATTCCTTAGCCACATCCATTACCCAGGTGGCATGGATTTCCCAAAATAGCATAATGTGGAGGGGAAAATTCACAGAATAGAAATTGCCATGCAGTTTCTACCTAAACATCTTTAATGCCTTCAAACAACATAGTATAAAGTAAGTTTTAATGGAGTATTTTCAGTGTTGCTCGTGTGTCTCATTTCAAGTCACTGAGACACACTATTTGAGCAGAGAAAAGCCAGCTGTATGTCCACATAACAGTATGGAGTCTGACCTGGGCTCTCTCAGACTTTCTTCCCATATAATTTGACTTTTCCCTTTTGAGTTTCTATGCAAAAACAACTGTGTATTTTTAGGTAATCTTTCTTCTATCCCCCACTAACTTTTGTGTTCTAAAAGAAACAGAATGTGCATAGACATGAACTTATTGTTGAAATTGCTTATTGAAAAACAAAAGCATAAGGCAGACATGATTATGTTTTGTGATATTTTGAGATAATCACTGATTCCTGTGGTGGGATTTTTTTTGAAGATGTGTTTTACTGAAAGTACTGTGTGTAATAACCATCTCGTCACAGAATAAGATGAAATGCAGAATTCTTTCCAATCCATAAAATCACCTCTCCATCAATTCTTCAGGTGGCTGGTTGGAATAACTGGATACACATGAATGAAGGCTATTATAAATGGCATTGATAAAGCATGTAACTTACTGAGACACAACGATGAAGGCTGAGAATACACACCTGAACTGTTTTATGTGTGGAGAGAAGATAAAGTGGATAGAAATAATTATATTAGGAGTGCTATGGATTTTTTTAAAGGCAAATGGACTTAAGTATCCTAATTTTTAAAACAATGACTAAAAATAGGTTTGTAGGTAAATACAATAAATGACAAAACATATGGAGAAACAGAAGAGCAATCTATGCATCATAAACATTCAACTTCTTTGGGTTGCAGAACACAATAGACCCACATTATTAAATAGATAATGGCAAATAATAAAATCATAGGAATGTGATTTCTGAAGAGCACGGAATTTCTTTTTCATCATAGTGATATTCTATCAACACATTATTTTAAATGAAGCGATCTGAATTATAAAATGATCAAGTTACTATCACTCATTTTTTAAAAACGTGGTCAGCCTGGGTCCTTCCTCACAGTCGGGGATGGCTAACGGCACCCAGGTACCCTCCTAGTGACAATGGACCCAGACAGGTGAAAGCCCCACATGGGCCAGCCTGGGTCACAGTTATGGCTGGCTGAAGGCATCCATAGGCCTCCCTGCTGCCTTTTGGCTCTGGGCAGATGGGTGCGTTTGTGATGAGGTGGAAATGGGAGATAGAGAAGCAGAATGGTCCATGTGCTGTGGAGAGGGAGGGGAAGAACTAAAGCAGGGATGGTGCTGAGGAGCAGGCTGATGTGGGTGTTCTGCTGGCCACCCAGGACTTGGGTGATATCCAGGCCTGGGCTGCTGCCATGTCTGGGTCCATGGTCCTGCTGCAGCCAGGGTCTGTTGTTAACATTCATAACCTATGTTGCCACCAAAGTCCAGAGGAATTCTTCCTATGACCATGCTGGTGTCCAAGATCTGTGTTGACTCTGCGGCCATGTTGATCTGAGTAGCCTGTCCCACTCAGAGTCATGGAGATATCCAGGCCTGGTTTGTGCCTTAGGGCCATTTCTGGGTCTTTGGTCCTACTATAGACAGGGTCCATGTTAGCATCCATGACTTATGTTGTTACTAAGGCCAGAGGGATCCTCAGGGTGAAATGAACCACCTGAGACTATGTTGGTATGTAAGGCCAATGCTGCCACTGAGGTCATACTGTTCTGGCTGGCCTGTGTTGTTACCCAGGACCATAGTGACATCTGCTTGGAGCCATGTGGGGGTCTGTAATCCAACTCCAGCCAAGGGTTGATGTCTGTGGCTCCTGTTATCATCAAAGGCCATGCACATATTTGGGGTCTGAGCCATCGCCAGAGGCCAGGTAGGGATTTGAGGGTTGTGGTGTATATAGCTGGAGTGACTCATATCTGAGTGGCCTGTGCCATAGTAATGTCTTAGCCCAGGCTGCAGTGGCCTATGCATCAACCTGGGGCTATGGTGATATCTAGGCCCTGGATGCTGCCTAAAACCATGTCTGTGTCCATTGTCCTGCCATAGCCAGGGTTTTTACTGATGTCCATAGCATATGTTGCCACATGGATGACCATGGTTTAGGCTCTGGTGGCAGCATAGCCCTTAGACACCAACATGGTCTCAGGTGGCTGATCAGACCCCAAGCATACCCATAACCCTCAGCATCAACTCAGCCCTTGGCTGCTACAGGGCCACAGACCCAGACATTGCCCTTGGCAGCAGCAGTCTAGACCCTGGTCATCCATATGGAAACATATGATATGGACATCAGCAAAGACTCTGGACTTCTGGAGTTCATAAACACCTTCGGTGAAGTGGGTGGATACAAATTCAACAACAACAACAAAAATCAGTAGCCCTCCTATATATAAATGATAAATGGACTGAGAAAGAAATCAGGGAAACAGCAGCCATCGCAATAGTCACAAACAAAATCAAATATCCAATCTAGCAAGTGAAAGATCTTTGGAGAAGACAACAGAAGATGGAAAGATCTCGCATGCTCATGTATTGATTGGTAGGATTAACATAATAAAATGGCCATTTTCCCCAAAGATTCAAAGCAATCCCCATCAAAATCCCAACACAATTCTTTATAGATCTTAAAAGGAGAATACTCAACTTCATATGGAAAAACAAAATCCCAGTATAGCAAAAACATCCTGTATAATAAATGAATTTCTGGAGGTATCACTATCCATGATTTTCAAGCTGTACTAGAGAGCAATAGTAATAAAAGCTGCATAATGCCATAAAAGCAGACAGGTTGATCAATGAAAACAAATCAAAGACCAAGAGGTAAATCCATATACAAATGGACAAGTGACTTTTGATTAAAAAAAAAAAAACAAAGACAAAAATATACAATAAAAAAAAAGAAAGCACCTTGAACAAATTGTGCTGGTCTAATTGGATATCAGCATGTAGAAGAATGTAAATAGATCCATATCTGTCACCCTGCACAAAACTCACATCCACGGGCATCAACGTCCACAATATAAAACCAGATACACTGAATCTGACAGAAGAAAAAGTGGGAAATAGCCTTGAATGAATTGTAACAGAAGACAACTTCCTAACAGAGCAGAATACTAATCATACAGGCACTAAGATCAACAATTAATAAGAGGGACCTCATGATTATGTAAGGCAAAGGACATCATCAAAGGGACAAAGTGACAGCATACAAAATGGGAAACCACATCTGACATGAGGCTGATTTCCAAAATCTAAAAAGAACCCAAAAAATATCTAGATATCAACAACCATATAATCCAATTTTTAAAGTGGGCTACAAATCTAAGCAGATAACTCTCAACAGAGGAACCTGAGATGGCTGGGAAGCACTTAAAGAAATCTTCAACATCCTTAGCCATCAAAACACAAGTGGCAACTCATGCTGGAGAGGATGAGCAAGGGGAACAGTTCTCCATTGGTTATGGAAATCTATATAACAGTTTTTCAAAAAACTGGGAATCGACCTACCTCAAGACCCAGCTATACAATTTCTGGGCATATACCCCAAGGATGCTCTCCCACACAGAAGGGCACTTGTTCAACTATGTTAATAGCAGCTTTATTTGTAATATCTAGAAACAACCTTGGTGTCCATCAACAGTAGAATGGATAAAGGTAATGGAGGTACATTTATACAATGGAGTATTACTCATCTGTTAAAAACAATGACATCATAAAATTTGCAGGCATTTTGACTAAGTTAACCCAGACATAGAAAATTACACTGTATGTATTCACTTATAGGTGGATATTAGCCATAAAATAAAGAATAACCATGTTACAGTTCACAAATCCATAAAAACTTGTAACAAAGAAGGCTCAAGTATGGGGATTGGGGAAAGACACATGAATCTCACTGTGAAGGGGAAATGGAACAGATATCTCAGGTAGATGGATGGAGAGGTCTGAATGGGAGGTAGGCGAGGGAACAGAAAGGATAACATCAGGGAAGATGGAGAGAGAGGGGACGAGGAAAGGCAACTGGAATCAGGGGTGTCTCTGGGATGATCTAGAAACCCCGTGCAATGGAAAATCCTGGGAATCTATAAGGCTGACCGTAGCTAAGACTCTTAGCAACAGAAGATATAGAACCTGAACTGGTCATTTCTTATATCCAGGCAAAACTTCTAGTAGAGGGATTGTTGTCCCCAACCTAGCCCCATAAAATCTAACCTGTCATTTGTTCTGCTTATAACAGATGCTAGGACAAAGGTGGCATAAAAATTATGGCATTAATCAACTAATTTCTGGTCCAGTTTTATAACAATACTATGAGAGGGTATCTACCTCTAACAATGCCTGGAGGGACAGGACCCAGAGGCTGGATAGCCCAGAGACCTAGGATAGATCCAAACATGACAAGCAAAAAATAAAAAAAAAATCAATGAAATGATTCTTAATGATATTCTGCTATACTCATAAATTGTTGCCAGCCCAATTGTCATAAGAGAGGCTTGACCCATAAAGTGATGGAAACAGACGAATAATCCCAAACATTAGGTGAGCCTCAGGAAATCTTCTGAAAAAATGGGAAGACTATGGGAGCCAGAGGGGCCAAGGACACCATGGGAAAGCATACAGAGCCAAGTAATCTGGTCTCATGGGAGCACACGACATTGTCTCACCAACCAGAGAACTTGTATGGGACTGACCTGAGCCCTCTGAACATGTGTTGTAGTTGTGTGGCTTGGTTTCTTGTAGCAGCCCATGTAGCATGATAAATAAAAGACCCAGAGACAGATACTGGGATTCAAGCTTCAAGGTGAAGACCATTAAAGCAAATCAACCAGTCACTAGCCCTTACCTCTACCTCAGACTGAAAGACAATCCCCACTCTTCAAACTGCAATCCCAGACTCTTAAGCTCTCCTCAATGAGACTGAAGAATTCTGAGACTGGCTGCCTTCCTCTCCTCAGTGACACTGAAGAAATCTGAGATTGGCTGCCTTCCTATCCTCAGTGACACTGAAGAATTCTGAGGCTGACTGCCTTCCTATCCTCAATGTGGCTGGAGAATGAATTACTTTTCTATATTCAGTGTGGCTGGAGAATGAATGCCAGGACTAAGAACATTTTTGTGTGTTAAATACCTCTCATGAGTCCTGGGATTAAAGGCATGAGCTCTTATTCACTCTCCAGTAATCCAGGGTGTTCTTGGACTCAAAGATCCACCTTCCTTTCTCCTGAGTCCTGGGACTAAAGGTGTGTGCCACCACTGCCTGATTTCTACAGCTTGAGCCTGACTTTGCTTTCTGAATCCTCAAGCAAGCTTTATTAAAGCATAAATAATGCTCTGCACTGGCAGAGGGAATGAGGCTGTCTCTGACTCTGTTGCCTGCTTCTGGGACTCTTTCCTCCTGCTGGGTTGCCTCACCCAGTCTTAATAGGAGAGGAGGCCTCTTGTCTTGCTGCAACTAGATATCCCATGCCTGACTGACACAGGTATGGAGGGAGTGCAAGTGTGGGCAGGTTAGGGCGAAGGCCAGGAAGGAGAGGAGGAAGGAAGAGAAAACTGTGACCAGGCTGGGGAAAAAATTAACTGACCAATTAATAAAACTAAAATGAAAATAAAAGTAAAAAATGTTCTAAAAATTTTAATCATGTTTATCTTACTTTATGTTTATGGTGAATACAAGATGCAGGGACTACAGCTGCACAGAGAAATCAAAGGAAGAAAAGCAACATCAAATTGCTAGTCAGTTGTGTACACCATTCACAAAGGCCTCAAGGGTGAGAAAGGGTTAGAACACTCAATTGTGGTAAAATATTTGTTTACCTATGCAAAGAAGTGTTGCTGTTTCACCTTGCCTGCCTAAAGCACCTGATTGGTCTAATAAAAAGCTGAACAGCCAATAGCAAGGGAGGAGTATGGGCAGAACTTCTGTGTAGGCAGTCTAAGTTGGAGGAGGGATTTAGTCTTGAAAAAGAAAGGAGATGCCAGACAGACAGACAAGGAGGAAGCAGGAAAATAGGACATATGGGATGAAAGAAAGGCCCAAAGGCAAAATGTAGATGGATAGAGACAGGTTTAATTAACTTAAAAGAGCTAGCAGGACAAGTCTAAGCTAAGACTGAGAATTTATAATCCTGCTTTAGGGAGATAGCCATATCTGACAGAAAATACAGCCTGCCTAATTTGACCCAAAATAAAAGTCTATGTGTATTTATTAGGAAGCTGTTTGGTGGCCTAAAGAAAACTCCAACTATAAATGGCTTTCAACATGGGGCTTGGATTTCCACATAGGGCCCCAGAGACTTGAAAAAAAAAAAGCAAAACTCAGACATGGCTCCTTTAAGAGGCACTGTTGCTCAACAGAGTAATTGAGTAGCCATCACAGTAAGTAGAAACAGAAAGCTAAGTAAAACTACCTGGCACAGTGAGGACACCAACTTCCTAGAGCTGGGGCAGTTAAATGCAACTCTTGATTAAATGCAGCTCTGGTCCAGGCCCATGGTCTTAAGGCGTGGCTCTCATGGACCCAAAGATGGGGTGGCACCACCCACTGGAGCAACATGGCAGAGACCCTGGCTGCCACTTAGCATCTTAAAGTTTGGCTCATACAGCGAGAGAGTCCTACAGGTGCACAGCAGGTTCAGATGGAAAATGAACCTGTAAACAGATTACAGTGTGTTTTAAAGTGTGTGTAGGGGCTTAAGAAAGATAACAAAATGGCTATAGACAGTCATGAGAAAAACTAAATAATTAAAAAATAACTAAGTAGTTATTTAAAGAAAGAGTAAGTTAATTTAAAAAAAACATGTAAAGATGCAAAATACAGAGTCTGAATCCTGTGTAGTGTTGTGTTGACTTTGAACTTCCTGAATGCTGAATGGAAGCTATTGAGAGACACAGGATTGTAGAAGGAACTGCTGAATTAAAACAGCCTAGATACTTCGGGGATGTCTTAGCTTTAAAATGCAAATCAGGAAATGTATTGCATTGTGGGAGAAGTACTTTCATTTCTACAAGAAATACAAGGCTGTGGATTCCTTCAAACTTAATAGAGACCATATTCAGTTGGGAGCGACTCCCTGAAAATCTTGGCTGCAGACATAAAGAAATAAACCTAGAAAAACTACAAGACAGGTGACATGTATGCTGACCCCTTGACATGGAACAGCTCTGAGACTGGATGAGACATGGTGAATCTTGTTGGCTACAGAGTCACCATGATTTATTATTACATGCCATCCTTTCATATGGCATGGATAAATGTTTAGTTATACAGTCCAAACAAACTTATAAACTTGACAGATGTCTTTCATCTGCTCAAATATAAACCAAAAATAAATCATCTTTGGCTGGCTGTGTACAACACTCAGTCTGTACTTGAGTTAATGCAGATACTCACGTTACCTTTGAAAGTTTGTGTGTTTTCAAAACAAGGGGACCAGACACCAATGAAATGGGTGGTTCAGGTAATCCAACCTTTCAGAGTGCCTCTGTTGAAGTTTCCTCAGAGTTCTGTTAACTGAGATGGTCCAGCCTCACAGATTATTCTAGCCTTACACGTTCTCATTATATGGAGATTGAGCAACAAATTTTATAGCTAATTTTTTAAGGGCTTGGCCACTATCTCAATTTTCTCAGAGTTCCCTGGGGATTCCATTGTCCCCAAACAACAGGAAGCAGTTGTGTTTCCAGATGCAGACACGATATTACACAGAGATGGATTTGGGTGTGTGTGTGCTGTGTTCTAGGCCTTTTCTGAAGGAAATGTATCAGTTGCATAAATCTTACAATTTCAGAGCTCCAGGTCTACAGATTTCTTCTTTGGACATCATTCTAAAGTAAAGAAACAATGAGTAATGCAATACCAAAACTTTATTTAAGAATTTATGGGGCTAGAGAAATGGTTCAGCAGTTAACAGCACCAACTGCTCTTCCAAAAAGTTAACTCTCATTTGCCAGTTCGAGGGCATCCCATGACTTTTTCTGGCTTCCACCAGAACCAGATAAACATATAATGCACAGACATGCATGCACACAAGACTTCTTTATATATAAAATATAGATTAAAATATTTTAAGAGGATTCAAAATTTAAATATAAAGCAAAGACACTATATTTAGGTAAATTTCTAAAAATAGAATATATGCACTATGAAACGTGATCAATACACACTAGTCTAATATGAGTTAAAATGCTCATATATATTGTAAAACAAGAATTAGAGATAACATGTATGTACATGTTGGGTGAGTATTTTACACAAAATTTCATATATCAGCAGAAAACACATATGCATGTGCATACACACTCATCTCCAACTCCCCAGTATGTAATGCCTTGTCCATGCTCACTATATATCCATAATAACTTAATGAGCACATCAAATATGTATCTACTAAGGGCTGAAGGATGAAAAAAACTTACCAAAAGCTTAAAAATTGTGTGATTTTGAACTTTTTTTCCCCATTAATAGTACTTATCCCACAAAATATTTTTTAAGTATCAATTACTAACAGGAAAGATGTACTTTCTAACTATTTGGAAAAACATGGAAATTTGAGCAAGCTTTGTTTGCTGTTATGCATGGATAAACTTTACATGGCAGAAGGAAGGATTGAGTTTTTAAGGGATTTTGTACAGAAACAAAAGTATTCGTGTTTTCATTGTGTTTGGGTAACTTCAATTGCAGTCCTTTATATTATATTATACTAAGAAACAAGAAAAAGGAAAAAAAGAAATAATAATTGAGAAAATGTGAAAAGCAAGTACACAAAAGGAAGCAATCTAATAAACATGACAGAACAGATAATTCACAGATGGAACCCAGGGCTCACTCGTTCCCAACCACGAACCTGAGTTTTAGTTCAAGTGACTTGCTTCGAAAGAAAAACTTAATCTGAGAGCAATTTTCATGTTCCTTTCCCATTCT
Source organism: Phodopus roborovskii (assembly GCF_943737965.1). Classification (NCBI taxonomy): domain Eukaryota; kingdom Metazoa; phylum Chordata; class Mammalia; order Rodentia; family Cricetidae; genus Phodopus; species Phodopus roborovskii. The sequence goes on from NW_026126511.1 coordinate 17,206,136, forward strand.
CTGTGAACTGTGGGAAAGGAATAGCATGTAACTGAGTCTTGGCTTAAAGCTAACAGGACCAAATTATTTTTTATAAATATGTATTTTATTTTTGTTATTAATTTTTCTTATTTTACATATTGATCCCAGTTCCCTCTCCCTTCCTCCATCCCTTCCTGCCTCCATCCCTCCCTCCCACTTTCCCACCCTCTCATGCCCCCGACAATACCCCCATCCCAATTCCCTCCCACACTCCACATGTAGGGTGAAGACTTTCAGGAGGAGTTATGTAAATCTGTCAAGTCATTTGGAATAGAGACTAGGCCCTCTCTCCTGCCTCTATGTTAAGGAGTATCCCTCCATGGGGAATGTGCTCCCAAAGTCCTTTTGTGCACCAGGGATACATTGGCTCCACTGTCTGAGGTCCCTTAGACTGCCCAGGCCTTCTAGCTGAGACTCATGTCCAGGGGGCCTGAGTCAGTCCCATGCTGGATTCCCAGCTATCAGTCTGGGGACCCGTTAGCTCCTTCAAGATGGTTCCTTCAAGTTCCATCCACTTGCCTGTAAATTTGAAGATTCCATTGCCCCCCACCACACACACACAGAGTAGTATTCCATTGTATAAATGTACCACATCTTCATTATCCATTCTTCAGCTGAGTGACATCTAGGTTGCTTTCAGGTTCTTGCTATTACAAATAATGCTGCTACCAACATAGTTGAACAGATGTCTTTGTTGAATGGATATAGACCATTTGGGTATATGCCTAAGAGTAAGATTGCTGGGTTCTGAGGTAGACTGATTTCCATTTTCCTGAGGAACTGCTATGCTGATCTCCAAAATGGCTGTATGAGTTTGCAGTGGAGAAGTGTTCCCCTTTCTCCACATCCTCTCCAGCATAAGCCACCATTGGTGTTTCTAAATTTAGCCATTCTGGAAGGAGTAAGATGGTATCTCAGAGTTGTTTTGATTTTCATTTCCCTGATAACTAAGGGCATTAAGCACCTTCTTAAGTGTCTTTCAGCCTTTTTGATTTCCTCTATTGAGAATTCTCTCTTCAGTTCTGTACCCTATTTTTTAGTAGGGTTATTTGGTGTATTGGAGGGTTGCCATCTGGTTTATGAATTTTTAATATTTTCAGGATTATATTAGTGAAGTTCAATTCCACAACATTCTTTATTTTATTTAGTCCATAGTTTTTATTTTAAAGAGTCACAGTAAAACAAGAATTGGTAACTCTATGTGATTCAAAAGGTATGAAGTCACTAAAACTATTTCTGGGCAGGGTATAATGTAGTTCCGTGGCCAAGAGATTGTTTGGGTTCCCATTTTATCCCCTGCTACATAATGCTATATCTTAAATGCAAGTTTAATAAGCAATCACCACAAATGTCAAAAGTTTTACTTTTAAGTGTAAAAAAAATAAGGAAGATGGTGAGGGATTAAATGGGTAAAATTCACTATACAAATATTCAAAACTGTCAAATAATAAATAACAAAAGGAATTTGGTATTTTGATTAAAAAGATTAAATATTAAATAATTTCTTGTGTGTTCTTACAAAGGAACTGCACGAGTGAACCAGACACCTTTTCTTGCTTTAGTGATGTGAGAGCATCCCAGATGGCTTGGAGATTTGATGCTGCTGATGAGGTTAGTTTCCATACAGTAGCCAGAAAGGGTGGCCTTGATTGCTGGGGTAGATTCATTGCTTCTCTTTTGTCTTTGTGAGGGCTACTAGAAGGAATTCTGCTGCTCTAGACACCATAAGGACAATGAAAACCTGAACCCCCTGCAGCTCCCAAGTTGCCAAGAGATGAGACAGCCTAGACCTCCCTACAAAATACCAAAGTTTTTTTTTTTTTTAATGATTGTTCTGTTTCTTTTCTGAACAGATGTACTAGTTTTCACCTACATTTTGAATTCATTTCCCACGCTACCTTTCCTTAACTGTGGTAATTCATAGTGATCTATTTCAGGTTGTGTCAGCTCACTGTGAAATTGGAAAAGCACCTGCCAAACATTCAAGAGTCTTGTCCTGTCTGAACATGAGCCCTAGGGTAGGTTCTCCCAAGCAGCCAGCCCTAAACATGCACACATAAAAGCAATGGGCTCAGTGGGTGTACATGTGACATAGACACATACACACGTGTGTTGTCTGAGAGAATGCCACAAGTGTGGGAGCATCCATGGGGGCTGCAAGAGGGCGTAGGATCCTGTGGGGCTGGAGTTATAGGTGGTTGTGAGCCTGCTGAGATGAGTGATGAAAGCCAAACCCAGCAAGTGCTCTTAAGCACCGAGCCTTGTCTCCAACTGCTTACGCAAGAATTCTGTCATACTTGGACTGGCTCTGCAAATCCCCATCCCCGCCCTGCCAGCAATATCACAATGATCTGTCATGTTAGTGAAAAAATGCTACTGATCATTAATTGCTAATGCACTGTCTGCCAGTGAGTTCCAGTCCATGCCACCAAGATTGTCCGCATAGATTTCTTCTTCTGCAAATCTGTTGACACACCTGTGTCTTGGGTTCTGGAAAGCTTGATTTTTCGTGTGTGTCTTGCCTCTCTGTGAAGAGCTCTTTCAGCGCTGCTTAAATGTGGGGAGGGTAAACACGGCATCAGTGACACATTGAATATGAAGGAAGATCAGCTGAATGCTTCATCTTGCCTTTTGTTTACAGCTCAGAGCATTCTGCATGCTCACACCACAGGACCCCCTAGGTAACTTTTAAAGTGATGTGTGCTGGGTGCAGTGGAAGTGAGAAACAAAATTAACACCGAAAACGCCAACACTATAAATGAATAAGGCACAAAACATAATATTGCACACACATTACCCTAATTTTATTCCTGGAGTGTGAGTTTCCATCTCAGTACAATTTAAGTACAGTTACTTTACCTGCCTAATGAATGAATTCATGTTCATTTTTGGTGGACTTGGTGCTGAAGTATTGTATGTTACATATGATATCTCATGTCTTTGATGGTACTATAGTTTGTGTAATACACAAACATTTCTTAAATTTTGAAGCAGTATTGAATAATAAATTTCAGAAACTAATTCCTAAGCTTTTTTGAGTAAAAAGTATATAAATAAAAACCCTCATCTTACATGTAGGTTTACAGACATAGGCTGGACACATCCCTGAGTCTGTTTCTTTATTGATTCTTTGGGAATTTTACATCATGCACTCCAATCCTGCTCACCTCCCAGTTCCTCCATATCTGCCCTCACCCCTGAAGTGTCCTTCCACATGAAAAAAAAATCCCAAAATAATTAAAAAAAAAAAAAAAAAAACAAAGCAACCCACTTGGCTCCTCAATCTTTCTAGTCTCTCCAGAATCTCTCTTTATTTGTCCTAGTGGCATTGGAAGCTACGGTTATGTCATGCATACTTTTGTCCAATCAGCCCCACCTGCAAATGTTCACTGCTCTGAGTCATTCATCTGGTTCAAGGCTTCTAGCCTCTGGCACACAACCATCTCTGTACCCTCGCCAAAACCATTCTTGGATATCCTGCTCTTGTCCCAGGTCATGGGGATCCTGTGTCTATCATTCCACCGGACCAGTCCTTTACTCACTCCGCAGGTCATGGATCGATCTTAGGGTGAGCCAACTCAAGGCCCAGGATGTGGTTCCAAGGGGTAAATGAGGTGATCAGTCCAAGCCACTAAGACAATCCCCCTCTCTTGCTGTCCTGTCCATCTAGGGGCAGGACCATCCATCCCAGGGCCACTGAAGGGCAAACATGGTTCACAGGGCCCCCAAATTTCATCACCCATGGTTTTCCTATGGCACCCTGTGGTAACATAGGCCACAGACATCAACACAGACCTCAGCTATAGAGGGATCATGGATCCAGACAGGGTCTAGGCAGTAGTGAAGGCCTGGACATCACCATATCCCATGAGGCAACATAGGTCATGCAGATCAGTATGGCCTGGCAGCAGCATGGTCCTTAGACATTAGCATGGTCTCAGGTGGCTGACAAGATCCATGGATATCATCTTGGACCCTGGCCACTGCAAGACCACAGTCCCAGACATAGTACTAGGCAGCGGCTCAGCCCAGATGTCACCGGGGTACCTTGTGGCAGTGCAGTCTACTTGTAAGGATCTGTATGTCCCTGGTTGCTGCATGACCCTCGGACATCCACCTGACCTCAGATGATGGCCCAGACCCCAGATATTTGAATGTCTTTCAGTGGTAACAGGAGCCATGGATATCAACACAATCACTGGTTAAGGTAGGGACACAGACTGAGACACGGCCCTACACCACAGTCTGGTCCCAAGTTGGCAGCACAGGCCACTCATTTCAGCATGGCCCCAACAGCAACATGGATCTCAGATACCAACAAAGACTGAGATGTCTGACCAGACCCAGGGCATCCACATTGCCTTCAGTGGTTACTGAAGCCATGGACATAAACAGAGACCATGGCTGATGTAGGGCAATAGATCCAGACAGATCAGGCTCAAAACTCATCAAGGCCCTTCAGGATCAGCCTGACCCCAATGACAACACAACCTTCGGACACTAACACAACCACAGGTGACAGCCCTGAACCAAAGCATCCTTGTGGCTTTTGGTGGCAATATGGCTCAAGGGTGTCAACACAGACACCAGCTGCAATAGGACCACAGATGCAAACATGGCATTTGGAAGTAGCCTAAATGCAGACTTCACCCAGGCCCTGGGTGGCAAGCAGGACACCCATGTTAGCCTGTTCCTCATCACCTTTGCTTTATTACTTCTGCCTCTTTCCATGGCACATGAATCGTTCTCCTTTTCTCTCCCATTATTTCATGATATATTTACTTATCAGAATGGTACCTACTCACTGGATGGCTGTGTGGACGCCCTCAGCCAGCCCAGACTATGAGCACCCACTCTGGCTAGCGAGTGCATTTCACACATTTGAATCACATGCCACCAGGAAGACCTGCGGATGTCTTCAGCCAGCCCAGATTGTGAGAACCAAGCCTGGACAGTGTCTGTCTTAGAACAACATGAGGCAAGCCTACATATGCCTTCTGTCAGCCCTAACTGTGAGGGCCCAGACTGGCCAGTGGGTGTTGTTCAATCACCTGAACTGAGACTGGGTGCCACCAGGTGGCCCTGTAGATGTCTTCAGCAAGCCTGGACTTTGAAGACCCATGGTGTCTGAGTATGATTCATGTGTTTGAACTATGTGCTGCTAGGAAGACCTAAGTATGCTTTCAGCCAGCCCAGGCTCGAGGACCCAGGCTGCTCCATGGGTGTCCTTCACCCCCTTGAGCTGAGTGGCACTAGTCAGGCCTCTCCATGCCTTCAGTGAGCCCCGAGTGTAGCATCTCTGCATCTTAATCATGGAACTACCTGTTAGCTTCTGTTGAGAGTCAGAGCAGAGGCTCACAACTCCTAAATGTACTCAGTCAAACGCAGGATGCTCAGCCCTAAGTGATGTCTATATCACACACCCTGAGACCAAAGGAGTAACTCAGAAGAGGGATGATGGAGACTGTAAGAGCCAAAGGACAAGGAGGAATGCTGTAACACTATAGTCAGCTATCACCTGTAACATCATCCTTGCAATCAGCAACAAGAATCACAAAGTTGTGTGGCCACTGCCACACACACACACACACACACACACACACACACACACACACCACACACACACACACACACCACACACACACACACAATCTAAAGATGAGAAGAAATAGTTTGGAAGAAAAGGGGATAGCAGCAGGGGTGGAAAGGAGTTGAATGAAGATTATGTGGCTGGGAATACAGCAGGGGTGGAAAGGAGTTGAATGAAGATTATGTGGCTGGGAATATGAACACACTATATTGGATACAATTAAGAATTTGCTAACATTTTTTAAAAAGAAAAAGGAAATGAAGAGTAAGAAAAAGCCAGGGACAGCTTAGAATTAGGAATGCACAGTTTTCTTTTATAGATGAAGAAATTGAGGTAGTTAATGCTAAAGCAATTACTGTGAGAGGTAACATTGACTCATACCTGGAAAGACAAAATGTTCTATATATATTTTTTTACTCTGTAGCTCAAGCTAGCCTCAAACTCATAACCCTATTCCACTTCCTTTAGCAAATCCTACTGGTGTGCAACAACACAATTGGCATTTTTGAAATTTTGGGTTTTTTTAATTTTTCAGGTTTATCTATTAATTGTATACACAGTGTTCTGTCCACATGTATACCAGCACATCAGAAAGAATCATCGGATCTCATTATGGATGGTTGTGAGCCACCATGTGGTTGCTGGGAATTGAACTTGGGACCTCTGGAAGAGCAGCCAGGGCTCTTAACTGCTGGGGTGTCTCTCCAGCCCTCTATATCTTTTTAGATATTGTGCCTTTAGCTCATCCCAGAGGAGTACCTGGTAGGTTCGTGGTAGGGAACAAGGAATGCTGGGATTATTCAAGGTGGAGACAGTATCAAGTTGATCTTTATTCCTCCCTTCATTGTTGTGCAAACTGTAGTTAATGTGCCAAAAGATTCTGCTTGCTTCTGTCCTGACCGTAAGATTTGTCCTTATTCAAGGCCAACTCACTAGACCAGAAGGCAACATGGCAAAAACTAATTTGAGCAGAAACCTGCCAAAAGAAGGAGTGATACTAAGTTGATTAACATGATTTGAGTGATGTCCCAGTGAATTTACAATTCTAACATGCTGGCATTTAAAAACGGGTATTTAATAGCATAAAGACAATATTACAATTGCATCACAGCCTACCCTACGAATCCAGCTGGTGTTTGAACATAGAAAACCCAGTCATTTGGATGAATGTGTGCAGAAGAATTCTAAGCTGAGAATGATTACTTGTAGAGGAAGAAAGCAACTGACAAATACATGTAGCGTTTCTACACCATCTCTACTAAGAAGGGCATGAAAGAAATGGTGTTTATGGGCCTAAGGAAATGAAAGACTGAATAGTCTCCCTACTTTGTGATCTTAATGGTCTTAATTATCTATGAGCCTCATCCATAGATATATTTATGGAAACTTTAAGAAAAAATAAGCCAGTGAGAATTCCTTGACAGGAATGTAGGATTCAATGTTAAATATCTTTTTAAGAAAGTAAAATTTGTTTCAAATTTCATTTCCCCTTGCAGGTTGATGTCAAACAGCCTTAAAGCACATGATTCATGAACCTCCACAGTTTTTGTTGAGCCTAGATGACATGAGCAATCACCACAGATATAATTATAGCCCTTGATCCATTTTCCTTAGCAGAAATGTTAATGGTTACAGTAAGAAAGTGTTCAATGAAATGAAAATATAACCCCAGAATAACAGTTATATCTCTCAAGGAAAATGAATGTAATACAACTATAACCTTGAAATAACTTTCACATTTCTCAGGCTAAAGTAATTCATATTTATTAAAACATGCAATTTACCTACAGCTCCTATAATCACATCAATTCTCACATTAGCATAGGGCACATGCTCCCAACTTTGTAGTTTGACAGCTCATTAAACCAACATTTTCTTGCTGTTGCTGTTTCAATCTTGATTTTAGCATTTAAAAATCCTAAAAGAACATGAGGAAATAAATTAAGGTTGATTCTTTTGGGAAAAAAATCTTTATTTTCTACTCACATATCCCTTTTGAGGTCGACTCAAAATATTAGTATTTACAGCATTTCAAGATTCACATTAGACTCATGGAGAAAATAATTCTCTATGATGCCTGTGAAAGGACTCCTGAATCCATTCACCCAGCTCTTCACTTCAAATTTTAAGGTATACATTTTCAACCTTCTATTAAACACTTGCATCAACACTAACGTTCTTGTTTTTTATTACAATATCAGCAACCTATTTTAACCAGGAAACTTTTGATTTTCATTTTCCTTTCTCATCCATCCTGTGTTCGACAAATTATCAAGTTCTTCCACTAGCATCACTTTTCCCATTATTTCTCTCATTGGTGGTATCCTAATTTAACTACTTTGTCAAAACTCAAATCAAGAGACTGACTTCATTTACAAGCCCTGCTCTACACTGTATAGGGACAAGAAACACGCAGCAGATATAAGGAACCCAAAGCCTAGTGGTTTCAGTTTAAAGACCGCCATGCCAATGTTAGCTCATGAAGAAACACACAACATGTGTTACAACACCTGGGAACACACAAAGTTTCAAGGTCAGGGGCAGAAGCAGACAGCCATGATTCCACAGTTGCCCTTCTACCTGTCCCATTTTAAACACCTATGGGAACACTTTCAACATCCAAACCTTTATTCTTGAGGGAACATCTCGGAAAATTCTTTAAAGCATACATATTACAGGGTTACATCCCATCAGCAACCCCAGCTCTGAACAAAGGTGTTAGAAGACATTGCTAAACTGAAGACCTTAAGATAGGGCCCTCCTGCATAGGCTCACAGATGAAAAGTGTTCTTTGTGACACACTGAGTCTAGATCTTATGAGGTGCAACCATTCTCTAATAAAAGAAACCAATGTTCCATGGAGACATACTTGCTTCCAAGAGTGGGGCAGGATGAAAAAATGAGACTTGAATGGCTAATATGTCGGAGAATGAGGAAGTTCATGGGGAAACTAGTATTAATGGAGGCATGCCACTGAGACACAGGGAATCGCAAACTCACACATGTAAGAGATGAATAGTGTCAGGTGTACAGACCCAAAAGATGAGGTCAAGGACATACACAGATGCACATCTAGGATGTTAGGTTGTGAGATTTCAACAGGAAGTGATGGCAGAGGCAAACCAGGTTCTCTGGTTTATGTCACTGAATCTGTGTGCTGTAGGACAAATTCATTTTCCTGTTTTTGATAATCATCACAGAAAAAAGATGCAACAACGTCTCAGGTAAGCTATAGCAAAACAAGCAAAAAGGTTCGTCCTGTAACTTTAAGTCGGGGAGTTAATGAGCAAGCTTTGCCCTTATAGCTAGGAGGAGCCAGAAAATAGTGCACCAAGGACTTGTTCATGTTTTAAAATACACATCCTTCCATGAGATTCCTTGGTGCTAACCACGGAGGCATGTTCCTTCACATATTCTGCCTGCGCCTTTGTTTTATTATTCAGAATATATTTCTCGTCAACTTGTGAAAGAAAAGATACTAATAAAACACAAAGTAGTTTTTTCAATATGCAAGAGGTCTAAAATCATACAGTAGCTTTTTAGTGGGAATTATATTCTCAGTTGGCCACATGTACAGAGCAAGTTCTTTTTTTTTTTTTTTTCTAAACCATGGTTATTACATCTAAATTAGCATAAGTAGGATACACCCTGTCAGGAACCAGTGGTGTTTACAATCCTAGATTCTATTATAAAATGTGAATGGCTATCATGTATGCTCATCAGGGATGGCTCTTGTTCTCTCTTTATTTATTCATTCTACAAACATTCGTTGAACATCTTCTTTAAACAAGCTCCTTGATTTGGAGCTTACATTCTGTAAAAAGGGCATATCTGTATACAAGCCAAGCCCTCTGAGATTGCTTTTCCTGGTAGGCTCCTCTTACAGGCAAGCTGTTTCGCTTTGTAGTTCACTCACCTAAAAATGGAAACTGTCAAATGTATATAAGATTGACAAACTGCAGGCACTTCTGTTTTGTTGACAGTAAAAAATGGGAAAAAAATAAGGTACTTATATTCCCTGCATTTTAAAATTAGTTTAGGAGCAGAGCAAACACAGGTGACCAACATAAAAGAAATAAAAGAAGAGCAGCTGGTACTTAATCTAGAAAGTTCTAGTTTAGAGAAAGGTGATCTATATGAATTCTCACTGTAAAGTGTGAAAGGGGGATGAAAATATTAGCCAATGGGAAGGTGTCAGCTCACCCTCCCCAGCATCACACAGAAGGAGAAATGAACTCACCGAGTGAAGATTACTGCCTGCCAAGACATCACTATTCCTCAACAACTATTAGGAAGATCACCACCAGTGGTCTCCATGGTGAACTGATTCCCAAATCTCCATTCTCCATTGTCTTCCTTAGTCAACATGGGAGTAGGCCTCAGTTACCAGGTAGGGTGAGCAGTACACACTTCTGGATAGGCATGGTTTCCGAAATGCCGGTGCAAACCTGAAAGTATTGTTCTTCAAACAGTATATTAGCATTTAAACATTTCCAAAGAAGTAATCCTATTTCATTTTTTAAAATTGATGCATATCCTTTTACTATGAAAGCAAAAGCCACTCAGATATGCTGTGTTAGGGCTGGCAAATACATTTCCTTTTTGCCAAGTAGAACTAGAAGGAGTTCTTGAAAGAGCTGGGCTAGCATGAATCTCCAACACAATCCATGGAGAAAGGAAGAAGGCATGCATCTCAGGAAAAGCTCTAAAGTGAAAGAAAGTTGGAGCAAGTCAGTGAAGATTATGCAACCTGACTATTTACTCAGAAAAAGGGAAAAGCTCTAATAGACTTCATTTTTCTCTTTCGGCTGTAACCCACACTTGGTTCTTTATTCGGCACCTATCCTTGCTCCACAGAACCAAATACACTTAAGTTTAAATGGCTAAACTCAGCATACATTTAGTTAGTATGAAACTCCTCCCCCAAAACACATGCTGATAATCCTAACTGAAACTACACAAAGTTCCTGATCCCTGCCTCCATATTGAAAAAGAAAGTTTAGTTTTTCTGGGTTATCATTTTCTTCAAACTGCTTTGAGCCTTTTAAATAGAGTTCTGTGAGGATTTTTTCACAAGCAAAGCTAGGTTTTTAATGGGTTCATGATATTTGGTGTTTGCCAGAGACTGTATTTCTGACCAGTTCCATTTCATTTTTCAACCTCTAAATTACTTTTGCATCCACGAACTTGCCACCTTCACTCTCCCAATGCAAGTGGTGAGTGAACCATTTGTTTAGTAAGTATTTATTGATTAGCTTGTGGTTAACATAAGTGTATGGCAAATAGTCAGTACCCAATAACAAGCCATCACATTTATATTAAGTATGTGTCCACAATGAGGGCACCTAACACTTCTTTGGGTACTGCACACAAAGTGTGTGAAATATCTGTCTCAAAATGGGATCAAAAAACATTAGAGAACTTAGATATAAAAGTCATAGTGGAGACTGGGAAGATAGCTTAATCATCAGGAAAGTACTTGTTTCACAGGCCTGAGGACAAAAGATAGATTCCTAGAGCCCACTTAAAGTGTCTCCATAGTGATGGCATTGGTAATATCAGAACTGCAGAAGCAGAGATAAAGGAATCCCTGGGATTCACATGCTAACCAGTCTTACCTAATTGTACTCCAGGGCAAAGAAGGACCAATCTCAGAAGGAATAGATGACCTTCTGAGAATGATACTCAAGGTTGTTCTCCATAGACGCATATTTAAACACGTATAGATATGTACACACACACACAGTGAGAGAGAGAGAGAGAGAGAGAGAGAGAGAGAGAGGCCACTGAAAGTCATAACATGCAGAGAATTATTTGTTGGGAGTTCTGAGAATTATTTCTGATTAGGAACCTCTTTGCTTGTATTCAGTTTTGTAGAGATGCAGGATTGGGTCTTGGTGGGCTGAAGGGATGGACAAAGGTGTAAGCAAGCAAGAGCTGAGCATCATGTGTGGTCTTATTTCAGTCTCCTGCTACACACAGAGAATTTGTCACTGAGACAGGAAGAAAAAGCAAAAGAAACAAAAAACAAAACAAACAAGCATGACAGAACATTATCAACATGAGAGTCAACTTGATACAATTCTTTTCTTCAACTTGGCTATTTCAATACCCATAATCTCTAAGAACTAGTTATGTGAATTCCAGTTAATTAGAAAACTTTCCCTTGAATGTCTCAAAGGGAAGGATCACCATTCAGCATGTGACTCCATGTTCTCAACATAAACACTGTGATAAAGGCTAGAAAAATGAAGTGCATCTGCTTCTGTCTAGGGTGTGATGTCAAGAGAAGCTTCATAAGAAGACAAAGGAAACTCAGCCTTGAAAAAGAACAGGTTTTTGTCAAGTTAGAAAGCACAGAACAGAGAGCCCTTTAGACTTACACTCTGTGTAAGCACAGAGATGTAACATGCAATATGCAATATGCAACATGAGTTACATATATCAATCTGTCTAAAATTAGCTTTTGATTTATAAAAATAATTATTCACTCAACAATGTCTATGCAACCACCGTGTACTACTATAGAATCAGCAAGACTTGGGACAGTGGGGCCAATAAGTGAAACAGACTAAAGTCTCATCAATGACCAACTTTATTCAGAGCATTTTAGACTACTCATCCCTGAGGGTTAAAAATAATCGCCTGAGTACAGTGTACATTCACAAGGACAAGCAGCAGATGACAAAAACATGTTTTTCCATAGGAGCATATAAACAAACAACAATAGCAGTTGTGATGCATTATCAGAAGTAAGCTCACTTCTATCCTCTATACCCAGGAGGTATATGAAAGCATAATCCAATTCTATATAGTTTAAGAAACTGGGCTCATGGGACTCCTGTCTTGGTTTCTTGGGGTTTTTTCAGAAGCACATGATTCCATTCTTGAATTGTGTTCTGACATGTCCCCTTCTTTTGTTTTTTAAATGCAGAGTTGTTTTGATTTGAGATGTTGCAGATAAATCCAATTGTCATTTTATGTACGAGTATCCAGTAAGTAAGCAAATTATAAACAAAATGAATAATGTTAACGCAATGAAAGCATCGTGTGTAATTATCTGCCACCAAGAACAGGGATCCAAACTTTGTCCAGTTACATTACTATATTGATCAGAAAAATCTAGAGAATATCTTGAAAAGAGACCCATATGATCGGCAGTTCTGGTCCATTGTAGAACATAAGCTTCGTTTAATCAGAACACAACTGTTATAATATCCTATGTAAATAGGAAGTGATTCAAACGCCAATGAAAAGGTAAATCAAGTCCCTTCTTCACGTGAATGACTGAGTCTATTACAGTCTCAAGGTCCAGTCATAAACACAGAGTCATTAGTGAAGCTAAAAGAAGAAGAAGCTGGGCCCATCCAATCTACAAGATGAAACAAAAGATGAGGGAATAGGACCAACATGCGTGTTCAGATATCACTGAGCTCACAGAAGCTAGCATCTCCAGAAAGATACTCAGGCAACAGAGAGTGCCGTGTGTTTAATAAAGCAACTTCTCCTTTGCTGCACAGGGCCTGCAATTAGCCCCAGGTTGGCAGACTTGACTTCTGATGATATGGTTGATACTTTCTTTTGCCCTTCATCTGGAGTTTTCTTTCTGGTGACTGCCTCCTACTCCTTTGCCACTGTCCTTAATAGCCTGGGACCAGTGGAATCCAAGAGGAATCCATACTGTTTCAGTGGACCCATCTGCAATGACATAGACATACCCCCTACCCCGGATAAACATTTTGATTTTGCTGCAATTAGGAAATGGATCTCATTTCCATGATGTATCTTAGACTGCCTAGGTTGTAAATTAGCATTTTTATCATAAGCTCTTCTAAATCTTCCTCAGGAAATGTGGGGAATTTAACATTAGACTGATTATCACATTCCTCATTTCATGCTTCAGGATAATCTTCAGGCAACGGAGGCTATGTATTAGAAGGAGGATCTGGTAAGGAAGGAGGCAGATGCCTCTTTAGTATTCTTTCAGACACTGTCCCACACTTCTTCACCTAATGTCCCATCTCCTGGAAAGAAGGGATTATAATCACAAACAACTTGCAAGCAATCTAATAGTAGTGATTTTGATATGTGTCTGTCTCCTCTTTAAAAAGTGATGCACAGGCTCAACACAAGGCAAAGCCTGCTCTGGTTCCCCCACCCCCACCCCCATTATACTCATTCACCTCCTTGGAGGATCTCCACCCTCTGATCTCATAGCCAACTTCAGGTCCCTGATGTGTCTCACCACCTGTTCACTGCTCTAGACGTGGTGAGCCCTGGGACAATATAGCCAATAAATGAGGCAGACTCATGCAACAGCCAACTTTATTCAGAGCATCAGACAATTTATACTCTAAGGTTTAGTAAGAATTGTAGTGGCATCTGGCCTTGCTGGTAAGCCTGAAGAAGTAGTCACACCCTTTGGGCGTGGTTTCAGGTGCCCATGTGATAGTTTTAAGGTAGAACAGCTGCAGGGTGCACTCTCTTGAGTCGATGAGAGCATCGGAAGGTCAGAGACTGCCTCTTCCAGAGCAGGAACGCCAAGGCTGTGTAAGTTGTTCTCCAATAAAACACCTACTATTCATCTTGGGCCTGGTGAACTCCTTAATTCCCCACCTCCAAAGAATCAAGTGAGTAAGTTTACAATCACCAGAACTAGCTCTAGCTACACGTGACAAACGAGTTACACATGGCAGGCAAGGCACCTGCAGCAAAAACATACTTTTCTATGGAGGTATACTAAACAATGAACTGTACCCAGTTGTAATGGATAATCTCTGAAGTAAACACTTTCTATCCACTACACCTGGGAGGGGTACAGAACCATGACCAAGACCATTCCGTGTGTTTTGAAGAACCTCAGGTCATAAGATTCTTGGTTTCTTGGAGTTTTCTCATGAGACCTCAGAAGTCGCCTCACCTGACTCCTTTCTGGGACCATGCTCCAACAGCCACATTTGTTCACATTAAGTTTTCTGATTCTTTGCTTCTTCCTTGGATTTTCTCATTTAATTTTCTCTGTAAGTCAGGTGGTAAGGCCATCACCTTCAACTTCACTCACAGACCTCCACCCATCATGGCCCATCTACTGCAAGACCACCAATGATAATACAACCTCTGCTGGAATCAAAACAAAATCTTACCTTGTGTAGTGATATATTATTTATGATTTATTAAAGCTTGCCTGAGATTTCAGAAAGCAAAGTCAGCCACAAGCCGTAGAAGCCAGGCACATGTCTTTAATCCCAGCAGCCAGAAGCTAGGAGGTTGGGTTACACACGTATTGTGGTTTAATAAGGATCAGGAGAAACAAATAGGCTGAATAGATGTTTGTTTGGGGAGAAATAACTTACAACATAGAGAGATGAACACCAGCAGGTTCCTGGTCCCAAGGATGCCTCCGGATGCCTGCCTATCCATGTCCTGCCAGCAAGAGAGTGCTCCCGGACTCCTCCTCAGACCTAGTTCCCCCAGGTCACTTCTGCCCCTGTCTCCACCCCAATGGGTGTGTGGTCAGCACCACAGATTCTTACAATATCTCACTAAACACACCTTTAATCCTAGGACTCAGGATTAGGAAGTAGACAGATCTCTGTGAGTCCAAGGCCACCCAGATCTACACAAGAGAGAATCAATCTAAAAAAAAATATATATATATATAGCTCACACCTTTAATCCCAACATTAGAGAAGTATATAAAATGGAAACAAGGTCTCAGAGAGGCATTCATTTTTCAGCCTTGCTGAGGAAAAGTTACAGTCTAAGGCTTGGTACAGCTCATAGAGATAGGACCAGCCCCTTAACCTGAGCTAGAGGTAAGAACTAATGGCTGGCTGCTTTGCTCTTCTGATATTCACTTTGAAGCTTACACCTCAATATCAGTCTCTGGATCTTTTTGTTTATTTGTGTTACAATCTCTTCTTATGAGTATGGAGTACATATTTTGTACTCATTTTTACAGATACTACACCAGTAGCAGGAAACCAGCCCAGCACCTTGCATATACTAGGAAAATACCTCAGCTCTGAGATACATTCCAGCCTGAATGTCATTTGGTTACGCTTTTTGTCATATGCAAGACTAGAGCAATAATTTTATGTTACAAACATTTGCCAAAATGAGTTGACAAGATTGTTCAGAGGATAAATCAAATGCATGTATGAGTCGATGTTGCCTCAGTTTGCATTGTGTATGTGTGTATATAATCACAGCAGAGGCATTTTCAGTATATAAATACAAAAAGAAAAGACAATAATGTCTAGTCCTATATGAGCTGATTAATTGTGGCAATTATATCACAATGTATTTCTGTATCAAATAGTCATGTTGTATATATTAAGTGAATAAAATTTCTACTTGTTAAATGCACTTCAATGAAGCTCAGGAATAGAACAATACTAAATCCAGACACAATGTTACTACTTATATTCCAAGAGAAATAGGAGAGTTCCTTGAGTCCAGGAGTTCATGGACAGCCAGGAAAATGTAACCAGATATAATCATTTAAAAATAGAAAACAACAAAATAAGTTTCCAAGAATAGCTTATTTAATGAAATCATTTGTTGCCAAGCCTAATGACCCAGTACATCCCTGGGACCCATGTAGTAGAAGGAAATAATATACTGACACAACTTTTCCTCTGACCTCCATATATGTCATGGCATACACACACACACACACACACACACACACACACAGACACACACACGAACAGACACACTTCGGTAAAAATATAACAAGCTTTAACAATAGTATCAACTAATTTGTCACAAGTGACACATATAGATCACTCTTATAAAGAAGTGGACTACACAAGATATCAGTATAAAGAATGAGAGAAGACATCAAAAGAATAATGAGGAAGAGAGACAGAGAGAGATTTTCAAGAATTCAGGAAAGTAAAGCCTTGGTTAAGAAAAAGGTGACTGGCCAGGCGGTAGTGGTGCACCTGTTTAATCCCAGCACTCGGGAGGAAGAGGCAGGCAGGTCTCTGTGAGTTCAAGACCAGCCTGGTCTACAGAGCTAGTTCCAGGACAGGCTCCAAAGCCACAGAGAAACGCTGTCTTGAAAAACAAAACAAACAAACAAAAAAACAAAAACAAAAAAGATAAAAAGAAAAAAGAAAAGAAAAAGGTGACTGCCCTTTATAATACTATTTTAACAAATTATTTTAAAATCCAGTCAATACACATATGAAAGTGCGATGCATTTTGGTTAGATAAGGTTTGGCTGATAATGTAAGTTGAATTTTATATATGAAAATCAATTTTTTCAATACAACTTATTAAGAAAATAAAGTTAAGACCAATAGCATTTCATCAAAATTTTGCTAATCTAAGAATTTTATTACAGGGATTTTTTGCTTTTGTTTTGCTTTGCCATTTTTCTTTATTTTGTTTATTTTTTGTTTGTTATTTTTGATACAAGATTTCAGGTAGTTGGCTGACTACAAAGTCCCTATTTTATGAAGGTGACCTTGAATTACTGATTCTCTCTGCCTCCACTCCCTACGTTCTGCGGTTAGAGGCATACAATGCGATGTCCTGTACATTCACCAACAGAGACTATTACAGAAGACACAGCTCAGTAAGCTCACTAGAAACTGTTTATAAAACAGACACCCAATAAAAGGACTTCAGTCCAGAATATAGAAATAGACACTCAATAAAAACCAGCAAACGAATTGAAAATTCAATACATGCATACTTGCACATATGCACACACACACAAGCACACAGAGAGAGAGAGAGAGAGAGAGAGAGAGAGAGAGAGAGAGAGAGAGCCATGAATGGCTAAAAGGCATATGGGAGAAATATTAATATCACTGATAATTAAAAATGTGCAACTTAAAATCCACAATAAACTTCTACCACACATCAATTAAAATGGCAAACATGACAAAAGCTGGCAATATCAATTATTGATAAATTGTATGGTAATAGAAACTCTTATTAACTCATGCTAGAAATGTGAATTGCATATTCACTTTGAAATATTTAGCAGTTTCTTCAAATGTTAAACACAGATCAACCATATGCACCAGCAATTCTATTCATAGATAACCACAAAAGAAAAAAAATAAAATCTTTTATACTAAAGCTTTTACACAGATGCTTACAGTAATAATATTGTTAATTAAGAAAAATTTAAACAGCTCATCTAAAAAGTGTGAAACACTTTTAAACGATGAAAGGAAAGTTATTACTACAAATAATATTGAATGTCAGCCGCACTATATTAACTGAAAGAAAGAAAATACAATTATAACATGATTCTAGTTACATAATATTCAAGAAAAGGTGAAGTTAGAGTAAAAATTAAATGTTCCAGAATGTTCCACAGTTTGTGAGGGATGTGATGTTGGCCATAAGAAATATGGGACTAGTCTTGACAGGTGGTTCATATGTTCTAAAATGTTACTGCAGGAGTAGCTGAATGGTTTATATATTTACCAAAACTGAATTACTTTTTAATTAAAATAGATGCGTTTGGCAGTTTGCAACTTAAATGACACTAAAATTCCAGAACTATAATTTTAAAACTATAATTTTAAAAACAAAACTCAACTATAAACCCTAAACACTTTGGTATGTATATTTCCTTTGGCAAAACAATAATGAATTATGTCTTAACAAGAATATCAGTTATTTTTCACATTATGTAGGAGCAATTTTACTATAAAAACTAAACAATGCAATTAAGTTAGAAATAGCATACTAGTTGTCAATTTTGATAGTAACCCATATTCTTGACAGAAATTTCAATCACCGTTTAAGGGGAGATTGTGGAAACAGTTGGTGATCTTTGCAACACCCACATATCAGGAATTAAATACCAAAATGAAAAAGAAAAGGGTGGAAAGAATTATATACCAACAAAGTATTAATGATCCAGGGTTGGCCAGGAAAGGGCTGGTGGCCATGCAAGAAGAATATTGATCACTAGAATTTAAATTACCCCCACATTGATTTTGATTCTGCTTTCCTGCATAACGATAAAAGAACACACATCTAAAGGAGTATTAGAACTCAAAGTATACGAGGGAAGGAAGTGCCATAAAGGTCAGTTATCATATACGGATATTCTAATACTAATCTCCAGTTGAAATCCTATTTCAGATCACATTATGAAAGACCTCTTTAGTGCAACCAGTCTGTTATTCAGAAATATTATTTTATTCCCTGTTAGAACCTAGAGCACAAAGTCCTGCCCATTTTCTTTGATACGTAGTGTGAATTACAAAGTAGATGAAAGGTCTTCAGAATCAGTTATCTGAAGATGGTGTTTCTGTCCTGCCCTGTCCCACAGCCGTTTAGTCCCAAATAAACACAGAAAGGCTTATATTAGTTAAAAACTGTTTGGCCAGTGGCTCGGGCTTCTTATTGGCTAACTCTCTCTTAATTATTAACCCACTTTTATTAAACTATGTATTGCCACCAGGCTGTGGCTTACCGGCAATGCTCTAGCACGGTACTCCTTCAGCAGCTGCATAGCATTTCTCTCTTTTGGTTACAGCTTTTCCCTTCACAGCCTCCTCCTCATGTGGTAGCCCCGCCTACACTTCCTGCTGGGCTACATCCTGCTGTCCATTGGCTGAAACAGCTCTACTCATCAACCAACAAGAGAAACACACATTCATAGCATACAGAAGGACATCTCCCATCAGCTATCCACTTTTAAAGAGCTATTAAGTATATATCATTCTTTTTGCAGTGTAAGTCTTCATGTTCTCTCTCTCTCTCTCTCTCTCTCTCTCTCTCTCTCTGTGTGTGTGTGTGTGTGTGTGTGTGTGTGTGTGTGTGTGTGTTGGAAGATTGACTAGAGGGGGGAAATAGCGGCTAATTAGGATAACAGAGACTGTTAATTGTCACACTTATCCACTACAATATATCTTTTATTATAGTTTGTAAGTTAATAATGGTGGATGAAGGTATAAAAGCATATTTGGATAGTGAAAGTGTAAAATCCAATGTGAAGTTCCACAGCTTCAGAATGTAAAATTTTCACTGAGCTCTGTAGACTGGGTCTGTTTATTTTAGTTTTATGATGTTTGCTTGACTTGCATGTTTCTTCTATAATAACGTTTAAAATCTTTAAAAACAAAATCATTTGTTGGCAAGCATTTCTTTAAGGCGAGGGTTTTCTCCTATCAGTGTTATCCACAGACCTATTTCATTCTGTGGCCTCCTTCAGAAAATCTCAAATGACAAAGTACAAGCATTGTTATAACTTAGCTCTGCTCTTCACTTGAAGTTAAATTTATCATACGATGTTGATTTTGGTTTAACTTGCTTCTAGATGACAGAGATGAAGGCTCCCTAGATAGAAGAAAAGAACCTTGGACTAGAAGTCATGGCCTTGGTTCAGATTTCTAATTGTTTATAGAATATGTAACTGATATTTCCCAGGTCCCTTGTTCATGCAGAAAGCATAGCTTTAAATTACTGTGATAATCATATTTTTATCTTTTCTTCTTGCCCCTCTAACTAACTTCCTTAAAAGCAATGACTATGTTATCACCAAATCCTCTCTACCCAGGAGAGGGCTTGGCATGGTTTGTGTAATAAATGAAAGTAAATAAGCCATGACATTTCCTATCTAGAAACTTTAAAAGGTAGCAAATGCACTTCCGGATTATTGTGAGCTCTAAATGATATGGACAAATATAATTAAACACCCATCATTAGGTGGAAAGTTACACA
This sequence comes from Phodopus roborovskii, assembly GCF_943737965.1. Taxonomy (NCBI): domain Eukaryota; kingdom Metazoa; phylum Chordata; class Mammalia; order Rodentia; family Cricetidae; genus Phodopus; species Phodopus roborovskii. Next base: position 17,226,450 of record NW_026126511.1, read on the forward strand.
GCTTGTTACTGCATTTATCCAGCAGTTTAAAAGACTTGCCCCGCAGCACGAAGATTTGTGTTACAGCAGGTACTGTTGACATAATTGTCTATGTCCAGGGAGTGGACTTCAAAAACTCTATGACACTCTACTCACCAAGCAATGGGTTGAATACATGAATGAGAAGCAAGATAAACTTTGGAAAAATACTTTCAAATTTCTTTTAAAGGAAATTTCTGAGGATCTAGATACAAAGTGAGAGAAACACCCTGATTTCATCACCTGAGAACTAAAAGCCAGCTATATAGTAAATGCCCCAAAACAAGCGTTTTTCGTAGCATGTCAGTTACCTTACAGTGGATAGCAGATGAAATTGGTCATCAATGGACTCACCTATTCTTCCTTACATTCTGTTCTTTAACGACATAAATAAAGCATCCTAGAAACATGTTCTGAGTTTGTACTAGGCAGCAAGATGTCAGTGAAAAAAAAAAAAATCAATAAGACATAGGCCGTGCCTTAAAGGAGTTCACAAATATCAGGTGGAAAATAATTTGTGTTCAAGAGCAACACTGTTTATTTCAGTGGACTATGATATATGCATAATATATACACTGAAGTAAGGAATTTTTAATGTTTATTTCTGTGTCTTATACACAAGTAAAGAATTCTGTTCTAATCTTATCACAATGATTATTAGCACAGGTTTTCAATATTGTGTAATAAATTTCTATATTGAGAAATATTTCCAGTGCACTAATAATAGTCAAATACAGTTAAAACAGTGATAAGTATATTTTGTGGTGTGGTGTGTAATAAAGTATCCCTTTTACTAGGGATATTCAGTAGAAAGGTGACTGACCCCATCACATTGGCGTAAATGATCATGAAATTTAGCAGTGCAGAGATGTTATACATTAAGTGTAGGGGGACTGAGAGAGCTGTGGCTCTGAACAGAATATGATAAAGACAGGAACTGAGGGAGTATGGGGTGTAAGTGTTAGTCCCAAAAAATGGGAGGAGAAAGACCAACAACCCAAATCATCATGGCCAAATTAATGAAAGCAAGCAATTAACCTAAGCAACCTTTTTTATTTGTGTACACGGGCTGCCTCTCGCTAAGGCAGGGTTTGAGAAGTCAGCATTGAACATGAGGAAGACAAGGCTTCTATGATTCAGGAGTAAAGGGTCTTTAAATTGGGATTTGCCTGGCAAAATAGGTGGAGTTATAAAGGCAGAATGTAAGCATAACAAGTTAGTCCTAATGACCTCCTCACACAAACACATGGTTGCAAGGTGGGCAAAATAAGGTAGTTAAAACAAGGTAATCATGGGTGGTCATATTTGAAACAAAGGTAGGGGTACAAGATGGTTCCAAACAACTTTCTGAAACAAAGACATGATGAACATTCCTGGAACAGGCAGTACAGAACCATTTGTAGCTAAGGTTTTACAGGTGGGACAGAACAAATCTTGAGAAACGGGTTTACTCATAAACAGGAATGAACCTAGTTTGTCTTTACTAGATGATGGCATTTAAGCCTAAAATGAAGCTGTTTCTTCAGAGGCTACATAGATCTTTATAGGAGAACAGAAAAATGAAACATTAGATTTAAAAAAGGAGAGAAGGAATCATCTTTTCTTAAGAATATATCATAGGTGAGGAAATATTGGTAAAAGGGACATGAATAAAAACTGTAGTATATGAGACTATCTGAGAATTCACTGGCCAGACTAGCCTGCTTCCTGTCCTCCATTGCAAATCCCCTGTAGCAGACTGCCTGCAGCAGCCTGTCTCATCTCTCTGAATCCACTCCCTACAGATTCTATCAAGAGAAGATTCAGGTTTCCTCCTTCTTGTGGATCTCTCAGCTCTCACCCCTGCTCCTTGTCCAGTCACATCCCTTTGTGGCAGCCACCAATACCTAGAGGCACTCCGCACCTAGGAACTAGCTAGCCCCACCACCCTGGGAATCAGGCAGGCAATTTGCTCTCCTTCCTGTCCTCGAATACAAATGTAGCACACCCCTGTAGCATACCACTTGCAAGGACCCATTATCCCACTCACCCTCCAATCCCTGGGGACTCCGCCGTAATCTTTCAGTGAGCCTAACTATCAAGGTACAAAAAGCTTACAGAACATCAAACAGATTGGTCCAGAAAAGCAATTCCCCTCAACATTGAATAATCAAAATACTAACCCCACATATCAAAAAAAAAAAAAAATGATATTAAGGGCTGAGAAGGAAAAATACCAGGTAATATATAAAGGCAGGCCCACTAAAATAACACCTGATTTATGAACATAGATGCAAAAATACTCAATAAAATACTTGCAAACTGAATATAAAAACACATCAAAAGGATCATCCACTAGGTGATCAAATAGACTTCATCTCAGAGATTCAGGGATGAGTCAATATATGTCAATAAATGGATGGAAAGATAAAAATTACTTGATCACCTCGTTAGATGCACAAAAGTTTTTTGAAACAAATCAAACAACACTTCATGATGGAAGTCCAGGAGAAATTAGGGATACAAGGAACATATCTCAACATAAAAAGTAAATTTAGAGGGAGCCCCTGGGCAACATCAACCTAAAACAGAGGGAAACACAAAATAAGCTTACTAAAATCAGGAGCCAGAAAGTTGTCCACTGGCTCCATACCTAAGACACCCAGAGTGGAAGTCTTAGCTAGAGCAATAGACAAATGAAGGAGATCAAGGGGATACAAATTAGAAGAGAAGCAGCCAATATACCCTTATTTACAGATGATATGATATTATATTTAAGTAACCCTAAAAAGTCCACAGGAAAAATTTTATAGCTGATAAACATATTCAGAAAAGTAGCAAGAAACAAGATTGAAACACAAAAATTAGTAGTCTTCCTCTATACATACTGGTTTTTAAAAAAAAAAAATGCCTTTAACGTGTGTGTGTGTGTGTGTGTGTGTGTGTGTGTGTGTGTGTGTGTGTGTGTCTTGGGGTGACTCTAACAAAGCAAGCAAAAAAAACTTGTATAATTAAAAACTCTAAGACATTGAAGAAGATATCAAGATCTCCCATGCTTACGGACAGGTAGGATTAACATAGTAAAAGTAGCCATCCTACCAAAAGCAATTTACAGCTACAATGCATTAAAATTCCAACACAATTCTTCACTTAATGACAGTTTTCAACTTTTGAACTTCATATAGAAACTAGTCAGTAGGAAATTTTGTGTTTTTATGGGATTTCTGTGTATATAGATGTGTGTGTCTGTGTTCATTTCGTTTTCCCTGAGCACTCTTTTCCTGGATTTATTTATTTGTTTGTTTGTTTGTTTGTTTATTGTGTTTGTTTGTTGTTTTACTGTGATTTGTTTGGGTTTTTTTTTCCTTTTGTTTTTTATTTTTTGATTGTCCATTTGTTTTCCCTCATTTGCAAGAAAGGGTGTGGATTTTGTGGGAGGGGAAGGTCTGGGAAGAGGCGCAGGGGAGGTGAAACTGTACTCAGAATATATTATATTAAAAATCTGTTCTCAATAAAAATGAAAATTATGTAGTATTCAAAGAAGCGAATGAATAATTACATTGAATGCATCTGAGGGCCTTGAGCTTTGAACAGAAGCACAAAAGTCCAGGACGTGCACTTTGGAATCACATTCCTGCTTGGTATAATGTGCTATTTGCTTTATTGATGCTGGGGTAAACTTTTCTTCTTGGGGTTGCCTAGCTGAGTCTTATGTGCATATAAATAAGGCATTCCACAGGTTTGGAAATTACAAACCTAAAGTCAGTGGCTGGCTTATCCCCAAAACTTACAGAGATCCTTGGGGAATCACCTGTCAAAAATAGAGTCCTTCAAATTGATTGCTCCAGAAAAAGCATGTACATAAAAAAAGAAGAAGAAGAAGTCACAAACCACCCATACTTCTCTAGGCAGAGTTAGCTGTAATGAATTAAAATTTGATTTAGTGTCTCGAACTTGAGTAGATTTTCCAGTTAGTAAAAAATGGACCTGGCATTGAGCACATAAAGCCAGTTAGGATCAACTTGAAAAAAAAAAAGAGTTTAATTTTTATCTTGAAAATTTTTGTCATATATAAATGCTATATGTGACTTGAAATGTATTTTTCATTTTTTCCAATTTCTCCTGTTTCTCCCTCCATTCCTTGAATGGATTATACATATGCAAATTAGACTGCAACAGTTTTGCATAAATAACAGGTTATTTCTAGAATGCAAGCTCCTTTTACTTTCACTATTATGCAGAAATTGTTAAGTTTTTTAACAGTCTGCATAGAATTACTAAATGCTATAAAATATCTTATACAAAACTGCAAAAAAAATTAAATTTGAAAATTAATTTATGCTGCATTGCTTTGAATGTTTGAACGTCTATGATTTTATTTTAAAGTCAAAAGCTAAAGAGTTAAACCCAATGATGGACAATTTAACTACTACCAATTATGTTCCTTGGAATTGTTAAAGTTTCATTTAAAGAACCTCAAAAGCTTCTTTCTTTGTGTATCATACTCTAGCCAAACCAGAAAGTAGAAAATGAATGGTGATTTTAAATATTCTCATTGCAAATGTGCATGCTGTTGTTATAGTCAACTCGGACAACCATAGGAGATACACAAACTGAATGGCTTACACTAGGATTTCCTTCTTGTACTTCATTGGCTGAAAGTAAAAAAAAAAATTAGAATAGCAGCAGAGTTGGTTTGGGTTGGGGAGAACTCTCTTTCTGGCTTGTAGACACAGTATTATTTGGTGGAGAGAGAAACCGGTGAAGTTATGCCTTCCCCTAAGATCACTAATTTCACCAGGGATGCCTCACCCAACCCACATCAACAGTAGTTCACACCCAAATGTTCACGCCACATTTGGATTTACAGTTTCAACAAAACACTGAGAAATTTAAGGGATCGAAAATGTCTTCAGTGCTAATACCCATTGTTTCATTGCAGAACTAAAGACTTCGTCATTGATAAGATATGTGGGGTGCCAGACACTCCTATGTCAAGGTCCCCCACATTATACACTTTTCTCTACTTTTCTGACCAAAGGCCAAACCAAACACTGCATACAGGAGCCCCTCCCCAAGCAAGGTAGAAAGCTGCCTCACACGGCTAGGGCCTGATATCTCAGAATATATTTAAGGTTTTCCCTAGCCCCGCCCTGTTTAACATTAGGGTTGGAAGCAAACAAGCCAAGTGACTACACATCACTTAGCAGGTTGAAGCAACCCCCACCCCCAACCTAGTCTCTCTCTCTCTTCTCTCTCTCTCTCTCTCTCTCTCTCTCTCTCTCTCTCTCTCTCTCTCTCTCTCTCTCTCTGCTGTTCAGGAAAGAAATGATTTTTCCACATACAAATGTAAGTTTCTTGACAACCTTTAAAGATGCTTGCTTCCCTTGGGGATCTTAAGGCACAGTTTTGTTTTTCACCTCATTTTCTACAGGTCCAATGTCTCCAGATTACACAGAAGTGAAGGGAAGTAGACTTTTAAATATTAATCACCCTGTGCAATATCCAAGCAGAACAAATAACTGACAGGCAATTTCCAGCCTTCACGCATTGCTCTTGCAAAGGCTCACAAGCAGCAGCAGAGTGGGGACCACCACTCCGTGACATGCATTGTTATTTTCTCTAGCAACATTGAGATGAACAATTGAAGAATACCACTCATGCTTTTACCAGAATCATAAGAACATCATAAACTTTGTATGCATAGTACCCGCATCCATAGAGACAGATAGCAGATCTTTCTCTCCTTGAGGGGGAAGATGAAAGATTCAAAAAGGAGCAGGGACAAAGAACAGAATAAGGGTAGGAGATTAGATTAAATTGTAACTGGTGCATCAGTTGAACCTAAAGTTATTTCCACATATGGTCACACCAAATCACATCTCTATTCATCTCCCTGTTACTCTCTCTGAGTTGACAAATCAGCCCTGACTGACATTATTAACCCTGCAATGTCTAAGCATTATTGAACTAGGTGCTGAGAAGGAAAGAATCTGAGACAAGGCAGAGCCATGTGTGTAGCTGAATGAATTAAAGGAACTTAGTCTGTCAATGGAATTCTCCCAGGAATAGGAATGTGATGTCCAGTGAATACATATACAGCGAAAGACAAAATCACAGAATACCTAAGCATTCAAACAAGTTAGTGTAGAAACTCCCCACAGACAGACAAAGTGCCCACTGTGGGTCTTATACATTAAAGAACACAAGAAAGCCCCCCTGTAACTCCTCTTTGAATATCTCAGTATTGCTTTATTTCCTTTAAGTTAAGTTTCAGCTTTTGCCCACCTGATGCACGAAATGAGCTGGCTATGTACCCAAGGGTTGAGATCTGACTTTGAGAGTCAGACAAATCACATTTTAAATGATCGCTCTGCTATTCTGAATTTCCAGGACAATTGTTTAGCTTCTCTGAGATACCTTCTTCATTAACATTGTGAGAAGACAATGTTGCAACACAGATTTGCACACCGTACCTCTGCGCTGGCAAAACTTGCATCCCAGGAAGAGAATTCAATGTTCCTGAATTTTCATATAAAATGGAATGTGACTTCTTTTATACCTTTCTTATTTAATCTATCAGTTACACCAGTTTTTTTTTTTCAGTTAAATTTCATACACACTCAATCACATTTCAGGAAAATGAAATCAGTTAAAAATCCTAAAGCACTTGTTATTTTCTCTTTCATAAAATAGACTAAATTTTTCCTTCATGATATCTAAATAGAATTATTGCCCCCATTGGCACATTGAAGATTAAGCTGAAATGATTCTTTGTGTCCTTTCTTGCTCTGATGGTCTGTAATTTTGTGATTTTTTTTAATAATAAAGAAATATTGAAGTCCCTTCATCTCCAGCAAATCTTAACTACAAAAGTAAATCCTGCTTCAAGGGCAGCTCAAGAACATATGTGCACAGGGATGAGACAAACTTTATCAATATCGGATCTGTAGAACAGATTTTTGAGAACAAAGACCACATCATCCCCCACTCATTTTCTGTCTTCCAAGGCAGATACAACATAACTGGATTTCCATATAATCACAGTCAGTTCCAACTTCCAGATGACATAATAAAGATGACATGCCCTGGCAGCTTGGAATTGACACTGATGACAAGGCCTAAACTTGCTACAGATGACAAAACTTGGATATGGTACAGAAAACACAGCCTGAGCATGCTACATATGAAATGGCCATACAGGCAATATATGTCAGGAGCCTAGACATACTATAGTTGATGAGGCCTGGACAGGCTACATATACCACAGCCTGGACATGGTACATATAACATGGCATGGACATGCTACATGTCAGGGTGAATAGGGTTAAAATTCATATGATAGATCTAAGTATCTCAGAATGTCATATGCAGTCTCTGCTTAATTCCTGTCTCCAAAGAGAAAGGATGAGTTCCTGGGCCAGCCAGGAAATGATTGTTCAGCACTGTTGAGGTGTGTGCCTGTATGTCTGAGGAGCACGGGGTGACATCCATGGACACTTCTAGTTTGAATTGCAATAAGAACTACCTTCTTTTGGCCATGAGTGAGCAGAAGTGTAATGTAGTCCATGTTTTGCTGTGGGCTGAGAGAACAGGGAGAGGGTACAGAGAAAACACAGAGCTCAGGAGTTGCATGGTCCTTCCTTCCATCCTCCCATCTCAGAATGGTTTACATGATAGTAGACATTATACAAATGCTTACTTAAGCCATATGATAATCTAATATTTTATGTGATTTCTAAGTACACATATACACAAAGAGTATATATATGTTAGAGTTGCCATACATAGAATGGATAAGGTTTTTTCCAGAAGCCATAGGTCACTAAATAATAACCCAGTGAGAGCTGTGAGATGCTCTCTAGTTATGGTTTAGGTGTGTCCTAGAAACATCCGTGTGTGTGTGTGTGTGTGTGTGTGCGTACATACGTACATATATATATATATATGTACGTATGTACATATGTATATATACCTTTGATCATAGTAGACCACCAAAACTTGGTAATAAGCCACATTGCTGAAGACACCACACATTTTGGTTACAGGACACGGAGAAATCAAGTAGGTGCTAACCAGATAATTTTTCCACTCTGGCAAGCTGCATCTGGTATGTGTGTTGGAGGTGGGGAGATATTAATCATTAGTCAAGTCATACCCAGTTATGAACTTTGTAAGCTACAATAATACCTGAAATGGCAGGATACAATCACGTGTACAATAGCAGCATGAGCATGCACACACACACACACACACACACAGAGAGAGAGAGAGAGAGAGAGAGAGAGAGAGAGAGAGAGCAATTGATAGTCTGCAAAGGCAGCAACATTGATGGTGAGGCCATCTGTGGAAAAACAGTCTACCAACTTTACCAATCCTGTCATCCTTATTAATTGGATGGATGCACAAATCTAAGAGAATGGAATACCAGAGTACTCTTCATCTGTCCATCTAGGTCATCTTTAAATGCTAAGACTATTGAATGTATAGACATCTTTGTGAGTGTTATTAAGGATGCTTATTGTGGAAAGATTAAACAGAAATCACAGACATTTTCTTTTTTAAAATAATTTACTTGAAAAGGGATAAAACTGGATCAGTTTTGTTTGACTAGATACTAAATGATGGACTCTGTAATCATTTTCTACATTCAATGAAACATTAATAGGCTGGACTAGAAAACTGAAATTGTGTGAGAGGGAAGGTGAAAGAAAACAATTGATTAAGATAGTTATATTTGCTTCTAATTTTTTATGTATTGGACAAACATAAGTCTTGTATTTGTTGAGCAACACTTCACCTGTCTTCCTGTAAACCCCATTTCAGAGAAGAAATGATGTTTCAAAAATGTACTTTTAATTAATTCATGAATACATTGCATTTTTATCACATTCGCCAGAAATTCTTCCTAGATCTGTATCTCCCCTCCCCACTCCTTCTCAGCTTCATATCCTCTACTTTTTTTTCCCCCAAAGGAATCCACTTCATTCAATTTGTCCTGCTTAATATACTCGTGAATTTAGGGCCATCCATTGGAGGAACATGGTTGGCTTACAAGGGACAATGCCTTTACAGAAGATTCATTCTCCCTATCCCAGAAACTATCAACTGTCCATAGCTCCCCAGTTAGGAGTAGAAGCTTAAGGACTCTTTCTGCCTCTGTGCTAGCATGTTGGCTGGATTATCTTGTATTAGTCTTGTGCAAGCATCAAAACTGCTGTAAGTTAATGAGTATAGCAGCACTGTTGTGTCCAGAGGACATGGTTTTGCTCCCGTCCTTCCTAACCTCCAGCTCTTATGATCTTTCTACCACCATTTCCACAATGTTCCTTGAGTCTTGAGCCCTGGAGAATGGGCATGATGTAAAGTCACAATTGTGGCTGAGCACCTCATAGAAATAATAATTGCCCTTTTCACAGTTGTAAGTTTCTGAATTAATGATCAATTGCTCCACAAAATGCATTTCTTTCATGAAGTGTGGCAGCCGCTGTAATCTTGGGTATAGAAAGACAAATTTGTATGGCATCCTGATATTATGTCAGCTATCAAAATAAATATAGTAGAAGTAATAAACCTTGCATTCTTGATCAGATTTATAGTACCAGTCACGTGTTTCAAACAAGTTAAGAAATTCGAATGGTATCATAGAGAAGTCATGGAGTCCATAGTGGTTCCATAATTGTCCATTTTTATTGGCTGAGCAGCTGCACCCAAAATTTCCTGATGTTTTCACCGCCATCTGCGGTATCTCAGCCCCACGTTCAGCACCCACACTCAGACCATGGCCTGGAGAGATTTCTGGTCCTGCTGGTGGCAGCTCTGCCACTGCCACCCAATGTAGTTTTTAATTAAGTCTCAGTTGTTCTGTTTACCAATAAAGACTTGAGAATCACATGTTGGGGTGAAAACTTGCTAGCTCAGAGAGGCTGAGGAGCAACCAGATGACTTTTCCTTTTGGCCAAAGACCCAGCAAGAGATTATCTCTCCACTCATACCAAACCAAAAAGGAACTCAAAACTCCAAGTATCCTCTTACTCCTTCTGTGTGTCTTTCTATATCTGTCTCCTTGGCTCCTCTGTACTCTCTATGGCTGATTCCAATCAACCAATTGCTTGCTCCATTCTGAATTCAACATTGATTTTGTTAACACAGTCTCAGATTTCACAATGCATTCAAACATCCCACAATACATAATAATGCTAGGGACTCAGCTCTGGGCTTCCACTTGTTCTAATATTGTGGTGGTTTAAATGAGAAATAGTCCCTACAGACTCAGGAATTTGAACATTTGGTGCCCAGATGGTGTTTCTGTTTGGAGAAATTCAGAAGGTGTGGTTGTGATGAAGTATGTCACTGAGGAACAAAAGTTGGGAACTTAAAACTTTGCCTACTTCTAGTCGCTGGCTCTGTTTTGTGCTTGCAGTAAAGACTGTTATATCTCAAACCCTGTTCCTGCCACCAAAACGGCCATTTGCCTCCAGGTTTTCCTTCCATGATGGACTCTCAACCCTCTGGAACCACAAACCTAAATAGATTCTTACTTTTATAAGTTGCCTTGGTCATGATGCTTTTTTGTAACAACAGAAAAACAATTAATGCAGTCTTAGATATGCAGCTGAGAGTAGTTGGCTGAAATGTCAAAATTCAAAGCCATCTATCACCTGACATCTCTATGTACTGCAACAAAGAAAAATAATTTTATGACTTATATTTCAGCAAATATTTCCCCTTCCTAAGGAGAGAAGACTATGATTCTAGGAATAGTACAGCCCAGTACTTGTAGCTACCATTTTGACTTTTAACGTATCTCATTGTTACTGTTTTTAGATTACTTTGTGCCCTGTTGTTTACACAGATTACAGAATAGCTGAAAGATATTAGCTCTTTTACCTACCCAGCTCCTAAGACGTCCTGTGTGTTAAGTTCTGCACCCATTCAAGGACCACAAACTCAGATGTGAGATGAGCACACAAAGCATGGGGGCCTTCCCCATTGCTTCACCAATGAAGAGTCAGGCTCTAAGAAAAATGGGACATATAGCCTACACAGCAAAGGGAGAGTAGAAATGCCTCTGTCAAAAATATCATGAAATAGTGATGAGGAACTGAGAATCAAGAGACTTCACATTCAGGGCCAGCATCTAATCAACAATGACTCAGCTACATTTCCTCCAAAGTACTTCCCCAGTTCTGTAATAACATCTGCATAGCTCAAGAAATTTACTTAGGTTTGTTGTGTCTGCTTTTCAAAGGATCCTATCATTATGGGCACTTTTGAACCAAACTCAAAATCAGCAAGACCACATGCTCAACTGAAGAAAAAAAGATAAGACTATTTAGGACATGCTGAAACCATATGTCTTCTTCCTGTTCTTCCTTTTCTTGCACTTGTACTACATAACTCAAGAGAACAAATGTTTAGTGTGAACATATGTATATTTAGTGCTCACGTAATCTAACTAGAAACACAGATGTGTTCCTGTTCAGTAGTTTGACAATAAAATATGTCTAATCATATTGAGTTAGAAAGATAGCCTACTTACATAGTTACAAATTGAAAAGTTACATTAAAGAAAGCTAAAGTACAGTTGGAATATATGTGCGCATGCACATACATGTATATGTGTGTAGCGCTTCCTCAGTTTGTGTTTGAGACTATAAGTTCAACTGATTTATACTAAATGAAGTAGAATTTTATATACTTGAATAGTATGTATTAGTGTATACTCACATGTATATCTTCCCATGTAACCTTTATATTATTCATAACATAAGATATAGAATGTGATCTATGTGAATGTATCTCATACTATACTGCTTGGGGAAGAATGTAGGTGGAGCTAAGAATTTTGAGACCACATTGTCCAGTAAGAATGGACTTAAGCCAATAGAGCCGGTCTCTCTTCTAATCACATTAACTTTTCTTGATTGCCTAAGAAAGGACCGAGTGTCAAGAAAGATAATTGCAACATCTTGTCTATTCTACCATAGACCATGTGCACTATAAGTGCAAAGTGGAGAATGAACAGTAGAGGGAATAAAAGTACACATCGGGAATCCACTTAAGATGCTAGAGCCAGGCATGGTAGCACACACTGCTGGGGAGGCAGACACATAAATCCTTGTGAGTTTAAGAACAGCTTGATCTACATAGTGAATTTCAGGCCACCCAGAGCTATTCAGTGAAATCTTATTTCAACTAATCAATCGATCAATAAAGATATTAGACTGACTCAAGGCAGAGATTTTGTGACAATCATGTAGACTGCAGGAATAGTGATAGGGAGAGACAATCAAGCTGACCCTGGATCTCAAGGTTGGTCTTTGTAGCACATTCAATAGATAACATCTCACTGATTTGTTGGTGCATCTTATAAATATCTATGCAGCTGCCATTACTATGACTCTTAGTGTCAGAACTTAAGTTTGAATGTTGGTCTGTGTGATCTTGAGCAAGATTCTGAATTATGAGGATCTCAGACGTTATGTATGACTACTTCGAAAAATTCTCAGATTATCAAGGATTACTGACATGAAGATGGAATACACATCTCTAAGAAAATCCTGCTCCCTAGTTCTGTTCTTACAATTATTGATGTTCAAACTGAAATCAAATCTTACTTTTGAAAAATAATGACTTTTCCATTAATAGAGTCACCAAACTACACTGATCCCTGAGGGTGAAACAGCATTCCAGAAATAACATCTTGGGGTGAGTGTGATAGTTTGAATGTAACTGGTCCCCATAATCTCATTAGAAGTCACACTATTAGGAGGTGTGGCTCTGTTGGAGTGAGTATGGCCTTGCTGAAGGGTGTGTGTCAAGGTAAAGGTGGTCTTTGAGGTTCCTTATGCTCAGGACACCTTCCAGGTCTCAGTTGACTTTGTATTGCCTGCAATATATAGGGCTCTAAGCTGTCCCTCCACCTGCCTGCATGCTGCCATGCTCGCTGCCACGGTGATAACAGACTGCACCTCTGCACCTGTGAGTGAGCCACCCGGATTAAATATTTTCCTTATAAGCCTTATAAGAGTCGCTGCTATCATGGTCTCTTCACAGCAATAGAAATTTTAACAAAGACAGTGAGTAAGTCACAATAACAGCACCCATCACCTACTTTGCAGAAGAAAAGCATCATCCTATCAGAGTTTGTGTACTTGGGTACCCATGAGCTAAGAGGTATGTTGGAGTGAATTAAGGACAGATATTCTAATATTCCACAGTCAGTGCTGCACTGAGGGCAGCCACTTAGCCGCCAGGTCAGAACTGCAAAGTGTTGTAAAAAAAAAAAAAAACCAAAAAACACTCTGATCAGTTAGAAAGAATGCACCTGGCTTTTCCGGTCAGGAGATACTGCCAGTCCCTATTACTCACAGACCCAGCTTTGTTTTGTTTGTTAGTCTAGGAGTCAAGACTTTCCTGGGAACTCTCATTATACTCTATTGGATCGATTTTTAGAATAAAGGTTTATGTGGGTTACATACAAGTCATTTGCAGAGCTTATAGACCTTCTGGTCTCCAGTGGGAAACCTCTGGTTACAGGAACACGGTACATCTTGGGGCAGGGAGGTGGGCACATAGCAGGAAATGAATGGGCAGGAGGAAAATTAGAGGACAGTGGAGGGGTGTGGTGCTCACACCAAACTTCTGTCTTCCCACTGGAAGAGAGGTGCTACAATCACATAAACTGTCAGAGAACAGCAATGAAGGAGAAGGAATGGATATGTGAAACTAAAGACAGTCCAAGAATATTTTTGCACATTTATTAGGTACAGGCTGATTTTTTGATGCAAGTGTACACTGGGTAATGATCAAATCTTGGTAATTACCTCATCCATCACCCTACATGTTCATCACTTCTTTATAGCATATACAGTCAAATTACACTTTCTTTTTCATCATTAATTATATCTGCCCTCCTCTGTGTCTACAGCACCAGAACCTACTCCTCCTGTCTAGTTATACAACATTGTACCCATTAATCAAGCACATTTCTTTATAATTAATTACAAATTTCTAAAGAGGAAGGTTTATGCCTCTAGTGCACATGCTGAACATATCTAACACGATTTATGTGTGTCAGGCTGAAAATCAATTAATTACATTCCTTTGATCTGAAGAATGGAACTCTTTGTAAGAAATGAAATCAATTTTCACACACACTACAAAATATGCTCTCAACAATGGTTCTTCTATTTAGTTTAGAAAAGAAACAAATTCCTCTGTCTAAAAATATCTATGAATACATACATCACCATCCAAAGGTGTTAAGGTGAAGCTAGCAACTTCTATTTGTCCTGATTGTCTCATCTTTTAATAAAAATGTTCTTCGTGTATGCTTGTGGTATGAAAATGAAACCCATAGGATAATATCGCCATATGCAATAGTGCATGTAGCAATGTTTGAAGTATGTGTTTGGATTGAGATTGAGAATATATAGTGTATACTTGGTGAATAAATCATATTATTTCCTAGTGCTGAGGGTCTTTGAAGCCAATGAAATTAAAAGGAAGTATGTCCAGCAAGGATGTAAGAAGACTGAAATCTAAGGGGAGATACTTAGGAGACTTCAGACAGGTTTTTTTTGTTTTTTTGTTTTGTTTTGTTTTGTTTTTAATGACCATTGAGGATGGATTTCTCAAATAAGGACTCTTGGGATTGCAGAGATGAAATAGAATGTTGGTGTCCACAACATAGATTAGATACAGCATGTCCACATACTCTATCCTATATCATGGACCTCCTCAATGTGACAGCCAGGCTTCAAAACCAGGAGGACACTTACCACAATGGTGGCACCCAAAGCTCTTCTGTCCTATCTCCAAACAAGACATTAAGGACTCAACTAGGGGCTTTAACTTCTAATTTGTGGAACCAGTTTCACTTTATATCCATGGAACATTGCTTTAAATAATCCCACTAGATGTTCCTGATTACCATCCCAAGTCCTAAAATTATTAAACCGATTATAGACAGTCAAAGATTCTATCTAATTTGTATTTCCTGCTAGGGATCAAACCTAGGGCCTTGTGCATATTGAACAAGCCCTATCCAACTGAGCTATACACTCATATTTTCTCTTAATAAGTTAACAGTAAATAAAACCTACATTGTTTTTAGCACCTGAAATAATATAGGCGTTTAGGGCCCTTCATGGACCCCTGAGGCACCTTGAGCAAACCTGAAGCTGTTGGCTGGAACATTTTGCACCAGAGTAGTTCTTGGTTCTCTTCTTGATTTGCTAACACACATCTGCTGGGGAGGAACTAAGCCCAAGAACTTTCACACTTGACCCTTGATTGTTCTCCACTGTGCTGTAAGTCAGTATATAAGACACTATGTCCTCTCAGTAAACGGCATTTGGCATTCAGCATTCCAACTACACAAATGACCCACTGTCTTGCTTTTTATTTCAATCTCTAAGCCTTCTCCCAAGTAGTGGAACAGATTGTAGCGCAGGCACTACATAGAAAAACAACACTCCTCAAAAAACAAATAAGCAAAAACCTGTCCCCTGTTATGTTAGGCAGAGTACCATGGAGCTGGCAATTTATTAAGCACAGGAGGTTATTTCAATACAGATCTGGAGGCCAAGAGGTCTGCGATAAAGACTCTAGTATCTGATGTGGACTTATTGCTTTATCATCACAGGACAGAAGACAAAGGGCTTGAGAGAAAATCTATTCCCATGAGCCATTTCTATAGTATCAGTAACCTGTCCACAACAGCACAGTTGAAAGGTTCCTGCTTCCAATAATACAAAAAAGCAATAGTTCTGGAAGCCTGTAGCTATCGATTACAAATAACCAAAAAGAGAAAATAGAAAATTACCAAGTAAAAATTATAAATTTAGGAATGCTACAAAAAGAAAATTATATAGACACAGTTAGTTATCCACACTAACTTGACAAAGATAGCTGGGGGTGGTATGAAGATAGCTCTGCATATCTACGAACAGGTGAGGACATTCCCCTTGTTGAATGTTTCAAAGCAGTCATACTAAAGTGTGAAGAGAAGCCCGAGATGTTTTCTCAAATCCTGACTTCCTTATAATTTTGCACAAGGGCTTCCCAGCTCGCCTTGCACTGAAGCAACAAGCAGATGCTCCCTCCTGAGGTCTTTATGTTGCATAAGATTGAGCAGAGAGGGTGATGAATAAGCTTCCACACCTCATTTGCAGATACAGCTTGCATCTCACCTGTAAGAGAATGTTTCCAACTGCTTCAAGAAAGTCTCACTTCCTAAACAATAAAAGATTTCCTTTTCCTCGCAGGCATTGAAAATGAAATCCAACACACAGGGATTATCTTTTATTTGATTTTGTGTGTGTGTGTGTATGTGTGTGTGTGTGTGTGTGTGTTTGATTGTTTGTTTTTGTGGGTTGCTTGTTTGTTGTTTGTTTTAATCCTCTCCACACAAAGTCAAGAAGGGCACTGATTTACTTTTAACTTTTCTTCTATTTTATATTACTCTACATCCCTGAAAGATCTTTTCCAATCTATAAAACCATATTTTCTCAATGAATATACATAATGGTTGTTTATGTCCCCACCTGTATTGACCTAGTTGAGTCTGAGGACTACAGTAGCATTAGCTTCCAAAGCCTGGGGTACCTGGAAGTTGTCATTCTAGTTCACACGTATTTCTTCCAATGCTCCATTTATCAAATGGTCTTTCTGGTCCAGAGTGGGGGAGGCAATCTTTAATGACCAGAATTCCTCATGAGATCTTCCAGCAGGTCATTATAGTCTTTTCATTATCACTGCACTTTGATGTGCCCCAGAAAGGACAGAAACAAAAGGAGCACACCAAACTCAAGTGCCACAAAACTGAACTCCACTACCCATGCTAAGATTGGAGGAAATGTTCAACCCTGTGGGGCTTATCTAAATTCTAAGCATCTTCCAGCTTCTTCAGATAAAGGTGATAAGTCACATGTTGAATTTGGGGTAAAGTTTTATCTGACAAATACAAGTTAATGGTGTTGAAAGTACTCAGCTTCTCTTACAATTCATGTGAAGACTGAATGAGGTTTGGTCTAAGTGGAATTCACAAAACAAAACAAAGAGAGCTAGTCATTGGGTTGTAGCCTAATGTTATAAGCAGGCATCGTGGCTTAGATATCCAGTTAGCATTGTTTCTTGGGACATAGCCCTATTTGCTATAAGTCCTTTTTATAAGTAATAGAATGCAGAATTCTGTCTTCTTTATGAATAAAGTGCCTGAATTTTCCAAGGGTTACCAAAAGAAATCATCTCAGCTTCCTAGATATTAAAAGTTCATTCCCTTGAATAAAACAGTTCTATTGTTTCATCTTTCAGTAAATAAATCATCAGTAACAGCTGTTGACAGTAGGTGTGAGTGGCAGAAATCACATCAGAGCCCTACACAGGCAGTAATTCTGTTATCCAGAAACCACTAGGCTACACAGAGACTCCTGAGTATGCACATAAATACATATAGCACACCTTGCTGCAGATGGTTTAGCCCCAACTGATCTTACCCAAGCCCCTTACTTTATAGATGAGGGTATAAGGAGTGAATATTTTAATTAATTGGTTTGGCGTTTTAAATAAGCTTCTGATCTAATCCTTCTGACTACAGCTTTTTCCCTTAGTCAACGGGTTCTTTATGCTTTTAACATAAAGAATAAGATTAGTCTATCAGTTTCCTTAAATGTTTTCAAAATGATATTTTCAAACGGCTTCTAGCAGCTTGGGAGATGGATTGGTGTGTAAAACTCTTGCCAGGTAACAGTGAAGACCTGAGCTGGGATGCTCAGAGCCTACTGAAAGCCAAATTTAGCGCACATATGAGATTTATTACATGAGGAAATGTGCAGATGTGCTTCAGTTCCACTCTATTAGTTAAACCTGACTAATGCAAACATCTCTGATTAACTATTTTCCTTAAGCTTTTTCCCAACCTTCTTTTTCTTACAGGTATTGGAAATGAAACACAGGATTATCCTTTGATTTGGCTTATTGTTGTTTGGTATTTGTAGGCTTTTTATCTTTTTTTTTTTTTAACTTATTTGTTTGTTTGAATCTTCTCCACAAAAACCAAGAAGAATACTGACATATTTCCATTTAGCTTCTATTTATTTGTTTTCCTACCAGATAGATGGTATTGGCCAGATAAAACTTCACCCAAACTGAACATGTGACAAATCACCTTAATGGATAGCTTAACCTTTATCTGAAGAAGCTAGAAATGCTCAGAAGTTAGATAAGCCCAGAGGGTGGAACATTCCCTCCAATCTTAGCATGGGTAGTGGAGTTCACAGAGCTTTGTGGCACTTGAGTTTTCTGTGTCCTTTGTGTTCCTGTCCTTTCTGAGGAACATAAAAGTGAAGTGATTAAAAAAAAGTCTGTGGAAATAAAAATATCTATCAAAGGTTTCTTGAGAATTATAGTACTATTTCCCCCAACTTTGCTTTCTGTAATTTACTATCAAATTATAATTTCTAATTATAAAAAAATTGGGAGAAATGCCTATATTAGTCTAATATTACTTAAATTCATATACAAATGCTCTACATTCTAAGACTAACCTAAAACTTATTAACTTAGCTTTTCTATTTACTTGCTACAAATAAGAATTGGGAATCACTTCACCTCTTGCACAAACTGTAAAATTATTGTTAATCTGTCTCTAGTAACTATATAATAGACAGATGAGGAGCTCCTAAAAATGATAAACCTTAAGCTTGTATCTGGACTCTACATTAATAGTGATGTAAAGTAACTTACATTCATAAACCATTTCTATGAAAATTAAGTCAGTGGAAAAAACAGCATAGAAGTATGTAAGTAAGTTTAAAATGTAAATTACATTGTTTGTATGCATAAACTTCTTAAAGATTAAATAATATAATTTTAATTATACAATGATATTAAGCTATTAACAAAGAATTTGAGTAAGTCTATGTTTTAAGGGAATCTGGATTGCATGGCCTATAGTCCCTCTGCCTCTCCAATCCTGTGACTTCAAGGAAAATTACCAAATAATTAAAAGAGGTACAAAAAATATTTGGCCAATATCATTTATTTAAGTCCAGCACTTGATACTTGAGGAATAAAATTTGCCAGACACAGTCTTTGCAAACAGACTCTTCTGGAACTTCCCAACTTTTACCCAGATTCAGTATGAACATTACAGATGACAGAATCATAACTACCATTGAAACAACACATCAAAAATGCAAACCTTTAATTCCAGAACTCCAGAGGCAGAGGCAGACCAATCTCTGATTTTGAGGCCAGCCTGGTATACAGAGTGAGTTCCAGGAAAGATAGGGCTATCCAGAAGCCCTGCCTCAAGAAAAAATAAACGAACAACAACAACAAAAGAAATAAAATAATCCCTCCTGGAAGGCAACACCCTCTCTATGCAGTGGGGGTGGGGTGGGAGGGGTGATAGGTAACTGGGATCGATATGTAAAATAAGAAAAAAAAATAAAAAGAATAAATAAAATAAATGCAGCTTGTTTAAAATCCTTCAGCAAACAAGGATGTCTATTCATCCCTGTTCCTGTAAAGATGTTACAGCAGTGGCCACATGCCTAACTGTACATGTGTCTCTTCAAAAACAGAAGCACCTTCAACCATTATCCCTGCCTGGGTCAGGACAACTCTCCTATCAGGAATCTGGGAAATCAGAAGGTCCTGTGAACAATGTAGGAAGACATTGGTCGGGTCTCTTCCTTTTAGGAGATTATTCACCTAAGTGGCTGAAAACATGAAGGAGAAAGTCAGAAGACTGACAGGAAAGGAGTTAATTTTCATCACAATAGGAAATCTCAAAGATTTTTGCACGGATGCAGACACCAGAAAATACTGAGTTTGTGAAGACTCCAGGAGGTTAAAAACTGCTTCAAGGGTCCCTCATGATTATGGAAAACAAATCTTGATTTCTGAGTCACCACTGAAGTCCACAACTAAAACTTCATTCAATTCCCAGTCATCTCTCCACAGGCCAAAACCTTTTAACAAAGGAACTGAAATTTATGCTAAGAACAAATGATGGGAGATATCATTCTGTAAATATGTTTCTCATACTGGTTAATGAATAAAGCACTGTTGGCCAATAGGAAAGCAAGATAGGCGGGACTAGGAGACAGGGAGGATTCGAGGAAGTAGTAAGGATGGAGAGTCTGGAGAGAGCAGGACGCCAGCCGGCTCTCCTGTAAGATGAGACCACATGGAAATACATAGATTAACAGAAACTTAAGACAGAGCAAGCTGATAAGAAACAAGTAACTGGCCAACAGCATTATATCAAATACAAAGTCTCAGTGTGTTAATTGGGGCTGGTGTGGCGGCGGGACAAGACCAGCAGCCGGATGAAAAACCTACTCTTTATAAATATCAAGATTTTACCAAACTTCTTTTCCTATTTTTGTTTACTGAACTATTTTTACATATCATCCTACTTGAACTGTAAAGGGCTTTCAGTCTCTCCAAGAACATTTCTATTTATTTGATTCCGTTTTAGATTCATAGTTTATATTCAATATCAGAGCTACAATGACTGAAGGAAGAACAAGGACATACGTCTTGGCAGTTTAAAAAGAAAATCTATCCTGACGCAAATAAGTTCCCTCACTTTTAATCATTAATCTTTGTTTCCACAGAAAGTACATATAAATAAATGTATTTGCTTTTTATTTATCAAAGAACTATTATGTAACTACTGTACAGTAAGCATTGTGATCAAGGCAAAACAGGCTGCATGGGTAATGAAAATAACTAAAACATGGTTCACACCCTCAGAGAGCAAGGCTGTGTTTTTCTGTCTAGCCTGATATCAAACTACTAGACACAAATGATAGGAGATGTGACTTCAGGGACACACCTTTGCAGTTAGTGAGAGTGATTCTTTAGTTACATACACAGAATTGAACACATTAATTTCAAGAAAGCACCAGGGAGGGTAGGACTTTAGCATAGCAGTAGAGTGTTTGCTTAGCATGCACAAGGCCCATTGTTCAATCACTAGGACCCAGAGAGAAGGGGGAGGGTTAGGAAAATGTCAAAGAGGGAAGGAAGAAAAGAAAGTGAAAGATAGGAAGGAGGGGGAGAGAAGGGGAGGGAAGGAGGGAGGGTGACAGGAAGGAAAGTGGTCTTACATCTCGAACATGGGACAAATGGCTAACTGAGGTACCTGGCAACATATCAAAGCAGATGTTGGCTACTAACTTCTCCCAGGATCCCTGAGTCCCTACCTGTTACAGGGTCCTCTTGGCTGCCATACCCCATTCCCTACCCTGAACTCCAGCACAGAGACTAGGCTGAGTTGCCTTTCCTCCTGCTGCCCTTTCCTGTATAACCCAGCTATTTTGGCTACACCCACTTTTGCCTTAAGGCCTCTTAGCCACTCCTGGCCCCCTTCTCTCCCATTCCCCTACCCCTCTCTCACATGTCCAAGCTCAGTCTGATCGTGTTCTTTGGATTCTTCCAGACAGCTCTGCCTCTAGCCATTTTCTCACTCATATCTACAATAAAACTTCTCTAACAATACCTAGAAACACTCTTGCTCTCCTTTTTGCTTCTTTTTTTAAAGAAGGGGGGAGATAGGAAGAGAGGGAGAGAGGGAGAGAGGGAGGAAGGGAGGGAGGGAGGAAAGGAGGGACGGAAGAATGAGGAAAGAAGGAAGGAGGGACAGAAAAGAAATATATAGGCTGCTCAGGCACAATAAAGGAGAAAGCACTCTGAACATTCTGTTCACTGCCTTCAGTGCCTCTAAGTAAATCACTGAGAAACATTTTCACATCAACTCTAAAGAATCGCTCCTCATTTTGTACTGTTTGCAGAAAATAAGAGTCAGGAAAATCATTTCTAATGAAGTTCTATTCTGAGAATTTCATTTGCCATGAATAAAACAGTTTTGTGCTCCCAGTAAATATAGAGCATTCTAGAGGAGAGAAAGAAGAAAATACCCTGTCTCCTGCACACCAGCTAATAAAAATTTGTACTGCAGAAAGAACAAGCATTCTGTAAAAATAAAAAACAAAAACAAAAAAAAAATAGGCACCAATCTAAGACATTAATATAGAAATAAAAATTGTAGATATAATAGGACCAAAGTAATCTGAAAATACCTGTATAGAATGCCACATCATGAACCAAATGTGAACATTTGGTTAATTACCTGGAAGTCATTTGATGCATTTTGCCAAATTTCTAAAGGGTTATCTCAATTATTACAATGATGTGTTCTAAATTTGTATGTGTGTTATATTTGATGGTGATTCTATGAGATGTTTATTATGTATATTATGTGTAAGTATGTAATATATATGTAGAAAGAGAGACTAAAATGTATAAATGTTAAGTAATACATCTATTGTCATATAGATGATAAATTTTAGGGTGAAAATTTAATACAGATCGAACTTCAGAACCTATATGCTTCCTACTAACCTGTCACTCATCTGAGCATACAGTTCTCAGTGTAAACATGAAAGTTCTGAAGTAGACTAAGTAACATATAAATCATATCACCAATAATAAACAAAAAGACAGCAGAGATACCTTGTATCTGATCACACTGAGGACCCTGATATTATATTATTTACTGGGGAAAAAACCTGTTTCTAGTTGTACTGTGGCTCAGCCCTAGCATACCTACAATCCAAGTCAACCATGTGTCAAGATGCAGAGTAACCAGCCAGTTGACAGGCAGTGAATAGGAATAAAACAGGGAGTAAGAGGGAGTTGGGAGGACAGATAGAGAGATGCACAGGAAGGAGAATGGAGGGATATTGAGATTGAAGAGACTTGTTTGAGGCAGAAGGAGAGAGGAGGCTTCTGGGACATTGGCAGAGAAAGAAAGTTGGCTGGGTGCTTTCTCTGTATCTCTGAGCTAGCAGGCTTTCAACCAGTATCTGACCCCTGAGTCTTTATTGATAAAATTAAACCACTGAGATTTTGTTAAAAAATATTTGACATTCCAACATGTGACACAACCACACAGAAAGAGTAATTACGCCTGCTGCAGACAAACTGGGAATCCATCAGAATTGGTAGGACACCAGGGAAGTCCTCAAGAGCTAGGTGATATTAAAGAAAAAATCTTCCCACTGTTAAGGATGGAAAAATATCATAATAAAAGACATTAGAACTCATTAGCATTATATTACTACTTTAGAGGCTTGAAAACAGAAAAATAAAATGAAAATATAAATGACTTAGCTGAGATTGACATAAAAGCAATTATAATTACTATCAGTCTGGTAATTCATATTTTATCTTTATAGCCATAGGGATTTTGTGACATGTATGAAAAGTGGTTTGATACTGAATATGAGAAATAGATTGAAAAGATACAAGCCTTAGAAAAACTTATAAATGAAAATAAGAAAAGTACTAATGGAGGAATTTAGACAAGAACTCACCACATCAACACTCGATGAAACTGAAGAGGGGCTACCCAAGGACATTAGAAAAACAACCCTCATTTACTCCGTTACTGTACAAGAACCACCAGCAGATGATAGGCATCCCCAAGGTCATGGAGAAGTTAAATAGAACCCCATAAAAATGTTATATTTGAGGAGGTTTAAAGAAAGTTGTAGTGACATATCCACCCTGCCCTCATCTGTCACACTGACCACGCCCATGGGATATGGGACAGGTATGACCTGGGGGAACTAGGTTTGGGGTCCTGGACCCCAGCTCTCTCTGGCTTCCTGGTCAAAGACAGAGATCATCTGGAGGCATCCTTGGGACGGGAACCTGCTGGTGGTCATCCGTTTCTGGTGTAAGTGATTTCTCCCCAAATAAACATCCATGAGCCTATTCATTTTCCCAGATTCTCATTTATCCACATTAGGAAGTGGTCACTTTATGTGGTATACATTCACCTTATGTGAAGTAGATATTAAATTCACAGGCAACACAGAACAGAACTATTCCCCAAGAGAGGGAAGATCTGGCATCAGCAATATTGGAAGCTGGTCCTTAGTTATAATGGCAAGCACAGTGAAAGGAGGAAGCTAGGACTACAGAAAAACAAAATAGGGCTTAGAAGTAATAAGATTTTCCTACATCAGTTTCCAGGTGAAGGTCAATATGCTGAGTTACAAAGGTAGCTTGATTCGATGACCTTGGGGCTATATCATTTAGCAGCTTTGAATGCTTGGGACAAGGGTGAAAAATCAGGAAAGAGGTCTGAAACATTTACTAAAATTATACAAGGCCCAAAAGAAAACTTCATTGATTTTTTTTTGCAAAGATTGACTTAAGCTGTAAATAGAATAGTATCAGAACCAGAAGTCAGACAAATACTAATCAAATCTTTTGCTTCTGAAAATTCTAATTCAGAATGTGAAAAAATGATCTGGCCTTTTAATGCAAGATTGACACCAATAGATGAATGAGCTGGAAATAACAACTGATATTGGACAAGTAATTTCTAAAGATTTCAAGAAAAACCACAATGTTGAATGTTTTAGGTGATTTTAAAAGGTACTGTAAGCAAGAAATTGCTAGAAACACTGTTTTTTGTTTGTTCGTTTGTTTGTTTGTTTTTAGAGATAATCCAAATAGAAGACCGCATGCTTCTGGAGTATGAGGAAGGTATAACAAAGACCAGTATTGGACTAATTAATAAAGATGAATAAGGGATACCCTTGCCACTGGGAAACACACTAAGGGGCCTGCTAGAGGTACATATATCAAATTTGATTCAACCATTCCCTGTCAGCATTGGAGAAACTTATCCCCAAAGCAACTAAAAGCCCTAATGCCTGTTGTTAAAAACCATACTGCTCAAGATATGATCAAGGACAAAAAATCTTTAGTATATAAGACAAAAAAAGTCAGAGGAGGAAAAAACAAATATTTGGTAAAATTATCAGAAACAAAACCTAAAAGAACAAATAAATGGCATTGAAATTGAAGGTATAATAGACACAAGATCAGGTGTAAAAAATTTACCAAGATCTTAATATCCAAATTGGCCTCTTCAAGAAGTAAATGTACAGCTTTTAGGGGCTGGAACCTTATTTCAAGTAAAATAAAGTACAGGCTAGGTTGAGTGTATAGGGCCAGGAGGACAAATAGGAAAATTAAAGCCATATGTGGCTCATACAGTCTTGAATTTTGGGGGATGTAAATTGCTGAAGCTATGGAATACACAGATTAACATTCCTCCAATCTCAGAAACAAACCATAGAATAAATAATGCTTCTGAGAGAAATATTAGAAAGTATTATCATGAAAAATCACAGATTCTGCAGGTTGTGCATAAGCAGGGCACAACAGCTGCTTTTTAAAAATTAACCAAGTAGAGAACACTCAGATTGCCATCCACAATGCATCTCAATAAACCTTTGTTTCCTCTCTCCAGTTCTCCTTAGTCTGAAGCTAGGATGTCCCTTAATAAACACAGGTGCATTCTGCCATGGGTCAAGACATTCCCTTCGTTGGAAACACAGTTTGCCATTTATGTTGTTTATCTGGACCACAGTACCTTTCCACTCTTTCCCCAGAGCATCTACAACAACTGCTGTGGTCATGCACTTCCCATAGAGAGCATGAAGCTTGCATAATTTTCTACTTCAATGCTTTTCTGATGGCCAGTGGCTGGGAGGAAGGTATTCAGCTTCATGTCAATGCAACCCAATGCTGAGGAAGTCCCCTAAAATGACCTTTGCTTTTACTTTTAGTCCAATCTAAAACAGAATTAAAACTTACTGACTTCACTGAGATCCACCTAGGTGGGTTTTTTTTTTGTTGTTGTTGTTTTGTTTTGTTTTGTTTTTACCACATTGATGATTTATTTCCTTTTCTATTCCCTATAGAACTCAAATTGCTTCCAGTGTCATTTCAATCATCATCTGTCCTAGTTTCTTTTCTTTTACTGTGACAAATATTCTAACCAATTGCAACCTATGCAGAGAAAGAGTTTATTTGGCTTAAACTTAGAGATGACAGTCCATTGCTGAGGAAAACCTAAGCAGGAACTCAAAAGGAATTGAAGCAGAAACCAGGGAGGAATTCTTACTTGCTCAGTCTGGCTTATGCTCAGTTTGCCTTCTTACCCAGCCCAGAATGACTTGTCTATGGATGGTTGCAATGAGTAGTTTTCTTGCCAGCCTGGTCCCACAGATGCATCAGCCCAAAATAACACAGAGAGAGGCTGTATTAGATATAAAGCTGTTGGCCTGTTACTAGCATTTCTTATTGGCTAGCTCTATCTTAAATATTAAGCCATTTCTATTAATCTAAGTATTTCCACGTGGTCTTATCTCACCTGAGAGAGGGTCTTGACCTCTGCTCTCTCAAATCTCTACATATTGAATCTCCTCCTACCTCTCCAGGAATTCTCCTTGTCCTCCTATCTTGCTTTATTGGCCAACAGGGCTTTATTCATTAACTAATAAGAGAAACATATTTACAGATTGACATCTCCCATCAGATGGTGCCACCCACAGTGGGCTGGGCCTTGTGACATTAAATATCAGTCATAAAAATGTCCCACAGACATGCCTATAGGCCATTGCAATGGAGGCAATACTTCAATTGAGGTTTGTTCTTCCTAGGTGACTTTAGGTTGTGCCAAACAGACAATAACACTTACCAGCACATCTAAATATTCATGGAGTACAATGTAGGTTTCAGACACCAGATAGCTTTTTCCCTAAATCTCTTTTAGGAAGAACTTAGAGTCAAATCAGAGAGACAAAAGCAGAAGAACCCACCATTGGTGCTCTCCACTTGGGTACATCCTCAGTAACTCTCAGTAACTCCTACTTAGCGGCAGAGCAAGTGAAATGTGCACAGACTATGTTCAGAGATTTCCATAGTAAGTGTCAGCCAAACATCACAGATTTCTTCTTTTTATTTAATGTGCTTTTCTACAAGCCTTATTGGGCACACATACACACAAAAAAAATCTGTGTGTAGAAATTAGTTACCTTCAACCAACAGAATATAACACTGTGTGATCTAAAGGAAATACCAGAGGTTAACTAGAGTCAGTGATTTGCTGCACTTCACAATAGTCAGCTTCACAATGAGATGTCAGCATCACTAGGAGCTAATAGTCTTCCCAACTGATAGGACCCTCAAAAGGTCAAGTATGTGCAAGAGTGAAATGCAAGCCTTTCAAATACACTGCAGCTTTCAACTATATAATAAGTATCTTTTACTATATAGGCTAAATGTAATAGGAGCTACCCAGGCCCAAAGATTATGTATCTTTATTTTTGACTGAAATTAAGAAAATATCTCTATGGTCAGTGTTGTTAAGGAAAAATAAATTCAAAGGTTTTAATAGTTTTTTTTTTTTCAAAAGCAAATTTGACTGTTTAGGCCATTAATAGTAATTATGGGTCTTTTTTTTAAGCACCTAACAAAGTACTCTGAGAATAAATTTAGCTAAGCTCAACTTGTCAAATTAGACCAATGAGTCTGATATATAGCTCTCCTCACAGCTCAATGACTTCTCTGCTGTTCTTTGTTTTACAATGCAGTGATTACAGAAATTGTAAATTATTTGGAGTGCTATTCTATTTTTGTAAAAAGAGTTCATGGGTTCAAATGTACATCCACTTTCATACCTAGAAAAAAAATTACAAGATCTCATATAAAGCAATTTTGCACTTTAAAGGAATTTTGGAAAACCATAGAAAATGAGTATTAATGTGCAACATTATTTTATCACTGCTTGGTGTCTCAGAGACTAATTACAACAACCATGAATACCTCGTACAGTGCAACAACATCACCATTTGCATAGTCAATCTTTCTTTGCATACCAAACACTACTTGAATGTCTTAGCTGAACTCCCACATGAAAACCAGATTCTAAGACAAGGGTGGAGTGTGGGTAATTTACTTTATAGGTGGTCTCATGAAAGAAATGCAATAGATAAAGCAATGTACAGATGGTTTTAATGTATCAATTCACATGGAGCAAAGGATACCCAGATATTTGGTACTCTTTATGCTTTTGTGAGGTTATTCTGAATGAAATTAATGTTTAAATTGGAAGACTAAATAGGAGAGGTTGCCCTTCCTAATTTAAATAGACCTTACCCAGTTAGGTAAATCTTCCCCCAAGTAAAGGGGAATCTCTCTTACTTTGCTCTTCTCAAACAAGAATGCTGCCTTTTCCTGGTTTTTTGAGTGATAACTTAAACATTAATTCTTTTGGGGTCTTTGCTCTCTAGCCTTCAAAATGGATGATTTCCTTGGTTTTCTTGGATCTCCAGTTAGGTTAACTCAATCCACAGATCATGGGGTTTGTTAATTATTAGCAAGTGTAAATAACTGCTGTAACCAACTTTGAAGCCACATAGAGAAGCTCAATTTCCTCCATCAGTTATCTATTGCAGATCCTCACATTCCACTGGTCTATAGAAATACTCTATAGAAAGAAACAAAAGACCAGCAATAGGCAACATTAAGGTGAAATTGACCTAACTTACACAGAGCTATCGTTTGTAACCAAAGGTAAGGTAGAAAGCTTATGGTCAATGAAAAAGACGATTTCAGTGCAAAGTAGGGTTTGAACCATTTCAACCAATTCAATCCTTTTATTTAATCCATTGATCACTAAGTCTTCAAAAATGGTCATTTATAATATATTCAAAGATGAAATACAGAAGGGTTAGAAAACAATGGATATCAGTCTTCTAAAAGCCACAGTAAAAATGAAATTACTATGTGTAATTTACAATATATACATACATATGCATTTTATACAGGTATGAAATAAAATTGAGAACTGTATAATCACTGTTATAGTAAAATCTATAACCAATTTTAGGAATTCTAACAGAAATCCATTTGCCAAGAATGATGGCTCATGCCTATCCCAACACAAAAGAGGCTGAGAAAGGAGGATTGTTGAGAGTTCCAGGACAATCTGAAATACAAATAAAGTTGTAGACCAGCCCAGAAAACAGAGTAAAAAGAAAAAACAAAACACACACACACAAGAACCTATATAATCTCTGTTGTATTTGGAATGCTTGCATTGTACAGTTTTGATTTCTTTCCTTATCACAGAGATCCCCCAAAATAAACTTAAGAATGAATTGCTTACCTTTAGTTGCAGTTGGAGGCTATAGCCCATCTTTTTGAAGAACCACAACAGCAGTGGGAGCTTGATGAAGTTTGCCATATTGTGTCTACAGTCAAGAAGCAGAAAACAACAACCATAAACAAATTGTAAGTGGAAGTTTTAAGAACTCTAATAAAGGAACTTTACATTTTCTTTGGAAGAATAATTGCATGACTATTTGTTTTAAGACAATACAGTTTGGGTGCAGAAACACATAAATAAACCAATGGAATAGAAAGTAAATTAGGCAAAAAGATAGAATATGGAAGAGGCACTACAAGTAGTAAAAGGAGAGGTTGGTTAATGGGTTGGAGAACTGACACTTGTTTGAAAAGAGAAAAAAACTGTACAAAACTATATATAAATGAAACTCAATTCCAGATCAAATAAAGTAATTTGGATACACCTTTGGAAAAAATTTACTAGTTGTAGCTTATCCATCTTAGGGGCATGTATCCTATGTCTATCTCCTCTATGACATATAGCCATGAAAAATCAAGAAGTTCACTACAGTTCTGTAGGAATGAGACATGAGGCATGTAAAAGGTTAACATGTAAATGACACATTCACTTCTAGCAATTAAAAAGTTCTAAAATGCACTGAAAGCTTTTGAAACATTTTTAAAATTTGGGTAAAATGAGATTGCTCCCAAGAATAACTCTTCTTAATCCTAGTAAATGGCTCAGAAATTGAAACACTAAAGAAATCTTACATATAGCACAATTTTCTTTTGAGTTATGTATACATTAAGTTAAAACATGTAGAAATTTAAATTTCTTTTAGCCCATCTAGCTATGTAAGGATGAAAGGATAAGCCAGCAGAATGATTGGGATGTGACCCATGTAGTCCCAATACTGCTAGACACCGTGGCCAGAAAGGGGACGTTTACAAAGAGAAGGGGAGAATTTTCTTCTTTCTATCAAGCCTCTCATCTCTTTCTATCTAGAAGGCACATGGGGACCACTGATGGCTTATGTGTAACAAGAATATCGAGTGGAATTTCCCTTGCTAGAAGATGGGGAGTAACTCTGTCCCTGGGTGGCACTCCACTTGTTCTTGTAAAGCAAGTACTGAAATCTACGTGGCAGAACCTCCTTCACTTTGTTATCAGGTAAACCTTAGCTGAACTTTCTGTTTTTCTATTTCTGATTCTTAGAATTAGTTTCTTAGCATGTACTTTCCTAACATTACTCCTTAAAAGGAAAATCAATTAAAACAATAAGTGTTGTGTTGGCAAGATGGCTTATGTGTAATGGTGCTTGCAGTAACAGTCCGGTGGTCCTAGTTCAGTCTCTGGATTTCTCCCAAATCCCATTCCAACTCCTAAAAGTTATATTCTCACCTTCACACATACCCTTCCAGAGAAAGAGAGAGAGACAGAGAGAGAGAGAGATGACAGTGAGACATACACACATATTTATACGCACACATGCATACCTATACAAAGTAAAATAGGTTTTAAAAGGTGAATGTCTCTCAAGAAGACATTTTTTTTTAACCAAAAGTTTACTGGTTCCAAATAGTGATATCCAGAATTGTAAGACATCAAAATAAGTAAGATTTCATGTACTATCTTACATTAATAATATTTAGCAAAATAAGGTAATTATTGATAATAAAATGCTAAGCAAAGGTCATGTGTGATGCAAGGCATATTCTGGGAGATTCAAAATAAATTAAATAAATATACCATCACCACTTCTATTCAACACTGGAATAGAAATCCTAGCCAATACAGTAAGGCAAAATTGAACAGAAAGCTAAAAATTATTAACAAGGGAAAATGAAAATTATCACTTTTTACAAACACTATAAACAGAAAATTCAACACATCTAAATTTTTTTCTAAAGAATTGAATTTAGTAAGATCAGTATCTCTGAAGACTTTCATGTTTCAATATGTTATCAACAGAAATAGAAAATGCATATATGTAGTTTGAGACAGAGTTTGCAGCCAAATATTCCTGACATTTTAGCAAGCTGGTATCAGGGGAGCAATGCATGTTATGGTCCCTACAGCTTATGCCAGTTCTTTTCTGTGTATTGAAAAATATTCAACTCAATGATCAAATTTATTCTACCAAGAACATTTCAACAGCATATGCAGAGAGTTTGGAATATTCTGTATTGCTGAATTATTAGAAAGTGCAGACAAAAAGGAAATACATAACACAATAAAGAACGAATCATTCAAACCAACTTAGCAACTAAGAATGTACAGGTTGCCCTCGTTTGCGCATATTGATTGGCAATGCCCACCATCATTAGATAGATACTTATAAGAAATATAAAATGAAATTCCACCTCTAGAAGTATCATAAAACAAAAAGTATGAGCATTAAGTTTGTTGCTAAAATGAGGGCGAAATTTTAGGTCAGCTTTGCTGTTTGGTATGAGCCCCTGATCAGGTGAGAGTGTGTCAGGTTCCTTATTTACAATGGGCTAATGACCACAGTTGTTCTCTCTTAAGATAGTTGCACAGTGGTTGGGATTTGGCAAACACAAGACTCAGGGACACTGGAGATATGTTCATCTCTCACCTGTCCTTACTACATCCAAGTTTTACTGACTTGCATTCTTTTCTTTTCTTCTTTTTTTTTTTTTTTTTTTTTTTTTTTTTTTTTTCTGTTGCCAACACACTTAGGTCTAGATAATTTCCTTTAAGTCCTGTCTTTCCCAGCCCCCATGCCAGAAATGATGCTATGGACCTGATGGAGATTCTCACTCTTGACTCCACTTCTGTTCTAGGCTGTCCAAACAGCCTGCTAACTATTCACATTGCACCTCTGAAGTCTGCCTTGGTTACGTGTGCATCTTGCAGCTTCATGAGCTTTACTTAGGATTCACTTCTTTACAACACAAAGAACCTCGTGAGAACACAGTTTCTTCCTTTACCTCATTTGAAAGCAGTTCGTTTAATTCTCAATGAACTACCTAAAAAGATGAGGAAGAAACCAATACCCTAGGTGCTCCAGGTGCTGGCTATATTGCTTCCCAAGCAAAGGTCTCAACTACTAGTTACTTCTGCTGCTGATACTGCCATATTTATTAATGACAAGATTACTGCTATTTCTTAGTTTAGATGTCATCTACATTTAAATGACAGCCAATACTTCAAATTGAGGTAGCTGAGGAATTGGGTTTTTTAATCTCTGCCTTCTCTACTTCTTCCCCTCCCGTTATGCACATGTACAGTGTAGGGGGCTAGGGACTATGACAGTGGTCAAAGTAGAAGTTTCTGTCATGTTCCATGCTCACTCCTTTGTCTCTCTATTCTCCCAACAGTAATTACTTCATATTGCCTCCTTCCTTTGGTTCTGACTCACTTTACGCCTAATAAAGAAACAGCAACTAATCGGGTTTTTAATTAAAAAAATGTTATAAGTAAAGTTAATTTGACATTAATGGTTTACAAAAAGAACCAAAATTTCCAACAGTCATATATACTTATGAGACTTATATGCTACCTCATAGCATGCATTGATAAAGTATGTGTATTGCCTAATGTGTTAATGTGAAGGCAATAATTTTATTTGTAAAGTTAAAGTTATGGCATTTTCAAGTATATTCCTAGAATTCTAATTAACACTAGCTAATGAATTGAGCACAAGAGCCAAGCATACTGTTAGAAAAAGCTAATGAAAGGCCAACAGAATGTAATTATCCTTCAGCACAAGAGCAATCAAGAGGACCAGTGCAACTTTGAAGCATGTAACTGCATGACACAGACACAGGGAAGATGACTTCATCCATTTGAAATAGATATTTACCATGTTTCCTATGTGCTCCCCAATGTGCTTTAATTTAAGCAGCGACTGGCATTAGTATGTACTTCAATGGATACATTTCTTAATTTGTGAATAAAAAAGTTAGCATTATCATATTTTATTAATAAAGAATTTATAGAAATAACTATAGTACTTCAATTCTAGAAAAACACCAGAACTGATGACAGCCTTATTTGTCTAGAACTAGAAGCAGCCCTCAAGTGCTTTCTCATGGAATGCAAGCTGTCCTTCCCATTATATTGTAATCAGTGCATGCCAAGTACAGCTCTTCAATGCTTTTGTCAGTAGCTAAACAGTGTCTTGGTCACTGTTCTATTGCTGTGAAAAGACACCATGACCTTGGCAACTCTTTATAATTGGGGTGGCTCACTTATACTTCAGAGTTTCAGTCCATTCACATCATGGTAGGACATGGTTGTATATAGGTAGACATGGTACTAGAGAAGCAACTGAGAGTCCTACATCCTACAGTCTCAGACACTGGGTGGTATCTTGAGCATAGGAAGCCTCAAAGCCTGCCCTCATAGCGACTCACTTCCTCCAACAAACCTACATATCCTAATAGTGCTACTCCCTATGAGCTTATGGAAGCCAATTACATTAAAACTATCACATCTGACTTAAAGTTCCAGAGATTTAGTCTATTGTTATCATGACTGGTAGCCTGGAAGTACACAGGCAGACATGGTACTGTAGAAGTACTTGAGCGTTCTACATCCAGATCTGCAGGCCCTAGAGAGAGACACTGAGCAAGGCACAGGCTTTTGAAACCTCCAATCCTGCCCTCCAGTGACACACTTCCTCCAACAAGGCTATATACCTCCTAATCCTTCTAAATAATACCATTCTCTGGTGATTAAGCATTCAAATATCAAGCCTATGTGGGCTATTTTTATTCAACCCACCACACATAGGTAGAACAAGATAATGCATCTTGACATTTCTTTTTCTCAGACACTGATTTTTACAGTTGTTTGAAACAGGTCACAATTTTTTGTCCCTTAAGCTACACAGAATTACATATATTTAAAGAACTGATATTTACACTCAGAAAAACTTGAAGCAATTGTCAAAATTTATAACCCAGGCCTTTGGACATAAAAGTTTAGTACTATAAATTCTATTGAAAATGAACATAACACACAGCGTCACTGTTCCCACACTCCCACACTTCCCAGGCACTGGCTGTAAAGAAAACACATGCTCTGTGCTTCCTGTGCTTACCTCTGCTCTCTTCTATCCTACCAAGCCAATGGTATTTAGGATACTGCTGGAGCATTTGTTCTTCGGAGTCATTACATTAGAGAGAGAAGGAAATCCTTCTCCTTGGGCACTTCACTTTTCAGTATTACTCATAGGCATTCCAGTTTCAAGTCTTGGTCTAAGTGATAAACTACTTTACTTCTCCCTGCCATTTCGTCATCTGACACAAATGAACATTTTCTTTCTTATTTTCACCCATGAATCTCCAAACAATTTATTTTACATTAAACTCACCTCCCTGTGGGGCCATTGACATCCATTCCAGCCAGCCTTTGCAAAGTCTAGTTCCACTGCTTAAAACATACTTGGCCCTTCCCTTGCCTCTGAAATTGTGCTAATTTTTCACATGCTGTGCCCTCTTCTCTGTGAAACAACAAGTGTACCATTGCCATGTGGCAGGGCACCTCATTAGATTCCCCAGGACACAGAAACAAATGAAGTAAGACCACTCTGTCACAACTTATATTCTAAAAAATACAGCAGAAAAGATTAATTACAGGTCTAGGGAATAGCTCAGAAGTAGACGTCTTGCCTAGTGTGTACAAGAACTTGTGTCTGATTCTTGTTGCAGGAGATAATGTGTTTCAAAGTGTAGTTGTAATATAATATTGTGTTAATTACATTGAAATAAACGTGTGAGTTCTTTAATGTGGAATCTATGCCATTCCATGGAAGCACAAGACAGAAAGAGGTGGCAGCCTCAGAAATCTGGTAGACTTCCCCCAAAGGTAACAATGCAGGGAAAGAGGAGCACTTGTAACTGGGTAATGGATAAAAGAGATCATTGTCCCTGACACAAAACAATGAATCTCACCTCTGTTCATTTCTATGAACTCTGGTACAAATGCTGTGGTGGTTGGAAAGAAAATACCCCCCCCCAAAGGGAGTGGACCTATGATGGGAGATGTCATTCTGTTATATATTTCTCATACTGGTTAATGAATAAAGCACTGTTGGCCAATAGGAAAGCAAGATAGGCGGGACTAGGAAACAAGGAGGAAAGAGGAAATAGGAGGAGTCAACATGGAGAGACTAGAGAGATTAGAACCTCCGGCCCACTCTCCGGTAAGATGAGACCACATGGAAATACTTAGATTAATAGAAATGGGTTAATAATTAAGACAGAGCTAGCTGATAAGAAACAAGTAACTGGCCAACAGCATTATATCAAATACAGAGTCTCTGTGTGTTAATTGGGGCTGGCACGGCAGTGGGACCAGACCGGTGGGAAAAACATTACTCGCAACAATATGGTGCCACAGCTTGGCTAATGAGAACTTCCACTTAAAATTTAACAAAAGCTTAAAAAGGGGTTTTAGAAACAAAAGAACAAAGACAAGCAAGGCTTTTTGCTAGCAGCATTTTTCTGGGTTGGACTCTGTTTTGCGAGAGACAAACAGAGACTTGTGCGGCTCCTTTAAGGAAGGTTTCCTGACTCAGTATAAGCAGCAAAAAAAAAAAAAAAGCATGGCTTTTAAGAAACTCTGGTGTGTACGAGAGCTGGCAATAGCAGTGACCACATCTCCAAGCCGACAACATGCTTCTGGATAGCAGAGTAGACCAAGGCAGTGAGCACAGCTCTCAGTTGTGGCAGTAAAATAGCCACCACCATCTTTGATCAACCGCGGCTAATACAACTATGACTTTCATTTCAGCAATGCTCTTGTTTACCAGATAAAAGACTCGTGGCCACAAAAAGATAAAGATTTACAGTAAAGACAGATTCACATTAAGAAAAACCTCTAAAGGTTTGCAGTGTGTTTAAAAAAATATGTAGGCTTGGGAGAGAAAAAGAATAAAATGGTTTTTAAAAGACAGAGAGGAACTGGGTGTGGAGCCACACACCTTTAATCCCAGTACTCGGGAGACAGAGGCAAGCAGATCTCTGTGATTGCAAAGTAAACCTGGTATGCCGAGTGAAGTGTAGGACAGATAAAAGTTACACAGAGAAACCCTGTCTCAAAAAATAAAAACATAGAACTAACAGAAACAGAGTAATAAAAAAGCCATGTAAAGATGGAGAGAATCTGGATACTGTACAGTATTATATTATCTTTGTATCATTTTACTGCTGAGGAAATAACAACAACTGTTAAAATAAATGCTGCTGGATCAATCCAATTTATATATTTTAAAAATACTTTGACTCCAAAATGTAAGGTCAAGGACAGGTTACTGGGAAAAAGGATTTCTATTTTTGTTTCCACAGAGAATGAAAAGCTGTGGATTCCTTCTAGTCTAAAATGGTTTGTTCAAGCAAGACCTCCTGAAACAATGTCTATGGGACAAAGCAGCCTTACAGACTACAGCCAGGATTTCTGCATCTTCTTAGAACCCCCATGACAGCGCCCCCTACCAGCAGGAAGCAGTTTGGAAAGAACTACACCCAAATTCCCAAATATTTATAAATGTTTGTTTTCATTTAAATGGATTTGATTATATGTGGTTAATGATCAGAACCAATATTTTTAAAGGTAAAAAGGGGTTTATGGTATAGATATAAATACTTTGTTTTGAAATGGATTTTCATTTATTGATACAATTTAAGGTCAATTTTGTGATATGTATATTTCTCCTATTGTTTAGGCATTGTGTTTATGTAGCTCATTTAAATATAATGTATAATGTAGTACAGATTATAGATAATTATCTATGATAGTCAAAGCTTAGAGTTAAGTTAGTTAGGTTTTTCAAGATACACAGAGATGTATTTGAGATAGATAGGCATTCTTCAAACCTTTCAAAGACCTACAGAATATGGCATTTAAAATGGTTTAGGGTTTTTCTTGACAGTGACACATAAATGCTCCTGGCAACACCACCTGCACCAGAAAGGAAGATGGAAGATTGACATTGAAGAAATGCATTATGAAGTTACTTCCAATATGGCAAGGCTAGCCATTTGGACAAGATACTGCTCTTGTCTGGAATGTTTGACTTTATGATGTATAAACTTGACATGCAGGACCCAAAGAAAAGTGACCACTGATTCAAGATGAACATTGCTACAGAGTTCTTGCTTCATGGAAGAGTCTACCAGACAGTCTGCAGGACATAGAGAAAAGTAACTGCAAACTGACAATACAGGTGGAGAATTTAAAGTTTCCTGATTTTCAGAGTGTGCTAGACCTATAGGCTGAAGATGGAAGATTACAGAAGAACTTTGGATGACTGCCCAGGCAGTGAGTTGTCTCTGTAGTTTCTAGAGTTTATATATTATCCTTTTGTGGTCTTTGATGGAGTTGAAAACAGATAGTTATTGTTATAGTTTTCCTTAGTTAGGATTAAAGATAAGTTACATAGAAATAAGACTTTAGACTGACAAAGATAGGATAGATGATGAAATATTTTCTTTAAATCTTGCTAAATGTTAATGGACTAAACATTGTTAAATATAGTTCTTATTTGATAACCGTTTTGTCATATGTAATTTTACTATGTTAAAGTTAAAGCCCTCCTTTTTATTTTAGAAAGAAAAAATGATGGGAGATGTCATTCTGTAAATATGTTTCTCTTATTGGTTAATGAATAAAGCACTGTTGGCAAATAAGAAAGTAAGATAGGAGACAAGGAGGATTCTGGGAGATGTAGGATGAAGTCAAGATGTAGGATATGGAAGAAGAGGTCTGCGCCTTCTCTCCAGTAGGATAAGACCATGTGGGAACACTTAGATTGGTAGAAATTGGTTAATATTTAAGATAGAGCTAGCCAGTAAGAAGCTCTAGCCATTGACCAACAGCTTTATAACAAAAAAAATTTGAGGTGCAATCTACAAAATATCTGTAACTGCTTAAAATTATAGGATTATTTTTCAGAAAATATTAGGGAATTATTGCAAATGATAGAGACTA
This sequence comes from Phodopus roborovskii, assembly GCF_943737965.1. Taxonomy (NCBI): domain Eukaryota; kingdom Metazoa; phylum Chordata; class Mammalia; order Rodentia; family Cricetidae; genus Phodopus; species Phodopus roborovskii. Next base: position 17,264,428 of record NW_026126511.1, read on the forward strand.
AAGGAACAAGATTACTAAATACTGCAACTGATCTTGAATTGGACCCTGGACCAGAACTAGTGTAGCATTCTTCCTCTGGTTTACTCTCTTGCTCTCTCTTTCCTTGCCTTGCCACTGATGAGTGGTCTGCTAAGGGTGATGAGCCCACAAACAAGTGAAATGATTTCTATTAGAGTACCATATGCTGAATTTTTGGAAATATCCCTCACAAGCACTGTTCTGGGAAAAATATGCATTGAAAACATGGAAAGAAATTGAAATTTAGATGAGAGGGTGAATGGCAGGTGAATAAAATAATCTTGAAATAGCAGCCTAAAGACTGACAGAAGATTAAAAACTGTCACCGTGGCCACCTGCTGGTGCCTCATCATGTCTAGATTAGAATGTGAAAGTAATAGGTAAAAATAGAGGTGTAGATGTTCCTTTTTTGCTGAATCTACAAAGAAAGATTCCAGCCAACAGGTTTGTGTGGATCTTTCCTCTTTTCTTCTTCCTTCCTTCCTTTCTCTCCTTCACCATTTTTTTTTTTTTTGAGAAAACAGACATTGCTATTTATAAAAACTTGAGAAACTGGAAAATGAAGGTGGCAGGTGTCAAAAGCCTACCCTGGTCTTAGCTACCAGTGAAATCTGGATGTCTACCAGGCACATAACCTTTGCTCAAATTCAGCAGCCTCCTCAGCTCTTCATTCTGCTGACAAGGATGGAATCCTCATTTCTCATTCCAGGTTGTCAGAAAACAGAGAATAGTGGGATGCAGGATTCACATATCCTGGTGATGCCTTCAAATGGTGTCTTATTCCTCTTGGGAGTCTCCCAATCCTAATGTTTTCAACCTGCCATTTTCAACCTGTCAAAAGTTGAAGGTGGAGAATTTAAAATCCGGGGATGAACTTGAGAAAGGAAGCTGAGATATGCTTCCTGGATCTCCCCCGAATGACTTTCCTCACATCCACTCCAGATGAAGACATTTAAAATTCCATGAATTGTGGCACTTTATCTTTAAAGGAAAGACAATGGAGTATATGCTAAGGAGATCTGAAATACATGTATTGAATAAAATTTGAAGTAAAAATTCAAGTAACAGCACTGGCTTAACAAGAAGTTATCAGCAGCCACATTTGTACTTAAACAACAGCAACACAGAAACAGTTAACAGGGATAAGAGTCAGGAGAGGAAGTCTCGAGCCTTGGAACTGCATAGATTTTGAACAATGTTAATTCTAGTCTAATGCGCTCTGCTTAGGTACTTAAAATATAGATGCATATGTGTAATCTTATATATGAAAATTTATGTATCAACCGATTTCTCAGCATCCTGTAGAAACATTAATTTACTAATATAAGATATCATACATATTTATATATTGATACATGCATTATTTAATTGCAAATGCTTATATGCATATATAGTTATAAGAGGGGAACTTCTAAAAATCCTTACAACACTGTTTTAGGTTTTCTGTATTTTTAATTGAAAGTAACTTTTTTTATACAATAGATTCTAATCATGATTTCTCCTCCCTCAACTCCTCCCAGATCTCCCCATGCACCCAAGAACATGCCCTTTCTTTCTTTCTTTCTTTCTTTCTTTCTTTCTTTCTTTCTTTCTCTCTTTAGAAAACAAGCAGGCAAACAAACAAAAGTTAAAAAAGAAAAACAGAAAGAAAGAATGAAAAGACTGAAAAAAAAGAATAAAGTGCAAAACAACACACAATCCATAAAAACACAAAGAAAATTCCACAAAACTGAATGTGTATAAAAAGACAACTTTGAGTTTGCTTAAATTAAACACACACATTGGGAAAAATGACTTACAGTCCTCCTTGCCTTTTTAATCAGTTTTGCACTGTAACCACGAAAGAAAAAATGTGATGGTCGGAAACCTGAGGCTGAACACTACTCACTTTAGACTAGTTGGGGACTGATCGGGACCAATGCAGCCAAATTGAACTGAACCTAATCAATGCAAATTAAGACCTCCAGCAATTAAGTAATTCTCTAACCCTTGCACATAGGAGAGAGCATGAAAAGGAACATGAGATGATACAGGGCTACATAGCCAGGGAAAGAGAACATCCATTACATCAAACTTTACATGGGTGTTAGCTCACAGGTTTGTCTGGCAAATTTTACCGTAGTACAGTAGCTAGAGATGGTACCAGTGTCTAGAAAAGGGCAAAGGCTTTTGCAATATTAAAACATATCTTAGAAACTGACTTTTAAAAGTGAAAAACACCATAGAACCTCTGCTAATACATGTTCCTTTTTCCTACATAAGTCTTAGAAAAATAAACCCATATAATAAGTATCAGTTCATCTATGGAGCTTTCTGGCTAAATAAGAAATTAGATATTTTTAATACCTTAATGCTTCAATTATTCTGAAATTATTTAAATAAACTGATGATTTTTTGCAAGAAACCAGAGTCAGAATATCTAGTTAATCAGCTCTGCTCTCAGGAAATGAATATTCCATTTTCTTGGGCTTCAAGATGAACTAGAAGCTACATAACAACACCCAGAGAAGGTAATGCCAACAGAACAGACATTACTATTATAAATCAAATATTAACTCCAATTTCATCCAATGCATGTGAATAATATACCTCTGTAAGCCCCATTTTACAAATGAAATTTTGTAGTGTTGGTATTAAAAATAGTTTTTATCCTATTAACATTTTATCAAGATATTAGATTATAGCTTATTTAAAAAATAAAACATTTTTCTGTTCTCATTTTAACTGAATAATGTGAGTTCATAAGCTCTATTAGAATATAGGAAAGCCTATTTTAAATGAACACTGAACTTCATTTATGAATTCACGGGCACACACACACACACACGCACACACACGATAGAGAAACAGAATTAGAAGGAGAGTGAATATAAAAACTTGTGCAATTGTTATTTCTAAACTAGATATACCTGCAAGAGCTAATTTGTAGAACTCATTGATAGTATGGAATGATGATGTCTATTAATAAAATCTGACCAACACCTGAAGAATTCAACACGAAATGTGGGAAATATCAATGTCTAAATCCTTCCCTATGGATCCTTTAGTATCATCTCAGTATTTATTCTCAGCATGTAGCACTAATATGAACTATGTTTATTCCCCCCAAATACTTGTTTAATAAAAAAATGCTTCCACTTGAAGGATTAAATGAATAGTCAAGACAAATCTTAGCATTTAATCCAATTATTGAGCCAAAAGATTCTTTGGAGCCTCATTGGGAGATAGTAGGTAGCAATGCTTCATTTATGCATAGGAAATCCAAACTACCCAAGAAGTCAACAGAAATCATTAAATCAAATCCAATTTATTATGCATTATATTTGAACTATAACTGGGATTGTAGATTCAATAGAAATATGTTACTATGGTACTTAGGCATTTCAGAAGCAATGAACGCAACATAAAGTTAATTTTATGCAAATCTGGGCAGCAATCCTAATTTGAGAGGCCACATACAAAGAGTTAGATGAATAGTTATATCTTTGCCTCAGCTTTTGCCATAGCACACTACACATGGTATGCCCCAATATATATTTGTTAGGTTAAATTTGACTAACTTGGAATAAGGTTGAGAGCAAAGATTCTACAAAACATTTTTCAGAACTGTTGATTATATTAACTTTCCCCAATTCATTTAGATTTTAATCTAGTTAGTATCTCAATTAAAAATAAACAGAAAAGATTTTTAAATCTCCATTTATAAACTTTATGTCTCCCACAAACATGTAGAAGCAAATATACTGACACACAAATGTGCTATTCTTGGAGTTTTATTGTTGATCAAAATTAAGCATGTCAAATTTCAAGTCGACTAAATGGATATGGAAATGTGACTATAAGTGTCAAAAAAGAGTTGGACCCCTCTGTATAACAAGCATACACACCCAGGAACTTACTAGAACAGTCTCTATGTGTTTGTGCTAAAATTCTCTGTGGAGGATCAAATGAGAGGTTAGTGTGCACTTGTTCTTTGAAAAACATTATGGGTTTCAGAGCATCCAAGAACAATGTAAAAATCTACATTTGTAAGGAGTTAGGTTTTTTCTGCCCGCTGCAGAGTCTTGTCCTGCCACCACGCCAGCCCCAAATAATACACAGAGACTCTGTATTTGATACAATGCTGTCGGCCCGGTTACTTGTTTCTTATCGGCTAGCTCTGCCTTAATTATTAACCCATTTCTGCTGATCTATGTATTTCTCTTACCGGGGAGCCGGCTGGCATTCTGCTTTCTCCAGACTCTCCATCTTGGCTCCCCCTTCCTCCTTCCTATTTCCTCCTTGTCTCCTAGTCCCTCCTATCTTCCTTTCCTATTGGCCAACAGTGCTTTATTAATTATGAGAAACATATTTACAGAATGGCATCTCCCATCATACATTTACTAGCAATTACTGTTAAGAACAAAACTCTCAATGTTTTGCTGGACCCGGACACACAGATGGCCCAGACATGAATGTGAGGGAGACTGGGAGGGACGGACAGGATGGTAGCAATATGGGAGATGGTTAGGAGTGAGAGGCATCAGTGTCCATTGTGTACATATATGAAAAATGTTTAAGAAAATGTTCACTTAATAATAAAAAGTAAAGAAAAGTATCCTCAGAGCCCAAAACAGCCATCTTCTGTACCCATGCAAGGCCTCAAGTAGAGGGACTGGGAGACCAACCCAGACACAAACCTTTGACCTATGTCTTGTCCTGCGTGCAGAGTGCTCTGGGACTGGAGCCTAGCAGAATTGTCATCCAAGGGACCAGAGAGACTTCATCCAGCAACTGATGGGAGCAGATGTAGAGCTCCACAGCCAAACCTTAGGCAGAGCCTGGGGAGTCCTGTGGAGGAGGGGGATAAAGGATCACAGGAACCAGAGGGGGCAGGGACACCACAAGAACCAAGCCCACAGAATCAATTTACTGGGACTCCTGGGGGACATTAGCGATCAGAGAGCCTGTGGGTGTCTGACCCAGGTGTTCTGCATATACGTTATGGCTGAGAAGCTTGGTGTTCTTGTGGGGTTCCTAACAGTGAGAGTTGGGACTGTCTCTGAATCTTTTGCCTACCTGAGCGATCCTTCTACTGGGTTGCTTCATCCACCCTTGATGTGATGGCATGTACCTGGTCTTATTGTAGCATATTATGCGGTGTCTGGTGGATGTCCCTGGGAAACCTCTCTTTTCTGAGGGGAAGCAGAGGTAGGTGGATTAGGGGGAGTGGAAAGTGGAGGGGGGGGACTCAATAGGGTGGGGAACTGCAGTCAGGGTGTAATATATGTGAGAATTGTTTTTAAAAGAAAAGAAATGTCCTAATTATTACTATAAAAAATCAAGCAAAAGAACTCCAATATTTAAAAAAATAGAGAAAGTTACTATTTTTATTTTCAGTGTTGATAGCATTTGCAAAGTCCCCAATGTGATTATCTAAATATTCAGTCTTCAGTATTCTTCTCTCCCTCCTATACCCCAAGGGATACGAGTGGGATGGGGCAGGGTGTGGGGTGGGAGTCATCATTTTCCTCTCAGTTTCTTTGTCTTCCTCATGTGGTCAAGCCCTCCTTCAGGCTCATTTGGTTGTACAGGCCAGGCTAGGTAGCTGTGTTTTAAGAATATGAACTGACTTAGTTCTAGTGTCGACCTGAGAAAACACATCAAAATAGCAGATCATGAAGCTAAATTAAGCTTGCTGCTCTTTTTTAATTTAACTTTTTCTATAATCTATAGCAAAGTTCAGAAAAAGTCGATAATTCTAAAAGAAATGTATCACAGTGTAGATGCAAGAAACAGGAATGGTGAAACAGCATTAAGTTCCCAGAGCATCCCACCTTGCCTACCATAATATGGAAGTTCAAAGCCATCTAGTGTCTGCAAGCCACACCCAGCCTATGAGCTGCAAGACAACCACAATGTGAAGTGTTAGGTCATAACAGGGGAAATTAAAAAGGAAAAAAGGCTGAGGCATTATTTTGGTGGTAATTGACATACAAACTGCCCAATTTCAGTACTAATTTAGTTGATTATTTTGAGATTTTTAGTCAAATTTGGATATTCTCCAAAACAAAACTGATCCTAAAATAATTTTTTGCTTAGGTTGGCACAAACCCTAGATAACCCTCCACACTATTGTGTGCACAGTATTGTCTGGGATTCCTAGCACTTGTAAGGATTTCAATATGTGAAAGCAAAGAGTCTTTCTTCTATACCCTGTGTTAGAAATGAGATGAGATTTATGGCATCACACCCAGCACTCAAGAAAGCCTCATCATGCCCCCCACAAGCACCATTTCTCTTAACGAGGTATGTGCCATCTTATCTGGCTTACATGAAGTGTTTAATGTCTACCTTTGTAAGTCCTATAGAGAGTTTTGCTTTCTTTGTTCAGAATTGTTTGGTTATTACAGATGCAAACATTCTTAGTATTCTTATTTTATATTGCAAATAATCCTTTCAAAGATTTAAACAGTAATAAAACACACACACACACACACACACACACACACACAATGAACACAATGAAGAAACCAAGAAACTATTTAAGTAGGAGTCTTATCCCCTAACACAGGGCTCTTTAGTTTTATACCAGATCAGGCCAGAATCTGAAGCAGAACCTTCATTTCCTCCCATGTCTGAAGCCAAATATTTTGACCAGCTGCTTCAGGATCTGGGCTAATATTAAGGCAGCTAGCTCAAGTAACCACTAAGAGGGGAAATTTAAATGAGCCCATCCTGCAAACTTCTGTTTGACTCGGCATGTCCACCTGGAACCTGGAAGCTGTGAATATTAAGAGAGAGAGGGCGGTGAGAGGCCAAGGTCCTCCTCAAGTTGCCCTTACCCATCTATCATGAATCATTTCCTAATTAAATCCAAGGTTGGGATTTTCATTCATTCAAGATTCTGAGTTTCTACTCCACAAGCAATACTGATAATATTTCATATTCTGTCTTCAGTGTTCCCTTTCTCCTTTCTTTTCCTCAGTGGGTAGAAATCATGCTGTGGGGGTGAATATTATTTTTTTCCAATTTCTTTGTCCTATTTATATGTGCAACTGCCTTACAGATTCCTTTGCTTTCACAATGGTCAAATTTTTCCATGGAGAACAGAGCTGGTATGCAAAAGTAAAAGCAATTACATGGAATTTCCTCTTTCGATAGTGAACATGACTAGGTACTGGAGATATAATTCAGTTCATAAAGTATTTGCCCTACATGCAAAATGCCTGGGTTTCATCCTCAGAACCACTTAAAACTGGGCATGGTGGCACATAGTTTTAATCCCATCACCTTGGGATGTAGAGGCAGGAATATCAGACGATAATCTTTAGTCACATAGTAATAATGGGGTCAACCTAGGCTACCTGAAACCCTGTCTTTAAAATAAAATAAAGATAACTCATCTATATGGTATAGATTGATCATTAAGCAGTACCATCTAACTGGAAATAAGGTGAAATTACTAAGTAAACATTACTTAGTATTGTAGTTTTCTCCCTTTGCATGCCATATTCAATTTCATTACTATTGTGGTATTAGTAGGAGGTATGGAATTTGCATAAGTGTTCATATCCATAATATTCTCAGTCCTTTTAAGTAACAAGTTAGAAAACTAAACAGAACTCTATGACTGATATTGCCATGTGCCATTTTGAGTAGCATGTGTCTAGAGACTATTTAGCATGAATAAATACATGTAAATAAATAAAGCTTCTTCTATGAAGAGGCTTTTAGCATTTTTATTTATTTGTTTAAAAAACATATTGACTAAGAAATGAATAAATATTGATGTACTGCTATTGCTATGGCAAACTTACATAATATTTAAATGATACATGTAAGACTGTATGCAAAATGTTGAAGAATCAAGAAAAATGTTAATCAAAGCAGAAATTATTGCGTGCTGATTATATTTGTATAAAACTTCAGATCTCTACAGTGAAAAAAACCACAAGACATGTAAGTGTAGGTTTACACTTTATTTCTTTATTTCAGCAAAACATTCATGTGTACAATAAAAATAAAAGATTAAAACAAAAGTGGTAGTTAGTGCCTCAATTAATGCTTTACTTGGAGTTCTTGAATTCACATGACTGGATTAGCTAACTTGAGACTGATTTATGGGTACCAGAAACATTGCTCAGTGGTTAGTATATCTACATCGGGCTACTCACAGCTGCAGCTCAAGCTGCATAGGATCCAGCACCCTCTTCAGCCTCTTCAGGTACCTGTACTCACATAGCATACATTCACACACACACACACACACACACACACACACACACACACACACACACACACTTAAAAATAAGGAGAAATCTTAAAAAGAGTGAGTTATTATAAAGGGATTTTGCCCCGTGTTTTATCTCATTCACATGTGCCTTCTTGCTTTAAATGTCACCATTAAAGCAGCATGAAGCCATCACCAGAAGATAGGCAAGCACCTACACCTAGCACCCAAAACTATGAACCAAAACAAAACAAGCTCCTTTTCTTTTATAAAATACTCTGCTTCAATCATTTTGGTACTAGCAGAAAATGAGCTCAGCAGATAAGAGTACATGTTACACAGGATGAGCACCTGGGTTCACAGTCCCAGAATCCACATAAGAAGCTCAGTGTGTCTATACATACTGTGCTGTAACCTCCACCCTAGGGAAGCAGAGACAAGGAGAGCACTGTGGCTTGCAAGTTGATAAACTAGCTCCAGATTCAAAGGAATATGATGGAGAGTGATGAATCTGGATACCTGACGTCCTTATCTGTCTTCTACCCACATACATATATGCAAATGAACACATGCACATACACACACACACAGAGAGAGAGAGAGAGAGAGAGAGAGAGAGAGAGAGAGAGAGAGAATGAGAAAATGCATTGGGCTAAAACATCTCATTATTCCATATTTAATTTATCCCTTTAAGTAGCTGTCTAGGATATGGAAATTTTTGTTTAAATTATTATGTTCTTATTGCGATCACTTTTTACAGTTTGTCTTTATAGAATATGCCTGTGTATCTGTATATATGAGCATATATATAATTCCACCAAGAGGATGTTACAACTCTAAATATTTATGCACCAAACACAAGGCCATCCAAGTTCATAAAAGAAATACTACTACAGTTTTAAAATCAAATACTAACCCTAACATAGTGATAGTGAGTGATTAAAATAGCCTGCTCTTGCTAATAGATCAAATAGAGAAAAACTAAACAGAGGCATGCTGGAGTTAAAAGAACCCCACAAATCAAATGTACTTAACAAATATCCACAGCCACCCTAACACTAAAGAATGTGCTCCCTTCTCAGCAGCTCATGGAACTTTCTCCACATTGACCAATGCAATTTGTTGACCAGTGCCAAACAGTCAGTCCTGAAATAAAGCAACATTGTGCAGACTCAACGGGTTATACTTATGAATATATATGTATATAATGCGTGCATGTAATAATATAGGACAAAAAGAGGAAATGAGCATGGAGGAGAGGGGAGAGGAGTATATGGGAGATTCGGAGGGAGGAAAGTGAAGAGAAATATAACTTGAAATAAAGATTTAAAAAAAAAAAAAAGGGTGTGCAGTGGCTGAGGAATGACTTCCAAGGTTTTCTATAGAGACCTTCATCTATAGCGTTGGAACCTTACAAATAAATATTAAAATTCCATCACCGTTATTTAATTGTTATGTGACCTATATGACCTTGAACAAGACATTTACTCTCTATATTGCCCTACCAGATATCTATTGATACATATTTTCCTATAACCACTGCATAAAAACAACAAAAATGCCTAGGGAGAAATGTGAGTGAGTTTTTCTATATTTAACAGAAATAAGCCCCGTGCAAAGAGGTACCACACCACTATAAACTTCCAAGACAAGATACATGCCTTCCCTGATGGCAGTGCATGAAGCTGTGTCTACTCTTCCCACATGACAGAGACTTGTGGTGTGCAAAGAAACATAGCCACTAATCAGGCAGACAATACTGCAGACTTCCAGTTCCTCTGTGTCAGAGGACATCACAGTGTTTGTCAGATGGAAGCAGGCTCCTGTGAAAGAGAGGCACATTTGCCTGAAATGGATACTTCATCATCCTAAAGCACCAAGAACTCCTCACAGCAGCTTGCGTTCCTGGGGAATCTGGCACAGAACCAACTGAATGGCTACAGTGACCAATGACATTACCCAGTCCTAAGAAATCATTCCTTTGACTTGAAAAGACACACAGGTCATAGGGTAAGGCATTACATCTCAGCCCTTAATTTAAGAATTAATGAAAATAAATATTCAAAATGTCAAAGGACATTGACAAGGCATTGGAATCCCATCATCTGCTATTACTAGGGTACTAATAGAGCATCTTTGGATATTGTCAACAGAAAACACACAGGTTCTGGGCAGTCAAAGCATGAGTGAATCCTCTGGAACAATAATATCTCAAGATATTACAGAAGGAACTGAACAATAGAGGATTCAAGAAAGAAAATAATTAAAGACTCTTTGGAAATCTTAGGGCAGGAGTTCAGAGGCATTTTTATGGCTTGCTAATATGACCCGGCTCTGAAGAACCATAGTTATTAGTCTCACCATTTTCTTCTTTCAATTTTCTCTGAAGCAGTCCTGGAAATTGAACCTAAAATGTTGTACACGTGAGATGAGTATTCTCTCTGAGCCACACCCCCACTCCTCCATGTCAGTATTTAAAGAGATTATGTGGCCCAGTTTCTATCAAGGTGATTAAGTGTGACCAAGAGTCAGGTCACGTGAAGCCATGCTCAAAAAAAAAAGGAGGAGGGATTAGTAGAGAGGGAGGAGGGATGAGCAAAGGGGTCAAGACCATGCTGGGGAAACCCACAGAAACAGCTGACCTGAGCAAGTGGGAGCTCACAGACCCCAGCCTGACAGCTGGGGAACCAACATAGGACCCACCCCAGACCCCCTGAATGTGGGTATCAGTTAGGAGGCCTAGGCAGTCTAGGGGGCCCCTGGCAGTGGAACCAGTATTGATCCCTAGTGCATGAACGGACTTTGAGAGCCCATTCCCCATAAAAGGATACTCTTTCAGCCTTGACACGTAGGGTAGAGCCTAGGCCCTGCCCCAAATGACTTGACAGATTTTGATGATCCATCATGGAAGGTCTCACCCTCCCTGGGGAATGGATGGGGGATGGCATGTGGGGTCAGTGGTGGGGATAAAGGAATAGGAGGGAGAGGGAACTGGGATTGATATGTAAAATAATATTTTTCTAAATTAAATAAAATGTATATTAAAAACAAGCTACAGAATAAGCTATAGAATGTTTTATGCAACTAAGATTTATAACATTCAGACAATTTCTTGTTTTTGAATCTTATATGATAGAAGAAAAACCCTACTCTTTCACTTGAGTTATAATCAATACAAATCATTGAACAGAGGAGAAAAGGAAAATCTTGACACCAATAAAGTGTGAGAGCATTGAAACTCAAATAATTTGTATATAAACATTTCTTATCACAGAAGATTTTATATCCCACAGAGAAAACAATGCCTCAATGTGGTAGATTGATTAATCTGTTTTTTTCTGCAATTGTGTATAGATGTATAACTATCAAAAGTTTTCCAGCCCTTTCTACATTATGGAGTTGTTTTCAAGGAAGGTGCTGCAAACCCAAAGTACATTTCCAAGAAGTACTTTTATCACTTTATTTCAGCTTTCAATTCCAGGCTAAATTCCATTATCATGGGAAAGTCAAAATAAGAGGGACTTGAGATAGTTGCATCTATAGTTCAAAGCAAGCGAATGGATCCATGTATGCCTTTTCAACTTGAATTTCCTACTTTCATACAGAACAGGCACCCCAGCTTAGAGGATGGTGCCACCTATAGTGGATGGGTCCTCCAGCTCTTAGAAATTCATGTAGCTGTCTTCACAGACTTCTGATAAGCTAATGAATTGCTTTCATGAGCTCTTCCTTTCTTCTGGATAACTGTAGGGATGGGCACATCAGTAGAAGGAACCATGACCAAGAAACTCCCCACAAACAAGAACTAAACTATGACTTGCATTAGTAGTAAAGGTGGATGCTCACTTAACCACAACAAATAGCATTAACCAACCCAGAAGATTTAGATTAGTCACTGAAAGATAATTGCGGAGTCTGTTAAATTTTTACAGGAGAGAATGATTTAAAACAAGACTTGACTAGTCTGAGAGGCAGAAGCAAAAAAAAAAAAAAACACACAAACCAACAAACAAACAAAAATTATAAAAATCTTATTGCCTCCAGCTCCTAAACAGGCAGAAGATAAACTGAAAAGTCATTAAGCAGCAAAAGCCTATGAAGTCATTTCAGCTAAACAGAGTTTAGCCTTATGGAAAAGAGAAATCTTCAGGAATGTTGCTGTCTCAGTCAAAGTTTTCATTTCAGACAGCTTCAGGGTAGCCACAGCTCCGATGAGAAAAACTGAAGGCTTAGAAATCAAAGAAACAATTCAGACTGAAGAGCTACAGTGGGAAAGTACCTGGAAGGTGGGAAAGAATGAGACTTGCTGACAATGAAGTAGATTGGAAGTAAAACAAATGATTAATCCAAGAAACCACAAACAAGTATAGTTTCATTTAAAAAAAAAAAGCCTTTGACATGGGGCCTTCAAATATTTTAAGAGGATTCTTGGGGGGGTGCAAATTGAAAGTGAACAGAGCAAAGTATGGTTGTTCAACAATACCCACTTCAGGCGTGCCCACGAAAGATAATGGACAAGAAAGTGGTACTGACAGCCAAACAGAAAAATGAACAAGGAAACTCCTCCCAGAGTTCTAATCTAATGCCTAAATAGATTTCTCTTTCATCTGAATCTCACCAAGATTCCATCAGTGTTCCAGATCAGTAATTACCGTATTTATCAGTTTACTCTTCAAATTACTCAACCACTGTATTTTGTGCACATGAGTGCATAGAGGGGTGTTGAGAGACAAGTACCTTGTTTTGTTTTGGTACCCATATCTAGATCTAGCCTTCGTCGAGATCTGCTGATAGTGAACAGCAGTATTCAGAAATACTGTATTTATAGGCGGACAAAAGAAGAAAGTCAGAAATCTAGGTCATCTCTCCAGAGTGGGGAGTGAAACTTCTCTTATGCAGATATAAGATGTGGTCAGTAGTTTTAGTTATAAACGTAACACCATGTGGAATTGGCTGGGAAGAGAGCCTCATTGAGACACTGTCATCTAGATCAAGTTAGCCTTTGAGCAAGGCTGTGGAAAATCGTCTGCATCACAATGATTGGTATGAGACCTATCCACTGTGGTTGGTGCCATTTCCTAGCCAAGGGATCCTGACCCGTATAAAAGTTGAAGATTAATGTTGAGTATATGATGTATGCATTATTTTTTAATTTATTTATTTATTTATTTATTTATTTATTTGCTTTTGACTATAGATGTGACTAAGTGCTTCAGGTTCCTGCTGCCTTGAATTCCCTACAATGATAGAATGTAACCTGGAATTCTGAGATAAAACAAACCTGTCTCACCTAAGTTCCTTTTGTCAGGGTATTTTATCACATCAACTGGGAATAAAATGAAGAAGGATGTTTGAGAGCTAGGAGACTCCTGGCAGAGAAAGTTAACCAGAGAGCAGCACATTGTGTCTTGTCATCTGCTACCAGTTCCCCCAGTCCTCATGGATGGGATGAAATCAGAAATAATATCTCCAACTTGTTGGACAAGATCCTGAAGTACCAGAAATTCATTCTTAATAATATACTTTGCTACAGCTAGCTTTAAGCAAAAGACACAGATTCCCCAAGCATATATACAGCCAATGTGTCTCTGGATTATCACATTAAATCAAACATATACAATAACCAGAAAACCCCACATGGGTAAATACATGGAAGAAAAATCAGCTTCCATTGTGCTCATTATCTGAAGAAAGAGGGTTGTTTTATCAAGTATAATTTAGTAATTATAATCTATGCTTCACCATGAAAGTGAAAACATAAATGTACTCTGTTGCCTAGGAAAAAAAATCAGTGCTAAAATTATATAAAGGAGAAAAATAAACATCAATACCAACATTACGGGAACAAAATAATAATATTTGGAAATTTAGTTTTCAATATTTATAATATAAATATATTATATGAAAGTTTGTGAATTAGCAAAACTGTTATGCCCTAAAACTTTAGAGGCTGAGGTCATGGTTAAGTCAGTAAAGCAGTGGTCATGTAATCATAAGAATCTGAGTTTGAGTTCCAGTAGGAGATGGACTGAGACTTATTGTCAGGCATTACTACATAGAGGCCTAATCTAATCAGCAAGCCCATGTTACCAGTGAAAGACCCTGTCTCAAACATGGCTTTCTTAGTAACACCCCTGAGTTTGACCTCTGACATTGGCACACACAAGCACACATGTATGCATGCACTCTCAAACACAAACATACAAAAAATATACATACACACATAGAACACTAGATGTATGTAGGCATGTGGGACTCTTAGATGTCTGAATATACATATGGAAGAGATCAGAGACAGAGAATCTTTTTTAAATGTATAGAAAGAACAGTTTGTTCACAGCTGGGAAACCAGCATAGGGCTGAATCAGGCCCCCTGGATATGGTATGGGTATGAGTTAGGAGGCCTGGGCAGTCTATGCGGCTTCTGGTAATGCATCAGCATTTATCCCTAATGTACAAATGGAATTTGGGAGCCCATTTCACAAAGAGGGACACTCTCTCAGCCTAGAGACATGGGGAGGGTCTAGGCCCTATCCCAAATGATTTCACAGATTTTGATGATTCCTCATGGAAAGCCTTACCCTTCCTGGGGAGTAGATGGGGTATGGGATGGAGGGGGGGTCAGTTGGGTCATAGGAGGATGGAAGGGAGAGGGAACTGGGATTGATATGTAAAATAAGATCATTTCTAATTTCAAAACTTAAAGGAAAATAAAGAACAGTCAGATTACTGGCAGTCACACAATCTAGCCAGGTCTCTCATTTCAGCAGAGACAAGGGACAACCCTAGGCACTATAAAGACTGAAAATTGAAACTCATTCTTAAAAATAAAATTGAACAGTAAGACCCTTTCCTGTCACTACAGCCTCTTTCTGCTGGTTGAAGGCACAGGGAAGCCAAGTTTGTCTATGTGTTCTCTGAACCCCGCACCAGTCAACAATTAGAGAGATGCTTCCCCAGGGAGCTGGTAGCTAGCAACGGAATTGTGCTCATATACACTAGTAGTTATACAGCTCTGAGTAAATGCCAAGGATCTAAGAAGACACAAATAAACCTTGATAAATTTTACTAGTATACAAAGAGTTGAAATATGTCCTTAGGGCCTCTCTCTTACACAAGAATAAATAGCCAAGATCCTCTGGCTAATTGTGACTGGTACCCAAGACAAATGAGAAAGTTATGGCAGACAAATGGCTACAAGAACCTGAAAAGATAATTCCAAAATAAAAACATCCAATGAAGAAAAAAATTAAGATCTTTGTATTGATTACTTCTCATATCAATGTGAGAAAATATCTGACAGAAGCTACTTAAAGCAGAAGTTCATTCTGCCTCATGGTTTCAGAGGGTTGTTCAATGCTGAAATGCTGGGGGAAGGCTTGCCAAAGTTCTGTCAATGAGAACATGTGGTGGAGTTTCCCCAACTAGTTGAGACTTGAAAACCGAAAGAGGTATGGGACCACTAGTGGATATGACCTTCAAATGCCCAAAGTAGACATCTATCTCCACCAATCAGGTCCCATGCCCTAAAGACCCACAGTCTTCTAAGAAGTAAAAAAACAAAAGACCAGTCAAATCATTAAGCTATAGGGAACATTCCTGATTCAAGCTGTGACAGAAAGTTTAAATAAAAAAAAAAATACATAATATCCAGGGAACAAAATATGGGGTAGCCTGGATGAGATTTTTCAGCGAACTAAATTGAGCTCTTGGGCATGAAGTATATAATAGCAGAAATAAAGAATACAATGGCAAAGTTAGAAAATAAAGATATGTATGTATGTATGTATGTATGTATGTATGTATGTGTGTGTGTGTGTTGGTAACAGAAGATAAAGACAGAATCAGTCATCAGTCCAGGAGGTCGGGCCCCTGACTGACACCTATTCCAAGAAAACAGGGTAAAATGCTAAGTGGTGAGAAAGTTGTGAGCTTCATAATAAAAGCCTCTATGGGCTGAAAAGAACAGGCACAGAACTATGTTCTGATCTTAAAACTTCAGAGAGGAAAAATCTCACACCTAGATGAGAGATTAGTACAGTAACCCAGGTACCAAAGAGAAGTAAAATTCACAGGACAAATGAATGTATTCTAACCTAGATATGAATTAATCGGTCAGTTAGGGATTATGGCGTAGTACGATATTCCGCAACACACAGTAGGTTAACCTCTGCCATCATGAGCTTGGTTGGTTTGCTTGTTTATTAGATGGATGACTCACGGATTATATCCTAGTAAAACCAGCGGTTTGGCCAAGAAAAGAAGGAAGATAGTGACATAAACACAGAGAACACAACACAAGAGAATATGAAAACTTGGGTATCAAAAGGTGATGAATGGTGCTGGGAACCGCGACCTATAAGAGAATCATTAACAACAGCAGGTCCGGCTATTAGAAACTGATCCCTCTAAATCTGGTGCATAAATGCTGGAAATAAGAAAGCATGCCTTTAGAGCAGGAAAGGACTTTAGAAAACTTGGATTTTCACACTGTATTGATGACAGCACTGGGATCCACTTTCTTCCTTGGCGGTTGACTAAGTTTACTTTGTGGAAAGGGCTGGGCTAGCACACTGGGAAGGATGAGTGTGCAGTCTGGAGGCAGGGGCTGAGGAGTGATGGGATAGGGGACTGAGATGGGCACAAGGCATCGAAAACCGGGGTACTGAGATCTTACAGCACGCCCTCCTCTCTCTCCTCTCTCAGTTGCTTCAGTTTGGCTCTGGGCCCAAACCCATTCCCATTGTCAGATTATTTCTGTCCCTGGTCTGGCATGGGATGATGGTCTGTTTTTAGCCAGTCTACTGTATAATCTCATTGCTTTTATTGTGAAGATTTGCAGCCATGGCTGTAAACTTTGTGCAAATTTTCTGTTGTCCTTTCAAAAAATAATAATTGGCTTCTCTCAGTTTACAATGTGTTCTATTTTTGTACTGGTGAATATTATCCCGTAACATGCAGGCAGATTTAGAGAGAATGGAAAGATTTGTTGCAGACCAATAGAGCCTTTCATTTGCCTTTTGTTTGTGATTCTTAAATATGTACTACTGAAATACGCTTCTTCAGAAGAGCCATAATTTAACTATTTTAATTTTAAATCTGATGTTTTCTTCATTCTCCAGTTCTACATGACTACAGCCTTTGTAAATCTTCCTCTTGAAGAAAGTGATGATGTTTAAGACTTCCCCAGCTTTTTTTCTGTACATTGGATACCTTCTAGGTACTTCTAGCCAAGTGTATTATCTTTTATTAACAACCTAATCCTATAATTTCACACCCCTCCCTCTAGAAGACCTATTTAAAAAGCTAGCAACATAGTTCTAAGCAGCCTGCTGCTTCAGTTTTTGAGCTTAAAGCTTCTGTTTAACTTTTACTGTTTGTCTTTTTCCATCATGAGAGTGCTGAGAATGAATATAAGAAGATTATGCAGTGAATTTGTCTGTTATTTATAATTTTTTACTAATCCTTATGAGATAAACATATGACTTGTCAGCATGCCATATTTTCTTCCTATTTGGGAAAAGACATGTTTATATCCTTTTTAACAATAACTAGTGTGCATTCAAGAAGAAGTGTGTTACCTGGGATCAGATGATGCTAAAAATGTAGGATGCAATCTTCAGGATGAAGTAGAAATAGTATGAATCTAAATTATCATGAGCCTCCATGTTCCTGTAGTGATTTCAACATGGTTCCAGGTAGGCCATAACCACTGGTCTTCACAACCACCCTGTAACATGAGTAGAAGAAATAGGAAACTGCTTTCAGCAAATGCAAAAACGAGCCTCGAGTTCCCAAGGTCAACTGCAATCATGCAAAATGGGGCTTTCATGACAAATGTCCTGACCACTCTCAGTCTTTGAGGCCTCTAAGTGAGCTTCTCCACTTTCTCGTGACTGTGACAAATTTCACAGAAACTGTCTGGGGAAAGATTCAATTTAGCATGTGGTTTTCAGGGGACTCGGTCCATGTTCAGCCTGTTTTGCTGTTGCTAATTGTAATGATGCAGATATCATGGCAAACTCTGTAGAAGTAAACTGTCCATGTCATGGGGCTAGGGAGAGAGAAGAAAGAGAAGGGGCCAGCACCCTTACTTATAAGGCAAGCTTATAGCATGTTACCTCCTCCAACTAGGTACCACCTCCTGAAATCTCTTCTATCCTTCAGTGATGCTACCAGCTGTAAGCTTTCACTGCACATCCCAGTCTCAAACAATAATATTGAGGAAAAACAAAGATTTATAGGACTTCACTTATAAAAACTCTAAGAATCTTTGTAAATCTAGATAAGACATTGTTAACTGTGTTATTATTTGACAGAAGCAAATGCCTTGGAAGAAGAGC
Source organism: Phodopus roborovskii (assembly GCF_943737965.1). Classification (NCBI taxonomy): domain Eukaryota; kingdom Metazoa; phylum Chordata; class Mammalia; order Rodentia; family Cricetidae; genus Phodopus; species Phodopus roborovskii. Next base: position 17,283,001 of record NW_026126511.1, read on the forward strand.
ATAAAGGGATACATCTGTTTTCTAGAATAGAGATGACACCTAATTAGATTTCTAGCATAATTCCCTCTCATGGATACAAAATATGTCAAAACATTGTATAACATTTTAATTTAAAAAGTTAAGTACCTCTCTTCACACTGGCTTAACACAATGGGTTTTATTTTTGCAAATTTTAGTTTTGACTTGCCCACTTCCATAAATAGTTGACATTTTAATAATTTCAGTGAATGTATTATTGCTTGTTTCATTCAATTTCCATTATATTATCATGAAAAACATTACAATCGTACATGTATACAGATTTTTTCCTTTTATTAAAAAATAGGACAATGATTCCAAAAATATGGATTATTTAAACTCATGATACAGTTTTGCTTCTCATAAAGAGGTTATAACATTTACAGGGTCGGTAGTAACATGAGATCCCAATTCTACCAGCAGATGTTCATGATTTTTGTTCCTCAGGCCAAAACACTGGTAGCATTCTTGACTCCTCTCTTTGTTTCATCAGCAAATTCTACTATATCTATCTTTAAGACTTAAGACATTTCTTAAATTGAACTCCTACTCAATACTATTCAGGTTCCCCTACTTAAATTCTTACAGCTCGTCAAATACATCATTTTGCCTTTTATCCATGGTGAGATACAGCAACAAATGTGAGTTTCCTGCTCATGTTGAAGTCATTTGTTTTCTGTGAATCTTTCTCTTTGTCTCCATCTCACTAAACCTCTCACGAACTGGCTGAAGAGATGCCTCCAGCCAAAAGTGCTAGCTGGTGATTTATACATGCTAGCTGATGATTTATACATGCTAGCTGATGACTTATACATGCTAGCTGGGGATTTCTCTACCACTCGAATACAGAGCTTTTTACAATATGAATATATGATATTCACCTTAAAATCATTAATGCCAGATGAAATAATACAGGCACTTGCATGACTCTACTGTGCATGGAACCCAGAATGATCAACTGCGTGAAAAGCACAGCAGAATGCCAGTCAATGGGGGGTGGGGTGGAAAGCTGGACACTAGCAGAATGAGACACATTTAATGGGCATCAGGTTTATGTTTGGAGACTGAGTATTGATGATCAAAAAGTGCTCTGACTGTATTTAATATACTTAAATCCACAGATAAATATGACTCAAAAAGGAAATTAATAAATAATTAAAAACTGAAAAAGTTTACCAATGTATATGCTTGGGAATAACCTATGTTTTTGTTGCTTTGGTTTGGTTTAGTTTGGTTGCCTTAGCAATAACAAGATGAGTGATGATGGCGACTATCACTTAAGGTGATAATGAGGTATTAGATTTCTGGTCAAAAGTATAATCTAGTGGTTAGAAATAAGGTGGGAATAAAAAAGTCTATGCTAAAGATATTGATTTTGGAGTTGGTAACATGGAGAAAATGTAAATGCACGAGATTAGATTAAGTTCAAGAAAGCAAATATCAATAAAGAAGAGGCCTATGAAGTAAACTTCAGGAACCCCTATTATTAAGGAAGAGGGTGGGAATTGGCAAATAATCCCGAGAGGGAGCTTCCATGTAGAAAAGCAACCCAGTGAGTGGGGCAACCTGGTAACCAGGCAAAGAAGGGAATAAGCAGTCAAGTGTTGATACATGTTCTTGCTATGGAACTGAGATCTGGACAGTGGATTTAATGACATGACCTTGAGATCTTGAAAAGAACAACGTTAAGTATTGCAGGCAACATAACTAATCCTAAGTAAAATCACTGCAAGAAAGATTGTGAAGAAGATGCATAAATGATGAACAGGGAAAGTGTTTTTATAGAATCATATTACAAAGTACCATAAAGAAATGGATTGGAGAAGGAAGACGTTGGTAATTTTGCTTCTGTTTATTTGGGGGTTTTTTTGGGGGATGATGTTGTTTGTGTGTGTGTCAGTATCTTTGGATTTTTAATTATTTCTTTCATTTTGGAATTATCATACAATTACATCACTTCCTGCTTCTCTTTCACTCCAAGCCCTTCCACATATACCTCTTCACTATCTTTTAAGTTCATGGACTTTTTATCATTAATTGTTGCTACGTACAAGAAAGAGAGAAATAAAGCATGTGGAGTTAGATGGTCGGCATCTTAGTTAGAATTACAATTGCTGTGATGAAACACCATGACCAAGAACAACTTAGGGAGGAAAGGGTTTGTTTCACTCACAGTTCCATATAATCGTCCATCAGCAAAAGCAATGAGGGCAGGAACTCAAGCAAGGCAGGAACGTGGAGGCAGAAGAGCGCTGCTTCCCCACTTACGCATTATGGCTTGCTCAGCCTGCTTTCTCATCCAGCTCAGATATAGCACCACCCACAATGGACTGGGGCCTCCCCCATCATTAATTCAGAAAATGCCCTACAGCCAGATCTGATGGAGTCATTTTCTCAACTGAAGTTCCCTCCTTTCAGATAACTCCAGCTTGTGCAAAGTTGACACGAAATTGGCCAGCATAGATGGGGATGTGGAGAGGATCTGTGAGGATGTGGGGTGAGTAAAATGGTGATCAGGTTATATTATGTAACATATTATCAGGTATAAATATAGATAAATAGATATAGAGAAAGAATGGACACAACATACTGTTGTGAGGAATGAGCATTAACTGAGACATTCAATTTTATCTCTAGCTACAGGCAAGAAAGCTTAGAATGCTTTGTTAAATACGAATTGTATATAGATGGCTGTAAAAGTCTGTGGAGGGTCATTTCGAATTTTCTAATTATTTTAATTAGAATACAAGCAAGCTTTAACAAAAAGGAACAAATACGCTGCAGACATAAAGCAAAAAAAAAAAACATAATAAATCATACAGAATAGGAAGGTAGATAATTACTTATAGGCATATCATGGCCTGGCGACATTAAAAGTACATTTAAGGGTCATTTTTATTATAGAAAACAAGTCCCTGAAAGTGTACTTTTTCTTCCATGAACATTGGTTTCATGACAGCAGATGTGAGATATAGGAAGTCAGATTGAATAAAGGTTACTAACTGCCACGAAGAAAAAAGAAAGACAAGGACTTTTGAGTCCAGAGAGTGACCATAGCCAGGTGTGGTGACCATGACCTTTAATGCCAGTACTCCACAGGCAGAGGCCAGCAGAGCTCTTGAGTTTGAAGCCAGCCTGATCTACACAGTGAGTTCCAGGGCAAACAAAGCTGCATAGAGACCCTATTTCAATGTCCCACTCCCACCTCAAAAGAAAAATGACTATAGAAATGTTCATTAAGTTTTCACTGCCTTCACTGCCTAGATTAGTCTGGGACTCAGATCGGAGTGTCAATCAACCCTCATCAGAGAAAGCCTCTTCTTACAGCAGATGGGAATTAACACAGAGACCCACACCTGAACAATATACAGAGAGTGAGAAACTTTGGAACAGTCAATCCTAAATGAGATATCTTCTTCAAACTGCTACCCTCAAGGCTCAAGAATCTAAGCAGAAGGGATGTAAAAGTAAAGGTGGTGGATGACTTCCAGTCCTCAAGACACCATAGGACTGATACACATGAACTCACAGACTGTGACCGATCTGTACAGATTCAAGCCAAATGTGGTCCCATCAAGGAGAAGGCACAAGTTCCCATTCCTAACCAACAGCCCTTTGCTGTAACTACTGGCAAAGGGAAATCAATGGAGCATCACTGGGTTTGTCAGTGAGCAGGATGCAGAGCAGGAAAAGTTGGTCAACACAAAATGAACCCCATGGTGTTTGCTGTTTGTTTTGCTTGTTTTTGTTTAATGAGATTTTTGTTTTGGTTTGATACTTTTGTATCACTAGGGTCTTTTCAGTTTATTTGTTTTGCTTTTTGTTTGTTTGAGGGTCCTGATTTTGGGGTTGTGTGTGTGTGTGTGTGTGTGTGTGTGTGTGTGAGAGAGAGAGAGAGAGAGACAGAGAGACAGAGAGAGAGACAGAGACAGAGAGAGAGAGACAGAGACAGACACAGAGACAGAGACAGAGAAGTTGGGTGAGTAGGGAGGTAGAGAGGGCCTGGGAGATGTTTAGGGAGGAGAAAGAATATGATCAAAGTATATAGCATGAAAAAAAAAACTAATAAAGAGAAAAACATCACTGTCTTCCAAAGTTGACAAAGGTCTAATAAGAGGAAAGAAACATGATCAATGAATGGCTAGCAATCCTAGTTAGAGCAAAAACTCATTGAAATTGAGGTTCTTGATAAAATAAACTTGGAACATAACATGTGGTAGAATGAGGAGCATAAAGCTGTGTCTGTCAAAGTGTTGTTCATCAGTAATGGGATATGGAGGCTGGCAAGATGGCGCAGTAGTTAAGAGTGTTTGTTCTTCCTCCAGCAGCCCTGAATTTGGTCCCCACTCCCCAGGTAGATGGCTCAAAACTGGCTGTAACTCCAGCTCCAGGGATTCTGTCCTCCACTTCTGGACTCCACTGGCTCCCAAATATATATGGCACAATTAAACAGGCACACAAATAAATAAAAATAAATCTTTTTTTTTTAATGAGGGCTTGATCACACCTAGCAATTGGTCAAGTGGTTTGCCTTTGCAATGCAATTCAAAGTTAGATCTTTCAGGTGGTGTTCATCATGACTCTCTTTTCTCTACATCTCATCTCACTACCTGTTCTACTTTATCCCTTTCCAGACACCCTACCCTGTGGGAAGCTCCTTCGTGAGGTGCAGCCCTCCCTACCTTAGGTCTGATGCTATCTGTTTACCTGTTCCTCATGGTTTCTTCCCTCTTTAATGGTACTTTTGCTGACACCAGTTAAATGTATGACACATCCCAGAGCCCAACTTCCCTTCCTTTCTTTCACCCATATCACTTACTAATCGTACAGTATACTCATTTCACTTACTCCTCTTCTTTCTTCCATTGTAACATAAATTTCCACAAAATGGAGACTTTTTGGTCTTAATGGCAACTGTTTCCCCAGAGCCTATCTCATAGTGCTAACATACCAGTATGTACTGTGAATGAGTTGCCTTTATTTATTGTCTCTATTTGTTCCCTGGCCCCTTAATAGGTAGAAATGCCATTATCTTCTTATTTTAACTTATTACACATTCTTAATAATCGTCTGCGTCATCATTGCTTTTGCAAAAACTACCATTTTGAAAAAAAAAAATAAACAAAAACTCATGACCAGGTGCAATAGGATGCACCTTTAGTCCCTACATGCAGGAGGCCCATCATGGAGTTAGATCATCTTGTAGAAGACCCACTGGGAGAAAGAATAGGTCTCAGCTGTTAAGTTATCCTAACAAGTTTGATGAGGAATGTACCATAAAATACAGATATAGATATTTAATAAAATTTTCTATACAGTTAGACAAGTATCCACTATTTTGAAGCCCTACAAAAAGATGAATTCTATCAAAAGGGGTCACTAAAGAAAAAGTCAAGTCGTCTTGAGTAATAAATTCTGTAACTGGAAACTAAAATGTCTATTAATGGGATGAACTTCCTGTCCACATGTAGTATGGTGCTGTAAAACTTCACAGAAATATTTATTTTTGAGGTGACACTAGGGAGCAGGAGGTATCAAGAAGTTATACCAAAATGGATGCTTTCAATTATAAAATAAGTAAACTTTGGTGAACTTTTTCCTCTCAGAATTCAAGTATCTTTGTTATCTGCAGACAGTTTGCACATTGCTGCATGCCAGTGATAACCTATACCTCCAAAAATCCATTCAAGTGATAATGACCTCACCCCAGCTAATGCAGAGTAAGGGCACCTTGCAAACCAAATTTCAGGGAAAATAAATATATTATCAAAACAAGCCTACATCCAAAGACAAAAAAAAAAAAAAAAAAAAAAAAAAGATAAAGAAAATTTCTCCAACCTACTTAGTAAATGTGTCTCTTACAGAGACCTGGGTTAGCATTGCTAAGTCATCTTATATATGAGCCAGCATTGATCAAATAAATAAACACAGTGCCAAGCAAGGAGACAGACTCCTTCCTCTCAGGCAAGGAAATTCTAAAGAAGTGTTAGAGTGAAAGGTATTAAAATAAAATTATGGGTTTCAAGACTTAAACATATATACAAATCTATACAGATGTGTGTCATACAAACACACATATATACATGCAGTACATAAACATTTTCTAGTTTTGTTTGCTGAAAGGGCTTAAAAACAATGATGCCCTAGCAGCCATGATCATTTTGGTTTCTAAACACCATTTTCCTTTTAAGATAACTTAAATAACTGGTTAATTCCTAGACTGTGACAGGGACACTATAATATGAGCCTAGACACAGGAAACGACCACAGTGACCTGTTAGTGGCCCAAACAAGAAAAGTAGAAGAACAAAATAAACAATAACATTGAACCAAAACCCATAATAAAGCCCTCTATTACCATCTCTTTAGCCATTGTCTACTCTTATTCCTTGAGAGAACTCTGCAATAAACTCTAACTTCTACACTAAGGATAGCAGAAACTGAAAATGTAAAAGCAATAGAATAAAATAGATAGTCATCAGTCTGTGCTGATAAATAAAACACAGTACAAACATAAATGAGAGGGAGGACGTACCTCTTCTCTGATTCGCACATAGTCTCTCTCTTTCTTGAGACAAGCCTCAACAGCTTGAGTTGCTCTCTGTGCCCTATTACCACCCCCCCCCCACACACACACACACACACTTAGCATCTCCTAGAATTCTTTCACAGGATTCTGGAAAAACCAGTGTGGCTCGGGCTCTGCTCTCAGTACTTTGTCTTCTCTCCTTCTCTGGCTATTCTGCTTCCCTGGTTGTGTCAGGCCTCCAGAGACAATGGGCTTCCTTCCTTTCTTCCTCCCTCTCTCCCTTCCTTCCTTCCTTCCTTCCTTTCTTCCTCCCTTCCTTTCTTCCTTCCTTCCTTTCTTCCTCCCTTCCTTCCTTCCTTCCTTTTCTTCCTTCCTTCCTCCCTTCCTTTCTTCCTTCCTTCCTTTCTTCCTCCCTTCCTTCCTTCCTTCCTTTTCTTCCTTCCTTCCTTCCTTCCTTTCTTCCTCCCTTCCTTCCTTCCTTCCTTTTCTTCCTTCCTTCCTTCCTTCCTTTCTTCCTCCCTTCCTTCCTTCCTTCCTGCCTGCCTGCCTTCCTTCCTTCCTTCCTTCCTTCCTTCCTTTCTTTCTTTCCCAGCAGCAGAAGTGGCCTATAGGAAGCCACTTGTGCTGCCCCTAGGATGGGGCTCATTAGAGAAACAAAAGGAAGATGTACCATACCTGTCCCCCTGTTGCCATTCACGCTATTGTTTACCTCCCAATTCCAGGAAATTGCTTTAGCCTCCATTTGATTTTCTCTTATGAGCCCCTGTGCTCTCATCCTCTCTGCTGACCCGGAAAGAGTGACACTATTCCATTGTTTCCACCTTTCCTGCCTCTCAATGGCAATGACCAGTGACAGCTCGGCAGCTCCATCCTCAGAGAAGCATTTTCCATCCATGCCCCTTCTGAGGGAGCTGTCATCAGAACAGCGTGTACTTCAGACTGCACGGCAGCCATGGCACATAATTTACCAGAACAGACACAGAAAACAACAATTGCATGGTGTCCAATGTGTGGGTTAATGGTACAAAGGCAGATGGCTACAAACTGACTAATGAGCCTGAGGGAGCACAGAGAATGTAAGCTATGGGCCCCAAACTGCAGCAAGAGTTCAGCAAGGGGAAGAGGTCTTTTTTGCTTGGGGTGCAAAGAATGAAGACCATCACTGGAAACAGAAAACCACCACTCCATAAAAATAGATGTTTCAGTGAGCATCTGAATGGCTGCCATTAACCAATCCGTGGGTAGTAGCCAGCAAAAACAGATTGTCCCGATGGCCAGCCAAGACTTGCAGCCAAAGTCAAGAATCAGAGAGGCTCATTTCTCATATCTTTTCTAAATTGAACAGCATATCAAAATAATTCTACAAAAGTGAGAAGCTCATCTTAGAAGAATATAATCGTTGACATTAACTCCAATGCACACAGGGCTCCATCAAGCATTACAGAATTTTGCTCTGGGAGGAAACATTTCAGTTCGTTTTCCAGCTTCCTCTGCAAGTTAAATGCATTGCCTACAGTTACAGAACACACTATACACAAAAGCAGGAGTAAAATAGTTCCCTATTGTAAAATAGCTTCTGATTCATTGCCTTGTTTAAACTAAGTTCACTGTTTCTGAAGAAACACCAAGTTTGTTCCAAAAATAGAACATTTTTAAAGAGCTAGCCTTAGCTAGAGTAAATACCAAACAGCTATATTTTGCATGTCCCACAGAATCATGTTTTCCTAAGTTCCTTCATAAAAAAAATCACTAAATTAAAGAAATTAAGCTTCATGCTGGATTTTGGTCATGAAATGTTCAATTGCAATAGTGCTTCAGATTCCTGACAGCTAGGTCTATTGCCTATTGCCTAATATCAACCTACTGGCCAGGCACTGAAAAGCATTTCACCCCACCCATCCGTCACGTCATAAGGCATCTGGTATTCAGGGATATAAAGGGATTTGAGTCTTCATTTTATGCTTCTGTAACCATGTTGTACAGTGGTAGGCAGATGGCCTTTTACAGCAAAATGACCGCATATCTATATGGTATCTTCTGTTATCAGGCATTCTATTCCATGTTACAGGATGAGAGTCATAAAAAAATGTCCCAGTTGGGTGCTCTCATGCCTCTAATATATGGTCAGATCAGACTAGAATTGGTTTTGGACCAACTTCCAAATCAAAGAACAGATACCCTACAAATTTCAAAATGGTATGCAGTTAAATTGTGTTTCCAAGCATGAAGCTGGCACCCCCAGCCTGACTGTGGTTATGGTTTCATTGGAAAAATCCAGCCCCACAGCAGTGCACTGAAGTTAGCTGCAAAAAGACTTAACATCCCACATTCTGCTTCAGTGAGGATGTGGTGTCTGGTTCTGTGTTGCGAGCCCTCGCTCATTTGTACAAATGCTTGTTTGTGAACACATCTATTGACAAGCTTTTTTTTTTTAATGAAAGGTTGCAGTGCTTCAAAGTATAGTTACCTCAAGGGTGGAAACTATGCTGTGCCTTCAGCATTACACCTATACTGAAGGTCATTTCTGACCTCAGCCGACTTTTGAGAAATTCTCTCATTCCAGTTGCCTCTTGGTCAGAATCTGGAGGCTCTTTGTCTTCTTTACTATCATCTTCCCCCTAGACACTAATTATCTGTAAGAAATAAATGCATGCAGGTTCTTTCTCAGTTTTAAAATCCCACCAAAATGTTCTGATATTCTGTCCCTGATAGATCTCTAATCCATTTCACACTTTTATTGTCATCCAGATGTGTTTTTTATAGTACTTCTTGTTCCTTGTTCCCTGTGGACAGTCTACTTTATGGCATAGAGGACTAAATTTTAAGAAAGTCCCTGTGTTTATTACAGTAATTATTGGCTACCATTTTATTATCACTGTTACTATTATTATTTAATATATAATATAAAAAAACCAGAAACTTTGGATATATTACTTAGTAGTTAAATAAGCATGCTAATCTCATTTCAGTTTTTCAAATCAGAGAACTATGGGCCTAAGGCTTACAGAATTGTAATGATTTACAAAAGGAATACAACCAGTAACAAATACACAGGGTTGCACAGTGTTAAGATACCTAACTAGAGTTGCTCCCAACTTGCTGGGTATCATATCCCAGGAAGCTAATAACATTACGCCTAGGGTCTAGCCTCAATTCAGCCTCCTAATTCTTATTATACCATTGCCTGACTTTTTGTCTCTGCACTGAGATACTATAAGTTTTAGCTACATAAATTTTACTATTCTGATTTATCAACACTAATACACACCCTGATGGGTAAGAAACCTCCAATTTTATCTACAAGTTGACTGTATCCATATAATAATACTTATGAATATTTCCTTACTTCACTGATTATAAGAGGAGAATTTGAGGTCAAATGTAGGACACAGGAAACCAATAATTTATTTCAACATACCACATTCCAAAGAGAATATTTGCTGAATAACTGTCAATCCCCTAGACTGCATATGATCCATTGCAGTGGCTTCTGATCACTTGTAATTTCACATGTACAAGGAAAAAGAGAATGAGTATATAGGCAGGCACGTGCACTATTTCTCAACCAAAGTATTACATAAACTCATAAAATTAGCTCTCCAAATACATTCTCTACTATGAACAAATAACATCTGAATACTGAAAATTAAATTTACCCCTGAGAAAACAATGGCGGTTGTTTCCTCTACTAAACAATAGCTCATAAAAAATGAAGAATTTTGTTTTGGAAGGCATACCAAAATTCATAATGAATTGTCATATTCAATGAACTTGCTGGAACACACACACACACACACACACACCTTATTAGCCATAGTATTTTTCAAAATGGGCAGCTATGTTTTCAATATTCCCCTATGCTACAAAGAGTTCAGGTGAATCACCACTTACTTGGCTTGCCAAGATACACAGGCTTTGCCACAGATTATACACCTCCATCATCAAATGTCCTCAAAAGTACTTGTTTATATAACATTGATGACCCCTAAATTCTGCCTGATCAAATGTCTTAATGAAGATCCTAAGTAAAACACTTTGAAAGCGAGTATTTCATCATTTGAGTAACCAGGATTTTCATTTCCTCCTTCTCCAAGTCCTTAATAAATAAAAAGTGGTGCCTCACATAAAATGTAAGATTATGACATCAACTCTATATTTCCTCTTTGCTGGCTGAGACTCACATTGTATTTCTGTTCCACTGTTCAGCCATCATTTTTCTTATCTCAATCATTATGCAATATCCAATGACTAAAACAGTAAGCCTGACTTTGAAGAACATGTCCAAGTCATGAACTTTATCAATACAAAGAGAACTCTGTTTAGAAAAAGTTGTGAATCTTTATTTAGTCAAGGACAAAGGAAAAAATTGGCTTTTTTTTTTTTTTAGAGACAGGGTTTCTCTATAACTTTGGAGTCTATCATGGAACTCACTCTGTAGACCAGACTGACCTTGAACTCACAGAGATCTTCCTGTAGAGACCTGCACTGCCACCACCCAGCCAAGAATTCTTATTCCTTCTATATATACCTCTTTCTCCCTCTCTAGCCTATGAATTTGAAAGAGAGCAAAGAGGGATATATTGGAGGGTTTGGAGGGAGGGGTGGAAAGGAAAGGAGAAAAATGATATAATTATATTTTAATTCCATGAAATAAAATCATGTCCTTTTGGTTGTTTTTGTTTCATCGTTATCATCACACACGCACACACACACACACACACAAAACCAGGTGTATAAACACAACGTGCTCCATCTGCTTAGTGATGCTTGTACATTTATGATTTCAGGGCTGAGCATTTGATATTAAATAACCAGTTAGGGTGACTCATCCCTAAGGAAAACTATTCATCCTATTTTGAGCATTTCTAGTCCTCTGTTCTTTTGCCAGCCCTCCCGTCTTAGTTAGGGTGATATAAAGAGACACCATGACCATGCCAACTCTCACAAAAACCAATATTTAACTGAGAGGGTGAATTACAGTTTCAGAGGCCGAGTCTACTGTAAGCCTTATGGGAAATATGTCAGTGTGCAGGCAGATGTGGTTCTAGCTACATCTTGACCAGAAGGCCGCAGGAAGTCAACTGACTGTCACATTGAGTTAAACTTGAGACTACTTGAAAGCCCATACCCACAGAGACACACTTCCTCCAATAAGACTACACCTCCTAATAGTGCTCTTCTGAGATAATTCCCTGAGTCTCAAGTGCAAGAATCATCTTGAGGCTGTATACGCCAAGATCTCTCATTCTCTGTACTTTTACCAGTTATGATTTCTGGAATTGTCTTGTCTGTTGCAAAAAGAACTTTCTTTGATGAGAGGTGAGAATATACTTACTCATACATATAAGGATAAGAATTTAGAGTACAGTTAGGAATTATGCCTGCTTAGTAAAGTGCCTGTTCTCCCAATGAGAAAATTGTAAGAGCAGACACAAGAAGAAAAAGTTGACACACTTCACTAAAAGGAGCAACAATTCAGTCCTGAGAGTTGACTTCCAAACAAAACAACAAAATAGTTCTAAAAGAAAACATATAAAGTCATGGAAATGGAATTATAAATTGTCTTCAGACAGATAAAGCCCAAGAGGATTTATTAATAGGGGGTGATTCTGTGGAATTTTATTATTGAAATGCATTTTTCAGGGAGCATGTTGCTGGGGCACGGGACTGCAGCTAGAAATACACCAATTAGGAGAAAGTTGCAAAATTCTCGGTGCAAGATGGGAAAAATCCTCAGCAAGGGTGTAGAGTTTGTTTTGAGTTCTTTATACAGTATAATTTAAAAGCATACAACTCCTCCCCGTGATACATAAGCACTGGAAGATGACAGCAGAGCCCCAGAACAAAGCATTAGCCCAGAGGAGTTAAAATTCCCTCAATACTCACCACAAGGTGTTCAGTCATGCCTTCAGTAAAAACTCATTTAATACAGGTGTTGCTCTACAGAGACATTCAGAACTTGAAGTTCACAGAAATACTAATGATTACCCTGGCTCAAATGCTACTTTCTGTATGCATATTTCTATACTTTATGCATATTTTCTCAATTCTATAGCAACAAGAGCTTCTACATCAAGCTCACTGGTGAGCCCCATTCCACTTTGTCAAACCCTAAAGAAGCTGCTGGCTGGCCACTCACAATAATAATGTGATCCAGAAACAAGATGCAGAGCCAAAAGAAACTATTTGGGAAATAATCCAAAATTGGTGCCACCATCTGCCTCTCTATTAATGCCTCATTACCTACCCATTCTGTTTTTTAAAAGTTGGGAAACTATCACAAGACTGTTGAAAGACAACCTACGGTGCTGTCTTTCTATCCCTCTTGTCCAGGTGATACCATTATCTACTGTTCCTTGGTTTCTGACAACCCATAATAGAAAACCATTAACTTGGACTCCATAACAGAAAGCAAGGCAGTTTCTCAAGTCACAACACCTGCTTCCAAATGGACTTAAGCCTTGAGTCACCTGGGACTTCAGTCTCTTCCTCCTTCTCCTCCAGTTTGAACAGCTTTCGCCTGTCTTTATCAATGAACCTTGCTTTCCTGAACTCCTTCTGACAACTCTCCTCGGTACATTTACAAAATGATGTTCAACACAGCAGAGGCCAGAGAGAACCCATCCTGCTCCTGCTTAGTTTGGCAATCATGAACAGGAAAGTTACTATTTTTAGTTTGGATTTCTGTGATGAACTCTATCTCAAAACAAATAGAAAGAAAGAAAACAAAACAAATAGAAAAACTCCTGCCATTTCAGAGATAAATCACAGGAATCTGTAAAACAAAACTGATATGATTTGTTTGTTTGTTTTCACTCAGGGAAGATAGAAGCTAAAATATGGCTTTTGGCTGAATGTTTCCAGTCTTTTGGAGTGAGTTGATGATGTTTGTCTGGAAGAATGGAGACTATTATAGAAAGCAGCAGAGGAGAAAAGTGAATTGAAGTTTTAAATAGACAGTGACTTCAATTTCTAACAGTAAAGTACGTGAGAATTTATGAATGATCACGAGCAAAGCATCAGGGCAGAGCACTTGGATCAACAATGACATCTACTCCAGTTGCTGGGTCACTGTGACAACGAACACTGATGACTTCAGTAGAGGATAATATCTAGTCACCACAAAAAGAAAAAAGTTCCTGTCATGAATAAAACACCCGAATAATGTTTCAGACTTTAGCCAGATCACATAAACTGTTAAGATAAAATGTTGTAAGGCTTTTTTATTTTTTATTTTTTGAAGGAACTTTAGAAAGACAAAATGTGAGATTTGGCACAAGCCTGTGGTTAAATGAGTTTCACCTTTGAATAGGACTGCTGAAAATGACTCCATGACTTTGAGGATTTGAATAAAGAAAAACTAGAGCAAAGGTCAAACTAAGTCTGCAGGTGTAGCAGGTGTAGTGGGTCTTAAAGAAGATGGGAGAAGATTAACATAAGCTCCACTGTCTGGGAGATGGCATAAAAGATTATGCGGGGGGGGGGGGGGACCTCATATCAATAATGTCTGCACTGTCAGTCAATGATTTAACATGGCTATAAATGGGAACACCTTGAGTTTAAGTATAAATATAAATATGTCAAACATTAAATTTCTCCATAAATATAAAAATGACCGTGCAAACATGCATCATGTCCAAAGGCATTTCCCCGGGGATCGCTTTGTTAGGTGAAACTAACAAGGTAATAGCACAAGGAGGCGATCCTTTGCCAACACTTACTTTTGAGCATCATGCATAGGGCTTTTGCACAGGGATTCTTTCACTGATGCTTGAAACTTCTGAGGTCAGCATTCATCAACGAGTGAGCAAGGCCCTAAGAGGTTCCATTAGACATAGAGCAGAGAATGGAAAATAAGGCAAATGCTCCAAACCCTGCGCTGCTGAGCGTTCTACCATCTTCCCTACAGCGTGTAGATTATCAGTTTCCTGTGACATGAACAGCAGTGGTGACAAAGGCAAGACTATTGCAAACACACAAGGAAGAGTGTTAATTGTGTTTATATTTGATTCAAATAATAGGGAACGCAAAATGTTATTTTTTTAAAAAAGAAATTAACTCCAAGTTGGTTTTATCTAACATGAAGGAAATTCTTGGCAGTTCTGGGCTGGAGTTCCAACCTCACACTAGTTGTCAAGCACTCTCCTGTCTTGTTGGTCCACCAGCTTCACTGTGTGTCCCGTGTTTGGGCTCTAGCCCGGAACTACTAGTAGAAGAGAAAAAGGTCAAATGGCAGATGGCATCCGGACTGATTTCTAAGAAGCTTCCCAGAAATTACTGTCCAGTGACTGCACTTCATCTTTTGGTGGGAAAAGCGACAGGAACATCTAGTCATGCAGTGATGCAGGGAGATGTCATTACCTGAACAACTGTGTTTGTTTCTTAGGAAACAGGAGAAAATAGAGTTGGCTTTGGTTTGAGGCTTTAAAAGTGGTGGTAAGGGGAGTACAGAAGAGGCTTTTAATATTCGGATTCTTGTTGAATGACAGGAGAGTATTTAATATCCTTAGAGTAATGGGATAGAATGCAAGAGGAGAAACACACTAAGGGTAGAGCATGGAGGGAAATGGATGAATGTGACTCACAACCCAACTGTTGAACAATGAATTAAACAAACCATTACAATAATGAGATTTTAAAGTCATTGCTACTATAGAAATATGGGAATAGCTCTAAATCCCTTTGAATCATACAAATATGAGACATGTGAAATAGTCAAATGAATTTAGGAGTATACTCTAAAAATGCAAGTTATCCAAAGCAACAATAAACACTCCAACCATTATTCTTTGGGCTTTAATGGTGACTGCACATAAAATAATATTTTACTTCTTTCCAGATATTTAGAAAAATGCTAGGAAAAGACATAGATGATGGTGAGTATCTAGAGAAGTCAGGCCCTAGAATCTAGAGAAGTCAGGCCCTAGAATCTAGAGAAGTCAGGCCCTAGAATAAGCCACAGGAGTAAGTAAAACAGCCTGAAAGCCAGTTGTAGACTCAAGGTGAAGATTTTTTCCAAAGAACAAGAGGGGTCACACGGGCACAGGGTGAGTCACCTGACCGAATGATTTGTTCCCAAGAGCCCATGTGTCTTTCTCCCCAACTCACCTGGAAGGATCAAGCAGACTAAGACAGTCTGACCTTTGCCAGACATACAAATCTCATCATCTGTTGAAAGAAACCAGAAAGATGCTGAGTCACCTTCATTAAGATTTTCAGAGGAGAGGACAGAGGTGTTCTCAGCTCCCTTTCCTGACTGTGTGCCTTAGCAGCTGTCACAAAGCAGTTTCTCTCTCTCCGGAGTGCTCTGTTCCTACCAGTTTACACCTACTTAAGAAACCAGAGAGTCTGCCATCATAGAACCCTGATGTAGTAACTGATGGAAACAGAAGCAAACACCCACAGCTAAACACTGAGCCGAACTCCTGGAATCCAGAAAATGGGGACAAGACCAGGCTACAGAAACCCACAGAGACAGCTGACCTGAACAAGGGAGGAGCTAATGGACCCCCAGACTGATAGCTGGGAAACCAACACCGGACCAACTCAGACCCATTGAATGTGGGTTTCAGTTAGAAGGCCTGGGCAATTTAACAACCTCTGACAGTGGAACAAGGATGTATCCCTGGTGCATGGAAGGACTTTGAGAGTACATTCCCCATGGTGGGATACTCCCTTAACCTAGAAACATGGGGAGGGCCTAGTCCCTACTCGAAATGACTTGACAGATTTTGTTGATCCCTCTCGGAAGGCATCACCCTCCCTGTGGAGTAGGGGGGGAGGAATTGGCTGGGAGGGGGCTCAGGGGTGTATGGAAGGGAGGGAAAGAGAGGGAACTGGGATTGATATATAAAATAAGAAAAAATAATAAAAAGAAGAAGAAGAAAAAGAAGAAGAAAGAAAGGAAGGAAGAAACCAGGGAGTATTGTACCAGCATTTGTATTTCCAGCCTGAAATGGAAGAGGATGGAAATTTCCCCAGATACTGCCCACTCAGACACATCCACCATCTCCACACGGAAGTCCTGCAGACTATGTTGTCTTCAAATACCTGAAGTTTCAGGCAACTTTAAGCCATGCAAGGTGTTCTCTGATTAAGTAATTCAGTTATAGGTCACGCCATTTATTCACCCAATGTATGCAAGCGATTTTCCATACAAAAAATATACCTTGTACATATTACTCTTATATTTTGTCAACAAACATATAGAAGAATACACACATAGATTTCACTGTGTATGTTTTATGTAATTGAAATAATTCTCTCTTGATAAACATTTCTGTTGTTCCCTCTTGCAATGACTTATAAATCACTCTGAAATTAACCAGTTACATACAAACACATCTTTGTATGGAATGCAATGCTGAGCAACAAATAAGCCACTTTTTTATTTTTTAATTTATTTATTTATTATTTGTTTGTTTGTTTTAGTTTTTGGGACAATGTTTCTCTGTGTAACAGTCCTGGCTGTCCTGGAATTCTCTTTGTAGACAAAGCTGGCCTCAAACTCACTGAGATCCACCTGCCTCTGCCTCCCAAGTGCTGGTATTAAAGGTGTGCATCAACACTGCCCATTTTAAATTCCATGCCAAATGCCTGATGCACATCTCTGTTCCATTCATAAGTATGTCCTACACATTTTGTTATATACTTAAACTCTAGGTAGAAACTGCTACTTCAATATTCTTTCCATCCACATCAATAGCTCAGCTATTGAGTGCACTGATCTGTTTGGTCTCCAGAGCAATTTACCGTAGGCTGAGTAGCAGAAACTGATTTCTTGGACTTGAAAATGTCAGATGCTCAGGGATGCAGTGGGATCAGTCTGGAGGGGGCTCATTCTCTGCTCCATAGGTGTCATGAAGTGAAATTATGACTTAACTGAAGTAATACTAACACTGCTGAGATATCCTTTTTATCTGTGGGTTCTGTGCTTTTAAATGATGAGAGGCTGCTGGTTTACCAAAATTGAAGTCTCCTAGTGTCATAGTTTTCAGTTTCACAGAGTTTCTAGAATCTCCCCAGTTGCTAACCTGTGATTTTTCCATGATCTTGCATGTTGCTCAGTGGACCAGTTCATGTACTCTGCGTCTCCAACAGTCAAGGGTCTTGAGTGTTTGAAGTTAGCACTGCCATCATGGATATTTTATTATGGATCAGATTTTTTACTACACTTTCTAACAAGTTGATTCTGGATAAGGAAATTTTTAAAAAATGACTCTTAGATGAATACAGAATTCTTTAAAAGAAATGATTACTAAGTTAGTAATGGTCACAGTAATGATGTGATCAAGCCGTAATGTATCCATGAGAAAACCAGAAAGATATCCATGACCATGCTTTATTATTTGATTTTATTTATTAGAAATAAGGTCATTTCATACAATACATTCTGATTACTATTTGCCTTCCCTATTTTCCTCCCAGATTCTCCTTACCTCCTTACCCTTCCAGCTCCACAATTTTTTCTCTCACTTAAGAAGACAAATAGGAAAGAAGAGACAGGCAAGGATAAAATAAAATGAACAAACAAAAAATAAAAAGGAGCATGAGATATACATACACACAGACACACGAAACACATAAAGACCCAGAATTTGAAAGGATAATGTACAATTATCCTTTATAATATATATATTATATATAACATATATATAATATATATTATAATATGTATTATACATTTATATATACAAACATACCTCTGAGTTTATTTTGCATTGCCCATATACCACTGGGCATGGGCCTGCTCTTAAGTATGGTTTATATGAGGAGTGATAGCCCCAGTTGTGGAACTCTGTATTCATTCCCATCTACTGCAGGAAGAAACTTCTCTGATGATGGCCGAGCAAGACACTGATCTGTGGGTCAAGCAGAATGTCCTTATGAGTCAATTTATTGCTACATTCCTTTAGTTTTCCCCTAGGTCCATGGTCTATGTGGTCTCAGATTCTTGGCCATCCAGGTGGTGTACAGCATGGCTTCCATCTCATGGAGAGGTCCTTAACTCCAATCAGACAGTGGTTGATTACTTGGTCCCTAACTCCAATCAGGCAGTGGTTGGTCACTCCTATAATATGTGTGCCACTACCGCACCATTGTATCATGAAGGCACATCACCATTGCAGATTGCAGGGTTTGTAAGTAGGTTGGTGTTTACTTTTCTCCTCTGGTAATCTACACAATATCTTCCAGTGTCATGGACACTAATCATTGTGAAGGCATTGGGCAGGCACTAGCTCAACTTCTCTATGTTCAATTAGATACATAAGTGTTTTCATGACCATGCTTTGAACAGTATGCTATCCAGGGAAACAATTACTCATACAGCAGTAAACTCTCGGGAGTATTACTCATCAATGCATGTGCTATTGATTTCCTCACAAAAATGTTTCTGTAGTGTTGTCCTGTTTTTCTTTATTTCTTTTTCTGTTCTTTTTTAAATGAATCTATTTATTTTATTTTTGCCACAGCTTTCTCCCATTCTCCTCTCCCAGTTCTTCCTCCTATCCCCCTCCAACCCCCCCATCCTCTCTTCTTTTATCTCCACTCAGGAAATGGCAGGTCTCCTGTGACTTTCAATAAAACATGGCTTATTAAGTTGCAGTAAGAATAAGAACTTCCCCATGTATTAAAGCTGGACAAAGAGACCCAGTATGAGAAGTAGGGTTCCAGAAGCTAGTAAATGAGTCACGGACAGCCCCCATTCTTTCTGTTAGGAGTCCCACAAGAAGACCACACTAGACAACTGTCACATATGTGCCGATTGCCTAGGTCAGTCCCATGCAGGCTCCCTGGTTGTCAGTTCAGTCTCTGTGAGTCCTTATGAACCCATAGGGTAAGTTGATTGTGTGAGTCTTCCCATGATGTTCTTGACCCCTCTGACTCTTTCTCCTCCTCCACAGGACTCTCAAACTAGACCTAATCTTGTTTTATTTCAATTGCATGATAAACACCATGACCAAAACTTGGGGAAAGAATTTATTTGGTAATTGTGTCCTGTTGACCACTGAGTGAAGACAAGGCAAGAACTCCATGGGAGCAGAGTCAGGAGCTGTGGAGGAAAGATGCTTACTATCTTGCTTCCCACAACTGTCTCAGCTAGCTTTCTTATAGATCCCAGGACTGCCTGCCCAAGGATGGTACCACACATAGTAGGCTAGGCATTTCACATAAATCATTTATCCAAAAATACCCCAACCACATGCTGTTAGAACAATATGGTGAAGGCAAGTCTTCAATTAAAGTTCCCCTTTTCAAAGTAACTGTTATTTGTGTAGACCTGCCAAAAAAAAAAAAAAAAAAATCATCACAAGTGTTTTCAGTTCCCCTCCCTTAATTTTTGCAATTATCATAATGCTTAAGCTAACACCATCCACAAGGTAATTAATTTCCAAGTTTCTTAGAGTTGGTTGCAGTATGGACTCACTGAGAAAATAAAGAAAATGTTTATGTGGTTCAATACCTTTCCTGGTATTTTATTTGGGAACTGTCATGCTTTGTTGAGATTTAAAACTTGAAAGATTCTTGGAAAATCTCAGCATAGATCCCTTAACTCTCAACCTTAACTGTGCATTTTATCATTTTCCCTCATTTTATAGCTGTCATTATTAAGTTTCATGGAATAATATTATTCTTGGTATCTTAGTATTTATTAGTAACAAGTTTAATCCATATTAGTAAAGAATTTATTAATATACTAATATATATATATATATATATATATATATATATATATATATCAAAAACCCAGGGACAGATATTGGGGTTCAAGCTGAAGATCAAAAAGAAAAACAGCCAAGCCACCAGAGGGCTTTTACCTCTACCAAGGCTGGGGCAATCTCCTAAATGGGGCTGGAGACTAATTGCCAGAATACAGTATGAGACACTGAGGTCATGTCTTATATACCTCCCTAGTGCTGGGATTAAAGGAATAATGTCTGCTTCTCTTTTAAACAGATTCACTCTCATGTACCCCTGGGTGGCCTTGAACTCACAGAGATCCATCTGTCTCTGTCTCCTAAGTCCTGGGATTAAAGGTGTGTGCCACCACTGCTGAGCTTCTATGGCTTTGGCTAGCCTTGCATTCTAATCTCCAAGCAAGTTTTATTAAATCATAAACAGTACATCATTATAATATATATTTCGTATATAATAAAATTATAATCTCATTAACGTTTTTCCTATCTAGACTTAATTCTGTTGTGGTAGGGATTTTAAAAATCCTCATATGTGTGTCAAATAATTGGTCCCCAGCTGGTAGCATGGTTTGGAGATGGTTTGGAGATGATTAAAACATAATTTTATCTCATCAACAAATAGTTGCATGAGTTGCATGAGCTGTTGGTAGGTGTATAAATTAATCCCTTGGCAGGTATAATTAATTAATGTAATAAGTTAATTAGATGTATGAATTAATTGTTGCTGTGGTAAAATATTCTGACAAGAGCAACTTAAGGAAGTTTGGTTTATGGCTCCAGAGGGGTAAAATCCATCATTGCAGGGAAGGCACAGCCAAGAAAAAGCATGAACATGAGAGAAGAAAGCTGCCTGATCACATTTCACCCACATACAAGAAGCAGAAAGAAGGAACATAAATTGGGGTGAAGCAATAACTCCTCAAGACCATCCCCAATGACTTAACTTCCTCAAGGAGGCTCCACCTCTGAAAAATTCCATCACCTCCCCATCAGCATCACCAACAGTAGACCAAAGTTCAAATGCAAAAATCTGTGGAGGACATTCCTCATTGAAACCACAACAGGAAGTGTGGTCCCTGGGGACATGATTTTGAAGGGTGTATTTTATCCCTGGCCTCATTCCTCTTACTCTGCATCATGAAGAAACATGCTGTCACATACGCAATACTTTCTTTGCTATCATGATGATCTGAGCTTCCTCAAGCCCAAAGCAACAGATCTAGACTGATAAAGATTGAAACATCTGAATCATGAGTCAAAATAAATGTATTCCTGGAAGCTAACATTCCCAAAAAGAAAAAGAAAAGTCACCTCCAAGTTATACATTCAAGGATGTGTAATTAGAATTACTTGACTGTGGAAAGTTAGAATGTTGTAGATGCAGAGCCAAAGCTGTTCTTAGTCTTGCTTGTTAGTTATTCATTGCTCTGTATGTGATTAAACATCCTTTTGACTGTTGAGAACAGCATTCAGAATCTATTCTTCTTAGGATAGCTCTAACTTTAACAAATCTGAAAGTCAATATAGTCCCCAGATAACACCTAACTCTTTTCCTTTCTTTACTGTAACCTACCTGTCTATACTCCTCTTTTGGTAATACACCGATTTATGGCTTTTGTTGTCATGTTACAAAAAGTATCTGCTTACACACTGAAACGCATTATTAGCTGTAATCTGAGTCCATGTTTCTAGGTCATGGCCACTGATATTTGGCTCAATATGAACTTTCTCTTACTCCCGTTGAGATGAGAACTGTGTTTGCGTTGACAACTCCTTTAGGTTAATCTCCCCAGGTATTTTGTCACAGCCAACAGCAAGCTACCTAACACAAGTTCTTTCCTGGGTACTTCCGAGATGCTGTGCCATGGGAAAGACAGTTAAAGGAAAACCCACAGAAAGGGGGAAAATGTAACAGGAAGGAAGGGTAAAAGGCTTAGGGAAAACTTAATTTTTAAATGAATGAAAGATATTTCCCTGCCCATTTCTTAGTCATGTGGGTGCTTTTCTCTTTTTTCCTAGAGAGAAAAAAAAGTGTTATTACCATGTGTGCAGTCCCTTAATTGCCCTCCTACAATATTGACGGTGACAGAGTGCAATTACTCACACATTTCTCAGAAGCCCTGAAGGCTTAACTTCTGTGGAGGAAGGTTCCTTTCCAACACACCTTGCACCATCTTTCCTGAGTATAGTCCTGTTATTGACATCCCTTGCCAGCACACGAAAGGGCATTTTTGGTGATTTGACTAATGTATATTTGGACTCTGAGTTCTCCTGCCAAAAGTGCATTTGATAAAGTAACCCTCTCGGTTCATTGCAGCCTGTCACTGGGAATGGATTGCCTCACTGCTGTGAAATGCATGCCCAATGCATCAGCCCCAGAGTAACATCAGCAATGCTATAGAGCCATCACAGAAGTATGAGAAAACATGACAAGGAATGGCTGGCTGAGGAATGACCTGCAAGGAAGACACCTGTCATGAGGAACATGATTCTGGAAAGCCTGATTAGAGGTGGTTTCAGAGCCTTCGGAAGCAGTAGTGAATCTTTCTCTGACTCCACACTCTCATTCAAATCATGTACATAACCACCACTACCTACCATGCCCCACATCCTGGTACCCAACATAAAGAGGGTCAGTGCCTTGCCATCTTCAATACCAGTTTTCTTTCTCCTTCTGATTATTAGGATGTTGATTCTTTAATGTCCTGGAAAATGGCGGTCTCTTAAAAATTCTCTATGTAGGGTTGAGATATTGTGGGTTCCCCGCCCCATGTTAGCATGTTTATTGGTGTTATCCTTGTTCAGCTCATGTCTAGGTAGTCATGTCATTATTTGGTGAGTAGTCATGTCATGACTTGGTGAGTGTACCTTCTGACATGACTGAGAAACCCAGTCTCGGCAGACTGCCTGCTCCTCTGACTGTTATTATCCACTCCTGTTCTCCTGAGCCTTCAATGTGGGAATGTTTTGTAGATGCATACACTAGCACTAGGCTCTACAACTCTGTACTTTTATTAGTTGTATTTTCCTGTAATAGTGCCCATCTGTTGCAAAGAGAGTGTGGTGTGAGGTTGGGTTGTAAAAACAAAATATTAAGTAAACAAAAACAAAAATGAGTTGACATACTCATGCTTGTGTAGCATGTACCAGATTCACTGAGCGGTTTATCCAACCCACTATACAGTATATTTTTAAAAGAACAGATTTTAGGATTGAAAATATAACAAATATTTATTGTGAAAATATAAAAAAATGGAAACACAGATCAAAAATCTATTAATCTATCCATCCATCCATCCATGTATCACCTATTATCTACCTGTCTGTCTGTCTATCTGTCTATCTATCTATCTAATAATGATTTTTCATAGATGGATAAATGGGTAGACAGATAGATACTCAGACATCAGTGAGTTCTCAATTTAATTTGTAACATCGGTCTATTCTCCCTTTCTTCCACTTTGGAGATAACTAGTGTTTTTATTATTATAATTATCCCAATTTTATAAGGAGAAGGATGAATCTTAAAAGGCTTTCTGCCCAGTGCACATACCTAGCTAGCACACAGGCTCAGATCAGAGATAATATAGATGAACTTGGAATCACCGATCAAGGCTGTTCACCTTAGGATGGAGAGCTAGCTCCATAGTTAAAGCATGAACAGACAGAGTTCAGTTTCCAGTACCCATGTAAATTGCTGGTAACTCCAGCTCCAGGGAATCAGATGCCTGTGGCATCTGAGGACCCCCTCAGTTATATGACCACACACATACACATAATTTAAAGTAAATCTTTTTAAAGGATTACTTACCAGGCACCTGTTCAGATTGTTGTAAGCACACATAGCACTTAAATAAAGCCCCCAGTGCTACAAGGACTCCGTAGTTCTACAAACTCAGTACTTGGATAAAAGAAGCAAATTGCTTTTATCCTAATCCTTCCTAGAAAATTCTAAGGTCCCCATACTAATTGAATCCTAAATTGTGCTGAGAAACCAGAAATATTCATATTAGTTGTGGAAGCTAAGCTCTAAATGTGATCTAAACTTGTTTGACATAAGAAAGCTGAAATTTGCATAGATAGAAAAATAGCTAGAGAAATTATACATCACAAGAGGCCTTGAGGAAAGACGAGGATATGGCTCCTGCTCTGGTATCATGAACTAATGCATTTTAAATTATTTTTATTTTTCAACTGTAGATTATCCCTGGGGATGCACCTGATCATTTAAATTGACCCTCCATCTTCAAGTAGCCCAAGTCATAACACAGACATGAAAAAGCCATTCCTGTGCAGTGATAGCTGATGAATTCCTTAGTGTTAACTGTTACTGTAGCACTGCATCTGATTATATTGAAGTCATTCCCAGGAACAACAGGTTAGATAAGTATTCAATCAATCCAGCCTATGTAGGAAGCAGGTTGCTAAGACAACCAATATAAAACATCCTAAAATTATGCATTTTACTATGAAAGTTTAAAAAATTGCATATATTGCCTCAACATTAGTCTTCATAACTACATTGTTTTATGTAGTACAAATTAGCCTAATCATATATTCAATATTGAATTTACAGAGGTCTTAATATATGTTGAAACTGGCAAGAAAAATGATTTTGGTGATATCCCAGGGAGTAGTTTAGGACTTATTTGTTCCTATAATTGAATAAATTATTCAAAGTTGTTCTGAATATTTCATTTGATGATACTTGTGAAGGTAAACACAATTCAGACACATTAATGTTTGAGCACAAATAATTCTCAGCAAGTGGCTGTCTCTTCTTGATCCAAACAAAGCCCCTCAATATATTGGAGGATTTAAGTTGATTTTGCTGCCATTCAATGAATGATTTCCAGGAAGTCTTTCAACATCTTCTCATCTAAAACTTATACAGAAAAGTCAATTAATCAAGGGTGTGTGATACAGTTAGTGTTACCTGCCAATTTGAAAGAACCTAGAATCCCCTGGGAGGAAGGTGACATGCCTATGGAGGATTCCCTTGATCCTTTTAACTGACATGAAAACACCCATCTTAATTATGGTTGGAATATTTCCTGGGCAGGGAATTCTGACTATAGGAAATACAGAACTCATATTGACTACCAGAAAGGACACATTTATCCCCCTCTGTGACCAACTGCTTCAAGCTCCAACTCTTTGCCTTCGTGATGTACCTTAAACTGAGCAGAATCAACTCTTCCTCCCTTAATTTGCCTTTGCCAGTATTTTATTATAGCAACAGGGGAAGTCCTTGTGAAAAGATTTTCTGGTACAAGAACATCTCTTCGATTACAGGGGTGTAATAGTTTTCTAAAGGTGATTCCCAAAGAAGTTACTATAAAACATTCTGATAATGGCCCTAACCCAGTCTTACTCCCAAAAGGAAAAATGTTCCTCTATAAAAGCTAATTGTGGGGGGAAAAAAAATGTGGTCAGTACATACAACACTAAAGACTGAAAACTGGCAATCTGTTGTTCTTTCAAACTTCTTCATTACATCTCATTGTAACTCAAAGATGGTTTTAATGTCTCAAGGGTCTGATCCCTGATGTTCTAGTGGGATTGTCTGTCAGGCAGCACAGAGACATCATCACTCAAGGACTTTAATCTTCAAGTCCCATCAGGTTTCAAGAGCAAATGTCACAATAGGCAGGCAGCTTAAGAGCTCACGTTCTAAGAAGTCAAGTAAATTCTGTGAATGCTTAATCAGACCCCAGATGATTTCAATGCTCTAGTCTAGAAACCAAAGCATATAGAAGTATAGAAGAAAAAATAAAGGTCATCCATGGAGATAGCTCAGCCAGGTTAGTGTTTACTGTGCAAGACAGAACCTGGAGTTGATCCCCAGAACCCTTGTGGTTTGTTTTGTTTTGTTTTAACACTGAATCCCAGTACTGAGCAGGCAAAAACAAGGGCACCTCTGTGGATCACTGGCCAACTAGCCGGGCTTGACTAATCAACCAATTCCAAGACAAGTGGGAAACTCTCACAACAAATAACCAACAAAATCCAAACCAAAGGACACCTGGCCACAGGCCTGGCCTGCCACCAGGAGCCTCTACAGTGAGCAAGCACGTGGTGGGGACATGGAGGGAAAGAGAAGTGGGCCAGTTGTGACATGAAGAGAGGTGGGCTTGGGGACTCGGTGGCAGTAAGAAAATGAGGCTGATGTAAGTGCCCTGTGCTGTGATGATGAACTGTTGCAAGCAAAGGGCACACAAATGCCCATAGTCTGGACTGCAACCTGAGACTATGTTGATGTCAGAGGGCCATGCTGCCTCTGGGTCATATTGATTTGAGTGGCCTGTGGTGCCACCTGAGGCCATGGTGATATCCATGTCCTACTACAGCCAGTGTCTGTGTTGTTGTTGTACCTGTCCTGTGTTACCACCAAGGGCCAAGTAGATTTCTGTGGTTTGGACTGCCACCTGAAGCCAAGTAGATGTCTGAGGGCAAGGTTGAGCTGAGCCTATCTCACTGGCCCTGGGAGAACTGCCTGCGTCACTGATGCTGCCACAGTGAGAGAGCTGATCCCAGTGTTGGGGGTACAGGAAAGCTGGCACTACCCCTCTTAGGGGGAGTCCCAGTGGAGGCCTGAACTTACAAACCTAGCTGCCACCCAGGCCCACATCCAGGGCTTTGAGTTATCCCACCCCAACATCTACCCATCTATGATCTGCTAGAGTGTGTGACGGGACTGGTCCTGCAGAACCATAGCCACCAGATCTCCATGACTCAGGACAACAGCAGGGTGTCTGAGAGGAGTTTTGGTGAAGGTACAGTAATGATGGTATAGTATAGTATAGTATAGTATAGTACAGTATTAGTTTAAGGCATGTTACATTTGTTTATGCTGTGGAATGGAATATATGTTTAAGGATGCAAACATGTACTACATTCTTTTATGTTGTATTTGTTTAAATCTGTGATATTGTGTTGCCTGTTTAAAACACATGACTGGTCTAAATAAGAGCTGAATGGCCAATAGCAAGACAGGAAAAAAGATACGTAGGGCTGGCAGGAAGAAAGAATAAATAGGAAGAGAAATCTGGGAAGTGGTCAAGGGGCAAGGAAAAAAGGGTCCAGTCCAGTCACACAGCCAGACAAGGAGTAAGATGGAAAGAAAAGATATATGGAAATAGAGAAAGGTAAAAGCCCAGAAGCAAAAGGTAGACAGACAATTTAAGTAAAGAAAGAAAAAGAGAAAGGAAGGAAGGAAGGAGAAAAGCAAGCTGGCAAGAAACAAGCCAAGTTAAGGCCAGTCATTTATAAGTAATAAGTCTCAGTGTGTTAGTGGGCCCTCCCAATACTATATAGAAAAAAAAAAAAACAACTACAGTGTATCAAGAGCCAGAGACCTTGAATCATTGCAATTAGCATTTACAATTAAAGTTCTTTGGGCACAAGAATGTACTGTGTGACACACTGAAGTTCCCAGTACCACAACAATGAACAAATAAGTAATGAAGAGGTGGGAAAGATGGAGAAGTGAGGTGTTTTCTTCTATGGTTTTAAAGTTTCTTTTGGTAGGGAGGCTACAGGGTGGAGGACAGATACACAGGAAGTAGGAAATGGGTAAGATTGTGTGGCATGATGCCAATTCCCAAAGAATCAATATTTTTAGTAAAAAACATAAAAAGATGTATTGTATTGAAAAATAAAACCTGAAATTGACCACTAATATCCACAATGCTCCCCAACATGTATACACACACACAAAAAGAAACAAGGACATTATCTTTTATCTAATTCTATCACACCTACATGAGGCTAGCTCATTGAAGGCCTTGTTCTTATTCCAGGCCAAGGTTGCTCTTAGCCATTCCACAGTTTCCTTGCTGTCTTGGTCACTGTTCTATTGCTGTAAATAGAACTCTGACCATAGAAATGCTTAAAAATATAACACATTTAATTGGGGCTGGCTTACAGTTCAGAGGCTTACTTCATAGCATCATGTCAGGGGACATCGTGCTGGAGAAGTAGCTGAGAGTTCTATGTCCATATCTACAGGCAGCAGGAAGAGAAAGTGACACTAGTCTGGATCAGGCTTTGGAAACCATAAAGCCCAGCCCCAACACACTTCCTCCAACAAGGCCACATCTATTCCAAAAGGCATGCTTTCTAATGCTTCTCAAGTAGTGCTACTTCCTGAGAATAAATATAGGAGCCTATGAGAATCATTCTTATTCAAACCATGACATTTTACTATGTGCCCCCAAAAGACTAGTAATTATATCATAAGCAAAAAAATGAACTCAGTCTAACTTCAAAAGTTTCTATAGGCTATCACAATCTAAATACTGTTAAAAGTTCAAAGTCTGTAATGAGATACATGGCAATCTCTTAACTATAATACCCCGGAAAATCTAAATTAAAAGGCACTCACATACCTCCAACATACAATAGCTCAGAATATACATTACCATTCCAAATGGGAGGAAATAGAGAATAGGGAAGAAATTATGTACCAAATGAGACCTAAAACCAGCAGGACAAACTCCAAACTCAGCATCTCCATGTCTTATGTCAAAGCACTCCAACTACATTCAGCTTTTCTGACTGTGACACACTTCTCTCTCTTTGGCTAGTTACATATCTGGTCTAAAGTTCTCCTTGGCAGTTAGGTATCCCACAACTCTGGCTTTACCCACAGTTTCACACAATCACCTCTCTGAGCGTCCATGCAAGGACACCCCTGACCTACAGCTGGCCTCAGCAGCTTCCCTTAGCCATGGAAGTAGTTTCCACAACCTCTTCCTTGTATCATTGACTCTGAAGCCAGAACCATGTGACTGAAACAGTCAAGTTCTTCTTGACTGGGGCTGGGGCAATGGTTTCTTAAGCTCCTCTGTAATTCCTTTATTAAGCTGGAAGCTTAGCTGGGAGGTTAGTTTTTTGTTGTTGTTTTGTTTTGTTTTGTTCCTGAGATTGCCACTCCCTTTATTCCATTTAGCATCAGGATTTTCTTTAAACATTTATCTCTCTGAACACAGAACTTAGTGTCATTAAAAATTCCCAGTGCTCCTTTTCTCCTCAAACTGTGTGTTTTGTATTTTTCCTTCCTCAGCTTGCTCCTTTTCATTGTAGATCTGCATAAGCATGGTCAGTAATAACCACGTGACACAGTCCATACAAGGGGATCCTGGAGTCTCCTCTGTCAACAGTTAGTCCACATTTCTTCAATTTAGCCTCGGGCAGATTTTTCAGACAAGTAAAAGACCAGCCACACTCTTTGCCAAAATACCACTAGAATGGTCTCTAGACCACTTACTAATATTCTTCCCCTCTGAAAATTCTTGAGCTAGGCCCCTACAGTACCATTATCCTACTAGGATAACCCATTAAGCACCACTTAAAACATCCAACCACTCTGTCCTTCCTATTGTTCCTCTAGAGGGGCAGAAAACTTTTCCAATCTCCCTCTTCTCTTCTGTCCTCTCTCTGTCTCTGTGTCTCTTTATCTCTTTTCTCTTTACTTCTCTTATTTTCTTACCTCCCCCTCAAAAAAAACCTATCAATATGAAAAAAAACCCATCCAACCAGTTTTCTAGTCCAAAATCCCAATGCCTTCAGTATTCCTCCAATAAACACCATGATCAGGCCTGTCACAGCAATACCTTCTGTCTTAATCACTATCCCATGCCAATGAAAAGACAATATAACCACAGCAACTCTTATAAAAGAAAACATTCAATTGGAGCTTGACTTACAGTTTCAGAGGTTTACTTCATTATCATCATTTTGGGTAGCATGGTTGCATGCAGGCAGGTACTGAAACAGTAGCTGAGGTCAATATCCTCATCTTCAGGTAGAGAGAGATCCTGGGTCTGGTGTGGACTTTTGAAACCTCAAAGCCTACCCCCATTGATACACTTCCTCCAACAAGACCACACCTCATAAGCCCTCTCAAGGAATACCTCTCCCTGATGACTAAGCATTCAAGTATATAAACATATAAAGGCCATTCTTATTCAAGCCACCACAACCTATGTAGTAACAAGTAGTTGCTTTGGGAAGATGTGCAAAGAGACAGAAACAAGTGTGTTTACTAGAAAAGATTCAGATAGACTCTACCACTATCAGCCCCCATGGAGCCTTATGCTGTGTATGTACTCAGCCCTCTAAAACGTCTAGGTCTCTAACAATGGGTATGTAAATAGCAAATTATTGAAGTTTATATCATTTTGTAATTGTAACATTACAAGATTATCAATATGATAAAATATTATTTTTTATTATGAAGGTGCACTGGATGAGTTAGAAGGACTTAAACATCAAGAAAATACCATATGAAAGACGGAATAAGGACAAAGACCAGCCCATTCCAGAATTCTCCATCAATCATATAAAGTTTTAGGCTACTTCAAAATCTTTATAAATGCTGCCTTAGAGCATGAATCCAGGGAATATAACCATTGTTACTTGTTCCTATATTGAATGTTGAATAATTGTGAAATCAATTGCTACCTTGAAGATAAAGCAAACAGCATATTTATATTCTCTAGGTTGACAGGTCTCTCTTTAAAGCTTCAGGGAATTGTTCTATCTTGTTCTGACCTGTACTTTGGATCAGAGATATAGTACAGTAATATTTCACCCATTCTCTTTTTGTGCCATTCTTAAGAACTAAAACCTATATTTTAAACATGAAAATGAGAACAGAGGAAGCTGTGGGTATTTGAAATATAATTGAATAAACATTTTCAATATATTTAAATAAAGTCATGAAACTAGAAAGAGACCATAATTTTCAATCTGCTAAATAAGAAAGGAAAGAAAAATAGACATAGAATGACAGACTTAACCCTGTTATCTACAGGATAATAGACGTTTGCTGACTTCTGAAGTGGTACAAAAATGCCCATAGTAGCAATTGGACAAAATTAAATATATCACAGCAAAGCACACCAAAAAGGTATACACTTCCATAAGGTTTCTACCTATTTCTAGTTTTTTTCTCAATGATCACAGTAAGTTACAATTTTTATTATTCTGATTTTTGAAGGGTAGAATTTGTTAAATAATAGTGATGCTGTTTTCATCTTTTTTCCTTTTTTCTACATATTTTACTTCCATTTCTCACTGTTTTCTGTTTAAGATCATAAAAATCAGAAAAAGTGTATATGTACCCATATTTACAAATATGCACACATATTTAAATGCCCTCAACTAAAACATATTGTTTCATAGAGTGCTGTCACCCTACTACATGAAGATTAAACAAATGATTTATGAAAATCACACAATGGGATTTTATTCAGCAGTAAGGAAAAAATTCAGGAAAATTGATAGAAATGAAAACAGTATGAAACCCAAACACAGAAGAACAAATACCACATGTCCTTGATCACATGTGTATCCCAGCTTCTAGTAAATTCAATTTATATATTGTAAAACTGCTTTGACTCCAAAATTTAAGGTTAAGGACAGGAGGGATCATCAAAATCTGTCAAGTCATTTGGAGTAGGGTCTAGGCCCTCCCTCCTGACTCTAGGTTAAGGGAGTATCCCTCTATGGGGAATATGCTCCCAAAGCCTTTTTGTGCACCAGGTATATCCTGGTTCCACTGTCAGAGGTCCCTTAGTCTGCTTAGGCCTTCTAACTGAGACCCACGTCCAGGGGGCCTGAGTCAATATGTTGGTTTCCCACCTATCAGTCTGGGGGAGTCCATGAGCTTCCCCTTGTGTCAGGTTTAGGGTTTTTCTTAACAGTGATACATAACTGCTCCTGGAAATACCACCCATGTCAGAAATGAAGATGGACATCAAAGGAAACATGTGTTTGAGTTTGCTTTCAATATGGCAAGACTAGCCATTTGGGCAAGATACTATTCTTGTCTGGACTGCTTGACTTTATGTTGTATAAACTGGACATGCAGGACCCACAAAAAAGTGACTGCTGAAACAAGATGGACAATGCTATAGATTCCTGCTTCATGGAAGAGTCTGCAGGACATAGAGAAAAGTGACTGACAAACTGCCAATACAGATGAACAGTTTAAAGTTTCCTGCTTTGCTGAGTTGTCTGCCAGACACACTATGGACAATAGGCTAAAGATAAAACATTACAGAAGAACTTCAGGTGACTGACTAGGCAGTGAGTTGTTTCTGTCATTTCTAGAGTTTATATATTATCCTTCTGTGGTCTTTGAGGGAGCTGAAGACAGATAGTTATGGTTATAGTTTTCCTTAGTTTGGATTAAAAATAAGTTTCATATAGGACTTTAGACTCACAAAGATAGGATATATGATAGAATATTTTCTTTAAATCTTGCTAAATATTATTGGACTAAATATTGTTAACTGTGGTTCTTATTTGATAAATGTTTTGTATGTATTTTACTATGTTAAAATTAAAACCCTTCTTTTTATTTAGACAGAAAAGAGGAGATGATGGGAGATGTCATTCTGTAAATATGTTTCTCATATTGGTTAATGAATAAAGCCCTGTTGGCCAATAGAAAAGCAAGATAGGTGGGACTAGGAGACCAGAAGGATTCGGGGAGAGGTAGGAGGAGATTCAACATTTAGAACCAAGAGAGCAGAGGTCCGGATCATCTCTCCAGTAAGATAAGACCACATGGAAACACTTAACTTGATAGAAATAGGTTAATACTTAAGACAGAGCTAGCAAATAAGAAATGCTAGTAACAGGACAACAACTTTATATCTTAATACAGCGTCTCTGTATGTTATTTGGGACTGTTGCGACTCTGGGACCAGGCAGGTGGGAAAACTATTAATAACAATAGTGGATGATTTTCTCATTCCTATTTCATGTCATCCTTTTCTAACCTTTTCAATCAAGCTATACACAGATAGTTTAGATAAATTTAAAAAGGGCCAACATAATTATGTGGACATTTGCCACTACCAAGCAGTGCTGTGTGAACCTTATAGAGTTTCCTTTTTCCTCCAGTTTTTAACCATGCTCCTTTATGACTTGACTTCTTTCTTTCAGCTCTCTTACCCACTCTCCTAATACACATTTCGAATCCTCTTCAATCACACAAATGTATCTATTTTTATTGATTATCTCTTTCCCTTAAAAAGCTACCCCCTGGAAGACTCTGAGTTATTATTCCAGTCAAGCCATTGGCTCACCAGGGTTAGCACACAGTTACCTACCTGAGACCTTAATTTAATGAACGGTTTTCTTAATTTTTTTCTCTTCCTTTTACTTACTTCATTCCTTCATTTAAAAAAAAAAAAAAAAAGCTCGCCCCCAAATAGTTTTCTATTGGAAAAGAATAGTTTGGGCTTTACAGGTGTGAGAAGTAATGTACTGACAGATTCCCAATAGAACAGACCAAGGCAAGGATAACTGTGTAGCCACACAACAGAGAGAATGCATTTTCTTTAGGAGAGATGAAAGAAAGGAAACTGAATGAAAGAGTATGGAGTCCTTCTGGAGGGCTCTGTTCTAATTATGGTGGGTGAGTGTTGCTCTCCTTGCACAGTAAGTACTACAGCAGATGGTTGGAACCGCAGCTGAACATAAAAGAGAAGCCTCAAAAGTTGCATGCTGTACTTTAAGTTGGGGGAGGGGTGGTCAAGGAGGAAGGGGGAAGTGCTGGGGAAAACAGAGAGAGACTCGGAAATACAATGGATGTTGGTCACGTTACACAGGCAATTTTCAATTCAACAAAAGAAGAATCCTGAGGTCTACCTACCATGGGGTGACTCCAAAAACCATCTTGTCTCTGTACTCCACAGAGCATTAACAAAAGCCACTTTAGTAAGACATCTACTAACTAGCTCTAAAGCCTAAAGATTTTCTACAGTCCACTCTGATTGCCCAAGCAAGGAGTCTTTCTCCAATTCCTGATAAACAGAATACCTTTCTCTAGAGGCAAAAACTCTGAGTTAGAAGCACCCACTGCCCCACGGTGTGGAAATCTGGGGTGATCTGAACTATAGGCCAGAGTAAGACTTTCTAGCCCCTCAAAAAAGAATAGCAGTGACAAGTGTTTAAAAGTCCAGAATCTAATGCACTCTAGTGGCAAGGCTAGGAACTGGAAGGTATCTAAAGTATAATATTCATGACGCAAAGTCTATGAGCTACATCTTTTAACTGAAAGGTAATCACCAAGATCTGCTCTACCTCGCATATACCCAATTCCGTACCCTTCTTGGAATTATTTAATAACCCACTGATTCCAATTTGTATTGCCCAATGTGGGATCATTTATTGCACCCTGGTCAACTTACCAGGAGTCAGCCACACCTCAAAGAAAACTGACTCTCCCTCCTTCCAAAGCTATCTGATCAACTGTGAAAAGAGTAAGTGACAGAGAAGTGACTAGCCACAAACAGGACATCAATGCCACATTCCCTCCTCAAGGCTTAGAGACCAACAAGAAAGAAAGCCAGAGGTCAGAGAAGAGCAGAGTGAAATGGAATCTTCTGAACATGAGAGGACTTCTGCACCTAAGACCTCACAAGAATGTTGACCTACACAGGACTAAGCCAACGAGCAAATATACCATGGAGTATAATAGATTTTCTGCTCCCCGCCCCATAATAGGTATCTCCACTGATGTAGTAAGGCAGATCAAGCTGGATTGAAAAAATATGGCAACAGGTTTATTTGAGCAAAGCAACTACCTGGCAGGTTCTCCAGTCCCAGAGATCAAGGCTGGTGAAGCCACATGCCTGAACTAAAGCAGGGAGATTATATAGGTTGTAGGCAAGGAGTACTGATATGTCTGCCACAAGCTGGGATTGTGCCTAAGTATGCTCACAAGCTGAGCACCTTAGGCAGGGACTTGGTCGGCTGGCAACTTTAGGGGAGGAAGCTGCAGTAGCTGCCAGGAATGCAGAGCTGAGATTTTTGGTGCCTTTCCTTTGTTCCGACTCTCTCTGAGTAGGCAAAGTTTACAGAGAGAGAGACAGAAATTAGGCTTTCTGGATCATGCAGGGGCAAGCCAGAGCTTCTAGCTGAACATGAATCCCTAACTGAGCCATAAAAGTTTTTAGTTGTTCGTTTGTTTGTTGAATGTTTAGCTTTTTGTGTAGCGGCAGACCCTGTCCTGGAACTAGCTCTTGTAGAATAGGCTAGCCTCAAACTCACAGAGATCCACCTGCCTCTACCTCCCAAGTGCTGGAATTAAAGGTATGTGCCACTACCACCTGGCTGCCATAAGAGTTTTTAAGATTTTCACTAATCCTATATCCGACAAAGGGCTTATCTCCAAAATATACAAAGAACTCAAGAAACTAGTCAACAAAACACCAAATAACCCTATTAAAAAATGGGGTACAGAACTGAAGAAAGAATTCTCAATGGAGGAAATCAAAAAGGCTGAAAGACACTTAAGAAAATGCTCCACATCCTTAGCTAT
This sequence comes from Phodopus roborovskii, assembly GCF_943737965.1. Lineage (NCBI taxonomy): Eukaryota > Metazoa > Chordata > Mammalia > Rodentia > Cricetidae > Phodopus > Phodopus roborovskii. Next base: position 17,318,591 of record NW_026126511.1, read on the forward strand.
CAGGGAAATGCAAATCAAAACAACTTTGAGATACCATCTTACCCCTGCCAGAATGGCTAAAATTAGAAACACCAGTGAGGACTTATGTTGGAGAGGATGTGGAGAAAGTGGAACACTCCTCCACTGCTGGTGGGAGTGCAAACTCATACAGCCACTTTGGAGATCAGTATGGCGGTTCCTCAGGAAAATGGGAATTAGTTTACCACAGGACCCGGCAATCCCCCTCTTAGGCATATACCCAAAGGATTCACATCAATGCAACAAAGACATCTGTTCAACTATGTTCATAGCAGCACTATTTGTAATAGCAAGAACCTGGAAGCAACCTAGATGCCCTTCAATTGAAGAATGGTTAATGAAGATGTGGCACATCTACACAATGGAATACTACTCTGCAGAAAAAAATAATGGTATCTTGAAATTCGCAGGCAAGTGGATGGCACTTGAAGAAACCATCCTGAATGAGGTAACCCAGTCACAAAAAGAGGAACACAGTATGTACTCACTCATATATGGATTTTAGACCTAGATCAAATGATCACCAGCCTATAATTCACATCACCAGAGGAACTAGGATACAAGTTGTATTCTAAGAGATTCATATAAAGTCCCTCACAGAACTGGGAAGGGACAAGTCCCCCAGACCTCAGGTATAGTGGGGGAGGACAGCTAATGGAGAGAGAAGTAGGAGAAAATGAGAGGGAGGAGAGGAAGGCATGTGCGACCAGGAGGATTGAGCCTGGTTAGGAATGGAAAATAGGAAAGAGAGAGAGAGACAGAGAGAGAGAACATAAAAGAGGGAGGCAATATTGGTTTGAAGATAAAGTTGAACACAAAGAAAGGTCGAGGGAAGTACAAGACTGCTCCCAACTAACAATCTCAGCTTCCGTGGAAAGGCTATCATAAATGCCCTTCCCGGAGAGTGAGATCAACAACTAACTTCTCCATGGAGTCCTCAACTAATGCCTGTTGAAAACAGGAGCAAACACCCATACATAAACACTGAGTCAAACTAGAACCCAGAAGCAGATGGAGAGGACAAGACCATGCGGTAGAAGTACATAGAGACAGCTTACCTGAACAAGGAGGAGCTAAGGGCCACTAGACTGATAGCTGGGAAGCCAACAGGGGTCTGACTCGGACCCCCCTGAATATGGGTCTCAGCCAGAAGGTCTGAGCAGCCTAAGAGACCTCAGACAGTGGAGCCAGGATGTATCCCTAGTGCACAAAAGGACTTTGCAAACATATCCCCCATGGAGGGATAACTGCCTTATTCTAGAGATAGGAGAGAAGCCCTAGTCCCTACTTCACAGGACCTGTCAGATCTACATGACCCCAACTGGATGGCATTCCCCTACATATTGTATTGTGGTGGGGGGTTAGGAGGGGAGGGTGTTTAGAGTGCATGGGAGAGGGTAGAGAGGGCAAAAGGGAGGGAAAGAGGGAGGGAGGGCTTGGGGGGAGGGAGGGAGGGAGGGAGAGGGAACTGGGATCGACATGTAAAATAATAAAAAAAAAAAAAAAAAAAAAAACGCTTTGACTCCAAAATTTAAGTTGAAGAACAAGTTACTGGGGAAAAGTATTTCTATTTTTGTTTCCACAGAAAATGAAAAGATGTGGATTCCTTCCAGACTAATGTGGTTTGATCACACCAGACCGCCTGAAACAGAGTACAAGCTGATCCTACATTCCAAACAGCTGGACAAAACAGCCCTACAGACTACAGCTAGGATATCTGAATCTTCTTCGAATCCCCCAAGACAGCGCCCCTTACCAGCAGGAAGTAGTTTGGAAAGAACGAAGCCCAAATTCCCAAATATTGTGTATAAATGTTTGTTTTCATTTAATTGGACTTTGTTATATAAAATTAAATAAAAAATATTCTATATGCATAAAAAAAAAAGCCAAGGGGGGGGGGAAAGAGTTTTTTTAAATAAAGTACAGCAAGGTAAGAATCAAAAAGAAAAGAATAGAATCATTAGTACTTGAAGTTCATCATTTGTCTCCAGCAAAATCTCACACCATGTTAACTGCCAGGCTTCTTGAAGGATTTAAGTGGGATGTTCCCTTTGTATTTCTGAATGACTTGATATACCCTGCAGCATGGGATTTTATAACTGCCAAAATCTGATGCATTCTAATTCTCAGTCTTTTACCTTCAACCTCTTTTGTTTCCAAGGAAGTTTTATTATTTTATTCTCATCATTAGGGCTGAGAATCCCAGTTGAGCTCCTTGGCAGATTTTCCTTTTAAATGATTACTGCAAACACTTGTGTGGGCCCTTTGGGGACTTCCTGGAGCTCCGGAATTTGCCTTCTGTTATTAAAGCTATTCCATCTACTTCTTCTCCTCTCTTTTCCTGAGCCTCTCTCTGCTTAGCATGTTAGACTACTTCACGTCATTCTCGTGGATGTTTTATCTTTCCTTCTTTTCTTGGCACTCTGCTGTGTATTAGCTGGGTTTAACCTACATTCTACCCCTTCTGAAATTTCTGTTTTAATTTTCAGATTTCCTTACTTTGAAGTGAGTTGTCCATTGTCTTATTTAAGTTACATTCTCCTATCTTTGGGGTTTTTGGTTGGTTATCAATGCTCCTATTCCACTGGATTCATGTTTATTTATCTCTGTTTGTTTACTTATCTGTGTTGCACTCTTGGAGTGTTTCCCCCATACATCAGGATCACAGGCTGTCTGTGGATTGAACCCCTTCAGGGTTGAAGGTTGAACATGGCTTCATTTTAGGAGAATAAGGTAGGGTAGAGTGCGGCCTGTTTTTATTAATGTGTCTCTCTTCATGAGATTTCTCTTGAAAGCCATACATTTATGGAGAGGAACTCTCCTGACTTCTGGGTACACGATGTTGTGGAGGAGGAAGGGATGTCAGGTACTGGTAATGATTTCCAGCCTAAAAGTACATGTTTGTGATTTAGGAAAGGCTCATTTCCCTCAGAGAATCTTACTTTACATCCATCTGTTGGAAAATTGTCATAATGACCTGATTTGCTAAAATAAGGCATTTTACAGCCATTTACTATGGAGAGTATGCGGCACTATGCTTCTTGTACCCAACAGTGCACCTTGGGATCGATACACATGGCTCCTTCACTGTTCCAACACCCAGTGATTCCTCTGAAAAATCTCAGGCCCTGCACATCAGCAGTCCAGATTTCCTCGGACAGTAATTTTGCTCTCCTAATTAGGGAGCTGCAATTCTAATTGCCCAGGAAAGAGGGGGGAATAAGAAAGATCGACATTTGCTTTCTGGTTTTCACCAAGGCCCTATTTTCATCTGTGCTCTTCACGGTTTCTACACCCCAAGGTTCTTACTCATCAAATGGAGGAAAACAATTTTATGTCCTTAAATAGAGTTTGGAGCCACCATGGCACACATAATGAATTCTGGGCCACTAAGGCTACATAATGAGAAAACATCTCAGTAAACAAACAAATAAACAAGAAATAAATAGATAGATGATTGATAGATAGATAGATAGATGATTGATAGATAGATATAGATAGGTAGATAGATAGATAGATAGATAGATAGATGGATGATAAATAGATCTGCCTGCATAATGCCTTTCTTCTGTTCTATTTCCTTTTATTCTTGTGAGTTTGTATTCTCTTTCTATTACACATGAAAGAGATATACACATATGCTCAATCTCCCTTCTTTTTCTCCAGTTCTTTTTTCCTTTTTTTAATGTTTGATTTCATTTTACATTTCAGCCACAGTTCTCCCTCCCACCCTCCTCCCACTCCACTCACTTCCCCCCTAGTCCTTCCCCAGTCCACTCCTCCTCACTGGTAAGGGCTCCCATGAGGAGTCAACATAGTCAGGCACAATAGGTTGGGGCAGGAGCAGGTCCCTTCCACATTCATTAAGACTGAGCACGGCATCCTACCATAGGGAATGGAATCCAACAAGCTAGCTCATGTAACAAGTTTGCATTGCCAGGGATCCCTCTGATTGTCCAAGCTTCACAAATGTCTCCCACATATGGAGGGCCTAGTTTAGTTCCCTGGAATCTTCACAGTTGAAAAGCTTCTGTAAGGCAAAGGACACTGTCAATAGACAATGGGAAAAGAGCTTCACCAATCCCACATCTGACAGAGGGCTGATCCCCAAAAATCTATAAAGAACTCAAGACACTAGAAATCAAAATGCAAAATAACCCAGTTGAAAAAATGGGGTACAGAGAATTCTCACCAGAAGAATCTCAAATGGACAAAAGACCTGGTCTGTGAGGGTCATTCTCATTCAAACCACCACACATGCTAATAGCATAGGGCTGAATGAATGAGGGGCTGAGTTCAATCTCCAGAATTCCCACAAAATAACTAGGAATGTTGGTGCCCCTGGGACTCACTAGTCAGCAAGCCTTGCCTTATCAATGGACTCTAGGCTAACAGAAACCCTGTTGATGGAAGATGTCATTTTGTAAATATGTTTATCTTATTGGTTAATGAATAAAGCCCTGTTGGCAAATAAGAAGGCAAGATAGGCAGGACTAGGAGATAAGGAGGAAAGAGGATGTAGTAGGGAGGAGACTCAAGATGGAGGACAGAGAGAGCAGAATGCCAGCCCCTCTCTCTGGTAAGATGAGACCATGTGGAAATACTTAAATAAATAGAAATGGGATAATATTTAAGACAGAGCTAGCCAATAGGAAACACTAGTACCAGGCCAACAGCATTTATATCTAATATAGCCTCTCTATGTATTATTCGGGGCTGGTGCGGCTGTGGGCCAAGGCAGGTGCAAAAACCTACTCATAGCATAATGGCGCCCAACGTGGCTAATAAGAAATTCCACTTAAAACCTAACAAAAGCTTAAAAAATGGTTTTAGAAACAAAAGAACAGAGACAAGCAAGGCTTCTTGGTAGCATTTTTCTCAGTTGGGCTCTTGTTTCACTAGAGATAAGCAGAGATTTGCACAGCTCCTTTAAGGGAGATTTCCTGACTCAGCCATTAAAGGCTAGGCTCACAATCATAAATATAAGAGTTACACCTGAGGAGGAATTACACCTGAGGCTACTCTCTGTTCTCCGCATGCATGCACAAACACATGAGCCTGCATAAGCACAGACAAACAAACACAAAAACACAAGAAAGAAAACCCTTAATAGCATAAATAAAATATTTCCTCAAAATCTCATTCACCTAAGTGAGAAGAATCAGGCTGAGTAATTTTCAAAGAAAAGGTTAAAATACGTGTTTCCAGTTAAACTGTTATGCTCGAGGATACTCACTTGTCCAGAACACTTGACTAACTGAATAAAGATATACAAGGTTAGTCAAAATTTTATAGTTTGCATTTTTTAAAAAGAAATATAACTGAACATTGAAAGAAAATTATTATAACTGACATAAAGTAAGAAGAAACAATTTGAGATTTATTAATCATCTCATAATGATTTTTTAAGTGTTCAATTCTAACACCAACATGAATCTTAACTATAATGATCCCTCCTGTGACAAGTAGTATCATCGAATGATATAACCTCCTGACTCCCTGCTGATTTGTTTGTTACTGAATAAGGTAGTCTATTGTATCTTCTCATTTTTGAGCAGTTCATAAAGCAGAAGCCTTATGAATACTACACTAACATTTGGCCAGAACAATTCCCAAAACACAGTAGGTGTTCAAAACATGTTTTGATGAATAATGGATTCCAGAACATCTAGTTTAGAGAATTAACCAATGTTTTTCAAAACTCCACAGATGCATAGGTCCTCAAGTCAATTCATGTTTAATCTCAACAGAATTAGTGGAAATAACACAATTATAAGCCAGTGAGAATAAGGAAAGAGGAAAAGACTTGAAACTAACGCAATGCTTGTTAGCACTTCTCAAAATGAGAAACTGTATCATCTACACAAAGCCAGTTACGTAAACCTCCTACTATGGGAAATGTGATTGCTTCCTTGAATGGTCACAAAGGCAAGTTTAAGGGCAAAGTGAATCTGGGGGGAAGGGGTATAGTGTCATTGTAGAGTGCTTATTGATCTGACATAAAAACTCAATTCCTGGTACAAAAATAACAAACAAGTAAACAAATACACAAAAGAATCAGTGACCACCAATCTGCACTTGCAAGCCTTGGAGCCTGACAGAAAAACCTTCCTTTCCCTACACATAAAGATACTGTGGCATAAGAGGTTATAACCCCAGCTCACAGGGCTACAAATTGCTATTGAATTCTAACCCAAGAAGTTTTGTTCCCACTACTCCAAGAATATCAACTCAAGTGACTGGCTGTAGAACTTCAAGGTATCCCAGAGCAAAGTGGGAGACACTCAGAAATATATGTGGGATAAAATGAAAATGGCTTTTACTTCAGTTTGCTACTAACTCCCACAAAAGTGCTAGCTAATAGCAAAGTTTGAAACATATGGCAAACTGTAGGACATGCTGAGTCAATGGTTCAGTGCATCATGAAGAAGATGAGTAAGACTATGCTTGATCAGTTGGGTCAAACGCGGTTTGTTTCCCTTGGCTTTTGACTATTTCCTGCTAGGCTCCCAGAAACAGGTGATTGTGATTGTGACCTGAAGAAGTATGCCTCTTTTATGCTTGAAATGCATACAGCAAAGAGAGATCGTTGCTGCTGTTCTAAGAAGAAAAAAGTCAAGTAATACATAGCCATGAGTCCATTAGAGAAGTAAGTTTGTTAAGCACCAAGTATAAGCAAGAAGCAGGACTTGTTTCACCTTTGGTGGTGTAATGGTTAATCTCCATTGTCAGGTGCCAGGGTTGGGAGGTGCCTAGTGAATTGGTAAAGCACATCTCTAGGTGTATCTGTTAGGAAAATGGCTAAGAGGATTGTATGTGGAAGAGTAACTGAGGGGTTAGCACCCGCCCTGAATGTGAGTAGCCCCACCTAACAGGTTGGGCCCTGGATGGAATAAATGTGCAAGAGAAATCCACTCTGTGTGTGTAAGCTCCTTTCTTCCTTAGCAAATATTACCGCTGCCATTGCTAGCAGACACCAGCAGCTCTCCAGAGAATTCCTTAGTCTTCAGCACTACACCATTAGCTCTTTCTACTGAGACCTCCAGCCTCTTAGGGTTACCAAGTTCACCACCTCCTCAGCATGCAAAGGGACACTGTTGAACAACTCAGCATCCAATTGTGTAAACTAATGCAATTAGTTTCTTTTTCTAGCACATACAGAGAAATAAATAGACACATACAGAAACGCATATATACATATATGTATGTACACACACACACACAGTAGAGAATGATAATACAAGCAGATCATGAAAGGGTCAGCAAGCAAAGAAGTATGTGAGTAAATCAACCCAAAAGGTAATAAGTACTGAACAACCTTCTAGGGATGAGCAGGGAGAAGTTTAGAATCCCTAGCTAACTTATACTAAAAAAAAAAAATTAGAATTCATTTACAAGTTCTTCTCTATAGGTCTCTTATGAACACTAAACAAAATTCAGGGTCTAGTAGGAGACCTGAAACAGGCACCCCTTCTTAAGAAAGCCCTGGTTTCACTGACTTCACTCACAGAAGCTCAAGCTGAGAGGACATTGGATATTGCCACCTTCAGTTACCAAGGAACAGCTACAAGGAAAAGTCTGAGAGATGCATGTGATTGTCCTAAAGGGAAAATGTGAAGGGTCTATGGAGAAAAATGGTACATTTCAAAGCTTTAGTATGGTAATCCACAAGAACCATAGTGTTCTTCAAATATTCAGGCACCAAAGCTAAAGGAACCTCCATCAGTCTTTTAAGAACTCCAAATGTCTATGGCTTCTCTTGGACCTCAATTACTTGTGGTTATTTGTCGAAGGACAGTATGCAGAAGTCCAAATGCAAAGCAAGCACTTCTTGACATTTAAACATAAACACACTAAATAAATTTCAGTCTCCTATGTATGATTCCTTCTCTTCTTAAAGAAGCACTGAGTTACCAACCTTAAAAATAGTCGCACAGACATGACATTCTCACAGAAGACCATGTTTAATCCAGACCCCTTACTATGTGGTATCCTAAAGGTGGAAACCTTGACACTAGAGAGGATAAATTTCTTTTATTGACTCTAAATCCAGGATCTCATTGTGAAGGGGGAAGAAGCCATGATTTGCTTTTTCTGTGAAAATTCTAGGAACTTGGAGTTTCTCTATATAGACATGTCTCCAAAAATATGGTTGTAGCCAAGAATTAGCCCACAACTCTAATTCCAGCACTTGTGAGACAGAAACAACAAAATCTTGAATTTCATGGCAGCCTCATCTACACAGAAAACTAGTTTAAAACAAACAAAAATGATTTTAAAATGATAAATTAGTATTTCGTATAAGTTGAGTTTAGACAATAAATATGCATTGCTATTCATAATGGAAATTCATATACAGAACAATGAATGCCAAAAACTAAAAACAAAAATGTTTTGATTAAAATATATCATTTTCCCCTTACTCCCTTTAAAATGCATGAACTCCTTCTCTAATTATTATTTTACATAAACATAAATACACACACATTAAATATATAAATACAACTTGCTCAGTCTGTTTAATGTTACTTTTATTTATAAACTTTCTGAGCTAACTATGTGGAACTAATTAGGGGGTTTCATCCCTAGAAAAGACTACTTCTATAGTTGCTGTCTATGAGTGGCAACCAGTAAGATTTCCCCTTTCCATGCTACTATGTCTTCTGGTGTTGTACTTGCTCAGGTCTTGTTGAGGCAGCCATATTGATAAGGTGCCATCGGTCAAGTTTCCCTGTAGTTCCTTCTCTGCCATCTCACAGGTTTCCTGGTCCCTCCAGTTCTTACTGTCTTTCCTCCCTGAGCCTTGGGTGGGGGAATTATGTTGTAGATGCATCAGTTGGGACCCAGCATCCCAGGATCCATTGTTCTCTGCATTTTGAACAGCTGTGGTTCTCTGTGATGACCTCTGACTATTGCAAGGGGAAGCAGAAACTTAGAAATGCTGAGAAATAGTAAGTGAGTCATGCTTGCTCTCAGTTTTCAGAATTATGCAGTGCTCTCAATATAAGTCAACATCCAATTCAATGAATGACCTGCAGCTAACTAGGGACCCTAGGTTACCAGGAAACACTTAGAAAATTTGAGGAGCTGTGTAAATGTTAAGGGTATTATTGTCAAAAGTGCTTTTGTTTCATCAGGGCAATCAGCTCTTTGTTCCCATCTGTTTTGAATTTATTTTCTTCCACCATGAACAATTCATTTCCACTTGTAATCTTATTTCATTTATTTTGCAACTCAGAACTAACCCTCTCCAGGGCCAGAGGAGGGTATGCTGTCTCTGCACTCTGCACTATAGGGAAGTATGCTGACAGTCTGCCAAGCATTGAATTATGCTTTTTTTAAAAAAAAAATGCATAAAACATATGATTCATTTGAAAGGGAGAGATTCCACATAAATGGCATTTTCTGCCAAGATATAGTAAAGACCACCTTTCTCTTCTGGAGGAAACTATCTGAGAGGCCACATAAACAAGAAAAGATAAAATGATAAACCAGGCAAAACTAAGTTACAAAGTTTGAATACAAAAAAAATGTATTCTACATCACACACACACACACACACACACACACACACACACACACACACACGCTACCAAATTATGTGGCTGTGTAAGGTAGCTTGCTGTCCTGTCCATCAATGTAGTAAAGATCTCACTACCTACTCCCCCACATCCTTATTCGTTACTTCTGCTTTACCCAACCAGCACCTGGATGCAAAAAGCTGTCATTTCTGATTTTCTCAGAAGAATCCCCCTTGTTGCCCTCAAACGAATCAGACTTTCACCAGTGATTGTTCTACTGCAGAGACCGAGGGCAAAGGCTGAAAAGAGGGGTTTGCAGAGCACAGAGAAGAACCAATTTAGAAAGGCATCATGGGGCTCCTCACTGCTCCCTAAATCCTGTCCAACTACACTGCTGCCTGCCATCTCCAATCGTGAAAACCAAAATGTCCTTTCTTGCCACATACCTGATGCTAAGAGATGCTTCATACTGAAATATCCACTGGATATTGGGTTCTATCCCAAGGAACTTACTCACTCCCCTCAAGAGATACTACAAATTGTATAGCCATTCTCTGGCTTTCTGGCTTTCTTTTGAACATGGACTATATTGGGCATAGATTCTATGTTGTATCTGGCTAAATAGAAACTGAAACACTACACTGGAGTTTCAACAAAAGCTTCTATTTCTGCTTTGAATGCCCCCTTCATCCCTTTCTCTCTCATCCTACTTTCCAATCAGTGACATTTCCTAGTAGGATAGGAATGCCACTGTGGAATAAAGCCCAGGAGGCTTAGATAAAGAGCAAGAGAAGCTGAGAGCTACTCCACATTAGCCCTTGACTTCTCAAGAGTCTTACTTTAAGGACATGCTTTCCAGCTGTGATCTTAAAAGAAGATTGCTGTAATGTCGGTCTTAGGGAACCACTGAGAAGAACTACTCTCTAAAATAAGGGCTAGTATTGTTATCAAATTGTCATCCGAGCATTCTGCTTGGCAGCATGAATCACTTTTATTTTGTAGTTACCAAAGTAGTTGATAAATTATCCATAAGTCCATTATTTCCCCTTACCCACCATCCTATTTAACCTGTACAATGCATCCTCAATTAGCCCAAGGAAAACACACACACACACACACACACACACACACACACACACACACACACACATACACACACACTCATTCATGCATATGTATGTGCAGAGAGACAGAAAACAAGACAGACAGGAAGAGCCTAGTATGTGATATGTACCCATTACAAGTCCATAGCCAATAGGGTCTACAGAATTTACCTTGCCTTCTTTCATTGTTCTGTTGGTGTCTTCGTGTCCTCCCTAACCATATATCCAGTCACGAGCAAGTCTCTAATTACTAGCCCCCATCAGTTTTCTCACACATAGTACTACTACATCCATGGAATTGCATTAAAAAGTGAGACTTAGCATATATGAATAATTTATGGATCCTCCCACCAAACGGTAAGTATGGGACATTGATATGGTGGTTTGAATGAAAATGGCCCCTATAGACTCAGAGAGAGAGGATATGACCTTGTTGGAGCAGGTGTGGCCTTTCTGGAAGAAGTTTGTCACAGGGGATGGGATTTTCGGTTTCAGAAGCTCAAGTCAGGACCCGTATCTTACTTTCTTCCTTGATGCCTGTGGAGCCAGATGTAGGATTCTCAGCTACCTTCCCAGAACCATGTCTGCCTGCATGCAGCCATGCTTTCTGCTGTGATGGCAATAGACTGAAACACTGAACTTCAAGCCAGCCCCAATTAAATATAAAATGTTGCTGTGGTCATGGTGTCTCTTCACAGCAGCAAAACCCTAACTAAAGTAATTGTTATTGCTGTGGTCTACGAAAAATGATTCATCCCAGACCAAATTATAGCCTGAAGGAAGGCTATGGAAGAATCTATTCCACAAACCCTTCCCAAATGCACAGAATCAAAAGAAAATCAGAGCCATCCAAGCTCCTACCCCACTGTCAATGATAAAGACTGCAGACAAAGAACCAGTGCACAGCATAGCACTCTGTTAACATCTACCATCCAGTGCACAGCATAGCACTGTGTTGATATCTACCATCCAGTGCACAGCATAGCACTGTGTTGACATCTACCATCCAGTGCACAGCATAGCACTGTGTTGACATCTACCATCCAGTGCACAGCATAGCACTGTGTTGACATCTACCATCCAGTGCACAGCATAGCACTGTGTTGACATCTACCATCCAGTGCACAGCATAGCACTGTGTTGACATCTACCATCCAGTGCACAGCATAGCACTGTGTTGGCATCTACCATCCAGTGCACAGCATAGCACTGTGTTGACATCTACCATCCAGTGCACAACATAGCACTGTGTTGACATCTATCATCCAGTGCATAGCATAGCACTGTGTTGACATCTACCATCCAGTGCACAGCATAGCACTGTGTTGACATCTACCATCCAGCTTTAAATCAGTGGGTGACACAAGATCCAGAAAGATACTGATTCCAGATAAATTTCTCTAAGTTGCCCAGCTTGCCTAATTTAAGCCACTCACTTCCCAGTGGGAGTCCTTGAGATCTAGGTATCCATATAGTACAAAACCAAAATAATTTGTGTTAACTCAAGCATTCTAAAAGTTGATTGACAATTCCTGAGTTCATATCTCTGATATGCACATTTTTCTGTTCATACTTATAAAGAATGAACTACATGAGACATGGAGAAAACATAGATTTTAACTAATTGGTTCTCCTTTCTATGAAACTGAAGATAATTCTCAAAGACAATTATTTAGCCTAATGCTGGCTGAATTTTCCTGAGTCAGAATTGTTGTGTAAGACATGACTCAATACACTGAGTTTACTTTTGATTTTTCATGTGGATGTGACTAATTGTGACAGCAAGCTAAGCAGAGATACTGGCTCTGCTTAGTTTATTAGCTCAAACCAATACTTGTCCAAATGTGGGGAGCAGAAGAATCCCTGAGCGAATGAAGTCCTGAATGCATGTATGCTGTTGACATGAGCATAGCCATGTCAAGGACCCGAGCTTTAACCACATGTGAGAATGGCAAAGCCTTTTCCCACTCCTAGCCCTACCCCTGGTGAACCTCAAAGAGATGGCAAAGCCTTTCTCTGGATCATAGCTGGATATGGATAATGTGTGCCCCCCTCCAAAAGTCCACCATAACTTTCACCACCTGAATATTTACAGCCTGAAAAAGTGATCTCCCTGCAGAGACTGCTCCTCCTGAGATTAGCTAAATCCGTTTCCTTCATCCAGCTATGTACTATAAAGCCTGCCTCCTTGTCTATGCTAATAATTCTGCCTCCCTGTTCAAGTCTGTGTAGTAAACACACTGAGCTTCTGAGGTGCTAAGGCTTCTCCATCTAAGAACCCAGACCACCTGGTCCCAGATTTTCTATTCATTCATCTATGTGTTATTTCTTCTTTTCATTGCTGGAGTCAAGTTTGTCCCTGGATATAGGCAAGAACATGACACTCATAAACTTCTCTGTATCAGGGAAAATGGTATTTACTTGAGGCTCTTGTCTGGAACCCAGCAGTATGCTGGCCCCGCCCCCTGATGATGGGCGGGACGCTCATGGCCATGTCATCTCTATATCACTACTTACCTGGCTGCTCACGGATTATCTGGCTGCTCACAGGCTCACGGATTACCTGGCTGCATAGAGGACTCAGTCACACGTGCTCAAACTAGTTTCCCTTTTAAAGCAAGCGCGCCAAGCGCCTCTCTCTTGCTCTTGCTCTCTCTCTCTCTCTCTCTCTCTCTCTCTTTCCTCCTCTCCTGCTTTTGGTTGGCCACCAGCTACCCCCCCACCCCTTTCTCTCCCCTTTACCAATGAACTCCACGTGGGTGCTGAGTCTCATGTTTGTGTTTCATAGGCAATAACTAAAGCAAAAGAACAGTTCTTGCATCCCCTAGAATAGATGAACAATTCTGAGAAGTCTAGAGAAGAACAAGAAAACTAAGAGTCTGTGGCTATTGCCTTTTCCTGATCCAACTAGTTCTGGAGCCCTGATGATTCATGAACGCTCATGCACAAGTGGACCTAATCCTGTAATGATGAAGAGCAATCGATCAATCAATGCTTCAACTACTATTCACCCATGCCTACTAGAAAAGCCACAGATCCTCTTGGATCCCTTTGTTGAATGAGAAGCCTCATTCCTATCTTCCTAGGAATAAGAATGGTGACAAATCCAGCCCAGCCATGGAGCTGTCCTCTGGCCTAGTCACCAAGAAGTAACTGAATGAACATTCATAGGAAAACATCATTCTTGTTTTTTTTGTATTCTCTGGGAATATTCTGGCACTTTTATAGGTTGTTGTTGTCATTTACCAAATTTAATTCATTTCTCCTTTTATGTTTTATTTTTAATTTTTAAAAAGCAATTGGCAAAATTCAGAATACATCTGTGTAGCTGATCTTACCGAATAGCCACTGCATTTTCAAAAGAAACTCTGTCAAATACAAAGAAATACTGAAGGCTTCTAAGCCCTGTGGGTGCCTATTAACTCCTCTTATCAAGACTTTTGATTTTCAACTATTGCTTAGGGCTTATTCTGTCTCCAGGTTTAGAAATAACAGTGAAAAATCAACAACATCTTCCTGGAGGATTGGCTGAAGTGTGGAGGAGGACGGTCTATCTGCAGTCCCATGACCCATCCAGAATGTAATTTCATGCCTATGTGGCTTTAAACATAAGGTCTAGTTTTATTCAGGCAGCAGGCCCTGCTACATGGAGCAATGATTTGAAGGGTGACTGCAGTGAACCAGCAGTTCAGCCTGGGACTCTGGAAGCTCAGATTTAGAGAACTACTCCTGTCACCTCCCAGGCACATCCATGAGCCTGGGAAGAGTGAGTAGGAGCAAAGGCAGGCAGTTAGCTCTGGAGTCACTGAGCAGCAGAGAGGCTGTCCTAGAGAAAACAAGCAGAGTGAATGCATCCATGTCAGCTCAGTATGGCAGCAGGGCTGGAGATAACTGTGCCTGGCCAAAGATATAACTGTGGTTACCAGGCAGAGACATCACAGTGCTTTAGCAACATTAATCAATGGCTTGGGGAACAAAGATCTAGAATCATAACTGTAAAGAGCCTGGTAGTTTGACAGGAGATGCTGGCAGCAAATGAGGTGAACTGAACAGCTCATCTCTTATAGTATGGGAAAAGAGCTTTATTTCCTGAGGAGCTTTGAAGAGTTGCAACAACAGAAAGGCCAAGGGCTTTGCTCTCTGCCCAGAGCCAGGTGAGATGTGTGCCAGGAGGCACCTGGACCTGACTGACGCCAAGGAAGGAATTAAAGGAGCCATCTCTAAATCCAAAAATAACCTCTTGCATGTAAGGTGAAAGGCATTGAACAACTGCCTTTTTTTTCTGAACGCTTGCTTTCTTGTTCATGCCAGTGCCTGTGATCTCAGCAGAATGCTTTGAAAGACAGAATTCACACATGGAGTCAAGGAAGCTCCAAGGAAGGTTATCAATGCACACAAGCCAAGTCAATAAACTATGGGGGGTAAGACCTACAGTGGGAAGATCTCTCTCTCTCTCTCTCTCTGTTTCTGTCTCTCTGTATATCTCTCTTGACCTCTGTGTGTGACTGTGAGTTTATAGTTTTTTTCCTCTTATTAAAGCAATGAACTGATAAACTTTTATATGAAAAACAAAAACAGTCAACTCCCTTGATTGTAGATAAAACTAATTTTGAAATTCTTTGGGTTTCCAAATGGCAAATTCTGGAACCCATATATTCACTGCCCCTCAAACTACTTCCATGCTATCTTTGGCATTTTTCAATGAATTTTCTAGAAACTCCTCTTTTGAACTACTTCTGTTATTTGGAATAATTCTGTTGCTTCTGGGGACATCTGCTCCAAAGTCTTTGCTGGTTATCACTATTCCCAAAATATGAATTTAGAACGCATCTCTTTACCTTCTTCTCATAGTGTCTTGAAAGTCAATGGTTTACTTCTCTACTATCAGACTTGGAAAGGCAAGGACCAGTTCTTCTCAGGGACAGTTTTATTCTCCCACAAGTACTACTTCATAATATACATACTATCAAATCCCCAGACTCAGACAAGCAAAATATCACAGAGGTTTAAGAAACAGGTTCAACATCCTTAGCCATCAAGAAAATGAAAATCAAAGCTACCTTGAAATGTCATCTTACACCTGTCAGAGTGACTGAGGTCAATAAATCAAGTGACATCTCATGATGGTAAGGATGTGGAATAAGGGAAACAGCTGTCCTCTGCTGGTGGGAAGTACATTTGTATGGTCACTATGAAAATCAATGTGGCAGAAATCAGGAAACTGAAAATTGATGCACCTAAGATCTGGCTATACCTCTCTTGAGTATATGCCAAAACTCTGTATCCTTCTGCAGAGATGCTTGCTCAACCATGGTCATTGCTGCTCTGTTCCTAAGAGCCAAAAACTGAAAACAGCCTAGATGTCCACCAAAGGGTAAATGGATAGTTAAAAATCAGGTATATTTACACAGTAGAATATTATTTAGCTGTTTTAAAAATATCATGAAATTTGCAGGCAAATTGATGAAACAAGAAAAAATTATCCTGAGTGAGGTAACTGAGATCCCCAAAAGACAAAAATATGCTATGTAGTTTCTATATATGGATATTAGCTCTTAAGCCTTCAGTAGTCATGCTATAATCCATGTAACCACAGAGGTTAGGTAAAGGGTAAAGAACAAAGTGCAAGGGAAGGAAATCCTGCAGTATAGGAAATGGAATGTATAGTTATGCACAGGTAGGGGGAAAGACTGGATTAGGAGGTTGAGGGAAGATAGGAATAAGGGGAAAAATAAAGAGAGGTGGACAGCTAACACTGAAAACCCACTACAGAGATAGATGGATGGATGGATAGATAGATAGATAGATAGATAGATAGATAGATAGATAGATAGACAGACAGACAGATATGAAAGAAATCTAAATGGAATCACCAAATATTGGGATAGACAAAGTCCCAACTAAACTGTTCTTGCCACCAATTGAAAACTGCAAATGCCAGGATTAGATTATACATAATTGATCTGTTAACCAAAGGGACCCCATAGAAACCCCCAAACAACCCAGGGTATTGCCACGGCTGTTGGTGGTTCACTACAAACTGATGGTATTGCTGAAGTAAATAGTTACATATTTCATTAAACATGGAGAAATCGAGCTGGAGCCTAACTAAAGCCTTCACCCCTATTGACCACAATGTCCGTGGTACTAGAAGGTATTTTCCATGCTACCAGAGGAGAAAGATAAATACCAAGCCACCTCCAAACCCTGATATCTACCATGGTGACCTCTTTGCAATAAAAGATGTGCTAGTGCAATACTGGCAAAAACGTTATGAGAGTAATCAACCACTATCTCATAGGAATTTGCCTGCACACTGTGAGATGGGCCTCATGCCTAACTCTTCTTGGGTGACCAAAAACTTGGAGCTAGAGAAAAACCAAACCAGGTGCTTATTCTGCTAAAAAGGAATGCAGCCATTAAATGGCTCCTAAGGATGGACATTCTGCTACACTCAGATCAGTCTTACTCGTCTATCATCAGAGATACTTCCTCCTGCATAGGTGGGATAAATAAATACAGAGACCCACAAATGAACAATGTCAAAGAGTGAGAGATCTTTGAACACCCAGTCCTAAATGGGCTTTCTTCATGAAACCCCTCCCCTCAGGGCTGAGGGGACTATGTGGAAGAAGAGGTGGAAAGATCGAAAGACACAGTGGGGATGGAGGACATACGACCCCCAGACACTGTGGCAGCACACACAGGGCCAGCATAGGTTCAAGCCAGATGGGGTCCCAGCACTGAGATGGGACCTGGACACAAACGCCCATCACTAATCCAAAACTATGTCTAATGGGCAACTGCTTAAAAGAAAAACTTAGCTTTCTCCTATAGAGTCTCACTGGATGTATAAACTAAAATGAAGGGAGACCCCCCCCACACCCAGCAGTAGGTGGCCAGCACAAAATAAACTCAATGGCATTAAGAAAGTTTTGTCTCATAATGTTTTGTTTGGGCATTCTCACCTCATAGGTCTTTGGCTTATGCATTATGATTTCCAGTTTTGTGTTTTCACGGTGTGTGTGTGTGTGTGTGTGTGTGAGAGAGAGAGAGAGAGAGAGAGAGAGAGAGAGAGAGAGAGAGAGAGAGAGAGAGAGCACGCACTTGTCATACCTGTTCTCCTTTTGCTTTAATTCTGGAGTTTTCTTTGATTTGGTGGTGGTGGTTTGTTTTATTATTGGCCTGTTTGTTTCTAAAGAGAAAGAAGGCATGGAGTTAGATGTGTGGGGATGTGGGGTAGGATACTGCCAGAGATGAGGGAGGTGAAACTATGATCAGAATATAACACATGAAAATAATTATTTCCAACAAAGAATAAATATTTTCAAAAAATGTCGGGAGGGAGGAAGGGAAGAAGGAAAGAAGGGAGGGAGGGAGGGAAGGAGGGAGAAACTAAGTAAGCGTGACCTAGGAGTTCATGATCCTAATCTCTCCTTTCTCTAGTTGAATGGATCAGAATACCTTATTTACAAACAGGCAATAACACAAGAACATGGACATTCATGAGGTGGATTCTCGAGGTTCTTGTGGAAATTTGATGAGTTAATATGACAGAATGTAAGAGCATGCAGCCAGGTACATAGAAGTGCTCGATGTTGCTGCCCTTTATTGTTGATAATGCCTCTGAAATGTGTGTATGGTTTCAGTCTTTGGAATGAGGAACCTGAGCCTGGATATGAAGACACATGAAAAGTAAATGCAAAGCTACATTTTAAACTCTGAAAAGTCATTCTCCACAGCCTACATTCTTGCTATGACACATGCTGACTCACAGTTCAGTAATATAAGTAAGCATTTGTTTTTCACCTTGATAATCTAATGGACATAATTAAAGTTGAACCCACTTCAAGATCTTAAGGCCTTCCAAAAGAGAAATGAGTGTTGTGGTCCTTTTTTTCCAGGAAGTAGCTTTTATTTTTTTTTAATTAACCCAGACTATAAATCATTCCTTTATTGTTTGTGCTGAAGAACTTTATTGTGTAATAAGTCTTTGTCATTCAAAGTTACACTGTAATATCTTTTTCCTTATTCTTTTATTTTAAAGTGTTTTGTTTCTGAAGACAGGGCCTCTGTAGATTTAAGCTAGCCCTATAACTTTCAAAGTAGCCAGGTTAACCCCAAATTGTTTCAAATTCTTACCTTAATCTTCCCAGTCCTGGGATCACAGGTAGGTGCCACTATGCCCAGCTTGGAATAACTTTATTTTTATAGTATCATTGAGCTCTGCACAAGAACCGAAGGGGGAAATAACACATTGTCAACTTCTTGTTGTCCCTTCTCTCTGCTAACTCATCTCTCTCACTAACTTATCTTTAATGTTTGCCCTTGGCTCATACACCATATGTGCCGTTCCCCCACAGTACCATCACAGGGGAAGCTATGGGAAATGCTTCTGCCCAATAGCAACAATAAGAAGGGCATTGCCACTTCTCAGCAATACCGGCCACGATGAGCCTGTCTATCCGTCAGCATCGTGTGCCCGAGAGACAGCAGTGATATTCTTCCTCGGAGGGGAAGGTCACTCCCACCCTCTCCCATCATAGCATTCGTGTTCATTCCATTTCTGACCACGTGGGTGCACAAAGTATTCAAGTGCTGACAAGACATTCCTCTCTCGCTTCCCTCTTCCCTGTGTTCCTCTAAGCTGCCACCACCTGCATTGTGGTCTATAGCCATCTTCACTTCATTTGCTTGTGGGTGAATATGTCTACACAGAGTCCATCACAAATAATCTTTCTATATTCTAACTCTAGTTTCCTGATATTCCCGTTGAGGCTTTCCTAATGCTATCTTTTAAAATATTTATTGCATATATTTAATGTGTCCATTAGGTCTTTAGAGTTGTCCAACCTACATATCTGATATTTCTATTTTGATCTTTGGTAGTATTTTAAGACCACATTAGCTCAAAATTCCCTACTTTCTAGCATGTGCAAAAATGTTTGCTTTTAAATAAGCAAACATTTCTTCTACATATGTAATTTTAAAGTGTAAGCCTCCTATTTTCTGTAGAAAAGTCTGAGCTTAAACAATATCCTTTACTAGATTCTTTCTTGAAGTTTGTTTTTATTGTTCTAAGTCAAAGTTAGCTGAGAAAAAGTCCTTCAAGACAATGCATTCCATTATATTCTTATGAATAAATATTCCAAATATCCCTCTGAGTCATTCTCTTTATCTTATTTAGGATATGCATTACATACCTCACTTTGACTGTCTGTTATTTTTCTCTAACTTTTAAAATATTTTGTTTGTTTCTATTACCTCATTTGTATTGTTTCTAGGCTTCCTATCAATGTCAAGTTTATGTCCCCTAGACAAAAGTTTATTTTTCAATTTTGCATGTTTTATATATTATTTATTTCCCTTTTCTGAACTCTGCCAAGTCACAATTCACCTATTATTATTCACCTCTACAAAAGCTCTGCTGCTTCAACTTTGTGATCTTAGCATATTAAGGTGTTTGATTCATTCATTTTTTTTTTTTTTTTTTTTTTTTTTTTGTGAAGGAATAGTTCTTTACCATTTTTACCTGCAATGTATAATTGGTACTAGTACATTTCTGGATATTCCTTTACTTTTACTTTTATTGTTTCTGGAAATGACTCTGTGTGTGTGTGTGTGTGTGTGTGTGTGTGTGTGTGTGTGTGTGTGTGTGCGCGCGTGCGTGCGTGTGTGTGTTGCCTTTGTCCTTGTTTTAAATTTCATCTGAAATTTGCAACCATAAATGAAGTCAATTTTCTTCTTTCTTTTTTTTATTTAAATAAAAAAAAAACAATCTTATTTTACATACCAATCCCAGTTCTCTCTCCCTCCAGTTCTCCCATTCCCCTCACCAATTCCCCCTCTCCCCTCCCCATGGGGGATCATCAAAGTCTATCACATCATTTGGAGCAGAACCTAGGCCCTACTCCATGTATGTAGGCTGAAAGAGTGTCCCTTCATAGGGAATGGGCTCCCAAAGCCCATTCATGCCCTAGGGAAAATACTGGTTCCACTGCCAGAGGCCCCATAGACTACCCAGCCCCTCACCCCTCCCTCGCTGACATCCACATCCAGGGGGCTGGTTCAGTCTTGTGTTCATTCCCCAGCTGTCAGAGTGGGATCCATGAGCTCCCACTTGCTCAGGTCAGCTGTTTCTGTGGGTTTCCCCAGCATGGTCTTGACCACTTTGCTCATCACTCCTCCCTCTCTATAACTGGATTCCAAGAGTTTGGCTCAGTGTTTAGCTGTGAATCTCTGCTTCTGTTTCCATCAGCTACTGGATGAAGGCTTTAGGATGGCATTTAAGGTAGTCATCAACCTCATTATAGGAAAGAGCATTTAAGGTATCCTCTCCACTATTGCTTAGGTAATTAGTTGAGGTCATCCTTGTGGACTCCTGGAGATTTCCCTAGGGCCAGATTTCTCATTAAGCCCATAATGGCTACCGCTATTAAGGTATGTAGTCGCTATTATGTAGTGAGATATTCACTCTGTCCTTACCTATTACACTGACCACACCCATTGGGGTGGGAACAGGAGCAGATGTGACCTGGGGGAACTAGGTCTGGGGAAGGAGCCCTGGAGCAAGCTCTTGCTTGCTAAACAGAGACAGAGAACATCCAGAGGCATCCTTGGGACAAGGAACATGCTGGCATTCATCTGTCTCTGTTGTAAGTTATTTCTCCCTGAATAAACATCTATTCAGCCTGTTTTTCCTGATCCTTATTATTCTATGATAAAAGTATCTCTTTCCTTGCTCTCCTCTGTTCTTCCCCCAACTTGATCTTCCTGATCCCTCATGTTCTCCTCCCCCTCTCCCCTCTCCTCTTTCCTACCTCCTGCCCCCCACCCCATGCTCCCAATCTACTCAGGAGATCTTGTCCCCTTCTTGGGGGTCCATGTCTCTCTTAGGTTCTTCCTTGTTCCCTAGCTTCTCTGGGGTGTGGATTATAGGCTGGTGCTCCTTTGCTCTATGTCTAATATTCACTTATGAATGAGTACATACCATGTTTTTCTTTGTGTGTCTGTGTCTGTGTCGGGATGGTTTCTCCTAATTCCATCCATTTGCCTCCAAATAGGCAGAACAAAATCTTGAGAGAAAATGTCTATGACAAGCCAGTTTCCAGTTGGCAAAGGCCTGGGTTTTGCTACTCTAAGCAGTGTCCCCTAATTTAATTTTTGAGGTTTTCTTATATGCTTACTGTATTCATGTCATTACTATGCCCTCCTCCTACTCCATCCTCCATCTCAAATTATTGCTGGCTGAGTGCATTTGATGTTTCTCCTAAGTGTATGTGTTTAAGGATGATATATTGAAACTCATCCAAATACATAACAAAAGAGGGGATGGAGAGATTGTAAAAGCCAGAGGCCCTGGTGTCTATTTTGAGATAAAGAAGCTGCATTCATGAAATCTCAAAACTGTGGTTGCCTTAATGGGACCTACATAATGAAAACATCAGTTGACATGCAAATGCAGATAGAGGAGATCTCACAAGGCCCCACTCTTAAAATGCTCCATGAGAGAAAAATATCCCACTGTTTTCTCTAAATTGTCTTCAGGGAGATCTGTTTTCTAATTCCTGTCACTCCTAGGTTTGACTGCCACCATAGCTATAGTGTTTTACATACTTTGTTACTCACAATTCACAATATCCTAACCCTTCGAAGACACACATTACACCATTGTTATTTATTTATTTATTTATTTATTTATTTATTGTTGCTAAGAAGCGAGTCAAAAGGAGGAGCAGAATATGTCACATCTATTCACCATCTTCAGGATCCTCTAAAGGAAAATTAGTTTTGCAACTAAAATGGCATTTTTGAAGAGAAATTAAAAAGAAGGGGCAAAAAATTAAAAAAAAATAAAGAAATTCAGTTTTCCAATGCTAAATGTTTACTTCAGAAAAAATTCAGTGCTCTAGCCTTTCTTAGAATCTGCTTTGATTTTCACGCTGGCTGTCATTTCCATCAAGAAACTCAAGGCTACTTTCCTAGTTGAAACAACTTGGTGTGGAGCAGGTCATTTTGCTTCGAGCCCATCAAATTATTTTTGTGACAAATGCTATAAATCAATAGCAATTGGCATAATTTCAAGTGGTCTTGTAATAACAGTGAGACAATGACTTGCTGTGGCCTATGATTAAATACTTTTTTAATGAAGTTATAAAGTAAGAATGCAGAAGGGTTCAGTAAAGGAAAAAACCAACCTGCATGGACACTAGCATTTTTATTTGTTTGCAAGCAGCAGACAGATAGTGAGGAAAGAAAATCTTCACGTGAAAATCATCACAAAATCAGCTGTCACATCTGACATTAAAGTTAATTGTGGACAAACTGAAACTTCTGACAGCTTCTCTGCAGCCAATAATTTAAGATAAGTGCTCTGCTTTGAGAAATCAAGCACGTCAGCTAAAGGTCTTCTGCGAGGGCTGGAAAATGCCCCCTTTGTGAAACAGAATGTGAAAATCAAAAGATACTTTCCTCCATCAAAAACTGAAAAATCAAATGATAGCAACTAAGTGCCCTCACTCTGCAAAAATAAGGGCATCGTCTGCAGAACTTGCAAAGCAAGTAATGAGATGTCAGCCTTCCAAAGATCTGTTGTTCATCAGCCATTCTGAGGGTGTAGAAGGATGTAAGTTAGAAGTCTGGATGAACAAAATGGCTGCAGAGCTGCAGAGTGCTTCAATATTCCTCTCCCTGTGCTGGTTTGGATGAGAATGGCTACCATAGGCTCATATATTTAAGTGTTCGGAGGCTGGGTGCTGGAGATCCAAACTTTTATCTGTGTGGAAACGTTTATGGAGGATTAGGAGATATAGCCTTGTTAGAGAAGGTATGTCCCCAAGGAAAGGGCTTTGAGATTTCAAAAACCCATACACAAACAATTCTCTGTCCCTGTCTCTGTCTCTGTCTCTCTCCGCATCCTACTTCATAATAAGAATATAAGCTCTCAGGTAATGTTGCAGTGCCAAGCCTGCACTATTTGCTTTCATGCTTCCTCCATGATGTTCATGGATTCAGAGACTATTTTCTATAAATTGCCTTGGTCATGGTGTCTCGATATAGCAAGAGTAACTAAGATACACACTCCAACAGAAAAGGGAAGACAGCAAACGAAGAGGCTATGCGTAAACTGCTAAGAAAGCTTAACCTTGACCATAAAATATATGTAGATCCAGGAATGGCATCAGAACTGTATCCAGAATAATGATAAGCAAGAAGCTGAAGCTCATGGCAAAAACAATGACAATAAACATTTTAAAAACCTTTATTAACAATGCACCAATCTTCACAGGACAAACAAGAATCCATTGTTGTCTCCGCTTAATGAAACCTATGAAAGGTGTTGCTCATAGAGAAAGGGGGCCTGGATCTGTATTTAAAAGAGCTGTTTGCTTAAGACATCCTCCTAAGTGCTTCAAGAAAACTCAAAGGAGAGAGACAGAGGTGTGGAAAGATGGCTCAGTCAATAAAACGCCTTCTGTGCAAACATGAAACCCTACATCTGGATCCCCAGGACCCAGGTAGAAATTTGGAATAGTAGCCATCTCTCGAGATCCCAGCATGGGAGAAGCAGGGCTGGCTGAGCCATCTAGCCAAAATTGGTGATCTCCAGATTCAGCAGGGGACTCAGTCTCAAAAAGTGAGGTAGAGAAACAATTGAGAAAGATACCCAACATTAACCTCTTGGCTCGACAAGCATGTGCACCCTAACTCATACATGTATGCACGTGTGCGCACACACACACACACATACAGAGAGAGAGAGAGAGAGAGGAAGAAAGAGAGAGAGAGAGAGAGAGAGAGAGAGAAGATTGTGATTAACATAAAGTGCTTTGTTGGACATCCAGTGTCTGAGGACCAATTATAAAAGAACTATGATTATAAGACTCCAGGAGACATCCTGTGAAAATCACCTAGAAAGGGTTACAGTGTGGATCTTTGTCTTGCTTTACTGTTGCTTTTGTTGGCAAAATTAGTCAAGCATCCCTGTGACGACTGTAAGGCCAGTGGACATCTCTTTACCTAGAAGTACATGAGACACACTGTGTCAGAAGCTGGCTGAGAATTCAGTTGCAGAAGTCCATAACCACAGTTGTTTCCTACATGCACAGTGTATTTCGTCTATTCAGTATGCCAGATATATCACTGTTTTAGAAATATTATCATAGATATGACTCAAGAAATAATGTTTGTGGGGCCCTTCAGAAAGAGTGGAAATGATAACCAGTAAAACCTGGATTGTAAAGGAATGAAGCCAAAATGAGTTGGAATGGGGGAGCCTTGGTGTATTAGCTTCTTTTGTGCTGCTGTCATAAAAATATACCATGGCCAGAAGGAACCTCAAAAGGAAGGACTTATCTAAGCTAACAATTCGAGAGGGATAGGAGTCCTTGATAGCAACCATAGTGGCAGGAGCAGAAAGCTGAGAGACCACATCTATGGCTGCAAGCATGAAGCAGAAAGAGAAACTGGAAATGGGGAAATAAATAAAATCTCAAGTCTGCCTCTAGTGATGTACCTCCTTCAGCAAGGCCACACCTTCTAAACCTCCCCAAACAGTGCCACCAATTGGGGACCAACTATTCAAATACCTGAACCCATGCAGAACATATCTTATTCAAACCATTACTGCTGGGTTTGGATTCAGGCCAACTCTGTCCCTTATTAGCATTATTGCATTTAACCTTCCAGGAACCTTGTCCACTACCACTCCATCTAGATTTCAACCTGAGTACAATTTTTTTTCTCTCATGAACAGCAAACATGAAAGGGTTTGTAAACGCCATAAATGTCAGTTTTGTTCACTTGAAATTGGCTTTGGAACCACGTGATACAGAAGAACAAAAGCTGAATTGCAATTATCAACATAGATTCTGCTCCCAACCCTTCTTTAAGTCCCTGTAATAAGAGTGCCTACCTCCATTCCCTCATTGTCTGCTATATATCCAGAAGTATGTGGGGGCTTTCACCTTACCTAAAACTATTTGATCTCAAGGCATTAACTCCCTCCTCAAACTCTTTTTGTCTATAAACTCTGCCTTTTTCGCATCACACTAACCATGTTCATCATGGGCTGCATCACTTCTAGCAGCTTCAGAATTTTCCTTTATAAATTAAGATTGCAGATCACCTAGAAATTATTATTAGTCTTTCTTGCCCAAGCATGGACAATTGCAACTTGTTTTCTAATTTTAGTACATTTTAAGCGAAAAGAAGCCTAATACAATTTAAATCCATATAACTTGGAAACATGATGTTCTGCTAGTGTGTTTGGGTGGATTTTTCATTCCTATCAGTGACAACTTCAACCTAGACTGATAGAAGATGTCATTCTGTAAATAAGTTTCTCTTATTGGTTAATGAATAAAACACTGTTGGCTTATTCATTAACCAATAAGAGAAACATATTTACAGAATGACATCTCCCATCACTAGACAATGGTTTTCTTTTCCTCAAATTGATCGCATGAGCCTCACTATTCGTTTTCTCTTCCATACTCACTACTGGTCATTTTCTTGCCACCCCAGAAGACCTCAAGTGAGAAAAATCAAGGACATTTTAAACCAGAAAATTATGTGGCTGGAATGCAAGTTTTTAAGGCTGTCTGACTCCCAGAGAAATTCAGTCAATCTCCATCTTGAAGCTGACCCCATTTTCAATCTTCTGAATTTAAAATTAATGCAGCATCACTCTTTGCTGCATGACTGAAGATTGCAAACTCTGAAATGTGATCATATGCAAAATGTTACAGGGCAAAAGATCAAGGGCATGTGTAAGACAATTTGACACATACTGAGGCCAAGTCAGAAAGGCCAAAGCAGAAAATAAATTGCAACCAGCAAGGGCATGAAGGAGCAGCAGGGCATGGCTTTATAAATGCATTAGCACAGAGAAAGAACAGTTTAGGCTACGTCATTGTTGTGGTAGGAAGGGAAAGATAATAAGAAGTAAAAGCAGAAGAATGGATACTAAATGTCTCTATCATTGTGACATGTATATCAAGTGCTCAGAGAGGTTGGGTTAATTTCTGGGCAAATAAAAAGCAAAACAATGACTCAATGATCTGAAGCTGAATTCTGACTGTACTCGGAAGAGAAATGGAAGTCCGTCTCATTAGAAAGGACTTTACCAACAGCCTACTGGGCAGTGCTGGAGGTCTCAAAATTATGGCAAACTCAGTCTATGCAAAATTCATCATGTTTTCAACCAAAATAATCCTTCTCCCAAAATATAGGCTGTTGCTCCCCGTGACACTGACATTCATCTTCTCAGATCTTCAAGCCCTGAAGCTGTGGTGGTATCCTCACCTCATCATCTTCTTACCCTCCTTGTTTATCATCACTGACGTGGGTTTTCTCTCTACCACTCACTGAAATCCTATTCCCTTCTCTGTGTCTGCTGGACCTTTCAATCTCTCATCTTACGGTTTAACTCCAGGACCCTCAAAAATTACTTCTCAAGATCAATCCAATTTACTAGGCATATTTTTATTGCTGTAGTTCTTGTCCAAAATCAGAGTTCACGATTTTCTATCATTTTTTTTCCATTGTCCGCCATGATAGTGAAGTATTATCTATGTGATAGCTGCCCTCAGTAACCCATCTTTTCACTAATCAACACAGTTTCTCCAAATTTCCCCATCCCCTTCTCTATAAAAAGAGTAACTCTGTCATCTAATACCCGAACTGACATAAACACTGAATATGAGATGCTTGGATCCAGGCCTGGCATTTCTAACTCAGCTGTAAGTACAAGTGTCTGGGTTCTTATTTTCATCTGCCTCTGAACACCTTGAATTCTGAGACCAAAGTTAAAAAGAGAGATTAGACAGAAACAGCATAGTACTGCTGAGCTTGGGCCATTATGTTTTTTCTTACATGTTAAATATATTTCAGTTATAGAACACAAACCTAGACTCTCAGGGACTGAACAAAGGTTCATTTCTCTCTCATGTCAATCACTACATGAATCCTGGCACACAGAACGGTAGGGAATAGTGCACACGTACACTGTAAGACTGAGACCCTGAAGCCCCTTAAATCTTGAAGCCCCGCCTTTTGTTTTGCTTTGTTTCTGAGACTGTAATTTAATTATAATATTTCTCCATTCCCTGTCCTCCCTCCAACCCCCCCCATAGCTCTCCCCATTATCCTTCAAAACCAGGGCCTCTTTTTTTCATTAATTGTTATTACATGCATATATGTGATTGTACATATTCCTAAATATACCTAATATTGAGAACATAAAATGTGACTTGTATGTTTTCAAGACTGACTTTTTGGAACTAGACAACCAATTCTTGCTCTCTTCCCTGGGGAGGACCATGTCTCCTGTTCCCAGCTTTACTCAATTGCCTGTAGTTCTTTATGTAGGGTTTATGTACGGGGACCCTGCAGGTGTCACAACAGGCAGAGAAACTAACTCCAAAGAAATGAGACTGAAAACTCAGTTCGGATTGACTGTGTCAACCTTAGTCAAACTTTGGGAGTCTGATACTAGGCAGGTTATTGCCAGCATATTTAAGCACAGTACAGTTCAGAGGGAGGTTTCCTGAGATAACACAATGCCTGGTGTACAAACAGGCATAGTTACACTGAAACAACTCAAAGCGCATGTCAGTTCTTCCAAGAAGACGGGTTCTAGAGACAGGCTGCCTGTATTAGCACAGGGGCCTAAGAAAAGAATTAACCTGCTCTTAGTCATACATATAGTACAGAGGTCAGAGGTCATCCCGGCCATTAGCCACCTCCATTCCAAGTTTTGAGTGTGTGATATGGCCTGGCCCAAAAGCAACACAAATCACTAGGCTATTAGTTACCTCCAATTAACAGCTTTCTGGATGGAAAAACGGGCTACCCATCCTTCTCTTTAAAAGGGCAATCCCATGTGCTCGGCAGTCCTGGTTTCTCTGGTGATGTGTGGGCACAAGAACCCCCCTGCTTCCAATAAGTTGAGGCCTGTGGACTTTTCTTCACCCAGTTTTTCATATTCTGTAGTGTCATCCTTGTCCACCTCATGTTTGCATGGTCATGTTGGTATAACTTTACAAGTATAGTTTCAGCTTTTACTAGGAGCTGACATTTATGAACCGTATCGATGAGGAGCACGGCCCAATAACCCTACAGCCGCAGTAGAGGCACACATACCTTGACAGTAACCAACAGCTCTCTAATAGACTTAAGTCATGCTCGGCAAGAGGGAAAACATGCCTGGTACAGGTAACCTAGCTAACTACTCAGTGCTAGTGAAACTGTGGTTATTCGAAGAGAATCTACTAATTTACTAAAATTGCATAATCCTCAACAACAATCTAGAAACATTTGTCCTTGGGCCCACAGATAAGTATAGTCTTTACCCCTCATAAAGAAAACTTCTCTTTTTCAGCAGGTGATGACCACTACATAAAATCACAACAAAACAAACTGTTGAGTTGTGGTGTGCTGCCTTTTTTTAAATCCAGTGCTGAGACAGAATCCAGGGTCTCCCACATGCTAAGCGTGTGCTATATTGCTTGAACTACATTTGCAGCCAAAAAACTTCAAGTGCAACTGATTTCTACATAGGCTTCTGGGGCTGCTGATAAAAAGGAGAGAGAAGAAATGACAGCCAAGCATAGGAACTCCATACTGGGCCAGGCTGAATGTGGGGTGTATAACTTATATTCATAGTCAATGCACAGAACCTGATCAAATGGCCCCAAACTAAACCCAACAGATCTAGAGAATGTAGTTCAGCTATGTGTCTTGGAAAGAGAAGAAGGGCAAAGAGATGTTTAAGGCCATATGTTCCAACCCATTATTTAAATCTTTATTCGTCTCCATTTTTCTAGAACATATTTTTAGGTCATCCTCAATTTTACAGGTATTTATTCTTAATTTGAAATCACTAATTACTGTCAAGGAGCCAATCTCTTGAATTATTTCTCCTAATCAGTCATGTTGCCTTATAGATTATTTTTTCCTCTGTTTGATTTTAACTGGTTTAGTTTATTGGCATTTCTCAGCACTGTTGGCCAGTGGGTTCTATCCCTTTCTCTCCAAGCCTCACACAATAGAATGCAGATCTCCAATGACTGATTTATACAGGCATTACCACAATGACCTCTGGAATCTGAATTAAATCCTATAATACACCACTATGAGCTATGTGCCTTTAGTATCGTGTCAAACCTCCCTAAACTTCATAGTTTTGGTCTCTAAACAGTGATAGTAATATCTACTTTCAGAGTTGATTTAAGAAGTAAAATCTTTCTTGATCATGAAGAATAACAGTGAGTTGAATTAAAAGGTCATTTTTGGCACTGTTAAACTAGAAACTAGAAACGTAAAGGAAAGAATAAACAGTGTTGTTACATTATTTTAGGATGATGGAGAAGATGTGTTTAGAAATTAGATGATAATTCAGGATGACACCACTATGCTTCACATTCCCCTACAGTATTTACCACCTTCCCCTTTATAACAGGGCATTAAAATGAGATTCTCCAGCTTTGTTTTAGAAGAGCTCAAAAAGAATGATAAAGTGGCAATTATTACCTCATATTCTGACGCGTGGAGTTAGCCTACATGTAAACAGGATTTAGAACTACTTACACCAGCATAACCACTAATCACAAAGAAAAAAGAGGAGGGAGAGGGATTATTCACTGGTGGGGAAGAGAAAAGAAATCAGAAAGACAGTTTGAGGATTTTTTTTTTTTTTTTTTTTTTTTTTTTTTTTTAGGACTGTGTGTTTCCAAGTTTTCCATCCTGATACGAGAGAAGGTTGTTTGTCCCAACTGGAAGACATAAAAGCACTCCATCTGGAAAACCTGCTCCATTCTTTGGGACCTCAAAACTATGGTGCATGGATCCGACTCAGTTTTACAGCTTGAAGGCTGAGGAACTTGGCAAAGCTCAGTAGATTAGCAATGAGAGAAGAACAGATGGTTGGTACACATCTAAAGAAATCAGCTAGAGAAGACACCATTCTAGGAAGAGAATTCTATCTTTCAATTCCATGTTGGGGAATCTTCAAGGATAGAAATAATATGAGCATTTCGCATCTGTGCACCCAGAGGCAGCTGATGGAGCTTTATGCCTATCACTGAAGACTTTCCCATGATCCTTTTTCTTGCATGGTCCAACACTGAAGGGACAGAACCAGGCTCTAGGATGTGATGACTGAAACAGGGAGGCAGAGGAGAGAAAGATTGACAATGCTTTCCTCTTCAACTGTGGACCTCCTAACCTGAAACAGGACTGACTTACAGTGAGGCTTTCAGCCTGGTTAAAGGCCCAATTTTGATGTTAGCATCACTGAAATAAGACTGGTGTTATGACTGATGCATGTAAAAAAATGTGATGCAAATTCAATCCAGGATAGAAAAGCCTAAGCCCAGAGAACATACTTATGAGCACTTGGAGAAAGATGATCCAACATCACACTGGGTCTAGCCTGCTCTCTTCATCTGGCCATTGTGCCTATGCTAATCAATCAATATAGTAACCACATATTCAAACATTCCTAATTACAACACACATTCAGCAAATATCCATAGAGTGTTCTATTTGTCATGTTGCTTTGATTGAAAAAATATCCTGTAAAACAAGTGCTCTGTGGATGAGGGATCTAACAGCTTGGTATGGAGCCTGAACTCCTAGGACCACAGCTGTTGTTGCCTCTGTCTGCTTTAGTGGGTAACAATGCTAAATCACTTTCCTAGGCAGGTGTTTTGGACCAGGGAATCTCTTCTGCAAGATTCAAAGTTCAGAATTTTTACTTTTACAAATGTTTGTCTTCTCATGTGAGGCTTTGTCTTCTGGGAACCTTTCCTATTGTCCTGATGGATGAGGTTTCTCTTTAACGATTACAGATATTTTGCGGTCTGCATTTTCTTCATCTGCAACTTCAAACTTTCTCACACAGTTTTCTTCTTTAAATCTGTCTTGTCCTTTTGTTCTCCCACTGTAGATCTGTGTAAGAGCGGTGAGAAGTAGCCATGCCATGCTGTGATACTATGCTGCCCTGTAATTTTCTCCACCAAAGGAATTAGTCCATTTCTCCTAAGTTCAGCCCCACTCAAGTCCCCAGAATATGGACAGAAGTTTTTGAAAGAGTCTTTCCTCCTGTCTAAAACTTCATGAGCCAGACTCCCATAATCCACTTCTTTTGGTATGCTAGCCACGAGAATGGCTGATTAAGCTCTGCTTGCAACATTCTGGGTCCTTTCTGGCTTGAAAGTTACAGGTTCTTCCCACAAGTGACTTCCATAACCTATAAACCACATGGTCAATATTTGCCACAGCAATCATCCCTCTCTCGGCGGCAGTTTCATTATTATTATATTTTTTTAGTTCCTCGTCTCCTTGCTGTTCTACAATAACTTGAAGACGGCACCTTAAGTCAGAAGGAGTTCATTTAGACTCAGAGAGGACACAGACCATTGTGGTGGGGAAGCCATGGTAGAGGAGCTTGATGCGGCTGGTCACAGTGCGTCTGCAGTGAGGAAGCAGGAGAGAGGAGAGCTAGAGCTCGGCTTGTCTACTCCTTTTTATCCAGTCTAGAATCACAGCTCCTGGGATGGCGCCACCCACATGAAGTAGATCTTTTCATGTCAATTAATCTGGACTAGAGAGTCCCTCACAGCCATGCCCAGAGGCTAATTTAATCCAGATATTCCCTCAGAACAAGGACCCAGAGGCTAATTGAGTCTAGATAATCCCTTACAGGTATGGCCGGAGGCTAATAGAGGCAGTTCTGCAAGGTGTACCCAGAAAGAAGCTTGTCTCTCAAGTGAGTCTGCATCCTGACAATCAGTATTAAACATCACCAGACTCTACCCTATTGTACCTGAAACATTTCATCCATTGAAGAAATAGATGTAAGTACAATTCCCATTACAGTGTTATGGCTTCTCTGTGACAGTTAGGGTGGATTCAGCTAAATTTTACAGAATTCCCCTTTTCAGATGTTTCTGCTTACATCAGAAGAGGTCTTTGGCAAGAAAGAGGACAGACGAACAAGGTCATCTTTATATAGCTTACCAATGTCATTGCTGGCCCTGTGGGCATAAAGTAGCAGCTAAAGCTACCTTCCCGGTTCTCCCTCATCTTCATTCATGTTTAGGCCAGATGAAGTCCTAGCCCAGGTCTATGGGTTCAGCTCTTTGATAAAGGGTTTTAGAGACTATAGAATAGTATTGTCTGCAAGACGAGAGGCAAAACAGAAAAGGAAATAAAGTAGGGCATGGGAGGGAAGAGGAGAAGATAAATGAACAGAAAAATGTTTCACACCATCATTATAGGATTCCCATTTGTGCTTGTGGGTTCCAGCCAGCCTTCATCTTCCCACAGCTTACTCATCTTCCTCTCCTGACAGAAACTGTTTAGTATCAGCTTTTTGGGGGCGGAGGGATGCTAGAAGCCAGACAGATTGATGCTTGTATATAATGGATGGATGGATGGATGATAGATGAGAAAAGTGATGATGATATAGATAGATGTAGCATAACAAAATCCAGAAACTAGTATTGGGATTCAAGCTTCAAGTTGAAGATCAGAAAAGCAAAGCATCTGGATGCTAGTTCTTACTACCTTAGAATGAAATACCACCAAAACTCAGACTGTAACCTCTCCTCCGCATGGCTGGAGAAGCCTGAGACTTCAGTGACTTCCTGTTCTCAATGTGGTTGAGATACTGATACTGAATAATGAAGACTCAGCTCTGAGACCCTGGCTCCTTTCTGTTATCCCCTCTAGTCCTGGGATTAAAGGCCTGTCACCTCTGGTGCTGAGATCACCTTTGTGTATGCTGTTTCTCTCTAGGACTGGATCAATCTTGTGTACATCTGGGTGGCCTCGAACACCAGAGGCCAGAGATCTGTCCACCTCTTAATCCTAAATCCTAGGATTAAAGGTGTGTACCACCACCTCCTAGCTTCTTGGCTGCTGGGATTAAAGGTGTGTATCATCACTGCCTGATCTCGATAGCTTGAGGCTGACTTTGCTTTCTGAATCCTTGGGCAAGCTGTAATAACTCATAAATGATATATCCCCCAAAACAGATGATTGATTGATAGATGTAGCTTCTGCTTAAACCTAAGCAAAATAAGAATCATGGAAAGTATCAGCAGGGGTCAAGATTAAGTCTCTTATGGAAGTCTAGTGAGTCTCTCAATGAGCCACTGTTTGGACAGAAGAATCAATTTTACAGGAATCTTCATCTCCAGAGGAACAATCCATTGGCTACAGTTTTAGGATACATCTTGGAACAGGCTCTAACAACCAGAAGAGTGTGGTTCTAAACGCCAGGCTGTCCATACGCATGCGCGTGCAGCCACACTCGGGCACACTCCCTTAACTCACTTGAGTGGCCTTGGCATCTCTGCCCAATCACGAGCAAGGCACCATGAGGACACATTCTCTCAGCTTTCTTTGCTGCAGTCCACTTGCAAGAGTGACTTCCGGAGAGCATTTTATCCCTGCTGCTTCCTCGCGGGGAGGGGGGAAGGGGGTGAGAAGGAGGAATATGGGGGAGGGGGTGTAGAACCAAAGAAGAACTGGACATATGCAAGCTGCCCGAGGCTTCCCTAATTCCTTTCCATTTCACCACAAAGTAGCTGAAAGTTTCCCCTTTTAGAGAATTAGTGTGTGTGGATTTGCTTACATGTGCAGGGCTTTTGCTTTTGAAAATTTCAAAGATCCAATACTATCCCCAGGAATCAAAGACAACAAAAAGGAAATCCTTCCATTTCTGCCATCTACTTGACAAAAGAATTAGAATTTCTTCCAAATGAAGTACATTCATACATTAAACAGATTTTTAAATAACTAAGTTTTAACGGAGCCAACCAAAGCCAATCTATATCTTACATGTGGTGGATATTAATTAATAAAGTTAATTAAAGCAATTTAAAACGTCCCTTTCCTGATTTCATTAGCACTGGCTTTCCAACTAATAAAGAACACTTCTTTGGAATTATGAATTGATATGGAAATCACAAATTGCAGAGGCATTTGTGGAGGAGAGTAATTTATTCATTAATTACTAAAATTCACTGACCATAAATTTATCACAGAAATAAAACTCTGGCACTTATGCCCAGATGCACTCATAAATAACTAAATAATTAAACTCACAGCCAAAGAACAAATGCTGTTCAATGGGCACAATGAAATCCAAATAAGAGTACCACAGGACAAAAATAGAACATGCAATAGGCATTATGTTAATCTGCGTGTGACCTGTCAAAGCTTTTTGTCAAAGAAATACTAGCAGTTCCCAGAAACTCTACTTTGCTCCTCAAAACTTAGTTCCTGATCAGTGTCCTTCAATAGTGACGAAATATTAGAAACTTCCCGAGGCACCGCCTGTCCCAGTCAACACTATTGGTGGCGGCTGCGGTTTTATACTCTCACAGTTCAGACCTCTCCAGCCTGTGCCTCCGCATGAGCCCCAGATATTCTGAAGCTAGAAGGTTTCAGAGGAGAGAACCAGATGATTGACGATGCTTCACTAATGGCCACACTCAAACCCCGCCTTAAATATATTCACTCCCTTAACTTTTTAAGTTTTCTGTAGCTTCAAGCAATACAATTGGTAGTCAGGGTTGAGATTACATTGCTCAAAGTCACCCAAGACCAGAAGATACGCATTTATATTCCTGACTCTGAAACTCATACTTTTGCCATGTGAGTTTGGCCTATGGATAGAAGCTTAAGACTCTGGCTGGCCAGAGTCCTCTGCAGTATCCCACTCAAAAACGAATTCCAACTGATCTGGTGGCTTCCCCCTGATAAGCCGCCCAGACTCAGAGTCACAGCACCCTCTTCTGCATCAACTACAGCTCAGCAACTTCTGTCTTTGGAAAGTCGGTGTATTAAAGTCAACCTGGAGATGTCTGCTGTGTCAGACACCTTTTGACTTGGAGTGGTGACATTTACCATGTTCTTTGAGTTTGGATGAAACCATTAGGAAAATGAGTGGAGAACCCCATGGATGACAAACTAGGTAGACGTTAGGAGAGTGAGAAGTACCATAATCATGGTCATTTCTGCCTCTTCCTGCCTCGCCAATCTTTAAAATAAAGAATAATCAAACTTAAGGTCCTAGAACTTGAACTTCATGCATTTACCCTCCCATGTACTAGCTAAATCACCTTGGTCATGACCCCCACCCCTACAGAGCCCCCATTTCTTCATTTGCAAGAGTAACTATAAGTTAACTTACGTAACTTAAGTCACATGGTTGGAAGCTCAAACGAGTATGTGTGCCTGGAAGGAAGCCAACAAAGAGAATTCTGCCCTCAGATACCCTTCACCTTACCAGCTGAGCAGATCTGTAAGATGGGAATTTACCTTAGGGAGATAATTCACGAACCAGTTAGCAACAGCCCCACAATTCCCCTCTGCCTTATGGCAAGCAGTTCCATTCAGTAGCACTGTGTGCCTGAACCCGGAAGCATTAAGCTTTTATCTCTTATGTTTGAATGTCTTCTATGAACCATTAAAAATTATACAGATATTTTAAATATTATGCATTTCTTTAATGACAAAAATCCTATCTTAAGACCCTTAGATCCTGGTAGTATATGGCAGCATGCCACACAGATACTGAGCTCTCATAGAAGCTTCTAGATAGAAAACCAAACTAATGATGAGGCACTCCCCATAGGACACTTCTTAATCTGAGTAAACTGCAAAGCACTGATCCCCAGGGCCTGAGACACTAGATGGTCCCCCTTGGCTTTCCGGAGAGCACTCTGATTCTCTTAAAGAAGCGTCTTCCTGCATGACCTGAATTGAGAACCCGCATTTGTATTCCACAGCAAGGGCTCAGGTCACAGGCGTTTTACAAAGAAATCAAATAAGTAAATCAATAGTACAGAACTGTTTGCCCTAGGGCCCATCTGCTACCCTGTGTCTCATTATGATACTTAATATTGCCATGATTCCAGCTCCTCTCTTGTGATTTCAAGGAATAAACAGTATTCTGAGTGTATGAAAAGTCATTATATATTCATCTAAGCAACTTTCAAAGGATTCTTTACACACCACTGAATATTGGGTATTGCATGGCCCTGGGGTGTTCGGGCAGAATCCAAATCATGAATTACAGGTCAGGCTAGCCATGGAAGAGAGAAAACAAGAGCTTTTCCCCCTCTCACTATTCTACACATTCCCTCACTGGCTAGGTGCCCTTATTTTTATCCACTAGCAAAATAATCAAGCATATGTAAGAAAATGTCCTGGTTTTGGTTTATTGTTATCAATTTATATAAATGATTAAAAAAAAACACAAGTTAGCATCAGCTCTACTTGTCTGTCAAACTGGACAGTTTTCTCAAGTGGTTGAAATAACACCTTTCAGCCATAACATTCATATCCCCCCATATTAACTGCATTCTCTCTGTTCCTGTAAGTATAATAATGATGATGATGATGATGATGATGGCGGCATGTTGTAGTCTTTACACCACAAACAAATGGAAACAAAATAATGGCCCCCAAGTCCTAATCCCTGGTTCCCTCATACTCTTCCAGTAGATCTACATCATCCTGCTGAGCCACACAAGACCATGGACCCAGGTTAAGAAGATGGGTTCTGTCATATGTAGTTGGTTATTTGATACAGACATAAGTAAGAAAAGGACAAGTTTCAACTGACAGAATACTGATGGCACATCATTGGGAGGGGTCAATAAATCATCCACTATTCTCATTCTCATTCTATAAAGTGGCAATACCCTATATGAAGGTCAGGAACCCACTGGACATTTGGAGAGCATATTACAAAGAGGGGTAGGAGAATCCATGTTTTAAAACATGTCACCTCAAACACTGTCGACAGTATGTCACACTCATAACTATTACTGCCTTTAATTTTATACAACTTTCATAAGTGCTCTGATTTATGAAATTCCAATATGAAGCATTATTAAGTCCATTATGATTTCAGGATTATACATCATAATTATGTGATAAAAGATTAAACAGCGTTACGTAGGAGTTAGTGGAAAATAACTGAGGCTTTATGCATTTAAGAAGTCAGGAAATTAGGACAAGTGAAATGGGTCTGCAAATAAAGGAACTTGCCTCCAAGCCTGAGGAGCTGAGCCAGATCCCTAAAGCCAGCTCCCCCAGGTTGTCCTCTGACCTCTGACCTCTGACCCATGACACATATTCTTGTGCACATGCAAACATATGGAAAATTAATCAAGTAGTTCATTAATTCATTAAAACTAAGAAGCCCAGAACGACTGCCGTAAGTGGTATAATCCAGTCTGTGTCACAATGAAGAGTGTGTTGGCTTTGTGGGACCCAGCTTCTGTCTGAACGATAGATACCTGTCCAGGAAATGTTGCCGTCCTTTGCTTCACTTCCTGTCCCGTTATTTCCATTCATACTTTCACGTGTCCATGTTTTGAAAGGGTTTGTTTTCAAAACAACACAAGTTAAGTACTTGGCCTTTAAAAAAATAAAAATGTGCTTCCTAGTAGTATGTTTAAGTCTCAGGCTGGGGAGAAGGCTCAGTTAGTAAAATGCTTGCTTTGTAATCTGCAGACCTGAATTTGGATTGCCAGAACTTATTTAAAAAATAAAATAAAACCTGACAGCATTATCATGTGCCTGAAATTCTAGTTTCAACACTTCCCTCCACCCTCCTTACAATATACAACAAAATAAGGCACAACTCCACCCAAGATCACTTACTTGGAAGAAGGGCTCCTAGCAGGAGCATGGGTGACTCCAAGGCCGCTACCTGGAACAGTCTTTACCCAGAGTGGCTGAAGATTTCCCTATAGCTGTATAGATGGAGTCCTCTCCAACCCTTCAGCTAACCTTCCCTGGCATATATACTCTAGCTCCTCTCCACAGGATTCCTGGAGATCATGTGTAATTAGGGAAGAATTGCATATAAATGCCTGGCAAAGTAAGTGATAAACAACAGACCTTATCTCTAACAAGGTGGAAAGCAACCCGAGGTTGTCCTCTGACATCTGCATGAGTGCCATGACTACACACACAACCCTGCAGTCATGAACAAGAGCAAGCATGTACATGTGTGTATGCACACACACACACACATACACCTGCATTCATGAAGAAGAGCAAGCATACACATGTGTGTACACACACACACACCCACACACACACTCAAACCTGCATTCATGAACAAGAACAAACATGCACATGTGTGTACACATACACACACACACACACACACACACACACACACACACAATTTAGATAATTGACCTTGTAACCAAGGAAACAATATTAGATTCCAAATGGGAAATGGAGGAGACATCCCATAAGAAGATCAGAGTAATTGAGAGGTGTTCCATAAGTGACTGAATTCAGCCTCAAAAAAAATTACCCAAATCACCTAGACAGCTATTTAATGCAACTTCTCATCCCCTGGGACTAAAGATTCATTTGGTCTTAAGCAGCCTAGGAAGTGTGCACTTTAATTCAAAACACAATTCCAACGATCATTCATGTTTAGATGTCACTGACCCGACCTTCTCTTCTGGGATTATCTGGTGCTGCAGGAATTCTGCCTAGCTCAGCTGACCAATCCTGAGGGATGGCTTGACCCAAGGGGTGGATTTAGCGAGGAAGATACTGGACCAGAATACCCGAATAAAAGGCCCGGGTGAGGCTAAAGTAGCTTTGGGATTGGAGAGGGCTTTGCCGAGGCCAAGCTCCCCCCTCCGGACCTTCCTATTGCCACTGGGAACTGGAGGCACCGCTGCTAAACTGAAACATTGCAGCCTCATTCTGCATTGTGCCTGGACTTTGTTGATGGGCATCTGTTAATAAACTTGACTTGATCACAGAGCTCCCTCCCTCTTTCATTCATTTTTCAAGGTTTCTGTGAGGAATACCAGCGGCAGCAACAAACCCTGACTTCCCTGCTGCCTGAATTCCAGCCAACAGCAAATGTTATCACCTCTATTGTTAGCCAGTGATCCCATAGAACAGCGCATACTCAGACCAAAACCACACAGCAGTTCGCTGGCACCTGCTGTCTCCGTGCATTATTTATGAACACCGAGCCTTTGGATGTCCACTGTACTAGTCAGCTAGTTGTTCAATATTTTCAATATTAACCCTGGTGAATTAATTTGTTAACCAATGAGTGACTGGGACCATTTTGAGAGGTGGGCTTACTATCTACCCAACAGCAACTGTAACAGAATTTGTGTATTCCCAAGGCCGAGAGCTCCCCACGGTGACTATGGAACACTGACAGGAACAAGAGATGGTATGAGGAGGGAGATGGTGAGGAGAGAGATGGAGTGAGGAGATCAAACCAGCGCAGAGATCCTCAGCTGCACTTTGCCTTAACATGACCCTCCTGCTGTCATTGTAATTCAAAGTTGCTTTTTTATTTTGTTCTTTAAACTGGTTTTCAAATTACAAATTTCTGCTCAGGAGCTTGCCAGAATCTCTCCCGATGCTTTGATCTTCTGAGGTACTTCGGTCTCTTCCCCAAGTTACCACAGGAATTTGAGCACTGAGCATATGAAAGTTGCCAGAATTTAGTGGAGATGTCAAGACTGCAGGGAGTGTTCCTCTGTGGAGTAACGTGTTTGCTTCCTTTTGTCCATTATATAATTTTGGCTTCTTTGTCAAAAATCAGGTATCAAGAGATGTGTGGATTTACATCTAGGCATTCAGTTTGATTCCATTGATCCACATGTCTGTTTTTATGACAATATCAAACTCTTTTTATTACCATAGCTCCTGGAGTTTTTATTGTACAGGATTGTGGAGTTATGTTTTTGTTTTTTCCATATGAAATTGAGCAGTATTCTTTCAAGCTCTGTAAAGAATTGTGTTGGGATTTTGATGGGGATTGCATTGAATCTGTAGATTGTTTCTGGTAAGGCCAGCATGGTTTACAAGATCTACTTCCAGGACAGCCTCCAAAGCCACAGAAAAACCATGTCTTGAAAATAAAAAAAAATTAAAAAAAGATGGTCATTTTTTACTACATTAATCCTACTGATCCATGAGCACAGTAAATTTTTGTTTATTTGTTTTCTGATATCTTCTCCAATTTCTTTCTTCAAATACTTGAAGTTCTTATCATACAGGACTTGCACTTGCTTGGTTAGGATTACACCAAGATATTTGATATTATTTATGGATATTTTTGAATGGCGTTGGCTCCATGATTTCTTTCTCAGCCTGTTTATCTTTTGTATATATGAGGCCTGCTGATTTTATGAGTAAATCTTGTATCCAGTCACTTGAGTAAAGTTATTTATCATCTATAGAAGTTCACTGGTAGAATTTTTGAGATCACTCATGTACACTATATCATCTGCAAATACTGATGCTTTGACATCTTCCTTTCAAATTTGTTTCCCTTTAATCTCCTTTATAGTTGTCTTATTTCTGTAGCTAGAAATTCAAGTACTATATTGAATAGATATGGAGAAAATGGACAGTCTTGTCTTGTTCCTAATTGTAGTGGACTTGCTGTGGGTTTCTAGCCATTTAATTTGATGTTGGCTATAAGCTTGCTGTATATTGCTTTTATTGTGTTTAGCATCTTCAGCAAATGGTACTGGTATAACTGGATATTGCCGTAGAGGAATACAAATGGATATATATATATATATATATATATATATATATATATATATATCACCCTGCACAAAACTAAGTCCAAGTGGATAAAAGACTTCAACATAAATCCATTTAGAAGAGATATCTGAACATAATATAAAAGAAAGTTGGAAACAGCCTTGAATACATTGGCACTGGAGACAACTTCCTGAATAGAACAGCAATAGCACAGATTAACACCATCATTAACAACTAATAAATGGGACCTCACAAAACTGAAACGTTTCTGTAAGAACACCATTCAAAGGACAAAATTTCAGCCTATAGAATGGAAAAATATCTTCCCCTACCCCACATCTGACAAAGGGCTGATTTCAAAAATATATAAAGAACTCAAAAAACTAAACATCAAAAAACCAAATAATCCAATTTAAAAAGGAGGTACTCATCTAAACATAATTCACAACAGAAGAATATCAAGTGGCTGAGAAACACTTAAAGAAATGTTCAACATCCTTAGCCATCAGGGAAATTCAAATCAAAACAACTCTGACATGCCATCTTAGACCTGTCAGAATGGCCAAGATCAAAAATACTGAGGACAGCCTATGTTGGAGAGGATGTGGAATCAGGGGAATACTCCTCCACTGCTAGTGGAAGTGCAAATTT
This sequence comes from Phodopus roborovskii, assembly GCF_943737965.1. Taxonomy (NCBI): domain Eukaryota; kingdom Metazoa; phylum Chordata; class Mammalia; order Rodentia; family Cricetidae; genus Phodopus; species Phodopus roborovskii. The sequence goes on from NW_026126511.1 coordinate 17,360,463, forward strand.
ATACAGCCATTTTAGAAATCAGTATGATGGTTTCTAAGAAAATTAGGACTCACTCTACCTCAAGACCCAGTGATACCACTATTAGGCACTTACCCAAAGGACACTCAATCATAACACAAGGAAATTTGTTCAACAATGTTCATAGCAGCATTATTTGTAATAGCCAAAACCTGGAAAACAACCTAGATGCCCCTCAACTGAAGGATGGAGAGGATGTGGAGCAAAGGAACAATCCTCCATTGCTGGTGAAAGTGCAAACTTGTACAGCCACTTTGGAAATCATCATGGTGGTTTCTCAAAAAAAATGGGAATTGATCTACCTCAAGACACAGCTATACAACTCTTGGGCATATACCCAAAGGTTGCTCAGTCATATTACAAGGACATTTGCTCAACTATTTCTGTAGCAGTTTCATTTATAATAGAACCTGAAAACAACCTCGGTGTTCCTCAATCAAAGAATGGATAAAGAAAGTGTGGTGCAGTCATACAATGGAGTCAACAGTTAAAAACAATGACATCGTGACATTTGCCAGCAAATGGGTGTAACTAGGGAAAAAAATCATCCTGAGTGAGGTAACCCATACTCAGAAAGACAAACATGGTATGGACTCACTTATAATGGATATTAGCTGTAAAGTAAAGAGTAACTATGCTACAAACCACAGACCCAAAGAGGCTAGGTAATAAGAAAGGCTCAGTGGGAGGATGGTCTCACCACCCTGGGAAGGGGAAGCAGAAGAGATTTCATGAGTGGACTGGGAGCTGGTGGTGATGGGATTAGGTTGGGGGGATGGAGGGGAGAGATGAAAAAGATGAGGGGAAAGGGTTGGGCATCTCAGAGTCAGGTAGGAATCTGGTCCAAGGAAAACTACAAGGATGATCCCAGCTAGGAATTCTTGCAATGGTGTATACATAGGCTGAACTGTGACTAATCAAGACTTCCGCTGGAGGGACTGGAGCACCAACCCAGCCTTATAACCATCAACAGTCACTCCTCCCTGTGGGGTGTGCTGGGAAAGATTGAGGGAGTTGCCAACCGATGATTGCTCTAGCCTGAGATCCATGCAATGAGAGTTCCAGACCCAGAGTCTGGATGAAGCAGAGACCTAGGATAGATACAAACACCACTGGAGAAAAAAAAAAGTCAGATGTCTAAATGATATTCTGCTATACTCATATGTTGGTACCTAGCCCATTTGTCAGAGAGGCTTCATCTACCAACTGATTCACATAAACAATCCACAGCCAAACATTAGGCTCAGACCAGAGAACCCTGCTTAAGAGAGGGAGGATGGATTGTATGAGCCAGAGGGGTCAAGGACATCACAGGAAAACTTACAGAATCAACTAACCTGGACTCATCGGAATTCACAGGGTCTGAAACAACAACCATGGAACCTGTATGGGACTGACCTGGGCCCTCTGCATATATGTGACAGTTGTGTAGCTTGGTCCTCTTGTGGGACCCCTAACAATGGGAGCAGGGCCTGCCTCTGACTCTTTTGCTGTTTTCAGGACCCTATTCCTCCCACTGAATCACCTTAATACAAAGGGAGGTGCTTAGTCTTATTGAACTTGCTATCCTATGTGTTGTTGATATTCATGGGCAGCCTGCTCTTTTCTGAACAGAAATGGAGGAGGAGTGAATGGGGAGGGAGGGCAGAGGGAGGTGTGGCGAGGGAGGAGAGGAGGGAAAGGAAACTGTGATTGGGGTGTAAAGTAAATAAACAACCTTAAATTTGAAAAAAGGATGTCCACCAGCTGCCCGATTGCACTAGCCCTATCACGTCCCCTTTTGTGCACCGCTACTCTGATACGAACAGGATCAAGCAAGCAAAAATCCCAGCATGAATGGGAAAGGGATGCAGGAAGCTCCTCCCCTGTCTGAGGAGTTGGTGGCTGCTGGAAGAGGGCTAGTCAGTTTTCTTGTGGATGTAGACCCCGGAATGCTACCCATGTTCCAGTGTGTGGTCCTATAGCCATGAATATACAGCAACACTAAGTGAATTCAATGGGTTTTAAAGTAATGAACACATGAAGTAGTGAAGGAAAGGTAATGAGAGGAACAGGGAGGAACTGAAAAGGAGAGAAAGTGGATTTGATCAAAATGCTTTATATGCATGTATGAAATTATAAAAAAAAAAAATAAAATAGTAGTAACTGCTAAATGGTAAGAGAGAAAGGTCCTTCAAATAAAAGACAATTTTAGGAAACATATTGGTACAACTGGCTTAAAGGAGGTTCATACAAGGTCCTACCTACGATGAGATTGGAAAAGGACAGGTGATGGAGGAGGAAAGGCCAGCAGGAGGGTCCATGGTGCATTTCACAGCATTTGCAGCAACAAGAGGAACAGGCAAGAGCAGGGAGTGTTCACCAGAGCAGTACACGACCAGGGGATAAAGTACATGAGCTTCTGTGCTGGGGTGGTAGGCTATGGTGAGAACATGCGAATCCAATATTATCCCCCAAATAATTTCATGGTTTAATTTTAATTTTTAATATAATCAAGATTTCCAACCCTTTATGTAATTGGAATCACTCATGCACGAAGCGAAACATTTCCATGACATCACCTTCCTTCTGTGACTACCGTGATGGAAAGACCATGTGTGTGGTCCTAGTGGTGGGCGGGTTCCTCAGTGACTACGGGAACTAGCAAGAAAGGACTGCAGGGCCCTGGTTAGAGAGAATCAGATCTGTGCTCCAGCCCTAGCTCTGCCCAGTTGCCAGCTTGGTGGCCTTGACTTCACCTCAGCCTCAAGATCTCCCCAGGTTAGCTTAGACAACACCCAGTGTGCAGAGTTTGATGTAGGTATTAAAGGTAACGTGTGGCAGGCACCGTGCCTTTGTACACAATAAGCACTCAATAAATGCTAAGCATTATAGTAGTATGTAATATAGTCACTGGAACACAAACGTGAAAATTATTGTAGAATGTAGAGCATTCAAATATTCTATTAGAAATATTATTTCATTTTTTAGATTTTGTGATATAATTTTTCATTGGCTCTGGTGTATGAAGCGTAAATACCTCGGTAGTTGTATTTGCCTGCCCTCTAGTGGTGGGATGAGTCCACTTCAGCATAGGGTTGGGCAAAGAGCTTCTAAAGGACTCATTTATTGATTAGAAGAGATAAAGTGAGGCTATAGTGTCTAAAGGGAAGGGTTGGAATCACACACTCAGAACCCTTCCCTTCATCGTGTTTTTCACCAGCCAGCACTGGGATACACGGAGAAGAAAGTTTAAATAGAACATTTTACTGGATAGAACTCACGCCTTCTGGCCCTTCACCTCTCTTCAACAGTGAAGCATTATCACTTTGCCATGGACAGCTGTAAACCATCAGAGCTTCCCAGAACTGTGCAGAGCTAGGAAAATACTGATGCTGAGATGCAAAGGTAAGCTTGTGATCAGAGGAGGCTGAACTCTACTTTGTGGGGCTGGAGGCAAGGCTCGGGGGTTAAGAACACTTCCTGATCTCCCATAAGACCCTAGTCTGAATCCCAGCACCCACATTAAGTGGATCACAACTGCCTGGAACACCCATTCCAAGGAATCTTCATCCTTCAGGGACACACATGTACAACCCAGTCAAGACAGAAACACACACATACATAGAAATAAATAATAAATATTTTTAGGAGGAAGGAAGGAAAAAGAGAAATAAAAAGAGAGAGGAGGAAGGAAGGGAGGGTGAGAGGGAGGAAGGAAGGAAGGAAAGAAGGAAAGAGGAAAGGAAGGAGTCATGATTCAGGCGTCACCAAGCACACACACATATGTGCACACATACACACATATGTGCACACACACACACAAACATATGTGTATGCACACACACATACATGCATGGGCACTGGGAATGGGCTACAGAAATCAGCTCATTTGAACCTACTAGGTGCCTTACTTGTTGAAAGACCTTTAATCTCCAGAGACTAGATTTTTATCTATAAAAACCTGGTTAGAAAATGCGTTATTTGAAAATAATATTAATGACAACAAATAAAACTGCATTTAACTACTTAATAGCAAAACTTAAGGAACAGGAGAGATTCATAGACTGCTACTATACTTTGTCTATTGACTGTTAGCCCAAAGGTTCACATGTTGAAGACCTGGTACCCAGACTCGTGCTGTTGGGAGTAGTGAAGTCAAGAGGCAGAGCCTAGCGGGAGGGTTCCCATCATCGGAGGCTTGTCTGTGAAGGAGAAGGCAGAACACGGGCAGACGCAGAAGGTGAGTGGAATAATGGTGGAGAGAAATGCTGGTCATAGGGAGCAAAGTGTCAGGCACGCAGGACAAGCTGTCATGAATCAACCGCAGTGTGGTGATTACAATAATTATGGCCTGCTCGAAAAAATTTTTAGAATGACTTTAATGTTTTAACCAGAAATTAGTGGATCTTGCAGATGAATCTATTAATTAGCCTGATTTAACCATTCTGCACTGGACATGGGCAGCAATGCATTACATTGCACTACAGATATATACAATTACAGCCTCAAAAATAAAAAGATAAAAACATAAATGTATAGTGGTCAAAAATAGTTTGGAAGACTAAAGCAGTTATCACAAATTCAATATCATGTACCATGCACTGTTCAACCAAAACTCCAGTCACTCTTCAAAACCACTTCATGAGCTGTAATATGATGACCCTTTTAAGGAGGGGAAACACTTTTTGGGGGGCTGCTTCTGGTGATACAAACAGATCATGTAAATAACTGTGGGTAAAGAAAGCCAACCAGCTCTAATGCTGCTGAGGGCATCACACTGGTAGACAATGGATCAAATGCTGTTACAGGATGGATCCTTCCCCTGATGTCGGCTAAACGTCTGACTGAGGGAGCTCTCAGTGCAGAGAAGGCAGTGGTGATGTCCATAAAGCCGTCTCCTACCAGGGAATATGTCTTCTGTATTCTGCATACTTTATAAACGAGGTTTATGTGTTTTTGAAAAGATGGGGGGTGGGGTCTGAGAAATAACTATTGGTAAAGTGCTTGCTTTGTTGTGCTTGTCCCCAGCAGCCACATAAGCAAAGGTGAGGTTCAGATGTACCCCTATAGCCCAAGTGCTAGGGCAGCAAAGCTGGGCATGGTGTACACCTCTATAATTTCAAATTATATCTATTCATGTTCGCTAGAGGGGCAGACAGGAGGACTTCCAGGGCTTGCCCACCAGCTGGTCTGGCCAACAGGCTAGCTCTAGGCCCAGTGAGAGAAGCCATGAAATGGAGGGTGGTTGAGAACACCTCACACTGACACACTGACCTCTGGTCCCCACGCATGTGCTTGGCCATATGCATGGAACAGGCTTTTTAAATTTAAAATTTTTCTTCATGCATGGGAAAGCACATGCATGGAGACCAGAGGTCAGTGGCGCGTGTCTTCCTCAAAGACTATTAATTTCTGAGCTCATGTTCCTTTCCTTTTGCATTTGCAGTAAAATCACCATCCCTGAGCAATTGTATTCACAGCATGATTTCATGGTCCCCACTGGTGAAGCCAGAGAGATGGGAAATCTCTCTGCCATGCCTGCCTATATATATACTAGGTTATTACATTAGCATATTAATATATAGGTTATAGTAGTATATTACTATACCCCATTATATTAGTGTCAGAAACACCCATGCTCTTGGACTCCTTTTTCTTCTATGACATCAAAGTAAGGCAAGAATAGATTTTCATCACGGCACAGGTGAATTACTGTGGATCCCATGAAGCTTTATGTCCAAGGTCCTTTCTAAAGTAACAATGATAATGTGGCCATAAGATTTGTAACTTCCTTCCAGCTAGAGGGATAGCAAAGCAGTTAAGAGGACCAAGGTTTGATTTCCAGTATAGACTCACAACCATCTGCAACTCCAGTCTCAGAGGCTCTAATGCCCTCTTCTGGCCTCCTCAGGCACTGCATGCATATGAAAGTACTAACACACACAGGCAAGGCACCAATACATTATCTTTTTAAGATTCTGTAATTTCTAAAAGAAAAGTATTGTAACAGTAGTCAGGCACTTCCTTCTATCCCATTTTCCATCCATCTCCCTTCTTATCACAAAACAGAGTGACTGTGGGCATTTGGGGGACCTGGCTAATGGTAGATTTATTTAAAGATTTGCTCTCTGTGAAATGCCAGGCCGCTTTGCAGTGAATTCTGCATACTGTTAGCTTTCATTGTACCAAAATGATGTCAGGGAAATGCCTCTCCTCCAAGATGCTCAGCCCACAATATCATCTTGTAAAAAGGTGAGGGCAGAACCAAATGAAAAGGGAAGGTGGTACCCAGCTTTTGAAGAGTTTAACCAGAGGAGGAAACAAAGACTCAACATGAACAAAATCAGAAGCAAGACAGTGGGGGGGATTCTCGCAGTCTCTTAGTGAAGCAAAAGACAATTTGGGAATGCTTTTCTGATACTGTAATACTTAGACATTCGCAGGGCATACCCCATACCCATGAAGCTGAAAGAAACATACCAAGCACCAATATTTTGTTCAGCCTTGCTAAAAGGAAAAAAACTAAATTACCTGTTTTCTCTTGAAATGCACTGCATCACCAGAGTGGTAGAAAGAAATGATCAAAGGGTGTGAAGCCAAAGTTCGGGGACAACATGTGACAGGATGTCCTCACTGGCTTTAGTGTTGGCACAGTTCAACAGCACTTTTAAAGGTGTGATTTCTTGATGTTTTATTTTAAAAGATACTGTCTTCCTAAGTACATTCACATTCCCTTTTTAAGAGGCCAATGATTTCTATAAGCACCGGGCTTTGTCAATCTGCCTCTGTGTTTTCTTACTGGAGGTCTTGAAAGCAAGTCGTTGCCTCCTTCCTGTTTGTGCATGCTTTCCCTGCCTCCTCCAGTACGCCATTCCCGTAGAGATGTATTCCCATAGAGATGTATTCCCATAGAGATGTATTCCCGTAGAGATGTATTCCCATAGAGATGTATTCCCATAGAGATGTATTCCCGTAGAGATGATGTATTCCCGTAGAGATGTACACTCCTCATTCCTATGCCTCATGAAGGAATCTGCTTAGACATCACTGCACTCAGGAATCCTCCCAAGAAAATTCTCATACGGGCTTGAATCTCATTCACTCTGCTCCACCTTGCCCCTTCATCCACTGTCGCTCGCAGGGCTAACCTGACGTCAGTGTGGCTCTCCCTCGCCATAGTCTATGCTCCCTTAGGACAACCCTGTCCATCTGCACCATTGGGAGTGAGGCAGGGCACACAGTGGATCCTCAGCACTCACAGGTTAAACGATAGAGACATCCTCTGTAACGGGTGTTTTCCTTTGCCTGGTTTCATTACCTACGGTCAACAATGGTCCCAAAACACTAAACAGAAATCTCGAGAAACAAACAATGCCTGGGTTTTAAATTGTTCTGAGGGGCGTGGTGAAGTCTCCAAAGGCCCCGCTCCATCTATCCGGCCTATGGATCATCCCTTTGATACACACAACACATATGTGCTCATCCACACCGTATGGAATGAGCCATCCTGGAATGAGGCCAGCTGTCTGAGTAGCATAGAGCCCATAGCCGTGGCTAAGGACTGTTACTTCAGACTTCCACTTAGATATCCTGAGAGAGGCTATTGTGTGCTGTACACATGTGTAAATACACACCCATATGGAGATGTGTCTATACCTAGCCTGTCATGTGTGTCCTTGTCATGTTTGCTCTGTAGGGTTAACGATCTGCCTAAGAGGGCTTGTCAGGACTTGGCCCTGGGAATCGCAAACAGCGGAAGAATCCAGAAATCACATCCCTGTCCTCTAAATGCCTTTGCCTACTGGGTTGACTGTTCTGCTTTGGGGGTTGTGGATTTTTTTTTCTTATTATTTGTTTTCCATTTTGACCACAGATAACTTCAGCAGTTATCTTTCTCAAAGATGCACTAGGTTTTCTGTGGGAAGGGGAATTCTAATAAGATTAAAAAAAAAAAAAAAAAAAAAAAAAACAAAAAACCTGGGCAATGTTTTAAAAGCCAACAGCTACTGTCCTGTGAAGACTGCCTTCCCCACAGAGAAATTTACAAAGACTGCAACTACATCCTACCCGCAAAGTAAGGTAAGCGTGCTCATTAGCTGGGAAGGCATTGTGATTCCTGAGATAGCAACCTCCCTTCCGGCAGGCAGCTCTCCTGAGCACAGAAGCCAGCCCCCGTTCGCTGGCAGCTAGGGGAGGATGGATGTCGTTGAGCTCCAGATACTGGTCACTCAAGTGTCCTGTTAATCCACTGGCCAGTGTCTTGTAGGAGTTGGTACTGCGGTGCCTGGACTTCTAACATGGACGAGTTGACTGCAAAGGCAGACTTCAAAGTTACAGGCCCTAGAAAGCAAGGAGGCAGCAAAGGAGGAGGGGCAGTGGGTCTCCTTCCTGTGTGCACACTGCCACCTGGTGTTCAAACCTCAGAAAGGAACCGCAAGTTAGAGGTATTCCCAAAGAAAGGGCTTGGTTAAAAGTGCTGTGGCCACTGAAGCGCTCCTTGTTACGTCCTTAAAACATTCTGTCATCTCTCATCTCAACAGCTGAATGTTTTACAAAGTAGCAGGCTTTCTTTTTTTTTTTCTTTCAAAACTGCGATCACCATCCAGCAAAGAGTTAGCACACATTCTCTGCCAGCCATTTCTCACCACTGAATTCCCTGCCCTCCAGCAACAACCGGGCAGTTCAGGATAGAGGCATTACTAATTATTTAATTTGGTTTTACATGTAAGAAAAGTGAGGCCAATGGAGGAAAACTAAGTCAGAGGAAGCCTCTAAGCCTCATAGGGGCAACTCAAGGCCCCAGTCTTAGCTCCCAGCCTGATGTCATTCCGCGTGTGATTTTCCAAGAAAATGTGCATGGGACACTCAAGGATTTGCAGGACAGAGAGTGTCCCTCATGGGGGGAAACAATAAAATTGCTGCAAGTCTGCTTAGTCTGGTTGCCAGGAGCTTTTCACACGGAGGCTAGTGTATCAGAGCTCAAGCCTCGGCAACAGGGGTTAGCATAAAGCAGGGGTCCACACCAGGTAACAGTCCAAATCCCCAACACACGCAAACATCCCTCAGTGCTGCTCCCCATGCAGAGCCATCACAGTGCCTTATGTTAAAAAGATGCCAGGCATTTAGTTTGGCCCGTGCCTATAATTCTAGCACTATTGTGGCTTTGGCAAAAGAAGCTGAATTCCAGGTCACCTGAATGACAATGGGGACCCTCTCTTAAAAGGAGAGAGAGAGAGAGAGAGAGAGAGAGAGAGAGAGGAAGGAAGGAAGGAAGGAAGGAAGGAAGGAAGGAAGGAAGGAAGGGAGAGAGAGAGAGAGAGAAAATTATAAGATGGGAAGGCCACAAAATGGGATGAAACGAGGTAAGGTACCTGAGATGATTCTCCAGTTCACCTTACTTTGTTTTGCCAGGAGCACTTTAAGTCCCCATTTTTAAAAATGCATTTCACTAGTAAATAAGTGCATATAGCTGCCAATATGCACAGCTAATGTATTAATTGCAAAAATTATACATTATATTATATATATATATATATATATACATGAAATGTGCTAAAAGGGAAAATTAAAAAGCAACTTTTCTAAGTCTGTGCATGTGACACTGCACACTTGGAAAGCTCACTCACTTGTGGGTCCTCACCATCTACTTTGTTTGAAACTGGGTCTCTTAAGCTGTTGGCAAATTATATGGCTCACAAGCTTCCTGGGATTCTCCCATCTCGGCCTCTCTTCTCACCATAGGAGGGCTAAGATCATAGACAGAGAAGTACCACCACATGCAGCTCTTACTCGGGTTCTAGGGATCAAACTCAGATCCCTCCACTGCCTGCACAGCGAGTAAAAATCGGTATTTTCAGCCCTGCTAGATCCATAGCCTTTGAAAACATTCTTCAAAAGTATTGGTTGAAGGTGAAAATTGTTGCCTGTGAAACACTTAATCTCCTCCCCCAAAACATCTTAACAATGGAAATTTTTTAAGCATGAAATTTCAAAAGGGTCCACACTTTTTCTCAAATAGGAATTTTTTTCATTCAGTTTTAAATTGGTCTCTACAAAGAAATGATAAGTGTATTTACTTTCAGTTTATGCTGGATCATTAGATTTTAAATTCTTATTGTAAAAGAAAAAAACTGCACAATGACTTCAGCTATTTCCAAAGGAAATCATGAAAACATAGCCATGAACATATATTAAGGAAAAGCATAGCCGTTTGCTATCTCCCTACAAAATGTTATCCTTCTCTAGTAGGATCTGGTTTTCCTAAAACTATCCACCTTTGGGGATTTCTGGCTTAAATTGCATTGATGCTAAAACCTACAGTAAATGAAATAAAGCTAATCCAATGGTAATTTTATTCTGGGAACATCTTATTCCCAAAATAATGATTCCATCAAAAGATAGACTTGCATAGTTTTATTATAAATCGTTCTTAATGGGGAAGAAGTAAGCCACTGTTGTGTACCTGGCCTTCTAGAATGTTTTCCTTTCGATTGGCTCATAAGGAAGTCATTTTTCTATCCATCATTGGAATAGAATTTGGCAAATTCTACAAACTCAGAAGTGATGGAGACACCCACACTATAAATCAAACCTCCCACGCTGAATTGTTAGCGTTCATGTTTGTTTCTTGAGCGAGATTGTCTGTGCTCTTCCATAACCTTTGCTGACAAAGGACTCGCCATGTTCTTTTCAATACATAACTGCAGGCATCTACATCTCCACAGGAATATGAAAGATGCTTGCCTATGATTCGCTACTACATAATGAAACCTTGGGAGAAACTGCCACAAACCCGGTCTTATACTTACTACATCACATCACATCCTGAGAGCATTACCTTGTTGACTTGGACAGCACTGTAAAACAGGAATTTTCCAAGGGTTTCATCATGTACTTCAAGGTTTTTGCCTGCAAGGTGATGCTACAAGCAGATTTCAAGACATGCCAATGTGCTTGAAGCAAAAGACTGATAACCCTGCACACTGGGTCATTCCCATTCAGACTTTGAGATGCCTGCAGTGGTCTCTGCACAGGTGACAACTGGGACTGTGAAAACAGGTACTGTGTTGGTCACCCCTCTATGAGATATTGGGAAATGTTAAATTTTCATTTCAAATATTCAAATACATGTAAATCGTGGTTTTAATATTTAAAGGAGTGTTATCATATCTTCCTGAAAACAGAGCATCTCACAACTCACTTTGTATTCCACTACCAAAACAGGTGAGTTATTTTCCAGCAAAGCAGGCATCACAGGGTCAGGGAAAGCACCCCCGTCGACTGAAAATTAAGTTCACTGAGATTACAAGTGCTGTCTTATTATCTTTTGGAGATGAGCAAATATTTATAAATATGACTCCATAGACACTAGTATTTAGAGTTGGATTCACACTAATGTATTCCCCTTAAAGAAACAGAGTCTTGAGGGAGATATATAAACTCATGATTTTAGCTGGCAAATACCAAGTAGTTACAGTATGCCAAATAATATCCCCCAAGGCTGCCATCCTCCTAAGCTGTGGAACCAATAATCACGTGCCTTCATACCGTCAAGGGTATGAGTAAGGAGCTAGGGCAGAGAGACCATTCTCCAGCTTACAGAGAAGGACTGTTGACACAGAAGAGTTGTAGGGCAGGACCAAGAGGTGGAAGATGAAGCTCACAAAAGGACATGGACCCCTGTGGAGGCGTCATGAAGAGCTCATCAGGTAAAAAGCCCAGGGGAACACTGGAAGCTGCTATGTGCATCACACCAGTGCTCAGTAGCTACCCAGGGATAAGAGGAAGTAAGATCCTTATGTGAATGATTTTAATTTGAAAAAGCTGTGGATTCCTTCCAGGCTAACATGGTTTCATCAAGCCAGACTGCCTGAAACAGAGTACCAGGTGATCCTACATTCAAAACAGCTGGACAAAGCAGCCTTACAGACTACAGCCAGGATTTCTGCATCTTCTTCTAATCCCCCATGACAGCGCCCCTTACCAGCAGGAAGTAGTTTGGAAAGAACGACGCCCAAATTCCCAAATATTGTCTATAAATGTTTGTTTTCATTTAAATGGACTTAGTTATTATATATATATATATATATATATGAAAAACTTGCTCAGAATAGACAAAATTACATTTGAAAATCTCTACTTCAGAGGAAATGGAGAGTCAAGTAGACACCGAGTTCAGCCATAGAGGGGAGGAAGTTAAATGTTCGCATCTGTACTCAAGAATGAGAACATGCCATGTGCGGTCATACTTTGAATAGTCCTGGCATTTAGAGAGTCCTTGCACTTCCTGATGTGAGTTGTGTGTACCTGCTTTCATCTACACTCCTGAGAGAGACTCGGCATTGTGTGTATTCCAAAACCAGCCACAAACCTGAATTTCAGGTAGCCTTAGATGGGGCATTTCACAGCTAAGACATCCTAAATTGGGTTGGAAGCAAGAAAAGCTTTCTGTGACTCAGGGGCTTGAACTGGAAATCCCTTAGACCAACTCTGCTGGACTTAGCCTGGCTGCTGTGCAGCAGGTAAAAGAGGCAAATGAGCTTCTAACCAACATAAGGGTAACTCTTAAAATGGAAGCAGGCAGGTTAATCAGTGTCTCACAGGCAAACCCATAACATAGGAATCTTTTGAAGCTAAATTAAGAACTTCACCATTTTTTAAAAAGATCACACAAAAATGTCATTTTGTGATCCCAATAGGCCTCCACTGTGGAATTTTCAGTAAATTCTATTTCTATTCTAATCTATTAAAAGGAGCTTGGATGATCCTCTGCAGAAATGAGTTGTGAGATATAAACTTAACTATTCATAAAGTACTTTCAGGCTCTTGAAAAATGTATCAGAGCTCCATCGTTTGCAGAGAAGATCACCAAAACTTGAGTTTAAAATTTAACTCAATCCTAGTTTTGCTGTCTTAAAGATTTTATTTAAAAAAAAAAAAACTGAAGATGAAATGGTCCCATGTATTTTAAACCCAGTATTTGCAAGGTATCCAGGTTCCTAGTTTTCGCCTCGTCATCACCATGAACCAGCCTTTCTAATTGCTGGAACACACAGCATTTTGACTAATAACACCTCCACACACGATTTTTGTACTCTCTCCTGTTCTCTATTTTATATGTTCTTAAGAAGCCCCCTGAAATTAAGATAAGGTATTTTGAGAAGTCATAAATGCTAAGTATGATAGATAACCAGTGTAGTTGACTCCCCAGCTTTCACTCCATAATAACCTCCTAGATTAACAACATGGTTGCACACTGTTCTGACAGGCTGCAAGGGAAGGAATCCTGATGGACATGAGTATGTGATCATGCTTGGCTCCAAATAAGCAAATGACTCAAGCTCTGTTCATAACTGGGGTATTTTGATGAAATCTTCTGGGAAGTCCTCCTACGCAGTGGAGAGAATTAGAAAAATCAGTCTCTTTTTCAGTAGACAAGGAAGTTCAAAGCTTGTCAACATCCACAGTATTAATTAATTAGTCAGGATCAGTCAATATTGTGGATTGTCAAACAGCCTGAAATGAATGAGAAGTTCTTCTACTACTATTGAACTGTTTGATAAATCAAATTTCTTGATTTACATGTAGGGTCAGGAAATTCATTTCTTTATATTCATGTAGACTTGAGCATATAAATACAGCACACATAATGATATCATACTTCCTCCTGCTGCTTAAGTCCAATCATTTATTTCCTGCTAACTGTAAATACTTCAACATATTTGTCCCAAACAGAATTTGTTTCCTCTCTCAGTAAGAAATGCTGTCTAAACTGCCTTGTCCCTTGGCTCCCAGATGGTCTGCGTCTTCTCAGCCATCTATCTACCTGTCCCATCACCATTTTCCATTTATACATCTTACCTTGTATTGTCTATCTACTATGGCATTATTCTTTTTTTTTTTTTTTTTTTTTTTGAGACAGGGTTTCTCTATGTGGCTCTGGATGTCCTGGAATTCCTTTTATAAAACAGGCTGGCCTTGAACTCACAGATCCCCTGCATCAGCTGTATCATCAGTCTAAATGCTGGTGATACAATCAAAACCAGACAACCCCATGCCCCCATGAAACTTGTTTTGTTCTAATGTCCATAAAGAATCAGTAAATGAGAACAACAATACAGAGTCATTACAGGCTGGAAACTCCCCTAAAGTCACAGAGCTGCCTCTGAGATGCCATTTGACAAAAAGCCTAAAATGAGGATGAGCCAGTTGAGTTGTTCCCCCTCCCTGGAAAGAGTTTCTGGAAATCATGCTGTCCCATGACATTTCAGTCTGGTATTTGTAGAGCCATAAGACAATATTTTTCAAAATATTTTAGTGAGCATATGATAATTATACAGATGTATGGAATACAGGTGTAACTAAATACATATATACAATGCATAGTGACCAAGTCACTGTGATAATTCTTATGTCCTTGAAACATCACTTCTTTGTGTCGGGACCCCTCTTTTTTATTCTCTATGAAATATGGACTACAACTGTTGTAAACTACAGCATCCTACTGTCCCAGAGAATACGGCAGATTGCTTCTCCTCTGCAGAACTGGCCAAACTATGTATGCAAGCTTTTGGTGAAGATGCAAGAGAGAACTCCATGGGAGGTGAACTCAACTCCGAAATGCATTATTTTTTCCCAAACGCTTGCTCTATTAAAATCATACTCTGTCCACCAGAAGGCAGAGAGATCTCTGTCTATCTTGTTCTCTCTCTCTCCAGCTCTCTCTCTCTCTTCCCCCTTCCCAATAAAACTTCCTTCCCTTCCCAATAAAACTTCCTTCCCATGTAAAAAAGAAAAAAAAAAAATGTACCTGCTCTGAAAACTGTCAAGCAACAACTGCCACAAAGACATCTCTACTCCTTTAGTGACAACAGCTCTCAACATCTCTCACTCTACGCCCTTTTCACAGCCCAGGTATATTGCGGTAAATAAGGATCAGGATAAACAAATAGGCCGAATAGATGTTTATTCAGGGAGAAATAACTTACAACCTAGACAGATGAACACCAGGAAATTCAACCCGATCCTCTCCTGTCCGAGTCACACCAGAAAGAGAGCGCCTTCCTGCCCCCTCCTACCTCCTTCCATAGGTCACTTCCGCCCATGGCTCCACCCCCCAATGGGCGTGGTCAGTGCCACAGAAGGACTATCTCACTACACAGGTATCCTTTACCATGGACGGAAATGAGTGAGCGCACATGCATGCTTCATGCTTCAGAACTCACCAGTTCTTTAAAACACACACACACACACACACACACACACACACAAAGCCTGAAAGTTGCTTTCTTGTCTCTATGCATTCATCTGTGTACAAATTAGTTTTTAAGGCTATACTTACTGGCAGGAGCTTGGACTTGTGTGAGCATGCCTTTTAATCCCTCTTCCAGATTGCAAGACAGGGTGTAAAAGTGCTATTAAAAAATAAAATAAAATCCCAACAATAGCACACCCTATTAGACTTGTCTCTCAACAGTAACCATCAAGAGGTAGTTATGATGTTACCACCCACTGAAATTCACACGGTTCCTAACTTTGGTGTTGGGGATTAGACTTCATTCTGATATTGGGAAATTTTACAAGCAAAACATTAAGGTTAAATTAGTCATCCACTATGGAAATCAGTATGGAGGTTCCTCAGATGACTGAAAATAGAACTGCCATAGGATCCAACTATCCCACTCTCTGAGTTTATATGCAAAAGGCATTCTAAGAAGATAGTTGCACATCAATTTTTATTGCAACAGTGTTCAAAATAGCCTAGTTACAAAGTCAGCCCAGAAGTCCACCAAGCACTGAATGTTCAAAGAAAGTGTGGCATACACACAGTGTGGCTTCAGTGGTTTCAGTTGACTATGAAGAAAAGTAGACTAACATCATTTTAAGAAAATGAACACAGTAGTCGGGGGTCAGTTGAAAACTTAGTAAACATAGTTGCTGCCTACCCTGATGATGTGAGTTTGATTCCTAGAGCCTACAAGGAGGAAGGAGAGATCCAGCTCCTGCAAGTTGTCCTCTGACCACACACAGTGATGCTCTCTCTCAGCTGTAGATGGAAACCATCCTATTAAAGTAAAATAACTCAAGACAAACATCACATCTTTTCCTTCGTTTGTGGGTGCCACATTTTATATACAAACAAAGTCATTTTTATATATGAAATGGAAGTAGAGGTTCTACTCTTTTGGTAAAGGGGGGTATTAGAGGGTAAATACAAAGTATGTGCTGCACCCAAATAAAAATATCTTCATGAAACCCGTGGCTATGTATAACACATAAACACCAATAAAAAAGAAAAGAAAATGAAACAGAGGCCTAGGGGATGTCATTTAGTGGTAGAATGCTTGAGTAGCATGCATGAAGAAAAGGAGAGAAGAAATGATTTTAAGAACATGGGAAGCACAGGGTTGCCTAAGAATGCCAGATAAACTTCTGCCTGCAGAATTGAGTTCAAGGACTGCTGTTTTTCACTGGGGTTTGGGCTGCAAGCTATGTTCTAAATGCCATGGGGCGCACTGACAAATTTTCCTGAGTGCATATTACTTTAATAACTGGAAATAAAAATAATTGCTCAGCAACAAAAAAAAACCCTGAAACTAATTTTTATTTTCCTTTCATATTAACATTAAACTATGTATTTTAAGCCTCCTCTAATACAGCTCTCATTCTATTTACATTTTTACAAAGAACCCACGTGTCCTTATGTTTCTACACAAAGCACACTGAAGCTTTATATCACTTATTTTTGACCCAGATTTCTTTCTACAAGTACTACTATTGCTCTAAGTATTAGAGCAACAGAAATAATAAATTTTTAAAAACTGATCCACCAGTGTGGAACTTACATTACCCCCAAAAAGTGTTCAAAATCTTAACATTATCTGAAATAAAATGTATGATTAAAACTAGACATTTTCTGCAGAATCATCACGGCCGTAGAAATAGTTTAACAGAAATTCACATACCAAAATGTGCCATACTATACACACTAACTATAAATACAGGCAGTTTATGATTGTTGATTGCACCTTAGTAAAGATAAATGAAATATAATAGCAAGAAGGTACACATATTGAAATATAATTAAAAGGGTTGAGGGGGAGACTCAGACACCAACACGGGAGGCAAGAGGACTCTGTTGCTCTTTGAGGACCCACATTCAGTCCCCAGGACCCATGCTGGATATCTCACAGCAGGGACTGTCCAACACCCTCCCCTCTGGCCTCCACAGATATCCACCTGCCTTGACACACACACGCGTACACACACACGTTTTACTTTGAAAAAAATGACTGTAAAAGACACAAACTCATTATTAAATGAGAACATTAATAACTCAATACATTAAAAAAAGAGCCACTCCTTAAATGTATCACCAATTTTATTTACAAAGACATCAAAACAGAAAAGCTTATCAGTTTCTTGAGAAAATTCCTGGTATACAAACCATGATTATGTTTCACTATTGAAAATAAACAGCTTTCTACTGATATTTGCTTAGCAACAACAGTCCTTGTAAAGAAAATAGAATGCCCTCCTCAGGCAAACAAAATAATACATAAGCAAAATTATTTTTCAATCAGATTATTTCTGTGTAAAGAAAGCCACAAAAAGCAAGTTTATGGGTGGATTTAAATGAAATTTTTCATGTGGGTCCACATTAACTTAGAATACATTACAATAAACAGTAAACACAATTACATATTTATATTAACTATTTCAAATAATGTGCAAGAACTTAAAAAAAAAAAAAAAAAAAAAAAAACACCCTCTTCAAAACACCACGAAAGAGTCGAACTAGATCATCGTCAGCCTCAAAAGTATTTCTTTTTAAGTTCTTGGGGTTTTTTCCACTTGTGCTTTTAGGATGCTGAACTGAAAAGGCAGATACTGCACTTGTCCTGCCCTCCAACACACATAATTATCTTCTTATAAATAAACAACAACAACAACAAATACAGGTCCTACCAACACTATAGTGTTCCTATGTCATCTAATGAGGCAAAGGTTATTCTTTTTCTAAAAAAGGGGCAGGGGGAACATACAAGACATATTTATAGTTCTGTATCGGCAGCAACCGCCTCCTCTTCTATCTGCAACAGGGCTTTCGAATGGAGGCTTACATCACATGGCGGTTGGCCGTCCAGCTGATCAGGCAAGGAGAGAAGAGAGAAAGGTGTTCAGATTCAAAAGCATGTGAGTATCAGCACATGGGACACACAGCAGTCATCACTCAGAGTGGCCCAGTGAGGTAGAGAGAGTTGCCTGTCACTCATTCTTAGGATACAGGTAGGCAAATCTCAGCCTAGGGTCTAGAATTCTTTATTTGTAAAACAGGATAAAAATTAACTGCCTGAATCAGAAAAAGAAATTATCTTCAACTCTCTATTATTTGTACTGAAGGAGAGAAAAGGCGTGGGCAATGATTCCAAAAATCAATTATATTTGGCTTTGGATTTAAAAAAGAGGAAAGTGCACACACATACACACTCCCCCCCCCACCAGAACCCATGCCCAGCCTTGACATTCTCCCAACTTCAGGGCCAATATACAAGGGAAGCCTTGTCAGAGAAGGCTCAGAAGCCATTGACAGATAAAAGAGAGTTGTCCAGTTCAAATCACTTCCAAACACGCTTCATGTAAGGGGCCATATAAATACCTCTGAGCTCAAAAGCAATAGGTTTGTAGATACCACTTGTAATAGCCTTTCACAACAAGGAAGAAACATGTTACCAGCGTCAAGGTTCAAAATGATAAACAGCAATTAACTGTTGTCTTGCTGAGACTATACACAACACTCAACCCAGTCACGATGCTCAAACACATGCTTAGAAAGGAAGTACCATTTTAAAATGTTCTTCTAATTTGAAGACACTGAAACACTACATAAACAGAATCAAGGCTCTCTTTTTCAAAAAAAAATATGTATGGACACATGGCTACATATTAACAATAAAGCCGAAAGGGACACTCTTAGGTTCAATCATTTCCAGAGTTGATTACGTTGTAAGTCACATAATAAGATCTCATCATCAGATAATGGAAATGAGATGATGAGAGATGGAGCATTAATCAGAAAGCACACTTGCCCTAACCTCTCTTCTGTGCCTAAGAGTCGTTAGAAGTTTCCCCTGATCTTTGCAAATGACAGTCAATGTCCTGATTTCTGGGTACAAGTCCCTTCACCCCACAACCCCCTCCTAGGTGGCTGGGATTCCTTACATAGCCTCTTTGAAGGGGACAGACTAGGACCCCTGGAACTCAGAATCCTATGGTAGTGAACCTGAGGAGGAGGTGGCTTCGGGCTCAGGGAAAGGCAGAGGAACCCGTGGTCTCCTCAAAAGACAAGAAATTTTCTCTCTGATTTGCTCTCTTACATTTGAATCGGAGATAGCAGTCATTGCAGTACAGCTGGTTGTTTCGGATTCGGACTTCAGCTCCTGAGAAAGAGCCTCCGAGGTCACACTCACAGGAGACACACTGACGGACAAAAGAAAATGCACAATGAGGTAATCCCAGAAAGAGAGATGCATGGGCTGAAGAGACATACAGAGTGGGGTGAGAGGATTCTAGAATGCAGCTCCTAAACCCTTGGGTGTATCACAACAGAGCAAAGGCCAAAAAAAGACAATTAGTGGATTAAAATCAGCCTGCAGGATTAGTCACTAAGAATTCATAAAGCAAAATTTAAGAACCAAGACCATCATTCTAAATATTCTGGGGGCGGGGGAGAAATACAAAAACAATTTGCTGATTGGTTTAAAGAAATTTAGTCTTCATTGCCCCAAGTAAATAAAGGCTAAATCACCATAGGTAAGAACAGAAGAAAAATAGAATTGGGTTTCTGACAATGTAGTCTAGGGTGGGCCACTCCCAGTGTCCCCAAAGCACTAGATGAGCAAGCATTCAAGGGATGTCTTTGTCCCCTCCCCCTCCACCTATATACATACACACACCTCTGTGTGCATGTGTGTGTACACGTGTGTGTACGTGTGTTCAAACACTATTTTGACTCATTCTGCTCTATAGGGATTCACACGTAAAAATTTATATGCTTAAGCTTAAGCAAGCTGCTAACTTTAGAACTCCCGGATCAAAACTGGGGAGACCTTCTACTGGCCCAAGGAGAGTTCAAGAATTAAAACGATGCATCCAGAAGCAGATACTGTAAAGCCAAGAGCCTGAACCATTCCCTGCATACAAAAACACTATCAGCTATAAGCAGGCTGTGAAACTATAAAAGGATTTACAGTGTTTTTCCTTCCCAACACAATTAAAAGCTATCCGTTAGACAGTGATAACTGCATGTCTCTATGCTGCTAATAACACTGGTAAATTAAATTTTAAGTCTACCTGTGGCAGCATGCTAGAGAACACACTAGGCACCATAAATTTTATTTACAGGATCCTAGCAGATTAGAGCTACAAAAAGCATAGGGCTGGCAGACTGACTTTTCTAAGAAGATTCCAGGTTTGAGAATCAGGCAGCAGCAAGCAATTTGGGACTCCCGCGCCCCCACAGCACAGACTGACAAATAGCAGACCAGGCTCGTTAGTGACATATCCACAACCCAGAGCTCACAGAAGCCATGCGCTCTCCAAGCAAAGCATCGCAGCCTGCGGGCAAGCGCTTTGTCTCAGGCTCACCTTAAAACATTGTAAATGATAACAAAGACCCAGGGTCTCGATGATCATGGCAGCTCCTTTGCCCAGAATGCTATTACAGTAGGAGCACACACGCTTCCCACTCACTGACCTAGATGTAGAACAAGAATGGAATGGAGACTTTCACCTATGCTGTGCAAGGCTGGCATTTAAATCACACTGTCACTGGCAGAAATGATAACAACTGAAGAAAGGCTCTCTATAGCCATGGGGGAGAAACTTTTGCGGCTAAATAAAGCACGTCTTCATTAGGTACCTTGAACAGTCTCGACGGAAGCTCTAGAGACCTTGATGCCTGTTTACCTAAAGGAACAATTTCAGTGCGATTGGTCCATTGGGGACTTGGAGTCCATCCCCCTGAGATCACATATGGGCTGATCCGCATCACTGATCTGCCACGTCTGCTTGCTAATCCAGCGGACTGGTGTACAAAATCCCACTCATGGCTTCCCACTCCCAGGTCCAGCCAGAGCCTCTGTGACTTGCCTTCTGGCCTTCCTTCCTACCCCTTCTTCTTCAGTTTTCCCATTAGAAACAGGAGCACTTTCTTGACGGCACTTCCTTTCAGGATGAAGTCATCACAGCCCAAGAACTGCCATTGAGTCAGTAGTGGGGAATCCCTGCTTTACCTTTGGATCTAGGGCTGGTCTCTCCTAGTGCTAAAGAGACAGCACCTTCATCCTCACTTTCTCAGCCCTGAAGAAGGAGCTGAACCCCACCAGGCCACTGGGAGTGCAGGGAGTGCCTGGCTATTGAGAGTCAGGTGTGAGGACAGCAATCTGCCTTTGGACAAAGACCTGCCCCAGGCAGAGGGGCCTTCAATCTGTCCCTGGCTCTCCCCTGCCTTATTCTTGAATATAGGGCTACAGTGAGAGAACAGGTGAGTGGTGCTGCCTCTCCTCTGCAAACGCCATCTACCCCAAAAAACTGACCCTAAGGCCTCCTGGCCCTTTCTCTTTAATTCAGCTCTCTAACGGATCTTTGCAGATCTTGGTAATTGTGACTTTATTTTGATTTTATATAACTATTTATCTAAGGCTATCGATTAATAATTTAAAATATTCGAATTTCACTAGACTTCTGCCTTTAATCATTACATGCGTAATGGAAACTAGAACTCCTTTGGGATGACAACAGAGGACTGACTCCTTGAGAAGCTGTGAAGATATGAAAATACAACCCATGTGGGCACCAGAGCTTCATCTCATGACCCAGGGCAAAGGGCCAGTCAAGATTCTACCTAACTTTTACACCCTCCCCAGAACATGTGACCTGCAGAGGTCAAGTGATGAAGACTGAGCCAGCTGGTGGCGGGCTTGGGTCACAGGCGACAACCCAGGACGCTGAAAGCAAGATCAAACCTACAGGATGATTTTTGTTTTAATCCAGCTTGTTCAAGCTGTGCAGGCTAGGAAGCTTATTCATCATGCCACTCCATTCCAACGAGTTTCTATCAGAGAGCCAGTCAAAGTCAGACACTTCATAACACACTCCTACTCATAAATATGAAGGCATTCGTGAGCCACTGTATCGTCTGTTGATGTCACGTGGTTATCTACTCAGAGAGAACTTCAAGCTGAGACACTGACCAAAAGCACAGGCAACAGAGAGCCTGGCGACATGCAGACATGGTGAAAGTCTGGAGTGCCTTTCCCAGACATCCGTAGACACCAGGCAGGCAGCAGACAGAGGCCGAAGAAAGCCTTCTCAATCGCTTTGATACGAGAACACCCAATTTCATGCACTCAAGAGGACTTGCTTTTCTTCTTCGCTGGATAATTTGGGGAACGCTTCAGTGAAGAGACACACTTGAAACTGAGACAAGGAGACAATAAAGGGGCCTCACCTGTTACGGAGCTGAGAGCCTGGCTGTGACACTGAAGAGGAGTAGCTGTGGGAGGTGGGAGGCCCTGGGGCAGGGCCTGGGATGACGGTCTTCCCAGGGCCGGCTGGAGGCAGTACGGCAGAGGATGGGTTCCTCATGTAGGCACGGTTTGATGTAGACAACAGCTGAGGAGGTGGGCGACTAAAGTCTTGAACAGAAGACGAGGCATAGACTCCTGCGGGCTGGCTGTGCCATGGGGACTGCCGCCAAGAACTGGGCCGCTGAGAGTCCAGGTTGTCCAAAGACTCCCCTCTGAAACACGGAAGAAGTCACAGGAGTAACATGAGTCCCTCAACTGGAGAGCATCCATTGCATGGAATGTGTCATCAGGGTCAATACAAGACCCATGCTCAGTTATTTCCTAGGCTGTAATTAATCTGAGAGTCCTCTTCCCCATACAATTACTACTCATAATAAAACTGTTCTGCACCACAGGTACTGTGATATTTCATATTTCAGTAACCTTCTTTGCTGTGGTACTCAGACCAATGGCCAAGTGTCAACGTAGGAAGAAAATTTGTAAGTTAATACATACTTGCATATAGATGCACTCACTCACTGTATAGCCTACCTCAGCAAATGGGGACAATATGGTTTTTATTTTAATTTTGAAATAAAAGCAAATACTAGAAAACAGTCATCCATTCCTTAAATCTTAAACAGCTCAGACAAATGGTGAGAGTTGTCCTTCTGTATGGTTGGTGAATAAAACACTTGGCCAATGGAGGCAGGCAGATAGGCAGGACTAGGAGATGAGGAGAATTCTGGGAAGTATAGGCAGACTGTAGTCACCAGAAAATGGAGGAAGCAGTAACAGGTCCAGACCCTTCTTAGATAAGATAAGACCACATGGAAATTCTTAGATTAATAGAAATGGGTTAATCATTAAGAAACAGCTAGTCCATAAGAAGCCCTAGTCACCGGCCAACAGTCTCATAACTAATAAAGCATCTGTGTGTTTATTTGGGGCAGAGAAGGGCACTGGGACCAAGCCGGGCCAAAAATCTCCCGTAACAGACATATAAACCTCAGATCTTCAAAATTCAACCAAAAAATAAAATTTAAGCACATAAGTATTAAGGTAGGCACTTCCACAGACATATTTAACTTAATCTTCACAGCACTATACAAGCTTGTTTTCAATCTCATAGATGTCCCTTTTACCAAGCCAGAAGTTTGTGGGTAATGCTCTGGCTTCAAACCAAAGTCTCTGACTTCGCTGCAACCCAGGCCTCCCCCACCCACCCATACATTCTAGCCACCCTAAGTCCTTTGTGTCAACAACTGCTCAATGTGTACACAACTGGAAACAATCAATAGACTTTTTCCTTGTACTGAAGACAGGATTGTGAGCAGTTGTCTAGCTGTTGATTTTGTTAGTACTTTTAAAACTTTCTTCCTACCAGGAGCTTAAACAATACAGCTATTTTTAGCTTAATGACACATGTATATATCATTACAATATATCACTGTACAGAGAATGAGTCGAACAATATGGAAGGAGCTTCTGAGCGTGGCCAAGAGGTTCCTCCTTCCCTCACTTTCTCTACCTTCCATAATCTCCCAAAGTAACAGCCCTCAATTGTGAGCCCTGACAGATTTTCCTCAGATATGCAAGGAAATACCACAGATACATGCAAATTTGTATATGTAAGTTAATAGGTGCTTATATATAGATGCACTCACTCTGTAACATTCTTGGACAATTGGGAACAATGTGGTTTTTATACTTTTACAACATTTGAAACTAACTTATTTACCACCGAATATATATGATCTTGAATCATGTTAATGCCCCTTCACGGTCCCCATAGCACTATGTCTTTTTGTATCTGCTCCTTGTCCAGCCCCTTCCACTGCCTCTGGGTTTGACCGTGTGTCTGCTTTGAGGAGTGAGGCATTGGCAAACATGACACACATGGAGAGCGACAAGCATGTTCATGTCAGAAACTGTCATTCTGAAAGATGCAAGTAACACACCATGAGAAAGTTCCCGGAGCTGCATGGGAATAAGATTACAAAACAAGACCTCTGGCTGAGCCCCATCAGGGGTCTTCTTCAGGAAGTGCAATCCATTGTCAAGACGTGCAGAGCGCATGGGCAATTTACATGTTCAGGGTCATTAAAGAAACGATGAGCACATGGCAGAGATCCATGCCAAACCATTACCTCTATCTCTTTTATTTGAAAGAAAAAAAAAAGGCATGCCAACTCCAGATCTAAAGTTGCTCAAATGCCAAAGCCAATGCCAGGCAAAGAGCAAACGAGGCAACCCTCACACCCGGAAGAGGAACTGTGATTTTAAAATAAGCGTGTTTAAATGAAGAAAGAACACGAAAAATGTACTCCATGACAAAATCCTGAGAGTGCTAGACGCCTTAACTCACTGACTTTGAGGTGGTGATTACACACAGTGCACCCTACACTTTATAATGCTTGCACAGTATTCTTACTGCTCTATCACCGTTAACTCAGCTGGGTGCCCTGAGAGAGTAATATTGTGCTAGGTGCAGGTGCTGCACACCTTTAATCCCAGTACCCGGAAGGCAGCCTTTCCTACAAAGGGAGTGCCAGGATAGCCAGGGCCATTTGGAGAAACCCTGCGGTGAAGAAAGGAGGAAGGAGAGATTGGGGGAGGGGAAGAAGGAGAAGAGGAAGGAAGGAAAAGGGGAGGGGAAGGGGAGAGAGGGAGGGAGGGAGGCAGAAAGGGAGGGAGGGAGGAAAGCAGAAAGGGAGGGAGGGAGGGAAGGAGGGAGGGAAGAATGAATGAATTTGGTGGGGATGGGGAGAGGGTGGGGAGATTTGTTTTTCTAATATTTCCAATATTATATATTCTTATCTTAACCTTTGTATGTTTATTTAACAATATCTAGGAGATAGAACCAACCATAGTAAGGAAATGCACGTCTTTGCTTAATTTACCATGGAAAAAATGATTGAATCATTGGAAAAAGGAATTCTTACTTTCTTATGCATTGCCAGTACCAGGTTTAATCAATCACTTAATACTGTGAAATTTTCATAAACAAAAGGATATGTCATTGTCACCTGAGGAGTGCCATTGATTTTTATATATTTACTGATTGTTTGTTTCCTATGAACTACCTCCTCACACCACTTGCCTAGTTTAGATAATACAGATACAGATACACACAATGATAAAGAGACTAGGGTTTACTTGTAGGTTTTTAAACCGCTATTTGTATATTGAAATAATTAGTTCTTTATCTGAAACATGTTGCAAATAAGTTTCCTTGGTTCAGCTGTCAGACAGCACGCTGACAGAGTAGCTGCAGTATTATTTGCCAAGATAGGTCTCTTAAAATGCCCACCCATTCACTCCAACTTGTATCTGCACATTCACCATCTGAAAACTTGCAAAGTTAGCTTTTTCACAGTTTTTGTGAACCCAATTATCATGATTCCAACCTAAACAACCTGGTTATGAATGTAAGTATGCTCCCTTCTCTTAAAGTTTAACACACAAGAAAGTCAATTCATATATAATTAGCTGAATCCCATTTCTGAATTCCACATCCAAACTTAGAAGCTATTCATGATGTGACCTTGTCCAGCTGGCTTCGCTGCCTCAACCAGTTTCTTCATATTAAAAACAGGGTAACTGAGCCTACTTCAAAACATTATCCCTCAGCTTAAAAGAGATGGTTCAGACACAAGCTTGACTGTGTCTGATGATAGCTCACTGCCAAAAGAAAATTAAAGTGGGGAGGCCTAGAAATGAGAGCTCTGCCTCACAGCAGAGATCGCGAGCTGTCTCGGTACCTTCTCATGATCCCAGGCAGGCAGATGGGTTCTTTGTTCACACTGGCACTGCGCTGTCGGATCCAGCTGTTGTCGTTATGGAGAGATGTTCTCTTCCTCATTTCCTGAAGGATTTGCTGTCTCTCCAACTCTGCTTCTGAGGGGCCCTGGTCCTTCCTGGAGCTCCTTTGTGAAAAGCTAGTAGTCCCAATTCGGTCTGAATATTTGCTGCTTCCTAAGTTAAGAATATACCAAAAGCTTCAGTAACAGGTACAACCCAAGAAATGATAGTGGCAGCCTCCAAAGACAGCATAATTTGCTGTCTCCTATTCCTGAAAATTCCAGTTCCACATGAAGAGCCATCCAGGTGGCAGGCACGCGCGAGCGCGCACGCACACGCACACACACGCACACAAACCCTATAGATCCCAGAAATGTTCAGTTATAAAATGTTCATCTAGCTTTTCCTTCTTTCAATCAAGAGCACTTATTGAAGGTTTGCTACAAACAGTATGCATGGAAACAGGGAAATTTCCTTCACAGTACAAATGCACGTATCCCTAATTGGCAGGGCCTAAGTATTTATGGTGTAAGTCACAGAATAAGTCATGACCACACGGTAGATTTATTCAGTCACTGACACAGCCCTGGTGAACAAGAGAAAGTAACTGTCAATAATATTATCAAACCTGTTTGTGCTCTAAAAAAATTATAAACTGTAATGTAATTATTAAGTTTATTAGCGGTAATTAAATCAGCTTGCATCCCCAGGGTTTTCTGACTAATTGCCAGTTTATGTAAAACATGTGCAACCTAAAGGCATCATCCTTGCTTTAGTCTGGGATAAGAAAATTTTAACTAAGGATTTTTTTTCTTCTCTAAATTCTTTGTTATTACCACACTTTTAGAATATCTAGCTTGTCTAGGAATCTCTTCAAGTATGCAATGAGCCAGCCCAGAGAAGTTTATTGTTGTTACTTTGTAGTACACACCTACATTTATTATATTAATGACAACATCAATGTGCTAGTTTTAAATAAAACATTTTTTCATTTTAAAAGTACACTGATGGCATAACCAGGTCATCCCATCAAATATATAATAATTTCTTAGTGTCTGCTAATTCAAGGAGGTGTGGATAAAAGAACACATTACCAACTACCCAGGTGAGACACAAAACACAATGAGCAGCTGTTTCAGAGGTCACAGGTGCACACCGGCCAACCAGGTTTCACTCAGGGCAGAGCACACACACACCACAGGCTGAGAGTATGTCACTCCAGACAAGTGCACCTAATCTACAATTTTAACAGTAGCTAGGTCAAGTTCAAGGGAGAAGAGCTGGAAACCCAAATAGGAAAAATCCAAAGACCAGAGGGAACTCATTAGACGTATCTGTTGAGTGAAGACATAAGAGATGTGGATTGTTCAGAGCTGTGTTTCCCGCAGGGAAAACTGGGCCCAAAATGCTGGCAAGTCAAGTAGGGAGCAGATAACTGAAGGTTGTACTTACTCAATGACACTGTCCCTATTCTAATGAAAACTTAATTCTATGACCTTTGCCCAGACACATATCAGCTGCCACCAGACCCCAGGCCAACGAAATAAACAATGCTTTTCTTACAGTGAGTTTTAAAAATTTTTAAAAACTCCTTCTCAGTGGTTTAAAGATAATACACAAAACATGCATTATTTATTCATTTTTTAAAAAAAAAAAAAAAAAAAACAGAAATAGCGGGCATCAGAGATTTGAATTGCCTTAGAGGACGGTGATGGAGTTGACTCTTTTCTGTCTGCTTCAATCCTCACCTGAACTTTCTTCATGTGCATATCTGACCAATAATTTGCTTACTCAAACTCTGTACATGTGACACTATTGCTTAAGGCTTTTTCTTTACTTAGGTAATTTCAGTTATGTAGGGTTAACCAGGACCATATTTTATATCAAGCACTGAGTTCCAAATGAGTTTCATGAAATGAAAAAATCTCTATCACTGGATTTTCAGATCTTTTGCCATCTACATGAATGACTTCAAATTTATACATACTGTTTTAACTCCTCTGCATTACTTCCTGTCCTTATTCTTCAGCTGCAAAGTAAAATCTACTATGCAAAGCCTCATCAATATTTTCTCTGCAAATTTCCCACGTATTTCTTAGGTACTCAAATTATAAAGAAAGCCAAAATAAACACAAGATAGTTGTTTTATTGCAATTACTCAAAATAGCATATTAACCATCTAATACAATGAATCTAAAGTTTCTTGCACCTAAAAATATTAATCATAGTATATGACCATTCAAATATGTACTTGTTCTTTGAAAAAAAAAGTCTGAATACAAATATCACACTTACCATTTTTCTCTGTGGCAGCATCATTTAGTTCCGTAGTAGATCTTGACTTACTCCTAAAACAGAATATATTAAATATGTCATATTAACATTTATTTTATTCCAGAAAAATCTGGTTTTGCTTTGTTTTGTTGTTTGCTTTTTCAAGATAGGGTTTCTCTGTGTAATCCTTGCTGTTGTGGAAGTCGTTCTGCAGACCAGCCTAGCCTCAAACACAGATATCCATCTGCCTCTGCCTACCAAGTGCTGGGATTAAAGGCATGCCCTTAATCTACTACACCTGGCAAAGAGTTTTTGAAAGCAGTTGTTTA
Organism: Phodopus roborovskii; assembly: GCF_943737965.1. Classification (NCBI taxonomy): domain Eukaryota; kingdom Metazoa; phylum Chordata; class Mammalia; order Rodentia; family Cricetidae; genus Phodopus; species Phodopus roborovskii. The sequence continues at coordinate 17,389,438 of NW_026126511.1, forward strand.
TTTCCTATGCCTTTTGACATATGTGTTTATTTTTGAACCAGGGAATTTTTCACATTATGCATACTAGCAGCAAACAGAAGTAATGCTCGAAATATACAAAATGCGGGACCCTCTCTCCTTCCTAGGATGAGGGAGCCTGCACTTACTGTCCATACTGGCTCCTGCCTGCACCAGCCACGAGCTCACCCACTCAGTGCTGCCTCTCCTCTTGATACTCTGCCTGGTATCAAGATGTGGACAGAGGCATCAGGAGGCCACAGATCATTCATCCATTTGCCAAATGCTATCCTAGCATTCCGAACGGGTAGTAAGGCATATTGACTGTGCAGGCTACTCTGAAAATGCTGTTTGAAGGTCTGTAAAAGGTCACAGGCTCATCTCCTCATTCTACTAAGATTGCTGAACTTCAGAAATAGTAACATACCATATACAGATGTGCCTATCTATAGATAGTGTATGTCTGCATCCTGTGTAATAAATAACCTATAATGTGTGAGAACGGGCTATATAAAACTGGCAGACAGCTACATCTGTCAAGTCATGCCTGTATTTACCAAGAAAACATTTGTCACCAGATGTCAGGCTGTATTCCCCAAGGCCTATTAGGTATAGGCACACACACACACACATATATATATATATATATATATATATGTATATATGCTCCCCAATTATATAGATCCAACCACAGGTTTAAAAGACAGATGTATAATAAGTAAAAGGTGGCCTTGAGCTTACAGAGATCCCCTTGCCTCTGCCTCCCAAGTGCTGGGATCATAACTCTGGCCTTTTATTTATGTTGGCTTGGTTCCTTTCTTACTTAGCTTTTCTAGACAGATGAGCAATGCATGAAGGCATAAACTCTGAGAGTTGATAAACTGGTAATTCCTAGCTTTTCTCATCTCAGGACTCCTAGCCAACTGTCAACCTATGTAAGTTTCTATTTCATCACATATTTAAAAAAAATAGGACTAAGTATACCTTCTCATAGAGTTGTACTGAGAAATAAAGTATGCAAAGTGAATAAAATGATGAAAGAGGGGAGGGGACCTTTTAATGATATCTAGTTTCTCTCTGGAGGGCTCGCCATCATCAGATCATTTAGTGGGAGGTTTTTCTCTAGCTATTGTATGTAGCTCCTACCTAGTTATTCCCATTCTTCCTCCATTCTTATGAAAGCCCTCTCACCTCCCACGGCCCACAGTTGCCAGGAACTGTACCTCTTTCCTTGCATCTAATACAGCAGGCAAACATCTCAGAGGAAGCATTTCAGCTCTGCGAGCGGAGGCTAAGGAGCCCATAGACTAGATATCTACAGATGGGCTATTCAAAAGTCCTCAGTGATTTCAAAACAGCAAAGTGCATTACTTGTAAACATTAAAGCTTAATGATTTAGGAAACTTTATACACATGTACCTTGCACCTCTGGTGATCGCTGAAATCTTGTTTTTCTTTCTAAAACATACATCATGCTAAGAGAAAGGTCACAATGCTCATCAGATTATAATTTTTAGATAATCTTGAGCCACTCAGCATGCCTTCTTAAAGAAAATGCTCTCCTAGATAAGGAGATACACATCTATAGTCCCAACACAGATGGGAAGAAAGCTAGCCAGGGCTACATAGTAAGCACCAGGCAATCCTGGGGTACCTACGAAGTCCCTCTCTCAAAACTGTAAACACTACTCTGAGTGACCAGAAAGGAATAACTTTTGTCTACTGGTCTTCTTAAATGGCTGTTCCCACAGGCAAGAGGGTAACACAGCTTTTGTTTCTGGGATTTGTTGTTTTGTTTTAGGAAAGGTTTTTACTTTGTAGCCTAGGCTTTGAGCTCATTACGTGGTTTGGGCTGGTCTCAGACTCACATCAATCTCACTATCTCAGCCACCTGAGCACTTAGATCACAAACGTTTGTCAGCAACGCGTGACTCTAGATTGACGCAGCCTTTGACTCTCATTCCCTCAGATACCATACCAACTCCCCAAAGCAGAGCTCTCTAGTGAATTAGCAGCAGCCATGTAACTAAGCCCAAACCACCAACATTTCCAAACGAGCTCAGCACAAAATGCTGAGTCACAGAAACCATAGCTTTCAAGGTAATTCTGACATAGCAAAAACTGATTGATACAAAGAGTAGTCTTCATGTTTTTTGCTTTTTGCTTTTTTTTTTTTTTTCTTATTCCAAAAGACAAAGGTCTATACTACCGTAGCTCTACAGATCACCTAGGTGAACTAAGGGCCACCATCTGAAGCCAACAAATACCAACAAAGTAAAGGCGATGCCACACACCTGTCACTAAGGAGCAGCCCTGAAGATTCCCCCTCTTTCTTCAGGGTATCGTAGGAATCAACAGGCCTAAAAAGGAAAGATTTTTATTAAAATATCAAATTTTAAGACATTCCCTGAATTTAGGGGGTTATCAAAACTGTATTCTGGGCTCTTTAAGCAAATTGTCTACGGCTTAAGAGCCAGAGAAGAGTTTTAATCAACTGCCACAGAAAACAGACCCACAGGCACTCTGTTAATCACATGCCCAGCCCTGCATTCACTGTGTACGTATACACTGGGGAGAGTGGGAGCCCCATGTTCTGGTAGTGATCTAGAGCTACACAAATTATTTGTTAAGTTGTTGCTTTGTAACGCATCATCTTGGGGTAGGCCGGCCAAGAAGAAAATAATGAAGGTGGTGTAGAAAGAAATGGTGGGTAGGCAGCATTGGTATTCTAGAAAGGCTAAGGTGGTAGTGCCAGGGGAAACTGTCAAATGAAATGAGTGAGCCACACATATGTGACGGGAGTCATTTTCAGAGGTAACAGAAAACACTGAAGTCCAAGGCAAGACCTGCCGGCATTTTCATAGGAAGAAGGCAGACAGTAACCAGAGACAAGCCCAAATGCAAGGACTAAAAGATCTTAGCCAAGCTCTTAGGCCAAGACCAGGCTCACGTGAGCTTTCTAGCCCTGGCATGGAGTTTTGATGGCATTGTGACATGTCAGGAAGCCACGCAAGAGCTGAGGGAATTAAGAGACACTGCTGTTTGTGGTTTAAAGGCTCCTTGGAACTGGTGGGTTCAGCTGTGTAAAGCAAGGATGGTTTGACAGAGGAGGGAAGACATGAAGGGTGGACAAAACTAAGCCACCGCTACTCCGAGGTGCCCTTCAGCTATTGGGACACACCTCCGGTACTGGTAGATCTTGACCGAAGTTTCGAGCTCCCTCTCCACCTGGTACTTCTGCGTTTCAGCTCGTTTTTGCTCTTGAGCCTCAGCCTGGGCCTGGGCCTCTGCACGGGCCTTGGCCTCAGCCTCGGCCTGGGCCTGGGCCTCAGCCTCCTGCTGCTTCCGAAGCTCTTCTTCCTGAGCTTTTTGTTCCTTCCGTTTCTTCTCCTGCTCAAGCATGAGCTGTTCCTGCAGCTTCCAAGTTAGGTCCTCACAAACAGCATCCTCTTCCAGCTGCCCCTTCTCCTCCTCTCCTGCTCGAGTTCCTTCCCTGTCTGAAGACTTAGACCCTTCACTCCAGGTGGGTTCCCAGGTGGCAGCCACAGGCTCCCGAGTGGTCAGAGAAATGCTGTTGGAGGTTAGGGCCATCAGCTCCTAGGTAACCAGCAAAAACCAGTAAATAGAACACATTACCACCTCTGTCCCGATATCATTTCACATAGACTCAGCTGTAGATGAGAATAATGGCAAGCAGCCCAGAATTCCAAGACGATAGTCACAGCTCTTTAAAAAAAAAAAAAGAGCCACGTGAATAACTGAAGTCTAAGGGCAAAAAGACTACTCAAACTCGAGGGAATAATTACTTGTGTGGCATATTAGAAAAACTAGGAGAGAAGCTAAAATATCAAAAATGTCAAAGCAAATTTCTAACTCAAGAGGGCTCAATATATTTTCCAAGGAGACTACAGTGAGTATAGGGAAACGGGGCGTGGCGCCGCATGCCTAGGTTCTCCAAGAAGGTTCAAGAGAAGGAAGGGAGCAAGGCAGGCTTCATGCTACCTCATCCAAGTATTTGGAGTTCTCTCTCTCGGCCTCCTGCTGAGCTTTCTGCCACTCCTCCCTCAGCTTCTCTTGCTCGCGCTGGTATTTCTCCTGGGAGGAAGTATGACATAATAATTAATCAAGGTTGCCTTCTCCTGGGAAGAAGAATGTTTTTCCATTCCCAATGTTGCTATCTCTAAACCTCCATATCAAACTTTCATGTGACAATCTGAGTTTAGACCCTGAAGAAAAAAAGGTCTTGCACTAAACTAAAATGCAGATGTCAGGAAGGACAGCCACACGGGAGATCTACGCCTAAGCTCTACTGTTGACGGAACTCATCAAGGCCTCCAGCTAGGATAAGGAAGACTGAGGATAAAACAGTCCTCATCTACTGCTGACAGGGACAAGTCCTCACAGACTTGTGCCCCTTGTGGCTCCAAAACCCCCATAGGGGTTAATGCCTGACTGCTTATACAGTCATCAAAATGGGAAAGTAAGGGTTTGATGCAAAATATGCACCCGATACGCAAAAGGGTTTGCTGGTAATATGGACGCTGGTTTGGGTCTGCTTCTCAAGCTTGCTTCTCAACAATGGTTGACACTGGCCAGAAGAGAGCCCTCCAAGCTAAGCCCTCTTCACCCGGGCTATGTGATGCGGTGGTGCTACCTGAAGCAGGCGGTCCTGCTCCTTCTGCCACCTCTCCTGCCGGTTTCTCTCCTCCTCTTGATCCCACGCCCAGCGACTTGGGGCATTGAGGGCTGGAACCGGAAGCTAGCCAGTTTGTGGCACAAGAGATGTAAAACACAGAACAACACACATTCCTTAGGTCATCTACTGATCCGCACTCATCAATTATTCATCTCGTGCTGGCTTACACCGTAGCAGAGAAGGTATGCTCTCACATTTCAAGGCCAGTCGTTTTAGTTTAGAATATTACAACCCGATCAACATGCCATGCGTGTATCTTAAAAACAATGCAAGAAATATTACTGTGTAGTAATCTAGCCCCACCAACCTTCCCTTACGTACTCCCAGCCGCAAAGGTCTAATACTCACATCAGGAACCACAGAATTGGAGCTCCCTGCATTGCAGCACATGGGCAAGGAAGGAAAAAAAAAAGCACAATGTGAGTCTCCATTTCTACAAAACAGCTCTCTTCAGGAGACGGACTCAGCTACAAATCCTTTCCCTTCGGTTCAGTCTGTACTCGGCTTCTAAACCCAAATTTGGTAACACAGGAAACCGCTGGTGCCCCAAACTCTAGGAAACAGCACCCTGAGGCTTTCGCAAGAGACTTCATTGACAATAAACTGAACAGTGCCTAATAGTTTAGCTTAATGGGGGGAAAGAACACAGATATAACCCCTCCCTAGCCCACCTATTGCAAATATTCATCAAAAGTATGACAGTAGCCAAACTCATTTTCCAGGTCTCTTTGCTAATGAACTGCTTTCTAATTGAAATAATGGCCAAAAAAAAAAAAAAAAAAAAAAAATGAGCTCAAGATATCTTTCCTCTTCTCTCATTTGAAAAACATGGATTCAAGGTTGATGTGTAAGCTATCAGACACTATATTATTATATCTTGCTGTTGTTTTCTGAGACAGGGTCTCATCTCACCCAGGCTGACATCAAGCCATCATTGACTCTGAACTTTCAGTCCTGTCTCCATCATCCATGTGCTGAGATGACAGGTATGGACCACCCTGCCTGGCCAATTTCTTCACTACTATTTTGAGACACTATTTAGTCTAGGCTGGCCTTGAACTTTTAATCTTGCTGCCTAGCCTTGGCAATAGAACAGTGTACAACTACACTGGGCTAACAATCTTTTTATTATCAATGAGTTTATAGTGCTATGAGTCAATACATTATATAATTCTAGCGAAGTACATTTTTAGAAAACATATTATTATGCACTATTTAGAAAGTTGCCTGAAATCTCAGTTGTCATATAAATTGTTCACTATTTAAAGAAAATTGCTTTAAGACATAGGAAAATGTTCCTCTGTGAAATAGCTCATTGAAAAGTGAGAGAAAACTAAAATAAAGACAAGGAATTATTTTGTTTGAGCCAGGTCGAATTAGGCTATTCACTTCAATTGAATAGCCACAGAAAATAGTGAGTTTAGTGGAAAAATTACAAATTAACAGCTCCAGAGACAGCTGATAAACTCTATTTATGGTCTGAGAGGAAACTTAATCTAACTTAGGAAGAATATTAGGCAATAAACACAACAGACACAAACCGAGGAGGTATCATAAAACAAATTTTGAAATGTTTCATTAATCTTTAAAGAAACAGTAACATTTTAGATAGCAACAGTAAATCTTCTGTGGTATTGCATCTGAAATGTTAGATATTATTTTTAAGTCCTTCATAGCAAAACAGATCTGGAGACACATTCAGGGGACAGAGTGTTAGACAAATGTGAAGGTGAAGAATGGCCGCATGCATCACACCTCACGAGGCAGCCCGCACAGCTACACCAACACAGCTTTCACAATGCTTCTGTGTTCAAATGCACCCCAATTTTCTTTGGCATCAACAGAGTCATCATTATCGGCCCTCCACCATCAAATACCAACAAGTAACTCTGTTCTTCATTAGCATTTTTCCCCACAACCAAAAGCTGTTTTTTTTTTTTTTTTTTTTTTTTTTTTTGGTAAGTTGACCAAACACATGTTGGTGTAACCTAACACTGTGCAAATGATAGGAAGCAGTAAGGCATAAAAGAAATTCCTTATTTCTTACTGTTCCCCAGTGGAAAAAAACGCGTGAGTTTAATAGCATCTCACTGCTTTGTTTTGTTTTGTTTTTTTTCACAAGGTTAAGAGTGAGAGACACCTTGAGAGCTAGACAAAGGACACGCAAAGACCCATTACCACAGAGGTAGACCCATGAACTGTAAGAAAAGCCTGGTGATCCTGGGGAAAGAATGGAAATGGGTTATGTTGCTTGGTCATAACAGCAGTAAGATGGAAGGGGACTGGTACCCAGAACCACAGACTACAAGGCAGAGTGGAGCGTGAGGCAGGTTCATGAGAGCCCAGGAAGAGTTAGCTTTACATTTTACCTTGTTCAAAAAATTGTGATCGCCTTTTTAAATTTCTCAAAGAAATGGATTCTGACGCTAGTTGAAAAATAAGAAAATAAATACCATGTCATTCATTTTAATTTCTTACCACTGGTAAATTCCAATGACGCTTGTTAAATAGCAAAATTGGTAGCCACTGAAGATAGAGATTATTTCAAGGCAGACACACATACTTTAGTCGACTACGCTACATTCAAATTAGTAAGAGAACAAATACTTTCATTAATTATTTTTAGTAAATAGCATTATATGTTCACAGCAAGGAGAACCATACCATTGTCTTACAGCACAGAGCTTCCAAGGAATGAAGACTAACACTTTTTTGCTTAGGTGAATGGACCTAAAATTATCTCTACCAAACCATTTTTACAACATGATGAAGAAAAATTTTTAAGTATTTGAGAAGAGATCAAAAGCAATAAAACCCAAAGAATGGCCAAATGAAAACGTATGCTAAAAGTAATGTACCTTTGATTAGAATATTCTGTGGTAGTATCTAAGAGGTGTACAGATGCTGGCTTAAGTCTTCTTTTAATGGAGGTTAGTCAGAAAGAAAAAGAAAACATAATCTGACTTCTCCTGTAGATCAGTCCCAAAACTATGTTCCAAACTGTAAATATCACCTAAGAGTGGTTTGTCCTTCCTTATCTAACCAGTCCTGAAGCAGCCCCATGGAGTCGCATGCTCACCACATAGCTGCCTAGGCTGTGAGAAGAACAGAATTAGGATTCCTTAGATTTTAGTATCATAAAGGAAAATAAACATGTGGGAAAACAACAATCCTAGCTTCTACCTATCAGAAATGGAAGACAAAGATAATAATCATACAAGAGAAACAAATTCATTACCTTCGGTCAGCTTTGTTGAACACATTTTCAAACTACCTAACTGTGCCTAAAGTCACCGAAGCAAATACAGCCCCAGGGCGGGAAGCTTCTTTTGGCCTCTTCCTTGCCTGTGTAGAGCTGAAAGATCTTTCTGATACATCCAGAAATAACATATGGCACTCAGAAGCTGAATTATCTCTGAATGGTCAAGGCAAGGAGGAGAGGGAACTGTAGCAACACCCTGGATTCTTCTGTTGCTTTTTCTTTCAAGACAAACAAAGGTGACTCTCAACTGTTACTGCCTGGGTGATTCTCTGCCAGCATCAGCTTCCTGCACATTTGTCCTTTTCAGAACAATGAAGTGGGAAAGGAAACCTCATTTTGTGTTTAATGAAGATCCTTCTGCCAGTACTCCATAGCCAGGAAGCTGATGGCTCCGGGAAAACCTGTTCTTATTTGGCTTAGGCACATAGGTACCCAGAGCTCCGGAGCCTGCTGCCAAATTTGTGTTTGTAGCTCCTGCGCTGTTCCCTGCTGGAACAGACTCCTTCCCACCTGGCAGCAACTGGATCTGCATGCTAATCTTGATTTCAACTCACTGTGCATTCGGCTTTCCTTCACTTACATATCTTAATTTTTTGGCAGATCTTGAGATCTGTAACTTACCCTGTGGAACAAGAAGAAGTAATTTCAAAGTGATCTTTACCTTTTGAATCAAAGGTGCTGCTTTCTTCATGAATTCCATTGATTTCTTTAGATTCGGTATACTGGAAAGGGTAAAATGCTAATTAACATTCTCTCCGATTAGATGTAGGGCTTAAATAATACATCTCTCATTAGGGAAAAGTATCTTTAAATAAGATGGGTTTTTCAGGGTATTGATTTATTACTCACAGCATCGTCTTATGTGTACTAAAAACTAAAGTTTTTCATTACTGTCCAATACTTGTGAAAGGATTAATGACTAGCTACAGGCATGGATGACCATAACTTTAATCAGTGGTTAATATTCTAAGAGGCAAGATAGATAAAATATTCATTCATTTGGCTTATATTTATGAGTGTTGGGCTTATGAGTAGTAAAACAACCATTTAATATTCTTTAACATTTAAATCTGTCCTTTAAAATGTAGTAATATTTCCTTTTAGACAAGTTTATTCAGTTCAAAGTTTAAATTATCAGTTAAAATGAACAACTGTGATTAGAAATAGAAAGCAATTTTCCAAAAAAAAAAAAAAAAAAAAAAAAACTATATGAAAAAATACTGCTGTAAAAATTTGAAATTTCCTGCATTGTGCTTTTTAAATCAGTTCATGAAACTGATTATGTCTTAACACACATGCAATCCAATTCAATTGCTTCATGAGGATTCATGGTGTTCAGAGTGACTACATTTTGACAATAGACTATACAAAGAATGTACATAGCATGTAATTTTTCACAATTGCTATCTCTCATTCACACTGATCTGAGAGATAATTGCAATGATGTAAGATTGGCCAGAAATACCTGCGGAGCAACATTATGGAATATTGTTACCTTTACAACTCAGTAATAAAACGCTGCTAATAAAAACACCCAGTACTTTCAAGACTACACTTTAGTGTATTTATTAAGTATAACCTAGTTATCTTTTACATAGTATCACACACAGCTTCTGTTGTTACTTCGTTCTACTTACAGGACTCTGAAGGCTTTCAGAAAAATCAGTGGTTACCGACAGACTTGAAGACTTGTCCGTGATGTAAATCCCTGAAGTTGTATCGGTCCACTTTGTTTCAGGTGAACCTATAATTTTGGTAGCCACACTGGTAAGATTGAGGGTTTTATGCCGTATAGATGGCAGGGAAAGTTGGTCTCTGCCCCAGTCTGATTGGCACATGAAGATCAAGTAATGAGTACACATAGATGGTGAAGTGGAAAGAATACAGTTACTGAATGCACAGATACAAAATGTACACAGACAGACAGACAGAGACAGACAGATGAATCAGGCAGTGGATCAAGGACATGGAGACTTTAGGGCTTTTTCAGCAGACCACCTTCCCAAAACACAAAGGTTAACAACCATGGTAGTAGCAAGACAACTAGCAAATGTGCTGGTTCTTTTCCTAAACTGGGACTACATGTTATATGCTGACACCAAAAATGTATGGGCCTGAAGAGACTAAACTCCCCTTCCAATCTATCCCTCACCCATGACAGAGAAGCTAAGTGATAGAAATAGCAGATCAAAATGCTATGAGAATTAAATCGGAAAGTGTCTGACATGAGCTTGATGACAGCAGCGCTGTTAACTGCTACAGAGCAAGTTAAATCATAGGGCAGTCTCTGTCTCTCTCTCTCTCTCTCTCTCTCTCTCTCTCTCTCTCTCTCTCTCTCTCTCTCTCTCTCTCGGCAAGGTTTCTCTGTGTAGCCCCAGCTATCCTGGAACTCACTCTACAGACCAGGCTAGCCTCAAATTCAAAGCTCTGTCTGCCTTTGCATCCCAAGTGCTGGGATTAAAGGTGTGTGTCACCACTGGGCCCATTCCTAGGGCTCAGTTTTGTGACTCCTGTCACACATGTACAAATACATTTGCTTTCATTGACATTTGCATTCAGCCAGATCAGTTATATAAGCAGTTCAAATGGTGTCAGATTCAGTAGATTTGCTAGTGAAGCATTTTCAGGAGGACTATTCAGAGGTGCTGTCCATGATTTGTCCAAACACAATGACGGAACAATTGCAAGCACAGAGATAAGTAAAATGGGGGTAGGGGAGAGGATTAATAAAGCCACCTGTTAGAACCGCTTGCCCAAGTCGGGTTTCCCTATTTAGAAAGCCAGGCACGGAGGAAAACTAACTCACCAGACTTTCCATAGCGTCTGACATCCATCACTAAGTTTCCAGTTTCCTGGGCATTTGCCATGGTTTCCTCCCACTTTTTTGTATCCTTGTATGAAAACTTGGTGTTATTGATGGCAAGAATTTCATCATCTACCTGCAGCTGAGAAAATTCTGCTGGGCTACCTAAACAATGTAAAAGTTAAAAAAAAAAAAAAAATTCAAATGAAAAGAACGAACACGAAATCTGCTACCTGTTGCTTCTTTAAGTAACTTTTTTTTTTCATCTCAGCTTGTTTTTATTATTCCCAGTAGAGATGTATCACTGGCAATTTTAAGTTATCTACTATCTGAATCCCTATACACTTCAAGTACCAAGGACACTGTTTATTTCAGAGTCTGCATCTTCATTTACATTGAAAGGAGAAATGGTAAGTTCAGCCCCTCCCCCAGAAATTAACTCTCCTAAATACAAAGAAAAAATGTAATTATTTTTAAATTAAAAATGTGAAATATATTGTATTTTAACTGAGCATCAGTTAGAACTCTGGAGGTAAGGAGAATAGAGTCCCCTCAAACTGCGTAAAATTACCACTTAAAGTACCATGATTCCATCAATTTTGATATTTAAAAGCAAGAGTCAATGTCAATACACAATTTGGTATGGTAAAAAATATGTGAATAGGGACCTCCTCTCAAATAGGATAGCTCTCATTGTAGTTTTCAACCTTGAGTGCAAATTTAGCAGTTGCTGGGTTTACCTTGGCGGAACCCTGGCTGATCCAGCAGAAGGCCCAGAGCACGCTGAACATATAGTAAAAGGCCGATATTATACTAACAATATTTAGAAAGCATCATTCTTGGCAGGTGGTGACTAAGGACAGAGAACAGAGCATGTGGGACACACTTGGGTTCAAGTCCCTACAAACATCAAGGACCTCCATGTTGATCTAATTATAGGCCTGACATCTGCTAACAAAATACAATTGTCCATGAAAATCTTACTCTGAGGCTTCAAGGTAAGTACTACTACTTGTTAACATATCTAGAAACTAAGTTTTTTTTTTTTTTTTTTAATTCCCTAAGGTCAAAAAATAGAGATTCTTCAAAAACACAGCGAATTAGGAAGGGAGAGTAAACACTGTGTAATTTGCAATTCCAAATACTAGTCTTCGGGAAGAGACCTTGCCACTTTCCTACACTGAAATACATCATTCCCAGGCCCCACTTCTCCCTCTCTCTCTCACACACACACAAGGTGCTTCAAATTCACACACACAGCAGAGAAGGTAGCACAATATAGTAGGCATATGATTTACCTTTTTCAACTGATGCTACAGAGATCCCAGAAAAATCCCATTTTATTGTAAACCCAAAGTCAGGTTTGTTCCCAGGCGTCTGGTTTATGCTGATTCTCATATCGCTGAACTGATCCTGAAAGTAAAACATGAAACGCTGGTGTCAGGTGTCCCTGGCACCCACATGGAGGAAAATCTATCCATGAAAGACGGGAAGCTGCACCACGGCACACCTGAGTCAGCTCAAGTCAAAACAGCTCCCCATTCTCTTCTTTTTTTTCCGATAAAACTATCACTTATATGTATATGACAGAGCACTATTTTCTGATAAAATAAGGTAAGGGCAAATCTATTGTCAACCAATGCTTTTCTTTATTTTAGCATAATCCTACAAACAAGTCAGCCATTTAAGTCTAGGCTTTGCAATTGCTTTTCCCATACCCATGCTCTATTCATTTCTCTCGGTCATCTTCCTCACTACATGTAGTGGAACAGAAATTAAATATTTATATTATTTAAAAAAAACATAGAGTCTAGCCTGTTGTTCACCAAACAAGCAAGTCTAATTTACATACCACTTATTCCTCACCTAAGGACAAGAAAGAGTAATTTAAATTGTCTATTTTAAATGACAGACAGCAAGTTGAAAAGCAATCGACCTCCAACATTAAGCATTTGTCGTTGAATTGGGCAAATGGCCCACAGACATATAATCAGCTATCCGTAGGAATGCATGCTTCTTTTCTCCACTGGGTCACGAGGATACACGGACAAAAGCCTTGCTGAAGCCCATGCTGTAAAATACAGAATTTTGTTCTCTTGTCTGAGAGAACCTGCACACAGGACATCTGGAGTAACAGATTATGGCTCCTTTGAAATATCACCAGCACCCCAGAGCCCAAGAACAATGGCATCTTGGGAAAAGTAGAACTCTGCTTCCACCCTCATTACTACATGGAAACAAAAAAGTCCTATACCCCAGGATATTTATTCATTCAGTCTCTTTCTCTCCCTCTCTCTCGATATTATTTTAAGGCCAGTGGTCCTGGCACATGCTATTAATCCCAGCACATAGGAGGGAAAGGCAAGTGGATCTCTGTGAGTTCAAGGTCAACCTGTTCTACAAAATGAATTACAGGACTGCCAGAAACACAGAGAAACCCTGCCTTGAAAAAACTGTGTGTGTGTGTGTGTGTGTGTGTGTGTGTGTGTGTGTAACAGCTCTAACTGCCCTGAAACTCTCTTTGTAGACAAGATTGGCCTCAAACTGACAGAGATCTACTTGCCTCTGCCTCCCCAGTGCTGGGATTGAAGGAGTGTGCCACCATGCCTGGCTTTAATCAGCCTTCTTAACATACACCTTATTTGGGGTAAACAACAAATATAAATTATTATATGCATCCATCAAATTAGACTTTTAGTTCTTTGCTTTATAATCATAAAGAACTTAGACTAACCTATTATTTTTTAAAAAGTCATCCCAAAGCTACTTTACCTTCCAGGTCACAAACTGCCAAGCCTAATTTCGCAGTTAAATTCAAACCTAGGGCCAACAAGACTAGTAAAATTTTTATGCCTGTGTTTTCGAACCGTAAAGTAAATTTAAGATTCAAGTGACAATACTTTGAGAAAAATTCCAGTAATGGGCAAGAATTATAAGGAAGGGAAGGAAGGCAAAGATCCAAGCAGCTGCTAAGCTTTATAGACACATGGAAGAACAATAATACAGTTCAATTATTCACTGTGCAACATACATTTATTGTGCATGAACTTTGTGCAAGACACGGTACTTAGCACTTTAGAAAAGAAAGATAAATGAGGCTTGATCCTTATTCTTAAGAGTAATTGTAACTCTTCCAAGGTGGATATGAGGGGCTTCAAAGGCCAAAAAAAAAAAATGTGTAGCAAATAACACAGTTTCTAAAAGGAAGCCTTTCAAAAGACAGTGTAAATAGAGGCATTGAGATGTCGTCTTGGTATGTGTTATTAATGAGCCTGCTAAGTGTCAATTTGAAGGAAAAAAAAAAACTTGGCTGAGACTAGAGAAAGTTACTAGTTGGTTCTACACTTTTAGCTTAAATGCTGAATCCTTGATGGATAACTATTATTTTCCCTTTTCTGGCATGGACAACTGAAACTACTTGGGTAGCTCATTTCTTAGTCATCAAAAATCTTAGCTTTCCTTTGGTAATTTTAGCCAAAACCACCACACACTTAAACTGGAGGGGACTCAGTGAAAGGAGTGGTCATCTTTACCACACTCACACACACAAAGACCTGACTTAGGTGTGTGATGAGTTGGGTAATCAAACCACTATTGGGGTTTTATTAGTTGAAAAAATAAAAGATGAGAGAAATAGTCTCAAAATACATTTTAAAAAATGTTCTCTGAGAGACTACAGTTGAGCATCATCCTTTTCTTCCATATAAAAGATGAAGGACAATAAGCTTCATCCATAGAGGGAAGAGCCTCACAATTACAGTAAATCAGAACTGTCCCGAAATGGCTATTCTGAGCTTGAAAACAAAGACATCTCTGAACACACTAAATAAAAGAAGAGATACTCACCTCTCTGAACCTGTTAACAGGGAAGATGGCTTTGCTATGGCTACATGCTGGCAGACTGTCCTGTCCATCCTCAGGACAATACATAGAAAAAGAACACCACATGGACAATTACAGGTGAATCTCTGTCGATATCCAAGTTACCTCAGGCATGACACTGGAGAATTTTCTCTCTAACACTGACTCTCAAATGTTTCATGTGAAGAGCCCCACTTTCACATGACAATCTTATGTAAAACATGTATGTGTACATAACACACATGCACACACACGCAATAATAGAGTGCATGATGGTGGCTGCAGGATGAGGGTTGTGTGTCACTTCTGCCTTGGGGAATTCTTCAGGCCATTCCTGTGAAGTGTTGGGCTCCTACACTACTGGGCTATGGCCAAGACTTCTTATGTGCAAACATAGCTCTGTAATTGTAGTTGTATATGAACTATTCAACGATGAATTCAGGCAGGATCTCTAATTTTTAGCTTTCTCTAAAAATGTCAGCCAAGTAAGTACTGCACAAAGAATCTGAACTACAGAAAATAATTAGGGAATTGCCTTTTTAAACTAGATGGAACAAAAATATAAACTACCAAGGGAAAGCTAGATTTTGATGACTAAGAAGTGAACTACCCAAGCAGTTTCAGTTGTCCATGCCAGGAGTGAGAAAGTAATAGTTATCCACCAACAACTCAGCACTTAAGCTAAAAGCAGTTTCACTCAGACTGGCTGCAGTTTGGACAGAAATGCACACTGGAAGTAACATTGCCCCACTCACCGCCAGACTACAGAGCCAGGAGGAGACTCTTGATTACCTAAAGGCAGAAAAAGGGTGACCAGATATCACAAGGTATGAATTATTTCTCCTAGAGTTGGTGAATTAAGATTTCCATTGTCACCACAGATGCGAATTAATGAAAGTCATAGTGAATCTTACACACTAACAAATAAAACTATTCCCTTCCAATGTTTCTAACTAGGCAAATGTCTTGACTTGAGGAAAGCCTTCTCATTTGATTAGAAAAAAAAAAAAGACACTAAAAACAGGTTAGGGTGACACAATCCAGAATAGCAGAGAAAATCATCTTTACATTTCTGTCCATGTGCTTCCTTGGTGCATTCCATGGGCTCCTTGGGTTGAGAACAGAATGGAATGACCTTTAAATCAAGGCCCTGCTCGGATACTGGAGCCATCTACACCGAAAACTTTCTCTACAATCAGTAGATTTTTCACTACAGAGAAGCAGGTGGCCTTCCTACCCACTGCTGCCAGCTTATTCAAGCTTCCAAGCTTCTCTTCTATCTATAAAACCAAAATGAAGTGTGTACATCCTACCAGGCGCCACCAATGATTACCCCAGTTGAGGAGCGTTCTTCTACTATTCCCACTTCCTATTATCCACTACCAATGAACCATTTCCTATTATCCACTACCAATGATTACCCCAGTTGAGGAACTTTCTTCTAATGTTCCCACTACCTATTTATTATCCACTCCTCTCAGTCTCTCTAGTCACATCTTAGTTTTATCAATGTGTCCTTTCATTTCTACTTCATCTTGTGGTCCCCAAGTCATTCAACCTTTCTGAGCACGTGCTTTCCTAAGTAACTTGCAGTCACCATCGTGCCCTCAGCTCCCCAATTAAAGCATCTTCCTCCCAGACATGCTCTCTCTGCTTCCTCCCGCTTTTAACATCTTGGTTACATGCATCACTACCCAAGTAACTGTGAGACTTCTAATGCATCCCTCTGCTCTCTTCCCCTGTCGCCCCACACACACTTTTAATCACGTGCTCTCAAGTTCTCAGACTTTAACCTTGAAGGAACCCATCTTCTCCACCCTTCTACAAGCCCTGACCCAGTTCAGAGGCATTTATGACCTCTCTCCTATCACCTATCTCTTGTCTCTCCAGCCCTCCTTCCCCACAGCTGCCAGGGGTCTAAGTATAGAACACGCAGATTACACCACACTCCACCTTTACATTGCCAATAGCTCCCTAGTGCCTGCTTAGCAGAATTCAAATACTACATCTCTGAAATCAGTTCAGTTCAGGTGACTTTCTATAAATATATGCCACCTTTCCTCAAAATGATCTGAAGAATAATTTCATTGCCAGGCGTGGGAATGATATCTGTAGTCCCAATTCCTGGGAGGCCAAGGTAAGAGAATTGAGAGTTTGAGGTTAGTTTGTGATACCTTCATCGATACAGGTCAGAAGATACTTTGATATCTAGTGGTTATACAATTTAAATTCTAAAAACACAGTGATGCTAAAAAATGCATCAGCAGCTGCTGAGATGGTTCATTGGGAAAGAGTGTGCTTGCTGTTCTAGGGGACCCAAATTCAGTTCCCAGCACCCATATTAGGTAACTCAGCTCTGGTGCATCCAACACCCTCTTCTGACCTCTGCGGACACCTGCACACATGTGGCATGCATATACACACAGATAGATAGACACACACAAACATTATTTTTTTTTTAAGTCAATACTCATGTCTTAGTTACATAAGGCAATCTTCAACTTCGAGCATGCCGTAATAGAGGAGGGAGAATTGATCATGATTAGTAGTTAGAGTATGAGAAAATGGAATGAGGGCTATGTATTTCACCATCCTGAGGCAAATCACATAACTGAATTTCAAGTATGTCACCAGTAACACTGGAGACAATAGTACCTACTTTCAAGGTTACTGAAAAGATTAAAGGAAACATTTAAAAGGTGCCAATGCCCATTGCTAACGTTCCACACTTACTTTCTTTGTTTCCCATATAAACAACATTAAGCATGATTTACATGCTAATTGCAGTTTTCAGATGAATTAAATAAAATCCTATTTTAACTTGCATAAACTTAGTTTGAAAGCCAAGACAACACAGTCACATTCAGGTCCTGTGCTAATGGGGAAGATGGTGTGGCTTCCCAACTTCACAGTAAGCTGGCTCTCATCAGAGGTATAGCATAAAGGGAATGGGATTAAACTAGAATAAGGAACAGCTCTGCTATTTAAAGGGGTTCTTTGTCAGCAATGGGGTGATTGAACTTAAACCCTAATAGTGGGCAAATGCTCCATGACTAAGACATACCCAATTCATGAACAGAACCAAAACCATGTGGAAAGCTTCCTCCACTCAAACGTTTTGTTCTGTGGATTGTCTTAAAAGGCTGGGACAGAGAATTGTGTTCACCTGCAAGGAGGCAGCTCTAAACAGAGAAAACAGAAACTTGCAAGTAAAACAAGCATGGAGGGGAAATCTTGGAAGTCATATCTGCAAGGCAAGGCAGGTGAGGGTTGAGGAAGGATGCTCTGTGAATTCTCTTTCCCTTCCCTTTGATCTTCTGGAAATCTGGATTGACCAGGGAGGCAGGGAAATGGCAAAATCCCCAAGAGAACAGGGAGGGAAAGAAAAGCCATAGGCGACCACCAGCTCAGCCATGGAGAAACAGGAAATTGCATGGGCAGAGGTGGATACAGTCATGTTGAGTCCTTTCCTTCACTGTGCCTTCCCTACTTTATGACAAAAACCACCCTAGTAGCACAGTTCTTTGATGGACTCCTACCCACCCTCTTCCCGAATGCTTCCTTCCTTAACATACTGCTATGTAACACCACAGAGCTGCCTTCGAAAAACAACCCTCAACTCATAAGCATCCTCACTCAAGAACCAGAAAGAAGTTGATGTTGCCTCCTAGATCAAGTTCACACTTTAGGCTGGTAACCAAGGCCTTGAATGTAGCTCAAATCAGCATTACTTGACAACTGTATGTTGTCTGAAAGGTAGAAAGAGTATCTG
Organism: Phodopus roborovskii; assembly: GCF_943737965.1. NCBI lineage: Eukaryota > Metazoa > Chordata > Mammalia > Rodentia > Cricetidae > Phodopus > Phodopus roborovskii. Next base: position 17,407,829 of record NW_026126511.1, read on the forward strand.
TAAAGGAGGAAGACATGGGTATTTGCAACAAGGAAGAAGTTGGTGAATGAAACTTTCATGAGTTGATTAGATTCTAACCAGGAGGACGAACTGCATGGATCATGAAAGAAGTGGTTTTGCCTGGCTTTGAATGTCTTAAAAGGCTTCACAGAGAGAGATAAGCAAAGTCAACATCTTCAAACGGAAGAATAATAATAACTAAGGTTTGTGATGATCCCCAAAAAAAACTGGCTTTCTTAGGAAGCTCCGCTACTTTTCTTTCCCTTCATATAGTAAGAGGTAGGCAATACTGAGTAAAAATTCCTGAGTTTGGATCTTAACTCCACCACTGAGTACCCTGGATGGTACTGGGAAAGTAGTGTAGCTATCTATGCTTCCAATTATCTATTTGTAAAAATAATAGTGATGGTGATGACATCCCAGGGGCTGTTGTAAGGGTTTATTCATACAGTACTCTGTGAAGCTTGTCTAGCCCATGCCCCCACTGAACATCAGTTCATATTGAGGTAGGACAAAGGGAGTCTGAACACATTCATGAGGAACATCGGCCCTCCACAGTATCCTGAACTTCATTCAAAGAACCAGGTGCTTAAGGAAACTCTAGAAAACACAAAAATTGCTGAGGCCGGTATAGAACAAACCCCTGAGGCTATTCCTAACCATTTACATTGACAGAAAAATGACCTGGGTTACAATACTGGCAATAAGTAACGGGCAACAATCTGGGAAAGCCTGACGGTAGAAATGCAAGGCCAAAGCAGGAGAGAACAAAGAGAAGGACCAGAAGAGCATCCTTTTACAAAGCTACCAAAGCATCTAAATATTCAGCCTCTGTTTGTTTCCTGTGACTATCTAGAGTTGCAGAGCTGGAGCAGGAATTTGAAAGAGTGAGATTCAGGACCCTGTATTGAAATGTTTTTCATTCATCAGCTATTATGCATTCACAGCCTCTCAGGAGTCAGTCAGTTCCATAAACTACTTTTCTGGTAGAATAAAAATGGATAGTCCAAACAGAAACAAGAATCCCACTAGCTCCAATGGTTAAATGAAGCCAAATCTTTCCTGGTAGAATGACACTTCAAACTTGATGGAAACAGCATAAATCCACTATGATGAAACCTGAAACAAGGCCAGGCTAATTTGGGCTTCTGGAAATTTCAAGAGTATGGGACACCCCTACGCTCCACACATGGCCTCTTTTTCTTAATCCATGGATGCAGTTGGCCAGCTGCCACCCCGAAAGAAGGTCCCATCATCCCAGCAGGCAGCACATTCATCAAGCTGTTTTGTTGAGTTTGCTCTTTGAACGAGGGAAGGCAATATACAAATCCCCACAATGGAAGACACCTTGCCTCTGCTTTTATTATCCACCTATGGATACCTAACACTCCCCAAGCATAGTACAAGGGACTGTTCTCATCCACTGAGACCTATAATGCTGATCATATATTCCTAATTCCATAAAATGCATCAATTTATCACTGATGACTTTTAAAAGTTGAAAAAAATGGAAATGCATATTGGAAAAACTCTTCTAAAGCAAAGAAATGACAAGAACTAGAAAATACCACCACCAAATAAATACAAAAGTTAAAGTTACCAAAGTGCTAACAATGGTTATTTCTAAAAGGATATTTTTTTCTTATGTTTCTCAGGTACAAAGTAAGTGTCTTATATTCTGGAAGGGAAGGATCAATTTTTTAATTTTCTTCTAATAATTAAAAAATTAATAAAGTAAATATGCTATGCCAAACTATTTCACATAAACCTATTTTATCCACATATTCAAGAGACATATTTTATCTTCCACCTTGGAAAACAACTATGCACCAGTAAGATAACAGGGAATCATAGTCTAAGACCAAACATGCCTCCATGAGAAGGGGCTTATACACTAGCAAGTTGCTTAATCAGAGTGCTGTTGGGCTTTTGGTTATTTTAAAGAAGCTTTGTTAGCTTGAGAAAGGCTTTTAGTGGCTTTTACATGTAGACTGAAAGAAAGCATGTCACCTAATAATTCTCTTGAAAGCCATCTGCTAGGGTTTTAAACAGGAAAAATGACAAACACTCCCATTCAACTTTAATCTGCTACCGTATTTTATTTGGAGTCCAAATGTTCAGAATAACAGTTGTCAAACTGTAACTACGCTCATTGTTCCCACTGAGAGACAAGGAATAACAGCAAATGCGACCATTCTCAAGTCCAAATCGGTATGAAAAGCCACAGGGCGATTAAGAGATAACAAAATGCTGTGTCCCTGGAGACAAGTAGCCACCAAATGGGACAATTTCCTTCTGCAGCTGGTTAATTTCCATGGAGATAGGCTTTCACTTACTCACACATACATTAGATCTGCTGCAGAAACTAGAGAGCTTTGGAATAATAAAAACTACAGGCAAACTTTCCAGGAGGCTGGTTTACCAAGTCTCCAGAGACACAGCTCATGAAGGATGTCGGGGATCTACAAGCTAAGAGTTGGAAAGATTGACTTCCTCCACAAGCTGTTAAAAATAGACATATATATATATATATATATATATTGCATAATGTAAATATCAGCCTGTACTGTAAAGCTAGGGGCTAGAACAACGGTTTCCAATTGTGAGCCAGACTAAGAACCCTGCTAAACTTACCTGAGACCTGGAAACCTCCCTCGGTGGTGAACTTCTCTCTTCTCCAGAGTCAGACACTGAATCCAGACCAGACATGGAAGACAGTGCAGCTTTGGAAGTAGCTGCCTGGTCTTGGGAGAAGGTGGGTGTGGGAGAGGACATGCTTGCCACATCTTCTCCTGTGGCTGCCTCCCTTTCACTGGATGAGCCCAGAACTAACTGGGTGGAGCCAAGCTTTGGGGCAGTGGCTTTGACCAGATTCTGTGGAGCTCTCTTGACAACTTCAATATCTCCATTGTACTTCCAGCCATCATCCATCTAGATAGGAAACATCATTTTAAACCCAATATTCTGCCAATCTTAGGTTCAATTTTATTTAAAAAACAGACTTTCTAATATTTGAAAGCAACATATCCTTGCCACTAAAAAGTAACTATTGTCAAAAGTTTGGAATGCATTTCTTCACACTACCAAATATGCACCAGCCTGGAAACCCTTGTTCTAATAATAGCATTATCATGTATAGTTTTATAAAACTTGTTTTGTTTGTTTGAATCACTCCAGGACAACAGATACAACCGTGAACTGGGTCATTCAATCACTGGAAACCCCACAGTATAGATAGCAATCATTTATTCATTTGATATATAATTAAATTGTTAAAAGCTACTCATCACTCCCCAAAAACACTACAGCCAATCCCAAGCTTTATAAATGGAGCTTTTACTTTAGAGCCCCGATATTCCAAAACTCACTGGATCAAGGGTTTATATCTGTAGGATTTGTCTCTCGCTTCTACAGAGAAAAGTCCTGTACCCATGAGCAGAAGGACACCTTTATCTCAGCCTCCTCAACAATAAACAGTTTCAGCGTTGAAAATATTTGTCAGTTGGATGGGTGAACAGTTGTTTACCTAATTCTCAGACTAACAAGGTTATACATGTCTCTTTATGCTTTCATTATACTCCTTTCCATTGAATTTGCCATCTCATTTGCTATGTCCATTTCTAGTGTTTATCTTTTCCTTATCAAATTATAAAAATACTTCACATCTTGTCAACCCTTTACCTACAATGCAGTTTAAGTAATACCTGTGAGTCAAACTGTCCTATTTTAATAGCACCTGCTATATAAGTTTAATTTTATGTTGTCAGATAGGTCTAAATTTTCCTTACTAGGATGGTCAGGGATTTCCTGGCAGATCTAGGTAGCAGGCTTCCTTCAGGTCGAACATTAGTTTCTTAAGCCATAATTCTCATCTATATGTCAAGATCTTAAGATCTAAAGGGCTAGGTGGGAAGAACTAGCAGGAGCATAAACATTAAATATTCAGACCACATTTCCATTTACATAATTCAGTCTAACATGGCCCGCAGGTGCTGAATATCATTAGAGATATAAATGGGCATATTTCAACAAAAGTATACTCAAGCATCAGATTGGTTCTAAGCTAGGAAGGAAGGATAGAAAACCTTACATATACAACCCTGAGAACATTTAAGGTGAACCTTAAAACCCTACCATATCATAGGTTTAAAAAAAAAAAAAAAAAAAAAAAAAAAAAAAAAAAGAGCAGACTGCTGGCTAAAAGTTCAGAAGACATACAGACAAAACTAAAGCAAGAAAAAATAAATAAATTTTCTGTCTTCTTTAAAGTTTACCGCCCCTGTTTTTATTAGATCTAAACTGTCATGGGAGTTAGTTGTTTGCATATGTCATCTACATTTTGCACATCCAATATCTTCCCGACTCACAGCCGCTGCTCAAGTTCCCCAACTCATTACTCCTAGGAACAGACTGAGTGAACCTGGGGCATTTTTACCGTGTAGGATCTGGGCAGTGATGAGATTCCCCTTGACTGCGCGCCAAAAGGTCTCGCTGTGACCACAGATGTTAACCTGGCTGTATCGGATCTCTGGTAACTTCTAGGGAGAGAAGCTGAAATCCGAGTCGACTCTCCTCTTGTACTAGGCGACTGCTGAAAAGAGAGCGAGCCTGGGCGCTGTGGGCGCTGTGCTACCGAGGGTAGAGACCCCTGGTGCGGTTCCACAGCAGACACGGGGGCCTGGTGTGGTTCCACAACAGACACGGGTGACGGCTGCTGCTCCTCAGGAATATGAGAAGGAAGCTGAATCTCTGCTGCTGCACTGTCCTGACTGTTTGCAAAAGTTGTGCAATCTTCTTTGGACGTCTCGGCAGGATAAGCTGTTGTCTTGTCTTCCAGTGTCTCGCTCTGGTAGCTGGTTTCTGACAGAGTCATTGTAGGAGGGAGCACGTCGTGGACCAGGGCGTCATCGGAGGAATACATCCTCCTTGTAGAATTCTGATTTCGAGATTCCCTTAGCAAAGAAAAAATTCTCCATTACGACAGAATTAGGCACTTGACCCCAGATGGGGTAAGACAATAATATGTAAGTGTTTACTCACTGAACATAATAATCAGTACAATGCTAACGTGATTGTGTATCAATTTTTAAGTATCAGCTAAGAGACTGACCTGACCTTTTATTAAGGAAGCTCTCAAATGGATACTTTTAATCATAAAATATTTAAACAACAAAATAAGGGAGTTCTAACATGGGATTATTTGCAGGTTTTTAGACACGTTTCATCTTCCAAGATGAAACTGCTTTTACTAGCTGGCCACTGATAACAAATCTGCCAAATTTTGCTATGTAAAATCGATAACGTATTGGCAAAAATAATAGCAAAACAAACTGGGGTTTTATGGGGAGCCAGTCTGTTCATGGAGCTTGAAAGATTCCCCATGGGCAATTACAATAGATTCCAGGTGTTTATCCATACTTACAGAGCTGGTGAAACAGCTTTAGCTTTATCTTGCAGTTATGGGAAGCTCTTCCTCCCTGGCTAACTCTGTATTTAAGTGAATCAAACTCTTGGGCACTGACATTTGGGACACAAAGGAGCTTTGTTCAATTTCACCTGCCATCATATTTCCTTCGTGACATTATTTTTAAAGCATGTTTGCTTTCTTTCTCTGATCTATCCATCTCCTCCAGGTCCACACAGCTAAAGTACTCACATGAAAGTTTAAATTTCACTTTTATCCTGCTATTTCAACTCAAAGAATAAACCCACACATCCACACTTACATAGACTTCCTTTAAATATAGTTTATTCTCTACCACTGCAATTTAACAAAGATCTCGTACCGTTCATAAAATTCATTTAAAAGTAAAAGTTGATTTTATTTCACTACCCTACGCTTAAACTCAACCCAGATCACTAGTTCAGCAACATTGTTTTTGTGCTTCAGAACAAAGCCCTGGATGCTTCAGTACATACGTCTTTACAGTTTAAAATTGGTGACCACATACCCCACCCCATAAACAGCCTCCAAACAGGGTGGGCGCCCAGCCCCTTACCTCTCCTGCAGCATTTCCCTAAAGGTCTTGGAGCTCCGGTCAGACTTCTCCAGGGCCTGCTTTTCAATCTCTTCCCTCTCCTCCTTCTTCTTCTGCAGATCTGAAGTGTAACTCTTCCGCCTACTTTTCCATTTTGCAAGGTCCTGACAAGAAATCACATCGGCCCGGTCGTACCTGAATTCCTACACGCCCTTCCCTTGCAGCGGGCCAGCGAGCGCAGGCTGGACTATCCCGTTCCTGGGCCGAAAGCACTCTCTTGCTCGTACTTGTGCCAAGGTGGCCTAATTTTGCTTTTTATAGCCTGTGTTTCTGTACCAAGCCTTTATCTCATGTGCCTGCCAGAAAACCCTGACCTAATAATAAGATAGATCCTACTTTCGTTATCCAACGTCCATTTCTCAAAGAACGCTAAATGCTCGCAATTAGGCACTAGATCAGATTGGTTGGGAAATATCTGAAACTCGATTTCATAGCACTCCAAACCCCCAATTCACATGCTTACTATGATGAGAGGGACAGAAATATCCCTGTGACAGTCCAGTTCAAGTAAATGGTCTGTCCTATTAATATCTATTCAATCCCCAGAAATACAGACGCCTAAGATGTGGTTCTCTCAACACCACAGACTGTCTAGTGGGGTAGGTCTACTGAGAAGAACAAGGGTCCTAGAAGAAAAGGTCAGTTCTACCTACAGAAGGGGAGATCGCAAACCACACTAGACTGCCTGTGGTTTCAGAGAACATCGTCCTCCTGGGAGAGAGCAGGGACCATGACATAGGTACAAGCCCATCCTTGCTTTCCACATCTCCAGAAACATGTTCTACATCAGCCTGGACAATCTTATCTAATGCGCATATCCCTAGTTGCATAAGCCAGTTGAGACAGCTGGGGACTGAAGCATTCTGAATGCCACAAATACTTCTCCATTTCCAAATCAGAGAAATACCATACTAAGAATTCCAAGAGAAATCCCAGTCCAAAGGTCTCAGAACAAACCAGCCCTCACCCCCAGGGCTTGGAAAGCAAGTTTGGCTACCAAACTTCAGGGACACACATAGGGCTAATTCTGCTTTTCAAAATACCTGAAACCAACGGGAACTATTTTCCCCAAAAGAAAGAGTGACCCAAATATTCACCTGCTCTTACCTGATGGGTATCCTACCTTGATAATTATTTTCTTATCAAAAAAGAAAAGAAAAGAAAAAGCTCATTGTGTGTTTTAGCAAAGTAATACTTAATTCATTGCTGGTTCTTGCAGGGATTGGGACTGCAGTTAGAGCATCACACACTCGAGGCAAGTCCTCTAACACAGAGCCCCATTCTGAGCCCGACTTGCTGTGTCTTGATCATTACACCGAGTTCCATCAAGAGGACACGAAAGTTGAGCCAAGTAATATCTTTGGACATCGAGGTTGACTTTATTTCTCCAGGGTTTTTGTTTACGTTGTCACCAACTCTCTTACCACGAAGCTGTGTTCCAACTTCTTTTTTTGGGCTTGGGAGTTGATTTGTCTACTACGTCCCTCACGTTCCTACAGCTTATAATAATTACTATATTCAACTACAAGGCTTATACCTTCCTCTTTAAGATTCCAGGTAAAAGTTAAGCCTATGTCCACATGAACACCTGGATATGCCAGCTCTCTTAAAACAGTTCATTTTGAATCACAATCGATACTAACTTCAACCAAAACAATACTGAGTTGTATTCCATCCCCATCTCCAAGTAACTTAGAGAACTCTTCATCTCTCCCCGCGAATGCCAAGATGTGGGCTAGATCCCGTTCCCCTTCAATCTCATGACCCATGCTGTTTTGCTAGCAGAGGCATAATTAGTAGTCATACCCCACTCTCCCAAGTAAGCAAGTTTACTAATAATCTGCTGGGTGGAACTTCCCACACTTTGAGAAGTCCCATCTCTTAGAAGATAAACTTACTTCTCCACTTTTACAATGGCCTTTAAGGCATACAACAGTACTTGGGGCACATTTTCTATAGTACTGGATGCTAAAATATCAAGGAAAATTGTCTCTCAAGTCCATTAACATCCTTAAGAGGAGGAAGAAGTAAACCCACGCTCCCATTCCCTCCCAGTTCTAGAATACTCACATCCTGCCATTTCTGATCTTGTTCTTTCAGCTGGGATTTTATTTTCTGCATCTCCTCGTACCGCAACTGTCGCAGGTTCTGAATATCCTCTGCGCTGACATCGCTCATGGACTTGCTCCTGTCACAAAAACACCTACAATCACAAAGGTTCTCGTGGCTAGCCTGAGGGTTCACATGAAGACTGGGCTTCTGTTTAGAAATTCCACCTAAATGTCTACTGCCCTACCCAGATGCTTCGGTGATAGTGTCCCTGAAATAGCACAGCACAGGTAAATGGTGTTTTTCCAAAGCACAGAAACCAGAGCCTGGCTTTCAACTCAGGTGTGAGATCTTTTTTTTTTTTTTCCTCTTCCCCACAAAATGGTCAAGGTACAGTGCTTGTATTTAGAGGGGCCAGCTCTAAGTTTACCTTGTGGGGGAGGGGGTCCACCTGTCGCTAACTTCACCTATCTGAATTTGTCTATGTTCCCTCAAAGATAACCTAGTAAAGTTTGGCTGTTTTTGCTAGGCACTTGCTAAATAATTTAGAGACTACCTGATATTTTCTCCTCAAGTTCAACACCATGAAAAAATGTGCTGTGTCTTCACAATGACTCTTTAAGATCTACTGTACCACTGTGCAGGGGGACCAACTCTCAGAAGTCCAGGGTAGCTTCCCGAAACCCCTCGGATACCCTCTCCTTCCTTAAGGCGGTGTTCACAGCCTAACCTGCAGCCCCTCCCTGTATATGGACATGTGTAATCAGGAAATAAAGCCAGGATGGGGGGGGGGTTCAAAACTTTTCTTCTCCATTACTGTTACATATTTCAAAGGTCCCTGTGAAAACTATTATCTTCTAGCAGGCTTCATACTCTCAAAGGGAATAAGTTGCTTCCCAGCAGTAAAGAGACTTGTTCACTTAGATGATTGACTGAGTTGGGATAGAACTACTAACCCCATGTAGACTGCATGGATGACAAATACCTCCTGACAGAAAGTCAGGTCAGATCAGTGCCGAGAGCAGTAGGATTGTAAAAGACACAGAGTTTTAGAGGTGGGGTAGATGAAAGGCTCTTTCCTGTTGTTACATTACATTACGATAACCTGTTACAGTTACATTAACTGGATCTTACGTTGTGTTAGCATATCCTTGGGCACCTAAGTTTCTCATTCCCCCCAGTTCTGCAATGCATTTTTCTTCATCACTCGTGATTGGTTCAGAAATGCAAGTCTAACTACCATGCAAATGACTCTGCAGGCTCCAGCCTAGGACATGGCCCTGTTTGACTCCTTTCCAATTGCTTGTGAATAGGCATTTATTCTTGAATATAACCCTGGGTACCTCAACTGTAAAGGGACCTGCTGAAACACTATCTGGGAAGGAGAGTTGTTTTGTTTTTTTTTTAAAGCCAAGCCACTCCTCACTAAACATGATGTTATTGTTGGTGTGGCCAATCTCAATCCTGCTTTTCCTCTGTGGAGGTTAATGGTGGTAGCTGCCCTTAGTCGTCTGCATTTGAAACCTAAGGACCACTGTTCCCTTTTGCCCCTCTCTTCTCCTCACTTTCAATCAGTTGTCCTGTTTAAGGCTGTTTTCTTTCCATGCCGATTGCCATCAGTCTAGATCAAGGCACAGGCAGCCCTCTCTGGAGTTCCAAAAGAGCTGCTTAAATTATCATCAGAGAAGGCTTTCCTCAAATGCTCCCTTCCAACTCAAGATGCCTTTGCCGGTGCCTCTCTGCCTTTTAAAATACCATTCAAAATCATGGCTAGGCTCACTCCACTGTTTCCTGCTCACCATCTGTCTTCCTCAACTCAGTGAAAGTCAGCTCCACCCCCCACAGTTGAGGCCAGAAAGCTTGGTGTCGCTCAGTTCCTCCCTTTCTCTCACAACACTTACTCTATCCATACTTCTTCTGCTCTCTCTTTCTAGAATCTAACAATTTCTCATCTCTCCCTCATCATTATGTTGATCTACACCATCATATCCACTTGGAGAACCCCAAATATCTCCCTGCATCCACCACTCAGCTCAAAATGCTCAATGGAGCAGCCAAAGGGACCTTTCTAAGTCTCAGCTGGATCGTGGTACACCTGACCATCAAAGTTCTAAGTAGATTCTTCAGAGACCTGCACAGTCTGGCATCATCTAGTCCCTTCCTGCCTCTCCACACTAGTTTCTAACACTGTGTCCTGGTCTCGCTCTCCTCCTGCCAAGTGGCTGTCTTGCACATGTCCATAGCTCTTGTTTCTCTCCTTGCTCTTCAACCCTGCCAAAATAATTTTGATCCAGATAGGCACATGACTTCTCTTCACTTCCAAGCATCCACGGAAATATTATCCAGTGTTTCCTTCTCTTTCCATTCTAGAAGAACCGACAAACGTCTCTCTGGGCCGACCCCCGCCCCAACTGTATCTTCCTTGAGCATTTATTAGCATCTAGGATATTCTTACTTGCCTATTATCTGCTGAGTCCTGTAAGATTATTGAGAATTATATCTAACTGTTGGCTGATATATCACTAGGCTTAAAGGCCATCACATAGTGACTACTCCATAAACACATCCAGTCAATGATCTAATTGTGTTCTGTCACATACACACAGTCTCTGTGGCTCTTCCGTGTGAAAAGTGACCCACCCCTTCCCTCACGTTTTAGCTGTAGTAGTTTTCATGATAATAATTCTTGGCTCCATCTTATATCGTATGCACAAGCATACCTATACCATTTCTCTCACAGGCCATATGCTGCTTGGAAAGGAAACATTAGCATAGTACCATGCATGCAGAGAAAAGTCACTTAGTATCTGTGCGAAGAATGAGGTTAGCTGGAGCATAGTCAATCAAACATGAAAACTCTGAACTGACTCTGTGCTCTCCGTTTCATAGCATTATATAGCCTCATTAGGGAATCAATTACAATAGAATTATGACTATAGAAAAGTATATGAACTCACACATGTATAATATACCTCTCACTAGGTGTAACTACACAATTACATGGTGTTGATTTGAAAATACAAACTCATTGAAGTCATGCTGACAAAGGAAAGACACTTTCAGAGTTCAAACGAAAATAAAGGGAGGTTGGACATGCAACATATGAAGCTGAATAAAATGTAAGACAAAAATAGAATACTAATTCATACCCCACTAATCTATTTGTGGGAAGAAAGTTGAATCCCTAGTCCTTGTTCAGAACTGTCCCTGGCTTCTCTTCCTCCTGGGCCCGAAAGAGTTACTATTCTCTTTCTCATAGTGTGCCTCCCTCTGCCTACTGTCTGAGTGCTGAGCTAAGCCTGGCAGCCCAGAGACACACAGCATGAACAAAGGTGAGCTGAACATGGGCTAGAGAAGAAAAGTCTTTTCATAAGCAAAGATGTGAGCGGTGCTTGTTTCGGGGGTATGTAATTGCCCCTTTTAAAGCAGGAGCACATGCCATAATTGTCGGCATAGACTCCAGTAAGAGACAAGCAGTGAGACCTCCAGCCCCAGGGCAGTGTAAGCTTTCACCCACTGAATGTACAGCAGTTCCCTCCTCAGAGCCTCGGCTCCTCATCCATAAGTTATGATCGCTAGCTAAGGCCGTGCTAATTCTTATTAAGGCAGCTGTGAGCACGTGGGACCACATAGATACTAACTCTATAAACTGCTTTCAAGTTAGAAAGGGCGCCCCGGACCACACAGATAAAAATCTAGAACGTGTAGAGTACAAAGATGATGAAGTCTTTCTTTATCAGCATTAACCGCATGACATGAAAGTCCCAGGAGTTCCTTGAGTGGCAACCGCACTGCCAAGCTGTCCCCGTGAGTTGCCTCATGAGGGAGGCACAGCCCCAGTCTGGTTCTACTACTTGAGAGCCTCCGTCCTTGGGAAAGCTGCAATCTCTGTCTACGGAATGCAGATAAGACATGCCAGTCTACCTCACAGAGCTGAGATAAGCACCTAAGAAGGCATCCAGGCAATTGCAAGGACATGCCCAGCATGGGCAATGCACAGGTAAGTCAGTCATTCTTTTAGAATTGCCAGCTACAGTTGGTTATATTTCCTTACGCTGAGGCTCCAATTTACAACTGCATTGTATTTGTGCCCCCAAAAAGCATCCTGCCTTTTCAATTAATTTAATGGTATTAAGGGAAGGACAGGAAAAAGCTCAGGAAGTCATCACTTAAAAATCACTAAACATAATTTCCTTGTACTCCCCTGATTACATACGATGCTCCTGACACATTCAGCTGGAATCAAGGACGATTATCCTAAAACCTTTCAGTTGTCTATGGTAGCAGTTCCCAACCTCCCAAATGCTGAAACCTTTTAATACAGTTCCTCATGTTTTGGTGACCCCCCCTAACTGTAAAATTATTTTCGTTGCTAATTCATATCTGTAATGTTGCTACTGTTATGAATTGTAATGTAAATGTAATGTAAATCTGTATTTTCCAAAGGTCTTAGGCAGCCCCTGTTAAAATGACATGCCATCCCAAAAGAGTCACAACACACAGTTCAGAACCACTGATCTATAGAAGAGTCCAAGAAGCCAATCAATATAAGGTATTCTTTCCTAAATATAAATTTACTCACAGCCTTGAGTGCCAAATAGAAATTCAAAAACAGTAAGCTAAGGCTCTCTGTTTTTGGAAACAATATAAATATGCTAATTTATCTAACTGTATGTATATATGTTTTCATTAGACACTATAGGATTTTGTGAACAATAGCCAGCATTAAAACCTGTGTGAGACATTTTGAAATTTCCATAGGAGGGAATTTTCATGTATAGACTTACCTACTTATTTGGGTTTCTCAATACCAACATTATTAACATTTCAGCCAGAAAATCATTTGTTGTAGAGGGCTATCCTGGGCTGTTGTGAGTATTATAGACATGAGCAAAGCACCAAATGTAAACAGCACACACACTTGGCTATGATATGAGTATTCTAGACAGAACTAGATGTCACCTGAAAAAGGAAATCTGCAGAAAATAACCCAGGACAACTAACTTGTCTACCCTTCCTTTTTTTGCCTGCCTTGATGACATGTCCTGATACTCCTACAAAATCATTTAATCAAGCTCTATGAGAAAAATATAGCTGTCTTTGTTGTCTCTGACTACCATTCACACGTAATTGGTATTTATTTCCTTTTGATACTGATAGTAGATTTGGTGGTTATTACATTACAAGGTTGTTTATACATATGCTTGCAAACTTTGTCAGTACCAAGATTATATCAGACACAACCGGATCCCAAATTTCATAGAACCACACAAATGGAAATTCATGCAACACAAAGACACATGAGAACTGGAAGCCACACAGATAGCATCTTAATAAACATAATGTGTTACATGCCAACTAAAGCTTTAGTAAAACACTTACATAGCATGCACAAGCTCCAAAAACACATAAGATGCAAGCTAGAACTTAATAGATAAAAAACCAAAAAGAAAAAAGAAAAAGAAAAAGAAAAGAGAGAGAGAGCATCCGCCTGATGGGCAGTTAGTTTTTCATCACAAGGTATCAAACAGTACTGCTTTTCCACTATATTATTTTTAGAGAAAATTCATCTAGCATAAATGTGAAATGAGTTGTACATTAAACTATAAGTAATTCAATTTTAATTTATATTTTAATCTTATTGTAATAAATCAATGTAAGGAAATCACTGGTAACTGTAAAACACAGGAGGAAAAGAGAAAATAAATAAATAAACCTACAATTGCTCCTAAACACAACTGCATTTGCTAAAACAGATTAAGTTCCATTATCTGACAAGTTTGTATTATTCATCAGTCTCAATTATCTTGCTTTATTTGTGTAGTTATCTTAGCACTCATCTGCATATGGATTTTTTAAATAGCCTTTTAAAGCAAACACTGTGTTATCCAAATAACCAAACAACTACTTGGAATTGTCTAGAGGAAGCATTTGCTCATGACTGTTATGGATCAGAAATTTTCCACAGCATTTGAGGTTAAATATTTAAGGTTTTTAAGCTGTTTATTTGTTTTATAGGTGTTTGTGGTTAGGGTGGGTCCAGAGTGTTGGGGATTGAACTTAGGGCCACAGCCAAGCTAGGCATGAATTCAACCATTGAGCCCACTCTTGGGAGGAGCAATTCAAGTCACCTAACAGCCCTACACTAAGGAAAACAGGTAGCATCAAGTCAAAGGAGAAGGTATGTGTTTATATGCCCCAAGAACTTAGCATTCCTGGAATTTGAATGTGCTTATGCTACAGAGTCAAATGTGATTACAAATGAAAGTTCTTCATGGAAGTTATTCAGATTGCTTGAAGCCTCAAGGAGATTTTTAATCGAGTTAAAACAGCTTTCCTATGACAAATTGATGAATAGATATTGAAGTGTTATGCCAAAGACTGACTTCTTCACCCTTGCAAATGAGAGCCCTGTTAGCACACAAGGCTGCAGACACATGTGATGAAGGCACAATGTGCCTGCACATGCCACACTTGAACGAGTGATTCTAATAGTTGCTCATCACTCAATCACATCTTCGGTATCTAGAGTTACAATGAATTTTGTCACAAGGTTGGTAGCTTCAGATATTTCTAAACCTCTGAAATTATTAAAAACTATTAAAATTAGAGATACCCAGAGAATGGATAAACCATGGTAAGGGGAAGATACTCAACTCCTGAAGCTTACTAAAATATTGGGTATCCTTCAACTCTCTTCCTCTTCCTAAAAATCTATTACCAATACATTTCATGGTTACAGAAAGCCTGCTGATGCTGCGTTAAGAACAAATGGCTTAGTTTAAAATAGTCTAGAGCTAGAAAAAATTTGAGAAAGTTTTATATTACAGTCATGTTTACCCAATGAATATTAAATACTAGTAAACAAAACATGAGAAATAATTTAAATATAGCTCTGGTAAAAACATTGGAAACTACCAAGATTATTTTTTATAACTTGGGAAGTCTAGTTTGCTCTTTGTAGATATCCATGTTACAACTAACTTACCCTAAGTGAGAATTTTGAAAATATTTTCTAAAACTATTAGCCATCCCCACTAACAAAGCCCCTCAACAGCTAAGTACATGAAACTACATGGGTTCCCACATTAAGTACGCAGCAATGTCTCAGGCTTTCTAAAGTGCAGATTGTGGAAGAGACCTGATTCCCTGTGTATTTTAGGAATCAAATACCAAAATGAGCATACTCTTAGGCTCTTGTTACTTTCAATCATTGAATGAAAAGAAAAAAGAAAGAGGGATGGAGTTAAACTATTGCTTTACATAATGGTTCATGCATTGCACTGGGCATTTAAATACAAAAATATTGCAATAAGGTTGCAATGTTGCAAAATGCTAACCAAAAAGTAAATGAAAATCCCATGCACTGCACATAGCACCCCTTAGTAACATGCCAGGACATAGGTGCAGTAAGTTACAGAAGAGACAAACAAATATGTAGATATATTTTTAATGTGAACCATAAAACTTACCCATTCTCACCATAAATCTTTTGAAAGAGTCTAAGAAACCAAAAGACCAAAGATTAAAAAAAGACAATCACTCTCTCTAGTCATGATAGCTTCTAAGCAGTTAACATCTTTAACTTGAGTATAACTGGAAATGGGTGAATCTGAACAAGCTGGCCCTTAATATTTCTTAATATTTAAATTTCAGTCAGTCTCCAGGAACACAAGTCAAATAATAACAACATTTTCATAATTTATCCCGAGTCAACAAATTCATAAAACAAGCCCTCCCCTTGCTGGGAACAAAGTTAGATTTAGGGCCACCCATTGTATTTAGCCTAGTCAAATTTGCCCATTCCCAACTTACAGTGAATGGAACAGCTATCAGAAAGTTGCATGGCTCATGTTATCAAAATGGTCACAACTACAAACATAGTTTGACAGACTCATGCATTTTAATGGTGCTTGCACTGAACTTTATAAATAAAAATGCAACAAACTGATAGTCCAAGAAACCTAAGATCAACAAGAAAAATCAAGTTAAATAAAATCTGCAATGACATATTTTAAGAAAATGCGTAGCTAAATAAAAGACACTGCAAAATGTGATAAACACGTAAAACCACAACTAAACTACTACAGAAATGCTAGAGACATGAGGAGAAAAACTTGCAAACACAATTAGAAAATATTTTGAATCCAATTTCACATTGGACCATAACAGTGGACACTTCCAAGCCAGGGGCAAGCTTTATATATACCTTCTCAAATCATC
Organism: Phodopus roborovskii; assembly: GCF_943737965.1. Lineage (NCBI taxonomy): Eukaryota > Metazoa > Chordata > Mammalia > Rodentia > Cricetidae > Phodopus > Phodopus roborovskii. The sequence goes on from NW_026126511.1 coordinate 17,424,139, forward strand.
CTAAGACGTGTAAATATGGAATTGCACTTCTTCCACGAAATGACTAAAAGCTTCTCAAAGCCAAATCATGTTTTACAGGATGCTTCAAAACGGCACACAGCATGCAGAGCTGAGGAAACTGATGCGGCTTTTTTTTTTTTTTTAAAGGAAATTTACACAAGACCATCACAAGCCAAATCCTTGCAGAAACACACTCTGACCTCTCAACCATCAGCCGCTTCCTGTGCCTAAGTCTGCTGGCCTCCCGGATGGCCTCCCACTTCTGTAGGTCAGCCTCGCTGCAGGGTCCAGGCTTGAAGCTGGTGGGAGGCACAGCAGTCCCCAGCTTCCAAGACTGGATCTTGCGAGCCAACATGTCATCTCTCTTCTGTCGATAGGAAGGAACTAAGACTCTACAGCTACTGCTTTTCTCTTGGGGTGGGCGTGTCCTTTCGAGCGCACAGAGAAATTTCGCTTGGATTTCCGGAGGCAGGGTCCAGGGTTCAGGGAAAGGGACCGGCTGGTATCTATCCGGGGCCCCAGACAAGGGCACTTCATTCTTCTGTGCTGGGATCCGTCGAACAATCATGTCATCTTTTTCTAAATCTGGAAGCACAAGCTCACCTTCCCGACACTGCAAAATTATATCTCGTTCAAAAGCATCATCTGGCTCGGAGAACCTTCGAAAGTCTTCGAAGGCTCGAAGGACACACGGATTTGCATGGAAAGCCCTGGTTTTTCTAACAAAGAAATCATCATTTTCTAAATCAGGATCCAGGGCTGGCAGCTCAAGGTCATCTGCTCCATAGCCTGGTGTGTGAGAGAGAATTTTTCTGCGAGTTATGAGCCTTGGGCCAGAGGTAGGATCGATTTTGACATTTGGTTCCGAAGACAAGATGTCATCAGAGTATGTTTGAAGGGCCTGAAGCAATAAAAACTGACTGAAGCACAGAAAAGAAAAAGGAAGAGAGAACAGTATTAAGTATGAGGAGAACGGTAACTGGTCAGGAGACAAACCAGCACTTATGGGGTGAATTATTAGGAGCCATGGGAGGGAGGGAGCATAACAGACAAGACACATACTCAGAGCTCTTCTCTGTGACTTCCTGGGTGTCATCTAAAGAAACAACAACACTTTATATTCCCCAGGAATTGTGAACACTATCGGGAACAAGGGGCGGATTGTGAACACTATCGAGATTTCTAACTCCAGTCAAGCGTGCCTCCCAGGCACCGGCACAGACACCATTCCCTGTACTTTCTAAGTCATTCTCCATAGTGGCCTCATCCCCCTCCCTAGAGAAGGCCACGTGATCTTAGTGCCGAGATGGCCACAGTGCACAGCATGGTTATTAGAAATAACCAAGTGCTCTAGAGTCTTCTAAGAGAGAGACCCTGAGGCTTGGTTTGGATCTCCCTTCCAGATGTCTATCTAAGAGTTCCCTTTCTCCACTCAACAACAGTAAATTGAAGTCATATTTTAGAAAGCATTTTTGGGATGCATTTTCGAAAGAATTCGTGCACATAAATATTCGCTGCCTTGCACATTATTGCATTAATAGCATGTTGACACCTATAGACTTTGTAGCGACACTCAAGCAGAAGGCAGTGTGCTACACACTGTGCCTTTATCCTGAGTCGTTAAGTTTCCACGAGTCAGTGGTCGGGGCCCAGGTTAATGTAGCAGCAGCAGCAGCCAAACAAGGTGTCCAAGGTCAGTCACAAGCAGGTAGCTCATACAGACAGGTGCACCTGGACTCCTCCAAGGCACCGCCGGTCCTCCTGGCTGCATGGGTGTCCTGTGACCTCATGGCATGCTTGGTGGCTCGCTCCAGCACGAGTGAAGGCCTTCGGTAGCTGCTGGCTAACCTATGCTCTGCCTTTTCTAGTCTACTAAAAAGGGTGGAGCTTCTGAGAGAGCCCAAGGCCTCATCCTCAGAGTCGGAATTCCTTCTGCCATCAAGTGACATGGAGAACAGAGGAAAAAGAGAAGCAGAGAAAGAAATGGAGAATATGAGCTCTGAAACCCATGCCAAGTTAGATATCTTAATGTCTAGAATCAGAAGGACTATTTTTGTTTTGTTTTGTTTTATCCTGCTCCTGCCATGGTTTAATAATAAAAACACAGGCTACAGGGACTTTATTAAGAAAAGATAAAAAGTACCCCCATTTTTTTTTTCTTTCAAAGACAGGGTCTTATTCTGAAGCCTAGGCTTCTTCTGAACTTATTTAATTCTCCTGCCTCAGCCTCCAGAGTGCTAGGTATGTACCCCCATGTTGAGTTTAAACAAGTTTTTTTTTTAATTATGAAAGTTCTACAGATGTTAGAGGACAAATGAACCTTTTTCTATCCCTAACTGAAAAAACAAGACGCAGGATGAACCAGGCCAGGGCAGAGAACAAACACCGGGGACCAGGAACATGCACATGGACAAACCTGAATCCCTGAAATTCCTTATACCATGGCTTATAAGTCTCTCTCTTTACTTTTTTCCAGTTCATATCTTCAGGAGTCCAACATTTGGGGAGAAACTGATCAAAAGAACCCCCTGGGCTTGGCATGACTGGACTCAGCTTTCGCACATAGAGATCATCCTTCACGAGGTTGGGGATGCGCATGATCTTTTCTTCCTCCTCTTCCAAATAACAAGAGGAGGCAGAAGTTTCTTGGACTGTGTGCCAGCGTTCCATCTTGGGACCCCAGGTCCTCCTCTGGTTACTGTTCAAAATATCCAACCACGTTAAGATACTGTGTAAGCAGCCGGTGGCACAGAACCCAAAGGGCATGCACTCCAGCTCACAAAGTTTGCACCCCTGTGAATGAAGCAAATTAACTCCCAGTCTCAACACCACAGTTCCTAGGACCAAATTAAGGTATCACATCATCACCTCACTTTATAGTTAGAGAAAAGCTAGGTACACAAGGCTGTGTTATAAGGAAGACAAATTCTAAACAGAGTGGGTGTTGCTGTCTCAATTCAATCAGTAGCATGATAGGTACCCAGACCTGGGACAAATATATTTCTGACCTCGTCAGTGTGTGCATCCCAGAGGCTAACATATCACGAGAAAATGCTTGAAGACGAGAGCTGAAAGCAGTAGTTTGAGAACTGAAACCCTCAGGTCTCCTTTTCACATGGAATGTACGGTGGGCTAAGTCATCCAAAATCACACCAGGCAAACCTCCACCTACCAGCGGGGTCAGAGCCGCTGTCAGAACCACACAGCAGAGGAAAGAGGGATTTGAGAAATCATCGTCTGCTCTGCTAATTTGATGGGAAATTAAGGGTTTCTTTTCATGTCCACCACTATCCACAAAAATAAAAAAAGAAAAATAATGGAAGGAAAAACTGACGGGCTCACGATAGAGCACATCAGTGGTCCAGTAAAGCTGAAACACACCAGTAAACTGAAAGAATGCGTCTAAAGGAAGGCCCTAGCCATCGGATGAAGTTCTGAAACACAACAACTGTCTTCAGTGCACGTATGACTGAAAATAGAGGCAGGAGAAGGAATCCCCATTAGAGGTATGAGTCAACTACACTTTAGGAGCCTTTGCCTTAACCATGTTAAATAGCCCGCAAATCCAGAAAGCAAACTGAACTCCATAGCCATATCACATGACGTTACCTTGAAAATGTTCCATCTGTCTCTGTGTAGACTGGGCTCGCCCAGCTTCTTCTGTTATCCTCGCTTTTGTCTGGCCTTTTCTTTCTCAACGGTGCTGGCACGTAGGATGGCTGTTTGCTTTTGTTAGGCAAGAAGCGATTGAATGGTTGAGCAGACTTTGGTTCAATAGCTGAAATCCTTCGATAGGACATATCATCTTTGTTATACTCCTGCATTTTGGATGTAAACTCCCAATCTGTGTCACTTTCGAAACCTAAGAAGGCACAAGAACTTGCTTTACTCTCCAGCATATTCCCGCTAAGACCCCTCCCCCCAGCATAGCCTCTTCTCCCTTGGAAACCTAGCACTGCCACTAAAAGGCCCGAATATTTTTAGAACTTTGTCCAGAAGTTGTGATAAGACCCATGAGGAGGGACTGGCTTTCCCTACTGGAGGCACACACAGTTCATTCTTCTGCTGTGGTCCATGATAAGCAGGTAAGTCCCCAACCCCCTGCTCAGTCCCTTCTCTGCCCAACCTTCTTCAACACATGTGATAAAATCTAGCAATCTTGTGAGATAGCATAACTCTACAGGACCTCAGTAATGTAAGAAAGGGCAGGAAGTTACAGGAAACAACAGGTAATCGTAGAAACTGAAGGAAGACTGCACCACACTCAACAGTGACAGATAGACCCCTGGAAGGTCACACATATGGACAAGGATCCTACATCATAGAGAACAGACTAGATGACATCTGAAGCCCTAACAAATTAAAGCTTATGCCCACAAAAGAGCACGGTACTAAAAAGGGTCCCCCCTCTAGTAAGCAAAGGAACAATAATGGGAATCAGGAATTTCGAGTAAGAATTTACTTAAAAGCAAACTTAACCACAAAGAAAAAAAAAAAAAGCCCTTTTTATAGATGCCAGTGACAGACACAAATAATACTACATTCTCCAGCTGAAAAAACAACAAATGTAGATGTTTTAAAACACGAGAATAGAATAACCATATAGATCCAAAAGGAGTGATCGTCCCTGCCTTCGTTGGTCCCTGCCTCAAGTGCATCTCTGAAACACAGGGAGTTGGCAAATCTTGCTCGCTTCCTCCCAGCAACAGAAGGCAACTCCAACTCTGCCCATAGCTACTGGCCTTCTGCATGCCTTCCAGGTTAAAGTGACCTAAAAGCAGCTTGCCTTTGTCACCTGCCAGGCAGGAATGTACAGTAAACAATGCCAATATGGTTCAAAGAAAGTGATCTGACACAGCTGTGCCTCAAGAACAGGGAAGAAAAAACAGTCTGGCAAGAAGGGAAGACTGGCTTGGTAGCCATGGCCGGGATACCGGAAGTGATTAAGCTACTTCTGTTTTCTTTTGCTTTGTTTTTGACACTTACCGAGAGAGAGAGAGAGAGAGAGAGAGAGAGAGAGAGACCGAGACCCTCTCCTTATCAAAACTACTCGAGAAATTTGAAAATCACAGACTATTTGGCTTTTGAAATAATAAACTTAAGAATCTTATTTAGCTAATAGTTTTTATTGGTACGAATATCACTCCTGATACGTTTTCATACAAAACTCATAAAATGCACAATTTTCTAATCCTAAAAATATTATCCTAATTATGGTTACCACCCACTATAATTGTGTAGGCAGCAGAATTTAATAGAGTAGTCACAGAAAGGATTCATTGTCCTGGAACCCGCCTCCCTCCCACTATCCTGCTTGTAACTGTCCAGACATCTACAGTCCTCAAACAAGGTCCCCTTGCAATGTGACCATGGGGCCCTCTGATTTACGTCACACACACCAGGCACGGGCCCACATAGCAAAGGAGACTCAGATCTTACACCACCGATTCTCTGTGTTTTGATGATAAATCCACACATGCCACAAAGCCACAACCTTTCCCGCTGTTACTCTTTGACAGGCAGATAGAAAGAAGTTCAAACAGCGCATGCCATAGGCTCCTCCTCGGTCAGTTAAAAGGAACACAGTGGGTTGAGATTTTTCAGGCTCAGTTTACAACTTTAATTACTCGGCTGAATTACAAACTTAGATTTCTTTCCTTACAGATATGATCATTTTCATCTGCGCTCAGAAAAAGCCAACAAAAACAGTGGCACTTACAAAGGTCAATACTAAAACTGTTCGCATATTTCTGCTATCACTGCTCTAAAAGTTAAAGAATTTAGTTTTGCAATCATGCTTCACTGGCTTTTACCTTCTTTTCCTGATGTTTGAGATTTTGCATAATAAAAATCTTGGGTAAAGTATGTCCACAATAAACAAACCGAAACCCTCAAGGATAGAAAGAAGTTCCCAGTCAGGGCTCCCATTTCTTTCCTGATAGTGATGATGCTTGGAGCACAGAAATACTTTTAAAAGGGAAAAAAACCAAAAACCAAACAAACAAATGGTCTTGGAAGTGATAGGGTTTAAACATGAGCATCTCATGGATGTTGGACACAATGCTCTATTGCTGACCTATTGCCTAAGTTTTTGAAATGTTATCTGTGGTTTCTACTTAGCCATACTAAATCCAGACTACCTAGATATTTAGAAACTATTAATACTACCCAGGAGTCACAGGGATATACATGCAGTTCTTTTTTTAAATTTACTTATCCTTACTGATTTTGTGTGAATGCATGTGTGTTCATTCTCACCATAACACATATGTGGAAGTCTAAAGACAACTTACAGGATTCGGTTCTCTCCCTGTTTATACTCTGTGGGTCCCAGAGATGGAACTCTTGATTCCATAGCAAGAGGTGCTTGCTGCTAAGCCATCTTGAAAGCCTCAAAGACATACATGACAATGATGGATTTGACCTCAAGCTTTCAAGTTTGAATGGAAGGTCCTTCCCACAGCAAGAATTGGATTAATTCATTCTCTCGAGTGTGTTCTGTATTAAATTACAATATAGACAACTACTAGAATATGCTTCCTACATCCATGTTACCCAGTCAATTAAAGTTTAGAGAAAACTGTTAAAACACCTTTCCTCTTTCATATTTCTTAAGATTTTCTGGTAAAATTAAGACAAGAAAGAAAAAAATAGTTGGGAGGTAGAAAGGAGGCTCTACAGACTCTTGTGCACTTTGTGTTTAGATATATGAGTTAACAGTCCTTATTAGATACCTATTGCTAAGCCTCTATCTGCAGAGTGTCTGACTGACAAAATCCAGTCCCAGTAAGCTCAGTGAGCCATCTCCTCACAAGTCCTGTCCAAAAAAAGGAAACTGGCATTACTATGAGGTTTGACTGAGGGAAAAGTAAAAAGCAAAACAAAATTTAAAAACCACCTAAAACTCATGGCTTTATGAAAATCTATGTCTTGGTGAAGTCTTTGAACTATTTCCATCCCTACGTTCTCTCCTCAGCCATTTCCTCTTCGTATGCAAACGTATAAACCCATATCCCAAGTCACAACGCACCTTCCTTCCCACCTCTAAGGGTGAGATCTGAGGAGCAGCTGGTCAGTGATTTAGACCCCAAGGAGTCCAAGCTTTCAAAGGAATCTTCCCTCCTATGGCTGCCTGGAGGGGCAAGAAAGTCTCCTCGGTCAGGGCACCAGGTGTCACCGTAGCCACTGTCCCGGCCACTTCTTTTCAGGCAGCTAGACTCCTCAAGTGCCTGCAGGAAACATACAAAGATCAGGGATGAACATGAACTTTCAGAAGTGCAAACGTTCTGATTAATTAGACAGTCCAGTTGACAAGATTTCTCTGTCCAGCAAAAGAAAAATAAATGTTAAAAACACATCTCTTTTGTCCACAAACTATGACTGGTGGGTATTCAAAATTACACATAATAATACGATCCCTGAAATTATTTCATATAGTTATATCATCAATACATAAGATGAAAATACTAATAAGAACAGCCTTGAAGTGCTGGGCAATTATTTATATTTTTGTCTGGTAGAAAAGATGAATGAAATCAAAGAGAAAAAAAGGGAGGCACATCTTTAGGATGTTTTATTCTCGCTCCAGGAAATATCCGAGGTGGTTTATGCTAAACATAAGACCAGAGTGACTTCTGTTATCCCATCTGATCTCAAAAAAGAAAAAAGATTCTATTGTTTTAAAGAGCAGTTGGGTATGCACATCACAGAATTTGTTTATTTTCATGATGATGCAACCTAGATTGAGACACCGGCAGCCAGGCTGCCTTTCTTTTGGAGTCAAGGGTAGCATACAAGCTTGCAGGCTATAAAACTTACCTTCTTAGACGGCAATAAGATAGTTCTTTTGGCTCTTAGGTGAATAAGAGATAAACAGAAACACAGCAAAAGATATTACATCTCAGTTTATACCTTACGTAGAACTTTCCCAAAATAAGCCATTTTAATTAACACACCTCTGAGATCCAATGCCAAACCTAATTGACCTCTTAAAACTTAGGACATAAATGAAAATCAACAAAGTTAACCTTGGGTGACAAGTGAAAGAACATAAGAATAGCAAAATATTACATGCAAGCTTGGATTAAATCATGGTTTAACTTTTAAAAACTATATTAAAAAAATAGTTAGAGACCACAGGAGACTCAATAATAAATGATGAAGAATGTTGATGAGATTTTTTAAGTATCTATTATAGCTACACAGAAAAATATCCTTACCTTTTTATTGTTAATTTGTTCATTTAAATTAAGAACAATCTTATTTTACGTATCAATCTCAGTTCCCTCTCCCTCCAGTCCTCCTATTCCCCCCCACCATATCTGCATCCCAGCCCCCATCCACTTCTCAGGGAGGGTGAGGCCCCCCATGGGGGATTATCAGAGTCTGTCACATCATTTGTGGCAGGACCAAGGTCTTCCCACTGTGTCTAGGCTGAGAGAGTATCCCTCCATAGGGAATGGGCCCTAAAACCTCATTCATGTACTAGGGATAAAAATATTCTTACTCTTAAGAGATGGAGTCTGAGAATACAGGAATGAGGTATGGTATCTGAATTCGTCTTCAAATGGTTAAGAGAAGACACCGATAGATGGTAGATACTATTAAATAAAGCCAAAATGCAAACACTACATCCGGCAGTAATGGTGTGAGGTTTCCAAGTGTTACTGTCTTAACATTTTATCATGAATACTTTCAACATATGAAGTAGGGCTGGCAAGTGCTCATGACAAGTAATTAGCAGCTGTTTCAAGCAGACCTCTGCCAAGTCAGATGCATCAATCCATGAGTCAATTGTCCTACAAGTGTTTGAAATGCCAAGAACGGCTAGTACGGAGACTGCACACTAGTGTTAAACTTGACATTCTGGCATTAAAAATACCAGTATCTACCTTTCACCTGCCACTTCAGCAGATGGGGACGTCAAGCTTAGTGACAAGAGGCTACATCTCAAAATACAAGAGTAGCATTTTAAAGTAAATCTTTAGTTTCATGGGGTTTCATCAACAGACTTTTTGAAACCCTCAGAGTTAACACATGACTTCTGACGTCATCAGCGTTAACATGACTGATAATGAGCCATGTGGCCTGTTATAAATAACCCTAGTCTGGCCCTGTAGCCCGGTTTCTGAGGACTTCACCCTGACAAGTCCCCCAAAGTGAGTCATCCACAACTTATAATCTGACTCAAATACAGCAGCTTCCTCTGAGTACTGTTTCATTGCTGTTTCCAATCGGCATCATCCCTGCAAGTGAACTGGGAAGGTACGCTTGACACAACACCTTTATTTTAAAAGAACCGGTACAAAACAAACGATAGCGTCCACGTGCCCCTCCTATCTACTCCCACCAGATAATGGAATAGGACGCAACCACAGATTTACCTACAGAAAACAAGTCTTGACCATCCTGACTTTGACACTGATGACTTTGAACAGCCTTTAAAGAGGCATTCCTAGCACAGACTCTGCACTGAGGTTACTCATCCTGAGTCACTGCCATAAAAAGCAGGAAAGGCTATAAAGAGCGCTAGCCCGCGAGCCCGTGTGCCCTGTAGCTTCTAACCGCCTAGCTCCTTAGTTCAAACAGCTGTGAAATCAGGTTTCCCTTGTACCCACAACTCCCTGCAATTCTCTCACCAGAGCCTCACCCTCTTCCATGGCAGGGACTGACCTGCCTTCCGTTCTCAGGCAATTATGCTTGCTGGTAGGTGAGTCAGTCATTCCCCAACATCTAGCGCACGATAGATGATGGATGCATGGCAATATCTCAACTACTATCTCCAACTAATTCCTCCCAAACATGTGAACAGAACTACTAACTCTTCTCTGAGTGTTCATGTACACATACACCGCACATGTGTGGATGCACATACATGTGAAAGTGTTCATGCACAAGCAGGCATATGTATGTAGAGGTCAAAGGTCAATCTCCAGTGTTGTTTTTTTTTTTTCAAGAGACATCCACCTTGTATTTTCTTTTGTTGTTTTGTATTTCTTGAGACTGAGTCCGGGTGTCTTATTAGTCCGTACTTTGTCCAGCAGACTGTAATGCTGTGAGGCCCCAGAATCCTGCTGTCCTTGCCTTCTCAGTGCTGGGACTGTGTGTGTGTATCCCCATATTCCACTTTATTGCATGAATTTGGGGGTCAGAGTCATGTCCTCACGCTTGTACAACAAGCATTTTGCAAACTGAGCTATCTCCCCAGACCTAAAGTAATCATCCCTTACAACTGAAGAAAAGAAGTGTAACCCCATACCGTCATAATGTACTCATGGCCAGATGCAGCCAACGTATATTTTAAAACATGGGTAGATAAAGGCAAAGGCAATTATTCTTATCATGTCCAAGTAATCCTCTGCTCTAATAACAACATTTATTTCATACTCACAGTATGTCAGAAACACTAAATATCTTTGTTTAATCATTAGAAAAAAAAGTCTTACAAAGCAAGTACTACTATATAAATGGTGTTTTATCATTGTGAGCAACTGTTTTCTTCCAATTCTTACAAATGCCATGGATAAATTAGGAAACCAGAGGGATAGTTTTCCATCTAGGACCCTACAAATGAAGTTTTGTGGGGTTTTTTTTTGGGGGGTGTTTTTGTTTTTAAACAAAATCACTGTGTTTTGGACTCAACATTTGGTCCTTCTCAAATAGTTCACAAGCTTCAAATGCCTGTTGCAATGATCTCAAAACATGAAAGTGCACAAATGCATATACAAACAAGGGCTCTGGGCTTAGCAGTTAAGAGCACTTGCTGCTGTAGTTCCCAGCACCCACATCAGGCAGCTCACAACCCCTGTAACTCTAACCCCAGGGTACCTGATGGTCACCAAAGTCAGCAGCATTGTCCTGTACACACACACACACACACACGCACACGCACACGCATGAGCACTTGTGTATGTGTATGTGTGTGTGTGTGTTTACAATTTAAAACATCAAACAGGAACAAACTTTAAAATCTCAGGAGTCAATCATAATGCATGCCTTCAATCGCAGCAGTTGGGAAGTAAAGGCAGGAAGATCAAGAGTTCAAAGTCATCCTGGCTACACAGCAAGTTGGAGATAACTTACATCACTTGAGCATATCTTAAAACAAGAAAAATTTTATCAAGATTCACTTAATATTTATTACTCTTCAGTGAACACTAGCAGCATGATGATATTGGAATGTGGTCACTAGATAATTATCCATAAGAAATAGTAGATTAATACAAGGAAACTGAGTAACTCCTATAAATGTTAGTAGCCCTAAAAGTGCCTTTTACTGCAGATTGAGCTCATAACGAGTATAGAAACAGTTAAGTTATACAGTGTATAAAAAGCAATGTGTGTGTCATCAAATTACCTAAAATTAGGGACATAAAATTCTATACCTTTGAACCTGCTGTGGAACAGATTATTCCCTGAAAGAGGCACATTAAGCCAGAAAATGAGTAGCCAACATGCCGACTTATCCCTGTCTAGAAAGGAGCACAGACGACCTCCATGTCTGCTGCAGAGAGGCTGAGAGGTGACAGGAAAGAGCATGATGAGGTAGAAGCATGTGTCACAGTAGTCATCTCATACAGATGGACTTTGTTCCTTACCTTAGTCAAAGCTTGTCCTAGCAGAGTCTCAAAAGCTTTCAGATTGAGGTAGGGACCATCATAGTAGGGGTTATTTTGTGCTTTTCTTCCAAGCCAGTACAAAGTTATCAAAACCTAAATGACAAGAAAAAGATCAGTGGATTTGTGAGTGAGTGAGTGTGTGTGTGTGTGTGTGTGTGTGTGTGAGAGAGAGAGAGAGAGAGAGAGAGAGAGAGAGAGGGTGCACACAGGTCCCACGGGTGTAGAGGATATAGGACACCTTCCAGAAGCTGAATCTACATTTGTTTTGAGGCAGGACCTTCTCTATTGCCTGACATTCCACTAAGTACGCCTGGCCCATGAGTTTCTAGGTGATTCTTCTGTCTCTGACTCCCATCTCACCCTAAGAGTGTGGCTTCCAGAGATCCAGCTCAGACCACCAAGTTTGTATAGTGAGCCCTTTTACCCACTGAGGCACTTCCTTGGCCCACAAGTGAAAAAAAAAAAATTATGTCAACATTTTCCCAACAAAGCTACCTAATAAACAACTAAAGTCGGTAATTCTTTGATGGGAGATGCCATTATGTATATACGTTTCTCATACTGGTTAATAATAAAGCACTGTTGGCCAATAGGAAAGGAAGATAGGAGGGACTAGGAGACAAGGAGGAAATAGGAAGTAGTAAGGAGGGTCAAGATGGAGAGTCTGAAGAAAGCAGTATGCCGCCGGCTCCCCGGTAAGAGAAATACATAGATCAGCAGAAATGGGTTAATAATTAAGGCAGAGCTAGCCGATAAGAAACAAGTAACAGGGCCAACAGCATTGTATCAAATACAGAGTCTCTGTGTATTATTTGGCGGCATGGCGGCGGGACAAGACCGGGAGGCGGCAGGCGGAAAAACCCATACTCGTTACAATTCTTAGCTTGCCCGATGAGCATATTTTAAAATTTTTTTTAGTTTTTAAATTTTAAATATTTTTAAATCTAAAAACTGTTACTTTTAGATATTCCTCTATAATTGTACCATATTAAGTGTATGAATTACCTAAGGATCTTAAGCAATCATGTCGACCCTTAATGTCTAATTTGATGGCCTCCTGCTTGCTCCCTTAAAACTTTGAAATTGAGTTTGATATTTACAAATTAGAAATATAACAACCAGTCCCTGAAACCTAATCTCTCTTATGGTAAAGTCAGTTCTACATAAAGTCTAACGATGAATTATAATACATACACTTAGACTAACTGGTTGGTTTCTAGGTGAATTTTAATTACAAAAAATGACACAGAGTATATTCTTAGATCCATTAAGACTTTACAGAACATAAAAACTATTTATAACACTCCATTAACTATAGCTTACATTTTTCAGTCTCCTGTCAGTCTCTTCTTGCCTGTAAAGAAAGAGAACATATTGATTAAATAATATCAATGGACTTTAAATTATTAACTACAACTAAAAATTCATTTTCATATAAAGATCCATCCATCAGTATTAAAATCACCTTGGCCATTCAGAAATCTTAGAGAACATAGCACAAGAATTTTCCCACAGCCATTTATTATTTTTTTTTAAATTGCTCTGTTTCTAATTTTATCCAGGATAGTCTGATGAGTTATATTCAGTTTTCTGTACGTAGTGTTCAAATCCAGTCTGAAGCTTTTTAAGCAAACATCGAAGTGTGCTCATGAGAAGAAAATAGGGAAGGACACACCAGAAAGGCGGAAAGCAAACAAGGGCTTTGCACTAAGTTCTCCACCCACCCACCGTCCTCAGGTTTTTCACCCAAGAAACTCTCTACAAACCGCTTAGAGAACCTGGCCCTTCAGAAGTTGACAAGTACAGTTTCAAAATGGGCCATGAAGCAGCAGTGGGACCTGAGGATTCAACCCCGTTATTGGGGAAGCAGAGGTAGGCAGATCTCTGTGAGCTCAAGAACACTAGGTCTAGTGAATTCCAGCCAGGGCTAGCTAGTGATACCCTATAGAGCAACCAAAAAAAAAAAAAAAACAGCCATGAACTTTGACCTGGAGAGTCTGAATGTCAGACATTTTTTTGTTGGCCTGTAAACAGCATGATGCTTACGAGAAAGTCAAAAGGAAACAGGTACCACCTCCATTTTCAAGAGACTTAACGGTGTGAAACAGACAGATGGGGCCTCCTTCAAGTACTCATGCATTTTCCATCATTACCAACAGGGCATCAGTCAGAAGCACTGCAGGAGCCTGAACTAGGTGGCATCTAAGATAGCTTTGCAGCATAACTGTAAGTAGTAAAAAGAAATATGCACCTGCACTTGATACCTATACACATACACACACACATATGTATGGAATATAGTTTATACATCAAACATTATAGACACAGTCACTCATACAGAGAAAAAGAAAACCAAAGCGAGAATGAATACAAAGACAAACGCTAAACTCAGCTTTCTTTATAACGCTACCTTTATACGCTACCTTTTCACAGAGCAAACATGAAACAAAATGGACGTATGCAGCTCCAAACCTGACCCCCAAAAAGCATCAGCAGGAAAATTCATAAGCCCTCGCATTGCTGGTGCATTAATACTCTGACCCTAGTTCAGGGCATCTGTATAAACTAAATATGTCCGTTGTCCACAAGCCAGTAACTCCATTTCCAGGTTAAGGCTCAGGAACAGTGTTTTTATTTGTTTAGCAAAAGTCAACACAGGAGACTTTCTAGCATCCTTATATTATAGAATATGGACACAGTGAAGTACTAAATGGCCATGGGATTGAACAGCCTGAAACTTCATTCAGCCATATGGTTCAGTATCACAAGCATTGGGAAAAGTAGAGGACAGATAATATGAACACATTAATATATAAAAGTCAGAGATTGGTACCCTTGGGACGGACGACAGGACAGGCAAGTGGCAGAGAGCAAGGGTTCCTCCACTGCTGGGAATTTGAATTTTGGTCTGGACACTGGCTACCTGTGTTTTCTTCCCAAGGAATCTTTGAGCTATACATTTATCACTTTATGGGTTATTAAAACAAAAGCAAAAACATGGACTCTGGAATTACACTCAAGTCTTTGTGCTTGAAGGGCAAGAAGTTTATCAACTGAACTGCCTCCTGGGCCCTTGGGAGTCAATCTGTGGGTTATACCATACATACATTTTTCTGTTTGTGTACTATACTTCAAAAAATGATCTGGAGAAACTTCACAGCTGAAGTGCTCAAATTATAACTTACGCCTTCAATTAAGAGAAAGTCATCTTGCAAAATTGAATGGCATTCTGTTTTAGAAATTGGAAAGTGGGGTTAGCTATCACTAGAAGCTTTTGTGAACTTGTAGCCCATTGTTCTGATGATGAGCAACATATCACTTCAAACAGTAAACTATCCATAGTGCGAACATACCACGTAGTCTTAAAGATGTATAGGCCTCAAAGTGACCCCACTTTATCATACGCACACTCGAGCATCAGGGATCCTAGAGCCCTCTTGAAGACCCACCCACCTCCTTTCAATAGCTTGCAATCAATGGTTCCAGTCCATCTGGCTGTGACTTTTTATAACGATAAGAAATCTTTGGGAACGCAAGGCAAGGCTATTCTGTGTCAGATCCAACAGCAGTGACCTTGCGTTTTTGCCCTTCACTTTACATTCCTTTCTAAGTATGAGCATTTACAACGTGCT
Source organism: Phodopus roborovskii (assembly GCF_943737965.1). Classification (NCBI taxonomy): domain Eukaryota; kingdom Metazoa; phylum Chordata; class Mammalia; order Rodentia; family Cricetidae; genus Phodopus; species Phodopus roborovskii. The sequence goes on from NW_026126511.1 coordinate 17,439,389, forward strand.
CCAGAACACAGGCACACAGGCCAGCCAAATTAGCTTCCTATCACTGAAACTCATAATGCCAGGAATTCACATGGCCCTAGATTGCCGGAGTAGAGTTCACACTGACACGCACACCGTAGTGGGTGGCCACAGGGCACACCCCTAAGACCTTTTAAACTGACAAGTAGAAAGGGGAAGCTCAGGGTAACAAGAGACTACACACGGCAGGATGGAAAATAAAGTCTGCCTAACGTGAGTGGGTCCACCTGAACAATGTGTCCAAACTGGACATGGCATGACATGACACATGCTTTGAAGGGAGCATTTTAGGGACAGATGTAGCTCCCATGGGCTGGCTCTATTTATTTGGACCATTTACTTTCAGAATTTCCATTTCCTATTGATAAACTAAAGATAATATCCCATTTCAACAGATAAGAGGAAATGTTAACCTCCTCGACACTAGTTCTTAGAATGTGACCCGGGGAAGGAAGTCTGTCTTCTCTCCAGTCTTCACACAAGAGCCTCCCAGGGAAGTCCCGTGCTGGACCCTGACATTTAAGCTGCAGGTAGCCTAACACAACACTCCCTAACTTCATCTTACTCCCTCCTTATCTTACATCATCACCATCTTCTGGCAGCATGTGTTTGTTTTTGTGGTGGTGAAAACCGAACCAGGTAGTGCATGTTAGGCAAGCACTCTAGCATTGAACATATCCTCTAGTCCTGCATTTTTTTTTTCAATCTTTTTGTCCAATATGAAAGTATAAAAGGTTCTGTGTGGTGTTTTCCAGTACTGCCTCTAGTACAGGAATAAAGGGTCTGCCTACTTGGGAAGTGCATAGAAGTATTTCATATCATCAGCATAGTACAATTTGCACACATGTTCTCATTCACTGAATGCATTTTTCTAACTTTTCTCTGAAAGGCAGGTTGGCAGGAAAAGGTCTAAACACAAACACCTAGGACAGTGGTCTTCAACCTTCTACCATATAGTTTCTCACCTTGTGTGATGCCCAATATACATTTATTTTTGTGCTACTTCATCACTGTGATTTTGCTACTGTTATGAATTGTAATGTAAATATGTGTTTACCAATGGTCTTTGGTGACCCCTGTGAAAGGGTTGGTTGACCACCAAAGGGGTCATGACCCACAGGTTGAGAACCACTGATCTAGGAGCTTTTTTTTTTTTTTTTGGTAACATTCATATGATGTTGAAAAAAATAACTAAACTGCATTAGCTTACTCTCAACTTCTATCCAATTAGACTGATTCCACCACTACTCATAGTTAGGGTTGGGGGCGGGGCATACATTCATATACACCCATTGGGAAGCCAGAGGACTACACTGGCCATCTTCTGTTATGGCTCTCCACCTGTCTTGAGACAGGGCCTCTCAGTGAACCAAAATCTAGCTCTTTAGGTGAGTAGCTTGCCAATAAACTCTTAGGACCCACCTCCCAACTCCTAGGCCAGGGTTACCGGCACAAGCAGCCGTGTTCAGGTTTCCTGCTGGGTTCTGGGAATTCAAACTCAGGTCCCCAAGCTCACAGAGCTGCATTAAGCCACCTCCCCAGCCTCCAAGTTTCTCTGAAACTGCAGAAAAATAAAACTCTGCAAAACTGACTACTCATAACCAAACCAGTGACACACAAAAACATAAAAGCAGGCCAAATCTTGCGTGGTGGTAGCTCAAAAAAAAAAAATAATAGTCAAAGACTTAACTATGTAAAATAAAAAAATACTGTAAATAGGAAACAGTGGTAATATTCAGATAATATTTAAAACTGGCTATCTTGGATATACAGATAGCTTTTATCTAATCCTAAGACCATGCCCTAACTTTAACTACAACATTTAATGTTCACAAAATAGCAAATAGAGCTAATTACTCCATTGTGTTAATTGAATAGTACTGGAAATTCCTTTGATGCCTGACCAAGGACTGACACAGCTGTGTCTGTCATAAGCCTCCAAACTGTGCCGACTGTGGGCTCACACCGCTATCACCTAATAACTACATGGTATATGTAAAAACTTGGAAGTCATAGCATTGGTCCTTTCTTTACCACTCGAAGATTTTTAAACACTGAGTCAATAAAGAAGTAAATGAGAGATGCTCTCTCAGGCTCTTCGAAAAGCTGAGAAGGGAGGTCCTCCCATGAGGAGCCGACTTGGCTCAGAAGGTACTTCTTGGGGTCCCCTCTGCATGTATCCTTGCTCTCCTTTAACCATCTGCGAGAAAATGGTCTTGTAAGCTCACTGCTCCAAGTCCTAGCCTCACTGGGAATCAGTGAGATTCACACTTCTTCACCCAGGCCATGCAAGGAAATGAGACTCCCTATTGTCAGCATCCACCTCGAGTGCCAAGGGGTGGTAGCTGGAAGCTAGTCACCTTTTCCCTTACACAGAAGCCCGAGACATCGCTTTCAATACTCTTTCATCGTAGACCTTCTCTGACTCTTAAAAGGGACACCTTTACAGGAGGATCAGAAATTACATCTAGAAGAATGTAAAAACAATGGGTGAGGCATCCAGGTACGATCGTCATCCGCGTATCTCCACTGGCACCAAGCCAGCCCTCTCCACCCATCCTTGGCTTGCCAGAGTCTGCAGTGGCTACATGTCCTTACAGTTTTCCAAACCCTTGCCACTGGAGGGGGAAAAATGTCTATGCAGCTGAAAAAACCACTTCCATCATTATCTGATAGCAGTTTGAGAACAAAGTACTAATTTGCCAGTGTGTGCCAGCCAGCAGCCTCCTACTGCTCCATCCACAGTAGCTCTGAAAGTCTTTCTAAGAGCTAACTCTGGGCCCACACACAGCATTCACCACAGTGAGTGCCTTGCTTGTTCACCTCAGGGATGAGGGAGCCATCCCAGCCCGAAGTTTATCAGAGAATTAATTACTCACAGGGGCTGACAAAGACAGCATCCAAGCATCAAAGAGCCAGCCTGGCTGATTAAGGGCCAAGAGGCAGGAGGAAATTATCTCACGAGTCAGGCTTCACAGCATTTGACACTGAATTCCCCCCCTTCTTCTGATTTCCTCCATGACTCAGAACTCATTTTTCCCCTCAAGATGCTACCCATTCTCACACCCTACAGAAAGGCCCAATGTCCCAACATCACAATTGTCCAAGAGACGACTCCCCCCTCCAAAACCATTTCCTCTCCCCAATCCTCAACCTCCATTTTCAAGGCCAAGCTCAGTTATAATCAAATGTAGCCCTCTCTGACTGTACCATTCCACAGGGAAACATGCAAGCAAAGACTCATGCTGGAATTCCTTATGTAAAGTCGGAAAAAAAAAAAAAATCAAAAAACAAAAAAAACTCATCCCAGGTGCCTTGAGGCAGAAACTTAACACAATGAAAAGTCTGGCTTAGGACCAGTCAGATAGCTCAGCAGGTAAGGACTCTTACTGCCCAGACTGATGACTGAATTCCTCCCTGGGACCCACGTGATGGAAGAAGAGAATCAACTCCCACTAGGGTCTCCTCCACAAGCTCAGCGTGGTACACAAAGACCCTTGCCCACCTACATAAACACACAATTCTTTTCGTAAATTCTGGTCCCACTAACCGCCAATCCAGGCCTCCTCTATGAAAACAAAGAGTAAATTTGAATTCTTGACGTTCTCCCAGGGACTCCACACACTCACCCACCAAGTTCAGTCTCCTCACTTCTACGAGAATAAGTTTCCTTGTCTCCCTCTGCTAGAATAACTGCAGCAGACCCGATGATTGTGTCCCCAGGGTACTTCCCAGAGCAAAGCCAGGAAGCTTCCTGGAGACCCAGCCCAGCCTGGCCCTGCCCTGGGTGGCACCAGCTGACCTGGGTGTTGCCTTTTGGGAAACTATGTTGACATCAGAGAAGCTGACCTCCCTAGATACTTGGTCCCTCTCCAAACCACCAAGTAATCTCTACTTTCCAACTGTTGCTTCCAGCACTGGACACCTGCTCACAAGTTTTAAAAGAGAAATTAATGAAAACGGAAAAAGAAATGAGGTCCTGAAGGCGGATTTCCATAGGCATCCAGAAGAGGAAAAAGGCTGCAGACACTGTCTGGTCTATACACACTGGATATGTATGGGGTGAGGGAGAAGGCAGGTGTGTGGTTATGGGAGACAGCAGGGACAACTCAAAGCAGATGTCCTTCAAACGACAGAGTGGCTGTGCACCTTTGCGTGTTTTGTGTTGCTAGGACAGAACTCCAAGCACATTTCTTACTGCTATTCTGGAGGTCTGGAAGTCTAAGTAAGGCAAAGAGACCCACATCTAGTGAAATGGAAAGTAGGAAGGAATGAGTAGAGAGAAATAGGAGAAAGGGACCAAACATATTCTTTCATCAGGAACTACTCCTACTCTATCCAATCCACCCCCACCCCCAGTAATTGCGTTAACCCATCCCTTAGGAATAGCAGAGCTATTCCACCTTAAGCATCCTACCCCCAAAACTACTGCACTGAAGTTAAGTTCCCGATGCATGTGGGAAACTCATTCAAACCACAGTAAGGAACATCATTGTTGCTTGTGTGCCTGTGTGTATGTATGCGTATATATGTATGCACGCACGCATGTATGAGTGGTGTATATGTGTGCATATACACTATGTGTGCATGTGTGCATATACACTATGCATGTATGTCTGTGGTGTGTGTGTGGTGGGTGTGGGTATATACATATGGATTTGTATGACATGCATATGCATATATATGTGTGTATATGAATGTAAGTATAAGTGTTCATGCGTATATGTGTGTACACATTGTGCATGTATTATATTTGTTTACATATGTGTTACATGTTTGTGTTATATGTGTGCTTGATTGTGTACGTGTTTGTGTGTGTGTGTTATGTATATTGGCTATATTTACTATATGTATGTGCATATTAAAATGTATGTTTGTATATACCTGTGTATGTTATATGTATAGTGTGGTATATGTAAGTGGTACATGCTTATATATTCAGGAGCATATGGAGCACAGAGCAAGACCCCAGATGTCTTCTTCAATAGCTCTGCCTTATCGCCTCTCTGTTTTAGTTAGAGTTTCTATTGCTTTGAAGGAACACCATGACCATGGCAACTCTTATAAAGGAAACATTTAATGAGGTGGCCTACTGTTTCAGAGGTTTAGTGCCTTATCATCATGGTGGGATGCAGGCAGACACAGTGCTGGAAACGGAGCTAAGAATCCTACATCTTGATCCACTGGCAACAGTGAAATGAGATACCAGGCATGGCTTGAACATTTAAGAGACCTCAGAGCCCACCTCCGCAGTGATGCACTTCCTTCAACAAAGCCACACCTCCTATTAGTGCCATTCCCAATGAGTTTCCAGGGGACAAGTACATTCAAACTACCACAGTCTCTCACTAAACCCCAAACTCCCCTTTTCACTTAGGCTGGCAGGCCAGGAAGCTCGCGTGATCTGTTTGTCATTCCATGCCCCTCATTACTGGGGTTGGGGACATGTGCAGCCATGCCCAGATTTCTACCTGTGCTAGGGCTTCTAACTCAGGTCCTGATGCTTGGAGAGCCAATAAAAACATCTCCCCAGGCAAAACATTAATGTTAAATACAACACAAGTCAGTCTGTCTTCAAAGACTAGGGAAATCTAGGGGCTCTGACCAATTCTGGAACACTAAGAGACTCTTCAAGAAACATAAGTCAGAGAATTCCCAACACTACTGCCTCCAAAGAAAGGGGTCATTTCCACTCAAAGTGCCAGAATTCACTTAAGAACTTAGGAATCTGTCAGGTTGCAGCTCCTATTCTATTAATGGAAGCCCATCCATCCCATCATTTAAAATAGAACACACACTAGCACCCTCCACTGCATCAAACGCGAGTGAGAACAAAAGAAGTTAGAGACAGATTCTTAGAACATTTCACCCCTTCTTTCCTTCTCTCAAAAAAGCAAACTGCACTAAAGGAAAGCAACTCGCATTCTCCTTCCTCCCTCCCACCTTCAAACTATAAATGGAGCTGCCTTGCTGTTGACGGCTTCCCGGTGAAGTTGGAGATCTGTGACTCACAGGTTTTAGACCTGCCATTTCTACAGAGCACAGCTCTATCTGGCTAGTGTGGAACCCCAAGAATGACACCAGAAAAATACCACCACCTCTGCAGGTAGTGAGCACAAACACGCAAGTTTAGTATCAATACTTTCCCATGTGAGAAAAGCACTCTTGGAAATTCAACAGTTCTGGCCCTAGCAACAGAGTGCTCATTCCAATCATGTATGACTAAGTACCTTCTTTTAAAAATAACTTATTAAATTTCACATCCCTCCCACGAAACATAGAACACTTTCATTTAAAGGGGAAGAGGACTAAAAGCAAGCATTTGAAGATCTTAGCACACAATGTCATTTAACGCAAACTAAGAATGCCATTCCAGGAGGTTTTTAGTTCCAAATTCTCTGAAGTTCATTCACATACCTCTTTCTCTTCCATTTTATGTTATCAGTTTGTTATGACATAAAATGAGCTGTACAATTGAGACTATAAACCATCAAAGGACAAACAAATAGAACACAATATAACTACTGAGCACAGATAGAGAACAATTGTGTGTGATCTGGTCATTAAACGGTGTTAGGACACTCAACTGTACAGGAACTGTTTAGAGATAGAAGTCCATCTTTTTTTCTCCTGTACCCAACAATGCAAGGAAGCCACAGAGACAGCGTTTTCGAGGTTAGATGTGATGGGCAAGTCATTTATCAGGTAAAGTTGAAAAACTGTAGGTCACAGATAACACAGTTAAGTAAGATACCCAAGGCATAAATCTATGTTGGGGGGGGCGGTCTGGAGAGCGACCAGCATACAGATGAAAATTTGACTTCTGCGACTGAGTGACATCACCTGCAAAGTATTCACAGAGGAGAGGCCCAAGGACTGAGCCCCACCCCCCAAAAAATTGGAGGGTTAAGAAGTAAGAGAAACAGTCCATGTGGCCTAGGGAGGAGCACCCAGGACCATAGCTGTGCCCCCCTGCAGCAAAGGAGGTGCAGACCCTGTCTTCAATGCTCCTGAGCGAGTTAGAGGAGGGAATCTGAGGAGACATTCTGATCCTTCGTAACAGTTACTAAATCGCTAATAGCATCTCTCAGCAAAGGGAAATGTGCAGGGCCAATGGAAACCTTATCAGACCCACTCATGGCTACTGGAACACTGAACCATAGCTCTACACGGTGTATCTCTAGACTTGAGCCCATGCTCAAAGTCCAATTTATATCACAGTTGGGATTCAACCTTAATACTACAAATTCAAGTCTTCTCCTTGGGAGGCTTATGGTGGCTGAAGAGCAATCATGTGCCTACTGACACACATTTGCTCAATAGTTATGTGTCACGGAACAAGCATCCTAACAGAACTTCAGAAGGAAAAGAAGGAAATTAGAAAAGTCCTGTGTGCTTTGCTGCCTTCATAAATGTGTACAAAATTAAAATGTTGAGAAACTCTCAACCAAGAGAGCTATTTCCCTCTTTGGCCACTACTTTTAATGAGTCCTTTTCCAGCTGTGTTCTCATTACTACATTATACTTAACTACTTGACACATGCAACCAGAACAATACCTCTATTAAACATTTTCATATTGTTATGTGTTGGCATCTCAGTTAATCTATGTCAAGCTAGTGATTCAGAAAGTAAGAACAACTCCAAATGTTTAAAAACAACAACAACAAAAACTTTTCCAAGTTTGAACAGCTAGTAAGTTGATGTGATTCCCAAAGGGTCTCAAGGCCCTGTGTTAGTAATCAAAATTCCTTCTACTGTCACTTAAAAAAAAATAACAATAATGATTAAAAGACACTTCTAAACCCTAAAAGGACTCTCCTTAAATATGGCTGCCTATACTTTCTCAAAATGTTGGGTTCAAAGCCTACCCAGGTCAACAACAATTTTCTTCCAGAATCTTAGAAACACAAAGGACAGAAGCTCCCCAAGAGATGTGTTCCACCACTCTGGATGTGGAGCTCATCTGAGGTTCCCACAGATGGAAAGTTCCCAAAGGTCTTCCCGAAAGACTCACAGTAAAAGCAATAACATGATAATAATTATCCAAGAGAAAATGCAACTGCAAAGCATTTCCTGTTCCTTACAACTGCCAGGCCCTAAGTATAGACTCTGAGTAAGGCAGAGGACAACTGTAAAAAAGAAAGAGAAGTCTGGGGTGTAGCTGGGTGCTGGGGTGTTTGGCTAGTATGTATGAAGCAATTCATTCTCAACATCACAAAGAAAGCAAAGTAAGATTATGAAAGTATACAAGAATACAGCAACACCACTTAGCTTCTTAAAGATAATCTTTTTTCAAACTGGAAAGATCGTCCATCAATTCCATGAACCCATGTGGTACCTGACAACCATGTGTAACCCAGTTCCAGGGGATTCTGGCTCCTAAGGATAATTCATGTAGATATTACACAGACAGAATGGTGAGACAACCAGACACAAGTAAGTGTGTGTGTGTGTATCTCTCTCTCTCTCTCTCTCTCTCTCTCTGTGTGTGTGTGTGTGTGTGTGTGTGTGTGTGTGTGTGTCTTTAACAGAAAAGAAAAGGTTTTTTTTGTTTTTTGTTTTTTGTTTTTTTTTCCCCCCCAGTCTTAACCAACCTACATACACCTCTGGTTAAGCCTAGTGCCTGGTTACCTGATGCACACATTTTAGGTCCTATTTTAGCATCTGTTGCCCAATGGTTGTATACTGACTGTCAAATACACCTGTACATAAAGTATATACTACATCCATACTATATCACTACAAATGCTCATAAAAAAAGACTCCTTAATGACTACCTATTCCTCATTAAAAACCCTGATAACTGATAGAGCGCACACGAGCTCGTGTGCCTGCCCACATGCACGCACACGTGCACACACACACACACACACACACACACACACACACACACACACACACCCTGAAGACAGAATAAAAGATATGTCTTTCATAAAGATATTGTTAGGTTTTCCAGATCTAACTTATCTCAGAAATAGAAATAAGTAATTGACTACCTGTCAAAGGGAAAATGTTTTAATGCTTTATTACTTTGCCTATGTTAAGCAATTTCTTTAAGTATCTATGACAGCTACCTTAAATGCATACCACCTTTAACTTTGTGTTTGTGTGTGCAAATATGATTCTTCCACTTCCTACTTGAGGTTCCATCTAACATGAGGAGAGTATCAGGTGTCCTAGACACCCCTTATATTTTATGCAGTAAATTTTGATTTTATCATTTCATTTTTGTGGTTTGGTTTTAGGGGTTGTTTTGTTTTTTAAGCGGATCTGATGTGCTAACAACTCTACGTGCTGGGATTATGGGTATGAGCTACCAATTCTCAAAGCCTTCTCAGGATGATGAATGAAATAGTTTCCCAGCGTTCCTATTCCCATTCACTACATCTAATCCTGACCCACTTCTACTAATGCTTCCCAGGACACTTCTCTCAGTCTTATACTTTATGGTCTCACTGTCTCTAGCCCTGGCCAACTTAAAACGTAAATTTTTAAGTGGCTGGACCATCTACTCCCCAAGGATCTTCATCATTTCAGCCCTGGTGAAAAGCTCCAACTTCAAATTCAGATCCAAAAAGCTATGGCCCACCCAAGACCAACAACTCCATTTGTTTCCACTCCAATTTCCCCATCACAGAAGCTTCATCAGTTCTAGCTCCTAAACATCACACGATGACCCATGTTTCTTCACAGATGCTATACGATGTCTGCCTATACTGCCTCCTCTTTCCCCCATGGGCTATTTAAAGGCAATCCTCTCTGGGATGAGAGGTCTAATGACAGAATTTCATAAATCATCTGGATGATTTTGATGAAAGCTACAAAGATCAAAAGATTGAAAGCTGGGCCGGCGAGATAGCTCAGTGACTAAGGGTGCTTGTTACAAAAGCCTAATGCTATCCCGACTTTGAGCCTCAGAGTCCACATAAAAACAGAAGGATGGAGTCACCTCCTCCACAAAGCTATCTGTCTTCTGACCTCCAGACCATGTCATGGTGGGCTCACACACATACATCATATACACCATGATATTGAGAATTGTATAATGCTAAAAACCACTGCCCTAGAAACATAGGAAATTAAAGTTCCACCTGAATTCAAATGGCATTGTCACCAAGTTTGACTACTTTTCTGAAAAAGGAAATTAAACTGAAACATAATTCATCTAGCCTTGCCCAACTTGAGTTTAAAAATAAACAATAAAATGCACAAAGAACCTCAAAGTTAGTGCAAAGCCTGGAGCTACTGCCAAGGATTTTCAAGTGTTGACTACGAAATTAAAGGAACACTCAAGGCAGTTCACTGTGCTTAGGCATGCTTCAGAAATCACCGCACAGAGCTGGCTCTCAGGGTCCTCCACACCAGGACCTGAAGGTCAGCCAAAGTCACTGAGCTGATTACTTAACACTCCATAAGCACCAACACCCCACGGTTTCCAGGGGAAAGCACCACAGTCGAAAAAGGAAAAAAGGGGGTATCTTGAAACACACAGTACAAAATATATTTCAAACAGTGCTGGCAAAAGCAACTGTAAACATAGTTGACTACCCAGGGCTAGTGAGGTCATGGATCTCAGGAAAACCTGCCATTCATACTCATCTCAATCAGTATAGTTCCTAATTACATTACAAATATTTTTTTTTTTTTTGAGACACAGTCTCTACATAGCTCTGGCTATGCTGGAATTCACTCCATAGACCAAGTTGGCTTTAAACCCACAGCGATCCATCTGCTTTTACCTTCCAAGTGCTGGGATTAAAGGCATGTGCCACCACCATTCCAAGCCCCTAAATATGTATCCTTATATCCACAAATAAATATAGCTCTCATGCCTCATGACAGAAACTTTTTACAGCAGACAGAAACCATTACAGAAGCTACAACTGGTAAAAATGCAGAGTACAGCAGACTGTGATGGCTGTATCTATGTACAACACATCCCTGCATCTAATGCTCAAAGAAAATCACAGAGGAGGGAGTATAAAGATTCTAAGAGCCAGAGGACCAGGAAATTTGCTGTAAGGATTTGATAGATAGATAGATAGATAGATAGATAGATAGATAGATAGATTGATAGATAGATTGATAGATAGATAGATAGATAGATAGAAGATAGATGGATAGATAGAAGATAGACAGATAGATAGATAGACAGACAGATAGATAGATAGACATGCACCCATGACACCCCCACCCCCCACTCCCCTACCAAAGGAAAGACCAGTGAAAGCCCTGCTGCTCCTTCTGTCATTTACATCCCCCCCCAATTGGAGAAATTTCAAAAGGAATTAACCTTTAGATATAAGTACTCACTTCCAACTTCTTAATGATGCCCTTTCTATGTTTGCTGTCTAAAATTAGAGGACGAATCACCCGAATGTAAACTAGTCTTTGAGGAAATAGTAAAAGCAATAGTTCCAAAATAATGAACCAAATGAGAATCATTGTGCTCTACTCTACAATTTTGTGTCTTTTTTTTTTTTTTTTTTAATTTCATGGTGCTAGAGATGGAACCCAGGACCTCAAGCACTCTAGGGCAGTGATCTACTACTTCATGACATCCAAGTTCTAATTTTATTTTTGTTTAGATTTAGAAGAAACAAAATCATTTTGCTTTCATATTTCATCCTAAAAAGACTATTAAATACTTTTCTCCATAAAATAAATCCAAATGTTTATAATTTCTCATGGCACCAAATTGGCCAAAGATTAAAGGGGGAAAAGTGAGTTTTTTCCATATCTGTGGCTTCTATGCTTTCCGATTTACATTTATTGGCACAAAACTCTTAGTTTACCCTCACTAGCAAATAAGGATAAAGAAAACTCTCCTAAGAATATGGAGAGGTCCCTTGTGGCCTATTCTACGACGAATGGTGGAGTCGCCAGGCTGATCAACCGGTCCATTGGCTGCCTGTGTCCTCCTCCCACATTCCCCCCTGGAAAGATTTGTCCTCCAGTGACAGCTCCTTTGTTTCCCTAGACCTATTCCTGTCCGGGGATAGAATCATATCATCATCTAAGTGATGTGGCCCCTGACAATCCTCTTAAGATCATATACTTCTAACCACAAAGCCATGAGTTCCTCTTCATAGGAAAAAAAAAAATCATGGAGATTATACATACTGCCAGAGTTGTGGGAACAGAAGAGAATATTTTTTTATATAAAACATATTAGTAAAACTCCTGGTGTTTTCTAAATATTTGTGTTTTGTCCAACATTGAGGCTCTTTGCTTGTAGTAACTCATTTAATAATCAGTGAGTCCTTTGCAATAGGGTCTAGTGTTGCCTCTTTCATGTTTTATAAGAATGAGGATAGAGAGGTAGTGTATTAGTATTGTGTAGAGTAACAAAACTTAGAGAATGAATCTCTTTCCATATATATGGACACGGACACACACACACACACACACACACACACACACACACACACGAATAATTCTTTCTCTTTTCATATATACAAGTATTTAATGACTTACCGTCTACAGTCCAGCTAATCCAACAAGGGCTGGTTATAAACAGAAAGTCCAATAATCTAGTAGTCGTTCAGTCTACAGGCTGGGTGTCTCAGCTGGTCTTCAGTACATACTGGTACCCTGAAGCAGTAGGCCCAAATGCTAGTGAAAGATTGGACTTGCTACCAAGACAAGAGCAAAAGCTCCTTTCTTCCTTATATAGGCTTCTGGCAAAGGCATAGCCCAGAATAGAGGTCAGAGATCTAGATTTAAGGTGCATCTTCCTACCTCAAAGATTTGGATTAGAAGTAGATCTTCCTTCTTCACATTAAGCAAAAATCCCTCACAGCTGTATCCTCCATTTTAGATTTTTAATTTATTCCAGATGTAGTCAAATTGACAACCAAGAACAGCCATCACAGGTGGAAAGTTGCCAGGGTCCACAGATGATAGTGGCTGAGCTCAGACCAATAACTATTATATGGCTTCCTCCCCTAGATAGCTTTGTGAATGAGCCCAGATGGAGCTGAATTCCAAAAATAGTTGTCCACCCCTCCCAATTGCTTTGTAGATTTTCCTATGGCATGAGGAAAAGTTGGATGCCACACACAGTTGTAATCATAATGTAAGTTTCCCAAGGCCACAACATACAGTGGTGTTGTATTCTCTTAACTGAGTTTGGTGTCTGACTAGATTTAGAAGAAAGGCCACTCTCTTACAGTCACTGTCCTTGAAAGGCTAATGTTCCCACTGCCAATCACTCCAGAATAAAATAATTTGTAAGATATCAGAACATTCTTAGAAAACTAACTGAGGAGTGAATCCTTGCCTATGCTTTGAAGGGAGGATGGGGGAAGACAGCTTATACTCACATTTCAATGGTACACCAAAGAATGGCAAAATTAGTACATTTTTTTCTGTACCAGGAATTCAGGAAGCAGAAACACTCAGATCTGAGTTCAGTGTCAGCCTGGTATACACAGTGAATTTCAGGCCAACCAGGGACTCATAGGGAGAGCCTAGCTTTAAAAAGTGGAATGTACCCCCTTAGCGGTACCCAGTTGGTACCGCTGACCCAATTGGTAGAGCTGACCCAGTTGGCAGAGGCACAGGTGGGCTGGCCCTGAGGGTGTGAGAGTGGCCACACCCCACTCATGTGCCCTGTGGTGGTGAGGGCTGTTACAGGACAATCTTTTCTGTACAGTCTGAAGATGTGCTGTTTGCGTTGGTTGAATAAGGAGCTGGATGGCCAATAGCTAGGCAGAAACAGGTAGGGAGAGAGAATTCTAGGAAGAATGGCGGAGTCACCAGCCAGAGAGGGATCGGGACATGCAAGAGGACAGGGAAATGCCAAGAGTCAGGAGGTAACAAGTAGATAGATGATTAAAAACGAGTTAAGTCGTAAGAACTAGTGAGTAACAAGCCTAAGCCGGTGGCCAAGCTTTTATAATTAATAATGAATCTTCCATGTGGTTATTTGGGGGTAACACAGGGCAACAACAGAACATCCTGGAGGAATCCCAGCGAGGACCCAGCAATGATAGAGGATCGGAAAGCAGAGGCCTCGAACCCGATCAATAACTCTTCACAATGACCACTCGCAAGTAAAGATGTATGGACGAAAGGATTTACTGTGCAACTCACTGCAGCACGCTACTGCAGCGTCCATGATCTTTCCCTTTGTTCTTTGTTTCTCTTAAATTCTGTTCTATTTAGAGAGGGGTTGAAGGACAGAAAGAACGGAGAGGGAGATGAATGGGAGCGAGATGCATGAGGTGAAATACAGGAAGAGTAAACAAAGAGAAAGTTTAATACAGCGGGAGGAAGTTATTCGTGCCCGGTGAACTGATGGCAGTGAGTCACTGAGGTCATCCACTATGGTCAAACGCGTGTAATCACACATCCAGAGAGGGATCTGACCACTAAGAGGCATGTGGTAATTTCTTAGTCTCTTGCATCTGGGTTGTGGTAATTATAACACAATTGTATTCGAGTAACAAAATTAAAATTGTACCCACAAACTGGATGAATTTGATTATAAGTAAATCATACCACAACAAGGCTGGGAGATTCAGACATATGATGATGAAGAGCCTCCTAGAGAAGAAAACTGCACAGAGTGGCAGCTTGGATTTGGAGTCACCATTTGAACAAGCAGGAAAGGCCAGGCGTGAAAAAGACTACTACAATGAGGAAGTCTTTGTTTAACAAAAGGAGCGCGAAAGAGTATTTCTCCCCAACACCTTCCTTAAACACCTCACTTTAGTGTGTGATACACACTGAAGGTGTGGTTGCCAAGCCCTGCTAAAAATACAGTTTCAGCCCCCATACCCTTCCCCGACAAAGCCTGCACCATAACAAACTCGAATGTAGTGGGTGCACACTCAAGTGTGAGAAATGATTGTGCAAAGAGCTCACGTCCTGGTAAAGTCGGACTCATAAGTTCTTACCTGTAGCTACCAAAACATGCAACTGCTCCTTTACCTCCAGATCGTCCATTCTGGACCCAACCCAATTCTGGGAGCTCATGCCTAACAGATACCCATCAACAGACTAGAAAATCCCTTCACTCAGTCCTCCTATCTCTGAAACACTCATAGAACCAGAATTTTTATAATGCTAAGGGCACCTGTTTGGAGCCATCGTGAAGGTGTCCAGTTACACCATTTACTAAGCATGTGACACTTAGCACCTGGCATTGCCCCTCATGCACAGTTTCATATCTGTCAAGTCAAGCAAGCAACCTGTCTGGCTCTGAGATGCCACACAGCATAAAGCAAAATGCCACTATTTCAGCTGGCTGCCCCTACAAACAGTATGTAGCCTATAAGTATTAATAGTAACTGTAAAGCTCAGACCATTTATTATCAAATCTCACCCATCCTGTTATATTCTCGCCTTGGGCTACTATTTATTAACTTTATGACCTTGGTAACTAAAATGCTGCATTGACAAAGAAAAAGTTCCATAAATTTTCCTTCCTGTTGGTGAGGGTCATTCACCTAGAACCTAGAAATAGTTTCTAAGGGCTTGGTGAGTGAAGAGGCTCCCTGTAAGGAATTCAGAACCTGACTCAGGCCCTGGACTTCGATCTTCTGAGTCACTGTCTGACTCTGCCCCTACCCCCCTCGACATGCCAGCAACCACAGAAGAGTTTCATCTTACTGGAATTACACAGGGCTATTTATTGTTACACTTGATGCTCTGCACAGAGCACCTGTTTCAATCTTCAGGGGCTCCGGGGATAGCAGGACTCAGGGGCAACGGGGATAGCAGGACTCAGGGGCAACATCCAGTAAAATAAAGAATATGACTTATCTAATCCAGCAAGATAGAAAATATAACTAACCTATCTTTACCTTAGAATCGGGTTTTATCTTTTCCTTAGAATTTGAGAATAGTTTCAACATAGTAATCATTAAAGCTCTGTAAGTGGTGACAAAAATATCCTGTGTTGTATTTCCTGACTTAACTTGAAGCTAAGGATGAAAGCAATTGCAAATCGTTGCAGTTTCTCAAAGACTAAGCAAAATAGAGTGCAAGATCTGGTAAACAAGGAACTACCTAAGTCAAAGGTATTCATTAGTGCTTATTTTTAGACAAGTTCCATGCCAGTCTACGAAGGTCACAGTGTGGCAGTGTGATCCCTAGCAATTTAGATTAGTAATGCTTCATAATCTTCACCTTTTAATTAATAGGCCTGCTCCATCATCATGACAAATATGATGGAACATCCATAAATATCTGCTCAAAACCCATAAAGGCATATGTGCATATCTCAAAACCTATAAAGGCATTTATATACGTCTATCAATAAAATTCAAATAATTATTTCTCAACTATAGTTCACCTACCTGGTCTAAAACACCCGTGGTGTAACATCTTACAAGTAGAAAAATCCTAAAAATCAGTGATCTCGGATTAGGCCGCATGTTTTAGTATATTAACTTGAAGAAAGGTAGAAACAAAGCAGGGAGAAAATCTAAAGGTCAGAACAGAGGAATTTGCCAGGCATCAAACGTGGCTGTGTCAATCATGTATACAAATTCACTTTAGGGTAAAGTTTGCATGCTTAAAAATAGACTTTTGACAATGTCGGGCGCAGCACAAGAAGACACAGAAGTCCGGTTTCCAATGCTATTTATGTCTGCTTAGGCAGCATGGCAAAAGGAGACATTCCTTGACTAAAAACCTAAACTTTTGATTATTTGCCCAAGATCACCCAGCTAAGGAAGTATGTCTTCTCTCTGCTTCATTTCACTCCAGGCATCTGAAGCAAAGGAAAAACGCCAGGCTGGGCTGTTTCTAATTTAGAAGTAAGTTCAGCAAGACATCCGACAGTCTGATAACCCTTAGCTAATTCGTCTAAACCTGAATAAGTGACAGGAGTATGTCTATGGCACTCTGGGCCCTCTAACACAGTGATTCCCTAATCTCATGGCTACACCTCGCTCCAAGCAGCACTGCCTTGCAGTGAACAACTATGAATCATACAATTCTCTTTAACACCCAAAACCAAAAGTTAAGCTTTTGCTCGTCTTTACTCAAGGTAGAAGACAGATAGTTCTTGTTTCCCTTATGTTCCCATAGGTTTGGAGTCTACATACGATGGGTGTTAAATATTCGTTGGATGCTGTTTGAAATGTGCCAGAGAAAGGATCCACGGGTGAAGAAGACTCGTCAGTAACCCTACCTATCTATGCCTCCCCACAAACCCACCCTGGCCCAGCATTCCATCAAAACTGCTACTTGTGTGGCCTAAGCCAATGGTGTCAGTCTTTAAGAAAGTAGACGCCCCTCCCCGCCATTTCTTGTTAATCACACAAAAACAAGGAGGGGAGACTGAATTTATTTCTCAGTAATCTGGGATCCCGCATGTTCTGGCTGCCTATAGGTTATGATAATGTCACTCCTATTGTCTGTGGTGGCTTGAATGTAATGGCACCCAGAAACCAGCATTTGAATGCTTGACTGGCCACCAGGGAATGGCACTATTGGAAAGGAGGTGTGGCCTCGCTGGAGGGAAATGAAGTCAGTGGAGGTGGATGTTTAAGGTTTGCAAAAGCCCAAACCAAGCTCAGCAGTTCTCCACTTGCTGCCTGCAGATCTGGCTGTAGACCTCTCAGCATCTTCCCCAAAACCACGTCTGCCATGCTTCCCTGGTTGCTGGTAAGGGACTGTACCTCTGAACCTTTAAGCAAGTACCAGTTAAAGGCTTTCTTTTATAAGAGTTGCCATGGTCACAGTTTCTCCTCACAGCAATAGACAAAAGACAAGGAATTTACCTACAGTTTACCTACATCTGGAGCTCCACCCTTCAAAGACACAGAAATATGTGGTATGAGCTATTTGGTGGCATTTTATAGGCTTATAGGTAAAGACACTTTGCAATTTTCCCTCCAAATATCAAGCAAAAGAGGCCGAGTAACTGGTCAACCAAATTGCTTAACCACCTCCATGGAACACAGAATCCTTGAAGGACAATTTCCACATCTCAGTAAGCTGAAGAGAAAAATACAAAGCAGAGGCATTTGGGACGGGCAGCTGTCATTTTTCTTTCAATGAAGCCAACCAGCAGAAACTCTGACATTTGATACTTTGTGTCTCCCCCAAACTATTCTGAGCCCACAGAGCAAACTCTAGGTAAACTTAGGATTTAAGTTGTGTTAATGCAAATAGCACCTAATTCAAAGCAGGTGCTTCACTACAGCTCACCAAATCCTGCTTTCTTTCATGTAAAGCTTAAGAAAAACGGGATGTTCTTAATCTGCTTTTTGGATGATAACATTATAAAAACCATACTGATCACATTTTAGATCTTTAGACTTATATGACAGGTTGACTTTCTCCATCAAAGTCTCTCCAGTGACCCCGGCACTGTTTGCCTCAGTTACTGTGTGTATTTGCTCAATGGTTTCCCAGGCAACAACACTAAGCTTTTTGGAAAATAGAGTGATGACTGAGAAATGTGCCCTGAAGCCTTCAGTCAGTCGCCGGCCTCACCAAAAATTTGGACTCAGAATGCCAGAAATTATACCAGGAAATTTCCCCTGAACTTTTACTGTTTCGTTAGCCTTAATTTTAACGAAACAAACACCAATAAACTTCTTTATTTGTTCTATTAAATACTAAATAGCCAAGTTCTATTTAAAAAAAAAAAGAAAATGTATATTAAAACACATTAATAGAAAACCACATTTCCTGTGTTTGTTTGTTTTTCATCATATTCAAGTAAAACTGGAAAGAGTAACCACACTTCTGATAATATAATCAAGGCTTTTTATACTTTGATGGGGCATGGCCCAGAGGGAACCGAGTCGTTCTTAGTGGACAGCATGGCTTGCAATGCCCACTTGAGCTCAGTCAAGATCATGACCAACTATATTCCATTAGGAAAAGAGAACACAAGTCTTCCAAAAACCCTTTCCCATATCAGCTTCCGACTTCATCTGTGACCAAAAGGACATGTCACAAAAATGGGAGAGAAGGTGGCAAAGCTAAAAATAAGCCAATAAGTACTGCAAAGGCCTAAGTAGGTTTGAATGTGCTATAAATGGCACCATCTGAATGTGTGAAGTGTTTCTGATTCGCTCTCTTATGATGGGGAAGTTGAGCTGTTTAGAGAAATAAATTCAAATTACAATCTTGACATTTTCAGGAAATAACAGTGAAAAAATGAAGTTTTAAAAAGTTGATTAAAAAACTCACACACAGCATGGCGGACAGTAGTCCTCTCATCCTGGCTTCCTTATTTTAACAGAATTAATTCTGTGGAGTGGATTGAACATATATTTATTGTTTACTTAAAGGGCTTGAGAGAATGGGCACTGCCTTGTGGAGTGTAGGAGCCCAGTTCTCTGCACCCACATAGGACCTCCTGGAAGTGGCCCGGGAGGACCCCACACCTCTGGCTTCTGTGGGCACCCACAGTAACATGCACATACCTACACCTATACACAGAATTGAAGATAAAAATATGTTTTTAAACCCACACCTAGTCAAGCACCTATTCCCAGTAAGAAGGGCCAAGTCCCAAATGCCCTAAATTCAGAAAATTAAAGACCTATAGATGATTCACACAAGTGGCCAGAAGGGACTTTCTCCCTCTTAGGCATATGGAGGACCAAAAATAAAACAAACAAAAACAAAACAAAAATACAACGGTGGCTAGCATGGCTAGCCTATGCAAATGTTCACAGTAACACATTAGCATTTACTGAGCACTTAAAAGGCCAGTACCACAGGCTTGCGTGATAATTTCCTTTGGCCAGCCCAGCACTTCAAGGGGTAGGGTACCACCCAAGCTGTAGCACTGTCCAGATTCCGGGCAAACAACAATTACTTGTGTCATATTTAGTGGTCTAATTACAGAGTTTAGCACACAGCATAATGAAGAGAAAGCAAAGAGTTACCGACTACCATGATGTTAAGTTTACAGAGAAGTCAATCCAGCACAAGGAAGAAACACGACCCGGCTGACATCGTTTGCACCAAAATACGGAGGACAGGAGTTAGCCCCATTCAGAAGACACCAAAATCAAAGATTTTTTTTTTTTTTTTTTGCTGGATCCCAGTGAATAGGGATTGAAACTCAACCAGCGGTTTCATTCAAACTGTCAAACAGCAGGGAACGGTCAACTTTCTTAGTGTTCACAGTCTCCAAAATTATGTCACTGTCAGGAGAGGGAAACACCTGATCTTTAATGGCATAGGTTGGTAGGCGGATCCAGAGAGGAGGCTTAACCAATGTGCTACCAGCTTTGAGAGGAGGCTTCCTGAAATTGTTGGTAAAGTGTCTCGTTAAAGCAACACTCGTGACTTGTCATAAGAAATTATTTCACCAGGGATGCCTGCTTGGCAAAAACTATTCCTTGCCTTTAAGCCCTACAGGAAAGCTCGCACCCTACATGACCACCCTATTTTCCACCCCAAAACTCTTAGATGTATATTTTAGATCTCACAAGATTGAGAATGGCACATAATCATAATATAAACACATAGAGATGTTTGTAATACTTCATGTAAAGTGTAAATATGTAATTGTAGACAAACCAGGTGAAAATATGTATTATTTTCACAGCCATAAAAGAATTTACTGAAACTTCCAGCAACTACTTGGAAAGACTCATGGTCCAAAGTTCCCCTTTGCTGTGAGGGAGTAATAAATGTACCTTTTTGTTTTTTTGGGGGGGGGAATGCTGTACAGGTTCCAGAAAGTGTTGTAATGCACCATATCATTACGGTGAGAAGGCTAAGGCAGTTGAAACCGGAAGTTCAGTGGCTGCTTTGCTAGGTCAGCTTTGAATGCGACGGTGAGAACAAGGAGGAAGAGTGGGCAAACGTAAAGGAGCTTCTCCCCACCTTTGGAGCGTGGTTCAGAAGTACCCCGGAAGTGACTATAATTAAAATCCAGTTTCCAAATCAACATTTGCACTAGGTACACAAGGTAAACGAAACAATATATGCTTCTTGTTTTTAAATAGTTTTGTGAGTTGGCCAAAGTTTACATGTAGAGGAATAAGAACTTAGAAATGGAAAATCTGTGTTCCCTCCAGTTAGAAGAGTTCCTTGATGAAAAAGCTCAAATGATTGTACGTTCTTATCAAAGAACACTTTTCTCTCGTTGCTCATGTCAGGAGGCTGTACAGGCTCAGGCTAGCCTTGTCCTCACTGTGTAGCTGAAGATGATAGAGAACTTCCCATTCTGTCTCCATCTTCCACATACAGGGATTATAGACATACCTAGCACATCTCCTGTCTTCACCTCCCTGGAATTACAGGCATACATCGCCATACCCAGATTCTGGGGATCTGAACCTAGAATGTTGAGCGTGCGGAACAAGCCATATCTACCTGCTGACTTACATACCAAGACTCCTATGGGTTTATTTCAACACGATATACTCCAACTACAGATTTATGGGACTGACTGCCAAATTGTCAAGCAAATCCCTTATTTGTGGATTGTGGGCTTCTGTCAGTAAATCCTGTATCCATCTTTTGATATGATAAACAAGAAAATTACTCCTCTCTGTGGATGAAGTGTCTTTTTTTACTGAGATAAATTCAAGCACATATTAGTTTTGCCCTCACACAGATGATCAGTTAAAACAGGCCAGAACATAGCAAGCAGAGGAGAAAAGATTTAATACAGGTAGCTCACACTGTCTATATCAGCGGGGAGGGGCCAGAGAGAGAGCTCAGCACTTGTTGCTCTTGCAAATAACCTGGGTTTGGTAGCTGGCACTCCAAGTTCACCACCATCTGTAATTCAGTTTCAGGAGCAACCCCTCCTAAACTCTATGGGCACCAGACATATATGCAAGCAAAACATTCATTTGCATAAAGAAATTAAATCTAAACAAACAGCTGGTAGTAGACTATAAACTGCCTGGGCACATATTTTTCAAAATTACAATATTATTTATTTTATCTTTTCTTTTTAACATTACCACACAAATTAACAGATTTCATCATAGCATTTTCATGCATATGTCATTATACCTTTTCCACCCTCCTTCCCCTCCTCCACTGGTCTTTTCCACAAAAGGCATGAAATTTTTAAAGAAGGACTCATTACACAGAGGTGCCCTTACAAGACAATGATTTGAAAGACTAATGTCTTTCAGAAAAGTTCCCGACTTCTTGGGCCTTGTAATGAAACAGTCGCTATCTGATGGGGAAAGCAATGGACGGTCAAACTCCCATGGGGCTGACTCATGTCAACCGCTAATCAGCTCAGCCACGGAGTGAGACTCTTTGAAGCATGAACGTACGTGAGGTGGCTTGTGAAGATAAAGACCCTGGCCAGACCAGAATGTGAAATCACAGCCAGCAGGCCAGAGCAGAATCAGGACCTGTGGCATTTTCAGACTTGAAGCAGAGAAAGCTAGGGAAGAGCTGACACACAGAAGCCTTTGATTCCGGGAAACAGATTAAGAACTAGAAATGGCAAAAGACAGAGATAAAGAAGAGCTGCATTCTGCTAGAACTTCACCTCACACCTGCTCATGTTCCCCAACCATTTCCAGAGGCAAGGACCCTTAGATCCTCAAACTTTGCAAATATACACCAGCTTCGCCTGCCGGCCTCCACCAGGGCCTCAAGGGAATTAGTTCCCCTCCCGGGAAGTTCCTGTCCCCAAAGAGTGATGCAAGGAGACACAGATGTACACTGCACAATGGACTTCCTTTCTGCCCCTTCTTCTGGGAATCAATAGGAAGGGGACGTTTAAAATAGTAACACACAGCGACAGGTGGAAGTCACCATGCTCAAGTGACAGATCTAAGTTTGGGTAATGCTAAGCTTGCTTTAAATAAAAATAAAGATGGTGAGATGCTCATGCAAAACACAAACTTGCAATACAAGATCTAAAATCAGGCTTAAATTTGACAAAAAAATTAATGGGAGATGGACAAACGGCTCCATTAAGAGCACTCACTGCTGCCCCAGAAGACCTGAGTTTGGTTCCCAGCACTCATGGCAGGAGGCTCACAAACAATCCCACCTCTAGGGTTTCCAACACCCTCATCTGGCCTAAGAGAGCACCCATACACTTGGCATATACTCTCAGACACACACTTAAAAAACAAGCACATAATAGTCTTAATAAAGAGAATACTCAAAATAAATGATTTGAGCTTCATGTAAAAACTGCAAATACACACAAACATACTCAGACTCCATCTGACAAACTTCCAAACACAGCACCATCTGGTAACATGAATGACTTCACAAAGTTGTGACAAAAAATCAAGCTTGCTTCTGAAGCCAGAGAGACCTGCACAGCTGAAATGTCTCTTTGAGCCTTCCATTATTTTCACAATGGGACAATATTAACACTAATTTTACTTCAGCCCTCTCTTCCTTTGGCAAGTAGCATATATTTAAAAAACAGGGAAAAAATCTTGATTTCTATACCCTTAAAGTTATACATAAGAAGAAAAACTGAAAAAACAGCACTATATAAAATTATATTTTATGAAGTGTTGCTAACCTACATAGTGAGGCACTAAAACCATAGTAGAAATAATTTCTTTTCTTTTCATGACAGAAATATTGTGTTCAAAAGCACTGCCACTCTGTAATCATGTTACGAACAGAATGTGTCTGAAGAAGTGTTAAAATCTAGATTGGAATGCTGAGGGAGTGGGTAGAGGGAACAAACATGTTTACAGTCTGTTCAAATCTGCAACTTCAAATGTTCCACAGAAATTGTTTGGAACAGACTAGGGAGATGGCTTGGTAGGTAAGGCACATTCTGGGTAGGCAAATTATGAGGACCACAGTTAGGGTCCTGGGCAAGTGCCTGAAGACCGGGGGTAGGGAGGCATGCCTGTAACCATAGCACTCGGGGTGGAGATGGGCAGATGCTGGTGCCTCATAAGCCATCCAGACTAGCCTACGTGACAAGTTTCAGGACACTTGTATCAAAAACTAAAGTGAAAGCTGGTAGACACCAACATCAACCTCTGGACTCCAAATGTCTGTGTGTAGGTGAATGCTCCTTCCTGTACACACGCAGGCAGACACCCTACACACACACACACACAGAGAGGCATACACTCCACAAATACACATGGATACACACAAAGAGAAAGTTGTTCTAAGCAGTATTTTAAACGTGTTTTAGTTTATAAATCAAAGTTGTTAAATATACACTATTAAAACTTTTAATGTTCAAACCGACCTGGCCACCAACTCCCAAGTCCCGTAAGACAGGCTCCAGGACTCCTCTTGTGAGTTAATTTCTAATATAATCAGTCACTGTGCCTCTCTTTCTGACCAGATACCATCACAAAGACCTGGACACTTGCTGGGGGAGTTACAGGTGTGCTGCAGCATGCCTCTGTGGTCATTAGGGAGTGGGTGCCTCATCACTCCTTCCACATGGATTATGCATGTTCACTTCAGTGTGGCTACTCAGCAAAATGTTTACAGTGAAGTGAGCTAAGCTTCATGGCCACATGTTTGGGTTAGCCCTCCATCTGTCATTCGTGGAGACCGACTGAATCCTAAGTTTATTTATTAACCAATTGGAAAGAAAAAGCAAATATAAATGGCTCCTACTGATCTGTGAATAAGACTCAGCACAAAAGTGAATAGAGTCATTCAAATGTACTCGAAAAACTTCAGACTACCTCTCCTTGAAAAGCAAAATGCCTGGGGAAGCTGGCTCATATATGACTGCGTACAGTCACAGAAGCATGAAGAGTACTCAGTTCTGTGTCGTTGGTGGACATTGGCTGCAAATTAAATTCTGAGTCACAAACTGCTGAAAACCAACGCACTAGGACGGGCGTTCCTATACCCCTTACAGCTCTTGAACTGCTACTGTTCTTACTGCGCTGCTCATCCAAACACCCCACTCCCCCACACTCCGTGTACCCAGGATACATGTCTCCTCCGCCCACCAACCAAAACACCTCCTGTTCCACAACAGAGAGGATATTAACTGTTCGTCTTTTCTCTTCGTATACCTTGCCTGAGAAGCCAAGGCCAGCACAGGTCTGTAAGCAATTGCAGGCAGCAGGAAGGACACACACTTAAAATAATCGAATGGCTTACTACAGATGGGCTAAATTTAATGTTTACAGACGAGCAAAACAATCTCGGAGCACCACATGCATCCACACTCTCAGACAAATCACAATGAGCCTTGCCATCAAAATAAACACTCTGTTAAAGAAACGTAGTTATTAGATGACAGTAAACACGAAGTGACATCATAGTAGTGTCACAAGTCTGTCCACTCAGAGTCTTTCGTTTCCCCATGGCTATTTTGCGGGCCAAGATGGACTCTTATGTCGACATCAGAGTTTCTGAATCCCAGCAGCATTACTGCCTGGGGTAGGAAACCCTCCGTTGTTGAGTCTGTCCTAGGGACTGTGGGTCACTTAGCTTTACAGTGACCCACTCAACAGATGCCTGGGGCATCCCACAACAACTATGGCAATCAAAAATGTCTCCACACACTGCCAAATGTCCCCAAGGGGGAAAAACTGCCTGGACAAGAGAACCACCGATCTAATCAATGCCAAGTCCTTTAATCTACTATAATGATAGGACAAGAGTTGACCTACAGGAATCTGCACATTACATAACAACCTAGACCAAAACTAACAACCACACTTCTCCTTACTAAGCAATCATTTGCCTTCCTTTAAACCTGCTCCCTTTCATGAAAATTTCCTCCTCAAAGCACAAGGGAAGATCTCTAATCTTCTCCAGGAGGGACAGAGCCTGTCATTGCAGGAGATCCAGAACACACCCTCTACGGTCCCCCAAGATACAAGCATGGAAAGTTCTAAAGCCAAATTAGAGCTGCTGCCTGGGCTCTCTCACCCTGACTGAGGCACACCTTGCCATGACAGGCTTGTGGTTTCCACTCAAGCAAGTTGTTCTGCCGGCTTCCCACAATCCCAGTTTCACTTTGTCAGTAATTTCATTCCACTGGAGGCTGAGCCCAGATACTGACTTCTTGTCAACGTTTTAGGCCCAGCCACTCCTGAAAGCGACTCCAGGCAAGCCCTATATGCAACCGCCTTGAAATTAGGGGCCAGCAAACATGTTTCGCCTAGTTCTCAAGTCTAGGCTGCTGAGGTTCAAAGAGATACGATTGTAAAGGGGAACTCGCTTCACCTTCATACACATCGCCGGCTTAAGGGAATAACAGTTGGAAGGCTAGAGTTTCTTGGCCCAGATAGGTGTTAGGAAAAGAAACTAAACAAACACACTTCTGAATGGAAATGAAAAGGACCTTGTGTGTGGCAGAGTAAGTATTTTC
This sequence comes from Phodopus roborovskii, assembly GCF_943737965.1. Taxonomy (NCBI): domain Eukaryota; kingdom Metazoa; phylum Chordata; class Mammalia; order Rodentia; family Cricetidae; genus Phodopus; species Phodopus roborovskii. The sequence continues at coordinate 17,465,648 of NW_026126511.1, forward strand.
AGCAACACAATTTAGGATTAGAAATGTCAATGCAACAGAAACGTGCAGACTCCCAGGCACGTATCGCCGCTGTGGAGTTGGGAAGCCACTACAGAGAGTGGTAGGTCGGTGTGGGACGGCTTGTTCCTTTGAAATATTTACTGTTCGATTTTAAAGGCACTCGTACTGCTTGAGACTTCCAGGTTAGACTGCCAGGAGACAGTGCAGACATCGTAAATATCTGTGGCATTGTCTGTCTTCAGGAAGCAATGGCCAGGTTTTAGACTCGTTAGTTGGTTTCAATAATGACTAAGGCTTCGGTACTGGGACATTAAGCACATCATCTTTATTCCAAGCACAGACAGGGTTTTCCCTTTTCACTATTTCTACACACCGAGCTTACTTCCTCACTTGGAAAAATGTTCACCAGGTCCAAGAGCCTAGATAAGGCGTTAAGCATTATTTCAGAATTATATAACTTCCATGTCACATTTACCTGGCGACACCATTGCACTAGTGAGTTCCTGGTTGCAGATTGGGCTTGGAGGAGTGGGGGGACTCTCCATTCTCCTCAAACCATTCATTCACTCATGGATACTGCTGCCCACACAAACTCCAACAGAATGGACACAGACCTGTGTGTGTCCACTTTCACCTTCTTGTACAAAGTATTCAAACGGTGGGAATGGGTTCATTATTTTAAAAGCAACCACAGTCAACCAGGTGCTTGGCCCTAAGCAGATAGTCCTTCCAGATATTAACAAGTAACTTACAGCGGTTGTTTTTAATTTTTCTGTTAACAATCGTGTCCTATTTCCAACTACCTAAGAACTATTTTAAACTGATCATTTTCACCTTAAGTTATAGTAATAGCCTGTAAATTCACTTCATGATTATAATGAATATCCTCACCTCTAGCAACCAAACACTATCGTGCTGGAAAACATTAAAATATAAACCGCCACTCTGGTCAGCACAGAGATTTACAACAAGATTGTGACACAGTATCAGTTACAGCTGGCTTCTCACTCTCAGTCCCCAAGCCATTTTTTTTTTTAAGAGTCTATTTTGGAATGAGACGGAGAGGGGAAAGATCGTTCCATAATTGCAAAATCTCTCAGCAATTATTTTCACTTACACTGCAAGCCTTTGGTTTAAAAAGATATACCTCTTTTTTACAATTACATATTTATTACAGATGTAAAACACACCAGTGGAACTTACTTGACAGTGACTCGATTTGATAAATCCTGTAGATCCCCGGGATGAAAAAGCTGGGCTTCTTTCAATCCAATCTGTTCACAAGCTTTCAAAAAAACGTTTATATTATCCTGTGAAAAGAATCAGAAAGTGATTGTTTAGCCGAGCTTGCTCTCAGACAAAGGTTACCAATTTTTATGATACAACTTCCCAGCTTCAAAGTCCAATTATAGTCAGCAAAGAGGCGGTGGCAAGAAGGACGCATAAGTGTATCTGAAAGAAGAAGGAAAAAAAAAGCCGGTGGACACGTATAGCCTTTCAGTCTTCCAGAGCATAAAAGGTGGTGCTATCTTATGCCCGAGCGTACACTCTTTCTGTGATCTTTGTGACTGGCACGTTAAACATTACCTGTTATAGGACAAGCGCCTAGCCAGTGAGCAGTAACCTACACTTTGATGTCAGCTCTGCTCCGCAAACAAACGCCCTCCCTCTTCCCAGCTTCGCACGCCAGGCTTCACCTCTTTAAAAATAACTCCAGCTACTGACATTCACCCACCCAGAAACTGTTGGCAGGGAAGAAATACGAGGAGGAACATTCTGTTTCTATGATTGCAAATTACAGAACGGCTATGGAATACCACACCTGGAATCTGGGTTTGGTTGCTGAGCCAGCTCGTGACAGGCACAGAGACCATGCTATAGGACCAAGGAGAAGCCTGAAGCTTATTGGCTGAACCGGACCATTGGGGAGTGGCATATTACTCATTCCCTGCACCTGTCTGAAGAGCTGCCTCCAGAAAAAAAAAAAAAACACTGAAAACCTATCTGCCACCTCCAAGCCTGCCCTCCTCTCTAATTTCAAAACTCCAATCCTCCATTCACGAACCAATGCTTGCCATTTTGCTAAGCTGCCACAGGACCACGACGGATTCTATTTTCAGTGCACTGTACTGCAACCACACACACTGGTTACTAGGATCAGCTTTGGCACCATCCCTTACCGCTCTTGAAGAAGAAGGACTTCGTGTGGCTGAGCTCCTGGTGACTCCCTGTGGACTCTTTACTTTTGCTTTGCCGGGGCTGTGGGTAGGGGAATGTCTTGCTTGCGTGCTAGCACACGCTTGTCCACTTAGGTTGGCTGGCAACACCGCCTCTGTGGCATGGGCCTCCCTGGAGCCACACCCACCCCCTCCCGAGTCCAGGTCCACAGACCAGAAGATAATCTGCCTCTTGGAGACGGAGGTACTCCCTACGCACAGGCAGCAAAGTCAGGATGAGAGGGAATATCAGAGACTAAGGGGACTTCAAGAAAGTGCAAGAGAAAGTGTGGCCAGAGAAACACAACACTGACTGCCAAGGAAGGGAAGGAAATTTAAAAAAAAAAAAAAAAATCAACAGCAGCAGCAAAACCTATTTGTGAAAGTGGGAGGGTGCTTTGAGCCAAACACAGTATGCACTAGGAACTGAAGTATTTGGATCCTTTGAAATAAGTTGGCCCCAAAGACCACAGAAATTTCTAAGAGGTAACAGAGTGGAGAGAAACTGAGGAAGACACCCACAATTGACCTCTGACCTCTACATGCACACACACACACACACACACACACACACACACAACTTATTAGCAAAATCCCAGTAGAAACACGATGACAATTTCACTGTTAAGCTTACAACTTCTAAATGCTACACTATCTATAACTATTTGAAAACACAAACCATTTTTAAAATGCCCACTCTCAGAAGAGCAGACAACAAAATGACTCATTGAGCCAATATCCCACCCCTGGCAAGAAGCCAAAGGGACAAAATAAACTATTAAGCATTTTCATATCTGCCTAACTTGGTTTTGAACAACTTAAAGTCACATGAACTGAGAACACACGGAAGAAGAAGAATGCTTGCCTGGTTAAATACAAGGCCTCAAAAGCAGGGTGCCTGGAACCATAGATAGATAGATAGATAGATAGATAGATAGATAGATAGATAGATAGATAGATAAATGCTGAAACAAAATCAAGCATAGAATAATACTAAGGAACTAAATAAGGGTAAAAAGAACAGGCATATTTTACAAAATCATAATGGCACTCACCTGGTGAACGAAATGTACAAGCTGATAAGGCAGAAACCACACATTCCTCAAAACCCATCTACGTATTTAGAGAGAAACCACTTCAAATCGAAAGTGACGAGGCTCCAGCAGGAACAAAGTTCAAGGAAAAATACAAGTGCTGTGATTACATCTTAGACTTGAGTAAAGCTCTTTATCAGCCACAAAGCAGAATGCTGTTTTAAAAGCTTAGTGGTACTTGCTCTCAAAGCAGGAAAACACTCTATATAAATTCACACACGGCCTATGCTCTGGGAGTGGGTTCTACTCCAATCAGAATTGTAACCTATATCATGCATCTTGGACTGGAGCCCACTGATAATTTATTTCCTGCAATTTCAAAGGATCCAGGCAGAGCATTGCCTCAGGGGATACACAAAATTATAAAATAAAATTTCCACGTCTGTTCCAACATCAAGCAGCCACACCCAGCTCAGCATAATAAAAAGAAAGCATTTAGCCCTCACTGGATGGAATTATTTTCATTTGATACTACCAGGAAAGGAAGGGGGTGCAAAACAAAACAACAGCAACAACAAAGTCCAAATGGGAATCAACCTCGTCTAATTGGCCTGGGAGCCAGGACTGGCTAAAGAACGATTAGTTATGCCTTTTGGCCCCATTTTCCTTACCCATGCAAGTGACTGGCATACAGATCTGCAAACCATTACACAGGGCAGACAATTCTCTCTGCAAGAAGAGGGCGCCCAAACCCCCAATCCCTTACACAAATACATATTCCATAGCCCACTTGTTAGAAAAGAGTTTCTGTCAAAGAGCCTGCTTTAAAAACACATAATCCCTACACCTGCAGTGCCAATAGTCACTTCTCAAAACAAACCAAAATAGTAACAATAAGTTCTAATGGTATCTAAGTGGCTCCTTCTCATTTACAGCATTTGTGTGGGGATGAAGAAAGGCAAACACTCTAGAAAAAGGAATCTTGATATTTTCACACTCTGCATCCCCCCTCTCCACATCTGATTAATCGTCAGGAAAAGTGGTGCTTACCTAAAACACAAGGATTAAAATGCCAGAAAGATCTACAAAGCTCTCCAGCTTGTGTTGGTCGATTGCAGGACCTTGGTTATGCAATGCTGCAAAACGAATGATCCTAAAATGGCCGCATAAGAGGCCGTGGCGTCTGATAATTTTGCAGATTCCAGAACGTACCTTGAATAGGTGGGGTTCTGACTTTGAGGACCCCTCATCGAACTGTAACTGAGAAGTCAGCCTAGTCTGCAACCATACAAAGGCTTTCCTGGTTCTGTGGCTGCTCCCAACCTGACTTACTCATGTGGATAGCAAATCAGGGCAAATAGATGTTTCCATACGGCCACCTGATAGAGACAGAGATCTAAGAGGACAAAGCGGAAGCTGCACTTCCTGGCTTTTCAAAATCTTGTTCTGTCATTTCTGTAAGATTCTCCTGTTACAGAGACCAGCCCTGTTCAGTCAAGACTACACAAGGCCATAAACAACAAATGAGAATCACCAGGCCACACTAGAATATTGGCTCCAACACCTCATTGTCTGGACATTAGAGATCCCTACCCCACTCATGAAAAATATTCACTCTCTCCCAAGGCCCCCCAAATTCCTGTTATTAGTACATTTGTTTAGTGTGTGTGTATGTGGTGTGTGTGTATGTGGTGTGTGTGTGTGTGTGTGTGTGTGTGTGTGTGTGTGTGTGTGAGTTAGTATGGATGCATGGATGCATGCCACAGCACCTGTGTTGAGGCCACAGAACGACTTTCAGGAGTGAGTCAGTCCTCTCTTTCTACCATGTGTTCTAGGAATCAAACTCAGGTCGCCAGCCTTGTGTGGTGGATGCCTTTACCCACTGTCTTAGTTGGAGTTGCTATTGCTGTGATGAAACATCGTGACCAAAAGCAAGCTGGGGAGGAAAGAAATGCTGCAGTCCATCACTGAAGAAAGTCAGGACAGGAACTCAAACCAGGTGGGAACCTACAGGCAGCAATTGAAGCAGAGGCCATGGGGGGGGGGGGCTGCTTATTGGTTTGCTCCTCATGGCTTGCTCAGCCTGCTTTCTTCCATTTCTTTTTAAACTCGTGACCCCCAGGCCAGAGATGCCACCACCCACAGTGGGTTGCCTCACCACTACCAACACCATCAACCACTGAGAAAATGCCCTGTGAGCTTGCCTGCAACCTGCTCTTATGGAGGCTTTTTCCTTTTTGTTGTGGGTGTTTGCTTTGTTTTGTGTTTGTTTTTAGAGACAGGGATTCTCTGTGGTGTTTTGGGGGCTGTCCAGGAACTTGCTCTGTAGACCAAGCTGGCCTCAAATTCACACAGATCCACCTACCTCCCTCTCCCACAAGCTGGGATGAAAGGTGTTCGCCACCAACATCCGGTTCTAAAGGAGGCACTTTCTTAATTGAGGCCCCCTCCCCTCATTTATCTTTAGCTTGCTTTCTAGTTAATATCTAACTATCTAGCACCACCACTGAGTCATTTCACTGGACCATAACCCCCAAATTCTCATCTCTTATCAAGGTGACATTAAAATGTGGAATTATCATCAAAGTCGGCTCCGGTTGCGCTTGAGGTTTCAAAAGTCCCATCCTGAAGTAGAGCCGTTGAGTACAGCTCCTGCCAACCCAACCACCTGTGAATGAAAAGGAAGTACCAGCCCTCTTGTCCTGAAAGCCTGCTTTACATATATGTAATACCTACACTGCTTTTTAGGGCCAAAGGTGATATCTCAAAAACAAAACCTGATAACCCCTAATGGTATCTAAATAGCTCCTTTTTGTTTACAGTGTTGCTATGGGGATAAAGGAAGTCAAAAGCCACAGAAGGAGCAGGAGGCTTGGGTTAGAGGGGAAATACTGAAGCCACAAGCATTCTCCAGGTGGAGGTGTGGAGGAAGGGAAGGCACACAAGGGCCACCTGTCCCTAGAAACTCCAGATGTTTCCCCCTTAGCACCCAAAGCCAGGGAGTCAGCTCCACGGTTTCTGGCTCCTCTCTCTGGAATCTTCAGGCCACCTTAAACACCATCTTTGTCTTTTCTTGCAAACTAGGCTACGTGAACATCTGTGCAGCTCTCTCGGTCAGCTTTCCATCTTGCCCATGGAGAGTCAGAGCAACTAAATAACCAAGGTCTTCTCGTGCAGGCTGCCAGTACTTCTGTAAATTCCATTCCCTCCAAGGAAAGGTCCAATCTGAGGCTGCACTGCCTCTTCAGAGAGCCACACCCACCCACGGGCCTCAAGAGATGCCTTCTCCACTTCAGTCTTCCAGGAAGACAGGATGGTACCCTGCACCAACACCTTAGAAACCCGCCCGCTGGGATGGACAGTCCTAAGTGCTACCTTATATTCTTTCTAGGAACTCAGAGGATTTTATAACTGCACCCTCTACTTCATCATTAACCTTGTTTTCCTGCCAATGATCTGAATTTAATCTAGGCCGGAAAACTATTTCTCAATTCTAGCAACATTTACTGACTCAAGAGTCTGGACAGTTGTCAATAGCAGTGATGCCTGTGTGGTTTGTGTTTATTACCCCATTCTTCCCTTGCTCCTCCGGTGTTCTGCTGCGAACTGAAAGCAGAAGCTAGGCTGGACTTCGGCGCTCTGCAATGTTCACTACAAATGTGAGAACTCTGCACTAGACCACCTAGCTACTTGTATAATTCCTCGGTACACTGGAGTGACTTATCAGAAGGGTAGAATAACCCTGGGAGCTGGCTATCATAATAGTTTCACATTAAGGAACATAGAAAATTACAAATCTGGAACACAAGTGTACAGAGATACTGAACTTCAGATGCCCTGGTCAGGATACCCAGCCAGCAATAAATCGGTTTCAAAACCCATGAAAAACAATTGATCTTAAAGCATAACTTAAGGAGAGCTGGAGAGATGGCTCAGAGGTTAAAAGCTCTGGGCTGTTCTTTCAGAGAAACTGGGTTTGGTTACCAGAGCCAACATGGCAGCTCACAGCTATCTGTGACTCTAGTCCCAGGGGTCTGATGCCTACCTCTGCATTTCTGAGGGCACTAAACATACAGTGTGCCCAAACACATATGCAGGCAAAACATTTCTACACATTAAAAATAAATCAAGTCTGAAAAATAAGAGGAGCTGCTCAAAAACCGTGGTTTAAGGAATCAGGCATGCATTGGCAGGAGTTGAACTCAATGTTGTGGATGAAGCCTTCTTGAAGAAGGGAGAGCATGAGCAGAGATCAAACTGGGCTACACAGTGATACCCTGTCTGCAAAAGGAAAATGGAAAAATGAATGAAAGAAAGAAAGAAAGAAAGAAAGAAAGAAAGAAGTCAAACACTAAGGTATATCTTAGTAGTAGAGTGCTTAGACAGCATCACAATGCCCTGGATTGGATTTCCAGAACAAACAGGGAGGGGGGTGTAGGGAGGGAAGGAGAGAGACAGGGGAGAGGCAGGGGGGAGGAAGGGGGGAGGAAGGGGGAAGGGGGAGGGAGTGATTCCCAATCACATACAATATTTAAAGGACACCTAAAGAAAGGCATGAAAAATAAATCTAGCACCCAGAAAAATAAGACTAAAAGTATTGTGCAACACAAGGAAAGAGAAGAAGTTTCCAGAATCTATGAGAAATACAGAATATTCAAACAACTTGACAATGAAGTACCGTGAGTGATACGTAAACGAACGAATGACAAAGATTCTAGCGCCGGGCAAAGATCCCTCAAATCCAGAAGCACTTCCACCCACCTGACAGTCAGCCTCCTGGTCAAGCCACCTCCTGTACCCCACCACGTAGGATGCTCACTTTCCGGAGGGGTCGTGGGCAGGAAACAGTTCTCACATTCAGTTAAGTCCAAACACAGATTGTGTTCCACCTTGTCCCATTCTTGTCCAGTTCTAAACAAGCTTCTCTCCATCATCTGGGCTCTGTCTTCATGATAAATGCTCAACACAGAGTGTGAAGGCAACACAAAGCTGACAAACGTCCAAACCTTGGGCCAGAGTTGATATAAGTCTTTGCTAAGGTCTCCCCTCTTGAGCCTGTCAAACCAGTTGACTTCTAGAAACACTTAATCCATAATGTTACTTCAGCACATTTCCTTGTCCTTTTACCAGGGATAGAAATCGTCGGGATGAGTGTCAGGGTCCTAAATTAAATTAGCCACCCTGGTTTTAGTGAGCTCTCATCCTCTACACAAGGACACTCCCTTCTGTGACCTTACTATTTCCTTCCTCATCCCAATCCCACACTCGTATGTCCCAAAGAACCAACGAGATGCTCTGTCAGGTCACATACAAGCACACTATTCCCAACACACAGATGCAGAAACAGTTCACATGTCCATTAACCAATGGCTGCACAAGCTGCAATGTCAGCATTCAAGACTCTTGCTCACCCACTAAAAAAAAAGCCACAAAACACGAACATGCTCTACAGGTTAGGTGAACTTCCAAACCATAATGCTAAGTCAAAGAGGCCAGTACACAAAGGGCACATGTAAATGAAGCATCCAAAATGGCTATGCCCTTAGAGACAGAATGCAAGCTGATGGTTGCCAGGGGCCAAAGAAGGAAACAGGGAGGGACTACTTAAAGATCAAGAGGTTTTACCTTGAAGTCCTGAAATGTTCAGTGATTGCATGTTATTATAAATACCACTAAATGGTTACCTTTGAAATTGATGTTATACGATTCTCTTTTCAACAAATTATTTCTAAGAGGTGCCCTCTCCAACCTGTTTAAAAATATAATGTCTTTTTTTTTTAAATGTATGTCTGGCAATGTTGACAAGAAACTCGCCATGCAAGTAGGAGGACCAGAATCTGATCCCAAGGACCCACTTGAAACATGCTGGACTCGGTGACACACACTGGTAGTCCCAGCACTGGGAAGCCTGGGCCTTGATGACTGACCAGTCCTTCTGCTCAGTGAACAGAAGCCAATGAGAAAGCCTGTCTCAAAGGTCAAGGTGGACAGAGCCTGTGAGATGGTTCTCTGGATACAAGCACTTGCCATGCAAGCCTGGTGACCCGAGTTTGATCCTCAGAACCCACTTTAAGGAGGTAGGAGAGAACTGACTTCACAAATTCGTTATCTGACCTCATGTATGTCATGGCATGTTCATACCCCTGCATATACATCATACAGGCATACATACAATAATAAAATTTAAAGATGAGTGGCTGCATGGTTGACCTCTGACCTGTACAAGCTTGTGTGTGTACACATATGCGCACGTACACACACACAGAGACATATTTTTAAATGTTGTGCATAGTCTAATTTACATGAATGATACTTATTTCCCATCACACATCAAATCGCTCATTACCAAAAGTCTGTATCTTTATTAAAGTATACTACACCAGCTAGGCTAGTATCAGCTCCTAAGTCATTTTCTTTATTACTTGAAGGGTCAAATATAAATAAAAAAAAAACTCTCAGTGATAAATATTAACTGTACTAACTTCCAAAGGGCAGAGAAAAGACACTATGTTCCAGAATTCTCCACATCACAGTCCCTCTGTATAAAACCAGACATGCAAATATCTAGTCATTGCATTCAGCCACTTGGACCCCTTTCTGTCAATATTTCCTGGGTAGATAAGGTCAAGAACTGTCTGTCTGAAATGACAGGTTTTATAGAGACAAGGCTAATACAGAGGAACTCATCCCAGATGGAAAAGCTCAAAGTCCCAAGCAATTATGAAAGTAAGTTAAGCTGTGCTTAGGCATGGGAGCCCTGCAAAACTTAATCCAAAGCTCCTAGAAGATACCACCTGGAAGTCCTACTCCCCTGTCACCACAAGACTCTTCTTGTGGCTTTAGAAGTAGCAGAAAGGGACAAGCCTCCTGCAAACAAACTTAAAATACAGAAGAGTACATGATGTGTATTACATAGAGTAGACAGTGTAGGTCCAGGGACTTAAAAACCTCAATTTCTTTCCTATTTTGAGGCAGCATTGAAGTCTCAAAATGTTCACAGAGATGCAGAGGGAGGCATCCTTTGAAGCAAAGACATCCAACTCAATCCATCTGCTGACACCTGTCAGTGCCATGCAAACACAGAGGAGCCATGCAGATGAAGTTCATACACAGAAAAGCAGGGAGACGACAGCCTAGTTCCTTGCCATCAAGCAAGGTCACAAAACAGTGTCACTGGCTATGACCAGGAGCTTAATAAGACACATGGAAACTTAGGGTTCATTCCAGACTTTCTCAAACATAGCCCAGGTTAAAGGAATATTCCCCAGAAGTCTTCAGTCCTGAGAGGAAAATAAGACAAAGGCATTACCAAAAGGAACTCAGTGTTCAGTTGGGCTCTGGGTCCCTAGAGAGAATGCTGGAGTCTGTGTTATACAACCAAAAAGTACTTGAATTCTACTTTCATGGTATATAAATAAACAGCAATCAAATTTCTTTTTAAACAACCACTAAGTATCAGGGTGACTAAAATGTATCCAAATGTGCATTTTAATTATACAGATCACATTTAAGAAAGAACAATGTGATCAGTTAGTACTGGCTGCTTTGAACTCATGTATGTCAATTCTCCTGCCTCAGCTTTCCACTAGCTAATCCTGGCTTCTTCATTTGAGGTAGAATAATCCTCAACCTTTTAGCTTATGTTGCTTAGCTAACAATATGTAGTAAATATATACAGTTATCAACAAATACATCCATATTTTATGAGGGCTCAAATTCAAGATCCTCCTGCCTCAGCTTGGGATCACAGGTGTACATCACAACAGCCTGCTTCATTTTTTCTTTTAATTTTTCTTGGTTATCAAAGAAAAGAGCTCGGGTCATTGTTCAGAGCAAAGGAGCTGAGGCCAAGGGCAGCAGCAAAGTTTTGTAACACAAGAGGACAGGAATAAAGACCAACAAGAGGGTAGAGGAACTGCCAAGAGACACGGCGGGACCAGGAGATTATCCACACTGCCGCAAAGCCAGCAGTGTGGCACCTGGCGTTCTGCCAGCACTGATTGGCAGAGCAGGAGCAACCACCACCACAGTAAGAGGGGCAGAGCTGAGAGCTGGCAATTCAGGGCAGCAGGAAGCCAGCAGGAAAGGGTGTTCTGGTAAGGGCGGTTTGCCCACATGTTGAATTAACCCGGGATACCCACTGGCCCACACAGGAGCAGGAGCAGCCTTTGTCCAATAACAGCATAAAGTAGGGGACGGTTTTGCACATTATTCAAATCACACTGTATATCAAAAGCGAAGTCATCCTAAAACTCACCTGCTCAAAAAAAAAAAAAAAAAAAAAAAAAAGCTGAATGCATGCCAAAGAGAATGCTATGCTAATGTAGCAATGTAGCTCCTTTAAAAAGCACATCATAACAATGCAGAGAGAGAGAGAGGGAGAGTTTATGAAGCAAATTTAAGGAGGGGAAATTGCCTGGCAACACTTGAGAACCAGCTGGGAGGGAGGGAGCGCTTCCTTCTGCCAGGACAATGCCCCACCTCCACCCCACACTCAGAGCACAGCGCATCAGCCCTGACTCAGACTTTTCCATCCCAGGACTGACTTCTGCTCCAGGCTGACTCCCTTCAGTCATTCCAAAGTCTCGGTGCTTCTAATGGCAAAACACTGCTCCGAAATCCACTGACTTAGTGCACAGAGAATATCCGCCATTCCTGACATAAGTCTTAGCAAACTGAACAGCAGTCCATCCTCCAAGACCCCATAGGCTCTCCCAAGGTCACGTTGCCTCTTTAAATGCCCCTTGTCCCCTTCGTGACAATTTTCAGTTCTTGTATTATCTCAACTGGTCCTTCAACCGGCAACTTTTTTCCTCATACCTTTTGCCAGGTAGCATCCTGAAGCACTTTACAATATTATCCTACTCAAATTCTCATTTTAAAAAATACAAGTCTGTCTGTGCTTTATACTGAGAACAAGTAGTCATCCAAGGTCCCATTGAAGGTCATCCATTATCCTGTGGGGCTGGTCAGGGGTGGCAGTGTAACACAGATAAATACACTTAACCCCTGTGTCAGCGTCGTAAGGCTGCACTAAGATTCCTACAACAGCTTTATTATCTCAGTTCCACAAATCATCCATCCAGCGGTTCTCAACCTCCCTAATGCTGCAAGCCTTTAACACAGCTCCTCATTGTATGGTGACTACCCTACCCCAGCCATAAAATGATTTTCCATTGCTACTTCATGACCATAATTTTGCTACTGTTATGAATTATAATGTAGGTATATGTGACCTGTGAAAGGGTCATTTGACCCCTAGAGGGGTCATGCCCCACAGGTTGAGAACCACTGATCTAAGTTCTCATGGGGAGAAAATCCAAGTGTCCTGCATTCTAAGAGCAATTTTACTTTCCCATCTTCCAATGGCCGCTGACACCTTGGCTCACTCTCTTGTCTGTCTTTCCATCTTCAAAGAGAGTGGACTTAGATGGGTTCATCAGCATCTCCCTCAAGCCAGATTCCTCTACACACAGTCTTGTGAACTCATTGGGCCCACTTCAACCCCCGATCTTAAAGTCAGTGGAATAGCAACCTCGGTCCCATCCTCATGCTCCTTGGTCTAGTGAATTTTCCCAGTCTCCATGGTTTATAATGTGAGCTGCCTTTGAGAACCATTTCAAACTACAGCAACGGCTGAGCCTCCTTTAAAGCAGGTCCTACAAGCTGGACATCCCTTCTGGGGTAAAAGCCTCTGTAACTCAAGGCTGGACTTCAGGGTGTTCAATTATTGCCAAAGACTTATTAAGAATGCTTACTCATTAAAAAATAAATAAATAAAAGCTTGTGGGTTACCACTGAGAGCTTAGGGAGAAAGGGGTCATATTGTGATTATATAACATGTAGTATCTCCAGCATGTGATAAGTGGGCAGTGAAGGGAAGTCACTGAACCTCACCTGTTAGAGGCTAGTATTTTTCCTGTTGGCATTGGAAATACACTGTTAATTGGCATCTACAAGGATGCTTTAGCAATACCCAGGGGACCCTCATCCACATTTCATAGGAAGATATGTAAAATACAGCTGGTCAAGATTAGAAGAAAATAAAGCGGATATAGGAAAATCTAAATTATAAATCTGACACTGTCATAGATACAGTCTTAAAATATAAATTAAGCTCATAAACCAAATAAAATCATTCTGGGTTCCCATGACCTTTTTTCCAACTAAAATATAGTTAACATTTATTCCTGGAGTTGGGCCCATCTAGATCATTTTTGTAAATCCGCATTTTATTAATTTGTATTTAAGCTGTACTTTAACCAGACAAGCTGAATTATTATCATCAGTTCTTACATTTCTTACTGGTGAACATGTACGGGTCATAGTACTAGACAGAGTAAAGGGAGTGGTAGTCATCACTGGCAAAGCACATTACACCTTAACCTTTCACCCCATAGTTGACTTTTAACAGGTAGTGTCTCCAAATTAAAAAAAAAAAAAGAATAAACATATATCATTGTGCTTTTTATTCTAATTATTAATGGTAGACAAATTCCATAGCATAAAGGTACTTACACACTTATCGCTATATAGCTATAGAAAATAGAAAATGAGGTTGCTGGTCTTCCTTCGATAGCTCAGTTGGTAAGAGTGGAGGACTGTAGGTTGACATAGAAAATGACGTTGCTGAAACCCAATAAGAATCAGGCAAAGAAATGTCACTACACAAAACAGTAAGACAGGATGGAAGAAAGGGAAAAGGGGAAGATGAAGGATGAGAGATGAAGCTGTAATCCCACTGGGCCCCATGGCCATATCTTCAGGCGTCATGGCCATGGACTTGAGCATGTGCTGGCTAGTTTTATGTCCACTTGACACAAGTTATAGTCAGCTGAGAGGAAGAAGAGGAAGAAACCTTGGCCGGGAAAATGCCTCCTAAAATTGGGCTGCAGGACAACTCTAGCATTTTCGTAGTGATTGATGTGGAAGGACCTAACCCACTGTGGGTGGGGCCATCCTTGGGCTGGTGGTCCTGGGTTCTCTTAGAAAGCAGGTTGAACAAGTCAGGGGGAGCAAGCCAGTAAGCAGCACCCCTCCATGGTCTCAGCATGAGCTCCTGCCTGAAAGTTCCTGCCCTGTTTGAGTTCTTGCCTACCATCCTTCGATGACGAACAATGATATGGGAGTGTAATCCAAACCCTTTCTTCCTCAAATTGCTTTAGTCGTGGTGTTTCAACACAAGCAATAGCAACCCCTAAAATAGAGCACTATCCATGACAGCCTCTGCCTTAAGTGGGGTTGTTGCTGTGATGACAGAGTACTTACATATGCTAGGGTCTGAGTACTGTCTGTCTGTCCAGTGGATACATGTCTGCTCCCTGCCGTGATGATCATGAAACTGAAAACAAGCCCCCAATTAAATGCTTTGTTTTATAATTGTATTGGTCATGGTGTCTCTTCACAGACACAGAAAGGTGACTAAGATAGTGTGTGAAACCTATCACAGTTAGGTCTGAGAGAACATGATTTGTGTCTTCTGCTTCTTGCCCTGGGGTTTGTTATCTTCCTTCTCTGTTGTACTGTCAGCCTGGGAAGTGCATTAGTAAGATGGGGACTCTCTTCAGCAAGCAGACCCACGGAGGAGAGGCAGTCTGTGGGGGACACACTTCAACAGATGATGTTTGTAGCACAGAAAGATTTCTTCAGAACCATACATCGCAGGTATTGTGAGGAATGCCTAGCAGTGGTTCCCTAGCAAGGCAAGCTTCTGTAACAAGCTAGATACATACGTGTTATTCAGGAGGGGGGAGGGGATTAAAGTGTAAAAGAATGGGCATGTAAAGACATCAAGAAGCTACAATGTAGTGTATTTCTTCCCAGCCACAGTAAGCAACAAGGATAATCCAGTCTCCAGCCTACACATTTTAAATTGAATTCTTTTTACCTATTTTTTAGTGTGTGTGTGTGTGTGTGTGTGTGTGTGTGTGTATACTGCAGTATGCTTGTGAAGTCAGAGGATAACTTCCTACCATATGGGCCCCAGGAACCACACTCAGGTAATCAGGCTTGGTGGCAAGTGAGCCATCTTGTCAGCCTAAAGCAAGACCATTAATTCCTAATGTTCAGCACACTTGCTACACTGTAGAGTTCTGACATTTATAAATTGTTTGATGGGAGATGTAATTCTGTAAATATGTTTCTCTTATTGGTTAATGAATAAAACACTATTGGCCAACAGGAAAGCAAGATAGGTGGGACTAGGAGACAAGGAGTATTGGAGGAAGTAATAGGGAGAAGATTCAAGATGGAGGACAGAGAGAGAAGAACGCCAGCCCCTCTCTCCAGTGAGATAAGACCAGATGGAAGTACTTAGATTAATAGAAATGGGTTAATAATTAAGACAGAGCTAGCCGATAATAAACTAGTAACTGGCCAACAGCTTTATATCTAATACAGCGTCTCTGTGTGTCATTTGGGGCTGGCGCAGCAGTGGGCCCAGGACTGCAGGGAAAAACTACTCATGACAATTGTTTTTTCATCTTTCCTTTTAAAAATATAAATGGGACAAGTATAAAGCTTTAAAGTAAATTAGCCAGTAATTCTGCTCAAAATTTCCATAAATCCAAGCATTTACCTCCCAGCACCTTACCAGCTGTTTAAGATTCATCTATAGGTACTACCACAGAGCCTTTTTTTTTAATCCAAGGCCTAAAGACTACATATCTTGCCTGAACTGAATTAAGGCAGACGCACCAAAGGGATATATTAGTGGTATAAAGACATAAAATATCCATAAAAGACAATGATGAGAGATCACAGAAGCAGGGCTTCATGTAAGGGTTGCAAAGGGGAAACGGGCCCAGCATTGCTGTCTCTCAATAGATGTCAACCTCCAAGATCACAGGGTAAGTGCACGCTGGCTGAAAATTTAAAAAGCAGTGCTACAAAGCCACTGAACCCTCCCCTGATCCACTTCCTCACCTCTAGTGGGTAAACAAGTGAGCTTCTGGTAGCAATTTCCTAGGGTTTTTGTTGTTGTTGTTGTTTTGTTTTGTTTTTTTGGTTTCTTGTTGTTGTTGTTGTTTAAGAAAAAAAACACTGGTCATTTAAATCATTTATTTCTACAGTGTTGCCAGGGGACAATGGCTAGAATTGATATTGTTTACTTTTTTATTTTTATTCACTTTTTTCTTTACTTATTGATATTAGCTAGTCCACAATCCTTGTTTCTGCCTTCCACCAATACTCCTATGGCCCACGTCTATTTATTTAGTGTGTGTCTGTTTTGAGACATGGTCACATGAAGTCCAGGCTGGCCTCAAACTTGCTACGCTGAGGATATCCTTGTCCTCCTGCCTCTGTCTCAAGCTCTGATGTTACAGGGGTGTGCCAAAAAACCCTATTTCTGCTTCATATTTACCATCTCAACAAACAACTGCAAAAGTCTGCAATACTCATTTAGTACAAGGAGCTCCTAAGTCCTCAGTTTCTACTTCTCATTTGTCCCCAAAGATGTCATCTCCTCTTGCTTGGAAGACTGCATCAGCCAGACTCTCCAAAGAAAGAGAACAGGGTGGACATAGAAAGGGGCTTCATGGGTCAGCCAAATAAGGTGCTTGCTGCCAACCCTGCCAACGTGACTGCAGTCCCCACAACCCACACTAAGGGAAAGATCTATCTCCTGAAAGTTGCCCAATGCCCTTCACAAATGTGCCTTGGAGCTCTTGCGTGCGCGCGCGCGCACGCACACACACACACACACACACACACACACACACACACACACACACACACGCACACACACACACACACACACACACAGTGCACTGCTTCTTAGGTCTACTCGCAGGCTATGTCTGCCCACAACCACTAATGTTAGAACAACCAATTGCATTCTCTCAGAATATCCCCTAGACACCTAACTGTGCTTTGTACACCAGAACCCAGTCTTTCTCCAGTCTGCCTTACCCTCCCCCCACTCCTCACCCCAGTCAGACCTGATGCTCTTCCTCAGATCTGGGAAGCTTTCCAAAGCTCACTCCTCACAGCCACTCCATCAGGCTCCTCATCAGAATTGTTGCTTATCCACTTATATTGCTTTCCCTTATAATCGCTGTCAACGAAGGCAGTATTATATTTTCTCCACTGGCTTTATTGGCACCTATCAAAACATTACTCATTTACAGGACCCTGGCCATTCCCTCGCCTCACTGCAGGGAAGGGCAGCTCCCAGAGAGAGGAACTTTCTCTACCTTCTTTGTAGCCTTGTCCCAAGTGTGAGAAAGCAGCCTCACCGCATGGTAGACCTTCGGTAAAAGTTTCCAGGAAGGGAGGGCCTTCCTGAGACTTCTCAAGGGACCAGTCCCTCACACCAGTTTCAAACCTTCCACACTATTTCCTACCTCCCTCATTTGCTCCTCCACTATCAATTTCTACATAACAAAAATGACCTTAAAAGGGGCTGTTGCAAGCTTACTGGAATGAAACTATGAGCTAATCCTACTCAAATACTGAATCAATTTCTTTGGATTAATTATTTTAACACTGCAAGTTATGGAGATGCCTCAGCAATTCTAATTCACTAATGTTATAAAAGAAAAAAGAAGTTGCCCTCTAGGCAGAAACTTGGCATATAAACGTTGATCTCAGACTTAAAAACAAGCAGGTTCGGGAGCTACAGGAGAGCACGGCTGAGCTTGTGCCAGCACCATGATTAAGAGGTTGTGGCTAGAAATAAAACAGGAGTTTCCTGCTTTACTACACTACATCATCAACTGGGTATCAGCAACAACTCCAGGGGCCAGTGAGATGACTCAGAGGGTAAAGGTGCTGCTCCTGCAAGCCTGGCAACCTGAGTTCAATCCCCAGAGCCCACATAAAGGTGGAAGGAAACTCCACAGAGGTCTTTTGACGTCTACACAAATGCTACAGCATGTGTAACCCCCCACCACACACACACACACACACACACACACACACACACACACACACACACACACACACGAAAATAAAACTCAAGATTGATAAGTTTTACATTCCCAGTCTTGATGACACTTTTGGGGGGGGGGGAGGTTTGAAGTCTCTTGAGAGTGCTTTGTAAATAGAACAGTATTACTGCCTTCTTCATATACCACTTATATGGAGCTACTTAGGAACTCTGGCATTTCCTACCAACAAGATGGCCAACAAACATAACCTTGTCTAATCAACAGGACTGATGCTGGATAGTCCTGGAACAATTCAAAACATAGATGGTGAGCCACAGAAACCCCATGGAAACATACATCACCAAAATAAATAAACATAAAACCATGGGAAACATTTTTGATTCTTAATGTCATCTTACTTTCAGTAGATGCTTAAGTTTGACTCAGTGATTTCTTGTATAAGTAAGCAAGCAGTAATATTAATGCTACAATACTGTGTGTTCTTCACATAGAAGATACAGAACTCAGTGCTTCTGTTAGTGCTGCATGGTTTATGACAAACCAGTGAATCTCAGTGCATGAGGGGCTAAGGCTAGAGGACTGAGCATTTGAGGCTAGCCTGGGCCTCATGAGACTGTTGCAAAAGGAAACGAAAATCATTTTTTGAATGAGACTGACAATAGAGACATTTTAGCATGTGAGTCAAAGTTATACGACTTGTAAATGTGGTTTATGGTTCCTTAGGGGAACATTGCTTCAAAGTAGTTTAATAATGAAGCAGATTGCCAGGCAGTCATAGTGCAAGCCTTTAATCCCAGGCAGAGGCAAGTGGATCTGAGTTCTAGGTCAGTCTGGTCTTCAAAGCCAGGGCCATACAGAGAAGTGCCATCTCAAAAAAAAAAAAATGATAATCTATTCTAATCAAGTTCATTAATATCGTCTAATACTCACTGTCTGTGTTTGAAAGGTGGAAAGAAAGATTCATCTTTTAACTCATGGAACATCGAGGTCTGATGTGGTAGATATAAACTTGATCCAAGGTGGTGGTTTGAGAGAAATAGAAGATAAAGAGTATGAAAACCCACGGGAGCATGGGACCGTCACTAATCATCAAGTGTGCTGAAATGAAAATGGCAATGATGGAAGAGGAGGTAAACATGAGTAGACAGCCCACCATGAGAGGGGCTTGCTGTCTCCATAACTTCCCAAGCTTATGAAGACGGGGAACACAGCTGTCAGAATTAGCTAGTCTTATTGGCTGAGCAACCAAATAGGAGAGGATGCATAAGTCAAAGAACTCACTAGGTGGGAAGGAAGCCTTCTCAGGTGTTCTGAGGTAGAACAACTCCTCAGCATCATTTCCAAAATCTGCAAAAATTTGCCAGCAGGGAGGCAGGTCCCTCTAACCTACATACCTAATATTTTCTCAATTTTGTTTTGTTTACATCCTAAAGTTTCCCCTTCTTCCTTTCCTCCAAGTTCCTTCCCCAACTTCCCCCAGCCATCCACCCTCCCTTTCTCTTCAGATATGGGTAAGCGAGCCTATATAAACCTTCATGGATATGCCAAGTTGCAGTGAGACTATGCACCTCCTCTTCCATTAAGTCTGGATGAGGCACCCAGTAGGAGGAATGGTCCCAAAAGCAGGTAACAGAGTCAGAGACAACCCCACTCTCACTGTTAGAAGGCTCACAGGAAGTCCAAGTCACACAGTCTACTTAGCTATTTTAGCTTGCTAAATAGGCTTCTTAGGCTCCTACATGGTTTCAGTATTCTGTTTGCTTGATTGGTTTTGTTTTGTTTTGACTGTTTGTTGGGTTTACAGAGGAACACATGGAACCCAGGGGCCTTAGATGTGCTAGGAAACAGTAAGTTTTCCCTCTAGTCCAGTGTTTTCTATTCTTACACACAGGAATGTGTCCACAAATAAATCTCTTAATTATACTACAGAGATAATTCCTAAGAGGCCCAAGCAGGTCAGTGGTAAGCTCAAGAATGAGTTCCTCGAGAAGGTAGTTGTTTGGATAAGTGGGCCGTGGCCACAAGCATTATTTCCTTGGGCTCATTATATTTGTACTCCTTCAATTATTCCATTCTAGGAGAGAAAAGATGAAACACAACCAGCTGCTTTTTCCCCTTAAAGAATTTTCTCTTGAGGTCTCCCACTTTGGATTTACTTGTTTAAACAGAACAAAAGCTCCTCCACTGCCTACAAATTTTCACTTTCCCTGAAAGGGGGGGAGAAGGGGGGTGTAGTACATAGAGTCAGTCCACTAACGCCTTACAGCGTGTCAGAATAGCTCAGCGGTGTTATGTCAACCTGACAGCAAGTTCCCAGGTCAAGCTTCCACAGCTTCTGGGAAGGAACACACTGAGACAGAGCAGGACTCCACTGAGTCACATCATCCTGCTGACACCCAGGGTGCAGAAGAGTGACGGTGAAAGAGTGGACAAGGTCACACAAGCAAGCATGCATTAACTACTACTCACTACCCACCTGGAAAACAGCAGTCAGCAATGACCCAGGCCTGATTCAGTTCTGGACTGGCCATCATGAAGAGAAACTAAGATGTCCAGTAGCATAAGGGGATGTTTACACCATTCCCTGGGTTTCCTCCATCCCAATGAGGAATCTGCCTCCTCAGCTTCTGTGTCCCATCATGCCTATTCTACCCCTAATAGTTAACTTATTTTTTCTTGAGATGCTATGGAGCCAGATGGCTGAGGCTGGCCTCACACTCACTGTGGAGTGTAAACAGGCCCTGACTGAATGCATTGTCCTCCTGCCTCAAGTTCGTATCTCTGTGTATGCATCTCTGTGTATGTATGTGTATATCTGTGTGTGTATCTCTTGTATATCTGTGTGTGTATCTGTATGTATGTGTATCTCTGTCTCTGTATGTCTGTCTCTTGTGTGTCTCTCTCTCACTGTGTGTCCATGTTCCTCGCTCCCTCCCTCTCCCTCTCCATCCCTCTCTATCACACACACACACACACATGAGACAAAATTTGATTAAGGCTTTTGGATTGTAACATCAGTTTCCTGGTCCAGACATTGAATGTGAGAAGACTCACTGAGGAGAATTAGGAGAATAATACCCAGGGCCTCTTTGTACCTTCTGTAAACCTACATTTATTTCAAAGTACAGTGATGATTTAAAAAAAAAAAAAAAAAAGGCAGTAACTAGAAGCATGCACCTATGCACATGAGTTCCCTAGGGCTACCACAACAAAATGAGAACACCTCACGGTTTAAACCAATAGAGATGCGTGTGGTCATTGGCTTATAGTTTGGAGGCTGGAGTCCTGTGCGTTGGTAAAGTTATGCTTCCTATGACATCTATGCAAATTTTCAAGGACTCTTGCTAGACTTGGGAAGTTCATTAGCGATCTTTGTTCTGTGAACTGTGGCTGTATCACCTCAACCTCATCCCCTTCTGGTGCTCTACCTCTAGGCATGTCTTTCTCAAAGCATCACTTTTTAGGGACACTCTCATTCTAGATTCGGGGTCCACTCTACCCAGGATGGTCTCATCTGAACCAACCACATCTGTAAAAATCATATACCTAAACAAGGTTACACTCTGACATACTGAGGCTTAGAACTTCAATATGTCTTTGGGGAAGGGGAGTGGAGGGTCTTCAACCTATAGGCCTAGCCCACCAAGGACTAAATTCTAGAACCTACTCAATTCTGCAGTGGGAGCATGGCTCATTCCTTGCTTAATTCTTTTTATCAGTGCACTGTTGGGTGTACTGAACATAAATGTTAATGCTATGAAAATTCTGGCCAATGGGGAGGTGGGGGTTGGGGGATGGACAGGAGGGAGACAGAACTGGGATCAGTATGTAAAATAAGATTGTTTTTAATTTAAATTAAAAAAGAAAAGTCTGGCCTAGATTATTCAGTATTCTTGCACAAATGTCAAAAACCCAGATTTCTTCCCTACTCCTTAGGAAACTACTAGAACTCAATCTTTTGGGATGTGAGTCTAATGGGTTCTTCAACACATTTAACTTTGTGGTACCTTCTTGCCCATTTGCTAATTGATTTGTTTGCTCCTCCCTCCCTGAAATTGAAGTCAAAGTCCACACACCTTTTGTACTCTTACATTTCTGCATATGCTAGAAAAGTCCTAAATCCAACAAGCCCTCAACTATTTGTTAAAGAATACACATGCATTGATTTGCATATCAAACTCTCCCTTATCCCCTAATCCTCATACCAACCCTTTCCTGGAAGATACTGGAGCTCCATATCACACATTTTGTAACAAGTATCCTCAATCAGATGAGGCATGAAGCTCACTGCAAACCAATTGGGCTTAGCCCATTCTAGAGCTAAAGTCAGTCTTACACACCCATACCCCATGAAAATGCTCACTGCACTGTGCTTAGAAAAGCATTCTATTTAATATACCGGAAATGCATTTCATTTTAGCTTCTAAAGATAAAATCCAAACTGGAGAGAATTTCTGATGCTTGAAATAGAAATACTTGGAGAGGGTTTGGGGCTTAAAAATAAAATACATTTGTGCTTGCATCTAATCAGACAATCATAAAGTTGAATAAACCTAACAGCAGCCAACAGCAACAAACATCACAATTCAAGCATTCCAGAATCTCAGGGAGTGTTTGAGATCAAAGGCTAATTTCATTTAAAATGCAGGTAATTGATCCAAAAAATGAAAGTTCAAAATCAAAAACACAAAAATTAAACTATCTAAGAATAACTCAGGCCACTGGAAAAGATAGTGTAACTCAATACAATTCAAACATTTGTTTTTGTAGAAGTTGTTTTGTAAGTCATTTTCCTATAAAGCTTATTTATTTTATTAAACTGGATGTCTCCTACTAAAAAGACTTTAGGGATGCATTCCTGTAATGTTATTCTTTGAATATCTAGAAGAATAAGAATGAGTATGTATGTGTGTGCTGTGTAATAGGCTTTTTACCTACCCAAATTTAAGACCAGTACAAATTATATGTCAGCTACCTATTCATGACAGGTCTAGAATAGGCAACTGGGTTAGGAGTCAGTGCTGCAGCCAGTGGCCAAGAACATTGTCTGCATTCTAAACTTCAAGGAAACCTCAACACTTCATTCCTTCTCTCCTGGACAGGTATTTTCCAGGAATAAATCCTTGGCCAACTCAGCCCTGTCCGGTTTTGATGAGCTTTTGATGCCTCCCACAAACCCAGGAGCTATCTGTGGTTACCCAAGTCACAGCTGTGGCAAATGAAAGGCCAGAAAGAAGTCTTTTAAATAGATTATTAGAAGAGCAGTGAGTAACCCATAGAGAAGCAGTTGGGTTTTACATTCCAATGATTAAATTATGCAGCGCTTTCTGAGATCTTTTTAACTGGCTTCTGTCACCAAGATAGATTTTTTTTTAAAGATTTATTTTTATGACTTGTAATTTAAATACGTGGCAGGTATATGTGTGCATGAGTCCAAGTGCCCTCCAAGTCCAGATGAGGGTGTCAGATCCCTTAGAGCTGGAGTTACAGATGACTGTGAACCACCTGACATGGACACTGGGAGCTGAACTGAGGACCCTTAGCCCTTAAGAGACTCTGTACCCTTAATGTCTGGACCATCTATCTCTTCACCCCACCAGTATTGATTGACAAGGCTTATTAAATCTTCTGCAATCATTCATGCTATCATAGTGTCCACGGTGTCTTAAAAACCACATGATGGGAGCATGCAGTATTTCTTAATACTTAAAAATCTTTAATTTGAAGGCAGGAAGGCTGTGAATGTAGCTCAGTCAATAGTGTTTGCCTAGAAGACATAAAGTCCTAGGTTCTATTTCCAGCGCCACAAAAAATAGCAGTAATAAAGGCAGAGGCATCTGAGAATCACTAGTGTTTCTTTACAAATGCTGGGACCCTGAAACAGAAGACAACAGAGACACAGTACATCAACAGGAAACATGACACGCCATAAGAGGGCTACTAGGCCTTGATTACTATTCTGCAGATATACTTATGATCTGTGTGCTAAGTGGACGTAATTCACGAGCCTGAAGTAACACACACACACCAACCAGGGAACACCTGATATTCTGGAGAGCTGCTGTGGTCCAAGAGAAAACAGCACATTCATGGCAGAGCTGCAGGAGGGACAGGAACATCTCACATGCCACTTGGGGAAGAGCGATGGCCAGAAAAGAAATACCCAGACTCTGAAGCATAATCAAAACAAAATCAAACAAGTTAAAGCAAAAACCTCTGGACAGAGCGGAAGTGTTGAAAGGCTCATAAAAGGAGATTGTCACTCTTGAAAGGGACAGTTATTGTAGGTGAGAGAACCTACTATGACCACTTATATTTCAAAGTCAGAAATATAGCTTCAAAGTAGGAACATTCAAAGTCCCCCTCCCCCCATACTTCTAAGTGTTCTTGAAATATACAACACATACTATGTGACAATACCAACATGACATAACAGGGCACACAAGAATACATAGACTCATTGTTTGTTGTTAAAAATAAAACAAAACTGAAGAAGAAAACTAGTTTTGAAGGTAATCTGTTACTTACCAAACCTGCTATTGGTGTAGACAGTCTATTGATCTTCCTTATGATGCCAGGTTTGAGCTTATTAATCAAACTGAAAGTAAATAAACAAATAACACATGCAATTACAAACATGTCAATGTGATTTTTAGAGCTCGTTGAAATAGTCTCAAAAATTCTGGGTCCCAGATTTGCTGACCTGAGGCAACGGCCCATCAGAAGACAAACACCACAAAACAAAGAACTTCTCTACACAGAAGGGTGGAAGGGTCAGACATCAACATCCAGAGCCCATGCCTTTAAAAGTGGTTTTACATGCATTAAAGAAAGACACAATCTGGTTCAGTTTCTACACGCATTAAGAGACTCTCCTCAGAATTCCCTCCACTTGGCCCTAAGAATACTTTTCCTACAACAATTCTCAATGGGATTTTTTTTGTTTTCTCATCTGGGTCCTTGTTTTGAATGACAGCCTTCCACCCATATTCTTTCACATGTAAAGGGTGCCAAAGAACTCATCCAAATAATTGACTATTTCTTACTGGTCATTCATTCATGCCCTTGACTGACTGCTTTGCTACCAGAGCAGAATGACTGGGTGAAAATTAAATGGAGCAGAACTCCTCCAAAGTACCCTGGAATCTGAGTGCATTTCAGATAATATGACACATACTGCAAAGATATCTATGTCTCTATACACCAAAGCACAAGAAACCCATCTTTGACTCCCACACTAGGTACGGTTCTGCTTCTACATTTCAATGGGTATGGATTCGTTCTTTTTCTTCATCGACACAATGTCAGAACATGTAGTAACTTAATACCACAGTGTTTTCCCATTAATGTGAACGTGGGTAATTAATCATTCATCACTGCCACAAAGCAGTGAGGTGTTTTGTTTTTGTTTTTTTCCTCTTCCCAAACAAACAATTCTTTCTTCTGTAATAAGGTCCAACAGGAAAACAAAAAAAGGAAGAGGAAATAAATATCTAATTCACTGGTCCCTCCTTTTCAGTGGGCACTGATATGGTGTGTGGAAGGGTGTCCTATGGAATGTCACTCCTTCCTCATTCCAGAGATTTCTATATACATTTCAGTATGCTAGGAATAAGAAGAAGGAGAAAAAGACAAAAAAGCTTCCATTTAATATCCCTCAGAATGCTGTTCAGCAGGATTCAAAGTGACAAAGCATCGGCTTATGAAGATTTAGTCTGGCAAACAAAAGTTGCTTTTCTGTTTTTGCTGTTTGTTCACACAGAGATCTCTCACGACAACTTAATCACAGATAATAGAGCCATCCCCTTGGCTTTGAGGACTGATGGCGGAAGACGAACTCAGGGCCTTGTGTGAGCTAAGCACATACTTTCCTGTTGAGTTATATACGCCAGCAGCCCCGGTCCGCTTTACATTATCTCCTCAGTTGTGACCCCATGAGCCCTAATTTCTGAATCGTACGTTGCAAGTAGTTTAAAAAGCCACCTCCCTTCTCTGTCCGTACTGTTTTTTCCTCAATCACCAACTGAGGATCCAGCTTAACTACAAATGCAACTGTAAATTAATTCCTGTAGTTTCCCCTTTGACTGAATGCTTCTATAATTACGGTATCTCTGCATATCTGTTACGGCAATGCATAAAAGAATAAGTGAGACATAATTCTGACATAGTGTATCAAGAAACCATTTATAGCTATTCACCACCATCTTGGCAGTGGTATTTTTTTTTTTTTTTTTTTTTTTTTTTTTTTGAGAATAATGTTTTTCCGTAGACTACAACCTTTCAATGAGATAACTTAGGAGCTAATAAGAAGGAGTAACATATCTCAGGGTGCCTGGGCACAGTTGTCCTTTACAGAGGGAAGTGTCATAAACTCTTGGCCCACCCACTGAGTCACTGGTGACTCTGACAAGGTCACTCTGTTTACCAGGTGACATGACTTATCACTTTTGTAATATAGTGTCAGTAATTTCGAGCGCGTTTTCTACTCAGTTTGCAGAATGAATAATAAAACTGATTACTGTCAGTGAAGTAAGGGGCAGAGGAAGGAAACAACAGAGACAGACACCTTCTGGTGGCTTAGCCAACTCCTCCCACATTGGCAACTTTGGCCAGAGATATTCCACGGAAGCAGCATATCCACAATGAAATTGGCCTTCCTCCTCACACCTCAGCCTTCTTGTACGTGTGCAAACACGGAAACAACCACAAGGAAAAAACAGCACTCTGGAGAGCGAACACTCACCCTCAAAAAATCTGAGTCACTAGAGGGAAATACTATTTTATCAAACATTAAAGAGGAAATGCACATGCAGTTTCGACAAATACTGAGCATGCAAATCATTTGATGAGTTATGAATTTTGATTCTTAAAGAAGAACTTTCAGGGAATTTCTTACAAGGATTAAAAAATGTCTTATGAGATGTAAAAATAATTAGATGGAATTTAGTTGAGCCCACTTAATGGTAGACAGGCAGGGTCTCAAGTTAAAGGAAGTTCTAGTGCCATGTATGGAAACATTCTCTTTTACAAATAGAAGTGGTTTGCATAGTAAGTGTTCTTGAGTTTCACATGTAGACTTTCTAAAGGGACACAGACTTCAGGTCGCTGACTCTGAAGCAAGAGAGTCAGAGTACAGGATAAACTTCCAGATGCTCCCATGTCCTGTGTTCTTGGACCTGCAACCCTGTGTTCCATCCCTCCAGCCCTGAGTAGAATTATATCTTCATCCCTCTCAAGCCTTCCCTTATGAGAGGGGACAAACATGATTACTGCTTGTTTAGCACAGCCGAGGTTTGTCCTTTTGGTAAGATTAAAGCTAGAACACAAAACCAATTGGGGTACTCACACAGTGACCTCAACAGCCTTCTCCTCAGCTTCTGCTGAATGTTTGTGAACTTCCAAAAACTGCCGGGTTCAAATGCTCTATCTTCTTTTAATGTCTTTATTTAAAGACTTGAAGTTCTTGTTGTACATAACCTCCCAAGTCATGTTCTTAGAGGGCAGGGCCCTTTGGGAGGTGGCAGCCTCATGACTCTGCACCTCCTGAATGGGATTAGTGCCCTCAGTCAACAGGCCTTGCCCTTCCACAATGGGAAGTTGTGGTGAGAAAGTTCCACGGAGAAGGTGTGTACTAATAAAGACATGGGCCTTTACCAGACACCCAACCTGCATCCACCCTCATCTTGAACTTCCTAGGCCCAGCACAGTGAGAAATAACTCCCTGCCATTTACAAGCTACCCATTTTTCTGGTAGTTGTTATTGTAGCTGAAACGGACTGGGCTTTATTCAAGGGGAATACCCTTTTACCTCTTATCTCCAAAGATGTTCAATGGAAAGACACACAGAAGAATATGTTGAGATACACTGAAAGAACTTGGTAACCTACTGGTGATCCCATCCACTCAGGCACATTTCTGTTACCTGTTATTACATTTTGCAAATATTTATGTTTAAGCTTAACTTTTTTTTAATTGCTTTTTTTCCTTTGGTTTTTTTGTTTGTTTGTTTGTTTTTGTTTTTTGAGACAAGGTTCCATGTGACTCAACCTAGCCTCAGACTTGCTTATGAGAACCCAAGGGTGACTTTGCACTTCCGATCTCGGACTTGTCAGCCCACCTGGATTACACAGTGCAAGGGACTGAACTTAGAAGCTCATGTATCCGAAAGACGAGCACTCTCCATTGAACTATGTCCCCATCCCACAACTAAAAGACACAGTAAGGAGATCACATCTTCCTAACAAATTGAAGGTACTGATATCTTTTCATAGATTATTAGCTACAGGATATCAATTTATCTACTTTTATTCTAGGAATTCTGCTCATTAGACATTTCCTTACTAAAGACTTTGGGAGCCCATTCCACATAGAGGGACACTCCCTCAGCCTAGACACATGGGAGAGGGCCTAGGGCCCTGCTCCAAATGATATGACAGACTTTGAAGATCCCTATGGAAGGCCTCACCCTCCCTGGGGAGAAGAAAGGGGATGGGATGGGGTTGATGAGGGGAACAGGGGAGGACAGGAGGATGCAAGAACTGGGATTGATGTGTAAAAGAAGCTTGTTTCAAATTTAAATTAAAAAGTTATATTTGAAAAAAAAAAAAAGAAGTCCTGGGCAAGGCTCAGCCACAGAGCAAGAAGAGAAATACAACTACTTGGAGCAAAATCCTGAAATCCACTGATTTTTTGGTTTGTGTAAAATTTTCAAGATTTCTATCTCCTTTAAAGAAGTAAATTTAGGAAAAACAAAACAAAAAACAAAAAAAAACAAAAACAAAAACAAAAAAAAAAAAAAACAAGATTGCTTGAAGCTTGAACTGCCATAATATTTTTAACCAACAATACCACTTTCTCTATATGCATGAAATTTTATTGTTTCTTCCTAATTGCCAAAGTTGACCCAGAGAATGAACTGTCAGAGCCAGTCATCTGGACAAGTTATCTTCAGGAGATGTCAAGATTGTAAGTCAATGGCTTCTGTCTAAGTTCATGTTTTAAAATAGAAAGCACGTTAAATAGACAGTGAGAACATTTTCATGGCTAAGATAACCAGTATTAGTCATTTCAAACGTAAAACTGTAAAAACTTCTGCTATAGAAATTACTGCATTAGTGTCTTCAAGCATAGGTGATATAAAATAACTAATTTACTCAAACTTGACGAAAGATGCTGAGACGGGCAGCTATGTAGAAGATCAGTAAGTCCAAATCAGCATCACTATTATTGTCACTTTCCTACAATGGCACTTTACTGGGCCTATCAGTGTGCTTGAAACACATTGAAGTGAAGAAAAGAGTTGTATAATGTGACTTGTATGCATTCTGTAGTAGATAACCAATGGGGGAGGGGACCTCTCCCCTGGGAACATTATTTCTCCTGATCTCAGCTTTCCTGTCATCCCTTGTCTATGGTTGAGGCCCTGTGAGATTTCCCTTTGCATGTTAGCATATCTATTAGTAGCATCCTTGTTCACATCTTGTTTAGGCAGCCATGAGGTTGAGACTTCATGGGTGTGGCTTTCTAGAAGATACAATCTCACAGAAGACTTCCTGTTCCTCTGATAGGTTATATTTATCTATGTGGGAATATTTAAGAACATATACAACAAAGAAAGAGAGGACATGAACTTGAGAGAGGGCAAGAAGCACCTGGGAGTGGGTGGAGGGGGGAACTGATACAATGCTTTCATTTCAAGGTTTTCACAGTGCATGAAGCAAAGCCTGGGGGCTAACAGCGGATTCTTCCGATTCTGAGAAAACCCCATAATCACAGATTAGTGGACTGAACATCAGGAGATTTCCTTTACTGTATCAGAATGAAGAGCATTTAGACACAGACCTCAGAAGAAACCCATAGATCACAGACCTTTTACTCCTAAGAGAACACAAAAGGACATCTAGGCTACCTTGGATCCAGCGTTGACATTTTTATTTTTTGCTATGACATCAAAGGCACATCCATGTAAGAGACAATTGATATGATAGACTTCATGAAAACTCAAAATGTTTGTTATCCAAAAGATGCTGACAAGAGAGTGAAAACACAAGCCACAGAATGAGAGAGAGAGAAAAAAAAATACATTCAAAAGGCATACCTGATGGACTGTTATCCAAAAAAAGAACTCTCGAGACTCATTAAGCTTTAAAACAAAACAAAATACTGATTTTTTTTTTAAAAGGAAACAAAGACTTTAATAGTTACCCCACCAAATAAGATGCACAGACAAGAAAATAAGCTACGTGACAATGTGGTCAGGGAAATGCAAACTGGAATAGATCACTACCACCACATACCTATTAACCTCTAAGAAAGGCCAAAAATCAGTAACTCGACAGACACTAAATTCTGGCAGTGACATGGAGCATCAGGAATGCCCATTCTTTGCTGGTGGGAGCAGGAAGCACTCCAACTCTTTGGAAGGCAGCGTGCCAGATTCTCACAGAACTAAACATACTCTTGCCATATGAACCAGCAGTAATACTCCTCAGTGTTTACCGAATAAGTTGAAAATGTATGGGCACGTGGATGTTTATAGAAGTCTTATAATTTCAACAACTTAGAAACAGAATGATGTCCTCTCACATTAGGTACATTGGGATAAATAAACTTGCTCTCACCCATAAAAATGAGATATCATTTGGTCCAAAAATGAAATGAACTATCTATCAAGCCATGAAAAGATATGGATCCAATTCAAGTTAATATTAACTGAAAGAAACCAGTATGGAAAGGGTCCATATTGCATTATTATGATCACTCATACCATGCATTATTATGTCATATAATATATTATATGTAAATAATATATTATATCATAGACATTCAGGAAAAGGTAAAACTATGAAAAAACCTATGGTTAGCAGGTATGGGAGAGAAGCTGATGAGGCAAAGCACAGGACTTTAAGGCAGTGACACTGTCTATATAACACACTATAATGTTGTTCTGTTAACATGTGATTAGGTGTGCCCCCAGTTTTTGCTACCACAAAAATGGCATATGCACATTTGTTTAGCCTCCTTTTACCTTCTCCTATTTCTGAAAATGCAATCATTAGTGTTAGACACTAATACATATCAGGAATGAATTTGGGAACATCCCTCAGTGCACATCCTCACCAACGTCCCTGTAACTCCTCCCTCTTGGGTCCCTCACAATTTCCACACCACAGATACTTTCTGCCTCTGCATGTCAGCTACGTGTTGTGTAACCTTCCACAGTGCCTCAAGCTTTTAGGGGATTAAAAATATTAATCAGACTGGGCATGTGGCTCACTGATAACATGCTTGCCTTGCCTAGTATGGACGACAGCCTGGGCTCCTTCCTAGGCACTGTATCACCTAGGCATGGTGGTGTATGCCTACAGTCCCAGCACCCCAGAGGTGGAGGCAGGAGAAGCTGAAGTTAAAACTCACTCTCGGCTACACAGCAAGTTCAAGACCAGCCTGATTTGAGAAGAACAACAACAATTTTTAGCAATGAATCAGGTATTTGTTGTTAATACTTTCCATGATAAGAATGTTTTTAAAATAATTTTCCTATACCTATATTCAGACTTCCTGAGAGAAGGAATGCTGGGAAATATTATCTAAGTCATAAATTATTTATTATGGTCATAAAGTAGCACACAGCTGCTTGATAGGTGTTGTGAAATTGTTTTTCTGAGATTTCTACCAGTGTATATCGAAGTGTTCATTTTCAGATTATAATGCTTGGTGAGACAATGCAGACGTCTTCTTGCTCTTACGGGAGCTAGGACTTGGTTCCAGGGCCTTGTGCACTCAAGTTTACAACATGCTGCACTACCGAGCTGTGCTTCCCAGCCCAGCATTGTAAAAGGATTTCACACTACTTACTACTTTCAACAATATGGCACTCTAATTAATCCTTGCTAAAGAAGGTAGAGGCTTTATTGTTTATAGTTAACGTTTTTCTCATTTGTCAAGAAGTTGCTCAGAGTCTTGACTCATCTGTTTACTGAAATTTTTATACTGTGCTGTTTATCCCAGCGTTAGAGCTGCAGGTAATCTTGGACATAGGGCGTGTACTAATACATAGTAAACCCTTTAGGGGATTCATAGCCAACTGTTTACCCAAACACCACCAGCTGGCTTCACCTCTTCCCCATTTTCTCCTGGCTCTTTAAACATAAATTCATCTACATGAGAATGTATGGCTAAACTTTTATTTGAATTCATTTACTGTGCACATTGTTAAAAGCAAGGCACACTTTTAAAGTACCATACTTTGTTAATCTTATCATGTATTCCAATATTAGGACAGGCAATTTCAATACATTCTATTAATATAAATTTTCCTATTGTTGCCTGTTTATAATACTCCGTGTGAGTTTTGAAAAATTACAAGTATTGGAAAGGTCTGACTAGGTTTCGAAAGTCACGATTTTGAATGGGAAATCAATATACTTTGGGCTTGCTGGCCTACTAACGGCCTCTATCGGGCCTTAATTGCAGTCCTGAGAGCTTTGATCTGATCAATGGATTAATCCCTGAGTGGATTCATAATCTGATGGCATTATCAGGAAGTGGGGAACAGTAGGGGCATGGTCTTTACCTACAGGAAGATATCTGTATCTTGTCTCCTGCTCCCTGTACTCTGGAGCACACAGGCCACCACCATGAACTGAGCAGCTCATCCCTCTTAGGGGTAAGACACTGCCAGCAAGTCAGTGGTGGATGGCAATCTCTGGAGCAGTGAGCCAAGATAGGCAACTGTTTCTTTTCAGTTGCTTTTCTCGGGGACTTGTCACAACAATGAAAAGCCTAAACTGTGAGTGAATTGAACAGTGTCTCGGCCTCTACAGAAAGTTGCTCATAACCGCATTATTTGAAGTTTTTGAACCTCACAATTTCACCCAGGATATCATGGTGTTCCCTAAACATCAATGACAAGTGGCATAGTCCTCTATGATGTCTACCATATTAAAAATTAGTTGACTCTCCCACCAGGGAGAACAGTATTTATCTAACTATCTGTTTTCTTATTCTATTGAATCTAAGACTGGGCATTTTAGGCAACGATGATCACAGAGAAAATATAAATACAAATAGAGCACCAGGTCAGCTTCTTTCTCCAGTCTTTCAAAGCAAAGGGGTGGGGAGGGAACGACCGGGTGACGCCGTAAGATGCTTGGCAGTGAAGCGAGCCATGTGTTCACCAAGGCATAAAATCAGTTCATGGGCATGGCCAGTGGGGACAGAGCAGAAACTGTGAACCATTCCAAAGAGGGGGAAATACAGACTGACTAACCAGGGACACACCCAGTGAGACTACCTGCAAGCAAACCTTCACAGAGAAATAAAGAATGTTTTCATCGGCAGACTTCCAAGACTGCAACCACAAGATGAGTAAATGGAGATTGCTAACTGCTATCAGTAGCCAAATGGTGTGTTCAGAGCACAGAAATAATTATGCCAGTGCAAAGCAGGGCTATGGATATTTATGTAGTGACAATTATTCTACATTTTTTTTAAATACAGAGTATAGCAGTCCATATGAATACTAAACTACACTAAAGAAATGAGACAGATCATAGACACATTGATAAAACTCAAAGAGCTGAGTAAAATCACCTAAGAACCTCAGTCAATATTTTCATTATTTAGGGGGGGGGGAATTAAAAGGAGGGGCTAGTTCCTATCTCATTGCTAATAAAGCCTAGAAAATGTGTATCTAAAACATCATAAGAAGGAGGTAGGTTTGCTGATAAATGCTTGCGTACGTGCAAGCATGAGGACCTCAGATCAGATCCTTAGCACCCACGTAAAAGCCAGGCACGGAGCCTCATAATCCCAGCATTTGGGTTGCAGAGGCAAAGGGATCCATGGATCTCATTGTGCAAACCAGCCTCACCAAGTTGGTCAATTCCAGATTCATTGACACATCCCATTCCAAACAAATAAGCTGGAGAGTGACTGTAGAGGGTACCCAATGGCGATAGCTTCTACATGCTCACACACAGAAGTATACAACACATACACAAACACACACAGACATACATGCCCATAAACACATACAAATGTATACAATACACACACACAAATGTACACAATACAAACACACATAAACCACAAATGTACACAATACAAACACTCATAAACACACAAATGTACACAACACACATATATACAAGGCAGTAATCGTCAGCTTTCAACTCACTAGATACCAAAGTCAAACTTGCTAAAACAAAAATTATTACCACAAACACTCTCATTCCAACCACTCATCAAGCTGACAAATGCACAGGGAAGCGCTTGGTCCTCAAATGGGCAACCTGTCTGAAACTTCAGTGCAGAGGTTGCTTCGGACTCAGAGTTGAGTGACAGCTGTAAGAAGGTCCTACAACTCCTGACTCAGATAGTTCAGAATGCCAGGTTTAAAAAAAAAAAAAAAAAAGGAAAGTGGTATTGAAGGATAAAAGCTGCTGAAGTTACTATATAAAAAGTAAGAAACTCACTAATGGTAAAAATTAATGAGGATGCTAAAAATAGCCATAGATACATCGATAGATAGGTAGATATTTATATACGTGTGTTTTGTTAACAGTATAAGCTATAACATAAATGCATGTAGTTTTTTGTTATTATTACAATATAAATTACATTTATTTTTATTTGTATTAAGTTTGGAACAATTCAGAAATTATTTCTATTCAAATTTGTCCTCATTTGTGTCAAAACGATGTTTTCAATCAACTCTGGATAGTCTTACTTGTAATCTGCTCATCCCTTAGCATGGATATAGTTTTTAGAAATCATTTCAAATGACTCAGAGCTAGAGCTGTGCTTAGGGTGCAGTTAAATCCAGAAGAGGCATCACAATGAGCTGCAGCCAGTCCAAGTTCAGAGACTAAGACCGCAGCAGAGTCTCGGCCCTAGATGGACATCTGTAATCATACCGCCTCCCCCAGGGCAGCTCTGGGAGCATCCGAAAAGTGGGCAAAAGGATTGGAACAACCAGAAGTGGAAATACAGCAGAGTAGGTGTACGTACGAACTGACAGCGGTTGTGACAGTATACACGAGATCTGTGCAAGATGAAGCCAGACAAAGTGTGGAGGTGGCCGTGAAGCCTACTGAGGAACCATTGGCAATTGATGCTACTAGGAAAGGAAGAGGCAGTTTTCTTCAGGGATGCAGCATCTGAGAGGTTACCCGTGCTCTACTAATGCTATCCACATGACATACTGGAAGCACTAAATGGACAAACTGGACTCAAAAAAAAAAAAAAAAAAAAAAAACACCGTGAAATTGTGAAGGAGTAGTGGGGGTTGAAGAAGAGGAATTGGAGAGGAGGGACTGGGGGCCAGACCTATCAAAACATAAGTGAATGTATGAAACTCTCAAACAATTAAAAACGAAAGAAAGAGGTGCCACCATGAGACATTTTTAGTCACATATTCTGAGCAATAGCTAATCATTATTAAAATGTAAACCACAAAGGCACTTCTTTAAATAGAACATCTACTTAGGCTACATACTCTTGTAAACTAAACAAAACTCTTCATTTCGTAGGCACATTTCTGTAAAATGCCATATAATCCCTCAAGGTTGTAGAGCTTAGCATCATGGGCAGCTACTTTTCTGCAGAACCTTGCGTAATCATACTCAGCACTGGGGCAGTTTTGGGGCCACGTGCTTCTCAATAAAAACATTTTCTCTCCATCTTCTGAACATGTGAGAAAAATACTTAAATGATACAGCTTTCAAATATCAAGAAAATTTCTCCTCTACCACCCACTGAACAGACCATGCAGCCCAATTAAGGCAGCTTAAATATTACTCAACAAAGATTATGAGCACACGGCTGAGTGAGGAGGAGTAGAACAATTTCATCCATGGACCTGAGGATGCTCTTCCTGGTATACATTAGGCAAAACTACATAAAGTTGACATTTCTGTAAATCACAACTCATTTAATGCCAGTAACTTCATATGGAGTAAATTAATAAATTAATGATATACTCAGACAAAAGAGTTCAGAGAGCTGCCAACAAGGCTGATTTCCATGGCCATCTTGGTGACAACTTGTACCTATACCACATTCCGGCGTTTATGCAAACCTAAGCTGGTATTGAGCACAGCAACTCCTTGAATCAGACAGATTAAGTATCCTGATCTCTATTTTGCAGATGAGGAAAATGAGGGTCAAGCATTAAATCACTTGTAAGCATAAATAGAAGGTTAAGTCACTTGTGTGAATATCTAAAAGTAATGGGGAAAAGAATCCAACCATTTCAACTTGGAATCTTTACTGCAAATAGCATCCTTCAAAGAGACAGTCAAAAGCATAAGGGTGCCTTTGTACGCCAGCATGATGGTACACACTGGGCTACTGTCATCAAAAAGAAAGAAAACATGTAGGTGCTAGTAGTCCACTCCCAGAGTTTACATGTGGACAGATTCCGTAAATATCTACATGATAAGAGTCTAGGTTGGAATTACCAAGTGCTTTTAAAAAATGTGGGTGGGTACTCAAGTACATTCTTCTAATTTATTTGCCTACTTCTGCAACCCATACTTCCCTCCAGAATTCTACCCTTTCCCTCGCTGGCTTTTTTCTTATCCACAAAGGTCACAAATCTGGTTAACTGTACTATGCAGCCACCAGAGAATCAAACTCTGCAAAAGCAAACAATGTGGACCCAACACCATCAATCACGGACACCAGCCTGGTAACTGCTGGTGCCCAGAGGCTGGAATGCAGCTCACAACAGTATCTATTAACTGGATAAACAGTCAGTGACTCAAATCGGTTGAGGTAATGCATCGACCCCACTTAAACCAAAAGAAAAACTTGCTACACTGATGATCATGTTTTACTGATAAAAAGGATCTTTTATATTAACTTTAAAATGAGTCAACTATAGAGACTATGAGTTATAATCAGAGATAGCTTCCTCTTCAATTAGCTGCCCATGAAGCAATGACAGACTCTTGCTTATTTACTAATTCAAAATAATATATATTTTACCAATGCTATCTTTAGATAGCAAAACTGATAACCCCTTCTCTACTGTCTCATACTGTGGAGGTGTCAGTTTGCAGGGATCAAATCTCACTTCGGGTCAGGGATACCAACTTGTGACAACAGAGAGCATGCCTGAAATACTTACTCACACAACAGAACACCATTTTCTAGAGAGGCTCGAAAATCCTTTGTTTCAAAATTCTTCTCAGTCACAGCCTGAAAGACAGATTGGGGTATTAAGTAAATAGGGACAAGAAACAAAGTAAATTCACAATGTTATTAACTAATAAGTATCCAATGTTTTATCTGAATGATTTGCATGTATCACCAGTTCCTCATAGGAAATCATGTACTGTTCTGTGTTACAACTATGTCAGTGTGGATAAATACTCAGAAACAACTAAAGAAGTACTTTTTGTAACCATTTTATTGGATAATAAAGGTCACTGAGCCCATGAATTTGAAGAAGAGCAAGCATACAGGAGGGCTTAAAAGGAGGAAAGGAAGGGGGAATGATGTAAATAATTATACTATAGTTTTCAAAGAGGAACTATGGATGACCCCATAAAAATAAATATACACAATCTAAGATATAAACTTGAAATGGCATTTACATCTGCTCAATTCCATCCTAAAATTCCTCATTTCCGGTTGAAGACAGGGAGGAGGATCCTGTGAGCAAGGAGGGTCAAGATCATGACGGGGAAAACCCACAGAGACAGTTGACCCGAGCTAGTGAGAGCTCAGAGGCTATGGGCTGACAGCTGGGGAGCCTGGATGACTGACCTTAGGTGTTTGCATGTGAGTGGCAGCTGTGTGGCTTGGTCTGTTTGTGGGATCCCTAGCAGTGGGACCAAGATCTGTCCCTGGTGCATGAGCTGGCTTTTTTGGAACCTATTCCCTATGGTGGGATGCCTCTCTCAGCCTTGATAAGCCATGCTTTGTTGAATCCCATGGGAGGCCTTACCCTTTCTGAGGAGCTGATGGCGCGGTAGACAGGAGGTGGGGGAGGGAACAGGAGGAGAGGGGAGAGGGGACACTGGTTGGTATGTAAAATAAATTTTAAAATGTAATCCAAAAAATTCCTCATTTCATTCCATGGCTAAATAGCAGAGGGGTTATTCCCAAACTTATTCATGAAGATATCCAATTTGTGGTTATAAGCACTAGTTATTCTTGCTGTGTGTTTGTGTGAGAGTGTATACTGTATGCTGTGAGTATGGTGCATGTATGTGTGTGTGCACGTGCGCGTCTGCGCCCACATGCACACTTGTATACATACCTGCAGAGGCCAGAGGCTATTCTATTCCCTACCTTACCAAGCTCTGCCTTCTTTCTTTAAGACAAAGTCTCTCTCTGTGCCGGGAGCTGCCCTCATAGCTAGCAAGCCCGGTGGATCCTCTGGTTGCTTCCTGTCTCTGCTGCCACAGTGCTGAGGTCACAGTCCCACATACAGCTACAGCCAGCTTTTTACTCAGTGCTGGGACCTGACCTCAGGTCTTCATGCCTGCACAGCAAGCACTGTTGCGAGCTGAGCCATTTCCCCAGCCCGAGAGCTACCTGTTGAAGCACACACTAAGGGATTTGTAAACCCTAGCACAGAAGGAAGAGTGAGGCAAGATGGCAAATGCTTGGAACGGATAGTTCCCAGCTGACAGGCTGTCCATAGCTGTCACCGCCAATGGTCTTAGGAAAATGCCTAGGAAATATAACTAGATTTAGTCAGAATGGGAAGGGAGCTCCCCAGCAGCAGCAGTAGAGGAAAATGGAATGATGACAAGGAGGATGGGATTCCAAAAATAGCTCTTGGGCCCATGTTCTCAGCCCTGGGGTTGTGACAGCAGCTACCCAGCAGATAAGTGTTCAACATATGTCAGCAGGAATCCTTGTCCTACCGCCTGCCACTCTAGAGAAAAACATATTCCTGGCATCATGAATTTGAAAGTCATGAATCTTACATCCCAGGTCGACTAAAGGGACCAGGCACATGACGCAATAATATTCACCATACTCCATTGTTGCTGTCTTTGCAATTCACCTAGAACCCTTGATCCTATAATGTTCCATAGTGCCCAAGATTGCTACAGCCAGATAGGTGGTAAATTCAGAGCCACCTTTCTACCCAAAGTTATCAGAGCAGAGCATGGTGATGTGTGCCTACATTCAGAGAGAGAGAGAGAGAGAGAGAGAGAGATGGGGAGGGAGCAAAAGGGAGAAACACTGACTTAGTTTCTCATAAGCTGCTTTTATAAGAGTCTGACCAGATTGTGATACCCTCAAACCATGGAAGAAGTAGAGAGCCCTTCCCCATCTACAACAATCATCTGTATGAGAACCACACAGCTGCATAAACTGTACACATGGCTGCTGACTATTCCTGCTAAGCAGGAAACAGAGCTGAAGATTAATAATACAGACACAAGTAGTTCTTCCCTCTAGGAGCTCAGTCAAAAAAGGTAAAGGCAGTATTTAAAAACATAGTTAAAAAAAAAAAACAAAAACAAAAACCAAAAACCTGTCTAGGCAGACTATGATGCACTCCTTCAAGAATTACCTTGAGTGGCCCACCCAGGGATTAGCTCAGATAACCTGTACAACCAACTCTCCAATTTCCCCATGAACATATCAGAAACAAACTCAAAGTGAGGGTACACCCAAGTATGGGAAACACCGAGACAGCTAATTCTTGAGAAATCTCCTACCCATAGTCAGAGAGAGAGACCCAGAAATGCCCAACAGTCAGAGTCATGCTCTCCAATTCAAGCAAAACCCTCAGGAGCACTAAGAGAGGATAACCACAACAGTCTCAAGCCATCTAGATGAGAAACAGTGATCTAGAAAGAAAGGCTGTGATGAGCAGACCCAAGAAGACTAATGAAGCATGACAGTCACCACAGTGCATGGCCAGTCCAGAGAGCAAGTGTAGCAAGTGACAGGAGGGAAGAGACTTGAGTCACACCGAGCTAAACTCAAACCCACTTTCACTGCCGAGGAGCTGTGAGATCTTAAATACATCAAATCTAAACCAGGGGAAATAATCACATGACCATTCATGTGTAAAGCCTGCCAAAGAGTGTCCACCTAATCCATGACATGTGTCAAACCTGAAGTTAGCACTCGCCCATACTCCAGTAATTTAACACATAGCAATTTAGCAAGGTGCCTAGAATCCTACTTAATAAAGTGAACACGCCGAAATAGAGCTATTCAGAAACCCCACCTGCCCAGAAGTGCTCAACTGTTGAGCCATCTCCCAGCCCCTAGACAAAGACTCTTAATAATAATCTGTATGTAGAGGACATGCAAATCTGGCAGGCTGGGTAACTATAGTAACTAAAGAAGGCCAGCATCCCCCAAACCAATTTGTGCTATGTATCCAGAAGTCTTAAGTCTGGGGACAGACATATAACTTCGTGAGTAAAGGTGACTGTGACCAAGCCTGATGGCTTTAGTTTGATGCCTAGAACCCATGTGGTAGAAAGTTGTGTTCTAACTTTTCACATACAGGCTGTGGTATGGTATGTATGCAACACCACACACACACACACACACACACACACACACACACACACACACACACACACACACAAAACTAAGAAGTCTTAAGTCTGTACAGGCTCAGACCAGAATGAGCAGGTCTAGGAATTTACAACCACACAGGGACATACAAAATTAGCTGCACAACAATAACAGTTGCAAACATATTAAATTGCCCAGCAATAGGAAATTGGTTAGAATATGATACACCCAGAAAACTAGACACAATTTCAGCTCATATCAGGAAAGTAGATTTATCCATTGGGGGGAAGAAAAAAAACCTTGAAATATTAACTAAAAGTGTCTTGCAAAACACATGATTTTGCTCCAATTTCTACAAATCTGTAAGAAAGTGTCTATAAATATAGCAATTATTCATAAGTGCTGGAATAAGGTATTTTAGGTTTATTTCTTTATATACCTTTACAATCACAGGTGCTTGTGCAATGTATAAATTGACTTTGAAAGAGCAATAGTCAAAAGAACTCAGACTCCATTAGGCATAGGCAAATTCCTGTATTTCCTACATGTAACAGGGAGGAAGAAAGAGGAAGGCTCCAGCTGTTTTGTTTTTCAAGACACAGTCTTCCCTTATCCCCTTATAGTCCTGGCTATACTGGAAGTCATTCTGTAAACCATGCTGGCCTCGAACTGCCTCTGCCATCAGAGTGCCAGGGTCAAAGGTATGCACCATCACCGCCCTGCAGGCCACCAATTTTTACTGTAGGTAATTTCTCATATCTATTTAGTTCATAAGGCAGTAAATTTAGTTCTCCTTATTATTCCTATTTCACTAGTAAGAAATGTCTTAACACAAACTAAATGTGTTTGTGCATGTGTGTGTTCGTGTGTGTGTGTATGAAAGAATGAAAGTAAAACTTTGGTACTAGACATTTTATGACTACTAGAAAACATGTATATTTAGACCAACTAGATAGTGTTGGTGCATGCCTTTAATCCCAGGAGACAGAGCCAAGCATCTCCAGCTGCCCAGCAGGGTGGGGATTCTGACACCTGTGAGCCTGTGACTCCTCCTGCTCTGCCACTACCTACCAGTAACTGTCCAAGTGCTTCACCTGTTTGCATTCTCATCCGAGAAATGGAGACGAAAGGTTATCCAGCTTGTGGAGTTAGGCTGAGAATTAACTGATATGATACCCATGAGATCCTCTCAGTGCTTGCCTGACTCAGAAGCCATCACAAATGCTAGCTGTTACAGCAGTTACTGTCCAGCCAGAGATCAATTGTCACATCTTTCTACAGTAGAGAAAAAGCAGTGTCCTTGAAAATGGGTGTCTAACTACCAAGGCAGTAATGTAACATTCATTACGTACAGAAACTGACTCCGGATTATAAAAAGCTATTGAATCAATCCTGTATATTAAAACATTGTAAAAAATTATAATGATCTGTAAAACACCTCCTAACATGATGAGCGCAGCTTGTTTTTAAAAATTAAATTATACTTTCAAATGAGAGCTCATCCTTACATTAGGGAGAATGATATTTGGAAGAAATCGGTGATCTAAAAGAAAGTCCAGCTCTGAAAGTATGTGCTTGGCAGTTTTAGTTGTTTGGGTCTTCGATGATTGTGAACCTTACTCATTAGTAAGCTATTTAAGGTGTGATACATTTTACATAATGAGGCTGTGATTCATAGCATTAAGTAAATAGAGACCACGGGCTTACCACTTAAGTTATCAAACAAACAGGCGTGATCACCTCGTAGCCAGCCACACCTTCCCTTCGGCTCCCTCTCCCTCTCCCCTTCCCATGTGGGCCAGTTAAATAAAATCAGCAGCACCTTAAATAATGAGGACACATTCATTCAAGGATTGGCTCTAAATGCAGACATGTCCCACATCACACCATGTTAAGTCACAGCCGAGACCCTGACCGTCAAAAGGAAAAACATCTGCCCTCTGTCCTTGACAGTGCTCAAAAGGTACTCGAGAGCACCTAGCCTGCTCTAGAACAAAGCAGACACACAGACACACACACACACACACACACACACACACACACACACACACACGTTAGCACAGGCTCCTTCTTGCAGGCTTGTGTCCCCATGTGCTGAGTGGTCACCCTGATGAGAGGAAGCCATGGAGTGACAGGACCACGCCGGGTTCCTTCAGATGCCTGCTGGAAGTCATAATTAAGCTAATGGCATATAGGAGGGACAGAGCTGGCGCCGGAACACATTATGCACAGGGCTGCCGCCAAACCTGTCTAGCCACCTGCCTCCAAATATTAATAGGGAGTTTTTAAAGGGCAGATCTTGTGGAAGATGATAATAGCTAAGGACACAGGCAGCAACTGTCAAGTTCACACGTATTCAAAAACACCTTTTGTGATGAAGTGTCTACGTTCAATAAATAAGTGGGCATCACCTTTTGACCCTTTTCTTGCGTGATTGATGGTTTTACTCTAATCCTTCCACTGGATAAGAGTCCTGCCAACCACTCCTCCAAAACTCTATAGATCAGTTCTAACTGGCCATATGATCTAGAAACTTCTCACAGACCATTTCATGTCCATCTGGCTAGTGGCAAAACAATCTCTAAATGCCAATCAGCAAGCTCTCGTCTTAAGATATTTCCCATTGTCTGACATAGCTACCGAAAAGTGTCTACTGAAGAGTATCTATCATATTTTTGTGCAAGTCAAGATTGCAGAAATATAAAACCTGTGTGCATTAGTATTAAAAAAGATGAGAGGCGGTCATTTGCTGACCAACACTAGGCTATGAGCGTCAGTTGCATAAACAGCTGATTCCAAACTGTCACCTCACAACTGACTTAGCAGCTGCCAGATCATGGTGCTTAAAATGCATATGCTTAGAGCTGGAGAGATGGCTCAGTGGTTTAGAGCACTGCTCTTCCAGAGGATCGGGGTTCAATTCCCAGCACCTGCATGACAGCTCACACCTGTCTTTAACTCCACTTCAAGGGCTCCTAACACCCTCAGATAGACATACATGCAGGCAAAACATTGAACATAAAAATAAATTTTAAAAACAATTTATA
Source organism: Phodopus roborovskii (assembly GCF_943737965.1). Classification (NCBI taxonomy): domain Eukaryota; kingdom Metazoa; phylum Chordata; class Mammalia; order Rodentia; family Cricetidae; genus Phodopus; species Phodopus roborovskii. Next base: position 17,509,345 of record NW_026126511.1, read on the forward strand.
CATGCTCATCCGGTCAATCATTTCAAATTCCAAGGAGCATTTGACATTAGAAGGCATAGAAGTTACATTACAAAAATAATTTACACAAGGCAGACCTGCCTTCATTTTCCAGCTGGGAGATAACGGGATGTTCACATGTAAGGAATGAGCTAATGAGATGAGTCCTCCCCTCCAGAGGAAGTCATCACAGGCCGCTAGGCACAAAAGGAGCTGGCAAGCTTTTCTATCTCTAGAACTGGCAATGAGTTCCAACTCCCTCCCCATGTGCTCACAAAGCAACACACTTTCCTGTGATGATCCATGAATGTCTATCATTTATCCACGAATCATGTCTATCATTTTCTATAATGCAGTGATTTTTGACAGACCTCTTTAGCTACACCTAAAAACTCACAAATACAAGGATTGTAGCTCACAGCAAACATTAGACAAAAAACATAATTCATAGAGAGCAAGTGTCTACCTCATTCCTAAAGTAAAATTACTGAAAAGGTTATTTTTGGTGCTAGAAAAGCAAATTTGTCCCCAAAAGAAAGGTCTTCCCTTGTAAATCATGCTTACAGAGAGAAGCCCTCCCTTCCAAAGAAGCATTTGGAGTCAGGCAATCCCAAACTCCTCGAACAACACAAATAAACATCCTAATGTCTCCCGGCCTTGGTTCCCTCAGCTACAAACCAAGCTGAATATGCCAGTCCACTCTTCCTGATTTTATGGCTTGAATGTGAAATGTGTCCCAGAGGCTCATGTGTCTGAACATGTGGTTCCTAGACGATGTGTTGTTTGGGGAGGTTGCAGAATGTTTCCGAGTGCGGCCTTTCCAGAAGAGTGGGCTAATGGGCATCAGCTTTGTGGCTCAGAGCTTGTCCTGCTTTTTATCAAGCCTCTGCTTCCAAGTCCACATAGGAATCACTCAGCAGGCTCAGGCTCCTGCTTGCACAGCCTGAAGCAGATCAGCTCTTGTCACACCTTCCCCACTACAGAGGATGGGACCGCCTCAAACCATCAAATCATTGCTCTGGAAGCTGTTCCCTGTCAGGCATTTGATCATAACAAGCAGAAAAGTTAGTAATACACCCCAGTTTAAAGAAAGTGGGTAACAGAAAACTTACTGAAGCTGAAACTCTCGGGACAGTAAGTATCGCATACCAAATAAGAATGTCTATGAAAACACTTGGTGAACTCTTAAGTCCAGTGATGATCCAACCTCCTATGCCTCAGGCATCCCAGTCACTACCACATGCTCTCTGTCACTCAACTGGCTAAGATGCAGTTGACCCATGCATGCTCGTTGCTCATGTGAAACCCAACTACTCATCCTAGGACTATGTAGAAGATAAAAACTTCTGGTTACATGACAGGTGGATCTCCGGGGGTAAGAAGGTAGCCTTGGTTCCTATAGTCAATTTAGTGACATGGCCATCTACTACAGAGGTGCCAACAAATCCTAGCTGTGCTCTTTGGCTCAAGAATAAAGACAAAGTCAATGAAAACACGTCACTCTGGTATCTCTGCTAGGTTTATGTCAATGTGACACAAGCTAAAGTCATCTGAGAGAAGGGGACTCAACTAAGAAAATGCCTCCAGAAGATCAGGCTGTAGGCAGGCAAGCCTAGGGAGCATTTTTGTAAAATGAGTTACTGATAAGGAAGGACCCAGCTCATGGCGGGTGAGGATACACCTGGGCTAGTGGTCCTGTCCTAGGCCCTTTAAGGAAGCAAGTTGAGCAAGCCAGTAAGCAGCACTCCTCCATGGCCTCTGCATCAGCATCAGCATCAGCTCTGACCTCCAGACACTCCCTTGCTTCAGCATCTCTCCTGACTTCCTTCTGTGATGGACTTACACTTGAGGTATAAGCAAAATAAACCCATGCACCCATAGCTTGCTTTTGGTCATGGTGTGTCACCACAGCAATAGTAACACAAATGACTACACTCTAAATGCACCCCTGGACACAGCAACAAACATTTAAACAAGGGCTTGTCGCCATGGTGGACCTGCTATTTAAAAGTGTTCCTGGGTTTAGACTAGACTTTAACATTCCAAGGTAAATGTCTTCTGAATAACCAACTTATTTTGTCCATTTACTGAAAAGCTAATAAAAAATGCTTATCTGTCTTCACTTCCCCTTTAAGAGTCTAACCTTGTTTTGAAATGTGTGGTCAAAAATGGCATTTTAAGGTTAGGCATCTGCGTGAACTGTGGTTAACTCGCTGAATTGCAGCATGTTGCTGGTGAACAGATATTGTATCCTCAACAAATAACATGGCTGGGAGAGGCATAATTCTCCTGTCGCTTAGCCTCTAGTAAGCTTTGGCACTGCACTACATAACATTCTGGAATACATCACAACTATTTTTGCCAATACTAATATCACTTGATAGCAAAACCAAAGCCAACTCACAAGTCTTCCAAGTTTGTGGTTATCTGAATTGCACAAATCACCAAATTCTAAACAGAATCCAAAGTTTCATGGTGGTCAAAAGTCTAAAAATTTTTGCTAGACCACTGCCCTCCTTTGGACCTTCATCGTAGAGTGGGTGGAATAATTACAGCTCTTGGTGCAACCTCTTCAGACCCATGGGTCTTCACATAGCCAAGTGGGAAGAGGGGGTAAAGAGACAGCAAAATATGAAATAAACAGTCCAAACCCTTGGGGTTCTCATTCGGTCACTATAAATGTCAGCAAGGCTTGCATTCTGCAGGCAAAGGAAAGAAGTATATTCTTTTCTAATGCAGAACTTGCTACTGCCTGGGTGCTACCTCCAACTTTAATCTTCTAGTCTGAGATTATCTCTCTAAGTGACCACAGTGATGGGGCCGAATGAGGAACAGGAATGGAAGAACCATGTAAACTGAGAGAAGAAAGGGGAATTGCTTCCAGCACTCACAACAGAGGTGCAGATTTGCCTGTGTCACAAAATCCAAGATCACATGAGCCCTGTTGGCCACCTGGTTAAGGTCAATGAAGACACCAAACCCCAAAATGAGCTTTTTTGCAGGTCCATCTTGCTAACACCTACTACGCCTAAAGAATAAATTTGGTCTCTAAATACAGGTCCATACTCTAATTTAAATTGTTTCAAATAGTGCAGAAAATATTCATAGTCAAGGAAAAGTCTCCCCGAAGCCCCAGCCAGCGCATGAATCACTTTTCCCAGATCCTGGGGTTTTTTTAACAGCTGGCATACAAATCATAAGTGCGTGTGAATGACCACTATCAGGATATTTTAAGTATAGTTACAATGCTTAATATAATCACAGGTTTTCAGGAATCAGAAGATGGTGTTGTTTTGTGCAGAACTGTCTCAACACACTTGAGCAAGTCTTGGCAATGACCTGCTGGCCTCCCCGTGAATTACCATGAGAGACATCACTGTGGGAAACATTCACTTTGAGAGGTCATGTGTCTTATGTTACAGTGGCAGGTCAGAGTCATTTATGTTTATATGAACTTCAAATAGAGAGCCTACCCTTTGGTGCCTATGATATAATACACTATTCAGAGTAAGCATAGCACTGAGAGGGAATTCATATGCCTATTACATAGAAATCTGCCCCGAAATGAGATCATCACGGACTTCTACTCTAAGTTTTTCTGTGGCACTGATTAATCAACAATGATGAAGTTCTTCAGGAATCCATTTGTCAGCCTTCCATCAATCAACTCAACAATGAATTCCTAGGAAGCAAAGGGGTAGTTACAGTTCTATCTCTACTATATACCCGAAGTAAACCATTTCTCTGCCTGAACAGATGTTTGTACCATTTACTCCCATTAACCAAAAGTTTGTAAACTGATGAATAAATTAACGCCAATTAAAACCACATAGTGAAATATCTATCATTCACTGTTTTTATTGAAGTACTGATTAATGAATAAGTTGCCTATAATTAAAACCATATAGTGAAATATCATTCTGTTATTTTTATTGGAGAACTGATGTAGGCAATGAATACATTGCCTACAATTAAAACCATGTAAGGAAATGTCATCCAGTGATTTTTTTAATAAAGTATTGAAACAGGATGCTACATGGATGAACCTTGGAAACAGGCAGAGAGAAAGAAGCCAGACAAAAAAAGGCCACAGCCTGTCTCCTTTGTACCCATATAACAATTCTACAGGATTAAGATCTCTTCAGTCCCCTCTTCTTAATAACTTACTTCATATGCTTTCAAAGTGAAAACACATCTAAAATATTACAAATGGGGCCACAGCTCACGGGTATGCCAACTCCCATGAGTTAGCCACACTTTCAATAACCATAAAGAAATCCATCTTTCTCAAGCAACTTATGTGGTAAGTAGTTCTCCTTAGCCAATTTCTGTAGCCTTAAGAAATCTCCGTAATGTTTCCAGTTCACTTCCAAAGTTTAACCTACTAGTTTGACATATCCATGACCAAGGACTAACTTTATTTATATTTACCAGAGTGGTTTATCCAAAAGTTAAAGAATACGTTTTAAAACACCATTTTGCAGCTGAAGACACGTTATGTACCATATGCCTAAACCCACAGAAATAGCATCCACAGACATTAATGAATACTGACGGCCTGAGGAATCCTCCTTCGGGGGACTATGTGACCTCCCTCTGTAGTGCCCAAGACCCTCTGTTTCCTGACACCGTCTCAAGTCTGCCCATGATCTATTCTCTCACCACACAGAAGACATGTCATCCCCTCCTGACATGAGCCCACAGCTGACTCCAACCTGAAGACATGTTTTGTTCAGTACTGTGTTGAGAAATACCACTTATTTAAAACAGGAAACAGTAGCCGGACAGCATCACCTCACAAGAGTGACTAACAGAGAAATGGGCAGCTGAGGGGAGGGACACTCACTCAGAGGCTGCCCCTCTGTTCCCTTGCCTGGCTTGGGAATACCGCCTCAGAGCCTCATGACGCCGATCCGCAGAAAGCACTCCCTCACTGGTCAACTCTACCTGTGTAGCTACCTGTGGAGCTAGTGAAATATAACCCTGTTTCTAGGTCTTTCTCTGGAAGATCCTGACTCAAAAGACTCGGGGTGACCTTCTGACTGAAGTGACTGAGATCTGCTTGGGTGAGAAGGACAGAGCACCTGCCATGATAGCCGGATTCTGCCAATGTGCTTTTGATTTTGAGCAAGTACCTGGAGCTTCCTTATGAGAAAACAAGTTTGCAAGGAACCTTGTCCTATGGCCTTAAATAGCTTTGGTTCTTCTACATACAGACACAACTTCTGAAATCCGTGTCCGTTCTCTGCTGCCACCTTCTGACATACTGTCAGTACTGCAGGAGTCTAAAATGGTAATGCTAGACCCAGGTACATTAAAACAGCTTCGGGGTTATATTTGGTAAGGGTAGGGGGGGTGTTTTTAAAATACCACAAGCCTGCCTCCTTTATTAAATCTACAAGGGCTTCTAATATGTTCCCACAGAACCATTGTTGAATCACTCAGATAGATTTGACAGTTTGTATGTAAGGGTTTCTATGTTAAAGTTTATAGTCAGTTTAATTGTAGATTTGGGACCCTCCGGGGAACAAATTTCTACGGTTGAACCTGAGCTGTACACACAGCTCAGTGGTACAGCACTAGTCTAGCATGGGTGAAGACCAGGGTTCAATCCTCAACACTATAAGTGCATATGCATTTTTACAGGGGGGAAATAATCCCTCTGACAGTGGAACCAGGATGTATCCCTGGTGCACGAAAGGACTTTGGGAGCGCATTCCCCATAGAGGGATACTCCCTAAGCCTAGAGACCGGGGGGGGGGGGGGGGGCGCCTAGGCCCTACTCCAAATGACTTAACAGGTTTTGACGATCCCTCATGGAAGGTCTCACCCTCCCTGGGGAGTAGATCGAGGATGGGATGGGGGGTGGGGTCAGTGGGAGGACGGGAGGGAGAGGGAACTGGAATTGGTATGTAAAATAAGAAAAATACTAAATTTAAAAATAAATTAAAAAAAAAAAGTGTTCAGAAGCCAAACATGTACTCCATCTTACGACTAAGAGTCTTCTCCATCCTCTTAACCATGTCTCTCATCTAGCAGGAGACTTTCCAGAGGCTTGTGAGCCAGGGATCTGCTTCCCAGCCCTGGAGCTACCCTGCAGAAGGCAGGCCCCCACCCAACCCCGCACAGAGCGTCCCTGGACAAGGTATGCAAACTGAGCCGGGCCCATCCCTTGGCAGGGAGCAGCGGGGGGGGGGGGGGGGGGCAAGGGTTAATCCAGAAGGCTCCGGTAGAGAGACAGCTTCACCTGGGCTGCAAGCCACGCCCTCCTTACTCGGCGTCCCCCGCTGACGCCCTTCCTCTCACAAACTTCACTGACAGTGTCAGACTCCTAACTCTGGCTCCCTTGGAGGCCATCCATTCCTCCGCCTCAGCTTTACCCTCCCAGCTGAGTAAGTCCTCTGAAACAATCTGCCTAACTTCTAACTTCACACTTGCGACCCAGCAGGCTGAACGGAGCTCACCACACCTTACTTTTCTGGTGAAATCCTGAGCTTGACATTTTCTGCACTGCCCAAACTCAAGCCCCAGAGGAAGCCTTCCTTGTTCCTTCAGATCCATACAGCCCTCCCCACCTGGGTTCTGGGCTGCACCTCACCTCGGGCAGATATGAACTCAGTCTCCACCTGCAAATGGATGGCCCTGCTTTCATCTCCTTTGGCTCTGGGATGTATTTCTATCTACCATGCATCCCTTAAAAATCGCCATCTTGATTTAGCCTTCCAACAGTCTCCAGCCTGTGAATTTGACCTGCCTTCGGGCTCTTCACCCTTCGGTTCCCACACATGAATACCCGACCGCACCTAAACGCAGGACTAAATACCCTCAATGATCTCCCCTCAATATTCACCGCTGGCCCCGAACACTGGCATCTAGTGTCAGTACCTTTTCTCCAACAACTTCGGTGACAGAGTTTGTAAACCCACCAAGACAGGAATGATATTATTTAGCTTTAAGTCACCGTTACTTAAGATGCATTCTTTTCTGTCCCAGACCAAGAGTTGACCAAGGTCAGGAATCACCATACAGGTGTCATGTGGCTGTGTGAGCAACAAGTAGTTGTGATGCATTTTAAAATCTTAAGTTATTAAAATTGAGCACACACAAAAAACGTGGACAGAGACAGAGAGAGGGAGAGAAGCAGACAGAGAGCCGGAGAGATCAGTCAGTACTCAAGGGATCCAGGCTTCAATTCAGATTCAGAGAGCAAAAACTACTATTCAAGGGAAAAAAAGGTCTTGGCCTTATGAAGATGCTGGGGTGTGGCTGGGATGGGGTGTGGCTGGGAATGGGTGTGGCTGGGATGGGGTGTGGCTGGGATGGGGTGTGGCTGGGATAGGGTGGGAGTTTCAACACAGCAGAGGCAGAGGAAGAAGCTGCCTGCCATCCACAGAAAGAAGCCATGGAAGGAAAAGTTGAGAACCACGTGTGCTGCCCGGCTGTACTTCTCAAACAAGACTCCCGGTTCAGACAGACAGTCCAGAAACAGCCTGAGTGCTCCTGGCAGGAAGGCAGAACCTGCAAAGAATTTAGAAACAAAGGCCTCCAGCAACGTGCGCTAAGGGTTTCTTCCCCCGCGGAAAATAATGACAATTATTCTACACCCTGGAACAGAAAAAAATGAAAAAGCTCATGGAAGACAGGAGGACTGTGAGAGCCACATGAAATAATCATCACCCCAGCCCCGAGCGGAGCAGATGGCAGCCACAGACAATGGAACCCGTACAGGCGACATGAAATTTTGATGAATTCCCTAATAGCTGCATGATGAAAGCCCAACGAGTCCAGAAATAGCCTAAAAATAGAACAAATGTCAGGACTACACAAAGGCTTAAAAGTGCCCTTCATTATTTGCTCATCTGTATTTGTACAATGCAGTCAATACGGCAGGTCAGAACTGCTATTGAGGAAAAGCCTGTAAGCGGTGAGAGTCATAATGGCTCCTATAGTAAATATGAATATGATGTTGGTGCACCTTCCGGTGACACTCTGGGACATTGTGTCCCATTACAAAAAGTAATTGTTTTAAATCAGATAGTAAAGCCACCCACATGCACCCGATCCGTAATTATAACTATGATCATTGAATGATACCCATACACGCCACTGTTTGGCATCACGATGAGAAGGATTAAGCAAAGATACTATAACATGGTACTAGCAATCCTCAAAATGAGCAGACCAATTTATACAGCAGACTGATTAGACACAGGGTCCTGAGGACTGCAGCTGGCCAAAGAAAAACAAGACCATGTTCATCATTGTTCCATCACTATAATAAAACATTCTAGATAAAACTAACTTATAGTACGGAAAGGTTCACATTAGCTTTCGTTTTTGGAAGGTCTAGTCCAATGGGCCCCAATTCTTTGATGTGTGGAAAAGCACATCATATCATGGAAGGAGTCTTAGTACAGTAAAATTACTCCCCTCAAGGCCATGAAGCAAAGGACATAAAGGAAGAGATCAGAGTCCCAGAATTGCCCTCCAAAACAGGTCTCCAATAACTTGTGAACAGTTTCCAGATCCAAACACTAAAAGTCTGATGAGCAAACCTTTAACACCCAGGCCTTCCAGGTCATTAAAGAGCCAGTCTACGTCAGAAAGGTTGCACATACCTATAATCCAAGCACTTGGGAGGCTGGGGCAGGAGGGCTATGAGTTCAAAGCTATCCTGGGCTACTTAGCAAGACCCCATTTCCAAAACCAATGGTGAAGATACATGCTAGATCCAGAGGCTGGAGACATGGCACGTACTTTTCTGGATGTGGCACAGCCATTGCATTCAGTTCATTGCAGTTATGCTATCTGCAGAAGACCTGTACAAGACTGGCCCATCAGTAGTTATCTGCAGAAGACCTGGACAAGATACTCTTATGAAATGACTCTAATACTAGCTTGTGCAGACCACAGCATGGAAGGGAAGGAAGTAGACAAAATGTTGATGAAGGAGGAACATAAAGAGGTGTTGAGTACAGGTAAAGAAGAAATTGCAAGTTAAGATGGTGGGACAACTCAAATATTTAATGATACGAAAGCCTCTCCAGGGTATAACCATAGACACCTGGAAAGTGGAAGTAGCTAGAGTAGAAGCAAAAGTCATAGAATTGTAAACTCCCAAAACTTCATGGGCCCTCTAATGGCAGGTGGACATCTGGAGGAAAGCAGTCATATGACCAAGACTTCCCTGAAGAAGACTAAAGGAGAGGCCATCATAACCAGAGCGGTACGGTGTAACTTAATCTCGGGGTTACGTCCAGCTGCTTCTGTGTGAACATCAGGCTAACTGGAAGTACTCCTTCCTAAAAACTGAGACACTAGGGTGTGGGCAACAGCAAACTCGGCCTGAAAGACTACAGGAGAAACAGAGGACTGAGATTCTCTTAAGACAAAGAGTATCTTAGCTGGGAGTGGGGGCACACACCTTTAATCCCAGCACTCAGAAGGCAGAGGCAGGTGGACAGAGGCTGGTGGATCTCTGCGAGTTTGAGGCCAGCCTCGTCTACACAGCAAGTTCCAGGACAGAGGACAGAGAGAGCTAGCTACATAGTGAGGCCTTGCCTTTAAAATTAAAGAAAAAGGGGAAGGAATGAGTAAAGATAAATGGCAGGCTCACACCAAACAATAATTCCAAACTTCAGAGTGGACAGGTCTGAGAGGAAGCGGGGTCAGTGATTGGTTAAGAAGCCTAAGTATCAAACAATCTGACTAAAACTCTTCTCCAGGGTAGTTACTACGGATAATACCAGTTAGCTTGCAGCCAGACAGCACTTCATGATATTGAATACATTTAACAGTAAATAAGTTGGAACACTCAGTGAAGCCAAGGCCACACAAATTCTGTAAATTCTTGTGCTGAAACAGTACACTGTTAAGCTAAACTGAACGATTTTACACACAACACACCCAGAGGATTAATAGGACGGATCATACTTCAAACATACAATCCATCTGCCGTGAAGTATTTTGGCTATAGCCACATGATCTAAATCCAAACTAATTGCTTTTCTTGCTATTCTGGGGTTTGAACTAAGAACCTATGCATGGTATGTGTATGTTCTACCACTAAGCTACCTTTCCTCAGCCAAAAATTACATTTTAAAGGTTTGTTAAAAACCTTTTTCTCAGTAACTGACCTTTAAAAAAAATCTTCCAGTTTTACTTGAAGTCCATTCAAAATAGAATTATCCAAACTTATGATTCATGAAATCTAAGATGAAATCTCAGGCTTTGCTTGCAGTTTAAAAATAACTACAAACATAATACATAAACAATTTCTCACTGTTCTTGTTCGCTTTTCTGTTGTTGGGAAACACCATAACCAAAAGCAGCTCACAGACTCCATCACTGAGGCACATTCGAGTCCCTCACAGCAAGAATGCTGCCTAATGGCTTGTTTTCTGGCTCAAGTTCAACTGGCTTGTATGGCCCAGACCCAGCTGCCACAACTCCTAGAAATTAAGTTAGTATCCTAACTTGACTTAAGTCAGTAAGTACCCTACCAGACTTGAGTGTTTAGCCCTGTGCCCCTGAGGGCACAGCTGTACTGAAACTCTGCCCCAAGCCTGCACACATGTGGCTACCCTGCCCAACAGGTAAAGTCTGCCTTTCCACTATGGCTTCTCTGCCGTTCCGTTAGCATGAAACCGATGAAGCCAGTAATAAGAGGGGAACCTCTGGACTGTGGATCAAGGTACGTTTTCTTCCCTTAGGTTGTAGAACCCAAGCATTTTGCCACAACAATGAAATGCGACTAACCCAAGTACCCTTTGGGAATTTCCTTACCTATGGAGTAAAATTCAAGAACAACGAACAAAAACCACTTCAAAATAAAATCCCAAATGCAATCTTGGGGAGAAAGGATGAAACCACTAGAAAAGACAAATTGAAGAAATCAAGTGGTAGATCATATGAAACAAAGGCCAAGCCAAGGAGCTTTATCCAAAGTCTTGGAGCCAGTGAGAGGGTGAGGAAAACAGAGACAAGAACCATCAGCCAGACACTGAAGTAAAGACTACAGACCAGGCTGTGCATGAAGGGAAAGCAAGGCTTGTAAGAGCTCCAATGCCATTCTCCCCTGCAGAGAGAAAATGCTGGAAAGGCAATGGGTGTTCAGGAAACAAAACAACTTCCGTCAAGCACTGAGGCAAAGCATAGATGAAAATATATCTTGGCCAGTGTCCAATCCAACTTGTGAGTTCCAAAAGCTCGGTTTATTGAAAAAAAATCTTCTTGTATCAAATATGTCAAGAAATTGAGAGAAGTAGAAGAATAAGCATAGGACTTGGGGCAAACTTTTCAGTTGTAAGCTTATCCTAGTAAAGAAGAAACTGTCACTTCCTGGTGCTTATATAACATTGCTAAATACACAAATGGAGAAGTGACATAGGCCTAAGTAGAAAATTCTTTTTTTTTTTTTTTTTTTTTTTTTTTCATCATTGGCTACATAGTTCATATTTAAACTTAACTGAATGGTATTTATCTGGTCTCTTAAGAGTCCCGTTTGTTTGTAATGGGTAATTCAAAGTGCTGACAGACCCTCAGATGACACTGTCTTTACAAACAACTATAATGAATACTATAAAAGTAATTATTAAATCTTTATTTACTGGGAAGCAGTACAGTTAATATTATGTAGACAAAAGTAATTATTAAATCTTTACTGGGAAGCAGGGCAGTTAATATTTTGTAGACAAAATGGTTGTGTAACAACCATTGATTACTTTTTGTATACCTTCAAATAAAATGTTTCAATCAAAAAATAATGTATAACAAGTGTTATAAGGTGATATGTACTCAATCCTACAACTCTGCTTGGCAAGAGAGAAATTGAAAGAAAACACACAGAGAGAGAGACCACTAATTACACACAACACACACGTTTCACAAATATACACATAACACATTGCTGAAATTAACCTCGACTTTGACTTGAGGTTGACTCTGGAGGTGGCCCTTCTTTCCCACAGATCTCAGTGGTTTCTCCGGAAGAATACAATGAACAAAGTCTGGATGAGTGCTGCCCTCTGGTGGTAGGGAAGCTCTGTTCCCACTAGGGCCGTCTCCCAAATTACCCAAAAATAAGGTTTTTATGTTCCCTAACTTTCCCGTGCCCTGGATCTAAGACCACTCATTAGGCCCCATCTTACTTTAAGGGAGCCATACTTAAAATAGTGGTCAGCTGAAGATCAGATCTTTAACACAATGACTGTAGGAGATATTCCAGATCCAAACTGGCGTAACCCATGACAGCTGAATTCCTCTTTGGAGGATTTGTCTTTGGGTAAGTGGAAGTCTCACCAGGCAACCCTCTCGACTGAGATCCACATGTATAGCTGACCTCTACAAGCCATGTGTCCAAGACTAATTCTGAAAAGAAGGTTTCACGTCAGCATGTGCTTAGGAGGGATTGTGAGAACAGCAGAGTATGGAATCTATGAGGAAATCCGTGGAAACATGCCACAGGATTCACTGCCCCTCTTGTTGAAAATGTCTGAAAGCTACTAGAACAGGCAGATGGGAAGATGGCCATGCCTTTTCTAGACTTTCATCTTTTAATTGGTCTCCTTCTGCTGTATCCCTTTAGAAGCCAAGAGTGGAGGATGAGGCTTCACTGTACACAAACATGAGATAACTCTAGCTGGAAGGGGAGAATGAACACACACACGGGGCAGGGCAGCCTCATTCCCAGAGATCAGCAGGGTTCACAGAAACTGCAACCAGGGTTACTGCAAGTTCAAACTCTGTTCTTGACAGGATGTTTACTGAGTCACCTCAGTGCAAAATCAAAAGAGGCAAATTCCCCAAAAACATAAATCAGAGGATACTAGGAGGCAGGTTGTTCTTGTTACCCAACAAATTCTGGGGAAATTCCCAGCGCGCTAGAGGAGTAGCAAGTTAAAGAAAACATTTTAAATTTCCAATATCAATACTTCTACACAATAATTTACAAACTACTGATAGTGGGTAGCCCAACAATTCTCAATGTCAACCAGGAACAAACCTTGAAGGGACCTCTATGACGATCTCACAGCTGATCTTCAACGCTCTGCACAAACGATAAATCATTATACAGGGAAGACCAAGAAGCCCCATCATGTAAAGAGGCAGAAGCCCATGGACGGAATGAAGGAACTAATAACATCAAGACATGGTCCTGCTTTCCAAGTCTAGCTCAGCCTCTTTGGAGCTATGCAGAGGACTGCTAAGCATCTCATTATTTCATCGAGAAGGCTGACTAACTCCCACTCCTATGCGGTAAAACTTTCTGTCTTTAGTCGAAATTGTGTAGTAAGATTTTTTTCTCTCTCTCTTTTGGGGGCCTGGCACCAAGCTCCCAAGTGAAACACACTGAGGCCTCTTATGAGTTATGAGTGCCTGGACTTAGCTTGGCTTGTTTCTAGCCAGCTTTTCTTATCTTAAATTATCCCAGCCACCTTTTGCCTCTGGGCTTTTCCTGTTCTCTTACTTCTGTGACTTTTACTCTTACTCCATGGACTACTGGATAGCTGGATAGCTGGATAGCTGGATAGCTGGGTAGCTGGCCCCTGGTGCCCTCCTCTCCTTATTCTCCCCTTGCCCTCCTCCTCGTTTCTCCTCTTTATACTCTTTGTCAGCTAGCCCTGCCTAGCCTTGCTATTGGTGAGTCAGCTGCTTATTGGACCATAAGGTGTTTTAGACAGGCACAGTAGCACAGCTTCATAGAGTTAAACGAATGTAGCATAAATAAAAGTCACACACCTTAAAATAATATTCTAGCACAAAATCGTGTAAAATGAAGAAACGCAAATAGAGGAGCAGAAAGAGGGGGAGGAGGAAAAGAGGAAGAGATGAGTTTTTTATTAAATAAGAATAGCAATGCAGGATCTAGTGAGCCACGCCCATAATCATAGCACTTGGGAGTTTAAGGCAGGAGGATTACCATAAGTTCAGGGCCACCCTTGACTATATAGCAAGAACCAAACCAGCCAGCATCGTAAAGCAAGACCATGTGTCAAAAATAACGAAGAGTTGCTGGGACACAGTGGACATCTCCATGCAAAATAGACAGACATAAACATCAACCCCAACTTTTCACCTTACATGAGTACGAGGCTAAAGGAATCATTAACTTCATTGTAAAATCTGAACCTATGAAACTTCCAAAGGAGAACATTAGGGAAGCCGAGTAGGTGATGCACACTTTTCATCCTAGCACTTGGAAGGCAGGGCAGAAGGATGAATAATTCAAGGTCACCCTCAGCTACCCAGCAAACCTGAGTTCAGCCTGGGGTACATAATGACATTGGTTCAAATAATCAAAAGATAATTTTTTAAGTATTAAAGATCTTTGTGGTTTTAGTTATAGAAAAAAAATAGATATAAGCTAAAGCCACAGTATAGAAAAGAAATGTGTGTGTGTGTGTGTGTGTGTGTGTGTGTGTGTGTGTGTGTGTGTGTGTGTCTTCCAGGTGAAAGACACTCTACTCTTTGAAAGGTATCAAGAAAAGGCCAACTGAACCAGGGGGAGAAATATTTGCCAAACATCTAGTGACGAACCAATCTAAAAAGCAATCCAATTTAAAAGATGGGCATAGAAGGCCAGCAAGGTGGCTCCGGAGGTAAAGGTGACTGTCACCAAGCCTCTTGGGGAGAGAAATGGTGTGAGAAGGCCTGTGTGGAGGTCAAAGGAAAACCTACAGGAATGGCTCTCTCCTTCCACCAAGTGAGCCCCAGGCACCAAATTCAGGCGAACAGCCCTACACTCCTCCCATCCTTACTCCAGACAAACTCTGAACCCTCTAGATGAATTCTTGGCTATTTACTATGTAGTAAAAGTTGTTTCATAGCCATTGGTACCTATCAGTCATTTGTCCAGACTTCCACAAATCACTACAGGAGAGGGCCATTATCTAGAGTCCAGCAGAGAATGCAAGATGTTCAAAAACAAATCAGCACAAAGAAAATACACGTTGATGCAGCTTTGAAGAATTTTTGAAAACAGGAAATGGTTGCGGGGACCTCCTAACCAAGGAGAACCTCTTGCCCTTGACAGCTGGTACTGCCTTAGCTAGACACTGTTAGTGACCTTGGTTCGATGGGCAGTTCTGTCTGAGACAAAAGGAAGAAACACCACAAAAGTGTCCAGGCACAGTGGTTCACGTCTAGCTTCTTGTTATCTTACTCCTGCTTCCCCACAGCACCCTCTTGAGCACAGGTGTCTGGCATCTGTATGCAGCTAGACACTTCCTTGGCGCTTAAAAGGTGTAGGCCAAGAACCCTGGTCCAATAATCAGGATGGGTGCGTGAACACTGGCCAGACCAGCCCACCCAGCATGCCTCAACCCAGGGAAGCCTTACAAATTCTGGATAAAGGCCCACGGTGGGAAGCATTTCTCCGAAGCCTGGAAGCTTTAAGGCACTCTTTTTCTTCATCTGTGTTTTTAACCTTGGTCTTTTTACCTTTTCTTTCTGTACCTTCTACTCCATGTAGCTGGCTGGCGGCTGCCTGGCTGGCTCCGGGCACATCCCTCTCTTTACCCCATGTTCTCACTCCTTTTCTGCTCACGAGCCTGGAGCTCCTCCTATACAGAGTGTTCCTCCTATTTAGTCTCTGTCTGCCAGACCCCTATCCTTTCTCTGCCTAGCTATTGACCATTCTGCTCTTTATGGGCCCAAACTGGTGGCTTAATTAGGCAAGGTGAAACAGCAACACATCTTTTCATAGTAAGGCAAATGCAGCATAAACAAATATAACATAGCTTTACTCGGGTAAAGTAATGTTACACAGCATAAACAAATGGAACACACCTTTACCTAGCAAGAAAGGGGGCTTGGATCCTCCAGCTGGGGCTCTTTGAGCAGTTGGCTACTGATTGTTCAACACCCTGGCCTCAAAGTTACTCTCACCTAAGGTGAAAACGCCTCAGTCACACACTCAGGGGCACAAGTTCTTTTCCATTTTCAGAGGCATGGCACAGTTTCAGCTCCAGCATCACTGAACATCAGCAAGCAGCAAAGCATTTGTCCTTGGACAGGGGTGGGGAAGTGGGCGGGGATGGTGGATGAGGGGGTTGGGGGGGTTCTGCTGGTGGTCACAGGCTTTGAGGTTTGGGTGGCTGGGCTGAACTCAGAGCCTCCTGATACACCACTGAGCCCTGAAGCATCTTTAAACACTTAACATGTCCCATTTCTGCCTCTTTCTGTAGACCCAGGCTGGTGGGAATCTGATCTGGGCAGAAGCTCGGCTGACTACACTTTGAAGTCATTACGAGCTCCTCCGCTACGGCATAAGCTGATGAAATCACCCTGTACCAATCCTTCCCGATGTCTAGAGCCGCTCTAGCCATACCGATTGTAGGATGTGTGTCTTTCAGAACTCCAGTTCCCACCCTGTTGTCTCTAGATGAGTGAGACACATAAAACAAGTCAGTCTGGGGATCGTCACTTTAGCAAAGCACCTACGATACACCAGTCACGGGAACTTACAAAGGACACGTCTGTGGCCTCGAACAACACAGACCTACTCAGTCTTCTTTGTCACTTTAGCACAACATGCTGGGTACATCATGGGCAGACCTCCCTCTCTCCTTGTCATAGCAATGCTCCACACCAGAGACATTCAGGTGTGAATGACATTGCATGTGTGGTTTTTTACCAAAAGAAAGCAGGTGAAGAGAAGCAAACCTAGAGGGTATCGGTCCCTAAAAGACAGAACATAGCATGCTCTGAGACAGATAGCCTTGGGCCTGAGGGCAGCGGGCTCCCTCAGGAGGGGGGTGGTGAGGGCAGCGGGCTCCCTCAGGAGAGGGGTGGTGAGGGCAGCAGGCTCCCTCAGGAGAGGGGTGGTGAGGGCAATGGGCTCCCTCAGGAGAGGGGTGGTGCAGAAGGAACATGACAAAATATTAGGTGGTGTCTATGCTCTAGGGTACTCTCAGCTGCTGTGGGTACCTGCACTTACGTGTACATAGACACGTAGATATGTGTGTACGTTAAAAAAGAAGTGCACATGTGAAATTGACACAGACACATATAGATAAAAACAATAAAAGTAATTATTTTTAAACTGGGAAAAAAGAATAACATTAGAAGGCTAGTGTAATTCTAATAATTTTCAGTTCCTGAGTAAATTTGGCTAGGTTATTGATGAGAGCATAGTATATGAATAGATCACATAGATCAGGGCCCCAAAGCAGCAATTCCAAGAATGTCCTTGCTGGAGGCCAGAGACACCTAAATGTACAGCTCAGCCTAAAGGACGTGTGCCCACAGGAGTGAAAATATGAAGCATCTGGAACTGGGACTGACCAATTCATCCCCTCACCCTGGTTTCTACCGTAAAACTTTTAATAAGCCCCCCCTCAGACTTCGGAATACCCTAAGACCCCTTCTATATACGAGCTTTTTTCTGTTATCTGTCTGTCTGTCTATCTATCTATTTCTGTCTCACCTATGAATCATCTATACTAAACGTTTCTCTAAAAATCGCCCTCTATAGTCCATGAATTTTATCCTTCGAATTTTTTTAGACAAAAGCAGGTCAAGAGAGATTAAGCAGTTAAGAAAAGCACAGTCACTCTACCAAAGGACCCAGACTTAGGACCCGCAGCAATCAGCACACAAATGCCTGTGAGTCCAGCTCTGTCATCTGGACGCTGTAGGCATTGGCAGACATGTGGTGCATGTATGTATGTGTACACACACATATATACATACATACAAACATATATATATATATGTACACATACATACACATAAATAAACACATCTTCATTATTGTTGTTGTTGTTATTAAGCCCAAAAGTAATTAGTATGGGATGGCTTCGGTGGCCATCAAGTTTCCAGGATCCCAGTTCTCCATGATATTTCCAGTTGTTCTCAAAGATACTCACTCCAGTAATCCCTTACCACTTCATAATGATCTCAACGGTCACTAGTCATTTCCCATATGTATGTCTGTCTAATTTTTTTCATTCATATTTCCAAGTACACAGAAAAGTGACTGGCACATAATGTACATTCAAGTATTTATTGAGTGAATGAGTGAATACTCTCAAAATAATGTAGCTTATGGTCACTTATTGTGACTTAAGATACTGGTCAAGATTGAATGGCAAAGGCCAACTTAAGAATATTAAGTAATTGAAAATAACTAGTCAAAAAGTGTCAGATTTTCATAGTAGACTCTCCACAGTCCATGTCTCCAGCCAACCACTATTTGATCACTCCAAATCTGCGTGTCTTCATTAGTGCCTCATGTCAGTACAATGAGCCACGTCTTTTCTAGATTAAACAAAATTGTAAGGCCTGAATGACTAGATGGGTTCATGCCACGAGGTCCCAAAGCCTTTTCTAAAACGAGAAAGGTAAATTGTTATCTCAGGCACAGACATTGAACCACCAGTATCTGATCCCAAAGGAAAGCTTCACAGCTCACACATTCAAAGCTTCAATTACAGACCTAAAGTAGTTGTCCTCAGCCACAATTCCAAGCATCTGATAGAGTAAAAGCTCCATCAGAAAGCTTACAATCATCAAAGAATCACTCTCTGATTACGAAAGGTTTTCTTTCTTCTTTTTCTTTCTTTCTTTCTTTTTTTTTTTTTTTTTAAGGTGGGGGGTGGTTTATAAAGGAATGTGGAGGCTATTCTCAACTTAATTTACCTCTTAGTGGCTAAAAGCTCTTTTACTAATGAAATGCATTCTCATCTTTGTTAGCTGGTGAAAGCAGGCTTGGATTTCATGCTCACATTCAGGGGCAGCTGCTGTGGAATGCATTAAATAAGGAATGTTTTATCCAAAGGTGAACAACCCTAATCTTCAGGTGTGGACTGATACAAAGAGAGAGACATTCACAGAATTCAAGAGAATCAACACCTAAGAAACCCTCGTTCCCACTGCGGGGTTCCATTACCTGCTACTCCATTTAGAGAGGTTCCTTTCCCCTGCACTCCAAGTTAGAAAGGACTCATACTCATGCAAAGAAACCAACTGAGAGAATTTACTGTGGTCCAACCAAGATGCTGTAGACATCTTCAGGAGAAATACGATGACATCTAGCATCGCTTACATACACATACATGCATACGTATACTTATAATACATACATGCATATATATGTAAATAATACATGTACAAATACAGTTTTATTTGTGGCTTGGTTTCATAGAAAGTCTCTTTTCAATTGTGTGTGGTTTGAGGAAACACTTACAAATCTTCCCCATGCATCTTAATTATTGCTTGGTTTCTTCTAAGTTCATCTGGGGTGGGATAAACTTATAAATAGTATGTGAATTTTATAAGCTGTTCAACCTCCTGTCTGCAAGTATTATGTATCATTGACTGACTTCTTCAGCTAACTTCGTAAATAACTGTCATCCTTTGTGTAAAATTTAGTTGACATTTCAATATAGGACTCTCTCAGAAAGTCCTCCCACCACCTCGGAGCTTGTCTACAGGGACAAAAGTGATGTGGGGTGACTCTTCTTGGCTCAGTGCGCCTACCAATACCGTCAGAGAGAAAGCAAAGCAGCTGCCCCAACAGTGTGTCCAATTTCCTCTTGAAAGTAAAAACAGGTTGCAAAGATGAAAGGGAAGGATGCCCACTGGGATTAAGATCAATTTCCCAAGCAAGTTTATTTGGACATTATTCATGAAAACACTCGTTTTATAACAATACTGTGCATGACAATAGATCATATCGTTATATGGAAATAGAGGATACAACTTTTTAAATATTTTTCTGTAACAATTTAACATGCAGATTAAAAATATAAACCAACACAGGAAGTTGAATGAATTCTGGAACAAGATGTTTCTTACAAGCTATCACCTGACTTTCTATACAACAAAGTGTACCTATTTGGAGATTGGATGCCACTATTCCATAACTTTAATCAGAATATTTTCCAAATAAGTATTTTCCTTAGAGAAGAATTCCTTAGAGGTTTGCTTTCCCTTCAAAGACAAGGCTAATATGAAATGAGAAAAGCCAACATGTTTGGCTTAAGGTGCCGTCACATTTCAATGTCCTTTCGTGGCTTCCCCAGCTCTTGGGGCAATTTGGAAAAGTTGGGAAAACACATTTAAAGTAAAAACTAAGAATTCAGCCCTGCCCTTCAGTTGCATGCTTCTAGTGTAGCTTACCTTCTGCTTGGATTTTACCAGCCAACATATACACAGAAATACTCTGACCTCTGCTGTCAGAAATGGGAACTTTTTTCACGTCATATTTTTCAGTAAAATGCACAGCACCCATCCATAGTAGCAACGGTAGCCCTGTAATTCATAGTTTCCTCCTGAACCTACAATGCCAAGATAGGATTTCAATACTACATGCTGGTTTGATGATAATCTTTGTGAAGTTTTTGCAAATTATCAAGGTAAAGCAAGTCTTTGATGTTGGCAGAATGAGCATTTCTTAAACTGAGGAGGTCTTACTAAAATACACACACACACACACACACACACACCCTGCCCCTGAAGCAGTCTTAATTTCAGATTCAAGTGTTTAAGAATTAAACAATATGAGGTTTGTTAAAGCCACTTCCCTCTATTGTTGTTTATTAAAGTTTTCAAAATAACTCAATAAAGCAAAATCACAAGGAAGTCATACATTCAAATTCAGGAAACTAATTGATATCGAATGGACCATTTTACAGGGAGCTTTTTGTCTCTGACAAAAAAAAAAAAAAAAATCAAGTTCAAAGCTGAAAATCAATTGGGAACCAAAGAGGGAGCCACGGATTCCTAAGCTCCTTTAAGAAACAGATTATTCAGATAGATATTCAAGTACTAACAGACACAGATAGATTGTCAAGATGGCCCTGTGGGTAAAGGAGCTTGCTGCCTGCAGTGCACACTTGATGACTTCAATGGGATCCCCAGAAAGTCTCACCTCCACGTATGTGCTATGCCGACACCCACATGCATGCACACGCACATACCATAACAATAAATAACTGTAGAACTAAAACACAAATTGGGTCTGTAGCTTAGTTGATAAAATGCTTTCCTAGAATGCATGACGCTATGAGTTCCATTCCAGCACTACCCAGACTAGAGCTCATCCTAGGACCTGGGAAGTAGAGGCAGGAGGTCACTCTCAGATATAGACTGAGTTTGAGACCAGCTTGGGAACATGCAACTCTCAATTTTTAAAAATATAATAAAACAGGAGTTATAAGTCACAAAAGTTTGAGTAACTATGGCATTATCTGTGTTTTGTTCTATGGACATGTGTTCCCTTTATAAACTATAAAATATTATCTTGCTGGGTGTTGGTGGTGCGCGCCTTTAGTCCCATCACTCGGGAGGCAGAGGCAGTATGATCTCTGTGAATTCAAGGCCAGCCTGGTCTACAGAGTGAGTTCCACGACAGGCTCCAAAGAAAAACAGAGAAACACTTCCTTGAAAAACAAAAGAAAAAAATAAATAAATAAAAAGTAAAATATTATCTTTTAAATTCCAGCTTATATCAAAACTTAGCATATAACATCACATATGTACACATAGAGAAATAAGAAAAAGAAAAATAGATGTAGCTTAAGACTGTGATGGATTTTGTCCCAAGGATCTAGAAAGTCACAGCAATAAGCAATCTCAGATGCCTGGAGGGCTTCAGATATTCTCTGTCCCTATCATGTCAGCCTTTGAGAGTATGAGCACCTGACTATGCACCTCAGAGTCGCAAGCTGGTCCCTGGGCATTTGCCCCTCATGTTCTCATTTAAGTATGAAAAGACAGGAGGAGTGAACTCAAAGAGTGTGATGGTAGTCCATCCCTCTTCACAGGCAAAGCAGTGGCTCTCCTAAAGATCAGATCCTTCCGTCTTTGTGACACATGGCCACCACTTGCACCAAGAGTATCTTATCTGTGAAGATAAGATTTTAAAATCTATATTAACTAGCATTCTCAAAAATGGCAGTACAGAGGAGAGGATGGCCATTGGACTCATGATGTCTGCCATAGGTAAATCACGGGAAAACGTAGGGTTGGTAGCCATATGTGGGAAATAGAGTTAGATCATCCCTTCTACTTAAGTTAATGTCAAGCAGAGCTTTGACTGGCTCCAAAGGGATGGAGTCATGGTGACCCATACCTTTATGGCAGGTTGCAAGGGAACTTACTACTTAACTTGAAATCCTTAGCTAAAAGTTGGAGAAGGGAAATTTCCAAAATACCTTTATCACCAGTTTGACTTGATGTACATTCAGGATTTTGTTAATCTGCTTGCTTTGGTTTGGTTTTGGTATGTTTACATGTTCTTATTGTTGTAATTTAAGAAAAGCAGCACACAAGAGAAAGGTGCCATGTGGCAGGGTTCAAGAAGAGGGGTTTTTTTATTAAGGGAAAGGGGTCATAAAAAGGGAAAGGGGGTGAACTAGCCTCTGGATATGGGAACAGCAGGAGAGGAAAGGGGGCAGAGAGGCGGGAGGGGAACAGACAGACAGAGGAAGAGAGAGAGATAAGGATGGTAGGTAGGCGAGGCACAGTGATGCTCTTCGTGGCTGCAGCTGAGGGCGTATCCTGCCAGAACCCCAAGTGTAGGCCAGTACAGATGCCTGAACCCTAACACTTATTATAAGCTGAAAAGCATGAGGGACAGGGGTGCAGAGCTGACCAGCCCTCCTCGCCAAATCCACGGGCTTCCCTCGAGACAGCCTCTCAGTGTTGAGCCTCCTAGACTCTACAGCTATAAAACGACATAACCTTCACACGTCAACAGTATTCAGCTACAGTAACAGAAAATGGACCGGTAAATGATCTAATAAAAACACTTTCCTAGCCAGAAAACAATCCCAAAGGGGATGGAGGAAAGAGACGCTAGCTGCAAAAACTTCATACTTCCCCACTACTCTTGAACAACGGCTTTAAGGACTATCTCTGTAATAAGGGCCAAGAATGGGCAAGCCTCAAGAAGCCAACCCTGCAGTGTACACAAATTGCAATCCCCAACACCCCCCCCTCCCGGACATTCAACTGTTCAGGCTGAGCTGAAAGAGAAACCTGGAGCCCAGAGATGTTCTCTCAACCTTGGCAGCAAGATCACTGTTTCCACCAGATCCTGTCCTATCCTGTATCCTGCAGCCTAGGGCAGTGAGCCGCAGTGAGCCTTTACATGAAAAGTGCCATAAAGAGACAACACCAAACACGCAGTCAGAGGGAAGGCCCATTCTTATGGGGCTCGTACTGTCTTTTCAATCAAAACCCCCGAATGAGGGTATGCCAGCCCACACAGGAAGCCTCTGGAGCATTCTCCAACAGAGCAGCTTTCACGGAGTGCAAAGCTAAGAACGTGAGCACAAAGGGGATTGAATGGCAGAGGCTGCAACCGACAGGGCCAAGTAGGGCTTTGCCTCCCCCCTCCTAATCTTACTCCCCTCTATCAAGCAATCTCCTCTCTCCTTATCAGCCAGACTTCCAGAAAGAGAACTCTATACTGCTGATCCTCACCTCTGCATCTCCGATTTACTTCTCAGCAGATTCCAATCCATCTTCGGCCTCCACCCAAGAACTCTGACTGGTGAGGTCCTAATTTGCAGGCTCAGTATCCTTTCTACCTCCTTTTGATGCTATTGTGGAGACCACAGGTGGTTTTAGGAATCTGATGAATGCTATAAGCCCTTCTTCAGAAGGGCCCCCGCCCCCACTCCTCCTCTCTGCCCAGGAGCCAAAACCTCAGGAAACTTAATCTTGGACCAGCCCAGACACAGAGCCCAGGCTAAAGGATTGATGTCCACTCACCTGATCACAGCAGCAACTTCCTTTTAAGAGAATGCGGAGAATCTGTAGAAGGTTGTAGGATATATATGTATGTATGTATATATACTATTTCCATCTTTCTAAAATATTCAAAGATTTCTAGTCTTTTCAGACAGACTACAAAAATGTGTATAAAACACAAAACGATCCAATAGTGAGAAAACAACCTAAATAATACAATTTGTACATGATTTAAGTATGCTCCCAAGGGGGTATGTGTTAGGGAATTTGATTCCCCCTACAGCTGTGGCATGCAGGTAGAGTGGACCCATAAGAAGCAGGACATCATAGAAAATGGCTGAGTCATGGGGTTGTTATTCTTAAAGGGAAGGATAGTCCTCATGGGACCCTGGTTAGCTCTCCACAGGGGTTTGCTTATAAACAACAAAGGCTGGCCCCTTCCTGCTCTCTGGCTTCCTGTATCACCACATAATCTCTCCTCATCTCATATAATATTCACATCATGATGCCATTTGTCTTAGTTAGGGTTCTTATTGCTGTAACGGAACACCATGAAGAAAGCAACTTGGGGAGGAAAGGGTGTATTTGGCTTACACTTCCACAGCACTGTTCATCATCAAAGAAAGTCAGGACAGGACTCAACAGTGCCGGAACCTGGAGGCAGGAGCTGATGCAGAGGCCATGGACAAGTGCTGCCTACTGGCTTGCTCCTCATGGCTTACTCAGCCTGCTTTCTTAAAGAATCCAGAACCACCAGCCCAGAACATGCTACCACATGCTTGCTTATCTTACAAAGGTATTTTCTCAATCAAGGCTCCCTCCTCTCTGATGACATTAGCCAGGACACTATTACTACAGTAAAACACAGCTATGGGGGCCCTTGTCTGAGCCAGTATCAATGTTGTGGTATAAATAAGTCACATTTGTAATACCACAGAGCCTCAAGCACTTTGTGAAAGCAATGCAAAATAATAACTTTAGAAAGAGCCACATAACAAGAATCTGTAAGCCAGTGTGAATATGAAAATTAAAATCATGGCATCCATTTAGATTTAAAAAGCTACTTGAGAATTTCTTTAACCTACTTTGTAATTTAACTTTATCCTAAAATTCCATTTACAGATTTAAAACCTTCTTAAAGAAAATTTGAGCTGGACGGTGAAGGCAGAAGCATGGGGATCTCTGTGAGTTCGAGGCCAACCTCGTCTACAAAGGGAGTTCCAGGACAGCCAGGGCTAGCTAAAGAAAGAAAAGAAACCTGTCTCAAAAAAACCCTCCCCCCTCCCCAAAATCGAAATGCCATCACAAAAAGCACCATTGGGGGAAAAAAAAACAGTCACATTCACCTATAATCCCAGCAGTAATAAGGCAGAGGAAGGCTATTGAGTCTAAGGCCCACCAGGAATACAGAGCAAGTTCTAGGCCAACCTGTCTCATAAAATCAAGGAAGAAAAAGAAAAAAGCAAAAGGAATATTGACAAAGGGAAGAAGTACAAACAAGGGAATTCCTGGAAAAACTAGCCAAAAGAAATGTCAAGAGTACACAATAGATAAGCTATCTTCTAAGTTGGAACAGATGGATTTCTGCTCATTGGTATCTAATTAAGGAATTAAACTACCTTCAAATTTGCACTTACTGCTACTATATAACTGAAGACAAATATATAAATTATTTTTCTATTTGAAAATGAAATTTTTGTCCTTGCCAGCCTCAATTAGAAGGCATAAACTTTCAGACAGACTATAAGCAGAACTATGAATGATTCTACACATGACTTTTATTGCCTCATAGGGGCAAGGAGAAGTATCCCCTCAGTACAGATCTAAACAGAATTCTCAACAGAAGAATCTTAAATAGCCAAGATACACTTAAAGAATTGTTCAGTATCCTTAGCTGTCAGAGAAATGTAAATCAAAACAACTCTGAGATACCATCATACACTAGTCAGAATGGCTAAGATCAAAAACACTAATGATAGCTCATGATGGATTGAGGAAGGAGAACACTTCTTCATTATATGTGGGAGTGCAACCTTGTACAGCCATCTTGAAAACCAATATGACAGCTTTTCAGAAAATTGGGAATCAATCTACCTCAAGACCCAGCTAAACCACTCTTGGGCATACTCCCAAAGCTCAATCATACCACTAGGAGACTTGCTTAACTATGTTCATAGAAGCTTTGTTCGTAAGATCCAGAACCTGGAAACAACCTAGATGTCCCTCAACTGAAGAACGGATAAGGAAAATGTGTAGATTTGCACAATGGACTATAACTCAGCTCTTGAAAACAATGGCATCAGGAACTCTGAAGGCAAATGGATGGAACTAGATTAAAATTGTCCTGAGTGAGGTAACCCAGACCCAGAAACACAAACATAGTATGTTCTCTTTCATAAGTAGATGTTAGCTGTAAAGGCTAGCCATACTACAATCCACAGCCACAGAGGGACTCAGTAAGAAGGAGGACCCAAAGGGGAACACATGGATTTCCCTGGGAAGGGGAAGTAGAGGAGATCTCCTGGGGAGACTGGGGGAGGTGAGGGATGGGAACTTGAGGAATTGGGTTGAGGAGTGGATGGAGGGGATGTGGTGAGTAATGAAAGAGATGATTTGAAGGGGGTACATTTTGGGGTCAGGTAGAAACCTGATGCAAGGGAAACTCCCATGAATCTACAAGGATGACCCCAGCTAAGACTCTAAGCAATTGTGGATAGGTAGCCTGAACTGGCCTTCTCCTGTAATCAGATTGGTAACCTCCCCAATTGTCACAGGAGAGCCTTCATTCAGTTACTGATGGAAACAGATGCAGAGATCCACAGTCAAGCCAGGGCGTGCGTGAGCCTGTGGAATCCTGTTGGGGAGAGGGAAGAAGGTTTGTTGTATGAGCCAGAGGCATCAGGGGCATCACAGGGAAACCCACAGAAGCAACTGATGTGCTTATGGTTGCTCACAGGCTATGGATACCTACTTCGAGGGAGCCTGCATGGGACTGGCCTAGGCCCTCTGCAAATGTGTGACATTGTGTTGCTTGGTCTACCTGTGGGACTCCTAGCAGTGGGAGTAGGGCCTGTCCCTAAGGCTTTGGCTGGCTTTGGAGAACCTAATGTTCCTAATGCTGGATTGCCTTGCCTCGTCTTAGCACAAGGAGAGGAGCTTAGTCCTACCTCAACTTGATATGACATGCTTTTGCTGGCATCCATGGAAGGCCTGCCCCTTTGTGAACAAAGGTAGAGGAAGGGTGGGTTTGGGGGGCAGGCAGAGGGGAAGAGGGAATGGGAGGGGGAGAGGGGAAGCTGCGGTCAGGATATAAAATAAATGAAAAACTTTAATTAATTAAAAAAAGGAAATATCCCTTCAAGAATCAGAAGTTGTCTAAGTTATAATTACTTTGTTCTCAGCTTCAAATATACTATGCAAAGTGAGAGGAATTTTTTCATATGATAAATGTTAATTATTTTATAAAGTATTTGTGTGTGTGTGTGTGTGTGTGTGTGTGTGTGTGTGTACAAGCAGGTACGTGTGGGTGCACACAGAGGGCAAAAGAGGGTGTTAGATTGCTGGAGTTACCAGCAGTTGTGAGTTGCTAGACGTGGTTCTGGGAAACACACCCCAGTCCTCTGGAAGAGCAGCAAGCACTCCCAAACACCAAGCCATCTCTCCAGCCCAGCTAACGTTGATCTCTAAAGGGGAATATGTAACCATCATTGCTGAATAAAATTAATGTATACACAAATCAAAATTCATAGGAGCTATGAATAACTGAACTCCTACTCTAAGCCCAAAATACCAAACGAAAGTGGAGTTGCTGAGGCTGAAGTTATCACCAGCTCAAAGGTAAGCTGTTCATCTGCCACGAGAAATCTGCAGGAAGACAGCAGCCAAGTGCCCCAACAGGCTACTTTTAGTCAGCATGAGGAAACTTCAATTTTAGCTTTTACAAGGAAAATAACAGAAACACTCTACTTTTCATTCTGTGGTCTACCACACACTCTCTTCTGCCTTTAAAGCCGTGTTCTAACATGGAGCTCAAACTCAACCCATAACCTGTTTGTGGAAGGACAAATAAGAAAATAATAACAATGATGGTGATAATAATGGAATAATAATAATGATGATAATGATGAAATACTCTTATAGAATTGAAAATATTAAGACCAGTCAAGATCTTAAAACTAAATTTGTCATAATTCTGTCTTGTGATGTCAGGCTATTTGATGACTCTATAATATTTTTACATATATGAGAATAGCATATGTGCGTAGGCGTATGCATGTTAGGTGGGTGCACCTGTGTGCACACTCATGTGGAGGCTGGAGGGGATCTTCAAGCTTTTACTTTTGTTATCAGCGCATGCCTATGTGATGGGGGTGGGGATGTGAAGCTCAGAAGACAGCTTCTTGGTGTTGGTTCTCTCGTTCCATCTTTACATAGGTTCTGAGGATTGCACTCATGCCATTAAGTTTGTACAGCAAGCACCTGTACCTGCTGAGCCATTTATTTGATCCCCATCTTATACCTTTGAGGCAAGGTCTCTCAATCAAACCCAGAGCTGGAGATAGGGCTATTCTGGCTAGCTAGCTCGCTCGATGGATCCCTGTCTCTGCCTTCTAAAGCTGGACTTAAGAGCAGGTAGGGACTGGGATCCTACCTTGTGCTTGCAAGGCAAATGCTTTCACCACCAGGCCATCTCCCTAGTCTCCAGCATTATTGTTATTTAATTTGTGTGTGTGTGTGTGATATGGAGAGCAGAGGACAGCTTTCAGGAGTCAGCTCTCTCACTAGGTCAGTTCTGGGGATTGAACTCAGGTCTTAAAACTTGGTGGCTGGGCTGGAGGGATAGCTCAGCCTTTAATAGGCTAGGCTCACAACCATAAAACTTGGTAGCAAGTGTGTTTGCCAACAGGTCCTGACCGTTATTTTAATAATGTCGATGAGGTGGAAGTCTTCATATGAGCACTATTTAAAGCCCACATATCTTTTTTACTACTATTTTATTTTATGTGTTTGGGTATTTGTCCTGACATATACATTTGTGTACTACTTGTGTGCCCACAGCGGCCAAGAGGACATTGGGTCCCCTAACTGGAGATACAGGTGGTGGTGTGCGGCCATGTGGTTGTTGGGATCAAACCCTGATCCTCTGGAAGAGCAGTGAGTGTTCTCAAGTGCTGAGAGCACTTGGTAAATTCGACTTTTTTTATAACATAATTCTTCATTGATTCTTTGAGAATTTCACTTTATGCACCCCAATCCTGATCACCTCCAAGACCCTCCACATCTGCCCCTCATCCTGCAGCATCTCCCCACAAAGGATCCCCCAATATTAATTTAAAAACAACTCGCTCCTCCATCTCCTCGATCTTTCCTACCTCTTCATTTGCCCTAGTGGCTAAAGTCAACACTTCTTAAGTGAATAATGTGACATATACTAAAAATCTAAAATTTCAATGTCGAGCCAAATTCTATTTGAACAATGAAATGTGTAATAAAACAGAAACAAGAATTTTGCCCAATTTTTAATATAGTGAGCAAATATTTCACAAATCTATTTTTACGTTAACAAAGTTCAGAGAAAAGTTTTGATATCTGCCCCACACCTAGAAACCGAACAGACACAATGCACTTGCCATGACCACAGAGCACACGTGAAGCTTGCTTCTCGTTGCACCCCTCAATAGTTCCATCATCTGGGTGACTGTCTGCATCAAACACAAACAAAAACTGTGGAGTGTCAGCCACTTTCAGGACGTGATGCCGCTGAAGATGCTATAGCTCTGCTTTAAACTCTCAGCATTAACCAGACTCAGAAAGCTCCATATGGAAAAGAACCACAGCGGCGGGCTAATTAAAGGGGACTGGTAAGGGGCTCTCTTCCTCTGTAAACAGGTCATGGCTTGGCTTTACTCCCCAAAGCCACTTGGGTTCTTCATGGGGTGCCCTTCCTCCCATCCCCACCCCCTCACTTTCTTCTAGACCTACAACAGGAAATGATCAACAAGTGTGCAGGCTAAATTTTTAAAATTTATTATTTCGTCCTACCAACTAGAATTTACTCATTTTAACTAACAGCTGGGACAGCTGGTAAGAAAACATGCTCCATGTACAAAGGACACCATGATTAGCGATGAAAGGGTTTCCCAAGCTAAGGACAAAGATGACTAAGAGGGTAAAGCGCCTGCTGTGCAAACATTCAGATGCCCAGTGCCCACATAAAGACTGGGCGTGATGGCACACACCTATAATCCCAGCCCGAGAAGTACAGATAAGAGGACACTCAGAGCAGTGAGCTCCAGGATCAGTGAAAGGGCTTACCCACAAAAAATAAGGTGGAAAGCTACAGAGAAGCATCTACCTTTGACCTCCATAGGCACTTGGCACACATATGTGTACACACACACACACACACACACACACCACAATAGATAATAATTAATTTAATTTAGAATTTAAAATGAAAGGATCTTGGTTCTCTGGCATTAGGAAGCTACAAAAGTCCCTCATCAGTTTTAGGTTTATCTGGCCAATGTGAGCTCCTAAGAACAAGGAATACAAGCGTTACATGAAACACACAGGGACGTGGTTTACAAGTGCCTAACTACCAGTATGATACTGAACCTGTGGCAGCCAAATAAACTCCTTTGCACAGAGAGGGTATATGTTTTGAAGACATGCCTCTGGTGAGCTACTCGCTGCAACCAGGCACTACATCTTAGGTTCCATCATTTCCAACAATGCATCAAGTCATAACGTGACTAGGAAGTGCATGCCATGCGCTGTCCCGCATTGACCTGCCTTTTCTAGAACTGATGCTCTTCGGGGTCCACGTCATTACGACTCATCTTTATGACTCCAGCTGAAACTGCTTTTTTACTTATCTCCTTGCAGCCACCAAACCCCATGAAGTAGATCTCACTACCCCTCTGCAAGAAGAAAACTAACACCTGGAGAAACTCGTGGATGCGCCACAATCACATACAGCAATTTACAAAGCAAGTTCACAGCTGTGAATTTTAAGCTTGGCTTTCCAGTGTCGAGGAGCTATGCCCTGTGTCTCAAAGTGGTGTCTGACAGCGTTTGGCCTAACACCTCTCAGTTGTCTTTGGTACCGACAGCTGGGAGCAATGTCTGGACATGGTGAAAATGTTAGGGTATGAGATGCAGTAGCTGGAAATGTCTTTGGGCGGAGCCCAGAGAATGTGTTGGTCCTCTGTGTGTGTGAGTGAGAGAGAGGGGGGGGGGAAGGAGGGAGGGAGGGAGGGAGGGAGGGAGGGAAGGAGTCTGTTTCTCTGTGTGTGTATGTGTGTCTCTATGTCTCTCTCCATGTCTTTCTGTGTCTCTGTCTTTTGTCTCTCTGTATGCTTCTGTGTCTGTCTGTGTCTCTGTATTTCTGTCTCTCTGTCTCTGTCTCTCTCCTTCCCACCATCAGACTCCTCTGCTGTGTGCTCCCTGTCACTGATGTATTTATATTCGCCATCACCACCACCACCACCAGACCGTAGACAAGACGTCTTGCAACCAGGAGCTAGTCAAAGCACTTAGTAGGTTTCCTTCAGAGAGTTCCTTTGAGCAAGGGGTTTCCCTGTCACTGGGCCTCTCCCTACTAGGGAACACGGGGACCCAAAAAGCCTAAGTAGTAAAGAAAAACCCTAGAGGAGAAGAGTGGCAATAACAGATATGCCTTCTCATAGAATGAATGGAAATGTTCCTCAGCAGCCGAGTTCAATAGAGCAAGAATAGAAAGCAAGAAACACGAGGGAAGATCTGGCATAAATGAAAGAACGGAAACAACAGAGCAGGGTTCCCTTCCCTGCACATAAACCGCAAGGTAGACTCGCCAAACTATCCCTGAATAACCTTCTCTTGCTTTTCTAGTGTTCTGCCTATTGACCACTAAACAATCATTGTGCCAGCTGTTCAGTAGCTAGTCATCCTCTGTTCAGATAAAAATTAACAAAACCAAAATGCATTCTTTGAAATGCTTGCTAAACATAAACATAACTCTTTGGGGCTGGAGAGACCGCGCAGTAATTATGAGCCCACACTGCTTTATCAAGAAGTATGGTCCCTGACACGCGCATTGGGCAGCTCACAACTGCCTGTAACTCCAGTTCCAACAGAATCCGTTGTCTCTGGCCTCTGTGGGCTTTTGCAAGCATGCATAGCCACACAGAGACTCATAATTAAAAATAATAAAAACTTTAAAAACATACCTCTGGTTAACAATCTGATGGTATTTAAACACACACATACACACACTAAACTACACTGGGTAAAATGGTAGAGTGGTCAATAAACTATGATCTTGTATATACAGTATCAGCTATTTTCATTTTTTGTTTGTTTGGATTTTTTGGGTCTTGTTGGTCTCCTTTTGAGACAGAGCCTCACTATACAGTTCTGGTTGTCCTGGAATCTGCTATGTAAAGTAGGGTGGTGGTGTTGTACTGTTTTACTGTTTTTGGCTTTTTGATTTTTGGAGGGTCCGGCCACCTAGCTCCCAAATGAATCACACACAGAAGCTTATTCTTTGTTATGAGTGCCCGACCTTAGCTTGGCTTGTTGCTAGCCAGCTTTTCTTAACTTGAATTAACCTGTCTACCTTTTCCCTCTGTCTATCTTTACTTCTACAACTTTCACTCTGTAGGTGGCTGGATGGCTGAGTGGCTACGTGGCTGAGTGGCTGTGTGGCTGAGTGGCTGGGTGGCTGCTGAGTGGCTATGTGGCTGGTGGCTGTGTGGTGGCTGAGTGGCATCTAGGCAGCTGATTGGCTGGGTGGCTGCTGTGTGGCTGCGTGGCTGGGTAGCTGGGTGGCTGCGTGGCTGCGTGGCTGAGTGGCATCTAGGTGGCTGGGTGGCTGCTGCGTGGCTGCGTGGCTGCGTGGCTGGCCCCATGCCTCCTCTCCTTCTCCCCTGCCCCTCCTCCCTTGTTTTTGCCTTCGGCTACTATCCTTGCTCCTGCCTTGCTATTGGCCATTTGGGCCTTTATTAGGACCACCAGGTGTTTCAGACAGAAACTTTGTTTTAATTATCCCTGTTATAATGTAAGAAAAGCAGAGTACAAGAGAAAGTTGTCATGTGATGGGGTTTAAGTGGGGGTGGGGGTTATTAGGGAAAGGGATAATAAAAAGGGGAAAGGAAAAGGGGAAACCGGCCTCCTGCCTCCAGAGACAGGAGCAGCGGGAGAGATGAATTAGAACAAAGTACATATGAAAATGCCACAATTAAATCCAATACTTACATGCCAACCTAAAAGAGTAAAACTTAGTTTAACAATCCTATGAGATGGGGCTAAAGATGGCTCAGTAGTCAAGAGCATTTGATGCTCTTGCAGAGGGACCAGGATTCAGCTCCCAACACCTACACGGAAGCTCAGACAGACAGTACCACCGGTTGCAGGGGATCTGACCACCTCTTCATCTGTGTACACCAGGCACACATGTGGTGTGCACATATGTGGTGTGCACATATGCAGGCAAGATGCTCAAACACATAACATAAAATAAATACATAGATCTAATCTCCTATATTACAGAATGCAGGGCAGTGGGAAATACAAGTCAAAAGGTTGAAATAGAACTGATTAAAACAAATACAAAACAGCAAAATTGATTTTGAAAAACGGAAGATATTCATGGCACCTGATATTTGACATGCCTCAAAGTGAGTTACAGAGAGATGAAAGCCGGACTGTGCTCGTGTGGACCTGGGCATACTCTTTGGAAGAGGAAAGAAGGAAAGGATAGATTTGGTGCACAGTTGCCAGGAATACTGGAGAAACCAGGGAACAACCTGATTTTCACATCACGTGCAAACATAAAATGTAGTTTCATTGCCTTAATGTGAATATTAAATATAAAGGTATCAAAAGGAAAATGCCTTATAGTTTAAAGAACTGTGACACTGGTAACCATAAAAGATCAGAGGGATGTAACATCGGAGTAAGGAATCACTGATCAAAAAAGAAACTAAATGAAATAAAAAAATATAAATGAAGGCCTTCAGAAGATATTTAAAACACCTAAGTATTATTTAATTATATTAAGAAGGGGAAATTTGGCGGTGCCCATAAAGATGGATGCATTCCACCTTGGCACAAGGGCGGAAAGTTCAAAACTGTCCTCAGCAAGTTCTAAGGTGTGGCTACAGTAGGGTGTTTGGCTGTCTTATTATAAGTAACAACAGACCTGATCTGAGGTGTGGCTGCTCCTGATCCTCAAGGCTAGGTGGGGAACAAGAAGTTGAATCTAAGATGTGGTTACTGAACCCTTAGAATTAGGAGGAAGAAAAGTCTGTTTTTTCCTTATACATAATACCATGTTCCCCTTTTTGGTTAAGGTAAGGTAAGGTATTGGTTAAGAATGGTGGAAAATAAACTCATGGCAATTTGGTATTGACAGCATCTGCTCTCCTGATTTAGGAAAAAAAAAAAAAAAAAAAAAACAGGATTATATCAAAAAGTATGGTACAGAAGGGACTGGAGAGAAGGGTCCAAAGTTGAGCCACTGGCTCCTTTTGCAGAGGTCCCAGGGTTGGTTTCCAGAATCCATAGGGTTATGCACACCCATCTGTAACTACAGGTTTGGTAAATCTGACCCCATCTGTTAGCTTCCTCTGGCAACAGCCACATATATGTGTTTTGCATACACACATACAGGCACAATACTCATACCCTAAGTTAGTCTCCGCAGTAGTTAATCAGTGGCCACACTAGTGGCCTCACTCTCCCTGTTTCCACACATTCTGAAGCATTGGAAGGGAAAAGTTGAACTCATTGTCGTAGAGGAGCACAGGACAGCAACCGTACTCAAGGCTCATCACTGGTGTGTTGGCTCACTCTGCAAAGGAGAGGAAAAGGAGGATCCTGGGTCTGGCCCTGACACAGTGGCAGGCCCTCAAAGAGGCTGATGGCGTGCTGGTCCTTGAAACAAAGCTTTTCACACCCAAAAGGACTGACGTAACCTTTTCAAGAGACAGATGTGTTATGGGAAAATGGAGCCTGGCTGCGATTTCTCGCCACTGGTTCTAACTATAACCCTTCTATAATCTACTGACCACAGGCTAAACACAGCATCTCAGAAACCACAGCCATGACAACTCTTCAGCAACACAAGACAGGCATTCATTCCAAAGCCATCATTCAAGAGAAAATGGTATAGTCCAACATTGTGAAATTTAAAAAAAAAAAGAAAACCTCTGCATATATTGAAATATGCTAATTTTTAAAAACATTTAAAATGTGAATAGCCAATCATAATAGTTAGATAGGAAGTTTTTACTATATCTTATTTATTTGTTTGTGTGTGTGCGTGCATATACCATGATGCATGTGTGAAGGTCAGAGGAAATCTTTCCGGAGGACACCATGTAGGTCCTGGAGATTGGTTGAACTCGGGTCGTCAAGCTTAGCAGCCAAGTGTCTTTGCCTGCTGAACTATCTCTCTGGTCCTCAGCAAATACAACCCACTCACAAAAGGTCTAAAGTGCTTTTCAGCATGATAGGATGTTGTAGTATATTCATTGTAATCTTCCAGACTGAGACTTAGCCTAGCAGTAAAGCATTCACTCAGCATACACCAGGCCCTTCATTCTATCCCCAGCAAGGCAATTAACACACATGAACACACACACACACACACACACACACACACACACAGGGATACATACATATATATATACACGCATCAAGGCTTCCTCTCTAAACATCAAATCCAATGACCACCAGCCTGCACCCATAGTTCTGTACATAGCAGTATTTGGGCATCCAGGGAAATGACATTCAGGACTATTTTCCTATCAGCATGCGGAAACCCGGAACCAAGAGTCAGCACCCCAACTTCACAGATCTGTCCTTGTACTTTCTCAGCAGCACCCCTTCCCCATACTCAGCCATTCAAGCAGATACATCTCCACCGTCTCTCCCCTTAGGTCCTGTTGGCCCCCTACTCCTTCCAGTTCCTGGGCTAAGGGTATGTCTCAGCAGGACAGCATGTGCAGGTGCATTCGTGTGCACACGCACGCACGCACGCACACACGCACGCATGTGCACACACACACGCACGCACGCACACACGCACGCACGCGCACGCACACGCACGCACACACACGCACGCACGCACACCTCATTCCTGATAGATTTTGTAGGTGCCAGGCACTGGTCACTGCTCTGTAAACACTCTAGCCCCCAGGTGACTGAATAGAACAGGTCAGAGCTGGGCTTTGAAGGTGCAGATGAAGCTCAGATTTAATCTCTGAGGTGATCAACACAAAGATTACATTTGTGGCTCATTGCAAGCAATAGGAGTTTAACTTTTTGTCTCTTAGCCTGACTTTGTGCGTGTCCTATTTTCACTGACCCGTCCACTTCATCTCATTATAGGGACTTGGATTCATTATTGTTTTTTTCAATGTAAGACTTCTAACACGCATCATGGAGTGACCAACCCGTCAACTGTGTGAAATTATACCTCAGCAGCAACTGAAACCCTTATTCAGTCCATGTTTTACTACTCTACTTTTTATAACATACATCAAAGTGTACACACACACACGCACGCACACTCGCACGCACACACTCCTGCTTTCAAAGTATTCCTATCAACTACCTACATATGTCTCTCCATTGATCCTCAAATACAAAATAAGAGCACAGGGACTTAAGACAGTGACACACAAAGAGACTCAGAAGGGAGAAAACAGCTCGAAAGCTTCGAAAACGTGAAAACGTAAAAAAAAAGAATGGTTTTCAACGCAGGGCACGCAAAAGGATCCTGCAGAGGAGGCTGGAATGCAGGTTCTCCTAGGAAAGACTAAAGTGCAGGGCTGAGTGGATCATTCTGGAGCAGGGTTGTTTGAAGAGCACAGCTGGCGAGCCGGGAATAGAAGAGAGGAGAGCTGACACAATGGCCAGAAGGGCATTCATAAAAAAGGAAGAGGCTATGAAACAATGAAGCACAGGAAAATAAGCGTGGCACACACTTGTCGTCTACCTCACATTGTCCATGCCCTAACAGTGGAAGCTCCTTATGAAAGCAGTAACACATCTAATAACACATCTAACAGGAAGCACTCCTGATCCCCTCGTGGATCAAACGGGCTTCTGGGAAAGTTCTTTATGGTGTTGGCAAGACTTCCTCACGGTTCTTCAACTTGATGCCTTTCGAAGCCTGGACACACCCCAAGCAAGAGATCCTTGATAGCTTTTAGTTACAAACCATGCCAAATGCTGAGACTCTGGTCACATCTTAAGTGCACGGCCCCAACAGCCCACCTAAGTTGTAATTTCCCCAAAAGTGCTTACTTTTAACAAAGTATTTCAACATCACATTGGACATCCCAAGCAGCAGGGGTTGCCGTTAGTAAACTGGATATTTAAACCTGAATTTTAAGTGACTTGGCAATCATCAAGCAGCCAGAAAGTCATCTGGAAATTATTAAGCCAAGAGGAGTCACTTCCTTACATGAAAAGGATTACTGTAAATTGCAGTGTGGCTGTCAACCACATTCTTCTACCAGACCTAAGTCCAAATTTCAAAAGCATCAGCTACTTGGCAAGTTGTACCTTTCAGGTCTGACAAGCATTTTCCAAGTCTAAAAATGTTTGCAAATTGGCTTAAAAACAGGCAGTTGTATAAACTTTATCCTTTGAATAAAATACCTAAAAATGCACTTGCCTTTTTTTCATCGGCTATAAAAGTGTCTCTTTTCCAAAACAACTCATTTTTAGAAGGGCATTGTAAAGCGTCCTTATTGGAAAAGAACTGGCAATTGTCTTTTCCAGACTGGATACAGCAGACAAGGTAAATTAACAAGATGACTGTCTCAACCCCCCTCCTTCCCCAACACATGCACACAAGGTAATTTAAAGGGAAAAAATGCATATAAAAAAACAAAGAATAGCTGAGACAGACATGTAAATGCCTGTTTTTTAAAAAGACACTAAAACTAATTTATTTGAAAAAAAATGAATCTGAATTCCCAGTTCATCATACTTGATACCAGTTAAAAGGAAAGGAACATGGAGTGTAAGAAAATATAAAAGCATTTCCAGAGAGATAAATGTGGAATTGATTTCCTTCCATGTGAAATGTCTCCCTTAAGTCAACTAGCCTTACATTTTTCTTTTAAGTCCATTAATGGGATTAATGGGTGCTATGGTTCATTTTTCAAAAGTTCTTCATATTTATTTTTATTTTATGTTTATGGATGTTTTGGCTGCATGTATGTCTGCACACCATGTGCCTGTAGTGTAAGAAGAGGCTAGAAAAGGGCATGAGAGCTCTTAGAGAAGGAGTTACCTATGGTTATGAGCCACCTTTTTAGGTGGGGAATCAAACGCTACTTTCTGGAAGACCAACCAGTGCTCTTAACGGCTGAGCCACCTCTCCAAACCTCCTATGGATCATCTTAATTCTCAACTTGACTGGATTTAAATCACCATGAAAAAAATTGTGTCTACGTGTTTTTTAGAAAGCTTTAAATAAGGAAGGAAGACCCACTCCTGAATGTAGGCAGTACTATCCCATGGGGTCCCTGATTCCATAAAAGGAGAAAGCTGATACCAGCATTCATCTTTCTCTGCCTCCTTGTTGTAGAAGAGATGCAGCCAACCACCTCACATTCATGCCATCATGCTTTCCCCGCTATGACAGACTGTACCTGGAAACAACTCTTAAATTGCTTTTGTCAGGTATATAACAAGTAACAGTAGCAAGAAGAGTAACTAACACAACAAGAATGAACTATTAGTATACAGGTCAAAATGAAGGCAGGGTAGTTAGGACAAGAAAGACATCAAAAGCAACATCCATAAGCAAGATGACTGCTCTTGAGGTGTTTGTCTTTTCCGACTTCAAGCCCTTAAGGATAAATGGATATCTTATCACAGCTGCTGCAGGACAGCCAGCCAGTGAAGGTACACACCTTTAATCCCAGCATTCAGGAGGAAGAGACAGGCAGATCTGTGAGTTTGGGGCCAGTCCAGTCTACAGAGTAAATTCCAAGGCTACACAGAGAAACCCTCTCTTGAAAAAAAAGAAGAAGAAGAAAGGAAGGAGAGAAGAGGGGAAGGGAGGGAGGGAAAAGAAGGAAGGAAGGGAAGGAAGGGAGGGAGGAAGGAAGAAAGGAAGGAAGGAAGGAAGGAAGGAAGGAAGGAAGGAAGGAAGGAAGGAAGGAAGTTGGGCTGAGGAGATGGCAGTAGAGAAAATGTTTGCTATGAGGACTGGAATTTATATCCCCAGAACCCACATCAAAGTCAAGCCAGCCTGGCAGCAAACTGTAATCCCAGCATTTGGAACACAGATCACCAGGGCAAGCTGGCTAGTTCACTAGCCTGAATGGGTGGGCTCTGGGTTCAGCCTCATAAATTGGAGCGAGATAGAGGAAGACACTCAAAAAACTTAGCTCCTCTGCATATGAAGATATGAATACACACACATGCAAACTGCAAACCGACAGACACACACACAAGAATGCATATGATTTTTAATCATGACTCATATCTGTATAGTCAGGCATGATATGACATGCCTTTAATCCTCTGGAGGCAGAGGCAAGCAGATCCTTGTAAGTTAGAGGCTACCCTAGCTACATAGCTAGTTCCAGGCCAACCAGAACTACACAAGACTCTGTCTCAAAGGAAAAAAAAATAATTAACAACAAAACTGTCATCTTTATAAGTAAAAGATCAAAATAAATATAAAGACAAAGGCACCGTGGACCAAGCACATAGACATACATTCACAATAGATAAATAGCCATCCCAGGAAAGGGAATCGTATCATTGAATCATCTCATCTTCATCATATGAGTCAAGGAGAATGGCAATGATGACCCATGTAATCGATATTTGTTGAGTACCTATGCTATGTCACATTCACTTTTTTTTCTCTTAACCTTGTCCCATTTGCAAATCTCATTTTGTATGTGTGGAAACTAATCTTAAGAACACAACACATCTTGCTCTTCTTTATACCTTTTGTCTGCAGCCTGTCATGTCTGAGACATGCCTGTGTAGTGCTGCCCAGAACCTACTACCATCCTCACCCCACCATGATGCTAGAAAAAAGAAAAAGACTATAAAACCACACACAGAAAGAATATATCTTCAGTTCCAAGACAACTCTGTGGAAGTCTGTAGACTAGAAAATTTTGATCTGTTCATTAATTAAACTTGATTAATACAACTTTAAGCATTTAGAGTCACTAGACCAAAACCATTCACATACAATGATTCTAAAATTGAAAATAACCGTCTCTTCCCAAAATTATTTTGAGCTAAAAGCACTAGGAAGAGGAGATGGTTTTCGCTGTGTAGAGAAGGAAAAGTAAGGGAGATGTGATGGCCTTCAGTGTAGGACGAGGACTCTTGTGGTAAGATATGATTTATTACAGCTTGCCTGGGGATTCAAAAAACGAAGTCAGCCACAAGCCACAGACGCCAGGCACGCACCTTTAATCCCAGAAAACAGAAGCTAGGAGGTGGTGGCACACACCTTTAATCCTAGGACTCAGGATTAAGAAATAGACGGATCTCTGTGCGTCAAAGGCCACTCAGATCTACACAAGACTGATCAAGTTCTAAAGAGAAACAGCTCACACAATGATGATCTCAGCACCTTGGATCACACAGTGCAGGGAGGTATATAAGACAGGAGCAAGGCCTCAGTATTAGGCATGTGTTCTCCAGCCACACTGAGGATAAGAAGACATTAAGTCACAATTCTCCAGTCATGCTGAGGAGAGGCAGCAGGATCAGCCCTTTCAGCCCGGGGTAAAGGTAAGAGCTAGTGGGCTGCTACTCTGCGTTTCTGACCTTGAGCTCTAAGTTTGAACCCTAATATCAGTCTTTGGGTCTTTTAATTTCCATGCACCACTTTCAACTTGTACACTTCCCACAGGAGCCACGGTCAGTCTTTTAGGTTTGCTGTTTTTGATTACAATCCCCTTGTGTCTGGGAAATATCCAATAAGGTAGGCTGAAGTTAGAATGATTTTCTTAACACAAATAAATGTTCCTTTTGAGAGAACACTGGTATCTCAGCTCCCCTGATCTCTCAAAAGGATCTTTGCCTGGACTCTGGCCTTGGTTTGGTCCCCACTGACACTCCAAGACTGCACTTCCAACAAACAAGAGGTTATCTGCAAATTTTAACTGTTAAAAATCCTACAACTCTTTCATGAAGCTAGAGCTCCCCTTAGGAGTTCTCTGGGTTCTGTGGCCTTCAGCTCCTCTTCCTTCTCCTGCCGTCTTACCAGAGTACTTCCCAGAGCTCAGAACATGCTCATTGGGCACTGTGGGATATTACAATCTGAATTAAGAAATGTCCCTGCAGGACCAGCACTGGTGGCACGTGCTTTTAATTAATCTCAGGGCTCAGGAGGCAGAGGCAGGCAGGTCTCTGAGTTCGAGGGCAGCCTGGTCTACAAAGTGAGTTCCAGGACAGCCAGAAACACTGTCTCAAGAAAACGGGGAGGAAGAAGGAGGAGGACAAAAAGGAGGAGGAGGAGAAAATGTCCCATTGGCTCTTTATTGAAGGCTCGGTGCCCACTTGATGGCACTATTTGGGGAAGTTCTGAAAACTTTAGGGCCTTGGCAGGAGGAGATGCGTATATATGTGGGATTGGGGGAGGTTCCCTTGAGGTATTTATTTTATAAGTTCCCCCTTCCTATCTATTATGTGAGCTGTTTTGTTCTGCTACCTGCCTCACTCCATGATGTTCCAACTCATCAGAGGCCCAGAAGCAACAATGCCAAGGATGACCTTGAACTTCTGACCCCCCCTGCTTCCAACTCCCAACTGCTGAAATTACAGGTAGGCAGCACTCACCAAGCCCAGCTTCTGTAGCTCCAGGGAACCAGCCTAGGGTTCCTGTGAGCTAGGAAAGCATCCTTCCAGCTGAGGTACATCTTCATTCCCACAACTGAAGCGCTTTTGTTGTTGTTTTTTGTTTTGTTTTGTTTATTTTCATGTTTTGATTTCATTCCAATTGTGAAATAAGAAAATTAAGGAAGAGAATGAATGACACATACAGGCACAGCCAATAACACGCCAAGATGATACATGTCAACATAGCGGCTACAGCTACCAAAGATGCCACACAGCAGGTGGGCTAGAAGAGAGGGAAAACAGAAAACGACCTTACATTTTTCTAGTAGGCAAATTTAAGGACAAGTAGCGCTTCTACCAACTGCGACCTCGGTTCTGTCAGGATGTGTGGTTTTGGAAAGAAACTCGACATCTCTGAGCGTCTCTCTCCTCGCTTGTTAAATAAAAACAAAGTCACAATGATAGCAAGCACCCTTTAAATCATGTGACAACTGGAACAAATAACAAAAGGGGAAGATGAGAGAAAGTCAACGTGCACCAATACAGAGTTGCACAAGGATCTTTATTCAGATTTCCTTTCCCTTTCATTCCTGGACAGAGCTTAGTTGTTTTAGTCTTCCGGAAGAAGTCCTCTAAAAATGCATGTAAATAAAG
This sequence comes from Phodopus roborovskii, assembly GCF_943737965.1. NCBI lineage: Eukaryota > Metazoa > Chordata > Mammalia > Rodentia > Cricetidae > Phodopus > Phodopus roborovskii. The sequence goes on from NW_026126511.1 coordinate 17,551,525, forward strand.
TGTAGCCCTACAATACAGGCGGGTCCTGGTGTCTATGTTGGAGCAGGAGGGAGGAAATGTGCTGTTCTCAAATGTTCCATTGTCTTATCCCTTCCCTCTTCAAAGCGACGCCTTGAGATGTGGGTTAGGGTAGCATGGAATTTGCAATCTTCCTGTCTCTGCTTCCCAATTACTAGGATTACAGGTCTGCATCACCAAATCACGTATTGTTTTCTTTTATCTCTGGTGGTCTGAATGAGGATGATCACCTAGGCCAATATATTTGAATACTTGGTCCACAGTATGGGACACTGTTTGGTAAGGATTAGGAGGTGTGTCGGCCAGGGGTGAGCGTTGACAATTCAAAAGTCCACGCCATTCCCAGTCTGCTTTCTCTGTTCTGTGTCCCTCTGGTGGCTAAAGTTGTAAGCTCTTAGGGACTGCTCCACACCATACTTGCCTGCTGCCATACTTCTCACAGTAGACTCAACCTCTGAACTATAAGCCCCAATAAACTCTTTGCGTCGGTCATGGTGTTTCATCACAGCAACAGAAAAACAACTAAGAGAGGCTGCAATTGCACAATCTGGAATCTGAGGGAATATGCAGAAACAGATTCCCACACTCTCGTGATGATGCGCCATCCACAGAAGAAGGCATCAGCTAAGAAAGCTCACCTTCAACCTTCGAGTTTTCTTGCACAGTTTTCTTACCGTACTTGTTTCTTCAGGGGCACATTTAGAATTGATGGAACAGAGTCAAATTCTCATTTGCTTTTAACAACCATGCCTAGAGCTTGCTCAATCTTGAACCGAAGAGGAAAAAAAAAAAAAACTAAATCCTACCATGACAAAACTAACTTCTAGTGTTGAGTGAAACTGAGCCAGGAAAAGTCAGTTACATCATAGGCTAAAAAAGATTTTAAGTATTAAACATTAAAAGACACGCACTCTTTAATCTGTTTGCTTGCCCAGAAAATTCTTACTGAGTGCATATTAAATAACCAGCACTACTCAGAGCTTGAAAGTGAAATGAGTCCTTACTTGGAAGACGCTAAGGTTCTTGTGAGCCTAACAGACAAACACAAAAACAAGGGGTGGTGAGTGTCATGAACGTAGAGCACAGGAGTGGTGTTGTGAGGACCTAACATCCGACAAGAGAGGGGGTATTCTCCAGAAGAAACGGACCTAAAAGAAAAACCTTTGCACGTTTGAAGAAGAGTGACACTTGAAGGATGTGACTTCAGAGAAGGTTATAAGAAACGAGACAGGAAGAGGTGAATAGGTCACGTGAGGCCTGTGCTTTCAAATGTGGGATTTAGAGGTGGAATGTATCCAGCACAGCAGGTAGGGTACTTGTCCAGCACGAACGAAGCCTGATGCTTTTCATAGATGGACAAGTGTCTCCCCATTAAGAAACTGACCAGATACCAGTCAAAAAGGTAAAGACAACAGACTATTTTCTTTTGTTTTGTGGGACAAAAATCTAAGTTCTCATGAGAAAAAAAATCAAAGCCAACATTTATTGTGAGGTTGGTAACAACTGAACAATTTGGAGCATGATCAACTACTGACACAGATACATAAAAACAGGCTACATACCAACACTTTCCTGAGACTCTTATCAAAATTATTAGTTAAATATGACTTATAATAGACCCTACCTTAAAATTTTTCTATATCACCATAGGAAAACAATGTTCCCAGGATTAAAGAAATAGCATAGCCAGTAAGACTACTTCCTGCTCTCCGGGGAGCCCAAGTTCAGATTCCAGTATCCACATTATGGAACTCAAAAACATCTGTCACTAAAGTTTAAGAGATCTGACAGCCTCTTCTGACCTCCTCGGGTACCACACATGCAGATGCACAAACCCACAGACAGATAGACACACATGCATACATAATTTTTAAATGTGTCTCATAAAGGCTCATGAGGCCCCATGAAGGACTACTGGCCGTTAATAGTTGATGGGAAAGGAAATGTCACTTTCTTCAGCAGTGTGTAGCCACTGATAAGTTGTCTACACTCCATTAAATAATCTTCTGCCACAGTTAGTCAGGAAACCACAATTAAATTCAATGGATTTCTTGTATCTCTCTTCTCTCTCCCTACACACACCCACAACCCTCCACACACAATCAACCAATGTCTGTTTGTTTTGTTAAAGATGTTAAAATAGATGGGTACTTGTTGGGAAGGAGCGTTTCAGTAGCAAGAAAAGTATAAAAGGGGTAGGGAGGGGTACATATGACTTAAATTCATTATTTTATATGAAACGGTCAAAGGATGATAGATAGATAGAATCTATCAATTATTATAGAAAACTACTTTACATCTTTATCTATAGATATGCTTTTTATAGAAAAAATTAAATGTGAGCTAAACAGTTGATGTTACAGGATAGTTGATAATTTGATTTTAGAATTATCAGTGCTGTGAACATTGTTTCACATAAATATGTAGCATAAAATAGCAGAAGCATGTAGTAGGCTTGTTCAGGGATTTATTAGAAATTCTGTTCTAATCACAAGTCAAAGTTCTTTTAATAATTTTGGTTATTGTTGTTTTATGAAACTCAAGCCAGCAAACCAAACAGCAATTGTTGAAATCAAACATCCCATCACAATAAAATACAAAGCTATATTAATTTGATTCCTAACGTGCTGAGAAATGAGTAGGAAACTATTAAAAATCATTTCTATAATTCAATCTGTAACACATACTAGTCTCTAATGTAAGCAGGGGTGTTCCTGCCAGTACCCACTAGCAAACTAACTCACTGTGACCAATAAACACTTCTAAACTCTTCCCACTAATTCTAGACAGGGCTTTTCTAGTCTCTTTGCTGCATGCCTTTCCTTCTCTATGGTGCTTGAAGATAGACATAATGTCCTGGCACTATGTACCATCATCTAGAGATGCCTAAGCCATAGGCTGAACATGCTGTGCCCTGGAATAAGAACCCATCTTCTAGTGTGCTGTCTGTAGTGTTGTATAATCTTTGAAAAGGCTGTTGGTTTGGGCTGCTGTGATTCATATCTAGGCTTCCTATCAGCCTCATCTCTTTAGCAAAGGAGCTGATTGGCTGAGTAACTCTGGTTCGGTGTTGTTCAGATATGACAGCTATTATCCTTATTAATCTTTCAGTACAAACATGTTTTTAAAGAAACACACCCAATAATTACCTTCAGAAACTAAAGAGTAGGCACCGCCATGCATAATTTATCATTTCTTTGGGGTCCCCACACACTCTTGATAGGTAACAGGCTTAAGATCTAAAAACAACAATTAAATAACCCAGCCTTCTGACTGGACACAAACACACATTCTTTCATCAAACATTTGCGATCTCTGTCCAGAACTTGTAGGGCAAGACGACAACACTGACCTCTCAAGTCTGGGCATGCACTTGGTATCCAGGAAAAGAGAGAATGCAAGAAGGATCCAAGCTGACTGAGGAGATCCACACCCTCGCTGTCACACACACACAATAGAGGGACAGTGCCTCACTTGGCTCAGGAGGAGACTCGAGGACATCTGTGCTTTACCAATGACGGAAGAAACATCACCAGCTGTGACTCAGGTTAGCCTTCGGTGACTTCCCTGAAAGGAGGCAACCTTTCCTTGTCTTAACTTCCCCTTCCTCAGTGGTGAAAGAGAACCCAAGGAGTCGCCGTTAAGACAATCAGTGCTCAGAGAAAAAGTACGAGAGCCACCACTCATCTACTCATTGGGAACGAAGAGGCCAACACTGATTCCTAACCTTGGCCAAAATATCCGAATCCTAATCTGGTTAGCAAAAAATACACTTCAAGCAGTTACTCATCACCGATGCCCTAGGGGTCCATTCTCCAGATGATCCAAGGATATTGTTGCATTGCATTGAAGGTGGACATAAGTGGTCCTTTCCATCACTTCAGGGACACATCCATGTCTAGTTTTCAGTCCCCAGCAGAAGAATCCAGGGCAAATGTGCTGGGTCCCTCCCAGTTCCTCAGGAAGCTCCTTAAGCTTCAGGCTTCAGGCTTCCTGGAATCAGGCTATTCTGGTAGCGCTACTGCCCTGCCTCCTACTTGTGAGAATGTTCCTTCCCAAAGGATTTTAGGAACCCCCTGACCTATCACCACCCCTCCCCTTCCTAGGAGCCTTTTTGATTCGCCTTTTTGTTCAAGAAAGAGTGAAATAAAGGACTGGTGGGGGGGGGTATAATTTCTTGGCTATCCAAACAGGAGAAATCCATGCAGCTAGAAGTCAGAATGATAGCAACTCACAGAAGAGGCGGGACCCACTGGGCACTTCTGGATAGGAACTTCATTGAGTGAGAATATATGGTCTATTCCTCGATTGATGCGCTGCAGATCCAGTACACAAGCTACAACAGGTATGCACTCAAAATCTATGTGTTTCTCTAACTATGACATTTTCTCAGTAATAACACACCGCTATCAGCCACTCCTTGAAGTTACATTGTGTCCATTGTTGCACCACTACCCACAGAGGCCAGAAGAGGGTGGCATATCCCCTAGAGCCACCTAGCTGCAATCTGGGACCTAAACTCAAGTCCTCTGCAAGAGCAACGGCCAATGAAGTACTGTGTTAAGTGTTTTTATAGTAACCATGGAGACCATAGTGGAGATTATTCCACCCCACCGTGGGCAGATTATATCTGTAGACAGTAAGAAGGAAATAACAAATGGGAGCGAGGTCCAGCTACAGCCCCATTGGTTACACCAGTTATTTGTCTTATTTGAACATGTCTTGAGCAGAAAATTGCTTGTGACTGACTGCAACACAGCTACTTGTCGCAAGTAGAGATTATCCTGTTGGTATATCACATTAAGTTCACTATACCACCTGGTATAGTTCAACCTGGCAATTGAAATCACATGCATTGCCATGAGGTGGTGGCACACGCCTTTGATCCCAGCACTCGGGAGGCAGAAGCAGGCAGATCTCTGAGGCCGGCCTGGTCTACGGAGTGAGTTAGAGAACACAGAGAAACCTTGTCTCAAGAAAACCAAACCAAGAAAGAAAGAAAATACCCATATTTCCAAATATGCTTCTCTGAATTTAGAAACCATTTCAGATGAATATTTGTCACAACTATATGCATTTAGAAAGCATCAGTACACATTCATAAAACTTTCATTTGTCCTGTAGACAACATTGGTGCACAGTGAGCATCCAGTGTCCTACAGATCTGAGGTGGGCAGCATGGATAGAAAGGGCACAGTTTAGAAAGAAGGGTAGTATTTTGCTTATACCAATAGTGGACCCAGAAAGTACATTTTTTTTTCTGGTTTTTTGAGACAGGGTATTGTTTTGGAGCCTGCCCTGGAACTAGCTCTGTAGACCAGGCGGGCCTTGAACTCAGAGATCCTCCTGCCTCTGCCTCCAGAGTGATGGGATTAAAGGCGTGTGCCACCAATGCCTTTTTTTAAAACCAAGGAATTGCTTAAATTCTTAAAATTCTTTAACAAGAGGCAAACAGAATAAGGAAGAGTATAGTGACAGAATCTTTGAAGGGTAAAACGTGGGGCGGGTGGAGGACCAGACCAATGAAATCTTATTCTGGTGCCAGACTTGGCAGTGTACTCAAGCTGGCACCCTTCGGTCCTTTGACAGGGAGACAGTGATACTGAGGGACTCAGCCCCGAGATAAGAGGAAGGGCGGGTGAGTAGGAAGACGATGAGTGAACCAAGACAGCCTGTTCTGTGCGAGCCATGAACACAGCGGTGGGGAGAGGGTGTAATCCTCACACCTAAATAGCAACCTAAACTCACGAGTGCAAACCCGTCATCACGCAAGGCTGTGAACAGCATCCCTGGTTTTAATCTCATCTGTATTCCATCTGCCTAAGGTAAGGGTTTGTCCCTAAGCAGGCAGAGGCAACTATTAGGTATAGGAAATTAAAAGGTACAGCAGAGGCAAACTAAAATTAGTGAGTCTAGGCTGTTTGATGCCACTTCATCCCCTACTCTATGACCTTGCTAGGAGAGCGTAGACTGCAAACCATTACCTAACTCGGTCTTTAACCAGTGTTTAATCATAAACTAGCCCTGCTACATTATTAATATTCCAAACAACATTTCCACTTAGATAACCCACCTGATATCATTCTGTGGCATTACCTTAAAGGGCACTGGCCCTACATTTGTTCTCACTGCAAAATTAATCCCCGGGTGGACGAACCTGTCTAGTGTACTTATTTTTCTTAAGATTCTAAATATAATTTAAAGTGGAGTGAAAGGGAAATCAATAAAAATGACAGTAGTCTTTACATCTCACCTGCTCCGTAACTGCCCCCCCCAAAAAATGAACTTTAATAACTTTAACTTTGGTTGTAAGAATAACACATCACTTTTGTATTTGTAGTTACAGATGGAGAATGGAAATGGGAAGTACACACTGGCATGGAGTCCAGTCCATCGTTTAAAGGTTTACAAGGTTATTGGACTTTCCTGACCTCGGGATAGTCAAAACTGCAGCTGAAGAGGTAAAGTGAAAAAAAATTAAGATAGGAGAGAAGGCCCAGTCCCTACTCTAAAGGACTCCACAGATTTTGTTGATCCCTCCTGGAAGGCATCACCCTCCCTGTGGAATAAGGGGAGGGGGTGGGATGGGAGAGGGGACATGGGAGGGAGAGAACTGGGATTGATATGTAAAATAAGAAAAAATTAATAATAATAAAAAAGAAAGTGCAGTTATATATAAAACCCTAGGTGAAGATAAAGACAGCAGGCCATACTCTGTTATAGTACATGTACATACATGTATACATGACATGCATGAATCAGAAGCTTATGTATAGAAAACCAACAGAAAGAGCAAAGCAACAGGAGACCTTTATGCCACTCTCCTGTTCATGTTCCAAAGGGATTTACAGGCACTTTATCTTCAAACTAGGTTGTGACGATGAGAGAGTCCAACATTCTGTTTCTTTGGGCCAAAGAGCATTTGAAATGCGTGTTTCAACTGTAAATAAAATACTAACAGGAGAACCAATGAGCATCAATTCAAATGCCCAGAGTACTCCTAAAGAACAGTTCACAAATTTTTAAGGAGGGGCCTGGTAGTATTGATGCACGTCTTTAATCCCAGCACTCGGGAGGAAGAGGCAGGTGGATCTCTGTGAGTTCCAGGCCAGCCTGGACTACAGAGCAAGTTCCCAGACAGCCAGGGACATGCAGAGAAACCCTGTCTTAGAAAACAAACAAAAACAAATTTTTAAGTAAAAGTATGAGAACAGACATGATGGTGCATGCCAGCACTCTAGAGCCAGAATAGGTGATCTGCATATGTTCAAAACCAGCCTGGTCTACATATCCAATTCTAGGCCATAATAACACCCTGTCTCAAAAAAAAAAAAAAAATTTAAATATCCTTAACAAACATTTAACAGTAGCCCAACTGGTGTGTGAGGGAAAAGCATTTAATTTTAATTTCCCTATATTAAAGGGATCTGACAGTAACTCTAGAAACACTGTGCTCTTCATGAATAAGGAACCAAGCTGCCAAATTACTGCTGCTAAGCCTTTCCACAGTCTGGGATAGAGGGGGAGGATGGGTGAACTCACACAACGATTATCTTTTGTACATTACCACTTGCCAGATGTTCACAGGATGCAAATCTTTCCTAAGATCTAGACAGTAAGCACCGGTGTGAAACGATCTATACCCATAGTTCCAGAAACAAGTATAAGCCTTGCAAAGACCAACACCACCTAGGAGTTGTGAATGACCAAAGAGTGCCAATGCCACCCAAGGAGCCATGTATGACTGAAAATACCTCAGCATCCTTCCCATTCCCCCTCCCTCCATCCTCCACACTCAAATGGAAAAAGAGAATGGCGAGTTTAACTTGCTTTCTGAAACTGCACAGAGCAAACGCCACTAATGGAAAATTACAGGTGAAGCCTTGACTTCTCCAGGTTTATGAATGGGCAAAGTTATTTCTCCTAACTACATTGCTGGGATTTTTCCACTCTCATTTCAATTCTGAGTACAGTGTTTATAACTTCTCCCAGTCACCCATGCCCTCTCTCACATCTTTCTAAGTCACCTTGAGACAGCTCAAAGTTTCAGCCCATAAAGGGAACTGCAAAGCTAACTCCTGAGACATCACTACCATCCAGAAAGCAGTGCTATCACATCTCATGTCCTCTTACTGAAAAGTAGAATTGTGACGTTCAGCAGTTATTTTCCCAATAAACACTTGTTGTTTTTTCATTTGTCTGTATGTGTGCCTGTGCATGTGTGTGCATTTGTTAGAAAATAAAAGTCAATGTCAGGATTTTTCCTCAGTCTCTTCTTGACCTTTTGTTTAAACACCCCCCCATCCCCCCTCCAACATACAGTGTCTCTCACTGAAGCTAGAGCTTACCACTTTGGCCATTTGGCGGGAAAGTTGCATAGGGTATCTCTCTCTGCAGCCTTCTCTGCCTTGGGTTTGCAGTGGCTTTTTGCATGAGTGCAGGGGATTCTAACTTGGGGTCGCAAGTTAGTAAGTTAGTAAAACTGAGACCTAGTAAGCCACCTTCCTAGCCCTAGAAAAAAATTACTAAAAAGTCTTGGTAGTATTGCTTTTCTCGGGGATTCTTTAAGCCTAACTTGAAATCTTAAATATAATGAGGGGCTGGGGTGTGATTAAGAGGTAGGGCTCCTATCAAGCTGGGCGGTGGTGGCACAGGCCGTGGGAGGCAGAGGCGGGCAGATCTCTATGAGTTTGAGGCCAACCTGTTCTACAGAAAAACCCTATCTCGAAAAACAAAACAAACAAACAAATGTAGAGCTCTTGTCAAGTATGCCCAGGGCCCTCAATTAAAGTCCTAGCTATTGGATGAAGCAGCATGTGGCACGAATAACTCCAAAATTACTTCAATGCTGGCGTAGGAAACAACTTTATAACAAGTTATTCCGATTCTCACGTTTGGAAGGATTCTTTTGACCTATCCTAAAAGATATCTCAGAGTGGTGGGTTGCAACTCAGTGCTAGAGCACAGGAGTGGCCTTTCAATCACAACCATGCATGTACTCACCGCCACACAACTTGTCAACCCCAGAATAAAATAGCCCGGGGCCCAAAGGCAACGATGATGGGACTAACTCTCCTTGTCTATGAGGCACAGGATATTTGTCTGTAAGAGCCTAGGATATTTTACTTTTTCAACTCCAGAAGGGATGAAGGTTAGAGAGGGGTAGCAGCACCCAACTCCCTAAGCTCACACTCTTAACTGAATACACTGGCTACCCGGGTGCTTGTCAGCAATCAGCATCCCAAAGAAACGCAATCAAAGACCCCTGCCTGGCTCTGCGCCTAACTTTCTGGGAAGTGCCCTCACCGAGACAGAGTCTGAGGAAGCTGGACCTGGACTGGTCCTCTGGGATGCGCGGCACCAAAACCTACTGGGCGAGCTCTGGGAGTTCTGCAAGGAATCCCAAGGAAGGCTAGGCATCAGGGGATTGGAACGGGAGAATTTGCACGGTCCCCCAAACTGCTTCTTTACTCAGGTTAGGTCACCGGACATATTTCCTGGGAACCCGGTCACTAAAAGACTCCAGACCGGGAGGGCGCAAATTCATCTGCAAAGAGCTGTAAAAGACACTCACCTCCACCCATCTCTGAGCCTCTGCGAATGCAATCGAGCAATCGGCCTCGGCGTCCTCCATCCCTTCCATGACTAGGGCAAGAGAGGGAGAAAGCAACTAAGTGGGTGCGCTCCGGGACCCAGACTCCCACGCGTCCCTCTCCCTTTGTTGCGACGTGCAGTTTAAATTCAGGACCCTAGCAGAACTTTCAGGCGTTGCTTTCTCAAGAAACTCCTGAAATCGGCTCTAATCCAGCAGGACCGGAGCAGCCGGGGGACGTGAAGAAGCTGACTAGAAGCGGTGCGCAGCGGGAGCCTGGACTCCTGGGAACTTCAAAAGTCGCAAGCTCGGTCGCCGCCCTCAGCAGTGGCCCCGCCCCAGCCCACCCACTGCGGGCGGGTTCCAGCTTCCGTCCGTGCTCCTCTTCGGGGTCTTTGCTGCCACCTCTCTAGTCAGACTATTTGGGCGGGAGATGCCCCCCCAGCCCGCATCCTCCCCGCCTCTGCCAGCCTGCCCTGTCTCAGGCCCTCGGGAGGCGGTGCCCCTACAGCCTGCGGCCTGACATACCAGGAATAGCTGCACACAATTGCACCTTTCCGGGCCAAGAAACTTCCCCCGCGGGGACGCGGAGCCGCCTGGCCTCGCAGCCACTGCCCTCCGGCTCCACAGGGACCGCTCACCCGTCCCTGATGCTTCGCAGGCCCCGCGACCTCCCGCGCTTCCGGCCGCAGGTGAGGGGACCGGCTTGGGCACTCGGACCGGTCCCCTAGCCTGGGCTGGCTCCACCCCGCCCGGACTGCAGGTGGGTCGGGAGGGAGAGACCCGCCTCCTCACTTTCACCCTCTCTCGCGCCACAAGAGGGGAGCCTCAGAAAGATCGTGGCTTTTCACCCGCCTCGACGCCACCATCCCCCCTCCCGCCAGCTCTGGACATTGGACCGCCTTCACCCGGAGTTTAAGTTTAGTCAAAACCCTGACCCTCTGTGGAGTGTCACCGTCCCCGGTGAGGCCTGACTGAGTAGGGAGGTGCACCGGGCCAGACCAGCAAGGTGCACAGGTGGCCCAATGCCTGTGGGCCCTGGGGCCTCGCTCCTGGCACTGGAAAACCCAACCAGGCCACCTAGGACTTAACCTTTGGAAGAAGATCGTCATCGGCCCTTCTTTTCTGGAAGACAAGCAGCAATCTTTCATTCCTATTATCCGGATTGGTTGTTGATTTGGAAGGGGGGGCGGGAAACATGGCAGAGAAACTAGTCTAAGGAAGCATCCTAGCTTCTCTGTGCTTAATGGTTGTTAGCCCCGGCCTTATCTCACCTCGTTTTTTCTACTAAAGAGAGTGTTAAAGTCAGATACATTTCACCCCTAAATATTCCACTATAGCCTCCTGCATTGTCTTAATACCATTTCACATATCACTAAATAAAGCCTATAAAGTTGCTAATTCATATCCAGCCTAGCTCATAGTTCCCTGTCTGATCCCACAACATCTTCTGCAGCTGACTTACCTAGACCAAGAAAGAGGCAATCAGTGAATCTGCGTCCCATTTGATTGCAGAATTTTTACCCTAAAAGGGCCTCCTTCTCCCCCTTCTTCCTTTTTTGGAATGGCATTGTGTGTTGAAAAAAGCAGGCTGCCTTCTGGATTTGTCTTATGGCTTTTTTGTGGTGTCTTCAACATACTTCTTTCTCAGTATTCCCTGCCTCCTGGAAGTTAGATCTGAGGCTGGATTGGAACCCATTTGCTCTGATGAATGAAGACCATCTGGATTGGGGGGACGGTTTCTGTGCGGGTTTATTTTTGTTCAATCTTTTTTTCCCCCTTTTTTTCTTCCTTCCTTTTTTTTTTTTTTTTTTTTTTTTTTTTGGCACCCGCTGTAATCAGTGGGTCTGTTTAGAAGAACTGGCAGACAGGGATGCAATTTTTCCTGCTGTGGTGGGAGACCGTTGTACTGCCTACACTCTTATTAGGCCAAACCCATGAAGAGGATGGAATGATTAAAGAAAACAGGAAGATGTTTCTCTGCTTTTCTCTATCCCAGAATTCCTCGGTGTTTAGTAAACATGGAGTAAACACTTGATGGGATGCTAGATGGTTTCCTTTGTTGTTTTGATACAAGCCTCCCTACGCAGCCTAGAAAGGTCTCAAATTCGTGGCAGTCCTCCTGCCTTGGTGACTTCAGTGCTGAAACCGGAGATGTGTGCTACCACAGCGAGGAAAACCCTAACTAGAATACTGAAATACTAGAGACACCGGTGCATCTGTATTGCAAGCCCAGTGGAACCGAGGGTTCTTAGAGTTACTCTGTACGAACACACTGTCTGAAGCATCTGCCATGGTGACGGTTTGAGTGAGCAATACACTTGGTCCCTAGCTGTCTCAGAAGGTGCAGCCTTGCTGGTATGTCCCTGGGAGCTGGCTTTGGATGCTTATAGTTGCACCTCACTTCCCACTCACTCAGTTTTCTGGGTGTGGGTGAAGATGTGCTCACTATGGACTCTAATGCCCTGGAATTGTAAGGCAAAAGAAACTCTTCCATAATTGTTTTAGTCGTGGTGCTTTCTCACAGGGAAAAAAAAAAAGTGACTAATACATGCTCTGTAGCCCAGGATGTGAAGTGACATGTCTGCGAAATCTGAACAACTAATATTACCAATTGCCAGATCTTCGATTTTGCCATTGGAAAAGTGCGGGGCAGTAACATCTCAGAAGAATTGTTAAATATGATGGGGAATGTAAAAGTCCAAGAGCATATTTACCATGCAGGAGACCGTAAATTATGGTCTCAAAAAAAAAAAAAAAATCCCTCAGGCACATACACATGTAGCTGGAAGTTTTTGTCTGTTTCAAAAGGTCCCACTGGACTGGTTTCTCTTCAGCCCGCCAGTCCATGCAGCCACTTATTAAATAATCATTCTGAGGCTTAATATTAATTACAATTGTTTGGCCAATGGCTCAGGCATATTACTGAGCAGCTCCCACAATTAAATGGACCCATTTCTATTATTGTATATTTTACCACAATGCCCGTGGCTTGTCACCTCACATCTTGCCTCCCTGGTGGCTACACAGCATCTCCCTGACTTCCCTTTCTTTCTATTGGCATATTTGTTTGGATTTTCCACCTGACTGTATTCTGCCTGGCCATTGGTTAAAACAGTTTTACTCATCAACCAATAAAAGCAACACATATTCACAGCACACAGAAGGACATCCCACTTCATATACATATACACATAAAGTAAACAAATGTTTAAATATATTTTTAAATTAGGCATCAATAATTTTATTGTCTAAGAGAAGTTAGGGTACTTCTCAAAACAAAGAAGAGGGCATGTGGCCCGTGCCTATAGTCCAGCACTCAGGAGGCTGTTGTAGGCTTAGGCAGATCACGACCAACCTGGGCTACAAAATAAGTCCCAGTCTTGGGGAAAGAAAACTTAAATAAGTAAACCAGCAATACAGATGCTGTGTTTTCTATGGGTGAGCAATTAAACACACTCTTCATTTCACTGATGGGAAAGGGGACCCTATTGTGGGTGTTGCATACTGTATGAAGATGCATTTTTGTGATTGATTTAATAAAGAGTTGAACCGCCAGGCAGAAGATATAGACACAGTCTCCGGGCAGAGAGAGGGGGTAGGAGATGAACCTAGGCTCGTGAAGGATCCCAAGGAGACACGGAAGAGTCAGACACACAGAATGGGAGAGAGGTAAAAGCCACACGGTAAAACATACATGTAAGAGCTAGTAGGACAATCGAAGTTAAGGCCAAGCTTTCATAATAAGTTTTCATGTTGTTATTTGGGGAGCTGTCGGCCCAAAGAAAGATCTGACTATAGGCCACGATCTTTCTGGGAACTCATTTGACAATAAATATCAAATGTTACTAAAATGCCCGTGGTCTATTCCAGGAATTCTGTTCCTGGGAATTTATCTCAAAGATATGAGCAAGGATGGAAAGAGGCTGAATGGACACCTGCAGCGGATGCAGACACCCCACCCAAGCCTTCCTTTTTAGGAACATGGGAAGCCCAACACCAACACGGGGAGTGTGGTCAGCAGACACCCACAGCTGCCACACTTCCTGGGAGCCTCTGCAGCAGAAGGCTGCCCCATCTAAGGTCAAGCCCTCCCAGAGCAGCTGTCTCCTATGGTGACTAAACGATCTGAGAGAGCAAAGCTCTGCTGTTTGTTTCTATCCGGTGAGGGACGGACGACGCCAGCTGGTCTTCTTCTGCGGATCCTGGTGTTGGTTGATGCTTCTATGTACCCTACCCACACATCCTCACACTCTCCACTTCACAGGGTCTGATCCCTATTCCTGTCTTGCACCATTAGAACCACCATTTGCTCCGCCCACTGGAGAATTCAAGCTGCGAGAGCCTCAGTGTGATTGGTTACAAAACCAGAATCCCAAAGAAATCAAAGGCACCTATAATGCAGAAGACAGAATAAAAAGAAGTTCCTCCTTCGAGTGAGATACCATGCCACACAGAAAGGGACTTAAAATATATTGGGGGGGAAAAAAAGCAGCTATGGCGGCATGCCCCTGAGTTTCACCTACTTGAGATACTTGAGAGAGCAAAGCAAGAGCCTAGAATTTCTGAGCCCAGAAATTCCAGGCCAGTCTGGAAAACTTTGCAAGATCTATTACAAATACTTAAATTGATTAAATGTATTTCCTAGTAGAAAAAGTTTTGTATATGGCACCTTAAATCAGGGATATATTTTTTTGAGACTGAATCTCATATACCCCAGGCTAGCCTTAAACTTGCCATATAGCCAAGGCTGGACTTGAGTTCCTGGTTTTTGTCTTAGTTTCTCAAATTGTGGGGTTACGGTCATGTGCCAGAATGCCCTGCTAACTCAGCTAATATTTTTTAAATTTATAAATTTTGCCACATAGTACAAACTGGAAAAATTTTAACAATGGCTATACTAAATGGAGGGGAAAAAATACTAACTTCTTTTTATGGGTGTGGGCTGAGACAGGGTTTCTTCGTGTATCCCTGGCTATCCTAGAACTCACTTTGTACCTGCTTCTGCCTCCCAAGTACTGGGATTAAATAACCATGTGCTGTCATGAATTTAAACATCTTTCTTTTCAAAATATTTTGGGTTTTTTTTTTTTTTTTTTTTTTTTTGCAAAAGATATACATTACTTGCAGTTGATTTTATCTATCTATCTATTTTGGCGAGTGGAGGGGCTCTAGATGGGATTTCTCTGTGTAGCCCTAGCTGTCCTGGAACTAACTCATTTTGTAGACTAGAGAAGCCTCAAACTCAGAGATCAGCCTGCACTGCCTCTGCCTTCCAAGTTCTAGGGTTAAAGGCATGGACCACCATACCCAGCGTTTTTGTTTGTTTGTCCTCCATCATATAGTACTTTTATAAATGAAAAAGGTTGTATGACAAAGACATGCCCGAACTTGACTTGCATTTCATGCCACAAGTTTTAATGTCCTCCTTCCTTCCCTGTGACAGTAAATGGCACAGAGCTTACAGTTTGGGGCTGGTGCTGGTCTTAATCTCTCATCTCCAAGTCTATCCCATTCCAAGCTCCATCACTTCTGTTTCCCTGATGGACTTTGTTCTTTCCACCATTGCTTCTTCTTTAGTTCAGATCCTCAGCGTTGTGCTAGATCTCAGAAATAGCATAGATTCCCTAAATTGTAGGTCGTATATGGCCCAATCTCCCCCATCATCACCATTGATTAAATCTTAAAAACAAAAACACCCAAACTTTCTCTTTAAACTGTACGTTTTGTGTCTCACTTCCTCTTTACCTGCCTACCTTTCTCCTCTACATTCTTCCTTTCCTCCCTCGCAGAAACCTTCAAAACATCTTGGCGAATCCTGGCTAAGGTGAATATATCTTCTTTATGCAAGCACAAACTCCTTTCCCAAACTCCAAGTTGCTGATTGCCTCATTAAATCAGGCATCTGGATTGGTCCCCTACTTAGAACTCAATATATTGAACAAAGTGTTGATGGTGTAAGAATAAAAACATCCCTGGTTATTCAGGTGCACACCTGTAATCCCTGCATTTAGGAGACAGAGGCAGAAAGGTCCAGAGTTCAAGATTATCCTTGGGTATGTAGTAGGTTCAAGATGAACCTGGGCTAAAATAGACCCTGCCTCAAAACAGAAACAAGAAACAAGAAAGGAAAGAATGAAAACCACTGATTACTATGGCAACCAGTACAAGAGTTACTTTACACAGAGCTTCTCAATACAAGGACTAGCAACAGTTTGAACTGGATCATTCTTTCTTAGGAGTCATCTTTTGTGCTGTAGGTTATTTAGTATCCCCCCTTTTCCTATACCTACTAGATGCCAGTACTCTCCCTGTAGATGTATGGATTGAAAGTCTTCAGACATTTGTTGCTGAATTCCTCTCAGGGGAAATCATCCATATTGAAGGACTATCATTCTGGGTCCTCAGAGGCAGATTGACTCTTTTAGGATATGCTTTAGTACATTGAGAGTTTCTCTTAGACCCGTGTGTCTTGCAGCAAATGAGTTGAGTATGGTTGAAAGCACTTAGAGTGAATTGAATAGAAAAACTCGTGAAGGAAACTGAACGGTACTTGGAGGGAACGGGTACTGGGAAGAGTTGATAGAGGCACATACAGTGGGCATTATTCTAATAAAACCATTCAAATTCTCTCTAAACTTCGTCGTTGTTCCTGAGATTCTGTCTTTGTGGATTCACAGATAACTAACATCTGGATTATGTGAAAATTTCCTGTGCTTTCTAGCAGCATAATTAATAAGGAGAATCATTTCTAAAAGGTAGACAAAGATTATAATACACATAACAATAATTATAATTATCCCATCTCTAATTATTCCATGTCAACCCATAAAAATGCATCCTTCGGGGTTAGTAATGAGGGGATTATGATGTTGACGGAATTTACATAATCGTATTCAGATAGGAAGGCTCAATTCTGTATTATTTGGACATGAAAGCTGTGGGGGGGGGGATGCCAGAATATTATAGATGATGATTAAGAAATGAACATAATGGTGGAAGTGTAGGTGTGCTCGGAGACACATGAAGAACTTCACAAGGGGCATTCTGTGCACTGGCACTCACCAACAGACAGACTGGAGTTCTCAGGACAGCCTGAGGAGGAGGAGGAGGAGAAGGAGGAGAGGACTGCTTTGCCCAGAAGACTAGGGCAGGGTTCCTAAATTTATCTTCTGGTTCTGTTGAATGGTTAGCCAGTCCAGAAGGGAGAGACAAGACGAGCAGCCCTTGTTTCTTATCGTCCTTCCCCATGGATGTGCAGACATGTCATTAAGAGATCAACTGAGATGGCAGCTTTCGAAACATTGGGCCAAAGCAATCATTGAAAGAGCAGTTGGTTATTTTCTGCCAACAGTAAAGATCTGAAGATGTCTCTGAGTCTCTCACTTTTTTACTTTTTCCTTTTTAACATAAATAAGAGTTTTCCACCATCAAACTAAAGTATTAACATGAATTAAGGCCCTCCCCCCCCAGGGTTTTGTGTTGCAGCAGAATTAGACATCCATATTATAATTCTTTAAGTGAGAGCGGTAAGATCAAAAGGATTTACCCTAGAATTAGCTTTAAAATAAACTATTGGGACTCCTGGGAAAGAAGGAATGAACATGTGTTTACTAACTTCTTCCTGCAGCTCAGCGAAATGAACAAAACACAGTCTACATTTTCCCTAGGAAGGTATTTTTAGTAAAGATACTCAAAGCTGAAAATAGCCAAGTCTCATTTTTCATACAACGTATTTATAATTTTGGTGTCTTTCTACCTAGTCTCCCACTAACTGCATTCAATAGAGAAATAACCTCCTATCACTTCAGTTTGTATTTCCAAAAAGATTGGGGAAAGTTTAAGTATTATATATACTTTAAAACTATAACAGTTGACAAATATTTAGGTATGCACCTGTAATTGTTCAGGAGACTGGGGGGGGAGGGGAATGTGGATCACAGACTAGAGTCGAGCCTGGGCTATGAGAGGAAACCCCGGCTAAAAAGATCAAAACTAAAAAAAGAAAAAGATATCATTAAAACATTAAATTGCAGAACTGACTGGTCCTCAGAGCAAGGGGCTCAGGGTACACTCCTGTGTTTCCATTTGATCCCAGCAGCACGAAGTAAGCCACACAGTGAGAGGAACCTTTACACACTATGAACTGGACTTCCTGGCTATTGGTTCAGCATCCCATTGTGACCAGGAAACTGTCTTTAGGGAAACAGCTCTGGTCCTCCCTCTCCAAAGTTAGAACACAATTGTCATATAGCTCTACTATAGATCTCATTGGTCCCTACTGACAAAAAACACCAGTCACACCAGACTAGTCCAGTTCATTGTAGCTGAAGTTAAAAAAAAAAAAAAAAAAAAAAAAAAAAAAAAAAACTTGGGCTTCGTATGGGACAAAGAAGACAACTATCTACTTACTGCTTTGTTTCTGTTAGTGAAACAATTAATTGAGGAGGAATCTCTGTCTAAGGTTTTTATATGGATCACAGTCTCTCTCTCTCTCTCTCTCTCTCTCTCTCTCTCTCTCTCACACACACACACACACACACACAATCTTCTGCTAGATCTTTACAACATGAATATGAATAATTTTCTGGGTATGTTCTATACAACTAGAAGAATGTAAGAGGCAAAGCTTGAAACTATGCTGCATTTACCACAGGAAAAATTCTTTGGTAGATATGTTGGTTTTAGAGAAATGCTTCCTCTCTACCATGCAATGACACAGTGCAATCCTTAGCAACAATCACTTGATCATGGGAGATCTTGTGTGTTTTCTTTAAAAAAAAGAAAAAAGAAAAAAAGAAAAGACAAAAGAAGTCAAGAAGGGTAGGGAAGGCCATATTTACTTCCTGCTGATCCAGAATCTTGAGCATAGATTGCACTTGCAATCACTAACAACCATCTCATTATGCAGATGAGGCTATTTGCCCCCATCTCCACAACTTCTACCACAGCTCAAACTCTGACATATGCACTCCTGTATGGAGCCTTCTATGTGCATCGAATGAGTCGCAGAGCAAACGCAACTCCTGGAGATAGTAAGTAGAATATTTTCCGAATTAAGAAATAGGTCATCTGAAACATTTGTGAAACTTTTCATGTGGAAAAAAAAATCAAACAAAGTGGATCTCAGGGTAGAACGTGGGGCTGGGACATCACATAACTGCAGTCTAGCTTTTTGGCCTTGTATTTTAACAGTAGTTATGTTCAAACTGTAACTGGTGTAGGAGAAGGCACTGATATATTCTAACACACTCTTCTGTTTCAGAAACATTCTATAAGGAGTATATATTAACTTTCCTGTAGTGTTACCTTGAGGAGTGGCCACTGCTGAACTTCACCACTAGGAAGGGCCACTGCCTGCACAGATCGGGAGATTGACACCAAACCTGAGAAACTAACAAAAGCAAACAATTGAACCAGGAGAAGAAGAGCAATGCTCTTGAGAAGGCTTAGGGATGCTGTAGGAAGGCTGGGGTGGCCGATTAGAAAAACCAGGTGGTGGTACAGTCCATGGTCTCAGCGCAGCACTCGGGAGGTCAAAGACAGACTAAATTTGAGTCAAACCTAAACTTCAAGGAAGATATCTAAGGGGAAACGGGGGTGGGAGCAGGGAGGGTGGAAGGAGGTGGGGGACGAACGATCAGTTTGTTGTAAACATTACAATGCAAGACTAATTTCATATTATATGTTTTGTTCCCCCCTTTGTGTTTTGCATGTATGTTAGCATTGGAGTGTGCCTGTGTACCTGTGTGCATGTGTATATGTAGGGCCAAAAGCCAATACCAGGCATACTCTATCATTTTGGACCTCGTTGTTGAGACAAGGCCTCTCACGGAACCTGGAGGCTGATGATTTAGTCTGCTTGACCAGCAAAACCTAGGGAGACTTCCCTTTGTCTCAACCTCTCCCGCACTGGGGTTACAGGCTTGCCCAGATTTGATGGGGGGGGCTGGGAGTCCTCATGTCGCCTTCCCAGTTTTTATTTTTTAAGTGATTTAAAATTTCTTAAACTGTATCACCATTGTGTCTTTCTATTTTTCTTTTGAGATCAGGATTGTATATCCAGGCTGACTGGGAGCTCATTATGTAGGTCCTTCTACGTCAGCCTTTTAAGTAGGTGGTCCTTAAAAGCATGCGCTACCACACCCAGCTTTCAGAAAAATAATTTATAGAAATGAATCATGCCACTAGTACCCAGAAGGATGCTCGGGAAGTGATAAGTTCAAGAAGTGTATTCTGCTGATGAATGGAAAGAAAGATTCCTCTTCTGCATGGATACATCACTCAAAGTCAGACTCCAGGATTCTAGGCACTGCTGTATCTGTTAAACAGACTTAATACCAGGTTAGGACAGTGGTTGTAAATCAGTGTGATCCCTGCCCTAAGTGTCATTTCTTGTTTGATCCCTTCAAGGGAGCTCGAGGCTTATACTTCTTAGGACTCTTTAAAAAGCACAATTAGAGTTAGGAGCATTTTAATTTGAAAGTGTGCTTACAGACAATTATAAGATTTGGAGAAGGGATGAGAAAAAGTTTTCAAAGGAAAATCCAGCAGGATCCGCATAACGAATGGTACACAAACCTGTGCTCCCATGGCTTTGAGTGGCTTTGTCACCCAAGGGCATTTGTACAGGCCCTTTACCAGAATGTGGAAAGCACCCGAAAGGCTGTAGCATGCCTGTGATCATCTACCAGTGCCGGGAACAAAGAGTGATTACAAACCACTAACAGGAAGATGGGAACTTTGCAGTCTTGGGGTTACTAACAATCAAAATTCAGGTTGAGGATGTCGCAAGGTTGACTTCATTCTATTTTGGCTACAGAATTTAGTTCTTGCTTTCCTGGTAACTTCTCTTCTATCTACACCAGCTCCTAAAGAAAAGACTTCACTCTTTTAAAACAATGTATGCAAATTCTTAATTTCTCTGTTATGGGGATATAGACAACCTACAGAGACACAGACCTTGGTCAGAATGTAATTTTCAGTGTAATAAGTCCATCTGTAGCTGGGGGTTGGTGGTACATGCCTTTAAACCTAGCACTCGGGAGGCAGAGGCAGGTGGATCTCTGTGAGTTCAAGGCCAGCCTGGTCTACAGAGCTAGTTCCAGGACAGGCTCCAAAGCAATACAGAGAAACCCTGTCTCGAAAAACAAAGTCTCGAAAAAAAAAAGAAGTCCAACTGTGAAGATCATGCCTATCATATATTATACTTATCTTCAAAGCGCTCAATAAAAGTTAAAATAGGTTTACCCCACACCCATGTACTAACTTGACCTTGTCCTGTGACTCTAACACCATACGAAAATCCACCCAAATTTAAATAGCCGTAAAAGATACACAAATAGTATCAATAACTTGAAATGTTAAAATAATGGCTCAGCCGTCAGCTTCTCCCTGTCCCCTACCAGCTGCAAAACTCAGGAGAGCAGGCCCCACACCTTGCCTAGGCAGCACAGTAGAGCCTGCTTGGCAGAGGTGTAGGTCAGCCAGTCCCAAAGTTGTGAGCGTGGGAGAGCAGTCTGCATTACTTACCTGCCATGTGGCAGCATGGCCAAGGGAGAGGTACCCTTCCCCTGTGCCCATCAACACCTGAGGCAGGTGAGCTGGCCCTGAGGTCATGGAGTGGGAGAGCTGCCCCTGGCCCTCACTAACTGCAGCACTAGAGAGAGTGGACCCTACTTCAGGCCTGGGCAACCCAGTAGAGTTGGCCCTGAAGGTTTCGGTGACAATGAACACTGAGGGTGTGACAGCAAGAGACCCGGCCCCACCCCTTGCTCGTTGAACTAGCCAGGGCAAGGCAGGAGCGCTCACCCTGATGGTGAAGTCATGGAGAGCTGGCGGGCTGACCAACCCTGCAACAACCCAGGTCAGAACCAGGGTTATGAGTTGGCCCATCCCAAAATCAACCCCATCTACGATCTGCTGGAGTGTGTGAAGGACCAGTCCTGCAGACCCAAAGCTGCAGTTTCCACAATGCAGGACAATGGCAGGATAACCAAGAGCATCACATCAGACCAATAACTGTTTGCAATGAACACTTGCAAGTAAGGATATATGGATAAAAGGGTTTACTGCATGACTCACAGTGTCACAGTACAGCTTCCGTGGCTGGACTGATTTTTCCTTTTCAGGTCATTTTTGTTCTTTTTTCCCCCCTCTTACATTTTATTTTGTGGGGGTGGGTTGCAAAGGTAGATACAAAGGGATGGGGAAAATGAATTGGATGGAGAGGTATAATGTGAAAGACACAAAGATTAAAAAAAAAAAAAAAGGCTCAGGTTGATTTCAATACTGTAAGTGTAGCTACCAAAAAGAAGAAGAACACCCTTGGCCTACAAAAGTATAAGATCCAGAGAAAAATTCTTTCCTAATGAACACTGTGCTTAGAAATAGTATTATTTCAGAGAAGCCCAAAAATTCCAATCCTCCTTGCTAAATTGCATGTCTGCTGTCTTCCGCTGTCTGGGATTTTTTGTTTTTTAAGTTAAACCATTTCTAAGAACCAAAAGAGGTGTGCGGTGTTCCTTTGTGCATGGGAATGAAAGGTGATCTATTCATTCCATCTCCTTACTTAAATTCTCTTTTAAAAGGTAAATCTGATGATTCAAGAGATAAACTCTGAAACTACCTTCAATGCAGCCTATTGTAGTATGTGTGAGGGGAATAATAATAAATGCCAGATAAATGCCAGGCTTTTTAGGCTTCATTTATATTTCTCTTACATAACCTGCATGAAAGATATTGAATTATACCTAGGCTACTTACTTAGTGCCAAGAATGAGGTGAGGTCTCTCACCAACAATCTGAGCTCTGGGCAGCTGGTGCGATGGTTTGGAGGTAAAAGTTCCCAAGCCTAAAGTCCCTGTGGCCCACATGGTCAAAGGAGACAACAGATTTCCACAACTTGTCTTTACCTTTGGTAAACGTGTGCCTTCACCCCAGACATAAATGCAACTGGGGGAGGAATAGGGGAAAGGAAAGAAAGTTGGAGTTCTGTCTATGATGGAGAGGTTTTAGATCATTGCTGAAGATGCTAAAAAGTGTTTTCATAGCACCACACTTTGCCCTAAAACTTCAGGCAAGCACTGAGAACATTAGAATTCTGTTGACGAATGTCAGAGTTTTAGAATGAAGATGTTCCCATAATGCTTAGCAGGAGAGCTATGGTTTGGATATCCCTTCAGTGCTGAGGCCTGCCCCCAGGGCTTCATGTGTTGAAATTCAACTCCATTGTGAAATGTAAATAGCTATCTGAATATCCTGTCCAGATGTGCAGACTTTATGAGGTGACTAGAATTAAAGGCCTTAGTGTGGCGTCCCCATGACTGGATCCTGGTTTCTTTATAAGCAAGAGAGAGACAAGAAGAGAAACTAGACACACTTGCTCAGTGTTGCTTGCCAGATGTGATGGCCATTCTTGGTTATCAACCTAACTGCATCTGGAATGAACTACAGTCCAGAAATGAAGGGCAAACCGGTGAGAGATTGTTTTTGCTTGGTTGAATCCACTTCTAGTCCCGACCTTTGAGGTAGAAAGATACGCACCTTTGACCTGAATCTTGAGGCTGAATAAACACCTTTAATCTAGACCACATCCGCTGGAAGCCTGTCACATGGAAGAAGGAAACTTCTACTCCTTGCCCACTTGTTCTCTCCATTCTAGCAAGTCTATTCCTTCACTGGCATTAGAGGCCGTTTCTTTGGTATTCCATTATCCACTGAAGACATCCAGCCTTGTGGACTGAGCAACTTCAGGGTTCTTGGACTTTCTTAGTTGGCCTGTCACTTCTAAGTGATTGTGTGTGTGTGTGATTTATTAGACTATTGTGCATATATATATATATATATATATATATATATATACATATATATTATAGAAAAGAATATATTATACAGTATAAAAATAGAGATTCATGGAGGACTATGTTTCTGCACTTGGGACAATCAGCTTTCATGAGGAAGACTCTCCCCCAGCCACAGCAGCACACACAGTCCGCAACAGCTCTCCTTCTCAGTTCCCAGCCCTCATGTTCTGCTAACATGAGAACCCTGACAACACATCCTCTGCCTACAACCTCTGCCAGTATAAAGGCCATCACCATTATTTAACCTTGCACTTCAGAGCCATGAACTGAAATCTCTTTTCTCAAAGCTTAAGCAGACCATGGCAACGTGTTATTGACAATGTAGGATGGATTACTACAGTGAGAAATAGTCCTCATTGGGTATTAGGGAAACTTTTTCTGGCTTACAAAGTCCATCAACTAGAATCTCCAACATCTATGGGAGACAAAACTCTTCTCGCTGTTCAAGGCTCAGTTCTTCAACTGGGCTCCAGAAAAAGCACTCAGAGTGTGGTCCTGGAACCTACAGCCTTAGAATCATCCAGATGACTAAAATGGTACAGGCTGGAAGACACATCTTTAATCTGGACCACATCTGCTGGAAGCCTATATAAGGACATGGAAATAGGAAACTTCCAGCTGAGTCAGAATTTGCATTTTTAACAAGATCTAGGATTTCATGTGCTCACTAAAGCTTAAAATGCTCAGCTGGATACCCTGGGTCTCTGTTATCTCTTTTTCCTAAAGCACACTCAAGTCCCTCTGGTGATCACCCCACTATGACTTCCTTTTTCTTCTTCCCTCAACTAAGCACTTGGAAGGTTTCCATACTCCCTAAAGCTAGTCTTCTCCCATTCATCTCTCAACCCACTGCAAAGAGGAGGATCTGGCTGTGACTGCAGACCAAGCCTGGCAGTAAATTCTGAGGATGAACTTTTTGTGGTCCTTGTCCTCAAATGACGACCACTGAAGCTGGTCTCTCCAAGATTGATGGTGATATCCTAAATTTCTAACCCCAATATACTTCATTATCAAATAGATTAATATAGATGTTATCTTTAAGTTAGAAAATTATAATACCACTCTTTTAAAAGAAAGTCATTTTATATTTAAAAATGGAAGGGGAGGTCGAATAAGAATGGGCTCCATGGACTCACAAGTTTGAATGCTTAGTTACTAGGGAGTGGCACTATGTTAGAAGAATTAGTAGGTGTGGCCTTGTTGGAGTATTGAATAGTATTGATAAAACCATGTGTGGTGTCTGATCTTTAATCACAGCATTCAGGAGGCAGAGACAGAGGATCTCTGGGAGTTTTAAGTCATCATGGTCTACACTGAAAGTTCTAGGCCAGCCAGAACTACGAAGTGAGACTCTATCTTACAATCTTGAAGGTCTTTAATTGTAACAGAAGGACAGAACTGTTGCCTAGAAGCCAGCTTCTAGGCTGACAGATGAGGGGCTCAAGCATTCTCCACTTAGGATTCCAGCTGTGAGGCCCTCTGAGCACCCAGTGGTGAACCCCCTACTGGATTCTACTTATTAGAAAAGGGCTCATGAGGCCGGCACAAGGACCCCAACTGTTTAGAATCTTATTTCTTGTCTTGTGTAATTATCTTACAACGCTCATTTATGAAGGTTAAATAATGGGTAATGGTGGCCTTGAGAGAGGACACAAGGACAGAAAGCTCCTGTACCATACAGGTGACACTCATAGGAATCCTTGAAATGTGACCTTGGATTGGAGGCACATCTCCCTAAGATGACAAGAAAAGGGAATAGTTTCTTGGTCCTACTCAACTCCCATGTCTGAAATCCTACCCCAGTTTTGGGTCCAGAAGGAAGTCACTCTGCTGCAGGAAGCTGTTCAGTGAGGAAGTGGATGTTCTTCTGCCCTCCCATGTCTCCTTGCTTCAGATGGAGTCAGAGTCCACAGGGTGCCACTGATCTGAAGAACAATGAGTTTTGTTCCCGAAGAATGATGCTCCAGGGTACAGAGGTCCTGAATAAGTTGCTTGTGCCAATGGCAGCACAACTTAAGTTTTTCCAAAATCCCATGAAATGAAATTTGTAATTTAATTTAAAACATAACAGACACATTCAACAAAGAAATAAAAACTCTTCTGATTATCAACTTGGAGACTCCAGGAATCTGCAAACATTGGAGAGCCAGCTTGCTCCTGAGTCAGCGACCATCACAGAGGGTTGCATTCCAAGCTATTCTCTGTATGTTGCAAAAACCAGACCTAAGTCCTGCAGATGTCCTTTCTTTCTAAAGGCGTAATGAAATAGGGTCTTTCTGTGGTGTAAAAGAATACCTAACAGCTTTCTTTCCCAGCCAATGACAATCTGAGATCTTACTGAGAGGGCTTAGATGGGCATTGAACACAATCAGAAACTCCCAGGACACGGGTAGTTGTTTTGCTGTCTTCCTTTAGGAGGATGGATGCATCAGCCTGTCTATCAGGGAGCTCTCTTCTGGGATCACCTTGTAGAACCACAGTACCAGAGGTGGTATGCGGAGAAAGAGGGGAGAGAGAATAAAAGAGAATAAAAGGACAGAATGAAGCTTTCTTCAATAACTCATAGAAAGGCCAGAATGGTCCAGTATCAAAAACCACTCATTCTATACTCCAAATAGACACCCAAACTTGAGGACACAAGAAAGTCCTCAGGGAACTATGGAGGACAAAGGACAGAGACTAGGGCACACTTGCCTAGGGACATCTTTTATAACCTTCCTAATACTAAATGTTTTGTTTTAAAAGTAGCCATTCAAAATTGGACAGAAAATTTACAGAAAACTGGATCTGTAGTCATCCTGAAAAGAAAAAGTTTCTCCTCCAAAAACAGGAGTGACAGACATTATCAGACACCACCATGGGAGGTATCTTTGATGTAGATCTGGAAAATGGCCTGGGAAGGAGGAAAGGGAGTGCAGGAAAGAGGAGGGCGGGAGGAAGGAAGGAGGAATTCAGAGTACAATGAGAAGGGCAGAGAAACTGGAAGGAACGCACCTTTTTTTTTTTTTTTTTTTTTCCTTTTCAGTCAGTGCCTCTCTATCTCAGCAGGTTCAAAGCAGAGGGGAATGCGAGTTCTTCCCCGAGGACACAGTGTAGATCAACTTTGAACTCAACATAGAGCCAACTGCGGGACAGCAAATCTGCAAAGGTCTACCAGGTTCTAAACCATCACTACTGCAAACCAGTCCTCTCCACAGGCCACTGTTAGGAATGTTCAGGCCAACCAACTGCTGTGACCAGGCTGTACCCACCAGGTGGAAGCCAAAGTGTTGTCCCTTCAAATGAGTACTCTGGGAGCAGACAAAAGTCATGGGGTATCTTAGAGTGAAGTGAACTCTGCCAGCAAGATGAAGACAGGAAAAAGTGGCAGGCAAGCAAAGACCAGATGGTTACCAAGGGCTCCCTTCCGGAGTGGTGTTAAAGATACCTGTGACCATGCACTATGTAAAGGAATGGGGAGATGAGCTCTTACAGCCAAGACAGAAGCCTTCCTCCCAGAGGAGTAGGAGGTACAGGAGCTGTGCCCTATGCTGTGCTGAAGACAGATACCAAGGATAGGACAAACAGCTCACTTAGTTTCATCATTCCCCCTGACTGGTTTAAGGATCCCACACCAGCAGTGAATCACCAATCAAGGCTCCCTCTTTTGATATGTTAGCTTTTGTCAAGTGAAACTAGGCTGGACAGAGAAAGGGAGGGAGAGGAGGAGAGAAAAAGGGAGAGAAGAGAGAGATAGGGGAGAGGAGGGGGAAAGAGGGAGAAGGAAGGATAGAGGAAGAAAGTGATATAAGAGGGGAGTGGGAAGGAGAGGGTAAGGAGAGGGAGAGAGGGATTGAGCACGAAAGAGGGAGAAAAGGAGGGAGATGGGACAGGAGAGAGGGTTAGAGAGAGAGGGAGAGGGAGAAGAATGAGAGAAAGAAGGAAGTAAGAAAAAGCAAACATGTATGGCAATTTGTCCCAAGCACTGTTTCTCCTGTTATTTTAGCTCTAGTCACTTTTCCCAGACATTCCAGGCAAAGATAATAGGAGGGGGCCATTAGTCCTGTGAAATTGGAAGCCCTCTCTGGGATTCTCATGGCAATTGGAACATATGCTCCACTTCTGAAAGTGTTAAGGACAGTTCACACTAAGTGAGCTGACTAAGCATTTCACATTTCTTTTGCTCACGAGCCTTGTCTTCAAAAGTTCCTAAAACAAAATCAACACTTGTCTTAACTTGAAACCTTCATATTGTCTCCAACTATGAAGCCATACTGGAAAAGAGCTGACAGAAACATTATCTTCATGCTTGATGAAGGCAAAAGGAAGGTGGTTTGCTTTGTAGCTGATAAAACAAGTCCATTTCTCAAAAGGCATCTCATAAATTATCCCCAGACCATGAAATGCCACAAAGAACACAAAAACAACAAAACTGCACAGGGCTGCACATCACGACCTGTGTGTACAAGCTCACAGTGGTGGTTGATGAGGTAGATAACTTCCTGCCTAAAGCACCCTGTGTTCCAGAACCATGAAAAGGGCCCTCCCGGAAAACTACCTTCTACAGCTTTGTCCTAAAGCAAAAGGAACATGCCATTGTATGTCAGCAGACAGGTAAATTCTCAATAAACAAAATTCACCACTCTTACATTAAAAATAAAGCTAACAAAAATGGCTGATTTTACAACATTCATATGTGCTTCAAATCCTTCATATTCAAGATACAAATATCTTTAAATTTTTATCATCACCTATTAGGTGAATGTGTAACACTAGGGACTTGATTTTGACAACTTTAAAGAATTTATAATTTTCTAGGTAATTTTAATTCATTTTATAATCATTTCCAGTATGCAGTGAGGGGTTCCCAACTATCCTGTCCATTAGACAAGGAACTATGGACAACAGCCTGCCCTCACTGTCTTGGTGGGCTCCTTTAGAATATGTAGTTGTGGACTGTCAAAATGTCACACTGACGACCTTTACCTAACATATAGCTATAAGTAACAGGTTACCAAAAGACACAGATTTAGAGTAACTCTTATTTCAAAGAGAAAACAAGTAAGGCTATATAATAAATGAAGTCAAAATAGGTATGACCCACTGGCACTGCCCCCAATGCCTTAACAGTATTCAATTCTTGATATCACAATATTTATGTATTTTAAGAAGGTCAAATTTTTGTACTGAAATACAGGAAGGAAATGGTGATCCATTTTCTCCTATTTGAACACAGCATATTCCATACTTGGGAAGAACAAGGAACACAGCCTTACCAGAGAATCTTAAAAGATAAAAACATCAAATTCCATGTGTATAAAAAGCCATCTAAAGTAGCTGTCTTGGTTAGGGTTTCTGTTGCTGTGAAGAGACACCATGACCACAGCAACTCTTATTAAACATTTAATGGGTGGCTTACAGTTTCAGAGGTTTAGTTCATTATCATCATGGTTGACATAGTGCTGGGGGAACTGGGAATTCTACATCTTGATCCAAAGGCAACAGGAAGTGAACTGAGACAGTGGGCCTGACTGGAGCATTTGAGTCCTCAAAAAAGACCCCCACAGTGAAACAGTTCCTCCAACAAGGCCATTCCTACTCCAACAAAACCACATCTCTTTAAAATGCCACTCCCTATGAGCTTATTGGGGCTAATTACATTCAAACTACCACACTAACTTTCAAAGCACCCTACAATGATTGACACTTTTCGAGTGCTTTCCCTTAGTATCAGATCTAGACCTAAATTACTGGCCTTTTCCAAGTGTGAACACATGAAGGTAAGGGCATACAACTGTAGACTGGTCCTGGCCTCCATTGCAACACCATCTGACACCAAACTCCTGGACACCCACATCCAAAAGTGATAGAGTAAGTTCTTATCTGTATACACTCTCCCGCACTCTTCAAGTGATCTCCAGATGACTAGGACTATCTAACATGATGCAAATACTACATACACGGTTGTCATGTTGTCTGAGGGCAATGACCAAGCTCTGTGTGAGAACATTAATGTTTCCAAATGCTTTCTATCTACAATTGGTTGGGTCTGAGGATACCTTTGAAACTTACGTATAGAGGATGGACTTCTTGTTCAGGACATATACATACATACATGAGCTTGTGAACACATGACTGTACATATATGCACATACATCTATGCAAGATTTATCTAGAATATATTTCTACAAGTAAGGTTTCTGTAGGTCCTGGAAATGTGTTTCTCTTTAATTTTTATGAACACTGATAGAGGAAGCTTGCAGATGTTTATTTTGGAAGCTATTGATCCATACCAACATGAAATATCTTTAAAATTTGTAGATGGACATTTATGTCCTGCTCTGGTTCTGCAGCTGTTTAGTCCCAAATAAACACACAGAGGCTTATATTAATTATAAATGGGTCTACTTCTCAGGCTTCTTATTGGCTAGCTCTTTTAATTATTAACTCATTTCTATTAATCTATGTATTTTCATGTGGTTTTGGTTTATTGAAGAATGCTCAGTCATCCTATCTTCCACAAACCCTGTGTCCCTCTTCCCAGAATTCTCCAAGTCTGGTAGCTCCGCCTATACTTCCTGCCTGGCTACATCCTGCCTGTCCATTGGCCAAAACAGCTTTATTCATCAACCAGTAAGAGAAACATATATTCACAGCATACAGAAGGACAACATCCATCAAAAATTTATTATCAGCAAATAAGTGAATTATATGTTACACACAGTCAATAAGACTTACCTAACAAGCACTGTATACAAATCTAAAATGAAATAAAAATAAATTTGCTTGAGTACTATTATAAGTAATAAAAGACATATTTTAAAGGTAGCATTAAAGATTGATTTGCCATGGAATATGTGGAATCATAGTCAGAAAACATGGGAAGTGTAACAGATTAACCCTGGTGTTCACTAGAGTGCCTCTGTGTGCATTTCAAATAATTATTTTCTTGTCATGTTAGGAGTTCAAAGCAAAAATTACTCCCAATAAAAGATGATTAGACAACTCTCAAAGACCTTTACGCATATACATTTAATCCCTATGTCAGTATCATGGTGACTCACATACAGAAAAGGGCCAAAAGTTGCTTGGCCTTAGTCTCTACAGATTTCTACAGAAAACCATTAATCTGCCCTACAGGTGCCAAGTCTTAAGTGACTAAGCACAGTACTGAAAGGAACAGAGCAGCAGGTGTGGCCACACTTAGAAAAAAAGGAAGCAAGGGAAAAATTTCAAGTTGGATCATAAGGGATTGTTGAGTATTATAGGAGGCCACTGTTTAGGCTGAGCTCCTCCTGCCCTAAGCCCCAAGAAGCCATACCAAAATGAAGTCACTTATGCCAAATGTCACATAATCAAACTTTTAAAAAAAAGCAAAAAGAGCCTCAGAAGAAAGAGGTGAGTTTTCCCTCAAAACTAAAGATTCCAGTTTAACATGAAATGTAGTAAGCATATATCCTCTATTTTTGCCCTTACACATTTTTTTTTTTAAGTAACATGTCAGCCAATTAGTTTTTTTCCTTGTGTTCTTCATAGTGAACTTTGAGGAAAAGTAGTTCTGGATACTACTTTAGAACTAAGTTACATATAATGGGAGAAATCCAGTGAGGCCAGACTGAACCGCATGACACATGTGTGAACACACTTGGCTCATTACAGGCATGGCAAAGGCATCATGCACATATGCAGCCACAGTATAGAATGTATTTGAGATTACTTCATCCCAATTGTCATCAGCTTATCTAGACCTTCCTTACAATGATGGGAAACTTACATGTCTTCCATAGGGGCCTTCCCAATTAAACTATTTTCCCCTAATCTAGAGATTCCCCAAATATTCATACAAATCGCTTGGGATCTAGTTTAAAATGCAGGTTGTGGGGCAGAGTCTGAAACTCACCATTTATAAGTTCCCAGGTACCATTACGTTACAAAGATCCAATCCATTCTGCAAGCCACTGCCATGCCATGCTTGCTTAAAGACACCTTTGTCATACAACTGCCCCAGAAATCCACATTAAGTCACTCCATCACAAGTCCAGAATTTCAGGACAAGGTTCCCTTTCTCCTATTATACTCAGCCCACCCAAATCTGCTTTGGTCTTCCCATTTATCTGAGATGAAATACACATACTGTGAAATATAGATGCTAAGTGTGGAATTCAATGAGCTTTGGTAAATATACACACCCAAGTAGGCCTCCCCTGAAAAGATCTAATACACTCTGTCACAGTAACCCTGGGCTTTCATCCAACTCTACACTCTTCCACCATTTCAGAGCCTAATACTTCCTCTCAAAACTTCCTGAAGCCACTCTTGCCTCAAAGCACGCCCCAAATAAACTCACACACCTCTCACTCAAGTACCGCTGTGGGCATCTTACAAGTCCTTCTGACTCTATTCCAAATCCCCTCTGTTCCAAATATTCATCTATAGTTATCAAAATGGTCTTTCAAAGTTATACATCAAGTCAGCTCATTCTCTCCCACCCATTGGTGACTTAAGATCACAATGGCAGTAAATCCAAAAGCCCTTTCCTTCTCTGTCCCTACTTCTTGCTACTTCCATCACTTCTTATACGTAGGCCTTGTGACCCTTCTGTCAGGTCCCATCACAGTTTTAAGATGCTGCGATGATTACTTCCTGCTCCTGCCCACCCACACTCTCGCCTTTGGTCAGCTTTTCACAGACGCCTCCCTTGTCAGGGAGTTAGTTCTAAGACCATTCAGTTACTGTCCAGCACAAACCCTGCGTGCCAACTCCATCGCTGCCCTGCCTGCCCTTTATGTGTTTGCTACCTATCACGAGAATATTATCTCCACGACTGTGGCATCAGTCCACAGTGTTCACAGCTGCTAAGTCCTGAGCCTAGAATAGTTACCATCTTATTACAAGTAAACTCTCAACATAACTAAGGAAGTATATAAAACGTAATGTGCATTCACCCTGGGGGCAGACAGTGTGCCTGCTGTCCTCATAGAGTAAGAAGGCTTTTGCCAGTACTGCAACTAGATAAATCTATTACAGGGGAAAGGAAACAAAGAACTGACCTTTAAGTTGCAGTAAAAACAACACAAAACACAGGTAATGTCAAAGTTTATTCACATAAAGTTTAAACAGTCAAGTTAATGAAAATATCAAAAATTTTGAGTTAGTTATGGCAGCAGATTTTTTTTCTTGCAAATAATACAGTATTTGGTGTTTCTGTCGAGAAGCTATGCTGCCGAGAGAGCAATTGCATTAAATCTTAACTCATCGGGGTCACGTTCCATGAACTTCTTGCAAACTTCTATGGCATCCTATGGGAGGAAAGTTTAAGTTTTCAGTTTATAAATGCTGTATTTTTCTAAGTCACACTAATATTATACTGAACACTTCTTTTTCCATTATCAAATGAAAACTAAAAATGTCAAGGAATAATCAGGAGGTAACTAATTTGCTTAGCCTTCCAGGACGAGGATCAAAACCAGAGTCTTGCAAGCCCTTTACTCAAGTCCTGTCCCCTTCCCATATTTAGGGTCCCACCAAGTGGTCCAGGCTGATCTTACACTCACTCCATAGTCAGATAGGTCAATTCCCATTCTTCTTTTCTAATTTATTCCCATGTAGCCGTGGTTATTAATGTCTGCTATGAAACCCAGGTGATTAATACTCTTCTTTGGGGTGATTTTCAAAACCTTTTCACCCATGAGGTGTGGTTATACAACCTCTAATCTCAATCCTCAGGAGGCAGAATTCAGCCTGGTCCACACAGCCAGCTTTCAGGCCAGCCAGTTCTGTCTACATAACAAGACCCTGTCTCAGAACTAAACAAAATTTAAGAAACAACCTTTAACCTGAAAATCACATAATTCCTTGACACTAAGACACACAACTTGTTTCATTAAAAGATCTCTATAATTAGGATCAAGCCACAGCTAATGGTATCTTGGATTCAATGGGATATGACCTTTGTCAAAGCAACTCATTTTTCTCTTTTTCAAACTTAAAAGCTTGTTCACACAGGGTGCTGGAAGCCTCTTGCTTGCATAGCTTTAAAACTAATTCAGAATTTTGCTTGGGGATTTTCTGAAAAGATCAAGACCCAAGAAGCCTCCACAAAGAGAAAACCATGGCCATCTTTCAAGAAGTTTCCAGAGGACAAGAAGGTCAGGAAAGGTTAAACCAGGATACTTTTTTCACTATTACCTCTAACAACGTCTCCTCACTAGTTTTCCCATGGTTAATTGGAAACGGTTTCCGTCCATCTGTGGAAATAGACAAATAGGTAAATTCTTCCTTGTTTTTACCAGACAATGTATCTTACCTTCCATTTCCTCTCTTACAGCCAATCAGGAAGAGTTTTAAGTTTAAGTAATATATCTTAAAACAAGGCTTTTCAAATATGTAACCTATGGCTTTAGCTTCCCACAAATATCACAATTAGTATATTCACATGTAAAGTAATCATGCATTTGGATTAACACCAACCCCAAGCAGGGGCGGCTTCTGCTTCTGGGTTTCTTCATTTCAAATTAAGTACTTTACACAGCTGTGATTTCTTTCCTTAATGCATCAGTGGGGCTTCTCTGGGTTACTGCTTAACAGTTCCCTGGTATTTACAGCACACATTTTAACTAAGATACATCTGTCTACCTTCAAATATCAATTTTCTGCTTTATGCACTTCAGTTGGGTTTGTCATTGACACTGAAGTGCTGGGGACTGACCCAAGTGCTCCAAATATGCTAGAAAACACTCTCACTGAGCTCTGTCCTTGATCCTCTTTTGATTTGAACTGGAAACTCACTACATTGACCAGACTGCCCTTGAGTTCACTCAGTAAGCCACATAAGATTTGACCTTATGATCCTCCTGCCCCAGCCTCCTCAGTAGCTAGGATCTCAGGCCTGCATCACCAGGCTTGGCTCTATTTTCATATATCTGTTAAGAATGGTAATCACTGGCCAGGCACAGTGACACACACCTTTAATCCTAACACTTGCGAGGTAGAGGAAAGCACATCTCTGTGAGTCTGAAGAGAGTCAGGGATATATATAGTTAGACTCTATCTAAAAAGAAGAGAGTGGATAACATGATGAGAGATTACATATTTACATAGTCTCAAAGGATTTCCTAAAATAACATCTAATATTGCTTATTTACTAATAAGCATAGAGTAATTATTAATTCACATTGTCGTATGAAAACCAGACACTCACTAATCAAGTGATAAAAGCTAGCATCATCAGAAATGACAGGGATGGGCAAATGGCCTGATCCAGTGACTAGAAAGACTAGAGCAGCACTGTTGTTACATTCTTGCCCAAAATGCACACATCATAGCAAAGAGCAGACAACCCAGATGGAAGGAAAACCTAAAAGTACCTGTCCTATCCTCTTAAAAATAAATGTCAACAACAGGAAAGACAATAAAAGGTTGAAAAACTTTTGAGATTCAGGGAGCCAAGATACAGAACATGGCCATAATCCTGGGTTGACATCTGAACCCCTAAGTGGCATTACTGAGATAAACGTATATCCAGCTCCCTACGTAATAATGCATCAATGCCGATTTCGTACGGCAGTCACACAGAAAAGTATCCACTTCTTTTAAGGAAATATAAAGAGGTATTAAAGAATACTACAGCATCACGTCTGTAATATATTATCAAATGTTTCAAAAATACTAACAGGATCTGGCAAACCTAGGAGAAAGGTAAATGGAAACCCAACATGCATTGTTCTAATTTCCACAAATATCCAAAATTATTCCAAACTACGACTTTTCTACGTTACTTTTAGATTCATCAGTTAACATTTTTTAAAGTAAGTTTATTCTGTCTACTTAGGATCTACCACAGAACTCCAATTTGCAGAAGGAGTGATTCATCTTTACATATATTAGGAACTTACTGAGGCCTCAAGGAAAAGAAATGATTACTGAAAACCAGAAATAACTTGTCCTTTTCATCAGTTAACCTCACAACTTAGTAAAGAGTAAATAAGTAACAATGCCAAGCAACTGTCATGTAGGAATCCCCTGCATCATCCTACAATCAGATGGTCACAAAAACAAGATTATACAGGATGAAGAGCTCAGTAGCAGACTGCTTGCCTAGCACATAGGAGGGCCTCAGTGCAATCCCAAGAACCAGCAGTGATTTTTAAATAGCTGTTTATTAAAAAATATATATTCTCTTAATCTCTACTTTTAATCACAAATTCGGTATGTATTGTTCAGCTTGCTCAACATTCTTTTTGAATTTATTAGGACTATTAATGTCATTCCCATTGGGTTAACAGTCTATTTCTGCTGAAGGAATCAGCAACTGTGCACATTTATTTGTTTTGCACCTACCCCAATTCTCTACAACACTTCCAAGACTCTGGCTTTCTTTACATTTCTAGATTTCTTTAAACTCACTTTAAAAATGCTAATCTCAAAAGGTCTCTAATATATACAGTTCTATATATTTTTAAGATGTTAATGTGTGTGTGTGTGTGTGTGTATGTGTGCATGTGTGTGTATGTGTGTGTGTGCACACATGGAGGGTAAAATAGTCCTTGGATCTGGAGTCATAGGTGTGAGCTGAACAGCATGTGTCTTAACCTCTGAACAGCCTCTCCGGCCTGAGTTTAACTTTAATGTATGTCTTTCCTTCCAACTGACCCACTGGCCTTTAGGCTCAGAGAACAATTTGAGCAACCAAACTGAGAGGTTTTGTTTTGATTATTATTTTGTTTTATATATGAGTCTTTTGTCTGCATGTATATCTGTGCACCACGTGCATGCCTGGTACCTGCGGAAACCAGAAGAGAGCGTCATATCAGATCCCTTGGAAATGGAGTTACAGATCCCTTTGAGCCACCATATGGGTGATGGGAATTGGACCTGGGAGCTCTAGGAGGCAGCCAGTGCTCTTAACTGTTGAACCTTCTCTCCAGCGCACCCTGTCCCACTGAGATTTTACTACAACTCTTTCCTTCTCACAGTTGTTTTCCAAGTATCTTAGATGTTACTCTCTATAAATTCTCTCACTTTCAATGCCAGCATCAGTTTTATAATCTCTGGTTATACACTGTATTTACTATTTCTCTATCAATTTCAGTAAACAAAGTGGGCACAGTCCCATTTACAACAAGTAGAGTCTGGTTATTCCTCTCCCCAGGATAAATTAAAATAGTTCTTACCTAATTCATAGAGATGCCCATCTACATGAACTAACGCAATAAAATGAAGATCTACTTTTTCATCTATACTTGGTGCCTGGAATAGGAGGGAAAAATAAATTATGTACATTAGTAGTTAAGCAATCAATCAAGTATAAATAAGTGTATATAAATAATATCAAGTGACAGAAGACAACATTTACTCAATATATTCAAGGTCAATTACTGATATGATGCACAGAGTGGCTATATATATATATATGTTTGTGACACCATGTTCATCATCAACAAGGAAAACACATTGTTTAGTCTCACCTAATCTGCAAACAGAACATTTTGTTTAACCTGGAAATCTCAGTGTTGAGCATAAGACACTGTACGTGTGTACAGCATATGCACAATGTACACTGTTCAATTAAATGAATGAGTGAACTAATTTAAAACTTCAAAATATGAACATTAAGACAGTTTCCTTAATTCGTGAAGTTAGGAGCTCTTTTGAAGTTAAATTTTAGGACACCAGAGAGTGAGCTATCTGTAGCCTGAACTTAAAATATCTCATGTTTTTAACAATGCAGTGTAAAGAAGCACTCTAGATTCAAACAGCTTATTAAATGAGTAGATGTAAGGAAATAGTCGTAATGATTATAACTGGAGAAAAGAAAAAAATTAACATAAAATAAACTGTAACCTACAATTCTTTCTTCTTTTCTTTAACTCTTAATGAACAAGCAACATTCACATTTCTTGCACATTTGACACACAAACTGGCATTTTATGATACATATTAAATGTGTTAGCTATTTACCAAATCTAAATAAATTGAAATGAAGTGCAATCACAGTTAAATGCAATGGAACTTCAATTGTATAAAGCAAAAATTTACAAGTAGCTTAAATCAAATTATTTTAATATTACCAAACATACTTTAGTAACACTGTATCTTATAACTCAAAAGGTTATTTTCACCTTCAAATATATATATGTATATATTTTTTCAATAGTTTAATGTAAATGTCTTTGATATAGAAATTACAGTTAAAGAATAACCATTAGTTTTTTACTCATTACTACTTTATTTTGTAAGGCATACAGAATGCCTCTAAATGTTTACTGGCATAATGACTTATTTAATCTTATTCTTCTGAAATGTTTTCCCTTCAGTTATGCGTGGAAGTCTTCATAAACAGATATGAAAACAAACTCTCATTCTTTCAGTCTACAACTAAAGAATTCCATAGTTGGTATGAATCAGAGTTATATAGTTTTATTATCACTCCATTACTGTACTCCTCCTTACTACAGTCAATCTAATGACAGGGAACTGCTATTATGTTCTGAGATAATCTATCCCACTAATTTGACAGTTCTGTAGAGTCATGTCTCATTGAGGCTAAAATATTTCTCATGTTTTCCATTATGTTGGAACAAAGCCTAATCCTTCTTGAATCTAATAGTTCTTCAAATATTTAAACTCAATGATAATGAATTTCTTCTCTATCCAAAAAAATATTTGTGATTACTCAATTTTGTATCATTTTATCAGTGACTAGAAGAGAATCTGGTCTTTTCAAGGCTGAGCCAAGGCAAATCATTTTAAGTTCATTAAAAAACAGAAATACTACAAGGAATCCCTTCACAGAGAATCTTATTGTAATGACAATATGACAATATTTAAAGAATATCAAGTATCTGAAGCCTCTGAGTTATTGTTTCCATACATAAACTACTTGAACAATTTCCATTAAGAGCTAAGCATCATATAGCTTCCATTTTGCATATTTGCCAGTAAGGTGCAAGGTCACTAGACCTTAAAAACCTTCAACTGGAGTTGGGACTTGAATGTGTACCCAATCCCTAGGACCTTTGGGTTTCTTATCTGTTTTGAGATTTAAATGAGTATTAAGCTTATAGCTGAAGTTGACTCAGCGGGAATTTAAGTTGTTCATTTTTATTTTTTTAACTTTATTTTTCTTTCACCTGTCTGGTGTTTTTCCTGCATGCATGTCTGTGTACCATATGCATGAAGTGACTGCAAAGGTCAGAAGGGAGTGTCTGATCCCCTGGCTGGAGTTCTAGAAGGTTGTGAGCCACCTTGTGGGTATTGGGAATTGAGCACCAGTCCTTTGAAAGAGCAACCTGTATTCTTAACCAGTGAGCCATTTCTCCAGCCCCACCTCCCTGAAGTTTAAATGAGACTGTGAAAATATTTGTGAATACTATATAAACCTTATGTATTGTTATAATATTAATACATCATCACAAATGTAGACAAGCGTCAAATTTTATGTATCAAAATTATGCACCAATGACCCTTTAAGTAAAAGTGAACATTAAAATACAAATCTCAAGCCAGGTGTGTTGGCACAGGCCTATAACTGCAGCACCTGACAGGCTAAGGCTGCCGATCAAGACTTTGAGGATAGCCTGAGATGCACAGTGAGATCCTGTCTTAAAACAAAAAGTAGTATGAACGGACTTCCGACTTGTCATAAAAGGTCAGTGTTTCAACTTTCCTCAAAGCCTCATTACTACTTTGGCCAATTTCATTAGTCTGAGAGACTAACATCTGCAATCATCCAACTGCCCAACAAGTGTTCCAGGAAACCCAAGAGAAAGTGAGCAGCAAGTTCCAGCATGTCTTCCTGTCCAAAAATATTTAGCAAACAACTGTAGCACATATGAAAAACAGAAGCTATAGACTGTTAAGTTTTGTCTATGTTTCTCTATCTTTTAAATCCTCAACTTGCTTCTCATTAATCCCAAAGAACTAAACAAATTATCAATGGATTTACTAATAACTAAACATAAATTTTAAATTAGAAAAAGGTTTAAGGTATAACTATAGGGCACTTAATCTATACCAGGTACTGATGGAATGCTATATTTGTATTGGCCAATTAATCCCACAAATCCACTCAGGTAGGTTTATATGTTTGTATACACCATACACTTAAGAACACAGAGAAGAAAGGTCTTAAGTAGCATATTTGGATGGCTAACAAGTGATGGCCCCTCGACCACAACTCATGCAATGCAGCTCCAGTCCATGATCTTAAGTGATAAGACAATGGGATTAAGATGTAGCAACATACAACAATACACACACACACAAAAGCTGGAAATGCCAAATAAGATGCTCATTTATGTTTATAATTTTTAAATATAGAAGAAATTATTCATACTATTGCCCCTAGGTCAGAATGTATTAGATTGTACTCTTCTTCTAATTCACCTTCATCTCTCACTGTGTCAAACAGTACAGCAGAGAAGCACAAATATCAAATGGATGAATAAATAAAAATGACAAATGAATGCTGTAATCTGGTGAAGGGAGGGAAGGAGGGAGGGAGGGGGAAGGACAGGAAGAGGGAGGGAGGGGGAGAGGGGGAGAGAGGGAGAAAGAGAGAGAGACTAATAAGCAGACTGTGGATATCAGCACAGATAGAAACTATGTGATGACCATACTGATATTCAGTAGCAGCAACTGCTTAAAGAAAACTGTTGCCTTGATAGTTTGAAAGCAGCTTTAAAAGGATAAATGAGGGGCGAGAAGTGTGTGTGTGGTGGGGAATTGACATTTAACTGGTTTTGAGTGTTAAAATGTATGCATCTTTTCACTTCCTCTCGCTTCAAATGCTGTAATGATTTATAGAAACGACAAGTTTCTATGGATATGTGGCACACACCAACGCATTCAGATACTGCACTTCTAGATGGGCTCTGTCAACCACAGCCACTGCCTTCAGTACCTTAGAACACAAAGACAAGAGTGCGGTCGCTTTATTCTGCAGTTCGTTTTAATGTATGAGAACGTCTGGAATTCTGTCAGCGTGGATATTTAAGGCCTTATGTATATGCATATATAATAGCTGGCTGATACTTTTAGCTTACAAGAGAAATAATAACTGTAAGATGCCTATATCAATACACAAGGAGCAAATCTCCACCTCCTACTTGGAAAAGACCTTTAGAAACTGAATTGGCAGGAAAGATTGGATCAAGATTAAACCAAGTACCTGAGCCACATCAAAGAGTAAAATAGCTTAGATGCAACATGCTACACCATGAAGGATGTAGATTGAGGACAGAGTAAGCGAAGTGACCCAGAGCATGGCAAGAGACTATTCATGCTCAGAAACATGACAAATAATATAAAAGAACGGATGACAAAGAACTGAGAGGGCACATAGCATTTGTTGACCTAAGTTATCTACGTGAAGCCAGAGAGCCGAAGGGTAAGGAAACACACACTCACTTTAACAATTCATAGGAACTTAGTGTTATCACAAATGCCAATCAGTATTCATCACCAGGCAATGTACCCTTACATTCACAGGCTATGGAGTGGAAAGATGGAGGCTCACCAAGGCACAGGCAAAAGTCAAGCCAGACTGCAGAGCATGGAGGGATGCTTGCAATCTTACTGGGATAGAAAAAGCTAATGGTTAAGTGACCCAAGAGAAAAGCACTTTAAAGACTGGAGACACTTAAGGAAAAACAAACACACAAACAAAAAGACTGCCCTTGTCACTGGGAGAAGAGATGGAAGATTGACTACACTTACAACAGAATGGAGACCCAAAGATGGTAGGCGTAAGAAGGGTCGCCAGCGACGAAGACGGAGAGATGGACTGGTAGCCTTTGCAGGGCCTACATGGTTACGTTTGACCCAGGGCAGGGATGCATGGTGACACAATGATGAGGCCTTCGTTCTGCAGTGGCTAGAATGAGGCTGTGATGAGGATGGCGAGGAGGACTACATAATTAAAAGAGAGAATACTTTACTTAGACCACGTTACTGGGTGATCATTTATTCTTAAAAGCAACGTATGGTCATACTTGTATTCATATGGCCGAGTACTTTTAATAATTGTATTCTAGTAGAAGATCACATATGAATGTTGCTTAAAATGGGTAAAGTGGGAATTTATAACCAAGCACAAGGTTGTATTACATAACTTCGTAAGTGCATATCTGAAAATTTACATAGCCTCATTTTCATTGCACAGACTCATGAAACTAAAGATTTAAAAGCCACTAAAATAGTATCACTATATATAATATCTGGCTTTAAAAATGTAACACACAAAATCCACGTAACAGAGACAAGTCACATAAAGGACAAAAGTGGAAAGAAACCCAAATCATAGTAGGCATTGGTAAAAACAGAGTATCAACTCTAATGAGGGAAATAAACCCTTAAAATTATAAACAAGAGTCAAACTAACCCCTCTGAAGATTATGACCTGACTCAACTAACAATCCTTGTCATTAGCTGACAAGTTACAAGGAAGGCATTACAGCCTCTTGCCCATCTTTTGAGTAAACAGGAACATTATATAAGATGTGTGCTCCAGGTACTCTCTGAATGCCACATTTCTATCAGTTCATTAATCTCCCAGTAACAACTGCATTCACATTGTACAAATCAGAGCAAGCAGAGCACAAACGGATGGAGTGACAGAACCTAGGCCATGCTGGCAGCATGCTGAGAGGACTTCAGCTAAACCCAAGACATGAGGTTCTAGAGCTCAGTGGTCTGGTTACCAGCACAGAGCCTATGTGGCTAAGAGAAGGGTCTGGGAACAGCTTTTATTACACTAGGTTATAGTGAGCCAGGTGTAATTATCGTAAGGGTACATACTAGGGATAACTCCCCAAATATACAGGATGTAAAACTTGTGGTAATCCAGGCATCTTATAATTGTCACCTTCAACAGACAGCAATAGCATGTTAGATTTATTTCTAGCCTAACAAATAAAGAAGAAATAAAAAGAACAGAGTTGTCAGTTCTTGGGTGGTAATACATTTCAGTTATGACATTGGGAAAGTGACTTTAGCTTGAAATGATCTCTAAAACTCTTCAGACCCTTAAAAATCTGTTCTTCCTTGTTGTTACTTTTACTCTATGTAAGTTACACACTAGACTAAAACAAAACTGTCATTTCCCCCATGGACATTTAAAAAAAGTTTAGCATATTAACCAGCATTCATAGTATTAATCATCCACCAGAAATATATACAGGAATCCCATACTTGACTACATATGGGAATATAAGTGAATAGGATAGTGTTTGCTGTCACAGACTGGTGCATTCAATCTGAATTCACTCCAATGAGAGGCAAAGGGAAGGAGAGAAAAGGCAAATTAATGAAACGGGAAAACGGAGTAAAGAGTAAGATGAAGGTGAGACTAAAGAGTAGTGGAGAAAAACTATCTTCTAAGAATCAGGGGGAAGAACCCCAGTATCATACCACAGCTACACACTGAAATAATGATGCGAGGTTGGTAGTGCGAGGGCAGACACACACACACACACACACACACACACACACACACACACACACAGAGAGAGAGAGAGAGAGAGAGAGAGGAACAAGTAGAACATGTTCAAGAATGGGTCTGGGACTTGATTTTCCTCTTTCAATCTAGTAAGGCTGTTATTTTTCCCATGGGATTTCTAGGTTAGGTACCATTTTACCATTCGTGGCACAAGGAGGACAATAAAGAGGACCCGGAAGGGTGCGGCGTATGCAGTAGGCTGCGTGGCAGGAGAGGGACATGATGTTGGAGGAGGCCCCTGCTTCACAACAGGTAGAAGGCAAACAAGCACTCTGTCCGAGAGGCCACCACTCTCACTGCTTTAAGATTCTTACTACATGCACACCTTTAGGAATCAATGGCCTCATCCTTCTGTTTTTAAAAACATTCTACTAATTTCAGACTTACGAAGTTACAAAAACACAAATGGTAAGGGAATATCCAGAGTATGTCCTTGATGTTCCGTATGCTCTACCATTTGTACTTACACTGCCTTTCCTCATAATCTTTCTCCTGAGACTATCTGAGGGTAAATAGGACCCATTTGTGGGTGTGGAATCCAATATTTTCACCCATAAGCACAAATGCCTCATCATCTCCATGAAGAAGGGCTACAGAAGCACTAGGATAGAGAAATCTGTGGAGAGTCAAATACCTTATATAAAATCTTGTATTAGTACTTCCATATAACCTGCATGTATCTTCCTACATACTCAACGTCAGCTCAATTACCTCTTATAACATACAATACAATATCAACCCATGGAAAGTTATTGTACTGCATCATTTAAAGAATAACGAAGTCATGTCTGTAGATCTTAGTACAGGCTACTTTGGGGGAGGGGGTGAGACAGGATTTTCCAGACGTAAGTCTTTGTCTTTACGACGTAACATTTGCTTAAAAAAAAAAAAAAAAATGTTCTTATTATTTTAAATTGTGTATGTGAGTGTACATGGCACACGTGCAGTTTCCTACAGATGCCAGAAGAGGGTGTGGGATACCAGAGCAAGATGTGGGTACCGAGAGCCAAATTAGAATTCCTTAAAAGAACAGTAAGTGTTCTTAATTATGGGGTCATCATCTCTCCAGCCTTCTTTTCCTATATGTTAACTGTCAATTTTCTGTGCATTTTATTTAAAATGACCCTCTTGGAGACACCATATAGTTGAGCCACATTTTTCAACTAAGTTGATAATCTTTCTTCTGACTTACAGGTCTACATTTAAATGGCATACACATTTTAACTGTATGTCATTTTCCCCCTATGGTTGTATTATAATATCTACATTGTTAGTCTTGCTTTTTCCATTTATTCTTTGTTCCACTATAACTTTAAAAAATTTGTCCAGCTGTTTCTGAATCTTCTTAGAATCCCCCATGACAGTGCCCCTTACCAGCAGAAAGTAGTTTGGAAAAAACGACGCCCAAATTCCCAAATATTGTCTATAAATGTTTTCATTTAAATGGATTTGGTTATATAAAATAAATAAAAAAATAAACAAAAAAATTATTTTTGTGACTCTACTTCTTTTATAGGTATGTTTATACTTTAAAAAAATCTATTTTAGCAATTATCTTATGATTTACAGTTTCTTTATTCATGCTGTTCTTTTTATTGTTGTTTTTGTTTGGTTTTCAAGACAGGGTTTCTCTGTGTAGCCCTGGCTGTCCTGGAACTTGCTTTGTAGACCAGCATGGCCTTGAATTCACACGAACTCCACCTGCCTCTGCCTCCCTAATGCTGGAATTAAAGATGTGTACCACTACCCAGCTGCTGTGTTCTTCAAATAATAACA
Organism: Phodopus roborovskii; assembly: GCF_943737965.1. Classification (NCBI taxonomy): domain Eukaryota; kingdom Metazoa; phylum Chordata; class Mammalia; order Rodentia; family Cricetidae; genus Phodopus; species Phodopus roborovskii. Next base: position 17,596,253 of record NW_026126511.1, read on the forward strand.
CACAACTTGATGCACAGTATTAGAACCTTACAATATTATCCAAGTATTTTCTCCATTCTTTGTACAGTGAAGAAAATATTTTTATATATGGCATAAATTTTCAATATTTGGTTACTGTGTTTATTTAGACAATTCAGGCTTCATTTTTTGTTTTTGGAGCTAATGTCTCACTATGAAGTCCTAGATGACATCATATGTGAGATCCTCCTGTCTCAGCTCCTAACCGCTGGGATACCAGTGATTACCACTGTGCCCAGCTACACAATTACCTTTCAGTGCAATTAAAAGTAAAAAAAAAAAAAAAAAATGTAGCTGGAAAGACAGCTCAGGTGTTAATACTTACTTGTTCTTGTTCATTCTCAGCACCCATGTCAGACAGCTCAGTCACCTCAATTCTAGTTCCAGTGGGACCTGATGCCTTGGTTTCTTTTCTGCTAGTACCTGCAATCATGCATGCACGCACACGCATGTTTGTGTGCAACACACACACACACACACACACACACACACACACACACACACACGGTTAACAATAATTCTTTAAAAAACACATTTTTAATTACCTTTACTTGTCCCATCTTCAATTGCTGCATAGGTCCAAATTTCTTCCTGTTATCAACAATGTTTCTGCACGAAGAAATTCTTACATAGTTCTTATAGTGGAAATAAACCGGGAATAAGTTCTCTTCATTTTTGTTGTTATAAAGTTTTGTTTCTCCATTTAAAAAGCTTTCTTTAACCAAATTCTTTCAGTACTTTAAAAATAGTACCTTACTGTGTTCTAACTTGCGTACTTTCTGATGACAAATCTGCCATAATTCTTTGCTTATCGGCATCTAATATTCCTGTTTCTTCTGGGTCCTCTGAGTAGACTGAACATTTTTCACTTATCTTTTGTTTTCCTAAGTATGAATATATGAGTATCTGATATCTGGGAGGATGCCTCATGACAGGAATATTTATTCTACAGTCTGTAAAGTTCTTATGTGGTGTGATGTCTTCAGTTATTTTTGAAAAAAACAGTTAACCATCGATTCTTCCGGTGTATTATATCCAAAGTCCTCACTTACCCATTGTCTCCCTCTTACCTCTCTGCCTGTCTCCAGGATTCCACTTCCACATATTAACCATTAGAGACTGTGCACAGCTCCGAGATGCTCTTCTGTTTTCTCGTGCGCAACAGACTTTTTTTTTTGTAGGTGAAGTTACTTAAGTAACTTTTAGTGATTTGTTATGAAGTTCACTGAACCTTTTCTCAAATGTGTGCGAATTCACACATATGCATCATCATGGCAGGACTTAAGAAAACCTTGGTCATTGGTCCACATCTTTCACCTGGTCTGAGGTGGTCTCTTATTATTTTCTGTTCCATACACCATGCTAGGGGCTCATGAGCTTCCAAAGATTCCCCTGTGTCTGCTTCCCATCTCACCAAGGAACACTGGGATTGTAGACTTGTGATGCACAGCTGGCTTTTCCGTGGGTTCTGTGGAGCTCAGGCTTGCAGAGCAATCACTTTACCCACTGAGCTATCTCCCCAGGCCAAGTGCCATGAGTCTTGTTTTTTTTTTTTTTTTTTTTTCCTCCTCAGTTTTTCTGATTCTACTGTAAATTGTTAAAGGCATTCTTCACCTGTGGCCCTTATTTTTGATACTAGCAAGTCCACTTAATTGTCTCTTATAATTTCCAACTCTGCTCACAATCTCCACTGCTGATATATGTTGCCCATCTTGTCCACTTTAACTTTTAATGCCATTATTATACATTCTTTGACAGCTCCAACATCTACATTTTATCTAAGCTTCATTCTGCTGACTGTTTTGTCTCCTAACAGTGTTGATATACCTTTTCTTTTCCATGCAATTTTTGATCAAATTATGTATGAGAGACAGAGGTAAGTTGTATCTACATTTCGGAATGGGCATGCACCATCAAGATGTCAGTGTCTAAGGAAAGAGTCTTCTAATCCACCCAGAGGTTGAGCTTTCTTTCTAGCTTTGTTTTCGGTAAAGTTGCCCTCAGTACAACAGTGGGTTAAAACCCAGCATTCCCATTGTGCTGCGTTAGTGGAGTCTATTTTTCAGTTCTTGCTCCATGAAAAGCTTTACCTTTGCCCAGAGCTTGTGCCTGAGGTCTTTCTTCAAGCTATCCCCTCATCCTGACATTAGAACTTCTGGTGCTTTCATTGTTCCCGTTCAACGTCTGTCATTGGTAGTTCCTCAGTCCTACTGTACATCAAGCACAGGGTTCCTCAAATAGTAGGATCTCCACAACGTTTTCCAACACAATATGTTAGTCTTTAAAGAGCTCTATCATAGAAATGATGCACGTTGAAGACATTGCACTTTTAGAGTATCCTAGTTTTCTGTAACTATAAACATGTCCTAATGAACACACAGATGTCCTTATACAATGATCAGGCAGCAGTAGCCAGAGTTTACATTCAATAGCACATACCAAATGTCCTAAGCTACAAAGGTTACGTATTCCCACAACAACCCCACCAGCCAGAAATTACAATTGTTTCTAAACATGAAGATATAGTGTTTTTGCCTAAACATTGTCATAATATTAATGTAGGATTTTAGCTCTCTTTCTGCACATATTCCTCAGTGTAAGCTTATGTGACAGAAGAAGGAGTGGGGGGAAAGTCATAACCCGGCACAATATGTGTGACTAACGTTCTACAGCATTAAAACATATACTATTAACCTGCCTTCTTACCCATAATGTAACAACAGGTTAAATAGCCCGTATCCGTATCCAAAAGTGTTTCCAATTCCAGAGCTTTTGGATTTGAAACTGTACCTGGTTAGAACCCCACTTCAGATTCTGAACTTGGATTAGGATGTTCAATGTGTATTCAAATGTCTCTTATTCAGGCTCTTACTGCCTCTAATAGCAGCCTTATGGGCTTAATTAACTTTTTTGTTTATTTTATTTTTTGAGACAGGGTTTCTCTGTACAGCCCTAGGTGTCCTGGAACTGACTCTGTAGACCAGGCTGACCTCAGGGATCCTGTCTCTGCTTCCTGAGTGCAGGGATTAAAAGTATGCATTTCCATGCTTGGCTAATAAATAAACGTTTGAACATGTACATATTGGAGCAGTAACTCTAACTTTTCACTCTATTTATAGTTGCTTATAGCTCATGATAATCTCTCTCTTATAAGCAACTATCAAATTAAAAGTACTAACAGCAGCAGTGTTTGCTGCTGAATTAATAGAATTCTACGTCCCATGGCAGACTACATTGGTATCTCAATAGTACGATGAGACTTTTCTATACCACTATACACAGAACATGCAAGGATATTGTATACTTCAAGGATATTACACTTTGATTCCAGATTACTGTAATAAAGTGAAAATAAGAAGTCATGCAATTTTTTATTGTTCAGTACATGTAAAGTCATGTTTTTACTAGCTACAGTCTATTAAGTATACAACAGCATTATGGCTAAAAGTATCATACATAGATCTTAATGCTAACAATAATCTGAACTGTTGAGAAATGATGCTGTCAGACACAAACCTTTAATTAGTTAAGACACAAACAAACAAACACTAAGGCAAGAGAAATAAGGTAAAACCTGTATACATATGTCTTAACCATAGTTCTCCAGGAAACACTTCCTAGAAACCCAGAGACATTATAAAGATAAAATAAAATGTGCTACTCTCTCAACAGAATTGCATTAAAGACACTGATTTAAAAAAATAAAAAACTAAACATTCTGATTCTTACTTAAACTCAAAGAAGAAAAAAAGAAAGAAGAAGGGTAATGATGATGGCTATAATTACTCTAATTCTGGCTAATCTAGGAACAATGATTTACCTGGCAGCGACTATTACTTAATTCTGGGTAATATAAGAACAAGGTTATCTGGGGCAAATCCCAACACTGGCTCTTTAACACCTGGCTTCGCCATCACTCTCCTCTGTAATATGGACAACTAGCTCACTTCATCAATGCCAACAATTTATGAGTCACAGATGCATCTGCTGCCAGTTCTGCCTGCTCTTCCCAAACACAGTTCTAATTTCCTTCTGATTGTCCAATATATATCTGCAGAGAGGACATAAATAAAAGCATAAATCCCTGGACCTTAAAGGGAAAACTCCCTTTAACATATGAGATGCACACACTCTATGCATTTACCAAAAAAAAAAAAAAAAAAAAAAAAATGTATTCTTTTGATAGTTTAAAACTAAGCAATTAGAACTACTATAAAGGTGAAAATGAAATTATCCAGAACTTTAAAAAGGGAGCAGAGGACCTGCCTAAAAGTACTTCCCTGTTAAAAACCAAATGCCTGATAGATGACATCTAAATTATTATAAAATGCTACAATATAATAAGTATATTTTGGCTTACAGCCAAAACATTTTGGTCATTTAAACTTGTCATTAATCTATATTATATTATGTTATTTCACAAATATGAAAGTTACTTAAATACTGTATTCCAAAACACATATAACATGAATACCAAAGGACTACAGTAAGATTTCATGGTAACTTTGGTGAGAGGTGGGAGTGGAGGGGAGTTTGAGACGGGGTCTCGCTACATGCCTGGCTGGCCTCAAGTTCCTGTCTCAGTCTCGTGTGTGCTGCACATTTACTCCGCAGAGGACTTGATTCCCAGTACTCACATGGCAGCATGTACCATCCATAACTCTAGCTCTGGGCACCCAATGCCCCTTTCTGACCTCCGCAGGTCCCAAGCATGCATGTGGTTCCCAGACATACATACAAACAAAACATTTATACACATTAAACAGAATAAAGAAATCTAATTTTACTCCTTATTTGCTTTTCTTTTTGGTACTGGAGGCTGAACTGAAACCCTCACTGGACAAGCTCTACCACTGTGTTACATTCCCAACACTGACTGTTATGATTTTTATTTATTTTCAGAGAAGTCTTAACAGAAACTAACTAGCTCTTCAGAAAGGAGTGGTTACATATTGGAAATAAATACCATAAACTGAACAAAGCATAATAATTATTTTAAAAAAAATAATTTTAGTTTCTTATATCATGTTTATGACTCACTAATAAACTATTAATAAACTGTTCTTTTAATAGCAGAACTATCACTGAGTCTTAAAAAACAGTACCTGGGGGGAAAAAAACCCCAAAACTTCTTTATGGATGTTGAATACAGTAAAAAAAGATTATATGTTTCTAAAGACACATATGTGTCTGTGTGGACATATGTTCATAGAAAGCTTCTAGACCTTAAAATCAAAATTGTAATTTAACTCTAAATGAATTCCTGCAAATTTTAGGTTAGATTTCAGCACAATACACTGGATTAGAGGAATAGAAAAGTCAGGTCAGATACATGCAAAAGAAAAAACTTATCCCTGTTCAGTTGGCAAAGAAGTGAAATGAAGCATGGCTAGACACAGAATGCAAACTAGCACTGCAGACTCCACAGGCAATGTGCACAGCGCGCCTTCCTTCAGCACGCCAGCGCGCCCACAGCCTCCAGACATTCCTTGACACTCACTCACCCACGCGGGTCAAACAATGGTGTCTGCACTTCGGTTTGTAATGTTTAATGTGACGTGGAATTTGCACCTGTCAAGCTACCTAAAATTAAGTCTCAGAAACTCTTTTCCTACAATTTGAGGGTAGCCCCAAATATACAAATTCCTCTATCCTACGACTGCCCTGTGTTCTGTAAAGTCAGAGTGCAGGAAGGGTAACCCTTGCCATCTCCGTGGGTGTCAGCCAGTCTGTTTTTACACCTAAGGCAGTTTTAGATGGGGAAGCACACCCAGTTAGATCTAAAGGGGAACTGCTGACTTCAGTGGAGATGGATCTCTTACAGGAATAGCTTCGCGTTCCCATTTCTGAGACTGGAAAAGGAGAGCGAAGCACAAGAGGGGCCAGAGGAGCGTGCAGACTCCATTCGGGCTGCAGGGACAGGAAACAGAGAGGGAGAGACCACGCGGTGGCATGGGGGCGAGGCTGCCCGTCCAGAGTTTCTCGGAGGGAAGAACACAATGAAACGAAACGGCCTCCAAAAACTTCAAGCCTTGTCAAAATAAGGAAAACAGGTTGTGGGAAGTAAAGTAAAATTTAAAAACGAGCAGAGTACGGATATTCAAGGAGGTCAAGAGGGTTTCAGGAATGCGGGAGCTGGTGATATTTTGTTCATGCTGTAACAAAGAAAGCTTGCCTGAAGATCACTAGAGGCCAGGCAGTGGTGGCGCACACCTTTAATCCCAGCACTGGGGAGAAGAGGCAGGTAGATCTCTGTGAGTTCAAGGCCACCCTGGGCTACACAGGATTACATCTCTTTAAAAGAGAAAAGGGCAGTTTGAGGGTTCCTAGGACAGTCTGAGGGAGGCAGTCTGGGGTTGCGGTCTAAGAGCAGGGCTGCCCCTTCTTCGGTCTCAGGAACGGGTGAAAGCTAATGGCTGGCTGCTTTGCTTCTCTATTTTTCAGCATCCCCCACACCCACCCCAGTATCTGACTCTGAGTTTTTATTACTAAGAACGATTAGAATTTGTGCTACAGAGTTACCCAAGGGTCTTGAGCCACCTGACATGGGTACTGGGAACCAAACTATTTACACACCTTAACTACATTTTGCTGTTTCCGTCTGTCTCTTTTAAGGTAATCAGGAATTTAAATTCTACATATGAACTAAACTAATAGCCCTTTCTTTCACAGCAGAGGACAGAAGACAAAAAAGTCCTCAGAGGGTTATAGATGAGAGTGAGCACTTCACCTTAGGTGTGCAGGGATTGGTTTGGGCTAAATGGAAAGATTTCTGCTATGTTTACAGAGTGCAAGGAAAGAATCGACTTCAAAAAAGATGGCCTGTGACCTCCACACACATGACCTGGTATTCACTCACAGGCATGCAGGTCCACACAAAATAAAAATAATAAGATATTATAAAAAACAGCACACACCTTTAGTCCCAGCACTTGGGAGGCAGAGGCAGGAGGATCTCTGTGAATTTAAGGCCAGCCTGGTCTATAAAGTGAGTTCCAGGACAGTCTCCAAAGTTACAGAGAAACCTGTCTTGAAATCCCCCTTCCAAAACAAAACAAACAAACAAACAAACAAACAAAAAAGATATTTTAAAATCATAATCATCTTTACCAGTCTGCAATGAAGCTTGCAATGAAGCCATAAACTCTATCTACACAATTAATAAAGATACAACCTTAATAATGTCTCCTACATTGACAATATGCACTGGCTAAGTAAAAAACCAACTAGATTCTAATTGGGTATGTTTGTCTGCCTCTCACGAAAATACACGCACGCGCACACACACACACACACACACACACACACACACACACACACAAAAAGAGCTATGTTGCTATGAACTCCATCCATCTATTGATTTAACCAATCAAGAATTGAAAATTCTATTATATATTCTTTTCTTAATATTTCCTAACATCTAATATCTATTAATAAGTAATCTACAGATGGTTTTAAGTATACAAGAGGATATACAGTGTGGGTTTTTTCTTCAGTGACAAGAGGTCATTATCATATAATTACTAGGGGCTATTAGTATGATCATATTGTAATGTACAAATCAACCTCACAAACCAAGGAAATGAACTCATATACAAATGTTAACTATGCTCTAGTGAAAACATTACTGTACAAATCCCCCCCGTCAAAACAGAAGAAGAAGAAGAAGAAGAAGAAGAAGAAAAAAGAAAACCAAAAAACCCAAGACTTTTGTCTCTTGGTTTTTGTTTCATGGTGTATCCCTACTAGTCTGGAGCTTGCTATATAGACCTGGCTGGGTCAGAACTCTCGGAGATTCCCCTGCCTCTACTACCCTAGGTGCTGAGATTAAAGGTGAATGTGTGACTCTATGTATCTGCACCATCTACACATAGGTACCCACATAGGGTAGAAGTGGGCATCGGACCACCTGGAACTGTAGTGACAGTCAGCTGTGAGCTAGCTGGTATGGGTCTGAAACGGAAGAACAGTAAGTGCTCTTAACTACTGAGCCACAGTCCTAGCCTGTGAGAAGTTTTCACACCACTAAAGGCATTTCAAACCTAATACCGGAAAAGTGAATATGTACTGAGCCTGTGTGCAAAGAAACAGTTCTGAATAATTTAAAATGTACAAATAAACCAGACATCAATCCTACACCTAAGAACCACAACAAAAGATAAAATTCCCTACCACATAAGCTAAGGTATCATCTATTTATAGGAGGCATTTTATATACTACTAAAGTAGAAATGATAGCAAGTAAATTATGACAACAGTTCAAACAGGTCCTAATTCTAGAATTATTAGAATGTAGGAAAATGTACATCTTTGTTTGGACAGGATCTCACTATGCAGCCTAGGTGAGCCTGCAACTCAATGTGTAGATCAAGTTATCTCAAATTTCTGTTCCTCCTGCCTCAGCTGTCAAAGTGCTAAAATTGTAAGCTAAAATTATACCACCATATTTGGCTTGGAAAAAATACATTTTAAATAGCTTTTAAAAATATAAAAATAAATTAATGCAAACACTAAAGTTACATGAAAGAGTGTACAGCATAGATAAATTATATCCAGGTTATAATTAGTGCTTTATGTAAAGGGTCACACTGATGCTAATTTGAAGGCTAAGCAGAAATCAGAAATGCATATGCTGAGAGAAGGACTATTTTCATAAAGAGAAATTATAGAGGAAAAAAATAGCAATAAAATAAGAGATTGGTAGAGAGAAATATTTTCAGAGAAACAGCCATAGCAGTGAGGGTTTGGAGAAGCTGTGAAGAGGTAGGAATTGAAAGGGGAGGAATGGTCCTGGAGCTGGGTTTTTTTTTTTTTTTTTTTTTGTTGTTGTTGTTGTTTTTCAACACAGTAAGTCTTAGAGTCATAATGCACATGAATGAGAGGGCTCTAACAGTGACTCCAACTGTGAGAGATGACAGAGTGGTAAAAGAGATTAACTTCATTGGGAGTAAGGCCGGCAAACACCCTCTAGAAATGCTCATTCTTTCCACTCCACTTTGAGAATCACTGCAGTAGGAAAACAAAAGTTGGAGTCACCAGTTGAATTAGATTCAGGAAATGTAATGGGATTAAAACTGTAGGAAAATGAAGGGCAGAAATGAAGGTACAGATAATAACCTCAAACAAAGACAGCATTCTAAAATGTCAGTGGGCCATTCCCGTGACAGCCAACTGGCATTCAAGATCACAAAGGATGACGAAGTTTCAGTCTGAACAGAAAGAGATGTGACTATCACTCAAGCAGTAAAGCCATAACTCGGATGAGGATCCCCAGAGTACTCAAAGAAGGCACCACGAATACTCTGCAAGTGAAATAATCTTACACCGGTCCACCTCATCAGCAGCAACACTGCAACCCAAACTTCTTAGCATCACAAGCACGTAAACAGCAGGAGCACTGAACTATTTTCAGAGCTACCTGCTGTTTGTAAAAGTCAAGTCTACAACTTTGAAAGGAGAGGCTGAGAGCAGCTTAGAAGGGACAATCACAAGGACACTTAGTGTTTCAATTAGTGAGACACCCACAGTCACACAGTCTGAAAGAAGAATTAAAGCTGTATCATAATATCAAAGTATTCTTACCTTTAAAAGGGTTTAATAATAATCTAAAGCCAACTTCTTAATTATGCAGTTTTTCCAAGTATTTTTAAAGCCAATACGCGATATGATCCTATATGTGAAAATGTGACTTTTCCTGGTTTTCTTATTAATATAAACTAATGTATAAAAGAATGGGTTTCATTATGACATTTTTAGCAATAGTACTTCATACTTTATCACATTCTCCTTCACTGCCCTCTTTTGCCCCCAGACCTTTTCCCTTCCACTGGTTCCAAAATAATCACCCTCTGAAAGGTGCGATTTCAAGTCACACACGAAGGAAATGTACAGTTTCCCGGTGCTGTAAATATACCAACCAAATTAACAAAATTCTGTTCATTCTGACTGAGTATTTTCTGACAAAGTTCCTTTGAGAGTAAGGGCTTGAGACAAGTGGAGGGAAGGGATGGGTGACAGAAATGAATAAAGTCAACAGAGGAGGGGGCAAGGGAAGGGTCAGAAGTGACCCCAGCACAATTTCCTGTAGCATAAACGTGAAGATCAGTCTGGTGGCTCAGACAGGGTCACTGAGCAACACCTCTTTTCTTTCTTTCTGGAAGCTAGGCATGACAGTGATGCCCAAAAATCATACAGGCTAAAATCTGGATGTGTGTGGAAGTCACCAGAATCTGAGAGGGAAGAAACAGGCTGCTTGTTAAATAAAGCAAAGAATACACAATCTGCAACCTGGGAAAGGATCCATTAGCAACCTGGGAAAATATTCCTTTTGCTATCACTCTGACTGCTGCAGTTGCATAAGCAAATTCTAAGGAAAAACCAAAATAGTCAAAACCTTTTGCGAAGCCAGGGGACCTACAATATAAGGTCAAATTTACACACAGAAACATTTTTAAAAGAAATGTGAAATACCTCAGTCTGACCTTCATGTGCACTGGTCTCATGAGTAACCCGAATAGCCTGTAATAAGAACATAATCTATTTACAATAAATAAATAAAACAACTATATCCAACTTTTAAGTGAAAACACTAACAAAGCACAGTTTTTACCATCTAAACTCCTGTAATGAGGCAGGAAACTGGAAGAACTTTAGGAGCAGTTTAGCACTGAACCTTTCCAAAGTGTATCTAGGTAAGCAAATGAGCCTCTGTCCTCTCTACCCGCAAATGGCTTAAGCTTTAGGAAGCCAACTACCTGGCACTTTCTAATTTGCATGGTGCAAGTAGAGGGTCATTTAGCTTCCTTAACACTTTATTCCCTTGAGACTGGAATAAAGTGAGCAGCTCGCAGACAGAAACTGAAGAAGTTTGTCTCATCTCTCTCTCCTGGGTGCATGCTCCTGCAGCTCTGGCTCAATGTATGCTTAGTCATGCATTTCAGTAGGCAATTTAGAAACGTGGTGCAAAAGGCATGCGTTTATAAGAAGCAAGAGAATTCAGTTATCTGAACTTCAAAATGCTCCAATCATACCCGTTATTATCAAAGGTGGAGAGAAATAGGCACAGTGGAAAATCAGGGGTGAAAGTGTTACTGTTACATATAGCAATCTGGTGGTAAGTATTAAAGCCGTAAAGACATGCAAACCGATCAGCAGTTTCTCCTCTAGGAGTTACTATGTTGATATATGTAATGTGTGTAATTATATGAAATTAAGGATGGTTCTAAAACCTCAGACACAGTAATTTACATTTGTAATAATTTTAAGTAGTGAAAAAGAAGGAAAACAGATTTCTAACATCATTTTACTGGTTAAATATAATATACAACGGAAAGCTACTCAGCCATTAGAATAATAATGTTAAATATATACTTACTGGTGTTAATACGCTTGTGATAAGTGAAAAAAGCAAGTTATAAAACAGTATTACAGTGTGATCAAGTTTTTAAAAATATTGTGTACATACATACATGCTCCCTATAAAAATATCAGTGGTAGCTAGCCTTCATTCATGGAATTATTGGCAACTGTCATGTTATTTTACTTTTATGAAAAATAAGGATTTCTTATGAAATTTCCAGGTTTATAAAACTTAAAGTAACTAAAGTATTTTGAAAGGCTAAGCACTAAAATACACGTACATCATATTGTTTTTCTAATTTCAAAGAAAAACATCTATTGATATTACTAACAGCAAATAAGAATTTTAAAATTAACCACCATTTCAAACTGCATTAGAGAATACAGCTATTAATTTGCAAACTCTATAAATTTGTTCATTCTGCCCTGGACACAGAGCTGTCAACTGAAAAACATTATAGATAGCTCATATACAGTACCTGAAAAAAAAAAAAAAAACAATTCCCTTGTAATGGATCTGACAAATGATGTTTCCCCAAACTACAGTTTTAAGACAAACCACTAAGCAGAGCCCACAATCCTGTAACACAGCCCATGGATGGGGGCAAAACAGAAACAAGGTACTGACGTCATAGTTCTCCAGGTACTTGGCTCTTTCTTCGGGGCTCATTGACACGGACTCCTCCAGGAATTTTTTCAGTGTTGATCCAGATTCTGAAAATGTCAAAAATGAGTAAAAAGTTGTTTATTACAAAGAAAGAAAGAAAGAAAGAAAGAAAACTAATAACAAAAGCAGTATAGTATTTTCTTAGGTAAAAATCCTTTAACTGATAAGAAAGTTGAGGATTTAATACTCCTGGGATAAATAACTAAGTCAAATGTTTTCTGCTGAGCCTGCTCATCAACCATATGAAAAAAACAGGAAGGATTAACATCTTGCCTGGCTCTGCACACATCCCATAACAAAAGAAGAGATGCATGGCTTTATAGTTTGAGAGACTTAGAGCACCCCCTACTGTACAATAAGTTAACACAGCTGGAGGAAAAACTGGAACAGAGACTGACTTACCAAAGTGCATTTTGTCTTTGTTGTTTGCAATGGCATGGATGAGTCCAATTGTCCCACAGGCATTGCTGATGGTTTGCTTAATGAAATACACTGACGATGTAACATCTTGTCCTTGAGATTTTATTTTTTCTTCCTCTTCTGTCCTGAACACTTCATACTATTGGGAAAAAAAATCAACAGTCCACATGCAAAAACTACACACTAAAAAGAGCACTCAAGTCTGTAAAGGAAAGGCTATGAGATGAGGAGACTTAGATTAAAATAAGACAAGATTTAAAGTAAGATCATCAGTTTGTAAAGCAATGAGAAAATGGACAGCCTCCCATTATATATTTTACTCATTGCTTGCTTTCAGACAAGGGTTTCCCTGTGTTGTCCAGGTCAATCTAGAACTTCTGAACTCAAATGATTCTCCTGCCACAGCCTTTCGAGGAGCATGGACTGCAGGCATCATCCATGGCACTCAGCTTCATACGCCACTGTTAAAAGTAGTCATTGTTACCACCACACTAGGAGTCACACAGCCATTTCTAACACTTTCAATGTTCACAACACCTAACAAACAATTACCTTTGCAATAGCTTGTTTTAAAACATAATCTTACAATGTACGATTGCGATGGGAGTGTAATTCCACGGTTGTGCTGATCTGGCATGCATGAAGCCATATGTTCAATCCCCAGCAACACAGACACAGACACACACACTGAATAAAACAAAAAACTAAGTACATCCACACATTTTATGTTAAAAACTGAGTGAGAAGGAGAGAGAAAAGCAGGAGGAGGAGGAGTGCTTCTGTTACCTGAGCTTCTACAATTTTGAGAGTTCAAGAGAGGAGAGGGAAGTAAACTACAGACCACACTGCAAAACCTGCCTCTCCTGTTTTCATTAGATGAAATCTGATTAATGTACTGATATGGCCATCTGTCTATAAGTGAGAAGTTAGAGACTCTGATGCCTACAGTAAAGGCAAAAGTTTTATCATTTGGTCTTCTACAGGGCCTTTTTCTGATCCGCATTATAAAGGGTACCAATGACATCTATAGAAAATCCAGAGTTTAAAATGTGAATTTTGGGCCTGGAGAGATGGCTCAGGAGTCCCAGCGCCCTCTTCTGGCTTCCTTGGGCACTGCACACAAATGTATACAGGCAAAACAGACACATAAAATAAAAATAAACCTAAAAAGAATAAACATTATTACATCCTACATTAAAGTAAAGCTGAGACGATCAACTATTATCTCCTAAGAGAAAAAAGCTGAAGGTAAAAGACCAACACAGAACTTTATCATCAATCTATAATCTAAACCTTTTATTTTTGATAGGACATTAAGATTCCCTCGCTTCTTAGTTTGCTGATTATGTGCAACAATGGCATTATCTGTTTTCAAAGGCTACTTTTACTCAGTTATGAAACCCCACATTCATCTGAAGCTACGCGTCTCGCTTTACAGTTACCTTTTCTGTAATAGGGAAAAGGAGTAACACTGCGCACACCGGTCGTGGTACCATGCTGAGAAGTTCAGGCTCCATCCCGTACACATCAACAAACTGCCAGTTAGGATGCAGGCCCAACTGTCTGAGGAACTAGTAAAAGAAAAAGCAGCAAAAGTTAAGTGGTAAAGGAAAGCCTGTGAAATGTTAACAGGGAAGTGACCCACAAGCGTGTGTACCACATACCTAGTATACAGAAAGAACTGAGATCAAATACTACTACTGATGTTCAGTAAGAATAAAGAAGGCAGCACTATCAACCCACAGAATGTGTACTGTAAATACATATAATCCTTATTTGTCAAGTATACCATAATCTGAGAGGTGAAAAAACACAACAAAGCAAGTCTACAATGAATAGGGTAGGACAAGAGCAAGTTATATCACATAACAGTTAAAAATCATAACATATTCAACAAATCTGTTCTCAAAATCTATTACTTAAGAATTGACTATGTTAGCCAGGACTTAAGAAAAAACAAGTTACCTTAAAAACTTGTTTCCAGCCTTTACTCCATCAATTAAACAATGAATTATTTTAGTACATCAACAGTTTATCCTGATACCCCAAAATAACTCCTGGAGTTTAAAGATAGAGAGCTAAGTAAGCATTTTATCAACAAGCAAAATGTAACATTGTGCACAGGAATGCATGCAGGCAAGCACTTGTAAAATGAATAAATATGCAGCTAAGGCTCTCTCTTAGGAAAAATGCATGGCATGTATCACATTCTCCTCTCCATCAAGCAGCATGGTCTACAACTACAGACAGCAAGGGTCTCCCCAAGCACCACATTACTAATGATTTCAGGGTTAGTAAAGTTCACAGGCGTATTTGAAAATATTTCCCTTTTTCGTCTTCATTCCCTCATTTACTGTTCTAGACCAGTCTTAATATTCAATCCTACTTAGAAACAGAAAACAAAGGAAGAAAGAAAGGAAAAAAGAAAGAAAAAAGTTTGTTTTGTTTTGGTTTTTGAAGACACGGCTTCTTTGTATTGTTTTGGAACCTGTTCTGGAACTAGCTCTGTAGACCAAGCTGGCCTCGAACTCACAGAGATCCACCTGCCCCTGCCTCCCGAGTGCTGGGATTAAAGATGTGTGCCACCAAACCCTGGCAAGAAAGGATTTTATTTTATTTTTTTTTTTTTAAGGCTCAGCATTAAGGTAAGAAATTCTCATCTTTTTCCCATTGCTAAAGGCTGTACCTGGCCAAACCAGGTACTGTTGAATGGAAATGGATACACTTTATTAGATAACCTTGCCATCTATATGTCTGCACATGACTTAAGCTTGTTTAAGCTGAGCATTCAATGCATTCGCCTTTTCCTGCCAGTTAAAGAAAATTGGGACACTGAGCTCCTTATCTACACTACATTCTTACATTCGTTAAATCAACTCAGCACATTACCCTGACAGGACCCTGACATCTCTGAAGCAGACAAGCATGGAGAGCTCAGCAAACCAGGGACTCCACTTGGTGTGGGCTCTGTGCACCCTCTTCTGATAACAAACCCGGCAACCTGAGACCCTTACCATGTGTACTATACACATACTCCATTCTTTTGAACAATGTACCTAACAACCTGTTAGCATGCACAGCTCACACTAAAGAATGGAAAGGCCTACCCAGTCTGAACTGGTTTTGAGTACATGTGCAGTAAAGCAAACTGCGTCACTGAAAATATTTTATGTGAAAAAAGAGATTTACTTCACTACAGGCTCAATATGCACCAAGTACAAGTTATCAAAGGGAGACACAATGCTGGTCTGCTCAGAAGAAACGTCATTTAGGACAATATAGCAAAGCCCACCACACCAAGCAAAGATGGTAGGTATAGCATGGGTTATGGGAGAGTATGAAAGATACAGATTGTGGATTTTGAACAGCATTCCAACAGCAAGAACAGGACCCCAAAGACAACGACCATAGAGAGTAAGATTTAGAGAGACATCCGACCCCAACACCTTAATATTTTCATTGCACTTATAACTGCTAGAGATTTATTTGCCTCGTTTTACTTTGTCTCCCCACTGGGGGAAAAAAAAAACAAAAACAGAAAAACAAGAATATTTTAATCACCAAAACATAACTAGTTCCTATTCAGACAACTGGTAATGCAAAAAGAAAGTAAATGCATTTTATAATTTATGAAAGTCATATAGGAATGAGGTTCTATATCACCTGAATCACAGACTTTAAGAGTTCAGTTATATAAACTTATTTACTGGTTACTTAAAACAATAAATAGTATCATTTAAAAAATTTTTAAAATCACTTGATAAAGCTAATTACACTGACTGATTCTGAATGGTAAATCGCTCTTCTACATAAGAAAAAGCTGCTCTTGGTTATGTTCTTATGTTTTTATAGCTCTATTGTTGAAGGCTTTTGTAGACATCTTCACAAGAGATAACAGCCCACAGTTTTTCTTATGGTTTGCCTAGTTTGGGCCCCAGAGTTCATAGTGGCCATATGTTTGTTCCTTTATGTTTATATAGAATTAGTATTACTTCTTTACATGATCATCTCAAGAAATGCTTTAAAAAATTACTTGGGGAAATTGAACATTAATTCGTAATAAAAAATCTTTATAAATTTGGAAGAAGTGGGAACAACCTTAGTCTCAGAAAAAGCCTCATGGAAATACCTATAGCTGCCACTGTTTAGAATGAATGGGTAAATGCTTCCTCAACTAAGATTGGAAACAAGATGCCTCAGATTCATATGTAAGATATTTCCAAGTGCAATAAGACAAGAAAAAGAACCAGAGGTGTTTAGAATAGGAATAAGCGTCGGACTGCATAGAACACAACTGTCTGTGTAGAAAATCCTCAAAGAACCTACAAAAAGGGAGAAGTGTGCTGCAGCTAACACATGGATTTAGCAAGGTAAAGGATATTTTTAAATTAGATTCTATACATAGCAAAGAACTCAAACATTAAAATGTAAAACAATACCATTTACAAGAGAAACACAAATCTGCAAGTACCTAACAAGATCTTCCAAGAGCTATGTGCTCAAACACTGATGAAAGAAATCAAAGGCCTAAGTAAATGATACATTCCTCAAAACACATCTATCCACATGACACATTCGCCATTATTTGACAGGTAAAGTAATTAGAAGAGCCTAAACAACTCTGAAAGGTACAATGTTGGATTCATACTATTTGAGCACTTAGCAAGCTACAATAATTAGGATGACGGTGGTAAAGAGAGACAGAGCAATATTTACTTATCGGTAAAGTGTAAAAATAACTGTGGATTACAACTGGAATAATCACTTCTTTCTATTCACAGAAGTCGCAAATTCTGATTTCTTCAGACCTACGCTTCTTCTCTTGACTAAGAAAATAAAATGTGTTAGCAAAAGAGATGGGCAAATCCCAAAGGGGTGAGAACAAAAGAAAGGTGACATTCTCAGGAAAAGGTACTATGAGCGGTGATATACGGTAAGTGCACAGCCACATCGCACAGCCACCTTACTAAGGAGGTGAAAACTGAGAAGTAACGAAAGCATACAATAAACCCAAATAAGACAGAAGGAGCTGAGCTGGTGAGTAAGGGCTCTTGCCACCATCAAGCATGTGGACTTGTGTTTAATCCCAAGGGCTCACCGGAGGGAAGGAGTAAACTGAATCTAGAATGCTCTACCTTTGAGCCTCCACCTGCACGTCCCCCATCCACATACAAAATAAATAAATGGAATGAAAATGTTTTGAAAAAAGACAAAGATGTTGCTTGGCAGTGGTGGTGCATGCCTTTAAATCCCAGCACTCAGGACACAGAGGCAGGCGGATCTCTGTGAGTTAGAGACCAGCCTGGTCTACAAGAGCTAGTTCCAGGACAGCCTCTAAAACCACAGAGAAATCCTGTCTCCAAAGACCAAGAAAAATAAAAAGACAAAGATGTCACCTTTACCAAAAAAATCTGTGTGCTTTTTATATAAGGGGCTTGCTACAAAAGCTTTGAAAAAAAAAAAAAAAGAAAAACCATTAAAAAACAAAACAAACAAACCCAATAATTGTAGGTGGGGAGCAGGCTTGAGATGCAGTCTCAGCCCAGGTTGGGCTAGAACTCAAAATTCTCCTACCTCAGCCTCCCACACGTTGATATCGCAGGCATATGCCACGATGTTTGGCCTCAAAAAAAATTTTTTTTTAAATAGATGATAAATCTTTATCCTTTGGTGATTGGAAAGAAGATGTAAGGAAAGAACGAAAATTACTTAACAAACTGAGAGAGCATGGTCAAAGGTGAACTAAATGTTGAGAACAGAAAATTACAGGCTAAGACAATACATAGAAATAAAAAAATATATATATAACAACTTTTTTCCCCCTAATTTGGGAGCAGAAAGGCATCCCCTGGCTTGCCATCCCCAGCCCCAATCTTCAGTATCCAAAACAAACTTTAAGAGTAGCAGGTGGCTAACAAATGCATGCCACCGATTAAACTGGGCTTCGCGTGGTACCAAAGGCAACTACTTACTACATGGTCCTCTTTAAAAAAAAAAAAAAAAAAAAGACTGGAAGAGAAAGGGGGCGTGGCAGGGAAGAGAAGCAACTCGATGGGGCAAGAGAAGATTGCTGGAAGGTGATTTCATTGTACAGGTCGGTGGACGGAATTACCAGAACTGGGTGGGCAAGTTTACAGAGCCGGGAGTCAGGAAGTGTTGGCAAATTAGTCACCAGGAAGGGTCAGGGGCCGGGGCAGGGAAGACGATGGAACGCCACAGCGAGGAAGACAAACGGAGAGGCGGGAGGGAAGGTGAAAAACCAAGTGACAGTCAGCCAAGCCTCAGGCCCCAGGGCCCCCCGGGCAGCGCTGCTGACCCGGGTCCGGCGGGGGGCGGCGGCGGGGCGGGGTGGGGGACAGAGGACGGAGCAGGGAGCATCTATCTCCAGGAGCCAGGTGGTGGCCTGGAAGGGGCGGAGCCGCCACAGCCGCAGACCGGGGGGCGGGGGCGTGTGTGTGGGGTGGGGGGGCTGACTCTCCAGGGGTGAGATCCCGCGATCGTCGGGGATGCAGAGGTGAAGGCCAGCGGCGCGGAGGCCGGCGGGGGAGGCAGAGAGGGCTCCGGGGTCCCGGGTGACACACGCCGCACTCACCTGGTTGGTGACCTGAAACGAGACACAAGAGGGTTTAGAGAAGCGCGCGCTAACCGGCGCCGGCCTCCCGACCCGCTCGGCCGCCGGCTGCGGCCCCGCGGCCGCGCTCACCTCGGGGTTGGCCTCCAGCGGCAGCCAGCGTTGACCCTCCATGACTGCTCCGCCGGCCGCTCTCCAGCTCTGACAGCGGCCGCCGCCGCCGCCGCCGCCGCCGCCGCCGCAGCTTCCGCCCCCGCGCGCTCCGGTCGGCGCCATCCAAACGCCACCCCGCGCGGGGGGGGCGCTCAGCGAGGGCGGGCCCACCGCCGCGGACCCTTAGCCTCGTCCCACGGAGGAGCAGTTCGGATGTCGCTGTGCGGAGCAGCGGACAGAGGAGCCGTGAGTAAAAGGAGCTGTTCCCTACGTCACGAGGGAAACAAAGCCAGACCTCAGCAGCGGGCTCCCCTCACACTTGGACTCTCCCGGCCCCCCAGCAGCACCCGAGTTTTACGCATGCGCCACATGCTGGCCTGGGCCGCGTGCTGGCAGGAGCACTCGCCTTCTTGCAATGCCAAACAGAAACTCTAGAGGGCGCGCGTCACAGATTCCCACTCTGAGGGAGGGACGGGTTCGCCAGCCTTCGTGAAGAAGGCAGCCAGGGCAGAGGTTGACTACTTGGATACAGGGTCCTCTTGCTTCTTTGTGAGGATGCTGAAATGATATATATGTTGGTCTTATCCGTTATCGCACTACTGCAGGTACAGATAACAGGCAGGTGATCGATATAGGTGATGGGTAGATAAGATACTCAGTTCTTCTTGACAATAATACAGAAGCCACTAGGAAAGATGAGCCAGACAATATATTGGTACAAACGGGAGGACCTTAAGCAGCATTTTGAATGTCTCTTCTCCATCACACCAAACTCTAGGATGCCAGATGTAGTACGATTTTCATTTTCTTCACATTTTTAGGATTTACCCCCAATGGCCAGTGCATAGCAGATTCTCAAAGACTATTTGAGGAATGGTGCTGGAGAGGTAGCGAAATGGGAGAGAACTTGTCTGGCCTGCACGAAGCCCTGGGTTTCATCTCAGTGTCACAAACGGGAGGGGGAAAGCATGGTCATGTTTGCAGAGACAGCATTTATCAACTCTGTGGGAAATGCAGAAGAGAAACGTTTACACAATTAAGGTAGCATTCGTGGAAACAGAGAGGCAGATGCAGATTACGAAGATTTACCACAAGGAGCAATTCTTTTTTGATATGTAGGAGTCAAAAGTCATGAGAGAATTTTCACCTGCCATATTATTATCCTGTATCCAAGAGAAAGAATTCAGGGAGAGATTAGTTAAGAAGTGGAGGAGATGTTATTATACTGACATTGCCTTTCTTGGGGAATATCCAGCTCTTCCACACATGTTCTGGCTATTTTATAGCTCTATGGCTTTCCCATTCCCTTGACTCCTTGCCACCTACCTGATGACTGGCTGCAGTGCCTTCCCAACCTTGTGACTTGGTAAATCTGGCAATGTCCGGCCAGCTCATGATTGGCAGTTGTACTTGTGTGATCTCTTATGCTTGCTTGTTACATCCTCAGTCTCTGCTGGGACTGGTTGGCATGCCAGGGGAATTTGCCTGACTCCAGACTCCTGATGTTCTACGCTATGCCGCTCCTCTTAACTGTTTGGCTAACATCCTTATCTACCTACCATGAGAATTTCTTCCTAGGTAGACATGAACCATGTTTGTCTCCTTATGCGATCCCAACAGCAAACCAAATACAATCCCACCAAGGTTTACCTTGGGAAGCCAATTAGATGGCTGGGTTTAGCTACAGAGCTTGGAGGAGGAGTTATTGGCAGAAGCATAGTGACCCCAAAGCATCCACACTAGAAAGTTCACCAAGCATGGATGATGGCAAAAATATGTCTTTCATCTTAGCACCCCATAGAACTAAAGACCCCCCCCTCCCCAAAACCCCACAGATATATCATCTGTAATCTAACCGCTCAACTTCCAGATCATTAGGTAAACTTCCAGTGTTGGTGTGGATGTATCTCTGGGTTTGAAGAGCCTTGATCTTCAGACTTGACCAAACGTATGAATGTTTGAGGCACAGATTTTGATCCACTAAGTATAAGATGAACCCCAAGATTCAGTACCATTTCTTCCAGTGTTTGAAAGTCCCACTGTCTACATCCTTTGCAGTATGGCTCTGGAATATTCTTCTCCTAGGGAACAAAGTTCTGTCTGTGTGCCTATTTATGGATTCTGGGTTTTGATAATTTTTTTTTCCTTACAAAGACTTATTTGCAAATTAAACATTAACACCTGCAGTATTTTTGCAGTCAGTCACAGACATGCATGGACCTCCCTCTTCCCTCCCCTATGTGAGTTCCCACTTGTGCTTAGTGGTGCATGCCTGTAACCCTAGCACTGGAGACAAGAGAGAAGAATCGTGGTGAGCACTGTGGTCTTACGACCAACTGAGGCTCCTTAGCGAGTTCCACGTTAGCCCTGGCTATGTAGTGAGACACTGTCAAAGAGAGAGCGGCGAGAAACAGAGAAAAAGAGAGAGGGAGGAAAGCAGAAGAAAGGTGGGTGAGAAGGGAAGAAAGGACAGGGAGCGAAGAAGAGACAAGCCC
Source organism: Phodopus roborovskii (assembly GCF_943737965.1). Lineage (NCBI taxonomy): Eukaryota > Metazoa > Chordata > Mammalia > Rodentia > Cricetidae > Phodopus > Phodopus roborovskii. The sequence continues at coordinate 17,617,935 of NW_026126511.1, forward strand.
TTCTCCTAGTAAGCCATATTACCCTAAAACCTCCTCTACACACTTTGTCCACCACCAACAACCTTGTGCTTTGCCAAGTCACAATATAATCTTTTAAGAGACACTTTAAGTAGCAATTAAACAGAATACCTACAGAGTCTGTGATTCCCATAACTCGAGCAATGTTGAAGAGCTATGAGCGAGCGAGCTCATGCTCGCGTCCGCAAAAACAACTGACTCACCATGCCATGTAGGTAACCGTCAGCAGAACTTAACCTCGTGAGCAGGAACAATTTTTTTTTTGTTTTTGAGATTTTGAGTGTAGAACTAAAAACTTTTAAGAATTGATAAATATATCTGGGCACAATGGCATACACCTATAACCCCACAATAAAGCAAGAGGATCACAAGTTTGAAGCCAGTCTGAACAACATGCAAGATTCATTCTGCCTTGAGAAGAAAAAAAAAATGGGGTACTTTTCCAACACTTGATATAAGTTTAACATAACAGTTGTAATCAGCCCAGATTCAGTATCACTCAGTTGTCCCGGGGGGAATCAAACATCTCCATTAAACTACAGCCTATTCGTGACATACCGCCTTGACTGTTCATTACCCTATATTATTTTTATTAATATGAAATGGTCTCAGTTGTCATTCTGATGCACCTGTAGTACCCTGTCATCTGGCTTAATCCTGGGCTGTGCTACCAAACTGTCTATTTAAACACAACCTTGCAAGTAAAAGCATGCCAGTATTATGAAATCTGACAACACCTGTGCTTTAATATGAAGTAAAGATTCTCAACACTTGCTCACAGATCATGACTACACTAATAAGGCTGTGTTCCCATGAGCCACGCAGTTCACCTCTTTATATCACAATTTTAAAAGCGACTCAAGCTAGGAAACTAGGAAGACAGCTAAGTATGTACAGTGTTTCTGCGCAAACATGAGAATCAGAATTCAAATACCCAGTCCTCAAGTAAAATAAATGAATAAATACACAAATAAATGAATGAATGAATGGGCTGCACCTTTAATTCTAGCATGTAAGATGAAGAGGCCAGCCTGATCTACATAGCCAATTCCAGGCTAGCCTGGGCTACATAGTGAGTTCAACCTTGTCTCCAACTGAAAGAAAACAGAAAAAGAAATGGGGTGTGGTAGTATGCACTTTTAATCCAACATAGGAAAACCCTTGGAGCTTGCTGGCCAGCTAATCTCACTAAATCAGTGAGCTTCATGCTCAGTGAAAGGCCCTGTCTCAAAAAAAAGAAGAATTCAGTGGCACAATGTCACAAAATAGAGAAAGATACCCAACACTGACCTCTGGCCTACACACACACACACACACACACACACACACACACACCCTCCCCCCCCACACACACACACACGCACGCATGCACGCACGCACGCACATATCAAACACAAAGCAAAGCAACAAACTAAGTTCCCTTTAGCCAAAGGTTAAAAACCAGTGACGGTTAGTTTTAATTGTCAATTTGACAAAAATTTAGAATGACCTGGGAGGCAGACCTCTAACCAAGTCTGTGGGAGATTATTTTAATGACCTTAATTAAGGCAGGAAGACCTACCATCTATGGGGGCCATCTTTCCCTAGATAGCACTCCCTCGGTTGCTTTTGTCTGAGTGGTTACCACAGCAACAGAGGTGAACCCATGTCAGGTGAATGGTTGAGCTGGCCAGGTGAAATTTCTGTGTTTATAATACAGTTCATTTTTGTTTTCTTTGCTGCTGTTTTAATATATGGGTTGGTTAGATTTGGCTCAAAAGCTACGAATTTTAAGCCTTTCTTTAGGCTGTAAAAACCCTTATGATGGATACTAGGAATACTAACCCTGTCTCGCCAAAGGTGTCCATCTTTGTTTATGTTACCCACTGATTGCACAATTCATACGCCTATCCCTGCATAGCCTGGAGCATAAATTCCAAGTCCCAGGAAGCACTGGAAGAATCCTCAAGGCACTCTGGGAGTTTGGAATCTCTCTGGAGGCCTCTGAGATTAGTGTCAACAGTAAATTAAGCCACGCTACTGGGAGATTTACTTGGGAGCCAACTGTTTAATACTTCAGTTTTCCTTGTGTTTCGAGGAAAGAGAATGTATGTTTTAGATACCTTACAGGCTTTGGAAGTTTGGATGTCGTGGTGATGATAAGGATTGCTGGGTGGTGCTGGCCTATGCCTTTAATCCCTGCACTCAGGAGGCAGAGGAAAGCAGATCTCTTCGAGTTTGAGGCGAGCCTGGTCTACGAAGGTAGTTCCAGGACAGCCCGAACTATAACTCAAACCCTGCCTCAAAAAACAAAATAAAAAGTGTTTATTCAGTACTGTGGCACAGAGAAACTTTGCTATGTGTCTACATACATGATTTCATTTTCACATATGGATAGAAACTGTGAGGAACATTAATAGCTCCCTCTTTACAGACAGGACAGCTAACACTCAGGAAAATCTAACACGTCATCAGTAATACATGGCACTGTATTATTATGGTGACCAATATTTGTAGCTTTTGGGAGGCTTTTTTTTTTTTTAATTGTGTTTGAATACAATCTTGTGCATGTGTTGTAGAGGTCAGAGGTGATCATCAGATATCTTCCTCGGTTGCTATCCCTGTCTTTGAAACAGCATCTTTTGCTGAGCCTGGCCCTCAGAGATTTGGGGTGATTGGCTCACATAGCAGTTTGCCCCTGGATCCTCTTGTCTCTGCCTCCCAGTGCTGGAATTACAGCTGTGCCCCATGGTGCCTGTCTGTTTTACCAATTGAGCCATCACTGAAGCCCATAACTGCAATGGTATAAAACAGCAAGAGTGTATTATTCTGCAGTCTAAAGGTAAAAAATCTGAAATAGATATTACTGGGCGTCAAGGTGTCCAGAGAGCTCTATTCGTGGGACTTGTGTGGGAGAATCCATTTTCTTTCCTATTCTGGATTCTGGAAGTTTGCCAGCATTCTTTGCCTCTTAGCCCTTTTTCTGTGTACAAAGCCAGCAAATTACATGAGTCTTTCTCTCATTGTTTTACTATGACAAATGGCCTATGACTAGAGCTCATCACCTCCATCGTCCCCATTGAAGGATACTTGTCCTCACATTGTTCTCACCTGAGTATCACCTGGTTAGTAGCTCGAGTGCAGTTTAATTCCCACGTGTAATGTAAGGTAATTTAGTCACAGATTGTGGATTAGGCAATAGACATGTTGGAGGGTTTTGACCACATATACTGGTAGTGCAGGACAGTACAGTATGATACAGGAAATGCGTTTAGTGGCCTTCTAGTGTCTTTGTTTCTCTAGCATCTTTTAATCTAAGTTGGGTTGAATCATCCTTATCTCTCCTGCTAGTGATATCTTTCATCTCTGGTTCACTAGTGACTTTACCAATCACATAAATATACCCTTTATAGACACAATGAGGCCACAGAGCAGACAAAAAGTAATGCCCCTTCAGCTAGCATTAGCCCAACAGTGGGTATGTGAGTCAGTAGGTTAATCAGCCTTTCTTTCAGAATCGAAATCCAAGGCCAGCTTCCCCTTTCACCTTGGGTTTCCTCTTTATTAGTCATATGACTGTGACTCCAAAGACACTGGTCATCCATCTCTATGTACCCATCCCCACAAAACAAATAGGAAAGACAAATGGAGCCTAGGAACAAACAGGAGGCCAAACCAGAGCTCAGAACCAAGAGACTGGGCTCTTTTGTTATACAAGCCTCACAATTCTCTTGGCTCTCAGTGTGCTCAGGCTTATGCTTCAGAGGCCACAGCTGTGAGATAATAGTTTCTGCTGTTTTGCTTAGGCTAGTTTGATTCAGATTTGTGTCGCTGGGCATTTAAAAGAAAAGTAAAAATAAATGCTTAAATAGAAAATGTCGTTTTGTTTTCTCCATTCCACCGCAACCTTCATTACGTCATGAGTTCGTGATATATATAGCACTGTGGAATCCATTTTTTCTGAGACTGAGGAGGCGTATTGAAAATACTTCCAAAGTAATTTCTGGTTTATATATCCTAGTTAGATGTTGTTGGGTTAAAATTAATTTTTTTAAAGTTATAACAAATGTGTGTATAATTTTGGCAATTTTTGTAACTTCACACAAATCTTATATCATTACATTTTTAGTTTGTAATTGAGGTGTATGTGCATGTGTGTGCGTGCATGTGTGTGTGTGTGTGTATGTGTGTGTGTGTAGTATTGCCATGAGCGTGTGCTTTTGGAGGTCAGAAGGCAACTTGTGACAATCAGTTCTCTTTTTCTTCTGTGTGGGTGCCAAAGATCAAACTCAAGTTGACAGGCTCAGTGGCACGCTTTTTTACCAACTGAGTCATGACACGGCCCCAAATTTGTATTTTATAAGTAGGAGTCTTATGTAAATTCTATTATCTTGTAAGATGTAGGCCTGAGAGATAGCAATTTGCCATGCGTTTATTACAATTTATAAAGGAAAGTGGATTTGTAGAAAGGAGGCCTTCAGAAGGACTGTGCCAGGAGATCTAGAGGTTCGTCATAGCCAGCCGTGATGGGGCCCTAAGTGGGAAAGCAGTAACATGGATATCATCATACCATGGTTGTGATGGGGCCCTGATGGAAGAGCCCTCATTTCCAATAGGACAAAGAGAATGTCTGAGTCTTACAGGTTCTCAGGAGCAGGGTGGGGTAGACTATAAGCTACATACCATGTGACCAAGCCTGGCTTAGCCTTTGTACCAGGAGTCACAAAGCAGTAAGGCAACAGATAAAGTAAACGTGTAATTCAAGGTTGTCTTAAGCTTGTGCACAGCTAAAGGGGAGGGAGAGAACTTCAAGGCCAAACAGGATAATATTTTATCAGGTCTATGTGCCGGCCGAGAGCCTGTAGGGACATGTGGCCTGATTTCCCAAAGAGAATGAGAGAGCAAGGTAGAGGAGGATCTGGGATCTAACAGTGTTTCTGGACCACACAAAAAAACACAGCTCTCATCTTAAAAGGAATAAGAGATAGTTTATTCTGGAGCCAATTGAGTGACTGTATCTGGGAACACAGACTTAGCTTAACCCAAATTCCATGTTCCAATATGGAAGTAGTTTCATGAAGTTTTTAATAGTGTTACAGGACAAAGAAAGCCATAAATCAAGGCAACTTTAAAATACATTGATGGGCCAGGTGGCAGTGGCACATGGCTTTAATGAATGTCAGAGCCCAAGAAGCAGAGGCAGGGCATCTCTGTGAGTTGGAGGCCAGCTGGTCTACAGAGCAAGTTTCAGGACAGCCAGAGCTACACAGAGAAACCCTGTTTTGAAAAACCAAATAAATAATAAATAAATATAAATACACTGATGGGCACATCAGAGAGGCAGGTACATAAAGATGGGCGAAGCTTTTCTACAGGCCCAAGATGCTATCTGATGGCATTTCTTAGCTTTTGGATTGGTGGAAGCTAGTGGTCTGCCAAGTTAATAGATCCCAAAGGGTTTCTAGCTATTAAGTCACAGGTTGTTAGCTCTGACACAGAAGTGGCCAAGAGTGGCTGTTTTGGAGGACTAGAACTAGCCAAAGATAAGGTAATTAGCCTTTGGACCTGCAACACTGTAATCTCTAAAGCAGGAATCCCGAAGACTGTCTTACCTTTTATTAAATCAAATCCTCAAATCCAAGCACAATGATTACCAGACAGAAGGAGTCCAGGTTGTGTCACCAGCTGTTTCAGCATCCCAGAGCTGGGGAACCAGCTCTCTGCCTGTGCACCTTAACTTCTTTCCTAAAGGGCCAAAGGGAGCACCAAGCCCTTTCTCTGACAGTTCCCTTACAGTTCCAAAGACAGCGCGCCTCAGAGAGGACCATACTCATAGCGCTTAGTCACCCCAATACCATTGGCTTATTGGACCTAATTCCCACAACAAATCTCTTCACGGAAATTCTAATCAGCCAGCCATTTTCTGCAGACACAACTTTGATGGGAGATGTCATTCTGTAAATATGTTTCTCATACTGGTTAATGAATAAAGCGCTGTTGGCCAATAGGAAAGCTAGATAGGCGGGACTAGGAGACAAGGAGGAAATAGGAAGTGATAAGGAGGAGTCAGCATGGAGAGAGGGGAGAACAGACACAGGCCCCATTCCCTGGTAAGATGGAACCACATGGAAATACTTAGATTAACAGAAATGGGTTAATACTTAAGACAGAGCTAGCCGATAAGAAACTAGTACCTGGCCAACAGCATTATATAGAGAGAGTCTCAGTGTGTTAAATGGGGCTGTGGAGTGGCAGGACAAGACCAGCTGCAGAAGGAAAAACCTTATTCCGTACACAACTTCTTTTCAAGAGTCTCATTCACAGAAAGAGGCACTCCCGCTAAATAACAGTCATCGAAGTTCATAGGCCTTGTGGTGGTGTATGAGGCAGCCTGGTCTACAGAGTGAGTTCCGGGACAGTCGGGGACCCTGCCTCAATAATAAAATAAAAATAATTCATTCAAAATATAGCAAACTAACAGAAGTTAACCTTAATATGTTTGTCTTTTCTCCTTTGGGAAACATTTTTATAAAATTCAGGTTGACATATATGTGTATGTGTCCTCTCTGTTCACAGCAGCCAGGAGCTGAAGAGAAAAAGGAAATTAGCAGGGTGTGTGCACACCTTTAACCCCAGCACCCAAGAAGCAAAGGCAGGCAGATCTCTGTGAGTTAAAGACCAGCTTGGTCTATATAGTGAGTCCCAGGCCAGCCAGAGTTATATAGTGAGATAATTAGAACTAATATATTGATCAGCTGGATGTATTATTGTACATAGAGTTCTATCTTTTCATCCTATTTTCTTGGGGGGGGGCATGCCTTTGGACTACTCAGGGACTCTCTTCCCAAGCTAATTAGTACATTTAAGTAGCCCCAATAATTCTGTCCACAGACATCTTTTTTTTTTTTTTTTTTTTTTTTTGTAGTTAGGGTTCAACTGCAGCATGCAGGGCACAGCTGTAGGTGTTTGTTGTATTTACATTAACTAGTTCAATTCAACAATCCTGTAGAGCTGTTTGTGATCGGTAGAACTCTAAAGGAGTTTAGCCTGCAAAGATTCTCATTTCTATTCAGTAAAGCTGAAACCCAGGCACTACTCAGAAAATATAATTTCAGTCATACACCTTAAAGCCTAGGGGACTTACTCTAGATTATTTGGGCATGTCTTATTTAACCACTTGAGTCCTGAAAACAGAGAATGAAGGTAAAAGAACGCAGAGGAGAAATTGGCTAGTTAGATTACCAAACCGTAGGGAGACATCTTCTACTTGGCTTTGGAGTGGCAGCAAGGACACAAAACCATGGATGTGAATAGTCTCTAAAAGCAGACAATTCCTAAAAACCAGCACAATACAGAAATTGCATGAACCTGAGTCTGCCAGTCACTCAGATGTGTTTAAAAACAGATTCTGCCCCAGGCCTCTGAAGGAGCTGTACTTGTGCAGCTTTCAAGAAGGGACTAAAGAGAATTCGAGCCCTTGGTTGTATTCTGGTTGTGGGTAGGGTGGGTTATCAGTGTTAAGAATATTGTTGGAGTAAGGTGGCTGTAATGTCTGTCACCCCAGCACTCTGGTGGTAGAGGCCAGCATGGGCTTGCCTAATGAACGGACTACAGAGGGAGCCCCTGTTTAAAAAAAATAAAAAACAGCTAGATGATTTAGTTGTCAATAAACAGATATTGTTTCCATCCGTATTAAATTTCCCGGCTTGTAGTTAGCATGCTCTTAGTGCTTTAGTGTTTCGGGATGAAATCCTCCTTATTATGTATGTAGACATAATATGTATGTAAAACAAATAATAATATGTATGATATGTATGTAAAACAAAAAATAATATGTATGTAAAACAAATGCGTAAAGTAAAGCAGTGGCCGTTGGCAAATGTGAATGACACGTGTACGAATTTTATTATTTGCAACTGGCCCGAAAGTACTTTTCGAGTTGGAAATAAAAATCGGCGTGGACAGTCTATGCAGAACGCATCGGGTTGGAACGTGGAGTAATAAAGACAGCAGAGACTTTTTTTTTTTCTTTAAGGCATCCTTCCCTACCCTCCTAACCGCAGGCTGGGCCAGGGAACTCAATCCCGGACCACAGCAGTCAGGGTCACACACAACCCGCTGCACCCCGCAGGGGTGTGGCCGCCTCCCTGCCAGCCGGTTCTCTGCGAGCGCAGCGCGCAGCCACTTTGCGCCTGCGCAGAGACGAGCCCACTCGTTTCCCTGCCGAGGGGGAGGCGACGTCCCGAAGGCCATTAGTCCCCGCCAGGTTCCCCCTACCCCGGCGCCCTTAGCCTTTGCCGCCGCCGAACTTCCCCGCTCCGCAGTAAGTCCTGAAACTGATGCTTAAGGGAGACAAAGCCGGAACTGCGTGAAAGTTAATTTTCCCCTCCGTACCTCGCGAGAGTGGGCTGGGCCGCGGGCCGGAAGCGGAAGTGCTGGCCCGCGCCCGCCAGTTCCTGTCCGGCCATGGAGGAGTCTCCGTCTCCTGCGTTCGGGGAGCCGGTGCTGGACGCCCGGTCAGAGGTACGCTCGGCGTGGACGGGCGGGCGGGCGGGCGGCTCCGGGGAGGCTTTCCCCTAACCTGTGTGTCTGCTGCTGTTGCAGGTCACCTGCCAGGTGAGTGGCCGCCACACGCTGCCGCAGCTGCGGGCGTGCGGTCCCCGCCCCTCTTCGTGGGTCCCTCCCCGGGGATGCGTTTCCCCCCCGGGACACGAGCGGGTAGCGGCTGTCAGCTAGGCCGCTCTGCCCAGACGGTGCACACCAAGCCCTGTTCCAGCTTAGCCTTTGTTCCAAGGTAGGACTGTGGCGGTTTTTTTTTTTTTTTTTTTTTTTAACGCGAGGGTGACGTGAGTGATTACTGGTGTTTGCACCAGTAAAAACTGGCTCCCTTCCTTTATCTTTAAAGTTTTTGTTTTGTTTTTTGTTGAGGCCAGGCCAGCCAGGAACTTCTCTAGGATGATCAAGTTGGCCTTGAACTCTTGAGAGATGCACCTGCCTCTGTGGGGTTGGGATTAAAGGCGTGTGTCATCGGGGGCCCAGCCACTTCTCTAAAAGAAAAAGTTACTCTGAAGATGAGCTATAGTTTTTCTAACTTTTTGTATTTCACATTAGGGAAAAAAAAGTTTGGCTTCCTAAATTAATAATAACACTTCTTCTAGGAAACTGGAGGTTTAGAACAGGAGTTACCTACTTTCGCATAAACTATAAGAAAGTGATGAAGTGGCCCATGGTGACATTGAAGGGGCCTAGAAAAGTGTCTATTCACTATTATTTGTCTCCAAATTAAAAATTTTTTTTTAAACTTTGAGGCAGGCTCTCACTGAACTGTTGAGTCTGGCCTTAAACTCAGTTTGCAGCCTCAAACCTGTGATTCTCTGGCCCCAGCATCCCAAATAGCCAGACTTACCTGCCCAGCACCCTCTGTTGCTTTTGAAGACTCCTGGGAGAGGACTGAACTCTGTCATACCAATAAACCTACCTGTCTTTGTATACTATATGAGTTAGTGGCATTTCGTTGTTCTTTTTTTTTTGTTTGTTTGTTTGTTTCTGTTTTAAGGTTTATTTTTTATCTGTACAACACATGGGTCACCGGAGGCCACAAGAGGCCTTGGATTCTCTGGAATTGGAATTATAGATAGTTGTGAGCCTCCAGGGTGGTTGCTGGAATCCAAACCTGGGTCCTATGCAAGAGCAGCAAATGCTTTTAACCACAGGGCTATCTCTTCAACCAGAGTTAACCTAGTTGGTATTATTATCATTATTGTTATTATTATTTATTATCATTACATTTCATGAACTGTTTTGTTCATTCACTTTGTATTGTGTTCTATTAGAGATGCCCTGAGACGAATTGTACTGGGCTATAGGTTTTTATTTTTATTTTGTATGGAAATTTTCTACCCTAAATCAACACAAATCTACCCCTTACACTTTTGGAAGTCAGAAGTATAAAACCAGTCTTACAGGGCCAAGGTGCAGGAAGGTTTGGGTGTGGCTGGAGGAGAGGGTCCCTCGAGTATCTTTCCCTATCCTTAGCTACCACCTTTCTTGGTTTGTGACCTGTGCGTGATCTCCTGACTATGACCCTCCTTCTACAAAGACCCACTGCATTGAGATTACATCCAGGGCAATGCAGCCTAAGATCTTGTTACATCTTTAAAATGTCTGTTTCGCACTTGGAGACACCTCTGTTACTAGGACATGGGTGTGTCTGAGTGACCAGTGTGCTACAGTCCCTCCCACACAGTGATTTACTGGTGGTCGATCATGTGATTACATACACAAGGGAAGCCAAGATAGTTTATAAGACTATTAAAATTAATAGTGAGTTTGGTAATGTGATCAGTTTGGATTTTTTGTTTGCTGTTTTTTTTTTTTTTTTTTTGGCATGTTCAGACATGAAAAGATGACCTGAAAAATACAATTTTAAACAAGTTTCACAATTTGAAAAAATTATACAGTATGTTGCAAATAAATCTACCAAGCTAGGTATGGGCGCCTTTATTTCAGCACCTGGGTGGCTGAATTAGGAAGGTTACCACAGTTTTGAAGCTACTCTGAGCTTTGCAGAAAAATCTCGTCTCCAAAACCAAAAACCAAACAAAAAATAAGTAATGACAGAAAAAAACAAAAACCACACATTTATGAGGAAAATCACAAGACCATCGGGGTGGCTCACTGGGTAAAGTAAAGGTGCTCGCTGCCAAGCTTAAGACTTGAGTAAAATCCCAGCACACGTGTGAAGCAGAAAATAAACTTGATTCAAGCTGTCCTTTGACCTCCACATGCCTGAGTAATTATGAAAAGCAATGGGTCCACCATGTTGGGACCTTGGAAATTATTACTTGGTCCTAATAATTAAAAACTGGAAAGTCAGCAGCCCTTGTGTCTGTCAGAGAAGTACATCACAAGGCATCATTAGTTTCACTGCAAACGACAGTCAGCCCATCCGCAAGTATCTTTTGATTGCTCCGCACCCTAATGTATTTGGAAGTAAGACAGGCAAATTTTTACTTTCATTGTGCAGAGCTGCGTTTACGCAGCCCTGTTTGATGCCATGGCAACCCTGAATAAGCGTCATCCGGAACTGGATTAACAACAAGGTAGTTGTGAAGCTTTTATTTAGTCAAACTGACAAAGGTTTCTGAAATGTGTGACCTTGATCCCATTACCTAAGCGCTCTGAAACTGGGTTTTGTCATCTGCAAGATGGAAATAACTTATAAAACCGTGGTGATTCAGCGAGGCACTGAACAGGCACATACGCTGCATAGCACGTCACCTGGCATGTGTCTGTCACGAGGACTGATGGAATCCAAGGCCTCGTCATCACTAATAGTAGGCTTGAGCTTGACACTAGTGTTGAAACACCTGGGATGGTTTCCATGTGTGCCTTGGGCAACCGTGAGGACCGTGTCACCCATCTTCTGTTTTAGTCTCATGGCGTATGGAACAGGAAGGAAGGTCAATGCCCCAAAGCATTTGGGGAGGCGAAGTAGAGAATGAGTTAAGCCTACTACAGAAAGCCACTTTCCACATCTTTTACTTCTGTTATACATCTGGTAGACAGCAGTTTCCTTTGTTTGACATTTTGCTTTTCTCCACTTCTTTTCTGGTTGTGCCTATGCCCTTTGTTTTCTCCATTTCCCTTTGACCATTTTTTGCTTTCCTTGTACTGGGACCAATACTGAAGCAAATGCAAGACTGAAGACAGACCTTGGGTGTTTGTTTAAGGCAGTGGTGTTTCTCACGTGATACTCATGCTGTTCTGTTAAAGCTTATAGATTTTCAGTGGAAACTGGCCATGGCTGTGAGCTCTGACCGATGCAGATCGCTCAAGTACCCGTACGTGGCAGTGTTGCTAAAGGTGGCAGACCATTCTGGCCAAGTAAAGAGCAAGTCCATCGAAATGACAATTCCACAGTTTCAGGTCTGTAGCTTAAAACTCACCAAATTTAAGTATGACTGCTGTATACAAGCTTTCTTAAGGGAAAATGTTAATTTATTTACATGCAAGTTGATGTACTTAGGTCATACTAAAAAAAGTATAAAATTATTTTCTCTAGGAGTATGATTTTTTTTTTTGAATAAGATGTACTGATGTGTGTATAGTGTCCTTTAATTACTGTAATGGTTTTCCGTGAGTATATTTAAGAATCTTTTATCTTCTCTACAGGGTATTTACTCTAATTAACCTCTTAGTATTCTCTTTAGGTTGAATAATAATTTTAAGCAGAAGTAATCCTTTCTGTGGATAACATTGACATTGGATTTGTAGACTGTTTACAAAATGCAGTTCAGAGTTAATACCTATTGATGGGTCTTACTAGCTAGAGAGTTAAGTAATTCTGTAGTTTATGCTTCAACATAGGCATTCATATTGACATTAGTGCTTACCTTCTATCCAAGGAAGAAAACAGAAGTGTCTTAGTTAGGGTTTTCATTGCTGTGGAGAGATAGCAAGACCACAGAAAGTCTTATAAAGAAAATAGGGGTGGCTTGCTTACACTTTCAGAGGTTCAGTCCATTGCCGTCACGATGGAGAGCATGGTAGTGTGCAGGCAGATGGCCGCATCTTGGCTTGCAGGCAACAGGAAGTTGACTGACTGTCATACTGAGGGAAGCTTGAGCAAAAGTGATCTCAAAGCCCACTCCTACAGTGACACACTTCCTCCAACAAGGTCGGAGGTCCAAATAGTTCCACTCCCTTAGAGGGCCATTTTTCTCTAAACCCACCACATGGACCGAACACTTTCTGAATGTGTATTATGAGAGATGCCTATCCTTAGCTGATTTAACTAGCACGTACAATTTTGGTTTGGTTGCTGTGAGCATTTCAGTAGCTGAAGCAGTTCTCAAAGGAAAGTTGAATACTCCAGAAAAGCAACCATAGTGAATGAAATGGAAATAAAAGATTAATTTGTTCTTGGCTTTCTTTATTTTTACTTGTTTCATTTGGGGTGTATGGGTGCTTTGTCTGCTTGTGTATCTGTGTACCACATGTATGTAACATCCACTGAGGCCAGAAGAGGGCATCATATCCCTTGGACTGGAGTTTCAGACTGTTGTAAGTGGCCACATGAATGTAGGAACTCACACTCAGGTTCTCTGGAAGAGCGGGTAGTGCTTATAATTGTGGAGCCATCTTTTCAGCTCTGTGCTTCCTTTCTTATTTGTGTATGATGTGGGGATCACACCCACCACCTTGCTCATTCAAAGTAGGTGCTCTGTATCTAAGCCAAGTCTTTCCCTCCCCATTCTGGGCTCCTGGAGAAGTCATATACCATTGTATGACCTGTGAGTTCCTCTTCATAAACTGCACTCTTGGTAGACAACACTACACACGTGTTCTTATTCATATTGATAAGTGTTTGAAGGAATGGGGCATGGCGAAAGGAAGTATGGTGCCCAGTCATCCGCTGAATGTGAAAAACCAGATCAGCCCACACATTTCAGTTATTCACATGTCCAGGCCCTTCTTTTTCTGTGTTCTTCTATGGGTTTTTTCTTTGGGAATAAGTAAGTAAGTTAGTAAACAGGTCACCTTTTCCCTGAAGCATTGTTGAGGTGTAGTTGATAAATAACAATTATATATTTTCATTGTGTACAGTGTGACTTGGTAAAAATATATGTTGTCCAGTGACATGGAGGTAATTGTCACCTGCATCACACACTGTGTATAAATGTATGTGCACTAAGAACATTTAAAATCTCTCACAGACTCACAATATGCTACTGTTAACCATACTAGCATTCTGTACATTAGATCCTCAGAACTTTTCTTGCTTAGTTAGTACCCTTAGCCAACATCTTCCCTTTTTCCCTACCTCCAGCACCCGACAACCACCTTCCATTTCCTGTGTCTGTGAGGTCGATGTTCTTAATACAAGTGAGATCATATAGTGTCTTCTTGGGTTGTGTGATTTGTCGTTACCATAGTGTCCTCTGGGTTCACTGGGTTGGAAATGGCAGGATTTCTTCTTTTATACATGAGTGATTCCATTGTATGTCTACGCCTGTGCATACAGTGGGACAAATAGTGACCACATATATGTGGATACTGCATGCAGTTACTGTGTATACATGTAAGGGATTTGAACGTTTGCAGATTCTGCTGTCCGTGGTCTGCCTTCTGAGCCAGTGCCCTGACGATACCGAGACACTAGCAGAAGTTATGGACATGTGTAATTTTTCTTCAGGAGACAGTTCTTCCTGTTTGTCTTTTAAATGTGGTCTTGCTGGGCTTTGTCTTAGATTTGCTGTGTATTCTGTGTCCTCTAGGAGTGCTTGTTTCTCAGTGATCTTCATTAGGGATGTAACATTGAAATGCAGACAATATATCTGGTGCTTGTATATAATTAAAGGAACTGTAGATAGACTGTAAAGGCAAAATTAATATTTTTCCCCTTTCTCTCCAGAATTTCTACAGACAATTCAAGGAAATTGCTGCTGTCATTGAAACTGTGTGAGAATTGATTCGTGATTCTAAAGTAATGGACTCTACCATCCAGAAGAGAAGTACATATGGATCAAAGGATATTTATACAATGAAAATTGCACTTCTGGGGCTGGAGAGATGGCTCAGAGGTTAGGAGCACTGGTTGCTCTCGGATAGAGTCCAGGTTCAGGTTCAATTCCCAGTACCCACATGGTAGCTCACAGATGTCTGCAACTCCAGTACCAAGGGATTCTACACCCTCCCACAGACATCTATGCAGGCAAAGCACCAATGGGTATAAAATTAAAAAAATAACTAAAATCCATTTTTTTCCCAATAATTAAAAAAAAATCTGATAGACACATTATTTTAATGGTGACCAATGATTTGCCGTGCCAATGAGATAAAAGTGTATTAACTACTAATGTTTGTATGTGTAATTATATCTTAACCGATGAATAAATGATATTTTAAATACAGCACAGTTTTGAATATTAGAAAATTTTCAGATCTTATTGCTGCAGATTTAACTATGAATAAAATCTTGTCTGGAACTTATATGAAGTTAGGAAAGTAATCATTGACTAAAGCTATTTTACAAATTCAGTTTTTAGCATTCCCCTTGAAATAATTAAAAGGAATTATTTGAAGGAATTGGTGAGGTCAGGCATTGGTGGTGCACGCCTTTAATCCCAGCACGCGGGAGGCAGAGGCAGGCGGATCTCTGTGAGTTCGAGGCCAGCCTGGTCTACAAGAGCTAGTTCCAGGACAGGCTCCAAAGCTACAGAGACAAACCTTGTCTAGAAAAACAAAAACAAAAAAATTGGTGAGAAGAGTTAGATTTCCTTCAGACGTTTGCAGTTGGGTTAAAGTAACCAGTCCTTCTATTAGCTTAGCATCCACTGTCTGCTGCTGCTGTTTGTGCTGTGTGCAGCACAAACCAGAGCACCCCCTGGTGGTGTCTGCACTGCCTCCTTCCATGCCTGCTGTGCTGTGTTCTAATGGGATGGTCCCCAAAGGTTCATATGTTTGAATACTTGGTGTCTGGTTAGTGGAACTCTTTGGGAAGGATTAGGTGTGTCACTGAGGGTGGGCTTTGAGGGTTTCAAAAGTCCAGTGGCTGCCTACATGCATGCAGATCAGGATATGGACTTCAGCTCATGTGTGCCTGTCACTGCCATGTACCTTGCCATGATGATCTTAACCTCTCAAACTAAGCCAGCCCCCCCCCCCCCCCCCAGTTTTTGAGACAGTTTCTGTTTAGGCCTGCTGTCTTGGTACTCACTCTATAGACCAGGCTGGTCTTGAGCTTAGAGATGCACCTGTCTCTGCCTCTCTAGTGCTGGGCTTAAAGGTATATACCACCATTGCCTGTTAGAAAGGCCTCTATTCAAAGCTTTCATTTATGTTGGTCATGGTGTCTCTTCCAAGTAATAGAACAGTAATTAAGATACCAACAAAGTGTGGTGAGCTAAAGGCTGCTTGCTTCATCTTTTCTGATTCTCACAAATACCTAGAGTTTCCAGTCAACTGAAGGGGAGGGGGGCGGTGAGAAAACCAGAAATTACATAGTAAGTAGTCTCCAAACTATTATTGGTAGCCATTCACAATATGTGCCTCATGTATTTTAAATTCATTTTTCTAAAATCCAAGATACTTTGGAATGACTTATTCTCCTCTCTTGCTTGGTTACTCTAAAAGTCCCATAATAGTTATGGGATTGAAGGACATAAAATCAGAACACTTGAAGTTCTGCAAACCCTATGCAACCACCTGCAGCAAAAAGATGTGTTCGTTAAAGGATGCTGACCTAGTGCCTTGCTTTCCTACTTGCTAACCCTTCTTAAAAATATCTCATGCTATAAATGATATACCCTCCAAGTGTCATACAAGCTTAGAAAAACATACAAAAGACATAAATGGCCCTAAAAAAAGGATGGGAAATCAGTCTGCCCAAGGTGAAAAGTCCAGTTACACAGCTGTGGAATTTTGGGGAGTGGTATACATGTTTTGTACAGCAATGGCATGTCATTCAACATGCATGCTGCGATGGGACCATTATTCTTTCAAGCCTCCAGTAAATTCAGCTGAGAGCCAAGTGGGACAAACTACAAGAAGGGATGCTCCATCTCTTTAGATGCTCAGCAGTCTGACTTCAGAAATGCAGTTCAAAGATGGAAGGCATTTAGGCATCTTCGCAGCCAAAGGTAGAAGGTTTTGTGAGCCTCTGGGACCATTACTGCATCTCTGTGTCCTTGAATTTGGAATCCACGACTTGAGAGGACTGACTTGTCTTTTAAATTCTAAAGCCCATGACCCAATAACTTCAAATAGCACTTTATAAAGTATTTTACTTATCCCAGTAGAATTGCTGGCAACGACTCAGGCAGTGGCCAGGCCAAAAATGTAATTAGAAGAGCTACTGTTTCCCAGACTGAATTCGAAATCACCCTTAAGTGAGATAGTAACCATCTTTTTCTTTTCTGTCTCAGAACATTTAAAAGTGAGCACATAAATCTTTACAAAAATCCTCTTCTTAGTAGCACAGTGTCTCAGCACAGGATGGAGGGTGGACTCCTGCCACAGTTACAGTCACAGAACATCTTCCAGCTGCCCACCAGCAAGCCAGCCTCTACTGAGCAGGAGCAATTCCTTCCTCATCCTGAGATTTTTAGCTTTACCTTTTCTAGTGTTCAAAGGGTCAGCCCTGAACAAGTGTGTTTATGCAAATCTGCATCTTGGTGACAAATGTGCTGCACACAGTATAGCAGAAATGTTGAAGGATATATATTTAAAACGAAAATAAAACTGAGACATGGTAGCACATGTCTATATTCTGAGAACTAGGAAGGGGAGCCTGAGGCAGGAGGATTGTGAATTCAAGACTCTGTCTCAAAAACCCAGAGATAAATAAGTAAATAAATATTTCAAAAAACAATTAAAAACTAGGAACAATTAATCTGCAAAAATTAAAGTAGATTGATTTAAAAAAATTTTTAGAGCCTATTAGAAATAGTGATCAAGCAAGAACCAGTTTCCCAAGAGTACAGTTTTATTGAGACATTAATATTGCTTTTAGTTGTAAATGTTTCCTTAGGGTAGAGAAAACCAGTCATGATTCCAATACAAATGTGCAATGTACCAGTACAAGATGCATGAGGTTTCACTCAGCGGTAAAGTGTGCAGGGCAGGCATGTTTAATATCCCCACATTAATATTCTTGTGCAACCACACAGTACTTTACAATTTGTGGTCCTGTGTTTGGCTGATGTGGGGCTATTTATCCTGAGAGCATGCGTTGTTAACTTTGTGCATCAAACACACAGTACCGGTCACACAGAAGGCTTTATAAATGTTGCCAAAAGAAAAAAAAATGTATATTTAATTTAACCCTGTTATTCTAGAAACCATACTGACAAGAGTGACCACATAACTTACTGTAGTAGTATTGATGTGAAGAAACTTAAAGAAGAGGTTTTTGTTTTGTTTTTAAAGACTTGACGAGAGCGGTTTTTTGGCAGCAGGGGGACCCCAGAGGCTGCCTCTGAGTGAGGGTGCAAGGGAAAAGAGCAAGCAGAGAAGGCACTAGCATTTTATTAGGGACTATAGCACACTTGCACAGGGAGAATTCAAGACTCATGCCGACAATGGGCATGTGCCAATTCTTGGCCACTGCTGACATGTCTGGTTTTGCTAGGTCTCTGAGGGAAGACTGGTGGAGTGCCTGGTTGCTCAGAGCCACATATGGGACCAGAAGCCAGGATGCTACCTTTTCCTGGATCCCATCTCTCCTAACTTACAGCCAGTCTATTAACAAGTCCTGTGGTCACCACATTCAAGATACACACCAAATCCTCCTTTGTGTCAGTCTCTGCCCACTTGAATGATTCTCCCAGTTGGTCCTTTGGGAATGAGTCTCTGGAATCAAGGAACAGGTATTTTGTTTTTGTTTCGTTTTTTTTTTTAAATAAATTTTCAAATATTGTTTCATGTTAAGTAAAAATAAAGGCATATTTAAACATACAAGGCTTCAAAAAATCTTCATCAGCCAATATTGCCTTAAAAATACTTCTCCAGGGGCCAGAGAGACCACTTCATGGGTAAAGGCAGTTTGTTTTCAAGCTCAGCAACCTGAGTTGAACTCCAGAACTCTGACCTCCATTTGTGCACTGTGGAAAATGCCCATGCTACCTTGCAATCACACACGTGCACACACATGCACACAGGCATACATAAATGCACATTTAGAAGATGCATTTGGAGGAAGCATTTAGTAGATTTAATTAATTTAAGTAGAACTTTGATGATGACCTTTTGGTCAGTGAAGGACTGCATATACATGGGCTGTCTAATAAGATTTCATCACTTAGGGAGCGTAAATACATCTGAGTCCATGTAAGTATGTTAAAAGTTTTTCCACACACCATCTATTGATCATATTCTTTCATTCCCCCAAACATGTAAATACATTTTATGTCTTACAATGATGAAGGTGTTTTTTGTTGTTGTTCTGTTTTTGTTTTTTGCTTTTTGAGACAGGATTTCTCTGTGTAGCTTTGGAACTTGTCCTGGAACTCTTTTTCATAACTATCTATTTTGTAAAACAGTGTAGGGTGCTATAAGATCTATTATCTGTAAATTTATCTTCCACATACATAAATAGCTGCATTTAATTTGGATTTTATTATAGAATTGTATGTACATACTTTTGTACACAAAGTTGGCTTACAATTTCTTTGTTTTCTTTTTCAATTGTTTTTTAGGGTTGCTTTTTGGCTATGATAATAACAGGAATGTTTTGTTCCCAACTCAAGAATATTTATTATAACATGGGGAAGTTTGAAATTAACCCAATGACATCTTCACAGGTGTCCATGCAGGCTAGGGTTAGCCACTCAGCAAAAAATCCACTTGCTGCCATGACAGCTTACAGAGCCATGTCTGAAATAGGTTCCTGAGCAAGAGGGAAGTGCTCAATTTTCAGCTGTGGAGACATTAGATTAGAGCTGTCACATACCTTTGCCAGCTCAGGGAGAAAGAAATTGTACTAAGGCAAAACAGCAAAAATGTGTTAAATATGTTAGTCCAAAACACCAAAATGTCCTCTGAGGGGAGTAGGGTGGTTTCCTGAGAGTCTAGAGTCCTGTGACATGACTCCTCATTAGAATGAACACTACCTGTTTTCAATTTAAGTCACATTTCTGGGAGTTTGTACCATTACCTTTTATACTGTGCCTTTGCTTGGTTGAATGTTCAAAGGAAAACTGACATCACCCAGTTTCCAGTTAGCATTTGTATTAGGCAGGGCTCTCCTGAGGAACAGAACCAACAGACTGTAACTCAGAAAGGGGACTTCATTAGGACAGCTTACCCAGCAAGGCCAGGTCATCTGCATGCCTGAGACTCAGAGGACCTGGACAGTTCTCAGCCCATGAAGCTCCATCCCTCAGCAGCCAAACCAGACGCTGCAGGCTGGGAAGACTCCTGGAGAGTATGTGGTCTTCAGTTCTTGTTGGAAGGCCTAAGAACCTGGAGTCTGATGACAGTGGATGAAGGTGGGGTTAGGGAGGAGACAGACAAAGGAGGCGTAGAAAGGGGAGAGCAGTGCCTGGAAATTTATGTCTCTCATTTTCATAGTTGTTTAAAACCTCTGTGTAGCCCATCTCACATTTGTACTCAGGGTGGCTTGAAAAAGAAATGTTGGTCATTTGAACACCGGGTGCCCACTTGATGGTGCTGTTTGGGCATGTTTTGTTGGTAAAACTTGCTAAGGGGTGGGCTTTGAGATTAAGAGCCTCGAGGCGCTTCCAATTCTCTCTGTTTGAAGACGCATGCTCTTGGCTTTCGGCTCCTGCTGCTGTGCCCGCTAGCTGTGCCTCCCTGTCAAGATGGTTTTTTACCCCTCCGGTACAATAAGCCCAAATAAGCAGTCCTTCCTTCTGAGGTGCCATAACCATGGTGTTTTATCACAGAAGTGTACAGGTACTAAGACAGAAGTTGGTACAGAGAGTCAGGTGTGAAGAACCTGAGCTTATTGTGTTTTGGAGGAATAAGGAGGACTTTGACACTTTGGACTAGGAGAGTAGTTGACTGTAAGCAGAACTTAACAGACCATTCTAGTTTGAAGCTGGGATGTAGGTGTACTGAGAACAATGTGGACTACTAAGGCCCAGCTCAAGAGGTTTCAGAAGAAAACTATAATAGCATCTGGGCTGGAGGCCATTCCTGTGCAATCTTGGCAAAGTATGTGGCTGCCTTCTGTCCTTGTCCTAAGAACTTGCCTAAGGCTACGCTAATAAGTGACAGACTAATTTCTTTGGCAGAGGCAGTTTCAAGGAAGCAGCAGATCTGTGGCCTAGCCATTTTCAGCACCTCTGATGCAGATCTACAATGAAAATGGCAGAGAAAGCAATACAAAATATCCTGTTGGAAGAGAAAAAGAGCAGCGGAAAACTTATTGTTGCAGCCAAGGCTTATGCTGAAAGGGTCAAGGGGAGTAGTAGCTTTTTTGTTTTTGTTGTTGTTTTTCAAGACAGGGTTTCTGGAATTTACTCAGTAGACCAGGCTGGCTTCAGACTCAGATCTTCTTGCCTCTGTCTCCCGAGTGCTAGAATTAAAGGCAGGCACTACCAAACCTGGCTAAGATTAGTACCTTTAGTTAAGGAAAGACCTCTGGAAGTAAGGGAAGGGGAGGGAACCTCAGAGCAAGATGTCAACTCAGCAAGTCTTCCTCCTTGTTAAAGAGAGTCTGGGATGTTTCCTGCTCATAGAAAGCAAATGAATAAAAGTTCTGCTAATGTGGTCCAAGAGATGCAGGGCTCATCCCAAGCTGTCAGCCAGATTCAATAGTATCACCCACATGGTGCTGGCTTTGAAAGCATGAAAGATGCAGTTTCCTCTGTGGTTTCAGACAGTGGGCTGAGGCCAGCGTGCCCCAGAAGTGCCTCTGTGTGAAACCCCATGATGGCAGAAGGTCCTGAGAAGCCACTTTGTAAAGCTGTGAAGTTGAACACTGAGTTGCAGTAGTACCTCCAAGATGTCAGAGATGTCACATCCGTGAGATGTCTGCCAAGGAGGGTTGTATATAGGGAGTGTATATAGGGAGCCCAAGAGAGAGATGCTTGTTGAAGGAAATAAAGCTGGAGAGACAGATACATCTAAGCCCTTTGACACGGGACATGGCAGATTTGGTGTTTTCCTGTCTGGTTTGTTTTAGTCCAGTATTTCTCACTATCTCCTCATTCCTCCCTTCCGGATGGGGATGTATATTCTGTGCCATTACACGATGGAAGCATGGACCTTCTTTTAATTTTACAAGGGGTTATAATTAAGAGATCGTCTTGAGCCTCAGAAGAGACTCTAGTCTTTTTAAACAATGCCTAGACTGTGAAAGACTCCCTCCCTCCCTCTCTCCTTCCCTCCTTCCCTCCTTCCCTCTCCTTCCTCCTTCAATACTTTCCTGTCTGAAGTGTCATGGCAGAATATTTCAGAAAGAAATGGAGGCCTGGCGAGGAAGAAATAGGGCGGCTCCCCTACTGTGTGTCCTAGAAAGAATATGGAAGGGCCCAGGAGTTGCCCTCATCTTCCTCCCCCTTCTCTTCTTCCTCCTCCTAGGGACAGTAAGTGGGACTGGCTTGTCTGTGCCCTCCAAACTGCATGATAAATGCTGCAGCTCCTTTGCCAGGCAAGACCAATGGTTTGCTCCAGAGGCTGTTTCCACTCTTCCGTCCATTTGCCCCTTTCCCCCTGCCTCTTAGGCTTGGCTGGCTTGGGAAAATGCAGATTCCTGGGGCTTATCCCAGAGAAAGTAGCAGGCCTTCTGCTTGGGGGGTGGAGGTGGGGGGTTTTGGGGGGGCTCTACAGCTCCTCTTCCCTAACCCAGCTGTGAGAGCAGAGAGATCTTCAGAAGATTCAGAGAACCCAAACGCTCCTACCTTTTGTTTCTCCATCTTCCAAGTTGAGGAGTTTTTTTCCTTTACCATCTAGAGCAAGGAAAAAAAAAAAAAAAAAAAAAAAAAAAAAACTATTAGTCTTTGCCAGTCTCTGGCTTTTGAAGCATAAATGCTAAGAATGGGCTCTTTTGTTCTTTGCATTCTGCTGTATCATCCTTTCCCTGAAGCCAGAACATAGAATGACCCAGCTGCCTGGGTTGGAGCAAGGTCACAGGCAGTAGGGGAAACCCTGGCAATATTTCAGAACCTGGTCCTGCTAAGGCCAGTCAGAACGTCACCACACATTTGAGGAAGGCGTCCTTTTGCTTTGTAACCTTCAATAATTACCCAGTGGGGCTATTTGTTAATCAGAAGTTATCTAATTAAGAATTTGGCACATCACCTCTGTGATAGTAAAACACTTTTGTTTCTTAAGTCCTAATTAGCGATTTATTCAACTCCTCTGCTCATTCAATACTTATTAACTACCCAGTAATTTTCAGCTGCCGTGCGGCTGTGGGAGGGAAATGTAAAAGAAAACCCTTCTTTCAGGCTCCTGTCCTTGAGGGACTACGAATCATACAGTTTGCTCATAGACAGCTACAGAAAGGAGGCCTAAGGTGAATAAATAAATGTGCCATCAGTTTTAGGATGGACAACCTCCCCATGCCTCCCCTCCAGACCTCCAAGTAGGAACTGTTCACATCTGCTGCCAGGCTCCTTTCCCAGGAACCAAGCAGCTTCCCCTTCTTCATTCACACTACCCAACCCCCACCCTCAGCAATAGCCCAAGCCAGCCAGTTCAGAGGGAGGAAGAGGGTCCATCTCACGCCCACAAGCCTGTAAGAATCCTGATCATCTGGGCAGATTTGGCTGCCCATTCTGAATCTTTTCCCTTCATGGGAGGACTCTTTGTGTGCTGTGCTGTATCTGTGTTTTCACTTATAATAAAATTTGACGGATTGCCGTCTTCCTTGCCTTTTTAATTCTAGTTAGGGTTTCTCTGTGTAGCTTCGGAGCCTGTCCTGATACTCTGTAGACCAGGCTGGCCTCAAACTCATGGAGTCTGTCTCTGCCTCCCAAGTGCAGGCCTTTTTAATTTTTGTTTTTTTGAGACAGAGTTTCTGTGTGGCTTCAGAAGGTGTCCTGGAACTAGCTCTTGTAGACTACGCTAGCCTGGAACTCACGGAGATGGACCTGCCTCTGCTTCCCCAGTGCTGGGATTAAAGGCATGCGCCACCCACTGCCCAGCTTAATTATTTCTTTAAAATTAATTTTTATTTAAATTAAAAACTCTTATTTTACATACCAATCCCAGTTCCCTGTCTCTCCTGTCCTCCCATTCCCCTACCAACCTCCCATCCCACCCACTATCCACTCCTCAGGGAGGGTGATACATCCCAT
Organism: Phodopus roborovskii; assembly: GCF_943737965.1. Taxonomy (NCBI): domain Eukaryota; kingdom Metazoa; phylum Chordata; class Mammalia; order Rodentia; family Cricetidae; genus Phodopus; species Phodopus roborovskii. Next base: position 17,641,703 of record NW_026126511.1, read on the forward strand.
GCAGGATCCTCAAAGTCTGTCACATCATTTGGGGCAGGTCCTAGGCCCTTCCTTGAGTATCTGGGCTGAGAGAGTATCCCTCCATGGCGAATGGGCTCCCAAAGCACTAGGGATAAACACTGATCCACTGCCAGAGGCCGCATAGACTGCCCAAGCCCTCCAACTGACACCCACATTCAGGAGGTCTGGTTCAGTCTTACGCTGGTTCCCCAGCTGCTGGTTGGGTGGGGTCCGTGAGCTCCCACTTGCTCAGGTCAGCTGTCTCTGTTTCCCCAGTGTGGCCCTGACCCCTTGCTCATCACTCCTCCTCCTCTACAACAGGTGTCTGGCTCAGTGCTCAGCTGTGAATCTCTGCTTCTGCTTCCATCAGCTACTGGATGAAGGCTCTTTAAGTTAGTCATCAATCTTATTACAGGGGAAGGTTATTTAAGGTAGCCTTTCCAATATTGCTTAGATTCTTAGTTGGGGTCATCCTTGTGGATCCCTGAAGGTTTCCCTAGTGCCAGGTTTCTTGTTAAGCCCATAACAGCCCCTGTCAAGGCATCTCTTTCCTTGCTCTCCGTCTCTGTTCTTCCCCCAACTCGACCTTCCTGATCCCTAATGTTCTCCTTCCCCCTCCCCCTCTCCCTGTGCTCCCAATTTACTCAGGAGATTTTGTCCCTTTCCCCTTCTCGGGGGTCCATGTATTTTTCTCTTAGAGTCCTCCTTGTATCCTAGCTTCTCTGGGGTTGTAGATTGTAGGCTGGTTATCCTTTGCTCTATGTCTAATATTCAGTTATAAGTGAGTAGATCTTTACCAACCTCACATCTGACAGAGGGCTGATCTCCAAAATATGCAAAGAACTCAAGAAGCTAGTCACCAAAACACCAAATAACTCAGTTTTAAAATGGGGTACAGAACTAAACAGAGAGTTCTCAGTAGAGGAATCTAAAATGGCTGAAACACAAGAAATTGCTCAACATCCTTAGCCATCAGAAAAATGCAAATTAAAACATCTCTGAGATACCATCTTATGCCTGTCAGAATGGCTAAAATCAGAAACACCAAAGACAGTTTATGCTGGAGAGGATGTGGAGAAAGGGGAACACTCCTCCACTGCTGGTGGGAGTGCAAACTCGTACAGCCACTTTGGAAATCAGTATGGCGGTTCCTCAGGAAAATGGGTATCAGGCTACCTCAAGACCCAGCAATTCCACTCTTAGGCATATACCCCAAAGGATGCACATCCATACAACAAGGAGATCTGTTCAACTATGTTCATAGCAGCATTATTTATAATAGCCAGAACCTGGAAGAAACCTAGATGCCCCTCAATTGAAGAATGGCTACAGCAAATGTGGTACATTTACACGATGGAACACTACTGGGGGTGGGGGTGGGGGACAATGGAATCTTGAAATTCCCAGGCAAATGGATAGAACTAGAACTAGAACTAGAAGAAATCATCCTGAGTGAGGTAAACCAGACACAGAAAGAAAAACATGGTATGGCCCTTGTAATTCTTAAAATTGGCAGAGAACAGCCGGGCGTTGGTGGCACATGGCTTCAATCCTAGCAGGCAGAGGCAGGCAGATCTCTATGAGTTCGAGGCCAGCCTGGTCTACAGAATGACATAAGGGCTGTATTAGAGGGAAACACGGGAAAGGGGGCAAAGAGGAACAGCTACCAGCTGTGGCTGGCGTGTAGCTTCCGGAGATGACTCTTGTATTGGATCTTGAGTAATGAAAGGTGTTCAAGTCATGAAGGATGGGAGAGGCTCCGGTTGTGGGGAGATAGGAAGAGAAGGCATGAACATGAAATCATTTATCGTTATTATTTTTACTCTTTTTGTGTGTGTGTATGTTGTGTGTGTACATGCATGTCACAGGGCATGTTCAGAGTGCAGAAGACAACCTTTGAAGTCAGTCGCTGCCTTCTACCTAGTTTGAAACAGGGTCTCTTTGTTGTTTGTCCCTATGTACATCAGGTTAGTTAGCTGGCCCATGAGCTTCTGGGAATACACATTGTTAATATGCCTGGCTTTACGTGCTTTCTGAGAATTCATTTCACTTTCAAAGCCAGTGCTTTATTCTATGTGCCGTCTCTTCAACTCCACAGTTTTATTTTTCAGGCACGAAAGAAAAGTGCATGTGTATGTGGATACCAGGTGTGTGTGTGTGTGTGTGTGTGTGTGTGTGTGTGTGAGAGAGAGAGAGAGAGAGAGAGAGAGAGAGAGAGAGAGAGAGAGAGAGAGAGAGAATCTCGGAGAAACAGAGCGTGGGGGAGGAGAGGAAGATCCTTCTATTTGGGAAGAAAAAAACAAAGATAGAAGACTACAACAAACCAAACCCTTCTCCTCTTTCACTATCACACTAATTCAGGGCCTTCTGTTTCTCATGTCCACGTTATTTAAAGGTTGAGAGCACTTTACAGCTTTTTAGTAGTACTGGCACAATTTTATTTGGAGTAGTAAAGGAACATTTTAACCATACATGAAGTTCACTTCTCGGTATTGTAGGAAGACATTTTTTCCCAGGATTTTCCAGGACAGAGACTTCCACCAGTTCTTTGGAAATGCTGTCTAAATACATATTCTCATCCTCCCTCCAAATGAAGACCCAAAGAATATGCCGAGGCAGAACATAGGTGGTTATAGCCTCCAGCCTCGGCATAAAGTAAACATCATGCACCTACATATTTTGTGTAATTATTCCTTTATGTTGTAGTTGTGTACTGTATTCAAAATTCAAGTGATGGTTATGCAATTGAGTATTTTTAATATGTAAAAGATTCTGGGGTTCTGGAGGTGAAACAGTGATCGTAAGAAACTAATAGTTTACCATCAGTTTATGTAAGTACAGAGTCAACTACTTCAGTAATTATAAAACAAGTTATGATAAGTGTGTGTTAGTGAGCCCATTTTATTATGAGTATGTTTTCTGGCCAGCCCCAAATAACACACAGAGACGCTGTATTACTTATAAAGCTGTTGTCCTGGTACTAGTGTTTCTTATTGGCTAGCTCTGTCTTAAATATTAACCCATTTCTATTAATCTAATATTTCCATGTGGTCTTATCTTACCGGAGAGAGAGGCCAGCGTTCTGCTCTCTCCGTCCTCCATGTTGAATCCCTTCCTACCACTTCTCGCATCCTCCTTGTTCTCCATCAAATGTGTGCTAGTGAACCCATTTCATTTGACAGGCTAAGACAGGCTAATAAGGAAACAAACACACCCACAATCTCAATGGCCTGATAGGACAAACGTTTATTTTTTATGTGTGAGGAGCCTGTCTTGTCCCTGGCAGATTTTCCAGGACAGCTGTCATTAGAGTCGTGGCTCAGCATTCTGGTCCCTGATCATGCGGTGCCTCCATATAGGTGCATTCTTTTCACCATGGCCACTGGACAGTAAGAATGGCCATGTGGCCACTACTGTGCTTCCAATTAAATGCTTTTACTTCAGATATAACCCAAGCCCCTTCTATTCACATGTCTCTGTCAAAATGAGTCACACCACGTGGCTGTATTTAACTTCAGGAAGGCAGAGAGAACTATCTTGCCATGTAGTAATATTTATAAATGTGAGATAAACACAGAAATAAAGAAGGGCTTCAGAGCAGGAAGCAACCCCATGTAGCTTGTTATACATTTGAAGACAGTATCTCCGTTTTCCTGTCAATCGCTGAATGTTTATTCTCCGTTGCTTGGATTTATTAAACCAGCAGGAACTGGTATGATAATAATCCCCACACTGATTGATGTGGCCGGGCTGTAAGGCTTCTGTAATTGACTCACGCCCTTATTCCTTTCTTTCTCTTTCACAAGCCTCAGATGCGCAGCCCTGGGAAATGAGACCTGTGCAAGAAAGCTTCCACTAAGGTCTTGGGATGTCTCCGTCCATGTTCTCAGACATTTCATTGCTCCTTGAGGGTTTTGGTTGTATTTTACACAAAGGTTTTTTAGTGTTAAAATAAATGACTTAAACCAACCAATAACGTCTCAGTTCTGGAATTAGATGTTCATTAACAAGAGGATAGCTACATGGTGGCCCCAGAAATGTAGCAAATGTGACCCATGTTGACTCTGCATGAACAAGAAGCAAAATGACCATAGGATATTAGAGAAAGTAGGAACACCATTCAGTGTGCAGTACAAAAAACAAGAGAAAACTGTGTTCTCATTTTTCTTATAAGTACCTGGGAGAGAGTAAGCTGAAGGTGTCCCCTTTTGCTTTATTTTTTCTTTTACCCATTCCTTATCATCCAGTAAGGGTAGAAAGAGAGTAGGAGAGTTCTTCTAGGATGGTGATACATTCCTGTAACCCCAGGACTTGGAAAACCGAGGCAGGAAGATGATGTGTTCCAAGTCAACCTGTACTGTACACGAAGGAGACTTTGTCTTAAAATAGTAACGACAATAACAGCAAAACAAAATCAGTTTAATCTACTAAAACGGAAAAGAATTCTGCTTTAAAAATAGAATAATTAAATTATCCCTATAATGCTTTTTTTAAATAGGTATTCTCATACATAAAAGGGAGGAAATTTACCATAGTTCTGAAATGGGGATACACAAAGAAGTTCAACTTCTTCATATTTTAAGAACTTAGCTTCATTAAGAAACGGGAAGATTCACATCAAAGTGTTAAAGTTTAAAGTGAATATTACAATTAAACTATTTTGTCATAAAATTGTCATTGAAATCACAAGCAGTGCTCGAGAGTAGGAAAAAAGATGCAGAATATAGTAAAATTCAGACTTTAGACGGAGTAAAACAAGCAAATATTTCTTAAAAAGAAAAAGAAATCCCTGTGTCCCACTGAGAGTGGCCCCTCTCCAGGGGGCAGTAGAGTCTCCAGGAGAGGAGAGAGGCTGGGCTGGTCCGGGAAGTGCCCGCGCCAGGCTGGGTACGGCTGCCCCCAGGCGAGGTGAGGGGCGGAGGCAGGAGGAAGAGTCTGGGAGGCGACCTCAGATCGGCTGCAGCAGGCAAAGCTCTCCGCCGGCCGGATAGGAGGCAGGGCAGCAAGCAGCCGGCTTTAAAGTAGCGGCCTGGAAGGCAGGAAGGAAGAAACGAGGGAGGGACTGGAGCCCTGGAGGAGGAGCAGCGATCTGGGCTGCAGAGTCAGCGGCTGGTGGAGCTGCCCCCGAGAGGCCACGTTTGTTTTTGTTATTTTCCATTGGAATAGTTCTCTGGGACTGAGCGGGCCGCACCCCCGCGCCCCCGACCTTCCAGGTGACAGCCGGTCACCCTGCGAGCAGTCAGCTCCGCCCCGAGTCACCCCTTCCCGCCCACAGCCCCACTCTCCGCCCAGCCTTCTAGTGCCAGCGTCGGGCGAGCGCGGCGGCAGCCGCAGCGGGCTGCAGGAGCGGGAGCAAGAGACCGCGGCCGGCGTGGTCCCCGACCCCGGGGACGGGCGGCAGGAGGACAGGCGGGTCCGCAGGAGCGAGCTCCAGGAAGGAGGATGCGCGCCTGAGCCTCGGTCTCCCGCTAGTCCAGGGCGCTGCAGCCGGAGCCTCCAAGCCGCGCCCGGGAAAGTGTCGCATGGGGCAGGGCCGCTGAAGCGCGGACTTCAAGGGCTGCAGGCACCAAGGCAGGCGCGGGGGCCTGGGGCGACAGTTGGCAGTTTCCGCGGCGCCTGCACAGTGAGAGTTGGGGGCGCGGTGCCCTCGTTAGGCGCGAGTTATGGAGTCGCCTAGCTGCATTCAGGATGAGCCGTTCCCGCATCCTCTGGAGCCCGAGCCGGGCACCCTAGTGCAGCCAGGTGCCGCCAAGCTGGGTGACAAGCGCTTCCGGCTGTGGTACGTGGGAGGGTCGTGTTTGGATCGCAGGACCACGCTGCCCATGTTACCCTGGCTCATGGCCGAGATCCGCCGGCGCAGCCAGAAGCCAGAGGCGGGTGGCTGCGGGGCGCCCGCGGCCCGCGAGGTGCTCCTGGTGCTCAGCGCGCCCTTCCTGCGCTGCGTCCCCGCGCCGGGTGCCGGGGTCGGAGGGGCCGCTGGCTCAGGGACTGTGCAGCCCAACACCGGGGTGTTCATCTTCGAGCACAAGGCGCAGCACATCTCGCGATTCATCCACAACAGCCACGACCTCACCTACTTTGCCTACCTGATCAAGGCGCAGCCGGACGACCCCGAGTCGCAGATGGCCTGCCACGTTTTCCGAGCCACCGACCCTAACCAGGCAAGTCTCGGGCGCCAGGGGCGGGAGTAGAGAGCCTCTGGGACTGACCGGCAGGGACCCCTCTTGGATCTGTCTTGGATCTGGCTGCTGGCTCGCAACCACGTGGAGCGCTCGGGTGCCCCTGCCACTCTCGATCCGCATTTGGGATCTGGGAGTGGGAGGGAAAGCAATTGGCAGCTGGGTTAGCCTCGGGATCGGCTGGCAGAGAGGAAAGTAGACGCAGACTGAGTGGTTCTGGGACCTTGGAGGAGATGGCAGATGGGCTCAGGACTCAAGGAAAAGCGCGGGTCCTAGGAGGAACCTGGTGACCGACGCTGGCTTGCCAGGGTTTCGCCAAGGACTGCGTATGTGCAAGTGTGTGTTTATTAGAAGTGAGGGAGACACCCTCCCCCCCCCAATGTCTCAGTATTCATTTATATCATTTATACCTGTTTGGCTGGCAAGTCACGGTCACCAAAGCGTCTTCAGGTTGTCTGAGACTGGGCAGTGTGATTTCAAAGCAGAGTTTAGGGTTAGAGTTAGACCGGTCAGATTGTCAGGCGAGTATGATTCTGCGAATTTGAAGTCAGAAGACCTTTGCTGATGTTTACCCACCCACCCACGAAGACAATACGTTCCTATTCGAGTGACTTAAAAATTACTGTGACAAAACAGGTTTCAAATGTAATTTTTTTTTGTTTTGTTTGTTTTTCGAGACAGGGTTTCTCTGTGGCTTTGGAGCCTGTCCTGGACCAAGCTGGCCTCGAACTCACAGAGATCCGCCTGCCTCTGCCTGCTGGGATTAAAGGCGTGCGCCACCAACGCCTGGCTTCTAATGTAATTTTAAAATGTATTTTAAGCTTCTAGCTTAGTGTCCAATATTTCCTCAGAATTTACTATCTAGAAGTGTTCTGTTACTAAACGAAACCATGGCTTTCTTAATAAAACAGGTGCAGTTGTAGCTAACACAGTGATTCTTAGCCTGTGGGTTGTGACCCCTTTGGGGTCACCCATCACATATCCTGCATACCAGATATTTGCATTACAATTTATAACAGTTGCAAAATTACAGTTATGAGAAACAATGAAATAATTTTGTGGATGGGGGGTCACCACAACATGAAGAACTGTATCTTAGTGTGTCTTAGTGTGACGAAGGTTGAGAACCACTTGTTTTAACATAGGTAGGAAAAGTAGGAAACTTCAGTATGGTAACTGTGCCTTGGGAATCAGGCTTGGAAGTCTGGAAAGAAGAGTGTGTGTGTGCGGGTGTATCTCTGTGTGTGTATCTCTGTGGGTATGTACGTGTGTGTTCCAAGTCAACCTGTACTGTACACGAAGGAGACTTTGTCTTAAAATAGTAACGACAATAACAGAAAAACAAAATCAGTTTAATCTACTAAACGGATACTATGTGTATGTGTGTGCTTTGCAACATTAAAGTCCCCACCCTTGTACTTTTTTTTTTTAAATTGTGTTTTCAAAGTAATTTAGGTTTTTAGGGAAATCAGTGTTCACTAAATATAAATAAATAATAATAAAGTCTCAGGTTCTATCACGTGGTATCCTTCTGGTAGCTGGGAAATTAAGAATAGATGAGACAAACATCCTAAAACAAGTCCTTATTTCATTCTTATTCCATAGTTGAACTTTAATATTCATTTTTTAAAAATTTGACGGCAGCATTCTACAAAAGTCCTGTAACAAAACTGAAGTAAAAAGACAATTGTCTTCAGTTTCTTCATTATATTCTAAAAGAGAAAAATACCTTTTCGTTCATTCGTATTTTTATTTTTGCGTGTGTGCTTGTGCGTGCACACAGATATGTCCCTGAAGAGGCCAGAAGAGGGATTGGACTCCCCCCCCCCCCAGGAGTGTAGTTCCAGGAGACTGTGCAGGTACCGGGAACCAAACTCAAACTCTGGTCTTCCTGGAGAACAGGATGTGCTTTTGACCACCAGAAACCATGCCAGCCCCCAATTGATAAATGCCTTAAGCAGCCAGAAAAGGCAGTTAAGCTTTTTAAAAATTATTTCTTTTAATTTTCAGATTATGATTGCATCATTTCCCAGTCTCTTTCTTCCCATCAATCTCTCCCACATACCTTTCTTTTCCCCCTTTCAAATTCATTGCCCCTTTTTCATTGATAGTTTTTGCACATACTCATATATGTATGTACGTGTGAAATACAGCTTGCTCAGGCTGTGTAGTTATTAGTATGTAAGTTTCAGGGATGACCATTTGGTATTGGAAAACCACTTCCCTGGGGAAGACGATGTTTTGTACGCCCAGCCTTCCTTAGTGCCTGCAGTTCTCTGTGTAGGGTTGAGGCTTCCTGGTGGCAATTTTAATTTGTGTTCACTGTTATGCTTGCAACAGAATACTTCACTACAAATGACTTGAAATCCCCTTCCATGGGTGGCCCGTGAGGTGGGGTTCATGCTTATTTATTTAAACTCATTTCACAAATGAAATAGGAAAGTTCCTGAGATTATCACTATCTTTTGTTTTGTAATACATTGTTCTGGCTCTGGAAATAAGGAAGAATACATTAGTTTCCAAACTTTTAAGAGACTTGTGGTAGCTGGCCATGGTGGCACATACCTGTAATCCCAGCACTCCCAGAAACAGAGGCAGGTGGATCTGTGAGTGAGTTTGAGACCAGCTTGGTTTACAGAGTGAGTTCTAAGATAGCCAGAGCTGTTACACAGAGAACCCTGTCTCAAAAAACTAGAGAGGGAAAGAGAGAGAGAGAGAGAGACAGACAGACAGAGAGCTCTCAGCAGTGGTTACTGTGTCCCTTCTGGACACAGGATTTGCAGTCAATTACACGCATCCTTGGATTTACCTAGACCATATTAAGTGTTAAGGGCTGAGTGTGCTATTACTTTACAAATAAAATGTTTAGGCTAGTTTCTCTCACTTTATTTCAGAGAAGACAGTGAAAGCCACAAGGCTTTTTGATAAAAGAAAAGAAAAAAACCTTTTTTGTTTACTGTAATTTCTCAGATGAGTCCTTGGTATACATATGGATTCTAAAAAAAAAAAAAAAAGCCAGACGTGGTGGCACACATTTTTACTCCCAGAAGTTGGGAGGCAGAGGCGGGCGCTGTTTCTGAGTTTGATGGCAGCCTGGTCTACAGAGGGAGTTCCAGAACAGCCAGGGCTGCGCAGTAGAACCCTTTCTTGAAAACAACACAAAGCAAGGCATTTATATAAAAATATTACATAATTTCCCTCCCTCTTTCTTCCCTTCCACACCTCCTATGTCCTCCTTCCAACCTGTCCTATCATCCCTCCTCACTCCCTGGAACGTTTATGGCTTCTTTTTCTTTATTACTGTTATATACGTATGCATGAATGTAAATGTACTGCTCATCCAGTTTAGTGCTTCTTTTACTATGTGTGTGATTTCAGGGCTGACCACTTGCACTGGGTGACACTTGCATTGGTTAGAGGGCTCATCCCTGAGCAAGACTAATTCTCTTCTTGGCAGTTTTAATTCCCGGTTCTTTATGTAGGGAGGGGATTCCATGCGATTTCCCCTTTCTACCGTAGCTTTTTGTGGTTGTTGTGTTTTGCTTTTTGGGACAGGGTTTCACTGTGTAGCCCTGGATGTCCTGGAATTCTCTCTGTAGGCCAGGCTAGCCTCAAACTCACAGAGATTCGCCTGCCTCTTCCTCTCCAGTGCTGGGATTAAAGGCGTGTGCCATCACCACCCAGCCCCACCATAACATTTTTATTGCTATTATTGTTCAGGTCTTGTTTAGGGAGCAGCATTGTTGCAGTTTCATGTTGTTTTCTGTCATTCTAGTAACACAATCTCACAGCAGGAGTCTCGGTCTTCTGCCTCTTCCTACCCACTCACCCACGGTGTTCCTTGAGCTTTATTTAGTTGCAGGGTTTGTGTTGTAGACCCCACAGTCAGTTGTCCTCTGCGTTTTGACCGGTTGTGGTGTTCTGTAATAGTCTCTGTCTTCTTTGATGATGGTGAGAACTATAGGACAAGGTTATCTGTCAGGACAAGGATAAGTTGCAGGATGCAGTTAGGAATTTTGCTGGTCTAATAAAGTGGTCATACAGTAGGTTCCCCTTTAAGAACCACAGCCTTACCCTGGGTAGTTGGATGGTTATGATGTCACTCCGAAGTGTCCTTAAACGTAATTAGACACCTATTGATTACCACCAAAATATGTCACTGTTGCTCCTTCAGAGATTTCTTGTCTTGCCGGTCGTTACTATGGTTCATTGGTGTCACAGCTGGGTAGGGCAGTTTATTGCTTTCCTCTTTTAGCAGCTTGCACAGCACCTTCTGATATTATAGAAGGTAGACTGCACAGGGGAGGGAGAAAATTCCCCTCAGAGGATCTTTAATATGAAGGGTCAGATGTGGTCTCCATAGAGACCATCTCTGCTAAGAGTTAGTAGTTCCAAACTCCAGTGCCCCAGAAGAAGGCTGGGTGAGGACTGTGGGGTAACTGGATAGGGGGTGTCCCTTCTCAGTGTGTTACTCAGGGCTATCTGGAAGTGACAGGAATGAATGCAAGCTCAGTGTGAAACTTCTGCTTTCACAAGGAAGAGATGAAGTTGGAATCTTTAATATATATATATATATATGGATATATATATATATATATATTATTTATAAAATATAACCTCACATTTTAAAGCATTGGCAAACACTTTACACTTTAGGAACAGTCTTTGGGTCAAGCAGTGCACTAGAGTTTGGTTTTGGATATTTCCCATTTTCCATCAAATGTAAATATTTAGGACTTGGTGAATTCAGTCATTGACAGTGTTAGTTACATCTCCTTGTGAGCACCTGAGTTGGTGCAAATGACTCTTCAAGTGAGAACCACTGGGACAATTGTCCTTGCAGTATTTATAGCAAATATGCTCCAGCGCATGGCTGCCTTCAGCCAGACACACTGGCACTCAACACTTTTATCAACCATGAGCTTGCTTCATACAAAGCAGGGTTTGGAAGGTCCGGGTACCTTTGGAGGGTAAAGAAGATGTCCTGTTGTTAGTTTTGTACCAAGTTCTTTATTTGAAGTGGATACTTAAACTCCACGCTTCGGGAGCCTATTTGCTGCATTCATTGAGCAAAGTCTCCAAGGCAGCCTGGAGCAATGGGTGTGCAAACATCTCTAGTAGGCTTGCCTTGCTCTGTCTCCCAAGCCTGTCTGTTTTCTGACATGAGCCTGCCTTGAGGAGGACCATAAAATTAATCAAATTGGGATGGTTTTTATTGTGAAAGAGGGCACCATTAGCAAATTACTCAAGCATAACAAGTTATACACATCGACTGGGTAGGGCAGACTCGGATTCCCATCCTTGGCAGTGAACTATAGAATTTGTGTTCCCCTTGGGCCACTGATTTGGAGGCTTGTCTACCAGAAAGGCATGCTTTACAGAATATCCTCTCACATGTCTTTTCTGAGGGCGGATCTCCATGTGATCACAGACACGGGAGTGCTGAGCTGATAGCTTGGGTCTGTTGTGAGGAGTTGCCATGGTGATGTGCTGTGGTTTCATACCTCTTCTTGGGTTAGAGTTAAGGATGTGTGTCAGGAGAAGCACTCAGCTGGAAAGACTTGATGTGCACAGGCCTTCCAGGTGCAAAGAGAGGTGAGAAGGAGGCTAAGAGTAGGTTGTGTTGTGTCCAGTGGTCCCCATCTAGGCAAGCCTGTGGAGTGTGATGTGGATGGAGTGCCAGCTTCAGCCCAGCTTGGGTACTTGAACAAGAAAGGGACTTACCTGAAGAAACTCTTTACAAATCCCATGGCTGTAAATTGAAGTGTAGGATGCCTCATTCTTATGAGCTAGGGTAAGTCACTGGCAGATCTCTTGAGTTAGAGGACAGCCTGGTCTAAAGGGCAAGTTGAAGGACAGCCAAGCTTCGCCAGTGAAGGTGAAAAACAGAACACAGGTGAAGATGTAATTGAATGAGGAAGCCACGTTCCAGCCCCGGAAAGCAGCAGAACTTAGTAGCTTTGGTCATGTGGTTCTGGAGCTTAGGATAGAAGAAAGGGCCTATGGAATTTGCCCCCAACACTAAGGAAGGCCTCTAAGGCCAGGCATGTGTCAGGGGTGTTCCTGGATGGAGGAGACCATTGCATGAAGTTGTGAAGTTGAAGCCTAGATTGCCTTGGAGATCCCAAGATGTTGGAGATGCCAGAGTCATGGGACACCCGCCAAAAGAGTTATCAGGGAGCTGAACCAGCCCAAGAGAGAGAGGTGTGTTCAGTCAACAGAGCTGAAAGGAGTTGCCGATCTGAAGAGCGCTTTGACATCAAGCATGGAGATGCATAGTTTGGAGTCTGCCCAGCTGGTTTTCAATCTTGTTTTGGTCCAGCATTTCCTTACTGTGCCCCCTTTCCTGCGTTTTGGAACAGTAATGCATATCCTGTGCTGTAGTGGCATCTTGTTTTGCAGGTGTACTTGTGGTGGTGGCCACATTCTAGAGGTGTGGCTTCAGGTGTGCAGACATGACCCCATATAGGGGGTTGGCTCAATCTACAATGATCACAGTTGGTTTTGAACTCCTGGGCTCAAGTGATCCTCCTTACAGAAATAAAAATTATCAACAAATAGTTCTGATCAGTACATTTGGAAAATAATTGACACATAATGGTTCTGTTGGAAACTCTGATAGAAATATAAATTTATACTTGTTAATTTTAATAAACAGAATGTAAACATGACAAAGTCAGATTCATCTTTGTCTTTTTTTTTTTTTTTTTTTTTTTTTTTTTTTTAAGCATGTAATCTAAGTTAACTTTCCTCTTGCTTCTCTTACTTTTAACTTCCTACCCCTTCCTCCCAAGTGCTGGGATTATAGGTGTGAGCCTCCAGTGGGGATCGAACTCAGGGCTTCAAGCATGCTAGGCTTGCTGAGATGCATCCCCAGGCAATTCTTCTACCAACTGAGATGTATCCCCCAATTCTTAAACCCATCTTAATCCAAGGAAACATTTATGAAAGAAGCTTAAACTTTTCATTATCCTGTCTCCACAGGAAAAGTTTGCTGACCTTTGCTCTTAGACAGTCTTATAAAAGAGAAGTAATTTTAAAATCTCTGTTTTATAGAAGTGAAAATGAGACTCAAATGCTTGTACACATGGTGACTCGAGGTTTACATCCAGTGTCGTCTTCAATCATCCCCCACTTTGCTTTCTTTACATTTATTTTTATTTTTATGCATATGAGTGTTTTGTAGGAATGTATGTATGTGTACCCCATGTATATCTGGCATTCTCAGAGGTCAGATGAAGGCATAGGATCTCTTGGAACTGGAGTTACAGATCGTTATGAGCCACGCTATGGGTGTTGGGAAATGAACCCAGGTCCTCTGCAAGAGCAACATGCTAGGACATCTCTGCAGCTCCTCCATTTGATTTTTTTTTTTTTAAAGGTGGGATCTCCTAACTGCAGCTCACCAATATAGGTAGACTGGCTGGTCCCAACCTCAAGGATTCTCCTGTTTCCCCCTCCCTGGATCTGGGATTACAGGCTCATGTCACTAGCTTTTTAACTTGGGTGTTCAGGACTGGACTCAGGTTCTTGTGTTTCATGGAAGGCACTTTACCAGCGAGCCATCTCCCCCCGTCCTACTTAAATTATTTCTTAATGCGCTCACATCTCTTTAATCACTATCACCTCAGATTTGATGGAACAACTGTGATCTATTGCTGAGTCTTTGTCTTTGCTATTGTTCCTGCTCAACTCTTACCCTTCCATCAATATTCTTCCATGAAGCTATAAGGATTGGTCCTTTCAAAACACAAGCCAGGCCCCCTTTGAACTCAGGACACATGCACATTCTTTGGTGTACGCCTTGGCTGACTGAGCTGTGTCATAGACTCTCACTCATATGCATACTCCCTAATTCGGAGACTCAAACAGGCTGTCCTGTTCAAAACAAGTCCGGTTTCTAGATAATTTCAAAGCTTGTGCATGCTTCCTATTTTTTTTTGCTGGCTTAGCGCCCCACAACTTCAGTTTTCTGCTTAAATGACAGATGTCACTTCCCCGTATTGGGGTCCATTGCCTCTCTAGCTGTAGGTTGGTACCTTAGTTTATTACTCCTGTGCCAGGAGTTTGTTTTCCTTCCAATGGCTAAACATTGTTTTGGTTGGTTGTGCACATGCACACATGTGCACGCATGCATCTATCCCCACCTGTGGAATGCAAGCTCCGTGCTGGGAGCTCCTGTTTGTGCATGGTTGTATGACCAGGAGGAACTTAGTTCAGGAGGAGATCATTCCAGTCCACTGACATAAGATGAGTTTGAACTGGTCCTCAGGAATTTAGATTGACAGCTAGATGCAGGCCACCAGGAAGAGTACCTGTGTGGTCCTAAATCCCTCCTTGCCATTAGTTATTATCATCTAACACGTGTCAGTTGTCATGTGTTTGTACAATAGTATTTTCCCACATGGATACTTATAATTTTAGAGAAATTATACAGCATGCAGTGTTAAATGGGATTATGAAACATGTTTTTAAATGGAAAGTTAAAAAAATATTCTTGAGACAGGGTCTAACTATGTAGCCCAGTCTGGCTTTAAACTTGTAATTCTCCTGCATCCTAGGGTTGTAAGCGTGGGCCAATCACATCTCAAACAAGTAACTTAAGTACTTTCTGAAATATTTTGTAGGCTAAATGTAAAAGGCTTTCTTCTTCCTTTTCCTCCTTGTCTCTTCCTTAAAGCGTCTTGGTGATCATATGCTTGTATAAGCACAGCCTTTTCCTCTAAGGCCATCCTCTCCATGAAGGGCATTGTCTCTTTTTACTCACTCCTGCATTTCATCAGCACTTGGTCTCTTGCAGGGGCAAGAGATTCTGTCATATAATGGATTCTGTATTAGTCACACTTTTGCTGTCATGATTACATATTGGAGAAGATCACCGTAAAGAGCAAGGAGTAATTTTGGGTCACGGTTTCAGTCCATCATCAGATGGCCCGTTGCTTTAGGCCTGTGGGGAGGCAGGAGGGGCAAGCAGGAGGGATATGGTAGAGGAAAGTTGTTCACTTCATGGAGACCAGGAAGAAAGAGGAGGAACACGAAGAAGCCTGGGTTAAGTTGCTGGGAGTCTTTATCTGTCCCGCCTGCCGGCTCCCAAATCACGACACAGGGACTTATTAGTTATGAAAGCTCAGCCTATAGCTTAGGCTAGTTTCTAACTAGCTCTTATAACTTTTAACACATTTCTACTGATCTGTGCGCTGTCATGTGGCTCGTGATTATTCCACAACATTTCCCCCTTTTTGTCTAAGTAACGAAGGAAAGGTTTTAAACTCTAACATAGTAAAACTATACACTGGTGTCTAGTCAACACAACATCTTATTAAGGCAACAAAGTAAACACATTTCATAGCATGATTGCCTCTTTACTAGAGCTATTTCCTAGCACCACTGGGGTGGAGGGTAAACTCATAAGTCATTTCTTTTAAACAAAGTGTTTAGTGTGTGTGAGCACATGCACATGCACGTGCACATGGGAATGCATGCTAGGGAGTAAGTGTGGAAGACGGAGGACAACCTTTGGGGGTTCTGTCCTTTTGCCACATGTGCTCTGGGGATCACATCCAGTTCATTAGGCCTGATGGCAGGCAGGCGCTTCACCTACCGAGTTTAGTGCATGCTCTTCAGCAGGAGAGCCGATTTCTGTTGGTATTGGATTTGAGGCACAGGACTTTAGTTGTTTATTTAGGAACCAGTTTTTCTGCTTGTGATTGTTCCCCCCCCCCCCCCCCCCCGAGAATAGAATTGATTTTGAGAGTTAGCATATGTTTGCCAAGTAAGATTTTTAGCTGTTCCTGTTTTCCAGGTGGTTTTCTTAAAAAGCTGTGCTGTTTGTCATGAAATCGAGTTACAGCACAATGCTTTGCATGTGTCTATATCCACCTAATTCATGTGGAGACACCAACTTTGTTGGTTTATTTACATATTGTTAATTTGGGGTTGGGGGATGGCTCATTCAGTGAAGGTGCTTTCAGACATGAGTCTGATTGCTCAGATCCCAGGTTTAAAAGCTGGGGGTGTATGGTAGAACATAATCCCAGGGCTCGGAAGTGCAGATAGGCAAATCTCTGGGGCTTGCTGGCCAGCCAGCTTTGCCAAATAGAGTTCAGGGCCAGTGAGAGATCTTATCTGAGCAAAACAGGCTCGGTGGGGAAGGACATCTGAGGTTGACCTCTGGCCTTTACATGTACATTCGTACCTTCCTGCACACATGAAGCTCTCTCTTTCTCCCTCTCCATTGATTTAAAAGACATCATATTTTCTTCTTGATGCTCTTCAGACTTACATTGCAGTTGTTTCGTGCTTTTGCTTCTTGGTCTTAATGAATAAAATACTCGTTGTGTAAAGCAGAGGGTAAATACAGAAAACAACACCCAACAGCTTTTACTGCTTTGAGTATATTCCTAATGATCGGCCTCAGACTGAATTAACCCAGGTTGAGCTTTCATCTGCTGTTTGGTTGTGAGGTCAAGGACAAGAGGAATTACTGTTACTGGATGGCACACAAGTCTCTAACCAGAGAAGCAAGAGCAGACGTAGAACATTGGTGTTCTGGACTCACCCTTCTGTTGGAAGTCATGTAACACGGTGGGTCCTTTGGTTATGGAAGTAGTACTTTCCTAGTTGGTCCTTTGTTCATTACCTTATTCGTTCATGAACTCATTCCCTCAGTCCTTCAACCTTGTGTATTCATGCATTTTTGATGTTGTCCAGGATTGTTATGTGAGTGATGGTGTGTTGAACACGGATACTGAGACAAAATGAACGTGAGCCCTATTGCGTGTATCTGAGGGTTTTTTGAATGAGATAACCTAAGCAAACAAACAACAGCAGAGCACACCTATTGCTTTCTGTAGCAGCCGAGTGCTTTGGCTTTGGGGGGACTAGCTGCTGGGATTCTCAGCTTAACCCCCTGTGGCCCTGTGAAAGTTCCTTCACTGTTCTGCACCTCCATGTCCTTGTTTGCAATGTGGAGTCAGTAAAATAGGCCAGCCTCAGAAGGTCATTGTGAATGCTAAGGGGGTCCACTCATAGAAAGCATTTACGTTTGTAAGATGCATACCCAGAAATGCCGACTTTGAAATAGTGACCAGGGCTATGAAGGAAGAGAAGACGGTGTGAAAGAATGAAGAGGAGACAACCCAGCGTTGCTCAGTGGGCACATCCAGCTCTCCTTTCCTAAAACTCGTAACTTTAAAAACTGGCTGTCTCTCTGGTATCACTCACTCACCCACACACTTTAGTAAAGCCAGTTCCTTCCCAGCTCCAATGTGAGAATTCCAGCGGCGTCCTCTCTCGTGTGCAGGGATGTGTCCCAGTGGAGGTCTAAACCCAAGGATGACCCACGGAGCACCGTGGATGCTAAGCTTTTTCCTGTTCGGCATACTGAATTCCATGCCTTGTAAGAACGTAATTAAGTTCTTGTGTGTCGTGGCCATAACATTTCCATTTGAGAAACAACAGGAAGGCTGGCACACATTTCTTTTTCCCTTGTCACAATTTCAGGACTCACTCTTAACAGGGTTTTTTTGTTTTGTCTTGTTTTTACAAGTTGAGTATATGCCTTTTCCCCCATGTTCCTGCTGGGTTGAGAATTTCAGCTTTTCATTCATATGGCCTCTCTTTGGCACAACCAATTTGGCGGCATCACTCCGCCAATGTTGATAAAGACTCTTTGACCACAAGCATCGCAATAGTTTATCTAATAACCAAACAAGCACCCAAAGTGCGGGGTACCGAATACAGGGTAGGTACGTTGGCCAAGGGGGCAGACTTGTGACAACTTGAGATTTTATGACCCTACTCAGAAGGGCATGCGACTGAAATCTTAGGACTTGTTTGTAGACTAAGTATATGTGTCGGACTGTGTGGCAGGGTATGGGTAAGTGAAACTGAAAACCAGAAGGGGCCACCATACCATGCCATGAATGTATTCAGGAAACCAGGTTCAAGCCAGGTTATGAATACGCACGAGAGATCTAGTGATTCCAGGGAAAGCACCACAGCTTGCGACTGTGAAGGAATAGGGGCTTGTGGGAAAGGTTTTCCTGGAAGTGGTAGCCCTTACTCCATGGAGCTAACAGTTTTCTTAGTGGGACAAACTAAGCAAGCAAAGGGCAACAAATCCACTTTGTGAAGCTGCTGGGTGCTGGGACTCTCGGCCCGACCACGGCGTGAAGACGAGGGTACTGCAGGCAGTGGAGGGAACTGAACTCCAGGCCCAGCCAAGCAAACCTGCCTGGACTTTGCTTCAGTTTATTTGAGTAGAGTTGGTTTCCCGCTGTCTGGCTGAAAGCAAGATGTGGGCGAGAGGAGGAGGCCTTTTGTGGGGATGTCTGTTGAGGGTCCCTTCCAGGTTCGCTGAGTTTCCAGGGCTGGGCAGAGCCCATGCCATTTACAGGGAGGAGACTCCATGGGGGATGGAGGAGAAACAGGTTTTAGAGGCAAAAATGCAGGCTTTCCTTGTTAAACTGAGACAGCTCCACACTGGCGGGAATGACAATGCTTTCCGATCTTAAACTCCCAGGAGAGAGACGACCTCACAGTAGTGAACTGTCAGGTTCAGACTCTTGGGTTGCAATTTTACTGTCACTGAGCCTGCTAGAACCAAAATATCCCCACAGAATGGGAAAGGTGCCGTTGGTGCTTTTCAACCAACTGCTCATGAGAACTTCATGGGACTTAAAGCATACATTACACGCAGACTAGATTCTCGGGCCTGTCTGTGGATACACTGAGCCAGAATTTTAGGGCTGGCCCTGGGAATCTAGCTAAAAACTGGCATGTGGTGAGCCCACGATCTCTATCACGCAGCAGGCAAAGGCACTTTCTACAAAGACAGACTACCCTACTTCTATCGCAGGACCCACTTGGGGGAAGGAGAAAACCAATTCCCACAAGTTGTTTTCTAAAGTCTGCACAGGAAAGGGTCAACTTAGCATTTGAATGCAGCCCGAATTTGGGGAAAACCACTGTATCTGGAGAGCCAAGACTCCCTGCTTTATAACCAGGAACCTGTAACCTAGGCCAGGAAACAACAAAGCTGTGGGATTTGCCACAGAATAGTTTCATATAAGTGCCATCAACAAGATCGTCCCTGTGCTCGTGCTCCTTTACACTTATCTAACCAAGTTGTTGTAGCTTTTCCCTACAGGGGTGGCAAATATGTCATCTCTCACTGTAGACCAATAATCAATATTGTGAGTGCATTAAGAGTTGTCAAAAATCTTGAATACTTGAATGGGCTTCTCATGCCTGTCACTTAAGCAGTAGTTAAAGTTAAAGTTGTTGCGTGAACATTGCTACCCGTGCTTTGACATAGAGAATGCCAATAAATAATACCAGTTGTCAGGCGGGGTCTGGAGAAGAAATTTGTCTCAGACACACAGAAGCAGTCAAGACCGGCACTCTGAGCAATGGAGAGGGGGGATGATTTGTGATATGGGCGAGTCCAAAGCTGAGCCAGTGCCCGAAATAGTGACACCATTCACGGAAGAAATTAATTCATGTAATTGACACTCTTTTGAGTGTGCATCGGCAGCCAACTGGTTCTCTCAAGGTGGTAAGGACTACCTTAATTTTGATGATGCTGTAGGTGTGTGTGTGTGTGTGTGTGTGTGTGTGTGTGTGTGTGAGAGAGAGAGAGAGAGAGAGAGAGGGAGGGGGGAGGGAGGTTTGACTCTGCTTTACGTCTTTTTCCCGTTCTTCCCTCCTTTTCTTTTCCTCCTTCTCTTCTTTCTTTTTCCCCTTCTACCTTTCTAGGTTGAGTATGAGTGAAGGGAGGGAGAAATATGAATTCAAGAATGAGGCAACATTAATTGTAAAAACTGAGCTCATTTATGACTTTTCATACTTGTATATTATACTTTAAATGTATTTAAAGTGTAATTATCCATTATCACTGTTCCCCTTCTTTCTAGTCCCCCTGCTACTCCCAAATACTTCACCCCTCTTAAGCCTGGATTCTGTATATCAGATAAAACAGACGTTTGCTTTTCTGAGTCTGGCTTGTTTTGCTTAACACGGTGACCTACAATTCCATTTATTTTCTTGGAAATGAAATAACTTCATTCTGGTTTTCCGGGTGAGTAGAACTCTGTGGTGTGAGTGTGCCACACTTGTGTTATCTTTCCTCGATGGGCATCTACGCTGGCGCCACAGCTTGCTATGGCACGTAGTGCCTCAGTCAACACGGATGTGCAGTTTTTCTGTGGTATGCTGACTTGGAGCCCTGTGGCTGTGTTCCCAGGAGGGGTATAGTTGGATCATATGGGAGTTCTATTTTTATGAGGAACCAAGGATGTAACATGTCAACTCTTCCATCGCAAAGTGATAGACTACCAAGTTACCGTGGGTTTCTGTTTGCCAGGAAGCAAGGTGTCAGCCACAGCGTTACTCTCATTGCTGATACTTTCTGGATATGATCGCGTGTTGAACCTCACAGCATTGAACACATTTCCTCTGGATCATTTGTGATCCAAAGACGAAACTGGCCTTGGTGCTCACAAATCAGTTGGCGTGAGAATAGTAATAATAATAATACAGATAATGCTGGCGTCAGCGTAGGGATTTTAGAAGTTAATTTTTGCTTGCGTATTAACAAGAGCCGTGAAAACCTGTCAGGTTTTTAGTTACCTTTATCACTGCCTTTGTCGTCACCCTCACAGCCCTAGCAAGTATTGGCGAGGACTAATCAAATGTAAGATTAGCAAGCTGGCAGCCAGGGCTTTAATTGATTTCTGCGCAGACAGACACCGGAGAGGCATTAACTCATGACGGTAATGAAGGAAGATGGGGGAGAAAAGACACATTGTTGTTGGGCTTCTCCCTATTCCAACAGACCAGCACCTAACTGGTCTCAAGGAATGCAGATCTTAGTGTCTGGTTCAGGAACGTAGGGACAAGTAATAAATAATTAAAATTTAAGCTTTTTGTAGAGTTACATTTTAAATGAACCTCTTAATCTGACTTTAAAGTATGGGGTTCAATGATTAAGAAATTTTAATGGAAGTGCTCCCCTGCCCATCATTTTCAATATTTTAGAAAGAATGTGGCATTTATGGGTTCAATCAAGTTAAGAAGTTCTATTAGTGGCATCCTAGTGATTTCGGAATTGCTCAGAAATGTAATCATACTATTTTGCAAGAGCATCTTGATGAAGTAAGAAGTTTGTGGCACCTAGTAATTTTTCAAAGCTGTGGCATTAGAGTGATTTATAGCTCCATTATTCATGGGAAATGCACGGTGGGTAGCACGTGATAATTGCAATCCATAGACAGTCCTTCACTTGCAATTCTTTCCAGAATGAGGCCAGGAACCAATAAGCACAGACGGTCTTTAAGCCCTTTTTCTTGTAAGTCACGGTTCACATTTCTTTTCGTGTCACAATTTATCAAAGACTCTTAATAGGTAAAAGAAACAACAGCTGGAGAAATGGACTGAGTGGACTTTGAGCCTCTGCTCCCTTTGCAAACAGACACTTGGTCCCCTCCAAACACTCAGGGGAAAAATTAGACTTACCCTGCGTGAGCAAGTGGCCTCACAGAGTACACGCTGGGAATGTGTGCCCTTCATCTTGTATGGCGGGTTTGTGCAAACCGTAAGACTCTGAGGTTGCCTGTGGCGTGAGGTTTGCTTAGCTACGTCCCTTGGTCCTGCTCCCTGTCTCATGCTCACTGGAGTGACTCAGGGGAGGCCTGAGCTGCTTACCCTGGCTTCTCAGTCTTTCAGCTTCCTTCCCTACCTCACACTTCAGCTCTGTTATTCGGTTTCTCTGTCACTGTTCATACAGAATAGGAGTGCCGTCAGAAGGCAGAGGTCACATGGCTTTGGAGAAGTATCACTGTGTCAGAGTACAGTCTGGGTGGAATCTGGAGAACTAGTCAGCTAGGTGATCTAACTCTTCATGGTGGTTAATCTTCATTATCAAAGTTAGTGGGTTTAGAACCACCTTGGGGACACACCTCTAGGTTTCTTTAGGAGGGAAGACCCACCCTGAATGTGGGCAGTTCCTCCAACCCATGGGACCAGGTCCCAGACTGAGTAAAAAGCAGGAAGTGAGCTGAGTACCTGTGCTTGCTTCTCTGCCTCTTTCCTGTAGGTGCTGTGTGGCCAGCTAGCTGCCTCATATCTTCCTGTTTTCATAGGACTATCCCCTCAAGCCCTGAGCCAAAACAGTCTATTCCTTTCATAGCATAGGTGGCTTTTGTCAGTTATCTGTCTGTCTTGTCCATCCATCCATCCATCCATCCATCCATCCATCCATCCATCCATCCATGTTTCATCTATCTGTCTGTCTGTCTATCTATCTATCTATCTATCTATCTATCTATATCAATTATCTTCTATCTATCTATCTATCTATCATCTATCTATCTATCTATCTATCTATCATCTATCTTATTGCTTCATCAGTGACAAGAGTAACTAATGGATTCATTCCCCATTTGTAGAAGTATCAGTACTTACCTCACAGACAGGATGATTCCTGTGATGCCCTTAGCATAATGCTGAGAAAGAACTCACATGAGAATGATACAGATTGTCTTTTTTGGGGTGGGGCAGGGTCTTGTTCCTTCCTTGGTGCAGGGATCACAAGCTTATGCCGTCACTTTAGATGTTATCATTATAGTTGTTATCATTAAACTGCAGTGGCTGGGACTAAAATGTAAAGGGACCCAAGGCAGATCGAGACAAGCAGGCAGGAGCCTCAGAGAAGACACACTGGAGGTGGTGGATGGGAAAGTAAGCCCGGGGGAGTGGTAATGTACTGCTGCGGGAAGGCAAAGGCAAGGAGGTTTGAAGAGCATTGGAGGATAAGACACAAGGCATTAGTGGAAAGAATACGACCTTGAGGCTAAGGCATTGCAAAAACACGGTCAGTTTCCTGCTGGGACTAGAGCCATGGCAGAGTGACCAGCCCAAGGCCTGCTGGGGAAAGCAGGTGTGCCAGACATGGGAGCTGATAATTAGGTTAGCGAGTGGAGGGTGGGGAGTGCAGCAGGCACAGATTGTGACAGCATATAGAGCAGAGGTGGCTGAGTTCCTTAGGCCTCTGGGTGGGAGGTGGTGTGTGAGCCTCCTGAGAGACAAATCTGTCAGCATCAGACAAGTCCTACGTCCATTATCTCTGCTTTGGTAAACCTATCTACAGTTTTAAATCATGAAATAAAAATAGACATTTGCTATGCTTGTGGAATTGTTCAACATTTTTTTTTTTTTTGGGTCAGGCTTTGTTAAAATATTTTCTACATTAAATAGAACAATCTGAGAATTCTGCTGTCAGAATTGCTTATGGCTGCCTGCCTGCTTGCCTGTCTGTCTGTCTGTCTTTCTGTCTGTCTATCTATCTACCTATCTATCATCTATCTACCATTGAGCTATCTATCACCTATCTATCCTCTGTCCATTTACCTATCTACCATGTGTTTATTTAGCTATCTATTATTTATCAATCTATTTCCTTCATCATCATCATTTTTTTATATACCTACCTAGTATGTATAGAAAGGTAGATATATAAATCTTCAGAGGAGCTTGTTGAGCAATTGACATTGTCAGGTCCTATCCTATATCTACTAAAACTACATCTGCAGGGCAAGCGCCTAGGAATTTGTGTTTATAAGCATTGTAGACTCTTCACTTGGGCAGCCTGGGAGAAATATTGCCTATGTCTAATGAAAGAATTTTCTTGCAGGTCAAGGATTCTAGCACTTAAACACCCCCCCCCCCACCCCATGGCCTAATTGTGCTCTGCTTCTTATTTTGAGAGGTCCTACACAATACTCTTTCTAACTAGCTAGTAGTTTAATGCAGGTCTTTTCAACTGGGAGGGGGTTACTTCCCAATGCCCACCCAGACATATGCAGAGACACTTGTGAATGTCAGGCCAGGGCAGTTGGAGCTAACACATTTAATGACAACATAGGCTGCAGCCATGCTAACCCTTCCATAGTGGACAGGACAGGTTCCTGCAAAAATGATTTGTTCAAATATATCAACCTCTTAGAGGCTGAGAAACGCTGGTTTGGGCCCCAGGTCTTTGTTAACGTGTACATTGGTTATTTTCTAAGTGAAGTTTTAAATTGTAGTATATTATGTGTTACTTGCCACCTTCTGTATTAACATGGAGAATAATTCCAGCCACAGACATTCCTGCCCCCTTTTCTGGACCATTCTCACTCTTCTCTCAAAACCATTGCTTTGATTTCTTCATTACAGGTAAGTATTGCCTGTGTCGGAACCTCATATAAGCGGGACCACCTGGGATGCATTATTTTGTGTTGGCTTCTATAGCTCAGCATGTTACTTGGGAGGTAGTCATGTTGTTAAACAGAAGCTTAACATTTTTATTCATTCCTTAGTATGCACACCATAATTGCGTTACCGTTTTTATTTTAGATGGGCCTTCCTGTTTTAAGGTTGGGTTATTTTCAATGAAGCTGATATAGTGATTTTAAAAAACGTTTTTGCCATAAAATTCATATTTGTTTTGATTAATGCGTGTGTGTGTGTGTGTGTGTGTGTGTGTGTGTGTGTGTGTGTGTGTGTGTGTACTTGCATGAGTTTATCTTGCATTTATGTGCTCACGGAAGCCAGAGGGGAGCATTGATCTCTTGTAACTGGAGTTACTGGTGGTTGTAAACTACCCAGTGTGGGTGCTGAACCTGAATCTGGATCTTTGCAAAAGCAGCCGGTGCTCTTAAACACAGCCATCTTTCTAGTTCTGTGCCCCTTCAGACTTTTCAATATGGGGATTCACTTAGAGGACACCAACGGTTACCAATAGCTTGTGGGTACATGGATATAGTGGGCCTAGCAGAGGGCATGAATTAATTCAGCTCATTACAGAAGGACAGACTGTGAGTCCAACTGACACACGAAGCTTGAGAAAAATATGAGTGGGAGGACAAATCAGAAGACCGGGCACAGTGTCTGCCTTCTCTAAATGAAGAGCCAGATGTTGGTGAGAGAGCAGCTGTGTAATTACCCAGCAAAGCACTTAGATGCTCATGCTTATATTTCTTTCTTCTAGAGGGCACGTATCCTCACCCCTGAAAGACAGAGGAATATGACATGTACCAATGGCTTTGTTTGAGTTTGTTTCCGATGTAGTTACCCAGAGGACTTTCCAGATCATAATTCAAAAGGTAACCCTGGGCAAAGACCTGGGAACTTGTTAGGTCCTGTTTTTATGTGGTTGGAGTCATCCTTGCACCGACATGCCAGAACCCTCCCTATGAATGCAGCTGGAAAGCAGCGTGCCAAATGGGAGTTACACATACATACATGCTAGCAAAACACTCATACACGTAAAGTAAATCTTCAAAAGCATGAAAAAATTTACAAAAACTTAAAAAAAATTTGAAAGCAACTTTTGTGTGCAGTCTTAATTCTATGGGAATACTGCTTTAAAAAAACATAATAGTCTCATAATAATGTAAAGAACCTCAGTGTTAACGTTTGTGCTCTTGTATTAAAAGTTGGAAAGAACCCTATAAAGGATGTAAATAGGTGTTTATGTTATGTGTCAGGACAGAGGCCCACTTGTTCAAAGGTACAATGGAGATTAGAGAATGGAGAATGTAGAAATATTTGCATCACACCAAACATTCCTTTTATTTTCAGTTTTGCCTTGGTTATTGGCATTGCAATGTATAAGAAATTCTCACAGGATTTTGTTGTCCAATATTATTAAATATGAATCTTGTTAGTTATTATGTGTAAATGCTGTGCACACACACACACACACACACACACACACACACACACACACACACATGCACAGTTGTGAGCCACCATGCAGGTGTTGGGAACTGAAACCTGGTCTTCTATGGGAATGCAAGTGCTCTCAACTGCTGGGTTAGAGGTGGGATTTATTGTAACAGAATGATCCCTGAAAACATGTATCAGACTTTATAATGGCCTACTCATTTATTCTAGGGTTAAGCCCTCAATAGCACTTTTGGCATTGACTGATTTAAGCTTGGCACGCTTTGCGCAAGCATTAAACCCCATGTTCATGGCTCTGATTTTCTACCCCAAACTATGTGGCTGATTGTGTGCAAAGCAAACTAAATAACGACTGTATTCCACTCAGGGTAATTCAGTCTTCTATTTTTAGATGACATGGTTAAAATTGTAAAAATCATTTGTGTGTGTGTGTGTGTGTGTGTGTGTACGTGTGCGCACGTGCACGTTTGCATGTGTGCAAGTTTGGAAGTCAGTTCTTTCTTTTGCCCATGTGGGTTTTGGGGCTAAGGCTGTCAGACATGGTGGCAATTGTCTTTACTTGCTGAGCTGTCTTTCTGGCTTTGCAAACCAGTTCTTAAATGTAGGATGTGATTTTAATTATATCTCCTTTGGTCCACATTTTGTCTATTTTTGTGTGTCTTTTCTTTTGGCTACTTTCTTTCTTCATACCACTTATTTTGCCTGTAGTTTTGTTAATTGCTTCTTTTTACTATATATTGATCCTTCCTCTCAAGCAATATTCATACATACTTACATACATACAATTTATTTTCTTGGTTTTTGGAGACCAGGTCTTCTCACAGTACAGGTCTGGCTGGTCTAGAACTTAACTTGCTGAATAGGCCAGGCTGCTGTTCAAGTCTTAGCAGTCCTGCACTCACATCTTTGGCTTGGGCAAACAGCTTATTTCAAGTGTTATTTAGTCGCTGCACAATGTGTGGCATTGCTCACTAAATTTAGCTGTCTGCTCAGAAATTAGATGACCTTTTTTTTTTAACCTTCACCACAGAAAATAAAGATACTGTGTTGATGTCTGTGATCCAAAACACAATAATCAACACAGGACAAAGCCCCGTTTGTTCAGAAAGCATACACATACGATGTGCATGTCTTTTTGTAACTTGTCACATTGGTTGACACAGCTGAATTAAAACACCAATCAAAAATTTATAACTGTAAGCCTGTCTTCCTAAAACATGTCATGCTCACTGACAAAGCTGAATTAAAATACCAATTAAAAACAGGGAAATGTAATTTGCATCCCTTATTAACTGTAGCAATTTATCGACTGACTCATCCTTATTGAGTTTATAGATAAGTTTTCATTCCATGGTTATTTCTAAGAACTTTCAGTTTCATGGTTAGGTATTAGCCCACATTCTGTTGCATAACCGTGCCTTAGAGGTTGTTACAAATTGCCACCAGAAGTGTTCTTGCCAAAGAAACTGGGGGAGGTTGAACTATAGTCTCCTTTAAAATGTGTGCACGCCTTACGTGTAAGTGAGGTGGAGGAGCGAAGCAATTGTATGAATCACAGGCACTAACATCTTTCTTCATTGCGCTTACCTAGAAACATGACACAAGACACTTGTTTTTCAGTCTCTCTCTTGGTAAAGTCTCTGCCTCTTGTTTTCTGTATGGCCTGTTGTTGTGATGAGGAAACCCGAGAAGGGATAGTGTCTCCTAGCTTTCCAGCTAAGGTTCCTGAACCAGAACAGCTGGTTTTATTTAATGTGTATACTGAGGGAAACATAGACTCTGCAAGACGTTCTTTGAGAAAAGTAATTCCAAATCCAAACAACAAGCATGCTAACTTAGAACCCACTCGCTTCACGGACTGTTCAAGGATTTTTAACAAAAGCAGAGCCATAGGAGATCATCTTAGAAGGCAGGGAAGGGCTTGCATGGGAGGCGGGTACAGGCAGCAGGAGAGAGAGGAGCTCTCCTGAACACCACAGAGGAAGTGAAGGGCGGTAATGATGGTGCAGCTGATAATCGAGTGTTCTTTGCTACAATTGTGTTGTATGCTAAAAAAAAAAAATTGGGAAAATTCAACTACTACAAAGTTAATAAAACATACAATTTTGTGCCTCTTACAATATTCAGGTTATGCAACTGTCATTGCTGTTTTGCTTCAAAACCATTTTATCATTATGTTTTTAAAAAATCTTTTATTTAGCTTGCTTATACTATGTTTCTTTTAAAAAAGGGCCCAAGGGTAGCTTCAAATAAAGGTTATTAATAAAACAGATAGAAGATCAGAACCAAATAACAAGAGGTAACATGGCTTTGAGTCTTTTAGCTTCAGGACATAGCCCTGCATCTAATAAAATGTCCAGAGGAAGCAAAGAATATCAGCTGCACAATCCACAGACCCAGAGATGCTAAGTAACAAGGAAGGCAGGCTCAACAGGGGACATGTGAATCTCACTGTGAGAGGGAACAGGAGTGACTAGGTCACTGGTGGATGGAGGGAGAGAGTACTGGGAATCTGGCAACTCTGGGATAAGCTGGAAACCTAATGCAGTGTGGAAACTCCCAGGGATCTGTGAGGGTGGACATAGCTAGGACTCTTAGCAATGAAGGATACAGGGCCTGAACCAGCCATCTCCTGTAATCAGGCAAAAATATCCAGTCGAGGGATTGGGACTCTAACCCAGCCACCCTTGACCTACAGTTTGCCCTGCCTTCAAGACAGGCTGGGGAAAAGGTGGTATATAAGTTGTGGAAGTAGCTAACCAATGATTGGTCCAGCTTAAGACCCATACCATTAGAAGGAGCCCACCGCTGGCATTGCCTGGAGGGCCTGGACCCAGAGGCTGGACAGCCCAGAGACCTAGGATAGAACCAAATATAACTAGAAAAATGAAAGACAACGACATGATTCCTAATGGTATTCTGCTATATTCATAGATTGTTGCCTAGCCCAACAGTCGTTAGAGAGGCTTCACCCAGCAATTTATAGAAGCAGACACAGAGACCCACAACCAAACATCAGGTGGACCTTGGAAAAAATCTGTGGAAGTTGGGGAGGAAGGATTATGGGAGCCAGAGGGGCAAAAGACACCACAAGAAAACCCACAGAATCAACTAACTTGGACTCATAGGGGCTTGCAAAGACTGAATTGCCAACCAGAGAGCTTGTATGTCTATGCCCTGTGCACATATATTACAGTTGTGTAGCTTGGTCTTCTTGTGGGACACCTAAAAAATGGGAGCAGGGGCTGTCTCTGTCTCTCTGTTATCTGCTTTGGGGATCCCTTCCTCCTCACGCAGCCTTAGTAGGAGAGGAGGTGCCTAGTCTCAATGCAACTTGATATGCCTTGGAAGGCGGACATACATGGGAGGGAGGACTGGCCTTTTCTGAAGACAAAGGAGGAGGGGTGAATTGGGAGTGGGAGGGTGGAGGCTTGAGGCTTGGGGAGGGACTTCGAGAAGGGGAGGCTGATTGGGCTGGGGAAAAGAAAATTAGAGGAAGGATTGTTCTTTTGCTATTTTTTTTTTTTGTTTTTTTTTTTTTTTTTTTTTTTTTTAATTGAGACAGGTCTTAGTATGTAGACCAATCTGGCCTGGAACTCACAGAATTCTGCCTGCTTCTGCCTCCTGAGGGCTGGGACTAAAGGCGTGCGGCACCATGCCAGGCTGGAATGGTTCTTCTAGATACTCAACTGTAGGTGAAATGTCATGATTGGGACTTGATTGACACTGAGCAATTGCAGTTTCACAGTATATACTATGAAACAGTATGGCACTTTCTGTAATAATCTTCAGTAAAAGCAAAGGGCGCAGTATTATTCTGTGATACATTGATAAAAAATTGGCCTCTGCTATCTTAATTTCACAGCCCAGATACATTTTTGTTTCACGAGGAGGGTTGAATGTGAGGGCTTAGAACTGTGTAACAGTGATACCCCGTCCACTGGGACATCAGTGACAGGACAAAGTGGGCTAAAGTGCAGCCTGGTGAACCCACAAAGCAGAGATGACTCAAAGCAGACACCAGTAGCGTCATCAAAAGCCTAGCCTATGGCTGAGGGTCCAGCAAAGCTTGAACCCTGGCGCTCACTACGTGAGGTACAGTCTGCTGGACATGTAAGAGAGTGCCTTCAGGAGGCGTAGCTGATCTGAGCCTCTCTGAGGAGCTTGGCTGGTCTAGACCATCACAGGTAGGATGTCTTATCCTAGCGTGCCACATTGCCTGTATAATCCTGGCTTTAGAACATGCCAAACATCCCGAGAAATAGTAATTTAAGGAGGAAAGATTCATTTTGGCTCATGGTTTCAGAGGGCTCAGCTCATGGCAGGCCGGCTCTCTTGTTTTTAGGCCTTCCCGAGGCAGAGCATTATAGCTACAGGGCATTCAATGCTCCCCTCCTGGTGGCCAAGAAGTAGAGACAGACAGACAGGGAGGAGCCATGGCAGGATACAGCCCTCAAAGAAATGCCCTCAGGGACCTACTTGCCCCACGCTGGTCTCAGCAAACATATAAAGAAGTTCCTAGATCTCTACAACCAACACCCGAGGACCAAGCCTTCATCACACGAGCCTGTTGGGTACTTGTCATGTTGAAACCACAGATCAGGTATTTGGCACTGACGGACCCCAGCTAGCATTTGCGCTCTCCTGTCTCGTTATCTGCATCTGATGTTTGGGGGTGGTGGTGGCTCCACATTGAAGTAACTAATGACCCACCTAAGCCCAGAGGAGTGATGACTGAACCACAAAATAAGCAAAGCACGCGGCAGTTATCACCGTTGGCACTTTTCATCAAGCTAAGTGGGGAAACTATTTTTAGTTGAGATTAGGCCAGAAGGATATGTCTCAGCTGGGGCAGGGTAGGCAGCCTGGACCTTTTTTGCTTCTTCGGTTCACCCTTAGTTTTATTGTTCAGCTTTTAACTTTCTATTCAGTTACACTCAAATGTAAATACTAGCTAGTATTTTATTGTTCCAGAGCCAAATGAAAGTGATTTTAGGTTCCCCTTCTGTTTTGGGATACCCAAAGCCTAGGTCGATTTTGTGGCTGCTCATACTTACATTTCATAATTCATTTTCCTTTTTCATCAACACGTAATGATTGTACATGTTATATGTATCCGTGGAGTGCAGTGTGGTGTTTTGCAGTTGTAAACGATGAAATGATAAAGCGCGAGGATCCACACAATACTTTTAGTCTTACCTGTGGGTGTCGCCCTTGCGCATGGATGCTTTATTCCTTTCTAATTCTGGTACCAGAGGGCTAACCCTCTCAGCTATTAAGGGTCTTGAATGTCCTTCCGGAGGACCCAGGTTCAGTTTCCAGCACACACCACGTGGTTCACAACTGTCTGTAACTCCCGTTTCAGGGGATCCAGCACCGTCTGGCCTCCTCAAGCACCTGCAGGCATGTGGTGCACATGAAGACACACAGGCCTGCACACACTCACACACATGTACTGCTAAAAGAAAATAAACCCACATACATGTTAGTTCACCATGATTCTGCGAGCCCGTTCTTCTGTGAATGCTATTTTGTGTATAGGAACACTGGAGATTTTTCAGAGGTTAAATGTGAAAGCATTTGTTAAAAATTAACACCACTTATGCTCCAATGGTAGCTCACTTTTTTATCTGAGATTCTGTTACATAAGATCAAGGGAGTAAAAGATATGCACAAACCTAGTATTTCTTTTTTTTTCTGGCACTTGAGAGTTGTCCAAATTCTTTCAGAAACCCCAACTTGAGCAGCCTTGCAAAGGGAATTATGAATAATCAATGCTAACCAAGTGTATGATGCTCACTTCTGAGCACATTGGCTGAACATAAAACGTGCACAGACTCACACCATTCCTCCAGACACAAACAAGTATGTGTCTGATTTGAGGCCCTCCCATAGAAACAGAAATACATGCAATAACACCACAGAACCTTGCAGCTTGTCCTGGCTGCCATAATTCAGAGGGGAGTTGCAATGGGAGCAGAGAGGAGAAATGATTGATTTTTACTAGCAGGAGTGGGGAAGACTATCAAATTGCCATTCTGTGTCTGAGCCGAAAAGTATGAGAGTTTGCAATTTCAGATTGATACAACATTCCACTGCAACTTAATTTCCCAGCAAAATTGATAATTGTAGACATTCTTGGTTCTTGGGTTATATAAAAATATTTTTAATTTTCTTATACATACTAGGAATACAGATGTTTAAAAAAAGCTCTTTGGATATTTTTTTTTTTTTGAAGAATAGTTTTACTTTGCTATTGAGAGTAGACCACATTTTGAGAAAGTATACATATCACTGTTTCTTCATATTAAGTTTTGTTTTTTGTTATATGAATTTAGCACCATTTCTTGAAAATACAATTTCTAGATGAGTTTCACAAAATAGAATTAGTCGCTTTGGTCCTATTCCTTTTGCATAGTGTATATATAGTTATATAGTTTCATGGAACCCACAGACACATATCATTTTTTTTTTTAATGAGCTGGTATTTTACAAAGCTCCTGCCTGGAAGAAGACAATCAACTCTGAGTGTCTGTGAGTGAATATTAAGATTTAGTGATGTTCTAGAAAAACCTGGGTCCAGTGTATAAGAACGGAAAAAGCCAGGGGCAGACGGAATCAAGACTACACCGAGTGCAGTTCCTTGGGGGAACCTTAGGCACAGAAGCCTGTCTTAGGTGTCAGCAAGAACAATGGATCATAGGATTTTAGTCAGAAAGAAGAGAGCTGATGGAGTGACTTCATCCTAGCTGGAATGCACCCAGCTTATCTCTAAGTAACATCCAAGATGGTAGGTACATGCCCTGCCAGAGTCCCTTCATAAAGCTCTGCCCACTTGAGTGGCTTTATGTATTCATAGTATGATGGGAACCTGTGAGGAGAAAAGTAACTAGGGATGGTCATGATGGCTGTGATTCATGATGGCAGCAATAAGGTCAGATTGAATCTCTGCAGGCTAAACAGGATGGGTCTATATTGTGTTGTTCTAGAACAAATATCTTCCTTCAGCTTCGGCATGGTCTTCATATACTTCACATCATAGACGGTGTTTTGATTTGATAAAATATAGTATTTCAAGTTATTTACTTGTTTAATGTCTGTCTGTGCACCACACGTATGCCTGGTACCCTCATAGGTCAGAAGAGGGCGTTGAATCCCTTGGGACCAGAGTTAGACAGTTGTGAACTGTGTGTATGCTGGGAATCAAACCCATCTCTTCTGGAAGAGCAGCCAGAGCTGAGCCTTCTCTCCAGTCTCTTGTCCTTTTAAGCTTGTGCCAATCATACAGTTGCTTAGCAGCCGCTTCCAATTTCTCCTTGTTTGAGGGTGAAATCTACTTTCCTTCAGAACTATTGTCTGCTTTCTACTGTAGCTGGACTCAGTTTATCCTCAGTCCTCCACACTGGAGGAATTAGCCCATTCTTTTTGTGTGTTTACCACACTTGCCTTTTTTCCTTCTCTGACTGCAGGATATGTATTATCGCAAAATACTCATTAATTTGTGTGTATCAGTGGGTCTCAAGGTAGAATTCTACCTTGATACATTTTATTACTCATCTTTTTGATAATCAGTGTTTCATGCATTGCAGATTAAAAATTGTTAATCTAGTGATTATGTACTCTCTCCCACAGCCCTACATAATTATGATGCAAGATATCAAGAATCCTTTAATAAATGATACCTTTAAAATCAATTTTAATTGTAGTTTTCAGCATGCTATTTTCTAAGCAGTTCTGGATATTTTATGCATGTATCAATTACCTTTGATACTAGCCCTATTTATACTTGCAACTAATAAAACTAGCATTACTGCTGTAGCAAATTACTGTAAACTTAGATCAACAGAAGCCTATTACCTTACAGTGTTGGAGGTCATACACATGAAATAGGTCTTATGGTGCTAAAGGCAGTGAGTTGGCAGAACTGTCTTCCTTCTGGATGCTCCAGGGGAGCATCTGTTCTTGTCTTTCATGGCTTCTGGGGGGGGGGGGTTCCATGCATTCCTTGGTTTGTGGCCGCTTCCAGAAATTGCATCCATATGATATCTGTTTCAGGGGTCTTATCTCCCTCCTTGACTCTCTTGCCTCCCCAAGAAAGGATTCTGTGATTACACCCAGGATACCCCCGCACTTCATGAGCTGCTGAAAGTGCCCAGGATAGACCCCCCCACTTCATAACCTGCTGAGAGAACACAGGATAGCCCCCACTTCATGACACACTTAGAATATCCAGGATAGCCCCTCCCCCACTTCATAACCCTTTAACCCCTCAAAATTCTTTTGCCATGTGATTCATTAGTAATTAGGACATGAAGCTGAGTGTGGTTTCTCACACTGAGGTGGAGGCAGGAGATTGGGAGTTCTCGATCATCTTTGGCTGCACTGCCGATTTCATGCCTCCCTGGCCTACATGGAATCCTGTCCCCCAAACAGAAACAAACCAAAATTAAATTAGGTAGGACATTAGACATCTTTTTTTTTTTTTTTTTTTTTTTTTTTTGGGAGGGGCATTAATTCATCCACTAAGTGGATTAAATTGAAACTTGTTTTGCTAAACGGAGTGCAAAACCAAATTAGTAACTGAGAAGAAAAATAAAACAACAAAAACAAGCAAACAAACAGTCAAAAAGGAAAACAAACCCCCCAAAACTTCATAACACAGATTGCAGGATGTGTCATAGGTGATCGCGAGGAAGTGTTCATCTGTTTACATGGAGATTTAGGTATGACCAGTGGTAGAGCACTCTCCTTGTGGAGAAATCTCACTCACAATTTTGTACAGTCAAGAAGTAGGAGAAAAAGTGTAAGTTTGAAAGATGAAGTGTGTTGGGGTTAGGCATGTGGTTCTGCCTGCCACAAAAGCATGGGGACCCATGTGAATACTGGGCGTGGTTGCACACATCTATAATCCCAGTGCTGGGGAAAAGGTGGAGACAAATGGATCCTTGGAGCTTACTGGACAGCTGGGCCAGCCAATCAGTGAACTCTGGATTCAGGGAGAGACAGTGCATCTCAACAGACAAAGCAGAGTGTGACACTAGAAGATGCCAATGTCAACCCCTGCAATACACCACAACTATGCGATAAAAATCATTAAAGATGTGGCTTACTGACTTACATGTGACATACTCAATTCAAGTCGGTGACAAAGCATTGAGTTTGAATGGTAAAATACAGAGGCTATGGTTTTTGTTCTATTTTGGGCTTTAAATGAATAGAAATCT
The DNA here is from genome assembly GCF_943737965.1 of Phodopus roborovskii. Lineage (NCBI taxonomy): Eukaryota > Metazoa > Chordata > Mammalia > Rodentia > Cricetidae > Phodopus > Phodopus roborovskii. The sequence goes on from NW_026126511.1 coordinate 17,676,834, forward strand.
TCATAAATACTGTAAGAATGAAAATTTACTCTTGAAGCTCAACAAATGAGCACAGTCATAGCAGATCTTATGTAAGATTTCTTCCGTGGAGGAGCTGGTATGACTGCTTGGTTGAAAATCTCCCCGTGGTAGACATGCTCACAGACACGAATGGCACACAGTGTTGAGCTCATCTTCAGGGGTAGTGGCTAAGCTCTTTGCTCTCAGGATACATGGTCCACACAATCAACAGAACATCGCATGGAATATTTGATATGTAGCTTTTCATTTAATTGCGCTAAACTGTGAGTCTTGTGTCATATGTCTCTTTATTGCATAGGCACAAAGCTGTGGGAAACAAGGTTTTCTAAAAGAGGAGTCTCCCAGGACATGGATTAATCACCTTTCGTCTGGAGTGGATGATGTTGACTTTGCATTGCAGCACAGGATAAGTGGAGAGATACCCTGTGGTTCTGGATGTGAAGCCTTAATGTTGTGAACGTTTTCCACAGGGTAATGCTTGTAGCCTGGATTCTCACTCCAGCTGTCTCCTTTAGCACTTTGCACTAATGCGTGAGCCTGACACAGTGCTGTCAGCTGTGCTTCCTAGGAGGATGAGTGCTCCGGAGAACACTGATGGCCATTGCCCCTCTTTGAGCATCTCTGATGGAGCAATTTTTGGTTCTCCATCTTTAGGTATTTACAGCAACTTACAGGCTTTTGTGAAGAACAGTATCTCGGTGTGTGTGTGTGGGGGGGGGGGATTTCCAGTGTGTAGAAATGGAATATTCTAGTAGAGCTTGCACATATGCTCAAACGACTCATTTGGAATTATTCAACTAGCATGGTTAATATATAGAGACGCTTGAGTCACTTGTTTCTTCATCAGTTGCAAGTTTCTGGAAGTTTAGGAAAACCTAGCTGGTGGTATGTTCACGAGAAGAGGTCCGTGCCTCAAGAAGGAGATGTATGAAGAGACAGAAGGTAAGGGTTGTTTGTAGAAAGACTGATTCACCATCATGTAATTATTACATCTAGAGAGTGACAAAAGGCTTGTGCCATGTGGGAAGCAAGAGTATGATGGAGAAATCTATAGCTTGGGCTGTGCATGTTTATTAGTCTGTGAAGCTAAGAACATTTCCCTACACTGTAATATCTTTGAATATACTTTCTCTACAAGTTGTCAGAATGGATTTAAAAGCCTAGGTTTATTAACCACACTGAGCACAACTCTGCTGTGCATACTCTCTTCTAGCAGCCAAAGGTGGGGTGCCTTCCAGTAGTTGACAGTGGTATCCTCCTTCTGGGAAATTGGGCTACTTAGCGGCTTGCTCAGTTTTATAGAGGAATTAGCTGTTCCCAAGTAGTTAGCTGCTGTGTGACAGTCACTTATCCATTGGAGAACAGCCAGAGTTTTGACATCAACTACTTTTTAGGGGATTAAATTTAAAATGATGTGGGCTAATGCTTTCTGGAGATGCTATGAATAACCTCACCTTAAAAAATATTTATGAGACTTTGGCTGTCAAGGAGTGTACTCCACGAGAATAAGTTCCCTTTAGATCAGGGCCATGTGTGTGTTCTGCACAGATTTGCTTTGTTTTAAAGTAAGTTCAGACTCATGGGAACACTGAAAGAATACTACAACACACTTAGTATTTATTTATTTATCCATTTATTTATTTATTATTTATTTTTTACTAATTTGGATCAAGTTTCATGTTTGTTAACATTTCCACCAAATCTACCTTATAAATCCAGAACTTTCAGTTTTCTCTTTCATTCTTGAAGAGTACGCATTATTTTGAAAGGGCGTTTTAAGGCGCCTCTACATTAGGGTTTTGATTTGGTGCTTCCTGCTTCATGGGCGAATGCCCTGAAGATGCCTCCTGCTGTCTTTGCCATCCTCTGTGTATGTTGCTTTCCTGGATGTGGTGGGCTTTCTGGTCACGTCAGCCTCTGGCCTTACTGCAACTTTGTAGTTTCCTCATCCCTTTGCTGCCCGGTGACCCCAGCCAAACGGGACATGACTGTAAATGCCAAATGACTGTCACATGGGTGTGCAAGTACATAGTGGGTAAGGCATTAAGGGCTCTTGAGGTGGCTCAGTGGGCCAAGGTGCTCATGATACAAGCCTGATGACCCAAGTTCCATTCCTGGAACCCACATAAGGGGAGAGAGAGAGAGAGAGAGAGAGAGAGATAGCCTGTTCTGTTCTTCACATAATACATCAAATAATACATAATACATCAAATAATAAATAATACATCAAATAATAACACAGAACATTTTCTTGTGGCTTAAACTAGTTACATCAGGATACCTTAATCCCCCACTTCCCCCCCCCCCCCACGGTTCTGGAAATAGAACTCAAGGTCCCACGCATGCCTACTTCACCTTTATCCCTGAACTCCAACCTCCAGACTCTTTTTCCTCTTTACTTTTCCCTCTTTCTCCCTCTTCCCTTCCTCTCCTCCCCTCTTTGGATTGATTCCAAGGCTTCAGTACTAAGCAACTACTCTGCCACCATGCGTCATCCCTACCCCCATGTTAGTGTTCAGGCATCTGTACTGGCCTGCCCTTGGGGTTCCGACAGGATACGCCCTCAGCTGCAGTCACTAAGAGCACCACCTGGGCGCATTCACTGCATTCCCTTTTAAAATGTCCCTGCCCACTTGCCATCTTTCTTTTTCTGGCCTCTCCCTCTTTTTCTTTCTCTTCTAACACTCTTGTCCCCAGGAACCAGTCTCTGCCTCTTTTTCTACCCCCTTTTTCTCCTCTTGCAAATAAACCTATGTGAATCCTGTTGTATGGAATGACTTTTCTTTGTGACATTTTATAAATTACAACCCTCCCTTGTGTTTGAAGTTATTAACAGAAACAATATGATGTAAAAAAGTTTATTATTTGCCTTAGATCTTTAGTATCTAGTATTCAAATTTGTGTAGACGAAATTACAAACTTGCCTATTTATTATTGCTGATGTCTTTCTTCCTTTGAAGTGATGTTGAGTGACTCATAGTCTTTCTGTTCAAAAGCACTTTAATTCCACCTCTGCTATGAAAGTGCTTTCTTCTGTTGTTATTGTGGATGACTTGGTTGACCTTTTCTTTCTCTGCCTTCCCTTAATATAGTGGATATAATTAGAAGCAATGAAAATAACTGTTTCTAGGTCTGTGGAATTCTTACAACTATTTTTTGCCCTACAGTTTGAAGATATGCAAATTATATTCCTTGTTTGCTTGAGTCTACACTATTAAAGCATTAAAAAATTCTATATGTTGGCCAGTGAGATGGCTCGGTGGGGGTAGTGCTTCCCCCACAGGCCTGATGGCTTGCCTTTGACGTGTAAAACCCATTTTGGAGGGGAGAAATAACCCTGAAGGTTGTTCTCTGGCACCCACATGCATGGTGTGGTGTGTGCACACTTGCATTTACACATGCACACACACCCGGTAGAAATCATAAAAATTAAAAGCACCCTACTTATTAAACACTTTTAGCCACCTGAAGCTTATTAATTTGCTATTGGCTGTCTTTTGCTTTTCATATGAGTTAAAATTTGGTGTGGGTTTTGTGTGTAGTAGAGGAATCAATTGTGTTAGGAGGGACTTTGCTCACCAATATGCATGGGTTACACTCATCTGCCTCAGCATCTGAAATAGCGAAAAGGGGCTTACGTTTTTGTTCCTTAGCAGGGGGAGCACATTGCTTTCTTTTTATGATGGTCATGTTCTCTGTATCTTGATGCTTTGAGTATAAAGGAACAGGAGCTGATTGTGTGAAGAATCTGTTGAGTCTGGATTAGTCTCTTTTTCGACAGAAGCAACTTAAGAGAAGAAAGGCTGATTTTAGTGCGTGGTTTCCACTGGGTCACCGTCCCTCACTGTGGAGAAGGCAAAGGAGAGTGTCTGGGTCTATGGCTGTGTGTGTATGGTGTGTGTGTATTTGTGTGTGTATGTGTGTGTTTGTGTGTATATATGTGTGTTTGTGTGTGTATGTGTGTTTATGTGTATATGTGTGTGTGTGTGTTTGTGTGCTTGTGTGTGCTTTCGTCACATGACAGCAGGCAGGAAGCAGAGCTCACAGGTTGGAGTGTGGGGTACGTGTAATCTTCACAAATGGGATCCCAACAGCTGACTTCTTCCCCATTTCATCAAGGCCCCACCACCTTCAAAACAGTACCATAAGGTGAGGGGCAGATGCTCAGTACATGCACCTTGTCATAGTCAAAACATGATAGCCCCTTCAAAACCCCCCTGCCATGTGAACTCAGGGGATGCTGTGTGGAAAGGAAGTCTAGTTCAGAGAGCCATCGGGATAAGTCGACAGCAATAGGGTCCTGTGTCCTCCAGTGTGCAGCAAGGCTGAGCTGTGCTCTTATCCTGGAGCTGCATCTACCAGTGTGGTCACATGGCTTATTTGTAGCAGATACTGGGTGTTTGTTGAATAGCGTGGGATGGTGAGTGTGAATTGAGGCAAGGTGTGCAAGGGAAGGAGGCTCTTCTGGCATGTGGTTTCCCAGGTCTCTGTCTTGCACCTTCTGAGAGACAGGCATGGTCCTAAGACGGGTGAGATGTTAGTGCTATCGTTCTTTGAGTGACTCCCAGTTTTCTTACCTATACAATGAAGATGGTGATACTTGTCTAGGAATGCGCCTGAGGTCACAGACGCTCAGAAGCATCAGTTCTCACTTCCTGCTTCTTCATTTGTAGATAATGTGACCTACACATTTGGAATTGCCGAGTCACCTCCCTGTTGGTGCCAGCAGGCGCTGCCTATTCAGTCCTCCTTACCCATGGCATTGATTTCTCTGGGTGGCTGTTGACATTGCTGCTGTGCTGTTGACCTTATCGTTTTAGCTGCCGAGGACCAACTACTGCCTCAGAACGTGTAATTCCGTGTAAAGTCTGCCGTGTCCCATCAGGTCTCTGGGGATGCAGACATTCGTGCAGGCACTTGGTCTTTCCTGCTTAGCATCACTGCTTGCCTTGGGGATAGGCCAGGCCTGACAAACATGTCCCCACCCTCTGATGACAGAACCAGAAAGGTGCCGGTTCCGGCTGTGTGTCGAGCCAGCTCTACACTGGTTCTTTCTAATTACAAGGGAAGTGAGTACTCTTTGTTTCTTTACTCTGTTTGCCATTTTAACCCATTCCTCTAGGCTCAGTTTCTTGTCCCTTAAACTGGACTGAAGCCTCTTTCTCTTTCTGTCACTCAATACTTTCTTTTAATCTGTAACATACTGACGATTTTAAGATTTTTTTCGTGTGTGTGTAAGCCTGTGTCTATCACCGTATTCATTTTCTTGACTATAAATTGTGTAACTTCTTAGTGTCAGCACAGATCAGGTGCATTGTAATTAGTGTCTGCTTAACATACAGGCACAACAAAGCAATGCTTTGCATCCTCCTGAACCATATGAAGTGCCAATGGTTCCAGGGAAATGCCTCCGATTTCACTGTTGCCATCATATTCTTGTCCAACTCTAATCTTTAAATTAACAAAGATTGCTTAGAGAATATGGACCATGAAAGAAACCTGTACGGGGATTCTTAGAGTAGTTCTACCACCCCTATGTTCAAAGAATGTGTGATGTGCATTTTCTCGAAATTCTCAGTGATGAAAGTCCCAGAGAGGGAAGAGCCAGAAGTAACATTGCTCATACTAGTTCCTGCAAGACCGCGAGTAGATTGTGCTGGCTCCCGGTTTTAGGGAATCTCCCCGTCTGATTCTTTAAGAGGGGGTTTAGTAACGTTGTCACCAAGCTCACTTGGCAGTCTGGTGTCCCTTTTGTCATCTCTGAGGCCCCTCTAGAAATAACCTAGCTCAAGCGTGCCATGCAGTCCCTTTGCAGGGAATCTCCCAGGAGCTGAGTTTGAGTCCTGCCCGTTTTAAACTGCATGACTCCCTTCTCGTCTTGGGGAATCAGCAAGGTATTGTCAGCAAGGGAGCAGCTGGGAACTTGAGAGCCATGAACACTGGGAATGGGTTTCACCTTATTTGATGGGAGGGGCGGGTAGGCAGGGAGACAGTGAAGAGGCCTAATTGCATGCAAAGAAGCCTAAGGGAGCAACTGTCCATACCTCTCAAAGGAACCAGGAAGTAGAAGAATGGAAGACTCAAACAGAAGCAGCCATCTGTACATATAATAAACATTTGGTGAGCGCTGACTTTCCCATCTGTCCCTCGATGAGCCCGGGGCACTAAGCTGGTGGAAAGCGAAGATGCAGGAGGAGCCCGACAGCGCCCCTGCCCTGTTGTGCCAGCTTCCCATTCTGCCCTACAAGCACCAAGCGGTGTTGGGGAAGCAGGGACATCAAGAAAGAAGATCATTGGGAGTGTGCACTTGGAAAGGGAAGAGGGAGGGGCATGGATGGTTTAAATGGCCCATCTAGCTTAGAATTCCGAGAAAGGTCCTTTGTTTAATTTTTCAAAGAAATGGAGCAACAGCTTTCTTTTCTTTTTTTCCCTTTTCAGAGTAGCAACTTGTCAGTCTCTAAAGCTCTGTGTTTGTTCCACGTGGAGAGGAAAGTCTCTAATTGCCGTTTTTACTTACAGACTGAAATCAATAATTTCCCATTACAGAATGAGCCTCTGAGGGGACACAGCTGGCCACTCCGTAGAGCTCTGGGGATGCAACTCACAAGAGTGCTAAAACTTCCTTCTTTTTTGTCTTCACGTTCATCTTTGCAGGGGATAACTGTCCTCCTAAACGCTCCTTAGGTTAGGGTGAGGCACTTTCTCTAATCTTGCTTTCATGGGGACACTATGGAGTTTCCCTCCTCCAGGTGGCCGTTTTGGGTGTTCATTATCGGGTAGTTTTTGAAATTCATCGGGAGCTCTGTTCATTCAAGTCCTGCAGGAATCCTCTATGCTCTGGTAGTTTTATGGGTTCTCTACACATTTCAGTGTCATAAGGGTTTTCTGAGAGGAGATCTCATGAACATTTTCTGTTTTCATTAACTTATCCATAGCTTTTCCTTATAAATTTCCCCCCAATTCCTTCTATATGTTTTGTCTTTCTTCTCCATCCTTACCTCACCTTTGAAAAGCACTGGCTCTACATAACTTAAAAAGGTTTGGCATCATTGAAATGATATCTGTTTTGTTTTGTTTGATTAAACCATGTGCATGAATCTTGCTCAATAGTGGCAATTTTCACACCTTTCCTTTTGGTAGGAAAATGTTGAGACATTCTTACCCAACAGAGATATTAATTTGCAGGTGGAAAACACTGTGTTCTTTCAGCTTTGAAGCCTTGATGTTGTATTCAGAGACCGGAAGATCCATGGAGCTTTGGGTCATCCAGAATCGCTGTTTTGTTAACATACTCCTGAAGTTTTTTTTCCATCATAGCGACCCACAGAGGTGGACATTTTATGATTAGAAAGTAAGAATTTATTCAATGATGGAATGAAGGAGAGGTTTGCTTTGCCATCACAAGCCTGCTCATTTTCATCCTGACTTATGTCTAGAGTAGCATAAGACTTTCATGAACTAATTAATGTTCTTGCTATGCTACCTGAGAGGGGAAATTGTTAAGCATGTTCACGTCACATATTTGGATTATTAATGATGGCAAAAACTTATTGTGATTTTTCGTCATCACACTTGACCCCTAACTCATTGTGCATCCTGGTATCCCAGATTCTCTTGGTTCTGCTTTGCCTTTGCTGTGCTTTTCTTTATGGATGGGTATAGGATAACAACGTAACATTTATCCCGTTCTTGTTAAAATCGATTTACTTCTATTTGTCAGACTGTCATTTCTAATTGAGAGAAGAGAGTCAAAGTAGTGGTTGATACTTTTGGATTGGGTTTGGAAAGCTCTTCATGCCGTGTGACCATCATAGCAGTCAGTGTGCTGAGTGGTCAGGGCAGGTGTCCTGACCTCAATTCTATTATCTGTGAGAATCAACAGGCAGGCATCATGCTGAAGACCACACCACAACTTTACCTACAAGACTGGGCTAGAGCCAGGATGCAGTTCTGATCTTTGTTGCGGTAAGCTATGTTCTCTGTACACTGGAGACTACTGACTTCACAGAAGGTCAGAGGACTCCACAGTAGAGGGGGAAAGGTTTTCCCTAAGGTGCCAGCATCTTCACAGGATGCTGTCACCATTTTTACATTGCAATTTCAGAAGGCAGAGTTGGTGGGTTCACTAGTGGGACCGTCAGGAAAATGTGTCCTTCTGATGGGCACTGTGTCTCCTTTCTGTCTGTCTAAGCGCCTGATCTAATGAAAGCAGAGGCTGGGAGAACATGATCGAAGGTTCAGTTTGGCATCTGCATCTGCCCTGTGGCTTTATGGCTGCCTTCTTCCTGCTGAAAAGAGCTGCCTCAGACCCTTGTCCTGGACCACTGGTTCATTTCCATACTGATTCCTTTAAGGAACATTGACTTTTCCCCCTAGTAATTCTCTTAATCAGTTCAATATTGCCACTTAGTTAATTTCTTCCTTCCTTCCTTCCTTCCTTCCTTCCTTCCTTCCTTCCTTCCTTCCTCTTCCTTCCTTCTTTTCTTTTGTATGTAGTATGTATGTAGTATGTATTTGAGTGTGGTGTATCTGTGTGTGACATATGTGCAGTTGTGTGTGGGTGTGTGAATACAAGTACATACGGAGAACAGAGGAGGATGGTGGGTGCCCTGCTCTATGCTCTCTGCCGTATTCCCTTAAGACAGGGTCATTTATTGAACTTGAAGTGAGGCTGGTAACCACCAAGCTGGCTTTAGCAGTTCTCTTGTGCTCTGTCCCCAAGCTCTGGTCTACTGGCATCATTTGGCCATGCCTGACCTCTTAGTTAATGTATGCACTTATCTTTTAATAGCTTTTTAAAATTTGCACTCAAAGTGCAACTTTGTGCATGTGTATAATGCATCCTGACTACTTCCCTCCACCCTTGCTAATCTTCCTTCCATCCCCTATCAGTCACACCCCGATTCTTCCCACCAGTCTCTTTCCCAGATTCATGACTTTCGAATCCATCTTGTGACCTATTTGGAGCCATCTGTGAGCCCTGGATTGGAGCTAGTCACTGGTGTCTGGTGAGTTCAGCAGTGGTTCCTCACTGAAGGCAATCATTCCAGGTCTCCCCAAATCTGCTAGCAGAAAATAGTTCAGCAGTACAGGGTAGATGCAACCAGCTTTTACGTGAACTCTGGGGATTGGAACTCAAATTCTCACCTTAGAGCATCAAGTGCTCTTATTCAATGAGCCATCTCCCCAGTCCTCAGCTAGTTTTCTTTTTTCTTTCAAAAGAAAGAGTTCGTTAGCTCCTTATTTCGATTTGGTAATCTTTTCAGGCCATCATTTTCAGTGGCTAAATAGTTTCCCTTAGGATATGCCAGCAATTTTAATATTTTATCTTACTCAAAATACCGTAAGTTCCTGGTGATAATCTGGGTTCGAGGTCCAGTTCAGCAGGGGCAGTTTGCATAGGTGACTTTCTTAGTGTGTATGTTCATATGTGTGCACATATTCATGTGTGTGCATGTGGGGGCCAGAGAACAGCTTCAGTTGCCATTCCTCAGGGACTGTCCGTCTTATATTTTGGTCTCTCACTGCCTGGAAATTTTCAAATAGGCAATGCTAGCTGGCCACCAAGGCCCACGGATCCCCCTGCCTCTGGCTCATCAGTGCTGAGAATATAAGAGCACACCATAACAGCATTTAGAAATGTGTATTCTGGGGACCAAACGTACACCATCGTGTTTGTGAGGCGAGCACTTTAGCCACCGAGGCATCTATCCAGTCCATAAGGTTCACAGATTTAGGCAAGGGCCACCATGGTGTCATTAGTACATGAACACTGATCTCATTCCACTGAACCTCAGCCTATGATGGGTGGGGATATGGAATACAAGAAATGTGCGACAAGGACCTGATGGTTTCCTGTATATTTCTGCTCTGCGTTTAGGGCAAGTCTCTGACCAAGAAGGCAAAAGCTTGTGCAGTCTCACCTCACGTGAAGAATGAGCCTGTTTAAAAACGAACAAGATGAGCTAATATAGAGAACTATGCTGCCAACATCCATTTGGAAGAAAGTTGTTTCTCATTTGTCTACTATATTTTCATTTCTCTTGTGTTCTATTTCCTAGTTTTATACACACATAGCATGGTGTACCCTAGGAATATTGATCTTATTCATATGAGCTAAAGGAAGTATTTGGTACTAAGTCCAGATTTGTTTTCCTAAAAATTGCAAGTAAAGATTCATAGGACCAAACATCGTGCTGGCCTTCCATTTTTACTTTGTATTTCTGTATGCACTTTTTTATTTTTTTAAAGTAAAGGTAGAATAAGAAACACGTTGGGAGGCTATATTAAAACATGAGCAGTTACCAGGAAAGTCTTTAATTTGTTATCCTTACAAAGCCTTATTTGACAACTCACATGAGACAAACTGAGAACTCTGCACAGACTGGTGTTTCATTCAGTCACATGAGTGAAAGTATCTATACTGTGGAGTCTGAGAGGTTAGATTGTTCCTCCAGCCCCCACACCCCTCTCTACCCTCCCAGCTCCTCCCAGACCAATCGCAACACACAGAAGAACCTCATTGCTGAGGGCTGCAATCCTCTCAACTTCATGGTCTGGTTCCCAGAGACGGCATAAGCGCCTGCCTTCTGCCGTTATTTCTATGGTTCCTACTCTTTAACAGTTGTTTCCATACTTCAGCCTTTATTTCTGCCACAGAAACGGTTCCCGAGGGCATCAGAAGTCAAGGGAAACTTCATAGAGTAAATTAATGAAAAAGTGAGCGGTTTCCTTGTGTCATTTGAAACTGCTCAGAGCAAGAAGACAGAAAAGTAGATTCTAAAGGCTGTTTGCTTGAACAATGAATAATACATTGTAAGTGCAAGTGATGCAGGGTGAGAGGTCCAGGCCTTCCAGGGGCTGCTGTCTAGAGGTGCAGAGTCACGCATGTGATGACCTTGAGGGGGAGAACAGAAGTGGGGAGTGTCAGTGGTGTCTATGTGCAGGAAGGCCTCTGGCTTCAAGATGGAGCTTCAGGAGCGTGACCCTAACTCCCTGCTCTGAAAGTTCAGTCTTAGTATCATTGCTAATGCGCACAGGTCTGCAAAAGGAAGTGTCTCGTGTCTAGCCACTTATTTATTTTTCTTTGAAGATTTTTGCTCTGGAGATGTCTTTCCATTTCCTTTAGTTTTTGATACCCTTAGCTTTATGCTATTGACACATGTTGGCTCGTACACCTTTGAGTCCAGACATCTGTAGGTATTTGTAGGTAAGCTGGTGAGGTAGGAAGGGGTAGTTCTCAGGTTATCATATCAGTTGCCAGGGAATACATTACATGTGAGGTGAACAAGATCAAGCATTAGTCAGTTTAAGTGCAATAACTATAACATGTCTTGAACCCTAAGCATAGACAGAGTCAATTATTTCACTAATAATAAACTTCCTCTTTACTAAATGAACTCAAGTTTTCTGTGGAATCACCTAGTAACTTCACAGTTACTATTTTAGAATAGGGAACTTGACTTGTACCCTCATCATCACTATGAAAAGTGATTTTCCTTCCTTTATCCCATTCTTTCCAGCACTGGTTATCAGTGACCCTTCTGAGAGCGATGTCTTAACAACCCTGAGGCCATCTCTCATCGTCCTTCTAATTTTCATTTCTATGTTGACTTGTGGTGTTGGGCAGCTTAAAGTCTGTTAATCACTGGCTCGTCTGTTTTGAGAGATGTTTATCCAAGCCCTTTCTCATTCTGGAAGATGCTTGTGGGTGTTTCAATGAGTTACTTCTTACATACAGTATGGATCTCATTGGATGCGTGGTTCACACATACATTTTGCCATTTCACAGGTTGTCTCTTAGAGCTGTTGGTTGCTTCTTTGGTTGTGCAAAAACATTTTAGTTTCATGTATCTCATCAATCTGTTTTTGCCTTTGTTGACTCAATTTTGGTTCTAGGAAAAAGAGGCAGCAACCACAGATCTGCCACTAGGCTTTTACTGATGCCTTATCATAAATGCCTGCATAGATGCTGTCCAGTCTTCGCAGCACAGATTAAAGAGTTAATTCAATATACATGTTAACAAGTACAACTGTTTCATGAAAGATGACTCTCTATTGTGAAGTACCACATTTTTGAAAGCATTTCTTTTCTAATAAAATTACTATAGTAGAAATACACCAAAGTAAAATTAGGTTTCTTCACTGAGTATGTAGCTTAGGGCAGCATTTTCCTGGCATGCATGAAGCCTCACGTTTAATCCACAATATATAGATTTTCAATTTTCTATGATTCAAAATCTCTAATTTTCCAGTTTTTCTACCAAATGAATGTTCACCTGATACTAGGACAATGAAATCAGTCAAAGAGTTTGTGTCAGGTATAAATGAACCAAGATATGTATGTGAGTGTCTGTGTCTCTGTGAGTCTCTGTGTCTGTCTGCCTGGTTCTCTTTCTCCTACTGCGTTCTCTCCCTCTCTCTGAATTTATATGTGTGAATTTCTCCTTTCTTTTTCTTCTTTGTTTTTTTTGTTTTGTTTTTGTTTTTCAAGACAGGGTTTCTCTGTATAGCTTTGGAGCCTGTCCTGGGACTTGGTCTGTAGACCAGGCTTGCCTCAGACTCACAGAGATCTGCCTGCCTCTGTCTTCAGAGTGCTGGGATTAAAGGTGTGCATCACCAATGCCCGGCTATGTGTGAATTTCTTATATCAGGTGTGAAGAAGGAATACTTTGGATTTTTTTTTTTTTTTAACCCTGTAGTGATCCCAGAACAGAGGTTTCCTATGTTCTGGCCTGAAGTAGTTTATTGTATGTATTGTTTTTCTTTCATATCCTGAGTTTTAGCACTGTGTTTCTGTAGCAGCCATGGAACTTGGATGAATTTGGGGCAAGATGATCTCATCTTTGCTCAATTTCTTACAATGTTGGTCAACTACAATAGCTTCTTGGACTGAAAATTACACTATAGCAGTATGACATTCAAAATGGTACTGAGTATATGAAATGTGCATTTATGTGCTCTAACTTTGCACATACAGATAGTGAAAAAAATGTCTTTAGAACATTAGTAGAAATGGAGGGACAAGGAACATAAATAATTGATTTATCCCAACATTAATAATTAAGTCACAGTAAGTAACTTGAAAGAATATGTCTTTTCAGAGAGCAAAGGATCACCAGCCTACAATCCACACCTCCAGAAAAGTTAGGAAACAAGGAGGACCCTAAGAGAGACATACATGGTCCTCTGAAGAAGGGGAAAGTAACAAGATCTCCTGAGAGAATTGGGAGGGGGCATAGAGGGAGTTAGGAGAAAGAGAAGGGGAGAAGAGGAGGGGAGAGGAGGACATGAGGGAGCAGGAAGATTGAGTCAGGCGATGAATACAGGAGAACAAGAAAAGAAATATCATAATAGAGGGAGTCATCATAAGTTTAAAGAGAAATCTGGCACTAGGGAAATGTCCTGAGATCTACAAGGATGACCACAACTAACAAGCTAAGCATTAGTGGACAGGCTACCTTAAATGCCCTTCCCTGATAATGAGATTGATGACTATTTTATATGCCATCCTAGAGCCCTCATCTAGTAGCTGATGGAAACAGAAGCAGAACCCCACAGCTAAGCACTGAGCCGAACTCCTGGAATCCAGTTATAGTGATGAGCAAAGGGGTCAAGACAAGGCTGGGGAAACTCACAGACACAGCTGACCTGAACAAGGGGGAACTCTTGGACCCCAGACTGATAGCTGGGAAACCAGCATAGGACTGACCCAGACTCCCTGAATGTGGGTGTCAGTTGGGAGGCCTGGGCAGTCTATGAGGCCTCTGGTAGTCGAACAGTATTTATCCTTAGTGTACAAATGGATATTGGGAGCCCGTTTCCCATAGAGGAGTACTCTCTGAGCCTAGACACATAGGGGAGGGCCTAGGCCCTGTCCCAAATGATGTAACAGACTTTGATGATCCCCTGTGGAAAGCCTCATCTTTTCTATGGAGCAGAAGAGGGATGGGATGGGGGGGGGGTCAGTGGGGGCATAGGAGGATGGGAGTGAGAGGGTGTTGGGATTGATACATAAAATAAGATTGTTTCTAATTTAAATAAAAAAGGAAAAAAAGAATATGTCTTTTTGTAGACTTCAAATTTAGTTATATTTTCCTTGAGAAAACAGTTACTTTTAAAATACTCATTCTTTTAGTAGTGAAGGAAGGCAAAGGTGCATTTTAAGCCTAAAATAGTTTACATCATAATTTATTATAGCTGTTTTCACCAAACACTCTATAATGTGCTGACTCATATGTCTTTCTTCCAGGACTACACAGAACCTTCAGTGTCCCTTTGAAGTGTGATTGTTCTCAGCACAAATAATTATATTCTGGAGTTCTTGTTTTAGAACATTTTGTTACAGGAAAGGGTGTATAAATACACTCCTAAGAAACGTTCAACAACTGAGTTTCTAATCCAGCTAATTCCCCGGGAGCATCCAGGCCCCAAGGGTAGGATGAGTGCACCTCACTTTATCTTCCAGGACTTTTCTGAACTAAATTGGGGACTAAGACCACAGGGATCCTGCAAATGGGTTGAGAGAAATTAAAGCCAAGAATGGTCAGTGAGAGGGTGTGGCTGTCAGGAGGGTGGCTTGTTTCTTTATTTTGTCTCTGTTCTAAAGTGATGGATGTGCTCTGGGCAGCATGCTGAAGGCCCTCCAACACTTGAGCCATGGCCACTGGCCCCATTTCCAGAGACTTAATCACTGTTCTTAAAAGGACCTGGGAGTAAGTGTGGCAGGGTTTCAGAGCTTCAAGGTAGGTGTGTGGGTGTGTGTCCGGTTGACACTGATGAGCAATCCACTGTACTTTAGGTAAAGAGACCATTGTTGATTACCCAATGCCGACACATGAATTATGTGTATGTGTGAATGCTTGCTTATCTGTACGTGTCCCACATGCATGCAGGTGCCTGTGGTGGCCAGAAGAAGGCTTCCAGAGCCGCTGGAGTCACAGGGAGTTGTGAGTGAATTCATATAGTTGCTGGGGCCCGGGTCCTCTGCAAGAGCAGCCATCTGTCCAGCCCCTAAAATTGTATCCCTAATAACCACATATAGTTGGCTTAAATCATTTCAACTTTCTTGTTTTTCTTTTCTCCCTCCCTTTTCATTTGCCTACTCCCTCCCTCCCTCCTTCCCTCCCTCCTGTCCTCCCTTCATCCCTCCTCCCTTTCCTTATCTGTTTCTGTGATGGGGCCCAGATAGCCTAGCTGATCTCAAACTCACGCTTTAACCTCCCAAATGCTGAGGATTAAGGACCCCGGTCACCAGTGTCACCTGTGTTAGCTGTTATCACCGGTGTCACCATGCCTGGCTTCCCAAATCTAACGACTACTTTGCACTTAGGGTTTACTCAAGACTATTTTTTCTTTCTCCTGCTTGCTGGTTCTTTCCTTCCCGGATGTGTTTCCTTTACTTTTTAATATGTGCTGTGATCAGGCTGGTCTTGAACTCAGTTTCCTGAGTAGTTGGGACTATTTAGTCTTCACCTCAGGATCTGGTTTGTGAAGGTTTCATTCAACTCTAATTCATGCTACATGTCTTCATTAGCGTTTGCTACCCTCTTTGTGACTGGCTTCTCTATTTACAAAACATCTTGAGCTGTTCCCTTGCTCTCCCTGTGGAGTGAGCATATTCCACGATGTCTGGCCAGTTCAGAAGGATCTCATGAGGATCAGCACACCAGGATCATTTGAAACGCTTTCTGACTATGGCCAGGGACGCTTTGGATCTGTTGATGTCTCTTGCTTATCAGCATGGAAACAGAAGAGCTTTGTTCAGGCTGTGTTAAACACATCCATGCACCTTGCTTGTTACCTGCAACAAATTACCCCCTGGGGCCCATGTGGATTTTAAACTGCAGAAGTAAGGGCATGGACCAGATGGCGGGGTGGGATGAGCATTGTGAGTGGCTTATGTTGCGGAAGTACTTCCCTGACAACCTGAGTTGATGCCTAGGACCCACGTTAAAAAAAAAAAAAGCAGCTGTTCATTTGTAATGCCAGCACCCCTACAGGACAACCCAGGCCCTGCCTCAAGGTTCAAGGGTGAGAAGTCACTCCCCCAAATTGTCCTGTGACCTCTATACACACGCTACAGTATTCATGTGTCTACTCAATGTCTCATGCTTATGTACACAGACACAGACAGACAGACAGACAGACACACACACACACACGAGAGAGAGAGAGAGAGAGAGAACAAAAAACTTGAGCAAAAAGAAGGAAGGAAACACATGTATATTATGTTGATTCCTCACCTATGTGACCCTGTAAAAAGAAATTCAAACATTAAAAGTATGGAAGAATGACGCTGGCCCAGTAATTAAGCTCGATGTATCATGATTTACCTGAGATGCCATGTAGTTAGGTGGCTCACAATGCCTGGTGGCAGTCCCCATTCGCAGGAATTTCTCCAGGGCCCAGTGTCCCTTGGCTAGAAAACTCATTTGCTTTTTTTATTTCCATGCTCTGAGCAGTGGCAGTCCTCTCCACCTTCTAGAGTGTGCATCTTCTGGCTCTCCCATTGGTCACTGAGAGATTCACCAGACCCAGGCTTTGTATCACAGTCTTGCCTGTTGTCTCTGTGCCGAAATGTGTTACCGTTCTTCAATCCTTTCCTCCTCTCTTTTGTGCGTAAAGAGTTCCCATGTCTGCCAGTAAAACCCTGCCATTTCTTACTCAGCCTAAGCCCTTCTGCCTGCATGACCCTTCTGATCCTTCTAGAAACTGCAATCTGTGTCTTCTTCCTGCATGGCCCTTCTGATCCTTGTAGAAAATACAGTCTGTGGCCTCTTCCTTCATGACCTTTCTGATCCTTCTAGAAACTACAATCTGTGCTGGGGGCACAGTGTTCTTCAATACTTATCATATTTGATATTGTACTGTGGTTATTTGTGTCTGTCTTATCACTCCTGAGGAGAGATATTATATCATATAATTTATTTTTATGTTTCCAGAGCTTGGAGTATGACACCGCTCATATACTGAGTGCTCGGTACAGATGTCTGTCTTGAATGAAATGTGTGATTGCAAAGGTGTGGTTATGAGCTAAGCGCCATCGGAGTGACTGCGGTTGACCGTGTAGCATGCACCTTGGCTCCAGGCTGTGGAAGACTAAGTTGTTGTGCTCCTTGGTGCTACTGTGTGTTCTTACTTCACTTTCTGTTGTGATTTAAGAGACAACACCCGTCTTAATCAGAACTAGTTCTTTGTCTTTTTAAATTCCGTGTGTTCTGAAAGCTGCTAATAGAATACCAGCATTGAAACGGTGGGTTCTCCTTACTCTTTGCACGCTTATCTTTGCACAGACATCAGGGAATATGTGACAATGTTGCACAATACTCCAACAGTGTTTTGATTTTCTTTCAACCCCGGGATGGGAATGCAGCAAAGCTATAAAGAGGCCAGATCATTGCTTAACAGCTCTTTGTAGATTGCAACACAGCCTTACCAGCAACACTCACACCAGCCAAATTTTCTTAAGCAGTTATATGCGAAATCATGGAAAATAGTAGTGTATAGTAGAGCAGCTGAATGCAGTCATATTTATATAGTGCTTTGAACTGTATGATGTCCACTTGTAGCAACGAAATGGAAAGAATGGTGTGTGTCTTTATCCTGTCTGCACTGGGATTTGAACTATAGCCTGTTTTCCTCACACTGACCTTCTGAGTCCAATAAGCAGAGACTCTGTTGCGGAGAAGAGCACTGAGCATTTAGCGTAGGATATGTGGTACGATGGGAACGCACTAGGCATCCTTCTTTCTGTCTTGATAAATAAAGCCAGTGAAAGGTTTGAGATTCAAAATTGCTTGAAACATTTCACATCGATGCTTACAATGCCAGTTAAGAATATTACCTGTAGGTCTTCTACAGATGTAGTTTCCCCCTTAAATTTCCATGCATTATCTCTGAAACAAAATGACACATATTTAATTTTTTTGTCAACTAAATATTTTTTTTTCTCAACGTACAATGGCACTAATTTGATGTAGTATGCCGTGGTCACCAATCTAGCCATGTGTGTGGTTTATTTACAATCTGACCTCTTGTCGTCATCATTGGCTTCTACTTTATTTGGGGCATCATTTCTTGGGGTCAGCTAAGGAGAAGGAGATGGAAAAAGAAAACTATTCTAATCCTGTCCTACTCGGGTTGATACATGCATCGTGGCTGTGGTTCAGGCACATGATGGTGGGGTGTGGGGTGGAAGCATGGGAATGTGTGGCCAAAGGGCAGACATTTGTTATTTGAAAAACTGTTGTAGGTGAGACATGACAAAAAGACACCAGATGTTACTGAATGTAGTTATAATTTGTTGAATGATTGTCCTAAGGAGATACCATGTCTAGGATAGCACCTGCACACCTTAGTGGACTTACTGTGTAGCAGTACAGGGAGAGAGCTGATGTTTCCTTTGTGTTAATCAGGCAACAAAGTTTTAAAGGTCTGTGGAGAATTAGGATAAGGAATACATTTGGTGAACAAATTTTAAAATTTGGATTCTGGAAAAACTTTAAAAAAATCTTAATCAGGTTGGGTGAGAACATTAGAAAGAAGTAAAAACTTATAGCATGTGTGTGTGTTGTCTCTCTGTCTGCTTGCCTGCCTGCCTGCCTGTATGTATGCATGCATGCATGGGCACATACCACAGCATACTTATGGAGGTCAGAGGACAATTTTTGGAAGTCAGTTTTCTCTTTCCACCAGGAGAGTCACAGGGATTGAAGTTGGGACGCTAAGCTTGACAGGTGTCACTCATTAATATATCTCACTGGCCTACTAAAATGCTTACAATTCTTATTTTTAGAATTTTTAAAATGTTGTTTTATGTATATGATTACTTTTCCTGCATGTATGTCTGAATCACATGCATCTGTTGTGGCTGTGGAGTTCAGAAGTGGGAGATGGATTCCCTGTAACTGGAGTTACAGCTAGCGGCTATGTGGGTGCTGGGAATTGAACCCAGGTCCTTGAACAAGTGCTCGTAACCTCTAAGCCATCTCTCCAACCATGGCCCCACCTTTGTTAAAGGGAAATTCTATAGCAACTTAGAATGGGATTTGCTAATTATATATACTTTTACATATCATATAAATGCTGAAATCAGAATTGCAGAGAACACGTATATTCTCTGATGATAGAATAAATTCATGGAGTGGAGAGATTGGTGTTTTAGTTCTTTAACACTGTACTTAAGATTTTGATTGCTCGATTGGGAAGTTTCCCCTAAGGTTATTGTGAATGAAATTGTGGAATAAAATAGTCTGGTTTATAAAACATCAACAAGTACCTACTACTATAAATTATCCATTATGGTGTCTTAAAGCAGGGAAGGAAACCACAAATGAATTCCTGTAAATAAGCCCACAAGGGAAATAATTAACCATTGACTGAAAATGGACTGCCAAAACGGAACAACAAAAACTGTGAAAGCAAACATTATTTCTCCACTATTAAATTGTGGCCTGAGCTTCTGGGAAATAAAGAAGAATGTACTGCTTAAAATAAGCAGTGTGTCCCTGTTCTGAGACTTCCTGTTTGTCCCTCCTTTCCTTAGATCTATTTCTTCTGTGTTCCATGCCCTGCTCAAGTTTGAGTCCATGCCTTGTAATCTCTTGTTGGTGTGAGTTCTTGTGACAGTTGGAGCCTTGCAATTTTCCTGGGCTTGAGATCCCTGGACGTAGCTGCAGGGCATGGGTAGACTTTGCCGTGTCAGGGGCTTCACCCATGCTGTCCAGGCAGGACTCGATGTGAGCACTGTTGACTAGTGTGGGATTGTGTGCTTTCTGGCTCTCAGTCATACCCAGGCCATGCAAGCCATGTATGTGTGTTGTACAAATCGGCTTCCTTATAGATTTCAGAGGATTTTCTTTAAAATCTAATTTTGCTGTGGCCATTGTGGGTTTTGATTTTGATCACAGTTTTTTTTTTTTTTTTTCCCATGTAGATTTGGGAAGATCTGGGATATTGGTTTCCATCTGTACCTCCATTTTTTGGACAACTAAAGATGAGGTTTAGAAGGAACTGGTTTGGTGATTGCTGGCATTCAGGCATCTGTAGTAGCCTGTCCTTGGGGTTCTGACAGGATACTCCCTCAGCCGCAGTTACTGAGAGCACCACCTGTGCACATCCACTACGGTCCCTTTTAAAGGGCCCTGCCCACCTCCCATTATTCTCTTTTCCCCTCTCTCTAGTTCCCCACTCTCTCCCTCCTACCCCATTTCATATCCCCCCCCTCCTTTCTCTCTTCTGCTGCTCCTGTCTCCAGAGGCTGGTGTCCCCCTTCCCTTTCCCCTGGTATCCAGGCAACCATGGTTCTCTGGGGCTCTGAGCCCTTGGCCCCTACCCTTTGTGTGAGGACCCATGGGTGGCCTGCGCCAGTCTCAGACCCTCTGGTCCTTGGGCCCCCTGGCCCTTGACTGACGAATCGCGGAGGCGGCTTGAGCCTTTCTCATTCCATCCTTGCTTGGTAAAAGCCATTGGATCCTGTTCCCGCTGCTCACTCATGTGGAACACACCTTCCAAAAATCCCCTTCTCAGCATTTTGTAATCATTTCATGCTGGGACCCCACCCACCTGCTTCCCCTTCAATAGATCTGCTCTCTTCCACCTGCAACAAATCTGCTTTTTCATTCGTTGATGGCTTTGCCTTCTATTTAATACCAACAATTGGGTCTCTGGTGGGGTTATCCACTTCTGACCATTCCCCTGGATGTGAGGCTTCCTTTCTCCAAGCACAGTCCTCTCACTTTCTGGCTTTTCTTGAAGTCCTGGTACTGTGTCTCTTGGGCTCAGAGCCCTTGGCCCCCACCCTTTGCGTGATGTCTCACTAGGTGGCCTGTGTCTGTCTCCACATCGACCCTCTCTGAATTCTTGGAACAATAGGAATTGCAGACCTTTGGGTCTTACTTCTCTGCCTCATTCATGGGAGCTGTGTCATCGTCTATAACCTCCTTGCCCGCAGTGGGACGTTCTTTTGGAGATCCGCTGACCATTCCTGATCAGCTGTTGGCCATAGGGCTGGAGGCACAAGGCTACAAACATGTCCAGGTGCTGCTGTGATGATGGGAAAGAATCAAGTGCTTAAAGCCCTAGGGAGTTGATTCGGATCCACTAAGAACGGCATTTTCCAGGTCCTGGAGGCACAGGACGGTTCAGAAGTGAAATAGCCATCTACTCCAGGATTTGGTTCGCACCCCAGTTTCCCCAGGTCCCCCAAAGATGAGTGATGCCCCCCAAGTCAGCAGGAAGTAGTCTTGAGAACACAGTATCCTCATCCCCACCTTACACGATACTCCTTTCTAACTCCTCACCTTTTTATAATAAATAAAAAGGAAGGAATTTTAGTATTCAGGCATCCGTAGTAGCCTGTCCTTGAGGTTCTGACAGGATACATCCTCAGCTGCAGCCACTAAGAGCACCACCTGTGCACATTCACTGTGTTCCCTTTTAAAAGGGCCCTGCCCACCTCCCATCGGTCTCTTTCTCTCTCTCCCTCTCTGTCTGTTCCCTGCCCTCTCTCCCTCTTTCCTTTCTCCTCTCTCCTGCTGCTCCTGTCTCCAGAGGCCCGTCTCCCTTTTTCCCTTTCCCCCTTTTATGATCCCTTTCCTTAATTAAAAAAAAAAAAAACCCTCAGTTTGAAACCTGTCACTGGTGTCTTTCTCTCAAGTGCCACCTTTTAAAAATTATAACAGTGATAACAAAAGAATAACACAATGTCATTGAGAAAAAAAATGTGCATTTCACTACCTTTTGAAATCCATCTCCTGGCTCAGGACTTGGAATTAGTAAGCACCCACATAGATAGTTGTTGACAACTAGGTAGGCCAGGAGATGGGGGGTGGGGGTGGGGGGGCTGCATGGATGAGGCGTTTGCCACCTGGGCACCTTGAAGATTATTTTGTTTTCATGAGCAGATTAGAAACATCCCGGACCTTCATTTGCAACTCAGCATCTGCTTTCTACACCTTTGTGTCTGAAGAACTTCGGGAAATGAAATGTAGCCACCATGTTGGGTTTCTAAGTTGTTTAGATCCCCGACTGATTATGCCATGTCCTTGGTTGACCTTACTTGCTGAGTCTGTGTTCCAAAATCCTAAAGCTTCACAATTTCCTTTTGATTTCCTGCCTGAAACCTTGCTTGTGGGCAAATCACTGGCAGCCTCCAGTCATGGCAGACTTTCTGCTCTGCTGGGGGAGAGGAAGGGAAGCTGCCTGGGTGTTTCCGAGCTCTTTTTTGTCTCATGACTTGTGTTTATTCCACTTTCATAAAACACATGGATATTAGTAAATAGATCTGCATACCTGTCACAAGATATGCTTCACCGAAGCTCTGTTCTGGGAAGCTGCTTCCCCATTGCGTTGGGCCAGACAGGGGATGTGCTAAGTCCACTCTGTTCCTCATGTTCTCATCCACCTTGGAATTTGGGACACTGGGTTTCATCTTGTCTTCTTGGAGAAATTTTTCTTGAAGAAATTTGGGATGAAGACCAGAAATGAGCAGTCAGTCTGTTCAGAGGATTGCTGCTGCTTTGACACACTCGGTGGCACTTCAATGTCAAGTGAAGTTGGGTGGGAACCCCAATACCCCTGTTACCTTTCAAACCAGCTGATGCCTAGTGTTCTTGGCCACAAGTCATGGGAGCAAATCATGGAAATCCATGAGAACTGTGCTTACCGGGTTCTGAATGTGTGTGAAGATGCTTATGGTACTCTTTCTGGCTCGAGCACTTGGATATATTTCTTAGCAGATTTCCTTGAGGTACAGGTGGAAACAGCTTGTTAAAACAATAAGCATGAATCCTTCACAGGTGGATGCATACAAAAAGTGTCACAGACATTGAAAAGGTGCATGAAGAATGAGATCCTTAGCCTGTCATTCTTGACGTCATTAAACTGTCTTCTGTTTTGGTATATTCACGAGAACTGTGGCATGCAAACATACATGCATGTGCATATATCATGGTTAATTTAATTTTAAATTAATGAAGTTTTGGCATATATTTGGCATATATTGGAATATATTTAAGACCTTTTACAAATAAAAGATGATACTGGTAAAATTTGTACAGTATAAAATATAAGAACAAACAGAAAAAGGCGTTTCTTTTCTAATACTTGTTGTTCTTAGGAATTACATACCCATATATTATGATATCTAAATTATATATAAATATTTTTGTGTGAAAATTTGATCACTATTTCCACCACAATGAACTGAAAACATTCTTAAAATATACTGGAGATTGATAGGAAGATTCGCTTAAGTGTCCCTAAGCGTATTAGACACAGGATGGTCTTTGTCTGAGAAAGATATCTTGGGTACCACAGCCATCCCACTGTAGCTGCCCCTTTCAACCCTTAGCCTTAATGAAATGCTTGTACCTAGAAGCCACTCTGCAGCTGTCAAACCAATTGCACAGCTGCTGGAGACATGAGAAGGAGTGGCAGCTGATAGACAAGTGTGACCACCCCATGCCTGCACACAGCTGGAAAGGCAGCGGGCAGACATATGTCTATCATTGAAATGTTCTGAAAGTGACTTCACACCAATACAGAGAGGAAAATAATTACTTTATTATCTCCCAATTAATTATGATTCCAGCTAATACTTTTTTTTAATACTTCCCTTTTTAATGTCTTCTATTAAATGCCTTGTTAGAAATGGCCTATGACCTGCAGGGACTTCCTCCCCAAACTACCATGCCATTCTAATTGCATGAGAAGTTAATATCCTAATTAAGGAATGTCCCACAGAATGCTTGATGAAAAAACCTCAGAACTGTCATGGTCCACGATAAGGAAATTGTGAGACACTATCACAGGCAGAGGGTTCTTAAAGAGCCATGACGACTAAGTATGAAGTCATATCCTGGATGCAATATTTGGGGCGGGGGGGGGGGGGCAAGATATATATATATATATGGGCTTTAGTTAATAGTAATGTACCAGTATGAGTTAATTGTGCCACACAAAAGGGAGGCAGTTTTACTATTTTACTATTTTATAGGGGGAAAAAAGCTGGATTTCAAGGAAATTTTTGTACTATCTTCCGATCTCTTCTATAAATCTAAAACTATTTGTAACATGAAACAAAACCTTTTTTAAAGTTGTAATGATATTGTGTGCAGTTTCATATTCTGACTAATTTTAGCTCGACTTTCAAGTTAAAGATTGTATTGATTTATTTATGTGTGTGTATGTGCGTGTGTGCATGTATGCGTGCGTGTGTGCGTGCGTGCATGCGTGCATGCGTGCGTGCGTGCGTGCATGCATGAGAGATGACAGCAGGATGTGAGTATATGCATGTCTGAGTCCAGTGACCTTGGAGTCCAAATGAGGAAGCCAAACTTGGGTCCTGTGCAAGAGCAGTATGTTCACAGAGTCATCTCTTCAGCCCTTACTGTGCCCTTTTAAAAGCATTAGTGGGAGTGAGTAAGCTATATGCATTTAGCTGTTTGTTTATAGGAGAGAGATACTTTTATAATATTTTTTAATTTAAACTTGAAACAAGCTTGTTTTACGTGTCAATCCCTCATCCTCCCCTCCTCCCCTGTCCCCCACTGACCACCATCCCATACTTTTCTGCACCCCAGGGAGCAGGCTCCCATGAAGCAGACTTCAAAGTCTGTCATATCATTTGGGGCAGGGCCAGGCCCTCCCCTGTGTGTCTAGGCTGAGAGAGTATCCCCCTATGTGGAATGGGCTCCCAAAGTCCATTCGTATACTAGGGATAAATACTGATCCACTATCCGAGGCCCCATAGACTGCCCAGTCATGAGAGAGATTTTTATCTGTATATGTATATACATATAAATATGTATGCATTTATATGCATATGTAAATTTTTATGCATCAATTAAGTTAATATATTTTATAATGACACTGACTATAACTAGGGAGAAGAAAAAATATAACAATGAACTGGAATTTGTATGAGAATAGGAGCAGAAGTGGTAATGAGCTCTCAATTGTTTTATGTCTTGGTCTAGAACAGCCTGTGGATTTGGGAAATGTTGAAGCTGATAGTCCATGCCTTAACCTGTTTGTTGGTTTGAAAATAGTAAGTTTCCTGTATACAGGAAAACTGTAAAACATTTGAAATAGCTCATTGAAACAATGTGAGTGGAACCTTTATCAAAAACATTTTGCTTAGGAGTAATAGTGAACTTGAGGCTGTAGAGACGGGTCAGCAGTGAGGAGAGCACATTGCTCTTCCCAGTGCTCATCTCAGGTATCACCCAGGCACCTGTAACTCCAGCTCCAGGAAAATCTAATGCACTACACACACACACACACACACACACACACACACACACACACACACACACACACAGAAGAAGGGTAGAAGGGTGAATTAACAAAAACAAACAAACCTTCCTTTCCCTCAAAAGATTTCATTTTTTAAAAATAATTTTACTTTTTATTGAAAATAGTTTTTTATATAGTCTATTCTGATCATGGTTTCCTTCCTCTAACTTCTCCCAGATCCTTCCCACCTTCCCATCCATCCAAATCTTTCCTTTCCTCCTCTATCAAATTCAAAAACAGGTAACTAAAAACCAACCAACCAACCAACCAGAACAAAACAAACAAAAAGAAAACAAAAACAAACAAACAAACAAAAACCCCAAAAAGCACAAGAAACATACAGACTCAGACAAACACACTCAGATACACAAAAATCCCATAAAAACACAAACTGAGAAACTGTAGCAGATCAGTTCTTAGTAAGCCGTTTCATTAGTGGCTTTGAAATCAGAACTGATAGTTATGTTAATCCTCCCTTCCCTAGCCCAAACACTTTTCTTAAAAATTCTATGAGTAGATAGCCATGAGAAGCACAGTAGGGCAAACTAGTGCATATTTCAGAAGGTTTGGTAGAAAGGGCTTCGGTATTCTCATCTCAGAGAAGTGGTGTTTACCCATGTTTAAGCATGTATAAATCTACTAAACATCACATAGCACTCCGCCGGTGTGTACGATTTTATGCTGTTTTGTAACCATTAAAAGACACATCTAACTAGAGAAGGTAAGCTTAATTTAAAAATGAAATGAGTGGTCTTGTGAAATTTAGCACCTGGTAGAAGATGAGGAATTTAAAAATTCCTTGGCTCTGAATGCACGTATACCTGGCCAGGTATGAGATGCATCATCACCCTCGGTGGGGGACAGGCAGTCCTGACTCCTGGTTTGGTTTGTTTTGGAATAGCTCCCGAGAGACAGAGGGCTGCATGTTCTTTTCCCATGGCTGCAGATGCCAGACACACTGTGATCTTGAACCGTGGTGCTCATTAACCAGGGCCTGGTGACAGCCAGTCTTCACAGCTTCCTCCTGCGTGACCGGGCAGGATATTCTCACATCTGGGGCGTGTGTGTGTGTGTGTGTGTGTGTGTGTGTGTGTGTGTGTGTGCTGAGAAAGTAAAATTTTAGATGTAACATCTCCTTTATATTTCATTCTTTCAACTTCTTTAAAAATTTTGTGTAATATTTTAGGGATGTTTGTTGAGAATTTCAGACATGCATATAATGTATTTCCATTCTATGCATTACCCATTTTCTTCCTCCGACACCTCTCAGATCTCTGCCCCTTTTCATATCCCCCTCCCACCCACCTTCATGTCTTTTGTCTGGTTTTTATTAAATTCAGTTTGTGCAATTAGTACGGCCCCTTCAGCATTGGTGTAAGGCCATCTGCTGGACAGTGATCAACCTACCAAGGATCACACTGCTAAAGACAATGGACTCTTCCTCCTCTAGCAGCCATCCACAGTCAAACCAGTCCTCAGCTTTAGGTGGGGGATGATGCGTCACTCCCCCATCCATTTTGGAAAGTTACCCCTGGCTTGCGTTTCTGCAGACAACTATGGCAGCTGTGAGTTCATGAGCTCCATTGTCCTGTCATGTCCAGAAGATATTGTGCTGTCCCTTTGATTCTTACATATATTGTTAAGAAGTTTATAAAATAGTCAGTCTCCTATGGATTTTTTCACCATTCTTAATGTCCTAGCTTTGTTAGCTTGACACAAACCAGAGTCATTTGGGACTATGCAAACTCAACTGAGAAATTGCCTACACCAGATTGGCCTGTGCTGTATAATTTTGATTAATGATTGATGTTGGAGGGGCTCAGACCATTGGGCTGGTGGTCCTGAGTTGGATAAGAAAGCAGGCTAAGCAAGCCATGAGGAACAAGCCTGTAAGCAGCCCTTCTATGATCTCTGCCTTGAGTTCCTGCCCTCATTTCCTCCCAGCAATAGAAACCCTAAGTAAAACACTTAGCCTTAGTTATCCCAACCCCCACGCCCTCCTCTTTGCTAACCTGAATTAAAAGACTATACCAAAGGCTGGGAGGACACAGGGAAGTTAAAGAACAAGTAGATAAAAATAGGGCAAGATGTTGGAAAGGGGTAGGAAATGGGGAGGGATTCCTGGAAGAGTTAGAAAGGAGTAGGGAGTGAAAATGACCGAAATACAAGTATGAAAATGTCAAGGGGTAAATAAATACATATTAAGAACAAATAAATCTGAGCATTCTGATCCCATTTCTCATCTAAACATCTCACTCCACTCCATTTTATTTGGAACCGACAGTTTTACTTCGAAAAGCATTTTAAGTTACCCACTGAGTTCAATTTGTGCTGGCCTTGTGCTTATGGGTGTGGTACCATCCACTGGAGTGTGGTTGGCCTACTAGTGTAACACACACACACACACACACACACACACACACATACACACACACACACACACACACACACAGACCCAGAGACAGATATAGGGATTCAAACTTAAAGCTGAAGATCAGAAAAGCAAAGCATCCAGCCATTAGCTCTTACCTCTACCTCATACTGAATGGTGATCTTGGCTCCCCCAAACCTCAGACTGCAATCCCAGACAATATGTTCTCCTCCACGTGGCTGGAGAGTCCCGAGACTCAATGTTATTCTATCCGCAGTGTGGCTGGAGAATGAACGCTGAGAATGAGCTTACTGAAGACCCTGCTCCTATCTTTTATACCTTTCTAGTGCTGGGATTAAAGGCGTATAATAATGTGCTGCGATCATCTTTGTGTGAGCTGTTTCTCTTAGCACTGGATCAATTTAGTGTAGTCAGTGCGGCCTTGGACTCACGGAGATCCATCTACCTCTTAATCCTGAGTCCTGGGATTAAAGGTGTGTGCCTGGCTTCTATGGTTTGTGGCTGACTTTGATTTCTAAATCTTCAGGCAAGCTTTAATAAGTCATAAATAATTTATCACACATACTGGGGCTCTACCCTGAAAGAAAATTGACTTCCTCTCTCTCTTGTAGAAACCATCATTTGTCTATATCTCCCCAGCAGCTAGGACTCATGGACCCCTATCCATGTGTTACAATGTTGACTAGTTTGATCTTAGGCAGGATTCTTGGAGGCAACCACAACTGCTGTGAGTTCATGAATTTGGTTGACCAGCATGTCCAGGAGATGTTCTCCCATGCTGGTCCTCATTAACTTCCAGCTCTGTGATGGTCCCTGAGACGTGCGTGCGTGTGTGTGTGTGTGTGTGTGTGTGTGTGTGTGTGTGTGTGTGTGTGCGCGCGTGTGTGCGTGTGTGTGTAATGTAGATGTCGCATTGTCCCATTTGTGGCCAGCTCACCTTTGTTTTATCTTTTTCTCTGAAGCTGTTACCTGAGAATGGAAATATTTATTATACTATTAAAGTACATTCATTTTATCAGTTCTTTTATTCTAAGTGTAGGGAAGCCTACTACTTCCTCAATAAGAAGGATACCTCTTGGTTAATCCTTTGGAAGTTTTCTAAAAGGTTCAGGATAGGAGAGGCTGAAGGCCTATTCCTCATTGAAGCATGGTCCACTTGCAGTCTGTCACAAGCTCTAGATCACCAAGACCCCTTGTTGTAGATGAATGACTAATGTAGTCTTAATCTATAGTGCATTTTATTTAATGTGAAGTGTGTTTTAAGTTGAATGCCACCTTCTTCCACCCTATAAGTCAGAATGAGTAGAAAATAGGTGCTGTTTTTATCTTTGATCTTGGGACACCTTTGGCTGGGGATTACCTCCAGAGTGGACAGAACTTGGGTGAATAGCTTTGGAGTAGACAGAAGAAGACTAGTCCATAATTTGAATGTTTACTTTTAGTATCTTTTGAATATCATGTTTATAACTTGAGACCTTATCCTTTTTTTTTTCCTATTTTTTTCTTATTTTACATATTGATCCCAGTTCCCTCACCCTGTTATCCTCCCATGCCCCCTGACCCTCCTCCCCACCCAGAAGGAGGGTGAGACCTTCCAGGAGAGATCATCAAAATCTGTGGAGTCATTTGGAATAGGGCCTAGGCCTTCCCTCCTGCCTCTATGTTAATGGTGTATCCCTCCATGGGGAATGGGCTCCCAAAGTCCTTTTGTGCACCAGGGATACATCCTGGTTCCACTGTCAGAGGTCCCTTAGACTGCCCAGGCCTTCCAACTGAGACTTGAGGGAGGAAGGGGAACTTCAGGACCGAAAGGGAGCTGATCCTTCAGACCAGCCCTCAAGCCGGCTGAGGGTAGAGCCGGGGCTCATAGAAGATGCTCTGTAGGACATCCTTCCTCTTTGGAGTGTGCTTCCTCTGTGTCTGACTTACCTTCTTCCATGCATTTTGAGAACCACTCATATTGAGGGGGGACAGGAGATCATCCAGGAACAATGACTAAGCTGCTGAAACTGTAACAAGCCATAATTAAATGCCAGCCATGGTCTTGATGTCTCTTTACCTCAGTAGAACCAAGGCAGTCCCACAGAAGGACAAGTAATGTCACAGAAGGACAAGTAATGCACCATTGTGTTCCCAGTCTTCAACCGCAAAGTCGTAGTATAGGGACTAGATCAGCGATGTAGACCTTCCTGCTCAGAATGGCATGCAGGGGTAGTTTATGGATTCACGTGACAGGACTGGCCCACAGCAAGTCTGAAGAGCAGTGTGATTAGGATTTTGATGATGGCGCGTGTTGGAGAGGGTGACTGGGAGAAATGACATGTTAGGAAGCTTATGAGAATTGCTCATGAGAAAATAAAGAGATAATATATGTAGTGTTGATAACAAGAAGTTGGAATGGACCCGGAGCAGCTTTGAAGAGCTAGAGATACAGGGTGTGATGATCATCCGGGTTTTCCTAGAAAGGAATGGGCAGATACAGAGTGTTTGTTTCCTTTCCTCCTCCCTTTCCTTTCCTTTCCTTTCCTTTCCTTTCCTTTCCTTTCCTTTCCTTTCCTTTCCTTTCCTTTCCTTTCCTTCTTTTTCAGTTCTTCTTTTCTTTGTGTGTGTGTGTGTGTGTGTGTGTGTGTGTGTGTGTGTGTGTGTGTGTGTTTGAGACAGGGTCTCTCTATGTAGTCCTGGATGTCATGGAGCTCTCTGTAGACCAGGCTGGCCTTGAACTCAGAAAGGTCTGCCTGCCGCCACCTCCTGAGTGCTGAGATTGAAGGCATGGGCCACCATGCCCAGCTCAGTGTTGGTTTTCAAGTTTATAGAACAACAGCTTAGCCCACCAGCAATCATTCGCCACCCAGTGACAGACAGTTCTTCATTTTCTGCTGTCCATGTGGCACATCCGTCCTCCATATAGTACCTACTCTATGGATTTTCAGGGTGGTGTCTGCCCTTTTCTGATTCTCATGTGAGGTGGCTGTGTCATGTTGGAGCTGGCTGAGATCTCTTACCATGCGTAACCTGTCCCCAGGGCTAGCTTTAGCTGACTTCCAAGGTGTTGGTCTCATAGTAGTTTCTTTCTATTCCTTCCTTCCTTCCTTCCTCCCTCCCTCCCTCCCTCCCTCCCTCCCTCCCTCCCTTCCTTTCTCCCTTCCTTTCTTTTTTTTTTTATGTGCTGGGTTGCCTTTTCCCAGAGTTCATAAGCAAAAACTGAAAGCTTTCTCACAGTGGCACTGGAGCAGTCTTCAAGCATACTCTTAGTTTGTCACACGATTAGAACAGATTCCTAATGCTAGGAAGCAGCTTCCATCACAGCATCTGTGGGCTCATATTTAACCCACCACAGCCTGCCTTCTGGCCATGAATATTCACATTCCTTTACAGGCAAAACTATAATCATTCTGCACGTGCCTAGCAGCCTTCTCCCCTTATAGTACTAGGCTCAGACAAAGATATCAGAAATTCACTCCTCAAGTCGTTTTTTTGGGTACACAGAAGGTAGGCTGGCTGTGCCTTTTCACATATACAAGCCTGAGAAGTGAATGGACAAGCTCTGCATGGTTTCATCCCCCTGCAAATAGGGAGCAGATCAGCATGCTGGACCCCCTGTTCAAAGGGATGTACCGGAGTGGTTCATGGAGTCACGTGGCAAGAAGTGTCCACAGTGTAAGTCAGCTGATTTCTGCTTTTGTGTAGACAAGGGAATATACATTTATTGGGTCCATTGGGAATGGTTTTTCAACGGGAACGGTTTTCTGTGGTTCTTGGCTCCATCTGCCATGTGGACCTTTCTTCCCAATAAGAAAAGCTGGTACCTGTATGTGACCTTTTCATTCTGCTGCCATCCACAGAGGACCTGGGATTATGGGGTTCAGAGCCCTCCTCTTGTCTCATTTTATTTATCTCGGTCCAAGTGAGTGCAGTCCCAGACATTCTCAGGAGCCTTGTGTATATTAAATTAAAATCTATTTGACAGAAGGTCACATCGAAAACAACATTGACTTAGATCACTTCTTATTTCTGATTTACCTCCAGGGCTTTTGTCCCCCCCCCCCCCCAGAGCTCTGGTTTAGTGTTTGTCTAAAGCAGCGTTTAATTACTCTGAGGGGCACTGCAGGTGAGTAGCTGGTTTCCTTCTGCATACATGGAGTCCTGACTTCCCTGTGTTTTCTCTCAGTCCTGAAGACCCAGCAGTTCCTCGGTAGCTCATCTTGATTCTCACAAAAGGAGACAGCTGAAGCTTTCTGCCTACGAGACTCACGTCAGTTCTTGTGTTCCTGAGACAGTCTTCCTATGTGCAGTTGCACTGCGGGGCCCAGGGGACCCACACAGTTTTCTCCCTGCCCTTCTGGCTCTCTCTCTCCTCCCGGCCACACCCACTTCCATACAATGACCATTCCTAAAGCTGATGCCACATGCTCTGGGATTCTGCTGCGGCAACACCCTGTTTCTAGATCCTGACTTTTCTGGGGTGTTTTTACCTGAGAAACTCCCCACCCCTTGGAGTTTTAAAACAACAGCAGCATTTCTTTATATAATCATTCTGTCAGCCGAGTTCGTTCATGGTGAGAATGGCTCATGTTTGCACCACATGGCATCTGCTGGGACTGGATTGACAGAGTGACTTTGTTAGTGAGTTGGAGCCTCAGCTGCACACCTGAAACACTGGGGACTGGCTAGTTATGTCTGTGCCTACTAGTTTTCATGGGGCCAGCTCAGGCTCCTTCCCAGTGTGATGGTTATATGTCTAGATGGGCTTTTCACCAAGCTCATTTTTTTTTTAGCTTATTTTGCTTTTAATTCAAATATAATTCTATGATCTCCCTCCTTCCAAGCTATTCCGTGCCCTTTCCTTTGCTCCCTTTCAAATTCATGTGTAGTTAGGTTATTTCTCTTTTGTGGGCACGCCACCCAGCTCCCAAATGAATCACACATGGAGACTTATTCTTAGTTATGATTACCTGGCCGTAGCTTGGCTTGCTTCTACCCAGCTTTCTTATCTTAAATTAACCCAAGCTACTTTTTGCCTCTGGGCTTTTACTGTTTATTACTTTTGTAAATCTTGCTCTTACTGGGTGATTGCTGTGTAGCTGGAGTTCTGGGTGGCTGGCCCCTGACGTCCTCCTTTTCCTGTTCTCTTCCTTTGTCATTTCTCCTTCTATTTAATAGTCTCTGCCTGCCAGCCCCGCTTATCCTTGCTCCTGACTTGCTATTGGCCATTCTGCCCTTTATTAGACCATCAGGTGACTTAGACAAGGGGAGAATCACAGCTTCATAGACTTAAACACACACCTTAAAATAATATTCTACCACATTCATGATCTCTTTTTCTTTATTTTTGTTAGACAGGTATATGCATGTATAGGGATAAATATATTCATAACATATAAATATAATCTGCTGTGGCTTGGATTCAAGTGAAAGTGAACAGCTATTAATAGGAGAACTGGAAAGAGTTGATGTTTCCTCTAATCCATTGTACCAGGTCAATCTGCTTGCATTGTGTTGGTATGTTCCTCTTACTCGTCTTCTTTTTTTTTTTCTTTTGGGCTTGGGATAAAACTCAGATAATCTTCATGAAGTCCACAGATTTTTCTGGGTTAGGCCACCCCCGTAGATTTTGATACTACTTACTTCAACTTTAATTTCTTGGAGAGGTTATGGTTTTCTCATGGATGCATTTCAAAGAAAACAACTTAGAAAAACAAATAGCAGTAACAAGACAAAACCCAAAGTGATAGTGATAGTGTGTGTGTGTGTGTGTGTGTGTGTATAGACCAAAAGTTTCAGACCAACTTCACCATCTCTTCCCAGATAGTTAGTTCATCTTTTGCCTGTAATCTCCTCTTTGGTCAGCCATGGACAAATCTCTTTGTTTCTAGCACCTTGACCACTAATCCTCTTACATCTTTTCTTTGGCTTCTACTTTCTTGTTCCTGATATCTACTCTCGTTTTTTATGTTGGAGGTTGATCATTCAGTAATAGGTGTTTGCTGTTGTGGATGAAAGCTGGCTACTTTTATTTCAACTTGTCACAAGCGAGAGTCATTAGAGGGGAGGGAGCCTCAGTGGAGAAAATTCCTCCATGAAATGGGTCTGTCGGTAAGCCTAAGGGGCATTTTCTTAGTGATTTAATTTAGTGATAGGGAGAGCAAGCCAGTAAGCCACACTTCTGCCTCCACATTCTTGCTCTGTTTGAGCTCCTGTCCCAAGTTTCTTTGATGATAGACAATGGTGTGGAAGTATAAACCCAATAAACCCTGTTACGAGCACTTTCCCGCCAGCCTGGTCCCACATTCGTGTCAGCCCCAAATAACACATTGAGACTTGTATTAATTATGAAACTGTTGGCTAGTGACGAGCATTTCTTACTGGCTAGCTCTGTCTTAATTAAAAACCCATAATTACTAATATATGTATTTCTACATGGTCTTATCTTACTGAGAACGCCAGACTCACACATCCTCTCCTCCCGAGATCACATCGCCTACGTTTCCCAGAATCCTCCACCTCTCCTAGTCCCACCTATCTTACTTCCCTATTGGCCAACAGTGCTTTATTCATTAACCAATACTAGAAACATATTTGCAGAATGACATCCCCCATCATTTTCTCTTTTCTGTCAAAATAAAAAGAAGAGTTTTAACTTTAACTATATATAGTAAATTACATAACAAAACATTTATCAAATAAAAACCATTGTTAACAATATTTAGTTCATTAACATTTAACAAGATTTAAAGGAAATATTCCATCATCTATCCTATCTTTGTGAGTCTAAAGTCTTGTATGTAACTTATCTTTTATCATAACTAAGGAAAACTATAACCATGACTATCTGTCTTCAACTGTAATTGAGAATTATATATATGTATATATAGTTACATCTTTTGAAGTCCTTGTCCTTGTTAAATTATTTTGTGCAACTTCCTCCATTGTACAACTATGTTCCTGAGAATTACAGATTATTATCACCCACATTTCTTTTACCTATGAGATTAGTCAGACATACATATTTGATCTTCAAACAGTTCATAGACCTACAGAATATGGCATTTAAATGTCTTAATATTAGTACTTGGTTGACATGAGGCACTATTGCTCCTGACAGCACCAAGCTATTCCCAAGAAAATGTTGGGCACTGACATCACTCCTTCCAGAGTTCGTTCTCCCCTCAGCTAATGACCTCTTGGTCAAAGAACTGCCCCCACCTCGACTACTGACTTGGATGTGCTGTCCTACTGCGCTTGCAGGAGACAAACATAGAAGACTGCTGAATCTTGCCAAGTCAGGGTAAGACAGCCTTTCTACCTCCCTGCTTCTGTGTTGGTCAGTCAATCACTGTAGGCCTAAGCCAAAAATGGTTGCTCCTACACTGCCGTGAGACTTTGGATGATTGTAGCCTGCTGTTTCTGTCTTCGCTGTACCTTTTGGAAGTTGCTCACCTGTACTTCCTACTTACCCCAGTACTGTTGTCCTCCTTCTCAGGTCTTTAATTAGGTTGAAGATTAGACTGTCACCAGTGTTGCTTTCTCTTCCTAAGTAGAAGTAGTAGGTAAAAGACTTAAACTCTACAGCTTAGGACAACTCTATACTAATCTCTGTTATGCTGTCACCCTAGGATTGGAGATGTAGTTCTAGCCATTTGCTCTTGTTACTTCACTGGCAATAGGTCTTACGTGTGTATGTTCTTACTTTCCCTTCTCCTAGAGCATAGTTGATACTTCATGTCTTTGTATATAGTTTTGTATCAAGCCTAAATCTTTTTCTTTAGACTAAAAGGCAAATTGTAGTGAGATATACACCCCGTCCACACCTGCAGCACTGACCACGCCCGTGACAGAGGGTTAGGTTAGGTTTGGGATCTTCTGACCCCAGCACGATTCTTGCTTCTGTGGATGCTTGGAGGAGGACTTGCGGCAATCACCTGCCTTTTGTGTAAGTGACTTCTCCCTGAATAAACTTCACTTTAACAGCTTTGAGTCTAATGAATCTTGATTCCCACACATTAAATCCTTTTCCTTTCCAACTTGCTGGTCATAGTATTTCATCACAGCAATAGTAACCCCATTGTGACAGAATTGGTACCAGGATAGTGGTGCATTGCTATGACAGACCTGATTACTTTGTTTTGGAGAGGATTGCAGAAGGACTTGGAAGTTTGGTCTAGAAAAGCCTTTCAGAGCTCAGGGAGGTTCTTTCTGTAGGAGCTTGGAAGATAAGAATGTTGAGGGCAATGCAGACGATGGCAGCCTTGCTTACAAAGTTTTAGAGAGAAGTTTAAGGACTTTTTCAGGGCCATTTTTTATTTTGAGTTAAGATTCTGTTGTTCTGGTCAGCTGGGGCTGAAAGTCAGCCATGATTAACAGGAAGCAAACACCACTGAGGTGAAACCTTTATGTTATGGGGATAATTGATGCTGGTCAGCTGGAACTGAGAAATTATCTGTGGCTAAGAGACCAGCATCACTGAGGTTGTGAAGAGACACCATGACCGCAGCAACTCTTGTAAAGGGAAACCCTGAATTAGGTTAACAGATCGGAGGTTTAGTCCGTTGTCATCGTGGTCGGAAGCATGGCGGCACGCAGGCAGACATGGCGCGGGAGAAGTAGCTGAGTTTTCTGCAACTGAATCAGCAGGCAGGAAAAGACAGTGCCATTGGGCCTGGCTTGAGCTTCTGAAACCTCAATCCCCACCCCACTCCAATACGGCCAAACCTCAATAACGCCACTCCTTATCCATCTATGGGGGCCATTTTCATTCAAACCAGCACAGAGGGGGAAGTCTTCTGGGAAATGTGTCCTCAGACAGTGTCCCCTCCTTGTTAGTACTTAGGACTTAGATTTCATCTGGTTGGACAAGCCTGCATGGATGGAAGAGGGGGAGCCTTCTATGAATAAATCTGGGCTTTGACTCTTCAGAGTCTGGGGAGGCCGCAGCCTTGGGGCACACAGCACTTCAGACCAGTTGTGTTAGCCTTTGACACAGCTGCTGATCCAGTAAAGGTTGAGATGTCAACTCCAGTAGGAGCATTCATAGCTGGAAGAAAAACATGGCTTTAGCACGATGAATGGAACTGTCTGGGAGGCCATCATCCGTCTTTTCTACCTGGCGTCGAAGTGTGAGGTTTACAGTGTGTGGTTTCTAATGAGTGAAACTGAGTTGTAACATAAATTGTAGCCAGGTAGAAGAACCCTGTGCAAAGTGGTGCTTGAAGCCAGGCCCTGTGTTATTAATAGCAGCACATGAGGTAAATGAAGGACTCAGCAGGGAGTCCCTGACCAACGAGTTGCAAAAATAGCCTGGTCCCATATGTAAATAAGGGTGCTCAAAGAACACAACCAATTAAGATGGAGGGAACACACATATTGACTGGAGCCAGGGAACATACCAGGGTGTCATTTGTTTTCACTAGCAGATTATGAGCTTTGCAAACTGTTTATGGGTTAGTAGCTATTTCTAGTAACTCATTGAGCAAGACAAGGACTTTTTATAAACAGCTCCGGACCCTGTGCAGAGGTTTTATTATAGTGTTAGAGGAGTGGATTCCATGTTCATTCACTTTCAAAAGGAGGTGAGGACGAGGTGATATTGAATGTAGGCTTTGTATGCCCCTCCCTGTCTGGTGCTGAGACGGTGACTAACATATTTCAGGGATGTTCTACCCCTGCCCTCAGATTTACATTACACGACTACTTTAGTGTTCAAAGGACATTTTGCTTCAAAGATAAACTGTCAACACTTCCCTTTATTTCACATACTTCTTGCAAACACGTTTCTGTAAGTGATGCCTATGCTCTGAATGTCAGTGTGCTTGGGTATTAAGCTTCTGTATTAGATGCCTTCCCTTTGACAGAGTATGGCGAGAGTTTTTTTTTTTTTTTTTTTTTTTGTTTTGTTTTTTTTTTTCTTCCCCTAATATGTTTTCTGCCAGATGCTAGCAAGGGTTTGTACATTGTAACTCAGTAGATGTTCGTTGGATGAAGTTAATTAGGTTTCAGTTCTGTTCCCTAGTCTCTGTTCCCTGGTGTCCCCACTGTACTGGAAACAGTGCTGTAGACTTCACTGCTCAGGATCTTTACCAAGAACACAATTAATCATCCCTGGCTTACAACAATGAACAAACAAAATAAAACAACTAGTTGCATGCTTGGAACTTTTAAAACAGTGGCTGACAAATATGACCTCTATTGTCTAATAATTCCTTGTGCCATTTTAATAACAGCTAAGTTTTCTGGCACTTATTTGGCATGTAGTGATTTTTGCTAAGTGTTTTCCTTTCTGAACTGTCTGTGATTGTGTATGAGTGTGCGCACGTGTGCACAAGAGCTTGTGTGTGTGTGCTTGTGTGCCTGTGTGTGTATAGCTGAATTGTTGTCACAGAAGCTTCTTCTTTTAGTGGGTAGCAATACATGTAAAGATTCAGGACTGTTCAGATCAGGAGAGTAAGGATGTGCCCATCCACAGACGGGACAGCTATATGAACCCATTCTCCATCAAGGCTCCCAGGAACAATTTGAGACGGGGAAAGAGAGGATGTACGAGTTAGAGGATGGGGGAAGAGTGTTGTGAAGTATTATTGTCCTCTGTCATTGCCACTGAACGTAAGAACTGACAACAGCTGAGGTTATCTGCCTAGATCGGTCCAGTTTAAAACTCTGACGGAGTCGGGAGGGCCTGCCAAGTCCCAGCCCTATGGAGCTGAATGAAGGGCTATCAATCTTTGTGAGCTAAGGGGTGAGGTGGGGTAGGTACTGGTGGTTGTCTAGGCCTAGACCTATGTATCTGTGTGCAGCACTAATTGGATTCAGTTGGTTATTATTATTATTATTATTATTTTTAAAGAGGCTGTGAGGTTGGGAGGGAGTGGTGTTTAGGGAGGGATTAGGGCAAGCATATACTGTCTAGATATACGAAATTTTCAAAGAATAAATTAAAAAATATGTCCGGAGCATCTGAGAAACCAACTTAGTATACAGTTCCAATTACCATTGTTTCTCTCTGATTGTGAGTGCTGTTATGGCCTCATGTTTTTCCTGGTGTTATTTCCGTTTTAGAATTCATAAGGGTTATGGCAAGATAGGAAATCTGTGGAATCTAAACTATGGTCCTGCCAGACTTATGTAAATAAATAAGGAAGTGAAATGGCCATATGAATTTTGCTTAAATTAAAAGTGGGTCTGAGGTGACGGTAAACTTGAACATAGAACATCAGAGTTTGCGGGGCTCAGTTCTGTGTTTGCTAGTGTTGTGACCTGTACTTTCCAAAGTTAATTATATTTGGTTTTTTTTTTCTTCATAAGGTAATTGTGGCAGTTAACTTAAAACTAGTTGAAAAGCACCTTTGAAGCTATTAAGCTGTACACATAAGCTTGTAATTATGAGGTCTTATTATGTAATCCCTGCTTCAAAGTCACTAATGTAGACATTCTGGGAAATCATCTCTGGGGCAGTGTGACTCCTGTCAGCTTTTTCTTTTGGAAAGAAAACCTCTGTGTTACCCATGAGCTTTATGTATGCCACTTGAAACCAACCAACCAGCCAAACAAAAAAAAAACACTTACTCAGGAATGTGGAACCTACAAATTTCCCAGGTGTGGGTAACCCCAAACTTCGGTGTTGTTACACTGGAAAGTCTCTTCATTGTAGATCCGGCCTGTGTGTGGCAAGCCAAGTGGCTGTTACTCTGTAGTGTATTATCTAGTGGGTTTTACGAAATGAAGGAGAGCTATTCACTACCACCAGTGAACTGTTTAAGAACATAGCCTGGCAGATCATACGCCCTACGTAGTTTTGTCATATAAACATTAACTAAGAAATTATGAATTGTTTTTATAGAGTGGTTGTTCCATCGTTCCACAGCCCTGCATTAAGAAGGTCAGGGGAGTCTGCTAGAGCCTCATTGGTGTCCGACAGATGACCTTTTCCTTCATGAAGGAGAAGGTGGCAGCAGAAGGAAGGAAAACACAAAAGCAGGTTCAGCGGTGAGGTCACATCGAGACCGTCTGTGTACATCTGCACTTTAGTTTAAATGAAAACCAGTTCACATTGCCAAGGCTGGAGAGCCTGAGGAAAAGTCTATGTTAAGATTTGGGGTCCTTGTGAAAGGGAGGTAGACAGGGCCTTGGGGGGGGGGAATGAATGATTCACTCTGGAGGGGGAGGGCACATGTTTTCAGGAGTTGAAGGGGAGGAGAGAGCTGCAGGGAAGCAGGGGTGGGGCGGTAGGGGGGGTGTGGTGATGCTGAAGCGAACGTGATGCTGAAGCGAAGAGGAATGCTGGAGAGCATTCACAGAGTTGGTGCCATAAAGGCCCGGGCACTGCAAGGGGATGGTTAGCTGTGCAGACTCACCCCCTCTTCTATTTGTAGATGGAAGCAATTAGAGAAGAAATAAAGGTGCAGGAGACACGCCCGAGGGAGGGCAGGAGAGGTGGCGTGAACAGTGATAATGGGATGGACATAAAGCAGGAAGAGGGCCTTGATGATTGCCATGGCGAGGTTCCGAACACGATGTTATAATTCTCAGATCACATCATGTCCTATGCACTTCTGACTGTAACATTTTGCTATTTTGTCTTAAGAACTATGTACGTGTTGAAGATCTTTGCCTTCTTAGGGCTCACTTTTTACCAAGGGAGGACGGCCATTCAAAAGAGAAGGAAATAAACTCTGTAGCGTATATGCTCGAGGAGAAATTTTCCAGGGAAAGTGGGAGTAGGAGAGGGAACGGGAGGAGAAAGAAAACTGAAGATCCGAGGGTTATTTTAGGGAATGTGGTAAGTTATGTTTTCAATGAGAAAGACCAAGGTTGAATAAGGATAGAAAGGAGATAAAGAGAGGGACAATGTGTTCCCGGAGCTGAGGAGGAAGCCACCTTGACTTCTGTGTGGGAGGAACAGTAGAGAGGTCCATTGGGTAGGCTGTCTGTGTGAGGAGACAGTGCTAGGAACTGAGCTCAGAGACCACGGGGTGGGAGCAGACTGGGTAGGATGACTAACGTAGAGTCAGTATTTTAGCCTAGAATGGGGATCTATAGACTATTATTGGCTTTTCTGGAACAAAGAATCTGTTTTCTTTAATGGTGTTACTTGACCATGAACAACTAGACACCCTTGCTCCTAGAAGTACATGGATCATACAAACTGAAGTCAATGTGTTATTAAATTGAAAAAAAAAATTAGAAAGGTCAGGAAATTGAGTAGGTGGATAGGGAGGAGTTAAGAAGAGCAGACGGTGGTGAATGTGACCAAAACACCGTATAAAATTTTCAAAGAATAAATAAAAGTATTTATTTTAAAAAACCAATTCATCGGTTGCCCCAGGGGAGGTTGAGTCTCAGCACTTGGGAGATAGAGGCAGGAGGATCATGAGTTGCAAGTCAGCTTGAGCTGCATATCAAAGTCCCATCAAAATAAATAAGTAAAATAATATTTATAGGCAAGAATAATTAAAGCCAAATCCACTGAAGAATGTTTTGAAAAATTACTCAATTGTAATTTGACAGTTTTTATTAGAATATGTGATAAAATCAGGTATATACTCCAAACACCATTGTCTAGAGAAAAAAAATCATTAAGTGTGATTATATGAACTGAGTGGTAAACATTCATGGCTCTGCAAATACAGCCATGCCCTGATCTAAGAAGTCTGTGTGTGTCTTTCTCATATGTCAAAAGTAACTTGAAGATCTGTTCAAAGTTCAGGTCCTTGACACAAGATGAAAATCCTTCATCATCAGGGTGGATATAACCTACCCATGTTACTCTGAGTCTTTACAAAGGCCAAAGACGTTGATGATGAGATGTGTGATGGACTCCACTTCCTAATATTGTTAGCTTTGAAGACAGACTAAGGAAGCCTTCCTCCATGGAAAGCAGAGGCCCACTGGAGGCTAGTCCTTGAGTGAGAGCCAGAACATGGGAACAACAGCTTTATGGACACATGGGAAGTAGCTCTCCCTGGAGATTTCAGTCACCAGCAACTGGGATGTCAGTTTGGAAAGATTTATACTGAACTCTGACCCACAGAACTGCAAGGGGGTCAGGAAAGTTTGCCCTTCTCTATTAGGCAGCAGCTGAAAACTAAAAGAAGAAATCTGAACGGCTCATGTTTCAGGGAACATTTTTTATTTCATAGAATGATTAAACAGCAAAAAAACAGTGGCATTTTCTTGAAAATGAACGAAGTGA
This sequence comes from Phodopus roborovskii, assembly GCF_943737965.1. Taxonomy (NCBI): domain Eukaryota; kingdom Metazoa; phylum Chordata; class Mammalia; order Rodentia; family Cricetidae; genus Phodopus; species Phodopus roborovskii. The sequence goes on from NW_026126511.1 coordinate 17,718,728, forward strand.
TCTTGCCTTTTCAAGCAAAAGAATTGCCAGCATTTAGAATCTGGGGAAAAAAACAAAACAAAAAACAACAACAGCAAAATCTGTGTTGTCACCAGGGACTCGATGGCTTGCCAGTACTAAAGACTTGAGTGGATTGGTGGTTAGATAAACTGGCATGATATTTTAATGTTTCAAAAAACATGTCAAGATTTACACAACCCAGTGAGCCTATATTTTCCAAAAATAGAGTGCATAAACTTTGAAGTCATGTATTGTTTAGTGATCTATTTGAGGAGATTAAAAAGAAAGTTTTTGTAAGCAGGAACACCTCCATATGCAAAGATGCCCAGTGAAGTCTATGTAGTGTACAGTAGGGAGCATAAACTCCAGGTAAGCCTCCAGATTAGAAGCTCTTTTAGGAGGCTGCGTGATGTCATTAAAGAAGCTTCTTGGGTACAGTGTCTCAAGAAGAACGAGGTCAGCAAGTGTTGACGTAGGCAAATCAACTTTGGATGGAGACTGTTTCATTGGGATTGGGAGTCTGTGGCCTAGGAGGTATAAGGACAAGAATGAGGAATTCACCCCAGTAAAGAACATGGTGCTTTGTCTTACTCATCAATTCGACTGGCACATCTCTGGCGTGCCTTAATGAGGCAGGAAGGCCTACCCCGAGTGCACTAAGCACCATTTCAGAAGCTGGGGACCGGGGCTGATTAAAAATGGGAAAGCAAGCTCAGTACCAGCTTTCCCTTCTCTTTGCTTCCTGACCGAGGATGTGTAGGCAGTGAATTCAGCTTTTAATTACTATTAATTAATTACTATTAATTACTATTAATTATAAATGCTTGGCAGGTAGCTTAGGTTTGTCCTACTAGCTCTTACAACTTAAGTTAACCCATATTGCATATCTATGCTGACCTCATGGCGGTCGGTACCTTTTGTCGGTGTGGCATATTCATCTCCTGCTTTCTCTGCATCTGGCTGGTGACTTTGTCCTCTCTCATCCCTGTGCTCTTTTTGACTGCAAGTCCCACCTAACCCCTACCTGTCTAGCTATTGGCCATTTAGCACTTTATTAAGCCAATGAGAGCTACAAATATTCACAGTATACACAGATTGTTCCACAGGATAAGAAGATTTAAAAATATGTTCCCAAGTATACTATATAAATTAGTACTTGCAGAAATAAGAAGGTAAGGTAAAAAAAAAAAATCAAATGGGTTTTACAAAGACAAAATGTCATCCATGACCATAGCATTAGGACCCACTTTTTAACATATTAAAAATTATAATTTATAGCTTTGAAAATTTTATGATAGAAAAATCCCAAATCATAAGATTATGTTATTTTAAAAGAGAAAAAGCAATAAATGGATCTTAGCAACTAAAATATACTACTGAACACTTTAATATACTACTGCCTTTAATATACTACTGAACACTACTTTCATGTGCCCATTTTATCAGTGGAGTTGCTCAGAAAACTCTATTAGGCCTCTTACTAAGCCAACCAATGTCCTGGTGTGTGTGTGTGTGTGTGTATGTAAACTGGAACATTAAAATGTTAGATGGGCATTTAGGAGCACATTTTTAATCCCAATATTTGGAAGGCAGATGGAATGCTGTGAGTCTACATCCTAAGTTCCAAGCCACCTGGGTTTATTTAATGAGACCATGTCTCAAAGAAAGACAGAGACACACAGAGAGAGATAGAGACAGAGCCACACAGACACAGAGAGCCAGAGATGGAGACAAAGACAGACAGAAAGAAGGAAAGACAATAAAGTTTTATAATTCAAGCTTTGGCATGATGTGACTGGTCTTGACTCGTCAGTGACATCACGCTTGAGTAGTGCTGGAGTAAGTGGCAATCAGTTTGACTCATCTCTTTGAGGACAGACCTGTAGGCTGTAGGATAGTGCAGTGTTGTTTACATTGCACAATAATTTCAACTGGGCCTTCATGTTCTTGTTGGACCTTTTGGTTCCTATTGACTTTTAGAGCCATTTTGAAGACTTTATTCAAGGGACTTTCTGGGATAGTTTCTTTGAGGAACAAGTATGAGGTTGGCAGAGAATAAAAAAGCCATTTGTGTGTCGGCTTTCTATAGACTTGAAGAATAAAGTCTATAAAAGCAAGCAGACAGCCATGCCTATTACTTTTGCAAAGCTCCAGCCGTGATAAAGTGTGTATTTCCTGGAGAGAATCGGTGGCATATTTTGACACTCAGCTGTGTCTCTTTGGTGTAGGCTTTCTTTCCTGCTACCACTTTTTGAGATTTATTTAGCAAATGACTGGGAGATGGAGAACCCCACTGTGTTACAATGAAGGCATGGGACCCCGCTAGGAGTTGGACAGAAAATTCATGTTACAGAAAATTATGCTATGTTATGTTAGTGCATGCTGTCTGTGAAGATGGATGTCTGCAATGCACACCTCGGATGATTGAAATGGAAAGCTATAGGCAATGACAGGTGACTCTTTGCTGCTCAGTAAATTCTTGTGACAAGACAAATGCTGGCTACTAAAAGGATAATGCTTCCTGTATCTGGCCTGCTGGAATGGATTGAATCTGTGTTTCCTATGCGAAAAAGCAGTTATGAAATTTAAATTATTACTTCCCTTCATTTATTAGCCTCACTGTTTTGTGAGCCTACACCATAACAGAAACACATTACAGGTTGACATACGTTCTGAGTGGGTATTGCCTGCCCTTTTGCTGCCCCTGTAACAACGTAGAAGCTACTAGAAGAGCATCAGTCTAATGCTCCCCTCAGTGAAGGCTGTGGATGTAGCTTGCTTACATCTGAAGTACTCCGCTATTTCTGAATAGTAAGGAATAGTCCTGATTGTCTTTCAAAGTTTGCCTTTGCGTTTATTTCTTTAATTAGAGAAATATGGTCTTATTAATTAAATTTGTTTGTTGGTAATTTCATACATGTATACAATGTATTCTGGCTATACTCACCATCCCTGCTTTCATCCCTCACCCTGGTAAGCACGCTTTTCCTACGGGCCTCTTCTTCATGATCAGGTCTATTCTAGTTACTTTTCTGTTGATGTGATAAAGTACACTGATGGAAAAAAAATCAACAGAGGAGAGGTTGACTTGGTTCTCAGTTCCGGGTTGCAGCCCATTATGTGGGGAGTCAGAACAGCAGGAGCCTGTGACAGTTGGTCACACCACAGTGAGTCAGAAGTACAGGGAAAGGGATGCCCACATGCTGTCTACGGCTGTCTGCTTCCTCTCACCTAGGCTTCATCCTTGCTATACAGTTCAGGGACTGGAAGCACTCACAATGGTGTAGGTCTTCTCTCAGTGTCAGGCTAAACTGGTCTTGGTACTCTGCCTACATCAGCATTTCTCAACCTGTGGGTCTCGACCCCTTCAGGGGGCTCAGACAATCCTTTGACAGAGGTTGCATATCTGATATCCTGCATGTCAGATATGTATATTACGATTCACCACAGTAGCAGATTTACAGTCATGAAGTAGCAATGAAAATAATTTTATAGTTGAGGTCACCACAACATGAGAAACTACATTAAAGGGTCGAAGCAGTAGGAAGGTTGGGAACCACTATCTTAGACGATTCTGTGTTTTGGAAAGTTGACATTTACAACTGTACAACACAATGTATTTTTACTTTGTTTTGTGACTGAGCTTAAAGTCACTAGAGGGTGCAGTCTGAAGATGCTCATTCTCCCCCTCCCAGAATACATCTATACCCAGAAGTTCATGAGGGAGAGGTAAGATCCCATAAGCCTACTTTGGGATCTTTTAAAATACCCAGTAAAATCGACCTCTACTTAGTGCACATTTCTGTGCCTTTGGCCTGATTTCTTTCTTTTTTTAGGGTCATCCTGTGGCTTGGTCATTTGTTTTCCATCACTAGTCTTTCTTGTTGAAGAGCCCCGACTGATGCTTTCTCTGGGGTGCATCATTGGCAATTATGACAAGAACACAGCTTCTTCCTGATGCCCCTTCTCCCGTCTTTGCAGATAGAATTCCAAAGTTTGCGTGTTAGCATCTAGGACTTCCCTTGCCAGAGGTTTCCTCTTGCTCTGGTCAATAAGTTTTGGTCTCTAAGTACATTTACTTTGCACCGTTTCCTTAAGAAACTTTGCCCATGGTATGTGTGCTGGCCTGTGGGTGCATGTGTATGTATTTGTGCGTATATTTATGCATGTATATGTGCACGTCCGTATATGTGTGTGTGCACACGTACATGTGCACATGTATATTTGCATGTATGTCTAAGGGGGTGGGGCCCCTTTGTGTCCTGTAGCCCAGAGTACAGTTGCCACTATTTAAGATCAAATGATTGAAGTCTCCAAGGTAGATCAGCAAAGCACAAGGAACCTGATTTTCAGTATGTAAGGATAATAAATAATACCAAATGGCCCTAAGCCTTCAATAAGAAATATTAAGTGAAAAATGCATTTTTGTGAAATATTAACTAAAAAATACATTTGTGGTGTGTGTGGGGTTTCTCCCTCCCTCTCTCTCTCCCTCTCCCTCCCTCCCTCTCTCTCTCTCTCTCTCTCTCTCTCTCTCTCTCTCTCTCATTCTGTGTGTGTGTGCTTGTGCAGGGAGACCCAGAAAAGGCCATCTAGTGCCTGCCTTTTATGACTCTCTGCCTTTTCATTTGAGGAATAGCCTTCCCTGACTCTTCAGATCATGTTTAGGCCAGGCTGGAAGGAGCTGAGGTCTAGGTGTTTATTATGTGGATGCTGGGTCTGCGCTCTGGCCCTCATGATTGAAGGGGAAGCACTCCTAACTGTTGAGCCATCTTCCCCCACCCAGCTCCATCCTCCTCAGCTGTGTTTGAATGAGAGGAACATCAACTTTGTGTTGTATAATCAGCTATTGGTTTTGGTTTTAATTAAGAATGATGCACCCAGCCCTGATCATTGAATTCTACAGATCTATAAACATTGATAGATATATTAATGTCTATTCTTGCAAATTGGCATTATTTGCTCCAACTCTTAGGCAAGACTAGAAACCATCATTTGAAGGAATCCTGGAGTGGCCAGGATTGTAGGAGGCCAAGAGCTCATCAGTGACCCCTCCCAGTGTATCTTTATCCTACACTCAGGGACTTGATCCTACAGGGATTTCTTCATTTCACCTTGTCTTTTATTTCTCTTTTCTTCTTGCTTTCATTTCATGGTACTACAGACTTTCTCTGATAGAAGCCTATGGACACCTGTAGCGCCCAGCTAACTTAACTGTGTGCCAGCTTCTATGTTGATAACATTAGGGGCCATCTCAAACTGACCTGGCTGGGACTGCATGAACATCCCAAACCTGTCACCAGAATGGTTTCATTTGTGCCTGTCTGTAGCTACATTATGATGGGTAGTAACTGGATTGGGAAGCGTGCAAAGATTGGCAGTGTCCACTGAAGCATTTGCTGTAAATTACAGAACAATTGCTATTTAGACCTTGAAGCCTTGTCTAACACTGCTAAATCATTCACAAAGTAGTTCACTTAGGATAAGTTCCTAGTTTGCTTTGCTTTGCTTTCTGACTTGAAGTTGCTTAGATACATCTCCTGTTTAAGAATGATGATGAAACTGAATCCTGTCCACGACACCACACCATACACATTATTAGTGAGCAGATTTTTACCAGTTTCCTTTATCTCAAATCATGTTGACTGTAATGTTAACACGGAAGCACTGGCTTCATTAGCCCTTGGGTGTTAAACTAACCCCTCCCCTGTGTGTGTGCACCCCTGTAGGTCCTGTATAGGCCAGGTGTTGATGTCAGAATAGGCTAATGAGTCTCTAGCCAGCCATAGGTCTCAGTCCCTCTAGTGCTGGGATTATAGGCAGGCACTTTCATCCTTGGCTTTTGAGTGGGTTCTGGGGATCTGAACTTGGGTCCTCATGCAAATCCTTACTTACCATGTCATTTTACCAGCCCCAGGCTACTATATTCTTAAAAATATGTTAGTGTCACAAATCACTTTAATGAATTAATTAATTTCCGGTTGTTCAAGACAGGGTTTCTTTGTATAACAGTTCTGGCTGCCCTGGAACTAGCTTTGTAGACCAGGTTGACCTTGAACTCGCTTAGATCCACCCACCTCTGCTTCCTAAGTGCTGGGATTAAAGGCATGTAGCACCATCACCTGGATTGTTTTACTTCCCAAGGATGAAGAAATTAAGGAACTTAAAAAACTTCACTGCCAAATGCGTGGTACTTATGAAATTTCATAAGTAGAAATATCTTCTTGAGGTCCTTGATTTTACTGTTATGGAACATACTATGAGGAGCTGGGTTGAGTGCTGTGGAATGGGAGAGGTAGCCTATCAGAGAGTATGCATTCAAAGGTGGGGAGAGCTGCTTGCGAGCTGGGTAAAGATGTACACTTTTAGGCATTTCTCAAGCAATGGGATGACATTTCAGAGACCCTATTGCTTGTGACAGTGTGTCTAACATTTTTAAAATTGGATTTCAAGTCAGTGACATACGATTAAGGATGTTGTTCCTTGGAGACCCTGAAAGGCTAGCTTTTTTTTTTTTTTTTTTTAAACCTTCTTCTTGCATCAAAAGTGCCCCTTGGGCCATCTAAACGGTTACATTGTCTTTAGATGTAGAAGGGGGGCATTTTGCGATTTTTCAATGAACAGTGAGGAATACCTCAGGTCTGCCGATGTGAGAACTGGAGTTGTCTATTCTGGTAAGCGTCCTCTCTGGGAGATTGATGGTCACTCTCCTCCCAGATCTGACCATGTACTGATAGCCCAAAAGGCAACCTTGCTGGAAGACATCCTACTGTGAAGTTTTCATTTACTGACAATAGCTGCATCTGACACACTTCACTATGACTCCTGTTGTTTCCAAGGGGGTAAAGTCTACCACGAGGGTTGGAGACAGGGTCATTTGGAGCTCCAGTATGAATAGAGATGGTCGGGGACCAGCATTCTGCTGTCACTCAGGATATGTGCCAGCTTGGGTCAGAGAGCAGGCATCTGGCTGCTTGTGGCTGCCATTTCTTCTGGCCTATTTTTGGAGGGAGGCAATTGTGTGTTTTTCTTTTTATCTTTGGGTGGTATGAAGCTAGGATTGTTTTGTTTTTCTTCTTAGAAGAAGAGGGACATATGCGCCTTTCATGATTAATGATAATGTTTGCAAGCAACTGAAATCTCTGGAAAAAAATGATCAAGGATGTTGTCTGTTACTTTGTTTACAGTGTGAAAGATCTGTTGTGCTGTTATTAATATCTGAAGCGATATGGAGCGCCAGGACAGAAATAGGTTTCTGAGAAACGTGTGGCGTTTTTGTTTCCTGATACTATTACAACTCTATCTACGATCTAGCAGACTTGTGGTGTTCAGATCCTCTGGGCTTAGTGCTCGCCCCCTGGCCCACATTCCATTGCACAACCATGCCTTGCTTAAGGCCTTCTCTCTTCTGGAGTTCAGATATTTCATGAGTTGGCATTTATTAACCTCCCCTCTTTGATAGTTTGTCTAGAAGGCTTCATATTTTCATATATCCCGATAAAATACCAAGACATATTTTCATTACATTTATTATGTACTCTGTGAACATATTTAATAGGTTCAAAGTTATTAAATCCTGATGTTAAAATACTCTTTTCAAAGTATCCTTTTTTAAAAAAAAAATTAACTTGCTAATTTTATTGGTAAAGTTACTTAAATATTCAAATCTCCAGTTACTTTACTTCCAAGTGGTTGATTTTTATCATCCTAAAATAAAAGCAGTGGCAATAAATTTATAAACTATAATTTTTTCCAGTTTTTTTTTTAATTTTGTAACAGTATTACACTAGTTCATGTGAGAAAGCTCCCCCTTGTGGTCATTACAGCAAGTGCAGGTACTATTAAACAGCATTAAGCTCATATCCCTACTAATAAAATCAACTAATAGGTTGATTCACTGTGTTTCGGCTGGGTTGTTGGGATATACAGCATCCAAAACCATGGATCTCACAGTGCCAATATAAACAACAGCAATTTATAGTGTTTCATGGTAACATACTCTGTGTTACTACAATTAGAGAAAAGATTAACTTTGAGTTAATGTGTATAAGAAGTTTTACTCTCATGTTATAATGACTTTGTTTTTCATTGGCTTTTAAAAATTGTATCTACATAAGGAAAGAAGTAGAGAGTTGTTTTTCATAAGTGACATAAATACTTGATAACCAGACATTTTTGGTAAGATACAGAATGTTCTCTTCTTTTCTCCTAAGTCTATGCAGACTCCAAAATATATTTGTGATATCAGTCTTCACTGTCAACCCAACCAGATTTGGAGTCACCTAGGAGACACACCTTTGGGACTGTCTGTGGGAGTGTTTCCAAGAGATTTAACTGAGGAGGGAAGATCCACTCTGGATGTGGGCGGTACCATCCATGGGCTGAGGTTCCGGAACAAAGAAGAAAGCAAGCAAGAGAAACTCAAATATATATATATATATATATATATATATATATATATATATATATATATATATATATATATATATATATCTCACGTTTCTGCCTCCATGCCTTCCCTTCAGTGATTGACTATATACCTTCAAACTATGAACCAAACCAAACTCTTCGTTAAGTAGCCTTGGGTAGATCGTTTGTTATAGCACAAGGAAGGCAACCGATACAATCCTCCTTAAAATAGCTCTCGGTTTCAGCCTGAGCAGGGGAATGTAGTTTATTTGCATGACTTCGTTTAATGTTGCAGATTGCTGTTTCCTATTTCCTGATCACCAGGTTTCACCTAAGACATTTAAGCTCTCTGGTGGAATCTTTGATTCCGTCATAATTGCCTCCGCGAGATCTCGGAATCTGCGAGACCTCGGAAAGAGTAGCCTTAAGATGCCAAGACAACCGCGCCTCACAACTCCAGCCATAGCCACTTTGCGTGAAATTTGATGTGTGCCCTTCAGCGCTCTGCTGGGTCTTCCTGCCTCGGCTCTGCTTGTGAGCCAGCCTTCTGGTTTGCAGGGGAGAGGAGGAGTAGGAGGAGGAGGTCCGCTGCCACCCCCCCATACCTGCCCACACTGCGCCTTCGCGCTGCCCTTCCCGTTCAGCAAACTCTTACTGCTTCAGTTGCGTTTTCTCCCCCTTTGCCCACTTGAGGGCGTTGTTCCCGCCATTCTGCCGTCTTTTTTCTAGCTTGCCAGTTTGCCCATTGCCGTTGGGCATTCTTCATCGGACGCCATCATTTAAAAACTTTTATTAAAATGTTTTTGGGTCTATTTTGTTATTTTTAATGCGTATTGTTAGTGTTTTGCCTGCATGTGTGTGTACCAAGTGTGTGTACCAAGTGTGCATGAAGAGCATCAGATTGGAACTGGAGTTACAGCCGTTTGGGAGCCACCATGTAGGTGCTTGGAATAGAACCTGGGTCTCCTCAAAGAGCAACAAGGAAGAGCTGAGCCAGCTCACCAGCCACCATCATTATTTTTCTATCTCTCTGGCTTTAATAGTTTTTCTTTTCCTGTTGCTGTAGACTTCGTTCCTGGTATTTTTTTTTTTTTTTTTTTTTTTTTTTGAAAAGTTGTTCCGGAAACGGTTTGCCTACAGCTCACCAAAGCCATCTATGATGCCATATTGGGAATTCTGTTATTACTGTTTTTAGTGTCCTTTTCTTGGGTGCTTGTGTTCCTGGTTCTTGATGTATTTTCCTGTGTTTACTTCTCTCCATCTTCTTCATTGTAAGCACTTTCAGACTGCAGGGTGGTAGGGAGACTGGGGGGTGATGGGACTGGGGGAGGGGAGATGGGGTGGGGGGTGGGGGGAGGGGAGATGGGGTGGGGGGAGGAGAGGCTGGGGGATGGGGAGACTGGGGGGAGGAGACTGGGGGAGGGGAGACTGGGGGAGGAGACTGGGGGAGGGGAGACTGGGGGAGGAGACTGGGGGGAGGAGACTGGGGGAGGAGACTGTGTGTCTCTTTACCTTATTTCTGTCTGTTTTCCTCTGTCATCCATACACAATCTTTTTCTTCTTATTTAAACAGTGCAGGAGTACGCGCCTCAGAGTGTACGCGAAGGCCAGCCCTCCTGTCTGCGGAGTATGTCAGGCTAGCTGGCCTTGGCTCCTTCTGGGAGCTTGTCTCTACCGCCCATCTTGTGGGGGCCCTGGGATTGCAGGTGTGTGCTCCCTGCTTGACTTTACATCGTTTCTGGGCTCTAAACACAGTTTCGCCTTCAGCCGCCCTCCCGGCCTGGTGCACTGCAGCTGTTCCCCTGTGTGTCTCCTCTGCCGCCCAGACATGCAGTTATCTTGGCCTCTGTCTCCTCTTCACTGTCTCGGGGCCGTTAAGACCCACACTATACCTTTAAAATTACATGGAGGTGCTGGCCGCTGCTTGCCACCTCCCTCTCTCATGGTTGCTGGTGTGTGAGCCATTGGTAACTAACTCCTCCTGGGTAAGCACAGATGTCTGTATTCCATGCAGCAGCCAAAGGGATCTTTTGAAAAATATAACCTAAATCGTGCCATTTCTCCACTCAGCCAGTCACACTACGAATAAAAGCTTGATGCCTGCGATGTGCCTCCCCTAGAAAGCTATAGGAACATAGTTATAGCTATGGTCTTTGCTGGCCATGACTTTTGCTCTGTGTCTTCCAGAGAGTCCTTTCTCTAAAACTGTGAGCGGTCTTATACGGATTTCCTTTCCTTCCAACTTTCCCTCATTCCGTAGAACCAGTCTTTTCCTTCTTGAAGCTTTTCACTCTCTAAAAGCCTACTCATCTTGCGGAGTATTTTTTTTTTTTTTTCTCCCCATCTCTCTCTCACCTCTCCCAGTTCTTGAAGGCCAGGATGTTTATGCTTCACGGCTTCTTTCATTTTCCTACATAACACAACACAGAATTACACGTTAGCTTTAATTAAACATTGTGGGCTATTCTACTGTCTCAACATTTTCGGGCATATTCAGACAGTTCATTCAAACGTTGAAGCTTACCTCTGAGATAAGTGTTGTGATTTACACTTTCCAGATGGAAAATCTCAGCAGACGGATCTGTAGGCAGCAGCTGGTCCTGAGGATGGGGCTGCCACAGAGAGCATGCTCTGTGCCTTTCTACTAAGCCACATAACGGACCGCATCTGTTCCAAAACAAGGCTTAGTTTGTGACAGAGATATGACAAGTGGCTTTTCCTTCTAACTTTTTGTCACCCACTGTAGCCCTGAATCCTGTCGTCTTTCCCTCCATCATTGAGCACCCACCACTTCTAATGGGATCCCACCCTTTTCCAAGTCACATGATTCCCCAGTATTTCCCGTGAGTTACTCTTGTATAGGGTCTATGCTTCTTTAATTTGTAACTGTCACAGGCTAAGACCCAGGGCCTGGGTCCATGACTCAGCAGTTAACGCTTTCAGATAATTGGAGATTTTGTTTCCAGGGCTTAGATCAGGCAGCTCACAACCACCTGTAGCTCCATCTCCAAGGGCTCTGATGTCCCTTTCTGACCTCTGGGGGGCACTCATATACAGGTGTGCATGCACAAACACACACAAACATGTAAGTACAAATAAACTAAAACTTTGAGCTTCCCATGGAAGGAACTCAATGCTATGAGTAGTAAGACAGAATGTGTGTGATGGGGGCAAGGGGAGAACTTAGCATGGAGACAAATTTGTTTAACATTTTTCACTAAGTCGGTACCAGGAAGAGAGCAGAGAGAGAGAGGCTGGGGTATTACTAGGGCTTGGAGCAAAGCAGCTGAGGGTTGCTAAGAACTGAAGCAACCCTAGGCTATGAGGAAAGCATCTTGGCTCATAGCCCAGAGATCAAAACGGAATCTGCTGGTAGGAGTCTGGTTCAAGTCACAGAGCTACTGTGCTCTGCTTTCTTTGGCCCCGGATAGACTCTTTTAATCTCATTATCTTCTTTATTGCTTTAACGTTTGATGTAAGATGTTTGTTTTGAAACAAGAAGGGGGTAGACTAGAGATTTCTCAAGGGTACCAAGAGCTTTGCAGTCTTATTATATTAGAGTAACACTATTACTCTAGCCTATTTTGAACCTGCACCCACCCAAAATGAAACTTTATCTTAATGTGAATCATTTACTTGGGAACAATAACTTAGGCTTTTAAACCAAATGCAAAGGATCTGAAGGACTTGTGGGAAAAAGTTAGAAGTGAGGCTGTATGTTACAGCATGCATTTGTAGTCCCAGCGACTTAGGAGGCCGTGGGTAGTGGATCGCATGAGCTTCAGAATTCGAGGTCAGCCTGGGCTGCATGGGGAGACATCGTCTTAAAATGTTACGGTGAAGTTTTCAGACAGCCACACCGCACTCACGTTGTGAACTGGATGCGCTGCCAGGGCAGAGGCGTCTGAAAAAGCAGCTTCGAGTGTGCTTCTCTGACACAAACAGACTGCCGCTTGCTGTACACACCTCCCATGGTCCTCCATGATGATGGCATTTTTAAGGAGCCCAATAGAAAGGATGACATTGAGTTACCAAACTACTCTTTCCTAAAATGCTCGATTTCACTTTACACCATTCTACTTCCAGTAGTTCACACTGCCCAGACGGTCTATATTCTACTTTTTTAAGCGTGTTTGTGAGTGTTAGTGCCTGCAGAGGTCAGAAGAGGGAGGGCATTGGATCTCCTGGAGCAGGAGTTACAGGGGTTGTCTGTGAGTCGACGTGAGTGGGCGTTGGGGACCACACTCCATTCTCTGAGCAAACATGTTCTTTTCCACACAGCCATCTCTCCCACCCTTAGAATCTTGTTTCTTAATCAGAGCAGAATTACTAAGAACTACCCTTCCTCTAAGAGTACACAATATTCACAAGACACACTTTATGTGGGCTAGGCTACTTTGAACTGTTATTCCCAGTCAAAGACTCTTTCATGTGTTCTGTAATATTTTCTCTCATTTTCTGTGTTTTTCCTTTATTCCAATACTGCTGTGCCCACTTGTAACCATTAGAAAAAGATTAATAATGAACCAGTCAGGTAGGATTGCACCAACTGTAAAGAAGGACCTAATTGATCTTTCAGAGGGACCTAATTGATCTTTCAGAGTGTTATTTCAGGAAGAGTACTCTTACGTTCCTGTTTGCATCCTTGAACAGTATTTTACTGATGGACATCTGAGCCCTGTTAGGAAAGTGACTTTTTACCCTGGATTAATCTTCTCTTATCTGCACAGTTAGTAAATGTTAGACACATGGTTAATGAGCAGAAGGAAAGGGATAGACACAAACAACAAAGCATTTCTTCTTTAAAAAAAAAAAAAAAAAACTGAAGTTTTGGCGCCTTCATCCCTAGCCCTTTGCATGTTTTCCTGATTGTGGACTCGGGGAATACTCCACATTGAAGCAATTATGGTTGGGAGTCCACATAGTGACACTGTGGACTTAAACACCACCATCAGGACTTCGGCTGGCTTGTTCGGAAAGAGAGAGGAAAAGCTGGGAGGCTCCTGGTCTAGCACACTCCACGGTGTCTATGAGGACGTCAGTGTCTGCTGGTTCCTGACTGAAGATATCTTTCCTTGGTGCTTTTTGCACTCTAGGGTTTTCTTAACCCTGTAGACACCAATGATTCTAAACCTGTGGGTTGTGACTCCAATTGTAACAGTAGCAAAATTACAATTGTAAAGTAGCAATGAAAATCATTTTATGGTTGGGGGTCATCATAACATGAGGAACTGTATTAAATGATCACAGAGTTAGGAAGGTTGGGGATCACTGTTTTAGACATGCGTGGTAGTGGTAGATTTGGTGTTCTTTTGAGTTAGGCAAATTGTACTTTCAAAGTACAAATATTTTTATTATGTTAAGTAATAGTGTTTATTTGATTATAAATAGCAACATGGTATCAGAGGAACTAGTAGTAATTTGGTGGGGGACCTGGAGGGATCTAGAGTGTGTACTGCTTTATTGTCTGAGTCTTGGTACAGGGATCTGTTGTTTTATTGAGTCCCAGGGGGTTTAACAACAAAATACTGGCTAAAGGTGGCGCTGTGCTTTTTCTGAATCAAACAAGACACTTAAGCTTCCTTCATTGTATTATCTATTAAATTATCATGCATTACTGGAAGTGAAAAATTCCAACAATGTAGGCCTTTTCTGACAATGTTAAAATGATAGAAGTTTTCTTTTTCTTCTCTTACGTCAAGTGAATTCTGAGCATCAGGCACCTTCCATTCTTCAGACAACTCTAGTTTGCAGAGGCAGAAGAACTCTCCAGAGGGAAATGAGCGAAGCATCTGCCAAGCTGGCTGTGGAATATAAACTTCCTAGTGTCTAGCTGGCTGGCATCTTTTCCGGTTTTGTTTCTGTTAGAGAGTAAATGTTGCCCAGAATAAAAGCCGCTCCTTGAATTGACTCTGTCTGAATCAGGCTGTGTGGGCTGCAGGCTGCATCTGAGCAGTGGGAATATTTGTTGCCAGAGCACAAATAAGTGGAATGCACAGCTGAGGTGTGTGGTGGGGTGCCCTGCCCTGCAGCGTTTGGGGTTGTTCTGGGGATCCATTGACATTTCCCCGTCTAGTGAGCAGAGCAGAGGGAGAAGCGATGGTTCCTCACTTTCGAGGGGGCCATGTCTCCTAAATATAAGCAGCACGTATGTACGTACACACACACACACACACACACACACACACACACACACCCACCCACCCACACACACACACACACACACACACACACACACACACACACACACACACACACGACAGTGTTCATTTAAGCATTGAGCCCAAGCTTTTCCTATGGACCACAGAGAATTCTGGTAAGACACAAATTACTGCAGCTTACATCTTTTCTCAAATAAAGACTCATGTGTCAGTAATCAGGAAAGAGACAGAGATGTAACAATGCACAGGGGCTCATTTATTCAGCAGCATTCATAATTGTGCAGATAGATGCACACCACTTAGCACTGTGCTACAGGATAATGTTATTTAATTCTATCAACACAAGTCTGTGTCAGTATTGGAGAAAGACTTTATTTCTGTTGCAGTGTTTCTGGTGGATCTCATAAGCAAATGCCAAAAAGGAACGCATGTGCGTGTGTGTGTGTGTGTGTGTGTGTGTGTGTATATGTGTGTATGTGTGTGTAATATATATGTGTGTGCATACATGTGTTTGTGTGTTTCTCCGATAGCATTTTTCTACTGTGTGTGCCTTATCACCTTCACAGTAATGGTAACGGATAGTGTGCGCTTTCTCATGCACAGTGGGTGTGCAGGCAGGGCTGTAGGATGCTCGATTTGTTTCTCCTTGTCTTTCACATAAGGAGAAGCATACACAGAGCTGGATCTCCTCGGCTAGGCTTTGTGGTTAGAGCCTGTGCCTGGGTCACTGACGCTGTGGTGACTCATAGTCTGGGAGGAGATATTAAAGGCACTTGGAATGGGTTTTATGGTGTAAACATGTTAAGTTACTGGAAGGTTAAATTACCTACTCAGTTGAGAATTCAGGATGACAGCCTCTGCCTATGTAAATGGAGCCATTTACTGTAATTCACCGAGGCGCTGGGTGGTCACAGAAAAGAGTCCCAGCTGCTATGGCAGTTCAGCCACTGGTTAGGCTCTCGCGAAGAGGTCTCCGTTCTCCATACAGCAACAAAGAAATGTCAAATAAACTTGACAGTAGCGAGGAGCTGTCTGTATGCAGTCTCACTCATGGATTATAACTCGGACACTGTACCTGAATCATTTTCATGGTAGTAATGAAAAAAAGGGTGAAAAAGTTCCTCCAAGGGACTGGAGAGATGGCTTAACAGTTAAGAGCACTTGCTGTTCTTGCAGAGGACCCAGGTTTGAGTCCCAACACCTACTTGGTGGACTTTTGGCTCCGTCTAAGAAGTTAGCTGTTTTGTGAAGTCCTGTGTCCTTTAATACTCCCACAAGGTGTTTGAGACTTGCCACTCTCCATCCACTTGGTCCTTCAGGTGTCACCATCTCCGGTAACATCCTCTCTTGGTGGTTTTAGTTTGCTGATGAGAGCATCTGGGTTTTATATCATCACTGGGACTTTAGTTCCTTCCAGCAGAGGTGCACTGAAACTTTTACCTATGAATGCATGGAAGGTTCCGTGACCTAAGTAATCTCGTGTTTTACTTTGGAAAAACAGGTACTTTTGTTGTTGCTTTTGAGATAGCGTCTCACTCTATGGCCCAGGTTGGACCCCAAGTCATAGCAATCCCTCCAGCTTCAGCCCACCGCCAAGGGGTTACAGGTATGAGTAGCTTTGCCTGACTGACACTACTATAGTCAAAGCGGGAAAATACAAAACTCTCATTAAATTTCAATTTTACCTGGAAGCAGTTTGTGTCAGAGAAGTGCCATTTCTCCAACTCTATCTCCTGTGGGCACTGCAGTGCATCCTGCCGTCCATCATTCAGGATGAAGATCTGTTCTGTGTGCTCCAACAGGTCAGGTAAACAGAAATAATCGCGGGCCACGTCACTAAAAGGAGGGTTCCATTGTTTCCCTAGGTTCCAGATGTGATCAGTAGCATCAGGCAGTTATCCAAGGCTGCCCTGACGGAGGACTCCAAACCCAGCAAAGATAACGAGGACGCCTTCTATAACTCTCAGAAGTTTGAAGTGCTGTACTGTGGGAGGGTGGTCGTGACCCATAAGAAGGCGCCCTCCAGCCTCATTGATGACTGCAAGGAGAAGTTCAGCCTGCATGAGCAGCGGAGACTGAGGCTGCAGGGCGAGAAAGGTGGTGACCCCCCCGAGGACGAGCTGGGTATCTTCGAGGCGGAGTCTCCCGTGTCCCCAGATGGCAGCCTGTCTGAGAAGGCTGATGGCGCAATCAGCAGCCCCTGCGCCCTGCCCTCGCTGGCCAGCCAACCTGCACCCACCAGCCCTCGGGTTTGCTTCCCGGAGAGAATTTTGGAAGACTGTGGCTTTGATGAGCAGCAGGAGTTCCGGTCTCGGTGCAGCAGTGTCACGGGCGTCCTGCAGAAGAAGGTTCATGAGAACAGTCAGAAACCACAGCCAAGAAGGAGGCATGCAAGCGCGCCCAGTCACGTCCAGCCCTCGGATTCCGAGAAGAACAGGACCATGCTCTTCCAGGTAGCCCGGCAGGGTGATTTTGGCCTGCAGCTTCTTAAGATGCTGAGCAGCTGTAGCTCCTCCCTGGTTAGTGGGTGTGTGCCTGTGTGCGTTTGTGTGTGTGTGTGTGTGTGTGTGTGTGTGTGTTGCCCACAGGTGCCTGGCCAACCTTTGGGTACCATTACTTAGGCAGCATCTACCTTGTTTTGTTTTGAGGCAAGGTCTCTTGCTTGTCTGCAACTGTGGACGTATGGATGGCTGGTTGTCTAGTGGAGTCCCAGAAATTCACTTCTCTTCTTCCCAGTATTGGAAATACTAGCACTCGCCTATACCCTGCTTTTAAAAAACTAAACAAAACTGGGCTCTGGGAATTGAGGTCCTCTTGCTTGTATCTGAGGGACTAAGATACCCTCCCACTAGTCCTGTCCCCATTTCCCAGTCTTCTCTTTCTGCTCACCATGGTAGCCACAAAAAACACTTCCGTCCTTCAGATTTTCTCCTTCAAAAGCAGAGATGGGGGAACACAGACATGTTATAGACCACAGGGAGGCAGAGAGAACGCAAGACTTCTCGTACCATCTACGAGTCATGTGACAGATCCTAGGTGTCCATCTCAGCATCTGGCTTGGGTTGATTCCCAAAAGCATTTTTTTTTTTTTTTTTTTTTCAGTAAAGCTACAGAGTCTTAGCAATGATTGTAAGGTGTGAATCCTGGAAAGCAGGCTTTGGCATGGAGCAGGGCAAGGTGAATCCCGAGAGAGAGAGAGAGAGAGAGAGAGAGAGAGAGAGAGAGAGAGAGAGAGAGAGAGAGAGAGAGAGAGAAAGAAAGAGAACATGGTTCCAGAGCCTTGCAGATGTTATTCATACACACACCAATTTACTCTGCCACCAGAAAGGGAGAGCAAAGGGACCCCGCTGCCCTGGTGATTGACTCCATCAATTTTTAAATAACTGGATACAGCTACATTAAATGTAAAAGACGAGAAAGAGGGGGCAGGGAGGAGGGGGAGTTTATGGCGGGTGCAAGTATGTCTGACACCAATGCCACACACATAGCAGCCTAACATGACAAAGTTAGGGTTTGGCCTCTGTCACGCTCTGCCCACATCCCTGTGAGGCAGAGCTTCTTCTTGACAGTAGCATTCTCTATCAAGTAGGCTGGCAGACCGCAAGTTTCTGCCATCTCTTCTGTTTGCCTTCCCCCAACACCCCCAGTGCTGACATTATAATGCCTCCAAGACCAAGGCCAGCTTGTTAAATGACTTCTAGGATCTGAACTCAAGTCCTTGTGTGCACACAGCCAGTGTTCTTAAGCCCTGAGCCGTGTTTTTAGTCCCTCTACAAGATATATGTGTGTGTGTGTGTGTGTGTGTGTGTGTGTGTGTACATATATATTATTTTTTAAAATAGTTTAAAAATTTACAGGGTTATGGAAGACATCATTCACTTAAATAATTGACTACATAATACTGTCCTGGAGGTTTGTAGTTAGTCTGTGGCTGACCTGAGGCTTGCATTCATTATTTTTGTCTTTGTCTTGTCCTGTCTCTATCTAGGCTTGTAGGCAGAGTGGCTCTGGTCCTTTGTGTGGTGTTGTGTGAAGTTAGTTTCCCCTCTTCTTTGGACTGCCAGACTTGTTCTCTGCTAGTCATAGTTCTTTCTGTTAGCTTTCTGGAATAGCTATTTTCCAAAAATTTAACTGAGCCCAGTTCTGCATATATCATTTTATTGACTGTTTTGGAGAACATCTTATTATACCGCAAGTCAACTGATTTAAGATTAACACTTGAGGAAAGATTGCGCATTAATAAAAAAGTTTTTTTTTTCCTGTGGGGCGGGGAGGATTTATTTATGAATATGAGTGCCTTGTCTGTATATATGTATGTGTACCATGGTCCCACCTGGTACCTGCTGGGTTAGAGGAGGGTATCAGATCCCCTGGAAGTGGAGTTATGGATGCTTATGAACTAGGAATTGAACCTTTGTCCTCTGCAAGAGCAACAAGTGCTTTAAACTGCTGAGCCATCTCTCCAGCCGCAGGTGACACATTTTTGAAAAGGAAATCATTTCATAGCTGCTAAAGAGGTTGGTATTCTTTGGCTTTCTGCAGTTTAAGGGTTGCTTAATTTTTCCGAGGGAGGCAAGAGATGACTTAAGACAGCTGCCTTGGGTTGGATTATATGGAGGAACACATGAAAAGTAGGCTTGTCCGGGCCACATCCCTTGGACCGCCATGGTTGCATATTTAGTTGCTCGGTAAGACTGAGATCCTTGTGAGCTGAAGTGATTGGAGTTGTTTCCTTTCCCTTTAAAGGTTGGCCGCTTTGAGATTAACCTCATCAGTCCAGACACCAAATCCGCTGTGCTAGAGAAGAATTTCAAAGATATTTCCTCTTGTTCTCAGGTACGTGGTCACGCCTCGGCACAGTGTCTGTCTGAAGAAACCAACTGTCGTGTTCCAGAATTAACCACACGACAACTGGGCTCCTATATATCACGTCTTATTATTTTAAAATGAAGTGTTTTTTATTTCTCTATCCCTCTCTTTCATCTCTCCTCCTTTTCTTTCCCCCGGGGAATGAACCTAGGACTTTTCTTAGACATACTGGCCAGTTGCTCCGCCACTGAGCCCAAATTTAAGCGGTATTATGATGTATGTATGTATGTATGTATGTATGTATGTATGTATGTATTTGGTTTGTCAAGACACCGTTTCCCTGTGTAGATTTGGAGCCTGTTCTGGAACTAGCTCTTGTAGACACAGAGATCAACCTGCCTCTGCCTCCCAAGTGCTGGGATTAAAGGCGTGCGCCACCACCGCCTGGCAAGAAATAATGTTTTAGAGAACTTTTGTCCCTTATAATTAAAACGTGTTCATGTGCTTGTCTCTGTGGTAACAGAATCCTTGCCAGGACCTCGGGTGTCTGTCACACCACCTTCTGCTCATGTTCCTCAGCATTTTGTCTTAGTGCTGTTTCATCAAATCCCTTCTGCCGGTGGAAGTTTTGTGGTGGAGAATTCTTTTGAAAATTCCTCAGACTCTTGGGCTGTGGGTCTTGTGGATATCACCAAGATAAGTTTGCTCTTTATCCCACAGCGGGCAATAAAAGGAGAAGTAGTCACTGCAGTGTCTGTTACCAAAAATGGAAAATTTTGATTAAAAAAAAAACCCAATAGAGATAAATGTGTGTAATATAATATTAGCCATAGATTATAGTAATGTTTTAGAGCATCTACCCCAAAGTTTGAGTTACCAGAATATATTGTAAACATGAGGAGAAAATTTGCACATGCCAGAGAAGGTGTATTTAATTCAAAATGTGGTAATGTTACATATTCAAAGACACTGTGGGATTGAGAATTACCTTTTGTTTCTGGCCTGATAACTATAAGTGCATTCAGGAATGTATTCTTACAGGCTCCTTACAACCTGATGTAGGAGTATGAAATATTCATTAAGTATTCTTGCAGTTGTCTGTTCATTGGGAGGTCCCTGCAAGATCATAAGCCTTGATGGAGCTGGTGGCGTATGGTGTGACCCTCTCTTATTCGGAGGGTCGTTAGAACTCTCATGTATTGAGAGGGAACCCTTAGGTATTCAGTACCTGGCCACTGTGAATGAGCCTGTCTCCATGGCTGGCCGTGTGCCCAGTGCTGCAGCAAAAGTGACATGTGACCCAAGTGTAGCTCATGCCGTACTGGGCACCAAGGAGCATGGTTGAGGGCAGCACCTCCTGCCCCCTTTCCTAGGCGGCCCAGGGAGCGTACATCCGTGTGCATTGATTATCCCAGGGAATGTGAGCACACAAGGACAGAGACAGACCCACACCAAACATGTGGACGTGGAAGTCCCTCTTCCTTTTATTGAGGACAAGCTCTGATGTCATGGAAACAATCAGGCAGCATCCAGAGGGGGCCTGGTGGGATGGCTCCCCCCCCCCACAGCCATTCACCCCCTTCCACTCCCACAACTGCCTCCCAGGAGACACAAGGTGGCCGTGCTCAGTAACTGGCCTGCTTTTGAGTACCTTACACCTCCAAGGGTTCCGTCTTTAGAAGGAAAGTGGTGTCACTGTTTTCTGGTCCTCACGGTAGTCAGGGAGGGTTTTTGGTCTTGTTTTGTTTTGTTTTCCTGGCAGCATTGTCCACATCTGAAGGCCCACTGAGCTAATGAGGCACGTGAGGTCCCCCACTTAGTCCCAAGCCGGTGACAAAAGCTCTTTTACCAGACTTGTGCAGATGGAGCTTATTTTACAAGACTCTCAGCCTCTCTCCCATTTGCTTCCCCCCACAATCACTTAAAAAACAAAACCAAGACAGGGTAGATTGCTTTCGGCATGCCCACTGGGTAGACTGAGTGTATTATAACAAGAAAGCACAGGGCCGCTAGGGATTGAAACACTCTTGGAGCCCATCACAGCCCTGTTTCAGTTCTAGCTTCCACACCTTCCTCACAGCAGGTGATGTTACACTATTTTTGTTGTTGCTATTGTTTTTGGTGTTTTGTTTGCCGAGGTAGGGGTTCTCTGTAGCTTTGGAGCCTGTCCTAGAATTCACTCTGTGTTGTAAAAACAGAAACAGAGCCCCAGAGATAGCAGCAGCCAGCCACTCCGCAGGCGCAGCACCTCATTCGCCGCTCAGTAGCTGAGAAAATGCCCAGTGCAAATCTCACCCCAGAGACTCTTCTTTTCATTTGCACTGAGGTGACCGGTCAGGCACACGTCATATTTTCTGTCAACCTAGGTTTCAAATCGCTGTGCTGGTTGTTGAAACAAGCTGTGCCGATTATTTACTGCTGTGCGTATCCAGACTCAATTCTTTTACAGTTGAAAATTATTTTGAAAACATATTTATTTACTATTATTAGTGCGTGCGTGCGTGTGCGTGTGCATGTGTGCGTGTGTGTGCATGTGTGCGTGTGTGTGCATGTGTGCGTGCGTGTGTGCGTGCATGTGTGCGCACGTGTGTGCGTGAGTGTGTGTACGTGTGTGCGTGCATGTGCGTGTGTGTGCACGCGTGTGTGCGTGTGTGTGCGTGTGTGCATGTGTGCGTGTGTGCGCGTGCGCGTGCGTGCGTGTGTGTGCGTGCGTGTGTGTGCGTGTGTGTGCGCGTGTGCATACTATAGTACATGTATAGAGGTCAGAGGGTCACTCTGTGGAACTGGTTGTCTTCTCCCACCTTTGTGCAGGCCCCGGGGATTGAACTCCTTTTCCAGGGCAGTCACTGCTGAGCCATCCCATCACCCCCCACCTCCGATTGAATTTTTTACATATAAATTTAATTTTCAAATTTCAAGTTCAATTTATTTATTTTGCATTCAGACCATGGTTCCCCTCCCTCCTCTCCTCCCCGCCCCTCCCCCACCTCCCCTCTGCGTCGCCCCCATCCAGTCTTCATCCACGTCTTATATTTTTGGTTGTGAGCCTAGTCTTTAACGGCTGAGTCATCTCTCCCACCGTCTTCCTCCACCTCTATTCAGAAAAGTGCATGCCTCCCATGGATATCAAGAAAACATGGCCAATCAAGTTGCAGAAAAACTAAGCACCTCATCATGTGTTAAGGCAGAGCAAGGCCATCCAGCGTGACCAATAGGGTCTCAAAAGCCAGCAAAGGAGTCAGAGGCAGCCCTTGCTCTGACTGATAGGAGTCTCACAAGAAGATCAAGCTACACAACTGCCAGCCTGGATTTCTAATTAAAGTAAACACAGCTGAAATCCTTTAACTTGGATACAGAAAGCACAAAGATTTGTAAATGCAGATAATTGGCACTTGCAATAATTAACAAACGAGTGAACAATAATATTAACCTTTCTTAATTGGTTCCTCGAATATCTATAAATTGACAAATGTTCCAGCAATTTCCATACGAACTTTATGGAACCGTTGGGTAGTTGATTTGATGATTGTCACTTGTACTTTTTCTGAGATTCTTAGCTTCCACATAGACTGACTACTGTGCTATGAGAATACATTGAAAACTCACTACAGGCTAACAACATGTTTGCATAATAAGAAATAATGAACCATACTAGCAACGCCTTATTTTGTTTGTTTTTAATAAAAAAACCAAGGGGTATGAGTGGATGTCCTCTTTATCTGCTGCATCAACAGGACATCCTGTGAGGGTTATGTCCTCTGTCACATGACATCGTGTCTTATGGCACAATGCCATGACAGAGAAATTGGTGGGGTTAGGGAAGTGTAGAAATCATGTTGGTCTCTACCAAGGAACATTCCCATACACACCGTTTATGTTGTGTTTTTTTTTTTTTTTCTGCCATCTAGGGGATAAAGCATGTTGATCACTTTGGCTTTATCTGTCGGGAGTCCCTAGAGCCGGGGCTGAGCCAGTACATCTGTTACGTGTTCCAGTGTGCCAATCAATCTCTGGTAAGTGGAGCTGTTGTTGCTGGTGCTTCTTGAGTGGATCCACCCATCTTATTGGAACTCAGGACTCGGTGAGGAGAGACGAGGGCGTCTAGAGAGATGTTTTTACCCTTGAAGGATGCACAGACGTCGAGTGCCACAGACACACATCACGGCACGGAGTGTGTGTCCTTGGCTTTAAGGGACTTTACTGTTACCATGGTTTTTTGTTTTTGTGGGGAAGACTAATGACAGAGAAAAGCTGTTATGTGTCCTGTTGCTTAAAGACAGTGACAAAAGCACTTACCTCTTATTTATTGCTATGGGGTCACAAATTAGGCAACACTCCCACCAGGAGGCGTGAAGAACTGTCCTTCCCTCACCCCAGTTTTTAATTATGGTTTTAATTTTTCAAAACACCCCATTTATTTTGTTTCTTTGGAATTTTCAAGTCCCCTTTCCCGTAGCCTTCCTTTCTTCTTCCTATTTGAGAAGAACTGTGTAAAGCAGGCTTGGAAATATACCTCGCCAAGAAATACGTTGATTTTTTTTTTTTTTTTTTTTTTTTTTTTGATCTCAGAGTTTTTTTTTTTTTTTTTCCCTGTTCTTTCACACATACAGGGTTCTCATTTACTGTCACACAAACATTCCGATGTGTACACCACCATTATTAGATGCATCAATGGAAAAATATTAACTTTTATAATCTTAAATATGTAACTGTGTGCATGTTTGTGTGTGCAGATGGTTGCATTTATCTATGTGTGTGCACATGTACACGTGTGCCTACATGAATGGAGGTCAGAGGACGATCTTGGGTGTTACCATAAGAAACAATGTTTGTCTTCTTTGTGCTCACCACTTAGACTAGACCGGCTGGCCAGGGAGCCCAAGGGACTCTCCTGTCACGCTCTCCAGCATGGGATGGTAAACACATGCTACCACAGCAGATATTTTATTTAACATGGGTTCTAGGGATTTAACTCAGTTTTGTGAGGTAGGCATTTTATCAAATGAGCTGAATGAACCCCCAACCCACCACCACGGTTTTTGTAAACTTATAAGCCTCCTACCACCATTTCCCGAACATGAGTATTTCAGGCCACAGCATGCTTGCTTCCTGATGCTTGTTACATTTAACTCTGACCTCCACGTGCCTGACGAGGACACCGAGATACGGAAGACATTTGAGTGAACTGACTCATAGGTGCTTTCTCATCCCTGTCCTCTGGGGTCTCTAGTTTTTTTCCTCTAGGCAATATGAATGCCTGTTCTTAGCAATTTGTTATTCTAGAAATTTCCATTTGAGCTTCATTTCCCCTCTAGGTAATTAATGTTATTTAATGAATATCCACATGTACCTGTCCAGGTGTCCCCTCTTAGCTGAGTTGATTCCATTTAGGAACCAGGAGTGAACTTTGAGGGAGTTGTCCTTAGATGATCCCGGTGGTGGATAGCTGATGACTGTGACTGCTCTCTCACACACACCATGCTCAGATTGATCACATTGCTCATAAGGGCAGAGGCTGTCACAGTCCAGGGCACAATTAAATGTGCTCATTATATCTCTTGCCCAAAGAGGAAGAACTTGGTAAGACCCATTTATTGGAATCTTGATAACAGGATTTATTTCATTTGTAGCATCTAGTTGGTTTTTGGTTGTTTTGGAAACTGCTAATGATGATAGAAGATGCGGGTTACCTGGCCTTTCTACATCCATCCCCTGGCCAGAGCTGCAGACCCCACTGGCTGTGTGCCCTCCTGTTCCATAAGGCACTACCGGGCTGAGCTTGGGCCTCATTCTTTTTAAAGTAGATCGAAGACAAGATCTTTTAAGCCCTCTCTGTTCAAATTTTATCAGTCAGCTTCTTAAATGCATTATGTGGTACCAGAACTGGAAGTTAGAAGAGAAATAGAATGTGCACTTCCTGTGTAATAGAAGGTAGCTCAAGCCCTGACAAATAAAACAGAACAAAATAGTCAAGTCAGTAATAAGAGTCCCAGCAGCTTGATGAGTGACATGGTGGTTGTAAAAAACAGAATATTCCCGACCACACATGCTGACTTGTAGTCTCCGAGTACTGGCTACACAGTTACCACTTTCTTTTGCTTCTTTGTAACAACTGTAATGAAATTGTGCCATTGTAAATTGTGCCATTCTAGGGTGGGTCCTTCAGGGCTATGCACAACTTTAGATGCTACTCTTCCCCTTCTCCCTCGTTACCTCTTGGGAGGCAGATAATACTGTTTCACAAATGCTTACATTTTATGGAAAACATCATTTCTTCATAGTACTTACTCCAAATTTATTTAAAGATTATAAGAAAAGTCACAGCCACTAATAAACAACCCCTCTAAACTTCAACACACATAGAAATTATTCTATGAGTATGCTATTTCTGACCTAGAGTTTATATGAACTCAAGATTTAGTGAGATAATAAGAGTAATATTTCTAGTGAAATATTGGCATATTGACAGAAGAATGAGGTTCATATTCTAGAAGTTATCTTTCTCTCATATCTGATGTGAATGGTATTTGTAAAAAGGAATCTTTAATATATAAGAAACAAGTAATATGTAGAGAATGGGTAAAGGGACAGATTCAAATTTTGGGGTTGCATTGTAAATTGGAAGGAAGAGAGACATATGATTCATGAAATGTGACTAATTTATAAAAGTTTCTTATTTGAAAATACCAGTATTGATATCATTTGTTCTCAGACCAGGACAGATGGAACATGACTAGGCATATGAACACTGGTATGAGCATTGGAACACAGGATGAGCGTGATCCCTCCATTATGTAGCTGGTTACCTTCTTAAAGTGAGCTCTGGCTTTTAGCAGCACTTGTTAAAATGCCAGTATTTCAAGGTATTCAGGATACCTTGAAAAATTAGAGGTGTTTTCTAGCAAAAGAAGACTAGATGGTCTTCAGTTATTTTCATCTAAACTTTAATATAATATTAAACTTGGCATATTATACCTATAGATACTATCTTCACTATGGAGTGTCCTATTAGCATGAATGTATTTTGTCTGACCTCATGCTGTCTGGTGAGATGGGAACTGTGCCAGGTGGTGACTGCCAAGAATACTAGAATTTTCTTTGTGTGTGACTGACATTTCTGCCCATTCCTTTGCTTTTGCCCTTTTGACATGACCTGTGATTTTTTTTTTATTGTATTCATAATGCTCTAACTTGAACTTTTAGGGCATTAACCTTGTGATAGAATTTATAGGGGATCTGAAAAAGTGGTGAGTTTTAGAAAAGAAAACATAATATTTTGTAGAACAGTTGGAGTTTACAGTAGTATTTGTGGTAAGGAGAGGTTAGAGGTCACATTTCAGAAACCATTGAAATGGCCTATTGTTTCATTTAGAGAAAAGAGAAGACAATACAAACATCCAATACTTCCACAGAACTCCTTTCACAAGGCAAAATTTTTATGTAACAAATACCACATATAAGCATGCTAATTATATGTAAGGTATTTACTTATGTTATATATTTATGTAAAAATTATATATAACACACACATATATGCTATGTACTACCAAATCCATTGCCAGCACCGTCAGTGTCTGACATAAATTAGAAAAAAGAAATAAAGGAGTATATGCATAAACCATTAATTCACCTTTGACTGGAAACTAAGTAAATGACATAAACCTGTAAAGGCATTGCACAGTTTTAGTTGTGAAAATGAGGGCTCTTTCTTTTTAACCATAGTATAAAGTGGTGATTTGTGAACAATTTAGTTTTATTTATGGAGTGCTGTGAAATTATTCCTGTGTTTTTCTAAGGTTGGTCATCCAATGAAACACAACAACGATGGCTGCTTGCTTAGGGTTTTGAGGTCTCCTTTCGGTTTCACTAGGCTAGCAGAGTTTCTTTGTATTCCAGGCTCCTCTCTGCTTCAAATGCAGAAGTGGATCAGTATTCTTTCAGAACAACTTCAGCTTAAACCAGGCTGTAGGAGGAAAGGGAATGTGCAGCAAAAACAGCCCACCAAGTACCACCGGTGGCTTTGTTTACCAGACCGGGTTGGGATGAAGCTGCTAGATCTCTTCCCTGATGGTTTAGAATGTTGCCGGAATCCTACAGTGTGGGGACATCTCCCCTTGCGTTAGCAGCCTTGTCACAGAAAAGGTGGCCGAGGGAGAGGAGGAGCTACCTGGCTTCCAAGGAACAAAGGGGATAGTCAATGCTGGGCCAGTGCTAGAGCAAGGCTGGCCATCCTGGGCTGCTGGCCCTGTGGCGACGGCCAGTTCTTGAGCATTTAGGTGTCACAATTTAGACTCACAGATTATAAATACAATGGTAATAAGTCAGACAGGGTAGAAACAAGGCTAAGCAGTACTCATCGATTTTCCCACTGGTACTTAACTTGAGATTGTTTCCCCTCAGAACTGTCCTCAAACAAGTATTGTTTGCTTATACACTAACAGCCATCTTGAAGAAAAAGGGTGCCTATTAACACAATTGAACATTGACTCTAATTTGTTGTTCCCCGTATATATCCAAGGAAACTTCCAAAGACACATTTATCTGATAAGTCATTTAATTACGCAAAGGCTTGATCTATTAATTAAGCTGTCTGTGGTAGCGTAGCCACCCGTGGGACTTGAAAATAGAGTTCGAGTAACAGCTCCGTGTTTTATGCCACAGGCTGCAAGGGTCTTTTCATCCAGCTTTTAATTAGATGGATGAAAGATCTGACTTGAAGACTTGCTGTTTGCTCTCTGCCAGTGTGCTAGTCATCAGAATTCTATTTTTTATTATTTATCCGGCCATCTGTCAAGGCTGGCATTGCTGATGGGTGTGTGTGCGTGTGCGTATTTCTGTGAAAGCCGACTTTTATAGACCTGTTTATAGTCCTGTTTCTTCCTGTAGGTGGATGAGATCATGTTGACTCTGAAGCAAGCTTTCAGCACGGCCGCTGCATTGCAGAGCGCCAAGACACAGATCAAGCTGTGTGAGGCCTGCCCCATGCACTCTTTGCATAAGCTCTGTGAGAGGATCGAAGGTATGGTAGAATGTGGCCTTGGCACGAGAGGCGCTTGCTTTGGCATCTTGACACACTGAAGTCCCCACTGTCACTGAACGGTTCTTTGTTTCGTTGTGAGCAAGAACCCCAAAGGCATTTCTCTTGCTCAACTGTGCTATCACTGTGTGCTTCTGTGTGCTTGACTTTCCTGCTGTCTCTCTCCCCTTTCTTTTGAAGGCAAATTCAAGCAAAGGGCTTGTATTTCCCACAGTTCTTAAGACCAGTTATGTATGTGCGCAGTGGGAACTGAGCAAAGAGTCGCTGAATAATCAAAGAGAGGCAAACTCACCTCTGACTGTTCAGTTGTTCCTTTTTTCCCTCTTGGTGATGCATTCCTTTGTAACGGTCGTTGCTTGGCTTTTCAGGGTCTTTGGAAAAGCTGAGATAACAAAGGTGGAATCATGAAGCAAGTTTTCTTTTTTTTTAAATTTGTGCTGAGTTGCAATGTGGACCAGGCAGGATGCGCTGGGGATGCAGAGATATTTGCCACATACTGTTCCCCCCCAAACTTCAGTTTGGAGGAGAAGACCGGCATGTGAAACAGGGCGAACTTCACAGTGAGGCCAATCGACTCACTGCGGATTCTAGTTGTAACTTTTATCCCATAGACTCCAAATATGTGTGTGCTAAACTCTAGATCTTTTGAATATCCACACAACTACGCAATCTAAAACTATTTTAATGTAACATTCAGGTTTTAAAGTTTCTAAGGGCGATTTTACAGAATGATCATTACTTTAAAACATATGAAACATTAACAAAATGGAACGTGTGTGTGTGTGTGTGTGTGTGTGTGTGTGTGTGTGTGTGTGTGTGCCTGGTGAAGGGAGGTGGTGCTGTTAGATTAGTTAACTGTACAGAGGGAGAGAGAATTCTTCCATTATCTATTTACAGTATATTCCAACTGGATCCTCAGTGCAAACAAACCAAATAGTAAAAGCATTAAAAGAGAAAAGTGTTTTTATTTCTGAAAGAGGGAAAACTGTATTCAGATACAAAAAAGAAAATCAAATCATATCAAAGCAAAAAAAAAAAAAATTAAAAACAATCAGTAATAACTTGGACCTACTCATTCTGGACCTACTCATCCCAAGAGTTTATGTAACAGTAACTGCTTACTTGGGAGTAATGGTATGCAGATTGGTACCCAATCCTGCCAAAGCTCTACAAATAAAAAAGGTAAAATTACCGTTTTTAGTTTTAAAATCATATTTGTTTATGTGTTTGTTATGTGTGGGTATGTGTGTGGGTCCTCAGGTGCCATAGCACACAGGCGGATGCCCGATGACAGCTTGGAGGAGTGGCTTCTCACTTTCTGCCCATGGTTTCTGGGGTTCAAAGCACCAGCGAGCATCTTTACCCTCGGATCCACTTTTCTCAATACCAAATTATTTTAAAAATTGCTAGTTTGTCTAAAAAGTTTGTTATGTACTATGTGTAGCTTCTTTATAATCGAAATATAGCGGCAATACTTAAAACGTCACCTATGCACAGTGGAAACCTGCTTTGCTAGAATGGATGGTCACTTGATCATTGTAACTATGAATCTAACTATTTTTTTTTAATTAAAAATAAAAACATTCTCATGGAAAAATTTTCTCCAAAGATTTAATGTCTTTGGCATTACGCTGGCCTGCCCCTGTCACCTGGTAAAATGCACTCAGGCAGTACTCTGGTCAGCCCAGGGTTCCATGACTACTAATCTGCAGGCAGGTGTAAAGGACCCCTTTAAAAGTCAGACCCCCCCCCCCGCCCATTTACGCTCTATTTTGCTCTCTCCCCTGCTTTCGGTTGGCCACCAGCTACCTGCCTCTTCTTTTTTCCCTCTCTCTCCCCCTCTCCTCTTCTGTTCCCGGTGCCTCTGTGTCTCCCTTCTCCCTCCCCTTTCTAAAAAAAACCCGCGTTTAAGCTCTCTCTGCCTGGCGTGTTATTCCCTCCCTCTCCTGCTATGGAACCTGCTATGCTCTCCCACGTGGTCCCTTTACCTCGGGACCCCACTCACTTGGGACCCTCACCCAGGACCGCCCCTCCCCCCTTCCCCAGCTTTTATTCTTATAACTGTAACTAAAGAACAACGCTTCATATAAATTTCGTGTAAGCGTGTAGGATGTCTGCTGGAGTTGATGGTTTGGCACATCTGGCGATGAGGGTGCACTGCACAGCGCTGCACATCTGGAAAGGTGGCCTGCACAGCAGTGAGGGTGCTGGGGTGAGGACACCTTGAGGCTATCTTGGGCTACAAAATGCGACTGTCTCAACAACAGCAGCAAACAAAAAGTTGGAAAGATTTATAAATACCACAATACAGAGAAGTAAGACTTTTCCTGGAATAATTACCCCACATGAAGTTTTGTTCTTAGAGAATGGGAGCCCCGGAAAGGGGGTTATCCCTGTTCCGGTAGTTCTGTATTTCAATGTCATTAACGTCGGTTCATATTTGTGATCTGACGGCTAGACGCTTAGCTTGTTAAGGCTTTCCTTTTCACTTTCTGTCTAACACAGGCTCTGGGCTGGCATGTTCATTCCCATGCGAGTTCTCATTGTGGTCATTTCCTGAGTTTAGTGAATGGAAGCTGGCTGTGCTTGGCAGCATCTGGGACTCTCCATAGATGTTCTCTGTCTTGGCCCACTGTGGGGTCTGTTGGTTTAGGTGGAATGGGTTGCCATCAGGTCTCATGCTCCGGGGCCCTCCTCTTGAGAAGATGGAAGTTGAGCGAGCTCAGGGAGGGTGAAGTGTCGTGGCTGTCACCTCAGCAGCCAGCCTCCTTCTCATGCTTCCCGCATCTTTTCCTTTATTTAGGTCTCTACCCGCCACGAGCCAAGCTGGTCATCCAGCGACATCTCTCTTCACTGACCGATAATGAGCAAGCTGACATCTTTGAACGAGTTCAGGTAACACTTTTCACAGTTCCCGTAGATGAATATAACGGACAACGCTGGGTCCTGGCATTGAATTCTCGTTTCCACTCCATGGCCTCTAAGAGATCCATCCCCAGGGTTAGCAGGATGGGGAAGCTAGATTTTCACTCGTCCCCTGGACATGTAAGCCTAACCGAGCCTTCAGCACGAGGAAAGAGGTTGCTCTGTCCTGTGATCTTGCTTCCTCTGTCCCACAGAGAATGAAGCCCATCAGTGACCAGGAAGAGAACGAACTTGTGATTCTGCACCTGCGGCAGCTCTGTGAAGCCAAGCAGAAGACCCATGTGCACATCGGGGAGGGGCCGTCGGTGAGCGCCCACCTCTGCTGGCTTTCATCTGTCTGTGTACTCAGCTACACACACAGTCAAAATACTACCAAGACGTGGAAGAAATTGCTTTCCTTTGCACTGTCCTCCTTTTTAGGGTGAAAACCTATCATACTTTAGAGATTTCAGCCTTTATGAAGTTTATGGGAGATTTCAGCAGAGGCTGGCACATTGACATAAAATCATTATGGTTTCAAAATGTAAAATAATTTGGTATTTTGGGTAAGGAAAAAGACATTCACGATGTACAATGTATCTACCTTAAAAATTACATTAGTCTATTTTTTTCACAGTCCTATGCCTGTTTAATCTGAATGGAAACAGGGACAACCTACTTTAAGAATTCCATTAATGTATGTTTTTTGGTTCATAGCTCTATGCCTGTTTTATCTGAATGGTGAAAAGGACAGCAGTCTTCTGTGTGCATGCCTGTTTCTATTGTAAACTGAAGAATGGCATGTCTGCTCCCCTAGCTTTGAACTTACTCAGCTGCACAACGATAACAAAAACACACACACGACAAAAAAGCTACCACTGTAACAGCATCAAAGAGGTCCCTTACATGTGTAACACTTTTTTCCCTTTGAACATGTGTAGCTCTTAAGGATGTATATGAATCCTGGTTTTGTATTTCACTGCAATTTTTTTGCATCAGCACATATTTTGATGTTGAGATACTTGAGATGTAGCCCAGGCTTCCCCCAAATGCGGGATCATCCTGCTTCAGCTTCCCAGTGGTGAAACTGGAGGCTTGTATCACTGTGCCTGGCTCTTCAGCCAAAGCCGTTGCTTCTGTCTCTAAGGCGTGTTGTTCACTTTGAGTGTGCGTGAGGGCGTAGGTCATAGGAGAGTGTGCAGGACTCTCTTCTTTCTCCCCACAGACCTCCCAGGAACCTATCTGGAGTGGTGAGGCATGCAGCCAAGCCATCTCTCCCTCCCCTCCAAAGCTGCTGGGGGTGATCAGGAATGGCCCTTTGGTGCCTCCTGCATGGTTCTGAAACCAGCAGCCTTCAGAGACGACTGCTCTTCTGGTCTCCGATTTCCCTGACCTTTGCATGCTTTTAAACATGCCTGGGAGATCCCCTAAGACACCGCGGATGCCTCTCTTCTTAACACTTACATCAACATTTTCCACATTTATCTAGTGCTTGAGGAGCCACTTAGGGGTTCCCCTAGGTTGCCTTTCCCATGTCACCAGAGGACTGCAACTGGGTAAAATATGCAAAGTACCTAACAGTGGACACCTCACTGATTCATGTGGTTGGTGAAGCTTTACAAATCTGAAAAGTACATGACCACATACAAATAAAAATGGAGACTTTAGAAAAAAAGATTTATTATTTTATGTGTATGATTGTGTTGCCTGCATGTATTTCTGTCTGTGTGTGTATGTGTGAATGTGTGTATATGTGTGTGTCTGTGTGTGTGTGTATGATCATGTGTGTGAGCGTGTGCGTGTCATGTGAGTGTGTATGTGTGTGTGTGTCCATGTGTATGAGTGTGTGTATGTGTGAGTGGGTGTATGTGTATGTGTGTGTGAGTGTGTGTATGTGTGTGTGAGTGTGTGTGTGTCTGTGTGTATGTCCATATGTGTGAGTGTGTGTGTCATGTGAGTGTGTGTGTATGTCCATATGTATAAGTGTGTGTGTCTGTGTGTGTGTCCGTGTGTGTGAGTGTGTGTGTCCATGTGTGTGTGTCCGTGTGTGTCTCTGTGTGTGTGAGTGTGTGTATGTGTGTGTGAGTGTGTGTGTATGTATGTGTGTGTGAGTGTGTCCTTGTGTGTGTCTGTGTGTGTCCGTGAGTGTGTGTGTCCATGTGTGTGTGTCCGTGTGTGTCTCTGTGTGTGTGAGTGTGTGTATGTGTGTGTGAGTGTGTGTGTATGTATGTGTGTGTGAGTGTGTCTTTGTGTGTGTCTGTGTGTGTCCGTGTGTGTGTGTGTGTGTCCGTGTGTGTGAGTATTTGTGTGTCCATGTGTGTGAGTGTGTGTGTCCGTGTGTGTATGTATGTGTGTGTGAGTGTGTCCGTGTGTGTGAGTGTGTGTGTCCATGTGTGTGTGTGTCCGTGTCCATGTGTGTGTCCGTGTCTGTGTCTGTGTGTGTGTGTGTGTGTGTGTATGAACCTGGGTTCTCTGCAGAAGCAACCAGTGCTCCTCAGGATCGCACTCTCCAGCCTTGAAAATGGAGTGTAGCAGAAGCATCATTGACCTGCAGCTTGGTTTCCAGGGTGCTCTGTTCTTTGAAACGTATTGTCCCCTGTAGGACACATACCAGACACGGAAAGGGATGGTGGTAGCCTACTGAAAACAGCTGAAAAATTGTCACCCCGAGTTTAACTTTTGGTAGATGGAGTGGGAATGTGTGAGTGACATGAAAAGGCATGGAGAGAAGGCTTTAGTTCTCTCCTTTTCATTCCTTATAGTAGTAAATTCCTTTCCTTGTAGCCTCTGTGTTCACAGTGTGGAACATAAATTACTACTTCTCTTTGAGGATCGCTTGCATTTTTTTTAACGGCTTGCTCCTAAGCCCTCATTTAAAGCCTCATGTAACTTCCAGTGTGTCTGTACTATAACTTTGCTGCTTTCCCTTTCCTAGATTATTTCAAATAATACAATCCCAGAAAATTCGACAAGTAGTGGGCGGTTCAAGCTTGACATTCTGAAAAACAAAGCGAAGAGATCCTTAACTTCCTCCTTGGAAAACATCTTCTCTAGGGTAAGACTGAACTCGGCTGTCTTGCGTAAACACTTATGTTTTCTGCTTTATTTATGATCATCTCACTGAAGACTTCCCAGTGGTGACGGTGAGGAACCTGTTAAGATAACTTCAATTTCATTAACACTGCACTTGAGAGGCAGAGGCAATATTGGAGTTGGTGGCCAGCTTGGGCTACATACTGTACTGTGTCACAAAAAAAGTATCATAAACAAGTTTCTTTCTAAAGGTCTACATTTGTTCTCCAGCCTCTGGTATCTGAAGTCAAGCCATGGAAATATCTTAGTAGAGGCAAGTATGCGTAGAAAGGCAGCGGCAGGCGGGGGGTGAGGGAGGGCATCCAGATGTGCAGTTCTATAAGAACTTTTGATATTTCTCTATTTCATAATGGGTTTTAAAAATATCTACTGATGTGGGATGCTCCCTGTATGCTGTGAATATGTTTTTTTTTTTTTTCAAAGAAGCTGATTTGGCCGATAGCCAGGCAGAATATAGTTAGAGGGGAAATCCAAATAGAGATACAGAGAAAAGGAAGAGAGTCAGGGGGACACCAGGGAGCTGGAGGAGGAGTAAGATGCCAGAGCATTACCGGTAAGCCACGTGGCTGTGGCAATACACAGATGAGTAGAAATGGGTTAATTTAATTGTTGAGAACTAGCTAGTAATATGCCTGAGCCATTGACCAAACAGTTATAATTAAGTCTCAGAGTGGTTATTTGGGGACTGGCAGGCAGGAGAGAAGCTTCCAGCTACAGTTTGCCTTTATTGTATCTGTTATTAGAGGCTGATATAAAATGTTAAAAGTAGTATGAAGTAATAGAAAAAATTGTATCCAACTTAGTAAATTTATCTACTTCATTTAAATGTTAGCAAAATGTTTCCCGTGAACTTCATTTCCCTCTTTCTGTGTCATGAGGTCTTAGGACTGGGCTGCCATGTTCGTGTGCATGGTACTAGAGCCAACCTACAGAAGGCAGCAGCCAGGAGAGGAGGGTGCCTGGGCTGGGGATACTGAGTGGCGAAGGAGGGTATAGCCTGTGAAGAGAAGTCTGGTTGGGTATGGGAGGCAGAGGGGAGGAGCAAGCATTCACACAGAGAGATGCCTTTTGTGTGGAGGTAGAGTCTGGGCAGGGTGCGGTTTCCAGTGGGGCTGTAGTAGCCTCAGTGGGGTGAAGAGAATGGTAGTCCACATACGGGGGAATGGACCCAGTCAGAGGATGGCCTTCTGTATAAATATGCTAATGTTCATGGCATCTAGCAGAGAAGGGAAGTGTGAAGAGGAAGAGGGAGGAATCTAGGGGGATTTAGACTTATCTGCATGAAACTGTGTCTCTGTGAGTATATAACCATATATGTTATATATCCCCTTGGCTTTGTCCATCAAGAGAACCTGGGGGCAGTTTTCCTGTCCACACTCGACCACAAGCCTGCTTGGGTGACATGTAATTTCTGGAGTTTGATATCTCCATGGCAGGTAGTGTTGGGCTACATTCGTGGCGATCATGGGTTGCATGTTGTCCATGACCTACAGGTTGGACATAACCTGTTATGCAAACAGTCTTCCTCAGACTTCCCTCGTCTTCTAGGCCTTGACACTCCTGAATTCAGCTGGCTTGCTGTTTTGTAAGCTTTCCCTCAGCTTGTGTTTGCTGACAGGCTCCCTCATTAGACTCAGGCTCAGGCACGGCCTCTGTGGCACTATGTTTGTTCATCAGGGCAGATGGCAAGGACTCCAGCCTATCACTTTGCTCATGCTGGTCAGAACATAGACTGCCTGTTACTATGAAATAGCCATGGTTAATCTCGTCCAAGACTCATGGTGGAATGTAGCCTCTATTAGGAGAGAATAGGAGGGGGACCATTAATGAGGTGGCTAGTTGACGGAAGGGTTACTAGGTTAGCTCTAAAGTAGGGATGCTGTCACAGCCAGCGTGGCCAGGTCTCCCTCTCTCATGTGAAGTTCTGGATCATCTCACCACTTTGATAACAGGAGGGTCAAAACCAGATCTGACCCTTGACCTTGAACTAGAATTGTGAGCTAAAGTAAACTTTTCTTTGTTAGTTATTGGCCCCACGGCCTGGTGTTTGTTATTAAAACCAGAAAACAGAAGAAGACACAAGGAACAGAGTTCTTTCCTTTTATTCTACCTCAGTGTGCTCTGGGAGCAAGGGCCGTGACATACCCATTGCCTAGGGATTTGATGAGCAGTAAGTGAGCTTATACACAGACATTGCTTAAAGAACTGCTTAGCCCGGCTGTTGTTACTGTAAAACAATGTTGTATGTGTCATTTAGCAATTAACCCTGAACTATTAGATGACTATAATATGTATGAACATGCGTACGTACGTACGTATGTATGTCTATCAGTCTACATATCATCTATTTATATATTATCTAGCTGGCTGGTTGTGTGTCTGTCTATCTGTCTATCCATCCATCCTAGGACATTCCAGTTAGCAGTGTTTTTTTAGGAGGAGGATGGGGGAGAATTCACTAGCATGAGGAGTTCGTCATTACGAGGCCTCCGTTGTAATTGTTTTACTGAATTATGCCATCAAGGAAGATGGATAGACACACATTCAAAGCCAACATTATGCTCCTCTCCTGTCATGCACACAGGGGAAGCATGACTTAAATAACACAAACCTTGGTACATGATAATAAGATGCTGACCAGAGTTCTCCTGAGTGAACATGCCTGATAGGGTAGCAGAAACAACCCACTGTGAACTCATAGCCAACTTGCTTACAAATGATCTTGCCATATTCAAATATGTTTAAGAGGTAAACAATTAGAGTCTCTTGAGAAAAATCACTGTAAGAAGTCAGTTTAAAATAATTGTCGTAGACAAGCTGGGAGTTAGGAATTAGTGGGACATCTTTATTACTGTGGATATATATTTATAGCCCACCACATCCACACAACGCTGCCCGTCTTTGCATGGATGGTAGTGGGACCTCTGGACCATGGGCAATCCTTTCATTTTTAAAAAAGAATTTATAGAATAAGTAGTGAAGTGTGTTGAAGCTCTCTGCCAGTCTCCTTGGTCATGGTCAGGTGCTAGCAACTTTTCAGAAACGGAACCCAGAGCTCATCATATCACAGTATGTAGGGGGGTGAGCTGAGGCCCCTCTGGTGAAGAGTCTTCACCGGTGATACTGATGTACAGTATGAATTTTGCTACTTAGCTCACCATTGTGATTTCTCATGCTCTGGGATGGCCATTTTTTCTTAAAGTTTGGACACATATGAGCACCTTCACCTTCATCTATGCTAGTGGTTCTCGACCTTCTTAATGTGACCCATTAATACGGTTACTCATGTTGTGACCCCATCATACACTTATCTCACGCTACTTCATAACTGTAATTATGTTAGTTACGAATTATAATGTAGACATCTGTCTGATATGCAACCCCAAGGGGGTCATGCATGACCCACAGATTGAGAGCCACAGATCTAGGACCTTGTCAGTCATTCAGAAGCCTGGTCTGACCTCAGAATTGCTTCATCAGAAATTCTGGAGTTGAGTCCAGTAGTGTGGACTTTTAACAGCCCCCGAAGTCACACCGGCACCACTTCAAGTTTGAGAGTTACTATTCCCGACAAGCAGACTGGTAGTCATCAATGTCAGCTGTCAGAGAAGAACACTGTATTGATCAACAATTTCATTAGAATGACCACATAGGTGGCCAGAGACCTGAAAGTAAGACCTGGCCTTGGCAGATTTTAGACCTGTAAACTTGGGCCGTTTCATCCCCAGCTCAAAGCTCCAAGCTGTAGTTTCTCCACTTACCAAATGCGCATTGCAGTACTGGGTTACATTATAAGTTAGCGCTGTTAAAGTGCCCCACTGTAGATGTGAGGAGGGCGTGATCTGTAGGCTGGAAACCTGTTGTTTGCAAAAAAGCTGAAGGTCTGCCCTTACTCTCCACTTAGACCTTGGTGCGCTACGGGGCTGACTTTGCAGTATCTCTTCTGCATGCCTTGAATTGCCGCGATGGCTCCCAGCAAGGGCACAGCTAAGCTATTTTGGTCCCAGTGAATACTGTAGCTTTTGTGTCCTTGGGTGATGCCAAATGCTATAAATGTGGCCTAACAAGGTCTTGGGTGCTTCAAGTGTAACAGAAGGCTGACGGCTCCATCTGCCTGATAAAAGTGCTTTTCTGTTTTGGGTTGTGTAGCAGGAAGTTCACTCCAGCCTGTCTTTAGGTCACAATTGCTTTCTGGAGTGAGATGTAGTTGTTTTATGAGATGGGTCCATGTTAGAATTGCTTAGAAGCTCAGCTCATAAACACTAAAAAGTGGGTCTACTGAAAATGGCTAGCCCAGGAGTTACCAAATCATCATTTGGTAAAACTGAGAAAGTTGTGTGTGTAGAATTAAAGACAGAACTGTGTGTCTGGCTGTTTATTGCTGTTTCTTGAGTTTTCAGTGTACTCACCAGTGGAAAGTGTTATTTATTTTGAATATACTCTCCCTTGTTCACTCTCTTTAGAGTAATGTTCATTGTGTCTCTGAGGAAGTAGGAGAATTAATGCCTGTGGTAGGGTTTAGTTTTAAAGTAACTTGGTTTTATGCTACGTGAAAACACACGCCCAGTCATGGATAAATTGCACCACAATGAGCAAAGTACATGACTTACATTGTTTTGCTCATGAAAATGTTTTGGTCCTGTTATGATTGCTTTCCCTAGTGTGATGGTTAACTGTTGAGACACCGGGCAGGTTGGCATGTAAACCTCAGCTAAGAGTCGCAGGCACCAATCAGCTTTACCGACTGTCTCTGAGCTACACACTAACAGTTCATTAGATAAAAATATATTTTATCACTAGACATTTGCTTGCTATAATGCAGAATTGAGGGCTTAAACAACCTTGATGAGGTTCTAGGCATTTCAGAAAATCTGGTTTACTTGTAACTCCATCTCCCTTCTGTAAGGCCTGACCACAGCAGACCACCACTGAGAAGGGGCTTAAGGACTCATTTTTTTTCTTGTGATATTATTTTTAAAAATTCTATTGATTCTTTGTGAATTTCACATCATGCACCCCAACCCCCCTCATCTCCCCATCATTCCATATCTGCCCTCTGCCCTTACAGCTTCCCCCCAAAAAAGAAAAGAAAAATCTCACCATGGAAGTTGTGGTATTGTCATGGTGTGTCACACAGCATACCCTTTTGCCCAAACAACTTTACTTATAAATGTTCGTTTTAATGAGTCGTTGGACTGTTTTGTGACTCCTGACTTCTGTTACTCTACTGGACCCCCTCTGGGATTCCTCTCAGATATCTGCTGTTGCCCTTTGTCATGGAGATCCTGTAGCTCTGGTTTTGCAGGACTGTCCCCTTCACGTGTTCCAGCAGCTCATAGATGGGGCAGATGTTGGGGTGGGCCAACTCAAAGCCCTGGATCTGGCCTGGGTGATAGCTGAGTTGGTCAGCCCCTGCCCTTCGTCCAGGTGAGGGCTGGAACCAGCTCCCCTACCTGTGGTAGCTGGCAAAGGGTGGGAAAATATGTTAGAGCTAATGAGCATGGCTTTCTAGATCTAAGGGGCTGAGAAGATACATGTTAGAGCAACTGAGTAAAAATTCATGCCAAGGCACTGTAAGAAGTTTCTCAATTGTTGCTTGAAAAGGCAACGTCACCCTATGCACAGATACCTTAAGGTCACAAAACCTTTAGATCATAGAACAAAGGACACTGAACAACGCTAAAGAATGATGAAGGAAAATTTCCAAACATCCAGATGAACTATTGATGAAACATAAGCATAGAACAGTGGCATTTGTAAATTAAAGTGACTTACATTCCAATCTCCCCTTTCTGAGAAAGTACCTGGTGAATGTGTGCCACCAAAATGAGGAAATGAACTGAAAAAAGGGGAAGACATGATTCTAATGTCATGGGGGGGTGGGGATCAAAGGAGGGTACCAGGAAGACCTGTAGATGGAGTCCAGCTCAGGGCAGGGAGACAAACATCACGATGATGCTGAGTTCAAAGATGAAGACTAATTGGTGGATTATATGATGCTTGACCATACAGTGATCTGTTGGCAAATTTTATGATTGCTGAATAAAAGGTCATTAACACTTTGAAAAAGGACAAGACAAGTCACAAAATACAATCAGATGTAATCATGGTAACTGTGTAGCTTAACTGTAAACAATACTAACAAAGAAGTCAGGATAATCAAAGCAGAAAACACAGATTTAAGTGGTGTGTGTGTGTGTGTGTGTGTGTGTGTGTGTGTGTGTGTATGGTGAGGCAAGAGTACTTGTTTCATCTTCCAGATCTTGTCTGAGCTAGAAAGACAAAGGAATACTACAATGAATGGCATATTAGAAGCACCAGTAGAAATCATTTCAAGACTTGCTTTTGGTGGTAGGGTTCGAAGTGTGAGAGAAGAGGGTGATAGCTAAACCCTTTCTTCATAAGACTGGCTAACAAAATTTGACTCTTTGGTTGTGGCGTGGGTGGTGGGCAGAGCTAGTCCCATTGTGCTGTAACTCCATGGGGCCTGCAGTCCCTGGCCGCCTGCCATGGAGCAGGGCTCCAATGGTACTGTTGCATCTGGTCTTACTGCCATCCTCAAGGGCTGGTCCCAGACACCTGCAGCCTGTGGCCTGGCCAGGTCCTGTTGCTGCAGATGGAGCAGCTTCTGCATCACTGCTGCTTGTTGTAACAAGTATGGTTTTCTGCCCGCCACTGCTGGTCTTGTTCTGCAGCCGCGCCAGCCCCAAATAACACACAGAGACTCTGTATTTGATACAATGCTGTTGGCCCGGTTACTTGTTTCTTATCGACTAGCTCTGCCTTAATTATTAACCCATTTCTGCTGATCTATGTATTTCTCTTACCCGGGAGCCGGCGGCCTACTGCTTTCTTCAGACTCTCCATCTTGACTCCTCCTTACTACTTCCTATTTCCTCCTTGTTTCCTAGCCCCTCCTATCTTCCTTTCCTATTGGACAACAGTGCTTTATTATTAACCAGTATGAGAAACATATACAGAATGACATCTCCCATCAGCTTGTGGTAGCAAGACATCCTCATCTTCCGCAGTGAAACCTACCGCAATGTGGTGGTTCTGGATCCAGGGTCCTAAGAGGGACAAGTTTTCCTCCCAGGAGATGGTCACCAACCTGCCGCTCTGCAGCCACCTCAACCCATGGAAGATGCTGATCATCAGGGTGGAGATGCGGGGTGAAGCACCCCTCTGTGGAGTCTGTGGTGCTGTGTGAGATCAGTGAAGGTGTCGTCAAAGATTCCAAGAATTTTTGACTAGCATGGTCATTGGCTCCTCCAGCTCAAAGCTAACCCTCCGTGTGGGCTGTAGCTTTGAGTTCATGAAACAGAACCAAGATGACTTCAATGTCATCACCGACTCCTCAGACACCATAGGCCCTACTCAGAGACTCTTCAAGGAGACCTATTACCAGCCCCTCATGAAGACGGCACTGAAGGAAAGCAGCATCCTAAGCCGGCAGGGTGAATGCCAGTGGCTGCACCTGGACCTCATCAAGGAGAAGAGATACTTCTGCAGATCTCTCTTCTCTGTGGTAGGCTATGCCTACTGCACCATCCCCTTCCTTTCTAAGCAGCCAGATCGGCTTCATGTTGTATAGCAAAAACTTGAGCACCGACTTCCGGAAGCCCATGCAGTAGCTGACATAGGCCCGGGTGGAGCAGACACAGCTGAAATACTATAACTCTGACATGAACCGCTCAGCCTTTGGGTTGCCCGAATTCACCCGCAAGGCCCTGGATGACCTAAGTGGAGCCTAGATGACCCTGCAGCACTGCCCATGACTTCAGTCAGACTGGACCACGGAGCATCCAAGGTGTTTGGGGCCTCCCAGCTCCGGACCAGACTCCCAGATGACTCTTGCCCACCAGCCAAGTGTTTCCTGGCCTGAATGCTGCCTGGACTGCCCTTCTGGGTGGACACAGTCTCTTTGTCTGTCTGTCTCCAGACATTCAGCCCCAAGCCTATACCAGCTCTGCACAACACTGTCTATACCCTCTGTCACCCAACAAAAGAGCATGTGTGTTGTTGCTCTTTGCTTGCTGGATGGAGACAGAGAGCACCCAGAGGCATTCTTAGGTTGGGAACCTGCTGGCCTTCATCTGTCTCTGTTGTAAGCTATTTCTCCCTGAATAAATATCTGTTCAGCCTATCTGTTTTTCCCGATCCTTATTATTCCATGATACATGTGTATTTACAACAAGCTCAAATTTTTGTTGACTCTTGAAACTTTGTACAGGTATTACTTTGATGAACAATTAAAATTTAATTCCTTCTACCCCAACCCCCTACATATATTCACTATTTAAATATATATCTAATATCTAATATATTATATCAGTACACATTAAAATAAC
This sequence comes from Phodopus roborovskii, assembly GCF_943737965.1. Taxonomy (NCBI): domain Eukaryota; kingdom Metazoa; phylum Chordata; class Mammalia; order Rodentia; family Cricetidae; genus Phodopus; species Phodopus roborovskii. The sequence continues at coordinate 17,761,492 of NW_026126511.1, forward strand.
ATGTATACATAAATAGTGAATATCTTAATATATATTAAAACGGCGAATGCTGTGAAACGTTGTGTATCTCTTCATTTTGCAGACGTACTGTTCCATGCCTGACTTGTGTTTCTGGCCCTTCCTTTTAGTTCCTTTCTGTATTTTTAATGTTTTACCCTTAAGACCCTCTGTATGATATGATGTGCTTCCTAACCCACTTTTGTGTTTTCTTTCCTTCATTTGGCTTAGTTTCGTCCTATGTATTGTGAGAGTAATAGATAGCCATCCGTTACATCAGTTTTACATTGTGTTGAGATGTCTACCCAGAACCAGTCATTAACAGTGACACTGACTGACCTAACCTGGTAAAGTGAAATGATTTGTTGGCATTGGCAATTTTTATAGGATAATTAATAAAGCAAAATTAATAATTTTTGAAGGCTTTTTGTTGTTGTTTTGTTTTACTCCAAAGGACAGAACTCTGGTTTCTGTGCAAGCTTAGCATTTCTTGACACAAGACTTGCCCAGGCTGGTCTTGAACTTACTATGAAGTTCATGGTGGTTTCAAACTTGGAATTTGCAATCATACTGCCCCAGCCTCCCAAGTCCTGGGATCACATTATTCTGTTTTAATATATTTATTACATTGTTATGTGAATTGTGATGTCTATGATATGTTGTATGAAAGGCATGCATAGCTTGCTTGGTGTCTTTTAATGCTCTGTCCATATTTACGTTTGTCTGTGTGAGGTCAGAGTTAATGACACTCTCACGATCTTGTGGTGAGTCACCTTTAAGACTGTAACCAAAATAGCTTCAAAAACCTCCGTGTGCCATGTGGTCGTCTAACAGCTGAGTTAGAGACACTAGGAGTCTGCAGGCTCTGATGGCCGTTAATGCAGTTGACAAGTATGAGTGAACTAAGGGGACTCATTTAATGCTTAGGTGGAGTGAAAACTTCAGCTGGCCTTCTCTTTTCTCCTGTAAGACTCAAGCTGCAGTTGTAATAATTCTGTCTACCCTCTCTCTGCACACAGGGAGCAAACAGAATGAGAGGTCGGCTTGGAAGCGTGGACAGCTTTGAACGGTCCAACAGTCTTGCTTCAGAGAAGGTATCTACTCATAGCTCCTCAGGTCACCAAACACTGCTGCTTAGCCACAGCTATGGTAAAACATGCATGCATAATTATTTTGTGGCGAGATTTTTATTTTTAAAACAGCCTTTTAAGAAATAAATACTTGATACTCGCGTTTTAAATAAGATTCTGGTGCCTATTTATTTCTCACCCAGCTAAGTTCCTTTCTGTTGGGACAAGGTGCAGCACACCCTTCACTGGCTAACTCTGTATGTGTTGCACTGGATATACTAAAGCCATACAAGCGGAACCACCCAATTAGCACCCCTCCCCCCAAGCAGAGACCCCCCCCCCCAGCTTATTGTTATTCTTTATCCATGTTACTTCATTTCCTCTGTTTGGTTCTCCTACATTTCAGCTCTAACACCATCCTCTCTGTATCACAGCCAGCCCTAGAGAGGGTTTCCTGTTTCCTGTTTTGTGCAATGTGCAACTACAGGCACCTTCAACCTTTGTTGTCCTAGTAGGAAGACACCAAAGTATTTTTTTTTTTTTTTTTTTTATAAACTTTTGTTGGCACCAGAGACCTAGTCCAGCGATGTGTCTTATCTGTAGCCCGGCTCAGCAAGCCGGATGGTTTATTTACTGTGGTGCATACCTCTCTGGATTGAAAGATTTATGTTCTTTGCACCGGGTGGGAGAGGCATTCCAAAGGGCTCCCTTTTGTTCATTTCCTGTTTTTCACTTCTTCTAAGAGAAACTTACCACAGGGATCATGCCGCTGGGCAGAAACATCCAGAGTGTGGGAAGATAATTCACAGGCTTTAATTTACTTTTGCAAAGCTTTGCTCCAAGTCCCAGACATTAAGTCACTGTGATATTGTTTTGCCATTCCTGGAAATATGCAGAGCCATAGGTCACAGAGGTTAGGAGATCCCTGAGCAAAGGCTCCACCCCTTTTCCCGTCATGGCCTCTTCATCTCTCTGGCAACAATAGGAAGAGGACAGTAGCCCTAGCTTTCTACCACAGCCCGCCCTCAGGGGAAGAGTACCTTTTATCGGCCTTTCACTTTCCTGCCTATCTTTTCCGATGCTCTGTGACACCTGCTTATCAGCAGCAGTGGGTTGTGGTGAAACAGACAGATTAGTCTTCACCAGGGCTGAGTAAAAAGAAAAACAAAACAGTTTTGTCATGAGTCAGGAAGAGGGTTCCTCTGTCGCTGCTGAGCTCTGGGTATCTGTGTGTCTGTCCTTAGCCTGGTAGGGGCAGACACCTTCTGGTTTGTGTTGTAGGACTTCTCACCAGGGGACTCTCCTCCTGGAACACCACCAGCCTCCCCTCTGTCCTCTGCCTGGCACGCCTTCCCAGAGGAGGATTCTGATTCTCCACAGTTCCGAAGACGAGCTCACACCTTCAGCCACCCACCTTCAAGTTCAAGGAGGAAGCTGAACTTGCAAGATGGGAGGGCTCATGGCCTAAGGTCCCCTCTACTGAGACAGAGTTCCAGTGAGCAATGCAGGTAGGTCCTGGCCTGTCCCCCACCATGGGACAGCATAGTCTAATGTCATTCTGTTTGGGTCAGTTTGGAGTCAGTGTGGATTGTGTTTCATGTTTTAGCCAGATTTTAGGGTTCCGAAGGAGCAGAAAAGCAAGGGATGCATTTTGTTTTTCTCAGTGAGGCAAGGTTAAGATATACCCTGACAAACTCTAAGACATTTTAAATGGGACCTTTTAATTTTATTTATTTGCGCCACCAAAAAATAGAGAGCACATGGAATGCAGTCATTTTGCCTGAAAATGTGCTGGCTCACATTATATCCTGCCCTTTTAAAGGCTGGCTCTGAGGACGTCATCAGCACAAATGGCCAAGCCCACAGCTTCTTGTCAGCCTGCAATAATATCCCTTTCATGCAGGAGACAACATTTGGCTGTGTTTTACTACATAACAAATAAAACCTAAGTGTGATAACTACCACCCGTTTTGCCTAAAACACTGTCTACAAAGGAGACTATACAGTTGCAGGTGTTGTCCATTAGATTAGAATGACCTCAAATAGTATTAAAGAATAATCCAAAAAAACTGCCTGTTGTCAGGTATCAAGGAGTAAAGGTAAAATGTGCAGCTTCTTACCGTTTACCTCAACTCATGTCTGGCAGCCAATTTTCTTCCTTTTCCTTCCCTGTGGGTTTCATGCGGACAGACGTGTGCCACAGTCATTCATAAAACCGAGTGACAGTAGAACATCTTGTAAAATGGCCAGTGTCAATATGAAGTGTTATCAGATTTGCTTTCATGTTTTTACTGATACGGTTTTCAATGCTGTTTTCTGGTTGATTTTAATTCTAAAAACCCAGAAATTATAAGACACACGGGTTACATAAAGAAAGCCAAAGCAACCGTCTTCAGATCTTGTGTGTCTGTGGAGATTAAGTGTTCATTAGAAAACCAAGATTTTACAAATAATAATTTCTCTCATTTTTTTTTTTTTTACTCAAGACAACAAATCTCTTCCCCCTCAAGAAGGGATTGTTGTCAAGAGTGAAAGGTGCCAATCATTTTGAACTGTAAATGATGTCCCTCTCAATTCTTCCCCGAGTTTCCCATATGTTGTACCATATACACTCCAATAATTTTTATCACCATCAGTATAAAGAAGGTGCCATGTATGTTCTGTAAAAGCATTCTACAGGACAAGCCCCTTGTTTATTTAAAAATAAAAAAGCCCCGTGGGAGAGTCAGGCTTTTGATGAGCCGTGCTGCAGGTTCACACGGGAAATACCACAAATCTAATGTTTGGTTAAGCCAGAGATACTGTTCACTAAGATTTTGTTCACGAATATTTAGAAGGGATTTGTATCTCTAGAATAGTTAATGCTTGCACTGTTCAGTCTCAGTTTGCCCTCTGGAAATTGTTTTCCTGTAACTGTTTGTGTTTTCCTGCCCTGACCGTAACTCTGTTTTGCATGTAAACATACTTTTTGCTCCCAACGTGTTAAGAAATCCTAGCTGTGAAAGGGTGAAGCATCAGGGTAGCCCTAAGCACAGGACTGCATGCTCCTCTCCTTAGACTCTGAGTAAGACATGGTCACAAAGAGTAAATTAGTAGCAAGAACCTATCTCTATGCTTTTTCTTAGTAAATGAAGATTTTGCTAAAAGCTAAATTTTAAGACCAATTTGCTGTATTTTCTGTACTCAGCATTCTCCCGTCAGCCCGACGCATGTACAAGGAGAATAACTCTTCCTCCAGCCTTCCAAGCCTTCACACTTCCTTCTCTGCCCCTTCCTTCACTGCCCCTTCTTTCCTGAAAAGCTTTTACCAGAATTCAGGTAGACTGTCCCCACAGTATGAAAATGAAATCAGGTGAGATCGGTGTGCTGTTTGCAAAGCGCCATTTTCTTCAGTGATGCATTGCTAATGTTACTAAGAAGTGGCTGGTTAATGTCAGAGTGACTCTTACCTGTGTGCTCATCTTAATCTGCTTCTAATGTATTGACCTTGATTCCAATCAATTTGATTAATAAAAATAATTAGAGCTCGTGGTTACACCTTTTTTTTTTGATGTGTTTATATCTTTTCGAATTAAGTGTTTATGTAATAAATGCTATTATTTGCTGCCATCCCAGAATCTAAACTTTGTATCGTTGGGAACAGGATCTGGTATCATCGTGTAGTGAGAAGGCCTTCCCTAGTCTTGCTTGTATTGTTTTAGTCTCTGGGAATGTATTTTGGCACCCTAAAGCAGCTTGCTAACAGGATAGGGGCAATATCTGTAAGTACATCAAGTCGAGTGTCTCAGAGACCTTTCTTTGATTTTTCTCAGTGAAGGGTTTATGTGTTGAGGTTCACTGTACGCTGTTATGTGATGGGCTCAGGATAGGTGTCAGTAGATACTCTCAGAACATGAGAGAAATCTGAACCTTGTAGCTTTTGTTTTGTTTTTGCCCTTGGTGTAGAAAACTTATATAACTCTCACAGCACTCCCTTTTCACAAAATTAAATACCATGAGCTTTAGAGAACTGTCTCTGTGTAAGCTGGGATCATATTGGCCGTGGAAATACTAAGGGGAGTGTTGTCTCTGCAGCATGCTATGACTCCACTAAAGGGATTGCTGTGAGCTTAACAATCTGAATTTCCTTCCTGTTTTTGTTTCTAGCTTGACTCATTCATTTTTTACTACTGTCTAGTATTCTGCTTAATATAGCATGGCATATCCATTTCCCTGTTGATGGACCATGCTGGTTGTTTCTAGTTGCTTGATGATGGGCAATCCTTGTAATCAAGTAGAGGAAAAATGCTGTCAGTTGGTATGTGTGCCACTGACTAATACTCTTTTGTTTTATTTTCTATATTTCTATATTCCATGTAATATATTCTAAAAGTTAGCACTTTTGTAGATAACCCTCATTAACTAGCTACATCTGACACATCCTAGAGTTATTTCTGAGTATCTTTTGTCCACATGTGCCTGCTCTTCACATTGTATTAGCGTGATTGGGAATGTCAACTTTCCTTTTGAATTAGTGCAATGTGCTCAAACAGAATTTCATTGCTGGTGACATAAGGCCAATGAAATAGAGTTCTCAGAGGAACACTGTGGGAGAAGAGTCTGAGAAAGCCTCCTGCAAAGTAGTATAATGTAGATGAACTATGCAGTGAGTTCAGAGAGCCAACACTGTCCTCTCCACCATCACAGGATCTCCAACACTGTCCTCTCCACCATCACAGGATCTCCAACACTGTCCTCTTCACCATCACAGTATCTGCAACACTGTCCTCTCACAGGCATATGGCACTCAGCAAGTCCTTTCATAGGACTGAACTGCTGCATTAGTTGAAATAAGCATGTAGAGACATCCTTAAGTTGGGACAGGCAATCCCCCCACCTCCAATGACAGAAATAGTCATTAAGAAGCTGAAGGGTTAGCAGTGACTAGATGTAGACCATAGATCTTTTTAGAGATTTGCCGACATACATAAAGGTTATTTCCATTGTTTAATGTGAGTTTGTTCATTTGTCATCAGGAATTCATGCTTATTTGTATGTTTTATTTTTGGTGGTCCCCCCCCATAGCCCTCCATACCTCATGCTAATAGAAGGACACAGAAGTCACAAGGCATATATACATGTTTGGGCAATTTCAATATTTAGTAGCTGTATCTTTTGCAGTGTTGGTTTTGAACAAGAAAAGTCCTAATCTTCATAACATTGAAGATTGTAAATACTTTTAGATGTTATTTTCAATTGTGAGAAATTCTAAAAATCAGAGAATAGTTTTTCCCCCAACCCTTTTTTCTTTTTGAAAATATTTTTTATTTAAATTAAAAACAATCTTATTTTACACACCAATCCCAGTTTCCCCTCCCTCCCATTCTATCACTCCCCTCACCTACTCCCATCCCTCTCTCCATCCATTTTTCAGAGAGGTAGAGGCCTCCCATGGGGGATTATCAAAGTCTGTCACATCATTTGGGGCAGTACTGAGGCCCACCCCTGTGTATCTAGGTTGAGAGACTATCCTTCCATAGGGAATGGGCTCCAAAAAAGCCAGTTCATGTGCTAAGGATAAATACTGGTTCTACTGCCAGAGGCCCATAGACTGCCCAAGCCCTGAACTGTCACCCACGTTCAGGGGGCCTAGTTTGGTTTTATGCAGGTTCCTCAGCTGTCAATCTGGGGTCCATGAACTCCCGCTTGCTCAGATCAGCTGTTTCTGTGGGTCTCCCCAGCATGATCTTGACCCCTTTGCTCATCACTCCTCCCTCTCTACAACTGGATTCCAGGAGTTCGGCTCAGTGTTTAGCTGTGGGTGTCTGTTTCTGCTTCCATCAGCTACTGGATGAAGGCTCTAGGATGGCATATAAGGTAGTCATAGGGGAAGGGCATTTAAGATAGCCTCTCCACTATTGCTTAGATTCTTAGTTGCAGTCGTTGTGGACTCGTGGGAATTTTCCTAAGTGCCAGGTTTCTTGTTAAGCCCATAACAGCTCTCTCGCCAAGGTAGCTCCCTTCTTCCTTTCAATCTTCCCCATCTTTCATGGTCTCCTCCCTGCCTCTTCTCTTCTCCTCTCCTCCTCTCTCTCCTACACCCCCCACCCCGCCATGCTCCCTATTTACTCAACAGATCTTGTCCCTTTCCCCTTCTCAGGGGGTCCGTATATGTCTCTCTTAGGGTTCTCCTTGTTTCCTAGCTTCTCTGGGGGTGTGGGTATTAGACATAGAGCAACGGATAACTAACCTACAATCCATAAACCCCCAACTCTTTTAATTTAATAGCCTAGAGTCAGTAGCTCTGCAGTACAGTTTGGGTAATATAAAACCTTAAATTGTTTTCATGAAAAGCACATTAACCCTAAACACACAGACCAGTGGCTCACCAAGAAGAGAACACCATCACATCACCTATCTCCATGCCATAAATGAAAGGGTACCAGAAGCCTGCTGGCAACCCTCATCTCCTGGGTCATTACTACCTCTGACCTCACAGAGAAGAGCTGAGTTTTGCTACTTTTTGGACGCACTATAAATGGGAATATAGAAGATCCTCTATTTCTCCATCTGCCTTCTGTTGACATTGTTTTGTGAGATTCATTCCTGATTTTAGGCATACTTCAGTGTGTTTAGTTTTATTGTAATGTAGTATATTACCTAACATATCCCAGTCCACCTACGCTTTTATGAATGGACAGGTAGTTATAGAAATTTGGTTTCTTAGAGTGCTGTTGTAGCTATTATTGTATATATTAATCAGTTGTGCATACATATTTATTGTTAATGGATATGTACATAGTGAAAATATTGGATGAAATGTGTATTCTTAGGTTTATTTGGCTAACAAGTCACTTAGACATAAATACACTGCTTACAATCTTGAAGAGAATATATATTTTTATATTTTTAAATAATATCAAATTTATAGAAAATTACAAAATACTAGAGGATTCCCTTTAATCCATTCTTGATTAGTCAACTTCAAACATTTGTTGCATTTGTTGTATACATATTCATTTACAAGGCTCTCTCTATGCACAGACACATATATATGTTCTTCAACCTTGGCTGTGTGTGAGTAGATTGCTTGTATTACATCCTTTGCCATTAGTACACCAGGGTGTCTGTCCCAAGAATAATGGCATTCAAAAGCATGCTTTTAATTCAGTGGCTTCTGAACTCTGTACCTCTCATTATCACTTTTTATGGAGAGAACATCATGTACATACAATTACTATGGTATCTTCAATTCTCCATAATGATGAAGGAAGGAAGCTTCCTGTTACTTGGGAACTTAATATTTTTCTAATTGCAAAAACGGATCTCTAAATGTTCATAGTTAAGTAGGGAATAGGACACAGCAGGCTGTAATCTAACAAGTGTGTTACTTTTTAAAACAAGTTTACTGTCCTGAATTATTAAGTCATGTAAGGGTACTAAGGAAATGGAACCAATGTCTTTTGAATGTCACAGTTTCTTGACTGATAGATTCATTTGCACAGATTTGAAATTACAAAGGAAAAGGAATAAGTGTATTTGTATTATTAATACCTTAATTCAAATTAGTTTTTGAGAGCTGAACATTATTTTTCTTGGTAGGTAAGTCATAATTGTGCCTGATAATTCATATTTTTACAATGTATATTCACCAAATATGATATTTCCTTTCCAGCAACAGACATTTTTGTTGTGATGAGTTGCTTCTCAAGTTTTTAGCTTATGTTTAAAATTATTTATCTTGAAGCTTGTTGCTCAAAGTAAATGGTCATTTTAAAAAGTGATACTCATTACTTCTATTCTCATAAAAATTTTAATAAAAAAGAATAAGGCATTGCTGATAAGTATTTGAGGTATAGTTTTGATTTTATATTTCACTTGTATTTATTTTAAATATAGTTATTTATTGTGGTTCACTGTTGAGTTAATTTGCCTGTGATGAATGAATGATTTATGGAAATGCATTTTATTTTAAGTCCTGCTTTAGAGCAATTATCTCTCTTTGTACTAATGACATTCTTGTTTTCCTGTTACTAGACAGGACACTGCTTCAGAATCAAGGTGACTAACACTCTAAACACTTCCTTTAGTAAACATTCAGATTTTCCCTGTGAATAACCACTTCAGTTAAAGATACAATACTGGTTGTCTTCTGAATGCATGCTGTCATTCTGCATTTTCTAAGGGCTTTGCGTATGGATATGTGCCCTGTGGTGTAATCAGATATCATGGAGAGCCATTGCAAGCTCAAGTCCTGTTTCTACTCTATTCTGTACTGAAATTCCTTTGAAATTGAGGTCTCCAAGAAAATGCATACTGAAATTTGAAGTTTCGACAGTCTATTAGCTAGTTGAGAGATAATAATGTGCAGATGAGGAGTTTTTTTCTGGTCCTAGGAAGAGAGAAATGAACATCCTTGAGGAAGCTCACCAATGCAGTGGGATCTGGGGATGGACACAGTCTGTTTCTACTCATCATTTTGGTTACTGTAAGACATTGTCCATCTGTCATACCTTACAGATGTTGTGTTGGTCACCGTCAGGAAAACACCAACTTCCTGGCTATCGATGAGAACGATCTTGGTGACACCTATTCCTGAAGGATCATGCACGTCCTCTGGGAAACACCCAGAGTGATGCAGCCCAGTGTGGCTCTGAGCAGCTGTCCTCTGCCTATTGTACTTTCTACACTTTGCCTTCTACATCAGTCTCATGAGAACACATGCCCATCTCCCAGTCAAAAAATCTAACACTTTGATTTCTATGTAGTTGCAATAAAAGTATCAAAGATAGTACTGTGATGAGCTGTCAAGGGACAGAAACAAAAACATCCGCAGAGAATCATTTAGCCGATGTCAAGTTAAAGCGACTCTTCCGAGAGTTATCGCAGATGGCACCTTTTTTGGTAGTTGTATGTATGATCATTTATGGACTATTTCTCCCATTTCAGAACTCTGGCAGAGAAACAAGAGCATAGTCCAGCGGCAGAGCAGTATCATAGTGTGTACAAGGCTATGAGTTTAAGTTCTAGCACTGAGAAAAAAGGGAAAAACATTGTTAAGTTTAATATAAGTGTTTTGCCTTGTGGGTTTGGACATTGTCTAGCCTGAATTTTTTTTTTAACATGGTATTAGACTGATTATATTTTACTGGGTATGGTTTTATTTATCTTATATTTCAGGGGTGTATGAATAAGCATATGACCTACCCAGAGATATTTTGAATCTAACGTACAAAACATTTTCCCACTACCTGCATTTGGCATGTAGAGTTTAGTGTATGAACTCTTCGTTTGTCTTGTTTGCTTGTCTGTGTGTTCTTCCACTGACTAACCTCTCACATTTGGTTCACACTCAGATACTATAGTGATTTCCGCCAGGGTGGTGGAATCTTAGTTCTGTTTAGTCAGTAAAGATTTTCCGTAGCATGACACGTTTGCCTAGATGAAAGCCAGAACTTTCACACACTGGTAGTGCTGCTGATTCAGTTATAAATTAGCGAGTGCTGTGGGTTGTGTAGGAAAAAAAACAAAAACAAAAACAAAAAAAAAAACAAAACTAAAGTTTCATGAGTTTGCTTCCCGTGCAGCCTTCTTAAGACATTCATGGAGTTTTAGACATTAGTGAAGTTTTGTTATTTCTCTCAACTTGTAATACACAATGATTTAGATAAAGATTTTGCCAGCGGGTAGTGATGGTGTGAACTTTAGGATTCTTGTTTTTGTTGGGCACTAAGAGGTGAAGGATGGCCAGGGCACAGTTTGATGCTCAGTGGAATATGCTGTGCATCCAGCAAGAGAATGTATCTTAGTGCACAGTGAACCTCTCTTTCACTGTGGATGAGGAAAACCGTCATCGTTACACTTTCATTCGGTGCATTACCCAGTGGATTTGGTCTCATCAAAGTAAGCGAGTGTGTGGAAAAATTTCTATGTTCACAGGAGCCCAACGTTAATAGCAGTTGATGTTTAGGACTACATCTGCTTTCTTGAGGGTGTACAAAACCTCATCTTTAAGCACTAGCTGTCACATTCTATCCATAGTTTAATGAGTACCACATGCGGAGTACCCGGAGCTAGCTTCTTAGCCCAGGTGGCAATACACACAGAATCCCGCCCACAACACACACACTTGATTTCTTACAGCGCTCACAAATTGTGGTTCTTCATTGGTTGGTTCCTAGAAGCAGGAAGTATGTAAGGAATGCACCAGCCTCTCAATGGTTGTATGCTCTCCCAGCTGTACTTCCTTCCTGGTTACTCATTTTAAACTTCACAAATTTCTGATAGAGGGGGCCCCGGCATGGATGCTTTTCCTGGCTATTTCCTATGAAGCACTTTATACTGCACATGCTTACATTATCAGTCACAAAAGGAGGTGGCCTGGGGTTATATGGAAAATAAGGGGAAATATGGATACACTGTGTCTGATTGCTTTAAAAACACTTGCATGTACATATAACCCACAATGTTAAGGTATTTTCACTTTAGCATATTTAAATGAACTTATACATTTTTGAATTGCACTTATTGCAAAGCAAAGCAGTGAGACATTTACATAACTATGACACTTATGATACTGAAGTTACTTCTCTGCTGGAATAAGTTTCTCAAAAATTGGAAAGGGCTATTATCAAAGGGTTTCATGGTAACTAAAGATTGATTCCCCCCCCCCCAGAAGAGCAAAGGGTCGTCACATCTCTAACAGTTTGTTTGCAAAGACCCTAGAGCTCTGTAGGAACTGATGCAAAGGCCATGAATATTTTCACAGTAAACCATAATGGCTTGAGGGTCTGGACTATGGACTGACTGCCTGGCTCTGAGTTCTGGCTCTATCCCTCGTTGTCATAGAAATGAGCAGGAGCAGGTTATTTAGCCATTTTCTAGTTAGGGTTTCTCACCATCAGTGGAAATCATAACAGCCACCCGTTGTAGCTTCTATAGTACCCGTTGTAACTACTATAAAGATGAAAGCAACTGTGTGTGCGTGGAACTGTTCAGGACAGTTCCCGGAATGCGGTGTGCATCCCCCGTCTTCCTTAGTGTCCTCACTAGTGTAGGGGACACCAGGAGCAGTTTAGGCTTGACATAATACTTGTTCTAAGTCTTAAGTTTAGTAAGGACGTTAAAGTGAAAACTAATATAGTTAAAGCAAAAAGACAAAGGAGAAATAAAATAAAAAGCTCTCCCTCGTCTCCATCCTACAAATACCCAGCATCCCAAGTCAGGTTATAGGCATATCACTGCACAGTGTTTCCTAGTTTCAGTTCCTTAAGTTGGTTCATTCTCACCGTGCAAACTTCCGATCACATGCTGGCCAGACAGGGAGCTGCTGTAAGCTGCAAATGTACTCTGCCTGCTTAAGGTTTTCCCTAGGAGCTGCCTTCTAATTGCACTTACACGGATATGCATCTCTTCTCTTATTAAGTGAAACAGGGCAGCCTTCAGCCCATCTCAGCAACAACATGTCTTTGCAAAGCGAGGAAAGGGGTCCATATTCTATTATGTACAAGTTTCCTTCCTGTATTACTAGCACACCTTTGAACCCCTGGATTTTGACAACTAAGTTCCAGATATGGATGAAAAGTGTGCCATTCGGCAGTTTGCATTTTCAAATGTGTATCAGTGGGCTAACACCAAGGTGCTTTTATAACGTAGCCATCATAAGGGCTGCATTTGACATACAACAATGAAACTAACCCCAGCTTTGTGTTTCAGTATTTTCTAAATACTCAGTATTTAGAGGGTTTCAGCATGATTTTTTATTGAAAGGTGTTTCCTTAAGAGTATAAATACATCAGGATCCTTTGCATTGTGTTAGTCTAGTTTTTGTAGAATTACTTTAAAAAATATGAAAACGGGAAATAGTGTTTGTTGAATATTCGCATGTGAGACATTGCCTTGGGTTCTCTCTCAGTGCTCAATATTTCATAGCGTGTTCAAAAAGGGAGTTACAAGTTAGACAAGAGGCAACACCTAATAAAAAGAAAAGGTGTTTTTTATTAACAATATTGCCATTGTCAGTGCCTACAATTGTTGTTGACAGCTCAGTCTTCTCTACTACAAGTTTGTGCCAGAAAGATGTTAAGATAGATTACCAATGAAAAGTTCGAAGGAGGTTGATCTTTTATTTATTCCTGACATATTAGGTCATTCAGTATTTTCTCTGTCCATTTTTACTAAGCCTTCAACATAAATTCACATGGTTGTATAAAATACCCATATATTCCATGGCTATGAGTAGAGTTCTTGCTACTGGCTGTTTCCTACCAGAAACCAGTACTAGGTCTATGAATCAAGCTGTGAGGAAGTTACTCAAGCAAGGTAGCATTACAGAAATTTAGGTAAAGACCAGTCCATGAATATTTATCATGACAGATAAAGACTGTATGAATCAAAAATGTTGAAGGGGAAATACTTGAACTATAGCTTCTACTAGCCGACTTAAAGGTGAAGCTTTTCAGAATTGCAGGGAGTTTTGAACACCAGGGAGGTTCTCACTTTATCCATGATACATTTCAAAGGAGATGGGAGTGTATGAGATGCCTTGCGTGAATCACCCACTTCCTAAAATAAGACAGCCTGACACTTGGAGAAATGCAAGTTAGATCTTTCTTATGTCACTTGTCACCCTTAATTTAGTGAACCCAGAAGTATTTCTAAGAAGATAAGTCCAGATTAGAAATAACAGTTCTTGAGGCTAGAGATGTACCTCATTTGGTTGAGTACTTGCCCTGCACTCAGGGAACCCTGAATTCTGATCTGCTGTACCATGTGAACTGGGCATAGTGGTCCACACTTGTAACATCCAGGAGGTAGAAGCAGGAGGATCAGAAGTTGAAGGTCATCCTTGGCTAGTTTGAAGCTAGTCTGGGCTACATGAGAGGACATGTCAAAAGCAAACAATCAAAACAAGCGAAATTAGGAGGTGGAGAACCAAGAGGAAGAGGGGATAAGGGAGGTAAGGGAGAGGAGGATCAGGAAGGAGCAGGAGGAGGAGGAGAAAGGAAGGAAGGAGGCAACAGCAGCTACATTTCCTGATATCCGTAAGTGCAGACATACAGAGTAACTGTGAGAGGAAACGCAATGGACACCTTGGACATTCTCTCATATTAACTGCCACAGTACTAGCCAGGCAGTGGCTTTTCTCATTGAGTGTAGTTTCTGAACTAAGGCTAACTTTTGTGGGCATCACTACCTATAAATGTTCCTGTCTTTATCATTGTCCCAGGACAGACCATAGACTACAAAACTTCAATAAGTAAAACATTCCTACCACCAGCAGCAGCTACCACCATTGTATGGTCTTCTAAGTGCAAACAGAGTTGGTCTCAAAAGTAACTTTGAGTCACTCCGGCCTTCATTTGCACACAGCCTAGCGAATGCAGAAGTGTCTTTTCTCTAGAAACAAAGTTCTAGAGGAACAGAATTTCTAAATGTGAGTTTCACAGAGCCCCAAGGTGCAGTGATGGGACATTCTTCCCACCCAAAGGTTAGAGATCTTAGGTCAGTTTCTTTTAAAACTTAGTTGGATATCTGCCCACTCCCCCTGATGGGGAATCTCAGTACGCACCAGCATATTACACCACCTTTAAGTCTAGTTAACTTTTGTATTATTTTTTAGGTAGAGTCTCACTGTGGAGCTCCAGCTGGACTGGAACTCACAGAGACCCACCTGCGTCTGCCTCCCTTGCGCTGGTGTCAAAGGCTTGTTCCACCATACCTGATGGGTTTAAAATTAGTTTTATGTAACTTAACAATAACCCTCAGGTTGACCATCCTGCCTATATTTGTGTTATTTCCTGACATGACCCGGATGTTTGGTAGCTATGAATTCTAACAGTCACGTTGGGTTATACACTCTTGCATATACCTAGGATGAGCTGTGAGCCTTGTACAGGCTGCTTCCGTTGGATCAGGCTTGTTTCCTGGGCAGTGCACAAGTTCATTGCTTAAGAATTACTTTAAGCATATAAATTCCTTCCCTGCATTAGGACGCAGATTAGAACCAGGACTGGTTGCCTTCTAAGGAAGCAGTAGAGACAGCTGACTTTTCTGTGAATGGGCTGTGACCTCAACTGTGGTGGCTGCTGTTGCCTCTCTCTCCATTGCCTGTGCCTTGTGCTTGCCTGCAACAGAACTTTGGAATGGCTTGCGCTCCCGTTTCTCTTTGAAGTGTGTGTCTTCCTTACCAGTTACACTTTTCGTTGGCATTCTACAGTGATGGAGAAGGCAGAAAAAGGACCTCGTCCACCTGCAGCAACGAGTCCCTAAATGCCGGGGGAACCCCTGTCACCCCTCGAAGAATCTCCTGGAGGCAGCGGATTTTCCTCCGGGTTGCATCTCCTGTGAATAAGTCTCCATCAGCAATGCAGCAAAGAGGTCTGTGTGAAGTCAGTCAAGAATTCACGTGTCCTGGGCTAAGAAACAGAAAGTGTAGACATTTAGGAGAATATGGGGAATCATAGCTCTCTGTGTGCCCCGTTGCGGCTTATTTTAAGCGATCGTTATAACACGTTAGACTACATATCTGGTACGTGCTTGACTGGATGCATGAGTGAATGAGATTTCTGGCTTGGGTGTTATCCTACAATGCTGGGGAGATATGGTGTTCACAAAACTGCCATAGACAGGAAGGAAAAGCAGAGAACATTGTGCAAGGGTCATACACAAGGAGACAGAGAAGTTGAACAATAAATGGATAGATCACACTGGTCACATAGCAACTAGAAGAGAGCATGGGCAGCTCTCTGTGATCTATTAGGCCTATTGAAAAATCAGAGCAAAACCTAAAGAAAACAACAGTAAACAAGAGATGTAACTGTTAAGAGAGCATGCTCTATTATATATACCTGAGAGCCGGAAGATGATATGCAAGAGAATTTTGAAGAAAAGCGAATGAGCCAATAGTGCATATTAGAGATTTTAATAAATTCCTTTCTGAAAATTGAGAATAGGAGAGTGAACCAAGTGTAATATTTGAATAACGCAAGTGAACAAGCTCCACGTAACACTGATAAATGATTTGCCCCTGTATAGAAACTGAATCCATTTTGAGCTCATAGGAAACACTCACACAAATTAGTTATATATTTGGCCAAAGTATATGAATATGTTGGGAACTTTCACACAGTTGCGTCCGTATGCACTTCATTTTCTGATCTCAGTGGGAAAGAGAGAAGGAGGGGGACGTGAAGATTCATCACATTTATCGAAAAGCAAACATGAGAGATTTAAATATGCTGAGGTGTCAAAGAGCTGGCATCAGTCACCAAGACGGGGTAGCAGTGGCCTGAGCAGAGATCAGTGAATTTACAAACAGAATCAAATGGCATTGCTGAAAAATAAAACTGCCTAGGATGGTTCAAGGGTTTCACAGAAAAAAAAAATATTTACACTCATCTTTGGGGGAAACATATCCCAGGAAAGTTCTAGATTCATGTTGAGGGAGTGTTCAGGCCAGAGGAATTGTGAGGGACTGAGGAAGAAGGGCATCCTGGGTGGGGCAGTGAGACCCGAGGTTGGAAAATCAGCTTGGGGTGATCCTGACACATGCTATTCCCAGAGAGCTACATCTTTTTTATTGATTTCTTTGGCAGTGTCAGCCATTATTGAAATGCTTAGGAGATAGGGTCATTCTATTAATAGAATAATAATTGGCACATGCACAGAACAGCTGGAGTGGCAGGAGAGAAATAGCGTGGGTGAGCCAGGTAAGGAAACTATGCCGGGGGAGGGGTGGCCTTGGTGTATTGCTCAGAGGGGAAAGGCCCAGCATTGCTCAGCTGTGGTATCCTGTGGGACTCAGCTGGTGGACAGGGACCTCAAGAGGTCACCCACACCTACCCGCACAGCCCTGTGTAGCACAGGCTGAGCGCACACACTGGTGAATTGCAGAAGTGTCAGCCCCTGGGGAAAGGCCAGCTTGCTTTGCAGCCACTGGCTCTTGTGTTTCTGGGTGGAAAGAAGAAGTGGTAGCCTCACGCGTGTTCTTGTTTCACTGCAACAGGGAACCCTGGGAGGGGAATTCAGTCTGAATTTACTTAAATCACCAGTTCCAGTAACTCAGAGCTACTGGGAAAGCGGTGTGTGAGCACCTTTCCCTGTGCTGAGCCGCGTGCATTCTGCAGTACGGCCCCACTCTGAGGACCACTGCGGGATGCCACTCACTGTCTTCTTCTCTGCAGATGGACTGGACAGGACCGAGCTGCTCCCGTTGTCGCCCCTCACTCCCACCATGGAGGAAGAACCTCTCGTTATATTCCTGTCTGGTGACGAGGACACAGAAAAAGCTGAAGAAAAAAAGAAATCAAAGGAACTAAAGAGTCTGTGGAAAAAAGCTATACACCAGCAAATTCTGTTGCTTCGGATGGAGAAAGAAAACCAGAAACTGGAAGGTTAGCCATTCAAGCAGGGCTAAGGTCTCCATAGACACTCATTCTGGGGTGGATGCATACTCTGATTGAATATGGTTGGTTATCAGTCTGTCCGTCCGTCTGTCTGCCCCTCCCTCTCTCCTTCCCTCCCTCCCTCTCTCTCTCTCTCTCTGTGAATTATGGCTTGAGAAAGATGGGTTTTTAAAACATTTGCCTTTTTATTTGATGCAATTGAAATTCTAGTAGCCTTTTTGCATAATGGAGAGTGCAGATACATAGGAACCCTGTATTTACCGGATTGAAGTTTAGTACTGTTATGCATTACTTAAAAACTTTGGAGCACGAAAAAAGCAAATCTTTTCTTTTTGATTGTGATCTGTCAGCTTCCATGTATATTCATTTATTCTGAGAGACACATGCCCATTTCGAGCAAATTTGTCTGAGCTGTATCCAATTTAACTATCACCAATTAAATACAACCAAGTCAAAGTCTCTAGGTTTTTATTAAAGTTTTATAAATTTTCCATTTAAAATAACTTTTGAATCACTAAACTTGTAATCCAGTATTCATAAGAGCCAGTATGCTGGCCATGGCCCTTGACTGCTAGGTTTGTATATACTAAATGCTTTAGAGTATGTTTCTCAGCCCCTTGAAAAGATGATGTAATTTGTTTCAGTTCCAGTAGGATCCGCACACAGATAGTGCCCAGATCCAAAACATACGCAAATGCCATTATTTTGGACAAATTACTTCACCCAAAGGGTTTGTTTCTCTGTCTGTAAAATTAGTCATTAGCTTAAGTGGGGCTTTGCCATCTCAGGGTTCCGGCAGATGTATAGATGGTGTTTTTCTCTCACTTGATTTTGTTGTATTGTCTCCCAAAAGACATTTAAAAGTGTAGGTGTTCACGTTTCTGAGATAATTTTCTGCCATAATATCCCTTTTACTGCACCTCAATGCAAGTCACGTTTTGATTTTTTTTTTAAAAGTTTAACACCACTTATTTAGGTTTTTTTTTTTGGTTGTATTTTCTTCTCAGAATGCAAAGTGCATAAGCTACTAAATATTCTTAGGAAATAAATTAGCTGTTACTGATGTGGTCTTAGGAGGGTGTGTGACACATAGTGTACCCTCTGCAGCTCTCAAAGATTTTGGTAGGACTAGAATTCATATTTTTTCCCTTTTTTAAATTTAGATTTGAAACAAGGTTGTTTTACAATGTCAATCCCAGTTCCCTTACACTCCCATCCTCCCATCCTCCCCTAGGACTCCCATCAAACCCTAGCCCATCCCCTTTCTGCTCCCAGGGAGGGTGAGATCTTCCATGGGGTAGTATTAATATTTTTTTCAGCAATTGGTTTCATCTCATTTATCCCCTACATAAAAAGAAGTTGGCAAAAAAGATGATTAAAGTTCTTTTAAAATTTAAAGCATGGATTGTGTTTCAGTTGAGAATATATTCAGATAAAATCTTATATTCAATATCAAAGGATGGTTTTAGAATCTTGGGCTGTTTGAATGGACAGTGTCCTTGTAGGTTAGCTTAGTCTTTAAGTGACTGGTGTGGGGACACTATAGAATTTACCCGAATTCACATGGTAGCACCCAAGTGGGACAGATTATTCTAGAACACAGGGCTGCCTGTTGTAACTCTCTGGCTTTTTTGAGTATTCTGCAATACTTGCTAACTGCACGTGTGAGTATGAAACAATGGAGTGTTTTAATATAAATGATTGCACATCCACACTGAGGTCAGCTACGCTGTATAATTTTTCAGGGTAGGGAAGAAGAAGGTGGTGAGAGCTCTTCTGAAAAGGTTTTTAGCAACTCTGTGCGTGCTAACTTCATAGCTTAAGCAAAAAGGGCAAAATTCTAGTTCAGTGGCAACCATTTCTCCATGTTTCTGTTTAATTAAACAGTTGAGGGAGGATAAAAAAAAAATCAATGTTCTAATCATTTTGTCTTAGGGTCTGTGGCTAGCATGTAACAGGTTCTTAGGATTATTTGGGATGCACACTGACAAGGAAGGGTGTAGGGAAAATAAGCTAAGGAAATATGCGCAGTTCCCTCTGACGCACACTGTAAGTAGTGATGTATATATAGAGTTGTGTTTATTGTTAGCTTCGGCAAACCTACTTCTTTGAAAGAATTATCTCAGGCATGCAGGTGTCTGAGAAGCAAAGCTGAAACGCACTAGAAAGCCACCTAGTGGACTCCAGGAGGAATATTTTTGTAGCTGATCTGTCTTTTGGGTATGTCCA
The DNA here is from genome assembly GCF_943737965.1 of Phodopus roborovskii. Taxonomy (NCBI): domain Eukaryota; kingdom Metazoa; phylum Chordata; class Mammalia; order Rodentia; family Cricetidae; genus Phodopus; species Phodopus roborovskii. The sequence goes on from NW_026126511.1 coordinate 17,781,173, forward strand.
GACTTTTAAATAGGAACCTTTACCACCCTGCTTGAAGAGTAGTCTATTTTAAGATATTTTACTTCTTTTTGGATGGTTTCAACTGCATTAAGTAACAAGTAACATTCATCCTACTACTACTACTGTTTTTTGTGCTGTCGAGGACTTCGGATGCTTGACAAAGATTTGTGTTGCAGAAGGTAAGCTGACCAGGGGAGAACCTGGAGCTTGAGGGGCTGGAGAGCCCTCAGATCCCTGTGAAGGGACCATAAGGAAGGGTGGGGTGTGCATTCTCGTGTCTGTATCTCTTTTGTAGTCAGTTATTTAACATAAACACAGGTCAACACAGTGAGTGCTTTTATAGGCATTTCCTTTAATGAGTCTGGGCTTGTGTTTTAATCAGCAAACAAGAAAGAGTTCTGTGTCATTAAAATAAAATGAATTTCTCTTTTTAAGTTTAAGGAACAGTGGCTTGGGTCCATAACTCGATGGTAGAGAGTGTGCTTAGCCTGCACAAGGCATTGTGCTCAATCCCCAGCACCTCAAATAAACAAAAGGTTATTAAAGATGAATATAGGAACATATAGCCTTCTGTTAAGGGAGATGTGAATAACTCTACAAATAATAGGGATGCATGAAACTCTCACAGTAAAATAGTTTCCTGATTAAGGTTAATGCATGAGGTATTGCCTCCTAGTATATATATTTTGCATAAAATATTAATGCTTTCTTGGGAATTTAAATTTTATTTTATTTTTACATATGTGTTTTGCTAGCATGTGTTTCTCTATACCATATGCATGCCAGTGTCCTTGAAGAATCCCCTGGAAGAGCAACCAGTGTTCTTAACCACTGAGCCACCCCTCTAGCCTGCTTTAATAAGCCGCTGCTTCTAATGCTTTCATATCTCCCCAGAGTTGAAATTTATAGCATTGCTAACATTTATTATTTGTGTGCATGCACACTCAAGTATGTGTGCACACACATGTCACAGTGTGACTGTGGAGGTTAGTGGACGACTTTTGCCAGCTGATTCTCTCCTTCCTCTATGTGGGTCCCAGGGGTCAAATTCAGGCTTGGTTAATAGTGTCTTGAATACACAGAGGTATCTCTTCAGCAGCAGTTTGTGTTTTGTTTATACTTAGTGAAATTACTGAGTATAAAATAGTAAAAAGCTCTTAGTTACTGCATGCATTTTCTCATAGGAACGACTCAACATTTGTAAACTTCTTATGTTTCCCTCGAAAGACTTAAAAAGACTTTCCTTATTTTTATGTACCAGGGTGTTTTGCCTGATGTATGTCTGCACTTCACCTGCATACGGCGTCCATGTAGGCTACAACAGGGCATTGACCCCCTGGAACTGGAATTACAGATGGTTCTTGGCAGGCATGTGGGTGCTTGGAATTGAACTTGGGTCCTTTTATCCACTAAGCCATCTGTCCAGTCCCATTTCCTCAAAATTTTAATTTTTCCCTCCAGAGGAAAGTAATTGGGTATAGTAATAATGCATCCAGTATTTACAATGCTGTATTTTAACAAGAGGTTGGTTTTGATTCTTTGCTTTTCTTTCTTTCTCTTTGTTTTTCAAGCAAGAAGAGATGAACTCCAGTCTAGAAAAGTTAAGTTAGACTATGAAGAAGTTGGTACGTGTCAGAAGGAAGTCCTAGTAACATGGGATAAGAAGTTGTTAAATTGCAGAACTAAAATCAGATGCGACATGGAAGACATTCACACGTCCCTTAAAGAAGGTAGTCACCTTTCCATAACCTTTTATCAGTGGAAAGCTGTGGAGATGTTTTTGGTTTATGAAGTAGAAACATAATATTGTCTGGTAGCCTGTTTGTAAAGGAATGAAAGTATAGTGCCGTGTGGATGGATGGGTTTTCTTTTTCCATCTATGCCCTGGTTATAGGATTGATGAGGAATTGGTGACACTGTCCCCATGAAGGTTTCTGACTTTAACATTACTCCTTCATATTTACTGCAACTTTTCTGATGCTTGGGGTTCTTGTTTACTGAAGAAAAGATCTGTGCCTTAGTAGACGTCTCTAATTGTTGCCATGAAATAGTGCAGACTCACCGACTTGACTCATCATGAGCATTTGATGGGAATATAATTTACACATAATTGGGAGGGGTCTGTGGGAAACAGCTTGCCAAAATACGCTGCTCTTCGCACACTGGAGGACACGAGCTGAGGGCAGTGTGCAGAAAGGAGAGCTTCCGTTTTCACCGTGATGTGATTCGTCTGCTGGAGCTTTATTCCCAAACTCACGATCTGACTTCTGCATCTCTTGCATTGTAGGGGTCCCCAAAAGTCGGAGAGGGGAAATTTGGCAGTTTCTAGCACTACAATACCGCCTGAGGCACAGATTGCCCAACAAGCACCAGCCTCCAGACACCTCCTACAAGGAACTTCTGAAGCAGCTCACTGCTCAACAGCATGCCATACTTGTGGATTTGGGTATGTCTGTGGACTGGGTTATCATTTACACGAGCAAAGGGCACCTTAGCATTTGTTGCTTGGTTAACATTGCTAAAGAGGATGATTGGCATCCACTGAGCTGCTGACCCCTTTGTCTGAGTAAGTTGGCCTTATATTCAGATTAAAGAACCATGAGTGTAATATTCACCCCCAAAGTGTCCCTCTGATGTAGGGATCACTGTGAAGGCCATATTGTGGGACGCTCTCAGTCACCGAATTTTGAACAACCGGTGTGTGTGTATGTATGTGTGTGTGTGTGTGTTTATAGTGCTGGAGATAAAACCCAAGGCGGTGGGCATGCTAGGCAAGTGCTCCCCCACTGAGCTACCCCCTCAGCCAGGCAACTCTGTCACGATCAGTGCTGATTTTAAAATAAGTTGAAAGGAAAAAGAAATATTTAACAGGGCTTTGGAGACTTTCTGACACTGCTGAATACTAACTTTTAGCAATCACTGTAAAAACTAATGCCATACTCATCCAAGTAGGAACTGTGGAATGTCTAGATAATGGCAAATCAGAAGGCAAGCAGCCGTGTGGGTGGACAGGAGGGTGGATCATGTGCTCTACTGAGATACATCCCCAGTCCCCAGATAGTATGATTTTAAAAAGCCTTTTTTCTCTAAAGCCCACCCCCTCTCTCTCACACACACATTACTATTTTGAAGTATCTAAAATTTTTGTGTTGGTTATTTATTTAATCACTACCTTTAGGAGCTGATCGCTATCAGGTAGCCAGATCCCCCCAGGTCCCCGGGTGGTAAGGAGAGGGATACCTTATCTTTGGGTTCAGTTTATATTAGGCATTTAAGAAAAACCACTGGCTAAAAAGCTAGTGTTTGCCTCTGTTTTTTTCATTGACAAACAGCTTTTCTTGGGGGAAGGGCTCAACTCAATTACCATATTTTCATTCCAATAGAATTAAAGTGGAAATGTTACAGGGAAACTGGGCACCAGTCATTGTCCTGACTGTGGGTGCCACCAGGCTGCTTTTCTCCCAAGTCTATTCCTTTTCTTAACTGAGAACTGGACTTGGCCTTCCCCGTGGTCCCTGCCAAGCTGTGACACAGTGTTGGTAAATGGGCTACGAGATGTAGACTAGGGCCTTGCGGCCGGAGCCGGTCTGGATGTCCCCAATAAACAGGAAAATGGTGAGTGACAAAGATGGAGTTCTTGGATACACAGTTTATTTATAACTTTTTCTTAGCAAAGGATTTGAGGGAGAAATTAGGTCTCTAATTTTAAAAACTGCTTATTTGCCTCTGCCAGTGGCCATCTGCGTTCCTCTATCCTCTCTTTCGCTTCCTTAGGCTGCAGAAATAATCTTATCAGTTCCTGGGAAGAAAAAAAAAAATAAAATAAAACGGAAAAGGAAAGCAGAAAGCACTTTTAAGCTTATGTGCTGGAAAACAATTTAAAATTTTCCACTCTTGCAAATTCTAATTGACCTGAGTAGTCATTTGACAAGGAAACTTGTATGGTCCTCCTTTTCTGGTGGCTCAAGGAAAGTCCCAAACTAGTGCCAACAGCTTTGGTGAGGAGGGTGGCTCTCTGTGGCGGCAGCAGATATCAGCGTTTATGAAATGCAAGGCCGAGTTTGTTTGCTTATTGGTGTCTCCACGGTAATTTCCTATCCATAGGTAAATTTAGGCAGAAAAATTTACTTGAAATCACATTGAACTTTCACTCTCTTTATCTTCCTTGGACATGTGTGTGCATATATGTGTGCACATATGCATGTTTGTATTATGTTCATAAGTTGTATGTATTTTTTAAAGAGATTGCATTGTTTATAAGAAGAGAGAAAAAAAGTTATCTAGAAAAGCAGAATTCCTAAATGATAGACTCTCTGTAAAAGAAAGTAAAACCAGACAAATTCCTCCAGTATCATTATCACAAAGCCACAAAATAAAAAGTAAATCTGGTTGTAGGTTACCAAGATTTTGTCTTAAATAATGACACCCCATAGACTTTGATTTGCATTAGACAGTGCTCTTTCTGTGACTTTGCCTTGATTAGGCCTCACCCTCCCTGGGGAGCAGAAAGGGGATGGAATGGGGGTTGGGTGGGAGACAGGGGAAGAGAGGAGGGTGAGGGAACTGGGATTGCCATGTAAAATCAAACTCAAAAGCAATCTGAGTTTTACTCTGTTATACCTCTTGGCTCTGCCGCCGTCGAGGGCAGATTTCTGTTGAATGGCATTGCTTTTTTAGCTCTCTGTGTCATGTGTGTGGAACATAGGACTGCCATGGTGGTGAGGGGGAGTGGGGTGGCGAGGGGGGAAGGAGAGAACAAGAGCCTCTGAGATGAAGATTCCCAGCAACGGCCAGGGTTGACAGTGCTGGTTATTTCCAGAGGACGCTGTGTTGGGTTTTCCCTCTGACTTCTAAGTCTGGTTCTCCTTTCCCTCCACAGGGAGGACGTTTCCCACCCACCCTTACTTCTCAGTACAGCTTGGGGCAGGGCAGCTGTCCCTCTTTAACCTGCTGAAAGCCTACTCTCTGCTGGACAAAGAGGTAGGCTACTGTCAGGGGATCAGCTTCGTGGCCGGAGTCCTGCTTCTGCACATGAGCGAAGAGCAAGCCTTTGAAATGCTCAAATTCCTTATGTACGACCTGGGCTTCCGCAAGCAGTACCGACCAGATATGATGTCACTTCAGGTGAGGTGGCGGCTCATGGTGAGTCAGCTGTGTAGGAGGCCTTCAGCGGAAGTCTCAGTACCAGCCCTTTCAGAATCATAGTTCAGAGTTCAAGAAATCTAGACCCGCTGTCTTAGAGTTTGGGCACATGTGTGGATATGGGTTAGTCATTGTTTGAGGGATTTGAGATTTTGCTAAGTGTCCACGTGCTTAGGAAAGCATACAGACAGTGCTCACCAAGGCATTTAACTATAGCAATCTAATTCTTACTTGGCAGCCTGTGTATAGATCTGCTTAACAGGCTAAATGATGTTTTATTCTGAACAGTTTACTTATACTTTATATCAGAGAGAAAACATTGGTACTTGTAAGGAATTAAGTTAACTCTGGTTTTCAGAAAACAATTTCTTTGTTATTCGCGTTTCAGAGAAAAGAAGCTGTATTTGAACAGTGATTTTGGTCCACAGGCAGAAAGATTTCGTTGCAAACTTAAAATACAATGTATTAGAGAATTCCTAATAAAAATGTAACCCAGCATAAGCCTAAGTTAGTTGGATTCATATGTTAGCAACCATTATGATTCAGGAAACATCACAGAAGAGTCCTAAGTGGTAATCCCTAAGCACATGAACATAAGAGCAACATTAAGTGGGCTCAGTGGGTTGTGCATGTGTGTACATGTATGTAACAATAATAATTATAGGGGAGGTCATGAATCCATGTTGGAAGTAGAAGTGGGAGTCAGGGAGGAATGTTTGCAGTGTGCTGTGTCAGAGATACTCAGAGAATCATAAAAATGATCATTATGATTACTAAGAATATGCTTCCTCATTTTGGAAACGTAAATGTTCTTGTGACATCATCCTAGGTGTCACCGTCCTAGGAGTGCTGAACTCCGTGCTTCAGAAAAGTGAAACAGGACATCTTTTTAATGTCTAGAGCAGGGTGTCAGTATGGTTTGATCCCTGAGGTTTTCAAAGATGGTGCAGGTACCTTCCCTACCTACGCCATTGAGCCTGGCTTCCTTGAGAGCAGGTCTGACTTCTTGTTTCACCCTCAAGTGTGGGCACTACTTCGATGGAGGAAACATTCCTAACCTCGAGTTTAGAATATAGATCGCAGAATATAAAATCTTGGAAATAATAAAATGGCAAACATTTGTTTCATCATTATGGTCATAGCTGAACAAGAACAGAATGCTTTATCAACATGCTTTCTTTTTCCTCTGCTAACTAGGTTTGTTTCTGAGCTTACAAAAATACTAGTTCTTCTGCTGATGAACACCCACCCCGTCTAGGTTCTAAACCAGAGCGGGTCTAGGGGAATGTCTGATTTCCTTCTGGTCACGACCTTCTGAGATAAAAATCTCATTACAAAACCTCTTTTCATGTTTGCCTGCTGCCAAGCTGTTTACCCGTGACTTTCTGTGGCCCTGGTTCCTTCCCTTCACGGTTTGTGTGGAAGCCCAGTTTCCAGGATCCGTGTTGTCGATAAGACTCAGACGGGATTGGCAATGTTTGTGTGCAGCACTTGGTACAGATTCATGTTTCCCCAGGAGGTGTCTCGTTTTTAGTTTATGCTCTGGAAACCGTTCTTGACTTGATAACGTGATTGGTTGTTAGCATGCATTTTTATTACTTTATATCTCTTTATAAGAAAAGGTTCACGTTCAGCAGGAGGCATTGGAAATCTGTTAGGAGACTCAAAAATAATTCTTTCTATTGGAAAAATGATGCTCTTTCCACACATATACACCATACCAAGCACACAATAGAAAGACTTGATTGTGAGACTTAGTTGAATTTGCACTGGCCTGAATCATGCTCGAAATACAGTGACCTTGCATTTGGACATCATCTTTAAAGTTCTTAAATGTGTGTGAGTTCTTGAAAGTCTGTATATTGGACGGAAACACCTGCAGATTGCTGCAAGTCTTCTCTTTCTTCTGTATACGCACCACAGATCCAGATGTACCAGCTGTCCAGACTTCTTCATGACTACCACCGGGAGCTCTACAATCACCTCGAGGAGAACGAGATCAGCCCCAGTCTATATGCTGCTCCCTGGTTCCTCACGCTCTTTGCCTCTCAGTTTCCCTTAGGATTTGTAGCCAGAGTTTTTGGTAAGTGACACGTGCGTTCAATAGGGACAGTGTTATATATTCTCCTGCGGCCATTGTCAGCGAAGTTCCTATAGGGCTAGGAAAATCCTAAGCATTATCCAAATACAGTAGAACACACTTGGGCCCCTGTGAGCTTATATTTATTTGTATGGGCAAACCTAGAAAACTCAGTTTTCAAATCTGGATTAGGGACAGACTGTATAGTTTTCTGGATTTTTATCTTCCTGGGTCTTCCATCTTTCTCTCATCACCTTCTTCAACTTGGACTCAAAATACAGAGAAAGGAACACAACTGCTGTGCTATTTATTATGGGTGCGTTTTCTAGTGGCATTTCTTGGTCTTTCTGTTGTTAACATGTAACTTTTGTTCCTGTCTCATTGCTTACATAGCTACCCTTACTGCCACTGCAGGAGCCATAGCCAACCTCTAAGACTATGGCTAAGAGGAAAATCACTGAATGTAGACAGGTATACTATTGTGTAGCTACTTTGCTCCAACCACAGTGTTGGCAATGGGAGAAGGGAGAGGGCGGCATGGCTTGTGTGCCTTCTTGGGTCTTCAGATCTATTCACAGGTCTTAAATGGGTTCATCGAAGTATCGTAAAAAAGACATGAGGCTGAGTGTTGGTGTACACACCTGTAATCACAGCACTTTGGGAAGCCAAGACAGGAGGATTGTGAGTTTGAGCCTGCATGAGCTACATAACAAATCCCCATCTGTCTTAGCTATGTTCTCTGTTGCTGTGAGAAAACACCGTGACCAAAGTCAACTTGGGAAGGAACGGGTTTATTTCAGCTCTCACACCACAGTCCATCACTGAGGGAAGTCAAGGCAGGAAGCTTGAGACATGAGTAGATTCAGGGGCCATGGAGACATGCTCCTCATGGCTTGCTTAGTCTGCTTTCTTCTGACACCCAGGACCACCAGCCCAGGGGCGGCACCATCCACTGTGATCGGGGTCCTCTCGCATAAGTCATCAGTCATAGAAAAGTGCACTACAGTTTTGTGTATAGGCAATCTTATGGAGGCATTTTCTCAGTTGAGAGTCCCTCTTCCCTATCAGCTCTAGCTTGTGTCAAGTTGACATAAAACTGGCCAGCACAGCATCTAAAAACAGAACAGGAAATAAAGACATCAGCAATTACTGTTAGCTAGACATTTATGCAGTGGTGTTGGCTGGGACCTCTGTAACCTGCAGGAGGCTCCAGCATTTGCTGGTTCTATAAATCCATCTAGAGGCTGGGGCAAAACCCTCAGTATTTATGTACCACTGTGCTAAGTTGGACCTTTGCATGTATTTGGTCAAATTTTAAGTACTCTCTAATTTTAAGTCAAAAACTGTTTTTTTTTTTTTTTGAAGAACTAGTATAAAACTCAGAAAAAAATCAGATTATAACAACTAGAAAAATGTTAGGAGAAGCTTGAGTTTTGAGTATGTGTGTGTGTTACATATACGTACTCGGCATTCTGGTTTAGCATCCGTTTTTGATGGGAGGTCTGATACTGCCTTCTGACAACACTGAAGCTGAAATGTAACGTCCAGTTGCACTGCATGAACACGCGACCCCAGGGTGTCTCTTGCATGTTGGATATACACCACTTTTTTTTCAGTGGAGTTTTCTGTGGTGCTTTGGAATCTGATAATGGGTCTCCTAAAAATTCCTCTAAATGTGTTTGTGTCCAGTTGAATATAGATTTAATTACATATTAATTGGCTCATTTGTTTTTGGATTATGAATAGTTGAACAGTACAAGTTGATTTGTTGTTATGTTCTGTTGTTAAGAAAAACCTGTTGGTTGAGTAAATTTATTTGAACTTTACCTAGGATCCATTAAACTTACCATTAAAACCTTAAATTGTATATAGACAGGCAGATATATAACGTCTCATTTGTTCTCTTAACCATATATAAAATCCTCAAAAGTAAGATGAATAGACCACATTCTATTTGTTTCAGTCATATTAACTCGGTTTTAAAAGTAAAAGCTGGTTTTGACCAGTTTTTTTTGACATGCTTTCTGGTTCTGATGCTGCAATAAAACAAAGAATATGCTCTTTGCAATAATAAACACACAACTTTGACCGTGAAAATCTTATCTCTTGTTCTAGATATTATTTTTCTTCAGGGAACTGAAGTTATATTTAAGGTTGCTCTCAGTTTACTGAGCAGCCAGGAGGCACTTATAATGGAGTGTGAAAACTTTGAGAATATCGTGGAATTTTTGAAAAGCACATTGCCTGATATGAATACCACTGAAATGGAAAAAATTATCACCCAGGTATGATGTAAATGATCCAACACAGGTAAATTATTTCACACAGAAATATGATTTGCCTAACATCTATTTTCTTTAAGGTCCTCTTTTGTTTGATTAGCATGTCTTATTTAGAAATGAGACAATTATGAAATTTCAGCATTGTAGCATTGTGTGTCTGCCTATGCACAAAAACATGCTACAGCGGTGCGTAGTGGGTTTTCAAGGAACCCTCCTGATTTCAACCAATGGTGAGTCTTGGTCACAACTTAAAGAGTCAGTATGACCAGAATATAAAGTGAAGCTCACTAGCTTTGCAATATTACCAATTCCTTCAGAATTTGTAAGAAGGGCCAGGTCTGTGGCTCCAGCTACTTGGGAGGTAGAGGATGTGGGATCACAAGTCTAAGGCCACCATGCTGATGTCACTCAGTGATTGACCACTAGTTTGTCCAGCATGCACAAAGCCCTGGGTTGGATCCTTAGCACCACAAACCATAATTCATATGCAGATTATGTATTTGTAATCAGTAGTTTCTAATTATTAAAATCATTAAGTTAACAAGTATGGCTTTTGTTTATATTTTATTATATGTCAGGTTTTTAAAAATATCTTTTCTGATTTGTTTGAAGTATGGTCACACTGGGGAGCCCAGGCTGGCCTTGAATTTGCTTTTCTCCCACTTCTGTATCCAAAGTTCTGGGCTTCTGGGTATGGACTGCCATGTACTGTTGCCCGTAATAACTCATATGAGTATCAAGTAGTTATATATAATGATATTGGAAATTTGAAGCCATATATGTTCTCTTAAATCCGTGCCCACTCCTAAACCCAAAATAATGAAATTAACGGACATTTCCTGACTTATAGCTTGCTACCCCAATTAGAACTGATTGATCATGGAAATGATTGCCAATCTTGAGAGTGGCTCACAAAGACTAGCAATGAATACAACCATTTATTAGGACCTTTCTGCTCCATTAACTCATACATCCAAAATACCTCTATGTAGCTTTGCTTACTAATCAGCAGTGATTGTCTCTGACACAGGTAATCATTGCTCAACAACAAATGTTGACCTGGTACTCTAAATTTTGGGAGACAGTTACTGGATTATGCTCATTTTGGTTGCCAACTACAAATGGACATTAGTTTACTTTTGTGACGTGGTCTCATTCTTAGGATGTTTCAGTTGCACAGAAATATTCTGTGTGCTATTGTACTGAAAGTCAGATCTGTATCTTGTTTATTCTGATGTGGATAGCTAGGGATATTTTCCACTTTTGGAGTGTTTTCATGTTCCCAACAGTGCTGGGAAATAAATATAAAGTATCTTGATGTGGATACTGAAGGCCAGATTAACCAACTCATGGTACTTCAACAGGTTTTTGAGATGGACATTTCCAAACAGTTACATGCCTATGAGGTAGAATATCACGTGCTACAGGATGAGCTTCTGGAATCTTCCTATGCATGTGAGGATAATGAATCTCTGGAGAAGCTGGAGAGAGCCAACAACCAACTGAAAAGACAGAACATGGACCTTCTAGAAAAACTCCAGGTACAGAAATGAAGATGGGAATAAGTATGAGCGAGTAGCCCTGTCTGCGTGGAACTGCCCATGAAGACAGGGGCATGTGTTTGTGGGTTGAACCAGTGAAGACCAGTGACCTAGGTATCTCATCAGGTTCATGTATTTGGAGGTCAGCAAATGTACTCAGGAGCATAAGTATCACTCGGGAGAAAAATGCACCCACAAAATAGCAGAAGAGAAATTCAAAACAGAATTTGGGTTCACCTTATTGGAAGTTATAAAATCCAGGTAACTTCAGGGGAGGAGGAATGAAACCTGAGGGATCAGGTATGTGGTTATGTGAGCTTGGGCTGAATTCGGAGGGATGAGCAGTGAGTGAGGAGGACTTTTGTATTGCTCGGGGGAGGAGGCTGCATCAGTCAGAAAGCTTGGCAGAGCTTGTCAGTCAGGCCTCATGTAGGTGAGAGGAGCAGGTGAGGGGAGTGAAGCAGAGTTTCTTTGTTGTCTAAGAACAGAGTTTAATGTCCCTCTTCAGAAGGAAACGTCTCAAAAGTATTCAAGCCTCACATTTGAAAGAGCAATATAAACCAAAGGCACATCAGGGTGGAGTACGAAGGAAGGGAGGCAGCTAGTGAATGTTAGTGAAAATCTAGTTAGGGAGATGTCTCCAGGGAAACCAACAGTGAACTCGTAACACGGACTTGCTACAGACTTTCTGTTGACAGCTCCAGGTAGCCGCAGTTAAGCTTCTCAATCAGTTGAAATGAGTGGAGTTCCAAGTATGTCTGTAGAAGCCAAACCTCCTGGGAGGCCTTAGGTTGTTGAAGGTACTGCTCTTGGGAGGGGTTAAGACAGTTCTCCTAACACCCCAGTTCATTCTTCTGGGAGGGTTGTTACCAACGAGCAAGACTGCCCAGAACCACCGATCACTTGGATTCCTCCTTCAACACAGGAGCTTTTCGTCACCAGTGTGCTCAAACGATGATGTGTGGCACGTAGGGGTGGTGGGAGTGTTTGCCAGAGTGAGCGCCATGTTGCTTAGACTGGTATCTCCCAAAACTGTGAGATAAACTGAGTCACATAGCAAAAACTAGTCAAGAGTGTCCTTGTTCTGCCTTCAGTCAGGCAGGACAGGGGAGCACCAGTGGGTATGAGTGATGACTTCAGCATCATGTAGGTGTGATACAGCATTGCACTGCTGCTGTCATTAGTGAAAGGAGAGAAGTCGTGTGAGTTCATGTGTGTCCCTGTATGTGCCGGTACATATGTGTCATATATATGTTCCTGAGGTTTGAATCCAAGATCTTTTGAGTGATAAAAAAGTATTCTATCACTGAGCTTATATTGTCTGTTTCTAATATCTAGATTTTTGAATATGCTAAGAAAAAAATAATGAATCCTATTTCAGAGAATATTTTTGTATATTGAAATATTCTTTAAAAAGCCAAATGCATTTTTCTCAGTGTTTGTTCACTTGATATTCTCCTAACTATTGTGATGAAATTATCTAATAACAAAGGTAAGACATGGCTGTTACTGTAATAAAGACACAGACTTCCTCAAGTTTTTTTTATTTTGATTTGTTTTCTTGGCAAACAGGTAGCTCATGCTAAAATCCAGGCCTTGGAATCCAACCTAGAAACACTTTTGACCAGAGAGACCAAAATGAAGGCTTTAATCCGGACCCTGGAACAAGATAAAATGGCGTATCAAAAAACTGTGGAACAAATCCGGAAGCTGCTACCAGCAGATGCGCTGGCCAACTGTGAATTGCTGCTGAGAGACCTAGCTTACTCTAGCAATGACAAAGCCAAGACAGGAAATAAGCCATAGTTCCAGACGTGGCCTCAGCATAGAGCTGCCTTACAGTACCCAGAAGGTGGCACCTGTACGCTGCAGATCTAATGTCGACCAGAAATCTGGTGGGACACCCACTACTGGTGCTTAGATTATCAGTAGATGATGTAGCTCTCCTCAGAGCACTCCACTCCTAAGCCATCATAAACATCCAGACTGGATTTTCTTCTGGTTGTTGCCAACTATGTACATAAATATATATAAATGGACATAAAGATCCGTGCTTTCAAATCCAACGGTAGATGAGTATTCAGAGCAAGTTTTTTTTTTTAGTCAAAACTTCATGGAATCCACACCAAATGGAAGTTGAAGTTTCCTTTTGAACACACACAGAATCCTTTTGTTTTTCTAGTGAAACAAATCTAGAATATCTTTGTATATTGAAATATACTTGAAAAAAATGAATGTATTCCCCCACCGCTCCCCCCCTCAAAGACTAGCATGTTTCACTCAGTGTTGTAGGCAGACACATTCCTGTTGCTGTATGTAAGGGATGTGTGAGTCTCTAAGGAGGGTGGGGCCCTTCTACCCTGCCCACTGTGTGACAGCCAGTATGTGGAATCTTCACTTATCTTGAGTCTGGTTAGGCTTTGCTTGAGACACACAGGAACAAGGCAGGACCTGTGGCTGAGTCCACCCACCTCAAAGTGAAGGTGAATGTTGCTAATTTTCTAGCAGATTAGACCAGCATTGATATTCAAACTAAAAATGTCAGGCCTCATAAACACAACTAAGCTCCTAAATTGTCTATAGTAGCTATTTGCCTTTCTATTTCGGTGACTTCAACACTGGCAAACAGTTGCTTAGTGTTGTATTTACCAAGTGACAAGGTTTGTTATTTTCTCACAAAATAAAGGGAGCCTTCCATGTAATTCTTGTGACCTTCAGTTTAGAATAGGGAAATAAAATTATGATCCATGTTCCAAAGATGATATGCCATGTTGAGTTGCCTTTTATCTTTTGCTCAGTAACAGAACACCTACGAATAGTTTTCCTCTTCATGTGAAAAAATTTTAGAACTGTGAAATGTTTAGGAACAAACTGTGTGAAGTACACTGGAATGGAAGAGAAATTTCTCCAACCCAGTTAAAACCTGTACAGTTTTGTATTTGGACCCCTGGCTTCTGCCAGGTAAAGAGCTTACTGGAGAATGTTCATGCATGCTGGCTGCATGGATGGAAAGTAATCTTCCCAGAACCTATTCAGTCCCTACAACAGAGATGACTTGACAACAGTGCCTCTGAACATGAAGGCAGCATTTCTGCCTTTCCAAACAGTGTTTATTGTTGCTGCTTTTGGCAGTCCTTGTCTTATATTTGCAGATGGGTTATTTGGAGGTAATTTTCCTCAGAGAGAGTTTATTATGCACAAGGTGAAATTTCATTATAGAGCTCACAAATCAAGATGTAGATCAGTAGATGCCAAGTATCTACAAATCCTTTTAGGCTGTTCCTCACTTGAATATCACAAGTCTTGGCGTCAGGGTGACCTTGGATCCAGGGGGTTTCCTCCTCAAACAACCAAGTCTTATTTTGTAGGATTTTGTAGGAGAGTGGACATAGCTTCTAGATCCTAGGAAGTGCTTGTTCTAGATTCTCTGTTAGGTTGAGGGCCATTAATTAGTTGACCAGTTACTTCAATATTCTGAAAATTTCTTCATTTGTAGCATCTTCTATTCTCCTCCCAGGATGAAGAAGAATACAGTCTTACTTTCTGACAATAGAAATTGCCTTATGGGTGTGATGCACAGGTGATGACTGAGGGGTATCCGTGTTGGGGAAGGAACTATTTTCTTTCTGTTTCTTAGTTAAAATTACACTATATTCTGGATGTTCAAAGTCAGCAATTAAGACAATGTGGATACAGTATTTCCTTGTGAAATGCTTTTTTTCTTTCCCATTTGTGATTTCAAAAGGTGTCACACCACTTCTGCTTTGACATTTTACATCTTCATCATGTCCATGTAATGTCTAGTTCATTTCCAATAAATATGTTGCTGCCGTTTCCTGACCTCTGCTGTTGTTATGGTGTGTGTGTGGGGGGGGAGAGGTAGGATGGAGTGGGGCTTAATATTTTGCTGAGAGACTTGCCTGCATGGGTTGAACAGATACTACCTAAACATGAAAATGCTGAACATTCTCATGAAAGGAATCCAGGACAACAAATATAATTTAAGACAGTTATGAAAATACAGTGTTAACCAATTTCCAACTTCTTTCACAATGAAAGCCTTTGCTAGTGGCTGTAGAAAGAAAAGGGAGGCTGAGCTGCACTGCTCCCCTTTCCTCTCTTTCCTCTTTTTGTCCTATCCTCCACGCTTCCTTCCTTTCCTCATTCTCCCCTCTCTTCATTCCCTAATGGGAGATGCCATTCTGTAAATATGTTTCTCATACTGGTTAATGAATAAAGCACTGTTGGCCAACAGGAAAGCAAGATAGGCGGGACTAGGAGACAAGGAGGATTCGAGGAAGTAGGAAGGAGGAGTCAAGATGGAGAGACTGGAGACAGCAGAACCGCCGGTCCCCTCTCTCCGGTAAGACCACATGGAAATATTTAGCTTAATAGAAATGGGTTAATAATTAAGACAGAGCTAGATGATAAACTAGTACCTGGCCAACAGCATTATATCAAATACAAAGTCTCAGTGCATTATTTGGGGCTGGCGTGGCGGCGGGACAAGACCGGCCAGGCTGGCGGACAAACCTTACTCCTTACAATTCCCTCTTTTCGCTTCCAGTGCTGTGGATAGAAGCTAAGACCTCATGCATGCTAGGCACTCCATAGACTACTGCTAAGGCCTCATCTGTGCTAGTACTCTACCATTGAACTGCATCTTCAACCCCTTTTATTGTTTAGGTCCTCTTGTCATACTGTAGTCATTGAATTCAGCTGGGAGAGAAGAGGTTAGGGCGCTCCAGGAATGGGTGTGATAAGTGTCCTAAGGAAGAGTAGCTTGGTGAGGGCCTGAAAGTACCAGCTGAGGTGCCCTTATGAGTGTAAGGCAGCACATGAAGAGAGGAAACCATAAATTACACCGTGTTTGCTAACACTGAAGTTTATTTAACCCAGTGAGTGCAGTCCCTCAGGGGTGTGGTCAGAGATAGGCCTCCACTGGCAAGAAAAGAAGTTGGGTGAAGGCCTCTGTGGACCATGTTAAAAAGGCTTAAGTTTACTTCCAAGGAAGTTAGAAACAGAATGGCTACTAACCAAGGAAGAGGCAGAATTATTCCATCCTATGGAGACATTTGAACAGGAACTAGGGAATAGGAAAATGCAATAAAAACCCAACCAAAAAATATTTAGTGAATGCCAGATCTAGGAGAGTGGGTTCTAGAAAAAATTATCTTTACAACTGCATCTTTGATGCAGATAGTCAGTGAATCCTGCTAGCTTTGTCTGCACAGATAGGCTGTCTTCCTATCCTCACAGCAACTATCTAGGCCCACATGCTCGCTGTTAATGGATTAAGCTCCTACCATTACCTACTTCTAAGAGCAAAATTTCAAATACAAAGAGATTAAGCGTCTTGACTCTTGTTTTGTTGAGTGAGAATTGAAAGTAGAGTCTGGGGCTAGATGATTCATTTGAAAGACAAGGCAGATCTCAGATTGAGGAAATAAACTAAAAGTATTGGGGAGAAAAAGGAAAGTGTGCTAATTAGGGTAGTTTTGCTATACATTGTAAACAAATTATATCATATAAAGTACCTTATGCCCTATATCAAGTACATCACAGTATGTGCCGAGAATCTAATGGGTGAGTTGCACTGCATAATCCAGGTGCATTTTCTTCATAGACTATAGTGTGGATGGTTGTCATAGAATGGTGTCCTCAGCACACAACCTCCATTATCATTTCATCAGAAGTAGCTCACAGTAAGCCATGAAAGATCATCAAGATTGGGCCTGTTGACATTCTCTCATAGACAGTGAGGAGTGTCACCAAACCCACACCTGAGATCTTAGCCATATTTTGTTGAACATTCCAGTAGCCCATGGAATCTTATATTCTCAGGAGGTGATACATGATGAAGTGTGGAAGGTTCTCTGATCTATGCTGATAGCTATGCAGAAGCCATTATCCACATGTTAGCCTTTCTGGTGGCATAGTACCTTGGGATCATCCACATTTTTGTGAGTAGCACCTATTTGTGCTTTGCAAATCAACCTAGTAAACTCATTTGTACGATGGGGTTGTCCTTCTGTATATATTTCTTTCTTATTGGTTAATGAATAAAACACTGGCCAATAGAGGCAAGAAGATAGGTGGGACTAGGAGATGAGTAGAATTCTGGGAAAGGTAGGCAGAGAGAGACCTCGAGAGATGCCATGTAGTCAAGGAAGGAGTAACAGGTCTGGATCCTTCTCTGGTAAGATAAGACCATGTGAAAATACTTAGATTAATAGAAATGGGTTAATAATTAAGAGAGAGCTAGCCAATAAGAAGCCCTAGCCATCAGTCAACAGTTTCATAATTAATATAGTGTCTCTGTGTGTTCATTTAGGGATGAAGCAGCTGGACCTGACAGGATATCCAATTATTATCCAATTGTTTTCATTGAAACAAGTTTATTATTTCAGGAAACGGATCCAGGAAAATTAAGTTATTGTTCTTCATAGGAACTTCCCAACCAGATCTTTTTCAGTAGATAATTCATAGCCTTAGACTTTTTAAAAAACTTGTCATCTTCAAATCCTTGTGTTGTCCCTTCTACCACCCTGGAATAGTATATCCCAGACTTAACTAAGCACCACACAGAAATGTCAACCTTAAACCAATTTCTCTTGCCTGAACACACTCAAAACTGCAGAGCACTGGTTCTCAATGTGTGGGTCACGACCTTTTTGGGGATCTATATCGGATATCCTACATATCAGATATTTACATTACAATTCATATCAGTAGCAAAATTACAGTATGAATCAGCAAGAAAATAATTTTATGATCGGGGGTCACCACACAGTATGGAACTGCATTAGGAAGGGTGAGAGCCATTATTCTGGAGTTTGTGTTTTCCTCTAACATGACAGGCAATACCATCAGCTCTGTCTTGTCTAGGAGACACATTGGGGAAATTTAGGTGACCCCCGGCATTTGATAATAGTGTCTAACATGACTACATAATTCTGCTATCTTCTTTCTTTTTCTTTTTGTCCTTTACTATTCACCTTTTCTAGTCTCCTTTTAGACTGCTCAGTAATCGTTCTCAGCAAGCCTTAATTACTGACTCAGCAAGACTTAATTACAAATGTTATGCAGGAAAAAAATTTAACTAAATGTTACTTAAATCTCAGGAGGATGGGCTACAAAGGTTAAAACCTGAGACTACCGTGAAGTGCTTCGGCAACTTTGAAAGTTAAGGGCAGTGTGAGAATTTTTGAAGTGGCATCTACATGTTTTGATTTCATCTGTGAGATTTCTCTAGGCAGCATTGCCACTGGACCTGAATGCTTTATGATAATATAATTGAATATACTTTCACATCTAGAAAAAGATTAGGTCAATCCAATAAAGAATTGATTGGTCTTCGAAGAAAGAAAGCATGGCAGGTTTTGGCAGATGGAATGAGAGGGAACCTTTGCCAAGGCCCCTGGCAATGCCCATATTGTGAGTGTAATGCCAAGAACTCTGGCCTCTGGAATCACTATGGTCTGGCCCCTCTGACAAGTCTGCCCCCAGTGTGACAACACTGTGTCATCTGTGTTGGACTAGTGCCCTAGACACCCAACACACTGCTCTCCCTTTATTTAAAGTCTGTGCCCTCCACCCATCCTTCCAGTTATAAATCACCTTTGCTCTCTGTCACAGAGACACACGAAGCTACGTTTATGCAAATATCCAAGGCCCCACGACAAATGTGCTCTTTTAAATGCATTACAGACAGGAAGTACTACTCTTAAAATTTCTGGTGGAATATATGAAATGTAAAACTTAGTATCTTAACTTTTAAGCGTGCGCATTAACTGCATCCACATTGTTGTGTGATCATTCTCCATATTCCTTTACTCCTTCTACTTTGCAAAATGTCAACTGCTTCCATTAAAATGTTCCCAGTCTGTGCTGGTCCTTGTTAACCACCATCTATATTATGGAAAATGTCATAATTTCCTTATCAATTTCTCTCTCTCTCCCCTCATCTCTTCCTCCCCCCCTCTCTGTGTATAGTGGTGCATATGTGCCATTTCATGTATGTGGAGGCTCAAGGACAGCCATGGGTGTCGGTCCTTACCTTCTACCTTGTTTGAGACCGTACCACTTGTTCATTGTTGTGTACATCATACTAGTTGCCCCATGAGCTTTTAGGGGCATTCTACTGCCACTGTCAGTCACTGTCTCCTGTCCCTCCATGGGAGTACTAGGCTTATGGGTGCACACTACTGTGCCCAGCTTCACACAGAGTTGGCGAATCTGAAGTTATGTCCTCATGCTTGTACACCAGACACTTTACTTATTGAACCACTAATTTGGTCCCAGAATTCCCTGTCTTTTAAAGACTACTATCCCATACTATCAATCTCTAATTTGATTCTTCAATACCTTTGTATTTGGATACTTGTTTTCCACATGCTCTGTCGGTTATTGTCATTAATGCTGCTGTGATAGTTGCTGTACAAGTACATGTCTTAAGAACTTGGGTCTTGTGAGTCTACCCATGAAGAATGAATCTGTAGTTTGTGCTCCATGAAATCAGATTGTTGAGCCTTCAAGGTCCAAAACTGGAGCAAATCCATTAGGGTAAGTGAAGCTTTAGGGTGAGTTATTGTTATTGTTATTACATGGAAGGACCCCAGAATGTATAAGACTGGTGTTGGCAAATTAGTTTTTGTAGTAATAATGGTGCTTTGCAGACACAAGAGAAGAAATTTCTCTTTCTACAAGCTATTCAAATGCTGCTGAGATTCATGTTTACCTCTCGCCAAGTAGAATCCTTATGTGGCCTGACACTGTTTCCCTTCCCAAATTGAGTTAATTTGCAAATGTACAGTTGTTAATCTCAATAGAACAGGATGTTATTCAGAAATAATTATTGCCATTAAAATGCATATTTTATTAATGCTGAAGGGCGTCTCTGAAATAGGACCCTTCAAAAGGAAATGAGGGCATTTGCTATTCAGACTTTCAACAGCTCAGATGTAATCTATTTCCTTTTTTATATCTGTGCTTTAGTTTGTCTAGCAAGTAATTCCTCACCCTCAGCCTGCTCTGAGCCCCCATTTAGCCTTTCTATAGTCAATTGGATACTCAGGAGAGAAGCCCCCGTTGGCCATGTAAGTCAATTGTAACTCATGCAGTTAGAGCAGTCCCTAGGACTTCACTTGTACTTACATTCAAAGCCACAAGGTCAACCGGAGGGGGAAGCAGCAGTGACAGAGGTGCACAGGTGTGCTTGATTTTCTTCCCAGTTTCCCAAAAGCTACATTTACAAGTCACTGTATTCACTTCTGGATGGATTTCTCATGTACTCAAAGAATCCAAAGTCTTTCCTCATTTTATTTTCTAAAGCTATGCTGATGAACCATTCTTTTTAAAAGCTCATTTTTATCATATCTATTTGTGTGTGTGTGTGTGTGTGTGTGTGTGTGTGTGTGTGTGTGTGTGTGTGGCTGTGGCTGTGTGCATGGCATGGCACACTCATGAGGTCACAGAACGATTTTCAGGAGTCAGTTATCTCCTCCCACCATGTGAGTTACTGGGATTGAATTCAGGCTATCAAGTTTGGTGGCAAGCACCCTTACTGACTGAATCATCTCCTTGGGTCTGATTTTCAATCGACCAACCTTTACTTTTTCTTCTGAAGTGTACTGATATAAAAATGACCAGTAAACATCGGTTTGGAATGCTTAACTTCTCAGCCAATGGGAAACTCAAAACTAAAACCTCTTTGAAGATTCCATCTTACCTCAGTCAGAACAGCAAATGTCGAGAAAATAATTGACAACAAATGCTGACGAGAATGTAGAAAAGGGCACTTGTTCACTGCTGGCGGGAGTGTAAACTTGCCCTGCCACTATGGAAGAAGTATGGGCATTTCTCAAATCACTAAAAATAGATGCACCACAAAGCTGAGTGATACCACTGGCCATTTATTCAAAAGATCCTTACCACAGCGATGCCACACATCATATTTTACTCATAATAGCTAGGAAATGGAATCAGCCCAAGTATCTACCCACAGATAAATGGATAATTAAAATGTGGTGCATATACACAATGGAGTTTTACTCAACCGTCAAGTAAAGGGAAATCACAGTATCTTCTGGGAAATCAATGGAATTGGAAAGTATTACATTAAGCAAGGAACTCAGACAAATGTTTCATGCTTTTATGTGGACCCTAGAATTTAATTTTTACATATGTGTAGACCCTACACTTTAATCTTTATATATATATATATATGTCCAAGTTAGGTTAATATTGATGTGATAAACACCATGACAGATGCAACATGGGGAGGGAATAGCTTATTTCATTTTACAGGTTAAAGTTTACTATGAAGGAAACTCAGTAGCAACTGAATCAGAGACAATGGAGGAATGCTGTTTACTGGATTGCTCTTCATGGCTTGCTCAGTTTGTCTTTTCATGTAACTCAGGACTACAGCCCACAGTAGGCTGAGCTATCTCACATCAGTCATTAATTTAGAAAATGCCCCAGATTTGCTTGCAGTACATTCTGATAGAGCTAATTCCGCAGTTAAGGTTTCTCCTTCTCAGATTACTCCAGCTTTTGTCAATTGAAAACAAAATCAGCCCAGCATGCGTACATAGGTGTGGGTGTAGCTCATGAAACCAGAGAGATTTATGCAAGATTTATGCATGCATCCATCCATCCACCCACCCACCCACCCATCCATCCAAAAGGGACCATAAATCAAGTTTATCTTCTGTGATTTCTATGTTTGTGCATACAGAAAGAAACCACATAATGACACAAATTTAGGGAGAGGCTTCTAGGGGAATGCAAGATGTATGACAGGAAGAATGATTTGTTTTACTTTGAGGAAGAATGTGCAGAAAGGAAGGATCCACACATTCGGAAGTTGGATTCCTGAGATTAGAACTGCGACTGCTGTTGTTCACTATTATCTGGTTGGCTGGATGACTTGGTGAGTACATGGAAGAAATCTCTGTGGTCCAGAGCACTTAGTTAATTAGCTAAGACGTTGAGATTGGTGGTTTCAATTGTCAGATTGATATACAATCTGGAATCACCCAGTACAAGGGCCTCTGAGAATGTCTGTGAGGGATTACTTAAATTATGTTAATTGATGTGGGAGTACTTGTCCACGGTGGGTGACGTCATTCCTTGGGCTTGGAATCAGGAACTGTGTCAATGTAGAGAAAGCCAGCTGACCACTAGCACACATCTCTTCTCTCAACTTTGGATTAAATGTGACCAGGTGATTCAAGTTTCCAGTGCTTTAATTTCATCACATTGACTAGAGCCTGTAACGGTGAGCTAAATAAACCCTTTCCCTCAAGCTACTTTTGTCAAGGTATTTTATCACAGCACAGGAAATGAAACTAAGGCTGAAATAATATTAGAAAACTATGTCTTTTCTGCCTTTCCCAGAACAATATAGAATAGATCTTCCAATAAATGGGTTTCCTTTTTACTAGAAGATTAAAAGATGGGAAAGCACTCACTGTGGTTCTACCTTCAGTGCTAATATAATTTAAATGAAATCCATTTCAAAACAGTTTATGGATGTTTGTTTCTCCTATATCTCACCCTCAATGAAAAGCTACACCATCTTTTCTGATTTGAGATGCTTTGTTAGATTAACATTCAGTTTTCAGTCTAGACTGGTGTCTGTAGAACTCAACTTGGGAGATAATTCATATTAATTTCATCATCACAGATTTGGATAGTAGAAATAATTACTCATACAATGTGATTTGAAGGGCACTGGCTCATTTCAGGAATTTGTATCATCTAATTCTATTTAGTTCATCTTTTACTGAATGACGTGTACTTTTACTAAGCAAGAGAGACACAGGTACATTCATACACTGCTGTTTGCAGAATCACAGGGTGAGATGTACTGTAGGTCTATTTGCACATAATAATGAAAAATAGCTGTGCCCAGGCTGGCTGTGGCTGGCAGACATGAGGAAATGACAGACCTGTTTAGCTGATCCAAAAAGGACTGATCCAGAAAAGGACTCACAGGGAGCCAAAGTGTGAGGAGGGATGTGGGAAAAGAAGACACCAAAGGCATGGAACAGAATCCATTAACTTCAATACTCCCTCAGTACAGTGGTTCTCAACTTTCTTAATACTGTGAGCTTTAATACAGTTCCTCATGGTGTGGTGGCCCCAAACCATAAAGTCACTTTGTTACTACTGCCTAACTGTAGTTTTGCTATGGTTATTAATTGTAATATAAATATTTGATGTATAGGATATCTGACATGTGACTCCCAAAAAGTTCATGTCCTGTAGGTTGAGAACCACAATCTCAGCACCTCTTTAAAACCCTCATCTACGGCGACTAGCATCATTTCTCTAATCCCATGAGCAAACAGAAGGTCCATGGGCCAGGCACACTCTTTATGATAAAAAAAAATACCACTGTTGGGGGGGAGGGATTTTCTGTGATGTCATTGCTTCAGAATCCCCCATTTGCATGAGATACTTCCAAGATTCTCTATCAATATTTCATTGCATTCATTTTGAAGGTGGATCTCAAATTATGGGAAATTTCAGAACCCACAACACTTCAGTCTTCTTTTTATCGTTTATGTTGTGGTCTACCTATGATCCAATCAAGAGACACAGAGCAATTTGTACAGGAAATAGTTGGTTCAGTAATTTCTTAACTAAAATGGGAAGTAATGGGAATTGTAGAATGAGAGGTAAAGAGAATTTTAAAGGCTACAAAATAGCTGGCACAGGGTACAGGCATTCGGGGGGGGGGAAGGCACCCTCCCATCCCCATCCTTTCCCCCAGAAAGCACAGAACTGTGCTTGATTGGAGAGGGAATGGCTACTGCTCTTTACAGAGTGGAGAGGTCTTAGGGAATGTGAAACTGCTTCAAAGGTCCCTTGGAAGCCGCATATGAGTTGGTGCCAGACCAGTGGAACTTTATAGAAAATGTCTGTTGAGCAAGGAGGTAAGCCATACATGGGTAGTATCATTCCATGCCAGCCAGTGAGCACCCCAGGAGCTGGGTTCCTGGTAACTAGGTGCTATAGAAGAGGCAGCAGATGCAGGTGTGTGATCAGAGGAGTACCATGGAAACAACAGGCACAACTTCCTCCTGCTGGGTCCTTCCTACATCCTCATCCCACAGAGTTCAGATTACATCATTACCCAAGCTGCAAACAAGGAATATAAGATCCAGCTTTGTTATGGCAAAGAATAATAGCTGAACGACAATCCACTGATAACTGGCATATGTAGTTTCTGCATGTAAGTCACATTCAATTCTCCCAAGATACCTTTCTGTTTCAATAACTGCTACCAGCATGAGTCACAGATCATCAGTTTAGGAATTGCTCAGTGTTTGGATTCAGCTGGTAATCTGCCGTGAGAAAAGCCCATATGAGACACTCTCTTTAGACCACAGGAGAAGGTCACCTAGTCTACCAAGGACTAGAGGACTCTAACATCGTGTGATTATTTTGGCTTTCTTGTTGTAATCAGCAATCACCTTTTGTCTTAACAACAGAGATTTCTACTTGGTGTCAGATCTGGAAAACAGAAGATTGCATTAGAAGCGTGCATTAGGAATTTAATGAGAACATTCTAATTCTTTTAGGTTTAGCCTTTAAACTTCCAGATTATGTTATAAACTGTTATTCACCCCCTCACTCCCACACAAGGATTTAGCTATTCACAAGCCTGATGGTTTTGGCCTATATTTTGCATCAGTCTGGTGAACGCTTGAATGTGAAGACAAAAATTTGAAACAAGTTGGATCGCTCTGAAAAATTAATTTAGTTTTTAAGTATGTAGGGTTTTACTTAATCCTAGCTAGGCATATTGAATGCTATTCTTGAGCCTACCACTAGATGACACTGTTGTTTCAATTTCATTGTCTTCCTTGGCATGACCGCTCTTAGGACCACACCACATTATGAGGAAATTACAGAGTTGACCGTTCTTCCAGGGAGAATGCTCCAAAATAAGAAAATGTACAATTTAGCAACACCTTCAGGAGCCACTCAAGTATACCTTTGTAGCAGCTCTAAAAGGGTTCTATCTGTTGCTGTCAAGAGAATATTTCACAATGAATCTGTTTTTGCTGCTGTTTAAAAACTTAACAAATCCCTCTGTTGTCAGGGGAGCTGAAGGAGAACAGACTCTCTCTCTCTCTCTCTCTCTCTCTCTCTATATATATATATATATATATATATATATATATATATATATATATACACTTTTCCAAAACACAAGACCAACAGAAATGTGCATGCATGCATAGTCTCACCCCCTCTTTCTCGTGTCTCTCCCATTCTATCCCTGAAGTCTGTTTCCAATACTGTTGCCTTTAAATAAACAACCCACTAATTTTAACTAGAATAGTCAGTGTGGCAATGGGCTTGGAACTATCAACCGGAGGTGGTAGGCTCACTATTATGAATACATGAAGACAAAGATTGTTCCTGTGTCAGAATCCATCAGAGACCAATGGTTAGCAGGAGGCATGGGGACCCATGATACATCTTCATTTCAGTGTTTACAGGCCCTGTGTTGTGCAGGGCTAGTGCAGGCCGCCACAGTTGCTTTGAGATCATGCTTTCAGTGACCGTGTCACGCACCAAACACAGAATTTCCCTGTCCTGCTCGCTGTCTTCCAGTTCATTCTATCTGCACCATCTTCCTTGGTGTTCTCTGAGCCTTAGAGCCAGTCGTATAAACTTCCCGTTTAGGGATCAGCATTCACTCATCACTTATTCTCCACACCTTGAGCAGCTATGGGTTTCTGCATTCTCTGTTATTCACACCAAAGTGAAGCTTGTCTGATTAAGGCTAGAGTATAAACATCATAGATACTTAGATCATTTGGTGCCATACCAATTTAGCTAAACCAAACTAGTAAATTTGACCTGAAGACCTCCATAGCTATGTTTTTTATGTTTGTTTGTTTGTTTTTTTTTTATGGAGTTTAACAGTACTAGACATTTCCCCCTCCTCTGGATTGGGCCTAAATTTAAACTGAGAGCAATTGCTCACCACACAAAAGTCATATATGATTTGGCATATCTTGACTAGCAGGTTGGGATTGTAGTTTCTAGGGTCCACAGCTGTGTTAGATCATGACGCCTTATGTGCCGTAGAAGCCTGCACAGTACCTTCTGCCACTAAGAAAAGCTATCTCTCTGGGAGGAAGTTTAAACTCTAAAAATACTAGAGAAAAAAATAGGGAATACATTAAAGCTACAGGCATGAGGCTTCCTGAATATGACTTCACAGATATAGGAAGTTTCTGAATAGTGCAGGAAACTATCAGGTGTGTGGAAAGGCAGCCTACAGAATGGGAGAACATCTCTGCCTACTCTACATCCAACAGAGGATTGCTATCTAAAGTATACAAAGAACTAAAAAACTTACACACCAACAGACAAGCAACCCAACTGAAAAATGGGTTTGGGAACTGAATTGTGTTCTCAAAACAATATTAAAAGCTAATAAACACTCCAAATGTGCCTAAGGCCATTAGCCACCAGAGAAGTGCAAATTAAAATGACTGCCAGTAGCCAACTCATTCTAGTCAAAATGGCTGTTATAAAACCATTATCAAGTGATAGTAGGTGCTGGCAAGGCTGTGAGCAAAGGAGAGTCCCATTTCCCAATGTGGAAATCAGTGTGGAGGCTCCTCATGAAGCTAGAAACAGAACCACTGTATAACTCAGCTATACTATTTCTGGGCTCTGTATCCTGTTACAGAGATGTTCAAGATCATCACTGCTCTACTTAAAGTAGACAGGACAAGAAAACAGCTTAGATGCTTGTGGTGAAATGAAAATGGCCACTATAGGGAGTGTTTGAGCAGGTGTGGCCTAATTGGAGGAAGTTTGTCATTGTGGGGTGGGCTTTGAGGTCTCTTATGCTCAAGCTATGCCCATTGTGAAGTACCGTTCACTTCCTGTTGCTTTCACATCAAGAGGTAGAGCCTCAGCTCCTTCTCCATCACCATTTCTGCCTGCATGCTGTCATGTCCTGCCATGATGATAATGGACTAAACCTCTGAAAGTGTAAGCCAGCCCCAACTACATGTTTTTCACTTCTTATTTCAACTGGGATCATCATAATTTCTGTGCCCAGCATGCCATTGTCCTGTATATTTTCTATACACCCAGTCCCAGGATGTGCATAATTATTGTTGTGCAAACCAGGTCACAAGCCTCATAACCATCTGCAAAGGCAACTGTCTTTTCCTTTGTAGAATTTTGTGCATATAAAGACACTATTTATGAGCATTTTCTAATATCTGGTCTCTGCTTAGATTTAGAATAAATTAAGCTGTGGCTGAGGTCCATTTTGTTTACTTACCAAATTCTAGCACAAAGTAGTATCTCAGAAGTTCTTTTTCAGATAACTATTCATTTTGCATTTTTTTTTCCTGGAGGCAATTGTTAATAGCCAAACACTCAAGGGTCAGGAGCTAGACAGGCACATTGCTCATGTGGAGATCTGCTTTTTAAAAAAGATGGGCCAGTTACACATATGCATTTGGTGTAGTAAGCAGGGATAGGGCTGTAAGACTATGTGTACCAAGGGTCATCAACACCATAGGCAGGATTTCCAAGAGGAAAATGATACAGTCAGATGGTTAAAATTCACCAGGAATGATGAATAAGGCATCAGACAAAAACTGTTTATGTTGATAGTTATGGTAGTAATCCTGACACTGGCTCTTCTCTTCCTTGGTGATTTGATTTCCAACTGTGAATTTAAGGTTATTATTATTATTATTTACAAGGCTTTAGAAGTCTTTCTTACAATGCTTGTTAGTTTCAGATGTAGGCTTTCCACAACCTAGAAACCTTTGGGGGAAGAGTACCATTGAAGAGTTACCTAGATGAGGTTGGCTTAGGGGCATCTGTGTGTGTGGGGGCTGTTTTGATTATTAATTGCCCACTGTGGGCAGCACTGTTTTCAATGCAGGAGTACAGTAGAAAGGAGAAGGGAGCTAGCTGAAGGCAGGCAGGCAGGCGGGTGGGCGGGTGGGCCAGCAGCATTCATCTTTGTCTTCTCTTAACTGTGGATATGGGGGCTTCAGTTTCTGTCTTGGATCCCCCCCTCACAAATGAATTGTAAACTGGAATTGTAAGCCAAATAAAACATTTCCCTCCACCAATTATTATTATTATTATTATTATTTTTTACTATGATATCTTAGAACAGCAACAGAAATGAAACACACACTAGTGAAGATGATGCCAGAAATGGAGTCATAGCAGCATCTAATATTTGAGTGCATACTTGTTGTCTACAGGGCATTGGGCCTTTTAAGCTAAGGTCAGATCTTAGCAAGCACAACACTTGCCTTAAAGGGCTCCTTGTTAATTGCTGCTGCGTGCATTCTGAGTGTCATATTTAATGTCACGGGACACCTGCTCATTTTTGTGTATCTGAGGATGTACTACTGAGTGACTATATTGCAAGTAGAACTGCTGAATGTTAAGACACTTGGAAAGGAACAGTAGTGCTGTTGTCAACTCTTTAAAGACAAGGCTCCCAAAGTAAAGCAGCTTGGAGAGGCTAAATAATTTGCTTTGAATCATACTAATGGGAAATGTCTCTCAAACCCATTTATTTAACTTGAAGGCTGTTCTTACCCTGTGGGTGCTCAAACTTTGTATACATCGGGATCAATAGGAGGACCTGTTAACATTCAGGTGCCTGAGATCCACCCCCATCCAATTCCTCAAAATGAAAGAGCAGAAAGGGCTTTTATCTGATGTCCTTCTTAGCGGGTTTCAATGCACAGCCCTTTTGAGATGAGTCCACTTGGTTACACTTCCACTGTTCTCTGAGAAATCACAAGGATGCTGGCTTCTGCTCCCTCCCCAGGTGATTCGACTTGCTTGGGAAATAGGATATTTAAGCTCTTCCCAAGCAAGTCTAGTATATAGCTTGAAAACTGAGAACTACACTGAACTTAGATGTTGTCTCTTTTTTGTAGTCTTTAAATTTTGTTGTTATTGTGCATGTGTGTAATGTGTGTATGTGTGAGTGCATGTGGAGGCCAGAGGACAACTTAGATGTCAGTTCCCTTCCACATTTATATGGATTCTAGGAACTGAACTTGGATCCTTAGGCTTTTAGGACTGTAACTTCTTTACCAGATAAGCCACCTCACAAGCCCAATGTAGGCATCATCTCTTCAGCTTGACTGCTCATGTCTTCAAACTTTTGAAAGTGAATCTATTACAGGAAATAGCTTGAAGCCAGAAAGACTCAAAAGCATTTTGTTTTTTGCTTCTTGCCTTGTCGCCATCACTGTCTTCTTCTTCTCCTCCTCCGTCTCCTCCTTCTCCTTCTCCTTCTCCTTCTCCTCCTTCTCCTTCTCCTCCTTCTGCTTCTCCTCCTTTTTGAGAAGCAGCAGACTTTTCCTAGAAAAGGCTGTGAATATATAATTTTGGGTTTGTTTTGTTGCACCATTTATGAACTCTTTGTAACCTTGAATGAATCTCCTAAAGTGTTCTGAGCCTGTTCCCTTGTGTGTAAAAGAGAATAATGCTGAGATGACATCCTTGACCAGCACAAAGCATTGCTGTGGAAATTAAATAAGACCATGTCTCTTTAAGGCATTATGAACTCTTGAGTAATAATCAAATGTGAGGGATTATTTTCTTCCCCCATTCAAAAGAGACATCTCATCAAGGAACAATCCTAGCTGGCAGTAAGTGAATCTACTTTACATTTTCCTACATTCCATAATGCCTAGCTCATATTCAGGTAATGATGTCCAATATATTTCATTGGATCCTTCCCCCTTTTCTACTTTTTATTTTTTGCCAGTCATAAACAGAGACAAAATCATTTTTATATCACCAGTATGCTTTTCTGAAAGCAGCAAATTACAAGCAGAACTAATATGTTGAAAACGCTCATCGCCAGCTTATGGTGGCCTGGAATGACATATACCATCTAAAAGACCATTGCAGAGGAAAAAAAAACATCATTCGCAGTTTAATTTAAATAATGGCCGCATCTCTGCAAGGATGACAGACTGTGACAGGTTATAGGTTTTAGATGGCGATGACTCCTGCACTTTGTAAAAACAGATCAGCCGCGGGTGGACCTACAGTGATTGCCCTACACATCTGAGACTTTTTAAAAAGGGAAATTGGGTGGCAGCTGCCATTATGCTCAGGTTAAATCTGATGAGTGAATAGATCCATCAAGTGACTTGGTTGTGCATGTCAAATGCCAGATCCATAAATCCTGTTTTCCTCCTTAAACTTTATGTGCTTCCCTGGAGAACAGGTGGACAGCGGGGAGGAGCTGAAGGATGATTTCATACTGAGGACAGAAATGGGAGGGCTGAGAACCATTTTCTCTATCCTCATCCTCCCTGCCTTGTTAACCCCAGAGAGGGGGCAGATGACACAGACACGGAAAGTCACAGAATGTATTGAAGAAGCAATTGCCTGTCTTTGTCTTTTCAAAGTAGTTCTTCCCAGACCTTTGCTTCCCTAAATGACACAGAGCCCTTTGTTCTTGTTTCAGGACAGGATTTCATTTGTAGTCCGGATCTATCCTAAACTTAAGATCTTTCTGGCTCAGCCTCCTGAGGGTTGAGATTTCTGATGTGTATGGGGCACCGTGCATGCATTAACAGGGCTATTTCCCCTAAGCAAAATCTACAAGCCAGTGAGGGGACCTAGGATGCACATTTTGCCCAGCCACCACTTTGCATGAGTAATGAGGCTCTGAGAGCAAAACTAGAGTTGGAATAATAACTACTTTTGTAGACTACTATAAAAGATTGGCAACTTTTCTTCATTCCATAGCACCAGGAGGCATGTTGAGTCTGTATTTTCTGAATTATTAAAAACAATATTTTGAGTTATTCACTATTGATTTTTTTAAGTCCCAAATCAATGGCATCATCAGTGTTCATCTGACTTGATCATTTGACATTGGTGAGCGTACTACATCCTCTTTTCATTTGGTGCTTTTCTGGCCTGTGGTCAATGCATAAAAGACAAATAGAGGTAGAACTGTGGTTAGAGAAATGAGAAGAGCAAGTTTTTCTCTGTGATATTAATCTGGCTCCAATAAAATCTTGCTTACTTCTTGATAATGGCGCTTATCATGTTTTGTTGGAAGTTATTATCTTCTATTATCCTATGAAACCCTTGAGAGCTAGGCAGGCACTACTCCACCTAATAAACACAGTGCTGGTACATTATAGATATTTGATAAATGTTTACTTAATAAGTGGATCAATATCTTCATCAACATATAGAAACCTAAGCAGAAAGCTAGCCATTTATAAGAACTCATATTCTGCATGGATTTTTCGGTTTAAAACATACAGGTTCCTGTGTGTATGTTTGCAAACATAATCGCATCCTTTTCCTTTTCCTCCAGTTTTCTGAGAACTCAGTGCTTGGTTTTAGGGGTGTTTTTACCCAGTTCTTGAGGTCTTTTGTTACCACATTTCTTCAAGGATCCAGAGGTGTATTATTTATTATTGAAAGGATTGTTGAGAATATGATCAGTTTAATGTTGCTCCTTCATTATTAACTTTCTCCTTCTAAATTCCACAGGAAGTGTTAGTGGTAATTCTTTATGGACAATAATAGAGGAAGTTCTTTTCTTTATTGGTTTTCCCAGTAAGCACATGCTATTTGGATGATAAAATATTAAATGTTGGTAAAAATCAAACATCTGGTCTAAAAAATAAACCACATATGCACACCTAGAATTTATTTTTGACAACACAGCATGGCATTGTCTATAGGTTTTAGTCTTCTATTGTTTTCATTCCACTCATAAGAATGTTGGTATCTATTTCTATAATAGTTGTGGACATCACTTGTTTATAGTATTAAATGCAGATGCTAGTGAAATCATGCACATGGTTAAAGATATTTATTCTGCTGTTTTTGCTATAGTACTTTGGATACACACAGACTTACATTATACTTACCTTCTGCTTTGGAACTCATTGTTGCTATTATCTATAAAGAATATGAACGATGTAGTAACTTAAGGAGACTGGAAATGTTACTTACACTTCCTAAGATGGACACCTCATCTATTGGCATCTGAAGGTGTAGTAAAAAAAAAAAATGAAGCTCAACTGAGGTAGATAACCACCACAGTATACACTCAATAGAACCAATCACTTATAGGAAAGGTATGGTCGTTTCTCCCCCCAGCAGTAAGGAAGCAAGAAGTTTTGCCATGGACACTAGCTGTGTGTCCACCAGTTCAATTGTAACATTACTTGGAGGCAATCTAGGTTAGGGGGTACAGTGGCCTCCCCTTGCGATGCTAAACGCAAGGGTTGGATGTCTTTCATGTGCTTCTGTCTGGGGGGATATTTCCACACTAAATTTCCTTGAGCTGCTCGTAGGACTCAGGGTGACACACGCACTTGTTTATTGGAAATGTATTATAAGGGCTCCAGATGAAGAAATGTGCAGGGCTGTGTGTGAAGGGGCATAGAACTTCCTTGCTGTCCTCTACCTGTCTTAGAAGCCTCTACATGCTCAGCTGTCTCAGAACCCTATGCTTTAGTGGAGAGTTCATTGTCTATAAAATGGGAGTACACTGGGTGGTGAGACCTAGCAAGGCCCTTTTGTTTAGACTCCTGGTCCTGCCTGCCTACCATTTGTTACTCTGCACACAGGCCAAAATAGTCTCTCAGTCTTAATACCTACCATCAGACAAGGTAGGTCAGAGAATTTCTTTATGGTCAACTTCTAACTCAGAGAGAGATTGACATTCTTAAGATCCACCTTGCAGAAGTTCCATGACATTCCTTGAGGATGAAGTTAAAAGGTCCAAAGTTATGAATAAAAACAAAAAACATATATGCTGTCACAGTGCATTTTCACAAAGCCCGGCAAAACATTGCAGATATTATTTTTTAAAGTGCAACTTTTAATCTCCAAACATATCACAAAACCAAAATTATTTAAAACATTAAATATAGCAACATCTGACTCCAAAGAGGGACCAGAGGAAAACTTAAGACACTCATTGTTCGAGCTACCTTTCATTGACTCTCCTGTTATATCTGCAAACTGACCTCCAGTCACTTGAGAAAGACAGCACATCCAGGGTACACTGGATTAGTTAGGTGAAATATGGAGTCAATACAATGCGTACAGTGTGATGAGAGCAGAACGTTTGTTCCTCTCACTTCCTGCAACTGGAGTTATGGCAGGGAGGCTGGGATAGCTCATCCTCCTGCACAGCTGGGAGGATGCAGGAAATGACTCACGAGGAAGACAGTTCCAAATTGGAAGCCAGTGGCTCTTGCAGATTTCATAATAAAAACTGATTTTTTTGTACTTTCCATGTGCTTATTCTGCAAATGTGCAGTGAATTTTTGTGTGCAAGGTTTAATATTCTAATTTTGCTCTGGTTTATGGGCGAAGCCGATTTGCCCAAGTTAAAGGGAAGTAGCTAAGGCTCCCCCCACCACCGCAGGGGGTGGAAATGAGTGTTCAGTCAGGGGAACTTCATTACCCTCAACAGGCTATTTGGGGTCAAAAGTTAGTGAGTTCAGTGGGCAGGGGATCCTTTATGTTGTGCCATATCCATTATATTATTTCATGATTCAATGAGTCCGAATTAGGATTGTTTTGGTTGGGAAGCACCATGGTGATTTATCGAGTCCAGTGACTCTAAATTAGCAGGGAACTGAGGTGGAGGAAGGGATGGGCAAGGAGAAAAGCCCATAGAACTCTTCTTGGGAGCGTTCTCAAAGGTGGTAAAACAAACTTCCTCTTTCAGATAGCGCACATCCTTCTGGAATCATGACAGGAAACATCTCCCATCCCCAGGTACGGCTGTATTTACGGAAACTACATAGGCCAGGAAACTAATAACATTCTGACTGAGCATTATGAATGAATGAATGAATGAGAGGGAGAGACAGACAGACAAGAGACATAGGGGGAGACAGAGAAACACAGAGGGAGACACACACACATATAGACATATAGAGAGACAGACACACAGAGAAAGACACAAAGGACACACAGAGGCAGACAGAGAAATGGACATACACACACCGAGAAACAGAGAGAGTCATACAGACAGAGATTCCCACCAACCTCTCAAATCTCTACATCTCAGTTCATTTCTCTTGTAAATCATTTGAGGATGATAAGTGTAAGTTTGCCTCTCTCACAATCTGTTTCTCTTCTTCAGAACAGACAGATACAATCCAAATGCTGAAGTAACCATGTGTAGCTGAAGTAACCATGTGTTGCTTAGGGAAGGTGTTGGGTCAAGTTGTAAGGTATTCAGACAGCAGCAAGTACCAGCTGAATTTTAAACAGGAGAGAGCTGTTTAGTGGCATTCTTGGCACCAAGTATAAATCCTCCACGAGGAGGGACCACTCAGTCCCTGCATCTTTCCATAATTGTCCTGTTTAGATTTTCATGAAAATGTTAAAAATTTAAGCCATGAATATATGAAATTATATTATTGGGCAATATCTCTCTGTTGGTTTTGTTTTACATGTAATAACTGCATGAAATATGTATCAGTATGGATGGTTTATAGTGAGCGTTGCTATTAACTCCAGCTTTCTTGATTCAGTTGTGGCCATACTTAGCTAGCATGCCCGACTGCATTCCCAGCTTCTGCCATGGACCAGCCTCTTTTTTCCTTCTGTCTTTGTTTAGTTTCTTCTCTCAGTTATTGTAGTTTATCCTGGGCTGCCTGCTCATGGCAAATGGGGGAAAGTTGATATTTGCTGTTGTACTTGGTCAAGATATAATAGCTGCATGTGAATTCTTGTTTGCATATGTTGGTGTCTTCATGAATCCCCATATAAGGCAGAGCCCTGGATCACTGTATAATATTGGGGACATGCTTTTTGAATCTCTTTACTTGAAGAGCTTAATAATATCCGTGTACTTTAGCTTTCCGCTCTTTCTGTCAGACTGTCAAGCTCAATGTTGAGAAATGAATGTGATCACTTCATGTGAGAAAAAACCATTCCTTACTTATGGTCTCAGTAGAAAATGAGTACTTTATTGATAGAAACAAAACAAGAAGCAAGTATTCACTATGGCTTCCATCTAAACATACCGTCTAATTAATATAGGCTACAGAACTACCTTTACTCATCCTTTGCTGCCCAGTGACATGCATATTCATGTTTCTCACTGTGTCAACTTGATACAAGCTGGAGTTACCTGAAAGGAGGGAAACTTGAGAGCATGCCTCCATAGGATCAAGTTGTAAGGCGTTTTCTTAATTAGTGATTGATGTAGGAGGGCCCAGCTCGTGGTGGGTGGTTCTGTTCCTGGGCTGGTGGTCCTGAGTTCTATAAGAAAGTAGTCTAAGCCAGCTATGGGGTGCAAGCTAGTAAAAAGTCCCCTCCATGGCTTCCGCAACAGCTCCTGC
This sequence comes from Phodopus roborovskii, assembly GCF_943737965.1. Taxonomy (NCBI): domain Eukaryota; kingdom Metazoa; phylum Chordata; class Mammalia; order Rodentia; family Cricetidae; genus Phodopus; species Phodopus roborovskii. The sequence continues at coordinate 17,816,610 of NW_026126511.1, forward strand.
CTCCAGGTTCCTGCTCCATTTGAGTTTCTGTCCTGACTTCCTTCAGGGTTAAGCAGCACTTTGGGAGTGTAAGCTGAAATAAACCCTTTCAACCCCAACTTGATTTTTCGTCATGGTGTTTCATTGTAGAAATAAAAGCGTAGACACTCACACTAAAGCGCTGCCACCCCAGTGTCCCCTCCCTCCCCTCCTGTGTTGAGAATTAAACCCAGTACTGTCTGTGTGCTGAGTATCCGCTCTACCACTTAGTCACATTCTCAACTCACATACATTCTTTAAAATTTTCTAGTAGCCACACGAAAAACACAAAAATAAATATTGAACTAATTGTAACTATATATATTACTAATATGTTAACATTTAACATTTAATTACAAAAGCACTATTTATTCCCATCTTTGAGATCTTCTATCACTTGTATTTACAGCTCATATTAATTTATGTTATAAATGTAGAAGTTTCATTGGCAAGACTCTCTTTGTATTAAAAGTGTCATTCTTTACTCAATATAAAATTAATATATATCAAAACACATATTCAACCCATTCATTATGAAGAAAATGGATATGTGTGTGCATGTATGTGTTCACATGCACACACAAACATACACATGTCGAGGTGGTTCATATATGGAAATCTGGCTCTCATCTTATAGGGAAACAAATATAGTATTAAGCGCAAGTTGTCTATATGAAGAAGTCAAGGGCATCTCTATTTGTAAATTCATATGCATAGACAGGAATCATTTACATACATCTTTAACAAGTTCATCTGATGTTCTAAACACTTCAGGCAGTAGAAAGGCAATCCCCAACTATTAAGGTGGGAAAAATAAAAAAAAAAACAAAACACAAAACAAACAAACAAACAACAAATAGTTGGCATACTGAGGCAAGTTGGAGAAAACTCCTTGAGTTTTATAGTACTTAGGAATTCAAATCTACATGGGACCTCATAAGAAATGCTGAGCAGATGACACTAGTTAATGTTACTTGCATGCCTGTAAACCCCTGGTTATTGTAAAGCATGACTTCTTTTTTTCATGCATTTTCCTCCCACAAACAAATGAGTTATATTCAAAAGTTAAAGACACTTCAAAAGCAGATTATGTAAGATTTCAATCAAAAAAATCGTTGCACTGCTGATAGATATGTTCTAAAAAGATATTAATAGATGCCCTTCTTATGCAATTAAATACATGGTATGATAAACCTTGTAACAAAAAGGAGCTAGGTTAACAGATATAAAGAGAGGCCTGCGTCCAATTGAATATTGTGAGGATACTTTCCTGATAGAGGGACTATTTGCTAAAGTTGCTTTACTATTGCTTTGGTAAGACACCAAGACCAAAGCAAGTTGCAGAGAAAGTGTTTACTTGAGCTCACATTTCCAAAGGATTGGAGTTCATGACCAGCATGATAGGGAACATGTTCTCTCTTTTTTTTTTTTGATATTAGCAGTTATTAACACTGCCTGGAGTGATGTCTCTTTGTGTGTATATGTATTTGTGTGTATATACATGTATTTATGTACATACATTTCCCTTTTAAGACACAGAGCTGTGATGTACATAGAATAGTTGTTGCCAGCCTCATTTCCTTCTAGATTTAGTTCTCTTCTCTTTTTGGCACATGGCTAGGGTGGAGTACCTGATGTCTCTTGGTTGTGATGGAATATTAGGGTTTACTTGGGATGGTGGCAAATGGTGGATGACTCCCAAAGGAGTCAGAATTGGGCAGAAAGGAGAATTCCAGGTAGTGGGAAGAGTTTCCAGATGAGGAGACAGAATGGGCCTGAGCCTTATGATTTCTTCCCATAAACTGTGAGTGTATTCACTGCTTACATAGAAAACTCTAGACAAGGGGTCTGAGTCAGTACCATGTTGGATTCCCAGCTATCAGTCTGGGGGCCCGTTAGCTCCTCCTTGTTCAGGTCATCTGTCTCTATGTGTTTCTGCAACCTGGTCTTGTCCTCTCTCTCTGCATCTGGATTCTAGTTCAACTCAGTGTTTAGTTGTGGGTGTTTGCTTCTGCTTCCATCAGGTTCTAGATGAGGGCTCCATGATAGTGGATAAGTTAGTTGGTGATCTCATTATCAGGGAAGGACATTTATGGTAGCCTTTCTACTGTTGCTCAAATTGTTAGTTGGAGTCAGTCTTGTAGGTCTCTAGACCTTTCTTTAGGTTCAGTTTTCTCTTCAAACCTATGATTGCTCCCTCTTTTATGTTCTCTCTCTCTCTCCCCCCTCTCTCTCATATTCTATTCTTTCCCTGACTCAATCTTCCCAGTCCCACATGCTTTCCTCTCCTCGCCTTCTCTTTCTCCCCTCACTGCCCCCTCACTCCCCATGTGCTCTGGAGAACTTGTCCCTTCCCCCTTCTGTGAGGGACTTTATATGAATCTCTTAGAATCCACCTTGTATCCTAGTTCCTCTGGTGGTGTGAATTATAGGCTGGTAATCCTTTGCTCTAGGTCTAAAATCCATATATGAGCAAGTACATATACCATGTTCCTCTTTTTGTGACTGGGTTACCTCATTCAGGATGGTTTCTTCAAGTTCCATCCACTTGCCTGCGAATTTCAAGATTCCATCATTTTTTTCCGCAGAGCAGTACTCCATTGTGTAGATGTGCCACATCTTCATTATCCATTCTTCAGCTGAGGGGCATCTAGGTTCCTTCCAGGTTTAGTTAGAAGGCCTGAGCAGTCTAAGGGACTTCAGACAGTGCAACCAGGATGTATCCCTGGTGCACAAAAGGACTTTGGGAGCACATCCCCCATGGAGGGATACTCTCTTAATCTAGAGATAGGAGAGAAGTCCTAGTCCCTACTTCAAATGACAGATTTAGATGATCCCTCCTGGATGGCATCACCCTACATGTGGAGTGGGGGGGGCGATGGGAGGGGAGGGTGGTTGGTGTGCATGTGAGGGGGGGAGAGAGAGAAAGAGGGAGTGAGGGAGAGAGAGGGAACTGGGATCTATATATAAAATAAAAATAAAATAATAAAATAAAAAATAAAATATGCACCATCAAAAAAAAAAAAAAAAAAAAAAAAAAAAAAAAAAAAGAAAGAAAGAAAGAAAGAAAGAAAAAGAAAGAAAGAAAGAATGAAAAAGAAAACAAGCAATCTTGGGGACAATGAAGACTTGGGGTTGACAGGGCCTCTCTTGTAGCTTCTCTCAAAGTTTTTAATCAGTGACTAGGGTAGATTTGGTTTTAACACTGAACACTTCCCTGTAGGGAGATCAGAAGCACCAGGTAGATTAGTCTGTTCTTGCTGCTGTAACAAGCGGGTGACTCATGAATGGCTGGAATATTCCCCACTGTACTTGAGGCCATAAGGTCCAAGATCAAGGTGCCGGTATTAAATGTCTGGTGAGAGCCCATTTCCCAGTTTACAAATGACAACTTCCTTTTGTTTCTTCACAAGGTGGAAGGGACCACACATTCTGGTAGGCTCTCTTATGAGGATACCCTTCTCATTGCACCCAAGAATTATGTCAACTGTCACATTACCCACCTCCTAACATGCCAGCCCAAACACTGAGGGTATGAGTGCATCCTTCTGAAGGCAATGCATTCCACTTGCTTCTTCCTTTGGGGAGAGAATCCATGTGTTCCAGATACCGCAAGGAAACATCCAAGTGGAACTCAAATCCTCGTTCCTCACGCAGAAGTCTTTTTCAACTTCTGCTGAGAGAATAATCGAGAGTCTTCCGGCACCTCACTGTTATTATGGGATGGGAGAAGGAGAAATCAGGCATGCATCCATTATATTATTTTTCTTGTCATTTTAAATTACTAGTTGGCAGTGCTGAAATGCCTACATGGCTGAACATTGACTCAAGTAAATGCCATGTCTGATGCTAGCAGACAATAGATTTCCATAAGCCTAAAACAATTTAAAAAGCTCTCTTTCCTTCATCCTCTTTCTTGAGGAGGAAGAAGAGGCTTTTTCTCTTTTCAACATAGAAAAAAATGATAAGCTTCCCGAATATTGCACATGTAAAATATATTTAAAATTCCCGTCTACATTTAGCATTTTGGCACTTGTTTTCTCTATTTTTTTCCTCTTGACATAATTTCAATCACCATGTTAGCTTTTTCTGTTCCACCCCATGCACTACTGATGACTATTTTTATCTCCTTTGGTTATTTGACTTCCCCATTTATCTTGTCTAGAAGGCAACTCAGTGTTTGAAGAGGCACGTCTTCCTTTCCCATCATTTCTTTTTCTGGCTATCAAGACCTTTAATTTCCCACTCTACATGTGAATTTAGAGTGAGCTGGTGGGCAAAAGCCGAGATGATTCAATTTTAGCTTTTCTGAAGCTTTTCCACAAGGCCAACATTATTCCGATTAAATAAGTCCCCACATTTTTCTTACATGTTTTACTAAAGTTTAATGTTAGAGTTCTTTCCATCTGTAAAACACTTTCATTGAGATGCTACGGTGGGCAGAAGACTAGGACTGCAGAGAGACAAGTTACATGAGATCATAAAATGTCCACATCTGAAACCAAATCCACCCTCACTCTAATAGTTTATCCCAAACCCAAAATGATTTTTTTTTAGATAATATTCTTTTATTTAAATTTGCAACAAGCTTGTTTTACATGCCAATTCCAGTTCCCTCACCCTTCCATTCTCCCATGTTCCCCCCATCCCATCCCCTTTCTGCTCCCCAGGGAGTGTGAGGCCTTCCATGGGGAGTCTTCAAAGTCTGTCCTATCATTTGGAGCAGGGACTAGGCCCTTCCCCATGTGTCTAGGCTGAGAGAGTATCCCTCTATGTGGAATGGGCTCCCAAAGTCCATTTGTTCCAACTGAGACCCCCTGAATGTGGGTGTTAGTTAGGAGGACTGGGCAGTCTATGGGGCCTCTGGTAGTGGATCAGTATTTATCCAAAATGATTCTTTTAATCAGAAACTTGCTACTAATTTAAGAAAAAAAGTTTTGCCTAATTTCAGTAACTTATTTCTTCCTATGTGAATACATTGTGACTATTAGTTTTCAAATTTCTTTTCTGTTCTCACTCTTGCTCCTAGATTTATTTGCCCACTGTATCTAATCATTCTGATGCTCTCTTATTACTGTTCTCTCTTGCCCTTATGTTTAATGCATTATGAACTTCAAATTAGTTTTCCAACTGTAGTAGTTTGGTTACACAATTTTCTTCCTTTAGGTATCTCTACTCACTAAATGCGTAACTAATTTCTTTAAATGCATTTCCTAAAATACACTGTTAATTACCATGACATATGATAATTTTTTATGACAACATAGTTTTCAAAGATTTGATGACACATGGGAGTAAAATGTAAAACAACCAAAGAAGCTTCTATTTGCAACTAAAAGAGACAGTTACCTAAAACCACAACCAGGCATAATGTAGGTGTCAGTCGTGGGGAGTCTAGCATCAATGGATACATTCACAACACAACGACAGCTCAGAAAGCACTCTGGAGGAACACTGGGTAAGGAACCAGGGGACCAGGAAGGCAGCTGTGAGACTTTATCTCATGAAATGACAGGAAAGATAAACCCATGAGACCTTAGGAATTTGGTTGCCTAAACAAGACCTGAACAATACTATCAATAGGCATGGCAACAAGGTGGGGAGGCAAAAATCTCATGTATCCTCACTCCTAGACAAAAAACTGCAGGCAACTAATGACTATAGAGAAAGGGAGAACTAGTCTGTCCTAGGGATGAGCCTCCTAACTGGTTATCCAGCATGAAGTGGTCAGTTCTGGAAAGCATATACACATACCACACTAAACATATGCAACAGGTCACACACACACACACACAAAATCATATACACACACACATACATATAATCAAAATATATATATAAAATCAAAATATATATACACATATATATCAACATATATACATATAATCAAAAGATACATTATATATTTAAATATATGTATATATTACATACACATATATCTAAAGAAAAAGAGGACATCCATTTGAGAGGTATTGAGAGGGGATGGGAAGGGTTGGAGGGAGGAAGGAAAAAATTAGTCAGTGATATAATTATATTTTAATTAAAATATACAAAAGGAACAAATAAGATAAATGAGTTGTAGATGCTTCTGAGAGTATCCATAGGAGACGTCTGCTGGGTACTATGGTGTCCGTGGGAAATTCATTTCACTGCCTGTTTTTATTCTATACAGTTGACCTTGTGGATATGGTTCTACAGATTGTCAGTTTGGAGACTGTTGGTCTGTGGCACAAACTCTAAGTTCCTTGGAATGGTCTTTAAGGCCTTCTACAATCTGACCACCCTGTGCTTTATAATGTTGGGAGTTCTGAGGCTTGTGACAATTGCATGTTCCATTCTGGAGAACTCTGCCAAGGACTCTGGGAAGGAATAGTAGTAAGTATATGATGAAGTCACTGAGCCATGGAACAAGTTCTGAACTCTTTGTTTCTGGTCTACATCGAAAACAAATTACACATTTCTTTGTGTTTAAACCTTTGCTACTCCAAGAGGTAGTTGGGAAATCAGCAGCGTTGGCATCACCAGGGAGCTTGTTAGAAATATTGAAACTCATGCCCTGTTCCAGAACTACTAGACTAGACCTATGCTTTAGTAAGATCCCCTAGTTAACGTAAATGGCTACAGTTTGAGAACAGGGTTGAAGTTAACAGCTCTCAAACTTGGGTGAGCACAGTCTCCGCTGGAGTGCTTACTTTATAACAGACTGGTCCAACTCCTGAGAATTTAACTCAGTATGTCCAGGGGTAGATCCTGGTGCTGTGTGTTCTAAATAGTCCTAAGCTGTTGCTAGCCTGGAACCACCTTTTGAGAATGAGTGGCTGGCTTGTCATTGGGTCCCCCCTCCCTCCCTCCTTCCCTTCCTACTTCCCCCCTCCCTCCCTCATTCCCTCCCACCTCTCCCTTTCTCCCTTTCTCCTTCCCTCCCTCCCTCCTTCTTCTCCCTCTCCCTCCCTTTTTCCCTCTCTCCTTCCCTCCCTCCTCCCCTCCCTCCAACTCTTTTCTTGCTGGCTGTTTGGTAACTAAAGAAGCAGTGGTGATCTTGTATTATTTACCTTGCAACTCTCCAGTTAAACATGACAAGAGCTTGGGAAACTGCTTAGTGGGTGAAGCTGTTTCTATGCAGGAATGAGAAACAGAGTTTGAGTTCCTAGCCCCTCCATAAAAGCTGGGGTGGCAATTCTGGGATAACCTGTTGTTGACAAAAGGATTATTGACTGGACAGTTGAGACATTCTAGTTCAGTGAGAGATGCTGCCTAAGAAGGTAAAGTGGACAGTGACACAGGAAAACATCCAGTGTTAATTTATGGCCTCCCTATGTGCATACATAGGCACACAGCCATGCACACACCAAGGAAAAGATTGTTCAGATTGTTGTGGTGTAAATGCCCTTTCCTTAGCTACTCTGAGCTATCAAGACCGATCACTTGATGCTGAGCTGTTAAGAGCTATGCTTTTAGTGACTCTCCACTGAAGAATACTGGAGCCCATTCAGCCCTTACAGTGAAGAGATGAATCTGAGGACCAGTGGGTGCAGGGGCTGCAGCAGAGTCTAGAATGTTCTTCAGAATAGCTCTCTGGGTGAATTGATGAATCAGTAACTGCTAAGATCAGGAAATAGGAAGAGATTTTTTTTACATGATTTTGGTAAAGAGGAATTTTGAGTACTTCATAAAATTATATTTAGCAATGGGTTGTTAATTTTTTTTGCCAGTCTTGTGATTATCTAGATAGTTTAGTGGATTTTTACAAGTGTGCAATATGTCAAAATAGAAAAAAATAGGATTTAATATGCAGGATTGGGAAATAAAACAATGTAATGGCTAACTACATTTAAAGTTTATAGTTATAAAAGATAATTTGTGCAGTATGCTTATGCCTATGCATTCAATATATATCTATTGATTCAATATATATCTATATAGAATTCAAATTTTACTAGAAGAATTATTCTTTCTCTGCTAGTGAAGCCAAGTACCTAGCTGCGTTTAAACTGAACTGAACACTAGGGTATCCTCTGTATTCAATGGCCCTGGGTACACTGTGTTTCCACAGGTGTAGCTCTCATGTGGCCTGGAATAGGGGAAGGAAGGGAGAAAGAAAGAAAAGAGAGAGAGAAAGGAAGAAAGCCATTTACGCACAAGTTTAGGCTGCTCTGTCCATGTAAGTGGGTCTGATGTTTATGGCCCCTGGCCTCAAATTTCCCATCACATCTAGAGCTTCTCTGAATTCTCCTTCTCAGGTCATAGCTGATGATGCTTTCACTGGCAGCCAACCGAGGTTGTAGGAAACATCCCACGCATGTTTGCAACATTAGGCAATCATTCCACTCATGATTCCAGTGTTACATCCCATGATTCCTTTACTCCAGAAGTGGCCTGCTTTAAATCAGACTTGTGGTCTCAATCCTAAATCCCTCTGAACAAGGGCCAGCTGGCCTTCTCTCTCCCAAGTGAGGTACAGACCATGTTTGTGCACATTTCCCACACCTGGGACTTGCCCATCAGGAATAGTCTTGTCACAGCCAGGTCTTCTGAAAGCCTCTGGGGAGACAAACAGGAATCTGGAGTCCAGATGGCCCCTGCCTTCTGGACTCTGCGGGCTGGAAGGACAGCCCCAGTTATTGGGAAGCTAATTGTGTCCATGTGTGAGTTAGAAATCAGAATCTAAGTGACAGGGATGCTGTGCATTCAATGGCGTATTTGAATGATCCTGTGAGGAGAATAGAACTACATTTTAGGTAGAGGGACATTTCTGAAGGTCTGAAATCTCTGGTCACGTTCGTTACCTTTGTGAAGCCTGTGTCAGTTGCGTTGTATGTACCCTTGTGGCATGGCATACCTGATCGTTTTGTGTTACAGCTGAGAAGTACGCTATCATCTCCCTTTCTTCCTGCCTGAGGCTTGCTACTGAGTTTATTTCCCTAACCTTTGCTACGGGTGTTACCACTCCCCCAACTGTCCTTCCAGACTGCCTTCCCCCTTGGCTTTCCCTGCATGGGGATACAAGTCTCCCCACATGGGGATCCGAACTCCAGTCCCAGTGCTTGAGCAGCAGGTGCTTCCTCAACCAAGCCATCTCTCCAGCCACCATTTCTGCCATATTTATTTATTTATTTGAGCGCCCACTGTATCCATTACATTCTTTCAGTTCTTGAGCGACTCACCAATTTGTCTTTCCTTTGGATCGCTATTGCCTCAGTCTCCCCTCTCAATGGAAGGATCTCATTATGTCTCCCCAGGTCCAAATGAACCACCTCTGCTGGGGCACGGATAGAAGAATGAAGTAGTTGATACTGCATTTGTACGTTCATGTTTGGTGTAAGTTTTTGCCTTTGCTGAAGCATCTTTTGCCTTCTTTCTTGCCTAGTGTCCTGGTTAGCTTTCACTGTCGATTTGACATTGCTCACAGTCATCTGAGAGGGATTGCCTCCATCAGATTGGACTATGGGCATGTCTCTGGGGAATTAATTGTCTTGGTGGTTAATTACTATGGGAGTGACCAGACCACTGTGGGTGGCATCATTCCCTGTGCATGTTGTTCTGGACTGTATTTAAAACAAAACAAAACACAAAAACTAGAAAAGCAAGAGCCTGCAAGTGAGCCAGCTAGCAAACAGCTAGCAGGTCTGTTGGTTGGAATAGTAAGCAGATCTGCCTTCAAATTCCTGCCTTGTATTCTCGTCTTGAATTCCCTCAATGATGGATCGTAACCTGAAAGACGATATAAACTCTCTCCTTCCCTATTTTTTTTTTATCACAGCACTAGAAAAACAAACTGGAATAAGTAGTATAGCCACTAAGGTGGTACCAGCATGGAGAGTCAGAATCCAACTTCCCCACATTTAGAATGCAGCCATATCTCACTTTGTGACTTTGGATGAAAACAATAAACTTTGCCATGTTTTGCTTTATTCGTAGATTAGGAAGATGATGTGTCATCACAGATTCATTGTAAGAATTGGATGACAATCTTGAATGAGGATGTGCTGGGTTGTTCATTCTGAGCCTGTCTGTGTCACAGCTACCATAAGTCAAAAGCTCAATAGGGCTCTGGTTGTTTTCTTATGACTTGATGATACCCTGAAAGACCCAAGCTTATGTCCATATTTGCATGCTGGAATGGGCCAGGTTCTAGGGTAGAAGTTTGGGGCATTAACACATCTCTAGAATAGTACCAAGAAGGGAAAGTAGTAGGACCAGGAGATGCTGAGACCACATACACACCAGAGATGAGTTATTTCACTACAGTTCCTGTTCTGGAAGTCACATCAGTCTGTCAATACTAGTATCATGTATTGATGAATTTGATCATTGAAGCTTTTCTCACGTTTAGCTATTCTACATTCAAGGTACTTGGGAATTTAAGGTGTACAAAGAATCAGCAGTCTTAAAGCAGGAAAGTCATTTATAACCAAGAGTTCAAAGTGAGATTTTTTAAAAAAAAGCCAGAGGAACCCAAACCAGAGCAATGGCGCATCAGTGTGTAGCAATCCATTCAGGGAGGTATCGTCGGTCGTCATGCAGGAACTAAGCTCAGAGACCCACAATGAGTACAAGATAAGCCTCTGCCTAGGAGTGCCTGGAGCTGCTGGAGGTGACCCAACTGGGGTGACAGGAAATGAACAAAGGGCAGAACAGCAAAGGTCTGGTGGGTTGTGCTCTCCGGTGAAGAGGCACTGCGGCCTGGAAACTCAACCTGTTTCTTGTGCTCAACTGAATGGGGAGGAAGATTAGCTCTTCTAGGCAGGGAGGTCTTTGTAGAGGAGCCATCTCAGGCTATATTCATCTCAGAGGAGCAACTGGGACAAGGGAAGGCCTTGCCATTCCTCTGAGCGATCTGCACAAGACCTTCTAATTTCCACGGTTCTGAGACATTGGTGTCCTTTACCTGTCCATGCTCATCCATACAAAGGTACAATTGCCCTTCACGCATGAGGAATGCAGATACATCCTGGAATTACCAGTCTTGCCTTGGATTCATAGTTGAAGTCCATGTGTGGCCAGGGCAATGTGGAAGACGGAAGGACAATGGACAATGGGGCTACAGGTCAACACTTCTATCATCTTGGAATCTTTTTTTTTTTTTTTTTTTTTTGGTGAGAACTAAAGCAGGCAATTGTTCTGGGAAAAACCTCACAGAAGGTGGTATGTTATATTTTTATTCCAATTTGGTAGTGAAGAAATTGTTTCTAATTAGGGTGTTGGGGTGAGTTCTGGCTTTATAATGTGCTAATCCTTTGGAACAGGTATTCCCATGGGTCTTTGAATTTGGTGGAGAATCCAGGAGCCACAGAGTGGTAGAGGGTACTCACCCTCCTCAGAAATCAAGAGGGCAGCAAGGGGAGCGAGCCATCAAATGACCCGTTATGCTGCGGGCAGGGGGAGCCAGCATGGGAAGCCACCCTTTCTTGTGTAGTGGGATGGAGGTGTGGACAGTTTCGGGAGACTGAGTCTCCAGGTCACACTGCCTTTGTGTCACCTTCTGAGCTTCCAGGTACCCAGCAACCTTCCTCAGAAGAGCTGAGGGCAGAGAGAGGTCCCCAGCATGAGCCCTACCAAATACATACTTTCTTAGGCCACTCCATATTCCCCCTCAAAGGAACAAAATCCCTGCCACCCAGCTATTTTCTAAGAATGTTTATAGTGTCGTCCCTTTGTTTTCTTCTTAAGCTTAACTGGGGGAGGAGAGCTGGGGGTGGTGGTGGTAAGAAGCTTATGCAATTTGTCATTTCTTTTTGGAGTAGGGCTATAAAAGATGCAGGCTTGCTCCCAGGAGCAGCGTTGGAGAGTTAAGGTGCTTCTTGTTCTCTTTGCCAGTAGATGGCGCTCCGTCTCCGTTCAGCCATGCACCAAGCCCGGTCCTGCGCTGGCAGGGTCTGAGGTCCAAAAGGATGTCACCCGAGCAGGCAAGAGGCAAATATCAAACCTAGCATTCCATGCATTTTTGAGAAAGCAAGCCTTTCTTTTTAGGTTCACTCCGAAGTCCCTGGAGATGTGCTTGGGAACTCCCTCTGCCACTGAACTCATCACGGTGGCCTTTTATTCACTTACAAAATGCTTCCCCAGGATCCCAGCTCAATTACCTTTTGTCTCCCTTCTGTTCTAATACTCTGGTAGGATGCATGAAAAACAAAGCAAGGTTAGACATTTGCTCTCTCTCCCACAATGGTTTGCTTTTCTTGTTTTCAGAACCAAATGGAATAAGTGGTCTTACTGTCCCAATGCATGTGCAGGCATATGTGTGTGTACACACGGATGCGAGTACTGTCATCTATAGTCTATATTTACTTGTCTGAAGGGAATGTATAAATAAACACAAGTAAGCAAAAATCTCTTTCCTTTGGGTAAGATGTTTGAGCAGATTTTCAATAGTCTGCCATAAATGTGTGTTTATTTGCCATTCCAGAGGTCTGATATCTGAAAACCTATCAAGGATGATGGTTAATCAATTCCACAACTAGGTACCGACTAGGATGATGGAGAAAGCCTTTTATTCGCTGTTGGGGAGGATGCAAAGATAAGTCCTTCATGTCAAAGAACTCACCACCCAGTGCTATAAAAACAGCTGTGGGCCGGTAGAGCTAAGCAGCGCGGACATGGATTTGAATGTGTGTATCTAGGCTGCAGCTGTGTGCTGGCATATTATATTCTTCCGAGACTGAGATCCTCTGTAGCCATTCAGAGCATGGTATCTAGCAACGAATATAGGGTAGTTTGGTTGCCTCAAAGACTCGCCATGCTTGATTTGAGCTGTACTGTGCTATACTAATAAAGATGTGAAGTAATTCCCCGAAAGGACAAAATTTATCTTAGGTCGTCAGGATAATCAGCCTTTCCAAAGCACCTCTACATGTATTATCTAGGGAAGAACATGGTGCAAATATTGTACATTCTCCTTACCTTCAACAATGCATAAGCAAGAGATGAACACACAGATATTGAAGACTTTAGCATGGCCAGAACCCAGATGTCAATTTCCTCGTTTTTACCGTGGCTATATATTCTTTCCCTTTAGAGTGTATTTAGTGTATTTGGAGGGAAAGGACAAAGAATGTAGTCTCTCTCTCTCTCTCTCTCTCTCTCTCTCTCTCTCTCTCTCTCTCTGTGAGTGTGTGTGAGAGAGAGAGAGAAAGAGAGAGAGAGGAGAAGTCTTTCTAGAGGTCTTGGTCTGTTGCAATAGCCTTGCCAATCCTTCAATTACTGTTTTTCTTTCATGAGAAATTGTTACTAGAATGCACTCACCCTTTTAGGGAGCTGTGAATGTGGTTATAATTGCTTGTTTCTGAGATAATTGGCCCTGACTGCAGAGTCCTGGAAAAGTTACTTGAACAAATGGAACAAGGACACCAGCTTGGGCTGCATTCAGACTTTGGCTCTGTCGGCTGCAATGCTGTAGAGGGACCTCAGTGGATGGCAAGAAGCACAGCTGGCAAGTCTGACAGACAAGGGTATTTCAGACGTGAGGACCACTTGGGCTTTGCTGTTTCTGTAAAGAAGGAGAGCGCTTGGGATAAATGAACTGCTTTTGCTTTGGGTGGGTTCAGATCCAGTAGCTGATAATGAGTATATTGTTCAGCTGATCCTGTTTCTCCCCCTTCTTCTCGGGAGGGAGGATGTGTGGATGCAGGTTTGAGTTCATCTGAATCCCATCAGTTCTGCCGGAGTGAGGGAGGGGGAGAGAACAGTAAAAGGTTGATTGATTTCAGGCATTTAATCAATGCGAAATTTTCTAACATCTGTAATATTGGTGCTGCTGATAGCCTTTGATGTCATTGATCAAAGAGCTGTGCTAATTCATTACAAGCTGACATGAAATGATCATGTTTTTAGCTCCTGGGGAGTAGCGAAAATACATGTCTTAAAAGTTTAAGCTTTTGAGGGCAGCATACTGTTAGTGTTTTCCCATCTCTAAACTTTTGGCTCATTTCATTTTCTTACATGGAAAGAGATTGTAGAGAACTTCCGACGATGCCTGTTTATTGACACAATAACCAAGTACTGGTAATCAAGAAGGTGAAAGAGTCAGTCATCATTCACAGGGGAGAATAGAAACCATGCAGCAGTAAGGTGAGTTATCTAATGAGCAACACCGGATTTAGAGAGACACTGAGTAGCCATTCAGGTTTGATTGGCCAAACAATTCAGCTGATCTCTTTCCTGTTTTTGCTACCTTCCCAACATCCCTGTGTCATGTTAAAAGAGTTGCAGGATAATGTAGCTTTCATGTGAAACATAGTCAGGTTTAGAAAGCATCTTACTGTGTGGCCAGTTTCAAGTAGGTACCACAGAGAGAGAACCAGGAAGTTTCTTTGCCACTTGCTAGATTCCAAGGCAGAAAGCATTCCTGGCTGCTCCCGAACAATGAGCAGTGCGATTTATTTTGTTAAGTGGTTTTTCAGTGACTAAGAGCTCAAGCATGCACTTGCAAGCTACCACTTAATTTTTTAAAAAGTTACAGCAAAACCAGGCCAATATTGCGTAAACTTTCCCAGTCCTTTTAAGCCACGAAAGCACAATTATAATGTTCTTGTACATCAACCTCGATGACTCTGCAGCTGAGAAAGAGCAAAGCAGAGCTCTGTGTCCCAGCATGGAGGGGCTGCACAGAGGTGTGAGGTTAAGCAGAGAAAGAAAAGCAATAGGTTGAAACTCATATTTAGTAAATGATTGAAATCACATACTCTATGTTTGGTTACTTTTGTGGAGAACAATAGTAGTATGTAAAAGCTAAAAACACGAACTCATTTCACTTTACTTTCTATAGTGTTTGAATCATTTTTTGTTGTTGAAATATGTGAATGTATTATTCATGTAATAAGGCAGTTTTGGAAGAGTACGCATCTCATCACTCGAGCTCAGACACCAATTTTGTCTTCTGTTTTGGGTTGTGAACATACAAAATCTTCTTTTGGTTTTATCATTTATTACAGCACAGATAGATGAAGAGTTAAGCCATCTTGTTCATTTTAAATGCCTGGATTCTTGCAATCAAAGTAATCAAAACCCGCTTTCACCTTAGCCCTGTGCTCCCATTCATCACATGGGTCCCGCTTTGCTGGGAGGTAAGGTTGTTTCACACATAGGAAAGTATTGGGTTGCAAGGGGCCAGCATCATGTTGCTGGAGAGAAATCCTGCATGGTCCTGGCCTGAGCTTTTTTTCTCATATGCAGAAGCCTTCTTTCACACCCATCAGCCCTCCAATGAGCAGGGTCCTGGCACACAGAGAGAACACCAGAAATGGAAAAAAGTTCAGCGTCACACTTGTCTGAAGGGACAGGAACCAGGGTCCAAAGGATCCCGCCTGACTGTCTTCCTGGTACCATTTGTGCTGTCAGAAGCTTGCGGTTGTCCTTTTGATGTCTCATTTTACTCTTATGTCTATTTCCAAACCACAGTTGTAGACTGGAGAAGTCCTATGCTGGTCTGGGAAGACTGGGCTCTTGTGCACAAGTTAGATTCTTTTCTCTCTCCCTCTCTGCCTCCCGCCCTTTCTCCTTCCTCCTTTCCATCCTTCCTTCCTCTGTCTGTTCTTTCCTCCTCTGTGATTCTTTGTTCCCTACTGGTGTCTCACCGTCTTGAAGTAAGCCCTCTGGACATACTCACATAGACCCTTGCTGGGGTCTATCATAGTTCTGCACAAGGAATGACAGTACTTTCATTTCCTAGGCTGAAAAAGCTGATTTCTTTGTCATATCTAATTGAATGTTTTGTTTGCTTGTTTTCTTTCCTCCTCTCCCCCACCCCAAAATCATCCTTAGAGTTGGGGGAATGCCAGACAGTAGTTGGGTTCAGCCACAAGTCAGAAATGGGGAGGAATTTGGGGAGGAGCTGGAGGGAGTCACCCCTTCACAAAGCCCTCCCCTTGTGGCAAAAGAGCTTGGTTATTTTCCCATGTATAGGTTCCTATGAGATGCTAAAGAGAATAACAATGAGAAAATGTTTTAGAGGGTGTACGCGCTATCAGGGTCTGGGAACAGGCGTAAACCACGACGAATAACCAAGTCATTCTCTCTCATATAGGTCAGGATTCAGACCTTTAGTAAAGTGCTTATAAAATTCTCTATTTCACACCTAAAAAGGACTTTAAACTTTGCAGAGAGTGTATATGAACGTTATACGGTTCAGGAAGTTGTGACTGTAAAATACAGTGTGGAAAGTTAAAGGATCAGAGCTACTTAACTCATAGAAAACACTCTCTTCAGTCTAGATCTTCACTCTCTCTCAAAGACTTCTCCCTTTTCCCACGGCCAGTGGCCAGCCACCCCTCAAGTGGCTATGTGGAAGAGACCAAGGTGGTGCTGCTGGGCCTAGGAATGTTCCACTCAGAGCCTGCCTTAGACCTACAACTAAGGTTTTGTTTCTGAAATTTTCCCTCATGTATATCCACATTGAGGTCCTCTCGATGTTTCCATTCAAGTGCAGAAACGGATGGAGTGCTCTCTCACTTTCTGGTTGCAGGTAGTGGCTGAGCTGTCTGTGTTTTGCCATGTCACTAGAGTCAAGAGCCACTCTCAGAGAAGGAGCTGGAGGAAGTTAGGCTCAAGTGAGAAGCTGCCAGCAAACAGGACACAATAGAATGCCATAGTGAGAATTAGAAGATGCTCTTTCTGGGTACAAAACTTGAGAGGAAAAGCAATACACTAAGTCTCTGTCTCTGTCCCTCTGTCTCTGTTTCAATCTGTCTGTGTCTCTACCACCTCCCCTGTGTGTCTGTCTGTCTGTCTCTCTCTCCCCTTCTGTGTCTCAGCTGAAGCACCCCAATCCCAGGGCACGCATGCTGAGTGTCATGTGGTTGGCTTTTAGAGACCCATTTGCTCCTTGACCAGGACCCTTTGAAACTCAACCATACACAGGAGCCCTGAGCCTGAGAACGAGTTTGCAGAGCTTCTGTCTTCATTATAATGCGCAGAAACCAAGACCTCCTAGGTCAGCAAGGGACTGGGATGAAGGATGCAGGAGCAGGCTGGTGAGGGGTAGAGCCACCTTTAACAGCCATGCAGGGATCAGGCAGGATGGACTTCTCAGAGGGGGTGCACTGATGGCTGGGACCCAGTAAGGATGAGTTTAAGGAGCATTCCGGGTAGCTTTCCTGTGCTCCTCATTCTCATCCTACTCTGTGCTTTAGAATTTGCTTTATTAGAGATATGTTTTCTCATACAAAGCAGTTAATTTTTGGCCAGTGCAATTAGCTGGCTTTATTTATTCCACAATTTGTTCTTGTATTTAGAATAGACAGTTCCTAGATTTTTCTGTAACCAAATTCCTTTCAGTTTCACCTGCTACATCAATAACCAATGATCACCTCTGCATTGACTCATGCTGACTAAACAATGCCCACTCCCCCCCCCCCCCATCCCCACATCCCTGCCTCCAAGTCCCTCCTATTCTGGTCTTCACCTGGGCTCCTGAATCATGAAATTACCTGAACATCTGAATGCACACTCTTCTACAAAATGTTGACCACTGGCCACGCTAGACTCTGAGAGGCTTTTTGGAAAACTAGTTAAGCAGATTGGGCCATCTAAAAGGATAGCATGGGTGTTCTCAGTGTTTGATCTCACTCCAGGCCATGTCTGTCTTGTAATGACACCCACCCCTGCCACAGATTTCTCAAGCTCTTTGCTCACACACAAAACTCCTATGAAAATATTTAAATTCTGGATTTAAGCTTCCCAGAATTAAAAACAATGAAAGTACATTTCTCTCTGGATGCTTAAATAAATAACACACCTTGGATTGGTTTATTTTTCTGTTTATGAAAAATTATATCTTCTTTTAAAACAACAAATGGTGAGAGTTTCCTATTTGTCTAGGGATCTGGGTTTATTTTTAGTGCTCCTCTACTTGGAAAAGTTGTGGCTATATACCACAACTGGCTTTCATAGAAAGTAAGTTCAAAAAAACATTTTAATCTTTTCACTTACGCTTGGGTAGTATTTTGCCACGTACACAGTATTTTTATGTTCATTATCTTATTGATTGTTGCTAAGACATTTTAAACAGCCTTGCAAATAGTATTTAAAAATCATTAGGGCCATTAATATTCTATTTAGTCTGCAAAAATTGGAAATAGCTGATGCATCCATATCACAGAACCAAGAGGGTATAAAATGTTTTCAGTAGTGTTCTGTTCACTTACTTAAACACAGATGTCAGATTGCAGTGAAAAAATAGAGGAGAGAAGGTAAAAGGAGAAGAGTTGGCCACTCTAGTTAGTTTTAGAAATACTGACTCCAAAATTATGCTTTTCCTGATTTTTAAAAAATTCTGATCATGCTGTTTCCAAGGGCAGTGTGTATCCTACATCCTCAAAGATTATGAGCCTTACACCATCACATTCTTCAATGGTTGCCAGCAAGTCAGGCCACAAATAAAAATACTTTGTTGTGAATTTACCTCTAATTTTTTGAGAGGGAATATTATTTTTTTTACAGGTGCTTTCCAGTTAAAGTTTCTATGATTTTAAAATTGGTTTATAATTCTGGTTTCTGGAGGAGGAGCTAAGACATATTTTTAAAAGATCAATTTGTGAAATTTAAAACTTGTTTTCATACCCACCTTTGATGTTTCGATATAAACTGTTAAGTCTGAAGCAGTTGTGTCTAGATTTCCATTGAATTTATATATATTTTTTGTTCTTTTTGTCAGTGTAGAATTGCTAATCAATAAATCAGTTTCAAGTTATACTGATTTTGACGTAGGCATACATGTGTAAAATGGTCACCACACTCAGAATAATGACTTCTATCCTTCTATTACTCTCCTGTGCCATTTCTCCCCTTTCTCAGCCAATCGTCCACGTCTTTTGCATCACTACAATCTCATAAGAGGAGAAACGTTGGCCTCCATCTCTCACCCCCTGTATTCTTTTCTTTAGACTGTGGCCCACGTAAACCAGTTCAGACCCAGGTATACGGTATACTATCTTCCTGGTTAAACTCCTTCAGTTTCCAGCCAATTACCAGTATGTTTTCTGTCATTCCAAACTACCTGAACAAAATTAGAAGGTGTCTTTGCTATAGCTGTATTCTTCCACTCAGAATAAAGATTCTGGGGATTGTTGTGTTATTTTCACCTGTATCAATGTTATTCTTTTGAAAACGTATTTTGGGTGTGACGTATGTCTTTGAAATATGTGGCTACTGAATGTTAATGTATCACATGGATAGTTCACATTTTCTTTATCTTTTGCACAATCAGTTGTTTCTAGTATTTTCATTACTAATAAAACTACCATGAAAAATGATGAAGAAATAGAATTACTGGGTAGTGGGTCAGATGCAACTTTATGCTGATTCTTTGTTTTCTGAATTTTAAAAATGCAACCTGTGACACAACCTCAATGTATTACATATCATCAGAGAAAAATCCAAAGTTTTCTTAAACGTATAATATTACTGATTCCTCTGCCAAGAAAGAGCTATAGTGGAAACAAATGAACAATTAGATGCGTCACCTGTTTGCATGTAGCTTATAATATGGGTAAGAGTGAGACGTTAATTAAACAACTCTTCCAATAATACATAATTATCTATTGACATATGTGCTCTGAAGAAAATTGATGCGATTAAAAAATATAGTATAGAAGATGGATTTCCGAACCCAAAGTCAGGGAAGGCTTTCCAGGTCAAGTGGTGGCAAAGGATGAATGGGATAAAGTAACTGGAGGCTGGATGGTAACAGACGATGGGAGAGCATTTCAGGAAGAGGGGAAATCCCGTGCAGAGTGAGAAGTGAGAAGATGGGAGGCGCGTCTGAGGACGAAAGAGCCCAGGTGGCTGGAAGACAAGAGGAATGGGCACCAGGTAGGTCACATAGGGCCATCAGGCTCTAGTCACGATGGGACCTTAGCTTTAAGAGAACGTGAAAGGAGTTTATCCAGGAAGACAGCATAACTGATCTGAACTGGTTTCTGCCACACCAAGGAGAAAATTATTCAGGGGTGAAAGACGGATGTGAAGTATTTCTTCTGTTCCTGGTGATGTCAGAGTAGTGTCAGATGGTATGTGTAAGGTGTATGGAATGAAACTGATGGGCGCATGGCTGGGTAAGGTTTCTGATTGGTGAGGCAGTGGTATGTGCTGAAAGCCACTTCTAGAGCAGGACTGGGTTTGTGGGGGGGGGGGATGCCAAGTTTTACGATGAGGGCATGGAAAAGTTGGACCGAAGGTACATTTGCATCACTGTGGTGGATATGGCATGTGACATTTACCTTCAGGTGGTCTGGGCTCAGGATCTCTATAATACTAGGAGATAATGAAAACGATAGCCTTGCTTTTCAGGATCCAAGAGCTTCTCTTCTAACCATCGGATTTTTATTTATAAATTAAATAATGGATCGTCTTTCACCGATCTCCTAAAAGTGAGTTATAAACGCGAGATTTAAAACACTCCTATTAGAAAGTAGGAAACCCTTAATGGTAGCACCTTAAGGTAGTTTTGACTTTTGCCTCAGCTCAAACCCTGGTTCAGAGTTCAGGTACGGATCTCGGAGAACAGATGCTTTGGCACATGAAGGCAAAGTACTCCTTTGCTCTCACCCTGGCTCAAGATAATTACTAGCAGAAGGGGCCACGTGAAACCTTTGTGGGTGGGTGGGGTGGGAGGCAGTTCTGTGGCTTACATAAGACTTGGTGTCAGAGCTCTGTGTTTATTCTCCGGGTCCACTTTGCTGTTTCCACGCTCCCCTGGATCATCGAAGGAACAGCCTTGCCGTCTTTCCCACCTCGATCCTGCCGTAAAGTTGAGATTCTGAATTCATGGTGTTACGGTCACTTTCACGGCAACAGATTGCAGCATCATAAACCAGTATGGTGATGACGTCACTCCAGGAGGGAGGAGAAGGAGAAAGCAGTCTATGCTGAAGTATTTTTTTTTTTTTAGATGCAACTTGCTTTGGTGACAAGGAAGAATTCAGGCTATTTTGCTGATGTAAAAAATGTCTGCTAAGCAGACCTGTAAACCTGCAAACATTTCTACCCACCACGGCCAAAAGCAGGCATTTTCTCTTTGAAAGACATTGTGCAACCTTTTGCTGTTTGTGAAGAAAGGATAGTTATCCACTGAAACTAGGATAGACACTGGATGCATTAAGTGGATTTTAGAGTAAAAATGTTCATTACTTGTTGTTTGGCCAATAATGCCTTACAAGTGACTGAAGGTATATTTCTTAAACTTATGTGGTCTTAAAATTGCAGTGTACGTGAAATTTGTAGTTTTGGTAGTATACTTCTGATTTCTTTTAAAATTAGTTTTGGTTCAGTGAAGAAATGTCCCTGTTGACTTGTCTGTCAATCACGTCACAGGGCACTCCAGTTTTGAATCCACTGTGGTCTCGGTTCTAGAGACAGAACATCTCGCCTCTCTCTGCACTATAGAGAGAATCCTACAGTGTTTGTGCAGCACTGTTCTATTGTTCATGATGTGGCACTTAAGTTTTTGTTCAGCTTTAGAATTTTTCTTTTCTGTTGAGATGTGTATTTCAAGCCCAACGGTGTGCTGTGACATAATGGCCTCTTTATGTGTACTGTGGCCCAACAGTTAAGCGGTCAATATTTAGCGGTATTGAACACATTTTATGAGTTCAGCCTTGCATCTGTCCCTGGTGAGCTCTCTGTTTACTGAGGCATAGAGTCTGTCCCTGTAAGTGTATCTTTGCGTGCATGGGCAACGAAAGAAAGGGAAATTTCACTCCGTGGATCGTTGTGCGCACGCGCACTACAGGAAAGGGACATTTCAAGCCTTCTCCACTTTCATCAGCCAAACTGCTAAAGGTCCACCGCCTCACAGTCATTTTCGAAAAATCATCAAAAAGGGGACAATGTGCAACAATTATTGAAAGCCCGTTTCTATAGAAATATCCCTACATTTGACTATTATCTTAATTTATTGTTAGACTATCGGTGTCTGGTGTGCCGCGCACAGGAGAGTTAGCTCATTTACCTCTCATTTGGATGGTGAAAGTTTTGTTGCCAGGATCCTATAGTAGAGTCAGAGATTCAAAGAATATATCTGATGTAGCCAGTTTTGGGCCATAATTTCTGCATAAAGGTAAATAAACATCGTATAAGGTGTTAGGATGGTGAAGCCAGCTGTTTCTTTTGCTCACAAATTCCTTGTGATGTCCATTTGTGTCTTGTGTTTTCAATGTTTATGTTGTGTTTTGGTTTAAATCTCGGTGAACTCTTATTACTGTTTTGGAGGGGTGTTTGTTGCACGGTCTTGCTGTGTTTTCCTGACTGACCTGGAGCTCACTGTGTAGACTAGGCTGGTTGCCGGGTTTCCTCCTACCTCTGCCTCCGGAGTACTGGGATTACAAGCTCGTACCACCATGACTGGGAAAAGGGATCCCTTACCACTGAGAATTGAATTTAGGGCTGTATACATGCTTGAGAAGTAAGTACTCTACTATTGGCTCATAGTCCTAGCTCCTCAACTCTGATTTTTGAGCAGTGTCATATAGCTTAGTTTGGCCCTGAACTTCAGGTTCTCAGCATCAGAGTGCTGGGGTTGCAGGGATCACACACATTTTGTGTGATGCTGGGGATTAAACCCAGGGATTTCTGCATGCTAGCCAAACACTCTACAATGTGAGCTACATCCCCAGTCCAGTGACAGATTCCTTTTTGTTTTTTTTCTCAAAGTTTTGATAAATTCTGTTTCAATTGAAGCTGTGAATTTCTGTTTTGGGGTTGATGAATGTATCTCATCAGCATTTATCACACATTTTAACATATGTTTAAATTTCGAAATTTATTTTTAATATTTTAGTTTGTGGTTCTCAACGTTGACTTCCTTTTACATTTTTAAGTTTTTTAAGTGTTTGTATGCATGTGTGTGGAGGTCAGAGGGCAGCCTGCAGGGGTCTGTTGCTTCTCTCAACCACGTGGGGATTGAACTCAGGTCTTCAGTCACCTTTACCTGCTTGAGCCATGTCACTAGACATAAATGGTCACTGTTTTGAATTCACTATTGTTTTATTACTTTATATTTTTATTGACACTTTCCTGTGTTTCATCATTTCTGTTCATGCTTTTCTCTAGAAAGACATTTTGTTTTCCTAGTTGTGAAGGTATACATTCTATTTTAATTATTTTATTTTATATGCATTAGTGTTTTGCCATGGGTGTCAGGTCCCCTGGAACTGGAGTTACAGACACTTGTGAGCTGCCATGTGGGTGCTGGGAATTGAACCCGGGTCCTCTGGAAGAGCAGCCAGTGCTCTTTGCCACTGAGCCACATCTCTAGCCCATACATTCTATTTTGAATTTACTTTGAGAGTTGCCTTACCTTAAAACTCATTCTTATGTTTAGTTATCCTGTAGTGAGATAGTCCTTCTGTAGCACTGACCATGCCCATTGGGGGGTGGAGTGATGGGCGGAGGTGACCTGAGGAAGGAGGTCGGAGGGGGCCAGGAAGGCGCTCTCTCTTTCTGGCGTGACTCGGACAGGAGAGGATCGGGTTGAATTTCCTGGTGTTCATCTGTCTAGGTTGTAAGTTATTTCTCCCAGAATAAACATCTATTCGGCCTATTTGTTTATCCTGATCCTTATTTACCGCAATATCTGGTGATTTTGTTATATTGTGTTAAATGTTTCCACTTATAATATTTTATACACATTATTTTTTACCATATTCTATGTATGTATACTTTTCCTGTATTCAAGACATTTTGTATATTGATACAATTTGGGATATTTATCTTGCTGCCCTTTATAGTTCTACCTCTTGTCTTGACACTTATACTCTACCTCTATTTTAGGGATTTACATGTAGGTATATGTAAATAGTTATATTGTTTAAGTATTTGTTCCTGCTTTACTCAGGAAAGTTTTAATCAGTCTTTTTAGCTAAGTTCCCGAGTATTACAGATTATCTTCACTCACATTTCCTGTACCTATGAGATTAGTCAGATATAGATGCTTAATCTTCAATCACTTCATAGACATGCAAAACATGACATTTAAATGTTTTAATATTAGTACTCCATTGACATGAGACACTGTTGCTCCTGACAGCACCGTGCACTTTCCCAAAAATATGTTGGACACTGTTGTTGCTCCTGCTGGATTTCAATCTCGCCTCAGCTAATGGCCTGTTGGGCATAGAATTGCCCCCACCTTGACCACTGATTTGGACATGCAGTCCTATGTGCTTACAGGAGACAAATATAAAAGACTGCTTGACCTTGCCAAGTCAAGGTAAGACAGCCATTCTATTTCCCTACTGTTGTTGTGGTCTGTCAAGTTCTCTTGGCCTTAGCCAAATCTGGGTGTACCAACGTCACTGTGAGACCTAGGATGACTGTTCAAATGGCTTGCTGTTTCTGTCCTTGCTGCACCTTTTAAAAGTTGTCCATCCACATTTCCTGTCTACTCTAGTATTGTTAATTTCCTTCTCAGGTCTTGATGAGGTTGAAGATTAAACTATCACAACTATTATTCTCTCTTCCTAGTTAGATATATTAGGTACTAGACTTACGTTTTCCAGCTTAGGACAACTCTATTGTAAACTCCATTATGCCCTCACCCTAGGACTAGATATGTAGGTCATTTTGTTCTCGATTTTCCTTTTCTTAGAGCACACTTGTTATTCACTGTTTTGTATATAGTTTTGTATTAAGCCTAAATCTTTTCTTTAGACTAAAAGAAAAATTATCCCAGATAGCATTGTAAACACTTACCTAAATCTACATTTTATCCTTCATATTAAGATGACTATATTCCCTAATACCGCTTTGGTTTTAATGATTCTCTACATTTATAAGGTTGACATTGTCCTGAATTTTAGTCCTCAGTAAGTTTTAATGTGACTTGAATATTTATTTTCATTAACTCTACTTTCATCCCCAAAATTAAAGTAACAATTACTGTTTCACATTGTTTTTTCATTGCTCAGTTTTTGGAAGTTTCTGGAAATTTTTTTTTCTATATTTGAGTTATTTCTCCATGAACCTTCAGTGTGAATATCTAAGTTTCAAACTGTGTACTTGTATGTCAAGGACTGTTGTTACACTGGTTTGTACATAAAAATCTCTAGGAACAAAACAATATGTTCAAAGGACTTTGCAAAAGGCATTTGTTTTTGGAATTTTGAGACAGGGATTCACTTAGTGGTCTATGAGGACCTTAAACTTGAACTTGCCTTAACACAAAGAGCAGCTAGTGCCACAGCCCTGTGCCACTAGCACAGTTAGATGTATCTTCGTGTCCTTATGTTCAATATACTTCATCTGGATACATCTCTTACTGTTATGCCTGGCATTCTGTGGACACTATCAGCCTGAGGCTAGCTGTCTTTTTTAAATTCTGCAATATTAAACTTCACAACTTCTTAAAATAATCCTTATATTCTTATTTCCCTCTGTGCATTTTTTTTTGTAAATTCTTTTCTCTTGATATTGGAGCTTGTACATCCATATCTCTTACCATTGAGATTAGAAAGAAAGCTCCTGTTTTCATTACCTTCTCAGTTTAGTATTCTAGCTCATACATTTGCAGTCCAACATTTCCCATCTTGTTTATTCAATAACTACCTTAAAATTTCAGCTACTACAGTTTTATATCTACTAGTTTAGTAGGCTCTCTTTCTTTGGACTTTTGGATTTCTTGTTATTAACATCGTATCTTAGCTCCTGGAAGATGTTTAATGACATGAGATTTCCTTTTAGTTCTGAGACATCCACTTCAGAAACAGTGCCTGCTATTGTTTTCACAGTGGTTGCACTGTTCAGATGTCTTACTACTTTGTCTTAGGATCTCATGTCTTTTAGCAGTGCTAGCTTCTATGTTCTGTGTTTTGAGAAAGGATTACAGGATGTGTAGTAGTCTGTATCCATTCTAGTGGGCTTAAGTAGAAAAAAGACAGTCTTAATGGGCTTTGTGTTGCAAAATTAGAATAGTACAGTGTGGGTTTATATAGAGAGACATTCCTTTGTCTCGTGATCTAGAGACTGAAAAACCACGGAGCATGGCTCTGACATTGGTAAAGCCTTTCATTTATGTTGTCCCATGAAAGAAAGCAGGAAGGCAAGGGGGAGGCTGGCTTCACTTTTAGAAGAAGCTGAGCTGATTTACTCACTCCCATGGCGAAAACATTAATCCATTCTCAATGGCAGGACCTTTGTGACCTACTTGTCTCTGTTGCATTGAGGATTAAGTGGACTTTGGAGAACACATTCATACCACAGTAGACAGGTCCTTAGGTTTCATGCAGCTTACCACAATGGCATTTTTTCTTGGGCTAAAACTTCTATGCATTCAGAGAGAAGCCATCTTGGTGAGAGGTAATGTGGGTTCCTGAAGAGGGGAGATTGAGTGGGGAGGGCTGCAGAACAGCCCTCCATATGTTCATTAGCACTCTAGGCACGGAGCTCATTTCCACTAAGCTGATATAACCTAAAGGCCAGTGCTTAGACCAATCCATGAAGTACCAGGCAGAGCTTGTCCTTAGGCAGGGCTTGGGAGAGATAAAGCAGAAGCTAAGAGCTTCTCTCTCTCCTGCCCTCCATTATTCCTTCAACTGAATTTCAGTGTCCCTAGTGCTTTGTACAGCATTAGGTTTTTACAGTGGGAAATATGGTGATTCTTCCTTTTCCTCTGCTACAGTCTCTCCATGACTAATTTGGGAAAGCAAGCAAATACCATCTAGGTAGCCTCTCTTTTCTGATTGCACAATGAATGTCTCCAGTGGTTCCAGTCTCTGGGGCATTTATGTCTGCAGACTACCTGCTTCCAGAAGGCAGGGTTTGTGCTTATCTTACCTTGCTGTCTATTTTCCTTCACATGTCACATGTTTCTGTCTAAATTTCTCTCTTCTGCTTGTATTTTAATGAATTATTCTTATTATTAATTATTTTAGACATGGATTTTCTATGTAACCCTGACTAGCCTGGAACTGGCTATATAGATCAGGCTGCCTTAGAAATACCAACCTCTGTCTCCCTGTCTTAGTGTTTACTATTGTTACGAAGAGACACCATGACCATGGCAACTCTTACAAAGAAAATATTTCACCTAGGGTGGCTCCCTTACATTTTCACAGGTTCAGTCCATTGTGATCATGGAGGGGAGCATGGTGCCCTGCTGGCAGATGTGGTGCTGGAGCTGAGAGTAATACATCTTGCAGGCAACAGGAAGTTGACTGACTGTCACACTGAGGGAAGCTTGAGAAAAAGAGACCTCAAAGTCCTCCCTCACAGTGACTCACTTCCTCCAACAAAGCCACACCTCCTAATATGCCACTCCCTTGGGAGGGACATTTTCTTTCAAACCATTACACTCCCCACCTGCAGGATTAAAGGCTTGCACCACTGTGTCCAGCTAATTAAATCAATAAATGTTCATCCTTCCTGTGTTTTATATTTTTGTAGAAAGCCAGGAGTCTCTTTATTATAAGTGCACATATTGTCAATGTTGTGGCACTGACAACATCCTCTAGGCCTGTTCTCCATTCCCCTGACAATCTATATGTAGGTACAATGTATTGTGATCATATTATTTATTTCCCATTACCATCTGATAGCCCTTTTCCTCTAAAACTACCCACCCCAACAGTTACCCAGCAGCTATATTGTTAAAGAAAAAAAGATAGCACTTTTCCAGAACCATTATCTTAATGTGAGTCCTCATGGGTACTTTTTTGGTTCAAATTGGAGTGTCAAGTCTTGTGCTAGTAACCATAGCTGTTCTGTGTTCATGGTCACAATGGCAATGTCATATCTAGATGGCAGCATTTTATGATACTCTTTCCCATATGCTGACCCTTATATTCTCTCTCTCTCTCTCTCTCTCTCTCTCTCTCTCTCTCTCTCTCTCTCTCTCTCTGTGTGTGTGTGTGTGTGTGTAAGGGTTGGGGAGACCACTGTTTAAGACTGGGATCTTATGAATCACATTTTCTCTGCATTTGACCAGATATGACCTTCTGTATTAACCACAACCTTCTAAAGAGGAAATTCTCTGCCCCAGACTGAGAGCCATATATGGGTATAAACACTAATATTTAGGAGGCATTCTGACAATATATTCCATTAGGGAAATAGTGACTGTGTATTCCCCTTTGAGCCCAGCCCTCTTGAGCCATAAGCCTTTGACTAAATTTGTTGTATCAAGGGTGTCTTCACTTCTATGCAGAAGGCCTCAAATCCACTGCAATTGGTTATCTCCCAAAAAATATGTCATGACATCACCAGTGGGAATTTCTTGCTGGTAGGTTGGTGTTGTAGCATGCATGATCTATAGATGAGTGTGACTAGTGATGACTTTTCTCCACAGAACAGGTCCTCATATGCAGGATGGACTCGCAGTTTGGTTCCAACTTGACGGCAATGTGTCCTGGTGGCTTTGGTTGTTCAGATTTCTTTATTCTTAAGTTTAATGCTGTTTAGAAATTAATTTGCTTGTGACTAGCAAACAAGTTTATTTGATTTCCATATGACAAGATGGTGGTGAACAATATAAGGGTGATACCGTGTCTATCTGCTTCATAGGGACCTCTCACTACCGGGTCCTAAGTCTTCCAAGTTCACCTCTCTGTAAACCCAAGGATGTAATCCAAGGAGGTGACATCCTTTCCATGTCATGAAGGCGGGAATGAAGGGTTAGTTCAAGATGTGATCCAGATGTTTCCTAGGGGAAGAGTCCAAGAAGCCACCTCATGAATTTGTCTTTTAGTAGAAGCTACGGCACAGTTGCCCAGGACTTAGATTAGAGGAAACTGGAAAATCAGCCTTTGCTTTGTAGAGTCACACACTCAGCTGAAGAGTCTGTAACAACCTAATAGGAAAGAATCGGTAAAGAGCACAACCATTAGTCTCTGTACATCTTTCTTCCGTTATTTACCTTGTCTTCCTGGTGACTGTTGCTCCCTCCTCTCTTTCACTCCTCCCCTAAACATTATTTACTGCCTCATGTACACCAGGGGCTGTAATAAATGCTTTATAACCTCAGTATTTTAGCCCTCATTGCTATCATTTATCTGGAGGACATAGATGCTTTATGTGTTATGAGGAAATCTCAGGGAGCAAGTGGGTTGAATGCAAAAGTTCTATTTGATGTATGAAAACTGTTTGCTGTTTTATGGATAAAGAAACAGACTCCAGGAAGCGATGTCAAAGATTTAGGTTGAAGTCTTCTTCTGCAACTTTCTAGGCAGTTACAGACATTAAACATTTATTCATTCACCAAACATGTCAAGCATTCTGTCAGTTAGTAGGAATTCAATCATAAACAGACACGCTCCCTCTTCAGATAGACTGGGTATTGTAACTTAGGAATATAACAGTTATAATCTAGATTGTAACCAGGTAAATAAGCAACAGAGAGAGCATCTGTACTCCAATGGGATAGGCTGGGGAGTTTCATGCTTTCCCCATAAGACCATAGCATATCATGAGCAAAATAAAACAAACCGTTTTCTTTAGCCTGTATAGTACTTTCAGGTATAGAAAATATTCTTCAAACAGTAGGTAGCTAAACAGAAACACAATGGGCTTTCCGGGAAGAGAAGAAAGGACTTCTGTTACAGAGGCAGGAATAATGTGGAAGTGGTCAAGCTGGAGAATGGCGGTGGGGGAGGTGAGCGCCAATCTAAGAGCCTTGGTTTGCAGACTAAAGGCTTTAGACTTAGATAACAGGAAACATTTGGTGTTTACACATAAAGAATGAACATAGTGCTTTAGGAATAAGATGGTACAAATTGCTTGGAGACATCAATGTCTGAGCACAAGAATGTTGACATCAGGAAAAGGCAAGGAAACTAGAAGATCCCATCTCCTTTTGGTTCATTTTAGCCAGTATGGGACTCCTATCCTTGAATTTACCTAGGTGTGTAAGATAGCCTCAGACAATGTCAACACTATCTCTGGGTCCCAGGAAGAAGGACTCCATAGGAATCCATCCATACATGGAGACTAGTGTTCTTTCTGTATCTTCCTACGCATCTAGTTCTATCTCATTGACCATAATGTAATCATGTGAGTGTATCATTATTTTAAAGTGAAGAATATAATGCTTTGTTCTGGAAGGTAATTTGCTAAGTTACAACAATCATAATTTTGTTACTAAGAGAACAGAGTGCTAACCCTGTTATTAAAAAGGAAGGAAGGATTGAAAACTGGAGCAGCTGGCTGTCATGGTCCCATCTTGGATTAATGAACTAAAAGAAATATGTCCAAAACTATACAGATGGAAAAACAGGACATAAGGTCCTTTATTCTGGGGAAGTGTTGTGACAGAAGAGCTCACTGAGTAGAAAATTAAAAATAAAAGGTATAAGACATCAGGAGGTTGGGGGGGCATATTATTTGTCAATTGGCCAGTCTCAGAAGTCTTTTAACTACTGTCTATAATGGAGCACATCAATGGAGACACTTTTCCACCATGGGAGACTGGGGCTGGGGAAGGGTTGTTCTCCTTTGCTGCATGCTTCCAGGGGACACCATTAGTGGAGAATCAATGGGAGGTGCTCTTAGGTCATGGCACACAGCAGGAGTCCATGCTGCTGTCACCAGGAGCTTCCTGGCACTGCAACTGACTTCATCATGAACTTTAGCAGAACAGGGTGTGTAGAATGAGTGACCTCAGAGTTTTGTTTCTTGTATGTTCTATTCTTTTTTTGGGGGGACTAAGATCACTCACAGAAGAAAGAGGGATGAGGAGGAGAGAAGGCTTTTAAATTTCTCTTTAAGAGTCTACAAGGCATCTGGGTGTGGTGGCACTCACCTTTAATTCCACCCCCAGGAGGTAGAGGCAGGCAGATCTCTGTGAGTTTGGGAGGCCAGCTGGGGGGCGACACAGAGAAAACCTGTCTCACAAAATAAATAAAATAAAAAAGAGTCCATATAGCTAGCAGTCTGACTTAGCTTAGGGTAAAAATTATCACCGTCTCTGAAAAATTTTCACCAGCAGTTGGGCTTGGTACTCCAGACAATTTTAAGATTAAATTCGGTGTTTTTTTTCCAGAGACTTAAAAAGAGCACGTAGGAGAAAAGGTTGGTTGAATGCATACTTACTTTTTCATTGATTGATTGCCTTGAGAAAGACTCCTATTTTTAACCCAGACTGGAATCACACTCAACCCCTTCCCTTTGCCTCAGTTCAAAACCTAAAGACTAGCTGTAACTAGCTGGTGTCAGTCAGAACTAACATCAGCACGCTTGTCCAATGTTGCCAGCTCCTCCCTAGTTAGCTTCTGCCTCATACCTGGTGGACCCAGCCCCTACATTTCTCACTCAAATATCTGTGTCCTGAGCCTAACTTGGGGAAATCTACACAAGCATGAGTATGACATGCTTTTTTTTTTTTTTAATGAATGGCACCCAGCTAAGGCTCCTAGCAATAGTGGAGAGGGTGCCTGAACTGGCCTTCCCCTTTAATCAGACTGATGAATACCCCAACTATCATCATAGAGCCTTCATCCAGCAAATGATGGAAACAAATGCAGAGATCCACAACCAAGAACCAGGCTGAGCTCAGAAATCCAGTTGAAGAGAGGGAGGAGGAAATATATGAGCAAAGGAGGCCAAGATCATGATGGAAAACTCTACAGAGACAGCTGAACTAAGCTAGTGGAAACTCATGAACACTAAACTGAGAGTGGTAGAGACTCCAGGGTCCTGAACTAGGCCCTCCATATGTGGGAGACAGTTGTGAAGCTTGAACTGTCAGAGGCAGTAGGACCATGATACAAACCTGGTACAAGAGCTAGCTTGTTGGAAACCATTCCCTATGGTGGGATGCCATGCTCAGCCTTAATGCATGGGAGAGGGGTTTGGCCCTGACCCAACCTATTGTGTCAGACTTTGTTGACTCCTCCTGAGAAGTAATGGACTTGGGATGAGCTGAGAGGGAGGCGAGGAGGATTGTGGGAGGAGGGATGGAAGGGAGAACTGTGGTTGGAATGTAAAATGAAATATAAAAGGATAAATACATTATGAAAAATAACTGACACCCTCAATATGGTCTTAAATACTGCTAGCTGATTTGTTTTTGTTTTCTTCTCTGTTCCTTAGATCGGGAGTAAAACAATGATTTCCTTACTCCAAAATATCACTTCCCCTTCCCTTCCTGCTCTTCCTCTTTTCTTCTTTTTAGCTGGAGGGGCGGCCTTCATCTAACAGGTCCTCCTCACTGTGGTGAGAGTCAGATCTCATCTGCTTTATTCAGACACTTGCTTCGTTGATGATGCCACCTCTTCAGCATCTTTAAGCTTTCCATTCGCACTGGTTCTGTCTTCTGAGCACTTGCCTTACATTATAAACAAAATCTGGTCCTAGCCGCTGCCTCCCACTTTACTCACAATCAGTTGTTGTGGAATGTTACATTAACTAGGCAAAGACATGTTCCATTTGTTCAGGCTGCTTTTGTTTAATGATTTAAGACGGGTTGCTTTGCCTGCCTAAAGCACCTGGTTGGTCTAATAAAAATCCGAATGATCAATAGCTAGGAAATGGTCAATAGAAGGATAAATGGGGCTGGTGGGGCAGACAGAATAAATAGGAGGAGAAATCTAGGCTCAGGAGGAGAGAGAGAGAGAGAAGAGAATGAGGGAGAAAGAAAGGGAGAAGCCTGAGGCCAGCCAGTCAGCCAGCCAGCCAACCAGGCAGAACTGAATAGGACATACAGAATGAAAGAAAGGTAAGAAGCCCTGAGGCAAAACTTAGATGAAAATAAACAGGTTAAATTAACTTATAAGAGCTGGTTGGACAAGCATAAGCGAAAGCATTCATAACTAATAAGTCTCTGTGTCATGATTTGGTTGCTGCTTGGTGGCCCACAAGAAAGCTTGCTACATTTGGTTGTCAAAAGCCAGTCAAAAGACAATGCTCAAGGAGAAAACCAGCATACTGTCAGTGCTGCAGGTGATGAGGGAGTAGTAACAGGTAGATGCTGAATCCCAGAGACGACAGAGGAGAGTCGGAGCACAGGCTTCCACCTCCTCTTATTTCTGAAAGAGTTACCTATACCGCATATCTGGAGTATTAGACCATTTCCTTTGTGGTGATGGGAACTGGACACTGGAACTTGTACCTTGTTATTTATTTAGTTTTATTTTATTTGGTGTCTGTCTCTACCACTCTAATAAAACTACGCTTGTCAGTCACAAACAATTTTCTCATAAATAATTTCTCATCATTTTCCCCACAGGTTGTTTTTTTTTTAAAAACAGATTGTACTTGTTTCGCTCCAATAGAAATGTGAGAGTGGAACAATAGTTGCTGGAGCCCTGGAAAGAGAGAAGCACACACACACACACACACACACACACACACACAGAGAGAGAGAGAGAGAGAGAGAGAGAGAGAGAGAGAGAGAGAGAGAGAGAGAGAGAGAGGGGAGTTAAGGGAAAAGGTTGAGGAGTAGTGTTAAGAGACGGTTGGGCAGGAGCAAGAAGTCCTATTAATCTATTACAAAACAGGAAGCCTATAGATGATGATGATGATGATGATGATGATGCTAATGATGTATATACACACAAACCAGAAGAAAGGGATTTTAACGTTTATATCATAAAATGGTAAATGTTTGAGATGTTCAACCTGATTCACACTTTATACAACATATTATTGTATCAAATCATAATTATTCCATTGATATGGATACTTTTTAATCTCTGTACTTTTCCACTGAAAGGAAATGAAGTGTAAGTTACAATAAGAAAAAGAAAATGCAGACCATCATAGCGATTATTTCTTTGGCATCTGTCGCCATCTTCTTGTACTCTGTTCTCCTGCTGTTTATTTCCTCAGTGGGTATGCACTCATTCCTTGTGAGGCTCCTTAAGTGCTCATGCTGTCTTATCTCACGCACATTCCCTTTTCCGGCGAGCCTGAGTGTATTCAGGGTGGTAGGGTCACAGACCCAGTCTCTTTTCGATGTGTTGCTTAACGACTTTTTACTCTCAACCATCAACAATCATGCTTTTCACTCTTGTGGGAATTTCAAAATACAACCCCAATATGGAAAAGATTTCTCGTTGTAACATAGCACACACTGTAACCTGCCTTCCTCTGTCTAATTTTGCTGTGGATGAGAAAAAATAATTGAGAAAACCCGTAAGGTAACAACTCATTTTGTTCCATTCTGTCTTCGTTTCTATTCCTGTTGCTGTGATAAAATACTTTAACAAAACCAACTTAAGGAGAAAGGTTTGTGTCAGCGCAAGGTTATAGATCTTGGCCAAAAAGTCAAGGCATCAAGTGCTTGAAGCAGCTGGAAACGTTAGGAATGGGCAAAAGAACGCAGTGAATGGATGAGTGCTCAGAAATCCTTTTCTACTCTAAGTAGTCCAGGATTCCTCCTGCCTAGGGAGTGGTACCACCCATAGTGAATATGTCTTAGAATTCCCTGCAGACTTTCTCAGAGGCCCATCTTCCAGATGGTTCTAACTTCTGTCAAGTTATCACTATCACTACAATTTCTTTTTTTGTTTGTTTGTTTTTGTTTTTTTTGCATTTAAAATAAATTTAATGGTATACACATAATTTTAGCACTGAAGACAAAAGTAAATTTGTATACTAGTAAGATAAGTTTGTTTGCTTGTTTATTTTAATTATTTTTTTTTGACTTTATGTACTAACCCCAGTTCCCCTCCCCCCTCTTTTCCTGCTTCCACACCTCCCCCATCCCATCCCCCCCATCAGGGTAAGGCCTCTCTTGGGGAGTCAACTAAGTCTGGCATATCAACGTGAGGCAGAACCAGAACCTCCTCCCCTGCATCAAGGCTGGGCAAGGTATCCCATCATAGGGAATGGGTTCCAAAAGCCAGTTCATGCACCCCCAAGGTAAGTCCTGGTGTCACTACCAGCGGCTCCACAAACACATCGAGCCACACAACTATCATCACGTTCAGAAGGCCTAGTCTGATCCTATGCAGGTTCCCCAGCTGTCAGTTCAGAGTCTGTGAGCTCCCATTAGCTTGGGTCAGCTGCCTCTGTATCACCACAATTTCTAATGAAAATTTTAATGTAATTATTAAGCTAACACAATTTTATTTTTATATGCTTGCTTCCATCCCATAGAAGCTACTCCCCCTACCCCACATCTTGTCTGTCCAGATGAAGTCTAAATGTAGAGTGTGTGAAAATCTTTCTTGGTTGATGGAAGCATGGACACAAAGCTGTACTATTGAACGTACTGGTTCAGTAGCATAAGCACTGAAACGAGCTATTATTTCTCAACATGATTCCACTCAAATTGACACACTCATTATGGTTAATCTCGACCCACTAGAAGGAAGTTTTGGCAGAACTCAGAGGCTTTCTTTGTTATGTGCTACAACTAATAGTCCAATTCATTGATTATATTTAAGTAACACCAGTCCTCTTTGCTTCCATGTATCCCCAGTGGTACCCAATTAGAATTTCCAGGGATGGAATGAAGCTCCTTTGGCTTCATTATTGGCTAGCTGCCTTTAATGACCATAATTCCCGCTCTAATAAAAGGGAAGGATTTTGTTGTTTGTTTTTATCCAGACAGGGTTTCTCTGTGTAAGTCCTGTCTACAGTCCTGGAGCTCACTCTGTAGATTATGCTGGCCTCAAACTCAAGAGAGTCACCGGCCTCTACCTTCAGAGTGCTGGGATCAAATGTGTGTGCCACCATGGCCCAGCAGGAAGAGGGTTTTGCAAAAAGAGTTTACTTATTTTTTTATCTTGTGTTGATACTCTGACTGTTAAGAGACACAAAAGTATCAAAAGTTGCTTTTTTTTTCTCTCTTCCTGAATTCTTCTGTGCATTTTTAGAAATGGCTTCACTTTGGTAAATGTGAGATATATCTCGTTGGACTTCAGGGTTGCTTTCTCCGGCAGTCATTTGGGGCCCATCATCCTCTGGGCCCTAGTTCATTGTTCTGGGAGCACTGCTTCCTGGTTCTGTCATTCCTTCAGGGATTCTTACAAGAAAGTGTAATTTGTGTTCCTAAGATCACATATATTTTTTTAAAAAGGATGTATGTATATATCTATCTATGTCTGTATGAGTGTATTCCATGTGTGTGTATGTGGTGCCCATGGATGTCAGGAGCTCTGAATGGCTGAGCCATCTCCCAGCCTGGGAAATACAGCTTTTAAAAGAGAGAAATGGGGTTCTCCCTTCCCTTTTCCTCTTGTAATTTCACTTCCTTCCTCCTCCCCTAGTTCTCTTTCTTTTTCCTTCCCTTTTCCATGCTGTCTTTTTTTCACTCTTCCTTCCTCTTCCCACTTCCTCCAGTTTTGAGGCTTAGTTGAGATTTAGCGGAAGTCACCAGCAAAGGTAAAGGAAAGTGTTGGCCATGCATTCTCATGGGATGACAAGAGAGTCACCTCACCTGGCCTGCTTCCTTTTCAGTGAAATCTATGGAGGTTTCCCATTAGGTGAACCCAAAATTACATGAGGACATGGAAATAAGAAGTAATAAATGAGTAACAGTAAGAATAGGCATCAAATAAATATTTAGAGCAGTCAATATTTGGGTGGGGGTTGCAAAAGTTAAAATTGTTTCCTTAATGGTGACAAAGATCCTTTGTTTGGTCAAACTTAACGGGCTAAGCATCTCTTGGACTCATCCGTTTATCTCCTTATGAGACGCAGCTGTGACAAGGACCTCTTGCTTTGTCGGTGTGGTAAGAACCTCCTACCATAGATGTCTGACTAGCTCCCTTTCTTCCTCCATCTCTCACGTGATGCCTTGTCATGTGACTTCTTTTCTACAAAGAATTCTATTAGTTTGGCTTAGCCAGTGGTCATTTTTTTTTTAATAGACTGAATCAGCTTTATTATCAACCAACGAGAGTAATACATAATCACACCAGACAGAAGTATTATCCCACTGCATCTCTCCCTTTCTGTATAATCAAAAAAGGAGGTTTTGGAATTTAACATAGTAAAAATAAATATAGTGGAACAGTTATCAAGTAAGAATTACAGTTGTAATATCTAGTCTATTTGCATTTGACAAGATTAGAGAAAATATTTATTTATCCTATCTTGGTGAGTTGAAGGTTTTCTTTTCTTTTTGTTTTGTTTTGTTTTTTGCTTTTTATTATTTATTTTCTTAATTTACATACTGATCCCAGTTCCTTCTCCCTCCCTCCCTTGTTCTGTCCCTCCTTCCCTTCCTCCCTCCCATGTTCTCTGACCACCTTCCCATCCCATCCCCCCATCCCACCTCACCCCCACTCCACAGGGAGGGTGGTGCCTTTCAGGAGGGATCAACAAAATCTGTCAAGTCATTTGGGATAGGGCCCAGGCCCTCCCTCCTGCCTCTAGGTTAAGGGAGTATCCCTCCATGGGGAATGTGCTCCCAAAGTCCTTTTGTGCACCAGGGATACATCCTGGTTCCACTGTCAGAGGTTTCTTAGACTGCCCAGACCATTTTTCTTTTTCTTTTCTTTTTTTTTAAACGACCAATGTGATGTGTCTTCTCAGTCATTCCAACATCCATTCTGATTCCAGGCTATAAACTCTTATTTGCTCACACCACACACTGAGTTGAACCCAGTTTCCTTCACTTTATGCCAGCTTTGTGACAGTTCCTGTACCTGTTGTGATGGCCTTGATAAAATGTCTCTTACTGTGCTTCAACAAGTGTCATTAAATTTATTTTCTTTAACAACAATATGTAAAGAAGTTGGAGAAGACATTTTACATTTCCCTCCACATTCTCTTTATTCAGGGCTATATTGTTGCTATCAGTTCACTGGGGGCTTTCTGTCCTTTTCCTCCTCACAAGAAATAGTAAGAATTAAACCTTGGGCTTTGATGCACAGCAGTTATAGATCTCTCATCTCTTTATTTGGAAGCACGGGTTTGCTCACAACACAAACAAAACGCCAGGGCTGAATGAGGGATGGGTGAGATATTTGTCTTTCTCGGAGGACCAAAGAGAGTAGCTTTTGAAGTAGAAGACACAGTACTTTGTACAGAAGAATCTTAAGGAAGTTGAGAATTGAGAGCCATTTCTAAAACCCTCTCAGCCTATTCTTCCTCATGAAAATCCTACTGTCCATGGATGTTGGGATTGTAGTTAGTTTTTATTTTTTTTTTTATTTTTCAAGATAGGGTTTCTCTGTGTAATAGTCCTGGCTGACCTGGAACTCACTCTGTAGACTAGGATGGCCTTGAACCCACAGAGCCTACTTCTGACTCCAAAGTGCTGGGATTAAAGTATACACCACTACTAAAGAAGGTGTTCTTTCCAAATTTACCTTGCAGCTAGATGGTGCTCTCTCTCTCTCTCTCTCTCTCTCTCTCTCTCTCTCTCTCTCTCTCTCTCTCTCTGCCTAAGCTTACTAGATACTGAAGTTATAGCCATGTACCATGTCTGCCTCTCTAATTCACATGTTACTACATTCTCTTGAGAGGAGATCCCACAGCTCTTATTATCCTTCAAAAATGTTTTCTATATCCCCAAAGGGTTAAGAAGTGATGACAGACAGCTTGACCTCCTTTAGCAATCCTAATAGTCAGGCAACTGTGTGTTCAACACATGACTGTAGACTATGTACTGTACATAACATTTCTGCCTCATTCCGATTCTGCAGACCAAATGGTCTGCTTCTGTCTTGTTCTCCCCATAATCACTGGGGACTCAGCTGCCATTCCACAGGGCATGGAGTGCAAATTAGTTATTCAGGCTCCATTGGCAAACAGCAAGAGCACTGTGCAATCTGTTATCCTGTCTCAATATCTGTGGCACAAACAATGACTTAAACATGATTATAGTTATTTGATGCTACAGTTTAATCTCATGATAAAATTGTATGTGTTCTGTTATCTCTCTGCCAGTTTTTATAGAATCATGTCACACACATGACTTGCATTGCTCCAAATCAGATACCCACCAGTAATTTGTAAAACATGCACACTAAAAGGAGGATGTTTGTATAGGTAGGCAGAAAGACCAATAGCAGGACTATGGTTTATTTTCTCAGGGTAAATACTGCAATGCCAGTGCTGTTTGAAGACTGCGCTTCCTGATGGGTACAGGGGTGGTGACCAAGAGTTCTACTCCTTTGTAAAAAAAAATAAAAATCCTTAACTGTGGCTGAGATCTACCTCCTTGTATGAAAAGATGATACAAAGAAAGAGGGAAAAGTGCATCTTAATCTAATGGATAAGGAAACCACCAAGCTGTCAATTCACTGAGCTGTGGATGTAGAAGCAGAATGGTGCCTTTCAATTCTGCTGCCTTCTCCCTGGGGTTAGAGACCGGTTGCCATGGATATTCTGGATTCCTGCAGCTAATGGGAGGGAGTTCTGTAGCCTGGCATCCTGGGGACCTGCCAGGGTGAAACATGAAATGGAGGCTGGTGGGTGTGGTGGTGGTGGCTGGAAGCCAGAGGTCAAGGGGTCCACTTCCAACAGAGTTAAAACAGATTGTATTTCGAGTCACATTCACTTGACAATCTATATTTTCCTGGAAAAAAAAAACAGACCTTTTTGTCCCTCCCCTACTGCACAAAGAGAATCTCAGTCTCCTTAATATGGTTGTAAGCACATCAATGGTAGTGCCTGCTCTAATGAGATGTTCAGTGATGGGTCTAAGAGGATGTTTTTTAACGTGATTTTTGGAGGAAGGAAAATGATTTAGTTTGGTTCATAGATTTGTCCATTTAAAAATAAGTATGCACAGTAACTGTGGTGATGACATAATCTTCTGATTTATCCTGTTTTATTTCAATTGTCATTTGGTACCTGGCCCCTTGTTTCTTTCTAATAGCTCATTATCCTGCCAATATTTTCTGTACTCCTTACATTTATCCTTAGTTTTTAACCAGGTCATAGTGAACACATTTTTGCTCTGTAGAACCTTTTGGAAAAATTTTCTCCCTCTGGCTGGATAATCAAGCACTTCAAAGTGAAGGTCTTTGGCCATGGTAGTTAATCCTGATAAGCAGGAATATGTCTGCTTTGACCATGTGGAGCTTTCTTAGCAGAGTGTTGAAATGGCTGTGAGCTTCCAAGTTTGCTTCAGAGAGAAAAATATTAGGCAGTGGCTTTAAGATACTTTGTCTTCAGGTTCCTCCCGTCTTCCCTGAAGGAGTTGCTCTAACACAGGTAAAAGAAGCATCAAACATCATTGCTCTATAATAAGGTTGAAATAATAAGGCTGATTTGGGTGATAAATTTGTTCCTTGTTTTTAAAGCATTGCATAGTCCTTGGATAGTATTCTGCTGATCTCTGAAGCTCAAGAGTAGAACTCTAACTTCAGTATAATAGCCTCCTAGAAAACAGAGACTTGGAAATATTTTCTCACTGAAGAAACTTAAGGAAGTTCCATGGTTTGGAATATGGAAAAATAGCTTGCCAGACTCAAATGAGAATGTGTTGACCAATTTCTGCTCTTCTATAATGGAGTTTAACTCCATGAACCCATGTCTTGCTATCTATCATTCATTAAGCATTAAAATAAACACATGGTTGTCTCTATTAATAAGGCTACCCTCACCCCAACAGGGTTTGTGGTGGTCACCTCTTATAACCTACACCCACATCTCTGAGCAACTGGGACAAAACAGTGGCTACTAAAAGATCCCATCTTTACTCAAATGATGTTGAAGAGCATGTTTGAGGTTCTTTGAAACAGGCATCATCTAGATGACTGGAAAGTATGGGCAGAATTCAGGTGGTCCATATGAGAAGTCAGTTCAGGAGGTTCCCCCAGTTATCTCCAGCCAAAATCTTTATTTCA
The DNA here is from genome assembly GCF_943737965.1 of Phodopus roborovskii. NCBI lineage: Eukaryota > Metazoa > Chordata > Mammalia > Rodentia > Cricetidae > Phodopus > Phodopus roborovskii. Next base: position 17,857,298 of record NW_026126511.1, read on the forward strand.
CACTATTATAGAAGGGCATTTTTTATATGCTGAAATTTCCAGCACTGGGAGAATTGCAGCTCACAACCACCTATAACTCCGTGTCAAGAACATAGAACATTTGTGTACTCCTTGGGTACCTACAAGTATGTGTGTGTGTGCATGTGTGTGTGTGTGTGTGTGTGTGTGTGTGTATGTGTGTGTGTGCATGTGTGTGTAAGAGGGGACTTTTCTCCATTTATTTCAGTCCCATTGGACCAGTTTCTCTCTGCCCATGGGATCTCTGCCTATGAAATAACCACCCAATGACTTAATCTATAGTTATAATTGTTTGGTCATTGAGTTATGCTTCTTAGGGGTCTACAGAGTGAACTCCAGGATAGCCAGGGATACACAGAGAAACCCTGCCCCCCAGGGGGGGGACTGTGTGTAAATCTGTTGGAAATTTTCTCAATTAGTGATTGATGGAAGGGGTCCAGCTGGTTGTGGGTGGGCTCATCCCTTGACTGGTGGTCCTAGGGTCTATAAGAAAGCAGGCTGAGAAAGTCATGGGAATCAATAAGCCACAGCCCTTCATGGCCTCATCATTAGGTCTTTCATCCAGGTTCCCGCACTGTTTGAGTACCTGCTCTCGCTGTGAGTGAAATAAATTCTTTCCTCCCCAAGTTGCTTTTGGTCATGGTATTTCATCACAGCAATAGTAATCTTAACTACAGTACTAACATACTCCCTGTACATTGGCTCATTACTAAGACACCCTCTCTACATTGGCTTTTGAAAAGTAATGGATGAATGGTAATATGCATCAATACATGCATTCTCTTAGGTATTTTAGAACTATGTTATAAAGCAATTCTACTTCAGAAGTAGTATATCACAAGGAAATAAAACATGGTATATACGATATTTATTCTTAGGAAAAACCCAAATGTCCAACAATTTTAAATTAGTGCATTATGGAATGGAATACAATACAGTAAATTAGCAAGATGATACATAAATGTTTCTTCTTGAAAGCAAATATTTTAAAGTTTAAGCTTTTTATCATGTTGGCAAAATGTCCAAGGTAAACAACTTAGAAAGAGTCAAGGTTTATTGGCTCACAATTAGAGAGTTTTCAGCCCATAGCCATTCAGTTCTATTGCTTAGAGTTTGTGGTAGAATAGCTCGTCATGACTATTGTGTGTGATGAAGGGGACAGTCCATCTTGGTGGCAGGAAACCAGCGAAGTACAAATATTTCTCAACTCATGCAACTTCTTCAACATGAACTCACCTTTAAAGATCCTAATGGTGCCATGGACCATGCTTCAGGACTCCAGTTCACTGGTCTTCTACTGACTACATATCTAAAACATAGCAGAGGCCAAATAATCAAATCTCATATAAGGTATTACAAATTTTTGCTGAAAGTAATTATCATAAATATACATACAGCCATGAGAACAAGTTAGAATAACAGAAAATAATGTGTTTGTAATGAATTTCCAAGGCTAGAAATATGACACATTTATTTGCATTGAAATATTTTTGTTTGAATATTTTGAAATGATAATTTATTTCTTTTATATTAAAAAATCACAATATCCTCAAAATGTTGTAATTTGGGAAGAATGTGTGTTTAAATAACAAACTTCTAAGTGGGCATACTTCTATGTAGAATTTTAACAAACCAGGAGTCTTGGTATCAATGAAGGCAGGGCATTTTTGTTCAATAATTTAAGTCCCTAAACAACTGATGTTTACTTAGTAATGTCACAAATGTATTACAGGATATGCGTCTGAGTGTTGTTTTAAACCTGTGAAATAGAATAGGTTTCCAGCAGTTATGAGCATCCTCAGATCTGCTATAATAGTTGCATGGGTTGCAGTAGCAGGGATCAAGGATATTTTATTGGACTTGATTTTAAATGGAAACTTTCCTGTACTGAAGTATGCACACAGTATTAATATTCACCTTGTAAGTAGACGTGAGCTTCTGATGGATGTATTCTAGTTCATGTTGTTTATTTTAGATTTGTCTGTATTTGAGAGCAAGCACATCTATTAGAAAGCATTTTACTAATATAAATTCACTGTCTCCAAAGAATAATGGTAGTTGGCTTGCACAGTCTTATAACATTTATATACATAGATTGACAAATCACCTCAAGTTACTCACTGAAGAGTTAAACAAGCCAGCATACTTTCTGTTTCTAACAATAGAAGTTTCTTTTTGTTTTTAATGGTTTCTCCCTTCAGCATTTCTAATTTTCACCTCCTTATCACCATTCCTGTGTACTTGCCCACAGACTCTCCATTACCCACCCACAGCTAGCTCTCACATCCTTGATCCAAAGCTGTTTTCTGCTTAAAGAATCTTGCTTCCCAGTGGAATCACTGATTGTGTGATTTTCAGGAATTGGATTTTTTCCTTAGTATCATTCCATGGAGAAGCATCCAGTGACCAATATTTTGTTTGTCTTTGGTTGAGTAGAATCTCGTATAACCAATGTATCACTGTATTGTTCACTGTTTTCAGGGCACCTGGTTTCTGCTTTGGGGCTATTGTGCACACAGCTTCTGTGCTATTCATACAAGAAGCTGTGGAACTCACAGTTTTATTTGGAGAGGATAGAGATCTATGTCACAGCAGTTCTATGTCAGTCCTATGTTTGGCTTGACAACAAGTTGCTCAACTATTTTGCAGAATGGATGAACCTTTCTTATAAACCATGGCAGCAATTAAGAGTGATCCCCTTTTTACCTCATTCGCCACAGTATCTGATGGTATTACTATTTTAGTTTTAAACATTCTGATTTTTTTCTGTCATGATAGACTATTGTCTAAATCTGCAGCTTCCTTATGGCTAGTGATGTTAAACTTTTGTATATTCTTCATTTCTAAAATCTTCTTCAGTTAAATGTCATTTAAAGCTTTTACTGCCTCTTAAATACATACTTAGAAATTTTTGGACTTTGATGCTATTTATATATTTTCAGTACTAGTTCTTCATTATCCACACTAATTATGAGTATAGGTCAAATTTATATTTGCCTTTTCATCTCCTTCACATAACCCATTGTGTTTTAAAGCTTTCTGTTTTCATGAGACTTGATTTACTTATTTGTCATTCTATAAGTTGTATTTTTGGTGTTAAATGTAAGGAAGTCTTTCCATGATTCTAAATCCTGAATATTTTATCTCATTTATTTCTCTTAAAAATTTAATTTATGTTTTATCTTTAAGTCCATGAACTTTTTATTATATAATTTTTACATAAATTTGAAACAAGCTTTTATTACATATCAATCCCAGTTCCCACACCCTCCTGTCCTCCCCTGTTCCCCCCACCAACCCACATCCCATCCCCTTTCTGCTCCCCAGGGAGAGTGAGGAGTCTATCATATCATTTGGAGCAGGGTCTAGGCCCTCCCCTGTGTATCTAGGCTGAGGGAGTATCCCTCTATGTAGAATGGGCTCCTATAGTCCATTCGTATACTAGGGATAAATACTGATTCACTACCATAGGCCCCATAGACTGCCCAGTCCTCCCAGATAACACCACATTCAGGGAATCTGGATCAGTCCTATGCTGAGTTCCTAACTATCAGACTGGAGTCCATGAGCTCTCCCTTGTTCAAGTCAGCTATTTCTGTGGGTTTCTCCAGCCTGGTCTTGACCCTTTTGCTCATCATTTCTCTCTGTCTGCAACTGGATTCCAAGAGTTTGGCTCAGTGTTTAGCTGGGGGTGTCTGCTTCTGCTTCCATCAGCTACTAGATGAAGACTCTAGGATGGCATATAAAGTATTCATCAATCTCATTATTGGGGAAGGGCATTTAAGGTAGCCTCTCCAATATTGCTTAGATTGTTAGTTGGGGTCCTCCTTGTAGATCTCTAAGTCCATGAACTTCTTTGAATTTGTTTTTGCCAATAGCATGAGGTTTGGGTCCAGGTTCTTATTTTCCTCAGGAGTGTAATTGTTCCTATACTACTTACTGAAAATGGTGTTGATTACTACTATAGCCAAATTGATTTTATATCTTTTCAAAAGGATCAGTTGAACATATTTCTATGAATCCATTCTCAAATTAGTACATATTCTATTGCCTGCTGTAAAAAATTGTGTACTAGGTGAATTATGAAGGAAAATCTTATTTTCTGGTGCTACAAAGTTGAAGGAGTCCATTGAGGGATAAAATCTTGTTGGCTGAGTCCTGAGGTGGTACATGGCAAAAGATAGCAAGCAAGAGAGAAAGACAAGATTGTGTGTGTGTGTGTGTGTGTGTGTGTGTGTGTGTGTGTGTGTTTTGGTTATTCTTATAAAGCCTCTAGGATTTAATTCTGGGGTCTCTACAGTAAGAATCTTATATAATCCTCTTTATCTCCCAGAGGTCCACCCCTAAAGATCATAGGGTTAAGCTTCCCCCTATTAAAGTTCACACAAGGGATTACATTTCAGTTCACAAGTTTCAGGGTCATACTCAAAATCACAGCAGATCTCTCTTGTGTTTTGTGTTCCATAGATCTTTGTCATTAACTTCAGACAGAATCTCTCAGCCTTTATTATTGTCCCTATAGAACAAGTCTTAATATTACATATTAATCTGGTAGTGCCTCTGTGACAAATTAACATAGATTCAGCATTTGAAACCACAGAAATTAATTTTGGAGTTCAAAGTTTGGAACCAAGATTTAAGCAGGGCTGTGATCTCTCTGGAGGGTTTGTGGGAACGCCCCCCCCCCCTCCAACTCTTTTTTTCAAATTCTGGTGGCTGTTGGTGATTCTCAGCTTTATTAGGCTGTATGCCATCACTTTTCTGTGCCTGTCTTCATGACATATTTATGTTTAGTCATTTTCTTTGCTCTGAAATCTTCTTCATCAAACATTTATATAACCATTCTTCTTTTCTTGCTTCTGCGTTTCCATAGTGTAACCTTTTCCACCCTTTTACTTTTGGTGAAACTATTTCATTGAGTTTGATGCAAGTAAACAGTATATATTGGGTCATTCAAAAACATCTCTGTAGCCAACCATGATTGTTTGATTAATACAATACAGCATTTATAAGTGAGGGATTTTTGTTGTTGTTAATGCTTAAGTCTGCAATGTTTTGTTTTATTTTCTCTACTCTTGTTTCTCATTTTCTTTTCTTTTCTTTTTTTGCATCTTGTGGGTCAATTGAATTTTTTTTTTTTAGTATATCAACTGGTTTATTCGTAGTGTTTCTGATTAAATTTACAAAGTGTTCAGAGTGATTTCTTTGGGTTTTCTGAAATAGAAAGATTGATACACAAAGCAGAATGCTCTTTGCTCTAAGGTTTCCCTGTTCTTCCCCTCCTCCCCTGTCTCCCCCACCCCATCCCATTCCCTTTCTGCTCCCCAGGGAGGGTGAGCCCTTCCATGGGCATCTGTCATATCATTTGGAGCAGGGCTCGGGCAAAATGGACTTTCAATATATCATTATTTATGTATCTAGAAGAGGGGACCACTAGCATCCTTTTCTATCCAGATCCTTTTATGTCTTTCTCTTGTCTTCTGTGCTGCCACAGGGAAGGAAGTTCCTGTAGCCTGGCTTTTGTGAATGAGAAAAAGACATAAAAAAGGAAGGACACGACAGCTCCTAGCTGTGGCAGAGGAGACAGTTTATTGTAGATAATAGGGAGAGCATAGCCAGAGGCAGGGGCACGTAGGGGTCCAGAGTGGACATGACCCTGAACTGGGCCAAGTAGGGAGAGAGGAGGTATGCGAGCCATACCCTGTAACAGGTAGAGACTGAGGGATTCTGGGAGATCCTGGTGGCCAGGTCCACTTTGGTATGTTCAATAGGCACCTCTATGTAACCATTTGTTCTGACCCCTAACAGCAGGGAGTCAGAAAACACGAGTCTCAGCGAGGTATACGTTCTGGTGAGTAGAGACGGGAGACTGCTATGTTCTTCCTTGAGTCTTAGGGTTTCAACCATGTTTGCCTTCTTCCATGTTTAAGTGTTATAGCACTGTTTATTTCGTTACTTCTAGTGTTTACAGTGATTAACAGGAATGACACTTGTTAGGTGTCTTTTGATAAGGTCCCTTGTTCATTTTCCCTTGCCCCAAAAGAGGCTCTAGTATTCAGTTGTCGCTTATGATACTGTGGGAATTGGTTCCAGGAATTCTCCCAGGATTCTTCACTGATGCTCAAGTCCCTTATAAAGTAGAGTGATATTTGCATGCAAGTGACATTTATTTTTTATGTGCTTAATTTTAAATAATACCCATATTACTTACATGTTACACAGTATAAATCCTATGAATTTATACACAGTATAAATCATGAAAGTTGATGGTTAGTTTTTGTCAACTCGACACAGAATGGAGTTACCTGAGTAGAGGAAATCTCAATTGAGGAACTGCATTGGGCAGATTGGGCTATAAACATGTCTGTAGGAGTATTTTCATGATTGATGGTTGATATGGGAGGGACTAATAAGTAGCAGTTACTTCGACAAAGCTTAATGTGGGAAGGAAGAAAAGTTGGAAAGAGACTTCAATGATATTTCCTGCAGAGTTGGTGATGGGTTGGCTATGGGATGTGAGTGAAAGCCACAGATGCTTCTCACAGCTTAGTGTACTCAGAGTTGACGACAGTCAGGAAGGGCAGGGGACTGGGAGGTGGTTCAATCGAGGAAATGCTTATTGCTCAAACACAATGATCTCATCTCAGATCTCCAGCACCCATGTTAAAGCTGAGCATTGTGCTAAGTGTCTACCACTCCAGCCGTGGGGTCAGACAGATCCCTGAGCTCACCAGCCAGCCAGTGTTGAAAAATCACTGAGTTTCAGGATCAGTGAGAAACTCTGACTCAAAAATCAAGATGGAGAATGACAAGGAAGATACCTGACGTTGACCTTTGGCCTCCACAGTCACACACACATCCCACATGTATGTGTGCATGCAGGTGTCTATACACCCACACACAGGAGGAACAGGAGTAAGGAGGCTTATGTCAGGAGTTGATTTTGAGGTGGGTTTTACAAATATCACAGATGAATCAAGTCTGTGCCTATGGATGTCAAATCCCACACCCAGAAGACAACAAACAAGAACAGGAAAGTAGAGGCAGCAGCCATAGCACATGCACAGACTGAGCCAGCCAATCAGACAACCCACCGCCAGTTCTGATCAAAAGTCTCTGATTTTGGAACTTTGTTTTTATTTCAGGCTTCTGTGGGAAAGATGTTTAACTGGGAAAATCTATGAAAATATTTGAAAATGCAAATGTCTCTGAAATCTGAAACACTTCCAGTCCAAAGCAAGCGTTATGGATAAAACACACTCGACAGGAATACGGAAACTCTGGGAGTTTGTGGGAACGCTAAGGGATCGTGGGAACTCTGGGGAGTTGTGGGAACACTACAGAGAAAAACACAGAGTGAGCAAGCAGGATGCTCAGCTTGCAGAACGGAGACAAGGAAGTTTAATTGCTTGAGAGGGAGGAGAATTGAGTCAAGGAAGATATGCAGCAGGGACCACAAGGAGATAGGAAGAAAGCCAAGGAAGGAATTTATTTCAGATTCCTCTGGTAGCCACCCCACCCATGAGGATGACAAACAAAGCACAAAGTCACAAAACGTTCCTGCACATGATTCAGCCAAGTCACCTAAGTCGTCAAGAACTTCACTGCCAATGTACATTAATAGTTTGCTGGAGAAGACATCCCTGTATACACATAAACACACACAAAACCCTGGAAGATCCTGTAAGAAAATATTAACAGGTTATGTCCAATGACTATGGGTGCTTTTTCTTTCATTATTACTTCCCCCCACCAAGAAATAACCATATTCAGAGAGCTGAATAAATTTGTATTTATTTTGAACCACGTTTGTAATTCTATTTATTTTCTTAGGGTGATACTTAAGTTTTTTGTTTAGAAAAAGAGTAATCAATCTGAGTGTTATGGCACTCCATGACTCTATCACACATCTTAGTTGGTCAAGTGAGTTATGTAGATAAAAAAGTTGTTTGCTTCTCTGTCTTCAGAGATTTGTCATGTAGACCAGTGCACAGCTATTTGTAAGTAATAAAGGGAGATGGCATGTGAAGAGTAAGACGCAAAAAAAGAGAAGCCATGTTACTTTGTATTTGGATTAAATCTGTTATATGTGCTATGATACAATACGAGACTTTTGAGACACATATTTATGTATATACTTATAGAATGCATACAACATATGTCGTATAATTAAAGTTCTCCTTATAAGTACATATGTTGAGAAATATGAGATAAAAGTAAATGTGTGACATAGCCCAATTTTTGGCATGTGCCAATAATCAACATATAATGATAGTTTATATCTCAGAGAGGCTGTGGAGTCAGAAACCAGGATTTGAAATTTACTCATCACTTGCTAAGTAGGTCATCTTACATAAACTAGTTAATCTCATGTTGTAGTTTCCTAATGCCACTAGTGAATATCTTAATAGTACCCACCATGGGGGGGAATATTATCATTTATAATTAATATTAAGTGCCTAGGTGCAATAAAATGAGAGTGGGAGAGCATTCTCCAAATGAAAAGCATTTTGTATAATTTGTAAATGAAACTGACTTTTAGCTCAGAGACTACATTTTTAAATTCTTTAAGAAACAAGAATTGGACTTTGCTTTTTTTTTTTTTTTTTTTTTTTTTTTTTTTTTTGTTCCATAAAGTAATTCATGGGCTAAAAAGGACAATTCAGGATTATCACTACAAAGAGCAATTCTCTTGGCATGAGAACGGGATCTCTTAGCCCATCTGTGTTTCAAGGATTTCAAGGTTAACCACACAATCCTTCTCTTTTAGTGCTTAAGGACTGGTGGCCTGGGATGCTGACCATCCCTTGTCACTACTGACTGTCTTCATAAATAACAGTACTGTAGTTTTGCTCCTTACAGTCACCTTGTTTACTTGCCTAGAGACTTACGTTTACTTTGAGCCACTTTTCTGAAGAGTAACAACTGCAATGATGTCATTTGACAAAGCGCTGAACAAGTCATTGGAGTTGTGGAAAAGGAGAAGGCTGCTTCTTTCCAAAGTTAAGATGAGAAAATTGAGACCCTAAACACTGCTGTCAAATTGTAGTCAATGAAATAAAGACTGCTAGATCTTTTCTGTCCGATTGTTACCTCCTCTCCGGCCTGGCCCCACAGTTCCAACTACATGTCTCCATTCTCCACCACCGTCTCTTAGATGGACTCTCAGAAGAGCTGCTGAGGCCTCACTTTGTCTTCTGTATTCTCATATACTCTGACGCCAGACCACTCCCTCCTGTGCATCTTGAGTTTCAGAGATGTTTCTGTCATTTTCCTTCCCGGGTACATCTTCCCTCCTTACCGCTTCCCTTCTTTCCATCATTATTAACTATAATGCAATAAAACCCATTTTAGTTTTATTATCACAACAATTACTTCATAAAGTTTCTTTTCCTAGTAACTAAAATCACGCCCCAGTTATTCAGGTCAGGACTGTTACTATTTCTCACAGTACGTTCCTTCTCTCTGCTTACAGTGTGTCCAATGCCAGTTTTGCCTTTTCATGACATGACTCTAATCTGTGTACACACACACACACACACACACACACACACACACACACACACACGCACACACACACACACCTTGTCCTTATATTCAATTTAGGATCTATTTTCCTTAGTTTCACATGTAAGCCTACCAAAGTCCCGCTGGGAATACATTTTTGTAGATTTAGTTCACCAAGCCTTTCAATCAGACTTACCTGTGATTCTCAAACATCCCCTATTTCACGAGTCTATGCTCTTCATGTGTTTAGTAGCACATTCAAATTGTGAAGCATCCTATGTGGTGAGTCCATATGTTCTATCTGGGAATTATCCCCACTCCCAAATGCCCATCTTTGAGCGTATCTGGTGTCTGAGGAGCGTGTGTGACTCTTTAGGGACTAGTCCTATGTCTTCCATTATGTATGTGTGTATTCCTGTTTCTTTGCAAGTTTGTGGATATGATGTATAATTCTACTCATTGTCTTAGGTTGAGTTAGAGTTGTTTTCCCTAATTACTCTACGAAGGTCCTCAAGTGACAATACAGCTGGTTATGCAATTAAAAACCTTTGGGCCATGAGTGAGGAGATGGAGAGAATGACGTGAAGGGCAGAGCGAATAACTTACTCACTGATTTAATAAGGTAGAAAGCATTGGGATGCTTGCTTATGAATTCATGTTGGCTTGAGCGGAGAAGTCACATTAACTTCAGGCAGGTGTGATAAGAGACGACAGTTCCTACATCTTCACTGTTGCATGGAACAGGAGATGGTCCTTGCAATCACAGGTGCCCTTTCTCTCTCCTCTTTTCCATAGAAAATTTTCTTTAAAAAGTGTCCAGTATGTACTCTCTAGTAGCTGAAAGAATATTTTGGTTTTGTGTCTATCAATTATAGAATTTTCATGAGGTAATGAGAACCCATTAGCATATGCTAAAAAGAAATCATAATGCCTAACCCATGATGGTAGATATTATTGGTCCTACATTTCTGGGTGTCTCAGCACAGAAAAGCAGAGATATGGTACTTTTGTCTCACTCAGGCTTATTCGGATGATTCCAAATGACTGTCCCTAATTTTCAGCATTACCTAGACAAAGGCTGGTGTGGTATGTTCACTTTCAAATGGTTCTTGTGCTAAAGAAAATAAAGAACAAATGTAGCTTCCTTTAAAAATATTTCTTTTGTTCCTATTCATTGTTTAGGATGTCTGCTTGATGGCTTAACCCATGTGCTAAGAGAGAGAATACACAAATTAATGGACTACATTAACAAGAGCAATTTTAATATTCAAGCCCCTTGAAGACATGAGATACAAGTTATGATTACAAGGAAAAGCATCCTTTCTAAGTTCATTTGGTGCACAGCTTAAGCAAAATAACTAAGCAAAAACAAACAACAAGCAATTACAGAAAAATTAAACCACTTGGCACCATTATACTAATTATTATGCTACTTTATGTTGACACACATGCTGCCATGAATATATTGTGATGGCTTATTAAATCTCTATTTTCCCTATACAAAACGTATTACACACACACACACACACACACACACACACACTCACACGCACGCACACATTTATTTCTCCTTTTGTCTCTCAAGTTAAAGCTAGGTGATGTGGGGTCACGCCTTTGTAATCCCCTAACTGGTCAAGCTCCCCCTCGCAGTAGGTTACTCATAATTCTCTTATCAAAGCAGCACTATTGATTGGGAAGTAGAGGAAAATGAACAGATGGGACACAGTGAGAGACCCTCAGGTCGCTGGGGGACAAGCTGCTACAGGGACTTGTGAACCCTACTCCTCTCGTACTGTTTCCTGACCACGGCGTGAGAAGGGTTTATTGTCATTTTTGTTGTTTTGTTTTCCACATGCTCCAGTCAAGATACACTGCCTTGCCACAGGCTCCAAAGTGATGGATGAACCTGATTCTAGGCTGAAACCTGCAAAAACAAGAGTCAAACTAGTTTTCCCACTTTTAAAGTTAAAAATCTCAGAAATGATACTTTGTAGCGGAATGCCGACTAACACACAAACAATTTAAAAACTAGCTATTATATACTTTGCTGTATTCTAAGAACTATTTTATTTGCATACCAACTGTATGGGTTATCTATTGCTGTGTAACAAATAACACCACAACTTAGTGGCTCAAGGTTAGAGCAGTTACGTAGCACATCTCAGAGTTGCTAGCAAATTGGTTAGACTGTGCTGTAAGCTTGTGGTTTTAGGGTCTCTCATGAGGTTGTAAGGAAGACACTGGTTGGGGCTGCAGTCATCTGGAGGTTGCCAAGGTGACACGTTAGTGCTGGGTTAGTTAGTTGCTAGGAGGCCTCTTGGAAGTTGACTTCTTCCTGAGTTAGTGAATCAATAGATGATGTCTATGGTCTAACCTTGGAAAGAACATTCTGCCATCTTTTAGTATCTTATTGATTTCACACATCAGTCTACTCCATGTACAGGAGGTGCCTGGCTAAGGGCATGGACACAAGGATATCATGTCCATTGAGGGGCACCTTGGAGGCTATATCTAGTATAGCTGGTTTTATGAAACATGCTTTTATCATACTCAATTTAGAACAGGGGAAATGAAGCTTATGGATCATGATTAGGTTAGATAATATGTCTCCCCCCTCATAAAGAAACATAATACGTGGAAAATCATGTCATATGTAACACACAGTGAACCTCGACTGTTACCTTTTTTATATCTGACAAATAATTGCCTTTAGCAATCTGTTTTGTAAATTCCATTGGTCCAAGAAAGAAAATTGGGAATAACTTTCAGGAAAACACATTTTGAAGCTATTGAATAGGGAAAATGACCTATGATTTTTTTGTTTCCTATTGGTGAGGCAACAAACTCCAAAGTTAGTGGCTTTGTATAAAATAAATGTATCATTGCACAGTTCTTTAGGTTCAGGTTGCTAGGGATCCTATTGGATAAAAAGATGTAAGGTTTTTTATTCTGAAACTCGAAAAGACATATTCTTTTCTTTTACTTTTTTGTATTCTTGGGGCTTCTTGAATTGCTTTTTGTTCATGGGTGCCTTTAAAGTCATTACTACAGGTCTTGTTCCCTTGTCTCCTCTGACCTCTGTTCCTATTGCCAATATCACCTTTCCAGTTTTTACTTCAGAGGTGGCACTCTTTGTCCTTTGCACTCCAGTCTTATAAAGACCTTTGTGGTCAGCTAAATCACACCTCAAAGGTGAATCAAGGCAGCAAAGTTCTGGAGTTTGGAGATGGACGAGTCCAGTGAGGTCCCATTCAGCTGACAATGAGGCAAGTCCTTCACATCAACACTTTATCTGAATGCTGAGCTCCTGTCAGGAGACAGACCGGCAAGCTAAGTATGTGTGCCTCATTCCCTTGGGGCTGACTTTGAGGTTTAGCTCTTCATTTCCTGTGAGTCATCATGCAAACACTCGAGAAGGCTGACCTGTAGTGGAAAACACCCTGGACCAAGTATCACAGCCTAAGTCCTTGCATTCTCTCTGTCACTTTTGAGCTGTGGTGTCTTCAGCAACTCATTTAACACTTTAACCATGCCTACTCAAGCCAGTCATGATGGGGCAGGTCTGTGCTCCCAGCTACTTGGGAGCTTAGATAGGATGATCACAAGTTCAAGGCCAGTCTGAACATAAAGCGGTTTCAAAGGACACAAGCTAGTGGTGTTAACTTAGTGTGAGAGTGCCTTCCTGGCATACATGACTCCATGCATTTAATCCCTACTGCAACAATAAACAAGCAGAAGTCTACATGTGGTCACACACACACACACACACACACACACACACACACACTACTTGCTTCACTTCTTAGAGTACTGTGTTCATCAACTGAGTAATTAGAAGGAGCATGGTGTGTGGAAAAGCCAGGCGTATACACGACCTAGGCAGGACACAAGTTGCCTGAGGAGATTTCCCTGACACAGAACACCTCAGAGCAGGCTGGACACAGAGAGGGCCACTATATGGAGTCCTCCTTACGGTCCAGCCTAGACCTCTATTTTTCTGTCCTCACACTATCTTTACTGTGAGTATCTGAGACGGGCCTGCTGCCTCTCCCCAGGTGACATATCCCCGTCCGTTTGACATCATTTCCTAATTCTGTGAAGTCTGATGGAAATGGGCGAGTTTTGTTTTCGGTCAAACACCCATTGTTTCTATCTCTGTGGTCTTCCACGTTCTAATAAGAACACAGGTCTCCACCATGAGGTCAGGTTAAAGCAGCATATTAATGAAGTTAGAATATTACTAAGTGGCTTTTATGTGTCCATTGGGGAGGGGTTAAGTGACGGGTCCTCAGAGTTGTTGCTTTTTCTTTTTTTATTTAAATGCTTATCTAGTATATGTCTGAAAATCAGCCTTTGGGGGCAAGGGGGGGATGTTGGATGACTGTGTGGTCACAGCTACACGAAGGGGCAGTGTCCCCAACCACGATGACATAGTATTTGTGTCATTTCTCTCTCTGCGAAAATGTCTGTGGGCTGCTTTGTGTGTGCCTGAGCAGGGCCCTGACAGCCCAGGGGTTTTCATTTAGTGATCCTCTCCACCCGGAGACACACTTAAAAGCTGGCTGGATCCACCTCCCTCCACCTCTCTTCGCCCACAATGGTTTACACAGCAGAAGGCCAGCACCTGCCCCGTGCGATAATGAACTGATAAGGGGGTAGAGAATCTCAGGCTGGGGCTGGGAAAACACCCAAGTGCTTTAACATGTTAGACCTTCAGCTGCCTCTCAGAGGGCTGGGGAGGTGGCTCAGCCATTAAAGGCTAGGCTCACAACCAGAGTGGGGGTATTTTAAAAGCTCCCCCCCCCCTTTCAGCAAGGGTTTAATTTACTTAGAATCATCATCGATTCACCCCTTCCCCACAGTTGTCAAGTGCCATTTTATTTTCCTACCCAAGCATCCATCCTGCTTCACAGCCTTACTGGAATGGGAGCTTCAGGCTCTTCTGTAGCCTCCTGCCCCTGGCATCCTGCCCACCAGGGCAAGCGCACAGCACAGCGGTGACATCGGTCACCCAACAGGAGGTGGTGACATATAACGGGAGCCTGGAGCCAATCGGTGCCCCTTGACAAAAGCACAGGGCACTGCTGTTTGTATGGAGCAAGCTGGGTGTTTTTCTTGTCTTTCCGGAAGCACAGAAGCCACAGAGCAGTCTCGCTGAGAAGGGAGTGACTGCCTGTCCTGAAGCGGCACCAGAGAGACACCTAGGGGTATAGTCCGTCTCCCCCCCCCCCCCCCCCCCCCCCCCCCGCTCTTCCATAGAAGACAGGTCCTAGAAACATAGAAAGGAGTTTGCTCTTTAAAAGAGCTTCAGACAGAAACCCCTTTCAGGTTTTCAGTGAGAAAATGGTCTTGAGAACCATCTTCTAAAAGATTTAGTTTTGATTTTTAATTAGAGGTATGTAGAGGTATGGGTATGTCTCTGTGGAGGAAAGTGCATGTGAGTGGATGCCACATGAAGATGGGAACCCCCCCTCCCCGGATCTGGAGTCACAGGCAATTGTGAACCATTTGATGTGGTACCCAAGTCCTCTGTGTGATGGGCATGTGTTCTTAGCTATCTCCCCAGCTCCAAGAACAGTCTTTAAGCTTTGCTTGCTTTTTCCTTTTTTGCTGCCTAACTTTGGGACATTTTAGTGCTTCTTAATGCTTTCCTTCCTATGCAATGGGAGGGGCATTGTATCTGAGCTAGTTTTTGACTCTCTAGAGATGGTGAAATACAAACACAAGGTCTGCATTTAGGCAGTATATCCCATATATCATTTCTTGCACAGGGGTCGCTAAGGACAGACAGTAAACCCGATTTCTTTGGTTAACTATTTAAAATGATTTATTGGTGAACACTTTTTTGGCAAAATCACTAATGAATCAGCTAAGCAATCCATTTCTAACTGTTATTGCATTCAAGAAACTCAGATTCAAACTTCAGTTCCCAGGAATCAAAGCTCACTGTCTTAACTAAAGGTGTGGATCTTTTAATGGCTGAAGTGGTCAATATTGCCTCAGGCATTTAATGGTATGTTAATTATATATCATATAATATAATATTATACACACACATATGATATTATCAAAGGGTAAACCCACTGGCTGTGCAGGAAAATAGCCCTATTGGAATGTAGTATGCAAGGAGATACATTGAAATGTACATAAGATCAGTGTGTCTCTAAAGTATAATCAGAAATATGACAATCTATTTACTTTACTAATTTGCTACCAAGGCTTTTATCTTTGTGCTTTGCCAGTTCTAGTCATTTTTATTCTCCTCCGATTTCATAGCCAATTTGAAGATTTCAAATGAAATTATCAAAGTGATCCATTTGAAATGAGTTTGAAAATAACATGGATCTATATGCAGTTACACATGTGGATAGAGTTAAAGTAAGCAGGGGACAAAATAAAGACATAGAGGGCAAGCTACTAATCAGACACTGAGATAATTGAATCCTAAAGTAACTTTTTAAATTTTTCTTTCTGGTGAGTAAGTGAGTGACTACATGCTTATGTTTATGAGTGTGGGATATGTGCTTCTATCTGGGCCTGGGCATGTGCCTAGGCATGCATAGAAGCCACAGGAAGATGTTGGGTGTCCTGACATACCACTCTCTTCCTTATCTCCAGGAAACAGGGTTTCTCATTGAGCTTGGGTCTAGATCGACAGCTAGACCATCCTAGATTATTCTTGTCTCTGAACCAATAGCTCTGGCCTTAGAGGCATTCTCATGCCTGGCTTTTTCTGTGGGTACTAGAGATTTGAACTCCAGTTCCCATGGTTATACAACACACCCTCTTCTGTGTTGGTACATCTCCTTAGTCCTCAAGGCAATTTCTTGAATAAGTAAGAAAAGTGGCAGATATGAACAAAGTTCTGAGTTAAGAGAGGATATTTATATGATTAATTTTAAAATTGCAGTATGTTACATTAAGCTTGGAATTATACTTGTCTTTGATGATCAGTTATTTAAAATATTAAAACTAAAATGTCAAACTTGCATGGATGTACTCGATAAATTCTCTTCAATGAAAAATAGCAATTGAGTAGTACTCCATTGTGTAAGTATACCACATTTTCTCCATCCATTCTTCAGCTGAGGGACATTTAGGTTGTTCCCAGGTTCTGGATATTACAAATAATGCTGCTATGAACATAGTTGAGCAGATATCCATGTTGTATGAATGTGCATATTTTGGGTATATGCCTAAGAGTGGATTTACTAGATCTAGAGGTAGCCTGATTCCCATTTTCCTAAGGAACAGCCATACTGGTTTCCAAAGTGGCTGTACAAGTTTGCACTCCCACCAGCAGTGGAGGAGTATTACCCTTTCTCCACATCCTTTCCACCATAAATTGTCATTGGTGTTTTTGATTTTAGCCATTCTGACAGGAGTAAGATGGTATTGTTTTGAATTGCATTTCCCTGATGGCTAAGGATGTTGAGCACTTAAGTGTCTTTCAGCCATTTTAGATTCCTCCATTGAGAACTCTCTATTAGTTATGTACCCCACTTTTTCATTGGATTATTTGGCGTTTTGGTAACTATCTTCTTGAGTTTTTTGTGTACTTTGGAAATCAGTCCTTTGTCAGATGTGAGGTTGGTGAAGATCTTTTCCCATTCTGTGGGCTGCTGGTTTTTCTTGTCAACTGTGTCTTTTGCCTTACAGAAGCTTCTCACTTTCAGGAGGTCCCATTTATTAATTGTTGATCTCAGTGTCTATGCTATTGGTATTATGTTCAGGAAGCAGTCTCCTGTACCAATTCGTTCAAGGGTACCTCCCACTTTCTCTTCTAGGGGGTTCAGTGTGGCTGGATTTATGTTGAGGCCTTTGATCCATTTAGACTTAAGTTTTGTGCATGGTGATAGATATTGATCTATCTGCAATCTTCTACATGCCAGCATCCAGTTATGCTAGCACCATTTTTGGAAGATACTTTCCTCCTTTCATTGTATACTTTTAGCTGTTTTGTCAAAAATCAGGTGTTTTGTAGGTGTGTGTGTGTGTGTTAATATCTGGATTTTCGATTCGATTCCATTGGTCTTCCTGTCTATTTTTATGCCAATACTAAGCTGCTTTCAGGACTATAACTCTATAATAGAGGGTACAGGGTTGTTGTGGCTATCCTGGGTCTTTTGTTTTCCATATGAAGTTGAGTATTGTTCTTTCAAGGTCTGTGAAGAATTGTGCTGGGATTTTGATGGGGATTGCATTGAATCTGTAGATTGCTTTTGGCAAGATTGCCATTTTATTATGTTAATCCTACATATCTATCCAAGAGCATGGGAGATCTTTCCATTTTCTGGTATCTTCTTTAATTTCTTTCTTTAAAGACTCAAAGTTATTATTATATAGGTCTTTCACTTGTTTGGTTAGCGTTACCCGGGGATATTTCATGTTGTTTGTGGCTATTATAAAACGTGATGTTTCTCTATTTACTTTCTCAGCCCTTTTATGGTCTGTATTATTTTAAGTTAATCTTGTATCCTCTCACTTTGCTGAAGGTGTTTATCAGCTGTAGGAGTTCCCTGGTAGAGTTTTTTGGGGTCTCTTATATAATCTATCATATCATCTGCAAGTACTACTCAGCAGGAAAAAAAAATGGAATTTTGAAATTCCCAGGCAAATAGATGAAATCATCCTGGGTAAGGTGACCCAGTCACAGAAAGACAAACATGGTATGTACTCACTCATATATGGATTTTACACATAGAACAAAGGATCACCAGCCTACGACTCACATCGCCAGAAAAGCTAGGAAACAAGGAGGACCCTAAGAGAAACAAACATGGTCCCCTGGAAAAGGGGAAAGGGACAAGGTCTCCTGAGTCAATTGGGAGCATGGGGGAGGGATGAGGGAGGTAGGAGAGAGAGGAGGGGAGAAGGAAAGTGGGGAGGAGAGCATCAGGATCAGGAAGATCAAGTTGTGGGGAAAACAGAGAAGTAGAGCAAGCAAAGAGATACCTTGATGGGGCAGTCTTTATGGGCTTAACAAGAAACATGACACTAGGGAAATTCCCAGGGATCCACAAGGATGACCCCAACTAACAATCTAAGCAATAGTGGAGAGGCTGCCTTACATGCCCTTGCCCAATAATGAGATTGATGACTGTCTTATGTGCCATCCTAGAGCCTTCATCCAGTAGCTGATGGAAGCAGAGCCAGACACCAAAGCTAAGCACTGAGCTGAACTCTTGGGATCCAGTTTTAGAGAGGGAGGAGTGATGAGCAAAAGGGTCCATGCTGGAGAAGCCCACAGAAACAGCTGACCAGAGCAGTGGGAGCTCAGGGATTCCAGACAGACAGCTGGGGAACCTTCATAAGACCCAACTAGGTCCCCTGAATGTGGATATCAGTTGGGGGGCTTGGCAGTCTATGGGCCTCTAGCAGCACAACCAGTATTTTTCCCTAGTGCATGAACTGGCTTTTTGGAACTCATTCCCTATTGAGGTATAGTCTGTCAGCCTCAATACAGGGAGGAGTGTCTCGGTCCTGCCCCAAATGATGTGACATACTTTGATGATCCCTCACGGGAGGCCTCACTGTTGCTGAGGAGTGGTTGGGAGTGGGATGGGAAGATGGTGGAGGGGTAGTGGGAAGACTGGGGGGAGAGGGAACTGTGACTGCTATGTAAAATAAGATTGCTTTTAACTACGTAAAAAATTAATAAAAAAGACTCAATCATCTGAAAGATGCTTTACAGACATAAAACAGCTAGGTAATTGGAGACACAATACGAGCTGTTCAAAGCCCGTGAAATCCTGGAAGACGTGAGGCACTATTTTTCCTGAAACTGTTAGGGAGTGTAGTTTCTTCCTGCAGTGGTTATCTTGAGAACGACATCAGGACAGGAGAAGAATGCACTCATTCTCCAGTATTGACCCTGCCCCTGTTAGTCGCCGACATGAGAGTTTAGAAGCAATTTGAATCATACTCTGTGATGTTTCTCAGCACTGAGGTTGGATGATGGATAGAGTCTAGCAAGTTGTTGTGCATTTTAGTCACTGTTCTGTGGCTGGGAGGTGACACTATGACCATGGAAACTCTTATAGATAAAGCACTTAACAGAGGGCTTGCTTGCAGTTTCTGAGATCTACTCCGTTATCATCAAGGCAGGGTGCAGGCAGGTGTAGGAGCAGTAGCTGAGATCTAAATCCTGAGTAAAGGGAGAGAGAAAGAGAGAGAGAGAGAGACACAGAGAGAGAGACAGAGAGAGAGACACACACACACACACACACACACACACAGAGAGAGAGAGAGAGAGAGAGAGAGAGAGAGAGAGAGAGAGAGAGAGAGAGAGAGAGACTCTGGCTTTGTATGGGCTTTTGAAATCTCAAAGCCCACCCCAGGGACACACTTTCTCCAACAAAGCCACCCCCTAGTCCTTATAATTCTCTCAAATACTGTCACTCCCTTGTGACTAAACATTCAAATATGTGGGCCCATGCGAGCCATTTTTATTAAAATCCGTATACTATGCATATAGTGAGCTTTTCAACATCGTGACTTTTCTCCCACTCCATCTTTAGACTCTGGTGGACCCTTCCCCCCTTAATTAGTACAATTGTAAAGCTGTGACTGATACGTGGAATTGTACTATTCTCTTATTCAAGCCGCAAACTTGTTACTGAGGGCTCACTGTGGTATTATCGTTGTACCTCAGTGAAATGCATTTCTTTTCTTTGTTTAAAATTCATAACGCGTCTATGTTGTACTTATACATCTGAATAATTATGGAGACAAGTTATTTGGAATGTTCGCCGTCTTTAAGATAACCCAGTTAATGGCGGACAGGGTGTCAGTGAGTGGAGAATTGCAGTTGTGGGCTTCCATGAGTTGTGTGTTCGCTCTTGGTTGTTCTTCCTGTTAGGTCTTCTTCGGCCCTGACTGATGTTCTTCTCATAAGGACTTGTTCTTTGTCCTGTCAGGCTGCAGGGGGGACTTCCTTATCTTCCAGCGGAGGGCGCTGAGCACCCAGTAGGCAATAAGCCTTTCCAAAGGCAGAATCGTAGGGACTCCAGTGTGGCACCCAATGCATTTATTTCAAGCACCACTTTGATTTTACTTTGAGCACGACTGGTTGATTCACTTAGATTAATCGTAGCTATCTTATATATGGCACTCTGATGGCATCAGTATAGGCACGGATAATATTTGCTGATTGAGTAAAACAAAAATAAATGAACTCTCTCCATCTCATGAAGTATTTGTGGCATTCTGACAACTGCTGAACATGTACATGGTAGAGGACACCCTTCCTTCTATGCAGCCCAGGAGGAATTCCTTAGTCCACCCAGCCCCTTTGGTGACTGATGAGCTCTGAGGCGTTCTCATCATCTCTTTTAGGGAGCAAAGTTTCCAGTTACAGTCTGTAAGGTTGTAGTGTTCAAATTGAGATACTGGTTTCCAAACTTTTGGAAATAGTGGGTTAGATCATGATAAAGTTATTGTTTGGTTTTGGTGAGTTATTATTCATATGTGTGTGGATATATGTGCATATGGAGACCAGTTTAGCCATCTACCTTTTTGAGTCAGGGTTTCCCATTGGTATGGGATTTGACTAGTTGTCTCTGCCAGCCAGCAAGTCTCAGGGATGCTCTTGTCTGTGCCTTCCTAGTGCTGGCCATCACACTTGGCCTTCTCCCCGATGGTCAGTGCCCCACCCCCATGCCTTCCCCCTTTCTCCCCTTTTACACTTTCCAGAGATTGAACTCATGTCCCTATGTCCTTATGCTATTAGCCGAGCTGTCTCCACAGCACCCAAATTGTAGCTTTTAATTGTTACTTCTCCGTATTGCTGCTTAATGTGTGTGGTGGAGGTAAAAGGGGCTGAGTTGTGCAGCATCTCCCACACTTGCTGGCCCTCTGGACCCTTTCCCTTCCTTTTTTATTTTTTTCCACTCATCGTCTTTGTGCAAACTTGAGGTCTTCCACACATTCTGTGAAAAGCCTGTGTTTAGCTGTCTTAAGGAAGAAACACAATTCTCTGAACAGTGAGAGATAATTGAGCCCAATTTTATTTTTCGCTAAGTTCCTGCTAAGGAGACCTTGACTACTATTGTCCTTAAAGAAAGCCAATCTCATCAAATGCTAATTCTAGTAAATGATAGAAAATGAGTTTCCAAGTATGAACAACAGCCAGACAGCCTCACAAGTGGCATCTTCTCACATGCCCCGACCTCACGGCCACCCTAAAGCTGCCAACTAAATGCCCGGGGAAATTTCCAGGGAAGCAGATGGTGCTGCCTAGAGACGGTGGCTCACAGCTTGGCATCTGGGCTCCTGTGCCGTCCAGCTGAGGACTTCTCAGGCAGAATACTGGGTGACAGGCTTCCAACTGATCTCCATTAGCGCCCTGGCACAGCCACTTCTTTTCCTTAAGGTAGGGATTTGCATTTCAGTAGTCATACAAAAACTACTTGTCCCTCCTCCGTAAATGTGTGAGGCAAAATATAGCCTGTAAAGGAACACACTTAGAAAAGACAGAAGGGGATTAATAAAATGTACTTTCTCCTGTCTAGCCAAACCTATAATCAGACCTAGATCTAGTCCATTGGGGGAGACGGCTTCCATGTTGCTTCATGTATTCATTACTCTTCTGTTATCTCACTAACAACTAAGGGCAGGGTTATTTTGGCTTATGGTTTTGGTTCATGATGGGCGCGATGGTTCATGATGTAGCAGGACTTCTCAGTTCACATGCAGAAGGGCCAGCGACCACAGAAGGTGGCGGGCAAGGCTGGCAATATTGGTCCCCAAAGGACCTGACCTACTTCACTTAAAAAAAAAAAACTTCATTTAAAATAATTAATTTTATTTGACATTTTTGTACTTGTATCTAATACCTTCTGCTGTTGTTCTCTCTCCTACATTCTATTCCCAACTCCCTCCCATCTGTGCCAACTTGCCCCTCCCCTACCTCTTTCCAGATTCATGACTTTTGGTTTTGTTTTGTGACCCATTTAGTTTAACCAGGACCATCTGTGTGACAACTGGATTGGAATTATCTCTTTGAGCTTGATGGAGTCATTAGTGGGGACATGACTAAAGGCAGTGATTTCCTCTGTCTGTGTATCTATCAGTAGCAAATAGCTCAGAAGTGAGCGGTAGGATCCCCTGAGTCCCAGCTACCCCTCTCCACATTTATGTCTGACTATTGACAGCCAGTCTTGTGCAGACATCAGTGCAGGCATCTGCAGATGCTATGAGTTTGTTATGGCTGTGGCTGTGCCTTCATTGTTATATTGCAGTTTCATGACTCTGCTCTTTCTATTCTGGCTCTTACATTATTTCCATCCCCTATTATTCACTATTCCTTGAGAGGATGCTGTAAGTGACTTGTTATCATCACTTATTCTCAGCAACTTGTGCAGCCATGAGTCTCTGCATTTCCTACTGCACACCAAAAAGAGAGGCTTTGCTGATTAAGGCTGAGAGTCATGTTTATCTACATAATTATTTACAGGGCCATTTCACACTAAGGATACTCAGCTAAATGGTACTATTCCACTTTTTTTTCCCCTGGGGCTTATGACTCCTCATGTCAGGAGGTTTTGACCAGGTTCCTAGTGTCAGACACATATTACTTCCTGTCGAATGAGTCTAGTGACCTACTTCAGGAAGCTTGGTTCCACCTTCTAAATTTTCCACTACTTCTCCCAAACAGTGTCAGTAGCTAGGGATTAAGTATTCAAAAGTGGCATGAGATTTTCAGGTAAAGGAAGGGACAAAAATGATTCCAAGGGAACCTAGACTAGAAAGACAAATGTGGTATGTATTCACCTATAAGTGGCTATTAGCCATTAAGCAAATGATAACCAAGCTGCAATCTGTAGATTCAGAGAGGTTAGGTAAAGAGAGAAGGATCTACGAGGACACATGAGTCTCCCTAGGAAGGCTAAGTAGAAGAAATTTTATAGGTGGACTGGGGGCAGGAGCTGGAGGGATCATGCGCAGGAATGGGATGGAGAGACAGAGTACAGGGAGAGATAGCTGGAATTTGGGGGGTCACATGGGGGTAGCATGGAAAGCTGATGTAGTGGAAACTTTCTGGAAGTGATTGACATGATCCTAGTGTGGACTCCTAATAGTGGGGGATGTGGAGTTTCAACTGGCCATCTCATGGCAAGGCAAGGCTTCCATTGCAGAGGGTGGTTGCATTCAATTAAGTTGTTGGCCATGGAGATCCCATGGAAACTTCCAAACAACCCAGAATAATGTTAAGACGAAGGGTTGCTCTCAACAAGCTGACAGTGGTGCCCCATTGTGAGAACAACAAGTGAACAACTCACTGAATATGGAGAAGTTGAGCTGGTACCCATATGGAGCCTTCACCCCATGGTCTAGTGTCTTTGGTGTGGGAAAGAACTCAGCAGGCTTCAAAAAGAAACACGTTGACACTAACCCAGAGGCCTAGGGTAAAATCAAACATGACTGATTTAAAAAAAAAAAAAAACAAAAACAATGAAATGATGTCTAATGGTATTATGCTATACTACAGACCAGTGCCTTATCAAGTCATTGTCAGAGACACTTCCTCCAACAGCAGATTGGAAATGATGCAGAGACCCACAGCCAAACATGTGGAGAGAGAGAGGTCTCCATCAAATTCTTAACCTCAGAACTCAGGGGATCCTGTTGAAGAGGTGTGAAAAGAGTGTAAGAGTCAGAAGGGATGGAGGAAACTAGGAGAACAAGACTTTCTAATTAAACTGAGCAAAGCACACATGAACCCACAGACACTGAAGCAGTAAGTTCAGGGCTTACCTGGGGTTGTACCAAGTCCTCTACATACATATTACAGCTCTTAGCTTAGTGTTCTTGTGGGATTCTTGACTTGTAAGAATGAGTAGGTTTCTGACTCTTATACCTGCTCTTAGGACTCTTGTCCTCCTGTCGAGTTCTATGTGAAACTTTCTGCTTCATCTCATTTTACTTTATTGTGCCATATTTAGTTGTTATCTCTTAGAAGCCTGTTATGCTAAAGAGAGACAGAAAGGGAGTGGATCCAATTGGAAAGGGAGGCGGGGAAGAACTGTGAAGAGAAGAGGTAGGGAAATTATAATCAGGATGTTTTATATGAGAAAGGAATCCATTTACAATAAAAAATAGGGGGGAAAGTATTCAAAACATAAATAAGTTGGGTACACTTAATATTTAATACCCAACATTTCTCTACCTTAAATTACTTCTTTGAGGATAAGGACTTTCCCTTTGACCAAACTGTACTAAGAATCTTCTGGGCTCTCTTAACCAGTTTTAAGATGTATGCTGCTAATCCCATTTAGAAAGAATCCTTGGGTGTTCCTAATTGATTGAGTTGCTCCATACTTAGTAAAAGTCCTGTTGACTTAGTAAAAATGACTCTACCCTAGAGACCTAACATGCCAGCAGAGGCAGGGTAACTTCAATCATGGCTAAAGATGCCCAGACTCTTCTTTTGGTCAACTAGCTTTGTATCCCAAGAAACAGCTGTAGGCGTGTGGTATCCCCTTCCACCACCAACTAAGTGCATTCTGTCTCTAGGCTCCTAGGAATCTGACAGAATAAAGTGGCTGTATTTCCATTATCATGGATGTCCAGCTCTTGGGGAGGTCTCTGCTCCTCCCAGTTCATATCTCAGCATTGTACTGAGGAATTTTGTGAGATTCAATGTTTCATTTTGATATTGCTGAATCTTATTATTCATGGTATACATGGTCTTCAAACGCTAACTAACTAAATAGTGAAGCATCAATACTAGAGGAAATATGGAAACACATATGCTTATGCTTCACATAGATTATAACATTAAATTTTAATGTCAGTTCCTTTTATGACTTCTGTTCTGTTTATTTTGCCTATGAGAAAACAAAGTTCAGAACCTAGTGGCTTGCCATGATTTACCAGAGGCGGCTATACCGACAGATGCTGCTGTTGGAGTAAGGACTCTATCCACCTGGCCTTGGCATCCTCACAGTTCCCTGATTGCCCATAACGTCTCTACCTCTCCTCCCCTGCATGAGAGCTGGGATGAGTAAGATGAGCCTTCATATTTTTACTGCTCAGCACATGTCCTCAAATGACTTTGAGAGCACCAGGAGAATTGATTTGGGGGTTACAAATAAGTGCTACCAAGTAAAAGGATGACAATTATGGTACCTGCAAACAATGAACACCATCTGTAGTAGGGTTTGCAGCTGTGCACTTGCTTTTTGTGAGTAACATTCACTGTTGTCCTATTAGTTCCATCTTACAGCTGAGAGAATTTATTCCATCTAACTTGTATGCGGCAAAGACAGAATTCAGTTCTTGACTTGGTTCATTTGATTTCAATAGTTGTGTTCTAAACCATCTTTCTATATTGTTCCCAGGTTTCTAGAAGGCTGTCTTTATGTTTATTTTTTATCTTCTGAGAAGAAATTTCACTATGTAGCCCAGGCTGGTCCTGAATTGATATTCTTCCCATTTCAGCATACCAAGTGCTATTATTAATGATGTAAGCCCCACACTTAGACTTTGAAAATTCTTATATAAATTTCAGTGACTATGTATTTTGTTGCTTTGACATGTAATTATTTTCTTGCCTTCCTTATATTTCTTTAATCTTAGAGATATGAGGTAGTTTCTACTTTTATCCAATGAATAGTTCTGCCTGAACTTTTATTTTGTTCCTATTGAAATTCTCAGGAGAAATGATCTGACTGAGGTGGTAAAAACACATAGTTTTTCAGTTTGCTTTTACCCAATTTAGGTTGGTTGCTTTATTGTAGAGGTGAGTATACAGATTTTTTACTTTTATTTTTCAAATTTTATGTTTGTATACATGTATGTTGAATGCATATACGTACTATGAGCATGTGCGGAGATCAGAGGATGACCTTAGTGAGTAGTTTTCCCCCTTCCTCCATCTGAGTCTTGCGGGGGGGGGGTCAAACCTGGGTTATCAGGGTTGGCAGCAAGCATCTCCACCTACCAACCCATCCTCCCTGGGTTATCAGGTTTGGTAGCAAGCATCTCCACCCTCCCAGCCCTTTGCTGTTTCAGTATAATTCAGTCCCAAGTGAAGCACGTGTGATTTGGGATTAAAGTGGGGAGAGATTCCTTTATTTTGTAAAATATGTGTTTGATTTAGTAACTGTGTTTGTCTGCTCGGGCAGAAATATTAGCACTGTTATAAAAGCTGAATGCCTAAAAGCAAAGTACCACCTCCTACATTACTCAGCCCTTAGCTTTCCTACTTAGCCCCAAGTATTTCTCCCAGGCTGCACTAGTTTTGTTTTTGTTTCTGTGCAACACTTGCTATCTCCTGAAAACTGGCTTCTTTTGTTTACTTCTTTGCTATCTGTCTTCCCATCTGTACAGTATGAGGTCCATGAATGCCAGAGCTGAGTCTGGTGTATTTCTTTAGCTGCAGTAAGGCAGCTCTTATTACACGCTGCTCTCTCATAATGCTCCATTAAGTAGTAAAAGCCATTACAAAGATTTCAAATTGTCAAAAATATAAAAGGGAAAAGTGGTAACTTTGAAGCAATAGATGTTGAGACCGCCTTTGACACAAAATGAAGAATTCTGGGATTTAGGCAGACATGCAGCATGCAAGAAAGGAATCTGGCATTATTCAAAGCAATGGCCATTTTCTAAAATCTCTACGTAATTATATGCAATCTATATTCTACGTGATTTTGTTTATACATGATTTTGGTTCAGGACAGCAAGAAGGAATTATATATGAAGTGAATATTAACAAAAAATTATTAAAACACAATTTTAGTATAATGCCTCACCTGAGGTATGTATCAAACTAGATTAACTTGGGGGCATTGAAGGTGGCATTAAGTGGTGAATTGTTTTTTGAGTCATGCAAATGTATTTGATCCTGCATAAAATATAAAGACGTGGTCTTCATTACATGCCTGCTACTTCTACAGGAAACAATACAGAAAGAGAGAAGTAAATGGAAGAAAATAACTCATCCTTTGGCTTTGCTCTGATTTGAAACAAACTTCTGGCAACTAGTCATGTTGACTTTTTGACAGTCAGATTTGGATTGTTACTCCTAATACCAACAGTGTTTTAAATGCTTACTTGATTTTATTTTGTAGCTTTATTGTATACAGAAAATAATGTTTGGAAGACCAAACTATGAAGTATATGTGTAGAGAATTAGTAAAGTCTACACCTACTGGTTTTATTTATATTATAATCAAATTTATTCATGGATTCTCTTTTTTTATTTTTTTAGCATTTTTATTTAAATTAGAAACAATCTTATTTTATATATCAAACCCAGTTCCCTCTCCCTCCCATCCTCCTATGCCCCCCACCAACCCTCATCCCATCCCTCTTCTGCTCCATAGAAAGGGTGAGGCCTTCCATGGGGGATCATCAAAGTTCATTACATCATTTGGGGCAGGGCTGAGAGAGTATCCCTCTATGGAGAATGGGTTCCCAATGTCCATTCCTAGGGATAAATACTGTTCCATTACCAGAGGTCCTAAAGACTGCCAAGGCCTAACTGACACCCATGTTCAGGGGGTCTGGGTCAGTCGTATGCTGGTTTCCCAATTATCGGTCTGGGGGTCCAAGCGCTCCCCCTTGTTTAGGTCAGCTGTTTCTCTGAGTTTTCCTAGCCTGGTCTTGACCCCTTTGCTTATTACCCCTTCTTCTCTGCAACTGGATTCCAGGAATTGACTCAGTGATTAGCTGGGGGGGGGGTGTCTCTGCTTCTGCTTCCATTGGGAAGGGCTTTTAAGGTAGCCTCTCCTCTATTGTTTATATTGTTTGTTGGGTACACCCTTGTAGATCTCTGGGCATTTCCCTAATGCCAGATATCTCTTTAAATCTATAATGGCTCCCTCTGTTAAGGTAGCTCTTTTCTTGCTCTCCTCTATTCTTCCCCCTGCTCAACATCCTGGTCCCTCATGTCTTCCTCCCTCCCCCTTCTTCTCCCCTTCTTTCCCTCCTAACTCCCTCTCCCCTCCCCCTTGCTCCCAATTCGCTCAGAAGATCTTGTCCTTTTCCCCTTCTCCAGGGGACCATGCATGTCTCTTTTAGGGTCCTCCTTGTTTCCTAGCTCCTCTGGTGGTGTGAATTGTAGGCTTGTGATCCTTTGCTCTATGTCTAATATCCATATATGAGTGAGCAATACTTCGTCTTTTTATGACAGGGTTAGTTCACTCAGGATGGTTTCTTCTATTTCCATTTGTTTGTCTGCAAATTTCAAGATTTCATTGTTTTTATCGCTGTCACTCATGCATTCTTATTCAGCCTTTTTAGACTAAGATGCTAGAACTAAGATAAAGCACACACTTCCTATTTAGAGCAATCTCAAGGAAGATGTTTAATTCCATTCTTCTGTATGTTTGTGTTGGTTATAAGCTTTTACCAATCTAAATTAAATAAATAAGCAAGCTAAAATATGCATTTTGAAAAAAAACAAACTATGCATAATTATAGAGTATAAGAAGCTACAAATCTTTCCTGGTAGAGCTTTGAGGTGAGAAAATGAAAATATAGCAAGGAGAATATACATTTTTTGTTATTTTCCTTTTAAATAAATTTTTATTTAAATTAGAAACAATTTTATTTTACATATCAATTCCAATTTCCTCTCCCTCCCATCCTCTCATGTCCCCCAGATCCCTCCATTCCACACATCATCTACTGCCCAGGGAGGGTGAGGCCTTCCATAGGGGACCATCAAATTCTGTCGCATCATTTGGGGCAGGGCCTAGGCCCTCTCCCATGTATCTAGGCTGAGAGAGTATTCCTAAGTGGGGAATGGGGTATTTTCAAGTACATTTTATATTAGGAGGGAAAATGAGGAAATGAGGGAAAATTGAAGTGAAACATGAATTTTCATTGATTCAAACTGGGGCACATTCTCTGGAAACAGGTTTGAAATTCTTTGCTGTTTGCTTTTTGGGAACCAAAGGATAGTCATTTCATCAATTCATCTTGAATTTGCCTTAAATAGTGATAGAATATGGCAGATGAAAAGGTTAAAATCTCAGGGGTGGAAAAGTTCCTAGAGTTTGGTATGAAAAACATTAAGAAGCTCAAAGCATTTTTTTTCTACTTAAAATTCTTGATTTTCACAGCCTAAGTCTATATACTAGACATGAATCAAGCAGTTAGTACAATAAATTCAAGAGAGCAATTGATAAGTCTTCAGATAAAAAGAATATTTAAATCATATTCTGTACTCAATTTAGTCATCCAGTTAGGTCAGTCAAAAGGCTAGTCAGATTCTAGGCTCTCACATATTAGGGACCCAACTCAAACGGCTCTAAGCACTTGGCTTTCTTTTTCACTGCTAGAGGGTGCCTCAGCTGACAATTCCTTGCTATGTCTTATGGAGAGATGATTACTCATCTTTGTCACTACCTATAATGTGAGGTTAAACTCTTTATGCTCTAGTGAGCTTCAGGGTTAGGCTAGAACTTACTCACATGATTGCCCCTTTCTGTTTAATGGAGAGGATGGGAGGAAGGGGTGTCTCAATGCAAGATGGCTCTCCATCTTTACATTTGTCTACCACCAGGAATACTTCCAGTGCCTTGGCATTTCTGACTGTATGACCTCACTGACCATGGAAATGGAGATAGAGTCTTTTCAATATGGTTTCTATTGGGTTCTCATCTTCTACAGAAAGAATGACAGTAGGAATATCCTCCACCCCTGGAGAAAATTATGCCTTACCCTTATAAGGTTGATTTGGCTTTCAGCAAAGCAATTATTCTGAGTGTTAACAATCCATGTTGCTTAATTGGTTTTATTCATACTGTAATGACTCTATTTGTAGGACACTAAGATTTTGGGTTGTAATTTAGCCTTTCTTAACATCTCTAACAGAAAAATTTAAAGCATCTCCATGTACAATCTTAGCTGTCTAGTTAAGATGGTTTGAAATAACATGTTTTTACTTGTTAGCCTCATCTCCCATATTTTCCACTCTTCATTTTCATCATGTTTGTCTTAGTTAGATGTTTCTATTGCTCTGAAGAAACACAATGAGCATGGTAACTCTTGTGAAGGAAAATATTGAATTGGGGCTGGCTTGCAGTTTAGGAGAACTAGTTCATTGTCATCATGGCAGGAAACATGGCTTTCAGATAGACATGTTCCTGGATGGGCAGCTGAGAGTTCTACATCTGGATCCACAGGCAGTAGGATGGAGAAAGTAAGCTACTGGCCTGACTTGAGCTTCTGCAACCTCAAAACCCATCTCCTTGTGACATACTTCCTGCAACAAGACCATGCCTACTCCAACAAGTCTAAGCACCCTAATCCTTTCAAATAGTGCCACTCCATGTGAGCCATTGTGGGCCATTTTTATTCAAACTACCAAAATGTCCTTCATCAAAAAGTTCTCTATGAATTTTCATGTTAGTTAATATTTATATTAGTATTCTTTAAACTTTGCTACTCTGCTAATTTAGTATGCAATGCTTAAGAAAATTTAATCCTTTTGATTCAATGTGACAGTAAAGAGGATGATTTTTTTTTTTAGCAGAATGCCAAGCTATTGCATTTCTTTCTGTATTTACAGGCAAAATTATGTTCCACATCAGAAAATGGGTGGTGATGAATCTCTTATATCCAGACATGTGAACACAGTTTTATTAAAGATAATTGGGAAATTGTGTTGGAATCACAACAAAAATAGAACAATGGATGAAAAAAGGAAAGGCATACCAGAAAATGTCACCGTGTATATAGTCTGGAGATTACGTCTCCTAAATAACCGGAGACTGGCTGCATTCTCCTCCCAGATTACTAAGTAGGTTTCTAAGATCAGAACCCTGTGATTGTGATGGGGAAAAACAATTTAACAGGTTGAGTTTGCAATCATGAGGGGGCTGAGAATGAATTTAGATTCCTTTAAAGTAGAGTAAAGGTGAATCACCAGGGCACATCCATCAAGTATAAAAAGCCAATTGTAAATCCGAATAAAAACTAAAGAAATAAATGCCTCTTTAAATCTTTGTCTCAATGCTTTATTCAGTTTTCTATGAGGTTATTCACATTTGCTCAAGGAATCATGGACTGAAATATATTCTGAATTTTAACAATATGTTCAGCTCTGTGAGAAACAGGAGAACAGGGCTGGGCAAATACACAGAGCCTCAGTTGGAAGGAGAAACCAACACGCCAGTCAGTAAAGTTGCAAGACATCTGAGCCCCATGGAGAAGATGGAAGAGGGGAAGACAGGCAGTGTGTTCCTCAAGGAGGCTGTGTTGAATAGCCTTTCTCTTGGCCTGAAGGAAAGGAGGTGTCCATTGAAAGCCATTTTGAAGTGGGCAATGCTTCTGGAACCCTTTTCATCCTTCACACTGCTCCACACACAGGTGGTCATCCTTACATCACAACCTGACTCAGGAAGACCGAGGACATCAGTTGATCAGATGTGTCTGAGACGTACTTCCATGACCATTTTAAATGTGATGGCGGTAAACTGCTACACGGAACAAGCAGTTCATGGACATTCTTTCTTTTAACTTTTGCAACAACCCTACAGGGTCTGTTTGATGATCTCCATTTTAAAGTTGGAGACTTTTTGGTTTATAGAGGTTAAATAAGTTATAGGGTCAAGACTCAAGCTAGGTCTGATCCCAGATCTCACGTTCTTAACAAGCATGATCTATGTCCTCTAACTGTTGCAATGAGATGAGTTAATGAACTTGGCTGCTTATCTGATCCCAGGTTGTGCTTCCTCTTTCAGAGCCTTTCATCTGTGACATTGGTTTTCAGGGGCTGCCCCGTTCTTTTGTTTTAACCTTCAATGAAGGCTACATGGAATAAAAGAGAAGCCATTCTCCTGTGATTTAGGCTTTTCAATGAAACATATTTGTGTCTCAGTTGATTACCATTTTATGAATTCTCATGACTATTCACACCGTGTTTCAAGAACTGATTTTAAGGCCAAAATATTGTACTGTACCTTACAATAGAGCAACTGAAAACCAAGATCCCCAGGTCAGGGTTAGATTGCTGCAGCTGCACAGTTTAAGGGGATTATTGGAAGATGGATGGCGTGGGGGAGTGAATGATGGTTTCTATTCTATTCTGTTAGCTTTTAGTTGCAATCTCAAATCATTTATTTCACAGTAGTTACCCATCTGCTGAATCCACATAGCCACATTTCTGCAATCAATCAGTCATGTGCTCTTACATGTCATCATTGTGGATGTAAATGAATATTTTGCTGCTTCGTTTTTGTTTTCAGATCTTCAGTCCTTCTCCTGGTTGTTATACCGTTCTCATGTGTGCTTATCACAGATCAATTGGTGACATATTCCAAGATCTAGGTTTGGTCACTTATATGCAAATGGAAGTTTGTTATGTGTTTCTGGGACATTTCCCCACTAAAATAGAGACACAAAGGAAGAGATATTTTCCTACCACTGGATGTTCTTGTGTCAGGATGTGATATCTGGCATACCAGCAGCCACCTTGTTACATGGTGGAGCCCCCTGAGGTTATAAGATAGGAAAAGAATTGATTCTTGATTATCTACTTAAAACTCTAATCTGAAAGTCATCAGAATGCGTTCCTGGTATGAATCAAGTGAGTTTCATCTTCATGTAATTTTCTGTTTAAAGCATTTTAAGTGACATGAATGACATCTCTATCGTTTTATCATAAGCTACCTTTTAATCACGGAAGAACATTTGTTTATTTTGGCATCATTATTCAAAAACAAATCTACACTTTCTTTTGCTTATCACTCTGTGAGTTATGTGCCCCTTTGTTTGGGTATAAAGAAATTAAGACAACATGAAAGTGTTTCTTCTAAGCACAATAAAGGAAATGTAAGTGACAGGAGACACAGGTAAAAGTCCAAACACTGCCTCTGGTATGAAAGGTTAGTATAAACTATATGTATAATTCAGCTACCTGGAGAAAGGTAAATGATATTTACTTTCCGCAACAACTAGAAAATTGCCCCAGTAAAGTCAGTCATTTATTTAA
Source organism: Phodopus roborovskii (assembly GCF_943737965.1). NCBI lineage: Eukaryota > Metazoa > Chordata > Mammalia > Rodentia > Cricetidae > Phodopus > Phodopus roborovskii. Next base: position 17,890,770 of record NW_026126511.1, read on the forward strand.
TCAGTCTGCCAATTAGTATACGATGGGTTGACTTTTATATTGGCCTACTTTTATCATTCAGAGTCTGCCTTGGGGAGGCTGTATGGATAACCAGGTAGGATAAGATGTGATTATGCACTTATGTACAATAAATTATTGCATAAATTTTTATCTCATAGCTTCTATGGACTAGGCATAGCTAGACCAGGATCTCTCACAAGGCTACAGGTCAAGGTGTCAAGTTAAGCTGTGGTCTTACCTGAAGGCTTGATTCCTAATGGATCTACTTCTATATTTACTCCTTAGATATCTGCAGCCTTCAGACTCTCTCAAGGGCTGTTTGTGTTAGGGCTTCAGTCCTTTGCTGGTGTTTAGCCTGAGGCTACCATCAGTTCTTGCCATCTATTCAATGTCTTATTTATCACAGCAGATGTGAGTGTCTTACTTCCTCACTGAGTGCCCAACTGAGAAGGCACTAGAGAGAAGTCACTAGGAGGTGGAAGTCACAGTCTTCAAAAATGGACTCATGGCATGGCATCTCATTGCACTTGCTATAAGTACTATGCTAGGGGCAACTCACTGAGTATAATGCAGATGCAGTAGAAGGGAATTCTGAATGGTATCGGGAAATGGGAATCATTGGAGATCATTTTCTTAGTTATGCTAATAATGGTTGAATTGCTGGAAATTCATTGTACATGGTTTTGTAAGTAATTCTTTATGCAGGAATATATGTGTATATACTCCCTTTCTTCTAATTTCTTTCTATGTCTTCTTTCCAAGCACACACACATGCACACACACACGCACACACTCCTCTCTTGATGAAAACCTAGGTTGGTTACATAGTTTAGTTAACGTGAGTAGTGCTGCAATAAATACTGATTTTCAAGTACCTCTGTACTATGCTAACTTAGCATCCTTACAGTAAATACAGAAATGATATAGCTGATCATATGGTAGATCTACTTTTAGGTTTTTGAGGAACTTATGCAGTGATTTTCTTAGTGGCTAGACTGGTTTACATTCCCACCAGCACGTGTAAGTTTTGTCTATACAAAAAGCAGTAGAGGTCACTCAATAGAATTTGTTACAGAAACATACAGGACAATAATTTAACCCATTTAAGCAGCATAAAAAATGAAAGCAAGATCATTAAAGGATATGTATATAAAAGTGAAGTTAAAATTCAATTTAATGTAAAAGACTCAAGGGAAATAAAAGTACAATAGATTTGAACAAATCTCACTTGTGTCTTTTCATTGGTGAGATGAGTTTTGAACTTCTTCAAAATCATTATTAATCAGAATTAATTGTCACATGTGTCCAATGCCAGCACCTGGGAGACTCAAGGAGAATTCAAGGCCATTCTGGCCTCTATATTGAGTACAAGACTATGTCATGGAAGCTTGTCCCCAAACAAACAAACAAACAAACAAACCAAAGGAACAAATAACACCTCACCCACATTATACTTTAATTTTTGACTGTTTAGCCTGGGCTAACCCTGGCCTGTACACCTGTATCTCTTCTCTTGTCAGCTATTCAGTGGTCCCAGTGTGTGGAAGAGAGGAACTGTTTTCTGGCAGTACAGTATAGTCAATATGCAACCGAAAGCAATGGATTCTGCCTGAGTAAAATAAAATAGGAGTTACAGGCAAGAGACCATGGAAAGGGCAGAACGCTATAACCGGGTTCCAAGTCTTACGCTGTAGTTTGAACGGTACATACATATAACAGCAGAGAAACAACAGGAGAAAAATGGTAGCATTTTAGCAGTAGGGATCCGCTGAAGTATTATGAGTAGAGGAACGGTCACTAGGATGAGAACGTACAGAAGACTCAGACCAGGTTGGAGAAGAAGGCTTCAGGTCCAGAGATCGTGTGGTAAGGAGGGGTAGCGCAGAGAATGAGGACAATGACTGAGGCTGTCTTCTGGCTGAGTGGATATCAAGAACATGTGAAGACAACGAGAAGAAAGCATGAACTGGTTTGGTGATGACGGGATATCAAGTTAACCACAAAGGAGAACTTGTGGGTAACTCATTTTGACCCTGGCTGTCTGGGCCAGTGTCAATCCTGTTAAGGAAACCTGGAAATTGGGATGCTGATTTATTCTCCCCCCATTTCTTGATTTCTTCTGCTCTTGTCCATTATTTTCCTTCCTCTTTCCCTCCTCCATCTTTCTTATTTCCTTGCTCCTCCATAGAGTCAGATAATTGCAGTTGGAGATGCAACTAAAAATCCCATCAAGCATCTACACACAATAGTTTTATCACTTGTCCAAATTAATGCCAGTAAAAGTCTTATTTTAAGCACATGGGAAGAAACAAAGCTTATTTAAACCTTGCTAATGCCTGCCATTCTGGAAGATGGTGAAATATATTCCCATCATCTTTACGGTGCTGGGATCTTGTTTCTCAAATTCCCAGGCTGAATTTCTGCCTAAATAAATAGCCATCAGATGACATTATGGGTCAATTTATCATAGGGTATTATAGATAATCAATTTACAAAGCATTTGGGAAAATTTTCCTCTAGCTATTTTATTGGCTACTATTAGTGTCACATGTCAACCATCTATTATTTTGGATTTGCAACGGCAGCTATTCTTTTACAAGAAATCTAATCAATTTGAAGCACAGAGGCTTATTATTGAGGTAAAATCCACACAACGAAGAAAGCTGCTTTTGTTCCAATGCATCTACCCCTATGGTTTATGTTCCATTAGTGTACCAATATCTAGTTATGGTTGTTCATAAGTGGTTAGAGTGATGCTGATCAATAAACTGTGATGGTTTAATTCAAGAGTAAAAGAAAATGAAAATCTGAGAGCTTTGTGTTTGCCCTATATGTGTAACACCAAACATGGAGAACAAAAATCTCAGCTTTTATGGAAGGAAACTTGCCGTGGAAAGTTCACAGATTTCTCAGACTTGGCACGAAGGGAATTTGGGGCAGAACTGTTGCAGAGCCTGAAGCTGGGAGGAAGCTTGTCCAGCTTGTCCCGAGGCTCTAACAGAGCCTGTGTGTCTTTTGGAACCGAGCCTCAGTCAGTGCCAGGCATCTCTAGGATATAATGAGGAGGACTCTTAAAAGAAGTGTAACGAGATGAAATGAAGCTAATTGGATGCCATTTAATTTGTAGTTCTCATGTTGCTTTCAGACATGGGAACTAATTGGCATCAAAATAGTGGTAAGATGCCAAACCCTAGATAAGGTCTGGAAGGGGCTCAGGGAAGACTGGGTATAACAAAGATGTGGCTGCACGCAAAGGCTTTCTTATAATTGGTTGGGGTGAGGGGCAGTACAGACTGAAGCAGGTACTTGGATAGGTAGAAGAGTGAGGTGAAGTTTTCCTGATCAGTTGTGGAGAGAGAGAGACCCCCGAGAAGCAGGCTTACCTAGTGGGATGCTTCAGAGGACATAGGAACAGGGTACCGGATCCTGTGATCACAAGATGAACAGAGTGGAAAGTCTTCAAAGAGGAAAATGCTTCTGCTGCTAACCTCAATCTTGCACAAAGAAATTCTCCCTGTTTACTTTGGATTTGGTCCTCATATGACAACTGTGGTTACTCTAAGTTCTTGTCTCTGAAAATAGGAGCACAAATATAACATTTTTGAAAAACTCAAAGAGTGTGTTAGTCAGGATTCTCTAAAGGAAAGAACTGATAGAATGAATGAGTATATATATTCATACATAAATTCATATATATTTGAATTTATACATATTACATATACATGCACATATATGTGTTGGTGCATACACACACATATGTGGACATATGGATTTATTAGAGCAGCTCACAGGCTCTGGTTTGGGTAGTCCAACAATGGCTTGTCTCCTAAATAAAAGGCAAAGAATCTGGCAAAGGTATGAAGGATATTAAGGGTCATGGGTCCTCATCTGTCATGACTGTTAGCTTTGTTGTCGTCCACAGATTCCCTTCACGGTTCTGCTGGGTGTTGTTCCTACCAAATCCCTTGCCCATTCCCATCCATTCTCATCCCTTTTGGCTCTTCCCAGCTCCCTGACTAATGTTCCTTGCTTTGGAGCCTACTCTCCAATAATGTACTAATTGGTGACAAGGGCTTATTAATTACCTTAAGTAGTCTCTGTCATTATGTTAGCTGTGTTACTGATCGCTTTCTTGCATAGCAATGTTTTAATCCTTAAAGACCAATGCCCAGTGTTTTAGTCAATTACAAGCCTGGCTAGGGGAGGGGAAAGTATTTGAACAAAAGTAGTATTTTTTTTTTTTGCTAGCTATTTTTCCTAAGAGGGACAATGACACAAATCTGTTCATATAAATTAAGGTTGCCTTTTTGAAGACTACCCCATATGGCAGTAGGAAGTATGTCTGCCAACGGGGAGGCTGATGCATGAGCCCCACAGATCTTTGTTGTGTATTTCACTAAAATGAGTGGGAAGGAGCACACTTGTTATTAGATTTTCAGTGATATTCACTGGCCTATTCATTTGCTTAACAGTGTGATCTGTTTGTGCAGGGACTCGCAATGACAGAAGGATCTTGCATCCAGGGAAGAGAGGTGTTATGAATAGGTAGTTCATTGTGTCGAGATGGTCGATGGGCGCATTCAATGTTCTGCACAAATGGCTTATTCCCACTGACATAACTTTACAGGGAGGTTGAATAGATCTTTGGAGAACTTCTTCGAGGAGTGTAATGTCAGGGAAGAAAACTTTTGCAATGGTCATAGACCCTCAGGACACTCTAACGCAGAAATACTATAAAGAAAGGCTTTAGCGTAGAGAAGGAATCATGTTTTATCTTTAAGCTCTCCATTTCAACCAAGTCTGACATTTTGTTTGGCCGAAGAGTGTCAGTAGCTACTTGCTTTGAAGCTTGAAGAATGGTCAACTCATGGCAGGAAGCAGGTGAACGCCTTTGTGGGATGCCCTTTGCAACAGTGCAGGATTCATCAGGTGACACTGAGATTATGAAGTGACCAGTTTAGGTCACTTGTCAAATAACCCACCAAAGGAAAGTCATTCCCATTGCTTTCTGAAGCCCCAAAGAGGGAAGATATGTTTTCATTAGATTAATTCTAATTAACACTACTGACACCTGCCATTTTTCAGTCTGATAGGATTTCAAGATAGGGTAGCATGTAGATGCCCCAAGGTAAACTGTCTCCAGTTCTTCTGAGAGAAGACTGGGGAGTCCTAGTGGTGGGACAAGACACCGAGCCAATGACTTATGTTTTCCTAGAAGTGAAGTGACAATGGCTATGTGCTATATTTCTATTTTTCTGACGTACCAAGACTTTCGGAAGGTAAAAATTTCTTTACTTTAGTGTAAGTCCTCCCAATATTAATTTTTTGCCCCTTTGAATGTGTGAAAGCAAAAGACTATGAAGTGAACTTTTCTAGGGGTGTAATAAAATATTCAGGAGACAACTCCCATTAGGAAAATGATGAGGGTTCTCAGCTTAGTACTCACCTGCAGGTCTTGCTGTAATCTATTTTAAACATCAGGTAGGTTGAAATTTTTGTCAGAAAAGAATTAATGTAATGTCAAATGACTAGAGGTTCTGGCTGTTAGAGAGTTAGATGTGGGTTGTAACTCCAGATATTGGGGTGTGGAACATGAAAAACTTGGCAATAGTGAAAATGTTGGGAATACACAATGATAAAATCGCCATTCAGATCAAATGCTCTGTGAACTCCAGGTGTTTTAGGCAGCACTTCCCATGTTGTATCATGGGATTTTTTTTTTTTTTTTTTTACTCAAGTCTTGGCGCATTTTAGTACTATACACTATGCCCATCCTCACATTAATGAATATTGCCTGGTTACATGAGCTCAGATTTATTGTATGTTATGAGCTTTGTTGAACATTCAATTTTTTTTGTATAGAAACATAATGGCTTATTATACAAGCTTATCATTGTAAATAGCATCTCACATATTTTTTATTCAATATTTAATTATCAAATTAGTAAATTTTGTGGGTTGGATTATGTTTGAATGATTTGAAAATCTTCTATTTGAGTTGCTGACTGGCGTTTCATAAAATATTCACATAATGAATTGTGGGCTAAGATTAGGGCAGATTTCTGAACAGTTTCTGAAATGACCTTAAACATTTTATATGTATTTACACTAATTACTTGTTTTTTTTTAAAAATCAGCATTAGTGATAATAAAATCAAATATCAATCAACCATAAAAATATTGAAGAAGCTTTGCATCCTGCAGCAGCAAATATTCAACCTAGTCTTCACTCTTTTGTAAAGACAAACAACTGCACCCATGTCATTAACATGAATATTTGATAAAATTATGCCTCCTGAAATTGTTTTTAAATAAATTGACATATAACTTGCCATCAGTAGATGTTTGATTTATGGACCTATCTTTACATGCCTGGATTTGCATAGTAATATTTGGACAGAAAGGTGTTGCGAGCAGAAAATCTTTAAGAAGCCCGGCTGGTGAGCAAATTTAATATTTGTAAATTGGATATAGACACATTTAGCTTGCTGTTCACATGAGCTTTTTGTTTCATTTGTTTGTTTTATTTGATGGCATGTGTGAGTTTAAAAATCCAACACATGGGTGTGATGATATCAATTGAATGGCAAATTATTTGCGTATGTAACACCAAATCCATCTGATTGTAGTCAATATTTGCTTCAAACACCTTGAGTGTTTGTGACAGTGACCAGCTCATTTGGTTTAGTCAGATCATTCTCTCACTTATTCATCAAATAATGTTATACTGTGGCATTTGTCAGCAAGTATGCGGAGGCCTGGGGACATAGCAGCTGCAAATATGGTTCCTGAGCCAAATGGCCATGATGGAGTCAAGTACACTTTACTGAATGATTCATCATAGCCAAGTGTGTCAGGACCTTTGATGTAGCAAGAAGAGCTGTAGTAGGTACACATAGGAAAAATATGGAAGAGTCTGGACATGGAATCTCTCTCAGGGCAAAATAAGCAGCAGAGACTGGACTAAGCACATGGGCAAGCATCATAGGTTCTAGCTCACGCTCACTCTTTTAATGTAGGATGTATTTCCAATAAGGGGCTCTCAATGAACAGTGCCACTTAAAAAATCAAATCTCTATAGTCCTGTGTTTTTTAACTGTAAGTTTATTTATAGTTTTTACAAAGCCCTTACACAAGGGATCGTTTCCTTTTCTGTATTTATCGGAGTGTGTGGCTCTCAACAGGAGGGCCTCTTGAGGTCCTTGCTTTCTGCCCTGCCACGTAGAGGAGAATGTTGGGATCATTATGGCATCTACCTATGCTCATATTGGTTGTAGGAGTATGTTTCATCAGGCTGCACATAAGACGTATGAAATGACACCTACTGTTTTGCATATTATTCTCTTTATAATCTCATATATGAAACTGAGTTCATCTTAATTTGTTTGTGACCTGAAGAATTGCAGTATGTTTCAAGTTCAGATAATTCTGTTGTTCTGCTAGTGATTCCTAGGAAGATCTACATTCCCAAATAAGATGTGTAAGTGAATTCCAGAGGGTGAGTGTGATAGAATTGGAGAGGTCAAACGGAGCCCCAGATAATGATGCAAAAGTAGGAAGCTACAGAGCCATGTGGAGCCTTTCCTTTGCAGAAGTAAACAGCTTGGGACGACCAAGGAAGAGTGCTTTTTGATTGGCAGGATTTGAGCAATCTGCCCATTAGAAACAATGCAAAAGCAGGAGCAGATGTTCAGGGTTGAAGGGACAAGGTCATGAAATATGGGAGTTTGGCCACAAGCCCAGAATAGAAGTTGGAAATTTTCATAGGGTTCTTTGGAAAGCTGCAGCTAGGGGATTTGAATTGCTACAGGGGAAGTCTCAGATTGAAGCTAGTGTGAATCTGGGCCTGGGTGACTAAGAGATTTGTGTCTCTAGAGAAAAATGGATCCAAGAAATACTTCTGCCTTTGATGAGGATAGAAATTTAAAGGAACTTGTAAGCTAGTTCCAGAAACCCACATGTCACTTCAGTAATAATGAAGTTATTTTACTAGCTGTATCAGAAAAAGAATGGCTAGCAGAGGCATTTTTTTTCAAAGCTTCTACTGAGACAAAGAGTGATGTAAAATGGAAAGGACTGAGAAATAGTGTTCTAGGGAAGAGAAATTGTTAATGAAAGCCTAGATGAAGGTACCTAATTGGGTTTTATGTAATTATTCTGACTCTCCATTGTGTTGAGGGGACAGGTTTCTTCTCCTGGACCAACTCCAGCCAATGCTCTCTCATTCTAGTTAGTGTGGCTTCTTAATGTCTTCATGGATATCTGTATTGTGCGTGGAGACAAGGAAGATCCACAGTTGGCCTCAAATCATATTCTCAACCACCAGCATATGACTAGAAATCAGTACGAACACTGTCAGCTACAGGGAGACTTGTTTAGACAAGGATTGGGAGTGAGGCATAGGAAAATACTCTGCCTGCATCTTCCTGATTGTGAAAGACTACCTACTTAATTGAACCCAACTGTGAGTACATAAATTGCATTGTCCAAGGCAATCTTACAAATCAAGATGTTCTTTGAACCATGCTGGCCATTCTTTGGGGATGTTTGAGAAGTGTCTTTTGTGTGACAGTAGCAGAAACTCCCACTTTTAAGCCAATTGGGTGTGTCTTAGAGAAGATTCTCCCGAAACTTTGAAAGATTCTCCCTAAACTGTGGTTGGAAAACACATAAGCCTGGGGACAGACAGGAGTAGGTCCAAGAAAGCCCAGGTGGGTTGGAGCTTTGGGTAGCTGTTACTGCATAAAGTGACTGGAGGAGCAGCCAAGCAAGGCAACTATCTCAGGACTGGGTTAGAGCCCAGGGATGTAAATGAGAGCAGAGTTAGTTAAAGTAGAGTGGTTGTTCACTTAGATGCTGTAGTTTGATAGGCTTGTAACCCTAGTCAAAGAGGTAAATTAAGAGGGCCAAAGAGCGTGTTACAGTCTTCCCTATGGGAAAGAGTAAACATGGGGACAGCTGGGTGCTGCTCAGAAAGGCTAGTTTGGGAGTGACAGAAAATAAAAAAAAAATCTGTCTAGTTTTATATCAACTTGACATAAGCTAAAGTCATTTGGGAAAAGGAAACTTCAATTGAGGAAAATGCACCCACTAGATTGGCCTGTGGAGCATTTTCTTGGTTGATCATTAATATGCGAAGGCCCAGCTCACTGTTGGTTGCCATTCCTTGACTGGTAGTCCTGAATGCTATTAAAAAATTGACTAAGCAAGCCATGGAGAACAAGCCAGTCAACAACACACCTCCAGGACCTCTGCATTAGTTTCTGACTTGAGTTTCTGTTTCAGATAATGGACTGTGATGTGAAATTTAAATGAAATAAACCATTTCCTTAGAAGTTGCTTTAGGTCATTGTGTTGTTTCTTCACAACAAAAGAAACATAAACTAAAAAAAAACCAAAACAAACAAGCAAGCAAACAAACAAAAAACCCCATCAGAAAACATTTAAGCATTTCTAAGTATGTTCAGGAATCGAGAAAGGGAAGCATTTTGAAGTATACCCACTCAGGAATAGACTCTTGGAACAGCTATTTATTTAGCCTTGGGACAGGGCAACTATAGATCAGAGACATCTACATGGAGTCCCTTACAACACATCCCTGAAAAGAAAGGAGTTATGTTCATCAGACTTCTGGGTACCACCCAGGGATGCAAATTTGTCAGGCCAAGACACAAGAAGGCAACCAAACTAGGGGAGAAACATCGTCCTTACTTGTCCTTCCCCTGCAAGGATAAAGTAGTGACTTGAAGTTTAGTATGGGCCAAGTTTCAGGTAAGATTGCACAGAAATTCCATGTTGTCCTTGATGTGTTTGACTAGGTCAACTCTGATATGTGAATGTCTGGAGTTGCACTTTCTCACTATTGCATTTGCTTCTGCACCATCTCAAAGCAGAGATTAATCACCACTTAGAATCAACAACTGTATCTTGCAAGAGTTTTCCTACAGAAGAAAGGAGCCATTTAACCAATGAATGCAGTTTGAAGAGACCTGGGCAACAGAAACAAAGTTTTATGGTGTTCCTTCCTTCCTTCCTTCCTTCCTTCCTTCCTTCCTTCCTTCCTTCCTTCCTTCCTAATTAGTCAGCTATAGGAATCAGGCCACCGGTACTCTAATGAGAATATGAATGACAGACAATACAGACAATTCCAGATATATTCTGAGGCCATAAGTCTGTTCATGCCAGGAAGCTTCATTGTGTTATACTAGAGAATGGGATTTCCTTCTAGGTGGAGACATGCCCTCATGTCCTCCTTCTTGCAAGAGTTAATTCAGTTGGGCAGGTTGATGACCTGACTAGATGACTGCCCTTGAAAAGAGGGTTCACATTAAGATAATCCATATCTCCTTCCTGTTAGTCCCACCCTCTAGTGCAATGTCTGCAAGTTGCCATGAAGGTTGGCTGGGCCCGTTTGCCTTTCAGTCTTTACTTAGCGGTAATTATTTCTTTTCCTTCTGGATGTCAGCCAGAGTTTAAGTATGCTTTTAAACTCCCTGATGCCTTGGACTTCCTTATTCTTTCTCTAATCCCCCCACCTACCACGTGGTTGACCCCCGTGCCGGTTTATCTTTTCTGGCCTCCTTCTTTAGGTAGCTGTGAGATTTAGTTTGCCTGTCTTGATTGTTTTTTGTTGGAACTCTCAGAAACTCCTCAAACTTCTGTTCAAGTCTTTCCTTCGTTTTTATTATTAATCAGGCTGAGATCCCCCAGAGTAGATCCATATTTGCAGGTATCATATGGTGGCGTTAAAAGGACCCTGAAGATCTCCGGCTACACCCGTCTGCTTACCTTGTTACCTTTCTCCTCTGGACAGTGTCACGTGTCAGTGTCCTGGATGTCAGACATGCTTTTAGGACCTGACTGAGGTTTCATTTTGAAAAAAATCTCCAGTGCTGTCTATGTAGACTACTTCTCATACAGGTTAAGGCTGGTAATCTCCAGGTCATGCTTCTCAGCCTTCTACAGACTTTCATTTAACATGGGAGCATATATGCCAGTCCCCGGAGGCCTCAAGCTAGGGAGAATGCTGCTAAAAAGTCCCCCTCCTTCCCAAAGCTGAGGCCAGACCATTTATCACAGCCAGAGGCAATGCATGAAATGACTGTAACAAACAAATGAGTGAGTACCCAATAAATCACAGCGGCTTGATTAATCAATAATGATATTGATTTTTCCAGTGATATTTCATTCCCCCCTCCCTCAGTGAAGGGATTTACACAGGCCACTGAAAGATAAATTTATCTTCCATTCTTTGGAGCTTGTATTTGACCTGGTGTAATAGGAATTGATCATTATCTAAGTGTTGTTTTGGCTGGAATGTTGTAATTCGTTGTATTACAAAGTCTAGAGTTGCTTGTACAAGGACCATCATCTCTAGTTACATCATCTTATAACACAGACTAATGTTCCTTATCAACCATCTCTCCTGGAACTTTCCTTTCCCAATTCTATGTCAACCCAGGAAAGTAGTATCAATTGGTGGTAACATTCCTAGCAGGGAAAGCCCATGCCTGTGAAGGCCAGTGTGGACTTGAAATGCTGGGTTGTACCATTGCCTCCTTCTACAGCAGGGAAGATAGATTCCTTTACACACACTGGATACTGGTGGGAACTGTAAGGTATGTATGTGATGTGTTTGAGAGGATATTGGAAGACGGTTTACTATCAAGGTCACCTTCCATGCATGGTGCAGCTCCCTTTTGCTCCACACTGGTCTGTCTCCTTCTGCATCCTCAGCCTACATCATATGGCTGAGGTAGTCAACCTCATTGTGTCATTCCCCCAACAGTTCCAAGACATCCAAAGTGTAACGTGGTCAATTGTAGAAGATGAACAGTCTCAGTTGCGTTTCTTTAGTGTAAGGCATGTCATCAGGTTATTTGTTATGGCCACTGACCCCTGTTGATGCTTTTGTGTTAAACCCATTTGTTTTCCATTTAAAAGTTCTCTGGCGTGTGTGTGTGTGTGTGTGTGTGTGTGTGTGTGTATACATATGTGAGGAGGCCAGAGGTCAGCCTTAAGTGTTCTTACTCAGGAGCTGTTCATTTTTATTCTTGAGCAAAGGTGTCTCACTGGTTCTCAGATTTGGCACATAGGCTAGGCTGGCCAGTGAGCCCTCTCGGAGTGTGTGTAATACCAGTCTGGGCATTTTCATGGGTGTTGGGTGGGGCATTGAGATCAGATTCTCATGCTTTCAAAGCAGGCAGTTTACCAACTGAACTGTCTTCCTCACTCCTGTATCTTTGAATTCTTCTCCGCTTGCTTTGTTTTCAGTTTAAAAAGCATCTTTTCTCAGTGTTAGCCATTCTCTGGGAGGACCTACCCAATTTCAGCATTCGCCGCCTCATGTTGAAGGTTTCCTAATGCATATGTCATTTGTTTTATTGGTACTTCAGAGTTATGTCATCTAGCCATAACGTTTCTCTATGGCTGTCTCATGCATATGATAGTGTCTACCCTAACACTCACAAAGTGGACTCCTCGATCCTCGTTTACGTTTACACCTATTCTTACCCAAGGCTCCTATTTCAGGGAGTAGAGCATTCTCACTATTACCTTCCCTTTCTAAGCCAAGGTTCATACCATCTAATTTTCACAGAGCTGACAGAAGTCAATGGGAAGGGGCATCTGACTTTAGCAAGGTTTAAGTCCTTTGGAGTTTTCTCACAGAACCAGTACAATTCCAAATCCATTTTGTGGTATCCCAAGCTGGTTCCTGCCAACCCCCTAGGCTTCCTTTCATCCTGGTGGACTCCAGTAATTTTAGTAATGTTCACCTTTCTTTTCTTGAACACACCGACAACTTTCTTGCCTGTTTCTCACAATTTTCCTATCTGGAACACATTTTTGCCTTGTATATACTTTTTTCTTTTTTTTAAAACAACCTTGTATTTTTTTTAACCATAATATCTCTTTAAATATGTAGTGTGTGTGTGTGTGTGTGTGTGTGGGACAGCAGGTTCATTGTGTGTGAGTGCATGTGCAAGTAGAGGCCTGAGGTCAAACTTGGGTGTTCTTCAGGAGCTTTCATTCTGGTTTGTGAGACAAAGTGCCTCTGAGACACAAGGCTTGCCTTAGCCTGGGCTCTAGCCAGCAAGCCCTAGGTGTCTGCCTATTTCTAGTTACGCCAGTGACACCATGTCTAGCTTTTCATGTGGGTTCTGGGGATGGAACTCTGGTTCCTATGCATGCAAAGCAAGCACTTTCCAGCTGAGCTATCTCTCCTGCTACACTAGGCTTTTTATGCTTATTTATGTATTTATTATGTTTAGGCCATAGGCCACACCATTTTTGTTGATCCTCAGTGCCTAGCCCAGCTACTGTCACCTACACTTATTTGTTGAATAAGTAAATATTAAATGTGACAAGTAAACTTAGTATGGGGCTGGCCTTCTAGCAAATCATTATTTATCCAATACTAAATAATTGACAACACTTAGAGCTCAGGGGGCCCTAGCATTGTCTCATATAGCTCATAGTACAATAAAGAGCTTTAAATTTTCTGAAAGAGCATCTAGTAATAGAAAATATGAAATATGTTTGCTGTATGATCCTACAATCGTTCTTTTGGAATGTAATCACAAAATGGGGAGAGATTTATGCCCAAGGAGTATATCATAGAACTATTCATAATAACACCAAATTGGAAGCCACCCAAGCACCCATTAAACTGCTTTAGTGAATTACAGCACATAAGTATAATCGAATAATCTGTGACATTGCAAATGGTGTAGATCTATAATTATTGACATGGATGAATGTGTGTGAACATATTTGAATAAATTCCTCAGCTAATACATATTATGTACATGTACCCTCTCACACAGTTTCCTACATTTAACCACATGCATACATTCATCCAGAGAGAAAATGGAGGGATATTTACCCAAACATTAAGAGTATTTATGTCGTGATAATGAAAGTTCAGGCGATTTTGGCTTTTTATGAGTTGTTTGGGTGTCACAAACAGTTGATGAACCTTTCCCACTAACTGTAAAGCTGTTAGAATACTTCCATTACCTAAAATATGAATATTTTATTTAAACACATATAACTATATATATATGTATATATATATGATTGCTTAATATCTCTGTTTTATGGTTTGTTGGCTTGATGTGCTGATTTAGTTATTTTGTGGCAAGGTTAGACAGAAGAATAACTGGACAACCCTTTTGTTTTATTTGCTCTTATGCAATAGGCACGTAAACCCTGTAGACATTGGTCTTAGTAAGTATTAAATATTCAAATTAGATATAACCAAGTGGGGGAAGGGTAGTTTTCCATTGACAACATTGTTAACGTTGTCTTTGTATTTTGGAGTACTGTGAATTACTACTTACTTGCAAGATTTGGACCTTTATATTTTTGAGAGTATTTCAATGAATATGTATTAATTTTATTATCTTTCATATGTCTTTCATTTTTATGATTATTTAAAATGATGAGCAATAACTGTCCATCTTTTTGGTATACACAGTCATGCCTATATTTTATGCCATGACCATTTCAGGCTATAGATACTCCCTGTTACCTGAAACACTTGTCATTCCTTTGTTCTGAGAACATCCATAATCTTGCCTCTTACTTAGTCTGATTTATGCTATATAATATTGCTTTACCATGATGACCCTTTTGGGCAATAAACCATATGAATTTATTATCCTGGATGCTGGAACTTGGCATCCAATTTCTCCCCATCACCTCCCTGTTCTCATCTGCTTTGGGCACTGCTATTCCACTCTGTACCTATGAGCTTAGCTTTGTTGGTTGCAATCTGAGGGAATTTTGAAGTATTTGTCTTTCTGTGCTCACAATGTCATCCCCCAAATAAAAGTCACATATAATTTTATTTTTTTCAATGTTGACTTTCAGCCATTCTCACTGAAAATTGCATTTCCTTTTTTTTTTTTTTTTTTGCTTTATCATAAGAGCAATTTGAGGAGATAATAGTATTGAATTTTTAATCTGTCTATTAGTTTAGTTCAGTTTTATCTATATTAAGACATGCTAGCTTTCTTAAGTTTATAATTTCTAAGTGTTTGAAGTAAATATTTTATTTGTTTTTATTCCTATTTCATAACAAAAGACCAAACTAATGCATTTGTGTTATGAAATATGAGTTAATAAATCTTGTTTCTCAATTACATTTTTGTAAGGGTAATTGAAGAGAAGAAAACTAACAGGCAAAATGCTTATTTTTTAATTTAAAATACAGGGTCTATCAGTTAAAACTTAGATAATTATAATTTATGACGTTACAATGACTTTAAGGGGATGGGAGACAGTTCAGTAGTTGTGAGCTCTATCTGTTTTTCCAGAGGTCCTGAGTTGGATCCCAACATCTACATTATGTTGCTCACAACTGCCTACGTCCACCTCCAGATGATCCCATGCCTCTGTTTACTTCATCACACACCTGCTCACACATGGCATATGCACATGTGTACAAATAACAATGAAACTATGTGTGATGGCACACATCTGTACTTTGAGTACTTGGGAAGAAGAGGCAGAAGAGTGAGTAGGTTAAAGTTATCACTTGCAGCAGTAAAATTAAGGCCAGCATGGGTTACCTGAATCATGTAGCAGCAGCAGCAACAACAACAACAAAAACATAATAAGCAAAGTAAAACAAAACAAAAATGTATATTATTTTGCTATATTTATGAGGATCTTGCTCCTCTACAATAATGATCCCTCACACTGAAAGGGAGTAATATAAGTGTATTCATAGTGTATTTATCTTGCTAATAACACAGGTTAAAAATTGTATCTTACCAAAGTGAAACTTCTTTGGTAGAAGAAAATCTCAATTGTTCCTATAAAAACCTATAGAAATAACACATAGCAATTTAAGACAAGAAACTTACAGGATACACATTTAATGCTGTAAGACACAGGAGAGAACAGTGACTTACATAGGCATTTCCAAGGATGTCTTCAAATAATATGCTGTGCTGAAGACTCCAGGGTGAACAAATGGCGAGAACTAACTTATTTTAGGTAAAGCTTGTTGCCATTTGGGTTTTTTAAGGGTAACTGTTCAATTCTGTGGTGTTTAGGCAGAGCAATGGATTACTTACCAAGGCATACTTTCGTTGTAGTTCTTAGTGAACGTCCTTCCTTACTCTTATCAGCATAATTATCTTTTACACAAATCATCTTCTGCACAAAACAAAGGTTTCTGCTTCCTGCTCACTCTAGTTGCCAGTTTATATACCATGGATGCTAGAAACACTTTGGCTAAATCTTGGCGGCTTCTGGAATCTGCTACTCCCTGAGGCTTGGTGGGACAATTAGTTGTAGTCTTTGAAGAGCCAATAACTTTCTAACTTTCTTCACCTTTTTTTTTTTTTTTTTTTTTTTTTTTTTTAGGGTTAAGGAAGAAGACCATTGAGTTAGAAAGAATGATTCTTTAAATAGACAAAAATGTTCATATATCTATTTATTCTGTATGTGTGACTGTAGCATGAGTGTGTTACATCTTACAGAAGAGGACAACTTGCTGGAGTAGGTCCTCCCCATGTGAATTCAGGCTGCTTGACTTGGCAGCAAGCTCCCTTAGCTGCTGAGCCATGCATCTGGCCCAGGAGATGCTTTCATTTACTTACTCCCAAGACTTTTACACAGTCCCTAATGGCTACAGCTTGGTCTGTCTTCAGGCTGTGAAATCTGTGCTATACTCCCTTAGAACTTCTGTCTCATAGATGACACTGCTGCCTAATTCCAGTGCTGGTTGCTTATGACTGCATTTCTTTATTTGGATGGGGATGTGTAGAGGGAGTACAGTTGAGCACATGCACTCAGAATGCCATCTTGAGTCATTAGATTTCAACCCAATCCTGTGGAAGCACTTGCTCCTGGCTGTTAGGGTAATGGAGGTCCCTATTGAGAAAAGATAGTGGTAAAGAAAACAGTACCTTTTGATCAAGGTACACATTCCAAGGGCATTTTTCTTCCAGTGAAGTTATTTAATTTTTTTTGCAATATGTATTTAACATATAATTTATCTATATAAGAATTAATGAAAATTAACAAATACATTCAGAAACTTGAAAAAATTCCACAAAGTACTATTTAACTATGAACCTTTAATAATGCATTCTTACCTACCTCAGTGTTTTTCTCTGAATCTCAAGCTTGTCTCCTGTGGTTTCTTCTGGTATTTTCATTTTTGTGTTTGCAAACTTAAGAGCAGGTGTGTGTATATAGCAAAGTCAGAAAGAACTTTTAAGTTTCATAGTTGTATTACTAGAAAAGTCTAAAATTTCCTTAGATTCTAGGGAACATTGTACAGTGCGCATATTAAGGAGCAAGTAATTTATTCAACAATAATTTCTACTGCTAAAAAGGCAGGCACCCTGCTTGTGGCCTTCAAATACTAGTTACAACACTACCAGCATCCTTGTGTTAACAGAAGACTTACCCGTGTCCTCTGAGTGCATTTGAAACTACTAAGAACCAAGTCCAATTGTTTTCTTTCTTACAATTCTGGGCATGAAATCTGTCATCATGTTGGGCAGCTATATATTGTGTTTTTGGAGAGAAAATATCAAGAATTGTCAATAAGGAAGGGGTACTACACAGGGTTCTTAGAGCTCTCAAGCAGACTTCAAGTGTGACAAATGGGATTCTGATGAGACCAACTGCTTATGTATGTGACAGGCATGCAATGCCAGCCATGGTAGTTCTGACATAGGGAAGTGGATGGACACATTTCTCTGCCATTGTTACCATTGCTACTGACATTGTTCTCATGGCTGCTTTCTGTAGTTGTCTTACTTCTCTGTACTAATTCTCTGTAATTCAAATACCCATGGTGATAGTAGAGACCAAACTGTTCAAAGAAATATTTTGCTATCCGGTGCCATCCATCTCTTCTGTGTCCAGTGTCTGCAGGAACATGATAAAGCTTGGGTAGTCTGATTGAAAGGTTTTTTGAGAAACTACTTCATATCAGCCTCCTGGTTTGATGCAGACATTTCTCTTTCTTTTATATATGTTTATTTTACATATCAATCCCAGTTCCTTCTCTCTCCCTCCCTCCTCTTCCTCTTCCTCTTTCCCTCTCTCCCCCCTCACATGCACCCAGACCACTCCCCTTCCCCCCACTCCACATGTAGGACAATGCCATCCACGTGGGGTCGTATAAATCTTTCAAGTCATTTGAAATAGGGACTAGGACTTCTCTCCTGTCTTTAGGTTAAGGGAGTATCTCTCCATGGGGGATGTGTCGGCAAGGTCCTTTTGTGCACCAGGAATACAGCCTGGTACCACTGTCTGAGGTCCCTTTGACTGCCCAGGCCTTCTAGATAAGACCCATGTTCAGGGGGTCTGAGTCAGTCCCATGCTGGATTCCCAGCCCGTTAGCTCCTCCTTGTTCAGGTCAGCTGTCTCTACGTGTTTCTGCAACCTGGTCTTGTCCTCTCTCTCTGCATCTTGTTTCTAGTTTGACTCAGTGTATAGCCATTTTAGAGATCAGTATGGCGGTTCCTCAGGAAAATGGGAATTAGTTTACCACGGGACCCGGCAATCTGCCTCTTATGCATATACCCAAATGATCCACATCCATGCAAAAAAGACATGTGCTCAACTATGTTCATAGCAGCACTATTTGTAATAGCAAGAACTGGAAGCAACCTAGATGCCCCTCAACTGAAGAATGGATAAAGAAGATGTGATACATTTACACAATGGAATACTACTCTGCGGGGGGCGGGGGGGGACAAAAAACAATGGAATCTTGAAATTCGCAGGCAAGTGGATGGAACTTGAAGAAACCATCCTGAATGAGGTAACCCAGTCACAAAAAAGAGGAAAACAGTATGTACTCACTCATATATGGATTTTAGACCTAGCTGAAATGATCACCAGCCTATGATTCATACCACTAGAGGAACAAGGTGTATCCTAAGAGATTCATAAAAAGTCCCTCACAGAACTGGGAAGGGACAAGTCCCCCAGAGCACAGGGGAAGTGGGGGGGGCAGTGAATGGAGAGAGAAGTAGGAGAAAACGAGGGGAGGAAAGGAAAACACGTGCAACCAGGAAGATTGAGCCAGGGGAGGAATAGAAAACAAAAGAAAGAGAGGGGGGAGATAGATAGATAGATAGATAGATAGATAGATAGATAGATAGAACATAAAGGAGGGAGCCATTATAGGTTTGAAGAGAAAACTGAACCTAAAGAAATGTCTAGAGATCTACAAGACTGATTCCAACTAATAATTTGAGCAACAGTGGAAAGGCTACCATAAATGCCCTTCCCTGATAGTGAGATCAACAACTAACTTACCCACCATTTCTCTTTCTTATGAAGCCTTTTTGTTTTAAGATTCTGGGACTAGATAGTACCTTTCAAAGACCAGTGTGTCAGGGCCAAGAAGAAAGAAGCACATAAAGATCACTTCTTCTTCAAGTGCAATCTTCTTTCATTAGCTATAAGCTTTTTCTGGAAGATACTATCTTGTAACATATACCATTCTAATATTTGCAACAGATTCAAAGCTTAAATCAATGGGACTGCATATGGGTCTCACAATTTAATGAAGGGGAACGCAGGATTGTCTGTCTCTAGAGTGACTCTACAGTGCTCAAAGGAAAAGCTGTGATAGTTTGCATTTTAAAATGGGATATTGAGGACTAATGAGGGGACATCTCGGAATTTAACACCAGCTTTCCAAAATCTTGTGTGTAAGGTCTGTCAGGAAGTTCATGGTACTGTTTGATTCTCCTTCTCCTCTGCCTCCTCCTCCGTTATCATCATCATTGCCACCATCCTCTTCTTCAAAGGATAGGTTTGTCTCTACTTTGTGAGACTTCAAGCTCACCCCTACTTTTCTCTGTGAAAACTGTCTGCATTTTTTTCAGCTTCAACTCATTTGCCATTTTAAAATCTTCAACTGGTTCTTCATCTACTCTAAGGTCTCGAGTCACTGGTAATTTGCTTCTAGGTGCCCTCCTCTGACCAAGAGGATGTGGTGGGCAATTGGAAACAGATGATGAAGAGATGAGGAAACAGGTCTTTGTACTCCAGTTGAATGCTGGTCTCTGCCTGGGTTCTGCTGTGAGCCAGTGCAAGTGTAGAGAGATGTTACTCTTTATTTAGGCTCTGTTCAGAAGGACCTTCTTCAGTCATAGTCTTCTGTATAAGAAGTCAATCTGTCATTCATTTAGAAAAAATAAATGTGAAGATCATGTGGACCTCTACTGATGAAACACGTTAATCAGTGTTGTATAGTTTATTACATAGCCATTTTTTTGGTGCAGCTTTAAATCATAATTCACCAGTCTTCTACTGAGATGCATTTCTTAATGATTGAAATGGTAATGAGAGAGAACAGTCTCTTCACTTCCTACTGTATCAGCTTTCACACTATTATGAACAAATAGTTGAAAAAAGCATAAGAGAGGAGGAGGGGTTTATTTTGTCTTGTGATTTCAGGCCACGTCAGTCCATTGTGTTGTGGAAGGCATGTCAGCCCTGGCTGTTCTTTCCATGCTGGAAGAAGCATGTTGAGACTGCATCTACCATATCAACACCCGAGGAGGCAGAATTCTCTGGCCAGAATCAGAGTGGCTCTCGCTTTCAAGACCTATCCATAGTGACTGACTTCTTCCAATCAGGCCACTGTCCCAGTGACTCCAAAACTTCCCCAAACTGTCCCATCAGGTGGAAACCAGCTGTTCAGTTACCCTGGGCACATTTCACATCCAAACTATCTCATCTCTTATCCATAATAAGTTATGATGCTGGCAAGTGGCCCTTTATATAGATTCCACATGAACAAATTCAGTCAACTATGGATTGAAAATATTTGAAACATATTGTATCTGGTTTTCCTTTTGTGATTCTCTAAAAAGCAGTATAGCAACTGTTTTTTGTACCATTTGCCTTGAATTAAGTATAAATAATCCAGTTATGGCTTGAAAGTGCATGTATGCACAGAAATATATGTTCGGTTTCAAATCCTGTATCATTTTGCATAAAAGACTTCAGAGCCTGAAGAACTTGGTGTGCTCAAAGCTTCATGCAACTGGTCCCCTTTGGATGCTGAGAGACAATTGCTATTAATCTTCAAACTGATGGTACACAATTAATTATACATGTCCATTTTCATTACATCATTTTTTCTTCCTTGGGTTTGCTCAAGGTAGTGGGAGCTTTACTCCAATGTATGTAAGCAGTTGATCTCATGAGATCATTGCTTTCTTTCTTGAAGTATGCTTTCAGGTTACAAATACAGGGTCTAGTGACTCTTCCTTATTGACACTCCCTAGTATTGTCTCTCCCAACACATAGTATGCAGTTTTCCAACATGACCCTAGAGTTCATGCCAAACAAATCTCCCTCCAGGGAGCTTAGATTCCATGTGGAGGTACTGAGGAACCTACCATCGCAGTGGGAGGTGGCAGTTTCACAATTAAATTCAAAGGGCACATCAGAGTGGCTGCTTTTTTAACAGTAGAAATTGTCATTTTTTTCTCTTTACTTTTACGTGCCCACTGAACAATCTTCCCAAGGTCTAAGGCATTTAGATACACTAAAACACTGACGAACCCCATTTTACTAAAACAATGAAATCTGGACATTACTTCTGGCTTTTATCCTCCCCCACTGATTATAAAGAAGTACTAAAACAAATAATGAGTATTTTTCTCTCAATTATTGCAGGCTTAGACGCCATCAGTCTAGCTAGTTGTTAGATGCCATTGCATAGTGCTCTCTCTCTCTCTCTCTCACACACACACACAGAGACACATACACATACAACACCACACATATCTCTCTCTCACACACACACATACATTCACACACTCTCACACACACATACACACACCATACAGTTCTCTCTCTCCCTTTCTCTCTTCTCTCCCCTCTCTCACACACACATTCACACACTCTCACACACACATACACACACACCACACAGTTCTCTCTCTCCCTTTCTCTCTTCTCTCCCCTCTCTCTCACACACACAAAACACACACACTCTGTTTATCCTTTGGTATTTTAGTGCCACTAAAGAAACTATAAGTCAGTTTGTGGTTCTGCAACTACAGACATAAATATATTAAGCTATAGTGAGCCGGGATGCAGAGCAGCAAAGCACAGCATCCTCTGTGGACTGATTTAATGGCTTTTTGTAGATTTGAACCGACCAATTATTTCTATTGCTATTCAGACCTTTCTCGTTTTTGTTGTTAATACTCTAAAAGGCGTTTTATACATAGAGCGCGGGCACTGAGCATGCATGCTAAGTGCAGAATGGGGTTAAACTCTAGGCTTTAATCTGTTGTAGCTCTTCATAATAGCAAGGTGTGCTAGGTGGAACTAAAAAATAACAAGCAACTCTGTGAAAGTCTACAGAAGGCGTTTGTGTTCTGTGAAGTACATAGCTTTCTTTCCACAAGGAACCCATGCTTGTTTTTGACAGTTCTCCAAAGAACAAACTTCCAATCATTTATAACAGCAGTTGAGTCCACACTGCTGCTCTTCTTGAGCAATTTTATTGAAAAATTTCTTGCTATTACTGGCAAGCATCTTGCTTCAAACAGTTACTTTTTTAAAAATCTGTCTTCTTTGCAGGAATATGAACCCCATAAGGACTGTTCCCTCCTGTTGCCCAGAAAAAGGTTTGAAACTGTTCACTACATAGCAAACAAAACAAAACCTCAACCCCCAAATGAAAATGCAAACAAACAACCTGTTAAACGAGTCATGACATGAGACATGATCAGCTGTCTGTGCTAGACCCATCAGACTTCCTGTGTCTCAAGTTACTTTGGTAGCAAACACGTTTATAACACTGTGTATTTTCTCTTAAACAAATTCGCCAGAGGAAAAGACCGTTCTACTTTTTTGGCAACAAGTACTTCCTAGACAGTTTTCTCATCAAAGGAAACGCAGCACCACAATCACGGTCCATTCTTCCAGAAAGTTCTACTGTTCAACAGTCAGGGACAAGCGCTTGTTACTATTGAAGCTTTGGTTTAAACAATTTTAAAAATGCTTTGACTCCCATCTCTTGCACTCTCAGAGTGAGATCAAGGATTAAAAAGCTCCAAGAGTTTCCAATCTTGGTGGAAAATTGGCTGTCACACGGAGTGAGATATATTTTAACTGACTTTGCCGTGCAATTGGGTCCTTAATGAAAGCCGCATACAGCAAACCTGCACTCTACTCTGCTTCATTTGTGCATCTTGTACCTGGAATCAAATGTAACTGCTGTAAATCTTTAAGTTGGGTTCAATAAAGCAATAATAGCGTACTGTGCAAACTGACCATTTAGCTTAACGACTGATTTGTTACACCATTAACTTGTCCCCTACCTTGTTTTAGGGCTCTTGGCTAACTGAGTGGTTGCTAACTACTGTAATGAACAGATTTTTCCAAGGGGAAAAACATCTGAAACCAGAGTCTGGTGATATCACTGATGGAAAACTAAAAGGTGGCCATGAAATAATGAATAGATGTTGAAGTTATTAATGTTTAATGGTGAAGGCATTGTATGACCTCAAGAAGTTGTATTAGAAATAAAACCAGCCAAGGAAAAAGGCATGCAGAATCTTGTTAAGGCTTTGTAATTTGTGCAGAACATGTCAGAGTTTTAGCTGCTATTAAAATAAAATTTAAAAAACCCGTTAGACCTCTGTAGTGAAATTACATGCTTTGGGAATTGGTAGAGTCGCAGCCGAAGCATTTAGCTTTCTCTTTGTGATCAAGGGACTCAATGAGGACATGTGTGAAGGCAGGGGAATGGTTAATTCTAAACCAGCAAGAGCTGACTAGAAGGTGCAATGTCGTCTTCCGCATAGGGACTGAAGCCAGTGCTAACATCTGTGGGAGGAAATGAATATATTTGCTAAAGAAAGGAAGCCAAGTTTGGATGTCAATACCAGAGTCACATTTCTGTGCTTCTGTGTTGTATAATAATATCATCTTTGAAGGAACTGTAAAGTTATCCCTTTATTTTATAAAAGAATCTCAAATTTAATCTACATTGAATTTTTATGTTCTATAGGGACTTTCCTCAAAAAAAAAAAAATTGATCTCTGTGTTGTTTTAAGAAACAAACTGTCAGGTTTTAATATCTGATTTATCAAGATGATATGAGTTTACACTTTCAAAAATATCAAATGAAAAAGTAAATGCCACAGAACAGTGTTTGTCAACCTTCTTAGTGCCGTGACCCTTTAAATACAGTTCCTCATGTTGTGGTGACCCCCAACTATAAAAGTATTTTCATTGCTATTTTATAACTGATCATTTTCCTGCTAGTATGAATCAAAACATAAATATTTTTAGAGCGAGAGCTTTGCCAAAGGGGTCTTGACCTACATGGTGCAAACCAGTGCCATGGAAATATCAGAGGAATGTTTCCACAAAAATTTACGTAATTATCAGGAAGGGTTGAGCTGTTTTTTTTTTCTTTTGATAATTTTTTTTTAAGTTTAAATTTGAAACAAGCTTGTTTTACATGTCAATCCCAGTTCCTGCATCCTTCCTTTCTCCCCTGTCCCCTCCCCCATCAACTCCCATCCCACCCCCTTTCTGCTCCTCAGGGATGGTGATACAGGAAGGGTTGGTTTTTTAAGTCTTTAAAAAATGGTACTAAAGGATGAATTCACAGTTGAGTTGCTCATACAATGTGACTACATAGCAAGACCAAATGTGGTGGCTCATGTTGTTATTCTAGCTTGTGGGACACTGAAGCAGGAAGACCATGAATATCATGAACTCCAGCTAAATGCTGGCTAAAAAGAAGGCATGTCTTAGAAATATTCAAAGCAAATTGCTGAATGCAAGGCAAAGTAGAAACTAAATGTCAATAATTACATATTGCATAACAGATTAATCTGCTAAATGTAATATGTACTAATAAATAAATAAGGACAAGAGGAACTCAGATACCCAAAAATTTGAAGCTGATGAAATACATTATGCAAATTAATAAAGTAAAAACATATAAATAATCATTAAAAATATGTGGCTGGAGAGATGGTCTTGTGCTTAAGTGTTACAAGCTTCTCTTCCAGAAGATGTGTGTTCTGTTTCTACCAATCACATTTAGAGGCTCCTAATTTCTTGTAGCTTCAGTCCCTGAGAACCTAGCAACCTCATCTGGCCTCTGTGGGCATCTGTGAACAAATGGTATAAACCTACATGCACACATAAGTAAAAGAGAAATAAATCTCTAAAAAATATAGTACTGTATGGAAGATGTTACTGGTATTGTTAAATGAGAAAGGCAGTTACACAGTACACTGTAAAAATGTTAAATGAGTTTCTATTGGTCTTAGAAGTTAAATGACTAGGATGGATACCATTTTGGAAGGTCAAATAAGAAAGCATTTATAATGATCACCTCTGCATGCTAACATTTTCAAACACTGTTCTAATTTATTTACAATGAACTTGCATAGCACATGAAAGTGTACAGAGTACTGAGAGAATACACTGCCTGTGTCAGCATGCTCCCTTTTTCCCCCTTTTATTTTTGTTTTATATTTGATGAATCACCATGGAAAATATTTTCAAATAGATGCCTTTGGAATCCACACTCAATTTCCCAGCTCCTCGGGGGCATAAGTTGCTACTGAAGTTCCTGTGGATAGGTTGTACTAGTATTGAATACACGGAATTTGGCCATCCTCATAACTCACAGATCAGGGGGAATTGATAGAGGGATTAGTTGTATCCGAGCACTACCCAGGGCTATACCCAGCAGCGAGGCTGGCCACATGGTACCATTGCTCATGCCAATGACATGAAGTCTCTGGCCTTGAACTCCCTGTCCTGCATGCCTGTGCTAACAGAGTTCCATGCCAGGAGCAGTCTGGAAAATGATTCCTGGAAACAATTCTATAATGCATGTGCAGGACAGTTAGACTACTTTCTCCACATGCCCCATTGTGATCTGTTACTGTTAATGTCTAACCTTGGGCAAGTCAAGCAACTTCTTGTTTTCCAGTTTCCCTATCCATAAAATAGATTGATGTTACTACTCACCTTGAACAATGAAGGGGATTAAGTGGATGATGCAGAAAGACATTAAGACAGTGGGGTCAGGTTGTAAGTCAAGAATGGAGATGTCTTCAATCCCCAGTGTTATGTATATCAGGTGTAGTAATGCATGCTTATAATCCTAGCACTTGGGAATGGAGGGAAAATAGAAAGTTCATGGTTATCTTCAGCTACATAGCAAGCTGGAGACTGGCCAGTGTTACCTGAGACTCTATACAAAAACAAAGAAACAAAAACCCAAAATATTATGACAGAAATTGGAGCAAAATAAATGTTAATTATTGTTGTGGCCACAGCGATCATGACCTGCCCAACACTTCCAAGTTTGAGAATATCTTTGCATATGGTAACATTTCTGTAAGTAGAAGGAAGGATGACATCCTTAGAGCTCTAAGTCTCTACTCACTGTGTAGTCAGTCTTTGCAACAGCCATAGTAGTCAATAGCATTTTTTTATTTTGCAAAGGAAGACACTGAAGCTAGCTAAGACCTATCCTTTGCAGTCCACATGTACCCTATCTTTAAATGGTTTCTAATCAATCCATCTCAGAATTCACAGCTGACATTCCTTTCAGTCCTCCTATTTTTACTCCAGTGTATCTACCACTAGAGGGACTATTTAAAGAGTCCCAAATAAACAGTACGTGGTAAGAAATGCTGGGAGTAATGTTGTAGCCTTTTACCAAAGTTCTTGTAAATAGTTTTTGTTCCATGTTGGTGATCAGTCCTGTTTAGAACTTCATGTCATCTTGATTTTGGGTGCTACCATCTCTTCATGTCAGGATAGGAGTTTTGTTAAATTATGTTTTTTTCCCATTATGGCGTCCAATTCTATATGCCTGCCCAAATGCCTACCTATTGCCTTTCCTTCCATGACAATACTCTACTTTTTCCACTCTTAGGCATTCATAAAAATTACCTGCTTACTTGAGACTGCCTAATGGCTATTGCATGTTTTAATGTGCCACTAGCCAAGGAACATTTTGTCCCCACTGGAGTACCTCTGGATCCATAGCATGCTTCCTATATTAGCTCTGTCAGTTCTACAGGTCCTTTCAAATCTATCCATCTTGCCAAAAACAAAACTCTTGTAGTAGGATCCAAGTCTGCTCATGTCAAAATATTCTTAACTCTGTTAGTCTTCAGGTCCCAGCCAGCAGGAATTTCTCGTAACCTGTCCTGTAAAGATAGATGCAGAGTCCATCAGGGACCTGAGCTCCATTGTCGTGTCATAGAAGTGTTTCATCACTATACTTGTGAGAGGCCCAGAATTTATTCATATGGGGAACGAGAGTCCACTGACAATTTACACATAGCTGTCAAAGCTAAGATGAACACATTTAACTTTGCAATGATGTATCTATAAAACTGTGCTGACTTTTCAGACCTTTATGTTTGAATATTTTCTATCAGCTGTAAGAGAGATAAAGATGCCACCAGAAAACAGGACAAACTGAATAGAAAAATCACTTCTTCAACTGTGGCAGAAAACAACATTATTTGAAATTCTCTTGTCTGCTTCCTATAAAACTGAAGAGGCAAAATAACTCAATGTTTGCATATGAAACAGCTGCATAAAATTGGTCTATAGCTGACATTGTGTGGTGAACACAAGGAAAGGGAAAATATACACTGATGTGTATAGTTTATGTTAAAATCTTATTAAGATTAAATTATGTAGTTTTCATTTAGGAAAAACTTCTCAGTTAATAAAAAGCAGTAGACATTTTATTTGACAAAATGTTCTCCAAGCTGAGGTAGTAGGTAGGTATCCACTCATCAGTATTTATATAAACTATTGGTTATGTTGAAAAGTGAAATATTTGATTAAATAGTATTTTTAACCTGTTGATAAGTATGGTCATAGTTCTGAAAACTTCCCACAGTTTTGGGCATTGGTAAATTCTAATTTGGGGCAAACTTTCAAATAAGAATCTCATGCATGACTCGAGAGTATTTTCAAAGGGCCACTAAAAGCCATTGTTTATTTGAATTTATATTAAATAATCTTTGTTTATAGAATTATCATATTTGAGCATTATATGCATAGAACACTGTGTACAACTTGAAAGTATCTAGCATGAGTTTTACAGTGTACTTGTGTAACATCTGCCCAGAATAAACAGAAAATAAATCTTCTCACCGAAAAAATCTACTCCAGGAGTAGCCTCCTTACCCTTCCATGAAGATCTTCTGTTTGCTAATAACACCAACAGTGTAATTTTGAATTGCATAAATATGTTTTGCTTGGTTTTGATACTTAATGAATATCAAAATTTACCATAAAATGTTTATTTTTTGTTTCTGGTTATCTTTTTTTTGTACTTGGATTAGATTTTTCCACTTAATTATCTACTTTTGAGATTTAGTTATAGTTTACTGAATTGGCTTACAGGCTGTGATCTGGCTAGGCCAACACTGTCTGTCTCCTGACTGAAAGGCCAAGAATCTGATAGTTGTTCAGGTCATGGTGCTGGATATCTTAGATGCTCTTTAGTCTATTTTGGAATCACAAAGTAGTAGGTTCTAATACCATAGATGGAATGCCTCAGCAACAGGATGGACGGGCTTGCCAGGAGGGGTGAAGGCTCTCTGAGGAAAAACTTAAGATTCCTTCTTTTGAGTTCTTTTATGTTGGGGAATCAGCAGAAGGTGTGGCCCAGGCTTAGTAGGGTATTCAAACCTCAAATAATTTGTATTTGGGGTGTGTGTTCCCACCCCAGATGATGCAGACTTAGGGAGGATCTCCCCCACTTCAATGATCCAGTCAAGTAAAATCCAGGTGTGCCAACCTGCTTAGGTTTTAGCTAATACCAGCTGTTGTCAAGTTAACAATTAAGACCAGGCTTCAGACACAGCAATAGAGATTTGGAAAGCAAGGAATATATTTTTAAAAATCATGAAGTTGTTATGAAGATAGTGATGATCGGGGAGATGGGGTGACACTGAAAAGTGCCAAAGGGAGTAGTGCAGCACATTAACAGTGGGAAACTATGAATATCTGGCCAGGTTTGGCCTAGAACCTGTTTGTTTCAATAAAGATTTAATGGGTCACAGTTTTATTCTTTTTCTTACACATTTGTCTATGGCTGTTTTAATCCCACAATAGCATAATTTAGACATTGCAAGAGCTAAATACATTTACCATCAGGCTGTTGACAGATAGTATTTATAATCCCTGGAATACAGGCTTGGAATAAGCAAGAGGAAGACCAGATTTGTCTGGAAGCATGAAGAGTTGTTTGTGTTTTGGTAATCCCAGCTTTATGAGTACTGTCTCTTACCTCTCCCATCTCTCTAGTATCTCATTCTCTTCATAGTCTTTGGGACTATTGCTTGCTTGTGTTAATAAAATTTTGGGACATAAAAAAAAAGCCTTAGAGGGGTTGGAGAGATAACTCAGTGGTTAAGAGCATAGATTGCTCTTGTAGAAGACCTAAGTTCCCAGCATCCATGCCAGGTTCTTCCCAACTGTCTCTAACTCTAGCTCTAGGGGAACATGATGCCCTTCTCTAGTCTCTGAGGGCACCTACTCTAATATGCACATAGTCAACACACATATACACAATAAAAAAATAAAAATTTAAAAACAAGAGCTGTGATATATATGCAAAAAAGTGTATCTATGCCCCAGTAAAATTTAGACAGACAGTATTTCCATATGGTCAAATGGTCATAGTGTTTCAATATGGCTATATTGTACTGCACTTTCTAAGACATCCTTACCTTTCCTCTTAACATTTGTTTCTCCTTCTCTTCTTTTCATGGTGTTTGTATTCCTCCATATCTCATTTCCTTTGTCTTCTCTCTTGCCATTTGTTTCTTCACTCCCTATGTTAAGAATCTTAACTACCCATACTTGTGGCCAAGTTGTATACAGTTGACAGTATTGCTTCAATGCAGTGAACCATGGCTTTGTCTTCATCCAAGGTTAGAATTTCCATTTTCAATGCCACGTGTTCCTGGTGCACAGTCCAGCTTCATCTTCCTCCAGAAGCACACACTCCCACGGCGGGCTTCACACTAAATCCACCCATGTCCCTTACATGGACTGCATCTTGCTTTATGAGTTTATGTGAGTGTCACCACCTGCAGTTTAAATAATGGACAATTTTACTGGCTCAGCATAGCCTCTGGCTTTTATGTCATATTTCTTTTCTGTCTCCTATGAAGAAATGCCTGTTTTCCCCCTCCAGGTTATTACAAATCTAGTCACTATTACAGAGTCACAATTTTCCAGTCCCTTTGCTTCTGCTAGTATTGATTGTGAGCTCCATTTTACTTACAGTGCCTTTAAAGTCACTTGTGGGCATTTTAATTCTTACAGGTAAATTGGTGAAAGGACACTGTATTCCCAACACTCAACAAACACCATCCCCTTTTCCCATTTTAATTAAGTCATCTATAATTTCATATTTCTATAGTGTTTCCTATAACAGAGTTAGGAGAGATGATTACCATATTCCCTTCTACCACATTTACTAGCATTTACCATGTGCAATCGAAATAAAGAGATTGTGGACAATTAACATTCATTCAATCATAAAACAGCATTTCTTGTATCTTACATCTAAATTCAATTCAAAAGCCATCTCTTTTGTGTCCTGCAGATTGGAAAGAAATCACACATCATCAAAAAATTTTCATAAATCATTTTTTGCAAAGGTTAAATTATGAAGAAAGTGAAACACTAGTATGGACATATAAGAATGTAACACATTTGAAAACAACACAATTATCTTCAGTTTTATGCACCTGCTTAGATAGCAGAGTACACATATTGAAATGTTAAAGGGCCTATCAACCATGAAGGCAATGATGATGTATAGAACGTCTAAACTGTTTGTTCCATTGCAAAGTGATTTTAGAGCTCTTCACAGAACTGCTTAAATGATTTTAAAAAAAAAAAAAGAAGAAGTAGTCATTTAGGGCTGTTGCTATTGGAAGACGGAATTTCACAGATTCTAGTTTGGAAAGAAATGGTCTCTAATGGCCATTTAGGATATCTTATTTGTTTTAAGAATTTCTGACCTGCTTCGATTAATTCCACAAAACTAACATTTAGAGCAGCTGGCAGGAGTGTTTTGGGCATTCAGTGTAAAGCAACCTTCTTTTGTGAGAAACCCTCGAGCTCCCTTGGCTTATGAAAGGTTAGAGTAAATGTTATTGTGTGGTGTGTGGTGGTTTGAAAAGGACTGAATCCCATAGACTCATGTGTTTGAATGCGCGAGGTAACAATGGTGCAGTATGCTTTCATTCGCCCACTTAAACAGTACAGTAAGGGGACACCAAGAGCAATAATCGTTTAGTTACAAAACATGACATTAACTTTTTCCCACTTTCAGCATAAACAGTGCATTTATAGGCCACTTAACACTAAAAGGTAATTTTCTCCTAATGAAGAGAAGAGTTGTATAAAGTGTCCTGCCATAGAAGTAAGTCCTTCTAATAGGGTTATCCACACTAGATTCTTATTACCATAATTAGGTTTTCCATCGTTATGGGTTTTGTGGGTTTGCATTCTGGAAGACTTCTTGGTAAATCGATAGCCAGCTCATCAGGATCTGATAAAAAGTCCAGGCCAAGCAAACTTTCCCTTACAGATGTAAAATAAATTACAATAAATTATCAGGTGTGCTGGGCTAATTTTTGTTTTTTTCTTTTCTCACATTCTTGTAAAACTTGAATTCACCCAAAATATGTTTTCTCGGAGATATAATTACACCATGTGTAGGAGAAAAAACTATCCAGGAAAGTAAACTATCAAAGAATATACATGTGTGTTGTTGTCTTTTCACATCTCTTCCCCATTTTCCTTATTTTCTGTAGGTCTGTTTGGAGCCGTGGTGTAGTAGAATAGGACATATATGACACTTGAAGCCATGAAGGCCAGGCTCCTCCTGAGATCTCACTATGTGCAGAGTTGCTGTCAGGGCTCTGCAGAGGACCAGAGGCACTGGGATATGCAGGTAATAAGGGGCTTTCTTAGACAAGCTTATACGTTCAGAGACCATGTGACTCTTTACAGGCCGGAGAGCCAAGAAAACTAATTACATTTCAGTCTGAGAGGCAGGAAGCCTCAGGAGAGGCCAGTGATAGGGTGTCAGTCTGACAATGGATGCCTAGAAGCCTCTTGGATAGTCAATAGCTTGTGTCCATATACACTTGTATAGGATCTAGAATCTGGTGTCCATGGGACATGGCCACTGTGTGTGTGTGTGTGTGTGTGTGTGTTTGTGTGTGTGTGTGTGTGTGTGTTGGGGTGGTGATGGGGCACTCAAACAGAATGGAGCATGAGCATGTGTGTAGGCATCTTCTCTGCCTTTTATTCCATCCGGAACCCAGCTTATTGGATGGTGCCACCACACTGAGGGTGGGCCTTCCTTATTCAGTTTGTTAAAGTACATGCCAATTATCTCTGGAAGTACCCTCACAGACACCCCTAAAGTAGCTTTTTTTTGTTCTAAATGTCTGTTAACCCAGTCAAGTTGACAAACAAGATCAACCATTCCACGAAGTGTCTTCCAATTATATATTTGAAAATACTGTTGAGATATTTTGCCATTTGATTAGCCTTTATATCATCATCTCATGTCATCAGTATCTTATAAAATTAAAGTATCTTATAAAATTCTGCTTTGTATTAAATACATTAGTATCTTTGGGCTCAGAGTTTGATGTTGATGTTGATGGCAGTCATATTAGGTTCTCCCAACATGATAAGGCCCTGGTTGTGTCCTTTGGAAGTGATTTGTCAATTCATTTGATTATCTTAACAATCTAGTGAGATAGAAAGCATTATCAGAAACAAGCACTAGAAAAAGCTCAGTAACTTGACTAAAGTGATTTACTACTGAAAAACAGGGCCTGTGTTTTGGAGTGTTATAGTTCAGATGATAGAGTGCTTGGCTAGTACACACAAGGCTTTAGTTCTGCACACAGCACTGTATAAAAGTGGAATGGCAGTGGACACCTGCTATCTCAGCACTCAGGAATTAGGAAGCAAGAGTGTCAGCAGTTCACATTTATCTTTACATACGAAGAAAGTTCCCAGCTCTTCCTTCCTTCCTTCCTTCCTTCCTTCCTTCCTTCCTTCCTTCCTGTCTGTCTTTCCTTTCCTTTTTTTCTTCCTTTCTTCCTTTCTTCCTTCCTTCCTTCTTTCTCCAGTTTATGGTTAGTTTTATTAACTTGACACAAGGAGTCAACTGAGAAGTTGAAATATCAACTGAGGAATTGCCTCTATCAGACTGGTGTGTGCTCATGTCTATGAAGCATTTTCTTGATTGCTGATTGATGTGGGAAGACCACATCAACACTCATTGTGAGTGTTACCATCCCATGCCACATTCCTGAGCTACACAAGAAAAGTAGATGAGCAAGCCTAGCAAAGCAAATGGGTAGGTTAGCAGGATTCTTCCACTTTCTCTGTTGCACTTCTTGCCTGGTTCTCTTACTGATAGACTGCTGTAGCACAAATAATGCAAACCTAGAGATGGCTATTGGGGTTTGAGGTAAGATCAGAAAAGCAAAGGCTGGGAAGTTTCTGACCTCAATGTGACTGGAGACTAATCCCCCAAGACTGAACGCCAAATAATGAACGCCTGCTCTGAGACCCTGATCCTGTCTTGTATTCCTTTCTGGTGCTGGGATTAAAGGCCTGAGCTCTGTTTCTCTTTTAGACTGACTCACTTTCATAGCCTGGAACTCACAGAGATCCTCTGTCTCCTGAGTCCTGGGATTAAAGGTGTATACCACCACTGCCTGGCCTCTGTGGATGTGGCTAGCTTTGGATTCTGATCTCCAGGCAAGCTTTATTAGATCATAAACAATATATCACCACAAACTATGATCAGAACATGAATGGCAAATGAACCTCTCCCCCCCTCCCCAGGTTGTTTTCGGTCAGTGTTTTATCTAAGCAAAAAACAAAACAAAACAAAACAAAAAAACCCAGGACAATTAATATAAACAACTGACCACCATTCTGGGGGGATTATTTGAAAATACAAGACGTAGAGAAAGTAGTAATGTTTACAATCATTTATGCTTTTAGAAACTCATGCCTAGTATGTAAGGAGATGAGCGTGCAGACGGGAGCCCTCATGGTGCAATAAAGAGGATGTGAGTCAGCAGCTAGTGCACCTTCCTGTTGGCTGCATTGAGGATGTATACCATTGCAGTTCTGGAATACTTGGAAGGTTTTCTTTCAGCCTTCTCCTGCCTTAGACTCCATTTCCCGCTGTACTCCCTTTCACAGGGTCCACTAGCATCTGAAGACATTTGTAAGTTTTAGTGATAAGACTGAAGATTTATCCCATGCTAATATGCCAATTTGAGCATTATTCTTATGCGGAATTCAGACGTTACAAATGATTTCACATTGGCAACTCCCTCTAAAGCTCCCAGAAATGAATTCAAATGTCACAAAGTGAAAGAATTGGGGAGCTTGTTCTGGGAAGTCTTTAAGGATTTTTACAGAGCTTAAAGGTATGAATTTAGAGTCTCTGAAAATGGGCTGTGAGTTACTTAGGCCCCTACAATGAAAATAAGAGATGGATGGGGGTTGGGAGGATGGGGTAGGGGTTGGGAGTCCTGCAGGGGAGAATTCATATTAAACCCCAAGGGAGGGTCCTATAATTGTCTTTTGTAAGTTTCTGGAGAAAGGAAAGGAAAGTGGACATCACAGCTCCTTAGATGGATCTTAGTCTTGGCTCTGTTGTGGACTATTATCTTAAGATGTGTTACATTCATTTATGATGTAGAATATTTGTTTAATAATGCAAAGATGGGTTGTATTCTTTTATGTTGCATTTGTTTAACTCTACAAAGCTGGGTTACTTTGCCTGTCTGAAACACCTGATTGGTCTAATAAAGAGCTAAGCATCCAATAGCAAGGCAGAAGAGAGAAATAGGCAAGGCGGGCACGCAGGCAGAGAAAATAAATTGGAAGATAGAGAAGAGGGAGGAGTAAAATAGAAGGAGAGGAGGACACCAGGGGCAGCCACACAGCCACAAAGCATGCTACGAGAGGTATATAGAATAGATAAAGGTAAAAGCCAAGAGGCAAAAGGTAGACGAGATAATTTTAAAAAACCTGCCAAGAAATAAGCCAGGCTAAGGTCAGACATTCATAAGTTAGAATAAATCTCCCTGTATTTCTTTGGGAGCTGGGTGGCAGACCCTCAAAGAGCAAAATTTTTAATATCTATAAATGTTTTGATACTGAGCCATCCTAAGTCCACTGAACACATGGTAGCTTCCATGTTCTCCTCTATAAAGCCTCCTGGTGGTTAAAGTATGATGCTTCCTTATAACTTGGGAATTTGTTATGTGTTGGTGCCTCAAAGTACCAGATATTTTGTAAAAGCCATCAATAAACATTGCACTGAAGCTTATTTTTTTCTGGGTTGTTAATAAAGAACTTAGCTTACAATGTCTATGTTCTGTTCATAATCTTTTTATTTAAAAATGCTTCTCTCTGTAGTTTTGTTCATAATCTTTTTATTTAAAAATGCTTCTCTCTGTAATTTCTTAGAAGAATTGTTCTGAATATTTTATTTATATGTAGAAAGGTTATATATGGGAATGAAGTGAGATAACACAGGCTCTGTACATCCACCTAGAGCTTAGGAACTAGAATAGTACTTAGCCTATTGGAACCTTCTCTGTGTTCTTTCCAGTCCTTTGCTCATCATTTTTTTTTTGTTTGTTTGTTTGGATTTTGGCTTTAAAATATAATTTCACTACAAATCTAAATTCATTTAAATTGCTTGGCATGACTTTTTAGTATTTAGAAAATGTTTTCTTACCATTTTGTTTTCTCTTTTGACTTAATATATTGTCAAAGACTTTTCATGATATTTATAATGATTATGTTCATTTTCATCATTTATTCCACTACATAAAATTTTCAAATGTATCAATTCCCTTCTAGAGGGATGTAGATAAATTTTCTTTTAAATGTATCTCTAGTGAGTTGTGTTGAATATCCTTCACTTCATGTTTTACTTGGGACTCCCTATTAGGAGACAGTATCTTTCCTTTATTTGGACTTTATAGTGCTCTTCAAATTATTATTCACACATTTTATGTATTAGCTTTTGATTTCATGTTAAAATTTGTAACTTTGGTGAGGTATAATTTAAAGAAATTTTGGGGTTATGGATTATATTTTTGGTATTATGTATAATAAATCTTTGCTTAGCCAAAGATCTTCTAGGGTTTATAGTTTTACATTCTACAGTTACATTTGTGATCATTTCCCAGTTGACAATTTATAAGCTGCGTAATTCCCTTTGAAAATGGATGACCATGCACTTGCTTCAGCTTCAGAACTTTTTGTTGAAATGGCTCCCCTTGTGCTTAAATTGCTTTTATAGTTGTAAACTTCAGTTTAGCATATTGGAGTGAATTTCCTTGCATGTGTTTTGTTCTCTGCCATTGATCCATGTGACTTTGCATTCACTGATGTCATGGTCTTGATGGCTCTACTGTATGATAGACATTAATATTGGTCAAAGTGGTGGCACATGCCTTTAATCTCAGCACTGGGAGACAGAGGTAGGCAGACCTCTGTGAGTTTAAGGCCAGCCTGTTCTACAAATTGAGTACCAGGACAGCCAGGACTGTTACATAGAGAAACTCTGTCTCAAAGGGCAATGCCATCAATGTGGGGTCATGTAAATCTGTCAAGTAATTTGAAGTAGGGACTAGAACTTCTCTCCTGTCTCTAGGTTAAGGGAGTATCCCTTCATGGGGGATGTGTCCGCAAGGTCCTTTGTGCACCAGGGATACATCCTGGTTCCACTGTCTGAGGTCCCTTAGACTGCTCAGTCCTTCTAGCTGAAACCCATATTCAGGGGGTCTGAGTCAGTCCCATGCTGGATTCCCAGCTACTTGTGGAATTGGGGTGGGGGGATAGGAGGGGAGGGTGGTCAGGGTGCATGTGAGGGGGAAGAGAGAGTAAGAGGGAAGGAGGGAGGGAGAGAGGGATTGGGAACTGGGATTGACATGTAAAATTAAAAACAAAACAAAACAAAACAAAAAACCAAAACTAACAACAACAACAATAAAAAGAACTTGTGTATTTCAACTGGATTCTCAATGGAGTTTTGACAGACATTTCATTAAATCTATATTTTGTGAAAATATACACACAAGTAATATTAACTGAATAGGATAAATTCAGGAATATATGTATATATGCATGCAATAACAATCAATGAAAAAGGAGACTTCATTTTAAAGAGAGTGGAGAGGGGTTTACATGGAGGAAAGAAAGGGAAAATATGATTAGATTTTAATCTGGAAAAATAGCAAAATATCAACATCTTCACCATGTTGAATCTTCTAGTCCATTTATTTAGAACATTACTATCTCAGTATTTTGTAATTTTTAGCATATAGATCTTGTCCACAACACATTTTAAATATATTACTAAGTATTTTGTTTCCTAAGCAGCATTTTTGAATTAAATGTGAATGTTTGTAGTTAGTGTGTAGAAAGTGCTTGATATTTATGTTGACCCATCACTCCTCAACTTTGCAGAACTCATTTGTCATCCTAAGATTCCTTTCGTGGGTGTCTTGAGATGCTGTAGATATTGTGACATCTCTAATATGCATTTTCTCTCTTCAGTGGTGCAGTAGTACAGATAGCTAGTAGTGTATTATTAAGGGTGGTAACAGGAGACATCCATCCTTGTTTCTGGAATTATAAGCAATTCTTCTTTGTATGGCCAGTAAGAAGTATGTTCACTGTAGGTGTCTACTTGTCTTCAGATCTCTATTCCTAATTTTCTGGAGTTTTTAACAATGTGAATAGCTTATCCAATTGCTATTGTTCCCTTGACCGTGGGTCTATTTCTGTTTTATTGTAGTGAGTGATCTCTCTCTACCTAGAATCTTACATAGAATACTAAATGAAGTGATAATATTAGACCTCATTTTCCATTTTCTACTTGAAGAGAATGGTGCTGATATTTCACCATCATATTCAAAATATAAAATTCTATGTAAAATTTATATTTTGTATATAATTAGTTTGTAGATTAGGGAAGTTCTTTTTAACTAATTTTCTGTGTTTTATTTTAAATCAATTAAATTTTAAATGACTTAAATTGCTAAAACAATTTCAACATATTGTGAGATGATAGTATGTTTCCCTTTTGATCTGGAAGACCATATTTATACATTTTCTGGGACATACCAATGTCTTGCAATTAATTTCACCTGCTTATGATATATTATATTGTCAGTGTAGTCCCTGAATAGTCACTACCAATCAAGTGGACGGTGTTTTATGATTTAAGTTCCCTTCACTTTTCTTCCAGAACTTCTTCCATTTTTAATATTTAGTTTATTCAACTCTCAACATACTTACATCATATCAGTTATTTATATTTACATTCAGGCAAAGAAGCAATTTACAGAAGAGACATTTTTGACCCTCAAATGTCCCTACTCAAAAAGTCGGTTGTGTTTAAATGTGAAGGGAGTCTTCAGTTGGTGACTAAGTGAATAGACAAAAGAACTGTCCATCAGGATAAAGTAATACATGAACATTTTATCCATCCCTACAAACAGAAAGGTGAATGGAGAGTTTCTGAGAAGGTCTCATTCATCTCTTTGTTAGGCACAGTGTAGCAAACATTTCCTGGGTGATGGCCACATGCAAGAAAGGCTCTGAAGCTTGTTTGCAGAGAAGAATTCTGCAAACCGGTGCATGCCCTTGATATAGAGCATTTATGAGTACAATGGAAAATGACAGTCTTTTTTTTTCTAATTCAGAGATTATTTTAATGATTAAATTATATATATAATTTTTTAATTTAAATTTGAAACAAGCTTGTTTTACATGTCAGTCCCAGTTCCCTCGCCCTCATGTCCTCCCCTGTCCTGCCCCCACCCACCAACTCACATCCCATCCCCTTTTTGCTTCCCAGGGAGGGTGAGGCCTTCCATGGGAAGTCTTCAAAGTCTGTCATATCATTTGGAGCATGTGTCTAGGCTGAGAGAGTATCCCTCTATGTGGAATGGGCTCCCAAAGTTCATTTGTATACTAGGGGTAAATACTGATTCACTACCAGAGGCTACTTAGACTACCCAGTCCTCCTAACTAACACCCACATTCAGGGGGTCTGGGTTGGTCCTATGCTGGTTTCCCAGCTGTCAGTCTGGGGTACATGAGCTCCTGCTCGTTCAGGTCAGCAGTTTCTGTGAGTTTCTCCAGCCTGGTCTTGACTCCTTTTCTCTCATCATTGCTCCTTGTCTGCAACTGGATTCCAGGAGTTCAAAGCAGTGTTTAGCTGTGGTGTCTGCTTCTGCTTCCATCAGCTACTGGATGAAGGCTCTAGGATGGCATATAAGGTAGTCATTAATCTCATTGTCAGGGAAGAGCATTTAAGGCAGCCTCTCCACTATTGCTTAGATTGTTAGTTGGGGTCATCCTTGTAGATTTCTGGACATTTTCCTAGTGTCAGATTTCTCTTTAAACATATAATGACTCCCTCTATTATGGTATCTCTTTTCTTGCTCTCCTCTATTCTTTCCCTGACTCAAACTTCCTGCTCCCTCATGTCCACCTCTCCCCTCTTCTTCCTCCTAACTTCCTCTCCCTTCCTCTCATGCTCCCAATTTGCTCAGGAGATCTTGTCCCTTTTGCCTTCTCCAGGGGGACCATGTATGTCTCTCTTAGGGTCCTCCTTGTTTCCTAGATTTTCTGGCTGTGTGGATTGTAGGTTGGTAATCCTTTGTTCTATGTCTAAAATCCATGTATGAGTGAGTACATACCGTGTTTGTCATTTTGTGACTGGGTTACCTCACTCAGGATGGTTTCTTTTAGTTCTATCCATTTGCCTGGGAATTTCAAGATTCCATTGCCCCCCCACCCCCACCCCGGCTGAGTAGTACTCTGTTGTGTAAATAGACCACATTTTCTCCATCCATTCTTCAGTTGAGGGGCATTTAGGTCCTGGCTATTACAAATAATGCTACTATGAACACAGTTGAACAGATGGAAAATGGCAGTCTTAACAGTATAATAATATATCTCTCTCACCTTTACTATTTGGGTCTTTCCCTTGGTCTATCAATGAGAAAATCATGGACCAGGGTAGAAATAAGACAACTTCAGAACTATATACATCCACGTTTTAAACATTCTAAAAGTAAAAGATGAGATTTGGGGACCCATAAGCTTTTTTCTCATACTTTGGTACAAGAACCATAGGCATCCCCCTACACAGCTGAATACAAAGCACAATATTCCTTTAGGTTTAGAGCTTGGTGGTTTGAAGAAGTTGATCAGCTCCAGGCATCTTAGCAGTTTCCCTGACAGCAACACTCTCCTCCCATCCATGTCTAGCCTGTTACTGTTGAAGTGGCCGAGGCCATGGAGCATCCAGTCCCACTGTCTCTCATTTGTGCCATCTCTGAAGTACAGGCACCTCCTGGAGGAGGGGGAGGGGGAGAAACAGCCTGTGCCAGCCGCTGAGCTTTTTAGATGACAAGAGCAGCGTCCTATTACAATTTCTGTGCAGGGGAGAGAGTAAATCTCTATTGTAGATAGCCCTACAAGTCAGAAACTTAGGAGGTCCAGGAAAAAATGTGGATTTTAGCAGCAGGTGAAATAGGGCTGACAATACTATAAGCTTCATGATGAATTATTTCTAGGTTTTTAAAAACACAACATTGGCTATGGGCCAATCATATGTTTTCATCTTCAAAGAGACAGAAAAGGTATTTGTCCCTAGTTCATTTGTATGTACTGAGGGATCAAAATGTTGGTACACTAGTTAGACTTCTGTCATCGTTACGGTCAAATTCTTAGAAAGGTAAGAGAAAACTATGAGGAACTTGATATGAACTGGTGGAGTCCTCTTCTCCGGAAAATAGACAACATCTGAGAAGAGTAATGTCTTCCGGATAAACGGCCAGCCATGCTATTACACACAAAGAACTTCATTTGCATTTTTATTCATCAGTGCTCATAGGGCCAGTACTCACCCTTTCCTCTTCTGGAGCAGCCGTGGGCTGACAGCAAGTGTGCAGTCAGTACTGATACTAAGAAAGAGGAGAGACTGGCCTCTGGGTCTGCAGTCACAGTGCAGCTAAGATATGGATGGAACGCGACAAAAACACCCAAGCGCTTCATTTATATGATAACAGGAACCCATATGTTCAAAGTAATTGGTGTGACAATCAGAATCCTTGTTTCCATCTGGACACTTGCTTTGTCAACACCACCCAGTTTTGAAGATGAAGTCCTCAACTGGGTTTTGTGGCTTGCTAAGTTCTTTGGAGTTCATTCATTTTCTCCTCTGCCACTTGTGCTACTGGAGCTCCATCATGCACTTCTGATGACATCACGTACGCTCATCTTCAAGTCTTACAGCTATACTGACACAAATCCTCCTTGCCTTGCATTTATGCTACCTAATTTGAAAACTACTGTCAAATACTTCAAGCAGGGAAGAACCCCAGGAGAATTAGGTGATAATATTATTCAGTGATATCTATTGAGAGCATTTATCTAATCAAAACAAAAGATGTAACACCTGGTATGTATCCATCACTCTCCCAGCTGATGCAGCAGGAGCCAGCCTTGCTGGAGCTCTCAAAACTCTTTCTTGGCTCAGTCCTGTCTGTGTGGTCCTTTGAGTCAGAAGGTAAGGGGTGAAGGGGGCCATGCCAGCCTGGCTCAGCAAGCTCTCAGTGTTCCCTGGCACGTCACTTTGATGTGTGATGCCTTTGAAGTATACCCTTCCTTATTAGGCTCCCTTCTTCACCAATCCCTTTATTAACTGCTGTTGTTTGGGTGGGGGAGGAGAGTCCTCTGATAATTGGTTCTTTGAGGGTGTGAGAAGTATGAGGAAGAGAACAAAGGCTCAGAGAGAGCCTGAGAGACCTGGCCAGGAAACCAAAAACCATTAGAATCTACCTTGCCTATATTTTATTTGAAATAAAATAAAATTGCCTAAGAAAAATATAGCCACCCACATAGTCATTCTGGCTCTATAAAGTATGTATTGTGGCTGTTGACATTTTACAAAGACAAAGATATCTTATTTTCATCTCCTGATTCCTAGGATTGTTTGGGGTTGGCCAGACTGCTGTTCACTGATGTTTCTGTTTTAAACCAATCTTTTAAAAGAAACCAGAGTATGGAGGTACATCACGGCTAATACCCTCATCTCTAAAATGGGATTAACCTTATTACAAGGAGAAAATGAGCTAGTATTTATAAAGTCCTTATAAGTGTGCCTCAGAAAGTAAATGATATTTGTTTTTCAAATTAAATGAAATGATTTTTAAGATAAAGTATAAAATAGGTTAAGAATAAAT
This sequence comes from Phodopus roborovskii, assembly GCF_943737965.1. Taxonomy (NCBI): domain Eukaryota; kingdom Metazoa; phylum Chordata; class Mammalia; order Rodentia; family Cricetidae; genus Phodopus; species Phodopus roborovskii. Next base: position 17,933,141 of record NW_026126511.1, read on the forward strand.
TATAACACGGGAAATGAAACTCTCTGTTACTGTGCAATCTTGATGCATGAATAGTTATCTCCAAAGTCAGGTCACTCCCTCTAGAGAAGTGGGTGACCTGCCACCCCTACACTGTAGTTCTACGATGTAGATTCCACACCCACACCGGCACCATCTCCAATGAATATTTTTCTTTCTATGGTGCTAAGGTGGTTGCTTGGTCTTAGCTACCATGTGGTCACTGTGCTTTTGTTTTTAAATACTATCTTCCACTAATGGGAACCAGAGAAATTCCACTAAAAGTTTGGTTAGGAGAGTCACATCAGTTTTGGTTTCTAGGCTAGGAAGAAATTAAAGTTGGTTCAGAGTCCTTGTCATTGTTCCATGTTTCTGTTGAGTTTTCTGCCATGGGATAGAGAAGCAGTTTCAGAATAGACGAGTTGTTCTGCTAATTGATGCAGGTACATAAACCACCACCCTTTCAGTAGAATCCCATCTGGAATGACAATGACTGATTTCTTGCTGCTGTCTTTTTGTTTTACTTTGCATTCAAATTCCCAGAATGCTAGGGTTTAGAAATCTGCTCATGGCTTAGGCTGTAGATTTCATCACTGCTGGCCACAGGCTTTTGCCTTGTTTATGATTGAAATTCAGGGTTGAGGAACTGGTATGCTAACCATCCACTGCTGCAAAGGAACTTTGGCAAAAAGCCTGACATAGGGCTTTCTATACAATTACAGTTTCCTGGTTGCCAAGCCAACCAATTGTTGATGTTTCTAGATAGATGTCTGCAGAATGAATTAAGGCCTCAATACAGAGGAAACTACCAGGTCTGTTCACTCATGGTCCTGAGTATATCCAACATAAAGTCTAAGGTGGAAAAACAAATTGCAGTGGCATTTACAGACTTAAAATTGCTGTCGTGGAAGCAAAGACAACACTTTTTCTTCACTTTTGTTAGCACTAATGCTCAGGACAACAGCTGAATGTAACTAGAGATTCCGTGCTCATCCTTGTCTATATTTATGAATGTATTAATGTCCTATGAACTAAGTCATATACATTTTTAAGAGATACTTGGTTTCAGTATCTCACAACTGTCCAGTAGTTTCCCAGGCTGTCTCACATAGATATTTTCTACAGTCACAGGCTGATTCTGACCCTTGAGTGGTGGTGGTCCTGTCTGAGATACATATTGGGTAATCTGTGATTATTTTCACTTGGATCACACAAGTTTAAGGTGGTTCCTCCCAGGAGTTAAAAAAGGAAAATCCTCATGACCGATGTTAGGTCTTTAAGCTAGTTAAATTATAGGCAGAACTTACAATGACAAATGGTCATCAGCACAGGAAGGAAGTCTGGATACAGTTGCACTTATTTTCTTCACTCTTTCAATTTCTTGCTACCAATGAGGTGATAGCCAAATCTGTCCATCTGGATTTGCCTCTTGGAGGCATTTTATATAACTGAATGGCATGCTGTGTGTGGTAAGTCATTTAGATGCCCACTTTCATTCACTTTGTGTGTTGTCAAGGTTCATTCACATGTGCCAGGAATCTATTCCTTTTTTATAGTTGAATTTCATGTGGGCATATCACATTTTAAAACCATTGTACTCCAGAAATAATCCAGCATTTTTCAGGATTATGAAGAATGCTGCTATGAGCACTCCTGTACACTCTTTGATATGAGCATATGTTTATCATTGTTTTCAGTATGTACCTATGAGTAGCAATTTTTGAGAATGTTGTGATTCTATATTTAAGATTTTAAAAACTGTGTAACTATTTCTAAAGTGGCTGTATTATTTTCCATTCCAGATAAGTGTGATAAGGGTTCAATTTCATCACATCATACGCTCTTTGTGTTTGTCTTCTTTATTATAGTCCTGTTGGAACACATTGTGTTTTTGATTTGTGTTTTATCTATAAGTTAAGAGGCTGCACATATTTTCATAATGGTATTGGATATTATGCATCTTCTTTAGTTAATGGCTTATTCATTTTTGCTCATTATTTAATTGATTTATTTTTATTTTTGAATTATAAGTTCTTTCTCTATTCTGGTCATTGGTCTCTCAACAAAGATATAATTTGCAGATATTTTCTCTCACTATAAGTCTTTTAAAAGTTTGTTCTTGGTATGTTCTAAAGAGCAAAAAATTAGTTTCAACTTAAATTTATCTTTTTTCTTTGTTGATTATAAATTTGGTATCACAGCTAAGTAAATACCAACTAATCCTAAATTATTAAACATTTATGATTATGTTTTTCTGGTTTCATTTTCATCTTTGAACATTTACCAGTTTTGAGTGGAATCCTTGTGTTTGGTTTGTTGTAGAAATGATGTCCTGAGGTAGATTTTGAAAGGACTATTTTTTTTCCCTTCAGTTAAAATGTCTTGGCTGTCTTGTGAAAGTCAGAGAAACATGAGTCCTAGATTTGTTGTGCTGTTTTGACCCTCCCCATCTTGTGGAATTTGATTCCTAAAACATATATTTTGAAAAGCAGTGCATGTGATTTTCCCATTCTTCTTTTTCTTCTTTTTTAATCTCAAAATTGTTGTAATTACTGTTTCTCACATTACCTTTGGATATCTTTGTAAATAGTTACAAAGATTCCTTCTGGGATTTTAACAGGGATTCTGTAATCGATTTTTACAATATGGCCATTGTAATATCATGCATTCATATCCATGAACATGCAATGCCATTAATAAGTATTTCAAGGACACACTAAGCAGAGGAGATGGGGATAGGAATAAGCCACATGAAAACATAAAAAGGCTCATCAAAAGGGCCTTTACATAACATTGTTACATAGCAATATCTTATTTTATAAAGATAATAGAAAGAGAAAGAACTTCAATATTCTGAGTACCTAGAATTGTGTACAAAGCTAATGCATGAGTAATGAATATTTATTATACAAAATAAAGACACTAAAATATACATAGCCTAAATTTTATTATTATAGTTTCCTTCCTTCTTTCCTTCCTTCCTTCCTTCCTTTCTTTCTTTCTTGTATGTGGCTGTTTTGTTTGCCTGTGTTTGTTTGCCACATGTGTGTCTGGTGACTCCAAAGTCCTGAAGAAGGCACTGAATCCTTTGAACTGAAGTAACAGAAGGTTGTAAGCCACTATTTGGATTCTGGGAATTGAACCCAAGCCCATTTGGAAGGCTGTCCCTGGGAAAGATGAAGGAAACAGAACTGTGTGTGTGTGTGTGTGTGTGTGTGTGTGTGTACATGTGTGTAGAGTCTTATACCTCTCTGAGTTTTCAACTGCACCTATGCATTGATAGATGAAAGCTATCTTGGCGACTCTATCCTGTTTCAGAGTATGAAGCTTTATGGGGAAGCTCTGAGAAGTATAGCTGAGAAAGTCAAGTTAGTTCCTTCAAGAAAGCCTGGCTACTTATTCCTTACTGCTGGCTTACAATGGGGTGTTGTAAATGAGAGTTAATAAATTAATTTGCCTAATACTCAGTTTTTTGAAAAATACATATGGACTGAAGGAACAGTGGTGGTATTAACATTTTCTAAAGAATTTGGCTGGAGAGCCTTGAGCCTTGAGGAGATTCTTCTCTGAGCCTGAAAGGAGGTCACCAAGAGAGTCATTCCAGATAAATTTCTACAATGAAAAGAAGGAAGCGGAGGAAAGTTTGTTCCCTGAAAACTCCAAGGCTTTATCAAACAGGGCAGTTTGCTGTGAAGGAAGTTTATGGGTTCTCATAGATGTTGAGTCAGAGTGGCTGAGAGAGGAAACCAGCAATGACATACGAATAAATGCTACAGAAAAGAGGATGGCAGTCACTGTGCATGTGACTGAGTGCACTAGCCCTGGGTATATTATCAGGGATCTCAAGGAATAAAGAAAAATGAAAGAAGCCAGGGTGGAAATTTTAGTCAGCCAAGTTAAGGATGCCACCTTGTCCAGTCCATTGAAGGTTGGGTTGAGCATTGTTACATTTTGCTTGCTGGGCTATATTACCTTCAAAACTCAGGTGTATGCATATTTAGAATAGACAATGATGTGGTGCTAGTTGGACAGTAAACAAGTTGCTCTCCTCTGCTCCAAAGGGGAGGGGAAATAAATTCACTTTTAAGAGGCCTTGTTATGGGGTCCATTAGCTCCTCCTTGTTCAGGTCAGCTGTCTCTGTGGGTTTCTCCAGCCTGGTCTTGTCCTCCCTCTCTGCATCTGGATTCCAGATTGGCTCAGTGTTTAGCTGTGGATGTCTACTTTTGTTTCCATCAGCTACTAGATGAGGGCTGCATGATGGTGGATAAGTTAGTCATCAATCTCATTATCAGGGAAGGACATTTATGGTAGCCTTTCCACTGTTGCTCAAATTGTTAGCCCCCAGACTGATAGCTGGGAAACCAGCATTGGACTGACTCAGACCCACTAAACATGGGTCTCAGTTAGAAGTCCTGGGCAGTCTATGGGACCTCTGACAGTGGAATCAGGATGTATCCCTGGTGCAGGAAAGGACTTTGGGAGATCATTCCCCATGGAGGGATACTCCTTTAACCAAGAGGCAGGGGGAGGGTCTAGTCTGTACTCCAAATGATTTGACCGATTTTGTTGACCCCTCCTGGATGGCATCACCTTCCCTGTGTCATGAGGGGAGTGGGATGGGAGGGGGGGTCAGGGTCATGTGAGGGAGGGAGGGACGGAGGGAGAGGGAGGAAGAGGGAACTGGGATCGATATAAAATAAGAACAAAAAAAGAGTCCTTGTAATGAATCACAAACTTTGGGTGTTTGTAAAAGGAGGAAGAAAGACCATAGTATAGGAAGAAGTGACTGAGAATTGAATGAAAAAAAGGTGTCCATGATAATTCTTAACTACACTCGAGTGTCCCACTCAGGGAAATTGTTGTAGTTCAATCTTGGCCAGTAAGACAGCATGCTTGTGATATCCCTGTGGGTTAAATCCCTTCCTTGTCTCTTCCACAAATAATGCCAGTGTGGGCCAGCTGAAGCAAAGCGCTTTCCAGCTGATGCATTCACACAGCTCATCAGCTGATTTCACTCTGTTCTGCCTGCTTTCTGGGCAGCAGTAGCTGCTTCCAGCTGCCTCCATTCCTAAAGAAGTTACCCAGGGAGGGAGGGAGGGGACAGTGCTCTGAGACAGTCAGGAAGCAGGGACACATGGCAGAAAGAGAAACACATAAAGAAGCAGAAGAGAGACACTGGAAGAAAAGATATTTCTGAGGAAGAGTGATGAGTTTGGTTCAAAATGAAATGGGAAAGGGAAGGAAAGTGTGGGAAGGCTGTAAAAGGAGTAAAGAGTATTTCAGGAGATTGAAGAAATAAGACTATGTAGGAACAGAGAGGATGAGCATGCTAGAGAGTGTCATTTGGAAGTTGCTCCTCACTTAGCTGTGAGAACTAACAGGTGTGAGGGCTTCATTAGAACATCTCTTTCTACCTCTACTCTATCATGGACACAAGGGGATGAGTGTTTCAAGCCACACTCTCATGACAGTATACCCATGCTTGAGACCAATACATAGTAGGTTAATTTTAATGTCACTCCTCTCTTTCCACCAAGAATACATTCATTATAAACAAGTAGGTGAAACTTACTTTGTTATAGAAATGACCACCTTAAATTACTTTAAAAATTGAAAAGAAATCCTTTTTAATCATTGTAACTGTCGAACATTTCATAACTCAAACTACTGACTATAACAGCTAGGTCAAGGACAGCTATCATAAATAACCTGTGAATCTTTATACAGCCAGTTTGTTGTATAATAGAGAATAGCTTCTGTATATAAATGGGTAAGGAGGGTCCTTCATGTTTTATACATATTGACCTTGGCAATGAGCCAGAAGGTCAGGGAGAGAAATATTCTGTTCCCTGTTCCCCACTTTTTCATCATTCTCCTTATTATACCATTTCACCATCCTCAAATCTGAGGAATAAAGCATGCTCTGCAAACATATATGTGACTTAGGCATGTATTGAGGGTACAAAGGAGCAGATGCCATTTTAAACAAGGAGGAAGAACTCACATCTTAATATTGGGATGGTCATTGTTCTTTCATCTGAGCATCCTTAGCTTGCTCCTCATCCTACACCTGCACTACACATAACCTGTGGCTGATGAAAAGTTCTCTTCTTCAAGGAAGTTCTAAAGTTGGAAGCTGCAGACTGAAAAGTCTATCGATAGAGCAAAAACCAGGAAAGAGGGTAAGCCAACCTGAAAACTATGAAGTCAGAAGTGACATGGGGACTAGGTGTGAGCGACAGTTTCAGATAGTTAAACATGTGAATTTCTCCAGGGTCACTAAAGTTTCTGAAGAAGAATTGAAAAAGGGAAAAAAAGTTTTTGAGAAGTTTTTATAGATTATAATATATGTAAATAATAATAAATATATAGCAACAACATATGGAAATAAGTAAACACCTAGCAATTAGACATAGAGCTCTGTGAATTCAAGTTTAAAATCATATTTAAGTGTTTTGATTGCTGGACCTTTCTTTAAATGGACATATTATAAGGGACATGTAACCCAAAGCTCTATCTTTTAAAGAGGCCATATCATCATTAACATTATTTTTAATGGCAGCAGCAATGTATTCTGGAGAGTATGATAAGTTTCTTATGGGACATCCAGAAAGGATTCAAGGAGAAGATTGTGTTTAACATGTATTTACATATTCTGTATAAATCTTGGGATAGCCCAAGGGCTTTCATGAGGGAGACAATGTCTTCAGAAATATTAAAACACACTGAAGTATGAAATCTGTACTGTGTATTAGAACACAATGGCCACATATGGCCATATGTGGTAGGAGATGAAGGGATTCATTATAACTACTGTTATTTATTAAAATATTATCAAAGGCCATGCATTGTTTAATTAATTGTTGCAATCAGGTTGTAACTGCATTGATCAATAGAGTCAAGTCAATATCAAAACAGCTGAGGACAGAATCTTGGTGAATATTGACATCAGGAAGCTAGTAAAACAGGAAAACTAAAACAAAATCAGAGCTGTTATACAAACAATAAAAACCAATGTCATGGAGCTCAAGAAGGTCATTGTATGTGACAGAACCAGGCTCCAGTAGCTTGAGGCATTGGAAGAGAGGGATGCTGGAAGGCTATTGTTAACATTTTGAGAGAGAATTTTCATTTTAGCTTTGAAAATTGAGATGCTAGCAGAGGACACTTTACTGATGTATCAAGAACAGGCGGTCCCAGTAAAGAACTGGCTGCTCCTTAGGATTAATGGCCCTTAAAGGAAGGAATTGGGAGAGTGGCTGGAGTTGTCAATAAGAGACCAGCTTGTTGTTAGAGATGAAGAACACAGGACATTAAAGACAACGATAACTAATGGAGGTAAAGTTGGTGAGAGGTGGGCTTGGTGGGGACAGGACCTTGAAGGCAGAGCAGAAAGAAAGCTGTTCGTGGCCATGGTACTCTGAATACAATTTTTATTGTCACTGTCTTGCATCCCTTCTTCCAGTTTCTGTAGAGGCAAAGAAGGGGCTACAGGTGGGTTATTAAATGTCTCCCAAAGACAAACATGGTGAAGACTTAGGTCTCAGTGTGGCACTTTTGGGAGATGGTGGAAGCTCTAAGAGTCAGGGTAGTCATTGGGGACATGGTAGTCATTGGGGACATGGTGGTCATTGGGGACATGCCCTTAGGACAGTGGGATTCCAGCCCTTCTCTCTTTGTCTGACAAATGCTTTCTCCCTGGGAAGTGTGTGGCTTTGATCTGGCATTTTCTCTTCTCTGGTATAATGATATGTGATTTCTTAGATTCCCCTAAATCAATACATAGCTGATGGATTTGAACTATACCCCACAGAATCTGTTTTTGTTCATAGGTTGAAATTTTAAGAAATTATTATTATTATTATTATTATTATTATTATTATTATTATTATTATTATTAAAGGAACTGAGTTTGTTTCTGTAGCGTGGCTATAACCAATGGTTTTAGGACTTTTTGTATAACAGAGTCTTCTCTGACTATAGAAAGTTACCAAAATAATGTATGTGTGTGTTAGTCCAACTTTACATGTGCCTAAGCCAAGCATAGACAAAGTAGAGTATGGAGAGCAGGGATGCAGGGTGTCAGGTATATCTCAACCCCAAGGCACTCTGAGAGCATCCAAGCATATGTCTGAACAGTCAAGCCTCCCTCTGTACTCACAGGGTATGGTTTTTCAGAAGCACCTGATTTCCTAACCACGCTCAACCTAAAGTCAGTAATAGCTATGCATAGTTTCTACTAGACCTGCTTTTCTGTGTGTAGCAGGAATGTGGTGGATAGAGGACTTTTAAAAATTAATCGTTATCATTTTAGGCAAGGAAAAAAAAAGCCAACAAATTTCAGAATTTTTAGGGCTGGCTTCATGAGTTGGAACTCAAACATGAATTTCACATTGTAACTTAAGTGCCTCACCAAGCAGTGAGGTACCATTTCTTCAAAGTACTGTGTGTGTGTGTGTGTGTGTGTGTCTGTCTTTGTGTGTGTGTGTGTGTGTGTGTGTGTGTGTCTGTCTTTGTGTGTGTGTGTCTGTCTTTGTGTGTGTGTGTATGTGTGTGTGTGTGTGTGTAAAGGAACATTCATTGGGTAACCCTGTGCAGGGAGTCCCTTATATAGGACATTTACTAAAACCCTAGTCATAGTCAGACCTTTAAAACTAAGAATGAGTCAGAAAAGCAACATATTTCCCTTCTCCTCATTCTATAGATGAGGAAGCTGAAGTTCAAAGGCCAAGTGACATGCCTATTTCAGGAAATAATGAAGATAAAAAGAGAAGCTAGGTCTTTGTAGATCTCAGGGTGATCTTATTTATTCTCTTGCTTGGTGGAGGAATTAATTTATCCAAGAAATGAATTGTCTCAGTACTAGGAATATAGACATATAACAAGCATGAACCTGATGTCAGCTACACAGTCAGGATTAACCACTTATTGAGCAGTTACCATGTGTCTGTCACCATAAGTTTGATCGGTACATGTTCTCACTCATCTGCCATACAATGCTTCCTACAAGAGTGGTGATACATTGCACGTTTTAATAAACATAAAGCTGTTACTTAGCATGGTTAATTTACTAGAGGTAGACTAACAAATTAGTGGTGGTGTTGGAATTTGAGCATTGGTCTCTCTGTCCTTTGCTGCTTCTTTTAGGGTCTATGGGTCACATGCTGCCATGTGACTATGGGAAATGTTCTTTAGATCTGGGTTATCTTGAGTGGAGCAGGGTACATATATGAATGTGTATGTGTGCAATGGCCAGAGGACAACATGAGGCATTGTTCATCAAGTTCTATCCACTTTGTTTTGTGACCCCTGCCTTCCTGGCCTGGGACTTACTCACAAGGTTAGGTTGGCCAGCAACCCTAAGGGATATGACTATATCTGGTTCTTCAGTGCTGGTATTAGAAGTGCATATTCCCATTCCTAGCTCTTAAGATATTTTTATGTGGGTTTTGGGGGATCAAACCGATGTCTTTGTTCTTGTAAGGCAAGCACTTCACTTACTAAATATCTCCCCAGCACAATTTATCTTGTTAAATGGATATATTGTGACACAACCTGCCAGATGTTTTGACAGTGAAAATTTTAGAGCAAAAGTAAGTGTTCTCTAATGGTAGGAGTGTGTCCTTTCCCATTCCAAGTCACTCTGCTGGTTGATGCTGGAGCTGGAACTATGCTTTCGGGTTTCTGGTTTTCAGCTCCCCCCATGTGACCATGCTACTGAGAGGTGAGTCTGGTGAGACAAAGAAACAGGAGGCAGAGGAAGAGAAAATGGGATTCAACAGGAGAGTTGGCAGTGACAATTGCAAATGCAATGACGGGCACATGGCTAATCAAGAAGGGCCCCTTGGGGAGGATTCAGTCATGTGTGCAGGGGAATGGCTGTGAAGCAGAAATAGCCCCACTGGGAAGAGAGACATTGACAGATGTGAAAGCAGGCAAAGCCATCTTTTGGCTTAATTTACCTTTCATTTGACTTGAGGTAAACTAGAAGAAAAGAACCATTTAAAATGGATTTAAAATGATGACATTAGAGATGCTGTAAATTGGAGGTAAAGAAATTACAGATGATCTGACCACATCCAGCTACAGAAAGGATTAAGTAAATATGATTAAAATCTGATTTGAGTTTAAGATGGATATTGTGGTTATAAGAAGGGATCAGGCTGTTTTGAATGTGTTCACTCATCCATTTACTGTTCATTAACTACTACTCAGGCTGGACCATGTGGGAGGCTCCAGGATTGCAGTTAGACATGGAGAGCTGAATGAAGAATGGCTGGTCCCTCAAGGAGCTCAATGTCTGGCAGTGAAACATATGGGGGGAAAAGTAACTATGTTATTCTTTCCCAAGTTCTATGAAAGAGTCCTGCCTCAAAACATTGGAAGAATACAAAATAGGAGCATTTAATGCAGTCTTGAAGACTCATTTAGGAAACACCCCACTGAGAAGTTAAAATGATCATTTTTGAAGGAACAAGAAAGAAGAGACAGATATGATAATATGGAAAACATTGTACTCAGTGTGTTATGGTCAGAATGTTGGACTTACAGGAAGACAAATAACACCGAGGGGGTGTGCTAGGAGTTTCACAGTTATTCCTGTAAGTGCACTGAGATTTGGAGAGGGTCGTCATGGGTAGAGTGGCAGCTGCAAGTAGATGAGGAGGAGGTCCGTGCAGTCATCTAGGCGAGAGAGGAAGGACTGAGACATGGACACACAATGGAAAATCATCCGTGATTTGGGAAGTTTCCAAATAACTTGATGGAAATCTTACATCCTGTACCTTCTGCTTTTTGAGTTCTTTCCTCAGCCTGGTATGTGACTAAAAGTTGGGGAGGAGGAGTAGGCATGGAGCTGGTAGGTGAACTCTCTAAAGTGGATAGGCATTTCTGTTTGGGGACGTGTAGATTTAACATACTCACCTCTCATGGTCATATTTTGGAATTGACTGTTAAGAAGAAGGGAAATTGCCTCTTGAAAAAAGAAAAATAATCATAAAGTTCTGGGTGGAGGATACACTTAGAAAACACAGGTAGAACTAATTCTATTCCCTTTTCTGGACAATATCATAAGAGTCTAAAGAGCAACATGAAGCTGCAGATGCAGTTATATTTATTTTAACAGTACATTATGTTGAAAATCAGATGATAGCACTAAAAAGTGATGGCGGCATGGTATGTGTATTATTTAGACCTAAATGACCAACCTGTCTATTTTGATAACATTTAGCAACCTTGTGCTGATAATGGCCAAGAACAAACATGAAACTTTGCAACCCATGGTGACTGGTATAACCAGTGAGCTCATCCGTATAGATAGCATGAAGCCAATTATTATACACTAAAATATCAGTGTGAGGACCAAAGAGATGCTCAGCTTGTAAATACACTCACTGCCAAGCCCGAGGACCTGAGTTCATTTCCAGGATTCACAGGTAGAATTGAGTGAGTCCCATAAGTTGCTCTGATTTCTACATGTGTCATTACATATCTGTACCCACACATATACATACCCATGTACAAATAAATGTAGTAAAGTAGTAATTCAGTGTAATTGTGATTTAAATTAAACTATGCAAAAGCAGACAGCAAGGCAGTCATTGCCTGTGGGCTGCAGTCGGTCAAGCCTCATCTCATCATTGAACTGTGTCTGGATGGAGGTGTCCAATGGAATGCTGTAGGTTACTACCTGTGTCTGTGCTTTATTAAAAAGGTTCAGTGAATTGTGTTAGTGAATTCTATCGTGATAACAGCCGAATATGTAGGAGATGGCAGAGTTCAAAATGGCTTTGAGGGATCAGTAATGAGCAAAGTAAGGAAGATTTGGTAAGTCCAAATAGGAACCCAGCAACTTAAGTTAAAAAATAAGAAACAACAGCAAACCAAAAAGTTGTGTGATCTTTAGTCTAGAAGGAGACATTACTTGACAAGAGTCCATGAAGACAAAAACAAAAACAAAACAAAACAAAACAAAGCCAAATTCTAATGACCTGACTATGTAGCTAAGCAGTGATGTGTGATGTTAACAAGATGCTGAAGATACTGACTGATGTTAACAAGGATGCTGAAATACCTTAGGCTGAAAGCTTAGTACACAGTATGCGACACAATGGAAGATGTGATCCCATAGGATTTTGTGGACATCAGAGTCAGAGGCAGACTCCTACTGATCTGGAAAGAGATATAAAAGTCTGGAAATGTTTCTCGTAATTTGTAAATGTAGTCAGTAGGGAAGACATTAGTTTCTTTAAATTGTTGAAAACTCCCATTTTAAGAGTTGTTAACAATTTCTGCCTGTTGGCAAAGAGATGGGAGCAGAGTATTATCATTTCTTTGTTCTAAGAGGAAGCATTTGATAACGATTTTTAGTCGAGTATGACCTAATTTTACTTTGGGAAGCAAAGAATTCATGAATTAATTGAAATGAAGGTTTTTAAGGCTGAGATTTTAAGGGAACAGCACAGGAGTGTGCATCAGGTCATATTTGAACACTGCAGTAAAACCATTAGGTAACTTCTCCCACATCAGATTCAAACATGGCCTTTGACTGCTTTTTACTTGCAAAATGTTTTTTCAGGGGGTAGTTGCCTGTGTTCTAGCCTAAGTAAGATGTTATGCATTAGACTAAGAGACCAGGCTACTGCGGGAATATCTGTGCTGTGAACTTGAACTTGACTGGTTAAGTGACACCTGGGGCGTAACCATTATTTCTCTTCATAGTATGTTCTCCGAGGATACACCATCTTGGGTATTGTGATAGTCTTTCGTCTGTGTTTGCTTAAATGATAAAGTATACATGGCAAAAATTTTATCTTGAAGGGAAGATGGTCTCTCTACCCATCAGATTTAGGTAATAGAAAGTCAAGGCTTGGACTAGCAGAAGCAGACAGTTTTTATTTAGGTGCAGTCAAGAGGAAGTTGGGCTAGAAATACTCTGGATGAACTTCTCTTCAGTCATTGATGGATATTGACCTAGGCTGTGAATATTTTGCAAGATATCAGCAAGTCAGGTTGGAACTGGTCCTGAGAACACTGAGGTCCAGACACCTCTACTACCAGGTGCTAGTTTTTTGTGTTCCCGCTTGATATCTCCAGGCTTCTGATATCCCGTGCTAAATCATAACTTGAACTCAGCAGGTCTTGAAGGATAAAAAAGATACCTGTGGGAAGTTGCACTAACCTGGGGAGATCAGTTATCAGTTTGTGAAAGGTAAGCTGCAGAAAGGCAAGAAGCAATCTAAAGGGAGATGATTGCCTGAGGTGGCCCACTGTAAGAGCATAGATTTGTACATAGAGTACTGCCTGCAACTTCCAGAAATACTCCCCATAGGATCCTAGAATAATTCTCACAGTGATGTGGCAGGGTGTGGCCTTCAAGCGCTATGCCCTGTTCTCTTAGTGTTTGGTACTGAGTACGAGGAAAACTAGGTATGAATTTTAGTCAATGTAAAGTTGAAATTTCTTTATTCGTACCTGGAATCTACTCAACAGTGACAGCAGGAAAATCACACAGGAGGCTGGTAACTTTATCATCAGAAGGCAGCTGAAACAGCCATATCAGAATAGGAAGCATGTGATGATATATTATTTATGATTTATTAAAGCTTGCCCAAGGATTCAGAAAACAAAGTCAAGCACAGCCAGGCACACACCTTTAATCCCAGGAGCCAGAAGCTAGGAGGTGGTAATATATGCCTTTAATCTTAGGACTCAGTATTAAGAGATAGATGGATCTCTGTGAGTGCAAAGCTACCCAGATCTACACAAGATTGATCCAGTTTTAAAGAGGAACAGCTCACACAGAGATGATCTCAGCACCTGGGATCACACGCATTTAATCCCGGCATTAGGGAGATGTATAAAACAGGTGCAAGGTCTCAGTATTGGGCATTCATTCTCCAGCCACATTGAGAATAGGAACACCCCAGCCCTGTTGGAGGAGGTTGCTCTGTAGTGGCTTGGCTGCTTAGCTTCTCTGATCTTCAACTGGAACCCCGTTATCTCCCTCTGGGTCTTTTAATTTTTCTCACTGCTCCTAGAACTGCATGAATGGAGGGGAGCTAAAGGTGGGGAGGGGATGCTTGTGTCTTAGGGTTTATCTGGATAGCAATATACGATTTCCCAAGGGATGAACCACTCTTCTTGTTTTGTAAAAATGAGTAATATGTACAAAATCTATAGGTAGTAGTGTTAGACATGAGCTGTATCCTCTCCAGAGGAAGTAGAGCTAATAGGGGACTCATACAGATAAGCCATACTGGTGTGAGGAAGTCTGCTCATGAGACATTTGTCTTGGTGGGAAAGGAAGAGTCCCTTGCGCTGTCTGCCAGTTTCAACAGGATAAGAGTAAAGTGCAGACCCTTACTGTTGGCCAGGAAGTGTGTTGCTTTGATCTGGAGGGGTACTATTTTTATGACACACTGTCTCTGCACATGTCAAAGCAATGGGGTTGGGTACTTATGGACTGAACTTCAGAAACTGGAAAAAATTCCACAAAAATCCTAACTCCTAGTAAATATGTAACTGGTATAAACACCTTGGAAGGAGTTTCTCATGAAAGGAAACAACAACATACACATACCGTAAGATCCTGCTATTCTACTCCTAGAAATTACAGATGATGACCTGAAAAGCTATATTATATTATCCAGTGCATCTCAAATTGGAAATGATTTAGAGATCTATCAACAGAGGAAAGGATAAAAGAGCTGTGACACATCCTTAAGATGGCAATATTGTTGAGTCATACAAGGGACGATACATCTTTCAACATTCAGAAATATCAACAGGTGTTTTCCATGGGCCTGAAGTGGTTATGAAGATCCCATCATTTTGTTTTTATGCTACTTTCATGGGTTTACAATCATATAAGACTTTATCAAATTGTACATTTTAAGCTTTTATAGTACATACATGTACTACACTACACATAAATTGTAACTCAATAAACCTATTAGAAAATACTATACAAATAATGCTGAAGGCTGTGATGCCTTTAGACTGGTTGCAAGTCAAATGTGAACAAGTCAATCAAAATCCTGTATTGTTTTTGGATAACAACAGACATTAGAATCTATGTGATAATAAAATTTAAGTTGAATTCAAATGCCATTTTAAATATAAATAACCTCATTTTCCCATAGTATTCTCATGTTGAGAGACCCACTGCAATTTCAGTTTTATTGCTCACTTGGCTGAGAATAATAAACAACCCTAAAAGGAGAGTTATGTTTGCTTAGCTTGATTTTTAATTTTCCCTTTCAGCTCACATTGTTTCAGTGCCTAAAACAACAGGGCTGTGATGATACAGGGTATGCATAAACGCCTTGATGTAATGTATAGTTAATGCTTTGAACAATGGGATCTCAGTTGCTTACTGAAAACATCTGCTGATGGGGAAAACTCTTCTATGGGCATGACATAACTTAAGCAACTTAAGGTGAGAAACATCCAAGTGGCAGACCATTTTTAGATTTCAAAGTAAGAAACTCTCAGTTACTTTTCCTATTGCCTGGATGAAATACTCTGACAAAACCAACTTATGGAAGCAAAGGCTTGACGTGGTTTTCCCGACACAAAGCAGGGTCACCTAGGATGCGAGAACTTCAACTGCTCAAAAAATTGCTTTCTAGTAGATGGCTGTTACACAAGCCTGTGGTGGCATTTTCTTGATGAACGACCGATGTGTGAGGTCCAGCCCATTGTAGGCAGTGCCACCTCTGGACTGGTAGTCACAAAGTTGGTTGAGCAAGGCCTGGAGAACAGGGCAGTAGGCAGTACTCTTCCATGCTTTCTACACCCTGTCTCTCAGGTTGTGCTGAGTCGTCTAATTGGCTTCTCTCAGTCATGGACTGTGATTGGCACCTGTAAAAGGAACAAATCTCACCCTTCCCAAAGTGTCTTGGGATGATAGTGTTTATCAAGATAGAAACCTACATAAACTGACTTATCGATCCATAATTTGTGAGCACAGCCTGTCATGGCAGGAAGGCATGGCTGTCGGAGCTTGAAGTGGTGTGTTCCATTTCATCCAGTCAGAAAGCAGTGAGTAGCGAATGCTCTTGTTCCATTAGCTGTTTATGCAGTCTGGGTCTCAAGCTTAGGGAACAGTTCCAAGCTCCTTTAGAATGAGTATTTCCAATTAGTTAACATAATCAAGATGCACAAAGGCTAACCTGACACAAACAATTTCTTACAAGTGAGCCTGGAAGCTGGTCTTCTAGGAGATTGCAGAGCTTGTTGTGTTGATAGTAGTAAACAACACAATGACTGTTTTTTTTATTTTAATTTATGTTTTAAAAAATTTCACACATGTCTACATTATATCTTGATCATGTACAACCCCTATTCCCTGACTCCATTCTACCCAGAACTCTTCTGATATCTCCATTACCAATCCATATCCTTATTTATATTTTTAAACCATTGAGTCTAATTAATACTGACTATATGTGCATGAGTGAGGAGCCTGATGGGAGATGTCATTATGTAAATATATTTCTCATATTGGTTAATGAATAAAGCACCGTTGCCTAACAGGAAAGCTGTATAGGTGGGACTAGAGACAAGGAGAATTCAGGGAGAGGTAGGAGGGAGGTTCAACATGTAGGACCCAGAGCAGAACTCCGGATCCTTTCTCCGGTAAGATAGACCAGGTGGAAATACTTAGAGTAATAGAAATGGGTTAATATTTAGGACAGAGCCAACCAATAAGAAATACTAGTAACAGGCCAACAGCCTTATATCCAATACAGCATCTCTGTGTGCTGTTTGGGGCTGACCCAGCTGGGGGACCAGGCCGACAGGAAAACATGCTCATAACAGGGGCATCCCCCAGGGCATGGCCAACCTATATCCCTGACCGAATGACAAAAGAAAAGCAGCTCTTCTTCCCTTATCAACTGCCAAAAGTGGCTTAGCTAGAATTTGGGGCCTTGGGATATTTTCCCCTCTTCATGTTGAAGTTTTTAACTGGCTTGATCTTGTGTAGGTCTGATATGAACAATCATAAGTGCTTTGAGCTCCTCTGAACAAGTCATATTGTGTCTAGAAGACATTTTGGAGCAGTCCTCTTTGTCAGCTGGCTTTTACATTCTTTCTGGTCCTTTTAGGCAATGTTACTTGAGCCTTGTCTAGGAGGAAGGAGATTGATATAAATGACTCATCTATACCTGAACACTCATAATTGCTTATGCTTTGCACTTTGAGCAGTGATATGTCTCTGCAATAAGACGTTTCTCTGGTCTAATTTGGGAGCAGCACAAACATGTGGATTAAACATAAATATTTAGAAGGCAGAATCTAGAGATTGTTACTTTGGATTTGTCTAGCCTGGCTGGCTGGTGAGCTCCATCGACCATAGTGTCTCCCCAACCCTAGTGATGAGGTTACAGGTGTGCACCATTGCATGCTACTTTTATGTGGGCACCGGGGATACAAACTCAGGTCTTGTGCTTGTTCAGCAAGCACTCTGTTCATTGGGTCATCTCTCCAGCCTGGAATTTTCTTCTTTGAAATATAAGTAATAGTTATTGGAATGGCCCCCTTTTTTTTTCAACGCCTGTGTCACTGTGTTATTTTTTTCTACCCTTCCTTCAACCTAGTTCTAGTAATAATTGGTAGTTTGGGGTTGCATACTTGACACTGTGTGTAAACATTTAAAGAGCTCTTGGTGATGTCACTTTCCTTTTTTTTTTTTTTTTTTTTTTCTCCTTTTTTTTTTTTTTGTGGAGGACTGCTGTAGAAAATCTAGTCACCCTGATTCAGCCAGTGAATAGGCAAGCTGAGTTTAATTCCTACACAAATATTTCTCTGGTTTTTCTTTCTCTTGTTGCATTGGCCTTCTGAGGTCCTGTCTAATTGCATAGGATGATTTAACACACCTCCTCTACATTTGCATTTTCTGAATCCACATTTTGTTCAGCCTGTAGGAATACACAAAGTTTTTCACAGTCTTCAGCAGCCTTATGTCGATGTTTACTATTCCTTGCTCCATTCAGTCAGTATCACAGGCAAAACCAAATGCCACACCAGTTCACGTATTTATTTTTGTTTTGTTGTTGTTTGACCTAAATTTTGCCATCTTAATATTTGGTTGTCTTTAGAATTCTGAATTTAAGCTTGTTTGAAAATTAACTTTGAAGTTTGAATTTCTCAATTTGAATTGTTTGCTTCCTACTCATTCTGCAAAGAACTAACATGTGTATCAAAACAACAATGATAGTATGTGGGACTTACTTCAGTACCCCCTCAGGATTTCTTAGTTGGTCTCAGATGCTCTTTAGTCTTTTAGGCTTATTTGTTTTTATTTTATGCCTATCGGTGTTCTGCCTATATGTATGTTTGTGTCCTATATGTATGCTAGGTGTCAATGAAGACCTTGAGAGGGCATTGGATCCCATATTCCCTGGGAAAGCAACAAGGGCTCTAAAGCACTCATCAATATCTGTAGCCCCCAAAGATCTCCTTCAAAGCTGTGTATCATCAGAAAGACAATTGGATTTCATTCAAACTCCATTGTTGATGTAAGTGGAAGATTTCTGATGTTCTTGAAAAGAAACTATAGGGCAGAGGAATCATGAGAAGTGCTTGAAAAAGAACCCACCCTTCCCCGTCCCCCTGGGCCCGACATCTGAAGATCCTAATTGGCATCTCCACAGTTAACGAGGTATAAGACAGTTTTGACATAGTTATATAATCAAGTTACATTTCAAAATTATATATGTCAAAAAATCTAACTCTTCTATTGTGTTGAGGGTGCCTCTTATTGACAAGTGTTAAACTGCAAGAAGACAGGCATCATTGTCACAAAATCCTCTTGAGTGACAAGAGGATATAAAACTTAGAGAGTAGAAACTTATCATGAAAGGAAAATAAAAGAAAATTATATTATGGGAGTGAAAAACTCCCTAGGTTTGAAAATAATAAATAACCAATTAGTCATGAACTTTTCCATGGGAATCTTTAGTAACTCTATAGAGGATCTATCTTTTGAATATTGGGATTTGTTTTATGTCAGCCTGACAAAATTTAATTATTGTTGAATTTTTCATCTTCTAGCAAGATATTTTTAGATGAATTCTTTTGACATATGGATTGTGAAACTTCCTCATTATTATTTATAAGGTTGCAATAATCCCCAATTATTTCTCTCTCTCTCTTTCTCTCTCTCTCCCTCTGTGTGTGTGTGTGTGTGTGTGTAAAATGCCAAATGTGTGTACTCTCAAAGGCTAGAAGAAGGCACAAGGTTTCCAGGACCTGGAGTTACAGGCAGTTGTGAGCTACCCAATGTGGATGCTGCAAAGTCAACTCAGGTCCTCTTAACCATTAAGCAATGTCTATATACCCAATTTTTCTTTGTAATTTTAGCTGTATATTTATTCATACAAAAATGCATCTACATCTCTATATTTATGTCAAGTGCAAAATTCCTATTGTACAAGAATGATTATCTGAGGATCAATTCAGGTATTCTTATAGAATTCCTTTCTAATAATGAAACACTAATTTATACTAGTAAAGAGACAGTCAGTATGGACAATAACATAGAGAGAGAAGAGCTCAAGCTTTGCCAAAGCCATGGCTCGTTAATTATGGCAAGGGGGAGGTGAATTAAAAGAACAGACAAACAGTTTGAAACATGTTCAGCCAGACCACAGATGTCTCCATTGGGAGGCCATCTTGGATTTCTATTCATTATATGTTCAAGTCAGTGCCTTATGCAGAGATGATTGGCAAAACAGGATAGTATTACGTGACTTAGGTGTAAAATGTCCTAGCATGGGACAGAGAGGAATTACATAGTTATTGAGACAGTCTGGATGTGAGAGGATGAGGCTCTGAACTGGGGAAGTGGAAATGGAATGTGAGGGACCATTTGAGAAACACAAGGTGACGAGAGGATTATCAGTCTTGGATGGGACATTTATGTGTGCTATCATTACTTTCTCAATGGTTTGCTGAGGGGAAAATTAATAGAAATACAGAACACAGGTGTGGCCTCAAGTCTCAGACATAATTTGATTCAATAATTGCTTTTTTCTCCCATACTATAATGTTCCAAAAGATTTTTAAGAGAGATCTCCAGGCAGTTCCTTTTCTCCTGTTGCCACTGACTACATGCATCCATTGTTTTAAAATGATTGCTATATATTCTGTAGTATTTCCATATTGAGGAGCCAACATTACAATTTCCATGTGTTCCCTGTTAAATAAAACACGTTTACTGACTTTTTCTGACACTCCATTATATTACACGCTTTAAGGATAAATCTGGAAAAGTTTAGCAGATAAATACCTATTCCTACAGTTATGCCCAAGAGATTAACACAGGCAACTCCCACCAACGTTAATCACTCAACTCCTTGGCCATTAAAATTTCACTACATTCAGAGGAAAAGGTCACATGTGAAGAGGATGAAGAGGCAAAAGTAAATCATTTCCATCTTGTCCAATATAAAGAAGTTAAAATTACAGAGGACATTTATAAAATGAAGAGTGTGCTTTCCCAGCATAAGTATAAAGTGAAGACCAATTCTTACTTCCCAATTGGTCAAGAAGACCTCCACCTGTTTTCTGCCTTTTTAGGACTGGTGATCTTGGTTACATCTCCTGTGGATGCCTGTTTTCTCAGTTACCTGGTATTTCATAACAAGTGCTTTGTAGGCTTTGGAAATAATATGAGACACATCTTGAATGTCCACCCAATGCTGCTAGGTTTAGACCTAAAGTTCTCAAATTCTTCAGTCTCAGCATTACCACTCATCATCAAGGTTTTGGAGGTGCAAACACATTGCCTTCACCATGCAACTACTGAGTCAGAAATCTTGCAATAGGTCTTCACCAAATTCTGTTGGTGTTTTGGTGGCTTTTAAAATCTAACAGTGGTTCTCAAGCTGTGTGTTGTGACCCTTGGGTGGTTCACATATCAGATATCCTACATATTATATATTTACATTATGATTCATAACAGTAGCAAAATTACAATTATGAAGTGCAACAAAATAATTTTAAGGTCATCACAACATGAGGAACTGTATTCAAGGGTCACAGTATTGGGAGGATTGAGAACCACTAGTTTAGACTAATCTTCAATTACATTCCTGTCTAGGAGAAATTACCTTCTTTCCTGGTGTGAAAATGGAAGCTCAGAAGAAATTATTTGTTTAATACTGGGCAGGTCAGGTATTACAAACGCAAGTCCATAACATACTTCATTACTTTAAAAGGGCTATTTTGTGGTGTGCCATGAACGAAGCTCAAATATAGGTCAGTGTCACAGAAGAACTGGGTACAGATCATGATTTCTCTTTTATGAAAATGTTTGTCTCATTGTGCCTGTCTTCCGCATACACAAAGTAAGCCTAAGGACCACTTACCACTGTGTGAAAGTTTGCATGTGGGCATGCATGTGTGTGGGCGTGTGTGTGTGTGTGTGTGTGTGTGTGTGTGTGTTTGTGTGCCTCAGTCACATATGTATGGATGTGATCAGTAGATTAATATTCTAAATATGCTAGCAACTAGAGCCGTCAGATGAAACATTGAACTATGCTGGGTGACTGAAAAGATGAATGACTAGAAGCTATAATCCAAAGGAAACCATGCATATAATAAAATACTATGCTTTGATGAATTGGTTTGATTACAGTTTCTAACCTGTAGATTTCTATTGAAAAGCAGCCTGAGCTTCCCATGATTTTACAAGGAACTGAAGCATGGTGAACCCATCATGGACAGATTGAATGATTGGCTCATTTCTCAGCTTGTCCCTTTCCTCCTTGTAGGCATTATACTTACCTCTCTTCATACATAATTATGAGGGACCAGGTCTTCCCACCCAAACCCTATGAATGTCACTAATCACACATCTCCATTATGACTAGGTTTGCTAAGCTGATCCTTAGTTTTATATCTGCTGGGTATCAATTATGTGTATAGTTTTGAGCTCTGTAAGAAATGTAAGTTACACCAAAGGGATATTGCAACTTTGTCACCTTATCTCCTTTATCTTGTAGGGAAAATATTTTATCTACAAAGAACAAATGCTGAAACAAAGCAGTAGTGTAGATTGAGGTTCTGTGCCACATGGTCCCATAGTGGTTTAGCTCCAAGTAAACACATAGAGACTTGTAGTAATTATAAACTGTTTGGCCAATGTCTTAGGCTTCATACTGGCTAGCTTTATCTTAATTATTAACCCATAACTATTGATCTATACATTTCTATATAGCTTCATCTTAATGAAGAATTCCTGGCATCCTATCTTCCTGGTAGCTACATGGTGTCTCCCTGTTAGCTCCTTTGAGTCCTCTCCCCAGGATTCTCCTTGCCTGATAGCACCACCTACATTTTCTACCTGGCTACTGGACAATCAGTGTTTTTTATTATTCATCAACCAGTAATAGAAACTTATATACAGAAGGACATCCCCCATTCAAACAATCTGAGGAATCTCATGGAAAAGGAGCTTCATATTAGAGTTGCTTCAAATTCAGGTGTCAGGTGTGTGTGTGTGTGGTGTGAAAGAGAGAGAGACAGAGACACACAGAGAGGCAGAGAGAGGGGGGAGAGTATTTATGAATGTGTCTACACATATATATCTGGGTACATATACATCTGTTTACTTTTATGTGTGTGGGCCCTAAGTCAACATTAGATCTTTCTTGATCACTTTGTACTTTATTTTCTAGATAGAATCTCTCATTGAACCTAATAGCTCTCTGATTGTCTAGGATGGTTGGCCAATCATTTTCAGGGATCCCCATTTCCCAATGGTGAGATTATAAATGTAATGCCACAACACCTGGTTTTTCAAGCATGCTAGAGATCCCAAATCAGGTCCACATACTTGCACAATAGGTACTTTGCTGACTAAACCACCTTTTCAAACATCAAGGAGCTCAAATTAAGATGTCAGAAGAATCCATCTTGAAAGTTGAGGCTTAACGAAGACCCAAAGAAAGGGGTTGGAGAGGCCAGAAATGGAGACAGTGTGCTTGGCTCAAGTGTTTCTTTCCACTATTCCATTGTCCTCCATAGTTCTTCCTGGACCTGACTTATAAAAAATGGAACTGTCTGTATTTCTGTGTGGTCCAGTAATTTAGTTAGAACTGATGCATGCTTAGTTTCTATCTTCTATTATGTTTTTAATATGGTTATTGTAGTGTATTTTGAAGTGAAGGAAAGAGCCTCACATTTGTCTGGGAATATTATTGACTTGTGTAAAATTTTAGCCTGACTTCATAGTAAAGAAATTATATGGGTGGGGGAGATGCTAATTATTGAAAAAGAAGTCAAGGCAGGATTTCTAGCTGGCCTGGATCCTTGCAGCCTTGGGAAAGCTCTGCAGCTGGGATGCTCCCTGGGTGCTGTACTCATCTATATTCAGGGACAGCCTCTGTTTCCAACATGAGTGAGCTAAGGAACCTGGAGCTGGTGCCAAGAGCTCCTGCTGAAAGCAATTATCAGGCTTCACCATATGATTTCAATTCTTTGTGGACTATAAAAGAGACACTTCACCATTTTTTGAAAAGGGATATGAGCATGAATGTCGGTAGCTTATGCATTATTTAGTGCCTGCCATCCTGCCTTCGTCTCACAAAGGAGAATGACAGCATTGTCACAGGGGTTTCTGGGCCTGTGATGGTGGAAATAGAGATGTTGGATTTTGTAGCTCCTCTAAATTACCTGTAATCTCATGACCTATAATTAGTTTGCTGAGGATATTAAACCCTCAATTTTTTCCCCACCTGTCACTGAAGATAGGTGTCTGGTATCTCATTATGTTAAGGGAAATCCTATCACACATACATTTGAGAAATGTAGCATAATGGTTACAAAATTATTAAGCTCAGCTCATGTTTTGTGCAGAGTCGCAAATATGAAAGTTTAAAGGATGTCGCATGGTATAGCTGAGAGCGGAATGTGGCTCCCTCTTAGGCCCAGTGCTGCACTCTGAGCGCTCCCTCGGTCTCATCCTTCAGACAACGTTCTCGCTCCCAGACTTGTTCCCCTGTGTCCAGTATATTTCTCACAACAGCTGCTAAAAGTGATCTACAGCAATGTCACAAGTTAAAAACAGGGTTGACTTTCATGTTGTATCATTTTATGTATTACCAAGAAAGAAAATAGTTTAGCAACTATTTTATTAGCAACAGCAGTGTATAATGACCCCCCCCCTTTTTTTGCATGTAAGGCTCCACTTAACTTTTGGGAATGTGTTTTAGTATTCTATTTGACTCATGTGCCACTTTCGATACACGAGATCAAAGAGGCGATGCTTCTCAACAGAAAGGCCAAAGTTGTCAATCTTATCATCGCAGGAACAATGCTAAGCTGAAAAATCAAGAATTCCTCTGAAATCCATGAGTGAATTGTGGTCACAGAGCAAACCGCTATAGTATGAATTGTAAAGACCACTAAGAAACAAAGATTGGAGCGGAAGCTACACCTTAGAAACGCTCACGGGAGATTGAATAACAGTTAGATACTGGGAGACAATGGCAGCTGAGGTAGGGAGAACAAAGGTCCTCCAGCAATGGACTCTAACACAGGATGCCCAATCCCAGTGCGGAATGGACATAGAAGAGTCCATATATTAATAATTAAAAATGTGATCATGCATTTATGAGGCGGTGTGCGAAGAGTTGGAGGTACACGGGTAATGTTCATGCACAAAATTCTCTAAACAAACAAATCTCCCGGAGCTCTGATTTCAGAGAAAACCTTTCACCTTTCTTAATTTGATCACTAAGAGCTGACAGGAAGCACAGGTTGAAGGTGAAAGGAAATCCCCTCAGTTTTTGACAGGAAGAAGTAACCTGAAAAGTAACAATTTTAAAATATAGAGGATGATCTAACAAGGCCTGCCATCAAATGATACTATTTTACCAGTGTCTAAACAGTGTGGTTTCATGAGAGAGTGACCAACACAGGAGGGAGAATGATGGGGGATGTCTTTTTGCATATGTTTCTCTTATTGGTTGATGAGTAAAACACTGTTGGCCAATGAGGCAGGAAGATAGGCAGGACTATGAGAGGAGGAGAAGTCTGGGAAAGGTAGGCAGGAGAGCTCACCAGAGTCAGTCGCCATGTAGCAACAAAGGAGTTGCAGGTCCAGCATACTCTGGTAAGATAAGACCACGTGGAAACACTTAGAGTAATAGAAATGGATTAGTAATTAAAACAGAGCCAGCCAATAAGAAGCTCAAGCCACTGTCCAACAGTTTCATAATTAATATGTCTCTATGTGTTTCTTTGGGGCTCTCAAGGCTGGAGGACCCTGCTGGGACAAAAAAAAAAATACATTACAGGAGAGGGCACGCCCAATTACAGCTCAGGCTAGTCCCCTTATTACACCAGAGGAAAAGAAAAAGAAAAGTCTGGAACACTACAGCTGAAGGGCCCAGGCTTACTAAAAGACTAAGGCCTAATGCCTAACCCTTTCACCTCTGTACCTTATCTCCTCATCAACAGAGCACTTGCATATGAAGGTGATGATAGCTCCAAATGAGTGCAAAGCACAATTAATTCCCTTGACGAAGCACATTCTAGGGAATCCAAAGCACAAGGAGAGGAAACAAGTCTCCCTAGAGGTCGTTTAGCCACTGACACCAACAGTGGCAGAAAATAGTATGTAACCCCAAACACAACCAGATGCACATAATGCCCCCATGCTGAAGACTCAGCTTCCCTGGTTCCTTTCTCTTGAGATAGCATGTGTGGCTTTCAACAGAAAATGACAAGATCTGATGAAAGCCGGGAATCACAGCCTGGAAGACAAAACAACAGAACCACATTTATATATAGCAGAGAGTTTGAAATTATCATAACAGAAAATTAAAATAAGTGATTAATATGCTAGTGAATCTAACGGAAAATGACGACAACACGAACGAACAGATGGGCAATATAAATGGAGACACAGCAAGTATAAGGGAAAAACATTTTTGCAATAAAAAAACCATTGTAACAAAAATAAAGAATGCATTGGATGGGCTCCTGAGCACATACTTATGAAAAATATTAGCACAATAAAAAATATACCCATAGAAATTTCAAAAACTCAAATGCAAAGATTTAAAAGGATGAAAGTGATGAAGCAGAAGATTTATGAGTTGTGGGACGGCCACACAGGGCAATGCATATAATGGCATTCATTGTCGGAGGAGAACAGGGAGGTAGACATATTTGATGTACAGTGGCTCAAAGGTTCCAAAATTCATGATAAATATGTGAATGCCAGACGCATTCAAGTCATGAACCCAAAGCAGGATCTCTACTTCTCCAGGGTTATCAAAGACACAGAAGCAAGGGTGGCTGTGAAAACACTTTACCAGGCAACGAAAAACAGGATTTTCACCAATAACTTTTCATTGCAAGAAACTACTTTTTCAGAAATGAAAGTATAGATAGAAATGTACAATAAGTAAGTTCTCACCTGAACAAGAAAGTAATAGTAAAGAAGGAATAAATTTAGGTTAAACAGCATCTGTTATTATTATAATTTATTACTATTGTTATTATTAGAATTTTATTATTATGATTATTTGTTGTTGTTGATGATAGTGATGGAGTGTAACATGGATTGTCTGTCTTCCAATATTGCTATCCACCTTGTTTTTTTTTTTTTTTCTTTTTTTTGAGACAAGGCCTGACAGAGGCCCTGGAGCTCATGATTGGTTATATATAGCCCTCAGGATCCTCTGTGGCTACTTCCCAGTTCTGGGATTGTAGGAGTGCACCACCACACCTGAATTTAAATGAGTTCCAGGGACCTCATGCTTGATCAGCAAGCACTTTACTTATTGGGTCCCTGGCACTGCATCTCTTATTTTTGCCTTTCTTATTTCATATAACAGCTATGTCTCAAAATAACACCAACGATGTATTTAGTGTTTATGCATATATATGCATATATATGCATATATATACATATATATGTATATATATATATATATATATAAAAATTGATGATGCCAGTGGTCTAAGGGATATTGGGAAGGAACTGGGATTACTCTTTCATAACCCACTATCAAATGTTACTGGTAATGTTTCCCTCTTCCCACATGAGAATGTCCACTACAGGAAGGCACAATCAAACAACTCAGAAAATATGTGTTGAATGAAGGAGTAAGTCATTATTTAGTGAATGGATACTGTCAACACCATGAAGTTGAAGTGAATCTGAGAGATCTGAAGATTTGCTCACAGCAATTCTCTGACCTTGATGGACTGGGGAGTGAGTACACACAAAACCTAATTTATCAGTTCTAGTCCCCTTGTGAAGCATGAGTCTGGTCAAATAGTTCTGAGCCTAACAAGTGGCTGCTGTAACCGTTCTAGTAGGACATTTCAGAGCCAATGAAAATTAACCCACTGCTACCGATGTTATAGGTGACCCAAGCTGAGTCTCTGGTTCTGAGGGCATTCCTGGAGGAATCAGACTGAAGGAATGAGTCTTGGCTTTTGCCTTCCGGTAATTGCTGTTCAGGAAGACATACAATTACATTCTTCGGCTGATAATCGAGTGACAAGTGCCAAGAACACCTTTATCTCCACCCCATGTCCTTAATAACCTTACCTGCATCCAATAGCAGTTTCTGGGAAACATTCTAAGGGTCTCCAGAGTGTTTAAAAGCATTATTCACATTATCACAGAAACATGTCTTGCTCCAGAAATGTGTTTACTGTTCTTGGTAGAAAACACAGATGCGGTCTAGGTAAATAACACAAAACACTTTCACTCTTGCCAAAGAAAAATACTGCTTTTATATTAATTTAGAAGGCAAATAAATTGTTCCTACTGGGGAACGATGCCATGATAGATAAAGAATGTACTTCTTATTATTTTGTATCATTATTTTCATGTCTATCCCTTTGGACTGTGGAAGTAGGTTTTCCTTTAAGTTGGATTCTTTGTAATGAAGAGAAATACATTATATTTCAGCTCCTCTACAGTTAAGAGGCACATCTTCTGTTAATTTGTTGTGTAGCAGCTTCATGCAAGGAACACAGCTTCTTCTAAGTCTTAGAATACAGGATTTGAACCTTATCACTTAGGGATGATCTCCTTCCTTAAAAAGTTTAAGCTTATTCCAAATTGCAAATAGTTGTCCTCGGAAGAAGAGGACAATGAATGAACAGAAGCTTCCCTTCCCATGGCAGACTTCTTCACACTCTCCGTCTTCCCTGTTTTATGAGGTAAGAGCTGTTTTGTTTGTAGTCATATGGTCACAAGGATGCTAACAGATGTTTAGTGTGATGACCCATCTTACTATATCTAACACACACACACACAGAGACACAACACACACACACACACACACACACACAGGCTTGTAAGCTGCCTGTGGTTCTGGAAATCAATGAACATTACCCAAAACAAAGGTGTGAGTTTACCTAGAACATTATGAGATTCCTTGTCAATAGTGTATTTTGGTAACTCAATCAGTGTTCCAGCCTGAACTGTTTAGATTAAGCAATGTTGTGTCACAATGTCAAAAGTTTGGACATGCCTGAAACACATATTGTGGTGGAAGAGTCATTTTAAGTTATTGAGGTTAATCTGTAAAACACTGACTATAAGCTAAGTCAAGGCTTATTGAATATAAGCAAGCAATAAATTCTGAATGACTATGTTCTTGTCTTCTAAATTTCCACGAGGCAGTGTGGAAGTTCCAGGGTCCTGTTGCTCATGAAGCTGGGGTTCACGGAGACATTTTCATTCTGGGTCTCAACAGTTGTATTTGCTAAACATTCCTGAATGGGTTTGAAGCATTGCCTCAAGTAAAAACTCTAGATATTATGGAAGATTAAAGGCCCAATGTTCAGTATGGGAGATCTGCTGATACATTCAGCACGTGTTCACTCAGGTGTATCAGAACACACTGTGTGGAGCTGCATGTGTCTTCACTTAATTGAAATGAGCATGCATATTTTAGAACACGAGGTATATTTCTTGTTCTGCTTACTAGTGATATTGGGAAAGCCCAAGAATGATTCATCCGGTCACAGGAGCTGCACTGTGGCCTCAGCTGCATGGGGAGGGGCAGATACAGGGAACACAGCTCACTGAGGTCCTGCCTGCTACATGTGATATATATATATGCATATATATATATATATATATATATATATATATATATATGAGTTTTAGGGCCATAAGGAAGAATGAGCTTAATGTCATTTTCAGTAAAAGTGATGCAAATGGAGTAATTATATTAGACAAATTAAGCCAGTCTCAGGGAGCTAAATATTGTATTATTTTTCATTTGTGGGTTCTAGATTTTATAAGATTTGCAAAATCGGGTGTGTGTGTGTGTGTGTGTGTGTGTGTGTGTGTGTGTGTGTGTGACCCTAGAGTAGAACAAAAACTGCTTCTGCTTGTGGAAACAAACTGGACTAATGGGATGTAGGAGAGGTAAGAAGGGGGAGGATAAAGGAGTATTGGGGTGGTAAATATGCTTCAATGTATATTATATATTTGTATGAAAATGGCTTTATTGTGTAACTCACTATATTCATCACCACCATCATCATTATCATCATAATATTAGGAAGCAAACTGAAGAAGAAAGTAAAGTCTGAATTCATGGATTTAGAACCTCAAAGTCAGAATGTTATCCGTTACTTCTGAATGCACGGGTAGGTAGATCATGTTAACAAAATTTAGACTATAAACAAACCTTTAATCTCTTTCTCTTAGATGCTACTTTTTCAAACTTTCTATTTTGTTTATTTTGGGGCTGGGTCTCACTCTGTAGCCCTGGCTGGTTCTGGGATTGTACAGGCAGGGGCCATCATATGTCTCTGAGGCTACTGTTCAGTTGTCCACTGTTTCACTGGCACTCAGTGGTTACTGTTACTGCTATGAATTAGGTGAGATGGGAACACTCTTTCCTTTGCAGAGAACAGAGTCCTATGATAAACTTTTCTAAGGTCCTACGTCTGCCTTAGTGCTTCCTATGGACATGAAAGTTTAAACATCCCTCAGCTGTGTGTCCTGCCTCTGCCTTCCTCCCTTACTTAAATCATGGGCAGTTCACTGTTTTGGAAACTAGCTTTGACACTAGCTCATGTTCATATAATTTTATGATTATTTCTGGCAAAAGACATGGTGTTTTTTAGTGTTCACTTTCCACTTACCTCATATGCAGGCAGAGGTACAGTAAGCATACCATCATAAGATTAATGCAAAGATTCAGTGGGGCTTGTAGAAAACATCAAGAGACTTAGACACTAAGTGTTTCATATTATTGTCACTAAGTGTTTCATATTATTGTCAGTCAGAAGCTTTGTTGGCATGCCTATGATTTTAAAGGCATTGATTGAATTTTACAATTTTATTTTTAGACTTAAATTCCTCAGTTTGGTTAGATGTAAGAAAGTCCATGAATGGAATAGCTTAAATGTTAGAAATTCATTCCACCCAGTTCTAGAGACTGGGCAGTCTAGAGACAGGAAGAGCCTGTGTCTGGTGGTTTGTCCTTGACTGTCTTCTCATTGTAGCCCAACATAGCAGGGCACTTACACAAGCTGTTGCCTCTCCTTGTCATAAAGCCGTTAATCTCATTCATTAGCTGGTCCTCTTTATGACCTACTTAAATCTTCAAAAGCTTTACCTCCTGCTGCTGTCACATTGGAGGTTAGAATTTCACCAAGTGAATTTGGAATGGATGTGGGGTGGGTAATTTTTATGTTATAATACATGGGAAGAGGAAGCTGCCTTACCTGGATATACTATAGGAAGCACATCCCACTAAAAGGTGAAAATTCTCTTTTTTGATATTATATTGTGTCTTTTGTATGGTAGTTTTCATTATCATCGCAACAAATAACTTGAGTATTCTCCATAATTGTAATTGAAAGAAGTGAGGAGTGGGTTCAAGAGTATGGACAGTGAGATCCGCCACTGCCCACGTTCCATGACTTCTTGGGTCAGAAGCTGGTAGAAATGTTGTGGAATAAGTTGGGAACCCCCTATCAGGGTTACAGACATAATTTGTCACTATTCCATCTCTCTTGTTTACCTCTGAGTCCATCACCTATCATATGGAAGCCTCAAATTCGTTGTCTGTAAGGAAGGAGCCATAACGATGCTTAATATATAAATTGTATGGGATGCTCTGATATCTTACAGAGAAAAAGAAGATAAAGGTGCCCTGAAAATTGGAAAGCTCTAGACAAGCACAGTCTGGGGACTTTCCATATTTTCATGACCCCTTGGAAAGGAAAATATGCTATTTAGGTGCAGACTATCCCCAAAGAGGAATTAGTTGAATCTAATCCTATGACTTAGAAAATCTTTCACATCATTGACTATTTTTACTACTTTCATTTGAAACTCTAAAGAAGGGCAAGTTATTACTTTCTTGATAAGTATGTAATTTTAACCCCTTTTAAAATTTATGAGTCCCCAAATCAGGGCCCCTATGAGCCAGAAATCACTATCACATTACTCTGGAAACAAATGAGAAATGAGCCCCTGAACCACAAAAATTTGTAACTCTGGCTGAATCTGGAATGTAAAGACACAGAAGAGATTTCAGTTGCTTATGATTTCACATATTTTCATAGATACTGCAATTTATCTAATCATTTTTGGATTTTTGACTATGATATATTAAATATTCATATTTCTAGTTGATTTTATTTTGAGTTTGTGGTTATTTTTCTATTGTATCAATAACTTCTCATATTTCTTTGAAAATTTCATTCTTAGCTTTAATTTTTGGTTTGGCAGGTTGAGTCAGGGTTTCACTGTGTAGCCTTAGCTGGCCTGAAATTTTCTTTATAGACCAGGGTGACTTCAAATTCACAGGAATCCACCTGCCTCTGCCTCTTGAGTGCTGGAATTAAAAACGTGCACTAGAATTAAAATGTGCTGAAATTAAAAGTCTGATATAAGCTACATTAATTGAATTTCACTTTGTATAAAAAACTTTTTGTTTTTAAAGCAAGCTTTTGTTTCCAAGGCTGAACTTGAACATTCTCCTTCTTCAGTCTCCTGAATGGATCGCAAGTGAGTGCTACTCTACAAAGAAAAGAGAAAGAGAAGAAGAGTTAGGGGATTGGAGGGAAGGAGCAGAGGAGATAATGAAATTACAGTTTCTTGACCAAGCCTTAGTGCAGAGAAGCATGGGACTGTGTAGCAGTGGCAGCTAGTATTAAACAAGTTGACCCACTAGACACTGTTGAGGAGTTCTACTTGGCAAAGCTGACTCACCAGACATTATTGGGGAGTACCACTTGGCAAAGCTGTGGGCTTATTGACTGGATAACTAGTTGTTCCTATGACTTTCTCAGGTACCAATGCTATGCTTAATAAGCCAGCTGTGGTTCTTTCCACAGCCCTTTGAGAGTGTGTTTTATACTTGTTGGGTACACATATGACTGTGGATTGTCAGGAAGATTATTTCGGCCTATATTTTACATTTCTTAGACTGGCATAGGATTCTCAGTCATAAAGACAGCCTTTTACAATGACAATTAACATTAGATTTCGGAGCACATTCAAAGCAGGCTAGTTGCTCCTAGAGACAATATCTGCTTGCCTGTAGAGAAAAACATATGAGGTCATTTTTGCAGGTGTTGTTTTACTGATTCGGGGCCAGAGCTTGAGGCAACTTTAGTCTTCATGTACTCCCTACTACTCAAGGGCCAGCTGATTAATTGTTATTGTTAAGCCTTGAATTCCAATGGCACGTTCTGTCTGGGAATCCTCACCAACTAGAGCTATGTGACATTCCTAGCTTGAGAGAAACTACATGACTCGTCATGTGTTTTGAGAATGAGTCAGGCCATGAAAAATTTAACTTACAATTTTCCAGAATTGAGCTGTGGGAGAGCAAAGAGCAAAGAAGTAGAGGCATCAATAATGTTGGGAGGCAGAGGACGAGATGTGTGTGTGCGGGTGTGTGCTACATAGAGAAGCTGTGCCTAGGAACTGTGTAAAGTGCCATATTGTGAGAGGATATGTAAATGAGATGTGTAGTTGTGGCTGTGTGGAGATTTGTACCTGTGTGGAGGCAAGGAAAATGAAGCTGTGTAGAAAAGAGATGTAAAAGAGAAATGTCTCTAAAAGAAAGATGTTTAGTCATGTGAAAAGAGATGTAACTGAATACAAAATGTGTAACTGAGCAGGAGGGAGATGTATGTATGTAAGAGAGATTGTCAAGAAAGAGAGATAGGCTACCTTAAATGCCCTTCCCTGATAATGAGATTGATAACTAACTTATATGCCATCCTAGAGCCCTCATCTAGTAGCTGATGGAAGCAGAAGAGAGATTTAAAAGAGAAGGTTCCTATCAGGAAAGCGTGTGCTTGTTCCCTTTTTCTTAGGCTACCAGCCAGCAGAAAGCATGTTCTTGTTTTGGTTTCCCCTCAGATAGAAAAGTCTAGCAACCTTCAGATAAGAATCTCTCTACCCCCATTATTACCCTGAAGCAGATATGGGGGCTGGCTGCCCATGGTCTGTATCACCTTAGCCTTAGATTTCACATAATAGCTCTTCTGTCCTGGTCCATTGTTTGTCATGGGTGAGTCTCTGCCAGTTTTGGAGACATATGTATCACAGAGAGATCAATGTTCATTATACTGTAGTGTTACTATGTGGGAGTGCAGGAACATGGGGGGGGGAGCATCTTAGTGAAATTCTATTCATCATATCTGCCTTATTGAATTGTTTCCCCTGACAATGCTTTCCAACCTGGAGGAAGTATGCTGTAGCTTCACCAGCAACTCAAACACTTCTTGAGAGATCAAGAAGAGGCATTGTAGTAGGTTTCTCTTTTCTGTCCTTGGGGGAGGTCCTGGAATTGGCTCTTTGATCTGCAACTGGTTCTTTGCATTAAACCTATCCCTTTCATTCCTACTTCCTTTGTACTTGTTTTTCTTTTCTTTTTTGACAGCACAGCAGCAAAAGCTGGTTCTTCATTTGTCAGATCTGTCAGGAACCAGAACTCCTCTGGACCTGTGTTTCTAAATCATCTATAATTGTAGCTTTGATTTGCTTTTACCCCAGGAACTATTTAGAATAGTTTGGATTTGGATCCCGAGATTGCTATTTGATTGAATTGGTAGCTTGACAACTTTTTCTTCTTTTATTGCATCCTGGTCAAAGAGTCTATAGTATTTCAATGTTTACTTTTGTGGTTTAATTATATAGTTAATTTGGTTACCGTTTTATGGAATCTTAAATATATATTTGCCTTTGGGAAACTGTTTCACTGCTTAGATTGGATTCTTTTTATATTTCCTTCCTTATCCCTGAAATTCAAGAAATGATAATATTATTTCTGGCTGATGGTCTCCTTTTGTTGCAAAAAAGGCAAACCATTTTAATTTTCAGGTTTAACTCTTTCCTTATGGTATCTCCATTATAACGATGGTTATTATTTCTGGTCTCATGTCTCTTTTAAGTAGTCCCTCCTATCTTCTCTATATCAAGATCATTAACATATTGCACAGATTTTAACTACTGCCAGATCTTTAATGGTATCTGAAATATTTTTTAATAATGTGAACTAAGTAGCTAATCAATATTTTATTTTCTTTTGAAATTTGTTAATAGTGTTCCAACACTGGTGATTTGAAATGACGCATTTTATGATTATAATTCTCATGTCTGTTTAAATATATTTTTCCATTGTCTATCTGTGCACTGACTTGTTTACTCTGTGCCTTTCAACATCCCTAACATGTTGCAATTGGAGAGGCATTATTTTTTTAATTTTAGTTAATTAATTTTGTGGGTCATGAATTCTGAGGTAGGAAACAAGGCATGATCCCTCCTTCTTTGTAGCAGCTTCCTCATGCCAACTGGTGTGTCCCTCACTTTCTTAATTTCTCTTGGCATGGATATTAATCCCCGTCCTCTTTGAGATGAAATTGAGATCACTTGGACACGTTGAACAGCTCAACGGCATGTGCCTCTTAGGGGACAGAGTCACACAGCCCCTGGATCACATCTCTTACACATTTAGTGCATTTGATGAGGTGTCAGCAGTATCAGCTGTGCCTCAGTTTGCTGACTTTCTTCATAGCCCTTGTTGAGTCCCATTGTCATGGGGCTGCACAGAGCCATTGGCCATGTCTGTGGCTCTCCAATGGCAGCCTCCATTGGAGGGCTAGTTATCGTTTCTGATATATATATATTTGGTGTTCTGCCTTGAAAAATATATTGACAGAGGGAGCGAAAACTGAGAATAAACCTAGGAATCCTGTTATAAACTAATGAATAACTATGCAAATAGGGGTATCTGCCTTTGCGGGTGGTAGAGCAGATAAAGTTAATGGAGCCACATTTATTTCAGGTGTCAGTATCACTGTGATAAAACTTCATGACCTAGGCAACTTATAAAAGGAAGCATTGAGTTAAGTTAATGGTTTTAGAGTATTAATGATGGCTGAGCAAAGAAAGCTCACCTCTTGATCCTCAAGCACGAGACACACAGAGAGAGACAGAGATAAACACACACACACACACAAAAACCAGACAGACAACATATATATATATATGTATGTATATATATATATATATATATATATATATATATATATATATATAGAGAGAGAGAGAGAGAGAGAGAGAGAGAACACTGGGAATGGCTCAGCTTTGGAAATCTTTAGTGACACAACTTCTCCAAGGCCATGCCTCTTAATCCTTCCCAAACAGTTCTACCACCTGGGGACTCAGTATCCAAACAAAGGAGTCTATGGGGGGGGGCGTTCTCGTCACACACAGTAATACCAGAGTATAAACATATTTAGCACAGCACATGCATTTATTTTTATTTTAACTTGTCTAAGCCTTTGTTCAATTGACTTATTGACTTATAACTTCCCGAAATTTCACTATTTTTAGATTTAAATGAGAAAAACAGTAATTTTATGGTGTCTGTCAGTACTATATCATGTTCAGTTCTTTGAAAAAGTGAATGGGATTAGACCCAATGTTCTCATCTCCCGTTTTTCTGTTTTCCTTGCGACCTGTGCACACATGCTTAAATGGGATATGTGAAAGAAATCACTCAAGCAGGGAAAACAGAATCAGGGAGGCTATGAAAACAAGGAACTGAGATTTCCAAATTGTTTAATGTTTTATAAATATGAATTGGAGGGCGAAAATCAGGAAGAAAGGCGAGTGTCTGCCCCAGGCAGGGCAGGATAATGGATGCAAGTATTGGTTTATTCATTCTCCTTCACATCTTAAGAACCTGTCTGGTTCCATGGGTCCCTACTTTGGCTTTTTTTCTCCCCTCCAAAAACTATGTCATTTCCTATCAACCTCCCCCTTTCCTGTAATTTCTCCATCAGTCCTTCCACTAGACTGTTCCAAGTTGCCTACAAAATATCTGAGTTACCTCACATTGCATCAGGAAAAAATGCACAGATTTTTTTCTTTATTCTATCATGTTTTACACTTTTGGTGTTCACCAAACACCTTGAAAGAGATACTCAGGACTCATTTTCTTATTTGATAAACCTAATTAATGTAGTGTGGCCCAGTTTCTGATTCTGCGACCATGTCCTAGGCACATTGTGTTATGGTATTTTCTCTATCTGTCCTACTGTGTGTCTTAAGAGGCAGGAAAGATTGTTATGCCAGATATAGAAAGAGTCTGGCACAAAATACATACTTAGGAAAATTAATTCCATTAACAAACATTATATGATAAAGCTTCATTCATATTTAAACTTACATAAAATGAACTTATATTTCCTTGTACTGGTAGCAACAGAAACACAAAGTAACTGTTACTAGGATGTGTTCTATTTGCTTTTTTTGTACATACTCAGTATTTATACCATACCTTCATTTTCTTAGAATTCAGTAGGATTACTCATCCATCTATCTATTTCTCTGTATTTGCTAGATCAACCAATATCTACTTTACCTATTATACACACCTGTTTTGTTGTATCCACTGCAATTTGATTATCAGTTTGGTTAAATTCTGGGTGTTCACCTAAAGTTTATATAAGTTGATCTTATTTATACTTTATTGGTTAATAATAAGCATTGAAATTTATGATAATATTTATATTTTAAAATAATACTTATGTTTATAATTTATAAACATATGAATTATATTGTAAAAGTATTTTATTAAATAATAATAACATTCCAATATAATTTGTACTATACATGCAGGTAAATTACATTTTTTTTCTATGAGTGTCTCTATTAATGCATTTATATTTTATGACCAGAATCACGATATTAGATGAAATAGAATGGCCATGGGTTATTTGTACACAGTGTTTATTTCATCAAATAAAGAAAGATAATGTTAATTATGTAAGATTTGTGGGCATCCAAAACTCTGCATATGGTACCAGTAGCAAAGAAAATAAAGAAGTCCATTACCTAGGGAAAATTCTCCAATTGCAATAGGTAATCCATATTTCTACTCATCACCAATAGCTTTTATATATGTTATGTTAGATTTGTGTTCACTGCTAAAGAATTGTTGAAGTTATGATGGTGATGGGATCTTGAGTAAAACGGTAGTTTATCTGGAACTTCTGTGGAAAGAGGTCAATTTTCTTTTAGTTTTTTAATTAAATTTTTAAAATTTAAATAAAAATCAATATTAATTTTCATACCAATCCCAGTTGCCACTCCCTCCCACCCTCCCATTCCCTCCACCATCTTCCCATCCCACCCTCAATCCACTCCTCAGAGAGGGTGAGGCCTCACATCATTTGGGTCAGCATCTCGGCCCTCCCCCCTGTGTCTAGGCTGAGAGAATATCCCTCAATAGTGAATGGACTCCCAAAGCCCATTTGTGCAATAGGGATAAATACTGGTTCCACTACCAGGGGCCGGATAGACTGCACAGGTTCCCTAACTGACAGTCATGTTCAGGGGGTCTGGTTCAGTCCTATGTTGGTTGTCCAGCTGTCAGACTGGTGTCCATGAGCTCCCTTTTGTTCAGGTTAGCTGCTTCTGTGGGTTTCCCCAACATGGTCTTAACTCCTTTGCTCATCACTCCTCACTCTCTACAACTGGACTGCTCAATGCTTAGCTGTGAATCTCTGCTTCTGTTTCCATCAGCTACTGGATAAAGCCTCTGTGATGGCATTTAAGGTAGTCATCAATAACATTATAGGGGAAGGGCATTTAAGGTAGTTTCTCCACTATTGATTAGATTCTTAGTTGGGGTCATCCTTGTGGATTCCTGGAAATTTCCCTAGTGCCAGGCTTCTCTTTAAGCCCATAATGGCTCCTTTTATTATGGCGCCTCTTTCCCTGCTCTCCTTCTCTGTTCTTTCCCCAACTAGACCTTCCTGATCCCTTATGTTCTCCTTCCTGTCCCCTTCTCCCCTCCTACCTCTCCTACCTCCCTCCCCCTTTTCCTGGGCTCCCAGTTTACTCAGGACATCGTGTCCCCTTTCCCTTTCAGGAGTCCATGTATTTCTCTCTTAGGGTCCTCTTCTTTCCTAGCTTCTTCAGGACTGTAGGTTATAGGCTGGTGATCCTTTGCTCTATGTCTAAAATCCACATATGAGTGAGTATACCATGTTTGTCTTTTTGTGACTGGGTTACCTCACTCAGGATGGTTTCTTCTAGTTCCATCCATTTTCCTACAGATTTCTAGATGTCATTATGTTTCTTTTTTTTTTTTTTTTTTTTTAAGAATGAAATCAATTTTAAAACATATTAAGATCTTCAATCTCAAAAGAGAGGGCTACTTTGAAGAGGAAGGTCAAGGCCTTTGGGTAGAGAGAATAGCATGTTTGCAGAGTCAGCAGTGAAAGTTTTTGCTACCAGCTAATAGATGTAAGAACAGCTTTGGAGTACTTTTCAACAAACAAAATGTTCTGAAAGTACATCAACATGAAGAGGTAGGAAAGTGTTAGAGTCTTGCAATACAATAATGGGTATGCAACTGAACAGCAAGGAAACACATGTATGATGCAGAGTAAAGCCAGGAGGAAAAATAAAGATATTGGGAGCCCGTACAAGAGTGACTGAATCACGATCCTCTTGGGGGACTGTGGCTGGGTCCTGTCAGAATCTTTGCATCACTATTCTGGGCTGTAGTGGTAGAACTTTTCTGACTCCTAGTAGTCACGGTAGTCAGCAACTTGATACAGGAGGTTCATGAGTTTGGATTGAGCGTGGGCTCAATCCTTTCATTCAAAACCTTGAATAAAAGCCCAAATCTAAAATAACAAAAATGTATTTATCTAAAGTAAAATAGAAGGGTAGGACAAACTTTTCCTGTTGTTTGGAGAATTAAGGAGAAGAGGTTGAAGCAATAAGAGGAAGAGAAACATAGTTACATCAGTATCAGATTTAATTCTTTTTCTAGACAGGGTCTCAAATTTATCAATGATGGCCTTAAACTTATGATGTAGCTCAAGTTGGCCTTGAACTCCCAGCAATCTTCCTGCCTCAGTCTACCAAATGCTGAGATTGCTAGTGTGAGCTACCACTTCTAGCTCTTAAATAGTTGTCTGAAAATTGCATAGAATTAAGTGATTCAGAGAAATTAAATGGGAGGAAAGGGAGCCTCTTGCAGGAATACTATATCAGACTCTTTCCTTCCTGGGAAGTTTCCAAAAAAGTCACAAATAAAAGGCAAGATGGTGGGGTTCTTACAAATGCAAATGCGGTTCTAAAACACTTGGTAAATTAGAAGATGAATATGCAGGCTTAGTCTCCGGAAGCCCAGCAACTTGTTAAAAATTAGATGTTTGCTCCCTCCCTAGACCTACTGAGGCAGAGATGGGCAAGGCCTCCTCCTGACTGAGGGGCACAGGATGGAGGCCACCTGGTTATTGTTTGTCCCTGTCTCTAGAGATAAGATCACAGTATAACAATGTAAGTGACCCTTGGGGGAAAACACCTCCAGAGAGGGGACAGAGGGACAGAGGAGGAGTGGGGACAGACGGACAGAGAAAACATAAGGGGCAGAAGAAGAGAATGCTTTTGAGAAGATTACCTCTACCTTCTTTAATTGTGAGGAAATCTTTAAATTGTAACAGCTATGGGGCTTAAATATATTATGTATTATGTTTATTTATAATTAAAGAACAATTTGAGAGTGTTAACAGGAGAATTAAAAATATAAGAATAAAGATACCTCCCTTGTTTCTGTCCCTGTGCCAGATATTTTACAGCAATATAGTGGGGGGAAAATCCCGTTTTATAGATACTCCTTTTGTAATGTGTAAGGAATAACATCTTCCATTCCTCATGCAGATGTTGACTTTTTAAGCCTTTCCTAAGATGAGGAGACAATCGTTGGCACACTAATCCTTTACAAAGGCCAGATGTGAGCCTGGAAAACATTTGTGTGAAGCTTTAATTGAACATCACTCAGGATTTGCCTTTTGAAAATGTTAAACGATCACCAGTTTGTGAGCAATAAAGCCAATATATTCAGGAATAATTACCGCTGACATATTCAATCCAAGAGTCTGAGAGAATAAATCAGAACATGTTGCATTAGGTTAAATATGCTTATGTAGTTTTTTTAAATCATGGTTTAAGTTTACATAGTTTCTTGTATATGTAGTTTTCTTTAATGTAAGATGAAAAATAAAAATTGTGAAGAAAATAATTCTTTGGGGTGTGATTGAAACGTGAAAGTAGTTAAATTTCAACTTAACTTTGAAAATAAAAATGGTTGAAAAAAAATAATGTAGGGAACCAAAGAGCACACAGGGAAATTCAGATCGTGATGAATTAGCAGGAAGTGGACGTGCTACAAAACTATAACCCTGAACAAGTAACCAAAGAGAAACAGGACCAACATCTCCTATGTCCTTTCCCCAAAACATTGTCTGCCCTCCTGCTTACAAAAATCTGATTCCATGGCTGGGGAGGCAGCTTAATCAGAAAAGTTCTTGCTGCACAAATATGAGGGCCTGAGTTTTTTTTTCTCCCAAATCCAAATGACAAAACCTGGGTGTGATGGTATATGGTTTTCTTTTTTTTTTTTTGAGATTAAAGTAGAATTGCATCCTTTCCCCTTCTCTTTCCTTCCTTGAATCTCTCCCATATGCACTTCCCTGATCTCTTTCAGATTCATGACCTGTTTTTCATGTGCTATTGTTACATGCATATATGGATATATGCTTAGAAATATACATATATTTCTAAATATAACTGCTCAGTCTGTACAATGCTGCTTGTATGTATGTTTGTTTTCAGGGCTAACCATTTGGTATTGGATAACCAATTTGTGTGATCTTTTCTGGGGAAGACTTTTGATCTCACCATTAGCATCCCTTAGTAGCCTATAGTTCTTTGTTGTAACCAGTAGCTCTCTAATTGGACTTAAGACCAGCTCAACAAGTGGGAAACCAAGCCTGGTACTGAAAGCTGGTGATGTCGTGGATCTTGGAGGAAAACCTACAACCTCTACTTTAACTAAACCAGCATAATCCCTAACTACACTATAAAGAGGTGCCCCTACACCTGTAGGTAAGTTTAGTCTTTGCCCCTCATCAAGGACACTTTTCTTTCAGCAGACAGACACCATTACAGTAAACCACAACTAATCCAAATGCAGACTCATGGAGCCCTGACTCAGTGGTATGTGTTTAAAATTCCAGATCTAGGGAAATAGAGACAAGTGGATCTCTGGGACTCTCTGGTTAGCCTAGTTAAAGCCCTAGGTGAGTGAGAAATACTATCTCAATAAACAAGAAAGATACTAAGAATAAACACTGGAGATGAACTAGAAATTGACCTCTGGATTACACAAATACACACACACACACACACACACACACACACACACACAGACACACACACATCTGTACCTCCCCACAGTGTATATTCATCTATCATCCTGCATACATTCCCTTGCTTCACCTGATTTTGATCATCATTGTGTTGGTGAAATTCGTTTTTGTAGGTTGATTATAGTAGTTCATGTATGTTCATATCAGCATATTACCTTTTGTTTCTTAATAGAAAATTTTCTATAATAAAAACCAAGGGAATATAAAATATTAAAGCAAATTCCTACTAGTATCGAAGTATGGAAACAGCATAACCTGAGGTTGGTTTTTTCCTAAGCTGAACTCAGATACTAGAATGTGGGGACATATATATTTGGGTTATGATCCCAGGAAAGACCAACAGGAGAGTGTGGAAAGAGACTTGGAAAGGAAGGAAAGCAATTATGGTGGCTAATGAGCTACTGCTTTCAGCAAATGGAACTGATTTCCATTAGAGACCTCTGCGAGACAGAATAGAAATCACTCAGAATTATCCCACACAAAGAACACCAGTTGGAACATTGACACAGCAGCTTCCACATTGGCTGAAGGCTGTTCCCATTACTCTTTGACTATACTACCCACTGGGAACATAGGCTGACAGAGCCCCCAACTGTTGTGAAAACAAACACCACCACAATAAAACTCACAGGTAGAGCTTCAGGTACATTATGTCCTAGATCCTGTAGGCAGGGAATGTTAAGTGCTGGGGGCGGGGGTTGTTCATGTAGAGTGAGCAGCACCTGATACAAATGCAGCCTCACCCATAAACACCTGTAAGTAAAACTTGGAAGTGAGTGAGTAGCTGGCAGGTAGCAGTGTTCAAACTCCAAGAAGAAAGACCATCTGAATAGTCCTGTCTATGACTTCAGGAACATGCGACTTCTGGTACACACAAGCTTCCTTGAGCTTGGCCTTGGCCTTGAGGTCATGACGGAGTCTTAGCTGTGAAGTGGGGTTGCTTAACCACCGCAGTGGTCCTCTATTGCAAATTTATGACTTACTTCGATAATTAGCCATTTGTAATTAGTCTATTAAAATACACCCGATTTATACATGTATAAAAAAATCAAACAGGAAGTTCAAACAAAATAAACTTGTGAAGCCTAAAAAATTCTATCACTTTGAATTTTAAAAACTTGGTACTTTAAACAGAATGAGATTAAAACTAACCTTCAGTTTTTGATGACAGACTTTTGCCGTGTTTGTATGAGTTTCAAATTTAGAACTAACAACTCACTTGTGTTATGTGGAGGATTTAGGTTTCCTTTTTCTCTGCAGAAGTAAGGTGTGTATATTAAGATATATAAAATTCTTTATGTAGTTCAATTTTCTTTTTCTATCTGGAAAGCATTTGGAGACTATTCCCATGAGCACTGCATATTCATGATTACTCATAAAGGATATGACTCAGAATTTGTTCTTAAACTATTGCCCCTGCTTTACATATTCTCTGGCTTCCTTTTCATTCATCAAAATGACTCAGAAATGTGTAGAGAAGAAGCTAGGCAGCTTATTTTTATTAAAAATATCCAAGTTTTTTTTTTTGAGGCAGTTTACTGTGTTTTCAGACAGGTTCCATCACTGTGTAGTTGATCTGGTTGGATAGAGACTTGCTTTCTTGTCTATCTCAGTCTTTACTTTCTTCACACTGAACACTACAGCCCATTCCTTCATGGCTGTAGAATAGGTCCCTCAGTCTTCTGTCTTCACGGAGAAGACTACAGCCCATTCCTTCATGGCTGTAGACATAGCCTCCCTGTCTCCCACTGCACACAAACACTGTAACCCATTCTTTCATGGACAACAGACTTAGGTTTCTCAGTTTCCCACTCCACACAGTGCCCACACAGAACCATAGTCCATTCCTTCGTGACAATAGCCATAGACTCCAACTCCCTCTTTCCCATTAAGTTATTATTATTTTTAAAGGCAAATCCTTAAATCGTTCATAAGGACATTTTGCTGGATTCTGAGTCT
Source organism: Phodopus roborovskii (assembly GCF_943737965.1). Taxonomy (NCBI): domain Eukaryota; kingdom Metazoa; phylum Chordata; class Mammalia; order Rodentia; family Cricetidae; genus Phodopus; species Phodopus roborovskii. The sequence goes on from NW_026126511.1 coordinate 17,976,861, forward strand.
CCCTGTTTTTTAATTCTTCAGCTGGTGATGATATTTTGGTAATATGTTATTGGGTTCTGAGGACAAAATACTAGGTGTGCTTCCTGCAAAGATTGGAGGAGAACTCATGGCACTCAGATTTAGCAAGCTTTGTGTCTTGAGACAGTAGACTGACCTCAAATTTGCAATTTTCTTGCAACAAGTTCCCATGTACTGAGATGACAGCCCAACCAAACTTGTCTGGAAGCTGTTCCTCTTAGAGATAAATTCACATAAATGATTTTATTTATTTATTTTTTTCTTATTTTACATATTGATCCCTGTTCCCTCTCCCTTCCTTCCATGCCCCCAATCCCCTCCCATCTCATTCCCCCCCCCCACTCCACAGGGAGGGTGATGCCTTCCAGGAGGGATCAACAAAATCTGTCAAGTCATTTGGAGTATGGACTAGGCCCTTCCCCCGCCTCTAGATTAAAGGAGTATCCTTCCATGGGGAATGTGCTCCCAAAGTCCTTTCATGCACCAGGGATATGTCCTGTTTCCATTTTCAGAGGTCTCTTAGACTGCCCAGGCCTTTTAACTGAGACCTATGCTCAGAGGGTCTTAGTCGGTCCAATGCTAGTTTCCCAGCTTTCAGTCTGGGGGGGTCCATGAGATCCCCTTGTTCAGGTCAACTGTCTTTGTGGGTTTCTGTAGCCTGGTCTTGTCCTCCCTCTCTGTATCTGGATTCCAGTTCGGCTCAGTGCTTATTTCCAGCTTTGTAATGCAATGGAAATCATGAGAAATTTAGGGACCAACAATAAATTAAGTTCAGATTTTTAGAAAAGTAAATTTTATAACAGCAAAATACAAGCATGAAAAGGGAAGATAACTTTTTTAGCTTAATTTTATTGTTTTAACATAATCTATACATTTGAACTGAAGGCAATACATGTCTGTTTGTGCTAGTGTAATATGTGTGTTGAACAGTAACGTTGATAAGGCTGTCCACAGTTGAGTCAGGAGAGGAGCACTTACGGAGTTCCACCTCTGACTGAGTGGTTATTGACAGTTGATGGCTAATATATGAGGGAGAGTCAGTTTTCTTTAGGGCTTAGTTCCCTAAAGTTTTCCATATGGATTTCCATGTACTCATAAGCATAAAGGCAGCAATCTTTGTACTCAAATGAGTTATTTAGGAAGGGTGGTAAAGTTGGGAGGTAGACTTGATCGTAGCCATTCTGAGTGCAACAAGATAAAATCTCAAAGTTTCATTTGCATTTTTTGTGATGGGTAAGTGTGCTGAAAATTCTGCAAATATTTCTTATTCTTTTGTATTTTTTTTTTAATTTTGAGAATTCTCCATTCAGTGCCCTAGCCCACTTTTAATAATTTTTTTGAATTTTCTAAGCACCAATATTCTCTCAAACACATAGCTAGCAAAGATATTTTTTTTTTTCTCATTCTAAAGGCTGCCTCTAATGTCAATTAACAGTGTATAGTTATTTTGTGAGGTCCCACTACTTGATTATTTTTGTTTGTTTTGTTTTTGTTTTTGTTTTTTTTTTCTTTTTTTCTTTTTTTGCCTACATGACCTATTAGGAAATGCCTAGTTGAGCTTACACCCTGAAGTATACTTCCTACTCTTACTTCTAGAGTAATGGTTCCCAATCTTCCTAATGCTGTGACCCTTTAATATAGTTCCTCAAGTTTATCCCAAATTATAAGATTATTTTCATAACTAATTTTGCTATTGTTGTGAATAATAATGTAAACATCTATTTTCCCAAGCTCTTAGGTGAACCCTGTGAAAGGGCTGTTTAATCCCCAAAGGGATCATGACCCAGAGGTTGCAAACTATTGTTCTAGAACATTCAGAGTTTGCTTGTCTAATATTAGGGTATTTGATCCAAATGTGGTTGATTTTTATGCAAGTTGAGATAAGGTTCAAGTTTCCTTCTTTAACATGTAGAAGTATACTCCAGTTTTCTAAGCACCATTTGCTAAATATTCTGGCTTTTCTCCAATGTGGATTTTTAGCCTCTTTGTCAAACATCAGGAGCTTGGACTTACATCAGGGGCCATGTTCTCTTCCATTTATATCTTTGTTATTTATAGAAGTCTATACTATTTTTATTTCCATACTTCATGCTATGTCTTAAAATCAGGAATGGTGATACCTCCAGCATTGTTTTATGTTTAGTGTTATTTTGGTTGTGTGGGGTCTTTTATATTTCAAGGTGAATTTTAAGATTGCCTTTTCAATTTTTGTGAAGGATCATGTTCGAATTTTGATGGGAGTTACATTGAATCTGTAGATTGTTTTTGGTAGTTTGCATAGTTTAACATTCCACGAACATGGAAAGTCTTTCTGTGTGTTTTTTAAAAATTATTTCTTGTTTTTAAAGGCTATCATGCTTTTTTGAGGCTATTATGAATGGAATCATTTCTCTGATTTCCTTTTTAGTATGTGTCTCATTTGATATATGGGAAAGCTTTGGGTTCTTTACATTTTCATGTTCAGTCTTTATGATCTTTCTACATAGAAACAACATTTTCAAATAAAGTTATCCTGACTTCTTTTCCTATTTGCATTCCATTTATCTTGTTTTATTGCTTTAGCTAAGACTTCAAGCACAATATTGGAAAGGAGTTTAGAGAGTAAACATTCTTGTCTTGTCCCTGATTTTAAGCGAAATGCTATTAGACCTTCCTGTTTGGCATGGTATTGGCTATAGGCCTGTCATATTTTGCTGTCATTACCATGAAATAGCTGAGACTCATGAAGGGATGTATCAAAGGTCTTTTCTGCTTCTACTGCGATGATCACTTGGTTTCTGTACTAGAGTTCATTTATGTGCAGGATTACATTTGTTGATTCATAGCAGATGAATCATCCCTCCATATCTGGGATAAAGCTGACTTGATTATGGTTGATGATCTTCAGGATGTGTTCTTGAATTTGGTTTGCATTTTACTGAGAACTTTTATTTTTATGTTCATCAAAGGGACTGTTCTATAATTTCCCTTTTTGTTACTTCTCTGTGTTCATCTGCCTTAGTAGTAAAAACAATAAATGAAAGTAACGCGACAAAACAATTACTGGAAAGATATTTAGCAATATGTAATGTTGGATTGATATATTGTTAAATGTCTTTCTCAACTTCTATCATCCTGTTCATATATCTGTCTATCACTGATCTATCTATGTCATCCACCTATCCATCTTCTTTCTCCATAATCTCATTATATCTTTCACATGTATAACATAAAGTGACAAAATACCATAAACAGTTATTTCACAAGATAGGGTCCTAAAATTAAGCATTATCAAAATACAGTGAGTTTTTTTACTTATTAGTTGCTTCATATGCCATCATAGTTTTATATTTAAAGGACCTCAAGGCTCTCTGGTTTTACTCCTTAGTTCCCCACTGGGGTATTTTTATTGCTTCCTTAAGCTCATAGTTTCTGTAAGCCACAAACTGATCATAGCCTTCTCCCCCATGTTACCTCAACTAACTCACCACTCACCACACAACACTGCTAAAATAATCCAAGTGACCCATGGTTCATGTCCCATAATTTCTGCCAGTCAGCATTATGCAACTCATATATCAGCATAGGTTTTGCCCATGGGTAGGGTAAACATTTTTCCATCTAGGGGATAGCAGGGAAAATATAGAATAAACACTCTGCTATCTCAGTAATTTGGGCTTTCTCTAACACAAAGGGTGAGAGTGTGACTTTCATTGGTACCCTGAGAAGGCTGAAGTTGACTTCCTCATAGCAGAGGGAACAGTTATGACCCACAACTTGTTCTCCAGTAGGTCTACAGATATAGTAGATGGAAATATGGGAAGGAAGGAAGGGAGGGAGGGAGGGAGGGAGGGAGGGAGGGAGGGAGGGAGGGAGGGAGTAAGGGTAGATGTACAACAGGTAGGAATAAAACAAGGGAAAAGGGAAGACAAGAGCGTTTCACCTCGGATTATTTTAATGCTTCATTCATTATTTTACAGATTAGGTAAACATTAGGCAACTCTCCCCTTCAAACTTTAGATATTTATAGAGCTCACAGTGTTCTAGGAGCAAACCCCTGCAGCTGACCACTGTAACTATTTTAAACAGAGAGCACTGGAGCAAGAGGCTGCCGTGAAACTGGGAGGTGGAGGAGACAGCGGTGACGCCTGGCATCCAGGTGGCAGAAGTCATTCTAGGTTAGAAAGAGGGGAAAGGCATTAGTGTGTGACCGCGCTCCTGGCCACAGGAGAAAGCCAAGATTTTCTCATTGTCCCTGAGTGGAAGTAAGTGACATTTGCCTAATATTGTGACCCCATGAAGACAAGAACGAGACTTCCTTCCCAAACGGGGCACCACCATTCCATCTCAGTTCATTTCTCATTTAATCTCACAGACATCCGGCTGCCTTCAAGTGCATCAAGAGGATTCAATGAGATTTGCAGATAGAGAAGGTGTGTTTCTTATCTCCTTGAGAACAGGCATTTCCTGGCTGATGCTCTGTGAGAGGCTGCAATTATTTATTTTTTCCTCTGAGGTCTGGCTAAATGTGACATTTCCATTTGCTGGCAGAATCCTCATCCTGACCCCAATAAAGGTTGTCACCTGCACAGGACTGACTTGCCCTGGATGGTATGAGCAAGCGTCAGTGTATGGTTGGGGATAGGCACTCCAAGGAGAAATTTGAGGACAGTGTCATTCAATTCACTTGTTTTTTTTTTTTTTTTTTGTTGTTGTTTTTGTTTTTTGTTTTTGTTTTGGGTTTTGTTTTGTTTTTTAAATTAAAGCAAACCTTCCCTAGCCTTTACTGCTGTAGCTGCTCTGTACCCCAGGCCTGGCTCTGTTGAAAGTCTTTGAGCCTGGCCTCTGTCTTGCCAGTCTGTTTATATACAGAAAATACAGGAGTAATTGTTCCATTGTTCTTCAGCCATTCCTTCATGTCCTTTCAGGTACAGGTTAGGCTGGACTTGCCTCTCTTTGAGTACTCACTCTACCAGTGAGAGGCTCCTGCTTCCTCTGGGGGTCTCTGTCCACAGCACGCTTCCCAGCCAATGAGGGACAATTAATTAGTTCTCTTATCAGGAAAACTGGAGAAGGAAGTGAGCTTACTACACTCCCCTGGGTATTCTAAAGAAAACCCAGGAGGTAAGATGCCAGCCAAGGAAGAGGGTATGGTAAGCAATGTTGGTAAGGGCTGGATTTGGGTATTTTGCCTAGAGGGAAACCAGCTGCCTATCTATACAGAACTGGCAAGACGCCGTGGCACTACCACACACTGACTGTGTACAGGGATGCCTGGACAGGGATGTAGGGAAGCAGATCTAGCTGAGAGGAGGCATCTATGAGGATCTGGGCAAATGATTGTTAAGATTTTGAAAGAGAAGCTGAACACAGATTGATGTTGAAAAATGACTTGAGACCTCAGAGGTCTAGGCAAGAAATCAATAGGCTCAGTTGATTTTTCCAGAGTGATCTACAGGAAGGGTCACCTAAGTAAGGAATTTGGTGAACACAGCTGTGCTGTATGCTATAAAGAATCTCATGGAAGACTTGCATGAAAATATGTGGCATTCCTTTGTGCTCCCAGCAAAGCAATTATTGCTATAGTCAAAAAAGCTGTCCTTAAAGGAGTTTGATATTCATGCTTCACTATGCAGCAAAAAAATTATCAGGAAGACTCAATTATAAGTATTCTGGTATAAAATCTGTCTACATGTATTTGCCATAGTTGTGTTTTTTTTTTTATTTTGTTTTTTGTTTTTGTTTTTTTGTTTTGTTTTTGATATGTTCTCATGTAAACCAGACTGGTATGGAACCTGATAATTCCAATTCTAATTATCCATTGTTGGGTTTACACTGTGGATTTTGTGTGTGTGTGTGTGTGTGTGTGTGTGTGTGTGTGTGTGTGTGTGTGTGTTGTGTTCTAGGCTCTGGATCCTAGACAGCTGAGATATGAGATGTTCATACTGTGCAACATGTTGGCAGGGAAGCATAGTCAGATCTTGTGTTGGCCGTTTGCATTCCTTCATAGAGACTCCATTGTTCCAGTCTCTGTCTCTCTTCACTTAGCATGGTGTCCTTTCTTGCCTCTTCCTTACAGTATCAAGATACTTGTGGTAGTGTTTAGCGACAATCTGGATAACTTGGGATAATGTTCCCCAACTTTAAATCATTATTAACATTAGCAGAGATTTTCTAAATAAGGCGATGAGTTTCACAAATTTAGACATGATATCAATGCAAGGGGGACACTTTTTAGTCCATTACTGGTTTATGTGCATGTATGTGTGTGTTAGAGATGGGTATGCATGCATCTATCTATCTATCTATACATATATTTGTGATTGTGTTATGTGTGTATGGTTATAACATGTATCTCCATGTAAGTGATGTAATTAATTTGCATACATGTATGTTGTAGTGGTTTGAATAGGAATGGCCCTCATAGACTCGTGTTTTTCAATGCTTGGCCCATAAAGAGTGGCACAATTAGGAGGTGTGGCCTTGTTGGAGTAGGTGTGGCCATGTTGGAGGAAGCGTGTCACTATAGAGGCAGAAGCATGCTTCGAGGTCTTTTATGTTCAAGCTACACCCAGTGTGGTACTTAATTGCTTCTGCTTCCTGTAGATCAAGTTGTAGTACTTGCCAGGTGGTCGTGGCACATGCCTTTAATCCCAATACTTGGGGATAGAGGCAGATGGATTTCTGTGAGTTCGAGGCTAGCCTTGTCTACAGAGCTAGTTCTAGAATAACCCAGGTTTCCCAAAAGAACCTATCTCAACCCCCCCCCAAATAGACCTCTTAGCTCCTTTTTCATGTCTGCCTGCATGACACCGTGAAGATAATGGACTACACCTCTAAAACTGTAAGCCAGCCCAAATTAAATAGTTTTCTTTATAAGAGTTGCTGTGGTCATGGTGTATCTTCATAACAATACAAACCTAACTAAGACATATGTGTATAGCCATGATATAGTAGCATATGAACATTGTATGTGTGAGTATGTGACTATGTCTATGCATGTGAATGAAAATGTGTATTATTTATATTAGCATATATGTGAGTTTTTTTTTGGTTGGAAGTATGTTATCCAACCTTTCCATAGGATATATTATCAAAGTTCTGAAATGTGAGCCAGTTGAAAATCTATCCTAATGAGTCAGTATTCTCTTAACAGATGGCCAAATAAACACAATGTTTCCACCTTCCCAGAAATCATGTTAAGTGCAGAACTGCCATGGTTTGTGAGAAAAGAACAGCCCTGTTTAAATGCTAGTAAACAAGCCGGCTCACAGCTCTCTTACCTCTGTCTAACCTCAGGAAGAGTCCCCTAGTGGGAGTTCAACTTAATGAAAAATGCATTAGGAGCCGTCCTGAAGGCACAGAGGATCTATTACTCATTTTAATCTTAGCCAGCCAGGTAAGTAGGCATTGGTCCATGAACCCCAGCTCTGGAAAAATCACAGAAAGCTTAATGAGAGACACTGGCCCTAAACGAGGGTTTTAAGCTTTCTTTTTATCTGCAGTTAAAACCTGCCCATGGAAATAGCATTCAGGTTTTATGAGGATGAGAATGTGTGACAATCTGGATTGGTGTTTAGTGCACAAGGAAGAAACTAGTGAAGAGAGCCGTGTTGAGTCAACTAGAAGATGACAGCTTTCGAGGGCCTAGTATGTAGCTTATAAATATCATTTTAATATGCTCATAGAATATGTGTCTTACTTATGGTTACTATTGCTGTGAAAAGACAACACGACCATGGTGACTCTTACATAGAAAACATTTAATTGAGGGGCTGGCTTACAGTTTGGAGGTCCAGTCAGCTGTCAACATGGTGGGGAGCAAGGCAGTGTGCAGGTAGAGGTGGTGCTGGAGCTAAGACCACTACATCTTTCAGGCAATGGGAAAGCAACTGACTATCACATTGGGGGGAGCTTGAGGAAAACAGAGACCTCAAAGCCTGCCCCCACAGCCTCCTAACAGTGCCACCGACTCCCTCTGCGGGCTGCTTTCTTTTACAATACCACAACATGTTACATGTGAATGCTTTGAATTGTTAGTTTGCATATATGTATTTACCACAGCAGGAGAGCGAAGTTCAGTAATGTGTGAAGCACTCCATAAACATGGGAGGTAATCAAGATGATGAAAAGATAGTATCAGCCTTGATCAATCAATGAGAAGTTTCTGGAATAAAAATCCAGGTTGGTAACATGTGACCCAGACTTGTGCATAGAAAGCCACTTAGAGGAGTTTTAGAATGATGCTTCTTTTGTCACCGGAGCTGCCAATAAATGCATAAATGAGCAAACCAGCAAACAAAATTAAGGCCTCCCACCAGGCGTTTTAGAAATTGACTTACAGGGCGATTATTTTTGTGACTGTTCACTGTGCCCTGTGAACAACCCAGCTGCCCCAGATGTAGCTGTGCCACGGTGCCCAGAAAAGCCATTGCGTTTTGGCAATACCAGAACAGTGACTAATGATGCAAATGGGATTGTAAACTTCGAATCACTCAAAATCATTTACTGTCCATGCGCCAAGGAGAACTGCAGCCATAGGACCTAGTTCGCAAGGTACATTTGGTTTCTCAACCGAGCTGTATCCCAGAAGGAATATGTTCAAAAGGGCTACCCTTATGTTGGGAAAAATACCCTTTCTCTTCCTCTCATGCCTTCTCTCCTCCAATCATTTACTTATTACACACTCATCAATCTTCTCATCCAAAGCTGGAGGTAAAAGTGTCTCCGTACAGGACTCTTGGAAAGATTAAATGAATTGATGCAAACTTTGAATACTTTGAGTTCCTGACTCAAAAATATTTAGGTGTGTGCTGTGTGTGGTTAGCATCTGCTCAATGCCACTCCTTGTTCCAGGATGCAGGGCTACGTGTGGAAGCCTGGCTCTTTAGCATCCCCACTATTTATTTCAGATTCTGATGTTCTGAGGTGTGAGCACTGGTATGAGTACTGGCTTTGAGAGCCAGATCCATCCCCCAGTCACTAACTGTACAATCTTTGACAAGTTACTTTTTTATTTTTTCTAAGCCTCCATTTCCTCCCATGGAAATGATAATTTGTTATGGATTTTTGCTGGGGAATAAGGGATGTGAGGTGGGTAAAGCAGTGCATAGAATACCCAGATAAGAAGGGAATCCTTAGCTGCTTTTCATGGAGGTGCTGATGGCCACATGAGTAAGGCGGTCCTTGACAAACCTTCTTCTTAGAGTCCCCATCCTCATGGATGGAACAGGTTTGTTGAGATGTTTCCTGGGCTGGATGGTTTTATGTCAACTGGACCAAGCTAAGTCATCTTAGGAGGGAACCTTAATTGATAAAATACCTCTGTAATATTAGATTATAGGCAAGCCTGTAGGGTAGTTTATTAATTAATGATTAAAGATGGATGTCCCAGTATATTTAGGGTAGTGCCATCTCTGGACTGGTGATCCTGGGTTCTATAAGAAAGCAGGATGAGCAAGCCATGAGAAAGGCAGTAAACAGCATCCCCTCATGACCTCTTTATCAGCTTCTGCCTCCAGCTTTCTGTCCTGTTTGAGTTTCAGTCCTGACTTCCTTTAGTGATGATCAGTGCTGTAGAATGAAAGCCAAATAAACCTTCTCCTTCCCAAGTTACTTTAGACATGTTGCTGTACTGCAACAATAGAAACCCAGACTAAGATGCTCCTAGTCTTGGATTTTGAGAATTTCTCAGACAAAGCACTCCTCAGAGCTGAGAGATTCCCAAGGCACAGTCAGGAGTCTGAGTGCTTCTCTGTAGCATGGGTAGAATAGAAATCCTTAACAGGTCTGGTTAAGGTCATTTATAACAACAGAGGCAGAAAACCTAGTGCAACACGCATGGCTGGCTCTTGTTTAGATTCTGTGAAGTTGGTAGCTATGGCCCTGTTGCCAGTTTTTTTTTTTTTTGTTTTCTTTCTCCTAGTGATGAATCCATGATTCTATGCTTGGAAAAGAGCTGGTAGAGCCAGAGTTCAGTCTTTTTCCTTTCTTTGTTTTTTTATTCTGAAGATAAGTTTATTTTCATTTTAATTTTTTTTCTGTTTGAAGAGCAATGTATGATCCCTTCTGAAAGACAGGTCAGATAATTCTGCTCTTTCTACATTGGCCCTCCACCTGTAGGCATTGTGAGAGTCCCATTGAGTCTGATTGTGCAAGACTGGGATGCCCTGTTGGTTTAGTATTACCACACAGGCCTTAAATGTCCCCATAGGCTTTGCTTGAAAGGCTCATTTGGAGCCAGTGGCACTGTCAGGAGGTGGTTCAGTCTTTAGGAGGTGGGTTCTAGCTGGGGGAAGCAGGTCACTATGGTATACCTTCAAGGTTTTATTCTGTCTTTTGCTGTCTTTTTGTTCTTCCCAGATGCCATGGTGATGGGAGATGTCATTCTGTAAATATGTTTCACATATTGGTTAATGAATAAAGCACTGTTGGGCAATAGGAAAGCAAGATAGGAGGGACTAGGAGAATAGGAGGAGAGAGGAAGAAGTAGGGAGGATATTTAAGATGTAGGACAGAGAGAACAGAATTCCAGCCCATCTCTCTGGTAAGATAAGTCCACATGGAAATACTTAGATTAATAGAAATGGGTTACTATTTAAGACAGAGCTAGCCAATAAGAAATGCTACTAACAGGCTAACAGCTTTATATCTAATATAGTGTCTCTGTGTTATTTGGAACTTATGCGGCTGTGGGATCATGCAGGCTGGTGGGAAAACCTGCTCGTAACACCATGGGGTCACTTGCCTCCTTCCATGCATCTGAAGCTATGGCATTATGCTCACCCAAGACCTAAAACAAAGAAGCAAAGCCCTTGGAATCATGAGCTGAAACAATTCTTTCCTCTTTTAATTAAAAACTGTTCATGAATATTTTCCCAGAGTAGATGTGTAATTAATTAGTGGTTGGCATCTAGTCTCACATTCATTTTCACCAGGGGCCATGTCCTCCATTGTTGATTGTCTCTGAAGCAAATGTAGGTGCTGTTGATTTAACATTGTAATTAAAAAGTACTTTTGGTGCTAATCAGACTAAAATAGATAGGAATGTAATCCTAGTCCAACCCAATGGCATAGATCTATGAGACAGGTTGAAGGAGGTTGAAGAAGAATGATCAGGGTTTCAAGACTTGCCTGAGCTATAGAATAAGTTCAAGGCTAGCCTGGGCAACATAGTGAAACCATACTTCATCACAAAAAGAAAAAAGTGGGCTTGGGATGTAGCTCAGTGATAGAGCATTTGGTGAGCCTGCAAAGATCTCCCTGCCATTATTTGCCAGGGTCCAGCCTTACTGGGGTTTGGGTCCTGAGGTGGGGAAGGGGGCGTCCTTGTAAGGAAACTTCTGACCACCAGGTGAATTTTACTCAAGTGTCCCTGAATAGCACAGGGCATGATTATTTATATGTAAACAGAGTGCTTACCAGGGTTACATGAATAATTTTATTACTGGCTTCTATTTTTTTTTTTTACTTTAAGGAATGCATCACAATTTAAGGAATATTTCATGATCATTAAAAAAGAAACCCTATTGTTCCCTTTATGCTTCTCCAAATATGCCTCCCCGCCCCCTGCATGACCTTATTCTAAACACAGAGTTCAGTACTATTGCAGACTTAACTAAATATCAAGCCAGACCCATCCTGCTCTTGCCACACTTGTGGCAGCTACTTATAGTTACAAAGTTAAAAAGTAACAGACATGGGCACGATGCTTTAAAGACAACAATGTTCAAACCCAGACAATTGTTCCATGGCTTCAAGAACCATTTTAATACAGTTCCTTTTTCAACAAGAGGGTCCCATGTCTTAATCTCTCTGTAAAAGGCCGGCTTTGATACGACACTCTTTTCCCATTTCACTATACCTTAATTCTTCCATCAGTACACACTCCTATCTATGGTAAAGATAGCTCTATCCATTCCATACTTTACATTGTATTATTCCCATCAGAATATACTAGATCTTATCATTGATTCTATATTATTGGCACCCAGGGAATTTAATATCAGCATTTGGCACTACATATATTCCTCAGTCTTTCCCCTGTCCTATGTGTTCAGGCAGCCCTACTCTCCTTTCCAGAACTGCGAGGCATGGTTAATGTTCCAAGGGTTGTTTTCTCATATGTACCTAACTATCTCTCCCAGGGTTAGGAGTTGTAGTTAGTAACTACAGATAAGAGATTTGAGAAACATTAGCCCTCCCTACGCCCCCCCCCCCATTGAATCTTAGGGGAAAATATTTGAAAAGGAACAGAATTTCAGAGAAAATTACAGCTGTTAAATATGCTAATGACATAGTAAAATTAAAACTGCCCAAAGAATCAACAATATAATGAGGGGGCAGGAGAGAGAGAGAGAGAGAGAGAGAGAGAGAGAGAGAGAGAGAGAGAGAGGAGCCTGCAAGTTACATGAATTTTGCAAATTCCTGCACTGTCTTGTAGACTACTGATCCTTGCCTACCATTCATAGGTGCCTTGCCCTGAAGAAATCCACTGGAGAGGTACTCATATGCATATCCGAGACTGGGCTGCCTGGCTCCCAACAATTATTTTCATTTATTTTAGTGTAAGTTCACAGTGACTAACAGCCCCCATCTATTAACCACCTACGATTTCTGTGCATCAGCTCATGTATTTCTCATCATAACCATAAAGTGGGTCCTGGTGTCCTATCTTAAACATGGAGAAAAACACTCTAGATTAAATGTAACTTCCTAAGACTACATAGTTAAGATTCAAATTGAACTCAATATGTCTTGAAGGTTATTTAAACTACTATGCCCTCAGAGTACATTTAAACAAACAACTAAAGCAATCTTTGAACAATGATCAACAATGTTGAAAGGAAATGAATATTCTAGTAACACAGAAGAACCAAGATATATAGCATGCAACTTTCAACTGTGTATATCATGAGCAGCACACTTTCCCAACCCCTAGCATCATCTATGCATAGCTAGCGCTGGTGTTTTAAAATCTAATACAGCAAACAAGTACAGTTCATAAAAGTCTGACCTCATTTAAACTGTCAGGTAGAAGACACTTATAATAAACAAACAGGCAAGAGTAACTGAAATTGCATGCAAAGAGCTTTGGAAATGCCTGAATACAAATCACTTTCTAAATGTAGGCTGCTTTTCTCATTGATTGTACACAAAACAGAACCTTAGACCTTCCTCGCCATGCAGAAATAATGAAGGCAAATGCTTGTGCTCAAAATGATTAAAGCATTTAACACACAAAATGAGCACTAGGGAGAAAGTCTTGTCTTCATTATATTCAGTGTTATGACACAAAATGAATGCAACCTCCCTTAGGTTTTACTAAACATTCAACATCTTTAACTTACATTATTTTCATTCATTCGAATTCACCTTGGCTTTACCAAGGGACTAAAATGAGGCTCATGGTAAGTAAGGAGTTGTAATTAACAAAATACCTTAATGGGTCTTAGTAAAACCCATGTGACAGTTACGTGAATATCAACCTACATACCCTGAAGTCACATCAGTTGGTGGCCAATTATTTTATGGACCGAAAGTGAGCATATTGAGCATTAAAATTTATTGATTAAAACTATTGACTGATTGTGTCTATTAGCTTAAGTTATGATCATAAAATTTCTCATAACTTCTCTTTTATACTCAAAATCATTTTCCATAAAGGGGAATAGCCAAGCTGCATGGTAGACTATGACATACTATGATGTTTCCCACAGAGGCAGGTGGCTGGATAAAGTGGGTAACCACTTCCTGGTTTTTTTTCAATTTTTTTTTGATAATTTTTTAATTTAAATTTGAAACAGGCTTGTTTTACATGTCAATCCCAGTTCCCACACCCTGCCCTCATCCCCCGTTCCCGTTCCCCCACACCAACTCCCATCCCATCTCCTTTCTGTTCTCCAGGGAGGGTGATACCTTCCCTGGGGGATCTTCAAAGTCTGTCATATCATTGGGGGCAGGGCCAGGCCCTCCCCCATGTGTCTAGGCTGAGGGAGAATCCCTCTATGTGGAATGGGCTCCCAAATTCTATTCGTATACTAGGGATAAATACTGTTTGAATCATACTGGAATTTTTATTTTCTCAGTGTTTTGGTGTGTATTTATTTAACATACACAGTTTCAATGTTCTCAATGAGACTGGTAGCCACAAAATGTTGGCTTGCGATTTTTTGTGAAGAAATATATTTGAATTTGATTTCCCTTCAATAAATTAAAGCCTCATTGTTTTAGCAAATGTAGCAAAATGAAGAAAACTCAAGTATCTAGCCATTCTTTCTTCAATGAAAATAAGCATATATGTACTTTTGTGTTGTCAAAATTATAAGGAAATTAGGTAAAGGTATAATTAGCTTTGATTCTAAATATGAGTTTTCACAATCTGAATTATATGTGATGGAATGAGAGATTCTGCCAAGCAGAAAAAAATGAGCTTTGAAGTGGTAGTAGACATGAATAAGTCATATATATATATATATATATATGTATGTATATATATATGTATGTATATATGTATATATGTATATACATATATATAGTCATATAATCATATATGTTCATATATATTATGTGTATATCTGTGTGTGTGAGTGTGCATAAGCTTATGTATATTTGTACTGCCTAATACAGATAGACTGGAAGATTTCATTTTTTCATTTTCAGGAAGAAAATGGTCTTTTGGGTAATCAGTTTGATTATGTGAAATTTAACATGAATAATTTCATTTTCTGGCCCATTGTGGACAAGTGAGAAAGTTTTGTTTATAATAATGACTTTCACAATTCATGTTTCATGGTGTATAATCTAAAGTTATACAGTGATTTCTCCAAGCCTATGTGTATTATATATTTTTAATTTCCAAAGTCAGAGGCTCTATCTGAAAATGTCCTCACTGAGAATGTAGGACCCAGAACAGTATGAAGAACACACTCCACACTCAGTAAGCATTTTCTGAATGAATATGTCATGGACTATTCCTATTACCTATTAAACAATATTGACTTTTAATATTATTACATAACGTACAAAATATTTATGGTAACTCCATAGTATCATACACTATTATTGTAATGTGACTTATTTTGTTGTTCTTGTTTATAAGGATGTTGCTGATTTTTTTTTAAAATAATCTTTGAGAATAAACATTTAAAGAGGAATAATATTAGAAATCTGTTTCGACCTTTTAAAACTGTTGGTCTAAATAATAGGTAATAATGAATATATTTTGGTATTTGCTATAGAAATCATCACATACATTCAATATAAATATATGGAGATGTTTTCCACACTTTGTAACTTTCATTTCTGTGGACTACTGTGTGGGGGGGGAGAAATCCAGCAGCTGAGGTAAACCTCACTGAGTAGCACCTATATTTCAACAAAGTTTTATTCTTCTCAAGTGTATATGTTATAAAATGAATGATGTTTTCACATTTGCAAATTGTAACAACCAAGGAGCTAGATGTGATGGCACATTCCAGCTCTCAGCAAGCCATGGCAGGAGGATTGCAAATTTCAGGCCAGTGTGGGCCCTAGAGTAAGATCCTTTCTCAAAAAAATCAAAACCAAATAAAAACAAGTCAACCTATCACACAAAGAAACCAACCAAAATAAACAAACATAGTAACAATCCTCTTTGAATTGTAAGTCACTAGTATCTGGTGTCACTTGAGTTGCCCTTGGCCTTTCAGTTCCCTACAAACACCAGGCATGTGTAGCAGCCTCAAAGGACTGAGTGAACCAACAGGCACATTTGCCCGATGCCTACCCATCAGTTCTGTCAACACAGCAGAGTGTCTTCCTATCATGGTTTTGCCGAGGTAGACTTCAGAGTGCCCAGAGAGATGATGAAGTGCAGCTCCAGTGCAGAGCTTCATTAGTTGAATGATCAAGCCTGAAGTGATGAAACCATTTTGGCTGGTTTTATTGGCTGTTATCCTTGACAGAACCAATCGCAGTGTCCATCTGACATATGACATAAAAGGGTAGTTTTGTTTTGTGACCTATCATATCTGTGGACATCTTGTCTAAGTTGTGCAGAGTGAGGAAGATTCTGGGTACAAATGGATCCTTACCTGGAGACTCATGCTGCTGAGCCATTTGCAAACATGATCCTCTCACGAAGGGGTGTTTTGAAGAATAGAAATATTGATGCTTTGATCAGATTTGACATTGGTAATTCTTGTTTAGTGACCAGAGGTGCTAAGGTGATATTTGGGGTGTCTACCAAAACAGACATCCTGAAACTGCTTGATGAGATATATATTAAAGGCAAAGTAGCCAAAACTTTACTACCTAGCTCTCCATCCTTTTGTTGTTCTAAAGGCAGAAT
Source organism: Phodopus roborovskii (assembly GCF_943737965.1). NCBI lineage: Eukaryota > Metazoa > Chordata > Mammalia > Rodentia > Cricetidae > Phodopus > Phodopus roborovskii. The sequence goes on from NW_026126511.1 coordinate 17,993,188, forward strand.
ATGGATTGCTCTTCAAAGAGGAAAGGGAATTTGTCTTACCCTTGTTGGGCAGACAAGAGGCCAGTGGTCTGTCTAACTGAACAATGGGCAAAATGATACATAGATGATATATCAGAGAAGTATTTGCATATGTGAGAGATAATACAGCATTATTTAAGAAAACAAAGGTATCATTTAGGTATATGGACCTTTACTTCCTCAGCATAAAAGAAAAAAAACCTGTGGAACTAAGAAGGCCAACAGTGATAAATACTCAGAAATAGAACAAAATCGAACACAGAGACCACAACCAGAGACCCCTGAGAGTAATATCCAACTGTAGGAATGTGATTTACATTTTAAGAATATAGAGATTGTAAATGGAGTTTCTATTCTGCCTAGTCCCACCGTCCTTCAGTCCTGAATAAAAACAGAGTCTTATATTAATTACAAACTGTTTGGCCAATGGCTTAGGCTTATCATTGGCTAGCTCTCTCTTAATTATAAACCCATAACTATTAATCTATGTATTTCCACATAGCTTTATCTTACTGGAGAATACCCGGGCATCCTACCTTCCCAGTAGCTACATGGCATCAACCTGGAAGCTCCTCTTTATGCCTTCTCCCCATAATTCTTTTAGCAGCATATCTCCCAAAGAACAGATAAGGATAACACCATTGATACAAGTACACCGATTTTATAGGATTTCCTCTTCTGTCTACCCACTGAATTTTGTATTTTAACTTGGCTGCCATCAAATGGACCTAAAAATATAATTCCATGAAGTAGATTGTTCATACATTCTGGTAATTGGAATCTAAGAGTAGAATTTGGGATATCTTGTAGGTTGTTACCAGGAATCAGAATATTGTTTTTCCAAGAAGTTATCTAAATTCATTTCCCCTTTATCTAATATCTAACATCATTTTTTTGTGATTTGGGGTAACTATTTTTGGAGAATTGGCTTATACATTATGTTTTACCTTTATGAGGAAATTCTACTAACTAAAATTTGGAAAGGGATGCAATTTTTCACAAATTTAAGAGTAACTAAAAAGTAGTTAACAACCCCTGATTTGTGTTTCTTCCTGCCTATTAGTCATCTATCTATCTATCGTCTATCTATATATCTATCATCTGTCCATCGTCTATCCATTCATCCACAAATCATTTATTCATTTAATAAATTTATTTATTTACTCTATTATTATCTCAAAGTCCTCGAGTGTATGCTGTATCACTCAGAGATATTATATATGGCCTACAGCTTGCATTCATGAAACTCCATTTAAAGAAAACTGGAATGAATAAGATAAACATATGTGTTTACAAATTGAGACAAATGATATCAATAAAAGGAGTAGGAGCACAGGATTTATGTTAGAAGACAATATTACTCTTTATGAGGTTTTAATAGTCTACTTGCTAAAGGTGGTAAATGAGGGTTTCTCCAAGGAAGTGAAATTTAAGGTGAGAACTAGTCAACCAGAATATTTCCATATTTGCAAGTGAAGCAAGTAGATAATATTAACTATGGTGCAGGCAAAACCTGTTGTTTTGGAATACCCCAAAGAAAGTCAGTGTGGACCAGAGAATGAGCTGATAAGATAAAAGATATATAAAGCTGGCAAGCTATTCAAACCCAGAAGACAGAATATGTTTGAATTCTATTCTAACTTACAATCTTTTAGAAGATTTGATCAGACATGTGATACGAATTTGGTAAAACATGATCTATTTTGAAGAGAATACTCCAACCTCTGAATGTGAAGAAAGAAGTGCAGAAGAAGTAGAAATACCATCAATATTTGTAGGTATTTTGGTGAGGCGATTATAGTAGTATAAGAAGACATAAGGGGAGGAGTATTTGAGATATAATGTAGTGATAGTATCAAAAGCATTAATATCCAGGTGGTATATACCTTTAATCCCAGTGCTCAGGAGACAGAAGCAGGCAGATCTTTGTGAGTTCAATGCCAGCTTGGTCTACAGAGCTACTTCCAGGACATGCAGAGCTACACCAAAAAAGAAAACAGAAAAAAAAAACCAACCCTAAAAACAGCATTACTAGTGAATTGCAAGTGGGAATAGAGCAAAGACAGAATCTAGAAGTGCTTAAAGCCAAGTTTATGCACTAGGACAAATGGCGGCATTTTACTGAGATCTGGATGGCCACATAACATACTGCAACCTGTGACATCCCCAATGGAATAAGTGTTTCCTAAACTTTCCAGGGATGCCACTGGGGCATTTGTTAAAAACACACAAACCTCTATGTCTAAAATCCATATATGAGTGAGTATATACCATGTTTGTCTTTTTGTGACTGGGTTACCTCACTCAGGATGGTTTCTTCTGATTCCATCCATTTGCCTGCGAATTTCAAGATCCCATATTCCCTTGGTTTTTTTTTCCCTCCTGAATAGTGCTCCATTGTATAAATGCACCACATTTTCTCCACCCATTCTTCAGTTGAGGGGCATTCAGGTTGCTTCCAGGTTCTGGCTATTAAAAATAATGCTGCTATGAACATAGTTGAACAGGGCAGGAGGACTGGGCAGTCTATGGGGCCTCTGGTAGTGGATGAGTATTTATCCCTAGTATATTAATGGACTTTGGGAGCCCATTCCACATAGAGGGATACTCTCTCAGCCTAGACACATGGGGGAGGGCCTAGGCCCTGCTTCAAATGATATGACAGACTTTGAAGACTCCCCATGGAAGGCCTCACCCTCCCGGGGGAGCAGAAAGGGGATGGGATGGGGGTTGGAGGGCAGGAGAGGAGGGGAAGGTGGGGAACTGGGATTGACATGTAAAGTAAGCTTCTTGCAAATTTAATTTAAAGAACTATTATATTAAAAAAGGTGCACACATGAACCTTCTTCCAGATGCCTTGAGGCAGAGTGTCTAGTGGATGTTCCAGGAAGCCTTTGGTTCCTGTGTGATACAGTGCCACAACAGAAGATTCAGGAAGAGGAGGCATGACTACAGTGGCTATGTGATCCCACTAATTAAACCAATTCTCAAAGTCCTTGGCTATATATGCAGCAGTAGAACTACTCATCAATGTCAGTAAAGAACCAGATAGGGCAACACCTTCACTAAGCTACTTTTCCTGTTGGAAGTGATGAAGGAGTCACGGAGAAAAAGGAACTGGGTCAAGTCCATCATATCTGACCTGGTTTATTAATTTAAACAAGCGTACAGCCCCACTTTTAAAATAAAATGCTACTTTTGAAATTATTCTTTTTCTTTGTGTCCTTTCCCAAAGAGTATCTGACTGGAAAACAATGTAATCATTCATGGGAAGAAGTAACATGGTGAAGCTGGGGGCAAGGCATGGATGTAGCTTAGGCAGAGAGCATTATGGTTAGATGTGCTGACTTTTCAGATATTTAAGTTAATGCTTGTGTATATTATATTACTAATTACAGAAGGGAATGGGACTTAGCCATCTCTTTTGAAGGTCTACTTTCTATTGCAGGGCTCATTCACAAGAAGCCATTTTTTTTCCTGCTTGAAACTTTATTCCAAGAATTATAGTTAATTAGAACTTTCGTTGATTATGTTAATTTAAAATATAGTATCAGTTGAGTTTATACTGTTTTGGATGAGTGTCCTATAATGATACATATGTTAAAAGATGGGTTCCCAGGTGGCTTACTGGGAGGTGGCGTGATCTTTCAGATGTAAGGTGTAATGCTTCTTAGGATACTGAAGGATGCTCTGAAGGGAGTGTGGTATACTGGCATCTCCCTCTTCCTATTTGCTTTCCTGGCTGATGAGTTAAGTGACTTGGTCCACAGTACACTCTAACCTCACCTTTGAATTCCATCCTAAGTATAATCCTTTAAAAGCTTAATCACATATTTGATAAATATCTGGTGTATGCTCATAGAAAATGAGGTCTAAAGCAGTGAGGTTATTCTTAGACATTAAGAACCATTAACCAAAGTAGTCCTTTATTCCTTATATGTTAATTGTCTCTGCTGTTCTTTTATATTCATGGGATAGTGTCTAATGTTTGCAATACTGGTTGCTGTGTCAGATACATTTGGAAAAGAGGTCAATATGAGTATTAGATGGATCTTTAATAGCTTGTGCATCTGTCTTCCTCCAGAAAGGCAGCTCTCACACTATCTCAGTTCATCATATCCTTGTAATCTTTGTATTTTTTTCACAGTGCTTCTAATCTGTGAGAAGTTAACTACTATTTATGTTAAACAGTTGTGCTCCAAAACTTAGGAAGTACTTATGTTCTAACAACTGAACATTTGTTTGGAAAAAAGAACACTAAACTTTAACACTCTGAAAGAAAATTCACCTTATTAATAGCAAAATTACATTCCAGGGAGGATACATGTGTCCACTTGAGAACACACAGTTTCTTAAAAATCAAGATCAGGTAATATACACCAAACTTAATTTTCCATTTGGAGCTGATTTTTCCCAGCAGCCACAAAGATAAGAAACTCTGAGAAAAAAGAGAATGTCCTGTAATGTTAAAATTGTAAACTACCTTGAGCTGGTAGTGTATGTAATGTGGATATTATCTGACCTCTAACATTTTAAGATTTAAGAATTTTTAGCTTTGTAATTGTGCAAAAGTTGCATATATTCATGTGTACTTCAATTTTAATTTATTTCTCTCTCTCTCTCTCTCTCTCTCTGTGTGTGTGTGTGTGTGTGTGTGTGTGTGTGTGTGTGTATAGAGTACCAATGCCCTACACGTCAGCATGGTTATTCTCAAGACTTTCACCGAATGCACTGAGTTTCTACTTCTCCCTTGGCACTGGCCTGTAGTGGCTCATTTCTTATAAGTATCACTCCCTAGAGTCACCCCAATATCTCCCCATGAAGATGTCTGCCCCAGAGTTCATTTCTAGAGCTCACAACCAGAAACTCATACCTCAAACATTTTATTGTAAGAACCCAAATGCCTGTGTTGTTTCTCCAGGCTGTTGATATTGGGAGAATGTCCTTTGCACTTATCAGAGCTCTACTAGCCTTTTTGAATTAACTGTATATGCAAGTTAGAGTTAAGTTTATTTGAACAGAGTAAAAATCCACTCATAAATATTGTGTACAGAATACAGTTAGATTTCAAAACTCATATTTGTGTTTTCATGTCTACTTCTAGAGCAAATTTAATTATATGTATTGATTTTTACTATTCTCTATAACATTCACCTTGGCCATAGAGAGAGAGAGAGAGAGAGAGAGAGAGAGAGAGAGAGAGAGAGAGAGAATTTACTTTATACAATTTTTTATATTGTTAAATTGTGCTATGAGCTGGTTATATATAAAATTCACTGGGAACAAACATCATTAAATGTAAATGCCTCGCTGCCTGGGTAAAATCATCATAGAATAGGTAGGTCTGCAAGTGAACGGCTACCACAGTTATCTTCATCATTGTGTTTGGCAGTAAGGCAGCTGATGGTAGCAGTAACAGACACCCACAGCTAAACAATGAGCTGAACCCCTGGAATCCAGTTGCAGTGATGAGCAAAGGGGTCAAGACCAGGCTGGAGAAACCCACAGAAACTGCTGACCTGAACAAGGAGACACATTTTCTCCAGGGATGTAGTCATTGGTGTTGATGAGGGATTGGGAGGAGGGGAAGGGGAAAACTGAAGTCTAGTTGTTAAAAATAAGTGAAAAAATGTGAAAGCTTTGGGAATCTGGTCATTGTGGGAGAAAAGGGTAACTGAGGGTGTAGCCTTGAGAGGGTACTAGGACCCTGGCCACTCTGTCTTTGCTTCCCAGATGCCATGAAGTTACCAATGCCAGGTCTATGGACCTGTAACTGTGGCCACACCCCTTAGGGTGTGGTTTGAGATAGACTGAGGTAGAGAGGAGCTGGAGGCATGGCTTTCTGGTGTCAGCAGATCCGCTAGGAAGAGCAGGGGAACGCCCCAGCGGTTCTTTGTAATTTTCGGTGTAATTGTTGCCCCAAACACTCATTTATCATTTATCCTTGGTCTTGTGCTATAATTACATCCTCGCCTTCAGACCAGCTTTTCTCTGACATGATCTTCCAATGGGATGATCCGCTCCTTTGCCACATAGCCAAAAGCAGGAGTGCCCATGGACTTGAACCTTTGCTGTGAGCCGGAAGAAACCCTTGCATCCTTTTGTTTAATTTCCTCAGGCATTTTGTCATAATAATGAAAAGTTAATCAACATAGGCACAGAAAAATTATGTTTTGTGCTCATCAAGATGAGTGGCAGACGACAGACTCTAGTCCTTTTTTAGTATTCAGTATGAGCAACCTTTTTTGACAGTATCAAACTAGTATAAACTGATTCCAAGGTAATGAGGATTTAGGTTAGTCTGCACATGAAATTATGAAAATAGCATTCACTAATAAGTAGGAAGGATTTGGGGTTGAACTATATCATTATTCATTGATTAATATCTGTTTTGTGGAAAACTTCTTAAGAAGACACAGAAGAAAACAAACAATTTGTTGTTAGAGGAAATGATAGGACATGTTTTTCCTTTCTCCATTTTACTGGAAATGATAGGGAAGAAAAATTTTGGGAAAGATTATTTTCAGTTTAAATAGTAACTATAAAAAAATTTCTTTATTTTAAGAGGATATGCAATAAGCCACTGTGGCATAAGGTACAAATATGCTTCTCCTACTAATTACATAAATTAAAATATGGTTGTTTGAATTAATGTTACATAGAAAATCTCCCACAAAATTTTACTCAATAGAAATTAACATGTAGTTTTCTGCTTCTTATTCTGTAAGTTCTAATGTGTATATGTATAACTATATGCTCAATAACACACACATACACACATATGTTTATATATGTATGTATGTGATGGGAGATGTCATTCTGTAAATATGTTCCTCTTATTGGTTAATGAATAAAGCACTGTTGGCCAATAGGAAAGCAAGGTAGGTGGGACTAGGAGACAAGGATGAGAGAGGAAGTAGTAAGGAGGAGTTAGCATGTAGAGACTTGAGAGAGCAGAAAGCCGGCCCACTCTCTGGTAAGATGAGACCTCGTGGAAATACTTAGATTAATAGAAATGGGTTAATATTTAAGACAGAGCGAGCCAATAAAAAACTAGTAACTGGTGAACAGCTTTATATCAAATACAGTGTCTCTGTGTGCTATTTGGGGCTGGTGTGACTGTGGGTCCAGACCGGCAGGGAAAAACATACTCTAACAAAATGGAGCCAAATGTGAACCTGAGACTTCCACTTAAAACTTGACAAAAGACACAAAAGAACAGAGACAAACAAGGTTTTTTTTGTAGCAGCATTTTTCTCAGTTGGATTCTGTTTTGCTAGAGACAAACACAGACTTTTGCGGCTCCCTCCCCCCCTCACTTCTGTTCTTTTATTCTCAGATGAGGGAACCAGAAAAACAATTTGAAATGGTTGTTGATGGAAGATTTCACTCTGTAAATGTGTTTCTCTCATTGGTTAATGAATAAAACACTGTTGGCCAATAGGAAAGGAAGATAGGTGGGACTAGGAGTGGCAGAGGATTCTGGGAAATGTAAGAGAGACACGATGTGATCTTGGGAAGAAAGGGCACGAGTCTGGTGTTCTCTATAAGATAAGACCATATAGAAATACATATATTAGTAATTATGGTCTAATATTTAAGACAGAGCTAGTCAATAGGAGATGCTAGTAACCAGTCAACAGTTTCATAATTAATACAGATCTCTGTGTGCGATTTTGGGACTGACATGACTCTGGGACCAAGCTGGTGGGAAAATGCTCATAACAGGTTGTGGAGGTAAAGCATTCAATTTTATAAGAGAATAAAATATACAAGTAAGCAGGTTTTCCAAAATAACAAGAAACAGATATTTTGAGAAGAATATTTTATGTATGTTTAATGGTAACTAGTTAAATATCTTTCAAATCTTTCGCTCAGAAGTTTCCCTGGGTTTCAGTGGGTGCCTTATGGGCTAAATATATACCTACACATTTCTTTTGTTTATTCTGCTCAAGTGTTAGTGACATTTATTTCTAGTTTGACTAATGGCCTCTTTGGTGGGATATGTCTTTTGCAGAAGGAGCCAGAGGTACATGCATGTCAGGTCATTGTAACTTCTGCCAAACATATGAGTGCAGACTTCAAAAGCAATGGGCAAATGAAGTATCTATATCTGTGAAGATTTTTTTTTCTGACTATAAAGTGGAAGTCCCTTTTAACACAGGCTTCTTTAAAATTCACCACTCAATATTTTTATAGTAGCCTTGGATGTGACTTCTTTCTACCTGAGAATGTAGTGTTCAGTATCTTGAAAGTAAAGAGCAGTTCTTAAAAATAGAACTGAGCAAAATACAAAATATGTTTATTGGAGGTGCTTTATGCATTGTAAGAGAGCAAATTTACTAAGATAGACAATGAATCTGCCTAAATTTTCAATACACTCTTCATAGAATTCCACTCCTTGCTTTCCAATAAATGTCTTCTGTTGCCAAGTGCTCTGAGAAATTATTGGAGGTGGCAATAAAATCATTTCAAAATTCCCTACTTCCATTCCATTTATAGATCTTTGTTTTTCCCCTGAGGAATTCATGTAGCAGAAATGCGAAAAGGCTGGGAGTAGAACACTTGCTTTTACAATCTATTACTCTACAACTAAACGAGTTCCAAGTGGCCTATTGACTTCTGGGGTTTATGGGTTTGTTCACTTTGTGGCAACTCTACAGAGAATTCTACAAAGACCCACTTGGGACCACATTTTTCTTTTAATGATATTGTTCTTCAAGGAATTTATCAAATAGTCCTTCACATTCAGTTTTCTGATTTTCAGAAGGCATTTCCCTCTGATCAGCAGCTGGCTGGCTATTTAGATTCCATTATTTGTGATGATTTGTTAGCGCCCTGGAAAGTCTACAGCATGATGCTGTTACACCATCATTGCATCTGCTCCAGGAAGTTGCTAAGCATCCCTTGTGTGTTTGTATTGTAAATTCATATTTGATAATCTGAATTTTCAATTTTGGTTACCACCTATTGGTTTAAAAATGAAAATATTACCCCTCTCTAGAGACTTTAAAATTAAAATCTAGATAAGTTTAGTCAAACAAGTGAAACTGGAAAGAATCAGGAGATGTGTGGTAAATATTCAACTAAGTACCACCTGATTTTTAAAAGCATTCTGATAACTTTTGTTTGAAAATGAAAACCTGATGTAGGTTCCTCTGAGTAGGTCAGAAAGTCTTACAAACAAACAAACACACAGCTAAGGGCACCTAGTTTCGCTAGTTTCCCCAGGGCAGTAATATATAATTCCTTTGTCCAGCAGTTCAGAGTAAGGAGAAAGCACAGCCATTGTGAGTTTCACTAGGGCCTGGGAGTTTTAAGGGAAATCCACTGGGGACCTCACTCATCTTCTCAGCAATAAATCTGTGGATGGTGAATGCTCTGGGTCTTTAATTTCTTCTGATTATATCAGTTGTATTATGTTTCCTATGATGCTCAGCAGTAAAATTACTGACATGTGGAAGACTGAATGAATTAGCTCTAAGGAGCAGGGTAGAGGGCAATTACTTTCTGTTCCCAGACACTTTTAGGGATAGACTGAATGGCATGGCAGCCACCTGAGGAACATCACATCAAGAAGAAATGGGACCCTGGCTGTGTCCCTGTTTGAAATGATTTAAATTCAATTTAGAGGCATTCTGAAGAATATTACGTTGAAGTTTATAATAGTCTGTAATGGTTATAAGTCATTACAGAATTTAGTTTTCATATTTTTGCATGATAATGGTGATGTAGGTCTGGAAGTCATTTTCAAGCTTAGTTTACTTGTTTGTAAATAGGTTTAAAGAAGACAACTGTAATATCATCTCAATAAAACATGACAAGCCAAAGGCTAAATCACGAGACTGTGGGGATCTTGATTCTACTTATACCAGAAGCACTTATTCCCTACCTTCAAAAATTATGCAAAATATGTAAAGACACAAAAGTACATAAAATTGTGTAATGAGCCCCTGTACATATGTCTCCTGGGAAATCAGTGCTCCCCACCTGCTTCATCTTTTATTTTGAGCTCAAATATTTTAAAGCATGTCTAAGACTTCATTATGAAGGATTTTTAAATTCTCAAAGTGCTGTAATTTCACTCATCTTTTCATCTTACTGATCCCTGGACCAATGAAGATATTACCCGACAGAAACTGAAGTAGAGATGTAAGCTTTCGATTTGTTTTAGGGCCCCTGTTTGTTTAATGCTGTCCTCTAGGTAAGACGTGGCTGTGAACTTCTTGAAGTCACAGCAGCTGTGACTCCCACAGGAGATATGCACAGGATTAACTTTCCTTTCTGGAGGAAGGGTATGGACTCATGGGGCCCTGACTCTCCTTGAAGAATTACATGGCTCTAACCGCTGCTAGGGGGAAGGAAGAGGCTATTTGTTCAGTGGTGTAGCCACTCAGAAGTTTCCCATGCTTTTGTAACTGCTCACTCATTCTTATGTAAAGAACCCAAGTTCAACTCATTAGTTTCCCAAGACAGTTGAATGAAATTGATTATTTGGTCTGTCCCTGATACATTATCTGGGATGAAGCAATGTTTCTGCTTCTCCCCAGGAAAAGTTCACATAGTGGTTCACACAGTGGAAGAGTTCTAGCATACCTGTCATCACCTCTTTCCTAGCTCTACAGGATTTTCTGGTCAAATATCACAGTTCCCAGTAGCCTCTATTTACAAGAAGTTTGTCATGTCATGTAGTGGACTGAGGTTTGTTTGGTTATATTTTTCTCTTTCATCTTTACCCCCTCCACCGTGTATATGCATTTGTGTGTGTGTGTGTGTGTGTGTGTGTGTGTGTATGTATCTATGCACCAGTGTGCACAATTTTTTGAATATGTGTGTGAGTGCAGGCATGCGTGTCAGGATACTCACATGGAGGTGATAGGGTAGCCCTGGATGTCCATTGTCACCATGCACCTGCTTGAGGCATAGACTCGTGCTGTCCTCCATTTTGTATACCCAGCTACCTGGATTGCTGCCTCCTGAGGACACTGCTGTGTTTGCTTCAATTTCTCTAGAGAAGCAAGGGGGCACAAACGCCCCCTATGTGTTGTGGGGATTTGAACTCAGGTCCTCACACCTGTGCAGCGAATGTCCTTGCCCATGGAGCCATCTCATTGCAATGGGTCTCAGCAGTTCTATTATTTTGCTGTGTGGTAGTTCTGCTGCTCCCAAACACAATGAAACTTACATAACTATGGTAGATACTTGGCCGCTGATGAACAAGGCAAATTGTTCCTCCTTGAAATTTAGATTTAGGACTACAGACCACTCTGTTTTCCATGAGGCATGATGTGCCATTTCCATAAATGATGGGTCAGAAATACTGTTAGGAGATATTTGAATAGTCTCCGGACAGAAACAACACAAACGAAACATGCTGGCGTGTGGAAAAATTTAGCCACAAGCGGTGTGAAAAGAAGTAGCAAAGACCCAAAGTTGGAAGCCTGCATAGAATCTTCATAGAATAGCACAAAGGGTTCTGAGACATACTTAGGGGCAGGCTGTGAGTCACCTTGTGGGCTAGGGTAATGTGTAGATGATTTTTCCAAATGCGCCTAAAGATATTTTCAGGTTTTAAGTGAAGTGATAAAATCTAACTTATAAATTAAAAGGATCCCAAATGGCCGTGTAGAGATCAGATAGTGCTCTCAGAGGTGGAGGGCAGAGCTGTGCCTTCCATAGACAGCACAACTATGAGAACCATAGCTCACTAAACAGGTTCCTGCTGTTTTATTTACAGTCGTCCAGTCCAGCTCTTGCTTGCTCGGACTTGGTGAGGAGGGAGGATGGCCTCTTCCTGAACTTCCCAGAGGAGGGGGTACTTCAGCTTAGTAGACTGACCATGAACTTCACTATCAGGGGTCTTTCCTCACTTCCCAGGTGAGTCAATATGTTGCCACTTGCTTTAAAGGGTACCAATGACAACTTAATATAACTGGGTCACCATTTTGGTTGCATTGAAACTTTGCTTTTAACACCGGACAATTTATTTCACTTTAGCTAAATTAAAAAAAAATTCAACTGCATTTCAGAAGGTTGGAGTAGATAAGGAAGGATGACTCTTGCTTCTTGCCAACTTCTTCTCTCCCCACTTTGTCCTTCTCCTCCTTCTTTTTCTGTCTTCTTCCTCTTCCTTCTCCTATTACCAGGATGACCAAAGTGGAAAGAAGCCTAACTCTAGATCCTAATACCCAAATTTCTGATTCAGGCCTGTTTACAAGCTGCAGGGTCTGTGAGTTGCCATTCTCTTTTAAAACTCAGAAACCTCTGATCATCAAACCTATTGGACCGTTAAAAGGATATATTTTTATACAGAAGAAAGTGCTTTGTACTTGGCATATACTTAGCATGATACACAAAGTGGTTTTGATGTGATTGCCAGATGGTACCACCAGGAGACCTTTATCTTCTCATGTGACTCATTTGCCAAGAAGGAGATGACCTTAGACAGTTCACAGGCTGACCCATAAATCATACTGTTCTTCTGTGAAAAGTCCAGTGAATCTGCCATGTGTCTAGCCCAGGAAGGCACCAAAAAGCAGTAGACAATTCTTCATTGTTTTACTTATACTGTGTCTTCACTTACTGAATTCTTGCATTCTGTATACCTGTGTAGTAATGGTTGATTATATGGAACACCATAGGTCTTAACAAAATTGCGTACTTAAAACTTACTAAAATATGAAAAAATGTTCATTCTTCTCCTGCCAAAAGAGACCTACACAATGAGATATGATATGGCTCTGTTTTCCATGTGTATGGCTTTCCCATGTGTTTAAATATGGTAAAGCTTAAAGCTCTGGGGATTTGTTTCACAAGTGAAAACACACTACCTTGGATTGCCACTATTCTAGTTGCAACCTAGAAGAAAAGACAACAGAGTTGTCTCTTCACTCTTCATTTCTGTTTCCCATGACCTACCATGCTCTAGAAGTATCAGGTAGAATTTTCCAGACACAATTTATGAAATAAAGTCACATGCAATATTGAATAGCATGAGGAGATTTTTGCACAACCTGTCTCATCCAGCCTGGGTCACAGATCACCCTGCTGTTGAGTCCGTCTGCATTGTCTGTCCCATCCACCCACTAGTCACTAGCAGCAGTCATTTCTGCTAGCACACCCATTGCCATGGTGTCATAGTGCTTATGTTCAAGTTGCCCTTATTCGTCCTCCAGTGACTGTAGAAATGTGAGTGGAGGAAACAGAAGTTGCATTTCTTTAAATTAAAGGCGATAGTTCACAATATAAGAGGGAAAGAAAAACAAGTATGTTCTGAGTTTGTTGAGATCTAAAATAAGAAGGAATCTATGTGTGTGCGTGTGTGTGGGTTGGTAACTATTGAAGAATGGATGGACACAAAAACAAACTTTGAGATCTATCTAGAAATTGTTGTCATTACAGTTGACATTAATTCTCCAAAGAGACTTTTTAGGCAGGGAACACTGTTTTCTTTACCTAGTTATTGTGTATGGTAGATAAGCTGGTAGACAGACTTTATTCTCTCCTGATTCTTACCTGTAACATTTATATAAATGTCTTTATATAAAGAATTTCACAGAGTAAATGCTGCTTGGGGAGAGCATTTCATTTTAATATGCGTCAATGACTTGTCACACACAATTTAAAGTCATGATACTTCATAGAGACCAAAGCGCAACAGAGTCGTTATTTTATCTACTAATCGCGTGCTGCTGGACTTGATTTAAACCTGCACTCCTGCCCTCAAAGCATTTTACAAATCACTATCTGCACTTCAATAGGCTGTGTGCAATGTTCTAGTGGAATCTATTTCTGTCCATAAAGACCCTCCTATCTCAGGAGTGACATTAATGATTATCTCTCTCTTTCACATGGGCACCCACCAGCTGAATTGTCTAGGTGATTTCCTGTTCATTCAGATTATTACAATTTTCTACCTCATACTGGCTAGGCAACGTGGAAAAAACTCGTTACCTTCATCGGGAAGCTCACTACTCCAGTCTCAAGCAAGCTGGGCACAGAGCAAAGGCACAGCCTTCGTCCCTGCCTCTCACTGAGGGTGGAATTTCTCACTGTCTGATTCTGGAGGTAGCAAGGCATTGCTTCATCTCAAGGGAACATTAATATTAAGCAGTGGTTCTCTTTGGGAGTGAGTGCTGAAGCAGAAAAGAAAGAGAAATTAAACTTGCAAGAGGGGCTGAAGGAAGAGAGGGACAGTTTTAAAGACTTGCCAAATGCATAAGGGGGGGATTATGAGGAAAATGTTTTTGTTTGTGAAGGTAGGCGGCAATCTGTCGCTGTTCTATGAAATGAAGTCTTTCAAAACTACTGAGTTGAGGTCTGCAACATGTTCTTTATATACCTCAGAGCCTGGGCATTTTTTCCTTACAGCAGGGCATGTGTTGTTCGTGCTTTACTGATTCACAGCAGCGTGTTATAGAGTATTTTCTTGCACTGTTCTTCACACCACATTCATGTATTTCACAATGTGGTTTTGTGATTGCTCTCACTAACAGCTGGCATTGTTATTCCTGTCCTTGGAAGGTGGATTGGACATGTGACATACTCTGGCTACTAGGATTTAGAGAATGTGACTACATGTCTATCCATGTTTTGGAAAGGGAAAACTGGGCTTTGTCACACCTGGCCAGTCCACTGGAAGAGACAGTCACATGTAGAATAGTTTTGCTGTGCCCCCAGTCTCCACTTCAGACAAGCTTATATCCAGCAGAAAAACAAACATTGACCCATGGCTACCCAGAGTTCATAACTGAGTCCAGTTGACACATGGACGTAGAAGGATTCATAGGATCATAGGACATGCTTGTAACATGATTCTGAGTGTTGGATGGTTTGTTTTGCAATGAGCTAACTGGTAAAAGTGGTAGCAAGAGCCAAGAATATACACTGAATAATTCATTGGTTTTCTTTCATGCCATCCTTTAAAAGATGATATTAACACTCGTGAAACAACAGGCTAACCAATGGCAGGTTTGTTTGCTTTACTTACCCCTGAGTCACCTGCATACTCAGTAGGCCAGTCTCAAGGCCAGATACTTCAAAGTCCTGTGGAATGTGATGACTCTGAGGGAAATGCGAATCATTTGAAATAAAAATAAATAATTAAATGTCGCAAAAAATGAGACATAGCAGTTCATGAATCCAGAACTTTGCTTCCTCCAGTGAAATGTCATGTGAGTTCATCATATAGAAACCAGGAAACTTGGGCTGGAGAGATGGCTCAGCTGTTAAAGGCTAGGCTCTGACAAAACTAGGAGCCTGATATTTACATAATGCTATTAGTCAGGCCATATGAACATTATTTTTTAGACCAGTTTTTAGATTCATCATCATCATCATCTCTCTCTCTCTCCCCCCCTCTCTGTCTCTCTCTCTCTCTTCCTCTGCGTGTATAGCTCTATGAATTATGATTCTATGTACAGCCTTATGTGATCCATCATGCTGAAGAGCTGAGTATCGGCATATGGAAATCTTTATGATTACTCCTATATAGTTTTATCTACACCTCTTTTCCATGTTTGTCTTTTGACATCTGTTAAATACATCAGATTATCTTTTAGCTTTGTATTTCAGAATGGTATAGCAATGAAATCATATGGCATGCACTTTTGGGGGGATTAGTCAGTTTTGAATGTTAACTTATGGAGCAGCATGATTAAATTTTATTATATTAGGAACACCCCAGCTGCACTGAGAACACTGATTGGGAGAAATAACGGCTTCAAAAATGAGATCAGAAAAGATATATTTTTAGTAATTCACGTGGGAGATGGTGATATCTTAAGACAGGTAGAGAATGTGTGGGCAGAGAACTCTGGGAAAAAATATACACCCAGGAAGTTAGACTGACAGAATTTGTATTAACTGACATAATAAGAAATGGAAAATAGGAAGAGTTCAGATTTCATCAACTGTTTATTCATTTGTTCAAAATATTTGGAAGCCTGTATTAGTACTATATGTTATTGATGTAACAGTGAACAACCTTGTGCCCTATTTTAGTTTGGGATTTGGGAGGAAACATGCACACACACACACACAACACACACACACACACACACAACACAATACATACACACACACACACACACACACACACACACACACACAAACACCAAACACACCCTCTACCAGTTGCATAGCAGATATTTAAAACTGAGTGTTATGGGTAAAACAAATAGATGTTACTTGCATTAATTGCTATAGGAAATTCTAGGAGCTAGATGTTGAAGCAGGAGGGACATGAGCTAGTAGGGGTATGATAGCCTTAAGTGTCTTCATATGATGCTGTGGGAGCAGGTGTGTAAATATCTCATTATAAGCTGCACAAGGGAGCACATACCTGTACTGCCAGCACCCAGTATGCAAAGGTAGAAAGATCAGCGTCAGTTCTGGGCCAATCTATTCCATTTCTAAGCCAGCTCAAACTACATAGCTAGATCCTGTCTCAAAACATTCAGTGACTTTATTTTATTTTTATTTTTGAGATTATAATTTAATTACATCTCACTCTTCCTCCTTCCAAACTCCCTCAAATCCCCCCTTCTTCAAATTAATAGCTTCTTTTTATATCACACACACACACACACACACACACACACACACACACGTGTATATTGTTATATATTTTTAAACTGTGTAAGAGAGGGGTTAGAGAGATTGTAAGAGGTAGAAAATCTGGGAGTTTGCTGTGACATTGTGTCTCCTAGTCATGCCAGAAGGCACACCCATAAAGTCCCAGTGTTTCTTAAGACTTTCTGGATCTCAGAATGTCGTCTTTGAAACTGTAGCTGTCATTCTGTAGGGGTGTATAAATTAAGGAGACTAGGCAGGATAGTGATGTGAGTTCACATTCATTATATGTTCACAAGGTGTCTGGCTTGTCCTAAGTGCTTACACTTAAGAACCCATTGGGCGTTCACTACAAAGCACCCAGGCCATCACCCTAGTCATGAGTCTATAATGTCTCTCCTTAACGCGTGCCACTCTTCCACTTTGGTGTTTATTATTCCGTGCTTACGGTATTTACTTACCAACATATATATCTCCAGGGCTCTATCACTTTTCCATGGGATACTTCCATAGGTGATTCTTAGTATGTGTGTATCATCAAACATTTTCCCTTGCTAGGGTGATGTCTCAGGAAACAAAATTTAAGGACATTCTTCTTTTTGGTACTCATGGCATAGCTGTGTGGCCCTGTGTTCTCAGTACTTAGTTTGATTCTTCTTACTTCCGGCCTTATTTTCTATCTGGTATTCCTGGAGATTAAGCACTGCTTCTATGCTGTCTAACATACTATATAACAATACCTTTGCCACTTTGGTTTGTGTCTCTCAATTGTTTGGGGGGGGGGGAGAGGCAAACATCCACTCCCATGATCATATATCCAGTATGTGTCTCATAGTAAGCACCAATCACTGTTTTCAAAGTTAATGAAGAGAAGTTCATGCAGGATCATTGGAGTTCACAACACACTGCTGATTCTTTGAAAACAAAAAGGCAGGGGTAATGATGCGTCGGTTCTACCCAGAATGACCCAATAGTGGAGGTGGGCCAGGCACAGAGGGAGGAAAGAAAAATTTACCCTTAACAAATGAAATTTTCATGGAATTCTGCCTTTGAAACAGACAGAAGAGGTGAGGCCGTAAATCTGGAAGCTGTAGCCTAGAAGCAATGTTCTGAGCTTTTCAGGGAAAGGAAGATCAGTGTGTAAAGAATAGAGAAAAAGAATAAAGAACAGACGAAATGTATGCAGTGCTCATTTGTAATCATCATCTCCCTGAGTAGCATCTGGACCCTCTGTACAGGAGTAACTTATTCTCACAGAAGCTGGCTTGCTGGGTGGTCACATGGCAGAGCAGGAAAAGGTGTGGATCTATGTTACAGAGAGGAGTCCCCGCTTACAGAGAAGGTGGGGGGGCTGGAACACACTGTTCTCAGGGGTGCATAGACTTCAAAAACGAATACAAAGTGTGTTCTGGGTTTCCAGAAGCGACTCTTGTCACCAGACACTTTTTCTCTGGTGATGATGGTACAGTTACTGGAAATGTTTATACAACTTAGTGTGAACAAGAGAAGTGCTTTTTGAATTTTGTTTGCCTTCCTCTCCTCTTCTTTCAAATTACTGTTATGGCAGAATGTGCTTTCCCATTTGTTTGTTTGTTTGTGTGTGTGTGTTTATGTGCATGTGCAGATAGCATGGTATATTCAGGGAGGTAAGATGACAAGTTGTGGGAGTCCCCTGTGAATTCTGGGAAGGGAAGTCAGATCCCTGGGCTCAGCAAGAAATCTTTAATTTGCTGAACAACCCTGCCAGCCTCACACTCTTGGTTTTTCCAGGGTATTAAATTTCGACAGAATCAGTATTATGTATGTTAATGATCTTCAAGCTGTCTGTAATATGTTTGAACTATCAGACTTTTCTAAGGACTACACTATTTTTCTTTCAGCTATCACTAACCATTTATTTATCCATCTCTAAACATAGATGCCTTAAAGGACTATTTCTATATACATAGAAATATTATGTGGCTGGTGGCAAAGATTGGCTGTAAAAGCAAGGCTCCAGTAAACTATATTTAATGACTCTGACTATGAGAGAGAGAGAGGGGTTTTGGTGAGAGAGAAAGAAAAGGAGAAAGGCTGTTGTCTTCTCAATCCTCACTAGTACCTTCTAGAAAGTACCAGAAAAGACTACCCTTGATGAGATGGTCTTTGAACCTTGTATCATTAATTGAACATAACACTGCCATGGTTTCAGAAGCCATGAACAACTAGATTCATTTATCATTGATTTCTCTTTTGGCAAATGTTTATTGAACATTTCACTGGAAAAAGTTCAATTCTATTCTCAATTCTCTGCCCAGTGTTCTATTTTCTGGCCCCTCTCCCATCAGACTTTGTCTCACTTCTTCCTGCCCAGGGCCACTCCCTCCTCCTTGCTCCACACAGAACTGGAAACAGCTTAGGCTAAAGTATTCATATGGCAAAAGTAATACAATTGGAAGACTCGATTGGGGCAAATTTAAATAAAGGTAGAAATGCAAGGAAAAGATAAGGTCATGGACTCTAGGCACTGGCCTCCCTGTTAGCTGAACTTCAAATGGGCTTTGAATTTTCTGGCAAGTGAATCAAAATGAATCACACGAATCCTTGCAATTCTCATTCTTTAGAGAAGGAAGTACAATCTCGATGGAGATGAACTCATCGGAGTAGTGATGGCCTTTTACTATGGCATTTTAAATGCTTGCTTATGTATGTATGTATTTATTTGTGTGTGTGTGTGTGTGTGTGTGTGTGTGTGAGAGAGAGAGAGAGAGAGAGAGAGAGAGATAGAGAGAGAGCGCTTTATTTGCCACAATGTGTGTGTAAGGAGTCTGTTTCTTCTTTCACATGTGGGCCCTAGGTATTGAATGCAGGTGTAGTGGAGTTTTGTTTCACCAGTGGACTTGTAATGGTGGCCTCATCCTAGGGGTGTGGCTTCAGCTATGTAGATGTGACCCCGTCTAAGGAAAAGGAGGGATTGCCTCAATCTCTTGGGTGGTAATTGGATATTGCAAGGGCAGAGACTGCATCTTCAGGAGCAGGAAGATTCGGAGGTTATTTACCATTAATTGTGTAAGTGCTTCCCTAATAAATACCCGTTAATCAATTATCTGGGTCTGAGGACTCCTTTAAACACACCTTCACTCAGGTCTTCAGGCTTGGTGGCAAATGCATTCATCCAATGAGACATCTCAATATTATGGGACTTATTCTGATGGGAATGGTAGGCATTTAAAGATTTCACAACAAGAACTCATGTTAAATAGCTCACACTTGGGAATATTCAGAACAAACCTTTACAATTGCCCGAAATCAGACTGGTGCTAAATAGTGGTGACAAGAGTCAAACCCAGGAAATCAGCAGATTCTTGTACCGTTCTCTGAATACTCCTGATATTTGTATGTTGTGCCCTCTTCCAAGAAACTCAAACCCTTCCTGCTGTCCTTAATAGATGCCTTAAAACATCCCTCATGGAGATATACAGCAAAGACATATGTATGTGTGCTATTACATATATATATATATGTGTGTGTGTGTGTGTGTGTATGTGGGTGTGTGTAACTGTTATTTATATATAACATAGTACATATAATGTACAATATGTACATGACACATATAGCAACTAAGTTGTACATCCCCCTGGAATAACTCATGACTTCAGAGGTGATTTTCTTCACATCATTGTATTTGGTTGGACACACTTTCCATCTTTTACCTTTAACATGTGAATTGAAAGCGGCCACTGTTACCCTTTTCCTTAGCAATGGAATTCTGTTTTCAATGCCAGTTATCATGGAACTCCACATACAAGAACCGGCTGGAGCAGAACTGTTCTGAAGGAGGTCTTGGCAGACAGAGAGAGCTCTGTGTTCTCAGAGACAGCTGGTGTGACTATCCCAAACACAATCAGAAACCAATTCCTCCTAAAATTATGACAGGTATCACTGCTGGCTTTAATTGTTTAATTTGTGGTTTGAAATCCTCATGTCTGGACCACACAGATGCAGAGTTGAGTGAGATACCAGGCACTTTGCAGCAGCAGGCGTCGGCCGATGCTCTTTATGTCCCTTTGGCTGGATCCGGGAGGGCAGTAAGCAGTTTTGGGAGGCAGTACCAAAGGGCAGAGTTTCTGGAGGATTGGTTGTGTCCGAGCCTCATGGAAGAAGGTGAGAGAGGCCCTGGAGCCAATGGGGCCGCACCCTGCTTTAACTAAAAGCCAATGTTTGTTTTACCTTCCTAAAACTATTTTTCACAGCTTTGAGTGAATATAAAATCAGGGAAAAAAACTTTTTAAAGGGAGACAAGGTATCTTAGATTGTGGAGAAGCAAGTTAACCAGGACCCAAGAGAGACAAATTCCTTCAGTGCAGAATGGTTGGAAAGAAGATGGTGTAGAGTTCTTTGTCCCATCTGGACAGACTTTTTTCTTTGGAATAAGCACTGAATTCACTTTGGCCTATTGTAACACACTCTATTACCAAACGTTCAAACATGCACGAAAATGGAGAAAGTAGGGTACAATCTTCAGTGTGCCCATTTCCCAGATTCAGAAATGACTCGCTCACGACTCCATAAGTACTTCTGAACTACTGTTATTTTGAAGCAAATGTCATACAGCATTTGTTTCCTCAGTTACTGATTAGTTTAGAAGTGGGGCTTTCCATGCAGCTCAGTCTGGTGTGGAATCAGCTATGTGGCAGGCGCCGCGGATGGCTCCTATGTGGCAGGCGCCGTGGATGGCTCCTATGTGGCAGGCGCCGTGGATGGCTCCTATGTGGCAGGCGCCGTGGATGGCTCCTATTCTCAGAGTCTCGTACTCTGCCTTTTCACGTGAGGAACTGCTGTTTACAGGCCTGCAGGAGCTGATTCTGGAGGCAGTTGTGAGAAACATACTTTTGAATTTGTTTCTGTCCTTTTGTATCTGAGAATAATTGGAGGCTGTCTCTCCCAGGATGAATAATGTCTAAACATTAATCATTTATGAAGCCTGAACTTGTAGCTGTGCCTTTAAGGTACTTTTGGCTGCTTCCATATGCCATCCTTCTGCCTTTGACAGAATTAACCTAATTTCATGCTATAAGATCATTTATTCCTACGTTCTTGTGCAGGACTCTTTGAATGAGGTTTTGGAAGGTGCACAGAAGTCTGTGGACTTCTTGAAACCATACCAATTTATTTATTAATTATTATTATTATTATTATTATTATTTTTACAAATGTGTCATGCATGTTTTTAGAGTGTCTGTAGATTTTTGCTATATTTTCCAGGAGAGCTGTAATTTCTTCAAAGTATTAAAATTTCTGCACTGATCTTTGTGTCTTTGGTTACAGTATAATGTACAAGGAATGTATTCAAGAGTAAAAATCATTCAAATGATTCATCCTAAGAAAGATAAGAAAAGAGTGGTTAGATGTTTGTTCTTTGTAGAAAATGTCTTGTAGGTGCCAGGGAAGAAAGGCCTGCAAAACAGCCCTTGCATCGCCCCTATATAAACAGCAAAGCTGACCCTATTTCTCACAGGGCACTAATTTTTAATGGGAAAATTTCTGCCATGTCAAAATAGATACTGTCTCTGATGACGTGAGCTTGACTGGGTATTTATGAAATGTATTTGTAATGGGTGAATATGACAACATGGGCTATTGTTAAACGGAGGGAATGGTGCTGAACTTTTATTCTGAGACATTCAAAGTGATTTTAGCTCAAAGACTTAGACTGCAAAACTCAGCACAAACTTTCCCTGTCTCTGGTCTTAAGCAACAGCAAAGATAGAGTATTCATGGTCCTCTTGGATTTAGACTAGCTTTATGACATGCGTATTGCAAGAATAACAGGTTGTCATCTCCAATTTCAACCTTCAGAGTCCTTGTTCTCGTGGAACCTTCTGCTCCCTTCTGATCACACACAGTGCCAGTTTGCTGGAAAGTGACAGACTATGTACTTAAGAGCAGTGTCAAATCTGTTGTCTTAGCTCAAGTCCTCCTTATGGGAAGGAACCACTCAGATTTTGCAAATCCCTTTCCCAGATGCTTAAGTAAGGATACACAAATGAGATAAACTACAAGGGCTAAATAAATGGCTTCCAGTTGTTTTCAGTTGATACAGAATAGGTTTGGGGGGGATTGTTTATTCAGTAAATTTCTTGCTGTACAAGCTTGAGTACTTTAATTCAAGACATAGGACCCACATAAAATATTGGGTATGATCACATATGCCTTCAATTATAACACTGAGCATAAGAAATATGCAAATCCTTGGGGTTTCTGACCTATCCAACAAGCTCCAGGCCAGTGAAAGACCTAGTCTTAGAAATCCAAGGTGGAAAGCTCCCAAATAACAATATCCTAGGTTTACACATATACCAGCACAATGTGTATTTGTATATCCAACCCCTCTATCTTCACACATGTCTTCTCTACTTACATTCATGTGTGCCTACACACATGACCCTTTCTACCTGAACACAAGTGGATTTGCATACACCACCCATAAACCTGCACTTACAACCTCTTCTACAATACAATTATCATGTTTTAAATGTTACTCTTTGAGAGTGAGGATACTTTTGTTGCACAACAGCTGATTGATCTATTAGAACAAAGTTTACAAATAAAAGCACATTTTCATCCTTCAAGATATTTTAGGCACATTATATAGCTGATATTTTGTTTAAGTTTAGTGTTTTTCTGATATTTAATACAATTGTCTCTTCAATTTAATACAGTTGTTTCTATACTGTCAGTGCCCAGGTTACTCTCTAATTATTGTTATTCCTCTACTGTTTTAGTATTGCTATTACTCTACTTTTTAAGTGTCAACTGAAGATCAATACTGGTTTTGTTTTCTGTTGACTAAAGTTTCTGTCCCACCCTGTCCTGCAGCCATTCAGTCTCAAATAAGCACACAGAGCCTCATATTCATTACAAACTGCTTGGCCTATTGATCAGTTTGATTACTAACTAGCTCTTGCAACTTAAATTAACCCATAATTCTTATCTATGTTTAGCCATGTAGCTTGGTACCTTTTTACAGTAAAATATTCTCATCTTGTTTCCTCTCCATCTAGCTCTTGACTCCATCTCTGCCTCCCTTTCCCCAGATTTCTCCTCATCTTGTTGACCTGCCTATACTTCCTGCCTTACTACTGGCCAATCAGCATTGTATTAAACTAATACAGGTAGCAAATCTATACAGTGAACAAGAGCATTATCCTATATTAGTTTCTTCTTCAGAGAAACATCAACTTTTAAATAGCTACAAAACAACATAAAGTATCTTGGGAACAATAACCAAACAAGTAGGATCAACAGAGTAAAAATGGCAATCTTGCCAAAAGCAGTCTACATATTCAATGCAATCCCCATCAAAATCTCAACACAATTCTTCAAAGAGCTTGAAAGAATAATATGTAACATCATATGGAAAAACAAAAGACCCACGATAGCCAAAACAACCCTATACAATAAATGAACTTCCAGAGGCATCACCACCCCTGACGTTAAGCTCTATTATAGAACTATAGTCCTGAAAATAGCAGGGTACTGGCACAAAAATAGACAGGTAGAACAATGGAATTGAGTTGAAAACCTGATATTAACCCACACACCTACGACACATGATTTTTGACAAAGAAGCTAAAATTCTACAATGGAAAAAGAGATCATCTTCAATAAATGGTGCTGGCGTAAGTGGAATGCTGAACTGTAGAGGACTGCAGATAGATCCATATCTACCACCATGCACAAAACCTAAGTCTACATGGATCAAAGATCCCAACAGAAATCCAGCCACACTGAACCTCTTAGAAGAGAAAGTGGGAAGTACCCTTGAAGGAATTGGTACAGGAGACT
The DNA here is from genome assembly GCF_943737965.1 of Phodopus roborovskii. Taxonomy (NCBI): domain Eukaryota; kingdom Metazoa; phylum Chordata; class Mammalia; order Rodentia; family Cricetidae; genus Phodopus; species Phodopus roborovskii. The sequence goes on from NW_026126511.1 coordinate 18,017,605, forward strand.
GCTTCATCCTGAACATAATAACACCAGTAGCACAGACACTGAGGTCAACAACTAATAAATGGGATCTCCTGAAATTGAAAAGTTTCTGTAAGGCAAAGGACACAGTCAACAAGACAAATCAGCAGCCCATAGAATGGGAAAAGATGTTTACCAACCCCACATCTGATAGAGAGCTGATTTCCAAAATATACAAAGAACTCAAGAAACTAGTTACCCAAATCTAATTAAAAAGTGGGGTACATAATTGAATAGAGAATTCTCAATAGAGGAATTCAAAATGGCTGAAAGACACTTAAGAAAGTGCTAAACACCATTAGCCACGAGGAAAAGGCAAATAAAAACAACTCTGAGATACCATCTTACTCCTGTCAGAATGGCTAAAATCAGAAACACCAATGCCAGTTTATGCTGGAGAGAATGTGGAGAAAGGGGTACACTCCACTGATGGTGGGAGTGCAAACATGCACAGCCATTTTGGAGATCAGTATGGTGGTTCCACGGGAAAATGGGAATCAGTCTACCACAAAATTCCAGTATTTCCACTCTTAGGCATATACACAAAAGATGCACATCCATATAACCAGGACATCTGTTCAGCTATGTTCATAGCAGCATTATTTGTAATAACCAGAACCTGGAAGCAACTTAAATGCCCCTCAACTGCAGAATGGATAAAAAAAATGTGGTACATATTCAGTGGGTGAAAAAACAAAAACAAACAAACAAAAAAAAATGGAATCTTGAAATTTGCAGGCAAATGAATGGAACTTGAACAAACCATCTTGAGTGAGGTAACCCAGTCATAAAGATAGGAACATGGCATGTACTCATTCATATATGGCGTTTAGACATAGAGCAAAGAATTACCAGCCTACAACTCACACTGCCAGAAAAGCTAGGAAACAAGGAGGACCCTCATGGTCCCCTGGAGAAGGCAAAAGGGACAAGAACTCGAAAGAAAATTGGGAGCATGTGAGGAGAGAGGGAGTTAGGGAGAAGAGGAGAGCAGAGGGACCAGGAAGACAGTCAGGGAAAGAACAGAGGAGAGCAAGAAAAGAGATACCACAATAGAGGGAGCTATTATAGGTTTTAAGAGAAATCTGTCACTAGGGAAATGTTCAGAGAACTAAAAGGATGAACCTAACTAACAATCTAAACAATTCTGGAGAGGCTTCCTTAAATGCCTTTTCCTGACAATGAGATTGATGACTACCTTTTATGCCATCGTAGAGTCTTCATCTAGTAGCTTATGAGAGCAAAAGCAGACACTCACAGCTAAACACTGAGCCAAACTCTTGGAATCCAATTGCAGACAGGGAGGAGTGATGAGAAAAGGGGTCAAGACCAGGCTGGAGAAACCCATAGAAACTGCTAACATGAACCAAGCTCATGGACTCCAGTCTGATAGCTGGGAAACCAGCAAAGGACTGACCCAGATTCCCTGAACGTGGTGTTAGTTGGGAGGACTGGGCAGTCTCAGGGACCTCTGGTAGTGGATCAGTATTTATCCCCAGTGTATGAGTGGACTTTGGGAGCCCATCCCACATAGAGGGACACTCCCTCAGCCTAGACACATGGGGGAGGGCCTGGGTCCTACTCCAAATGATGATAGACTTTGAAGACTACCCATGGAAGACCTCCCCATGGAAGAAAGAGGATGGGATGGGGGCTGGTGGGGGGAACAGGGAAGGACAGGATAGTGATGGAACTGGGATTGATGTGTAAAACAAGCTTATTTCTAATTTAAATAAAAATTAAATAAATTTTTAAAAATGGGAAAAATGACACAGGAAAGATTTTTTTCCCCAATTGCATTAAGAAATAAGCTTAAAAAATCAACCAAACAACAACAACAACAACAAAAAACCCCAAACATTAAAATACTGTATTACTGCTTAGAGTTACTATTGCTATGATGAAACACTATGACCAAGGCAACTTGAGGAGGAAAGGGTTTCTTTGGCTTACATATCTGTATCAACATCAAAGAAATTAAAGGGAGAATCTTAAACAGGGAAGGAACTTGGAAGCAGGAGCTGATACAGAAGCCATGGAGGGATACTGGTTATTGGCATGCTCATGACTTGCTCAGCCTGCTTTCTTCTTTTGTTAAATTTTTCGAACATAATTTCTTCATTGATTCTTTAGGAATTTCACACCATGCACCCCTATTATGCTTATTTTTCTTTCCCTCCATAGTCATCCTTCACTTTTGCTGCATCTTCCCCAAAAGAAAACTTAAAAAACAAAGCCAACCCCAAACATAGCAAAACAAAGCAAAAGTATATACTCTTTGGTCCAATCAGCTTTATTTGCAAATGTTCGTTGTGGTGAATCATTGGTCTGGTTCAAGGTCTCTGGGTTCTGGTACACCATCCCCACTGGCCCTTCACTGAAACTCCTCTCAGCTTTTGTGACTACCTGGAGTAGTGGAGATCCTGTGGGTATCATTCCACAGGAAGGACCAGGTCCTTCTCTAACTCTAACAACTCTTTCCTAGATTGGGTAGATATTAGGGTGGGCCAACCCAAGGCCCTGGATGTGGGTCTGGGTGATAGCTGAGCTGTTCAATCTAGTCCACTGGGCAGACTCCCTCAGGTGAGGGGCAGAGCCAGCTCCCCTATACCCATTCCATGGGGAGGGGAGATCAGTTTCCCCTTGTACATGGTGAGGGAAAGGGCTATCTCTCCCAAGTGTGGGTGCTCAGTCTCCCATGAGAGCTGAGGTGAGCTCCCTTGCTGCAGTGTCCAACAAAGGGAAAGGCCAGCTTTACCAGGGCCAGTGAAGGGTGGGGCAGGCTCAACATGACCCTCTGATTTAATCACAAATGGTTCCTATGGTCCTCTGTGGTAACATGGGCCACAGACTCCAGTTGCAGCAAGACTATGAACTCGGACATGGCTCTGGGCAACATCTCAGGCTGGACAACACCATGGCTCCTGATGGCAGCACATTCTACTCAGATCAATGTGACTCCATGGTGGCATGGTCCCTGGACACCAACAAGGCTGTAGGTTGTGGCCCAGACCTCGGGCTTCAGTGTGGTCTTTGGTGGCAACACAGGTATTGGACTTCAACCCAGACATGGCTCTCAGAAGCCACCTAGGCCTAGATGTCACCATTGCTCTCAGGTGGCAGGGAAGGCCACTCAGATCAGTATGGTCCCAGTGGCAGCATGGCCCAAGGACACCAACACAGCTCCAGGTGGTGGCCCAGACCCCAGCCTGTTTTCTTATATAACCTAGGAACCATTATGGTCTGGGAGCTCAACCATCAATCACTGAGAAAATGCCCTACAGCTTTGCCTATAGCCAGATCTTTTGGAGGTATTTTTTCAAGTGAGGTTTCCTCCTCCCAGATAACTCTACCTTGTGTCAAGTTGACGTAAAACTAGCCAGCACAATCGCTGAAGCTACCTCTCTCTGAAACACAGGTCCCAAGTCATTTGCAAAATAGTAATAAATAAAACAACTGCTCTGAGAGAAAAAAAAGCCAATACAGCAAAATATAATTCTAGGGTACATCCATGTTTGATGTTAAGACGTTGATATTGATTGAAGAATGATAGAACAAATGCCTTATTTTCAATTATCAAAGTAATATGATCTCTCTGTCAAGGGACTGAGCCCGTAGCTTTGGTGTCAGTGTCAAAATGATATGAGGTACAGAAAGAATCTAGGAATAATTGATTTAATACAGCCTTTCCTTATAATGTATTATAGAAGTTTAAATAAGTTTATTCTTCTTTTGTTGGTAAACTTTACCTTTCGTCAGCACTTATTTTTTTAAAGAGGAGAAGAAAATCAAGAAATCTTGGCTTTGTCTGTATGCTCATAGCTTCTAAGTAGGATGCCTTTCACATAACTCCAGGGCCTACGGTGCCTCTCTCAGTGCAAGCAGGATGAAGTGTGTTTTCTGCATATTAGTCCTAGAGGTTTTACACATTAGGAACATAGGCAATAACCGAACAGTGAAGTTCACATGTGAGCAGTTGGCAGTAGCATACCCAAGGGTAGATCAAGGGCTGTCTCAGCAGGTGGGAGACACAATGGTCCTTTTCTTTGCCTACCCTCAGATGAATAGGGAGCAACAGTGCTCCACACGCCTTGTTTATATGCTTTTCAGATCTGGGGTTTTGTTTGTTTGTTTGTGTAGCTAGACTTCAGCTTGATTCAGTGCTTAATTTAGTTTCCTACTGAGAGAGTAAAAAGCATCAATTTGCATTTTCATTTTTACTATCTCATAGGAGATAGTAAGATGAAGTCAGGGGAGAATGTTGAAAGATGAGAGGAAAACAAGATTTGGAGGAAGAGACTCATGGTAAGATGCAGATCAGAAGTCTCAGCCAGCCTAAGGGAATCGGGAATAGACTCACACTAGACAAGAACTTATGATGTAAAGCCACCATGAGAATCCTTTATATTCAGCCATTACCCAGGGGATTCCAGGGACAGTGGCCTGGGAGTTGTAGGGTGAGACAGAGGCTAGATGTGTTCTTTGTAAGCAAAGGGTAAGCTTTTCTTTGATTGAAGACCTGACTGATATTTCTGTAAACTGCCAATTACCCTCCATTGACATAAACAAGCTCACAGTCATTTCAGCACTGCAAGATTCAAACAGGCAACAAAAATTTTTTTTCTTTTGACCAATAGCCATCCAAAACAACAGAAAGAAATTATTTATTTAGTGTGTATGGTTGTGGAAACACACATGCCATGTGTGATGATCAGAGCGCAATTTTGAAAAACTGATTCTCTTTCCTCTCTGTGTTTTCTGGGGATCAAACTTAGCCAGTCGGGCTTGATGGCAAGTGCCTTTATTGCTGAGCCATATCACTGGCCCTCTTTTGGTTTTCAAAGCTCTGAAATGCCAAAAATGGGATCTTTCAAAAGATACATAATAGGAAATGGATAGGGTATTTGTTATGTTGATGATTTCTACAAATTCTTATCATTCTTTCAGAAACATTTAAGGCAGTATTCTAACCTAGCAGCCTTTCCAGTAGATGGGAGTATGGAAATGGAAAAGGAATTTCTATAATGCTGTTTTGTAGCGTAATGAAGAATAGATATCATAGTTAGAATGAAAAATATTGAATCTCATCATCACCTCATAACCCCAGGATCCTCATCAACATTACAATCAGTGTTAAAGTCATCAAGACCACTGCTTGTCCTACTGAACTCCTTAAATGCTTCACCTCATTGAAACCTCTGCAAACCTTCTGTTGCACAGCTCAGAAGCATTGACCAGACAAATGCAGGAAAGGAATTAGGATGAGGGATGAGGAAGTGCTCAGGAAGAAGAAGGTATGAAGTTGGAAAACACGAGAACTCAGAGAGTCTGGCACTCCAGATTTCATGCATGACTCCTCAAGCACGAAACATAAACTCCAGTTTGAGAGTCAATACGCAATAGAAGAATACTGGTGAAAATGAGTTTATCAGGCAGCTATTAAAGATTATTATCTACACTATCTCCCGCTCTGTATCAAAATGGTGCAAAACCACTAGGGACTCCCTCAGTAAAATATTATCTTTGTCTGGCTCTCTAGCTACCTATGGTGCGGAGTGTTGGAATGGCTTCACCACACAAAAGTGTCCCAAACAGTTAAGAATCCTTCTAGAGCATGCAGCTCCTATGTTGGTGACACTTATAAGCTTGTTTAAAATAGGGTATGAGAGTCCACAAGAGGCCAAACTAAAGGGATATCAAATATTTTATTTTGGGAGTACTCATGAATGGTAATAAGGTAGAGAGCTGCTCCAGTCTTCTGCCAGGGCACTGGAAGCTGTGATCAGATCTCTGACCACCACACAAGAGAAGGAGACCACACATTCTCCTTGCTTATCAGTCCACACATAGTACCTCAGACCATGCCCAGAAGGGGCTGTTACCCCAAAAGCTACTGGCTGAATGAGTTCCCAAAACACCTATTAAATTAGGAGCTTTCTGATCAGCCCAGGCAGAGTCTATCAGCCTTTCTGCGAGTGTGGTTTATATGTTTGCATTTAACAAACTCTTAAAGTCTTACACCTGTCTGATGCCCAGAAAGTTGCCCCTCAGTGGGGTCAGGCCTCCCACGGCTGCTGTTGGCCAATACTTTCTGTAGTGAGGAAGAAATTGTGCAATAATGGAGGTAAGATTTTAGAAATTAAATTTTGGCTTTATAGTCTGTCTCTGATTCATTTCAATTTTCCTAAATAATTAATTTCTATGTTTTTTATAAAATAAAGGAATGAGCTGTGATGAACTAGGCACATACACACTCATACATGTATACAAAGTGGCTTTTTATCACAGAGGTGTGAGAAGGAGTTCTCTGCCCTGGGCCATTGTGATTGCTTGGATTCCCTTGCATCTCTGGGCATTCTGTTTAGGAAGAACATTAAATATTTCAAATTGGGAAGGTAAATGTTAACCTACATTCTGTACCTTCAGCCTTCAGTGGGCTGTTGGCCATTCCCCGGGTTCGCCGATTTCCTGCTCTGGAGCCACTTGACAAGCGAGTCTATTTCTCCTGACTGTTGTTGCTAGGAAGCAAGAGGCTTTGATTCCAGCTTCTCACACTTCCCACCGACATCTCTGCTTTCCAGAGGTGTGCGGAATCAGAGATTAAACAATAGACGAAAGGGGCATTTTATCCCCATGTGGTTTGGTGCTGAAATTGGACTTTTGAAATAGAGGTGGGGTATGTGACTGGTTTTCATGTTTCAAAAACATAAAACCTTTACATTTTATGGAAACAAAAGCCTCTTTAGAAATATCATTAGGAGTCTGCAAAAGTACAATATAATACTTCCAAGAGTTCTTCAGGGAGCCCTTCACTTGATGGTTTGGAGGGAGGTTTATAGGATGCTTTTGCTTTCCTTTAATAAGGCAGACAATGATCTATTTTCAAATAGGAGAATTTCATCAGCAGAAAGTAACTGAATAAAATAAAGGAATCCCTTACTGTCACACAAAGATGACACAAATTATAAGCACTATCAAAAAAAATGGTTTAATGCTGGAATCAAGTTGTTACAACAAGAATTTGGAAACACCTGGTTGTGTGTATGCTTTTTCTCACCCTTTCCTTTTTAGAAAGAAATAACTGCTCCCCCCCAATTCTGGTTTAACCACAGTGTTAAAATACCAACGTGAAAGGAAATATTTAATAAGGATGATTTTATATCTGCTGTAAGATGACTTATACTTTGCCTTGAAAAGAAATAAATGTAACTGCTCAAACATCATCTAGGAGTAAAAGAACATGATTGTAAGCTATTGTAAGTCTCTGGAGATCCTTCTCATTATCTTGGGCTGTTAGCCTCAATTTTGAATTATGATACTAGGTGCAGAAGTCCTTTTCCACTTGAAGAGCAGAGCACAAAGCTGTAAGTGTGGGAGGGCTAAGGGTCAAATTCAGCCATTTATCACTTATCTTTCGAGACTGAAAATTGCAGATAAAGCTTTTCCTTTTTCTTTTTGTTGAGTGTTCTTCAAATGCTAAACCTTTCTTTAGAAATGAAACTTTAAATGTATACACATATAAGAGTAAGGATTGTATGATTGGGTTATTTTTCCTATTTGCTATGGTTGGTCACTATTTAATAGCACTACATTCTCTTTATCCTGTACGCCAAAGGTGAAATTATTATGAAATATACACTGACAACCAACCAGTGAGGAGGAAGGGTTATAACCAACCCCTTGGAACACACTTTCTTTTTTAAGGGTATTTTCTTTTTTTTATAATTTATTTGTTATTTTAAATTTCATTTTACATTCCAACCACAGTTCTCCCTTCCACCCCTCCTCCTACCCTACCTCCCCGATGCCAGCCCACTCCTAGTCCTTTCCTTCTCATGGGTAAGGGCTCCCATTAGAAGGCAACATAGTCTGTCACAATAAGTTGGGGCAGGGCCCAATCCCTCTTCCATGCATTAAGGCTGAGCATGGCATCCTACCATGGAGAATGGAGTCCAACAAGTTAGCTCATGTACCAGGATTATATCCGGAGCCCATTTCTGGAGCTTGGATGGTAAATTAGGAAGGATGGATTTTGCTTTCCCTTGAAAACAAGCTATAGGTGTTTTGGACTGTCTTGTTTTGGATCTGTGGGGAAACAGATTGGCCATTGAGCTTGTTCCTGATGCTTTGTGGTTCCACACAGTGGACATAGGAGATGCTTTGCCATTTGTTTAATTCTTTGTCATATGGCCATTGATCCAACGTAAACCTTTCACATGTACTCTATTCTCAAGATCCTTACTGATGGAGATTAACCTAGAAATGGTTTTATTTATTTTTTTTTTTTGTGGTTATTTTTTAAAAATACTTGCAATGTTGGGAAGGTGATGGGGGTGTGTCTGCTATTGGTAGAAGAATTAAACACTGATTGTCCAATAGCCGGACAGGATGTATAGGTAAGGCTATGAGATGAAGAGAATTCTGGGGAGAGGAAGGGAGGAGAGAGAGGTCATCCAGAAGAGACACCATGCAGACATAGGGTGAGCCAGCAACTCTCTGGTAGGATAAGGCCATGTAGAAATGCATAGATTAGTAGGTATGAGTTCATAATAGAGAGAGCTAGCCAATAAGATGATCTACCCATTGGCCAACAGTTTTAAATTAAATTAAAATTAAAAAAATATTTTTCTTATTTTACATATCAATCCCAGTTCCCTCTCCTTCCCATGCCTCCCACAGGCCTACCCATCCCATCTCCCATCCACATCCCAGGAAGGATGAGGCCTTCCATGAGGGATCATCAAAGTCTGTCACGTTATTTGTGGTAGAGACTAGGCCCTCCCCCCATATCTCTAGGGAGTATCCTTCCATGGGAAATGGACTCCCAAAGTCTGTTCCTGCAATAGGGATACATCCTGGTTCCATTAGCAGAGGTACCATGGACTTCCCAGGCCTCCTAACTGAGAACCATGTTCAGGGGCTCTGGGTAGGCCTTATTAAGATTTCCCAGCTATCAGTATGGGGCCATGAGCTCCCCCTTGTTCAGGTCAGCTGTTTCTGTGGATTTCTGCAGCATGGTCTTGACCCCTTTGCTCATCACTCCTCCTTCTCTGCAACTGGATTCCAGTTCAGCTCAGTGTTTAGCTGTGGGTGTCTGCTTCTTCTTCCATCAGCTACTGGATGAGGGATCTAGGATGGCATATAAGGTAGTCATCAATCTCATGATTGGGGAAGGGCATTTAAGGTAGCCTTTCAACTATTGCTTAGATTGTTAGTTGGGGTCATCCTTCTAGGTTTCTGGACATTTCCCTAGTGAAAGATTTCTCTTTAAACCTATAATGGCTCTATCTATTGTGGTATCTCTTTTCTTGTTCTTCTCTATTCTTCCCCCAACTCAATCTTCCTGCTCCTATGTGTTCTCTTCTCTGCTCCTCTTACCCCCTTCTCTTTCTCCTAACTCCCTTTGCCCCCTGCTCTCAATTTGGTCAGGAGATCTTGTCCCTTTCCTGTTCTGGGAAGGACCATGTATGTCTCTCTTAGGATCCTCCTTGTTTTCTAGCATCTCTGGTGGTATAGATTGTAGGCTGGTGATCTTTGCTCTAGGTCTAAAATCCACATGTGAGTAAGTACATACCAGGTTTGTATTTTTGTGACTGGGTTACCAAATCAGGATGGTTTCTTCCAGTTCCATCCATTTGCCAGTGAATTTCAAGATTCCATTTTTTCCCCCGCTGAGTAATAACCCATTGTGTAAATGTACCAAATTTTCTTTATTCATTCTGCAGTTGAGGGGCATCTAGGTTGCTTCCAGGTTCTGGCTATTACAAATAATGCTATGAATATAGTTGAGCAGATGCCTTTGTTGCATGCATGTGCATCTTTTGGGTATATGCCTAAGTGGAATTGCTAGATCTTGTGGTAGACTGATTCCCATTTTCATGAGGAGCTACCATACTAATTTCCAAAGTGGCTGTATGAGTTTGCACTCCCACCAGCAGTGAAGAAGTGTACCCCATTCTTCATATCCTCTCCAGCATAAACTGTCACTGGTGTTTTTGATTTTAGCCCTTCTGATTAGTAAGATGGTATCTCACAGTTGTTTTAATTTGTATTTCCCTGACGACTAAGGATGTTGAATACTTTAAGTGTCTTTCAGCCATTTTAGATTCCTCTATTAAGAAATCTGTGTTTAGTTCTGTACCCCACTTTTTAATTGGATTATTTGGTGTTTTGGTAACTAGCTTGTTGAGATGTTTATATATTTTGGAGATCAGCCCTCTGTCAGATGTGGGGTTGGTGAATATATTTTCTCATTCTGTGTACTACCATTTTATCTTGTTGATTGTGTCCTTTGCCTTAAATATGCTTCTCAGTTTCAGGGGGTCCCATTTATTAATTGTCAATCTTAGTGTCTGTACTACTGGTGTTATGTTTAGGAAGCAGTTGGTCTCCTGTACCAGTGCTTTCAAGGGTACCTCCCACTTTTTCTCCTAAAAAGTTCAGTGTGGCTGGATTTATGTTGAAGTCTTTGATCCATTTGGATTTAATATTGTGTGTGGTGATATATATGGATCTGTCTGCACTCTTCTACATGCCAGCATCCAGTTGTGCCCCACCATTTGTCAAAGATGCTTTCTTTTTCCATTGTATTATTTTAGCTGCTTTATCAGAAATCAGATGTTCGTAGGTGTGTGGGTCAATATCAGGGTTTTCAATTTGATTCCATTGATCTACCTACTTGTGCGCCAGTACCAAGCTGTTTTCAGGACTATAGCTCTATGGTAGAGCTTGAAGTCAGGGATGATGATGCCCCCGGAAGTTCCCTCATTGTACAGGGTTGTGTAGTGAGATTTCCACCTTGCCCACACCTGTTACACTGACCTTGCCCATTGGGGCATGAGGACAGGTGTAGATATGAACTGTGGGGTCTGGGTTTGGGGTGCGGGACCCCAGCACACTCTCTTACTTCCTGGTAGGAGACAGATAGCATCCAGAGGCATCTTTGGAGCAGGAATCTGTGGCAGTCATCTGTTTCTGGTGTAAGTGATTTCTCCCTGAATAAACATCAGTCAACATATATTGTGCCCCGAATTTTATTTCCCACACAATAGGGTTGTTTTGGCTATTCTGGGTCTTTTGTTTTACCATATAAAGTTGAGCATTGTCCTTTTAAGTCTGTGAAGAATTGTACTGGGATTTTGATGAGGATTACATTGAAGCTGTACATTCCTTTTGGCAAGATTGCCATTTTTACTATGTTGTCCCTTCCTATCTATGAGCATGGGGGATCTTTCCATTTTCTGGTATCTTCTTTCATTTATTTCTTGAAAGCATCAAAGTTCTTGCTATAGAGGTCTTTCACATGTTTGGTTAGCATTACTCAAAGATATTTTATGTTGTTTTTTGTTTTTGGCTATTATAAAGGGTGATATTTCTCTTATTTCGTTCTTAGACTTTTTATCAACTTTATATGGTAAGGGCTACTGATTTCTTTTAGTTAATCTTGTATCTTGCCACTTTGATGAAGGTATTTATACCGGTAGGAGTTCCTTGGTAGAGTTTTTTGGTCATTTATGTAAACTATCGTATCATCTTCAAATAGTGAAAGTTTGATTTCATTTCCAATTTGCATCCCATTGATCTCTTATTGCTCTAGCTAGAACTTCAAGTACATTATTGAGGAGATATGGAGAGAGTGGACAATCTGGTCTCCTTCCTGATTTAGAGGAATCATGTTGGGTTTCTCTCCATTTAGTTTGATGATGGTGGTTGGTTTGCTGTACATTGCTTTTATTATGTTTAAGTGTGTTCCTGTTATCCCTGATCTCTCCAAGATCTTTATCATGAAAGAGTGTTGGATTTTGTCAAAATCATTTTCAGCATCTAGTGAGAGGATCATATAGATTTCCTTTTTAGTTTATTTACTTGGTGGGTTAGATTGATACATTTTCGTGAATTGAACCATCCCTGTATCCCTGGGCTGAAGCCTACTTGGTCATGGTGGATGATTTCTCTGTTGTGTTCTTGGATTTGATTTGCAAATATTTTATCGAGTATTTTTGAATCAATGTTTATGAGGGATGTTGGTCTGTAGTTGTCTTTCTTAGTTGTGTCTTTGTGTGGCTTTGATACCAAGGTAATTGTAGCCTTGTAAAAAGAGTTTGGCAATGGACCTTCTGATTCTATTGTGTGGAACAATTAACAATTTGAGGAGTATTGGTTGGTATTAGCTGTTTTCAATTTTTTTTTTTGGTTGGGAGACTTTTGATAACTGCTTCTATTTCATTAGGGGTTATAGGTCTGTTTAAATTTCTTATCTGTTCTGGATTTAATTTTGGTAAGAGATATCTATTTAGAAATTTGTCCATTTCCTTTGAATTTTCGAATTTTGGTACAGGTTTTCAGAGTATGAACAGAAGAGTCTATGGATTTCCTCAGTGTCCATTGTTATGTCTTTCTTCCTTTTCATTTCTGATTTTGCTAATTTGATTGTTCTCTGTGTGTTTTGGGGGGTTAGTTTGGATAAAAAGATTTGTCTATCTTGTTGATTTTGTGGAAGAACCTACTCTTTGTTACATTGATTCTTTCTATTTTTTCTTTGTTTCTACCTTATTGATTTCAGTCCTCAATTGGATTATTTCCTGGAGTCTACTACTCTGGGGTGAGTTTGCTTCTTTTTGTTTTAGAGCATTCAGGTGTGCTGTTAATTCTCTAATGTGACTATCTTCCATTTTCTTCATGTGGATACTTAGTGCAATAAACTTTCCTCTTAGTACTGCTTTCAAAGTGTCTCATAAGTTTGTGTATGTTGTGTCTTCATTCTTGTTGAATTCTAGAAGTATTTCATTTCTTTCTTTGCATCTCTAGTTTCTGATCATTTACCCAGCTTTTCTATTTCCAGCGTTCCTTCAGTTTGTGTTTTCTTTATTGCCTCTATTTCAGTTTTCTGGTGTTGAACTGCTTGAATTGTTTCCATCTGTTTGATTTTTTCTTTTCTTGAATTTCCTTGCTTTCTTTAAGAGATTTGTTGATTTCTTGCAGTTTTTGGTTTGTCTTTTGCTCTATTTCTGTCAATTTTTTTCATGTCTTTAAAGGATTTTATCATATCCTCTTTGAGGGCCTGTATCATTTCCATGATGTTGTTTTTAAGTTCATTCTCCTCTGCTTCATCTGCATTGGTATGCTTAGGTCTTGTTGGTGTAGAGTCCCTAGATTCTGGTGGTGTCGTATTGTTCTTTCTATTGTTGATTGTGTTCTTGTACTGCTATCTTCACATCCCTTCTTCCAGTGGGTGCATGTGGGGTCTCTCTCTCTCTCTACTCTCCTATCCTGTGGGTGCATGTGGGGGTCTCTCTACTCTCGTCACCTAGTGGGTATAGGTGGATCACCACTTCAATGTCAGTAACTCTGGATGGTCTGAGCTCTCATGGAGGTCTCAAGCAGAGGGCATAGGCAGTCCAAGATTGAGGTGAGTATGGACTGTAGATGGTCAGGCATGGTATGGCAGGTCCACTATGTACAGAGCTGACCTAGGAAGTTCTAAGGAGAAGGTGGTGGGTGTTGAACCTAAGCTAGCCAAACACTCACCTCAAGCAGAGGGTGTAGGAGGGTGAAGACTGAGAGGATAACAGGCTCTGGATGGTCCAGCATGCCAGGGCAGGACCACTCAAGTAGAGGGTATGGGGGTTCAAGATGCAGAGCTGACCCAGGAAATTCCAAGGAAAGGATGGTGTTGGGTTGGACTTATTCCTGCCCCAGACTCACGTTAAGCAGAGGGCTTAGGGGGCTCAAGATTGAGGTGAGGGCAGGCTCCTGATGGACTGGTCAGTAGGATTATTTGGGGCAAATTGGCTGTGGGACCAGTCTAGAAAGAAACCTCTAGCTACAGGAGGGACAATTCGTTTGATATAGTAAAATGAAAGACTATTCTTATTCTCCTGAAGTTTTTACATATTACTCTAAAAACGACAAAATCTAATTGTCTATTGTTTGTGAAATTGATGCTGCTGATCTTTGATCATTGTATCCTTTTGTCCAGAGTTACTTTTCTGACTCCACAACATGAAGAAGTTCTTTAAAAAGAAAAGTTAATGTTCAGAAACAATACCTTAAAAGGTATTTCCAGGTGGGCTTTAAAGTAAGTTAATATTATGTGACACCAAAAGTTCTGAAATTATGTGAAACATATGTCATCTGTGCCTCAGTAGGGATATTTTTCTACATCTGTGTTGGAATTCGTGTTCTCAGTTTCCTTGGGGACAGAAAAGAAACTCACACGCACACACACTACAGTAACTTGATGAGATTTAAATCACCATGGAGACACACCTCTGAGCTTTTCCGTGAAGGGCATTTCCACAGAGGTTTAACTGGTGAGAATATCCACACTGAAGGTACCTGCCTTCATTTCACAGACTGAGACTGAGGTCTTAGATTAAATGAAACTGAAATTATGGATGGGATAGTAAAATTTACCTTTCTCTACTTCTTGCCATGAACACAATTCAATAATTGTACTTATATTCTGCTTCTGCAGAGAGAGCTATTCTTACTACCATTGTGTTCCATACCCCGATAGATTGTACCCTCAAACTCTAAGCCAGAAGCCTTCCTTCCTTCAACTGTTTTTGTTACAACATTTAGAAAAGTAACCAGTAAAGAAAACCGGTAACAAAGGTTGAGGCTAATACAAATCCGACTTAGGCCTTTGGAAATGATCTGTGGAGGAATGTGGACAGGTTTGGAATTATGGGCTAAAAAAATGAACAAGAAGAATGTAAAAAGTGCTTATTTGGCCATTCTGGTAGGAGATTGGAATGCTAAAATGCCAAGAGAAATGCAGACCCAGGGAGCACTCAGGAGATTTTACAGTGGAACAAGGCCTCTGTCAAGAACTGGCTAGAAACCACTCATCTTCCATTTTGTAGAAGAATCTGGCAGAATTCTACCCATGGACTGAAAACATGAGTGCTGATTAATGGACTAATTTGTTTGGCACAGCACACGTCAAGCCAGAACAGTGTTCAGGTTATGGTGGTTTTATTGCTGACTGAGCTTATTCAGGTTTAAATTAGTATAATGAGAATTCAAAGTAAGAGGAAATGAAAAATATGCAGCACAATGAGGAAAGGCATGTAAGAGAATGTAAAGTTGCAGACAAAGCAGACGGAGAGGAAACGGTTGTAATTGTTAAAAGGATTAGTGCTATTTAATAGAAGCACACATCCCACTTGGATAATACAAAGATGCTCCGATGAGAAGGACCCACTCTTTTGGGCTCCAGTATGTGAAAATAAAATTCATGAGAAACAAGTGAGCTTCAGTTGAGAATGCCTCTGAATGGGTTCCTTACTCTAAAACAAGCATGCTTTGAATAGTTTTGGCAATGTATGCACAGGTCACCACAGTTTTGCTAGAGGGAGGCAATACTATTTCTTGAGCTGGCAATATAATTCGGTGGCATTGGGGTTGGTTTTGAAGACACACACATGTGAGTGCCACAGGATTAGAGTCTTGCACCAAGTTCCAGAAAACTGACAAAATAAATCTAGGTGTGGTAGAATGGGATTTCCTGCAAGGATGTCCTGAGCAATCTTTGCATGAAGCTGTAAAGATGGAGATCCCAAGATGCTGGAGATGCCAGGGCCACAGGAGATCCACAATCGTAGATGTAGTCATGGAATGGAGTCAGCCCCAGAGAAACAGTAGGAGGTTTAGAGCTATTTAAGGTTTCTGGAACCCTTATTATGCTATCAAGAGCCCCAGATGTAGACTATGGGGTTGTGGGATTTGGCATTTGCTCTACTGTAATAGTTTCTGGTTTAACTCAACCTGGTCTGATTAAAAAAGGGATGCATTGGGTGTCAAAATAACAAGAGGGAGATCTGTGGTGGTTAGTCTTGGTTGTTAGCTATACAGGGTTTTGAATAATCAAACTCTTGGAACTGTCAGTGAGGACAACCCCAAAGCAGTTTAACCGAAATGAGAAGATCATTCCTAACTATAGGTGGCATTACAGAGTATATCCAGGACTAAATAAGAAGAAATCAATTGCCGTATGGTCATTCACGTCTCTTGACTTTCTGGCTAGAGGTACATGTGACTAACCACCTCACGTTCCTGCCACCAGTGTAAGACCTATTCCTACCATTGTGACTTTCTTTTCCCTTAGGTTGTTCTCATTGGATTCTTTGTCAGAGCCACAAGAAAAGTAAATAATAAAGACAACAAACTAAATAAGTCAAGATCTCCAGTGTGTAAAATGATAGTTAGGTGGGGTAGGATATGGCTGCAACTCCAGCAAGCAGGAGGCTGGTTCCAGAGAACTAAGAGTTTAAAGCCATGTGGGATACATAATGAGACCTTAATCTCAACCACAGTAGCAAAAGGCAGAGGTTACTATTCTAATGGTCTTTGTCTTGGATCACATTCCTAAACAAATTGATAATCCAAACTCTGACAAGGGTATGGAAAGTTAACTATACCCAGCATTGACATCCCAACGAATAGCGATCCTAGATATTAAAATACACATCTTAGAGATAATCTCTCATGATTCTTGTGCTCTTGTGAAACTCCGTATTAAAACATTTTATGTGCAGCTGGAGTCTAGCTGCAGCATAACAGAAGTAATTGCTTCCAAACTTTGATTTGCTCATAGGGCTGACAATTACCTTAAGATACTGCCCTTTGAAGTGAGTAGCTAAATACAGACAACTTTCTTTCCTAAAAGTTGATTCTGAGGTAATTTTCCAAATACTAATTCCCTGCTGAAAGGGTAGTCTTGGTTATATTTCTATGCTCGATGACCTAAAGCATGTTCTCAGAAGGGATCTTAGAATAAAGTTCTCCTTAATTAGAGGAAGAGTTGCTATGTAACAAAAACCTGCAAAATTTGCTTTTGGAAATCAATTATTCATTTTTTGTATATTTTAGCTTTTGGGGACTCAGGGACAGCTTATCTGGCTTACTACTGCAATCATTTGAGGGCTGCCTAAAAGTGGAACAATCACTCAAAGATGGCTGGGAGAAGATACACTCATGGCTCCTTTCCTGATGCCCATGGTTCCTGCTGGTTCCTCTCCATGTGAGTCATCCCACGGGACTGCTTGACTGTAACACTAGACAGGGGGTAACTGTCCTAAAAGCAAGTGATCCAAGAGAAAAGCAACAATAACAAAGAGTACTAATGCGTTTTTAAGACCCAGTCTTACCACAAACAGCAAGTTTTATTTGTAAGAAGCATATTACTAATTACAGCCCCTTTCCAAGGGTGTAAGATTAGTCTCCAGCTCCAGTTCCAGGAAAAACACACCAATGCATTCTGTATGGCATTTTTAGAATCACAAGAAATGGTAGCTAACTGGGGCTGTGTAACGTTTGTAAGGATTTTGAGTTTATGAGGAACACACAGAGCATGACAAATACCAAGAAAACATGGGAGTTAAGAGACAGCAGACACCTTGTGGCATGTAAACACACACACACACACACACACACACACACACACACACACACACACACACACACAAAGGATAGATAGAGAGAATACATCCCTACCTGCACACACATCTCATAGATGGTAAGGGCATGGGATGGTTAGGACAGGACCTAATAATATACATGTAAGAAATGACACAGAACTCCTTGGCCATCCTAATAACCTCGTCTTATTGGTCTGTGATTCTGGATGTGAAATCAAGCCTGGTTGCTGTTTAAGGGTGAGTGAAAGGGATGATATGTTCTTGTTTCCATGTAATATGTAAGTACTGATAGCATGAAAATTATTGGGATACTAATATGAGAATATTCTTAATTCTAAGTTTGAAAGTAAATATCTTTTTAAGAACGTTCTTATTTATTCCATGCATTATTTTTTACATCATGTACCTTGATCCCATTCATTTCCTTACCCCATCCATTACCTCCCCAAAAATGAAATAAAGTTTAAGAGAGAAAAGGCAAAAAAAGTGAAAATATTAAAAATCTTGTCATGAAGGCTGTAGTGTGACACAGTGAGCCATGCAGTAAAGCACTTTGTCAATATCTTTCGGTGCAAGTGTTCATTGTGAAGAGTCATTGGTCTGGTTCAAGTCCTCTGGTTTCTCCCCAGCTCATGCTACCATGTATCAGATGGGGATTAGGTCTCCCATGCTCATATTTATGGGTTGGCTAACCTGTGCTCTCATAAATAGGCTCATCCCTGCTGTGCTGCAGGGCTCATTTTCCATGTGCTGCAGTGGGTCAAAGGGGTCTCACCATCCTATCCTGCTCCTTTCCTCTCTCATCTCTGCAGATCCGCCTCTATCAACAGGACCTGAGCCATCATTCTCTCTCTCTCTCTCTCTCTCTCTCTCTCTCTCTCTCTCTCTCTCTCTCTCTCTCTCTCTCTCATATCCACACCAGACCATACTTCTGCTCACTCTAATAGAGTCCATCTGACTGGTACTGCAAGGTGCCAGGTGAACCTATGTTTTCTCCTTGGTGTCTGGAGCAGACAGTCCCAGGCCTGTGCGTGGGCCCTGTAGGGTAAAAGGGCCAGCCAAAGAAACCCACTGTGGCCAGTGCAAGAAGCGGGCCCTGGCCCTGAAGCCTGACCCAGTGAAAGAAATACTTTAGCCCTGAACCAAGAAACAAAGAAACCCATTTTGCTCCTGGAACCGCAGCCAGTGAAAGAAATACACCATAGTCTTAAAACTAGAGCCAAGAGGCTAAAAAGAGCCAGAGACAGAAACACTAAAACCGGAGCCAACTCTTAACCTAACCAATCAATCAATAAACCAATCAATCCTGAGCAGGAAAACTAACCAATCCCTGAACAGAAAACTTTCTCCCTGGAAAACTCCACCCCTAAGAAACACTACATAAGCCCCTCTCCCTGTTCAGTTGTTGGCTGAGGGAGGGGGGGAGGGAGGGAGGGGGGGGAGGGGGGGGGGGGAGGGAGGGGGGGGGGAGGGAGGGAGGGGGGAAGGGAGGGAGGGAGGGAGGGAGGGAGGAAGAAGGAAGGAAGGAACCTCAGATGGAAAGCCCCCTTTAAAAGGGGCTCAGGACAGAACTCAGCTAATGGTCCTCTCCTGAATGGGATCAGGATTGCTATATCCTATAGGGAGACCATTCCCCACTGTACCCCAGCTTCAGATATAGCCCAACTTCCCAACAAGTAAGGGTACAGTCCCCTCCAGAGCTTTCCCTTTATAGCTTCAGGTGTAGCTTGGCTTCCGGACAAGTCAGGGTACCTCTCCCTCCAGAGCTGTTTATCAAAGTCTCCTTGCCCCACTCAGATCACCATGACACTGGGCTGGGCCATGCTTCCTCATCACTAAAAGATCATTATAGTCTCCTAACTGCATGCCATAAAATGGCAGCCCTCACAGAGATTTCAACCAAACATGGCACATGAAGTTACAATAGACTAGGAACCTGCCTTTGTATTAAGGCTGGACCATGCAACCAAGTAGGAGGAAAAGAGCTCCAAAAGCAAACAAAAGTGTCAGGGATAACCCCTACTCCCAATGTTAGGCGCCCTACACGAAGACTAAGCTATACAAGCATAACACATATGTTGAGGTTCAGACCCATGCCGGCTTCCTTATTGTCAGTTTATTCTCTGTGAGCCCCTTTGACCCTAGGTTACTTGATTCTATGGGTTTGCTTTCTCTTCCCTATTTTTAAGACTGTAATTTTATGTGGAGAAGATACTATCACTATATCACTGCCTTTTAGTGACTGTATTCCTCCTATGTTTCGAGTCTCAGCTCCACCAGCTTATAGAATTCTGAAAAATCCAGGTTCTGTGAAACTATTTAAAATACTGTTTGACTGCTCCCTGTCATTGGCTGTATCCTCCCAGACATGTACAGGTCAGTACAGTAAAGCTAAGAACCCTTCTGAAGACCTTGATAGCTCTACATACTCAGGCCTACAATTTCCAGTACTCAAGCCTGCAAATCTCAGTCATTTTGCATTTCCAAGACTATGATGTCTTTCTGATCAATCTAGCAAAATGGTAGTGTGCTTTTGGGTTCTTTATCAGTGCACTGTAGCCTTGAAATTGCAGCTAGGCAGCAATCTGGAACAGCTGTAATTTTTTTTTTTTTTTTTTTTACTCAGTTTGTTTCTAGTTTCGTGGGAATCATAATCCTGAACTGTCTATTGTCCAATGTCTGAAAAGCAACTTTCTTCATACATTTGCTCTGTGATTTTAGTTATCATAGGCAGGTAAATAAAGCCATCATTTTTTTCCGTCTTAACATTAATGTAAGTACCATTCTAATAATTCTAATTTTTGTATTAAAATGTTCATTTGTGGAAATAGCACAACTTCATCCATTTTATTTTAAAAATTGGATATCTAGTTTACATCAACATTCCTATCAGCTTAAGAAAGTCATCATATATAAATCTTTGAATTGATGCATTACTTTGGATAGTTTCCCTAGAATGGAAATTCCTTGACTAAAAAAGTAAGTGCATGTTATGATCCTAAGGTCCAGAGATGATCTTTCTCTCAAGAACCTTCAGGCATCCTTACCTACATAGCCAGCAAACACTAACCTCTTTATCTAGGTGTGCAAAAAAAATACCAATTTGTTCAATTTCTGTACCACAGCCCTAGGTTACACATTGAAGTATGAATGTACAAACTTGTATAAACTTGTGAACAAGATTTTACAGAACAGTTGCCCCATGCTGTTTGAGTCTGAGCAGGGGTAACACCATGGCAGAGCTATCTTTCTAACTTCTTTACAAGAATATTTAAAATGTTTCAGCCTCAATACCCATAAGACCATATTCTTTCAATTTTCCGATTTATAGAATTGAAGTAAGTGATTCTGGTATCTCTTAGCACTGTATATTTTCTTTCCCTGTTGAATACCAACTTGTGATCTTTGCCTATACCACCTCTTTGAACTAGCTGCTTCCAAAATATAAATGCTGAATAACACAGTAAGAGACCAGAAACTTCCAGAAATTCAGTGTTCCAGCACTTGATGCTAGACCATGGTGTTAGTCTGCAGTAGCCATGAAATGTCAGGCATTGTCACTGTGGTCACCTCTGTGGTGATAAAGATCTGTGCCAGCACTGTCTATTCCCAGTAAGCCTGTGGAGAGGAGAGCAATGTGAGAGAAAATAGCAGGTTTTCAAATGCCTTTTGAGTTCATGGTTTGAATGAGAACTTGAAATAGCATCCTGACTATGCTGTATCACTCTGCTTTATATACAAGGAAGACATCTAATTTGAAAAAAATTCTCTGGTCAGTAGATTGCCAGCAACATTCTAAATTTTCCTTTTGAAGGCTATATAAGGAATTTGACAATTCTAATTATGAGCAATTAGTTTGTCTTCAAAAATAGTATCCACACCACAGAGTTTCAATTTATTACATCCATAAATCCATAAAGTTTTCCTTAGTAACACCAATATAGGGGACAGAATGTTTTTTTTTAATACTTTCACATTAGGAATGTAGAGATGGTTCAGTGGTTAGGCGTATTCATTGCTCATGCAAAGAGCCTGAGTTTGTTTCCTAGCAATTACATCAGATGACTAACCTCTACCTGTAACTCCAGCTCCTACGGATTGGATAACTGGTCTTAAACACCTGTACTCCTGAACATGAACTGAACATAGCCACTCTCCAAATACATAAACATACATAAAAAGAATATTTTTATAAAAGAATTTAAAAGTGTTTGACCTTATAAGGGAGTGGTGAAGGTATTCACTTGACTTACCTATTCTCAAAATTGACAGTAATAAGGGCAAATACATAAAGTCATTACATTTATAAGGATATTACTATAGTACAGAGAACAGGGAAAACACATAATCTCTCTTTTTATGGCTTGTAAATCCTTTAGAGATATCTCATCATTGAATGTCTAGACTGGCTACTCAGATATGAATACCGCATCAGCAGGTCAGACAATTACTTACTGAGAATGTATTCAACACCACAGAGTTATTTCCAGAAGCAAACCATTTGACATCAAATTCTAAACTGCTAGCATTGGCTATATGATATATGAAAACTTTTTCTAAAGATTTCAAGTTCTGTTGGTAAAATCATGATGGTTGATGATGAGGGTCTTCCCATTATAAATGTCTCTTTAAATCATGAGGAATGAGGGACATCACAAAATGGAAACAGTACTAAGATCATGCAAGTTTGAAAAAATAACCAGAGTGATGAAGAATCCTCTCTATGAATGGATCTTAGAATGCCCTTGAGTTTGGTAGAGACTGTTACGTAGACTCCTAAGGTTGTGCTGCCATTTGTAAAGGCTGCCGCCTAATGATTCAGTTTGTCCCAAGAATGTCTTACAGATGTAAACAGCATTGAGAAACTTTTACTCGACACTTGGTAAAATTGTGAAAAACTAGTAAGTTTGCTGTTTGGCTTCCTAGTATTAAGATTTCAATTGGACCATTCCTTATGGAGGGATACTCTCTCAGCCTAAATACATGCGGGAGAGCCTAGGCCCTGCCCCAAATGTTGTGACAGACTCTGATGATCCCTCACAAAAGGCTTCACCCTCTCTGTGGAGTTGATGGGCGTGGGATGGGGGGTCGGTGGGGGACATGAAAGGATGGGAGGGAGAGGGAACTGGGATTGATATCTAAAATAAGATTTTCTAATTTAAATAGAAATTTATATAAAAATATTTAAATTGGAGTTTCATGTCTGGTGTTATAATCCTAGTCAAAATCTTGTGACTAGGAAGGCCATACATTTTTAGGAAGAACTCACTAATGTTCACTATTGTTATTTTTCTAAATGGTCATAGTGTCAAATTCCTTCTTAAATATTTGTTTCTATCATAGACATGGGCTGCTTTTAACCTTGGCCTGTTTCACTAAAATGTCCCTTTTCTTCCATTAGATTAAAATCTCCCAGTAGTCGCTGTCTTTCTCTGATCTACTTTTTTGTCATTATAGATTAGTTTTTCATTGTCATAGAACAATAACTGAGGAGAGTCTTATAATTGGGATACATTTACATTGTTATGTTCATTAGCAGTTCACCTATTACTCTTGACATATATTCAATAACATGAATAAACCATATTTTGCTTATCCATACATTAACTAATGGATATTGGGTTGATTCCAATGTGAGACTAGTTTGAATAAAAGAAATGGAACATTTATCCTTGTTTATGTCTTTTTGTGGGCATTTTTCTTTGATTTGGGGTAAATACAAGGAGGTGGAATTGTCGAACTTCAGGAGTTTTTCTTACATTCTGTGGGATTGGGTTATTTTCTTGTATCATAATTTTATTATTTCACTTTAGCTCCTTTGCCTCTTTCCAATTCTGCACAGACTATTGTGAAATATACTTCTACATGTTAAAGACCCGGCAATTCACTCTTAGGTACTAAAATTGAATATTATTTTCACAGTGTTTCTTACAAGTTAGTTCTGTCAGTGACAACTTCAGTGTTTATGTGAGCATGTTTTCATGCTAATCTTTCTTAAGGGCAATCCTGTTGGATATGGGAATTCTTAGTGGCTGTGCTTGTCTTTCAACACTGAATATGTCATCTTATTGTCCTGGCCTCCATTCATTCTTTTCCAGATGTCACTTAAACTTTCTAAACACTACTGATCTTTACTTTTTTTAGGAATGCCTTCCTTTAATACTTCATATAGTTTTAATACTTCCATTGATTTGGGGTAAAGCACCATACAGCTAATGCATCAACAGGGTTATAGATTGCCTGATTGCGCACAGGTTTCCAGTGTCTTAGAATAACTCTTTTTTACATAACAGTTGAGAATTTGACATGATGTATTACAAGGCTGGCATTTTCCAGTTATTGCTTTGTGCTCATTGTGTTTGTTTTGTGGGTTGCTTAACATGTGCAGTTTGTGAGGTCAGTGCTCAGAATTTGTTCCCGCACTATTTTGTTTTTTGTTTGTTTGTTTGTTTGTTTTTGACTCAGCCTCATGATAGATGCTCTGTGTCAGTGCACAGGTGATTGATTCTTCAAGCATTGGAACTAGGACTCCTGAGCTAGTAAGACTTGTGCTATATCAGGGAGGTTTCAAAGAAAATCTGTTTGGTCGGCAATCAATAGTCTGTTTGATTGTGCATATGCACATGTTTCCAGAACACCAGAGATGAGAACAGTCTTCTTAGGGCTTATGCAGCTTTTATTTATTGCAAATGAGTATGTGTATATGTATGTGTGCAAGTTTGTGCATGTGTAGGCATATGTGCAGGGGTGTATGCATACATGTGGAGGTCAAAGAAGAACCTTAGCTGTTGTTACCCAAGTGTTGTTCACCATGTTATTTGAGACAGGTCTGGAACTCACAGAGGTCTAGAGGTAGTTATACAAGTAGGCTCGCCATGCTCAGGGGCCTGCCTGTCCCTGCCTCTATAGCTCTGAGATTACAAGTATGTATCACTGTGCCTGACATAATTTTTAAATGTGGATTTTCTTTATGTGGGTTATGACTGATGATACTCAGGCACTCATGCTTGCGAAGTAGGCAGTTTACTGAATGAGTTACCACTCTAGCTCCTGGGGGATGTTTTATAGTTCTTGGCCTTGTTGAATTTCTGGTGTATGTATTATTTTGTTCTCTGCTACCATGATACAATCACTTTTTTGGATGTTTATAGCTATGGCCTGTTTTCCAAGAAAGATATATTTTAAAGTAGTTCCCATACTCTATTTCAAATGAACTCAGCTCCCACAGCACCAACAAAGAACTCCTGGTTTATCCTCCAGTTTTGTCTTCCCAACTGAATAGTAATTTGTGGTGGGGAACATAAGAGGACCTGTGTCATCTTGTGGAGCCAATTCTTTTACCTAAGAGAGAGGTAGGAAGATGTGCAACTATGTGAGCACTAGAAAGCAAGGGAAGCCCAAGGTTCTTTGCCCCATGGCTTGCAGTTCAGAGCAGTTGATCTAGGAGAGCCTTCTCCTTTGTGTGGAAGTTAGACCAAAACTAACATCTTAAGAGTATACAGAGAATGCAGATCTTGTGGGGAGGCACTGAGGAAGCTGGTAATTTGCCCTGCAACAAAGAAGTTGGAGAGTGAGCAGTCTGGTCCATCCAGGAAAAATGTACAACATGGGTCAGAATCCTGCAGTGGTAATGGGAGATTTTTCTAGCTCTATACTGACTACCATGGATGCCTACAGGAATTCTGTCAGTTTTTGAAACAATACTTCCTATTGCTGCTTCTCAGTGTGTGACTGTTGGTTAGTTTCTAGAGAATTTATAGTTGTGATTTTACTAATTTTATAGTGTTCCTTTTGCTAGAGAGTAAATTTTTTTCAATTGCACAAAATCTCATCATCTGCACATATGACTCTACTCACCTCTGTCTTGAAGACTACGTTTACATCAGAGCACCTATTTCTTTCCTCCTCATTTAACAAGTATGGCTCTTCCCTAGTTCTTTTCACAAGGCTAAAGGGCTACTTCAGCCTCTGCCTTTGGTCAGAGTCTCCTACAACAATTCCACATACAGGGAAAACAAGACTTAGAAACAAACCATCCATGAGATACCAAAGAGAATGATAATACCTTCTTTAGTAAGATTTCTCAAGAGGACTACTGTTCTCTTTATTTACAAAAGTTTTCTAGAGTCACACAGATGAGTAAGGAGGCTCCACTCTAGCACATAACTTCCTCATGCAACACTGAACTACTTTTGCTGAAACAAATGGGAATCACAGGACATCATGATATGAGGGGGAGCTAAGAATTTAAATATTAATACAGTATATTAACAATGATATTGGCTTTGATTAAATAATAGGTTAATCTTGTCTGAGAGGAGGTGGAAGATAATTTATAAATGAACTGTGATGAAAGAGAGAAGATGATTCATATTCAATGCTGTTGATATATAAAAAGCCCAAGTCATGAGTCAACTGGCCAGTCATGGGCTGACTAGTGAGTTAGGAGAAACTTGGAGAGGATGGGCAGGAAAGCTGCATGACTAATGGAGTGCTGACCCATGCTATGAAATTATACATCCTCTGCTTCTGAGGCCACTGTTTTTGTATGACACACTATCATTTCCCCAGGCACCTAAAACCAAAAAGCAAACATTTAAATGCTTGGAGCATAGGGAAAAAAAGCATACATAATTAATATGCTTGAGTTCCTGCCCTTACTGCCTTTGATGATGAACTGATATATGGAACTGTGTAGACTTTAGCTGTCTTATTTCTTCCCAACCCTATTAGGATTTCCAAAATATTTACGTTGAATCCATGTATAGATATGCATAAAGCCATCTGGGATGCTAAAGGTCACTTATAAATGCCACCAAAACATTTCTGTGGGTGCAGTGGGAAGAAGGATTGCACAGCTTAGTGATACCCAAAGGAATTACCGGCTATAGCTAAGTTGGTTTTGCTTTATCATTAAGTTTTTAATTTTTTTTTTTGCTGTTTTATGTGTAAATTTTTTTGCTGTTTTATGTGTAATTTTTTCTTTTAAATTTAAATGTAAAACAAGCTTTTTTTTTTTTTTACATGTCAATCCCAGTTCCTGCACCCTCCCCTGTTAGGCCCACCAACCCCCGTCCCATCCCCTTTCTGCCCTCCAGGGAGGGTGAGGCCTTCCATTGGGGAGTCTTCAAAGTCTGTCATCTCATGGCCCTCTTCCATGTGTCTAGGCTGAGATAATATCCCTGTATGTGTGATGGGCTCACAAAGTCCATGTGTACACTAGGGATAAATACTGATCTATTATTAGAGGCCCCAGAGACTGCCCAGTCCTCCTAACTAACACAAATACAAGGAGGAAAAATTTTACCATACCAAAAATTTTCAAAGTTATGTCTTCTTCTGGAACATAGTTGCAAGGAAAGGGTAGAAGATAGGCAGAAATATTAGCCATGTAAACATAGAAGAATACTATTTGCTTAGTACTAACAGACAACCTAGTTAAGAGTTTATACTGTTTTTACAGAGAACCCGAGTTCAGTTCACACCTGTGGGATGGGGGGGTTTACAAATGTCTGTAACGCTAGATCTAGGACATCCAATATTCTTTTCTGGCCTCTAGGGACAGTTGCACTTACACAAACACACACACACATACACACACACAAATTCACACACACTTAATTAAAAATAAAATAAATCTATACAGGAGAATATTTTTTACTAATAAATTAGTAAGTTTGGCTGAATTTTTTCCTATAACTGTTAATTATGAAATTCCTATATGTTTTTTTTTTCTTCTTAGTCCTCAATCACAGAGAATTCAAATAAAAAACAAAGTAATAAGTTTTGCAACTAAACTCTAGTAAAATGTACTGGTTTTGGCTTGCTATTTGAATATGTAACTTATTCCTAGCTTCTCCATACAGATTTCAAAATTTAAAATCACTATAAGATAAAAATTGCCTCAAGGAAATACCTACAAAACCCTTTATTAAAGTGTCAGAAAGATTTAGGGGTATGTCTCATGGAAGTTCAAAACTAGACAAAAAGGTTTCTAGGGCTTTAAAATGGGGCTTCCCTCAGCATCCTAAGCTACCCTGAAACCAAGACAGTGTCTTGAAAGATTTATGGTGTGGTTTAGGGGGTAGTATAATAAGCCTTACTAGGATTCATAGGAATTTCACAGAGATTGTTAAAGTATTGCTTTGGTACAATCAACTTGAAATGAAAGTATATAGAAGAATTTCAGGAGAACAAGTAACAACCCTCCAACCTTCTCAGAGCTACCAGTGGGAAGAAAGATGAAATGTTAATTAGTACCTGAAATGGAATTACTGCTATAGGCACTATAGAATGAATGGAGTGAGTTTCCCTTAGTCTAAGATGAAGCAAAAGGTCTCAAGAAAAGATTTCCATATAGTGAAACCATCTCTTAATTAAGACACTGACAGGTGTACTTCCTAACGTCTCATTTTTGAATGAGATTGTCCACTGTAGCTCTTTTGGAGTTTGCTACATAATTGTCAACATGATTACTGTGTTGGTAGGGAGAGGGGATTTTATTCTTGATCAAAGACAGTAGAGAGGAAAGAACCATTCTCACACAACTTGATCAGCCAGACATGACAATGGACTGGGCTTCAAGACAATACTGTCCACAAAGGTTAAGGGGATGGTGAGGTAACATGCACAGAAGAATTTGGACAGCCCTGAGGTGGTCATGCTGTAGAGCTTCTGTGAACTGTCTCTGAGCAGGTGTTACAGTCTTCTGATGACCTTTATTAATGTGTTAGGCATGTAATGCAGCCATGTTGAATCATCCCTCACAACCTGTCTACTGGCTGAGTTGTGAAGCATCAGCTTTTTTATGAAACCTACTAGAGCAGAATAAACTTCCAGCTGAGAATTGCCTCCAATTTCTGTGAGCTATACCAAAATTGTCAGTTTATATTACTGAAGTTTGGGATAGTTTGCTGTATGAACAAAGATGATGGGGCTAGAATTCTGTAGATGGAATTGCTGAGCTGCACAATAAAACCCATGCAAGGGTGTTTATTGTAGCATAAGAACTACTCAAATATCCAGCAATTGGAGACTGGTTACATAAATCATGGATCCATATCTATGCTGGAAAAATATATGTAGCAGTTAAAGAAAAGAGATTGAAATTGTGTGTTGTGCATTAATATAAAAGTATCTTCAAGATAGTTTGTTTAGCAATAAAAGCCAAGCCCATCACAGTACATCAAATATGTAGCTCTCTGTGTGAGAATTATAGTCGATGGAAGGAAAAACGTTTGAAAGCGTACGAACATCACAGAATAGATGGACAAAAGTCAGTCATGTTGGTTGACAGCATGGAGAAGACCTGTGTAGCTTGTAGACAAGAGTGGCTGAGGCGTGGTTGTCACATGCCCTTTTGTAGTTTACCAATCTGTGCTTTGAAGCATGAAGTGTGTTCTGAAGGGGACCCTAATGCAGGCAGGATGAGATCACCTTGAACGTGCTGGACCTGAAGCTTCCTCGCCTGCTTCCTGACCTCCTGATTCCCTAGGGTCTTTAGTTAGCCGAACGTTTTTTTTTTTTTTTTTTTTTTTTGTTTTGTTTTGTTTTTTTTTTTTGTTTTTACTCTTTTCAGTATGAAATGTCATCTCAATGCATTTCCGTTTGAAGATCCCTCTGCATCTGTCTTAAGACAAACTCCACAACTCTAAATCCAGCATTTATGTTTTGTCTTAACAGAGCTTATGTCTTCTTCTCCTGACCCTACCTCCCATTACTACTTACCCCCAATGTCTACCTTCTAGTGAGATTGCTTTTGGTGCTTTAAAAGCGTGAAGAATTAGACAAGAATTCTGCTATCTGGAATTAGCTTTCTTTTCTTACTCTTCCCTGCCGCATGGGCCCCATCTTAGTTCCTCTGTGCCAGACTACATAGCGCTCCAAGTGAAAAATCATTTTCCTTTCTACACGTGCAGACTAATATTTTTTTTTTAATTGGCGTCTCAGTGCTGAGGAACAGAAGCAAGCAGAATGACACACAGAGAGTTAGTCTTCCATCTTTTTCAATATAGCTCAAGTTTGGAAACATTGTTAGAGCTGGTGTCTCCTCGTGGTAGATTTGGCTGAGGGATACCGGCAACTTTTTTTCTTTTTAGATTCACCCCCCCCCCCAGACACTTTATAGTCTCTTATACTTGACCCTTCTCCCTCAGTTTTAGGTTTCTCTTGAGTAGGGGAAATTAACAAAACAGAATGTAGCTCTTAAGACAGTGTAAGTACAATTCTAAGTACTCATTAAAAGGGCCATAGGAAAGTAAATACATAGAAAAAGTATTTCCTCAAACATTTTACAACTAGAACAATCAGTTACAATGCCCATTTCCTAAGAGTTTACTTGGCAATAAATAAATCTTTATTTTTTTTTTCTCTTCCAGAAAGATCATGTAGGTGTCACTCACAGTGAATAACTACGAGGCAAGGGAACAGTTTACTTAATTATAGGAAAGATATATTGCACATTTGTGTATCACGCCTGGATAAAAAGATTTAGAGAGAGCGCTATCTTCCTTAAAAATCCCTTGATAATCGCCTCACAGTCTCATTTGCAAACTTGAAGTGTGGAAAAGTAGATGTGTTAAACTTGTTCATATTCTCTTAGTGACAAGCCAGTGCTTTTTATAGCTTGTACTTGCTAAGGGCTTCATTTGGAGGTTCGACTGTTCCTGGTAACCAGCTTTGAATAACAATGGAAACATCAAGCCTGACTGTGACTAGACTTTGGGGCCATAGAGAGAGTTCCACTTTCCTCTGAGTCTGCCTCAGAGCTTGGCAGTGGGATCTGTGGAGTCTTCCTCACATTCTGTTAAATCTCAAGCCATTACACTATAAGTGTATTTACATAGCATCGGTTTGCTTTTATGCATTTAATTAATTAAGAGCCTTGATTTCATTTGAATACCTGGATGCCTTATACATTTGGTATGAACCAAAGGATAACCTTGAAGAAAGTGTGATTGATCTCATGGAGTCAATTAGCACCTGTTTATTTTTAAGCACACACACGGTGACAAGCATGCATCACTCTAACCCTGTCAGCGCATGATCACTGTGTCCATGTACACATGTACCTGGAGGAGGGAGAGGGAGGGAAAGAGAACACTAGAGGGACAAAGCCTCTGTCTTCTCAGTGTAGTTTTTCTTTGGCCAATGGGTCACTTCTCTCAGCTGCTGTCAATGGTGCCCTTATAGCTCCTGGCTGAGGGCTACCCCAATCTCCCTACATCTCTTAACTCAATGGGCCTAGAGGCTTCCTTACTCGCCAGGCTGCCATCTTGGTGTACAAGTCCAAGATTTCTGTGCCCGGTGTGGTTCCTGTAATTGGACAGCTCCTCCAGATTTCTCATCAGTCTCCATTGCCTATGGTGTCCATAGAGGCACCAGTTTCCTGTGCTTCCAGTAGGAAATGAGCTAAGCCAATAACCACTAGCCCTTCAGAAGATAAGAGAATGCTTAGAGTTAGTTGGGACCCAAAACTGTCTTTGAGAAATGGGAATGAGAGCCTAAGAGACAGGGCAACTATACTTTCATCTAGCTTTACTGGCTGGGACCACTTGCCTTAGGCTGGTTAGAGTGCATGTGCGTGTGTTCATGTGTGCATGTGTGTACGTCTGTGTGTGTATGTTTGTGTGTGTGTGTTGGAGGTGGGCCATTGACTGAAGCATGAACCTGTCACTTCAACAACCAAAAAGCATTTAGTCCCCACATTTTCCCCTAGGATCAATAGTAAAATAGTAAATAATTTTAATCCATAGTAAAAAAATTTGAAATTGAAAACTTCAAGTCTCTATGGCAAACTACATAGTTCAGTACCATTGGACTAGTTGGGGGTATTTTCCAGTCTCCTTCCTTGGAGGCAGCTAAATTACTAAATTGTAGCAGATGCTATTTTGCTTGGAAAGCCTTTTGTTTGGTTTAGTTGGGTACCAATCTGGATGTCTGCATGTACACCGCTTCCAGTCCCCAGTGCAGCTAAGAGGAGGGGCAGGGACACAGTGAAGTCATTGGATGGAAGTTTTGGGAACATCTACTCACTCAGCTAGGTAGGAGTGTTTTGTCTTTGCCCAACCTTGTCCCTTAGTTACAATGAGCTTGAGAGCATGCTCAAGTCATGTCCTGCCCTGATTTGGATGTGAGCAGCTAAATGAAATTTCCATCTGGCACATTTATATTTTCACGGTATGTTTCTTTCTTTTTACTATTTTCCATCCAATTCCTCTTTCCGCAAATTCCTCCTTTTTTACTAAATCTTGTTCTAGAGGGCCCAATCCCTCATAGTTTACCCCATTTCCCTCCAGATACTATTTTGTAATTTGCTATACTAACTTCTATCCACATCCTCATGTTCCATTCACTCCAAATAAAATCTTGCAGTCTTCTCTATAAATGAGCAATAATGACCTTTTCATTTCTGGATGGTTAATGCACACTGCTTAATATTCAAAAAAATAAGGAAGTAGAATATTGTCTGTCTAGTTTCCTTCCGTGGAGGCAACTAAATTACCATTTTTAAAATTATCTACAGTCTTCCAAAGGAATGTCCAAATAAACCATATTTGTAAATATCTTTCCTTCAGAAATAGCTTTACACACATCAGCATACATCATTGTTTTATATTCAGATTGTCACAAGCATATTTTGGAAATGGCTTCAGAATTAACCCAATGTAGTGTTTGACTAAGTAATACATTATGTCACATAACATATTTTTGAATTACAGAGCATTCTGTTACCTGAAATAATGATCTTACCCAGATGGACATTTATATTGCATCAGATACTTTTCCTGCTTACAGTAATATTTCTCCAGTCCATTTAAGTATATCTGAGAATTACATTACTAAACATGAAATCTTAGTGACAAAAAAGTACATTTTATTTTGATATCTATTGCTTAAATCTTCTCCATAATGGTTTTCATGAAAAGATGGAGGGATTGTAAGAGCCAGAGAACTAGAACATCTGCTATGAGATAGTCTCTTCTCAAAATAAATAAGTAAGTAAATAAATAAATAGGAGACACAAAGCAATAGACACTAGGCAGATAGATCTGAGAGGAGTTAAAGGAAAGAGTAGGGATCAACATGATCAAAAGATGGTGTCTGAAATTCTCAAAGTATTGGTAAAATTTTATATTATTTAAAAATGTAAAATATCAATGTGTCAGGCTTTGCTGACTTCCCATGGGAGGCCTTACCCTTTCTGAGTAGTGAATGGGGTGGGAGGTTAGGAGGAGGGGAAGGAGGGGGAACTGTGGTTCATATATAAAATGAATAGAAATTTTAAACTAAAAATAAAAAAATCTTACTTTCTCATCATTTTAGAAATGACAAAATTAATATATTCTAATATCCCCCAATTTTATTTCTTAGTGCTTCATTTTATACCATAAGATACATCTCCCCACATTATTTGGTTTGAATATCCTTAATGACATCAGAAAATAGAAATGAAAGATGAGAATGTCCACAAGGTCTAAGTTTGCTTGTTTCTGCTTTTGAATTAGAGTCGTCTTGCCATGTCACTCTTGCTGGCCTGGAGCTTGCTGACTTGGTACCCAGAGATTTACCTGCCTCTGCAGAGTTCATCATGACCCAAGAGTGTACACTTTTACCTCCGTCGTCTATTACTTTTTCCCCAACATTTTGGGGGCTTACCACATGGGCTTTCTCTCCTGTAATCATAATCCAGACATGTGTCTGATATAGTCTGACTCAAAGTGAATCAGTACAGTGAACTACGCTATTTATTTTTCTTTGTATGTGCATACAGGTGTCATACGTTTCCACTCAACTGTTAAACAAAATTTGTTGACTATTCAGTTTTGTCCCCAAGTAGAGCTCGGGGAAAAAAAAATTGCAGATAGTCTCAAGTAATAAGGAGTTAAATACATATTGGGTCAGGTCTATTTCTTGAAGATTCTTTGGAGACTCTCCTACTGTCTGTTAGCACTGACAGTGCTTTGAAGCCCACGGTCAACCTGAGTCCTTTAGTTTTACCTTCAATGTAACCTAATTCCTTTAATATTAATGCATACCTCCTTATCAGTCTCATAACTTCACTAGAGCATCTCTTGTACTGTGTCCTGTGTAAAAGTCCCTGGAGAACACTTCCTTTCATGCCT
This sequence comes from Phodopus roborovskii, assembly GCF_943737965.1. NCBI lineage: Eukaryota > Metazoa > Chordata > Mammalia > Rodentia > Cricetidae > Phodopus > Phodopus roborovskii. The sequence continues at coordinate 18,051,167 of NW_026126511.1, forward strand.
ATAGATTCAAAGCCTTTGTTTGTTTGGTTGGTTGGTTTTCTTTTTTTCTCTAGCAAGACTTCTAAAAGAATATTGGTAACTATGTTTTATCATGTACTGTTCTCATTAATTTTAGGTAGTTACTAAGTGTGTCATATATATCCCCACAGGCCTTTGTGACTTTCTTTCTTTGCTTTGGTATCTGGTTAACTATATTTTCCTCCCTGCTCTGCATACACTTCTATACTCTACATTTCATAATTTCCCTGTGTTTTCACAGGCTTGCCTGCATGCACTTCCTGGTCTGTTATTAGTGATCCAGATTTTCTGTGATCACAACTGTGAAGGTTTTATTTATCTCTACAAGTTAATGTCTTTCCTTCTGCCACAGCTTCCCTGAGCTCCTACAGCTCCACTCTGAACCATTGCTTTGTAGCTGGGGTGCGAACTTGTAATTTCTCAGTGTCCCTGCCTCTTGTGCTTAGAATAGGGACACAATCGTTCTGTGTGGTATAAATATAGTGAAGATTAAATGTGTTAATTATTGAAGGCATTTTAAATAATGCCTTATATGTGATAATTGCTCTCTGCTACTTATTTGTGGCTCATATAGAGAACTCCTTTGCAAGTTTCTTCATTATTTTTAATTCAATGAAAACTGGTCCCGGGGATGGAGAAATGGAATAGTCAGTAAAATGAGGGCTTGGATTCCATGCACAACACTCAAGAAAAAAATAGATTCAGTGCTAGATTCAGATAATCCCAGTTCTGGGGTGGAGGTAGAAGCAGGATTCCTGGGGCTTGATGGCCAGCCAGCTTGGCTGAATCAACAAGCACCAGGTTCACAAAGGGAGAACCTAGCTTTAAATCAAGGAAAGCACCTGAAGACTTTGGCCTCTGGGCTTCTCTCTCTCTCTCTCTCTCTCTCTCTCTCTCTCTCTCTCTCTCCATTCATACATAGATGTACACACATGAATACGTGCCCAAAAGAATGAACACACTCATATACGTTTACACATGCACAAAGTATTATATAAACTTGGGTTTAGCCCAATAATATAGTAGTGATTTGATGTAAGAAGTTACACTTATGCATTTAATCACATTTGCATAAACAATGTGATTGCCTCAATAGATTGTCTTACTTTCTTGGAACAACTTTTACTCTGCCTCAAACCAATCTATCTACCTTATATTACTTATCAGTCTCCTATCATCTATGTATCTATCAGTATAAATTTAATTTATGATAAACTGAGTATCTCCAGGTAGTAGGATGAGAGATTATGTTTCCTCTAGCAAGCCTCAGTGCTTGCCTATATCTTTTCTAAAAATAGTTCTGTGTTTAACATTGATTTAGTGGATTTATTATTCCATCAGGTCATTTAATGCCAATATCTTAGAGCTTAGTGTCAGAGGTAAGTAGGGGACAGACCAGAGAGATAGCTGATTGCAACAGAGGGAGCCAGGTTCATTGCTAAAACAAGGGGCATCTGGACAAGAAGTACAGGTGGTCTGTGGCTAAGACATGGTTCCCAGAGATAGTGTTCTGGAAGCTTCCTGTTATGGGGATTCTTACAGTAGATGGGACAGTGCAGTAGTGCAGGAGACTTGAACTCATTGAAAAATGAAAACCACAGATATGTGTTCTTAATTGTGTTTCTAAAGTTTTAAAGTTAATTCCTTGAACATTTGACTACATTCCCTTCTTAGAAATAGGGAAAACTGACTTTAGAAAAACATGCCCATTTTTGTTTGGAAGATGAGTTCATCCACTAATTTAACTTACTCATGTGCACATACTAAATCTTAGTGCAACCTTGTGTTAGATTATTCACTAATTATGTGCTAAAATTGTTGGAATGCCATCTAACTCATATTTTACTGATGCTTAATTAAAGGTATGGTTCAAATAATTGTGGCATATTCTAATATTAGTGAAGCAAAAAGTTATTATAAACAAAGTGACAACAGAAAATTACAAAGTCTGCCTTGATTTTATGGACCTTTTGGCTGAATTCATAAATAAATTACATCACCTTTGGATGGTTTTGGATTCATATTAACGTTTCCAAATGAGCTGCTTCCATGAGTGTAGCATATTCATGAAATAGGCCTTTCTGCGGCCTTAAATCAGGTATCAACATGCCCTTTGGGGTTCTCCATAAATCCAATTTTTACATCTGATGTCAATAGTAATTTAGAAATAAATTGAGAGAAAGATTGACAAAAAGTCATAAATTGAATAACCATAGGGACTTAGATGTAGGGACCCAGGAGGCTTGTGGCTTATTGAATTATAGCCTTAAACAGAGTTCAACAGGACCTCCTTTTGTGCGGTAATGTGAATCCAGCCACACTTCAGCCCAGAATGAAATGACTATTTTTAGTGGCATTGTGATTTCTCTCTTAGTTTTAAATCATCTTTAGGTTCAGGCATTGTGTGTTGACCAAAAATATGACTTATCAAGTTGATTCCATATATGACAGAAGTAAAAGCTTGTTGTTGTTCTAGTTTCCCTTAGGTTGTTTCCTTATTTATTTACTTTTGATTTAAGACTATATAAGCCAAGATAGTCTTTAGAAAAAAATGAATCAAATAACAGGCTCAGAGGGCAATAATGTATTTTGGATAAAGAATATACATTAGTCTTGAGTTTATTGTCTTCATAAAGAACAACAGTCGTATAAATTCATTGTCATTGGTTTGAAATATCAGGATTTAAAATAACTTCCTTCTGCAATACAGTAGGTGAAGTTCAGGGAGTAACTACCTCCATTTGCCTTATTTCTCTTCTGAATGGTATGTGTGTTGGTCATGTCTCCTCTGAAACCTCCAAGGAAGGAAGACTGGGAAACTGAAATTCACTGGAGGACTAGAGCTGACCTAGCCTGAGCTAATTATCCAGAATGCATTCTGCTCCCTTCTATTTCAGCAGGATAAAGCCAGAGGCCATGCTGTATTTAAAGTAAATGCAGACAGAAAACCCCGACTAAGGGACAGGGGATCCTCAGATGAGAGCCCTCTGAAAGGGTAAGGTATTTGTCTCACTCTCCAACTCCTTGCATTGATGATTTGCATGTAAGTCTTGATTTACAAAGAGTATGGCTAATCGACTTGCAATGAAAAATGATTGATATTTTAAATGAGTGGCTTCATTATCTCAGGATGATGGGCCTGGAGGTGTTGGGAGAAAAGAAGATGGGGTCATTCTTACCAATGAGAGTGTAACCAGCCCAGAGCAGCCTGAACATGACGAGGGTGCGGAACAGACAACTCAAGATGCCTGCTTCCCAGACACTGTCACTGGTGACCTAGCTGCAGCTGAGCGGTCCCGGTGAAGATGCCTCCCTCCACACACTGCACTGCCAGAGTCCCTTAGTGCTGGAGATGTCCTTAGCTGCCAGGTGTATTGTTGGGGCCTGTACACGGGTGGGTGGCAGCAGTTGGGGGGAGAGTTGTTTTCTAGCACTTAGGAGTCGCTCTGACACATTGGATCCATGTTCCTGCTACTAAAGGCTATTGTGAAACAGCCTTTGCAGAAGTTCGGGTCCCTCCCCTCGTAGGGCCAATATTGGCCTAGTCTTTTAAAAATTATTTATAATAAAAACAACGACTCTTTAGGAGACAGTTCTATGCTTTAATAACATTTGGACTGCACATTGGTGCGCCATGCGGTGATACTGTCACCTGGGACCTCTGGTGACTCTGTGCCTTTGTGGTAAGGGGTGAAGTAAGCAATCCTTGAGTGAAGACTGGTGAATCATGATGGTAGTTGTGGGGCCAGTTCTCTGCTTACCTAGCAGTTGCTTTAAGTGGGGTTGCATGTGCTTGGGTCATGAAATAAAGAGCTATTATAATGAAAAAAATAGAATGAAAGATGATTGATATTTTAAAACATTAATTGCCATAGAATAAGTTGCAATAAATAGCACATGGTTGGACTGGGATCCTCTATAGTGTCTTTGTACGGACTTCTTAGCTTCTCAGTCACCTAATTAGCACAGCACTTCACAGTTTTGTTTGCAGCTATAATGTTCACTGTGAGCTTCCTTCATTATCTCTATACTTATCATTTTTTATTCCCTGCAAGGAGTAAATTAAATTTTCTGCAATACCCAGGAGTTAATAGATGAGGTTTACATGGTCAGTGTAGCCCTGCTACTCTTAGATGACAAGGTTGGTCTATGATGAAAGCAGAAGGCTAAATATGGATTCAAAAATAAGAGAGAGACAGAGGGGGGATAGGGAGACAGAGGGGGGAGAAGAGAAGACAGGGAGAGGAGGGAAAGCGGGAACTGTTTCTTAGAATTTGACATAACTTTAAAGACATTTTTAAAAAGTCAACAGGTTTATAGAGTTCCCCAAACATTAGCAGAAAGGTCTTGCACTTGTTAGGCATTTCTAGAACTATTCTGACCATGCTGAGATGTGTAAAGTAGGGAGGTCATCACAGATTGAGGGATAGGATTGCCTTTGGTCTTGCATTTTTTCTGAATTACAAAGCTTACTGCTTCTCTGCAGATTTGCATGCAATTGTAAACATGATAGGAAGCGAACGGTCCCTCACAGCCTTCACGGGGTGCTTCAGTACTTACATACCCTCAAAGAAGAATGCCACAGCAAGGATGGTCAGTTCCCTTTGCTCCATGGATCTCATTTGGGTCGCTCTGGTTTCTTTTGTACTCATTTGCCTGCCTATGATTAGTTCTACCCAACTTCATGGCACGTGTTGCTACATGCACCTTTGCCATCATCCAGACACAGAACACTTTTGTCACAAGGACCTGTTTACACAAATATGCTTCTCTTCCTTTATATTCTCCTCCCAACTCCGGGCAACTATTATTCAACAATAATAACAATGATAAAAAAAAACAACAAAAGTTTGTTTTGAAAATGTTACAAATGCCATCATAAGTTAAGCAAATTTTGGATTTTTCACTCCATATACTCATATACTAAGTTCACTGGAGATTGGTCTAAGCTGTTTCCTTAGTTGTTAAGTGATGGAAGGGATCATGATGAATCACTTATAGGAGGTATAGGCTTGTCTTGTTAGGATATCTGCTTTTAAGTCATGTTTCCCCCTATTCTTTATTTTTTATTTTTATTTATTATTTTTTCTTATTTTACATATTGATCCCAGTTTTCTCTCCCTTCCTTTCTCCAATGCCCCTGATCCTCCCTCCCATCTCCCCCCCTTCCCCACTGCCTTCAAGCAGGGATCATCAAAATCTGTCAAGTCATTTGAAGTAGGGTCTAGGTCCTCCCCACTGCCTCTAGGCTAAGGGCATAACCCTCTATGGGTCCTTTCTTGAATTAGGATGTATCCTGGTTCCACTGTCAGAGGTCTTTTAGACTTCCCAGGCCTTCTAACTGAGACCCACATTCAAGGGATTGGAGTTGGCATGATGCTGGTTTCCCAGTTATCAGTCTGGGGGTCCCTGAGCTCCCCCTTGTTCAGGTCAGCTGTCTCTGTGGGTTTCTGTAGCCTGGTCTTAACCCCTTTTGTTATCACCCTTCCATCTCTGCAACTGGATTCCAGGAGTTTGGCTCAGTGTTTAGCTGTGGGTGTCTGCTTAAGTCATATTGTAGCTCAGAAGTGATGGGTTTGGGGAGCCTTCTGTTGGGCGTAGGGAAGTAACACACCTGGTGGCTGTGTTGTCCCTCCTGTTCTGCTGTCCCAAAGTCAGCTTTTGGACATGTCCTATGGTTATATTTTGCTTTATTCCCTGGGCTCATAGCCATATTTAGTCAGGGAAATGTAGACAGAAGTGCATCTATACAGTTGAGAATACAGAAATAGCCATGGGTCCTTCCTACTTTATTTGTCCACTCCTTATTTCTGTTCTCCATGAATATAAATCCTTCCTCTTGCTAATTATGAGTTCATACATTTACCTTATATTTTGTGATTTTGAATGAAATTCAATCCGTCTTGGTTCATCTCAGGACTGTGTTGAAACTTAAATAGCTGGGTCAGGATATTCTTGCCTATAAATACAACATACCAAACTAAAATGAGGCAAATAATAGAAGACTAGAAATATAGGGTGCTAAAGATTTGTCTAACTCAGTGGCTCCAGCTGAATATCTCAGAAATCCTTACCATGTTCATTCATTGTATAAAGACAAACATTCTTATAGATGTTATGCTGATAATGATAACCAATATATTATATCAAACATATTACATATCATATAAAAGGTGTGGTAGTACTGGACATTAGCTAATGTATAACATCATCTAAACTTAGACAAATACAGGTATCTAGTTCTTTATTTCCTTGAAGTCCTCCAGTTGATTGTCCTTCATGTCTAACTGGCTAGGGACTGATCACATGCAAACTTGACTCCAGGGGGAATGAAGTGATTCTAATTGTTTTTGAGTCATTTGCATTCACTTCTACTTAGACTTATGGGAAATATCACATGAAGCAAGCAAGTCTCTAAATTCTGAGGAAGGTCAGGGTTTTATTTGTATTTAAAAAAACAGGTACATGAGTGGTGGATGTGGCAAAGCTATTCTGGGCTAATGCATTATGACATGAACTGTTGTCAAAAGAAGTAATCATATATATATATATGTGATTATATATATATGATTATATATATATAATGTGTGTGTGTGTGTGTGTGTGTGTGTGTTGCTTAGAATAGATAAGAGGATCAAGCTCATGTCTGTTCTTATAGAATGATGACTTAAATTTATGTGGGTACAGAATTAGCCCTTACCAAAATTCTGATTATAAGAAAACGGTGGGTTTTAGGCCCAAAGAATTGTTCAAACTGATGTTTCAGCCATGATTGAAAAGTGATTTACCAGGGAGGTAGGATTGCCTAAGAAAAGGACCATGACCCAGTGGTCAAACAGATAATCAGATTTCATCCAAGTCATGTTTGCTTCAGTGTAGTATGAATTGGTTAGAATACTGAGATGTCTAGGTCTATGCACATGACGTTGATGATGCTTGTGGAAAGGCAAAAGTAGGGACTGCCAATAAAAATTCAGGTCAGTAAGGACTGCCTTCTTTCCCAAACTTACAAATTCACATTTAAACTCTGGAAGATGTATGGAACTCAGACATATGTGAAATATTTTCCTCAATTTTCTTAGCACACTGATTTCAATTGATGGCAGAGAGTTATCGAAAATTGAATTCATTTAGAAAAATAGCTTTGATATTTAGAAGATAATCTGGGATCTAGATTAATGATGCTGAGATAAAAAGAAAACTGATTAATTGGATGTGTTATTCAATAAATATTTACAAATGCTTGAATAATCAGAAATTACAACATGCCAGGATTTTTACCAGGCACTGATGATGTGAGCTGCTATTCCTGAGAGAGCATCCTTTGACTGGAATTTTACTAATTACGTGTAAGTCTCCAACCTGAGGATGCAAAAATGACTAAGATACATTTGCTAGCCTCAAAGTGCTCAATCTCAAAGGCAAAGCAGGATAGACTCTCTACTCTCTACCTATCTGGTTTATAATTGAATTCTGAAGCATCAGCAGGTCAGCAGCCCACTCAGCACACAGTTGATAAATATGTGAGTAGCTGATTATAGTATTGTGTCATAATGCTACAGTGAAACTATAAAGGAAGTTTTAGGGTGGTGAGCATATACAAAAGGTTAATCATCTGGGGGAGTGTAGGGAAGGCCAGGGAAAGTCTCCTAGGATATGCGTGAACTGAATCTTGAAGGATGAACAGAATTTTGCAGAAGAATAGACTGAGAAAACTTGTGACCTTACATTGAACATTGAAGTTTCGGTGAATAGGAAATGTTCAGGCCAGAGGACCCAGTCATGTGTAATGCATGGGCAGAGGTGAGCTCTGAAATATGAGTGGGTAAACTGCAACAGAATTTAAATGTCTAAACTGTATCATTAGGTGTGATTCCCAGAAAGGACAAATGGAAGCCATGTGGAAGGTGGACTGGCTCATGCCTGAGCATGGGCTTTCATTTATTAGGTACTGTGAGGAATCCAAGGACACAATCTAAGAGGAGAATAAGAACACTGACATTGGGAATGAAAACACCCTTTTTGGGTAATAAAAAAGTGTTTTATAGATAGAGTTATTGAGATGATGATTGACATTGAAAGGAGGTTTTTAGTTGGGAGAGTGGGTAGTATTGCATGTGGCTAGTGAAGAGGAAAAGATCTTGAGAGGTTAGAGATGCTCTCTGTAATTTGGAAGAATGTAGCACAAGAAAGAGAAACATTACTATTCCATTAGATAATGGGGTAAACCTTTTATATGTACACATAAATAGAGTTGAAAATGTGTGTGGGTAAGTGTTGAGGACAGAGCTCAGCATTGACATTATCAGGAGCCATTCGCCTTGTTTTTTAATTAAAAACATGTTTTAGATTATAATATATAATTTCCCATTTCCACTTTTCCCTCAAAACCCTCCCATGTACTCTCCTTGCTCACTTTCCAATTCATGACCTCTTTTTTCATTATTTATTGTTACATGTGTGTATGTGCATGTATTCCTAAACATGCTCATATAACCAATATAACTGTTCAGCCTGTGTGTACATTTTAAGGACTGATCATTTGGTATTGGGTAACCAAATGGTGAACTCTTTTCTGGGACAATTATTTCTCTTGCTCTCATGCTCTCAGCCTTCCTTAGTTGCTTTTTTTCCAATTTATATTTAAATTTTTCAGACAATATATTTATGATATAAGCAAAGATCCACAGCTATGTGCTGAGCTAAACTCCTGGAATCCAGTTGTAGAGAGGGAGGAATGATGAACAAAGAATTCAAGACTATGCTGGGAAACCCACAGAAGCAGCTGGTCTGAGCAAGTGCGAGCTCATGGACCCCAGTCTGACAGTTGGGAAACAAGCATAGGACCAAAGCAGGTGCTCTGAATGTGGGTGTCAGCTAGGAGGCCTGGACAGTCTATGGGACCTCTGGCAGTGGAACCAGTATGTATCCACAGTGCACGGACAGACTTCAGGAGCCTATTCCCAATGGAGAGATACTCTTTAGCCTGACTTTGTTTTTTGACGAAAGGTCTCTCACTGGCCTGGAGCTAGGCAAGTTGGCTAACCTCACTGGCTAGCAAGACCCAGGGTTCGGCCTTCCTCTCCTTCCCAGCTCCTGGGATGATGAGTCCATACTACTATGCCTGGCTTCTTTTTCATAGCTTCTGTGGGACAAACTCAAGTCCTCATGGTTGTGTGGCAAGCTTTACTCACTGTTCTATCTGCCTGTCTGTCTGTCTGCTTGTCTGTCAGTCAGTCAGTCTGTCTATCTATCTATCTATCTATCTATCTATCTATCTATCTATCTATCTATCTATCTATCTATCTCTCAAGCCCATACTAGGACAAATGTTTTCAATGAACTTCTATTGAAGTATAGCCCCCATGACTCATAAAAGCTTAGTGTAAAGGACATAAACAAAATGATGCTGCTGTGTAAGCTGTTGTCACTGTCAATAACAGAATATGGTAATCATCATAATCTGCATACCTATCCATCGTCAAAAGGAATACAATTTTAAAGCCAGGTGTGGTGGTACACCCCTTTAATAACAGTACTCAAGAAGCAGAGGAGGGCATATCTCTGAGTTCAAGACCAATTTGGTTCACACAGTGAGTTCTAGGCCAGCCTAGGATACATAGTCATTCTGTATCTTTGAAAAATAGGAATGAAATTTTAATAAAACACTTTTTAAAATTTTTATTGCCTCTTTGTGGATTCCACATCATGCATTCCAATTCAGTTCATCGCACTATCTCCTCGCATCTGCCTGCCACCCTTGCAACCTCCTCCTCTCCTTAATAAAACATCTGTCTGTTTTATCTTATCACTTGACCAATGAATGAGTTGAATTTCCCTCCTAACATCCTCAAGCTACATTTGACAAGGTTAGATTTGAAATGTCAACTTATAGTCCATATCAGTTAACTTGCTGAATTTGAGTCACAAGAGGTCCCCTGACTATAGGCAAAAAAGGCACCATGTTAACTGAAGAATTGAGAACAAGAGAGAGTAAATATGCTTCTCAGGTCATTTAAATAGTGCTTTTAAAATAAATTGTTGTTGGGGGTAAGCTGTTACTTATACACATTGATTTTATGTTTCTTACTTGAACAATACCTATAGCTAATATTTACTAGCCACTTACTATGTGGCAGGGCAGCTTTCCAAGCTTTACAGGTCATAAATAATTGAAGCCTTACTCTTCTTCCTACTACCCCACCGAGCATTTCCAGAAAGAGCTGTTGCACTGTTCCTCAAGTTTCAGCTAGGATGTCTCAGAGCTAGGCTTTGAACTTACCTCAGAGTGTCATTTCTTTGATGGATGCTAAAAATCTATGGACTAAGCCACGGGGCGTAAAGCAGTGGCAATCTTTATAATTAGTGATGAATAATAATGTTTCCTGATAATTGCTAATGCTCATGGCAGAAGTGGCAGAGATTCCGAAGAAATAATTTAATTTGTACAAACATATGAAGGGCATTTAACCTCTGCTTACATATATGTTTTATATTAACTTATTAAGCACTCACTACAAATCAGATAGTGGCCTTACTCAGAATCATGGGTTTTGTGATCTTAGCAAAGCAGAGCAGCAAATGGAGAAACGTAGTGATGATAGGAAGAGCTGTTGCCTGCCCAAGAGCTGGGCAGCTCTCCATGGAACAGACACTGGAGTTTTCTCCTGTGGGATTAGCAGACAGGTGCATCCACGTCAGGAGAAAACTCTCCCAGAATATCAAGCCCACAGGGATGTAGAAGCCACAGGGACACAGAAGCCAGGCTGGCAAAATCCTGAATACGTGGCTTTTGTAAACTATGCTAAAACTCTTCTAATCTGTCTACTAGCAGCTTTCCAACTCTTTGACCCTTAACTGTAAGAAATTCTAAACAAACTATGGTTAAGTAATTGCTTTAACTAATTAGATTCAAAGTTTCCTAAAGCAGGATGTCCTCACTAAAAAATTCTCATCTTTTGTTCTCCTCCCTTTTCCTTCCATCTTCTAGTCTGCGTTTTACTGCAGAAAACAATCTGTTTCAACGTCCAGAAATGCAGGTGTTTTTTTGGTGGGTGGTGGTGGTGGCAGTATTGTGTACAGATTGGCTGAGATGCAACCTCAGCTGTGGTTCCTAGGCATTGTTCACCTGTTTTTTGAGCCAGGGTCTCTCATGGACCTGGAGTTCACCAACTAGGATGGGCTAATTGACGAAAGGATCTACTATCTTTGCATCGTTGGTATTGAGATGTTGTCATACTCAGCCTCTTTTGCAAAACTTCTGGGGCTTGAGATCAAATCTTCAAGCTTGCAAAGCAACTACTTTATCAACTTACCTATCTCCCAATCCCACAAAGTTGTTTCAGTTACCCAAGAAGAGTTCACTTTCTACATCAAAGGAGAGAATTTGAAGTGAACCAGCATGCTTGCTTGGAGAAAACCCAGTCGATTGTGGAATATGGATTAAGGCAAGTTGATCCTGGTAGCTAAACCTCAGACACAAGGCCAGTAATGGATGGTTTTAAAAGGCTAGAAAGGGAACTGGGAGGGCTTCATTTGATTTCTTACAGCAGAACTGGCTTCAGTTTGAGGGAGTATATGTACACATGTGGTGTTTGGGAGAGGATGGAGAAATAAATGTGAAAACAATTGCTGTGGACATGATTCAGCATTAACTTTTTGAAAATATAATAAATTCCTCCCATGCCTCACATACCTCCTCCCCTCACAGCATCGGAATGACCTGTCCCTTCCATGTCCCATTCCCTTCTTCCTGGGTTCTTGATCAAAACGATCCTGATCAAAAGAATGTTCCTTTTGTCTTTCATGTCCTAATGGCAGACTTTTAATTTTTCTTTAAGCACTTAAAAAGAATACTTTTCTATGAGATGATGGATAAAACCCCATTAGGGAATTATTTGAAAAGAATAAAATCTTTGACCCCTATCAAATTTTATGTGGAGAGGAAAGAATTTATATGAAAAGTACTTTGGCTTTAATGTAGTTTAAAGTTGAAATGCTGTTTAGATGGTTTAGAGAAGACGGGTTTTCTTTTTCTGAGGACTGATCACTGTTGGCACTGTTTTGTAGTTGAGTGTAGAGTGGTGGGCAAATCCCACAGAAGCAAGGCTGCTCCCCGCTGAAACCAAAGATAGTCACAACTATAAATCAAAAGTTCTTCCTGTCAGTTTTGTTTCCTTTCTTTCCATCGTCTCTAACTTGTCTTTAGAAAATAAATTAAATTTTCTGTAACATAACATTCTCAAGTTCTAACCATCTGAGCACATAGAATCTGATAGTCTTTTTACTGTATTTGTTGTGTTATATAACCACTAATCCCCAAATATTTTCATCACCCACAAAAGAAACTCCAACCCTTAAATCAATTATATCTCTATAGCCTGGTCTTCTAGTCTTACCAATCATTAATCTACTTTTCTCTGGCAAAATTTTCCTACCTTGGACATTTTTAATTCAGTGAATCTTATGGCTGTATCTGTTTCTATTGATGTCTTTCACTTAGCATATAGTCTTCCCAGTTCCTTCACATTGCAGTGTGATTAGCCTGCATTTCTCTAAGCAGCTGAATGGCATTACACCCCATGGGATGGCCCATGTTTAGTTGCTCCACCCATCCATTGTCAGCTTCTTGAGTTATTTCTGCTTCTTCGGTATTATAAATAATGCTGCTATGAGCATGACTGTACCAGTATTTCTGTGGAGCCATGCTTTAACTCTCTTGGTGATACACTTGGGGAGTGGCATTGCTTGGATCAGAGGGAGATTCTTTAGAAACTCACAAGTTCTAAATGGTTGGTCATTTTACATTCTTTTAACTTACCCCATTTTGTTCAAAACCTGAAAAAAACTATAGGCAGATAATAACAGATTGTGTAATATTTGGCTCTAAGTGTGATATTAATATCCTACCACATCTACTCTCCACTTCCAGGGATCATTACCGAAGAAAGAATCAAAAGATTGTGAGATTCAGGGAGTGGATATTTGCAGCAAGATAACACTTGCCAGACATAAAAAGGCATTGCCCGGATGAGCTCACTGTGGCTATGCCTGTGTGCACAAGACTTGCACAGGACCAAGTAGGGCCCAGCATGGTCAGGAGGAGTTATGAAGTCCTATTATAGCTGAGGACCTATTGACAATTGATAGATGCTGGGGGTGGAGGGTAAGTACTTTTCAGGAAGTATCCCGAAGATAGTCTTCCACTAATGCACATATAGGTGGCTCAAAGTAGAGTTAGCAGGTTTAAGAAAAAAGGAGGGCGCATGAAGTTGGGAAGGAAAAGCGGTGGTAGGGGTAGAGTTGGAGGGGAGGAAGTGAGAAGTGGATTTGTGTGGGGAACCCCAGAGCAAAGTTAGCATCTTAACGGCCATCTTTCCTACTACTCTCTTAGATACTAACATACTGGTAATTCTGTTAAGCGAACGATGCAGCCGGACCCTGAAAGAGTCCCAGCTGCAGGCTTATCATATAGCAATGTATGTTATAGCAGAACACCTGCATCCTGCTTGGAAGGACATTCTGCTCCCCTCACATCCTCCCTTTGGCGCATTCCTTCATTTCTCCACTTCTTAAACCCTGTGGTTATAGTCATTAAACAAGGCTTGAGCCATCTCTCACGGGTCTTGTCCCCTCATTCTCACTTCCTCCCTCAGGGACCTGTCAACGGACCCCCTCAGGCCGGGGCAGATTTGATCAGAATACATTATAGTCGCGTATAGAATTCCTAATAAAATATATAAGTATTATATTGCCTTTTTTATTTTAAATCCATCTTCTATCTCAGCATCCTTATATTTTGCTGTTATTTTATCACATTTTCCTTCTTCCAGTCACACGAAATTATTACCTGTTTTAAAAGCTAATTTATCTGTTTTTTTAATGAGAAAAAAAATCATCATTTCACAGTATTTCTCATCTGCCAATGGCAAATAATTTGTGTAGCATTTATCTATTGCTGCATGACAAATTATGCCCAGACTTAGCAGCTTAATTGAACACCCATTCATCTAGTTTCTGTGGATTCAGAAGCATATCTCTCTCCCACTCTCTCAAGTCACATCAGAGTATGGGCAGAAGCATCGTCTGCGCTCAGGCTCCACTGGGATATATGCTGATGAGAACCCTTACATGACTGTTGGCAGGTTCAGTGTCTCACTGTTGATGGGTGGTGGGCCCATTTATCACTGGTTGGCTCTAGAGGCTCCTTCATTCCTTACCATGTGGAAATTCCCCATAGGACAGTTCCTTCCTAAGAGTGACCAAGAGAAAAGAGTAAACATGTCATAAGTGACCATATTCTTGTAGTGTCACCACAGAATCAACATTTCATTACTTTTGCCATACTGGGCCCCATCCAAGCCACACTCCAAGGAAGAGATTATATGACAGCATTGTTGTGTTTGAGTTCAACTGTGCCTCTGACAATAGTTTTATTAAGAAAGAGAAAGACTTGTGGACAAACAGAGTCATACCTTTATACATGCAAGTGATTTAACATAAAATCTTTTGGCTTTTATTTAAATATAATATTTCTTAGAGAAAGTAGATTTTCCAACATTTGGGTCATTCGCCAATGCATAAAAAGTAGGAGAAGCAGAAAACACATTTGGAGAGGATCATGAATTCTGTTCTGTCTCTGAAAAGCCCATACCCTCTTGATGCTTCAGTTGCATTGTATGTATGACCAGGAGTACACAAACTTCTTTAACATCAATTCATATTAAAAACTCATTTCCCGTGGCCACAATTCACTACATAAATACATGGAATAATTTCACAGAAAATCACAAGTTCCAAAACTTACGAAGTGTTCTTTCAAAATATAAGCCTTAGTATTACTTGTCATTCTACTCTATTTTGAAAACAAACAAATAAAAAAACAAACACCAAAAACTTAGCCTACTTAACAAGGATAAATTGGTTCAGGCAAGCTTCTTAATTTTTTTCTAATGGTTTCCATCCCTATGTTTGAAATCATGGAAGATTCTTCATCTTCCTCCCAAACTGCTAAGTCAAAGAGAATTCTTTGATCAGTCTGTGAAGATTGATACAAAGAGGAAGGTCCACATTTCTCCTTTTCCTTAAACACTACCACGAGGTCTCATTAAGAGTTTCTATTAGCAAGCTTTCCATCTCTCTGCTCTCTCCTACATGGATATACAGTGCTTTGGTAGGGAGGATCCAGAGCTAATTCAGATCAAGACAGCTAATGACTTTATTGGCTAAATAGTCTTTGGCTTTGCCTCAGGCTCTGAACTTTCCCCAAAGTTCTTAACCCTCAAAAAATGAACTTCTTGTTTTAGGCTGCTGTGATCAAGGGGCCATTGATTCTGTCATATGCATATTGTTCTTGTTCTCAGTTGCAATGTCAATTACTGCCCTTCCCTGTGGAAGTGTCATAGTTGGTATGACAGGCAGTACTCTGAAATCATGAGGAATATCTACTGGAAAAGAATTTTACCTAGAGGAGGAAGGTTTTCCTTTACTGCAATGGAGAGCATGTTAAGTGTTTGACAATGCACAAGGCATGCATTGCTTCTGGAAGAGTTTTCCAAGGTATACCGAATATAAGAGCATTATAGGATCTGAGACACCTTGCAGAAAATGTATAACTCCTTGAAATAGTTTAGTTTGGATTAGATACTCATGCAAATTTTGAACTCTGTGATGTGTGCTTGCTTTAATAGCTAATCAATGCTTTGCATTATTTATGAGTAAAATTATTTTAACTTCCCTCTAGAAGCTTAGACTGAAATTCATGTTCAGGGGGATACACTATGATTTTCCCTGTCTGAAGGCAAAATTCTCCTAGGAATCCTGAGGAGTATGAATTATTTTATGATCCCATGTGATAGGTATTAATATCTACTTTTGCAGCTAAGGAAGAAAGAGCTCTATAAAATCACATAAATTGAAGACCAGCTCTTTATACAAACAAATGTTTGCTTTCCATGTCATACTGCCTGTAAATCTTCATGCAATGAGGAAGAGTCCAGAGAATTACAGAGTCTTCACTGCAGAAAACTTCTGGTGTCAGTACTCAGCCTCCTGTTGAGACGCTATGATAAGTGAGGTAATTCAAACACTTGCTCTCTCGAGAAGAGTCAGGATACATGAAGATAAGTAATTTCTGAAGAAAGGCTTGGAAGAAATTGAAGAGACCATTCATAGGTCTAGTATATGGGATCATGGGGGTTAGGTCATCCAGAAGGAGCTAGATTCTTGCAAGCTAGGTTTAGTACACACAGTGTTATAGCCAAGGACCCTGGGTTTCTGACTTCTTTTTTATCATTCTTTTTTTTTTAACCTAAATTGAAATTTTTGGATGGATTTAGATCTATTTTGTTTTTCCTAAAACCACAAGGCATAGAATTGGAGAAAGAGAGAAATAGGAGGAGGGAGGGAAGGAGAAAGGGAGGGCGATTCAGCATCTTGCAGCCTTCTTGGTGTTTGCTGGGAAGCAGAATTTATTTGATCCATGGAGTAGGGCCAAAAAGAATGGGTTCTTGTGTTCCAAGGTAGAGCCTACCTGTAAACTATTTACTATGAGGGGATGCTGAAATAGAAGCTGAGATGAACATTTTCTAAGTCCCTTTAAATGCTGAGTCACATATTTTTTTTCTGTGTATGAGTTTATTTTTCTTATTTTACATATCGACCCCAGTTCCCAATCCCCCCTCACTCTCTCTCTCTCTCTTTCTCTCTCTCTCTCTCTCTCTCTCTCTCTCTCTCTCTCTCTCTCTCTCTCATTCCCTTCCTACCTTCCTCCCTCCCTCCCATGCCCCCTGACCAGGATCCCATCCCATCCCACACACACACCCCAACACACACTTCACAGGGAGTCACATATTTTTGAGTCATCTAAAATCCTTCAATCTATTCAGGATTTGCGAATATACTGGGAGAGAGGGAGTATCTTACAGCCATAAAGATATGTAAGCTCCATTTATTTCATTGACAAAATAATTATTGATCCTAATTTTCTGATATACAAAGAATGATTTCCAGGCATTGTTCAGGCATTCACATAGATAACATGCTTTATTTTCCTTGTAGAAGTTGCCTTGTTTCCAAACACATTTTCATAAGGAAACATCTTTTTGATTCCTCTGTTGTTTTCAGTGTGTGATTTCACCCAAATGGCAACAAAGGATCAGCATACTGCTGCTAGGCATTCATTGATATTGCCTCAACTACTTTGTTTTCTCCTGTCTCTCAATTGTTTAGACTGAGGTCACATTGCTGTCAGTATAGCATCCCTTTATTACCTTTAGGACAGAAGTTATAAAGAGAGAAGGATGAGCAAGAATAACCAAGGCATAATCCTTAGTTATATCATGAAACCCCATCACAGTCTTAACTGCTATCACAAGAATTTTCTGTTGCTTATGGTATACAAGCCCATTAGTATCTCATTTTGAGTTAGAAATGATCTCAGGTGCTTTTTGTTATTTATGTTTCTTTCTCTTAAATTTAGTGATCATTATTCTGACATAGAATAGCTACTTTTTACTATAAAATTCAAGTACATGTCTTCAAAAACATTATAATTTACTAATCTCCAATATTGAATCTCATACATTGGAATCCTTTTTCTGACTTACACATTTTCTTCAACATTATCTTAGTGAGATGAATCTATTTAAGTAAAACAATCTCCATGCTGGCATGTAAATGTAGGGGATAGCTACAGATTTTTGTAATGTGGCTGAGTATCTTCAATATCATGTAGCTATATTTATTTCATTTCTATAAAATAACTCCTCCTGTAGTTGATGTAGTTCCAATGATATACTTGTATATCATGATAAATACACATTGATATCCATGGAAAATATATCTATTTCTCCTTCATGTGTTTGAAACACAGGATTCTATCTGTGAGTCTCCAACAATTCTTTCAGTGGACATTTGATTTGTTTCTAGTTTAGTGCTACCATGAGCAATGTTGCTATAAATAATGTATATTTTTTCTAGTGTTCACCGTGCAGAAAAGTCTCTAGTACATTCACTTCGATAATACAATCACTGTACAGCAGGTAGCTGTAGGTCTGATTTTAGTAGAGAATGCCTAGCAGTCTTCCTATGTTGATACTGATTATACCTGTCTTGTGTGAGAACTTTATTGCTTCACATTACTTTCCTTTAGTCTTCTATATTTTCATTTTTGCAAATAGTACACATCATATTTATCTCAGAGAAGATATTCATTAATTTTTGGGAACATATTTTCTTATATTCTTATAGCATTATATTATCTTTTGAACAGATACACAGGTGCCTTTTTTTTTACTCATTGAGAACATGATTTGATGATGATTAATTGTGACTTTAAGAGTACTTACAGCTATCAGAAAAGCAAACCAAAAACAACTAATGTCCCTGTTCCTAGGTTAAATGATTACTTTGTGTATTTGATATGATGCTCACATTATAAACTATTTACCAAGAAGTCCAAAATAAATAACTCAGATGGGGAGGAAGATGTGAGTTCTATTATCTGATTTGGGTATAGTAAAGAAATTTAATTCCCCCCTTTTTTTCTGTAATAAAACTATATGATGACTGCAGAGGATTCTTGAATTGTAAGATGAATGGCTGTGATTTTTATGGAGTGTTGATATTTAAACAGAAGCAAGGCTCGAGAAAATAAAGGTCTTTTGCTCTCTGGAGAGCGCCAGTTCCTCCTGGAAATTATCTATTTCTGAATTGTGTGATGCTTCCTCATGTCCCGGTGAACTGTGAGGCTCAGTGGTCCTTAGAGCCCACACAGCAGCAAAAAACAATTTACTTCAAGCAGGCACAGTTCAATTAGGAAGCACAATATTTCGATTAGAAAAATATTTCTCCCATTCTGCTCCAATCTGGAGCAAAATTTGCTTTCCTACAGTATGAAATAGAATGTCCAGTGTTCTCTTGTTTTCAAGGGTCTTGAAGCTTCTTTTACACATGATTATCCTTGATTATCCTTCTAGACCAGTAAACTATATTTACAAAGTCATCATGCTCTATCAGATAAATTTTATAAGAGTTCTCAGTACATAAATGAAAACATAGAAATATACATGTATGTATGAAAATTGTGAACAGAGTTTCTCCCCCAAAGTCATACCTGTTTGGCAGAGTCTACAAATTGATTATACTTCAGGATTGTGACAATGGGCATTTTGTGAACAAAATTATCTTGTGCTACCTTTGGTCACTCAATAGCTAATTATCAGCCATCCCTATATCTGACAACTTATCTTGAATTTCATATAAGACTCTTGTAACTATATAGCTAAACTTGACGTGCCTAGCTTCCACGATCCCAAAGACAAGGAATGTTGCACATAGTATCTGAAAGCTATAACACAGCTCAGGATATTCTATGACGTTTCCTACAAGATATCACCAGATATATGTGGTAAATGCACTGGCTATAACAATTTTTGCTCTCTTACTGTATAGCATATAAATACTAAATATATTAAGTGTAAATAATTATACACACATGCACATTGTGGTATTATGTGGTTACGCCGCATGGGAAACCTCCCTTTGAGTTGTTGATCAGGGACATCCAAGAGATGTCCCAAATAATGTAGGCTGCCTTTCTGAACTTGAAAGTAAGATGCTACAGAGGAAGACACCACACACACAGAACTTGGAGAAATCAAGCTGAAACCAACTGCAAAGTCTCCTCCTTGGGTACAATCTCCAGAGTGTCAGAAGATGTTATCCAAGCTGCCAAGGGAGGAAAACAATTGATACTTACCTCGCCGTAAACTTATGAACCTCAGTAGTAACAGGCCTGGAAAGATAGCCTCATGGTGCAACAGCATTGCTTTTATCTTAGGGGTAACCTCAGCTGTCTTACTGGACTTAAGGCTTGCTTAATAGGAGGGAATTACGGTAGGATGAACATAGCGTGATGGGGGATGTCCTGCTGTACTCTGTGAACACATGTCTGTCTTATTGGCTGATGGATTAATGCTGATTGGCCAGTAGCCAGACAGGAGGTATAGGTGGGTGTACCAATGACGAGAATGCTGTGGACAATGATTAATAGACATGGGTTAATA